>NC_135268.1:56705988-59640988 GCF_051311805.1 Agelaius phoeniceus
TACTCTTTTCCATCTCTAAAAAGGAACAAAACCACTTTTCATGGCTGTGTAGGTTTCTGCTGTTGGTTTCAAAACTGAAAAGATCACTTTAAAATGACATGACATGCTTTCATGATTTTTCATATGATATTAAAAATTCATTATGTCATTGATTCTTTTTTATATGTTAAGAGTAATAGTTATCCAGTTTGCATTTGTGGAGCCAAGTCTGTTCTAGTTGATTGGAAAAGAGGCTTTTGCATTGTGGATTTTAAATGATGTGTTTACAGGCAAAAAGAGAATTTTCTCTAATGCTTCTGTAATATTGCAGTATTACTGTAACAATACCATGGTATATTTATGAAATGCTGATACTTTCACATAGATCTTTCCAATAATACTGGGGTTGGTCTTTCCCACAAGCCAAGTAGATTGACCAAGACTTCTGAGTGTGGGACAATATGAAAAGGTGGATGCTATTTCAAAAAAAAGGGGAAAGGAAAAAACCCAAAGCCCAAGCAAACATGGGTTAATGATTTTCTGCAATGGTTTCACAGCCCCTCAGTGTTCTCCAGTTGTCTTTTCTGCTTTTCAGTCCAGTGGGCTATTTCTAGGCTGAGGTTGATTTTACTGATTTGCATGTGGTATAATTTTAATAACACACACATATATACCATAGTGCTGATCTGGAAAGAGAGGAAGAAAAATGTCTCATGAAAACTGTGATAGAGGACATGATGTGAACCTAGGGAGAATATCTAGATTATATCTTGACCTCATGATTTAAGCACACAGTGAACTAGTCCTCCTGAAGTAAATACATGCATTATGAACAGAATAGAAGTCCATGTAATTTAGGTTCCTAATCCCTAATTAATTAGATTCCTAATCCAGGCCTCCCCCTGTGAAGGCTTTCAAAGGCATCTACTTCTCTTTGTTGATTACAGAGAAAATTTCCACCCTCATCTCCAAAAACATGATGGAGTGGGTTGAGCAATAGTGGTGAAGAAAGCCTGGAAACTGGAGTAACTAGGAGCAATGAAATGGAATTTGATTTAGAATATGGAACATAAAAATTATGCAGATGTGTCTGTGTGTATAGGTTTATGATGGAAAGGGGAGGCTTTTCAGAAATACCAGAAAAAAGAAAGGGAGTTTTTCTACACTCAGATTGCACAAGGCTGTTCATAATCATTGCTCATATGCACTCCTTCAGTTTAGTTACTGCTCGATAATTTTATTGTGATGCATATTTTCAGTGGAACTTCTTCAGCTTAATGAGTTGTTCCTTGACCATTGGAAGTTTAAAGGCAGAAAAATTTCCCAAAAAGTAGTACTAGAGGTACTTGAGTTCTGCAGAACAACAGTGGCTTCAAAACTCAGCTTCAAAAGTCTGGTTCCTGCCTGGATTCCTGGTTTGTTTGCAATCCAGTTAGCTAATCAAAAATGTGCAACATTTTCTCTTGTCGAAGTTGCAGCAGCTATATAAATATCAAACTGTTATTCTGGGTAATCAAACAATGGCAAATTTGTTTATATTGTGTTATTGTTAATTAATTTACATCCAGAAGTACTTCAAATATATATGCAAACATACATTAATCATGTTTTAAAGGTGAATGTGGGAAGAGCAGAGCTTGTAAGAGTAGCCATGTAGATATAGAAACCATTAATATTTCCGATGCCCTGTGGTAGGAAGAATTATATTAAAAATTGATTTTTGGTTTCTGCTTTTTTCATGGTAGCATTTACAATAAAGGATATAGCAGAAAGTAGTCTTTAAATTGATATTTCAAAGCTTTTTATGCTGGCGATATGTTTTTCTGTATTGTTAATGGGTGTATATAGCAGATTAAAAAGGTCAGCTTCTGAATATGACGGTTTTATTCTTCTATTAAAAAAAAGAGATGAGTTTAGCATTCATGAATTATTTAAATATCAACCAAAATATTTGGCACGGTGCTACAGTAAGTGTTATTCTTAAAAGAAGGCTCAGAGGAGTGTGCTGTCCTTCGAATGTAACGTGAATGCTGTGCAGGAGGGTGGATAACATTAACTCTCTCTCACCTTGCAGCAAGGTGTTGCTTGCTGCTGTATCTGCACAGTGTGTGCAGTGAGTGATGAGACATGTATTTATGGGACTTTCACCGCCGTGATTCAATCTTCACCCATTTACACTTCTATAATTGAAGAGCCTCTCTTCATCCAAGAAAAGTGAACCATAATGTGTTTCATAGCCTCTCCCAGTTCACAGCCACACTGTATTGAGCAAGCAGCCCTGTCAGATTGTTTTCTTTTAAAAAGATGCTTTGGAAAATAGCAGTGCTTCCCAGCATTTAGGTACGTCTGAAACATGACTCTCAGAAGCCATAGCAGTATGGAGTTGCTCTAGACACATTCTCATTAATCAAATCCTAACTCTAACGCTTTTTTTATAACTTTTGCAAATAACATGCATTTTTGAATAATTTCATAAAAGTAGTGCTGTCAGGTGGTAAGATTTACAATGTTTTGTTCTAATTCAGCAGAAATTCTTCAGGGATATGATTCTGGGTTTTTTCCTCCACAAGTATTTTTTAAACCTTCAATACAGTCAAAATGTTTTGAAGTGCTAATTGCCAAACCTCCTAAAGTGTATAAAGAATGGCATTTCATACAGCATCATTGATCATATTTTTAGGGAGCCCATTGATGGATTAATAAACTGCTGTAACCTTCTGTGCAAAAAACACATTGATAATAAATGGACTGTAATCTAAAAAGCCTACTGCTAAATAGATTGAAGTGGCAGCAGTAACTGAAAAACTGAATAATTATAATATCCTGAAGACAAAATCCTAGTGGGAAAGTTTACTTTCCTGGTTAAGCTCTTTGCAAAGAGCTGCTCGTGGAGGTCAGGAGCATGTTCTTCCTCAGGTGGTTCCCACTGCTTGGCTTGCCAGTGGGGCAGTCAGGACAGGCAGCTGTGGGACTGGGCAGTCCATTCAACCTGGAAAGAGCCTTTCTACAAATATTCATTGAAATTTTTCTAATTGATGCCATTCAGTACACTGTGGCAAAATGCTTAATGCCTTTTTAATGTTGGTATAGAAGCTGTAGTACATGAAAAGTGAAAATTTACATGGTAGGTGAAATAATGTATGAAAAAAGAATCAGTAATTTAAAATCCGACACCAAACGTAAAGGCGTCACTTAGCACTGGTTTAAATTTTTACAAACTTAAACTCTTGTTCCTTGAAGTTTCATTACCACATAACCAGATGAATTCATTTTAACATATTTAATCATGATGAAAACAATTTATTCTTATTTGTATTTATACTCAAGTCAGATAGCAGGTTAAAGACACAGAGAGAGAGAGGGTTATGATACAGTCTTCTACATTCAGGCTAGTGTTGAGTCAACTTTTTCATCAAGCCATGCATAACCTATAGGACATTCCTCTGCCCTTTTATGTCCCAGCTTATCAGCTGTGCAAGGAGTATTTCTGGAAGGGGTTTCAAGCCTTTGTCTTCACAAAGGACATAGAGGACTTAGTGAGCTGTCTCTAAGATGTTGTATCCCTGTATTAAAGGCCTCAAACACCAAGTCTTCCCATGACAACTCTTCATCTGCCTTATTTTTCACATTTATATTTTGTGTTTTTAGGATGCAATGTTATACTGTAGAATGGTATTACTAATGTATCAGCAGTATCAGCACATGACATAGAATCAGAAAAATAGCTGTCTGTGCCCTTTGTGCATACAAACATGTATATGTACACATGTACTTTTTCATGTGTATCTGTGTATAGAAAGGTTTTGCATTCTAGTTGCACCCCATGATAGCATCATACCTCTCTACCCACCATGTCCACATCAGTTCTGTTTAACAATGTGCTGTGGAAAAGGGCTATACCTGGCCAATACCAGTCTCCTGCCATACTGGTCTCCATAGCACTGCTTCTCTCTGTCCTGCCCCCCAGGATTTTGGAGTGGCTGGCGGGAACAGGAGTCAGCAGTGTACAGCCTGCGGGTGACCATGTCACGAGTGATGGTGCTGACCCAGTGGATGCATGTAGTGGCTTCAGGTGCACAGCAGCCATTTTTAGACTGGGACTTCCCTGTGGAAGCAGGGGCACAAGGCAAACCATGAATTTTTAGACCCTTTCTTTTATTGTAATTGATGTTTCCATCTTATTCTTCTGTTCTTCTAAGTTATGACATTGCATCCAAAACGACATTATGATATTCCCTCAAAATGTCATGGCATGAATGAGTAATTTCTCTTGAGCGAATCCCCAAAGGGAAAATTTGAACTCTCTCTGCTCCTGCTATTGAATCCCATTCAATTAAACGTGGAAATCCACAGTCAGTTAAATGTGGAAGAGGAAAGCTTCATGGGATCTTGCCTGAAAGGCAGTTGTTAGCAGTAGGAAAACATTGAAGTCAGCACTCTTTAGTTGTGTTTCTTTTGTAAGACATACATTAAAAGAGCTGAAATCTCTTGAGATGCTTGTGATAAGCACTGATATTAAATGCCACGGTCCTATCATGCTTCTTTGAAGGTAAGCATTATTAATAGAGCACTGTATCTTTCCATTGTGCTTCAGCTGTCTTAATTCTTTGGTTTCTCATGGTTTCTCTCAGGTGCTTTGCTGACTGCTGTGTCCAATGTAGCTATTTTCTGAAATCAGAGTAGCTATATCGTGATGCAGAGGTAGCTCTCCCCTTCTTCGCTTTTAAAGAAAACAACTTGCACTTGTATGTTAGATGGCTTTAGTTACTTTAGTATTTATTCTGTAATAAAGAATTTGCAGGTGGTGATGCTACTGTTATTAGTATCATCCTTGTCATCATCATCACCATCATTGTCATTCTGGGTCCTAGTGGTGGCCAGCTCTACTCCAAGTTGTGTACTTCAAAATTTTTTCTGGAAGGCATCTGTGTTTTGCTCCTCTGTGACTGAAGCCTGTACATCTTTTCTTAGCCCTGCTTTATCAAAGCTGGTGTGATCCCAGCCAGCCTCCACAAAGAACTTTAATATGAACAATGCTCAAAACAATTCTCATTTTCAGACCCTCAGCACACTAAATAGGGATATTTTTGGTGGTTTCTTCTGCATTGCTCATCTAGATCTCAGCTCTGAGGGCTGTAGCTCTTTGCACTGTGAGCCAGTCGCTTCCAAGTGAGTCTTGCAAAGAGCAAGCAAAGGCTTGGTTGAGCACCTTGCTCAACTCAAGAGATTAAAATGCTATTGATCAAAGTTATTGGTTCATTGTTCAGCATTTCTACATGTAATCGATAACAGTTCATGTCTTCAAACAAAACTGCAAACTAATGTGGCCTTTGTCTCACTTATAGTGGTTTGAAAATCTGTAGTGATTTTCAGCTGAAAAATGGAGTTCACTAAAAGAACAGTATGGTTTGTGGGCCATCAGTGCTAGTTTCCAGGTTGTGTTTCTCCATGAACACTTCAGACTTCTGTACATTCTGTTCCTGTAAACAATTCCATGAAGTCTCTGTATCAAATAGATAAATGCTGCTATTATTATCTCAATAAATTACAATTCATCAATAACTTTCACTGAGAGAAACTCTTAGATTTCAGTTTTCCAAGGGTAGACCAAAGTGAGGGCCAGTGTTTCAGTTATTCAACTAAACCATCCTTACTTCTCACGGTAGCAAATTATACAGTGGTGCTTTATATTTACATTTACACACTTCTTTTCACCTAGAGAAGGAGTATTGGGGAAGGTTGCATTTACATTCAATTAAGGCAGAAATATTGCATGCTTACAGGTAGATATTTTCAACTGTGTGGAGTGTACCCATTTATCGAAATGTATGTGAAATACTACTGTGTAGTGAGAATGCAGTTCTGTTCAACCAAAGAAAAGGGTGCATGAAATTTTAGTATAGACGGTTGGCTTTATCTTTAAGGAACATTAAAATGGACATCAAAAAATATAGTAATGTAGCAGGCTTAAAAAAAAAAAAAACAGCAAGGAGAAGCACATGAATTTGTGTGACAACCAATTTCATAGCAAAACTTTGCAAGAAAAAATTATGTATGTCCAATACTGATAAGACGTTGTGAGCGTACATTTTCAGATGTGGTTCTCTTAGTATTCCACCCATTCACGACAGCACTCCAAGAATAGTAAGCACAGTCACCAGCCTTCTCTCTATGAAAGGGGAATATATATAGGGCATGAAACAAAACTTCAGCATACAGAACTGACACTGCAAAGTTAAGGACCTGACATTGAAAGGAATTTGTAAAATTCCCTTCCCTGGCTCATCCTGGCAGTGACAAGCCCTGTCCTGCTGCGTGCCATTTCTGTTTCCAGTGAGGTATATATTCCTGTGTCTTCTTTCAACACTGCTGGACCTAAATGCATGAGCTGGTCAGCAGTGAGTAAAAATGTGTCTATCTAAAACAGCCACTGACACTCACTCATTTTAAATTCATTTGCTGGGCACAGTTTATTTAAATTTTAGCAAAGGTGCTTTTTATCACGGAGCTTTGAGTTCCCTGCCTGAGATGAGGCTGTTGGCAAAGGGCAGCAGAAATACGAGTCAGGCTCGTCGCCGGTGGCATGAAAGAGAGAAGAGCCAGGCCTCAGCCCTGTTTCTGGTGGCAGCACGTCCTGAGCAGCTGCAGTGGCTTTCAGCTGAGCTGTAGCCTGCCGGTATTCAGGGCTTCTTCCAACAGCACCAGTCTGAGTGAGAGAAGTCATGATAAAATATTAGCTCTGCACAGTTGCTGGTTTTGCCTTTGAAATAAAAGACTTCTTCCACAAGTTATTTCTCTAATCTTGTAAAGAACAGCCCTTAGTAACATGCATTTGCATGTATGTACACAGAGTGATTTTGAGAAGGGTTCTTCTGAGTGTTTATTTTAGACATAGGCTTACTTATGACATTCTCATGTGACATTCCTGGAGCCTTGATATTTGTGATCCTCACATAGTAATAACATTCACTGTGGTAAGTTAAACATAGGTAAAATAATTATGGCTTACTGATGTTTGATGACAGGATGTTGTTTCTTTTTGTTTCCAAATAAAATCACGAAGAAAGGAAAGAAGAGCAGTGCCCTGCTGCCAGGGAGAGAAGGAGTGCCTGGCATGACACAGGCTGGCTGTAGCGAAGAGGCCAGCCCATGGCTGCTGCTGCTTTGCTGAGAACTGATTTGTGTGCTCAATGTGCTGTCAGGAGCCTGCCCAAAAAAACCTAGGAGTTCCCATTTCTGCGGGGATAGCAGGCCCTATGCCTATAAAGCACACAATATGCAGACAGATGTGGGGATCAGTGACAGCATCATTCTTTTTATGATCCTCATATGTGTAGAAAAAGGCAGGTCAGAAAACTAAGCACTTTTCATTTAATGGCTTCTTGATTTTGAGGGTTTATAGGAGAACAGAAGCAAAAAGTGTTAAAATCCTATGGGCTGAAACCATCACTTCTTAATGATGCATCTTTTCATACCAACCCATTCGAGATGTTGCATATCAGAATATATATTCAGAGCCACTGCTCCTTCCCCTCACACAAATCGCATTTCATTTTATTGAGATGTAGATAAATGTGCAGGGGGAGAGTATTCTGTTTTTTCAGGCCCGCCCTTAATACTATTAAATAATTGTGTAATTAAAGGCTCCAGCAATTTGCCATCTCTTTTCACATAGAATTACTTCAGATGTCTGGCATACACACTCACCCTGTTGTTCAAAGCCATTACAGTCCATACAGTCAATAATCTGCAGATTAAAAATTCAATAAGTAGACGCATTAAAAATTGCATGGTTCCAATTCAGTCCATACTCCCAATTCAGGCTGCTTAGTGTTGGAAGGTGGTTTCTGAAAAGCAGGAGATGGTGCCACCATTTCAGGATGCCTCAGCTCATGCCTAACCACGTTGTAGCTGTAGAACAAGGGCTTGCTTGCAAGGGCTGTAGTGAATCTATAGCTACTATATGAATAGAGAATATAATAAATGGGCAATTTCTCTCTTAAAACCAAGCTCTCTATGCAGCTTGGCTACCAGGGTGTGCCTGAAACAGACTTTCCAGTCTCACTCCATCTCACTTGGGAAGGCTGAAAGTCTTCCATTCTGAGAATTACTCAGTGCAGATTATTGATGGAGTCTGATGTTACATCTTCACAGAGTGTTTGTTTGTTTGTTTGAATTCAGACTGTTGTTATGGATTTAGGGGAAGAGAGGTAGAAAGGTTGCAAACTATCACGCTTAATGTTTTGTGCTTCCAGTTGTTTCCAGTTGTTTTGCTGGTGTTTCAAGTCCAGTTTCTAGTAGGGAATTTTTGTATGAAAGCCCAAACCATCAGTCTTGCAAATGTTGCTTTTCAGTAAGTAGTCCCACAACGGAGAGGCCACTGTAATACAAAAGTTACATTTTCAAAATATCTCTGATCTTACTGTGGGTAGGAAAAAACTTTTTACCTTTGCAGTGGTGAAATTGTTAGTGTTGAGCACAATGAAGGCAGTTTTCCTTTCAATCAAAATGCATGGCTAGGAACTGGCTAATACACCTCACCTGCAGTTTGGGGGCTCTGTATTGTGTGCAGTCTTTGGGAGAAGTTCTGTAGGCACAGGTTGTCTGGCTCCCTTTAAAGGTCATTTCAAGCTGGCAAAATTATCACTCCCCAAAATCTGGATGACCCAATTTGTGAAAAACCTTCTATCTTTACTAGGATTCCTATTCTGTCCACCAGAACTGTTACTTTCCAGAGCTTTATCCATCCCCACCTTTTCCCCCTGATGTGAAAGAAGCTTCTTTACTGCAGCAATTGTCTTCTTTGAATCCCTGTCAGTCTTTGCCTTTTATGCAAGAGATGCCATCAGACTGCATAGCATGCTCTGGAAGATGTAAAACCCCTGATGGCTGTGCCCAGCACAGGCTTGACTTGACAGCAAAGCTAAAAAAAAACCCCACTGCCAAAGCTACCAGATGACATTAGTTTTAATCATGAGTGATCAATGCAAAAAAATATTTTAGACCTTTACCCACACATGATATTGAGGGCACTTTAATCTCTAATTATGCTTCATTCATGCAGTGTAACACAAATGCTTTATATGTCTCTTTTATTTGTAGTGAAATGTTTACAGGGTGATATTTTTTTTCTCTCTCTCATGTGACAAAAGACAGAAAGACCATAAAACAGGAATTTGCTTCTGGTGCTGGGATGTAAGGGGCAAGCCTAGTGACAGATAAGACTGTGAACCTTGTACTCAGAGAGGCAGAGATCCCCACCATGTGAAGGAGCAGAGTCCTGTGTGCTTTACTTATGTGCTCTGTTTCTGTCCCAGCTGTACGGGGTGATCAGCAGGTATGGAGATGCCTGAAAAATAAATTACATCAGTCTAACGTTCATAATACACCCTGAAGTGGGAGTGAAGTTTTTATTCAGTGTTTGGGGAGAGATAGGGATGATGAATTTTAGTTCTGGTGGGTTTGCACCTGAGCAAACCTGATCCTTTGGAGGCTGAAAGGAGTTGGATCTGATAAGGATGCACAGTACTACAGCATGCTGGTGGTCTTGGGCTCCTCTCCCAGGTGCATTTAGCCAAGCAGAACTTAGCTTGTTTATCCTGATAATTAGAATCTGGTTTTTCTGCTTAATATTTACTAATAACACCATGCACTTACAAGGCCTTCCAACCAAGCACTTGACAAACCTTAATGGAATAAGCCTCATAGCACTCTGGGGAGGGAAGTGAATACCATTTTCTTTATCATGCTGAAAGAGTAAGATGATGTAATTGTACCTCCCTGAGTTTATTTATTTCTTGTCTCCCATTATCTGTCTGATAAAAACCACTAAGTAGCAAAAAAAATCTATTGTTTTAGAAATCCTTCTGGTAGTTTAACTATAATCTAAGACTAGTAACTAATTTAGACAGAAGCATAATTAGTGCAAATGTTTCCCGTAACTCCCTCTGATGAATGCCCCTGCATTTGGATATTCGCCTGTAGAACATGCAGCTGAATAGTGAAGAGGTTTTCTCTACAAAAAGTGTGTGAGCAGTGTCTGTGTATGGAAAGAGACTTAACTGGTACTTTCTGATCTTAAGTGCAACCAGGTGTTGGTGAGACATGGCAGAGCCATATGAAGTGTAAGCTGAGTGGGGCACCAGGAGTACACAGGATGATGCCACAGGGCCAGGTGAGAGGTGCTGCAGGAGATGGGAGCAGCCCAGACAGATCAAGCATGGGGTGGAAGATGCCAAGGGCACCAACGTGTCATGCAGTGGTTCTGACTGGAGGATAAGGAGTAATGAGAAAGTTGTGTGAGGTGCTAGTGGTCTCTGTCAGGCACTCTTCATATGGTCAGCTTTGAGGACTTGAAACAATTGCTGAAAAAAAGGGCAGGAAGTGACTTGTATGGGTGATGCATACTGCTGATGTGAGTTGGGGCAAACAAAGAAAAACTGCAAGCTTTTCTTCATTACCAGTACATGCTGGACTTAACATGCTGGATGTACTTAACCAGACCCACAATTCTGTCATCTGCCCCTGCAATTGCGGGAATTAACACTGTACTTTATGCAATAACAAAAAAAGTAGGTGTTGTTTTATATCAAGCTGGGACAGGACTTTATTAGTCCTAATTTGAAGGTAATGCACTAATGGCAGTATTTGTCAGATGGGTTTTTGCAGTGTGAAAGCTGGTAGGAACTGTGGGAAAACAATCCAGTGCAATGCTTTGTTTTCACATTCCAGCCCAGAGTGCCTTCTGATACAGCACAACAGCTGAAATGCATAAGGGAAACACATTTTACTTCTTCTGGCTCCAAACTGCAGCAGCAATTTGGCGAATGGGCCTAACATTCCAATCCTGCTGCATTTTAAATGACCAGGTGTCCCATCATTTGCTTGCCTAGTTCATTGTAAAAAAGAGGAGCTTTTCACTCTCTGCAGAATTCATTCTGTGTGACCACATGGTGTGTGATACCACCCTTTCAATCACCATGGTGCCATTTATTTACGTTTCTTCTCTGATCAGACAGAGAAGGAAGACTTCTTCATAGTGCATATTTTCTTCCTGTCAGTCTGCCCAACAGATAACTGCCAATAATGGAACACAAGCTACAGCAGTTTTGGGTTTTGGACACATCCCTGAAACAAACTGGTTAGGTATCTTCTCATTAGAGCTCCTGAGGTTTCTGCACAACTCCTGTGCATCAAGCTAAAAATACCTAGACCTTTGCATTTTCGCAGAAATATCCTCTATCTTTTAAAATATATTTTAAATAGCCACATATGAATGAAAGTATTGCAGTAAAACATGACATCAGATAGAAAATTTTTCTTCCTACCCCTCCTTTCTTTCTTATAAAGGACTGCCTTCCCATCTGCTTCAGATGGGAAAGCCTACCAGCATGCTGGACTATCTGTTAATTAAAGGGATTTTCTGTGAACTGCTGCATTCAAGTGTTAATTCTAAACTAGAAATGCATATATATATATATATATATATATATATATACACATACATATATATTTGTATAATATAAGTATATCAGTACTCTTTAAAATATCATTATAGAGTTTATAGTATTTACAGAATTTATAATTTATAGAAAGTAAATCACCACGATCTTTTGATTCATTCTTAATAGTGTATTAATTAATTTGTTGAGACCCCCTTAGTAGGCATTAATTAGACCCTAAACAAGAAAACTTCAAGGATTTCTGGGTTTGTTTTCTTTTTTTTTTTAGCCCTTCTTTTTTATTATTATGATGATGCTACTAATATTAATAGCAACAATAATTATGAGAACAGGAGTAGTAACAACTGTTAATCTAGGATAGCCTTTAAAATAACTCCTCTGAACATTTAAAAATTCTAAATATACTGTAGTTTGAGATTTTTATGCCATCATAAGTAATTTTTATTAATTTTAAACACAATTTTAGTGGTATAAATCAGTCTTGTTTAGCATTCACTCAGATAAGAAAATGTATTTCCAAGGGTTGTAAGGTGCAAAAAAATTAGCAGTTCTTAACAGAAACATAAATGTTATCTAGTGTTTTTGATACAATTAGAAAGCATCAGCAAAAAATCCTAGCCTTGGATTTGTTACCCATTTCATATAATTCATTACAAGCACTGCCTAATAAATTTAGCAGTTTGAAATTGATTTATGCTGAACCTTTGTAGTATTAACATTCTTGTTTTATAATTACGAGCAAAAGGAGCATAACCTTTTCCTAATATATGGAAAAGAGATGTAATGTTTCAGAAAAAAAAAATCACTGATTCTGCTTTTCTCTCTGCCGTTAGCCTTGCTCTCGGTTCTCCAGCTAATGCTGATGCACAGTGACACACAGTGAAAGTACCAAGACTGCAGCAAAACTCGGATTCTGTCTCAGTGTTGGGAATACAACGTGGTCTTTTGGCACATTCTGTACAGAATGAAGGAACTTACAGAACTTTGCAGGTTTCAGGAATTTTCAGTAGTACAAAATTAACAAATGCCTTCATACTCTACTTTAAAATGTTGACACAGACGAATAAGGCCTAATTTTAAACTACCTTGACCAACAATGGCTATATGTCTTTGTTTTTTTAGAACCATCTTCAATATGGTAGTTCTCATTGGGAGAAATTAAGAATATTAAGATAAAAGGACTTTATATTTCATTCTACTTGTGAAAGCCACTGTGTACATGCTGTTCTGTGTTGATCCTGATGCCGAAGAAACACCAAAGATATTTTTCCCCCCCTTTGGATTGCTGGTATCTCTTTACACCTTAAATTCCCATTAATATAGTTACAGGGGTTGCTAAGTAAATCCCTGAACAACCTACATGCAGTTGTGCTGTCTATTTAAAGGGCAGCTCCCTTTCCCAGCTCCAGCCAGCCTTTGGTCTGCCAAGGTCTGCACAGGTATGTAACAGAGAAGCTGTGAACAATCAGGAATCAAAAGCTGGCCATGAAATATTATGGAGTTGATAGTCCTGTCCTAAGCAAAAGAGAAAAAAAAAAGTCTTTTTCTTTTGTTTTTTAATACTTTTAAGTCCTGCAAATCATAACACAGGCAAGGTTTTCCTCTATACAGCTGATGGACTTTTTTTTTTCTTTTCTTGGCAAAGTACCGCCTCCCCATCCCAAAATTATTGAAAAGCATCCAGTACCAAACAATGAAGTGAGTAGCTTCATAAGAAGAATAGGTTTTGTCTGGATAAAATGTGTGTTGAAAAGAGAGATTTCTGATCAATAACTCTATTTATACAAAAGAATGGCTTTCTATGAATACATTTTTAATAGGCTTTAAAAAAAACACCCTGGAGGCACCCATCACGGCAATGGAAAGCAGCTGCAGCTTCCAACTGATATTAAAAGACATCTTTGCATTGTCTCACCTAAGTGCTGTATGAGGTCCTGAAAATACCTACAGGTGCCTCATCCTCCTCTCCCACATACCCTCTGGATTTTGGGAGCCCCTGCAGAGACAGACTGTGTGCCATGCATAAGGTCTGACATCTAGAAGAGCATTTAAGTATGTGAATAATCCTGTTGAAGTACTTTAAAGTAATCATATGCTCAAAGTTAAGTGTGTGCTTAAAAGCTTTGCTAGGCTGGGGCATGGCCTGTCCCCCTCCCTCAGACACCATACAAAATCAGATCAGTTGTCAAGAGATGTACCACATCCAGCAGGATTGCTTCCTGTGTCTTCTGAACTTGAATCTTGCCAACTAATTGATATTGTAGCTATTTGTATTTCATGTCATGTGAAATACCCCGAATTATTGAAGAGAAGGTTCTCAAGAGATTAAAAATTATAAAATGTGAATGATATAAGGGAAAATTTCAAATATGACACAAGTGATGCAAAGTAATTAAAGAAATTATTAATGTTAAAACCAAATATGTTTTATGTTATGCAAGCATATGCCTGGGATTTGCCTATTACCAAGACTGCAATACACAGAAACAGTGAAAAATCCCTGTACATTACAAAGCTGCTAGAGTGCCAAATTTAAACATGCTTTTTTTTCCCCCATCCGCATTAAGTACAGTCAGTTTGTTCTAAAGGCCATCCCTTTTCTGTTCTAATGCCCTGTGTTCCTTGGTTTTGTTTTTGATCGTGGTTTTTGAGGAGGTAAACGTCCTGGATACAGTTTGACAGAAGATATTATCACAGAGATAACATATGTTACATTTAGAAGCTGATAAAATGGATTTGGATTTTCCTTGCTCTGCTGCAATGTTGATGATGTTTCAGAAAATTTAATATAAAGGGAGTTTATATATTTTTATAATTTTAGCTATTTAAGTCCACTATCAAAACCTGATTTTGAATCAATGTATAGGTGTAAGAAACATGTAGTATTAACATTATACTAACTCTCTCTTGCCTGTGCTGCAAGAGAAATAGGCTGTGTTATACCATAGTTTGTGAACTATACTTTATATTTTTGAAATGCTATTATTTGCCCAGTTAATTCAGTTTTAACTGTCCATTCAATTTCAAAATATAAGCGAGTTCTGTTTACCCAATTTCGTACTGGGTGGATGTTGTGGTATATGCCAAGTATATTTATGGTTTAAAAGGATGATGGTTCAGCAAACTTACTGCATAATAATCTTTACTTCATTTTTATACTGTAAGTGGTTAAAGCCAAGTGTACATGAATATATAATGTGTTCCTCCAGTTATGTAGCACAGCAATACATTATACTGTTGAGCTACTAAGACATTTATTCCAAAGGAAATGCAGAGAGTGATTTAGAAATGCCAATAACAATAATGCAATTACAGTTGCAAAACATCTTAGTTGACCAAACAAATCTTTTCTAAATGCACCTAGAATATTTCTTTAGCACATTTAATTAAGTATATATTCAGCATATTTAGTTTAGGACCCAATTAAGCACCAGAAGCATAGCAGTATAAAATACAGCACTTGCCTTCCAGGCACTCTGGCTTCAATTCAGCAACAGTTGCATTTGAAGCTGTAATGCTGCTGCAGAGATGGGAAAGACAATGCACACACGAGAGGCCATATTGCAAAGTGGCACTGGTATCTACAGTAATGGTAGCAATCATTCAGATGTTCTAGCAGTCAATACAGCTGAACTTTAGACACATTGCAGCTCTTAATTTATTAATGCAATATTTTTTCTTTATGAATTTCTCACATCAATCTCTTCCTTGTACGTGTGCAATTAGTTGTGTTAGATTCTCTTCAACTTTCTAGGAATGGATCCTAGCGCAGTATTTACAACCATCTTTGCATCTCTGGTTTGTATATCAATGTGTCAAGATGTCTCAGAGGCAAAGAGCAGAACACATGCAGCAAAAGTGACAGTGACATGAAGTTACATCGCTCCAAACACTAAATCATGCTGCTGAAGAAGCAGAAGACTTTGACAATAAGGTCTAAACAGAAGGACATTTTGACCTACACCATAACACCAGATTAATGACTTGCTGATACTAACTGGCCCTATTTCCAGTGGCTGATAAAAAGCTGCTGTTGATGTTTGCCCAGCTCCTGCCCCATATGGTCTGGGTGCCAGGCAGGAGGAGGCAGGGAGCAGTGCCCAGCATGCCAGAAGTGACTCCCACTTGGGTGGACAAGGGGCACCATCCAGCTTCCCTTCCAGTGGGGTCCCACGCCCACAACCATTGCCAGCTACCAGGCATGTTCATACATTCCTGCTGGTACTTTCCAAGGCACTTGCACATATGCCAGGAAATCACTTGTCTCCTCCTATAGGGAAAAGTAGCACTGCTTCGTGCCTGGCTGTGTGTTTCTGTCTGGCTCCCCTTGCTCACAGTCCAGAAGAGTGGCTCCTTGAGCACAGGGGTTGTCATAGCTTCATCTTCCCCTTGCATTGTCGTGGCCAGCAAAGCCATCAGTTCTCTTGGCTGTCCTTGGTGTGGTGTAAAGCTTTTTGTAGAGCAGCAAGGTACCTTTGTGGTGAGTGGTGCCCATGGAAGTCCCCTCTAGAACTGCTGGGAGGGCTGTGCTTGAGTTCAGGAGTGGTGCCAACATTGGGCATGGTGTAACTAACGGCAGTGGCTCTGCCACAGAAACAGAACCTACAGGATCTCGTATGACTACCATAATTGATGTGTGTTTTCAGAATGGGCACTTGGTATATCTTTCTGAGATGGTTTTTTATTGTTGACTGATGGTTTCCGTTACAGCAGCATGTCCTTAAACTCTGGTGTACGCTTGAGGTTTAGGTTAGGCAAACAATGGAAAAATGCTAGAAGGAAAAACCTCTGAATGTCTCATAAAGGGTTTCTTGCCCTTGAAAAATTGATAGGCTATCATTTAACCTTGTGGCACCTCTTCAAGCTGTCAATCAGACACTGAATATTTGAGACTTGTGAAGTATGATATGGAGTAACAAAATGGTATCTGCTCATTCAAAATTATGAGTATTGGATTAATCTCTTGAAGTATGTTGATAGCAGATGGAATAAAAGATCATATGGCACAGATCACATAGGGTAAGGTTAACCCCAATGCCCTGCTCCATTTTCTCGTTTAATGCCACTGCTAATTAACTGGCATGAGTGTTTGCAGCCATATGTATGATGTTACTGAAATCCTGCTGACTTTTGGCATACCTTGATTCCCACCTGTATGGTACTGCCTGGTTTTACTTTAGTTTTGTGCTTGGGGCCCTTAGTAATAGACTCTTAAATTTACCTGTTTCTCATGTTCTTGCAGGTGAGGGAGGTTCAGTTGCCTCATCAGGAATTTGGCGAGTTGCTCTGCTTTTTGGTCTCTGTGCTGCTCTTGCAGCAGCAGAACAGGTCAGATCAAACTGAAAAAGATACAGCTGCTGACATAGAGATGCTGGTCTTCTCCCCAAGTTTGCTTTTACATTTTGCACTTCATGCAAAATATATCAGGGCTTGAAATAGGAACTGTGGCACAGAGCCCTTACTTTGTTATAAACAGGGGGATGATATTTCATGGGTGCACAGCTGTGGTTTAAGTTCAGTAGACTGCACAGTAAACTTTTTTTCTCTGAAATTTCATTTTGGTTCAGGGTAAAATAATGGCTTTTTCCTTGCTAAGCAAAGGAAAATCTTCCTGGTTTTGCTTGTTTAAATACTTGTGTTTTAATATATTTATGTCTTGATTTTCAGGCAGTAAATGCCAAATACATTTATGAGTCTATGTAATCAAGAATAACAGGACACATCCTAGAGATCTGGTACAATATCTCTTCTTATGCTATTTCCATGGCTTATTTCATGATGTGACCCCATCAAAAATACTATGTACAATTCAGGTCTTTTTTGTGCACAAATGATAAATTTGGTTTAGAATGGGTACCAAGAAGATCAGAGGAATGGGAGGAATGGAGAGCCTGTCTTGTGAGAGGAGACTTAAAGAGCTTGGCTCAGATAGCCTAGCAAAACAAAGGCAGAGAGAGGATCTGATTGCTTACCATAAATACTTCAGAAGGATAAACACCAGGGAGGGAAAGGACTGTTCAAGCTACAAAACAATGTTGCCACAAGAATAAAAGGGTATAAACTAGCCATGAGTAAAGGCAGGTTGAAAATTGGAGAAAGTTCAGACCATGAACAGTGAAGTTCTGGAAGAGCTTGCTGCTGATGGTAGCAGGGGATTTTTTTAATGGAAGCTGGTGATTGCTTTCCAAGAGGGAATGCATCACATTGTAGCCTGTGACACCAGGGGTCTGGATTTGATGACTGAGAAGATCATTTTCATTCCTGAATCCCTGTTGCCCTATTTAGTGCAAGGTTTGTCTTGTACAGATATGCTGGCAGGGCTCCTTTCCCCCTCTTCCATCTAAGAGGGGTAGATACCAGGCTGTGTCTTGCTTTTCTCTCTGAGCATCATACTGCTGAGATTAGAATCAGGACTTAAATGAATGAATATACAAAAATACATAATGCTGTGATCTTTCAGAGGATGTTTTATTTTCATCTCTATTTCCTTTCTTGCACACATGTGATGCAGGGAGATGTTCCTCCTTTGTATGCCAATGTTACTTTTCTGTCAGCTTTTTGGCATGCAAAATTAGGAAAGAAATTGTCCTGGTGTTAAACTATAGACCCAGGGACTGGGAAATTCTCCTGCTCTCTACATGTAGCAGTACAAGGCTATTCTTCAACCTGAAGGAGCTATAGAAGGCAACACATTATGTTGGCAATTGTTGCAGTGAATGCTGCATCGTCTGGCAAGAGGCTCAGCTTGATGTGGACAAAAAGTGAATTTCTCCTTTGTGCCTACATCCTTAGCTCCCTTGTGATGAAAATAGAACCTGCTTTAATCTTCCTGAGGCTGACGGAAAGATATCTTGCAGACTGCAAGTCAGCAGTTGCCCACGCAATTGTTTGGCAAAATCTATTTTTAAAAGTCCATAAATTCCCCAACTAGACAAACCGGGATCTAACAAAAAAACATCGTCACTAATGTACTATCCTTTTAAAGAAAGACAATACTCTCTCCTCCCCTCCTTTCCTCCTGTGGAAAACCTGGCTATTTTAAAGTGTGAGCGCCGAGTGCCTGCGAGGAGCGCATCGGGCCAGCTGCCGTCCCTGCGCTCTGGTTTCAGCGGTGGTTTGCAGCCCCCGTTGGTGGCCACAGGCTGGAGATGCTCCCTGTGCTGCTGAGGGTGCAGGAGTGGGTGGCAGGGGACAGATCCCTGCAGTGACACCTCGCAGATCCCTGCGAGCAGCCCTCTCGGGCGTGCGTCAGCAGGGCTGGAAATACAAACCAGGAAATCAGGTTAAGCCTCTTCACGGTTGTCGTTCTTCCTCTGCGCATCCCCTTCTCTCCTGCTCACTGGAGTGCGCTACGTGGGAAGCTTTAGCTGACTCTGGAATCCACCTCATAATTTTTTTTCATTTAAGTGGCAGACTCAGAATGAGTTAAAATTGCCTGTTTTTACCACTGGAAGAACGTACTGTGCACATGAGTCACCTACACTAAACACCCTTTGAAAATATAGCCCCGGGCTTTGATCTACAGGCTTGTGTTATTTTTTCTATATTTTAAATCATTCACAAGTGGTTTTCAGGCTGACCTAAAGGTCTTTTATGCAGAAAATTGTACAGACTACCTGAATTGAATCTGTAGTGCAGAAGATTTTTTAACTCTCTAGCTTTACATGTAAGAATTTCATATGTGAAAGGGTTATTTGTGCATGAATGAGCTTGCACTTCAAACTTAAACTGTTTATGTAAATAGGCAAATCTTACTGTACATCCTCAGTGCAAAAGTCTCCTTTTTGAATTAACAACTCTTCCCCTCCAAAAAACCTCTCCCCCAAACCTAAAACCAACAACGCAGAATGAGAAATGATTATGATAGAATTATGGTTTTCAACTTGTATTATTATATGTGCCTACATTTAGATTCCCAAAGGGACCAATTTACTAATATTAAGTATTCTTGCAATAAATGGGATGTGGTAAAGAGAGCTGCATATATTTTATTTTTTTTAACTTAAGAGTTGAATTTCAAATGAATGATAGTAGCACTGGAGCTCCAAATGAGTGGGACTTTTTCCTAAACCACTTATTAATTAGGAATTATCATAAGGCAAAATATCTGCATTAATTTGCCAAAGGGAGAATAAAGATTGGTGTATTGCAGTACTCACAAAGTTGTTCTGGTGGTGCTGCAATGCACAAAACTTCTAATAAATTGTGGGAAATGATAAATTTGACAACAGGCAATTAATGCTAATCTTTCCCTTTGCAGGGGTACATTTTATGCTGGTGTTATAAGAGCAGAATTATTAGCTCTTCTACTTTGCTTTCAGCCATACCGCATGCAGCTCTCTGCAGTATGTTGTAGTAATCTATAAAATGCCCCCTCAATATAATGCTTGTGGCACACAAGCACCAAGTAGATGGATTTGGGGCTGATCCTTTAGATAGCAGACCAAGTAAGACTGCTTGCTTACTTCTACTGTCCCCTTTGTAAACTCCTTGTCTTCAGCAATGAGAAGATGCTTCCAGAATAGGTTGCATTGTGTTCTTGAGCAGCTCATTGTTCTGAGTGTGAATTTTGGATGGATGTGATTCATTTTCTGAGGAAAAGAGCTAAACACTTACTGAAGTAAATGGCAGCTTTTTATAAAGCTAATTATTCAAATTTTACTTCATATATAATTAAAATCATGTTGAACTATTGCAGGAAAAAAACCCCAAAACACACTATAATTTCTTGTGGTTATAATGGTGTCTGGTTAGTAAACTCTTGTTCTTCTGAATACCCCATGCATGAAATAGAGCATGGGACACATTCAGAGTTATTTGTGAAATTATCTCAATGCAGAGCTGACACATATCATAAAAATAAATAGCTTAATGTGTTTGTGTGCATTGTGAGTGAGGATTTAATTTTTTAAGTCCCCATTGTTCCTATTTTTAATTTCTGAGCTGTTTCATATTGGAATAGACCCAGGCACAATGGGAAACAACAATAATGTTTAAACATTGAAAATTTGCAGCTTTGGTTGGATTTCTATTGTGATTTTAGTTGGTAGGAGAAAATATATGCACACATATGTATCAGACCCTTCCCTTCCCTTCCCTTCCCTTCCCTTCCCTTCCCTTCCCTTCCCTTCCCTTCCCTTCCCTTCCCTTCCCTTCCCTTCCCTTCCCTTCCCTTCCCTTCCCTTCCCTTCCCTTCCCTTCCCTTCCCTTCCCTTCCCTTCCCTTCCCTTCCCTTCCCTTCCCTTCCCCCCTCTGCCTCTCTATCTCCCTCTCCAGTACCAATCTCCTTCCCAGTATGAAGCATTTAGTAAACAAATTATATTATTTGCTTTGTGTGTATATAGATACAAGGTGCAAAGATACAAAACTCCATGTGAGCTCATACATCACTGCTGACAAAGCCCAGTGCTTCCTGACCTGAGCCATGGGATTACCATGAGACAATAGCCACATTGTTTGGAGCAGAGGTTAAGGAGCTGGTTTAGCATTATTGTCATTCTATATTGAAATTAATTTCAAAACTAATTATAGTGCTTGCTTCTACTATTCCTTTTCTTACCTGTGAATCTAGCTGTGTCTTGTGTATTTTTAGATTTTTATATATATATATATATATATATATATATATATATATATATACACACACATTTATATACATTTTTTTCTTCTCCTGTCTTATCAAACATTTCCAACAAAAGTCATGTCCCGCTTCATTAGTTAGAAGTGACAATATGCCAAAGGCCCATATTTGTGTATTACTTTAATCTGTGGTTTCAGTAGCAAAAGCAATAGCCATTTGCATTTGTTTGTTTACCTTTATATGCCACTGTAAAGCAATTGCTTGTGTTGTCCTGTCTGTCTGACATGAAATGATTCAAGTGTTGCATTACTTCCATTGCCTAGTGGTCACTGGACCATCCAGTGGGCACAGCAAATTGTGCTCCTGGTCTAGCTCAAATAGCTCAGCTGAACCCAGGGGATCTTGGCATGAACAGTGGGAAGAGGAAATTGCCTGTAGCAGGCTGGAGAGAAGGAAAAAAGTCTAGATGGTATTTCAGATTATGTTGCTTGGTTTCTGGAGTGCTTGCAGGTTTATTGTATATATAAGAAAATACGGAAGTTCTCGTGTGCCCACATGCACACAAATGCCCCACGGCATGTGTGGGTAATTTCTTCTGTGTTCAAGACATCAGGGTATATCCACAGTTCTCAGCCATTATTCTGTTGGATTCTGATGTATCCAGTCCAGTGGCAAGCTCTGTATAGCACTGTGCCAGATTCTGCTGGAGCAGTGGGGAGCCAGAAGTGGACCTTCTGTAGGCCCAAGTAGCTCCTTAGACCAAAAGCCTCTCAGGAATATTCCAGACATGAGCTTTTCAGTGAGGGAATTTGAAGAGTTATAAAGGTGTAAGAGGCAGATACAGTTCATTAGGTCTCCCTAGATGAGTAGCTCTCCTCACTGAAGGGGCTGAGGGAGGAGAGTGGAGATTTCTGTAGCAAATCAGAGAGTTTCTCTGCCAGCAGCTAAATCCCATATGGGAGCATCAGCTGCACTTCCAGACAGGAGTGGAGTCCTGTGGCTGTTGGAGAGATAGTGTTAGTTCCAGCCTTAAGATTGCT
The DNA here is from genome assembly GCF_051311805.1 of Agelaius phoeniceus. NCBI lineage: Eukaryota > Metazoa > Chordata > Aves > Passeriformes > Icteridae > Agelaius > Agelaius phoeniceus. The sequence continues at coordinate 56,728,050 of NC_135268.1, forward strand.
GCAACTCCCCACAGGGCTTTCCAACCAAGAATAAATCTGTTATTCTCTGACACAAACTGCTGAAGCTGGGTCTTCCCCATCTGCACAGTGCCCCTTTTTCCCCTGAACACAAATAAGGCATCTCTTGCCTTCCAGAGCTCCTGTGGTTCAAGCAGGAACTGGTATTTTCCACTGGGTTAGGTTCTGTGAGCTTTGCGTATTCTTTTCCCTCTATTTTGCTCTGCAGACCTGCTCAGGAGATGGGGGATGCTCTTACCACCTGGACGTGGCATACGTGTGGTAGGGTCCAGGACTGCTTGTTGAGTTCTCACCTGCAATGTTGCTTTGCATTTTTAGCAGTCTTATTTGTGCTGCATCTTAAAAGTCACTGCAGTGCTCGCTGTGAAGGTGCCCCATAGACGTTGATACTGCAATTTTTAAGGAGCAAAGATCATTACATTTTTAAATGTTCATTTAGGATTCTGATTTAAAGCCAGAAGAAAAACCTAAAAGAATCTAAGTTAAAGCAGGAATAGTTCCATGCTAGAATAGCTGCAAATAGTAAATTATACACTTAGTTACATTTGATTGAGAGAGTTTATTGCTCATGTGAGCAAAATGTCTAGCCCCAGGCACTGTGCAGGTAGTTACTGTGCAAGCATACCACCTGCAGTCATGCCAGAATACCCAAACCCCCTGATACCACAGCCTTCTCTGTCCTGAATAGGAATTGGAGGTCATGCCAGATTGTGTTGCAGTGCAGTGAAGTGGACTAGAAAGAGGCCACCCACCTCATTTGCACTTGTGCCTTACAGTAATAGGTGCTTGAATGTCAGTGGGTGGTGATAAAAGGCTAATTTACTCACCCCCAGCACTGGGTGCACCCCCTTTCTGCTCGTGCAGTGGAGATCATAAAGTCGGAGAGATTGCCCACTGTACGGAGGCCGCTCTGTTATTTTTATATCTTTTTTTAAAAATTATTATTTAATCTTGTATGCTCCAGTTGAGCTACATTAATGGATTAGAATACAGCGTGATCTTAGGAGAATTCACTACAATAGATAGATAGTTGGATGGACGGACAGACAGATGCAGGTTTAAAGCACAAGAGGATTTGCATATTTAGTTCTGCTTTACAGCCTCCTTTAGAGAGTGGGATTAATGATCTGCTAAATTATCACAGTTGAGAGTCCTCAGCATTAGTGTGAATGCATATCCTGCTAGAGCTAGTTTTACAACTTTTCTAGAGACATTTACAAATCTTACTGGGGGCAAGGCAGGGAGGGGAGCGGGGGATATCTGGCTGTTGACAATGCAGCTGGTAACTCAGGGAGAAAAGAGAAAAATCAGAAAACCATCCCTTTTCTGGCATGTCTAAGAGCCTTTCCATCACCCACTGCATGCATTTAGAGTGAGAGTAGGAAGAGTGTTCTCCAAGGACTGTTTGAGTACTCGAGATGCTATGTTAAGCACTCAACTGCAAGTTGGCTTAGAGAAATGTCTTCCAAAAGCATTTATTTGAAAAGGGAAAAAAGGGAATAAAGGCAAGTGAACTTAAGATGTCTAGCACACCTTTTGGTCCCTGATTTTAAAGATTTAGAATGTGTGGTTGAGTAAGGTGTGCTGCAGAGGACTAGGGGCAAATGCGACTACCGTCTTAGACAGCACCAGCCTCATAAACTTCCTTTTGATCTAGCCATTAAAAGAAAGAACATTACTTGGCACATTTCTTGGTTACACATATTGCATTCTTTGGTCCCATTAAATAATAATGAATAATAAATGGCATCATTTGGAACAAAATTCTGCACAGCTCAGTAAGAGAAGTGGGCAAACATACCTTCTACCTCTCATGAAGGGAGATGTGAGTGCATCCTAGCACCCTGCCTAGGGTTAGAGGTCTTAAAGCAGGGAGCTGTTTCCAGCCATTTCACTGTTGTGTAACAGTGGTTTTGACCTGCATTAGCAGAAGAGAAAACACATACAGGTTTCAGTTAGGTAGGAAAATAAAGAGTGCTGGCTTCGGAGATGACACCAGCAAGACTCCCCACGGTACCCAGACTGTATCCTAGAGGAGATTGTTCACAAAAACAATGCGGGAACTAAGGCCACCTAACCTTAGGAAACAAATTTATGGCCCTAGATTTGTTCAATTTATTTTAAGGATTTAAGAGCACAGTTGGTTTTTGTTCCCTGTGCAGAGAAGAGAACAAGACAGATATGTCCATAAAGTGATTCAAGTTTTAACTGAGCCAAGAGGTGCCAGTTTATGTCCACTGACTGTATGCAACCCAGCCTCGGTATGTAAGTCTTAATATGAATGCCCCTTTTCCTTAACTCCAGTACCCAGGAGAGCAGGTATTTACGTAATGCTCAAGAGATTTGCAAGTGCCAGGGAAAGAATGTCTTTCTGTTATGCAGTTTTTCTCTCTGCTGAAGGTGTCTCGCTGGATGGGTGAGAGACTGATCATCATTCTTGGCAAGCCAGGGCCTAATCCAGCCACCCCTTGTCTTCAGGACAAGATCTGTATGAGCAGCCTCTGCAGCTGGCCTGAGCTGACTGTTGGCACATGGGTACCAAACACTTGCCTTTTTCTCTCTTCTGTTTGGAATGCCCTAGCTTCACCAAGCTTGTTTGACACCATCCTTTTTTGGCTTAAATGGGTTTATTGGGAGTGTGTTGGGGGCTCAGGGCAGTTTAGTGTTAGAGATGAACACTTATTGGACACTTGGCAGTAAGATTCAAAATCCAGATCTCCTCCTCAGGGGGCAAAACTTGCTGGTTTAGGACATACAGGTGGAGTGTGTGGAAATTTATAAAGGAAGAGATAATTCGGGAAAATAAAGCAAAATACATTTTGACACTGTTTTTCCCTTTTCTTTTAGCCTCTCTCTAACGCTGTGCTTCCCTCTCTTTTTTTCTTCATCCAGTTTTTTTCACTCATTTTACCTTTTTTCTCCGGAATTCCCTTCCTTCACACAGCAGTTCCTTTCTACATTTTCTTTTCCTCCCATTGCCCTTTCCCCAGGCTGATCCTCTGCACTAGCCTGCTCAGCTCCTCTCATTTCTTGGTGGTGCAGCTGTCCCCCTTGCCTTCTCCAGAGAGCTGCTCCACACTCTGTGGCCAGGCTGGCAGCTGCTGGAGCTTTGCTGTTTACTGAGATGCACCCTAGTAGAGCCTGAGAGTGGAGCCGTAGGACACGAGCAGTCTTGTGCCACTGGAGCTCTGGCACGTGATACTTTCAAGAAAGATGTTTTCACATCTCTTGTAATGCTGCAATGGATTTCCCTTCATCTCTTCTATAAACAGGGTATTTGTACCATTTCCCTGGTTTGCTCAGCACCAGTTTATAGCCTGCTGCTGGATTGGGCTTGCTGTTATTAATTATTTGTACTTATTTAGCCTTCTGGAATACCAAGGCATGATTGTGCAGGAAACTTTACACCCACAAACAAAAAAGGCAACTCTCTTGCCTAAAAAAGAAAACAGCAGACAGCTATTTGGAGAGATCACATTAACTCCCCCTGGGCTGACGTGGCAGCTAAGTGATGAGTAGGAGCTGGTTCATAAGGTACAGAGGAAGTTGTTCCCTGTCTCTGGGGCTGGCCGTGGGCACCTTTTCAGTGCTGGAATGCTCTTGCATTTTCTTTTTCTTTTTTTTTTTGTTGGTATGTCTTTAAAGGCATACAACAACCAGTTCTGTGTTCTGTCATTCTGTCGGTGTTTTTTTTTTAAACGCAATTTCTCACACCAATTTCTCTGCTTCTAATATTTTCTTTCCCTCTTTTGACTGCTGCAGTTTGCCCCCTTTTGCCCTCCCAGCTGCAGAGCCTTACAGCCTTGCTGCTTTTCTTTGTGCCACCTGCACCCCTCCATATTCCTCTCCCCTGCTCTTGCCTCCTTCCTCCTCCCCAGCTTGGGTCCCTCCTGCTGCTGTGCCTCTCTGCTCCTCTGCTTGGCTGCCTACAACAACGTAGGCAGGGGAGAGGCAGGAAGTACTGTTAAAAAAAGGAAAAGTCACCCTGCATGCCCCGTGCCAAAAGTGCTTCTCTTACCCTGCAGCCAGCTTAGAAAAAATGAAGGAGGATATCCAGAGGGTGTCCCAGCAGGAGAACATCCCCTCTGCAGGGATGGCTGTGGGGTGCTTGGGGGGCAGGTGGTTTCCCCTGCCCGTGCAGGGAAGGGGCTCTGATGCCAGCACACCTTGTCCTGGTATAAAACTATCTGAGCCAAAGTTCAGGTGAAGGGCAGCCATGTAGCTGGAAAGTCATGTGGCTCTCATGTTGGTTAGTATGTCACTTTGAACAGCTCTTATCTGATATTATTATGACTAACCCAGTGCTGACAGCATGGAACAGATTACAGGAGCCATGTGATGATTATTTAAGGCATCGCTGAGTATAACACATGGCTAATATTAACCCCTTCTTTCCAGAGCAGCTCTCTCACCCTGTGAGTGACACCTGCAGCAGGCACCTGCCCTGCCCTGCCTGGGAGCGCTCCCTTGCCACACTTACCTTGGGTGCTCTATTTCAGACAAGGCTATTTTTGAATCATTCCTCTATTTCAATGTGGCCTTGCAGTTCAGAGCAGTTCTCTATGGTTGTTCTTTTATTATATTTTTTAAATTTTTATTTTGTTTGGTTTTTTCTCCTTTTTTTTTTTTTTTTCAGAATATGAAGGATCAGTTATGACAGGTACCTGTATTTCATATTTCCTGTGTCAGCACGTGCCAGTAAAATTCAGAAGCCTTTTTGTTTTGTTATGGTTGATCTTTAAAGGTATTAAGAATGACGCTGAAGTCATAGCTGGCAAAATAGACCTCACTGTTCTACATAAATGTCAGCAGCGCCAAGGCAATGCGTTTCGAGCGGTAACAATTCATGCGCTCGCGGTGAAGGCGAGGTGTGCACACAGACTGTACCCTTTAAACAGGCTGACACCTGCACCAGGCATTTCAAAAACAATGCAAAAAATGCAGTGTTATATAAAGCATGACTGGCCCTGACTGTTCAGCCACTTCAGAGATGTGTTGAAAGCTGTGTTGTGAGGATCCTGGGTTAAAAAGCTTGGGCTCCTGGTGGGGACTGGGGCCTGCTGTCTCCCCCTCATGAAGTAACATCAAAGGTGTGAAAAATTTAAATTCCACACCTGGAAATCCTGGTCAAATGAGTGGCATTACTTATGCAGTAACACAGAGTGTAACATTACACCAGCAGCTTCTGGAGTAAAAAGGGAAACACTGGTGGGATGGGGTTCACAGTGACCTCCCCACGTGGGCCCAGGCGCTGCTGGGCATGAGACACTCGCTGTCCCCCTTTGGGGGCTGCCTGCAGCCACCCTGTGCCCGTCCAGCAGGACTCATGAGCAGGGTGGCATAAATGTATCAGCTTTCTTTTGCACAAAGGGAAGATGGGGGATTATGAAATCAGTGTGTGATTTCAGCATTGTGAAAGCCTTTCCCAGGGCTGTGAAGCCAGAGGAAGTTTGGCTGCTGGTTTGGTTGGGAGCCAGGAGGAAGGCCAACAGAAAGGTATTGTGTGAAGAAGAAATCATGCTGCTCCCCTGGCCCTGTGCATGAAACCATATTTCTCTTCCTCTCCTGTCTGCAAAACCTTGGGAGGAAAAAAGGGAAAAAGGTGGAGAAAGTCTGGAGCAGGAATATCAGGTAGCAACCCTTCCCTCCATTTCACCAAACCCAAGTGTGATCACAAGCACTACCAAATATGGTGGAGACTAATTACAACTGAGACTTAAAAGGCCTATAAGCTTTTGGAAGGGGGTTAAAAAAAATCCTTTAGATGGGGCCCTGAGCACCCTTTTTTTGAATTAAAAACTAAAAGAAAGAAAAAAAAAAAAAAAAGAGGCAAATAAAAGAGAAACAAAAAATCACCTTGGCTCTACCAACAGCACATGTACAAGTGAGTATGTTGGCAGAGAGCATCCATGTGGGATTTGTATTGCTTGAGAGGTAGGCAGAATGACACACTGTGAAAGTGCAGGAATGCCTGTGCTGATGAGGGCCTTTGTTCCCTCTTCCAGCAAAGCTGCAAGAGACAGAGCCACCGGAGTTAGGAAACAAGTGGTTGAACTGTGTAACAATAATAATCATAGTAGCAATGACAGTGCTGATTCCCTGTGATCTTTAGTCAATGCTTGAGCTCATGTCTGAACACACTCAGGCATGCTGGTCACTTCACCTTGCCTATCAGGTATGGGGGTTGCTTGGTCTGTAAAACATGATTGATAAATTGCTAATGTGCAGATTTGTGATAAGCTCGGATCAGTAATAGTTTGCATTGCTTGGAGATTCTCTATTAGAAAGTGCACACAAGGCTAAATCATTATCTGTTTCTTTTCTTGAGCTGAATTACTCACTTTTGGAAAAAAACCTATTTTTCTGCAGATGCTCTATGAAACGTTTGTCCTAATGCTCATTTATCGTGACTGGCACTGATGGAACGGATGCTGGTATGAAGCAGATGTATCTGTGTAATAGTTTACTTTGATGGCTCCTTTAAGAGGGTTCATAATCTTTATATTTTACCACTGGGTTTGGAATTTTATGCTCCTTTAACAGGTGTATTACCTTGATCAGATGTTTTCATTTTAAACTATTGACTAATGAGCACATGGCCTGCAGGGATTGATGTGCAGAAAATTGATTCCTTTTAAAAGATTTATTCTTATATTCTCTTTTTATTTAGTGTAAAAGTTCACTAGACAACATAAATGATTGATAATGACAGTTTATGAGTAAAAATGCAATTAAACCCTTTGTTTCCCTTAGTTTAAAAGTAGAAAGAAAACAGTAGGGATGGGAATACACATAGAAAGATCCAATCTAAAATCAGACAGAGTTTTGTTTTCTGGGTTAACATTTAACAAACCCAGCTTTTAAAACGTTTCTTCTCCACTCACAGCCACTATTGTTTTTGTGCACTTTTATCATTCAAAGAGCTCAGGCTATTTGAAAAGGATGTGTACAAAGATTACCTTAAAATGACTCATTGTAAAAGCTCCCTACCTGATGAATTTGTCCTATTGGAACGAACATCTATTTTAATAGAATCCACTAAAAAAGCTCAATCTGTTCAGCCTGTGAGATGGAATGCAGTAGCAGAGTCCTGCCATGAAAATAGCTTGTGTAATCAGTGGAATATAAATGGCAACAGCATCTTGTACTCCCTTTTATGATGGTGGCAAGAGAAGGAATTCAGTGGGCAGCCATATGACCAGGTCCTGCATGACTGAGGAGCTCACATTTTTGCATTGCACTGTAGCCCAGTATCTCGTGTGTCCAAGAGAAGGTAAATTGTTCCCATGCCTTGTGACCAGAATCTCTGTCTGGAGGAAGAAGCAGAATAAAGGACCATTATTTTAGCAGAGGCATTAGAAATCTGTGTAAATGCTGGAAGCATTGATTAACAAAATATTTTCTCATAATTTTTCTTATATTTTCTCATTTTACCCTTCTGAAAGTAAGAGTGGGGAAACTGCTTGAAATAAAAAACTGCATATATGTCTGATAGCTTATAGTTCTAAATCACTGCCTATGCTGACAGAAGAGGCAGGGATATGACAATTACTAAAGGCATAGTACCAGGATAAATTTAAAGCAACTTTATTCTAGGGTGAGCCTTCTGCATGAATGCATGACTTGTGTTGGTGCCAGTGTGGGTGGCATTTGTTAGATTCTGGAGTCCAGTCTGTGTTGCTGCATGAAATGAGTGTGATGGGGTCAGGTCAGTCCTTGCTGAATGATAATCCACATCATAAAGCTACTGTAAATGATTCAGCAGGGTTTAGTATTCTTTTCAGCCAGTGCCCAGGAGAGGCCAGGACTGAGCTAGCATTAAGAATGAATTGTCCATGCTTCCCACTCTTACATAACTGAGGGTTCAGGTCACAGAAAAGTACAGAAGGAAAATGAACACAGCCTTTTTTCACAATGTAGATTACTTGTCTTCCTTAAACAAAGGTTGTGAACCAGGGTGGAGTTTGGTTTTCAGAAAGCATCTCAGAACTTCCTAGGGAAATTGAGTTATGATTCTGCAAATTGACAGAACTTTTAGGGCAGGTGCTCAATACCCATTATTTCATCAGTGACCAGAGTAATTTGCCTCATTTTTGGGCATGTTGAGGTTGCAGCTTTTAATTTCTGAGTGGATATAATGTGTTAGCTTAAAGCCAAGAATTCAGTTGCAGACAGGTTATTTGGTGACTATTGTGATCTTTTTTCTTTGATCTCTTGCTAAGGCACATTTGCAACATTAATTTGATTAAGTTGTTGTTTGAGGTCATACCAAATTGCTGTGTTCTTTTGTTGTTGCCCGGAAAAGGTTCTGAATAAGTTACTCATGTAGATACTTAGGTAGGTTTTTTAGGTGTTTGTAGAAGGCTACAAAAAGGAAGGCTGGAATATAGCACTTCAAAAAAGGAACAGACCAAAAGGAAAGACAGAATGAAAGAAAGAGAGGGAGAAAGAAAGGGAGAAAGAAGGAGAGAAAGAAAGAAAGAGAAAGAAAGGCAAGAAAGAAAGAAAGAAAGAAAAGAGATAAAGAAAATTTGCAAAAATCAGAAACTATAATTCCTAATTGTCTAAATTAATTTTTTAGCAGCTTCAGTTAGGCTGGACTGATGGCTGTGTGATTGCTCTACTTCACTCTGTAAAAAGAAGCAATATTGTAGAGTTTTACTTACATACCAGGAAAAAATTAAAGCAAAGCTCTGTGTGCTTCAGACTTGGCTAGCGAGTCCAGCCAAGAACAGATGGAAACTCTGCCAAGCACTTTTTCATTGAAGAGTTTTCTTGAAGCTTTAAGAAAGGAAGATCAGAGTTTGCAGACAAAATTGCTGATTCCTGCTCAGAGTGTGCTACTCTCTTTCCTGCATTTAGGGCCATCTTGCAAATACGGGCTGGACAGCTGGTAAATATAGGCTGGGTTCAGAGGCTGTGTTTGTCTGGACTAGTTATACATGAGGACCATTTGACTTGAGACTGAAATAAGCATTATCTGCTGGGGTTTGTACATGCACTTTTAGGGCTTTTAAAATCTTGGTGTTTGCATTGCTGAAAGACCCTTTCAGCTCACCCCTGAGTAGTAGAAGGTCCCATGTGGAAGGCTCAGTATTGTTCATGTTACTATCTCATGATAGGGCTTACTCTATCAGATATGGTGTTGTACTAGTCCAGGCCCCACATTTGAGCTCTTCTAGACCTATAGAAAGGTCAGTATCTTTTTTTCACCCTAGTTCTTCAGCAGTTATATTCTCCTTACAAGTACAAATGTGCTCTTTCACTTGCAGACTTGTCTGTCCTTCAGGACTATACAATCATTTCAGAGGAGACTGTGTCCTAAAAGACTAAAAAAATTGTTTGTTTCTGGTTTGGGTCTTCTTTCACTCTTTCTCATAAAGAAATGCCATGAAAAAGCCATGAAGATGGAGTTCATTATGTTAATCCCATCTCCAAAAGCTCTGCTGTGCTGCGGGCCTTTGTTGTCAATAAAATGTCAAGCAATGGCATGTACAGCGTGTTGTGCAGACTTCAAAATGCCACAGCTGTAGCACTGCACTCTGCTTTCTACACAGAGCTGAGAAACATGGGAGGGATTAATACCAGGTGCCCAAAGTGTTAACACTGAAAACCACAGCAAGAAAAAACCCAAACCTTACAAAGAGTTTTCCTCAGTGTATTTGTAAAAATTGGTCGTCATTCTTCGTAGTTTGAAAGGCATCTGTTTACCCCTAGTTTATCCAGGAAAGCTGGTGCAGTGGTTTGCCTTCTCAGAGGGGCAATATCCTTCCAAGTGTTCATGGCAGTGTAGAGCATAGTGGTGCTATAATATAGCTATATCCATTAATTTGTCATGCTTGTGATAATATGGGAGGCAGGTGAAATACCAGAAAGCAAATTGCCTATTTTAATTCCCAGAAAAGAGACTTTTCTTCAGCACTGACCCATTTTATGAAATCATGGATTTCATGCTGTAAAGGACCTGATGCTTTTTTGGTACAAATGTGACCAGTTTGTAGGTCTCCACACCTGTTGTGGGAAAGTCTGGCTGCAGGAAGGTCAGCCAAATACATTAATAATATGACCCTCACCAGCAGAAACCAACAAGGAAAATATTACGTTCCTGGAGATGTATTTTGTAGGTGTGGTACAGAGACTAAAGGACAGCAACATTTTGGGTTCTGCCACGCACTGAAACAGGAAAATTTGCCAGGCTGGTTATGGGGTAAGAGAGGAAGGACTGTGAGCAGATAAACTGCTCCTGACCTAATTCTGACATAAGTATCACACCTTGTTTCTCAGACATAGTATTCTGAAATTTTTCCTATTTTCTTTGAGGAGTATCACCATCTCTTCACACATCAGTGGTGTGTTTTAATGCCAAGTCTGTGTTACAGATCAGTTACTACTGATTTTCAGAAAAAATTAAATACATTAGAATGAAGACTGGCCATACTGTGCTAGTAAAACTTTTGAGACCAGTGACTTAGTTTAGGATATAAGAGGGATGAGGGATGGGGGTTGTCATGTGGAAGTAAGAGGGATGAGGGATGATGGTTGTAATCTCAGGTCATGTAGGAAGGTCTAACCTAATACCTGACCACAGCATTTTCATCTCTGTTCTGCTTTCCCACTGATTTCAGTGACCGGGTGGCAGAAGGAAGACACATTCCTGTTATTATTTGATACATGTGAGCTCCTGTGGCCTTCCCACTGTATTTGCCTGGCCTGAGCTTTGCCATCTGCACCACAGGCCAGGCACTCTGCTGTGTGACTCCTTCCACCTCTCCCTGGAGCAGCTTGCTTTGGTTTCATGTAATTACAACTGATGTCTCTCAAAAAATATTGCATGTTATGTTTTATGTTCCTTTTTGACACCTCATGATAGGGTTTCGTACTGCAAATCACCATGTTCAAAATGTGGAAAGATTGCAGCTGTAAAATTAATTTCATTTGTATTTATCCAGGTGTGGGTATTAGGAGTCAACCAAAATCTAGCATCATAAATCCTCTTCCAGGAAAAAAAAGAAAAAGTTAGTATCTGCATCCAGGCTTTTTCTTGTCTTCCAGGCTCCTCTTTATTGTTTCCCTCAAAATGCTGGTGGCTGCCAGGTTCCTTACAGCTGTTCTCATTTTGTCTGTTGCTGGCTTGTTTGCTGATTCAGTAACTACAACAGTGTACTCTCCATCCTTTCCTCCTTCTCTCCTTTCTTCCCTTTCTTTCCTACTTTCTTTTTCTCATTCTCCAGTATGGGGGTAAACAACTTGAAAAGTACTTTCATCAGCACACAGGAAGGTTACTCTTGCAACAAGTTCTGCGTCCAGGAATACTGTGACAAAGTGTTTTATCAAACATATTTTTTTTCAGTGTGGAGGCATATCTTCTTGTGTGCAGTATCAAGAGATGCTGTCTTTAGGGCTTGGGGGTGTTACAGGTAGCTCTGAAACAACCTGCACTTACAGAAAAGTAATCTTCTTGGAAGAATCTTCTTCTTCTGGGGTTAGCACAGGGAGCCAGAGCTGTTGACAGGGCTTTGGTAGGTGGTGTGGTCTGTTGGGCTAAGTTAGGCAGCAGTACAGGACTTTCTAAGAGTAGGTATGAGAATGAAGAGGTGCTACTTTTGCACAGAGCCCTTGTGACTCAACTGACATTTCTACTTGGAAGAATTCCCTTTTTAATGGTGAGAAATATTTTAGTTTGTCTGCTTGGCCCTCTGTGATATGTTCCTACCTCACACTAATGCCAGTCGTATCAGATCGTTCTAATTATAAATGTGACAACTCCGAGAATTTGGATTTTAAAATCCTGGTGGATTTATGGGATATTTTCTAACTCCAAACCAGAAAAAGTTACTAGTAAGACTTAACCAGATTAGAAGGTGGTGTTTTAGGCACAAAAGTACCCAGCCACACCTGGATCTGAGCCAGGGTGTACATCTGCTATATATCTGAGAGAGGGAAAGGAAAGTATCCTATGCTGTGAGATTGGTATCAGCAGGGTCCCCTGTTTCCAACCATGCTCATTTGCTCTAAGTCATGAAATTAATTAATGGAGAAAATTTCTTGTAAAATAGAGCAGCAGTTCTGATTTACATGACTTCTGTGCATTTGCAAGTATTTTTGTCCCCCTATGGCTAGAGCTGTATTAACAGGTTTTGTTCCAATAAATGAACTAACACGAGCGTATTAAGCAGAAATCTCAAGGAATCCAGGCTCTGCAACAGCTTTGGCGTTCTCTCCTGTTTATTTCTCTGTACCAATGGAGATGCCCCCCCTGCTCTGTGCCATATTTCTCCCCCCCCAGCTTAGCTACTGAGCCACCTCTTCAGTGGCTGCAGTGAATCAGCACTTCTGGCAGGCTGGTGCTCTGCCTCTGAGCGTGACTCTGGTGCGGCACACAGACCCCTCCTGGTCTGCCTGGCTGCCCTGGAACAGGGCTCAGCCCTGCAGGCACAAGTTTTCCTGCAGTTTTATAAAACAGCAAACAGCAGATCGAAAAGTTGTGCTGGGTGTTATTTCCCCCTAGGAGGAGAAGCTTTTTGCTGATTGTGATCAAGGGGATATTTGCAGCCCCGTTTAAAGCACTGTGTGGGCATTCAGGTGATTATTAGTAAGTGCAATAAATATGCTTAGAAATAAAAGAAAATTAAGCTAGACACTTTGCACTTGGAAAAGGTGAACCTTATAAGATTGACAGATGTTTGAAAATTTTAAGAAACTCTCTGAAATAAATGCAGAAAATAAACAAAAATCCAATAACTGCAAGATTGCTCTCTCCTCTCCCAGTGTATCTGCAAATCCTTTTTTAGGTCATGTTACCTAAAAAAAAACAAGGAAGAGAAGGGAGTTCTATTTATTTCATTACAAGCCTGATTTTCAAACTCAGGAAGCTCTCTCATTCCAAAGAAAACCCCACAGAAGATACTGACGTTCTCTCTGAGTCTTTGGTAATGTTCCCCAAATTGTTCATATCTTCTTCAATTTGGCAATACAGAGAAAGAGGGTGTTTGTAGACCCATTGCTCTGAATGAACAACACTTGAAACCACAGCTAATCTCACGGAACAAGTTGGTGAATAAGGTGTTGAATTAAGGACTCAGAGCATGGCCCATGGGAAAGGATAAATCTTGCTTCACTGGAGTTTGTGGTAAGGCTGCTATTGATGGAGTTGCAGAAGGGCAGGATCAGGCTCTGTGTTTTGCTTTGAATGCATTTTTCTTAAATGGTAAGGGAAATTAAAATTATTTGCTTCCAAAAATTGTTTTCTCATAACCAATACAAGAGCAGTATGCAGCAGGACTTGGAGGTCCTGAGCTATATTTTTGTTGTTTTGTTGTTGAATAATTTTTTTCTCCTTACATTCAAATCTAAACTGAAATGTTGGCTGAAATCCTTCATGTGTGTTTTCATGTATGGTTCCATAGGCATTGTTTTCCTTGATTTCCATTAGCATAAATAGTTAAATAACTGAGGAAACTGGAACTATGTAGTATTACTTCTCTTCATCACATAATTGGTGCTTTGCAGGCCTAATATGCAATATGTTGATTAGTGCTTTTGTTCTATTAAGGAGTTTATTTTTACTGTACATCAAATTTACTACAGATTAGGCTCCTGTATGCAATTCATTAGATGTCTTGCATGTGGTTTTCAAAGTGATGTAAATCTTGCCTCTGCTTGAGAACTGAGTCCTATAGAAAATCGTTATACAATCTATGCATGCAATGCCTGTTGTCCTGAGTGAGACACTGAGATGCTGGGGACTTCAGGGTTCAAAAAGAGCTCCTGGTATTGGCTCTGGAGTGCCAGTACTCCCAGAGTGGTCTAGAACAGACTCTCCTACTGTGTGGGCGGTGCAGAGGGAGTGCCCCAGAGCAGAGGTGTGCTGGGGTGCTGCCCATCTCAGATGCCATTGCTGTGTGTCTGTGTGACACTGTGTCCCCTGAAGTGTCCTCGCCTCAGCTGTGCAGCATGTTGTGTGAAAAAGCACATGCAGTGTTGGCACATAGAGTCATGTGTGAATAGAAATGGAGCCTGTCATTTCAAAAATGGTCCATGGTCTTGGGGATTGATGAGAAACTTGATCATCCAGTTATTGCCTGCAACTGCATACCCTGTGAATACAGCACGTATTCCATGTCTAGCGGCAGGGGTGTGTTTTTTAAGGTGATGGTTGTGGAGAGGATTATCTTTTTTTAGGTTTGCTTTATTAAGCCAATCAGAGATGGTCAAAACTAGGAGGTGTTTCTCCAAATCTTATGATCCCACTTAAACAACAGTTTAATCCCAGTTAAACAACAGAGGGAGAAGTGAAGCAAGCAAGCAGACTACAGAATAAAATGTGTAAATAAAATACAGTAACAAACTTTTGGTCAGGTACCATCTTGCTGTGCAGTCAGATTATTGACTACCCAGCCAGTTCTGCTGATATGACCAACATAAATTCATCTTTGCTGCTTTTTTTACTGATGCCAAAAACCAGAGGAGCTCTAGGAAAGGAGAACTGGATTCAATTCTGGTTCATGAATCACATATTGAATTGTCAGGAAAGGAACAAATTCTGCCCCAATTGCCACTATAACTATGATAGGTTGTACTCGTGTGCCTCAGGGCAGAATATGGTCTGAAATGAAATAGATGAGGTCAAAATCTGTTTTCATTGATCACAGAGAAGGCAGTGAAGCTGTAGAGGCAAATGTGACAGGAAAATATTGTCAGCAAGGCCGTTCCTCTTGCCAGTGATGCATCATAGCAAAAAGAAGGCTGTTTGATTTTCAACCTCCATGATGTCTTGGTTGGATTGATAAAAAAATAATCATTCTGTAAGCAAGTAAATTGAACTGAAAGTAAGACCTGGTGATTGACACTGAATTGCAAGATGCCATTCGTTTAAAGTCTTTTTGCACAGAAAAAGAAAGGGCCATTTTGTTTTTGCAGCAGAAAGTTTTGTTTTGGTTTGGTTTTTTTTTTACTTATGTTTTTAGGATCTTGCAAAAGGGAGACAAGGAATGTGGTTTCAGGAATAAACTTCTTTTATTCCATCAGATATATTCTGCAGCCCATTCCATAAAGATGACAATAATAAAAAAGCAAGGGACACAATAAAAGAAACAACTTTCTTTCTGTTAGGGCGGATGGTTTTATAGAATAGATACTGAAGCAGCAAAGAACTGAAAGTGGTTTCTGAGAAGTGTTGACCTCCTTTCATGCCACTTACTGTGAATTAAAGCTGTGAGTGAGAACTAGTTTGGGCATGTGGTTCAGCACTTACAGCAACTGCTGCCAAGGAACAAGATTTGTGTTTCTAAGGAAATGCAACAAAAGAAAATGGTTTAAGAGGCAGAGGCTGTCACTGTGTAAAAAAAAGTATCTATTTACGTACAGATAGGAAAAAAAGGCCAAATTGGGTTATTCTATATGCAGGTTACCACACGTGTAAACTCTTGTAATGTGAGGGTTTAGGGATTGTGCAGGGTTTAGCATATCTTACTCTGTTGGAGTTTACAAAGTTGAGCTAGCTAAAAGCAGTTGTGACCTGCTCTGTGCTTGTGATTGACTGTTGTTTGTCACTCTTACAGACATTATTATTAACAGTGATCTGCTATAGGAAAGGGATACACTTAGAGCAAGGAAACTGGGTTTTTGTGGCTTTTTCAAGCTCCTTTCTTACGAAACCAAAAGGCAAATAACTTCAGCACTTCTAAACCAAGGCTGCCAAACAGTATCACTTACCACTACCTTTAAGGCTATAAATATCTTAGGACATGACATCCACTCACTGATTTGTAGCAAAGATGTTATGAGAATTGTTCATGCACTGCAGTTTCATTAAGGGTTGAAAACTGTAGCAAAACACTGAGGAAAAAATATTGCTATATTTACACAGTGTCTTAACTCATTTTTTTCACCCCTCCGGGGTTGGAAAGGGAACCACCTGTCTCCTTTGCTGATGTCAGACTGCTGCCTGGAGACATGGTGCTATTGGAAAGCACACGATACTGTACACATTTACACCAAGCTTGTATCTGATTGAGATTGTGCTACGAGACCTGTGAGTTCACAAGTTTCTTCATCATACTCTCATGCATTAAACATGTATTTGAACTCTGGCTTGAAATCCGTGTGATCTTATGATAGACGTATTTATGTAATAGTTAAATGAATGATCATGTGCTCTCCAGCTCCTTTTCCATGCAAATGCAGAGGAAATTGAATATTATAATATTTCAGTGAGATGTCCTCAATAACAAATTACTGTTTAAAATAACCAATATTTGTATGTATATAAATTGCCTAGCAGTTATTTTTGTCTGCTATTTGCATGATATGGAAAAGATTTTTTCTAGCAAACGTTTTAAGCTACTTGGTGCTGCTTTCCTTTTGGAATGATCACAAGGGTGCACATTTAGGGACGTATTTTCCATCTGTTTTTTTGAAGTTGGCAAAGCACATAATTTGGAATAGAAAAGAAGTCTGAAAGTACCCATATTTGAACTGCTATGTGTTTGAGCCATTCTAGGAATTCTTACTCTGTAGCAGTCGGTAAAAGTGAAGGACTGTATTGTGCCCTTGGATGCAGTATGCAGGCAGGGCTCAAGGCCAGTGGGAGCCCTATGGGAGTGCCCAGGGGCACACCAGGGCCCCCCTGAGAGTTTTGCTGCTCAGTTACCAAGGCAAGAACCTGAAATGGTGAGGGGAGCTCTTTGAACTCCAGCTGTTCGATGTGGTCCTGTTGTGGAGGTTTGTTTGAGCTGGGTCCTTCTGCAAAGGCCAGGCTTGGGCTTCTCTTCATACAGCCTTGAGTGATGTGCCTGTTGTGGAGACCCACAGGGTCTTCTGTGTCCTGCAGTGGTGGGTGTGGGGCTGACCTTGCATGGAGAGCAGCACTGGCATGATGGTGACTCTTTTCAGAGTGGGGATCTGCACCTGGTGAGCCACAGCTCACCTACACTCCCTCTGCTTGTCCATAAGCATTGCCTCAGCTCCTCACATCAGCTCACCCTTCTGATGGGACTGCTTGTTGTATGTGGTGAATAAGGATGGTAGAATGTGGCCCTGTTGCTCTGTCAGTGGTTGGATCAAGTTGGGCACCATTTAGTGCAGTAATTTCTCTTAGTTGGGCATTTTGAAAACACCAAAATACTTGGGGACACTAGGGCTCTTAGGAATTCATGGGGCTGGGAACAGCTAGGTAAAAAAGGCTCCAAGAAATGTGAACTGTTGCTGCAAAACCTAAGTAAAAGAGCAGATTTTGGGATAGTAGCATGCCTGGGGTATCAGATTGCCCAAATTAAGTTCTGACAAAAGAAGTGGATTTCTTCTTGCTCAGGCCTAGAGAAGTTCTAGACAGCACCACAGCTGTTGAGATGCTTATGTCTCCTGAGCAGTTCAGACACAATTCCTGGGGTGTGGAGATAGTTTTCCCTATGAGCTGGATGGGTATTTTCAGCTGAAGGCTGTTCCAGTGGGAAAACTCGTATCAGTGGGTGTTGCTGAAGACAGTACTTCTGGATTACTGTGGGAACTAGCTCATTGCTAGTGTGCACCAAACTCATGGTGGTACAGGGGGAGATGTCAGTATCTCATCTTCCAAGATCTCCTTAATGCTTTTTTTATTTTTAATAATTTGTGATTTGTTTAGCGTAGTTCTTCAGTGAAGAACTACACTGTATGTTAGGGATTTTTTTTTTAAATAGAGATTGAAGGGTAAGGAAAACTGGCCTTCCCTATCCTAGAGACAGAGAAGTTACAGCTAGAAATGAATGCTTGGGTCTTCTGTTTCATCCTCATGTGCTAGCACTATTTTTTTTTGTATACTAAACAGAGTGTTCTAATGTATGATTCATATTAATTAGGTTTCTGCAAAGTACTGCACACCTCAACTTGAACTGAACCAGAAATAAATATATTGCCATATATTAACATTTTATTAGTTGAGAAGAAGAATAGGATGAAGGCACCTATGTGAAATCCCAAGTATGAGCTTCAGATTGAATTAATGCCAGCAGTGCCTTGAGATTAATTTGGTTACTATGGGTACAGAATAAGAAGTAGTATACCATAATGTAAATATGTTTACTGATTCATTTTTGGCATTAAAAACTAAAACCACATGCAACAACAGCTTCTTCTTACTTGGAAGAAGGTGGGTACATTTTAGTAATTAATGTGAATGTTGCCCTCTGGAAAGTGCCAGTACCCCAGTGGAAGATGAGTGTTGTTCTTACAGAGGATCTGCCCCATCACAAGCAGCAGAACTGCAATACACCAAAAGAGACCTGAAACAAAAAATACTACCAACCCAGAAAGCTGCCAGTCTTTTACAGCTTCTCATTAAATATCTCTTGTAATATTATAGCATCTGTTTCATGTACCATTCAACTGGTCAAATGTGAATTTTCTATCCTTGTGCCACTTCCCATCTCATCAGTATGTAGAAGGAACAAGTTTTGCATCTTAAGATGTTGAAAGCTGAGAAATAATAAAATAATGCAATAGAAATACTATATATTCAGAAAGCAATTATTTTAAGGAGTTTCAGTTTTGACATGGCTAGATTAAGTATGAAGCTTTTTGTTTTTATACTTACTGTCAAGAATGTTGTTAAATACTGATACCACCTCCTAAGAGAACAACTTTTAAATACCAAAAT
The DNA here is from genome assembly GCF_051311805.1 of Agelaius phoeniceus. Taxonomy (NCBI): domain Eukaryota; kingdom Metazoa; phylum Chordata; class Aves; order Passeriformes; family Icteridae; genus Agelaius; species Agelaius phoeniceus. Next base: position 56,746,702 of record NC_135268.1, read on the forward strand.
GAAAAGGATGAGCATTAAATATTTTGGTAGATATATTGTGCCATAATGTATACTGTCTTGTTCTTAATACAAGGCACAGTAGGGCTTAATTAAAAAGTGATTGTACGATCTATCACAAACCTGCATTAGGGATATGGATGCCAAGAAAATTAAGTTGAATAGGTGGTGATAATGAAATCGATATTTTATTGAATAGCTTTTATTCCTATGCCTTTGTTTGCTATTCTTGCCTTCCTGTCAGCAGGTAAGACATTTTCCATCCAAAATTCTTTGAAGGAATTCCTTTAGTCTGATGCTGCTTTATTTCATTATTTTATCAGTGTAAGTTATTTTATTCATTTTTTGACAGAGTAAAATGCTTTGACAAACTTCTGACTCCATCAGGGCAGAGCATGACAGTAAACAAAGAAAAGCGAGTCCTTACGAGCTCGTTCCTGCTAGGAGTAGCTAGCTAACAACTGGTACAAGGGTGATTTTCTATTTCATGTAAGCAAAAGTCATAGTCACTCAAAGCCTCCAGGGCAGCCCCACAACTGGATTTTAGTACAGCTTTCTCCTTTTCCAGCTCCTAGTGTGGCTTTAGGACCCGCTCAGTAAAGTGTGTGCCATTAGAGAACAGCGAAATATAGCATAATACCAAGTGAAGAATATATACAATAAAAGTAAGTATTTGTACAGCCTGGGCCAAAATTCCCCTTGATATAACTTCATCAACTTAAATGCTATTGATTTTTCAGGTACCACTGACCTGAAATTGCTGGGATTGTGCTTGGGATGAATTTGACCTACGCTGTTAAGGCCAAGCAGAATCACAGTTTTGAAAGTGTAATGCAAAGAAATAGTTACCGAGTATTCTGTTTTCTTGTAATTCTACACCAGTCACTCACTTCAGTGCACTGTTGCAAAATCTCTTCTTTAGATGGGTAGAACTGTGTCTGCAAGCACTGTAGAAAACAATAAAAGAGCTTATTGTTCCCTTTCATATTTTTAAGAGTGGTGTTCTGCAAACCAGACAGCCTGTGCTTTCTGAACAGAGCTGCCGGGGCAGCCGGCACAGCTTCATTTTCACATCCCCACTTCCTAGGTTCAATGTTGTCAGTGTCCTTTTTGTGGCAAAAATCCAATAGCCAAAAGGGGAGGCTGGTTTCCATGATCTTTCTGCTTGTGTGTCTCAAATGGTTGCATACCACATATTGCAGTGCACTGCACATTGCAACTTGCAGCTTGTCTCATGCCTGGGTGCAGTAGGCAACATGGGATAATGTGCTAGAGGAGAAGACAGGCACAGCACAAGGCGCTCCTGAAAGCCATGAGAGGCACTGAAAGCTTGTGTTCGTGGTATGCAGCAGTATAGATATTTGAAAGGTTAGGTTCTGTCTATTTTTAGGTAGCCTTCACATTGGAACTGATCTAAAAATGAAGAGGACATAAAAATTGCACTCTCCTGATTTATCAGAGATTTTTGACAAAATGCATTAAAAAGGGCTGTCCTCTGAATCAGAGATTTTTTTCTGAAGTATAGCTGTGCTTCTTGTTTAGAAGAGGAGTCTTTATGTTCTTGATTAAAATGCCAGTGCTGTCTATTTCAGTCCAAGATCAGCATTTTCAGATTTTAGCAAAGTTAAAGAAATATGACTTTCCTACTTATTGTTTGGGAAGATTTATTCACTTGTGTAAATGAATTTTAAAAAATTGGCAAGGCCTTTTATCTCATATAAAATAAATCTGAAGATAAATGATCTTTTCCACTAACATCACCTATCATTAAAGTGGCTAAATGAAAATCAAAATGTGTTGCTATTTAGTGCCTGCTCGCCTTTTTACGGGAGATGAAATTGAGCATGTTTACTGGGCAGGAATTGTCAGCGATGCTTCGATTTACAGCACTGTCCAGGATATAAATTAACAACTACCATGTGTTTTCCCCCACTGTCCCTGGAAGATGGTTAGCCCTATCTCCCAAAGTGTACATCTCCAGCTTGCTGTGCATGCTTCTACCCTTCCTTAAAGAAAACCTGCAAACAATATAAAATTGTGCTGCATTGAACTGAAGTGAAAATATTTTTCCATGTCTCTGTAAACCAGAGTTCATGTGAGAATGAAACAGCTGGAGGTCTACCTCCAGAAAACCCCTGGGGATGTGTCGCACTCATTTCTCCAGTCTGTGCAATCTTGGTTTAATAAATTGGTAATAATATTGTGATGAAGTGCTCTTTGGTGTGGGTTTGCTCTTTTATCAGAAGTCTTTTTTTACATAACAACTTGCAACAGAAATTAAAATATTCTTCCATTCTGACAGTTTCCTGTTTTTACTTGGTTCTTTGTTTCTCAGAGAGAAGGGGGAGGCTGCAGTGGGCAGAAGGGAATGGTGGACTCTGATGAAGTCTCTGTTTCAGTGTGAATCCTACACAGTCCTTTCAATGCTTTTGGTTAAATGCATTGCCCTGACTTGCACTTCCACATGTGGAGTTCAAAAGAGCAGAAATAACAAATAGTGTTTAATTGAGCCAGATTGTTGGGGAGTTTTACAATGGTAGAGATCCATTTGGGACAAACATAGAAGTAGCAAACTTGCCTTATTTGTTGATAGACATGAAGTAATGAAAGTACAGTTATAGCTCTTTTGGAGAGGAAGCATGAATCTTCCTGGTACCCCCTCACAAAATAATTTATAATCAGTGTCCCAGGGCAAAGATGCTCAGCAAATACTAAATTTCTTGGGAACAAAGATGTCTAACATGGTGATAGCTGATGCAATCTATGTGCTTTATTCCTGTTGTATTCACAGGGGAAAGTTAGGGAAGCCTGAATAGTATGAAAATTAAACAAAAAAAAGGTGGAGGAGTTTCCTCTTTGAACTGTCTTGGTCCCACCATCTGTGATAAGGTCTGATTCAAAGCCTGCCTAAATCCATTTAAAGATTTCCATTCCCTTCCAAAGGATTTAGAGCAGTCACCCCTTCCAGCTACTTTAACCCCCCCTTTTACTTTACTGCATTTTCTCATACAGGTATTGAGGTGAGTGATTTGGATAGAATAAAATTAAATTAAAATATAATAGTAACTCACCCATACCTTTCTGTGGCTAGTTCTCTCATTCCATCTCTGCACTGGCATGTTTGGCCCTGAGTCAGAGGTGAAAGTACTGACAAATTTCTTGTCAAAAGCATCGCTGGAGGAGGGTCAGCCTCTAAAGGTTTACAGCTGCACTTTATATAGCTAATAAGCCCTGGGCTAAATGCTTATCTTCCTTTATTTCAGTTATCTGAACTGGGGATGGAGGGAGGATGACATCTCCTGCCATTTGTGCAACTTTTTTAGATTAATATTGCAGCTCCAAGAAAAATGATTAATTGGGCTTTTGAGAAGTGAGTGGAACCATGAAACCCATAGGGATTCCTCTAGCAGTAGTCACTAGTTTGCATATTGCAAGTTAACTGCAATTCATGAAGGGTTCTGGCTAAAAATAACTCCAGGGCTCAATTTTGGCTGGCAGGAACTACTAGTTAAGAGGTCAGGCAAAGCTGATCCTTCAGAAGCCTGGTCTGCATGAGACTGTGGGGTGTTGCAATGAGGTGATGCCATCTCTGCTTGGCTTGTCCTTGGCTGACTGAGGAAAACAGGGTGCAGGGGCTGTGGGGACTGGGGAAGGGGACCTTTGCTGAAGCCTGGCAGCTTCAGAGGCCATGCAGTGAGTGCTGGCTGGTGCATGAGTAGAGCTATGCTCTCCACTGATAGGAGTTTCCACAAAGGCTCACACTCTTCCACAGGCAGGCATAACCCTATAACAGGTAACTTGATCTGTAAGTGTATTTAAAAAAAATCCCACACACTAGGTGTTTTGTGGGATATCTTAATTTTATTTTGTTTGCCTAAAATTGTTGCAGAGCAAATCTGTGGCCTGTGCTACTGAAATCCCATCAGATTACTACAGTCCAGAATTATTTCTGCATTAGACTTTGTTTTAATATGAAAAATGCCAAGAGCTAGGCCCAAGAAAAAAGGCTGACTCAGTTCCACTGAGCTCTGTCTGAAGAAAGTCATATTTGAAGATGAGAGATGTGTTGGTAAGGCTGTCTGTCATCTCTAGTTTATTAAAAAGAATTGCTAGGAGGCACTAAAACTGTCCACTGCCTTTCCCTCTGTTCCTTCACTCAAAGGTGCTTCATTCACATCGACTTTACCACAGCGGTTTTGTGTAAAACAAGATTTGATTTTAGAGTATTTAAAGGTTACTGTTCTCTCCAGTGTTGTGCTGCAGCCTTGTGTGCTCCTCTGCAGTTGCCTTACCAGCCATTTTAGAGGGGAGATAGCCTATGTTATGAAAATGAGAGATTTTTTTCCTTCCTCTAGCTACTGCGAGCCTCAGCGTGGCAGAGCACACTAACCTCTCTGCACTGCTGTGGCAGCCAGGGCATCACAGCTCCCCTTCAGGCTGGGAGGCCCTGTCTGGGTGCCTAAGTGGCCAGATGGCAAAGCAAACCCCAAATGCAATGTGGCAGCTGGGTGGCCACCTCAGTGGAGGCTGGTAGTTTTGCAGGCTGGTAGCTTCCATGAACTTCCCTATTGGTTGTACCAAGGAATCTTTTCTGTACCCTAAGATAACAAATCCTTGGTGGTTGTTTATAGAATCATCCTCTCCAGCTCCCTCTCAGAAAAAGTCAGTAAAAACTAGATTGGCATTCTATGAACAAGTCAGGGAAGAAGAGCTCCAGGGTCATTCTCTTGGTGCTCAGGGGAAAGGGTGCCAGGTGGCTGATAATATGTGTAATGAAAAAGGTCTGGGTGGGGTGTTCCAGAGCTCTGCAGAGTGTTCCAAATACAAGGGGTGTTCCTGAAGCTTCCCCTGTGTGGCTGAAGCTGAGGAAGACAATTGCCAGTCGTCAGAAGGGCATGAGAATCCCAGCAAGGCAGGAGAGGAAGGGCACAACTTCTGAGTGGGGGCAGATGTTCCAGAGCCCTGAACAGGAATGTCCAAAACCAGTTCCTTGGTCTGATAACATCAGATATGAGCAGGTTTTGGTCTCTTCCCAGGGACTTGAATGTGTGGAAGGATAAGGGAATAATAAGAACTTTATGGCTTCTTTTGTTCCAAGGAAATATCAGCAGTGAGGTGAGTAAAGGAGAGATGATGAAGATCTGCAACGGTCTGCGATTTTGATGTGGTCCTGCCTGCTCTGCCAACCTGCAAGACAGTGCAAAACTGGAATCTGTCTCCTTGGCTTGCCTGGGTGTCTGTGCTCAGACAGCAGCACAGCCTCCCCAGGAAACGGATGTGTTTACATGGCTCCGTTTCTCAAACATATAGAGGTCATAAATTTAAAGGTAGATACTCTTTTACAGATCAGCCCTTCTGAAAAACAGGAACACCCAAGTGAAAGACATTGTTCATATTCCTTTTAGCAAGCCTGACAAGCTGGATTTTCCTGCAAATCATAGCAAATGAGGGTTCTGGAGAATGCTTCAAATGTTGGAGGGAAACAAGTGACAAATATATTTTTTACATAATCAGCTGGAGCGGGTTAGTTTTTCTTGTTTATAATGAGTAAGTGAAACATGCTTATAAAGAGACTGATGTTCAGGGAGGTATAAGAAGAATTATAAATTTTCTTGTATTGGGTGCCTGTGATCCTCCTGCTTCACTTGAACACTGCTGGAAGGTTTCACTACAAACTCCCAGTTACGAAGAGCCGCATGTCTGCAAGCCTGGTTAACGCTGATAATCAGGTAATCTGCACTGATAGTAAATAGCCATAGTCAGGTCCAGCCACATGAACAAGCAAGTGATTTCCCCTGGCATTCAGTGCTCTTTATTTGAGCCCTCAGTCTGTGGAGGCAGGTGTGGCAGAATTCAGCCTGGTGTCAGTAATGTCAGTAACGCATTGCTGTTCGGAGAAAGTTATTTTGGACTCTTGAATATACAGCTCCTCAGACAGCAGTCCATGACCCAGAGCTGGGCCAGAAATTAACTTGGCCCTTGAGTTTTTCAGAGAGCTTGTACAGAGACCTATCCTGGTTTTCTCTGTTAAAAAACCCCCAGATCGTAACTGCCCTAATAAAACTAGAGAGGGCAGATGGCTTTATTCCAGTGTAGAATTACTGCATCAATGAACCCAGAAGTTCAAGGAGTTTGATTCACTGGCTTATGCTATTGAGGGTGTATTCTGGGTAGGATGAACTGGATAAATAAGGAAAAGAAGATAAGAAAGGAGGGAAAAAAGACCAAACAAATAGGATAGAAGTGGAACAGAGACAATGGACTGGAGAACAAATACAGGACTGCGCAAAAAATAAGAGTAAAGATGCACAGAAGGAAGATTTTTAATAAAAAATTAATAGAGTACACATACTTTATATAGAACACCATTCACACCAACATATCTTTGGAGTGCAATTTGCTCTTTTGTATACAGCATTGGCTGATCTTTTGCTGTAACTCTTGGAGAGTTGAGCAGAAAGGGTTGAGTTGATGTGAGAACTGATTTGCCAACCTCATCTGTCTGAAACTCCAGTACTATTTTTATGTACAAGTTTGCTTTTCCTTACTCCCCTAGGAAAGTAGTAAACTTATCCAAAAATCAGTGAATACCACAGTCTTGGGGGCAAGGAAAGAAAATATTTCTTCCTCAGTGCCATAATTAAGGGACTAATTTTTGGTCACAAGGTCTCCAAAATCAGTAACTTCTTTGAGAAACCTAAATTACAGGGAATAAAAACCTGACCCATAGCTAAAAAATGTGGGTGAAAGAGGAGGATAAAATGATTGCTGAATCTAGGAAAAAGTCAAGGACAGAGGTCTTGAAGGTTTTGGTCTTTGATTTGTATTTCCTGTTGTTGCAGGCAGCCATACCTTCCAGTCCTGTTAGAAACGTATCAGAATTTGGGAATTAGTGCCCAAATGTTGTTGGAAGGCATACCAGAACTTTCTTGAATCATGGCCCTTAAAGAAGAAAAGGCAAAATTTGGGGATTGCTGAGACCTGGTAAAGACTAACCTGAAAACAGGGGAAATGCAGTGTGTGAAGAGGTGGTCTGATAAAGGACATTTCACCAGGGCAGTTTGTGTCCAACAGACCTGAAGACTTTGTCAGCTGAAGGAGGGTTTCTTTGTGTGTTTGTTATGGAACCAAATATCGTGTGTGTATGCGCTCAGATATTGCCCCACAAAAGATGTTTGTGCAATTCTTTAGTGTTGTCAAAACAGAGGGAAGAGCATTGCTAAAGCTTCTAGGGAATGTTCAGAAGACAAGGTTTCCTTTGAGGAAGCAGCTTAGGTGCTGGCTGGGTTTCACAGGCTTCATTTGCATATGTGGAGGCTGTGTGCTTCCAAACTACACCACCACTGCAGCTGTCTTCCTTGCTTTTCTCCTCCTTGGGGCACTGTGCTCAAAACCCACAGTAAAACATGGGGAAAAAAGATCCTAGTGGGTAAGTTTATACTGTGGCTGGGGTTACACACTTCAGTTAAAAATAAGTAAAATTCTTCCCAACCAATGTGGAACCTTTGTTGAAATCTCAGTCTTTTTAAGTTGGAGTTTTGCTTTGTGTCTCTTCCAGGTAACGCTGAAACTGCCAGCAAAGTTCAAGCTATAATGTGGACAGGGCCGTAGAAAAGCTCTGGGGCTCTGTAATTATTACTTTTGGTTGCTCCATCTATAGTGCACTAGAAAAGTTCTTTAATCTCTAAAGCTTGTATGGTGAGAGCACCACTAAGGTCACAGTTTATATTTATCAGTTAACTTGCTAATTTGAAGGGAAAGCATTCAAGTGGAAATGTAGAAAATAGAAACAACATGAGCAGGTCACAATATCCAAAACAGCAATATGAAATGTTCCAGTGTAAATACATTTCTATAAAAGGTGTGAATGAAACTTAAAAAAAAAAACAAACCCAGATGATGGATTCGGCACAGTCAATGAACACAATTATAAGTAGGTATTGAAGGAGAGGATTCCACCAACCATGGATCCACAGATAATAATTAATAAGAACCAACTGTACTCCAGGCAGGCAGGTGCCCAGTATTATTTCACAGTTGACTGTTCAGGGGGTAGAGGTACTCACCTTTGCCACAGATCTTAATAATTTACTGCAGTTTTATCATTAAATCAGCATATAATTGGGAAGGAAATTAGTTTGGAGGTTTTTTTTTTTTGTTAAGAGCAAAGCAATACCGCTAATTTAATTATTTGTAGGAAAGGATTTCTTTAGTTATTTGGTATTTTGCTTTGGTGTTTTTTATTTTAATTAAGTAAAGTAAAAACAATGCCATTTTTGTCATCAATGCTTGGTGAAAATATGACAGTGTGATATGATTTGCAACTTAAGCACAGACTCAGAAAAATGTACATTTTATCAGGACTGGCAATAATGAATTACAAGGAAGCATAAATAAGCTAAGAATATATCTGAGACCTCCTACCATTTCTGAAGGTTCCAGTGTCTGTGGGGAAAAGGCTATTTCAAGAATTGTACTTCTTATTTATTTTTTTTCCTCTCAGCAAAATTGCCATAGCCTTGTATAATAATTGAATTCATTTAGTCTTTAGAATACTCAAGTTTGCAAATAACAATGAAAATGAATATTTCATGGCATGGAGGATGATAAGCTATAGTTTTGTAACTTTCACTGGTAGCCCAGCACAAGGAAGCCAGCATTTACATTTCACGAGAATTTTTGCACCCAGATAATATAAAGAACTGCAGCTTAAGACAGTAAGCAGGCAGGTGGGAATAGTTAAACAAGACCTTTATTTTTGGGTTTTCTTTCCCTATTTTGGACAACAATTTACAGTTCAGCTTTATACATGGAATTTGTTGTGTACGCAATGCAAAGGAGCATCGTAAACCAGTTGCACCTGCAGCAGCCCCTATTGTCTGGGAAGGGCTCTGACGGGGAGACAGGTGTTAGCAGTGCGTCTGGATTTTCACACGACAAGAGATTTTTAATGAATTTCTTTTCAGTGAATAAACACTGTGTTCAGGTCGGGCGGGTGCAGCAGTGCGCCCCGAGGCAGCTCACGGAGGCGGGCGGGGGTCGCGGCGGCGGTGGGCAGGACGGAGGCAGCTCCTTGTCACAGCCATGGTTTGGTGGGGAATGCACGGAGACAGGGCAGTGATTAAAGAGCAGCTCCAAGTACTGTAATCCATCTGGGAACAGGATCAGGCTTCCCCCTCGGAGCAGGTGAGATAACTGTAGCCACATTTTTTATAGATGCTGAGTCCATGTCAGAGAAATGCTGGGCTGGGGGGTGTGTGGGGGGGGCGGGGTTGCCGAGATATTTACCGTGCAAAAACTAACTTGAGTTGCAATTGTCCATGAGAAACCATAAGCTAACCAAAATACTCGGGGAGGTGCAAAATCCTCGAGTGCAAAAAAATAAAATGTTGGGAGGTGGTGTAACTTTTGCCGAACTCTGGGACAGCCTCTCCCAGCAGAGGCGGGGGAGCGGTGCAGGCTCGGGAGAGGTGCTCGGGCTGCTCAGAGCACGCAGGCTGTGGCTCGGCTGGGAGTCCCTTCACTTTTTCCTTCTTATAAGCGCAGCTCTGCCTATTGTGTGCTGGGCTGTGGGGGGAAGACAAAGGAAGCAAGCTAAGAAATTAAAAGAGATGGGGAGGGATAGGAGCTGTGCTACGGCAGGAGCAGCGTTCCGGGGGTGTGGCGTGGAGATCTGCTTTGAATCGCAGCGTGTTGCCGCGGCCGCCTTGGTCTGAGCGGGTTTTGCGAAGATTTACTTCACTTCAGGCTGGGTCTGCCCCTGGCTGACGTCACGGGCTGGAGCAGCGGCTCCAGAAGGCTGGGTGAGTGACAGCCCAGCCTACTTTTTAATAGCTTTGTCATGTGACGGGGAACAGTAGTAAGACAGGTGCCTTCGCTTCACTCTCAGAGAGGGTCTCGTTGCCTGCATGAGTGTCTGCTGCCTGCCTGCCTGCCTCTGGACTGTAGTTTGCCAGCTTTCCTGCCGTCGCTCCGCAGCTGGATGGCGTGGGACATGTGCAACCAGGACTCTGTATGGAGCGATCTCGAGGTGAGCAGAGCGCGGCGTGGGCGGCCGTGGGTGCCGGCAGCCGGCGGGGCCGTGGGCTCGGCGGGGCACCGGCAGGACGGCCGAGGCAGCGCACTTTGCAAACAAGTCCCTATCTTATCTTAACTCCACTAAGTTTGCTATTTTAAGGTTACTCTGCGATGCCTTGAGCAAATCAAAGCTGAGCTCCTGTCATCAGTATAGTATCTCCTGCAGTTGGAAACTATTTTCATGTGCCTCTGGCTCGCTTTCCTGTCATATGCAATATTTATGCTCTAAGATATTGATATGAATCGGTGTCTGAAGTGGCGTTTCCATTGGCGTTCAGTGGCCTGGTTGGAAAAATGCCATGTTTATTTAGAATAAGATGAATATTTCTTAAAGAAAAAAAAAAGTTTTAATTAACTCATGGATTCATATTTTAATTCCTTGTTTCACTGTGCTCTGTCGAAGGTTTTTTCTTTGTTTATCAGCTGCAGAATGCAAACACGCACACAGGAGTGAATACCCTGTTGTTTGGCTTTAGATGCTTTTAAAAGAGATTTCTGGAAGGAGACGTTTCCCTGCTACTTGTGGTGTTGGAATACTGACGCTGTAGCTAATGCCCCGTAGAGCAGGGTTTGCAGTCAATCTGAGTAGTCCAAGAAATGGTTAAATCCCACTGTACAGCAGAGACAACAGGATGAACCATGAGAATAGAGTTTATGCAGGACTGTGAACTGCTGCTGCTGCCGCCGCTGCTGCTGCTTGTGTAAAAATAGACGGCAATACATCAAATCCACAGCTTCTGCTGGCTACAATTCATAAAGGAAAAAATAAAAAAGGCAAGCAGCCCCGTGGTAATCTCTGGAGTATAATGTGAGGTTTGAGGATTTCTGCATATTTGCATTCAGCAAAATGGAGCATTACCTGAAAGTTTGGGCAACTTGCGAAGCGAGGCAAACTTTCTTTGGACCCCATGAAGAGGAATCCCAAATACAGACCTGCTCAAAGGAACTAATCCTCTGGATTCAGGCTTGGAATAAGTGCTTAAAATGCTTCCCTTGGGCAATGGGGGAGGGAAAAACAGGTTACAGGCAATGCTTTTTAAATAAGATGTTCATGCTGTAGAGAGCTGAGCTACCCATCTAAAGTGAACCGTTTCCATGTTCTCCAGTAAATTTTTCCTATCTGGCAGAGCATGTGTGTGGATTCTCAAGTCATTTTGTCATGTTTTAAATATTTGCAGCTTGCCATTGTATCCACAGATTTGTGTTTGCATATTGTAATTGGTCTTATCTTGTTTTGATTTCTTGGTAAAGTGGAATAGATATGGATAATTCATATGTCCTGTAGCTATTATGAGTCAAGGCAGAAAGTGGATGACTTTCTGGCTCCAAAGTCCTAATTGTTTCTGAGTAGCTGGAGTATCCTGTGGGTTGTTGTCTGGCTTGTAGCATGGGGTCTCAGCTGCCATAGCTTCATTTTTCCATCGTGTATTATTCTTAATGCTGCTAGGAACTGATTGAGGAACCAGCTTATAAGGAAATACTGAAGATTTATTTTAATCGCTAGTTCCTGCAGTAATTTCAAGCTAGTAACAGAATAGATAATTTATGTCAATGACTTCTTCATAGTGCAGAGAGAAAAAAAAAAGAACCAAAAAAGAGTTTGATCTCAGTGTTAATTGTGTGGTGGATAGATTAACTGTGGGTAGGATTTTGCCAGTGTGCTCCTGCATTGCACTTCCTGTAGCAACACTAGCGTCTGCGTGCTGCTTTGGCTCAGGGGATCACCTATACTGAGCTAAAATAATGCAGGCAGCAAGCACTGGAGGCAGCTTTCATTCTTTGAATCATTAATATTTGCTGTCAATGTTAAATGTATTATATTCTCGCTCACATAATGACAGGACGGCGTGTTGTTTAATAAAGGCCTGCATCACTGTAGCTGATCAGCGTCCCCAGTGCTTCACAGCTTAATGAAGGTGATGTACAGTAAGGTTGGGAAGATTGATAGAGAGAATCCACATGACACACATTTTGTCAAGTCTCTCTTTCCTGAGTTCATCCCCTTGACACTTGGAAAAACTTGTTAAAAATAAAACAAAGATTATATTTTCATTAATATAATTAATATGGCATAAGTCCAGTCTTCTTCTTCTTTTTTTTTTTAAATTTACCTTCAAAGGCACAAAAACAGCCAAAAGGTTAATGGAGAATTATACTTAATTATAATGATTCATTACCATCAGTGCAGTTAAGCTAATTTACTGTTTGCGTCTGAACTAAGAGAAAAAAGGTCTGTTGGAGTGAAATAACACACAGTAATTAGCCTTTTGTGTTTAGTGACTGCTTTATCCTCCTAAATGTTACTGTAAAATTAGGGCTATAGTTATGGAATAACTATCATATCAAATAACAGTGGGAAGACAGTAAAATGTGTGCTAGCAATGCAGGTGCACCTGTTACAGATGTATAGGCAAACAGCAAATATCAGCGTGTCAGATGAGGACAGTTTTAGGACTTGGGAGTGTTAAATCTGGCATCATCCAAAGGCCAAATATAAATTAATAACAGGAGCACTTGCTGCTAATGTGTCTCAGATTAATGTGCTCTGTGTGCTCAGAAGCATAATGTCATATTCAGAAACATTGATTTTATTATCATGTCAACATTGGCAAGGCATATATACTTCATTTCAGCAGTTACATTTTTAGGTGACATTGCAGTCTCTATAGGTAAATGGAGGCTGCGATAAGCAGGATTTCTTTTAATACCATTGTTTATGTTGCTTCAAAAGCCCACTGTAGGAACTTAAAAATGCAGATTAGCAAAAGTAAACATGTTTAAGTAGGTGGTTCACAGGGTGAAGCTATTTTTATAAATGAAAGCAGTAACAGATCAGCGGGATACTTTAGAAGTCTATGGCATCAGTTATAAGCTACTGACCTCCAGAACACAAACCTGAGAATGATGCTGAGAATCTACCTTTTCAGTCAAAAACTAGATTATCCTTTAATGAGATCAGAGATTTCGGCCAAGCATCAAAAAAGGTCATCTCCGTATTATAAGATTGCTGCCAGAAGGTTGTGTCTCGCACTAAAGAAGAGGAAACTCTCTAGTTTTGGTTGGTTTTTTTTTTGTCTTACACTCAAAATAATGGTAAAAAAATTCATATTTAAAAAAAAAAAGTTAACATTACTTATGTGGGATTTTGACTTCTTATAGTTCTACGGCCCCTTAAATAATAGGAAGAAAAACAACTGCTGTTTCAGAGCCTCGTTTTGCAGCTTCTCAGCTTCCTTGCCCCTTGGCCTACTCTATGATTATCTTGTAGTGTCCTGGTAGACGTAGAAGTTGTCTGATAAATTATAGCTCGCACCAGCTGCACCGAGTCTTTGTGCCAATAGACAAAATCTTTGCTCACGGCTGCGCTGCTGCATCCAGCCCGTGCACTGCAGACACACGGAGATTCCAGGGACAAAACCATCAATGAAGTGCGCCTTCAGCAGCTCTTGCTTGCATTGTTGTTCAAGGCGGTCCTTGCGAGAGTGACATAACCAGCATTGAGCGACTCACATCCATGGGCACTGTTAGTGCCCTGCAGACATCTGCCTTTGGAAATCGGCGCTTTCTCCATTGACTTCGGTCCAAACAGAAGTTGGGAAATCATTCAAACCACCCAGTCACTGACAGGAGCTGCGGAGCTGACAGGATCCTGCTGTTGGCCATCCTTAACGCAGTGCTAGAAATACGGTAGATGCCCTTAGACTCAGTTGACTTTAGATGGCTTTTAACCATTCAGGTGCCTCTGCAGCTCCACGTGTGCTTTGCAGTGTGCCCGTATCGACGTAGATGTTCGGGGATGAGTTACAAGGATCCACGGAGCAGTGCAGTAGGAATTGCTTAATTGAGCAGCATTGACATATGGGACTCAGCTATTTGCCAAACTGTTACTACATGTTTTCTATAATTAGGAAATGGTTTTGGTGGATACTCTTAACATTTCAATTGCTGTGTTGAAGTGGATGTATGTTATTAATTTTTTCTTCCTTAGTAGGTCAGTCAATACCCTATCTTAGCTTCATACTGGCATATAAAAGGATGCTTACTCTAGGTTTGTTTTTATTTATCCTCACTCTCTTCCTAAGTTGTGCAGACAAAAACATTTTGTACTGCTGAAGAGGATTCCTGCAGACTAGACTTTGTTTACGGCCTCAACCAAAATGTTTCACAGACCCTCTTTTAGGATTACTGAATCAGAGGCTGCTAGAAGAGGAAAATCCATTTGGTTCTCTGAGTACAGCTTCTTTCTGGGGATATTTAGGAATCCAGCCAGGATAATTGATGTGTTCACACCGAGCAGGTGAAAGGCTGAATGAACTAACTATGCCCATCACTGAGAGGAGAATATAGGGATACTTCAAGCCATACTTTGGTTGCCAGGACCTAATGCAAAACTGGGTGGCTGTGGTTTGTGCATCAGGAAAAGAGCACAGCAGCATCACTAACCCATACTTTTTTATGCCCATATGGTAGCCACTGTCATGAGTGGCTGTAAGGATTACAGTAATGTTCTGTAGAAGTGAAAGTGTGACTGTCTCCAGCTTGAGCTAGCCTCCAGGGCTGAAGGTTGTAACAGGCTGTGCCTCTTTTAACCTGAATGTATCAGGAAATGCGTGACAGACCTTGCCCAGAGGTATTCATCTGTAACTTCTACCTGCACTGGTTCACTCTGAAAGGAGAACAAGGCCATGCTTTGGCCTCTGCTATTGGATTTAAAGCTTTGAATATGATAATTATCAAATGGGAGGGTATAGGGAGAAGGAAGGTCATCTTTCCTGGACAGAGATGCGATAGAGAAGGCAGCTTATGCCCTGCTGTTTTCTCTGCCCCTTTACATACCTATGTTAGAGCTAACAGTGACCAAATACTATGTGTTTCTTTTTTCAGAAAACAAAGTCAATCCTAGTGACCCTGTGCCATAGCTTAATTGAGGCTTAATTCTTATCACATGATATTAGTTAATAGATTCCCGGTAATTAACGAAACTATTTCTGTGTTGCTGTATCCTGCAGTGTGCTGCTCTGGTTGGTGAAGACCAGCCTCTTTGCCCAGATCTCCCAGAACTTGACCTCTCTGAACTAGATGTGAATGACCTGGATGCAGACAGCTTTCTGGGGGGACTCAAGTGGTACAGCGACCAGTCAGAGATCATCTCCAACCAGTACAGCAATGAACCCGCCAATATATTCGAGGTAAGGCAAGATGATGCAAGTGCATGTTGCAAAGTCCTTGCTTGCTTTTTTTTCTGGTTTGGTTTTTTTCTTTTTTTTTATTAGCCTGGTGGACAACAGTTTACTATTTTTCCACCATTAAGAGACAAGAAAACTGCTGGTGTATTACAGATTCTGACTGGTTCCATTAATCATCATGATCAAAACCAGACCTGTGATCTGAAGGGTGTGTGGGGGAAAGCCTTAAAAGGATTTAAATGAAACTTATGATCTTTGAGAGGAAACAGCTAAAGAGTACCTAGGGCACACTGCCCTGTGGTGTCATGATGAGGAGTTGCACTGTTGTCAGCTACAGAGCAAAACAGGAGTTGAAGCTTGTTTGTTGTCTTCCACTTGAATTCCTCAGCAAGAAGCAGAGTGCTGCACAGCAGCTAGCTGATGAGTAGCTGGAACATCTCTAGTAAAGATTTTTACCACTCAGAGCCTTACTGTGCAAGTTACTTTGCACACAAATTGAGAGATCTGCAGTTTGTTTATGTTCAGGGGAGAGGAAGGGTGAGTGTGGCAGAGAAGGCAGTGAGGGCTGTCAGTAGCTCAGGGACCAGCTCAGGGTTCTGATATTTCATAGATCTCCTGGTGAAGAGCTATCTAAAAGTAAAAGTCAGAGGGTGATAGGAGAGATTTAATTGTTTTCTTTCCAATTGTGCACTGGGAAGGGTTAGGGTGTACGAGAGGAGGGTTACTGTCTCTTTGTCTCGGGTTTTCTTTCTTTTGTTGTGTAAAGCCTTCATAATTCTCCACCTTGTGGTTTCAGGCAGCCATGCCCCTCCTAAACTCTAACCTCCTTCCCTCCTTGTTGATAGGAGAGGCCATAGATCGTTCACTGACTGGGAAATTGAACAGTAAATTGATTAGCTGGCAGGAAGACCTTGTACAAAAGCAAGCTATGGGTGCTGTTTCTCACACACCAAGTAGCACAGCTCCAGGAAGTACAGCTAGCTCGCTGGTTCCGGAAAGCCCCGGATTATCATGGTAGAATTTTAAAGGCTGGAAAAAATTAACTGAAATGGTATAGTAAAATGCTTACCTAGGATGTGATGTCCTGAATAAAATTCTCCTTTTTTTATATACACCTCTAAACTCAGTGATCTCCATGATGTAGATTAATTGCTCTGGATTTAAACCAGTGTAACTGATAGCAGAAACTGGTCTTCTCTGTTTAGTTTCTGTAATTTAAATCCAAGTAATTTGGAATTAATTTTATTTTAATCCAATCAGCTCTGCAAAGCCTTGTGCTCAGGACCTCTTTTTTTTCTTTAGTTGTATAATGTTCCACACTTTGTTTTACAAAGTTTCCAAATCCTGTCTGGCTCTTGAATTGCAGTTGTACTGCCTCAGGCAGGGTAGGGCATGTTGGTGGCGGCAGGGGGGCAGGGTCCACATTTGCAGCAACTGTGATGGAGACTTGTTTTGCTTTTTTTATAACTGAGGACGCATATTTTTTCCATGTTCATCAAAAACCAAATGCAGAAGCATTTTCCTTTAGAAAAAGTCAGTTGAAGATGCAGACTTTCAAAGTGTAAGTAATTCCAGATTCCAGATAAGTAATGCGATTACGTATTTACCAAATGTAAGCATACAAATTATTCCAGTAAAACCAGTAGAACTTGGCTTCATTTCTTGTCCCATGTGTTATTGCCTGTCTGCTCTGATGGCCACAGCTGCTCAGTATAAAGTTGTCCCAGATAGGTGGAGACCGTTCCCCTACACACCTTGTGTAGGAAACAATTCCTGTGCTGAAAATCGAAGCATGTTGCAAACTGCAGGATGACCAGATAGGCTGGTAGTTAACCTCACTGGGAGATGGTAACAGGAGCAACATCTCATGGGCAAGTTTGGGTCTGTCTGAGGATGAGCTGCCCCAGTGTGAAGAAACAGGGGAATATGTGTGGAGAGACAGGGGCAATGCTGCTGGGGGAATGAATCTACACAGCAAGTAATAGGTCAGAAATAATAATTTGGAAATTAAATATGCTACTTCTTTCCTGACACACAAATTCTGTTGTTTTCTCTCCTCACACTCATTGACTTCAGCTGCAGGCTGCATTGCTGTCTCATCACAGCTTGGCCCATACTTACCTGTAGGGACAAATTGTGCCCTAATGGTATTTTACAATACTGCAGTGCAAAATTAGACTATTTTCAGCTTCTTAGAGTGTTGTATTTACATTTCTTGGTTGCTTGGCCTAGGAAGATGGGAATGAAACAGTTATTTTCTCCTCCTGTGCATTAACCCTGTCCCCATTTTCCACTGTGCAGCTGGATACTTTGCACTATTTCTTGCCTCTGCTGCTCAGTAATGTGACAACTGGGGGTGCTCAAGATCAGAAGAAGATGTCTTCTTCCTCCAGAGACTATCTCACATACTCTGTGAGGAACTATTTGTTTTAGCTGAGAGAATGGAAGTTTTTTGCAGTTTCTCATTTGGTAATCAGTATAATTTCCCATATTGATCCCCAATAGCTTTATAAAAAAGAAAATAATATCTTTTTTTACCTTTTTTTTTTTACTTTTTTTTTTTCTCTCTTGTCATTGTGGGAGTAGTATGTTTTATCTGACTTAAGCTTCCAGATGAGGCATTGTCGTACAAAAATAGAAATGCAGCCTATTTGGGGTGGAAAGGAAGGAACCAGAATGACCAGCAAATGATGGGAAGTACACGAGCAGCATTACCTGCACAAGCTGTACAGTACATCGCCAAATCTAGCCTTGAATGAAACACACTCTCCTTTGAGGTATTAATGCAGTACATGGGGCATTGTCTACATGAGGGACAGTGTCCAAAAGCCCTTTACAAAGTTCCTGAGTATCTCGGATGCACTTTTTTTTAAGAAAAGTTTGTATTTCATAAAGTGAATTTTCAATCTTTCTTCAAATCATGTTCCTGAAAGCTCACTTGAGCTGAGCACCCACAAGCTTAGTGGCACTGGGAGTCTCACAGACTAGAAATTATTAATAGTTATGGTAGCAACCAGGAGCCAAGTGAGATAAAGGTCCAATTAGTCCAGATAGTATGTAAGTGTTAAGTATAAATCCCTGCTCTCATCCGCTTAGGTGTGATGAGATCCTGGCCTTCACTGGAGGATTAGAACACACCAATATTTTGCAGACACACCTAATTCATCACTGCATCCTTCTGCTCACATGCCAGTGTCACCGATACGAGTCCCCAGTCAAGCCTGCACTGCCCCAGCACAGAGGCTCTCCTTACCAGTGTTTGTACTTAGGTACATTATGAATTGGGTGATTTTTTTGTATTCGCAGCTCAATCACTTCTGTTTTTCACCTAATTTTGTTTGCTTGTTGCTTGAAATGATAAAATGAAGAAGTTTTTGCCCCTCAGGCTCCTATTGACACAAGTTCATGTAAGTAAATAGTTAACAAGTCACCCAAGACCAGTTATTTAGATGGTTTGCTGGACCATTCACTTTTATGATTTGTTTCTGTGAAGAACTACACTTTAAAAATTTGTGTTTGCAAAAAATTTAATTTGGCTACTTTCAGAAAATCAAAATGGTTAAATTTTCATTCTCAAAGCCAGTGCTATGTGAAATTGTGAACAAACACACAACTTGATGTGTCATGAGTGAGAAGGCTTTTGTTCATGAAAACTGTTGTCCCTTGAGGCTTCTTGAAATATACTGTACCATATCATGTAAGATTAGTCATATTTAAAATTATTTATGATCCATGCCTAGCATTATGGAGAGGGAAGATATCTACAGTGGGTGTTTCTCTTTGTTGGTATTTTTTACAAATAACTCAGCTGATGGTAAGAGAAAATTCAGCCTGTAGATAGGCAATAACCTGTTAAACTACAATGAACCTGTGTAAAAACATAAATCTCGTATTTGTCAAAACACTTTTTTTAGCCTTCAAAAAGACTTCAGAAAACCCACATTGCTTGCCCTAATGCAGATTTAATTTATTTACATAAATCTACGTTCCAAAGCAATGCTTACAGTGTTTGATGACTTAGTTTTTAATTGTTTTATATAGGTGTATCCCACATTACTTCTCAAGGCCATTCTATGTGTCACAAATTTGGAAAGCCTAAAAAGATAACTACATTTTATTGTAGACTGCCAAAGAGGGCTGTATTACAAGGAATGAGAATGTGAGGAGAGAAAGAAATACACAATGAAATGTAGACTGTCTTTCCCCTGGCAGCAGGGGAAATGCATGGAGATAAATGATTTCTTATTTATTTGGAAGAGGTTGTATCAGGGAGATGATGAGTGTTGAGGGAAGCTTAAACATCACCAAGGTAATTTGCATTGGTTCAGATTATAAAATCCCTCATGTTCTGTGGTGCTGCCAGTCTCTTTCACCATTGCAGGTTATTCATTCAAGGTTTGCAGCCAGATTGATTAATGAATTACCAGATCTTGCGTAAAATGACTTGGCCGGACTTTTAAACAACCACCAATGTTTTCTTTGCCAGTCTTGTGACTGGTGTTAATGGGTTCCAGAGAACTGAGTCTATATAGACTTTCTGTAGTAGCCTTCCCTAGCATTTTTTCCACTTTTTAATTTTCTCCAAAACTAGTAGCCCAGGGCAGGCAGTTCAAGGAGATACAATCTCAGGGAAAGAAAAGACATAGTAGTCAAATCCTTGATGGCTGATGCCCTTCAGTGCCAAATCAGCATGATTTATCATAGCCATCTATTCAGCACAACAGAGGCTGGAGGTGAGCTGCATGGTGTACCTCACACAATATGCATAACTAGAGCTCTGAACTTTGAAGGAAAGCCTCAGAGCTATTTGCAAAGTGCTGGTGCTTAGTGAATACTAAATTACATTTAGGAAATAGTCTACTGCTACCAGTTATACTTCATTTTTATTCTTGACACAGACACCTAAATCAGAGAACAGTAACATTTCAGAGATTATGGTAGCAGTTTGGGTATGTTCCAACACTATAATAGGATCAGAATTTTAAGGCCTTTTTTATTATTACCAATAGTCACTTAGTTTCTACTGCAGCGTACTTTGTAGGGAATTACAGCTTTTACTAAAAAGATTAAAATGCTATTATGCAAATGATTGCAGTATGTTATTATGTTTACAAATTAACATCCATGGCTCAACACACAAATTAACTAACTGTTCCATCTATATTATTAAGGATTTAATAAAGTAACTGTTGATAAAAATGAGGAGCTTGGAACAGTTAATAGGAGCTGATCATGATTTAACATAGAACTTAAACATTGTGTTTAATGTTCTAGATGGCATAATGGCAGAATAAAACTTATCAAAGTGCTTGAAAGGACTGTGATTGTGTGCACCACATATCAGCCTGTCTGAGGCCCCAGAGGGCATGAACAAAATAGCTCTGGGCAGTGGTGTAGAGCATACTGGTGAATCTGGAAGCAACACAAGACCAAGTCGTATCAACATGTGCTTTCCTGCTCTAATAAATAGGCTTTTTTGAAATTCAGATTCATGCAGATTAAATGTTTTACATGATAAGCACATGCATTTGGGTATTTGGGAACTTGTGTCCTTCTAAAATGCAACCTGTAATGAGCTGCTTTTATGGCAAATTGGATTTCATTGCAGAGAGTATCATTGTATGGTAAAAAAGGGGAAGGCTGAGTTCAGTCTGAGATGACTTTACAAACATTCCTGCAAGTTGCTATTCCTAAGAGTTCATAAGAGATCATAAAAAAGAACAGATAAGAGCTACTGAGGTGCTGGAGAAATGAGTGTACACTATGTGATTATGGGATAGATTTAGTAGTGAAACAGACAACGTCATAGGTTTAATACAACGATAAACATAAAAGGCAAAAGATGCAGATTTGGGTTAGGGAACTTTATAAGGATGATAAAAGGTAACAATGTATCATAAAGCCTACTTGTGAAACACGACCCTCATTTCCAGGGAAAGAAAATAGCAGACACTTGACAAAAGTGATGGACTTTTTATATTCCTAATGGAGCAGTGTCACATTTCTTGTGTGTTTGAATGCATTACCTTTACCAGTGTCTGTGCCCTGACTCAGAGCTCTACATCTGCTAAAGAGGAGACCAGCACAATAACATCCTGTCTATGTGGGATGATGTATGTAAACGATAATCTATGATTAGCTATGCTGACATTTAATAAGGCTCAAGCAGTAAGTGGAATTTATTTTACTCGAACCAGCTGCTATGTAATTGGAAAGAGTTTATGCAAATTCTCTGTATCTAGTGTTACCAAGGTGTGCTGCTGCTCCTTTTTTCTTTCCTGCTTGGACAAACTACAATGCTTTAATGCAAGAACCACCTGGCATGTTGGTTGAAGCCTTCAGGCAGGAACAAAGTCCCGAATGAGCAAAAAACCAATTGCTCTGAGAGTTTATTGTATGATGTGTGTGGCCACCAAGGCTGTTCCCCAGGCGTGCAATCAAGAAAATGTGACTGATCCACTTCATGGTCCCATTAAGGAGACATTTCACGTAGAGCAGCCATGGCTTGAGATGCTCACTGTGCTGCTGCTCTGTAGAGCACCTGTGCCTTTTCTAAGAGGGAAGACTAGCACTCACCAGAACAGTAGTGAGCTAATTAGGTCATTAGATGGATGTCTTGGCCTGTGTTAAAACCAGCCCTTGAGGACACTGTGTTACACTGTGTTCCCACTGGCTGCAGAGCTAAATATGAACTGGTGTCAGCTGCCATACAAACAAAAATGTAATAGCCTCCTTTCACAGAGGTCATCTTAAATCCACTTTGGTCACAGTCACACTCCACATCTGTTTTAGTGAGATGCAGCTTCTTAAGGTGGCGTTTGGACTTCATAAGCGCACAAACAACTGAGCTATAAATTGCTACTGCTGGAGTTATTTTGAATAAGTGTATACTGTTTCATATTTATAATGGTGAGGCTTCATAATATTCACAGTGAATATATAACACAGATCAGTTCAACAAGCATGAAATTGTATGTTGTCAACTTGTCACATAAATAGAGCCATATTCTAGCTTACGATAATGTTGAACTAAATATTTTCTCCCTGGAACTGCAGAGAGGGTCACGAAAATGTGGGACAGTAGCTCTGTCTTTTGTTAGAAAAACAATCTCAGAGTTATTGCTAGTGGGAAGTAAATATTTCTGATAAGATTCTTCTGGTTTTTTTTAATTCCCCCTTGGCTTACCAACAGCAACAGAAAGTTTGCCTTTCATAGACAAATGCTAACTGGTTAAATTAAATTTATTTCCGTTAATGGTTGTGTTTCTAGTGTAACTTCTTTTCTTTTTTTTTCCATTGTTGCTATTTTTGCTCAATGCATCATTGCTAATTGCTACTAAATGGTCTATCTTAACCCTGGCGTGCTCTTTCCCTGCTGCCCCATCCCACTTAATATTAACTCTGGCCCATGCCATTACAGAAGGATAAAATTATCACAAGTCTTCATTTAGGAATTCTTTTCCTTAGTGCCACTAACCTATTGTGCATGTGTAGGTCAGGAGGAGGAAATTGCACAGAGCATATTTGGTGCAGGGAGAAAGTTTTGGTATTGAATCATGATGAACTGTTTTTTTTCCTCTGAACAGGGAAAAAATACAAAGAAGAGTTTATGCGTGTCTGTGAAAACTTACTTATTTGTAGCTTTTGTTGTACTACTGTGGGTAATCCTCAGATGCACTGGAAATTTGCAGCCTTTCTGGAGGAGTGCCCCCTGCCAGCTTTATAGGCCTCTTGTTCTCCAGTGTCTAATTTTTATTTAGGTAGCTTTGTGCAGGTGCTTACAGGATCCTGGTTCCTTTGTAAGTGGGGCTGCAGCCTTGGCAGGCATGGAGCTCTGACTGTGTGTGCAGGCACACTCAGCCGTGGAGGATGGGTTCAGGTCTCGGTGGAAATCATCCCCTTTGCAACGCATAGCTGGTTGCTCTGGCTGAATTTTCCATTCTGACACAACGGAGCAACAGTCTTGCTTCGTAATGATTGAGAAATTAATTAGCACTTTGTGGCGGTGATGAGTCTGAAGGGCCATGATTGGAGTTTGCTTTTTACCACATGCAGTAATCACTGGGTTTTGTTTATGAAAGCACAAACCCAAAACCTATTGAGATTTTGGTGTTGTCATGAAGCGTGAGCCGTGTGATGCACTAGAATAATACTTCCATTTCCTCACACACATCTGTGCTTTTGTGCTTTACTGTGAGTAACACAATGGGGTGCTGGTCCATAATGGGTACTTCTAATCACTAAGACGATAATCAGAAGAAGAGTATTTTCAGTGAGGAGCCACGGTGGCAGCCTCTGGCAAGTGTTGTTGCCTTGTTGATTTATGACAGGTTTTAGTTGCCTGAAATGCTCGCAGCCATCCAGCTTATCACACAGAGTTTAGGAGGATCATCCCTTCCAGGCATATTATAGGGCTGGAGGTGTCAAATGGGCAGCGAGAACTTCTGCTTCTGGCTGTTGCCATATCTGCTGCTTGAAGGCTCAGTGATACAAAATCATATCAGGATTTGGAGGGGCCGCCATCAAACAGTGTGAGGGACTGCAGATCTCTCCTACAGGAGATAGACTTGAATAAAAATAGAGAAATTGGGTAAAAAATTTCTCGCCTCTTGTTAGGGAGGTGGTGGTAAGGGCTATCTGGAGGATTGGGTTGGTCAGAGGAACTTCCACATAAGCTGCTAAAAGAAACAATGGGAGTTTTCTCCTAGAATGGTAGTTTCTCCTGGAGGACAAACAAGTATTCTGTCCTGGAGACAGAAAATTCTTTCTCAAAGTACTCCAAAACCTTTGCAAAAATCCAGTTTTTCTTCTCCCATGTTGCTGTATAAGCATTTACATAATGACTCAGGAAGTGCATCGGAGACCTTAGGTAATAAATGTTATGGAAGTGAGACATCTCACTGGAATTTGTGCTTTGGTGAGAATGCTTCAGGTTTGCACATTTCCACAGGGCAGTCAGTGATCAGACGTGAAAAACAGGTATTACAAGAGTTTTAGAACTCTTCTAGTATTAGGGGCTGTTTTTTGGGGTTATTTTGCTTGTAAATATGTATCACTTGGCTAGGTAGATCTAGTAGTGTTATTCTCCACTCTACCAGGCCGTGTGTGTTGAGACCAATGAACAGGATCTTTAGTCTGTTGGTATCCACTTTAAAAGGGCTTCTGGTTGAGGCATAGGCAGCCAGGTAGTGCAGGTGACATTGTAGGTGGTAAAGGATCAAGAATGAACTTAGAGCAGGGGAGGGCTTTGCAGAATCAGAGTGGATGAAGTGGGAAGGGATCTTGAGGCCATTTGGCCCAACCCAGCCTGTTCAGGAGCAACATGGAACAAGAAGCTGAGGAAATATTTCTGTGTTCCTCTGCTGCTGTTTCTTCCCTCCTTGAAATTATTTTATTAGTACTGGTAAGGAATTTCTGATCCCGTTTTGAAAATCTTAGCTTGTAGTCCTAAGCAGCTATGGAATTTCTTTGAGACATGCCTCTATATAGCTAGAAGCTTGTTTATTGCCAAATGCTAGTTTTCAGAGGAAGATGGGTGGCAGTTAAAGGTTCGAAGTCTGGCCTTGGTTTTCATGACAAATTTTCATATAAGGAAACCTACTTGGCCTAATCTTAGTTTCCATAGGTACTGAGCTTGTCCATTTTCATGGGCTTATTGTTGGACTAGTGGAACTGTAAGGTTGTCAGGTTGAAATGGATGCATATGCAATTATTTTCATAAACAAAACATAAGTGCATGCTTCCTGACCTCTGCTTGGAAGTGCTCTGTTAGGCATTTGACCCTCCAGGCGTACACAAAGGAGCAATAGGCTTTTATTTTCACTTGTCTAGGGGAAACATATGCATTTTTGAAATTCTTTTTCTGGCTTTGTGTTTGCTTTGCTGTTTTTTCTCTCACCAGGACTGGTGTGGATTTTCTTGGCTGTATTGACTGTCCTTAAAAGCCCAACAATCACTCTTCACATTAGTATGAAGACATCAGGCAAAACATTGGCAATTGTCACAACAATTGCATCTGGGAAAAAGCCAAAAAAACTTGTGGATTTTTTCCCTTAGCACTGCAGAAACATTCATCCATTTCCAGTGAAAGGGTGTCAAAGTGCTTCTGCTTGTATGTGATGGGAGTGTTGCCGCATCTTGTCATTTTCTTTGCTGTTGATCCCGCTCTCCTATAGGAAGGGTCAGGTCAAATGCTTCTCTGAAGACCAAGTCTCCCATTTGCAGCAGGTAATCTCTTGGGTGGAGAGGATAATGTTACAAAACAGAGACTAACATTGCAAACCAGCTCTGCTGCCTCTGGCGCAGTCTGGAGCATCACAGACCAATAACTCCTATCATGTCACTCTTGCGGCACCTTATTATCTATGTTTTTCTGTAAATCCGGTCTGAGACTGTCATTACCAGTTTCAGGTAGGTGAACACCATCTGGGTGAAATAACCATGTACCAGTGATGGGCTGGAGGGGGCTCTTGTTAGTTAATCATCCCTACCTTCCCTTTGATGAGTTAATTTGTCTGTTGAGCCATGGAGGAGCCCCCAAGAGCTCCCAGGAGCCCCTTGTTAAAATTCTGCCGACAAATGGAAAGATAGGGATGATTTCACTCTTTCTGCTGGAGCCTTTGCTATCTATGATATTGCTAAATCATCCATAATGCATAACTTTCTATGCAATCTTTTTGTGACAGTTCTGGAGGCATATTACTTCTTTGTGCATTTACTTTTTAAACATTGTCACTGGATACCTAACCCTCCTGAAAGTCTCATATCATGAATTAAGGGTATTTTCAGTACTTCCATGTGGCCTTTTAGTAGCTGGCATGGGAAGTTCCTTGGTTGTGATGCTGGGGCATACTCTTTTTTTTTTTTTACCTTCAGTTATTAAACACTGTGTTTATTTACTAGTTTTGTGATAATGTCTAAAAAGCCTGTAGTAGGGGGAGAGTCTGTGTGTACTAGTGGCCAGCCCATCCCAGTTTTATGGTGTGCACTTTGAAGTCCTTGGAAGGAGCAAAGGTAGTGAAAGAAGAAAAGAGCTGGTCCTTGGGGTTTGTGAGTGAAGATAAACCCAACTTACTTTTCCTTTGGAGGTCTGTGAGCACTGCTCTTTAACCAGACTCCTCTTCCTCCCAGGCAGCTGGAGGCAGCTACAGCCTGCTGAGCTTGCCTAGTCCAGGAAACAACACAGATTCAGAGCTGCAGTTGTGCCAATGTCATGTGGAACTACCAAACCCAAGGAGAAGCTTCCTTAAGTAGTATGTCCCAACATGGAGACTTATTTATCTCCAAACCTGAGATGAAGAAGAAAAGTAAATTTAAAAAATTTTAAAAAACTCAACTGGACAAAAGCCAGACAGAAGACCAGGAAGCTAAGAAATGCTATCATTTGGAAGATGCTCTAGTCCCTTTGTTACTGGTCTGAGAGGGTGTGTTAGCTCTGATAGAGTGCTCTTCACCCAGATCAGGGTGAGCTCTTGCAAGGCCATATGGATGCCTCTGCATTGTGCTGGTGAGTGCTGGGGGGGGGGGGGGGTGGGATTTATTAGCTTTCACTCAATATTAAAGTTCCTCCTAGGCTCTCTTCTGAGAGAGAGCAAACCTCTCTCTCAGAGGAACACAGGCACACAGAGAAAGTGATGAAGGGATACTGGAGCAGATCTGGAAGAGTGAGCTGGGATTGTACTGGGCTATGAGCTCTGGCTGAAGATGACTGTACTGTACCAAAGAGGTTCCTGCAGAGTTAGTTAGCATATCTGTATTGTGTTTTCAGAGCTGGGCTGGAAGGATTATTTGGCTATATCCTGTACAGACACAAATGATTTCCAGGAATCTGCACTCCACTGTAACTGGAATCATGTCAGGGTCTCCACATTGGTCAGTTCAAGTCCAGTATGATCAGAGGTAATGGACCACAGGGGGCTAATTCTCTGCTGGACCATCAGCATCACTTTACAGAACTGCTCCTGGCATGTGCAGCTCTGTGAACACTGTCCAGATGTACTTGAGCTGCATTTCTGGGCTCCATCTAGACCCAAGAGGGTTTGTTATGGGAAGCCCCATGATGTGCAGAGAGGTTTTCTCTTTCAGGATCTCTCACAAGATTAGACTTGTGAAGCTTTGATTTTTAAACCCACAGCTAAAGAAGGAAAGAGACATGCCCCTAAACTTAAGCCTGTAATAGCTCCCATTTCCTAAACCATTTCTTTGAAAGTGATGGATGCATGTTCTTAAAGATACGCATGTCAGAAACCTACTAATAAATTGCTCTTGTGGGTATTGGTCTTTCCAGCTTGAAACATCCAGGAATGCTGCCTTCTCAGGGCTGCTACTCCAAGTTGCACTATACACATAGCAGAAACTTCAAACTGGACCTTTCCTCTTGATCTCCCATTATTCTCTCCTGCATGATCACTCCAGCTACCCTCCATCACTAGAATGCTACCTGTTTGCCACAGTTTCTGTCAGCTTGGATTTTTCCTCAAACCACATTCACAGAGATGGCAAAAATCCACTCATGTGTCTTGTCCTCTACATCTGCTTCTGGGAGTGCAGTGACAGATACCAGTTTTATTGTGTGCCAATGTTACTGCTGTGTTTACAGCAGATTTAAGAGTTTACATTAGGCCACTGTGTTACCTTCCAGTTTCCCTAATTCTATCTGCTGGCAATCCCAGCTATGTGGTCAGGGTGGCTGCCCCTGTCCTAAAGGAATTTGTGTCAATTTCTGCAGGGACAAATCCTCCCTGTGCTAAACCGCTTTGCCGTATTTGCTCAAACTCATATTTTGACAAAGGCGTTCTGTCCACATCCACCAGAAGAGATGGCTTTTTTTCAGATGCACTTGGAGGTAGATGTGTTGGAAGCTGCCTGTACGTGGCTGATAACTGAGAGGAAGCATCTATGTAGCACGATCCATGCCCTTTTCTAATTTGTCTTTGAATGACAAATGTGTCTTCACTGAGTCAGCAAGAGATCCTACAGTAGAATTCATTGCCCTTCTATCCCTTTCAACAGAGTGGCTAGGTTTTCCCAATTCCTCCCCAAAATCTGTCTTTAAAAGAACTCTTACAAAGACATCCCTCAAATGTATTGTGCAGAACTCCATTATATTCTCTAGTCATTTCTGATTCAGGCTCATAATGTGCTGTTATTTCTTTAGGACCGCCCTCAACAATGCTGGTGTATTCCAAATAAAAAAAGTAAATAAATAAAAAAATTTAAATCTTTGTGAAAATCGAAGTTGTAGAGGTTTGGAGGTAGTCCACATTAGTCTTCACTACTGTTGTCCCTAGAGAGTCAACTCATAAGAGTTGAGTGTGAGTGACCTCTAAAGAGAAAAACAGATTTCATTACAAACTTCTGCATTTCACAGACAGTACTGTAGTATAATAACATGCTTTTTTAAATAGCAAAGGAGTGAAAATGCTCATAGACTTAGAATGGAAACATAGAAAATATTTAAATGTTTGAATCCATTTGAATTGTTTCTGTGCAAAGAAAATGCAATTCCTGGTGCCCAAATTGTACACTCCAAAATTCCTGGAGATGTCTTCCTCCTGCTGCTTGAATGCTTTGGATATGTGCAGGTGTCCTTTCCAGTTTTAAAGATACTCAGCTAGTGAAGGATCAGGGCCACTTCACCTGGTCTTCTCCTCTGAAATCCAGTAATTGTTTTGCATCGGGGATAATTGTACCTAGAAATATTAGACAAACCCACTGATTCAGACTCGGGGACTCTTGACTATCTTCCCATATTGCATTCCATGATTTGGTTAGATTATATCTTATCTCTAACCTTCTTGCTTCAATAAACACACAATATCTAACTTGTCTTCTTACACCTTATACACAAGGAAAATCATCACCATTTAATCTGTTGCTGGTGTTAATGGCACAATTCCTCATCCTAATTCCAATTCACTCTGCCTGATATCCCACAAATACCTTTGAGAAAGGCATTTTATCCCTGATACTGTGCCAAAGACACTTTCTTCCTTCGTCACTGCTGTTTGACTTTCTTTGGACTTCATAATGACCTTTTGCAGGCTGTGGTAGATGACACAGGCTTACATACAAAAGTCTGTAAAGGAGTGCCACATCCCAGGCTGTCAGCTCCAAAGGTTCCTGGCAGCAGATCCCTCATCTTGAGCTACTGCTGTAGCAAGAAAGTGTCGTCTCTTTACTAGCAAAGAGAAGAATGGAAAGAATATACAGTACAAAACAAGGCAGTAACACAACAGCTTCCTTTCCTTTCCTTTCCTTTCCTTTCCTTTCCTTTCCTTTCCTTTCCTTTCCTTTCCTTTCCTTTCCTTTCCTTTCCTTTCCTTTCCTTTCCTTTCCTTTCCTTTCCTTTCCTTTCCTTTCCTTTCCTTTCCTTTCCTTTCCTTTCCTTTCCTTTCCTTTCCTTTCCTTTCCTCTCCTCTCCTCTCCTCTCCTCTCCTCTCCTCTCCTCTCCTCTCCTCTCCTCTCCTCTCCTCTCCTCTCCTCTCCTCTCCTCTCCTCTCCTCTCCTCTCCTCTCCTCTCCTCTCCTCTCCTCTCCTCTCCTCTCCTCTCCTCTCCTCTCCTCTCCTCTCCTCTCCTCTCCTCTCCTCTCCTCTCCTCTCCTCTCCTCTCCTCTCCTCTCCTCTCCTCTCCTCTCCTCTCCTCTCCTCTCCTCTCCTCTCCTCTCCTCTCCTCTCCTCTCCTCTCCTCTCCTCTCCTCTCCTCTCCTCTCCTCATTGCAGACACTCCATGCTCTGCCCTCCTGTAGGCTCTGCAGCTTGGGAGCCTTATTCAGTACAACTGCCATCATGGCAGCCTGGTGGGGATCAACAAGGACTGATTTTGTGATTATTTTTGATTCCAAGGGCCATCCAAGTCTAAAGTAAAATATTTTCCTACATAGCTCTGTAGTAATTTAAGAATCTTCCAAGATGAAAGCTCTTCCAAATCGTCAGTTCACTTTCTCCTTCATATCTTTCCTTGGGACAAACAAGTCTGTGTGATTATCTTTACAGGTAAAGACTTACCTTACAGGCTTTGGATGTTTTCTGGTTTTTATATCCCCAAAGTTAGTTATGCAAAGAGAAGGCCCCACTCAGCAGTATGTTTTGTGGGCCGTTTGTTTTTCCAAGAAACTTACTGAGTTGCTGTTCTATTATAACCTCTTCCTCCTGCATTTTAGGGGATTGGTCTGGCTCTTCATGTTAAAATGGATGGCCTTCATGCTCACTTTTGAACTCAGTCATGACTGTGTCTTTTCCAGTGGTCCAAACTTGACTCTTTTGCTGTAGCCCTGATGTTCTCCCTCACATCCACTGCATCACAGAGATACCATTGTCTTTCTGGTAACAGAGTTATATCTTACACACCAGCCTTTTTCTGTGTGTCTGTTCACTACTCTCTCTGTGTCAACTTTGTCTGGAAATTTCCATTCTGGAATGCTAGTGTTAAGTGAGCAAATATTATAGTGTCATTTTCTGTACAAAAAATGGCAAACTCACCAAGTTCTGTGAATGTACAAAATAAACTTCTTAGCTGTGGGCTGTGACTCCAACACTCTTGACAACCAGTTTTTCAGTCTTCTTCTGACAACTAGAAGTTCAGCTGAAAGTACTTAGGGATGGGGAATGTGTGCACTGTTGTTGGTGAAATGTCCCCTGCTTGGAAGAGAGTGGTGGTGTTGCTCTCCCACCATGACTACAGCCTACAGGCACTCTGGCCTGGAGAAGTTGCCTAATCTGTGAGCATCAAATCCCCTTCTATAAAGCAAGGGTTATAATCCTCCTTTCTTGATCTTGTCTGTTTGAACTGTGAGTACTTTCTGCAGATACTTTCCCTTGATATGTGACTGGAGATCATTCAGTGCAATGGGGGTGTTTCCTTGGTAGTGCTAGACTACTACTTAAAAATTCAAATTGCAGGAGCTGGATAGTAGTGTTAATCATCATCATGAAGATGGAGCATGATTTTTGCTGCATGACGGCAGAAGGAAAGGCTGAGAGGTAGATCTCTAAAATCACCGAGTGCATACTTTCAAAGACAGGAGTTGCTCAGTAGCCACGTGACAACAGACATGTTGCTTATTCGACAGAGAGGCTGTGAGCTTAACTCTTTACTCAAAAAGAAAACTTGCTTCTCAAATGCAGACATATGGAGGGTTTTAATGGCTGTTGCAAGACATGTGGCTGGGTTATGCCACTATGTGTGAGCTTATAAAGACACAGGGCGTATATCTGGTGAGGGAATCTGTGAATGCCACCACTATTTAAAAGTAAAAACGTTCCTCACCCTGAAAAGCAAGTCAAAGAAAAATTGTGTCTGAGGGGACAGGCTCTACAGCTCCAAGGCAGTCAGATGTGATGTCTGCCCAGTAAGGGAAGACACTTCTGTTCAGCTGCATGGATGGCTTTTAGCCTGACCATGCCCAGACTTTCTATCTAGAAGATGGCCTCACTCAAGCTGAGATTTTTAAATTATGTTAAAAATTACTTGTACTAAAGAGCTGTAAGGGAGGGAAGAAGTACTGGAAAACATACTAAAATGTGTGTCTGAATCAGTTTCCAATTGGTGCTCCTGTTACAGCAATCATCTGGATGCCAAGACTGGCATAGTACTGGGGGCATCATGTGGAAGGCAGTGGGCAGGAATCAGTGTGCAGAGGCCCTTGCTGCTTCAATCCTGTGATGTTCTGATCTGAGCTCGTACAGCGAGTACCCACAATGGTGTTATCTGCAGAAGTGCAAAGTTGAGGCAACAGCAGCAGCAGGGGTGTTACACCGCATGACTGGTTTCTGTGGTGATGTCTTTCAGACTGGCTGCAGCACGAGTGAGATGTATGTAAGGACAGAGAACATTTGTGCTTTGCTTTGGAGTTTCTTTTTTTTTTTTTTTGATATCTTGTCATGGTTTTCAGTGAGGAGCAGATGAATAATAGACAGAATGCTTAACAGACCTTAAAAAGAAACTGCTTGTAGCCTAAAAAACATACCAAAATATCAATTTTTGTGTTTTAAAGATGAGGTGGCTTCATTAAAAATTGTAGGATCTTGCAGTTTTACTCCAAAGAAAATACTGCTAACTCCACAGTTCAGCTGGCGGGGATCCCTGTCAGACTGTGGAGCTTTAGTCATATGCACAAGTCTTCTTATGGTACTAAAAATCATTTAGTTTTCTTCTAAAGTCACGGACAAGGAGCTAAAACTGTCTTACTCAAATATGCATTTTTGAATTTCAGAATTAAATGTAATAAAGGAGATTTTTATTTTTATTCTCTTTTGATGAGACACGCAATGAGAGAGCGAGGATGCTACGTTAGAGTATCTTTTGATTTGCTATTTGCTATGTGTTAAACTTTTATATTTCAAAGAAGCGTTTGTACCTATACTGGGTGTTTGGCAAATCCAACAGCTCATTAGATGTTAACAATAGCAACACTGCTAAATACAAAGGATTCATAGGCAAAGTACCCCTCAGGCTATATCTCTGAGAGAAAAAGTAGCAAATAGAATCAGAAACTAATTAAATAGTCAGCTAAAGCGAGCATAACTTAAAAAAGCTCTAAAACTACCAAAAATGGAAACATATTACAGTTATCTGCATTCACAGTGCAGAACAAGTTTGGTAGTATTTAAGATAATTCTCTAGTGCCTGCTATTTTTGGTCCAAGGGTAAGCTTCTGTAAGAGCCTTTCAGCGTTGCATCCCTTTAACCTGGCCTAACAAGCTAAGCCAGTAAGCTGTCTGATTTCCGCCTTACAGGAGGCAAAGAGATAGCTGAAACAAACCATTTGTGGTGCAAACGCTCAGCCTATCTTGTCTTAAGAGCTTTCTTTGTATGGATTTTTTTTTTTTTTCCAAACGTCTCAGTATTAAGCTTGCTTGTCAGAGACTTAAATTGTCAGGCTTTCCTGTTTGGGAATGGTAGAAGCACAGGAATGAAAGGAAGATTTTATAGACTCAGCCTAATGGAAATAAACATTTCCGCATTGCCAATGGTGAAACCTGATTAGGGCAGTTTAAGCTATTGCTATTGATGTGTCTGAAGAAAAAGGAATGTATGTAATTTTTCTCAAGGAAGGAGGGGCAGAAATAAAGAGCCTGATTTCCTTCTCACTTACACTTAATCTGTCCTTGTTTAACTCCACCGGCTTTGCCAGGTGATGCTTGGTTTGTGCTGCTCGATTCCAAGGGAAGCCAAGCTGGATTTGGTGCTGTGCTCCCTGTGCCCCCAGCACTCGGATTTATGGCACTCTTTGCCATCAAAACGGGGCAAGGCCAGATGCAGTTGTAAACATTGTAGTGCTCACTGCACTCTGGTGTTTTGGTGCTTCAGGTGAATAAGACTTGGCAGTATTGCTCATTTACAGGTAGCTAGCTCTTTTGTACTTAAAATACTTTGTGGTGGAGGGTTCTTTCCCCTACTCCTTCATGTGTAGAATCAAGTGCAACCATGTTTACTTTTTTGTCTCCCTGTTTTCTCTTCCTCTCTCCCCTTCTTTCCCCTCCTTACCCCCTGGTGGTGTGTGTAATCCTCATGTACCTTTACAAAACAGGATTTCATGGCTTCCTAAACATGAGTGGTCCCACCCGCTCCTCTCAGCCAGCTGAGCAAGGCTTAGACACTCTCATCTTGGCCTCTTTCCAATCCACAGCTCCCTTCCCCTCTTTATTCCCAAATCAGTTTGGGTGCTGAAAAATATCTCAGTACAAAGGGAGGCTATCTCAGCCAGGAGAATGTAGACTGTGTTGAGCCCAGTGATCTGCAGGGTCCCATCTCTGTTTTAGTATTCAAATGGTTTCAATTTTCTTATTATTCTTGTTTTAGGTACATCCTGTGGGATTTTGGCTGTGCATCTAGCCACTACATAGGCTCAAGTTATAACTTAAGTGTTAACTTCAGCAAGGATAACTTTTAAACTGAAGATACACTTGACATGAACAAATAATGTCAGTGTATTTCCAGTAGGGAATGCAAGGCCAGCATGTACCACATTGTAGGCAAGATGAGCCCAAGCCACTTTTAAACAGTGTCTTAGTCGTAGCAATGTCATGTTCAGCTGCAAAACTCACTTGGTAAGGAGGAAGAATTAGCCCTTGCTGGGCTGTTGCTGGACTGCTCTTAGTCCTGGGACAGGGTGGTGGAGACACACTATGTAGGAGCTGCTGTTCACAGCTTAAGCATCAAAATACACTAAGAGCAGAGGACCAGGTCCCTAGCTAGCATAAATCTGCATAGCTCTGTTAAAACCTGTGGAGAGGCCTTAATTTACTGCAGCTGAACATCTGGGTCTAAGTTCTTTGTCTTTTGGTTACCAGCAGGATTAAATAGAAGTACCCCAAATTATTTATTGTAGGTGCTGTGGCAGCATCTCAAAGCCCAGTGGTAAAACAGGACATGGTTATGAAAGAGGTTGTGTGAAGAAATAACAAAAAGTCCTGTCTAAAGTAACTTACGGCCTAATTAATAATGCTATGTAGTGCATTGGTAAGTAAGTACATCTGGACTTGACTGCCAAGTGTCATCTTTTAAGAGGATAAAAAAATATGCCCAGTTTGATTTTTGCCATTTCTGGTGGAAAAGGGACTAGATAACATGAGTGCCTCACTTAAGAAAAATTGCAGTCTTTTACATCACACAGGTGGAGAGCTCATGATCAGGGACATGCAGACTTTTAAAAAACCAGCAGAGAATGAGCAATAAATTCAGGATTGACTAAGGAGTAAATAGAGGAGAGGCAACTGCAGTGGGAACTGTAGTATGCACCACAGTATGCATGCACTACATAACTCTGCCAGACTGGCTGGGGGAAATGGACGTGGTAATGTAAACTAGCAAATTAGTTTTACATTTGTCAACCCCATTTTATTAATAGGATCTGTGAAGACTAGTCAGGAAACTTAGGAAACTTAGTCCAGGAAACTTAGAAATAAGCCAACAGTGGACATGCCCTAGAGGAGACTGCAACAGATAGCTCTTCTGTGATTTTTTTTTTTTTAATGTTTTCTGTTTTAAAAATCCATCTCTACTTTACAATTCTATTTGCATATACAAAATTGGGTTAAAAGAACAATAAAGTCTTAGCACTGAATGAAAAATTGAGGAGATATGTAACTGATATGTAAGACAGCCAAGTGTTTAACCAGTGGAAAATTCAGATGCATCTCCTCATCCAGAAGGGTATTTTTAGTGGTTGTAGAGGTTTACCAGGTTGCACTGTTCAATCACTGCTTTTTGAGGTGAGGACTTATTTGCTTGCTGGGAGAGGCTTTCTTTTTATTTTTGTGGGACTGTGAAGGCACTCTGAAGAGCCTGACAAAAGTCGCCTGTTGTCTGTGCTGTTATCCCTATACCTGCTAGTGGGTTTCTTACTGTGGGATCTGCACATTCTCATTTGGTGTTTCATTATAAAGGAGTCTTTATTGCTTTCAGCCTAGGACACTTAGAGTACAGGTACCTGAGGTTTATTTTATCTATCTAAACCACCTCTCTAAATGCCGTGTGTGTGTCAGTCAACACGTCTGCTAGTATATACAAACAAGGAGGACACTGAAGGACATTGCTGTGCCACCTAAAAATAATGTAGAGCTACACAGGTAAAATACACAGAGAAAATTAATCTTTAGGCTTGTAAACAAGTTTTTGTGTTGTATCTGAGTAAACTCTTTTGACCATCTCAAACCAGATAGCTGCCATCCGGTTAAATTCCAATAAAGTATGATGGGCGGTCCAGATGTATTAATGATGTACTCATCCACTCATGATTCAACTGTAAGGAAAACCAGTGCTTTTCTTCCTGTGAGACGTGACTTGTGTTTATCATACCTGTTCAATGGGCATGTGTTAGGCTTGATGAAGCTGAACACGCTGAGAAATTAAAACATCATAAAAAGCGTTTAATGAATTTGATACTTTACAAATGCTAATTTCCTGGTCAAATTAAATTCCAATTTTCTAACAGTAAAAGCACCAGATAGAAGTGTCTTATTTTGTAGCTTAAAAATGAATTTTTGACTGTGCGTTTCATTTGAACAAAACTAGTCTCCCCGTAAATGAATGAAATTTAAAAATCTCATTTTTAACGAATTTAAAAATCTTAGAGAGTGTAAACTCTTCTCTGCTATATTATGTACAATTTTACCTTAAAATTTGTATCTCTTTAGAGTCCTAAATCTCAAGATAGAAGTAGGGATGATAATAGACATCCTGACATATCCAATATAATTAAAACTAAAGGAAATGCAACATTGTGATAAAGAATGAACAAAAGCAACAAGATAGTGCTTCTTGTTGGCAAAGGAAGAGTACACACTGACACTCAAGTGCAGTTTTTAGAGATATTTGTCATGATAAAGAGGACAAACAAGTTTTTACATCAATTACATGTGTGAAATCATCACTGCAAAATATATATAGCTTTTTTTTTTCCTCCAGGATATGCTATGCTGCCTTACAAAGGTATATGAATGTTGAAAAATCTTATGTCAGTGCATAGAGAGATTAGTGTGGGCATGGATTATAAATCAAGTACATAAATAAATCTGAGCAAGCAGTGCTTGACTATTTGGACTGAAATATTGCTGACACTGTTGTTGAAAGCTCTGCAACAGGAGAGTCCCAAATGCCTTCCCTACCTTGTGCTGTACCCTGCCTTCCCCTTCTTCCTTCTTTCTACAGTACCCATTCCGTATTAGAGCTTGTCCAGACTGGGGCCCCAGGATCTTTAGCTCTCTACCCTCCTCTATATTATTTAGGTGCATAATAATGATTAAAAATCCCTGTCTGGGTTGTTGCTCAGGACCTTGTTACAAGCATGAGCCACTGTCTCTGTGTGGGGAAGGGAGGATGGGTAAGAGGTGCCATTTGCTGCTCCAAGTAGCGAAGTTTCTGAGTGCTGAGCTCAGAGACAGCCTGCCCAACCTCTTGCATGCTGGGCTGAGCTACTCATGCAGGTCAGGCTACCTGTCCTGCATCCCCTTATCCAGGTCACTTGCTCCTCTGCCCACCCGTGCTGCCCCAGCAGTTCTGGCAGACAGGAAACTTCACCTCCAGCCCAGCTTCCCTGGCTTCACTCTTGCACAGTGAAGAAAAACTTACAGCTTTTCTTTTTATTGTGGCTCTTCATCAGGTGCTTTCTTTCCTTTGCACTTCTGCACTTTCCCTGCTCTTGGTTTACCCACCAGAAACACAGAGAGTTTTGTGCTTCATGGTGGAGCTCAGCCCAAACCTAGCCCATTGAGGGCTGGACAAGACATGCCAGATGTTCTCCTGCTGCAGTTCCCCACCCATGAAGACCAGGTGGACTTTGTTAGCAGTGGGCAAAGCAGCACAATAGTAAGTCCATGGTGTGCCTCAGTACTACAGACGTGCAGGTCCTTTACAGTGTCAAGTCCTGTAGAAGTTAAAAAGCCCCCCTGATGAGCTAACCCAGTAAGAAACATGGTTAGAGCATTTATTTAGTAATCAGCAAATTGGTCTATATAGTCAGCAAATGTTGAGGTCCAAACTGATGATAAGATGATTTGTTTTCAAGTGTTTTCTCAATATTGTGCTCAGGATCAAGTATAAATTAAATAGAGTGAATTAAATTAAATAGATACTGAATTAAATTGACTGTGTTTGCAAAGATTCTGTGGTTTCACTTACTATACATTTTTGATATTTGGGATACCACTGAAATGGAATCCAGCATAATATCTTGTCATTGGTCCCCCTAATACAGTCAATAGCACAACAGCATGCTTGCAGATTGCTTTTGTTTTATCTTTTCTCCAGAATCAAAGATTACTATGATGGAGGGGAAGGATGCAGTTTACACAAATCAAATTGAAATGGCTTACAAAATGTGGATGAATTTTGGTCAAAAGATGTAAAGCATGGGTTGCTAGCTTGATCCTCAAGTTCATGAGATGAGTAAGTCAATTAGTAGCTCTTCAATTTATTATAAACCTAATTTCCAGGCTGTAATGGAAACTCCTGAACTGCAAGAACTTGTTACAAGTAATAAAAAAAGGTGACATTGTGGTAGAGGAATATTCAGAAGGCTTTTTTAAACTGACACGTTTAGGTAGAGCAGAAAGGTTAGATTTTTCACTTGTAAAGGTAGTTATCTCACAGGAGCTATGGCAGCATTACTTCCAGTGATCCAAGGGCATGATCTTAAAGAAAAGCCTATTTGCAAGTGGTCTGTGCTGTGGTTTTGAGTTGTGATGCTTTAATACCAAGTGCTTGACACAGTTTTACAGTGTCAGGAGAGCATCTCACAGAGAGAAAGCAATCTGAGTTCAGTTACCAAGTTGCACATAAGAACTTTCTGAGATATAAGCAAAATGGTGATAATGATGATGATAAAAATTATTTTATTTTATTTTATTTTATTTATTATTTTATGTTATTTTATGTCATTTTATTTTAATGTTGTTATACCCTGAAGAGGGGAGCGGGAAAATGGATGCTGCTGGTGCTTCCATCTCCTTCAGCCTGTGGACATTTAGCAGGTCCCTCCAGTGGTGGCCTAATGTTCCTGGGAGTGATGCTGGGGATTTGTGCCCCTCTGGGACCTAGCTCTGGAAATTAGGCATTGCAGTACCTGAATCATAGAATCATAATATATATATATATATATATAATACTTAGAATCACAATATTCAATTTGGGGTTGTACAGCACATTACTTCAAGTCTGTATCTGGAGAAATCCAACTGGAGTGAAGCTTTTACATAAATATGGGCAAATGGTTGGTCTTACAATTGAGGTATATCCACATTCCTTATGAAGGGTGGTGGGGCTGCTGAAATCAGGAGGCAAGCTCTGGATTCAAGTGGTCTTTGCCTGCAGGTGCATGTGAGGAGTATGAATATAGCTGTCTCCTTCAAGAAAAGAAAATATCTTGTTTCCTTTCCATACCCTAAAGGCATTTGCACAGGGGTGGTGATAATTAATCCCCATATTTCTACTTCATATAAAGAAATCTGGCTGTAATTTTCTCCTAGTGGGACTCCATTTTGTTTTTAAAGATAATTGATAGCTCTGGACTTAAGCATTTCAATTATGGGAGTGTCTCTTGGGGACCAGACTAACAGACCTTGGAAAAATGTTCTAATGCAAATGCATCATGTGAATTTTTACTGTAAGACAATACAGGATGCCTAAGGATTTGCAAAGCAGTTGAACAGTAAAATAAAAGCTTAGAAAGTTCTTCAAATATATAAGGGCATGGGACTGATTGTGAGCAGGTAAGGTGGAACAAGTGATTCACCACTTGGACCGCTAATTCATCTTTGGCCCTGGGTACAGCTGGCTCTAAGTTGAGGGAAAGGAGGCGCTTGCCTTGGACAACGCATGGAAAAGGCAGCAAAATCAACATGAGAGCTCTGTCTGTGCCATGCCATGGCAGGTTGACTGCTTCTGTACCAGAAGAGGGGAAACTTGGGCTGTAGTTCTTCCATTTCATGGTCCTTGACTACAGTTCTCATTTTTCTCTGTCAGGAGAAGGAATACCAACCAGCCTGCATCCTAATCCTTGTACACCTCCTACTCTCCCAGTGCTTCTGTCCAGCCTGTGGCTCCTTATCCTCTTGTGGCAAAGCTTGGTTTGTGGGGCTGAGACAGCATCTGCCCCTACTCCTGCATGGTTGTTGATGGGAGGTGCTCAGGGCCTGAGTGGTGTTAATGAGCTTTTCAGTGCCTCTGCGTCCTTACGTGCAAAAAAGGGTGAATCTGTACCCCTCGTTTCTTAAGGAAAAAACAATCTTAAGGACATCCTTACTCCAAAATTTGTAATTAAGGAATTAAGTTCTGTTGGAAGTCCCTGATGTGCTCACAAGTCAATTTTGTTTGTTTGAAGATAGAGCCATAATGTATTAGTATTTTTAGATCACTCATATTTTCAGCTGGAGGAAAATATTTTATTTTCTTTGTTAATTGTGCTATGAATAGATCTTAGGCTGATGAGGAGAAATGAGTCGATATGTTGAAATGGTGATCCCTTGTGAGTTCTGGTGTACACCTGGCTGCTCTGAATTGCTTACCAAGCAGGGCTGCTGGAGTGGTGACAGCTTCTGCCAGCTGTGGATCTGTCCCAAAGTTTCCTGGGCTTTTTACAAAGATGTGGCCAGCTGCCACTGCTCCCAGCTCCTTGGGGCTGTGGATTAATAATGCAGCTTCAACCCTGATCTTTCGGTATGAATCACAGTGGGCCCATGTGCTATTCAAATTGTCAGTAAAGAAGCTT
Source organism: Agelaius phoeniceus (assembly GCF_051311805.1). Classification (NCBI taxonomy): domain Eukaryota; kingdom Metazoa; phylum Chordata; class Aves; order Passeriformes; family Icteridae; genus Agelaius; species Agelaius phoeniceus. The sequence goes on from NC_135268.1 coordinate 56,787,170, forward strand.
CAGAGCATCATCATTCATTAGCTGATTTCATTCCTTGAGATAAAGTCAGCAAAAGTTGTGCATGCACTAATCACAATTGAAAGGGAGAGGAGAAGTCACCCAAAGGGAAGATGTTGGAGATACTATTAATATGTTGAAAATATTTTCTAAAAGATGGGCTTGATCCTCTTCTGGAATGGATCAGCATATCTGTGCTGATGAAAAGAGCTACAGGATAATCCTGACTCAGGACATCTGCACACTGGCTTCAGGGTTTTCAAGAAGAGATCACAGAAACACAGATAGATGGGTTGGAAGGGACCACAGTGGGTCAGCTGGACCAATCTCCCTGCTCAGTCTCCCTGCTCCATCCTGGAGCATGTGGCACAGGATTGTGTCCAGACAGTTCTTGAATGTCTCCAGTGACAGAAACTAAACTACACAGCCTCTCTGGGCAACCTGTTCCAGTACTCTGTCCTTCACAGAGTAAAGTTCTTCCTCATGTTCAGGTAGAAAGTTTTGGGCATCAGTTTCTGCCCATTGTCTCTGGTCCTGTTGCTTGGCTCCACTGAGCAGAGCCTGGCTCCATCCTCCTGCCACCCTCCCTTGGGGTACTGACAGACATTGATGAGCCCCCTCCCAGTTGTGTCTTCTCAAGGCTGAACAGGCCCAGCTCCCTCAGCCTGTCCTCACAACAGAAATGTTCCAATCCCTTCAGCATCTTTGTCACCCTCCTCTGGGCCTGTTCCAGGAGCTCCATGTCTCTCTTGTACTGAGGAGCCCAGAACTGGACACAGAACTCCAGATGAGCTTCACCAGGGCTGAGTAGAGGGGCAGGATCACCTCCCTCAGCCTGTTGGCAATGCTCTCCCTAATGCACCCCAGGGTACCACTGGCCCTCCTGGCCACAAGGACACTGCTGGCTCATGGACACTTGGTGTCCACCAGGTCCTTCTTTGCAGAGCTGCTTTCCAGCAGTTTGGCCCCAAGTGTGTGCTGGTCCCTGGGGTTATTCTTCCCCAGGTGCAGGATCCTGCATTTGCCTTTGTTGAATTTCAAATGGTCCCTTCCTGCCTGTCTCCCAAATATGCCCAGGTCCTCTTGAAAGGCTGCACAGCACTCAGGGGGATCAGTCCAAAGCTTCTACCCACTTTGTCATCCATGAACTTGCTGAGGAGGCATCTGGCCCTTCATCCAAGCCACTGATGAATAAATTAAACAGTACTGGACCCAGTATTGAACCTTGGGGGACACCACTTGTGACAGGCCTCCAACTAGAGCCCATGCCACTGATTACCACCCTCTGGGTTCCGCTGTTCAGCCAGTTCTCAGTCCACCTCGTTGTCCGCTCGTCCAGCCCACACTTCCCAAGTTTGCCTATGAGCATGTTGTGAGAGACAGTGTCAAAAGCCTTGCTGAAGTCAAAGTAGACAATATCCACTGCTCTCCCCTTATCCATCCAGGTAGTTTTTCCATCATGGAAGGAAGTCAGGTTGGTCAATCACGATTTACTTATATTTAGTGAAACCATGCTTGATTACCTCTGCTTGCCTTTGTGTCATCCATGTGGATATAGGTGGCCTCCAGAATGAGGTGCTCCATCACCTTCTTAGGGATCGAGGTGAGGCTGACTGGCCTCGTTGTTGTTGAGTGGGCCAATACTGGGCCCCATATTGAACCTTGTGGAACACCACTCATGATGCCACTCATGACTCCTTGCCATTTTTGAAGACTGGGGTGACATTTGCTTTCTTGCGGCCCTCAGACACTTCTCCTGATCTCCACGACCTTTCAAATATGACCACGAAGCAGCCTTACTATGATGCTCTCATACTGAGACGACATAGTTCTCTCCAGCATTCATTGATGTGTTCTGTCAGGGCCCATGGACTTGTGGATTTCAAGTTTTCCTAGGTTTTCTCTAACCCAATCTGATGGTAATGACAGAAATTTTAAAATGTTGCATGATTTTTTTAAAGGAAGAAAATTTAAGGATTAATTACAGCATTGCTCCCTATACACACCCTAAAGGGATGCCTGTGAGTGACAGCATGGACAGACTTCTGTTACAGCTCAATCTTTGGCCTCTGTGGATTGCTGACAAGTAACAGGTATTACAGGCATAAAATGCTAACCACAGGGTGAGCCCAGCTCCATCAATAGTCAGAATAAGCAAAAGAGAAGGAACCATCAGGGGCAGAGGATTTAAATACCTTTGCGTGGGTAAATTATCAACTCATTTCACTGACCAAAGAGAGAGTATCTCTGGAGACATTTTACTGAAGGCAGAAATGCAATTAGATGTTACACAACTATTACAGTATTTTCAGACAGAGAATTATTTTTAGTGCTGTAGAAGTATTAAAGTATTAGAGCAAAACATGTAAAAGCATAGAAGAGCACAGTTAAAAACTTTCCATGGTCTTTGGACTCCTAGATGGACTCATGTTTGAGGATTGGTTGATGTTCTGGCAGTTTACCTCTGTTGCATTCACCCATAAAGAGTGACATAAATGCCAGATTTTATTTCCTTTCAGAGCTGATGGCATTCTGGATATGCTGGAAATTTCTGTTGTCAGAAACACAGAAGTACATGCATTCATTGGCATACCTGTGTTCTTTGCCTCCTCTGTCTGGGTGAAAATAATAGGGATCAAAACATATCTGGCCCCAATGTCTTTATGCTAACATAACAGCATGATTTGGAAGTGATGCATAACTGCTTCTGCATTAAAAAGGCAAGTTAGCAACATGGAGTCATTATGAATTGTTTTCAAAACAGTTTAATAATTGCATTTGCCATGCGGCTTTACATTTGAGATTATCCTCTGGTTCTTCTTCTTACACACTGTAGTTCATTTAGGTGATCTAAATACCTAGGATCTGCTCCTATAAAGAGAAGCAAATCCTTCTTGTAAGATCCTGCTTGAAGTTAGGGACATGGTGGAGTCAGTTCCAGAGAGCACAGAGCACATCCTCAGGCCTTGGCAGAGGTGGGGGGTGCTCAGCTCCTCCTGTTCCACCGAGCCCGTGTGGTGAGCAGGTTGAATGCCAGTCTGAAATGTGAACTTCTGAAGTGACACTGCTGAAACTGTGAAAGAGCCTGCATTTGGCCATGGTGTTGCTTCTCCCCAGTGCTGTCAACACCAAGACTCAGACTGCAACAGCAAAAGAGGAAGCTGCTGCTTCAGTGATTATTGTTCAGACATTGATGTACCCAACCATTTCTCCCTCTGCATCTCTCCTCAGCACAATTTCTGCTGTATCTAATAATTGTGTTTCTTTATAAACAATGATTTAGGACAATTATTTAGCAATAGCATAGTTAAACCTTTAAGAGGTTATCTAGCAATGTCATTTTCTTGACTAATGTGTTCCTGCTGCCATGTCGTTTGTGAATAGACATGTGTTAGCCAGCTAGTGTGCTTCATCTGTGGTGACTTTGATTTATTTGCTCTGTAAATTGGGACTGAAGCAATAATGGAAAGTGACATTAATTGTTTAACAGAGTCCTCTTTGTCACATCCTCTGCTTTCTCTGGGGTGTTTGAATGTTGAAACTTGTACAAAACTAATTGAAATTGCTGTGATGAGGACCGGTGTCCGCTCAACTTTCTGTTCTTGAATGTCAGTGCACTTGAATGTCTGTTTAAAGCATGAGAGTGGAGCAGCTAACAGCAAATATCAGGTTTTCTTCTGGCATGCTATTATTAAAGGAGGCATTCCCTGTTAGAAATAGCAACACTTCCAGCTTCATTGTCAGCTTTATGAGCCGCAAGGCTCAGCAGTGTGCCCCACCAGATGGACTTGCTGAAAACATTCCTGGTGTAGGGCTGGGGTCAGGCAGCCAAACCAGCCCATGGACAACACCATAGGCCCGAGGGCTGGCTCTCACACCATTCATCCCACCACCTGTGAGGGACTTGAAATGCCATTGGGAAAAAACACTGGTACACACTTTCTTGACCAATATGCCTTTTCTTACTATTCTACAAGTGACACAGTAATTTTTCTCTTTTCCTCTCAGAAAGTGGCTGTGAAAAGCTGAATTCGGAGCATGGTTTCATTTGGCTCCCTTCTGCCAATTTCATTCTCTACACACTGAATTATCACAGCTGTGTGCATATGTCTCCCTAGTATGGTGGTAATCACCTGATACCAAAATTTGGATACTTTTTCTCAGTGGATAAGTGCCTTTTGGCCTTTCAAGCAAATGCTTCTCCTTAGCATTAGCTGAGTATTTATTTGTTTCTTGGAGATGATGCCGTAAGCACCAGAACAGTGGTCTGCCTTAGCTTTCTAGCTCAAAGACAGCTTTTATGTTAGAAGCTGTGAGGTGTGATTTGGCAGAGAAGCCTAGCAGGAGCAATTATCTGCGTGGTTTATGATCATCTCTGTTCAGATTCTGCTAGATAAAAGTATTACTGAAAAAAGTCATGCTAAGGGGATACCCAGGTTCACTTGATTATTTTTTTTCCAAAGTGTAACTTGGCAATGTTTTGCTGTTGCTTTTATTAACTTCTCTTTTTTTGCTTGTTTGTTTGTCTTGCTGGTATTATTTGTCCTGCTAGTTCACTTTTTTACTTTGAGATTTGAACTTAGCTGAAATTTTTTCACAGTGGGGACCTGGAGCATGATGAGCTGCTCTGAAGCTGGTGGAGAAACTCCCAATTTGATATCACTTGAATCAGTGAAAGGCTTTTCATTTACTTCAATAGCACTAGGATCAGCCTAGGAGTCCTAGATAATTGATCTGTCAAGATCAATTTCCAATCTCTCTGAAAAATAAATATAATGATTTTTACAGTTCTATTTCTCAGTTCTAACTCTCAGCACTCAAAAAATCTGTATCTTAATATACAATAGGGACTATATTTCATTAAAAATCAGGAGGCACTTAAATTTACTCAATTTGACAAAAAGAACTCTTGCTGCTGAAATAAGATATAAATTAACATTACAGGCACTTCTGATTAGAAATTAATCTACTTTTTATAATTGCAGTCAGAATTTGATAAATGCATACAATAGTGTATTGAGCACTCAAAAGACACGATTTGAAAGGACAACTTCAAAGGCAACCTGCCTAATATGTTTCTTTAAAAGAAACCCAAACAACCTGTCATTTACCATATGAGTGCTGCTGGCTATTCTTACACCAGAATACTCAGGAATAAGCTATTTTGTTTTGGAGCAAGGATTTGCAGAAGTGTGGAAGGGAAACCCTTTCTTGCTTACACTGGACCATCTATGTGAATGAAGTTTTCAGTATTTTTCTGGTGATTCGTTTTTCCGGTGTCCTGATTAGCTGTCTGATTCCTGTAATTTTGGCACGTCAATTAGCTGGTGTTCAGTGTTGAAGAGCAAAAGAAAGGGACAGCCTGGGCTGACACCATCATTAGGTGTCAGCATCTTAGGCTCATCCTGTAATACAATCCCTGAGTGATCACTTATCATTCTTAACACCTGACAAAAGAAAGAATTGTGGAAGAAAAGTAAACTAGCAATACCCCACGGGTGCGAAGAGATTTCTTTTGAACAGAAATTGATCATTTTATTGTACCTAATTACATTGTCTGAGATTCTGTTGCAGGTTGCTGTTCCAAGGGCCAGTTTAACTACTTGTTGTCTGCTTGTTCACACACAGAGGCATCGTTTTGTTCCTTTTCTCACCTGGTTCCTCTTTTTGTTTCGTCCTCTCCCACAGAAACTAGATGAAGAGAGCGAGGCAAACTTGCTAGCTATTCTCACAGAAACACTGGACAGCATCCCTGTGGATGAAGATGGCTTGCCTTCCTTTGATGCACTGACAGACGGAGATGTGACCAACGAAAATGCCGCTAGCCCCTCCCCAGTGCCCGACGGCGCCCCTCCGACCCAGGAGGCAGAAGAGCCGTCTCTAGTAAGAACCCTTCCTACTGTTTAACAGGAATTGGATGTGCCTCTGGCCACCCGCTGCATGGGTATGATGTAGTCACAGTAAGGTCTGGGCTTTTCATTTAGACTGGAGAGGAAAATCAAGTAAAGAACTGAGAATTAAGCGGGGGAAACCCCCCCCTCCCCACCAAATAGCCATAGGATGATTAATATGGCAGTCTATTAAAAAGTTGTTGAAAAGGTTGTTATTGAAACTCTTAACCTAATGGGGCTGACACTTTTGCTTATCATTCTGTTCAGATAAGTCGGGGTAATGGTTCTTAACTCATATTTCATTTCTCGGGGCTCTTTTTGTTGGGTGTGTTTAGACATCATTTTTGGTGATCTCTGAAGAAAGGCCCAATGAGTCTGTTGCAGTGCAGGGCTGATTTTGTGCCTTTAACATTGATTTGACCAGTAAGCACCAGCTTACTGCTAACCGGGGCAAAACTGAATCTTGGATGAGGATGTGGGTGAAACATTATATGCATTTTGCTTAGTAAATCTGGTCTGTGATGTGATTTTGTTTCTGCTGAAAGCCTCTTATCACTGGTTTCAGTGGGAGCAGAGCCAGATACCTGAATCTTGACACTATATCCATTACTCTGTTAAAGTTTATGTCTCTGTATAGATCAGAGGCCTCTTCATGTCAAACAGATCGCTGAGAATTTCATTTTGCCCTGGATTCAGAGACCCAAGATCCCTGTCAGTTCTGCTTGCCCCTCAGTATACTGCAGTAAAGGGAGCAGAAATGTGCTGCCAAGCCAGAAGGAAATGAAATCTGTTTACTCTGAGGAATATCAAGTCCTGCTTTTTGTTTTATTGTACTTTGCTTGCTGAAATTGATATAACTAACTTAAAGTAACTGTGCAAAAATGTAGATACTTTAATTGATAAAGATGTGTAACTTTACTCTTTTCCTTCCACTTCCCTTTCCTTGATGTGTTTGTAGCTTAAGAAGCTCTTGCTGGCTCCAGCCAACACTCAGCTAAATTACAATGAATGCAGTGGTCTCAGCACACAAAACCATGCAAACACTAATCACAGGATCAGAACAAGCCCTGTGGTTGTTAAGGTACAAACTTAATTTTTATAATAAGGGAAAAAAAAAGAAAATGTTACAAGGTCTTTTATGCTTTTAGCAATCAAGCAAGCAGTAGATCTGAATGTATTGTATGTGCTTACTATCTTCTAACTAATTTTTAAAAAATGTGAGTTGTAGACTGGGTTCCAGAAAATCATCTGAGCTTTTTTATGCTCTGAATATTTCATTTATGTCCCTTCTCTTGGCAGAATTCAGTTGTAGTCACACCGTCAGTTACCTTACCTACTTTACTGATACACAGTGTCAGTAGGATGGGATGTGATAAAATTTGCTGATGGTCTGTTGTTGTTTATGGGTGACTCCAGGATGTGGGACTGCCATTTTCCCAGCTGTCTGAGCTAAGACAAATGACACTGGATTCTTGGCAAAAGATGTATATTAGACATTGATTGGATGGAACGGGGGCGGGGGGCTTGGACATAATTCTGTTAGCAGGCAGTATTAAACAATGTTTGTCTTGCCGTTCAGTGTAACTGAAAACGGGCCATTTAGGAGTACTTAAGAGAGTTGTGAATACTGGGCCCAAGCAATCAGCAGCAAATTAAGGTTTAAACCAGCTTATTTTTTTGTTCACACTAAAGGCGCTGTAGGGTCTTGTTAGTTACATGTTGCTGAATAGGAACATTGCAATGTAGGAGAAATGAAATAAAAAGCTGCATAAATGTCATTTAGGAATTTTAAATGTAATTTTCTTTCCTTGTTCTGCAAACAGTTATTCACAGCTCATAGATCTAGTACACTTAGGCTGAACACTTCATTGAAAATCTCATCTCTTCAGAAAACCTATATCCATTCTGATAAGGTTCAGCTCACTAATTTTAGCTTTACTTTATTTTATTTTATTTTATTATTTTATTTTATTTCACCCTGTTTTAAGACTGAGAATTCATGGAGCAGTAAAGCGAAGAGCATTTGTCAACAGCAAAAGCCTCAGAGACGCCCCTGCTCTGAACTTCTCAAATATCTGACTACGAATGATGATCCTCCTCAGACCAAACCAGCAGAGAACAGGAACAGCAGCAAAGAGAAATGCACCTCCAAAAGGAAGCCCCATCTGCAGTCTCAGACAAATCATCTGCAGGGTAGGTGTGGGACTGCAGAGCACAGCTTTGGTACCAGCAGTAACCCTGGGAAGCTGAAGTACCATGGTTTGGAATACCCTCAGCACTTCTTCTGTCCTTTGGATTAGTATTGGAAATCCAGCATCACTTCTGTGTAAAGAGAATTTGTAAACATTATAATGAAGTTAAAATTAGTTAGCTAGATTTAGCTTTTAGACATATTTATCATTTTGTTTATTGCCCCAAGCCTCAGAAAAGGATCTCAGGAAAAGTTTAACAAATACCACATGGCAATATACCAAGCTAGCTGGAGATACTTATTCACAGAGAAGTGTAGCACTAAGAAATCATTATACCCCTAAACAAGTTCGGCAGGCCAGTTCATTAGTGAGCTTCTTTCTCTTTTGCTGGAGTAAAACTGAGGGCATTGTTAACCTGCCACATAGCCCTTAAGAGACAATAAATAGTGCTCTCACTGCTACAGAGAAAACAATAAATGTGTCATTCCTGTTAAAGCTGGAATGCTGGTTTGTAATTTTATTTTGTAAATAGTTGAAAGTTTAGATGCTATTCTGATCTTTTTCTCTTGTTTTTGGATTTTTTATGGTCAAAACTAAACACTTGTATTGACTTTTAGTATCCCCCGATGAGTAAAAAACTGGCCTATATTACAAGTAGCTTCTGTGACAGAGATGCAAGAACTTTAAGCCTCCTCTCTCACTTTTTGTCCCTCTCTTTCCCTGTCTGTTTTCCCATGATAAAGGAAAGCTGTAAAAGCTTACGAACCCAAAGGGAGCTTTTTAAAATTATTGCTACTTTAAAATACATCTATGTATTGATGTTGGCCTGGCATCTGAAAGGCTTTGTGCCTATCTCAGACGCATCAGTGCCAATCCTGGATACCTCCACTAAAGTCAGTGGAAGTTACTTGTCTGCAACAGAGATCAGGATGTGACCCTAAATGTGTTGTTTGGTATTTTCAAAGCAACAGTTGTAAACTGTATGTTCTTTCCTCTTTTCCCCTCCCTTTTTCTTGCATTTCAGCCTCTATCAAATCTGTTTTCTCATTCTGCACTAGAAAGTATAAGCAAACTTAATAAGAATAATCTTCCGTTCCTGTCACTTAATATTGTTCTTGCAGCTGTACATTCTGACATTCTAAGTAAGGGTTTTCTCCATGATGGGCTCAAATTATCTGAACAATTTCATATGTTTGAAATGAAACATTTCTCATATGAAGGAAATCCAACTGCTCCTACAGCTTCTTTATGCCAACTGCCACTTCTGCACGGCTTCAGTAGTCTGCTTTCACAGCAGAATCCAGACTGAACTCTACATGTCAAACCTGGGTCTGTTACTAAAATGGTACTGAAAAACAGAATTGCCAGAAGTTACAGGGGGCTTTATTAACACTGTTGGATGTTAAGGTGGTAGGTGATAAGGTGCATCATATATAACATGCTTTATGCACATGTATGTTATACCCATACAGAGATGTATGTGCACACAAGCATACATACAGATTATAAAGTCTTTTTATTCAGACCAGAGCTGTTTTTTTTCCCCCCAGCTGAGCAATTGTGTAGATTCAGTTCAAAGAGCCAGGGCACACTGAGCTGTGGAAACAGCACAGAGGAGAGATTAGGAAAGTCCAAAGGGACATATAGCTAACAACTGTGCTTAACAGATGACTGTAGTTTTAGTGGTCTTGCAGGTGAATTTGCAGGCACAGAGAAATTACCTTCTTTAATTTTCCTGTGCTTTAATTTACAGGCTTCTGCAATGTTTTTTCAGCAAATTTGCCTCATACACCAATATATAACTTCAATATCAATGGATTTGCATATAATGCAAATACAAGAATATAATGCTTTCAGCTTGGACAGTCAATTCATGCAGAATCAACCTTGCAAATTTAACTGATATTTGCAGACCTGCAGTCATTGGTTCATACATTTAATCAAAGGTACAAGAAAATTGGCTCCTTCTGTTTTAAAAAACTATCACAGTCTGAGATTTTCTTTCAGAGTTAGGGAAAGCTCACAAAGGATAAGTCAAATGTTATTTTCCTTTAGGGTTACTGTTGCAAACATATTGCAAACCCACGGGAATGTCCACAAACGCATTCATGCCAAAGATCATCTGTGGTTTTGCACTGAAATTTGCCCATGAGGAAACGTAGTTGTTTTGAACCTGAATGTTTTCAATTTACAGGGACAAGCAACTTGATGTGAACTCTTTTTAACCAAAAAAAAAACCAAAAACCCACACTACAGTAGACCTTGAAACTCTAATAAACAGGCACCATGTAAAATGCAGTGTCTTGGCTAAATATTTACACTATCAATAGCTGTATGTGAGTATGAATCCTTTGCAGAAAGAGTGTTTGGTCAAGTTCTTGCCTAGCAATAAGAAAACTGATGGGTTTTGGTATGCGAACTTCTCAGTGGGAGAGCTCAGTGATATCTGCCTTAAATTAATACATGGGAGTGAGAGACAATGCCTTGGTTCTGTGCCCAGCTCTGGCAGATTTGCACTGTGCCTCAGTGCTTCAGAATTTAATATGTGGGACTAATAAGAGCTAGATGGAGACTTTTTAGAGATGTAAATAGCTCTTACACATTCAGCTTCCTTAGCCTAAATTGGTTAAGAGTGTGCAGATTTTTATTTCAAAAAAAAAAGAGAAAAATGAAAAAGAAAAAAAAAAAAAAAAGGAAAGCCTTTGTATAAAACTTTATTCCAGAGCCTTACTGCAAGATCTGCTTTTTTTAAGCCAATTTTACCTCTAGGTAGCCACAGGCAAACATTAGTATTCCTAGATGTATATAAATTGCACACAAAGATGTGTCAGGTTACATTCAGTTTTACTGCACCTGGTGTAATGCACAGATCAGTGGCTGTGCTGGACCAGACAAATAACTCGTTGAGGTGCATCTCCTCACTCCAGCAGTGACTTCTGAGGAAGGTGAACCTGAGGTGAACACCTGAGCTTCCTTTTCTCATATGGGGAGGAGAAGAAACAATATGCAGCTTTTCAGAATTAATTTTTTAAAATGTTATATTACTTCAGGAATGCTCTAGAGCATATAAAAGTAATCAATTTGCATATAAAATCCCTTAACGTTGATGGGAGCTCCAAGCCTGTAATGAATATGAAATATGCAGTAGTGACACTCTGGACAAAAGATCTGCAGTGCAGGAGTGTTCAAGGGGAACATTTTGTCTTAAGTAATTAATCTGCAGAAGAGATCCCCTGCTGTTGTTCTTGCTACAATGCTCTCTGTGTTTAAAACATCAATCTAACTTCTGTAAAGTAAAATTTGCAAGTACTATAATTTTTAATTTTAAAGGCATCTTAGTTGTATTACAACATCCTGGTTCTTGGCTTGCTCTGAGAAAATACAATTTTGCATGAGTAAAAGCTGCAAAGACTTACATTTTTATAGCCAGAGCTTTGTTTTTTGCGTATGTTGGTGTTGTAGTGCTGAGAGCTTCAACCCCATTTTTAACCATCTGTGACTATGTCCATGGTTTGTCATAGTTTGCAGCATAATTTGCAAAAATTTGGACTATAACTGGTTGGACTCCGGCCTCATAGAAACAACCTATTCTCAGTGCTGTATATAAAATTGTATCTTGTAGAAGTAAAATTAACTGAATATTCATAACGTTCTGTTACTTTGTAGTTATTCTGCTGCTCCTGTTTCCAAATAAAACGTGAATTGTAGTCTAAATTAACACTGAGAGAAGTAACATTTTCACAGTGTATCCTGTAGAGTTCTTCATTGATTTTTAACATGTACCACTCTTCTTCTGAAAGGTTCTTGTCATTTGGGTTGTGTAGTGTATTTCAGAGGTACAGTAATTGATGTAAATAATTGTTGAAATTTAGGTGCCCTTTTGGTGCTAGTAAATAAGGAATCAGGATGAGTCTCTTTATTTATCTATCTGAGATACACTGAAATGGCAATTGAACTATTAGAGCTTGGCCCTAACCGACTACCACATGATTCCAATGCCAAAGTATAAAGAAATGTTTGCAGTATACTTTACAGAGTGTTTAAATATTGCATAATTGTTTTCTTTTTTCCTTTAGCCAAACCAACAAGTTTATCACTTCCATTGACACCCGAGTCACCAAAGTAAGTACTAAAAAGTGCAAACATTTATAAAAGGGAGGGGGGTTCAGTAAATTTTGGCTACAGCAACTCCATTTCAGCTTGTTTTTATAAATGTGCCCTGTCTTCCAGTGATCCCAAGGGTTCCCCATTTGAGAACAAGACTATTGAACAAACCTTAAGTGTGGAACTCTCTGGAACTGCAGGTGAGAAATGCAAAATGATGGCTCTTCCTTAAAGCATGGCTTGTGTGTGTTTACTTTAATATAGCACAGATATGCTGAGATCTCACAGAAGTCTCCAGTAGATTCACTTCAGTGCAGTTCAGCATTTCATTTTTATCCAGCTACCTGAGAAGAATCATGTTTGAAAATATGGTTCCAAACCTACACAGGAGGGCATAATTTCTGAGAAAATATGAATGAAACCATTTATCTGTTATATTTCTCCATTTCCCCATAGATTTGTGTACTGCTGAGCACCATCTTTCAAAGACAAACCCCACAGCACAGTGTAATAGATGTTACAGATGTAAAAGTTATGTCATTCAGTCTGTCTCCAGGCTGGTCTAGGGCTGTACATGACTGCATGTTTCAGTGCTTTGTCATTTCTAGATTGATACATCACAAATAACACCTTTCTCCTCTACCACTGAACAACTAATTGTCCCATAGCTTAGAGGTAATTTTTAAAAGTGGTATTCATTTTGTATTCCTGCTTTTTCTTTTTCTTCCATTAACACACTTCACACAACCTCCCTTTATCTTCCTCCTCCTTTCTGATCCCTGGATTTGTACCTTTTGAAGATTTGTAGGATTTTTTTATCATGTAGTGGTTTAGTTCATGCATCACCCATTTAATCATTCGTTTAATTCGTCTGCTCTTCATTCTGCTGAAGTCAATTCCTTCAGAACTCAGATCTGTTTTATGGCATTCCTCTGAACTCTTTTTTGCCTCTGTTTTCTTCAAGTGTCCTGAGCTGAGCACAAAAGAACACATTGAGCTCCACCTGAGCTATTGCCAAGACCATTTTCTTTCTCGGTTGTGTAATATTGAAAAATAAGAGATGTACTTGGCATGTGCTTCTCTCAGGATAGCAGTAGGTTGTAAACTATCTGATCTCTAGCATTGAGGGGGAAGGGGTGTATTGCAAAAAAGGTCTTCAGGTACCACAAATTAGCTTGGTGCTCCTGAATTGAGTGGCAGCAGGCCCAGGCTGGGTTTGGGTAGGTACACTGGGCTATCACCTTCCTACAACCATCATTGTACTTTTTTGGTAATTTTTTCATTCATGTTTTAGTTCAGCACTAAAACATGAACACTTTTCCCTGCTGTCTCCTGGAAGCCTGCAGTCTTAGTCATTCCTCTCACAGCAAAAGGAAGCGTTCTTCCTATACATCTTCATTTTGCAAGACCAACATAAACATGGCAAAATTCACTGTATGCAGGAGGATAATCCTGTTCAGTGCCAATAAGTGAAGTGGAGTGAAGTGAAACGAAGTGAAGCATGGAGAAGCTTCTTCCATCACTACTGGACAAGAAGTCTGCACGAGGGTGCCCATTTGTAAGCACATGGATAAGTCAGTGCTTAGTGCTGCCAACAGAAAGGGGCAGATGAGGTGACTACAGCAGAGTGGTACAAGCAGCCGTTGAAATCACTGAAGGAAGCAGTGTTTTCTCTCAGCCAAAAAGTCAGCAGCCTGCTTTTCCATCAGCTGACTAGACAGAAATTGGGAGTCAGTCTGACCCCTGGATAGTCCTCTGGTATTTTGTCCATAGTGGCAACAGGAATGGTCTTGGTATTACCAGATTCATTCCGCTCCATCAGCCGTGCACAGAGGAGGAAACAAAACAGCTCTGCAGATGCTTGGAAAACGTAATCAGGAGAACTGGTGCATTAAAAAAAAGCAGCAGAAGCTGGGAAACAGCACAACTGGCCACATATGTAACAGGAATGCTCTACTATGATTCTGTGATTTCTTTTCCCCTCTAAAAGTAAAAGAAGTTAGCTAGGAAATAACCTGATGATATTCAGGAATAATAAGAGTTGGAGTGTTGTGTGGCCAGGGAGCTGGGCAGTGTTACCAAGCAGTGTACATAATGGTGGCTCTTGGACTTCATGTTGCACTTCACAAGATTTCAGGAGAACATGCAGTAGCTCTTTTAATCTCTGCCTATGTGTATTAGTTTTTATTTTTATATTCATGTATATATGTAAACCTATAAAAATATGCATGTCTTGCTTTTTAAGTAATTTGTACTGCAGTAGTTTTGTGTCCTGAGTCTGCTTGTGCTGGAAGCAAAGTACATAATAGAAACAGCCTGGAGTACTGAAGAACTTACAGCATGTTGTGTGTGTGCATGTGTGTGTAAATCATGGGATTGGGAAAAGAAAGAATTGGGACCCAATTTTTAAAACTTCAGTTTAAAAAACAACCAAAAATAATATAAGGAAAAAAGTAGTGGCAGTAGTGATTAATAATACCTTTAAGTTCTTTAGTGAGAACCCTGGCAACTCCAAATTATATCCAGATAACCGCATTGCTCATTGTCCTTATATAGGGCAGCTTGCACCATAAAAGCACTATTTATTATAATTTAAATAGGAGTTACCTTGATCTCACTACTGAATTGAAAAGACCATTAGCAGTGCTGCTTGCACTATCGAAGCACAAAGTATTTTAATATAAATAGCAACTCCCTTGATCTCTCTGCTGAAAACAACATTGCTTCCCTCACTGATGAATTAACTATAGACCAGAAAAATAAATAAATAAAAACATTTCCCACATGAGCCATCAATCTTCGTCACACACACATTTTGGATTCATGTATCTAAAGTCAAACTGAAGCCATTCCCTTGCCAGTGCTATATCTTGCTTTACAACAGATTTGTTAGTAGTCATGAGTGTAACTTTGTCCTCCCTAAAACTGTCAAAACATTGATTTGTCAAATTACAAGGAACAAATATTCTTTGAAGTGTTTTCATGCCACACATAAGAATTCTTTCAATACACTGTAAGTGTCCGAAGTCCATTGTTGTATAAAGTCCTATCTCTTGAAGTTGATTATTCTAGTGTTATTCTGAGGAAGCTGGACCAGAACATCATGGTATGGAGGGAGTCCTAGGAAATGATAATGCAGTGAATGAAATTCCTGTGTTAGATGAGTCTTCTGAGTGAGGGACTCAGAAGAGGCCCATCTCTGTTTCCACAGCCATCTGCATTGCCAGTGCCCTGCTTAAAGAGGCTGTGGGCTTGAACCTCTCCAGTGTCTTCCAGAAATCTGGGATGGCTCTGTGTCACCTCTTTCCTCTTTGTTAGCAGTCAGAATCAGGGGGGAGGGTGGGGCAGGGATGGACGGACTGTGCAAACAGACTCACCAGGATGACTCACCTTCTGGAGGTGGCAGTGTTTCTCTTGGCAGTCAAGGGCTCCCCATTGTTTTAGACTTTTGATTGTCTTAGACAAACGTCTGAATGCCAGATGTTAGATAGCATGTTTATCATCTAATTAATCTCTCTCTGTTCCCTGTGTCTTAAACTTTCACACCTAAATACTCAAAGCCACCATTTAAGTACATGAAGTTGGTTTAAGTGCTTATGGCTCAATCAGTAACTAGAGGGCTATTTCCACCCTCTTGGTGAAAAGACTCTAATTTGATATAGATCCCTATAATTTATTGTAGTGTAAAACTGCTCACTGGTCTTGGGGGAAAAACTTGATTTTTCTGAAAAATGGCAGAAAAAGCTGTATTTTCTTTCATCAGAAAAGCTGATGTGCACAATCAAGTTGAAGAGTGATTTGGAATTTGTGACCATCATTGAGGATACTGATAACCTGCTATTTGCCCACCTCTAGATTTGTGTTACCTCTTACTTGTCAGAAAAAATACTTAAAAATCTGTCATCTAAGAACTTCTTTGACCTCAGAATGATTTCCGATAAAATGAGATGTGAGATGGAGAGAGTTGTCCAGAAGGAATAAAATCTAGTGAATTATTTGATGTTTTCAGGCATCTGTGTTTATTCTCTCCAGCACTGACAACAGGATTAAACTGAATATTCAACAAGCATATCGTTTTTTATTATATGATGACTGTTTAATTTTATTACATATTCCTAGCTTCTGCAATCTAGTGCCATACCAACACTCTTCTTCTACTGAATGGAGCTGTTATCGTGTGGTCAGTTTTTAAAGTGGCCTTAAATAATGTTTCCCTTGACAATCCATTTTCAAATCCATAGGTATGAAAGAATTAATTTTCAATGCCTCCCAAAAGCCCAGTGCACATGTAGAAAGGTTCCCGGGCTGTCTTCCCCAAAAGACATTAATTATCAGCCCCCTCAAAACACAGCAAACATCATCAAACATTGGAATGCTGAGATACCGTGGAGATTTAGAAATATCGATGTCTATGTAAAGCAGTAGTGAAAATCAGTCCTAAGAATTCCAGATGTCACTTTTAATGCAAAGGCACCCCCCCCCACCCCCCCCCAAATTTCTGCTTATCAACCTAGCTGAGCTAAATGGGTAACACTATTTTTTACGAGTTTTCTTTAAAGTGGAGTTTTGGAATGTATCGAAAGTAGTTTCACCCTCCCAGAGACTTTCTGGAAAGAAGTTGCTTGGCCAAGGTGGCAGAGTTGGCACATATGCAAACAGCTTTTGTTGCACAGACACAGGGAGGATGGTGCTGCTTTGGCAGCAGTGCTGGCAATTTGATATATGCTGTTGTCTAGCACAAGATCACGGAGTGAGTTCGTAGTATATAGACAGAGCAAGGCAAAGTGCAAACGTACCATTTACCAAAGCTATTCAATTAAGGAAAAGTCCCTACAAAGAAAATGGTTTTATAGCATGTCATGAAAAAATACTTGCCTTTTACTTTAAAAAGAAAAAAGACTGTTTAAGGGGGATGATTGTAGAGTATGTACCACTTCTAACAGATTTGCTGTGCAGAAGTACATAAGTGTGAGTGATGTAGAGGTACTTGTTTATTATAGAGCACATTTCAATGCAGTAATCATAAATATTGCTAAGGTTGTGCTCTGTTGAAATATGACCTACATACTCTTGATTGTTTGTGTTACGTGATTTGTCTGACACCCATTACATTCTGGGTAATGGCAGCCATTTGTTGCTGTGCACAGCAGGCTCTTTTGACAAAAGAAAATAGGCAGCAATAAAAAAGCTATAGTCTGAATTACATTCTGCACAGTGCTGCACTGCTGAGAGTTTGTGCAAGTGTGTTAACAATGCTCTGAACTGCCTCTTGTCAGCCTTCAGCCTGTAATGGCCATCTGTCCTTCCATAAATCTGTCAAAACCTGCTAAGTTCAAGAGAGAGTACAGAATATACCTTGTACTGTCAGTGCCTAAATGTACACATTGGGGAGAAATCAGTGCGTGTGAAATAATCCAGTGGTTACAGAATATTGTAATGCCACTGATGTGGGATCATAGCCCTCAGTGAAGATTACCACAGATTAGGGTGAAGATGAACAAGTGTGCAGCCAGCTGGTTTTCTCAGAATTCACCATTTGGAGATGGGTCAGGGGGCACTCTGGAGGTGCACTTGGAGTGGTGACGTGTATTCAAAACTTCACTCCCTCCTCCATCCCCCAGTGTAGGTTTGTTCAAAAGTTAAATGAACATTTTCCATCTTTTATCTGTTTCTGCTTGCCTGTGCACTTCCTGCTTCTGCTGAAACCCAGGAAAAAAGCCAGAATGCCATGAGGAAGCCCTTTCTTAGGCTGTCCCAGCCCTGTTCTGCCAGCAAGAGAAGTGCCAGTAAATTTAGCTCAGGCTGTACTTTCGTGAGGGTTTTTTTGGTACTTCCCCCCCCCCCCTTTTCTGAAGTTTATTGGGCTCTTTGTCAGGTTTCTGGAAATGTTATACTATATGTTTTACTTGCTTATTTCCAGGACAAGCTTTAAAGAAGTGAAATTTGAAATAAGATTTTATTTTGAATATTGGATTATCTCTGAGGTTTCTTTGCCTGAAATTCTTAAATATACATGTTCATTGTGGAGTGTTTGTATTTTTGTTTAATTCTTTCTTTAAAACTACATCAAAAAACCCAGTAACTAACCCCAGAATTTCTTATAGACTGTATAATTTCACAAGTAAAGTGTAATTTTAAAATTTTGTTTC
This sequence comes from Agelaius phoeniceus, assembly GCF_051311805.1. Lineage (NCBI taxonomy): Eukaryota > Metazoa > Chordata > Aves > Passeriformes > Icteridae > Agelaius > Agelaius phoeniceus. Next base: position 56,805,503 of record NC_135268.1, read on the forward strand.
TAGAAAGTTGTTTACTGAAGTATTTGTTCAATCTGAGCCTGAAGTTTTAACTTTGAAATTATTACTGCAGATTTTTGAATAGGACTGTTCTCTTAATTTTAGCAAAAGTTCACTTGGTAGTCAAATATATTTGTCAGTGAGGAGGTGCATAAGTTAAGAAGTAGTTAGGGCTGTCTCAAGTGAAGTTTTGGGAAGAAGAAAAAAAAATTGAGGACTTAGAGGAAATAATTTACCAGTGATGACTGCACAATTTTTTTTTAGTATTAAATTTAAATTTGGGGTAACTAATATTTTAGGTGCCATAAACTTTGCCTCAGTTTCCTTGAATTTTGTGGCATTAGGCAAAGTCTTTGCATAGCCATGGGTAGCTCATAACCATTTTTTCCAAACAGACAAAATCAAGTGTGTCTCTCACATTAAGTATTCATGCCTTGGTCCTTCTATTTGCTTGTTTTCTGAAAGAAATTCATTGCAGATAATGCAGTGGGACTCCCAGTCTCCATTTATGCTCCTTAGGGAGCACTGTCCATTGATGGACACTTTTCCTTCTTTACAGCAAAACACTATAAAACATGTTCCATTTGTATTGATCTGCCGAGCTGTGTTGCATGTTTAAAAATACAAACCAGAGCTCTATAACCATGTTTGAAACACACATTTCCTGTAACTCTGTCTGCCCTCTCTTCTCATTCTTGCTTAAGAACTAATGGAAAGCTCATTGCTTGGGCTAAAAGTATTCTTGGACAGCATGAGGCATCTGGATTGCTTAGGGATGGTCTGGATTACCTTGGAGAACTCCCTAATCTCCGTTTATTTTGTTACATTTTAAGCATATGTTACTAAATTATATTAGTGTCAATTGGACAGAAGCAAATTTTTGAAACCTAACATACTAAGTACCTTCCTGAGGAGAAATGATTTCCTGAACAGTGTCTGCTTTTTGCTATTACTCTGCCCTGATGTCTGGGATTATGCTTCGGTAAAGTCTAAAGAAATTCTATGATTTCTATAGAAAATATTGAAAGTTATATTCTACCCTTATAAAAATAATGGGAAGATGCTGCTTCAGTTCCCAGGCATTACTGGAATGTGCTGTAGTTCTTCCTGCAATTTTGTCTCATCACAGTGATACAATCTATTACAGTTACATAAATAATCCTGTTAGTTAGCAGAATATTTAGTCCTTGAATACTAATCTAATACTAATACTAACCTAATAACTAATACCAAGACTTACCTGTTTCATTTTGACTCCCTACTGCATGATTCTCACCACGATTTAGTTCTAAATGCGAAGGTTCAGTACACTTGTGGTTGTATTATTGTGCATTTGGGTTTCAGTTGCAGAACCACATTTCAGGCAAAATGTATTAATTACCCTCAACGAGTGTGTTAGACATACATTCTCAATGGTTAATGAACTCTGGAAACAAAGAGTCATTGCCACTGAGTTAGGATGGCTCTATTTCATTGCATTTAAGTTCTGCATCCTTTGGTACCACTCATTTATTTCTCTTGGCTGTGCTTTTATCCAGGTTCTTCTTTGCTAGGTTCTTTATGTTTTTGATGGTGACAGTCTTTTGACTTTTCATTTTTACATCAAAATCTGTTTTGTATTTAACAAAAGCGTCTTTGGAATTTTATCTCTTGATCTTTTCTATCAAAACCTACAGAGAGAGGGGCGGATGTCGTAGAGGAAGGGGAGGGACAGAAATGATGCTGAAGACTGATGGCGATGCATTAGTATTGTTGCTATTGTTGTTACCAGACCTTTGGTAGTTTTATTCTCAGTACTGGCAGTGTTGAAGCGATATAAAATGGGTCTTGCTTTGTATCTATTTTAAGAAGCATAGGAGCCACCTTTATAAACATTGTATGTGTGCTTAAAATCATTCTGTACCTCCTTTTATTCCCTGTAGGCCTAACTCCACCTACGACCCCTCCTCATAAAGCCAACCAAGATAATCCTTTTAGGACTTCACCTAAACTGAAGTCATCATGCAAGACTGTTGTACCACCTTCAAAAAAGCCCCGCTGTAGTGAGTCTTCCGGTTCTCCAGGAAATAACCCAACCAAGAAGGGTCCAGACCAGTCTGAGCTGTACACACAGTTTAACAAGACTACTGTACCGTGCAGTGGACATGAGGAGAGAAAGACAAAACGGCCCAGTTTGCGGCTGTTTGGTGACCATGACTACTGTCAATCTGTGAATTCAAAGTCGGAAATACACATTAAAATATCCCAGGAACTTCAGGACTCCAGACAACCAGAATTTAAGGATTCTTCACCTGGGTGGCAGTGTCAGATTTGTTCTTCTTTAGAACAAGACCAGTATTTCAAGAAAGAGACTTTACAGACAAATAAGCAGGGATCCCATGGTAATAACAGAAAACAGCTCCAAGACCAGGAAATTCGGGCTGAACTGAATAAGCATTTTGGTCACCCCAGCCAAGCTGTTTTTGATGAAGAAGCAGATAAGAGCAGAGAACTAAAGGACAGTGATTACAGTAATGAACAATTCTCCAAACTACCTATGTTTATAAATTCAGGACTAGCAATGGATGGTCTGTTTGATGACAGTGAAGATGAAAGTGATAAACTATGCTACCCTTGGGATGGGACACAAGCCTATTCATTATTTGATGTATCACCTTCTTGCTCTTCTTTTAACTCTCCATGCAGAGATTCAGTGTCTCCACCCAAATCCTTATTTTCTCAAAGATCCCAAAGGACACGCTCTAGATCAAGGTCCTTTCCTCAACGCAGGTCTTGTTCCCGTTCTCCATATTCCCGATCGAGATCAAGGTCACCCTGTAGTAGATCCTCTTCAAGGTATGGTACAGCAGATTCATGTATGATCATTGTAGCTAATAAGACAAACAGGAAAAACAATAAGAAACTTACCAAAAAGAAAGAAAAAAAAGCAAGAAATAACTTAATCCAGTGCAACTCATTCTATTGCTCCTGAGCTGATTAACTCTGAAGGTTACAGGTTTGCTGCAGAAACACTTTTTTCCAATATCCGTTGAATTTGCCAGGTTTACACCTTCTGAGTGGAGGCAGTCAGGTCAGAGGCAGAGCAATTGGTGAGAGATGTACACAACTAACCTTCCCCATTATCTGTGAGCTGCCTGGCGCCAATCTTGCTACAGCCTCTATCAGATGGACTTGACAATGGCTGACTGTCTGCTCTGTGTTAGCCTCAATAAGGAAAATTACTGAAGGGCCAGGAGGGGAGAAATCACTTGAGGCCCCTTAGTTGACTAGGAGATTGCAAACTGTCACTGGAAAATCCCACTGGTAGCTTTGAAGAAATTGTTAATTCAGGGAAGAGGTAGGAAATGGTGTCAATAGACTCAAATGGAATGACAGAGGTGAATGTGTTTCTTCCTGCAGATCTTGTTGCTATTGTGAGTCCAGCCACTGTAGACACCGAGCACACAGAAGTTCTCCCTTAGGTGGAAGATCGCGGTCCAGATCGCCGTGCAGTCGCAGACCCAGGTAGTGCCTTCGGCCTGCATTTGGTGTGCTTTGCAGCTGCTCCTCAGGAGATAATTGTAGAATCATAGAATCACTAAGGCTGGAATAGACCTCTGAGTTTTTTGAGTCCAGCCTTTGGCTAAACACCACCACATCACCTAAACCGTAGCACGTCCACTCATTTCTTGATCACTTCCAGGGATGGTGACTCCACCACTTCCCTGGGCAGCTCATTCCAATCCCTAACAACCCTCCCAGCGAAGAAATTCTTCCTGGTGTCCCACCTGAACTTCCTCTGGTGGAGTTTGAGGCCATTTCCTCTTGTCCTTTCTCTAACTGCCTCGAATAGTAAAGCATTCCAGAAATTGTATTTCTAATTTTACATTCACAAATACAGGTGCTTGATTTGATGACTAAGTTGTGTTTCCTAGATATGACAGCTATGAGGAATATCAGCATGAAAGGCTGAAGAGGGAAGAATACCGCAAAGAGTATGAAAAACGGGAATCTGAAAGGGCCAAGCAAAGGGAGAGACAGAGGCAGAAAGCAATTGTAAGCACTGTAAAGATAACTTTCATGTTGAAATAGATCTCTGTTTCTTTTCATGGATTCTAATGCTAGAATTCAGACTTTATTTCTCTTTTATAAAAATACAAAAATTTGCTTACGTGTATTTCTTAATATTTTTCATTTTAAGCAAATATGTATTTTCATAATAATTTCTGCTTTGGTGTCACACTACTAATTTTTTCAGGTTCTGTAAATTGCAACTCTCCAAGTTTTTCACGCTGAACAGATAAGAGAACTTACTAGACAAAGGGGTCATCCCAGACAGGACACTAATAGAAGAGAACTAATCTATTTCTTATACAGATATATGAGTGAACCTGCCTTTTATACTGTATTTCACCTACCAGACATACACGAAATAAGGAGTCAGGTGATGTACCAATTGCTGAACTCTCAGAGTGGCTGTAATTGTCTATACAGAGGGTGCAGACAACAGAACTCAAAACTGGGATCCAAAGACTTGGCTTGAATTATAATTTTTTCAGTGTCTGTGATTTCGTTAATTTTTAAAGTTATTTTTAGCAAAATAGTCTGAAGATGAGATGCAATTTAAAAATGTCACTTAGCACTGGCCCTCTCGTAATGAATATGTATTATTTAATTATTTTATCAGTGTTCTCTATGAAACAGCTAAAATACCTGAAGCAAAGAAAATAACCCATGTGGGGATAAGCAACTGTCTTGGCTGCTGTAGCAGTAGAACAGAAGGAAGAATGGCTGTTAAATGGATGGGTGGCTTTTTCCCCTTTTGAGTTCCCCAGTGGCAACTGCATTTTGATAAATTAAATTGGGAGCTGCTGTAAATCTGTTGCTGTAAAAGTTGCTAAGCCCATTTGGTGTCTCACCTTAACATTTTGATTTTCTGTGTCCTGCTCTTTCCATTGGGTTGTACCTACACAGCTCTTCTGGCTGTGCTCTGGCTCTTGCATGACCTGGTACAGACCAGGATACTTCATCTTCGTTCCCAGGTTTTCCATTAGTGCTCTGTCCAGAGGTCACCAAAATTAATAGGTCTTTTTCCCAGTGACATTAGTGGACTTTGTAGCAAAAGGTTATTTGTCACACGTTTGGCAGCATTTCTCCTAATGCACCTACAGAACCAGGAGTGTGTAGAGATTGACAGAGACTGGCATAGTCTACAGCAATGAGGAGTTCTGGGAGTGAACAGACAACTTTATGGTCTGCTTTATGTCTCTGCTGCTGTTGTTCTTAGTGAGCTTCAGCAAATCATTTCACTTTTCTCCATTTCAGGTGTCCTATCTACAAAGTGTGGGTGATCAGTGTATTTTGTAAAGCACAAGATTTAGAGCTATAACATGCTCTGCTGTGAAATGCAGTGATGGCAGTGGAATAATTTTGTTTGGCTTCAGACAGGGCCATATTTAAGTCAATTGTTGCAGTTAGTTTTAAAATATCTGGCTTCCATCTGCTTAGAGATGAACGCTACCTTCCAGCAATCGTAACTTACACTTGCTGTTCTCTCTTAGAGCTACCACAAATTAGAGATTCAAGTAGACTTCTGTCATGGGTGTATCTTGCTACTTCTCAATTACTGTACCTTACCCATATAAATAAACATGAATCCTGCTGAGGAGGTAGAAAATTTGATTTAGTTTAAAACAAACAAATATTTGGCAAGTAGCTAATCAAGAGAAAAGGAAAAAGGAAAGAAAAGAAATTTAAAAAGCTCCAGATATGCTGCATCATGCTGCATTAAAAATTCTAGACAATTCAAAACCAAGGTTGAATTTATTTTCTTTCTAAAGTGATCATTTTGATTATAATTAACTTAATTAATTGAATTATTTATTAATAGGCATAAATAAATCAAAACTAAAAATAAATATCAATAAAGGGAACACGGCAAAAAAATCTAAAATCCAGTCATCTGTGTGAGTTCTGCAGGAATTGTAGATTAAGTCCTATTAACTCCTTTATCCAAAGTCTATCAGCACTTATACTTTAAAAGTTTATATTGAATTGTGCCATTTTATACCCTGTGAAAACAGGTAAGGATTAGGAGACAGCAGAAAAAGGGGATCTCTGATCTCATGAATTCAGTGACAAAATTTGTATCTATAATTTCTAGCATTCTCTGCTCTTTTTTCTTATGCCTTTTGGTTTATGGGTCTCTTTTGTGTTCAGTCTTGAGGGACTCAACTCATTTATTGTTCAGCCACAAGAATGTCCTCTCTTTCTTTTCTTGAGCTCTTTCTACAGTCCCATAAATTTAGATTTCTTTGCTCTCTGTATTGGGGAATTTTTTATTTTCTTTCTAGCCCATTCTCATGCTGCCAGATATGATTTATGGCCACATACTTGCAGATGCTGTTAGAAGAGTGGCCCAAAGATTGGGCAGTACTAATGCCTCAGTTATTACACAGGGCAGGTGACTTTCTTCATGAGAAGAACTGCTCTGAGATCTCAAGAGTTAGTTGTAGAAAGGATGCACAGTAAAAAAGGAGCAGAAGTTGTGACAGAGCCAAAAGTCATTAGGTATTGTGGAACCAGTATCTAGAATTAGTCTCTGTGGGACAACAGGAATGGGAAACCTTCAAAAAAGAAATGAGAAAAATAAAAATAATATTTTAACATCTTTTAATCTGTCAAAACCATATGTGAAGCAGTGCCCTCTGATTGTGCAGGCAGCTTGTATTTTGGCAGATGTGAAGACATATTGACAGAATGCTGGGGAGGGTTAGAAGCACAGGCTTAGGTTTTAGAAGCCTATGCTCATGCTGTATGGCACATGCATGTTTGAACACTGCCCCTTCAATCTTGCATGCACCACCTTCACCATAGAATATTCAGAGCTAGAAGCCTGGGATAGTATTTTTCTGTATAGATTCCTGAATTCCTGTCCAGACTTAAAACTGTGTACAGATGGTTTGACTTCAAAAGGTGCTGTGATAGTCTTCTTGTCTTCTTTTTCTTCTCCTCCCCCTCGCCCCCTTCCAGTTACTGGAGATTCAGTGCCTTTTTTGTGGATTGAGGTCTTAATTTTTGAGCTGGCATGCCTGAAAAATATGGGCTGAGTGTACAAGGTACTTAGAGAGTTAAAAAAATACTTTTGTCAGTCATTCATTCATTCACTGATTTATACTTTTGATTGTGATTCCTTTCCTAACTGACCAGATGTTAGCACAGTTTAGTTTGATCTTTTTTTGTTTTATTTCACTGGGTCATGGGGTTTTTTTAGAATGGATCCTCACTGAACATAAGAATGGTCTGCCACCAAGACTTGCTTAACCATGTGAGCCAGATCATAGTGGAGACACATGGACTATGACTTCAGGAGCATTGCAGGACAGCAGAGTCTGCTTAGTGCTTTGTAGAAACTGGGATCTGACCCCCAACCAAGGCAGACCACAGTGATTTGCTAAGAGGCCTGTGGACCCCTTTTTTCCTCTGATACACTCCAGGAAATTTCTGAGTCGTGTGGGCTTTTACTCCAGCAGTTCATTCGATCATGTGGCAAATACTTTTTGAAGCATGGCACCTGAAATAGCACATTCCAATTCTGGAGTCACTAGCTGGTGATTCCTCATTGATAAGGTGCACCAGGGCTGGAGGTTAAGCTGTCTGATGAGCAGCTTGGTGTTGTGGCTCTCTGCTACTCTGCCACTCTATTCATGCTACTGACTTACAGTCACATCCTTCACAAGCTCATCTACTGTGTGCACTGGCTACTGCCAAGAGGTAGAGCAAAATCAGGTTATACTCAAGTAGAAAATTACAATTAACATTACCAATTTTCATTCCTAAATGCTGGCAGCCTTTATGAGACAAGTATCGAGAGTTGCAGTCCCAGGGAGCTTACAGACATAAAAAGATAAATGTGCTATGAGGCCACTGTATCAGAAAGAAACACATGGTTTCAAAGAAAATAAATTGCTCTAAAACAGGAAAGCAGGAGAAAGGTGGTTTCATAAATGAGTGCCTGCCTTCTCGAAAGTCTAAAACCAGAGTTAGCCTGTAATAGAATGCATTTCCACTTACGAAGGATTCAATGTATGTTGTATATTTAGTTTGGATTTTTTTTGTTGTTGCTCATCTTGATGGCCTAGATCCCAGATACTCTAATTTTACTGTATATGTTTCTACCTAAAGTTTGAGTTTTACTGGTCCATCATTATTTTTCTAGCAGTCACCATGGAGTTTCTCTGAACTGTTCTGAACAAGATAATAATCTTGTTTGGGTTTTTTTCCCCAGATTTTGTGATTTTTACTTTTGCCATTCATACTTACAGGCAATACTAATTTTTCTTTACTCAGTCTAAAGAATTTTTTTTCTCATTATTATTACATCAGAAGCTTAGGCTTTAATGGCTTATCTCCACCCATAACATTTCTGGTTTTGGAACTCTGTCCAACCAATCCCATTATGTTTTCAAAATGGTATTTGGCCTTCAGCTCTAAGGATAAAAGTCTTCATGGCTTAAAGTCTCTACTGGCAGAGAAGTCATTTGGCATGGGAGGCAACACAGACATGGAGTGTGTACCCAGCCAGACACCTGTGCTGGAGTGAGCAGCAGAGCCTTTACAAGCCCATAACAGAACCCAGCTTTCAAATGCTCCTGGATTCCTTCTCTCAGCTTCACATAAAGCATTACCTGGCTCTTGGAGAACTAGGTGTGCCCCACAGACATGCAGGCAAAAAGTGGTAGGAAAAATGGGAACAGCAGCACCACAGGCAGGCAAAGATAACAACTGCTGGGGGAAGAAGCAAAAAAACCCAAGGGAAAAGTAATGCATCTAATGGTCTGTGTTTAGTGAAATAAAGATGAAATAAAGACTTAGGAATAAGGAAGCACAAAGAAAATAAAGTTTTGGAGGAATCCTTTGCAAGACAAAAAGATCCTTAGCATCAGTCAATATTTAGAGGATGAGCAGTCCCTGTATTGACCCTTAGATGTGTAAGGTGTATCCCAGTCTTGTTTTCTCATATTTTGTTATTCTAATGCTTTAGGATTTTCATCTGAGACTTAAAATACTGCTTGTCAGTCCAAGATTTTCTGCCACAGCTTTCTATTCAAATGTTTTTGCTGCCATGAAGAACGAGCAAGATTATGGAAGAAGACAGAGATGTTAGGCCTGAAGGAGTTGGCTGGACTATTCTCTTTTTTCTAACCTGGCAGATCAAGGAGCCACACTTAATGCTTATGATACAAAATAAATCATGCACACTTTTGGGAGGGAAATATGAACAAGTAGCTTCTGGTGTTTCCTGCAGGTCCCCTCTGCCCATATTAAATTGAAAATAAAAGCTTTTCTCTGCCCTTCTCTAGGTTTCCAAGTCATCAATCATATCCTCTAACAACTGCAGTAAACATTTTACTTAATATGCCCATATAGACTTACACATGTAATTTATTATTAAAAAAGGTCCTTAACATTTAGGGGTGTGCTGCAATCTTGTTAGGCTTCTATAGCTCTTATTATTAATGGGAATAAAAGGAAGGCATCTCTGTGAATATTAATGTTCATAGTTGCTTTAAATAATCCAAAGTTAACCAAGGCAAAGACAAATCTGTGTGAATCCTGTATTCTTGGGTATCTTATTCCATCATGGCATTCTGCTTAAAAAAATACTTGAACCCATCTCCTCATATGTGCACACTGGAGGACATATGGTGCATTTCAGCTTTAAATCTGAATTTCCTTGATTTTGCAGGTTTAACTTATTCCCTTAACAGTACTTTAACAGTTTTTTTTTTTTAATTGTTCACTTTTGGTTTATTACAGTTGTCTTAAAGGGATATTAGAGATATAAAGGTTATTAGAGGGATAGAAGAAGGAAAAATTGCACAGGCATGCAGACAGACTTATGGAAGAGTGTGCAATAGATATTTCCATCACACTGTAATATAATAATCTCCATGTCAGTGAGTGAAACATTATGTTTTTTTCAGTTGAGATGTATTATCTCAGCTAAAGTATATTAGGCAGTCTGCTGTGTTATGTTCTGCTCCATCTGGTCAGTCATTTAGGTTCAATAGCAAGTATCAATGGAATTGTTTCTTATCAAGTGTTTCAGTGCGGTTAAATCCTTGATTTGGTAAAACAGTCTGAAAAAGTAATTACTCTGCATATGCAGATTTTCCTGGTTTTGAAGTGTATGGCACCCAACCATAGTGAAAGTAAGCAGAATTAGAATGTGGAAATGGAAGAAATGCAGATTTCTATAGCTTGCACTCCACAGTCCCTGGTTCACAGAAGCCTTGCCCAAACTCCTCTGTCAGGAAGGTCAGGGCTGTGGACTGGGACACAGTGGAGACAGAGATAAAAAGCAGCAGCTGTCTGGAAAGTACACTTGTGCCCTAAATGTATGGCTGCCCATGAGCACAAGTGCTTCTTTTAGCTGTGCCAGCTTCTCCAAACTGCACTGCTGTGGCAGAGAACAAGGGCAGCTTTTGGACCCTGTGTTTTGGAAGGTGTGACATTTAAAAGTGGATGTGTCCGTCCCAGCATGGTTACAGAGGACTATCAAGGCACTCACCTTGGTTCCTTACATAATCAAAAGAAGCAGTAGTTTCAAGTGTCTAAATTAGATCCTTACCAGGTCCCCCTGATTGAGGAGAGCTGATACATACTTTGGTAGAGCAACCAATCCACTGGGCTGACCAGGGACCTATTAGGGACACAAGTAATTCTTGTGCCATTCCTTAGTGGGTAGGGCTTTTGGGTAGGAATGTTTGATTCTTGAATCTCTGTTTTCTGCAGTTTTAAACTTTCATTTCTCAGGAGCTTTGATTAACTGGATCTTAGCCCCTGAGATTTGTGAGGCCAGGAAAAGAGTCAGTGAAAATAGTTTACTGAATGTGCTAGTAAGAGTTTCTGTTGGGAGACAGATATTTTAGTGCTGGCTTCCTGATGCAGGAATTGTTTATTTATTTTGCATTAAATAGTTCCTGAGAGCAAAGTGCTCTCCTGGGAACAGGAAGACAAGATTTCCAGCACCCCAAACTAAGAATTCTGATGGTCTCTTTATCTCAAATGAATACTCAAACAAGTAAAGAAGCGACATCAATATAATTTCTGGTTTAACTGTGTTTTGGTCTGATCTCAGTTGTATTGTCCATGGTCCAAGAGTGAGTGGTGCTTTATGCCTCTGTAGGGACTCATGGAAAAGATACATTTCATGCTATATCTGAATTGTAACACTATAAACTACCTGTCTCTTCAGGCTAGAATGTTTCTGAGCAGGAATGCAAGTCTATATTTAGGTCCCTAGTGCCTTTTGCGTTGCACAGTTGAGGTGCCATTAGCCTTTAGGCACCTCCAGGTTACGATAGTCATGAATTCTCAGCAGTCAGTGTAGCTCCTTCGGCATTCGGCACCTAAATTCTGCACAAGTCTCAGGTGCCAAAGTTGATGGTTTAAACTGACATTGCTGCGCTGACTGACAGATTTACGCCAGCTGAGAATGTGGTGGTGGTGGATTTATGGGGCTGCTGTGTGGGTGTGGAAGGGATGAGCAGCAGGGCCAGTAGTGCCAGGCCAGAGGCAATTGGAGACAGGAAGGCTGAGCACCCAAGCCATGTATAGCTGGTGCTTCTTTGCCCTGGTTACCTTAAGGTCAGTGTTTTAAAGATCTTCTTTTTCCATTTTCTTTTCTTGCAGCTCATTAAATGGCTCTGCCCTCAGAAAAGTGTTTATCCTAAAATTCATTAAGTTACTCTTAAAGGGTTTTCTGGTCCTTCCCTCATTCGGCTGAGCATTTGCACTAAGGAGGGAATGATACAACCATGGTTTGATTGTTATAAAAATATCTGATGCTTTGCTCCAAGCGCTGAAAGAACATGTAGAAGAGACCCTAGGGGGTCTTCAGTCAGGTGGTTTTTATTCTGACTAAACCAAAAGGCAGTGGTGACTGTGGGATATATTTTACTTCCTGCCATTCCCCCTGAAATATTTATTTTAATAAAAGGCATATTTTGGACCCAGTCCTGGTTTCTGCTGGCATAGAGTTAATTTTCTTCTTCATAGCTACAGTAGGTACAGCACAGTGTTTTGGATTTAGTATTAATGTTGATAAGACATTGATGTTTTAATTGTTGTTAAGTAGTGCTTACTCTGGATGAAGGACTTTCCAGTTTCCCATGCTCTGCCAGGGAGCAGGTGCACGAGATGCTTGCAGGGAGTATGGCCAGGACAGCTGACCTGAGGTGGCCAAAGGGATATTCCATACCATATGGCATCATGCCCAGTATATAAACCAGGAGGAGTTGGCTGGGAGAGCCAGAGCACTGCCCGTGGACAGGCTGGGTGTTGGTCAGCAGGTGCTGCACTTGTTTCTTTTGGGTTTTATTCCTCTGTCTCCCTTTTTCATTACAACCACTGTCATTAAAATTATTGCTATTATTATATCTTTCTTTGTTTCTTTTATTAAGCTGATCTTAATACAGGTGTTTCACCTTTTTCTATTTTTTCTCCCCATCCCACCAACGAGCAGGGAATGAGCTAGGGTCTGTGTAGTACTTAGTTTCTGGCTGGGGTGACAATCTTAAAAAGTTTTCCCTCTGTTTAAAAGTATGGATTATGGTGAAACAGGATTGCAGGATGAATCAGCTATTGAGTCATATGAGCTTATAATGTTATGCTTGTAATACATTTTGTTATGTCTGTGGTACACTTATGCAATTATTGTGTTACTTAATGCTACTCTGCAAGTAAGATGAGTTTTGCTTGGTATTCTGTACATGGCAAGAGAAAGGGAGTTCCTAGTTTGGAAGAGTTTGCAGTCCTGGAGGGGAGCAGGTAGAAAAGGTGAGAGGGAAGAAGGTGCAGTAGGATACAAAGGGAAGCATCTGTCAGTGTACAGAACAGTAACAGCAATCAGTGAGCCCTTCCAGGAGCACACCACCTGACAAATGTAGAGTCACTTAAATACCTTAGATGCTTTCCAGGAGAGAACTATTTCATGTACGTGCAAGATGCAGTAGGCCTTCCACAAAAGAGTACTTCTATAATTATGCATCCTCTGCACATCTGTGTGTGTCTTTGCATGCATGAATGTAAAGGTTCATCTCTATTACACATTTGTTAAAAGAACACCTTCCCGGTTGCTCTTTATCAACAGGAAGAACGTCGTGTGATTTATCTGGGTAAAATCAGACCTGACACAACCCGAACTGAACTGAGGGACCGGTTTGAAGTTTTTGGTGAAATTGAGGAGTGCACAGTAAATTTGCAGGATGATGGGTAGGAACTTTTGAGATTACTTCTTGTTTGAGAGCTGCCATATGTAAAAAATTTTGGCAGTGAGATTACTGGTATGGGAGTTACCAGTATGAGTCCTGTGACAGATGACATGCTGAGTTAAAAACCTTACTTATTTTCTTTCATCCTTATTTATTAATCTTGCTAGTTAAAATTTCCTGTCCCAGAAATAAGTATTTAGCTGCATGACAGGACAATCATGCTGATAAATGGATGCAGTATTTCTGGCATTTCGGCTGCTGGGTCTCTGGCAAGTTCTTGCTTTCAGGAAGGGGTTACACTAATGTGTGTTAACTCTTCTCAGCTTCTGTTCACAACTGTATTTTTCAATGGCAGAGACAGCTATGGTTTCATCACCTACCGCTATACTTGTGACGCCTTCGCTGCTCTTGAGAATGGATACACTTTACGCAGGTCAAATGAGCCTGATTTTGAGCTGTACTTCTGTGGACGCAAGCAGTTTTGCAAGTCTAACTATGCAGACCTAGGTAGGTATTTTGCTCTATGTGAATTGAAGTACTTAACAGGAATCTTGTAACTCATGAGAATTTAGGGTTTGCTTCTTTTTTCTTTACTGCTGATACCCTTTAAATGATTGGAGGGTTGTTGAAGAAAGTGGTTTTCAACTGCTGTAAGAAGTTTAAAAGTCTACTAATCTGAGCTGGCTTCTTTCAAATATTCCAAACTGTGAATATTCTTTTAAAGCCCATTTCTATCATTATCAAAATAAGTGCCCAATATTCAATAATACACTTCTAAGTTGAAAAGATAGCACTACAGAAACCTCCCATATGCTTTACTGTTTATTGCTGTAACTGTTTGATTCCAGTACCTCACTTATGTATATAAGAGATAAGCAGAGGACAAAGTAGATGCCCCAACCCAAAAACTTCAATATGATTCTTACTTTGCTGTGAGTTCTGTTGTAGATGGGCAGAGTTTGCCAGGGGCACTCATTAAACACAATTCATAGTTGCTCAAGTTTGAAAGCTAGAAGAGCTTGTGGCCAAATCTGACCCCTTAGTGTGGCAAAAACCACTGATCTCAACTGGTGATTCTAAAATTATGCATAAGCATCTATGTGTATGAAGGCGTCTCCTTGCAAGGCCTTCCAGTTGTGATGTCAGAGGCTCCAGCCTGTGGAAAGCTTAGCAATTCTCTTGGTGTTTGAAGTTCCACTGATGTGGGCTTTATGCATAGCAGTGTCCAGCCCCCAGTATGCTGTGATAACTCCAGTCCCAAGTGTGCATGCTGGCTGTGACAACACACTTGGGTCTGTCTGAGTCTTGCCTGGGCAAAAGTCTATGATTCTGTCCTATGCTCCAAGTCAGGGTGTGGTGCTTCCCCTTGCAAGGATTTTTGGAGAAGTTCAAAGTCTTCCAGCAGGAATACTAATGTTAAGTATATGTGTAAAGAGACTACTAAAACAGCCTCTGTAATATTACAATATAGGATAAACTCACCTCTTATTTAATTACCTTTTAAAATGTAAAGTATTCATTTAATGTTAAACCTTTCCTAATGCCTGTATAAATAGACTAAAGGCATGGAAAATACTCTTTTCTGAATTACATAGCAAGGCACATTTTTGCTGTTGAATCTATATTAATCAGATATTGTAGATTTTTTTATGAATAAATGACCACAGTCATTAAAATCTCTCATAACCCTGTAACACAGTGCTAATGAAATCTTGTATGTGCTGCCCTCAGCTTTGTACAATGCAGGAAGTGAATACAGATATATTTTTTCTAAGCAATTGATGTCTTTTCAAAATAAATTATGAAGATTATATGCATTGTTCACAATGAATATGCTATAATTCACTTCAGTGGCTAAACAGATAATGTAAAGCTAAGAAAAGGCAATTGACTGTTGAAGAGATACAGGGTTGATGTAGAAAATATAAAAGGTAGCAAGGCATTTGTTGAAATGTAGGCTGATAAAAACAGTAAAACCAGATTAAAGTCTTGCCTTGATTTGACTTATCTTCAGCAATGGAAGCCAAGGTCATCTCTGTATCTCAGAAAATCTGGGGTTTAAAGTAAGTTGTCTGAAGGGAACCCTCTTGAACATTATTCATCACTGGGAGTATTCCCTGTCAACTCTCTCCATTGTGAGAGGGATTCCCAGAGTATCTGTGAGCAGACTGTTTTCACTTTGTCCTGCTGACAGCTTGAGCTTCTGTACTTCAGACTGCATTCCCTGTATTTTGCAGAGTATCTGATAGAGCAACATAAGGAAATGGCAGGATGAACTTTAAAATTCATGAGCTGGTACCAGGACAGAGAGAATTAATCAGCTTTGGGTTGAGTACAGAAGAAAGAAAACACTTGAAATAGTAGTCAGAAGTTTAACACCTCTCCTCTGTGAGAAGATATTGTCTTAGCAGAACTTGTAATGAACATTTAATGCGCAGTGTGTCTTATAGTGGTAGATGGGGAGTTCTGATTAATTCAACACAAGAAATGGCAAGAAAAGGGCACTCACATAAAGGAGCTGTGACACAGGAACTGGTGAGAGTCAGTGTTAAGCAGGGTTGACTCCAAAAGGAAATTCATTGCTTGCAGCCATGTCAATAATTGTACTGGAGTTGTGTGGCCACAAATGTACAATTCCTCCTCTGTGCTGGGAACAGACTGATGTCCATGCCTGAGCAGCTGACAAGGCTGGAACAGGTATCCCAGGCTGCAGGGGCTGAGCTGTTGTTGCTGCTGTGGCTTATCACATGTGATGCAGAAAGCTGAGGAGCCCACCTGAGACTGCTCATGCAGCCTTGCAGAGGCCCTGCCCAGAATTGCTCACACTCTAAACAAGCAAACCCAAAAAGATAAATTGAAGCAAACCCACATATTCTGGCAGGTGTAAAGAATTCCACAAGACCCCAAGGCAAGGTGGGCTCTGTCCTCTGTATGCTGCTCATAGACTGCTTTGGCATTCTTCAGAACCTTAAGGAAAATTAAGTCTTGGACATGTTATGAAACTGCAGTTGCAAGATAAAGGTGGAGTTTTGGTTAAGGTATCTGTCAAGATTATCTGGACTACTTAGAGACATATACATGAGTGCCTTGGTGCTCAAGTCCTTGAGGAAACTGTTTTGAGTTAACCTGCTCTAAATGTATATGCAATTAGTGCTTCTTCCCCACTGCTGATGATGTGTACCACTTTTGTTAGGTGCTGCTTCTTACCAGGAATGCCTAAAGCTTCTGTAATGGTCATTGCTATGCTTTTGTCATCCCCTGAAATTGTGGTTGTAAGTGTATTGTTTCTTTAGCATCTTGTTTGTACTGATACACAGAGAAAATAAGTAGTTCTTGCCTCTTACCTAAACTTGCATCTTTTGGGTTTCAGATTCAAACTCAGATGATTTTGATCCTGCTTCTACTAAAAGCAAGTATGACTCCATGGATTTTGATAGTTTACTCAAAGAGGCACAGCGGAGCCTGCGTAGGTAACAAGCATGTCATCCGAGGAAAACAAAGGGATGGCGAATACCTCACGGACATCACGTCCTTCAATAATGGACAACTGAAAAGTCGTACTTAGGAATTTCTCCTACTTTACACTCTCTGTTCAAAACCATGGTTTACATGAACACAGCTGCTCGAGGAGTGGAGGGGCAGGGTGCTGCCCAGCAAGCACACGCATGGCCATGGGTGTCAGCTGCGCTCTGGTGGGCGAGCGGTGGCGGGGGAGCCGGGCGTTCCTGGCGAGTTCAATGCAAATCACGAGACATGGCAGCAGTTCCACAGAGATACACGTACAACGATGAACTGCAAAATCTGTACATAGTGCATTTTAACAAAAAAAGAACAAAAACAAACAGAGAAAAAAACCCCAGTGTGAGAACTATGGCTGCTGATGTCTGGGGATCAGACACTGCATATTTTTTTTTTTGTAAAGAAGCTTCTTCTCATGGTGATAATATGACAATCCAGAAGAAACCACAGGTCCCAGAAGCCTGCAATCTGTCTTAGCTTTGTTTTAAGATTGTTCTTTTTTTGGTTGGTTTGTTTTTTGGGTTTTTTTGTGGGGTTTTTTTTTTTGCAGAAAAGAAAATTAAAAGGCTCAAGCTTCCCTAACATTTTGAAGTTTCATCTTTTAATTCTGACACCCATGTAAATGTCTACAACATTGATCTTCCACAGCAAAATTTTCAAAGCCTTGTTAATGGTCAAATGTGCAGCTTGTTCAGCGATTTATTCTAATGAGCGGACGTGGTGTTACATTATTAATGAGAATTGGATATAACTATCTGAGTGTGTGCACAGATAGTTTATTTGCTACATTCTCTAAAGTAGTTGAGTATACACAAATGTTAAATGGAGTATTTTTATTTGTGTACATACTGTATGACGATGTTCTTTTTTGTTACAGCTATGCACTGTAAATGCAGCCTTCTTTTCAAAAACTGCTGAATTTTTCTTAATCAAGAATACTCAAATGTAATTATATGAGGTGAAACAATTATTGTACACTAACATATGTAGAAAGCTGAACTTACGCTTATATATATTTGATTGTAAAGAAAAAGAGAAAAGCGTGTGGGTGAGGGTGTGAGTGTGCATATGTGTGCATGTGTGTCTGAGTGCAAAAATGCATTATACACATTCATCCCTTCTTTGGTGAGCTTATATAAGAATTTTGTCAAGAATTATCCTAGCCCAAAAGATATTAACCACCTTCTGCAGTATTTTTCCACATTTTTCTCATTGCTTGATTTTCTTTTGCAGTTTTATACACTGAATTTGTTAGGGGAATGAAATTTTCTCATCTAAATTTTTCTAGAAAATATCATAATTTTATGTAAAGTCTCTCAAATGGGTAATCATTAAGAAATGTTTTTATTTTATGTATCAACAGTAGTTTTGGAACTAGAGGTCAAAAATCTTTTTAAAATACTATTTTGTTTTAATTTTTGTGATTTTAGTTTGATAAAAATATGCTGAGGTACTAAGTACAGTATGATTTTTACTGTAATTCTGTGTCTAAACACTGTTCTTGAAGCCAGTAATATTTTCATTGGCAGAGTTTAATGATGGTATTTATCTATATTTTTTACAGTTATGCATCCTGTATAAATACCAATCCTTCATTCCTTTGTTTACTAAAGAGACATATTTATCAGTTATAATTATCCTATTTATTATAAATTATGAGATGACTAAAAGAATAAAAAGGCCAGTGGAAATTTTATACCTAGGATGCATGATGGTTGTCAGTTTGGAGTAAGCAAGTGCTTTGTTTGGAAATTCCGCTTTTGCAGAAGCAGTGGGTTGGTTTTGGTTTTTTTCCTTTTTTTTTACTATGCACTAGCATGGCCTCAAATGTGCCCATGACATTGTTGCTAATGACATTGCTTCTGTTAAATTAAATAGAAATTTCAGGAAAGAAAAAAACCACAAGAGTATAAACTACTGCTATTCTGAGCATCAGAATTTCATCTGAACTCGGAGTCTCTACTGAATCAGCAAAGTTTGGAATTTGCTTGTGAATGTATAGATTTCTTATTCTATTACTCTTTGGCATTCATGACTCCTCTTAAAGGTATGGCACACCTAACTATTTAATCTACCTTCCCACTCCAAATCTTAGAAAACTGATTCTACCCCCATACCAGTGCAGTTGATTCTGATGGCTGCATTCATTTTATCACCAGCATATTGTGTTCTGAGAGATTCCACTGTCTGTCCTGTCGGATGCTTGCTTGATTTTTTGGCTTCTTATTTCTCAGTAGATAGATAGCAATAAAACAAAAAAAAAAAAGAGAAAAGAACTTTTCTGGAAGTTCTGTGTTACAAATGTAACATCCTTTACTCTGCATAATTCTTGTTGTTGCTCTGTAGGTTAAAAATGCAGGTATTTTAACTTTGTGTGAATGCCAAACTAAAAGTTTACAATTTTCCTTTCTGGATTTTGAGTATCTTCTGTTGTAAATAAAAATATTAAAAGCAATAAATTATTTTTAAGAAATCAATATTTAGTATATCATATTATGTGTTCAAGGACCAGATGCATTGCCTATTTTGCCTTTACATTTCTGTCATTAAATTTTAAAACGTTCTCTTTTGCCCTAGATTGCTGACATTAAGAAATTGGTGTGGGGTTTGTGTGGGGGCATTATTTATTTTTCACCAAGCAGGCATAATGAAGTGAGTCAATTTTTTTTTTCACTGGCCTGGCAAACATTTTCATCTTGAAGATGGCTTTCCTCTGTGGATTTACAAATTACATATGAAATTAATAGAGCTAGGATTGCTGAATAAAGCTATTTGGATCTTTCATAGACACTGTAGTAGGAAATCCATCAAAATATAAACTCAGTGTTTACTTTTCTTTTTTTCTTCCCCTAGAACATTTCAAATTAGCACATGTACCACATTGTCACCAGAGGCAAATTGCAGTATAGCTCTGTGTGTTTTTTATAAGAAGACTGTACTGTTGCTTTCATGCTGTGGTAAGTACCACATCCACAATACAGGTAACAGAACTGGTACTTAGGAACTGTGGTCTTTCCTAGAGCTGTAACTCAGTAATTCCTACAGAATGGAAAATTATCTAAATACTAATCCAAACAGAGGGAACCTAAAGTTAAAGAAAGACATCTGTGCTAAACTACTCTGAAAAGCGGTTGGGCTGCCATCACCAAGAGCAGCACTGAGAGGAAAGTTTGTGCCTCTGGGGTAATAATACTTGGGTCAGTTGAAAAAAAAAAGAACAAACACAACCGCACCTCCTTCTCATCCCTTTAGATGTAAGCCTACAGTAGGTAATGATTATGTGTCCTTCTTAATGGCTGTAATGAGAACTTCAATCACTATAGTATAAGATCTGATCTATAAATGAACTAGAATAGCCATGTAATATAATGTGATGATTCTAAATTTGTACCTATGTGACAGACATTTTCAATAATGTGAACCACTGACCTGATGGAGCTACTGTAAGATTTGTACAGTAGGTGAACATGTAAAGTTGTGGGTTGGACTATGCTGAACAGGGGAAGTGAGATAGTAGTTAAGCCCAAGCTGGGCTATTTTCCACCTGCCGATTCTACATGTACTTTTGTGGTTTAATTCATTGTATGAAAATTCCTGTGATTTTTTTCTTTTTTTTTAATGTGCAGTACACATCAGCCTCACTGAGAAAATAAAGGGAAACGAATGTTTCAAATCCATTTCTGTTTCTCATTCTTATTACAGGCTTTTTTCCCCCACAATTGGTTGTGTAGTGGGTTTTCTGTTACTCTTTCTAGTGGACTTCAGATTATTGGCCAGAGCATGCCTGCATTACTGCACTTTGTACAGGGCACAGCATCACACATTTTGATATATTTAATGGCAGAAAGTGGTACCTTTCTGCCATGAGTACCCAAGTCTATTGAAGACCTGTGCCATAAACCATGTAAGAAAACTTTCAAAACATTCTCAGTGAGTTTAAGAGTTGTGGTTTGAGTTAGAAGGGGGTGGGGAATGTAAGGACTTTTCTGTCTGTCCATGCTGGATCCCAGTGCAGGTAGTAGGGACTGAGAAGTGCAAAATGGTTGGCATCTTCTATCCTGAGATGATAGACACCTGTTCTGGGAATAAGCCTGTCAGGAGAGTTTTTCACCGGCCCCTGTCTCAGCAGACAGATCAGGAGGACCAGGCAGGTAGGTGACAAGTGTGGCTGTCCTGACTCCTTTGAGGATGATACAGTGTGCACCATATGGGTTTCCACGGCAGCATTGCCACTGGGCAGGCAACTGGTAGGCGCAAGAATGGCAGAGGATATTCATACCCCTCTCCTTTACATGCACAGAAATAGGGGAAGAATGGCTTTTGTTTGGTTTGCCCAGGGCTCATTCACAGGTAGCCATTTTACAGCTGCAGGCCTGTTCTGCTGCGACAGCATCCTTCTCTGGGGGCTCACAGCACAGCACCTGGGGCTGAGTCTTCTCATCGAATGTCACCTCAGCAGGGACCCAGCTGCCGTGTGAGGAGCAGCTGCTGGACAGCCTGGCTGTGCTTTTTAAGGAGATGACTACTGAATTCACTTGAAAAAATTGCTTTTCTCAAAACAACCAGCCTCCACCTCATCTCTCTTCCTAGCATTGCTATTTAATTTATGCTCTGTAACTTGCAAAAATGTTTAGCTTTTGCATTTTTACCATTTGCTAATCCAAACTGTTCTGCTTGGCTCTCGCAAGGGTGGTAGAGTGAAGTTCCTCACCCTGCGGGATTTGCGTTGTTGACTCTTTGATCAAATTAATGCTCAAAACGTAGTAGGCCAAATCATTCCTGATGTATTTCATCAGTCTTGCTGCTGTTCCTCAAGGAATGAATTTAGCCCAGTATTTCTCCAGTTACTAGGCTTTCTAATTTCATTTGTTTATTCATTTCATATTTTTGCATAGCACTTTTGACGCTTGCCAAAAAAAGCACTCCACATTAGATTTCCAGGAAACTATTGCCTCCCATCTCTTTTTACATTATTAAAGTCTATTGCGTAAAATCAGGGCTTTCCATTGCCTGTTATCCTGGGTCACCATTTTTCCCCACAGTGAATATTGCAAGCTGAGCACCTGAAATCAGATTCAGGCACCTCAATGAGTGGCCTGATTTTCAGAAACGCTGAGCATCTTGCAGCTCCCATCGACTTCAATTAGACCTGCTGTCTCTCAGCACTTTTAAAAATCAAGCCACATATATAGAGCCCCAATTCAGCACAGCGTTTACATTTGTGCTTAAGTCTGTCCTGATTCAGCAAAGCACATAAGCATGAGTGTTTTTAGATCCATTGAAGTCAAGTGCTCGGCTGCTTTGAATAAAAATAGACTCTTGGATTGGGGCCTAAGATTCCAAATACAGAAACTAACACCTAATTTTAGGCTCCATTTGGAAAACTGCCTCTCCTACCACCTTTAACCTTTAATGCTTACAGAAAACACAAAAACGGCCATCAGGTCTTATGGGGAAGAGAGAGAGTTTTAGGGGAGAGAAGTGGAAGCAATGGACAAAATTATTCCTTGAGGAAAATGTTTTGAAAACTTTAAATTCAACTCTTGCAAGATGCCTTGATTCATAGCTATTATTTCACATTGCGCTTCCAGGATCTCTTTGAAGATTAATGTGCAGTTATTCTATTGTCCTTCACCATTAATTAATAAATTGCTATATTAAACTTTAACCAATGCCAACTTCTCCTGCTTTTCTGCGAATCACGTTCTCACCATTGATATTCAATGTTCACAAGCAAACTAATCTATAAATCAATTTTCTCTACTTTATCAAACAGCAGAAAGTAATAAAGAAGGTCACAAATAGTACAGTAGTTCCTTGGAGGTTTGTAACATCATAATTTAAAGCTCAGAAAGATTGAATCAAAAGTTGAATTAATCCCTAAGGGAAAAGATTCTATATAGATTCTATTGATAGATATAGGGCAGCCTGTCTTCATTGGGAGCTGGTATATTTGTTCAGGGCAAAGGAGACTAGTCATCTCAGCAAAGAAGAAAATGAAATCCTCCATGAGAGGAAGTGAGTCTGTCCCCTGCTTCCCATTGCTTGCTCCCCTCACATGGCTCTGCTGGGAAAAAGAGAAAGCCAACTCATCCTTTGCTACATGATGTGCTCTGCTGAACGGCTGGTGTCTGTGCAATGCAATTATGGAAACCAGCTGGAACACATATATAAATCTTAAATGTTGCTCTTGATTGGTGTTCATTCCTCAAATGATGCTCTTATTGTCAAACAACCTCAACCCAAAATCTTAGCAGCCTATGAACACAAAGCAAAGTGAAAGGTTGTTTTCTTCAATGACAAATTTTGAAGTTACACATACTTATTCTGCAGCTGGAAACATATTCCTCAAAACATGTTTAGATTTTGAGATTCCTTTGAATTATTGCAGCTTCCTTTCAAGAGTCTTCTGGAATAATAATTTTGCAAAGGCATTTCTGATTCTTTTTTATAAAA
Organism: Agelaius phoeniceus; assembly: GCF_051311805.1. Lineage (NCBI taxonomy): Eukaryota > Metazoa > Chordata > Aves > Passeriformes > Icteridae > Agelaius > Agelaius phoeniceus. The sequence goes on from NC_135268.1 coordinate 56,828,731, forward strand.
AAGTCTATAATCTTTATGATGTGACTGGACCTGGTGAATTAAGCTCTTCCTAATTCAAATGGAATTAATTGGGAGAAAAATACTCTCATATAAAGGGGAATATTTTTGTAAAAAATTACCAATGGTTCAGTTGAAAAAATTATACTCACAGGTTTGGTAAACAGTGAGATCTGAGATGAAATGCACCTTTGGTAGGCGTGCATGTTGAAGTACAGGAGGATAGAAGGGTTTTTGCTTTCATACTGACTTCTGCTATTTGCTAGTAGAAAGGAACTGAGCTGCCCTGAGAAAAGGCAACAGAAGAGAAAACAGGTACTATCCAGTCTCTCCAAAATCAGTGATTAAACTCTAACCCTCATCTGCCTTTTGCATTAACCCTGGCTTATGTAAATAGTGGGCAGTGATCGAAGGTAAATAATCTCATGTGCCTTATTTGCGTCATGGTAGATTGTCGGCCAGGTGTAATGTAAATGAAAGCCAAAGCTAAGTATGAAGTAAAACATGTCCTAAAGAGCAGAATATGCAAATTTCTCTTAAGACTTTTCATCAAATAAAATATTTGCTGCAGTTTATTTTTGACAATCTGTGTTTCATTCTCTACTAAATTAGTACTTGATTAAGTAATAAAATTATTACAGCCATAAAGTTACTGCACTATACCTTCAAGAGATCTTCTCATCCTCAGATTATTGACTTTGGCATTGTGAAAAACACACATTGGTGTTTTATACTAATTCTTTCCTGCTGCATTTGCAACTCAGGCCTATGCTTGTTTATGCAATGTGTTTGCAGTAAATTTATTAAAAAAAAAAAAATCAGCCCCACACTTGAAAACTAACGGAGTGCTTTCTTGTTTTAACCATTTACTGGAACAATACCACAGCTAACTAGTTTTCTATTGCATGAATAATTTATTGTCATAGCTAAGCATGCCCTGGGTTATACACTCCTGCCAGCAAGTGTGGAGTGGTGAGTGCTGTTGCTGAATAATGATTAATTACTCGCCCTTCTGAAGGAGCCCTGCTTTGTAAACTGGTCACACAGCATGTTACGTGGATTGTGTCTGCTCTACAAAAGGTTACTTGCAATCACATAATGAGACATAATGATGCACATCACAACAATTCTTTGGTACAAATCTGCACACAATGGAATTTAGACAGAAACCCATTTATTTACATACCTTGTGTGCCAGAGGGTACAAAACGTCACTGCAGCACTGAAGTGCTGCCATTGCTCTTCTGCAGTGCTGACATTTTGGATGAAAATAGTGTGATGGCTTCTTCAGGAACCTCCAGCCTCAACTTCAGAGTTGTCTTGTGACAACCTGCTGGCAAACTCTGTGAGGAACTTGGCTCCCGCTGTGTGTGGACTGTAGGAGTGGGATTGTTTGCTGACACCTGTCCACCCTCTTGGGTTCCTCCCTGCAAGGTGAGGAGTTCACTTGCTGTATGGAGTGAGTATCCCTGCCTGTGTTTGTGGCTCTCTCACTTAGGAAGGGTGCACACGGAATCAAAGTTTTGCCATACTTTGTGTGGTCCAAGGAAGAAGAGCATTCAGAAGCACTGTTCTAAAACCTAGAGCCACAGCTCTTCTGAATCCTAGGGGGGGAAAGAAAATTATCTAGGTTTTCCCAGCTCCAGCTATCTGGAAAAGAAGAAGTGTTTGGCCACAGCTGTCCCAGGGTTCTTGGGGCCACAGCTGGCAGAGCAGTGACATCTAGTCCTTCCTGGTCTCTGACGGAGTCATTTGACTGTCCAGGCAGGATCTCTATTATTTTTTTCTGTGTGATACTAAGGCCCTGCTGATCAAGATCATAAACCAAGCTGTGGAAATTTGAGGTGCTAGAGGGTTAGGGTGACACGGGGTTGGGTAGGCAATAGGCCTTTTCTTGCTCTAGAGAGGATAGAAAGTCCTGGGTTTGCATCTTTGTGCCACGACAACATGGCAAATCTGGCTGCAGCAGCCCATGAGATTTTTCTTTTCAGGGAGCACAAGGCAACCATGAAGCACTTGTGGGTTTCCAGGGGCCTGGTGGAGTGTGCCCAGTACCCTGGCAGGAGGGTGGCCATACAACTATAGAGGACACCATGGAATAATGGCTGTTCTATGCCCAATGAACAGCTGAAATAATTCTGTGGCTAAAAAATACTATTTTTCTTCCACAAGTAGTTCCTTGAAAGGTAGATCATGTGCAGGCTCATTTACTGCAGCACTATCCTGTGTGGATCCTCTGCTCTGTAATAATCTGAGGTGGTTTTGTAGCAGCAATAATGGAGAGTGCTTCTGCCTCTGCCTCTTCCCTTGATTTCCTGAAATAAAATGTGCTATGCTAGATTGGTCTATGCTGAAGTCTTCTACCCTGCTACCAAACTTTGCTTTAAGTGGGTTAACATGGTCAGACAATACTGGAGAATGGGGGCCAGGAGGAAACAACACAGGCAGGAAGCAGAAGCACCTGAGTGTCCATCCTCTCCGGAAATGAGAGAAAAAACCTCCACTGTGATGGCTCAATAGTATTGGTATTATTTCCTAGCCCTCAGATATTGTTTGTCGAACAAATGCAGTGTCAGTAGTTTCAGATTTGGACCTTTGCATATTTGCAGCTGGGCAACTGTAGAGAGATTTATGTGGAAACATTAATGAGAGTAGATAGAGAATGGACATCAAGCATGAAGTCTCACAGCTCTGAAACTGCATGGAGAGCCATATCAGACATGTATCACAACCCCATCGGCTCTTGCTTGTTCTGGTACTTAGCTGTTGACATTGTACAGAAGCGGATATATAATTGAAGAAATTACATACTCATTTGAAAATGGAAAAGGCATACCAATAAAAAGTGCTCAATAAAGTAGTGAGACTCCTAGAATGCCTCTTCCTTGCAGAAACAGCTTTGCAGGTAGCATTTGTGCTTTTACTCCAGGTCTCATGGCACTGGTCTTGTCGGATGAGATTGCATGGGGTTAAGCTGCCTCCAATAGCTGCTGACTGGCAGTTTATTCCCTCACTTGCTCAACAATGCCAGACCCACTATATGTCTGGGAGGCAAAGAATACAGTTAGACTAGACAAATGGAATAGGAACCCACAATAAAGTGAATCCTGTGCTGTCCTATACATTTTTTATTCATAATGCACATAAATCTCATCCAAGCTCATGGGAGAACTTTAGCATCCCCTTAAACTCCCATTTATTCTCCATTCTTCTCATTCTTTGCACTATTAAGAAAAAGATTTATTTTCTGAAAACTACTCTTAATCACTGTGCAAATAGCAATGGAACATTTATACACAAAGTAATAAATAGATGATTTACATCTTAATATGAGACTGGAGATTCTTCTGACTTATTTGCATTTATCGTATCTAACACAGATGCTATTCTTATTCTCTAATAGTAATGTTAATTAAAGGACTTCATTATTCTTCTTTAGATTTAGGGTTGGGTTTTTTTTCTCTGACACAGTGTGCATGGGACAGTTCTACAAGACAGGAAATCAGTATGTTCAACACTCCAAAATGCTTATGATAGAGAAAAAAAAAAAAAAAAGTTGGGTTTAACTGGTCAAGGCAATAATCTGAATCTCTGAAAGATGCAGAGTAAGGGAGAGCATGGAAATGCATCTGTTATTATGCTGGATAGTGGAATAGCTAAAGGAATCAGTCATAGCTTTTGATGATAATGAGGACATAGTGAAGCAGGAGGATGGTCAGTGCCAGAGTTTATGTCCTTTGCCACAGAAAGGTAATATTGTCAATTCAAGCACCTCTGAATGTGGGAAAGTGGATTGTAAAGTCCTCTTAAAGTCGCTCTTCTCAGAGGAACAGAAGATGTTTTCTCTCTCTCTCCTGGTTATATCTGCCTCTGTTATATTATACTGCCAAGGGCAGTATCTAGTCCTTGAAACTATTTATTTCTTGTGTGCAGAGGGAAACATTGAGCAATATTTTCATTGTTCCATTTTGCTCACACAGGTTGGGGTAATGCCAAGGAAAATATTCCTTTGGTCAAACTGAAAGTCTTATGGATCTTTGGTTCCTTTACAAGGACTGTAAGACTTGTTTAACATTTAATCTTTTAAGGTGTGTTTAATCTTCAGAAGCCTTCTGTCATGCCTGCTCTTCAGCCAATATATGCACATGCCTGCATACATATCAAATAAGCAGGATTATATATATGCACATATACATATAATTACCCTGATATATAAAATATATATATGCATGTAGACCCCCTCATCTGGGATTTGCCACCTACAAGCCATAAAACATAGACTGCATGGACTGCAATAATAGTTTTCTTTCCAAACAAGGACTAGGCTATATCTACATCCTTATGTTGCAGAAGAATCTTCCTGCAGGCCAGCAAGAAGTTCTGATTTCACTTGTGCTCTGCCTGAGAGTGTTGCAAAAAGCCTTCCTGACTGGGCTACCATCATGAGTGGAGCCAAAGGGAATGCCTTGGGCTCTGTGGTCATGGCTCTTCACTGTGTTCACACCATAAACTGCTAGGAAATACACAGTACTGACTTAGCTCGGGGTAATTTGAGCATTTCTAATCATTTGTCTCAAACCAGTTTTCTGTAGCTTTGCAGTTACAGTAACTGAATTCAGGACTGCCTGAAAAAGAAATAATTGTTCTTTAAGATGCTATTTAGAAAACAGATTTGTGTGTTCTTTGAACTATTAGTAATGGGCAGAGTGAAACCCCCTGAGTTTAACCCAATGAACCCATGGCCAGCTAAAAGATGGAAAGCAGCGGTGCCTGGTTTCACTCACACTGAACTAGCATCCACTGAAATTACTCTGCAAATATCCTTAGTCCCCAAGGCTGCAGAGTCCAAAGCACTTCTACACCATCTTGGCTTCTTCTGAGGAATGGAAACTGGCCTGGAGATCCAAAAGTCCCAGGCTTGGCAACATGCTGGTATAGACAGGGACTACTTCAACATGAAGGAAATTGTCATTTCCTTAAATCCAAGATGGTGCATCAGCCAGTCTAAGATATGTGAACTGGTAAGCGGAACTTTTAACTAACAAATTGCTATGAACCCCTTTCTCCATTCATATCTGACAACTGAAAATGGGGTTGATTTTTTTTCCCCCCATTTTCACATGTTCACTTTGTGATTAAATTTATAGCTGGCTGCAATATTTTAAATGCCATTTCCAGTCCCTGGTCTTAAACCAGTACATGGTCTCCTTCAACCCATTCAGTTAAAAGTGATGACATTTTAAGACTTTTTTCATCTCCTTTATTTAAGAATGTATTTATTTGTTTGATTGTTTGTTTTCAATAGTGTCTCTAAACTGAAATAGTTCATGTTACATGTAGCAACACTGGGTGGGTTCTCAGCACAGCCTTCCTAGGTCACCTTAAATTACTACAGCTTTGGAGAAAATGGTGGGAGCACCATGGCTGGGTCGTGCAGGAGTGCCCAGGACACCCACAGTAACACTTACTAGCACTTACTCTAGAGTCCAGGTTTGTACTGTGTTGCATACAGGCTCTGCACTGAAAATTCCCTGTTTATTTTTGGGTGTTAGTACCAGGCCCTTCAGGGGTAAGTAGCATATGTCATTTCTGTTGATGTTTGACTTTGCATTTACAATATGTGACACTATACTATTTGTTTAATAAGATTGATCTACTTCCATTTAAGAAATCTTTTTATTCAGATTTGTAAAGGGAGATAATTGCTCAGTTCTACTGATTTTCTATTATTAAGGAAGAAAGTATTTAAAGATTTGAAGATACCCCTGCTGCACTCTTCAATGGCTTTACAATTTCTTCCTTGTATTTTTATTACTTCAGCATTGCACTAGCTTTCCTTCAGCTTTTGATGAAATCACCTCCTTGATGAAATCGCTGAAAAACAGGCTCTAGGAAAGTGCTTTATCTGAGATCCCAAAGACAAGTTTGTTCCAAAGATGTTCATGCTTTGCAGTCTACAAATTTAGACCTCTCTGATGATACTACAAAATCTTTGCAAATGCTCATATTGTTTTTCAAGGCTTTGGGTTACTTTGCTAGAGAGATGTTCCTTTGTGAATTAAGTGCTCTTTGAGGATAAAATGTTCATCAGAAGTCTTCAGAGTTACAATATCATCATTTTCATCATATTACTTTGAAAAGACAAAATTTATATAGTTTTTTAAAACATACTTTCCTAGGGCATATGTAAAAAAAGGACTTTTCCTGCCTCCTCATTGAACTTCATAGCAATTATGTACTGGGGCAAAGCACAGTCTCCAGCCAGCCCATTTTGGCTGGATATCTGAAATTAAAAACCTCTTCTGGATTTATTTTTGGCATCCTTTTGTATTGTTTTATGTAACATTGTTTATATTGTTTATAAAACAATACATTTTTTTACTTTCCCTCTCTTTGTACGTTCCTTATTATGCAGTGCTCGCTTCAAATAATATCTGGGTAAATTGCAGGTGTATAAATGGAGGCAATTAACAAAGTAAATAAGAATAAAACTAGTAGTGTCTAGTGGGACATACTAACAGTATGTAAATATATACACACACTCACATAGGTATATATAAACACATGCATATGTTTGAATATATGTGCAAGTATTTGTAAATTGAAAATATTTGTAAATATTGAAAGTATTCCCAGCTTGAATAAGAAGAACAAATTCTGAAAGGAGCTGCTTAATACCTTTCACAGGAACAACCCCAGACGACCCTTCGGGATGGTCTGATAGATAAGAATTGCAAATGGCATTATGCAATTGGAGAAACAGGGCTACTGTGCCAAAAAAATGAATCCATTTAGTCATAAACACTATAGCTAAGTTGATGCAGGGTTTATCTAAAAAAGCCCAGCAGGTTTGGTGTAAAATGAAAGGCAGAATTTTAATTTGGATGGCAATTGTTTTTCAATAATGCTAATTTGTACTAAACATCCTGATTTACATAAGAAAACAAAGGCCAAATATTAGGCCAAGGAGCACAATCAAAACTTGGGTTCAGCTATGGGAGAAAGCAGGCTGCTGGAACATAATTCATTAAAGCAATTTTTTTAGCTTTTGCTGACTTTCAGTCCCTAAGAATTTTCCAGTGGAGGTGTGGGCACCTCTGTAACTAAATGTAACCCACTACACGCATACTTAATATCCTTAATTATCCCCCAGAGTTCTGGTGAAAGTAACTTGAGAGGCTCCAGGACCACAGGCTGAGAAAGCTCTGTTCATTTCTTCCTTACTTTCTCCTTGTCTTTTGTTTCCAGTATGACATCTGTCTTCATCTTTGGGGTCACAAGAGCTTCTTATTCATCAGGTATTTGCCTGGATTTATCTACAGGCACTTTGTTGCTCTCATTTAATGGTTCTCTTTTGACCCATCTCGTAATACAGCTCCTGATGAAACAGGTGGGGTTACTTCTCTTGAAAAATGGACAGATTTTTCAGTCTGGTCCAAGTTAGGTCACTGCTCCTGGATTAGTTGACTTCTGGATTCATTTTGTGCTTGAGCCAGGAACTGAACTGATACCATTGATAGAAGAAAGTTTTCAGTGTGAGCTTGTGCATTTGGGTATATCTGTGTTGACAGTTATGCAAAGTCTCCCCAAGAAGAAGAAGAAGCTCCCATCATTGCTAATGGACCCATGGCCCCATCTCTGCTCCTCCCCAGCCCTGCAGCTCCAGTTACCAGAAGCCCACTTCTCTCCAGTCTCATGGTCTAAACCATCACCTAAAGGCAGCCCACCAACAGATTTCTTGAACCTGTCTCTTACCACAGAAGAAAAAATTTAAAAAAAGTAAACTTTCATCCTTTCCTTGAGAGTCATCTCAACTTTTTCTTTAATGAATAAAAAGAGAAATAATCTATAAAACAATATCCAAAATTGTGTTACTACTATTTTAGTTAAATTCATCTGATGTAGGTGCAACCTACAGCTAATACCTATTCGCAATAAAGTTTCTTAATTAATTTTCTTGAATTAAGAAACTGTAATACACATTTATTGAATTTATCAGTCTTGGTAGTGAATTAAATATACATACTATATAATCCTCATTTTCCAAGTTTATTTAGTAGAGATTTGAGTTTATCCTGCATCATTTATTGTACTACATCTTCACAACATTACATCATTGTCATCTATTAACATACTATCTGAAAGCCTACAGTATACCTAACTTTTGATTATAGTAACAATACTGGTTCCTTTTTTTGTCAAGATATCCTCTCACTTAAAGGAATGACTGGCTGTATACTTGCAGAGTGTATAGCCTACACACTTCCAGAATGTATAGCTGTACACTGGCTGTACAAGAACTAGTCTAGCTGGGTTCCAAACTTGCCCCCAGCCAGGGGACTTTCTGTGCCATTTCCCAGCTCTCACAGCCCATGCAGTTTTACAGTGGTTAGGGGGGAATGGTTGTCACTTGAGGCACTGATTTCATTATTATGCAGGAAGGACAGGGGCTGATTTAGAGACCTAAAATTTGGATGGATGAAATCAGATGTAATGGCACCTGCTCCTGTGGTGTACCTTACCTCAGCCCCTGGCAATAGCTGTGTTTGTCATTACCTAAAGTGGAGAGCACATGCTCATTTATTTAATAAACATATGTATAAGCCCTCTGTGTGCTGAATAAATGGCACTCAGTAATTTGCCCATTCTTAAAGTAGCAAAGGAAGTTTTGATCTGTAGAGTTCCCACCCCATAGAGAAGGACATTATTCTTTTTCCTCCTTCCCAGGATCTCAGGGAGGAATGACATCACTTCTTCCTTGTAGCAATGTGGGCACAGTCAGTGCTCTGAGCAAACTGCAGCTGGATTACTGCAGCAAAAACCTTGTGGCTGAAAGAGTTTGAGATACAGAAATGCAGCCCCAAGTCCTCTCTTCTGCCCAGAATCCAGCACAGACATTCATTATTTCATTGCACTGAGCTATGATGCAGGTTTGTGAGAGAAAGAAAGAAAGTTTTAAAATCTCACCAAAATCCCAAGCACTCCTTTGCAGTGATAGAGAGGTTTCCATGCAGTTTCTTTTCCTTATTCAACTGTAACAGAAGAGAATTAATGCTCATAGTGATTTACTATCTCTGAAGAGTCATGTCCTTTTTATTTTTAAACCTAAGCAAAAAAAAGCTTCAAAGTGCAAATCCTTTAAAAAAATAGATCCCTGGCTCTAGCAAAATAAAAGCCAGACTTTCAAAAGAAAAGCAGATGTTTCCTTAAATTAATTGGACAAACACTTCCTGACATTGGCACATGGCAATGTCCTATAAATCACACTACTCTATTATTTTACCTTATCTTTGTACTTACTTCTTGGATCAAGGTTTAAATATATGATTTATATAATGAACCATTAAGATTTTGTAACCTTGTTGTGCTCTACCATTCTTGCTTATTAAACAGTAATAAAATTAGCCAAAGGGAGCTGAGGTTATGCTGGTAACTATGTCAAAGAAAAACAGTTGCTGAGAGGCCCATTTCTTGCTCAGGCTACGTGTCCTTTTCCCACTGGCAATCACAGACTGCACTGTGGCCCCAAAGACTGTTTGCTATTTCTTTTTCACACATGCCTATGCAGGAACATGGATTCTCTAGAGTGGGCTTTACTTTGCCCCTGGCCTTTTAGGCATTCTTTCAAAACCTATTCTTGCAATAGTAACCAATTAAACTAGTTACTAAGAAAGAAGCATGTTTCAGCACTTACGTTAATTGAACTGTTACAAACTAAATATGATTCCAAATTGTTTCTGTATTCCAAATCACTTCATGCATGCAGATAAAATGAAAAAATTACTAAATCGTTTTGAAATGTGCAAATCAGGCATACAATACTGACATTTAGATCTGTGACCTGATCACAATGTAGTAAGTACCTCTGAAAACTTTGCAGATTTTAAAGCTGTCATATGAAACCCTTGAACCACTGCCTGATGTGATATTCAATAAGTGGAAGTCAGGCTGCAATCAAATTGTGGAACTGTCTGCATCAGGGTTTTACTACCAATTTACCCAGAAAATAATCTTTCCCTGATTCATTTCACGGGCCAAGTAAGAAAGGAGGAATGACTTAATGTATAAAACACATGCTTTATTCTTTGGGACCTTGGTTTGAGTTCAATTTGTGGTCCTAACTAAAATGAGCAGCTCAATCCCCAATGAACAGTAGTCCATATCACTGAACTACCACACACGATTAGGCACAATTGGCTGTCTATGCTTAGGAGAAGTTGAAGAGTGATTTAGCATGGAAACTAAATCACTTCTTTCATCTGTAAAGTGGAGCGGCCCTTTCTGAGACTCTGCGACCAAAAAAATACACAAACCATATTGTTTCTTTTTTTCAGCATTTCTTCAGTACAATAAAAACAAGGGATAGGAAAAGACTCATTCTCTAGTAATAAAAGCCATATGGCAGCCCTAATTTGCTGCTATTCTCTTTTATTAAGAAATTAGTAACTACCATAACTGGCAGAGTGATGGTGAAAATACTGGTACATGGAACAAATGGATGCTGCTAAAAAGAGAAGGGGGAAAAATATGTCAAAGGAGAAAAGCAGTGATATTGGAAGCTGGCAAAAGCTTTTCTCTCTGAATCCTGGAGCAGGAGAAATGCTTGCTGGGTAATGCATCCATCTAGTTACATGTCATACATGACCACACTATTGAAGGGTTTAACTGTCCTGGGATTTAAACCTGTCACTACTGGGATAAGCTTCACTTGTACACAACAGAGTAGTGTAAACTATTTTGCCAGTGGTAGAGTGGTGAAGCTGTAGCAGAGAAGTGATTTGAGAATACCAAGGCTTGCACAGGAGCATGGGAAGGAGAGGGAATAGCTGGATGGGCTGTGTGGGCACAACGAGCTCAGTGAGGGGTGAAGGGAGATGCAGAACCACTAAACAGGGGATTAGAGGGAAGCTGAAGGGGAAAAAAGGAACCTACATCAGGGTGGTGTAAAGAGAGATTAAATTAAGTCACTGAATCTATTTCACAATACTCCATCAGAGGATATTGGTGAGTAAGTCCTATGGAAAAGAGAGATTTAGTATCTGTACCTAGAACCTTCCTAAAACATGAGGCTCAGAGTAAGACTCTACTATAATATTAGGTATTAACAGGCTCTATGAAGTACTGGAAAGGTCTTAAGTGTGGTGCTCCACTTTGAGAAATGGGACTTGGTAGCTTGGCAGTGGGATGCACAGGCATGGCATTCAGCACCTGAGTGGTGCAGCCAGGGTGATTTCCTGGGCATTCCTACAGAACAGCTGCCCATGGCATACAGACAGGAGGCAGAGAGGGCAGTGGAGTAAACTCTCAGCCCTTACACTGCAAACTTCTGTTCAACTCTGTTACTAACATTAGACCTCAAATTCACAAGCTTTTATTTTTAACTGTGATTTTTTTTTTCTCAGGAATTCCATTAATTTTCATTATGAACTGTACTTGCCTCTTTCATCTCATGAAGAAAAGACTATGACTGCAGGTACGTGACAGTTTTCCCTTTTTAGTTGCTGGAAATAAGTTAATAAATGCAGTCACAATCCAGGATACCATTTTCATTCCTTATTGATACCAACTATACTCTAACAATGAATTTCAAAGTGCTGCTGATGTAAACTCTACCTGAAGCCTGTTTGATCTCAGATAAGCATCTTCATCCCATTCTTCATTTCAAGAAAAGAAAATCTTACTGCACAGAAACATATTCATGTACTTTGGGTTCAGTTCAAGATAAGCTGTGCTTTGCAGAAAACCTAATTAATATCAATCACAAGGAAAACAGAAATTGGAAGGAAATGTTCTTTCATTTTTTGATAAACAGATCACCTATGATACAGACACAAATGGACATACCAATTTGCTTTATTGTGAAAGTATCTCCCTGCAGGGAGGATTTTTTAAGGAATAAAGAGGTAGTTGCACTTTTGCTCTTGTGTACATGACAGTAACTTTGTTCTGTTAAATTAAAGTTGAATAGTGCAAATCAGACCAGAATTACATCCTGCAAATGTGGGTTTAGTGGCATTTAAAAGAGTGTTTACTCCCAACACTCAAAATAATAATTATTAATTATAACTCATAAATACATCTTTTAATGTTCCTATAATGCATTCAGGCATTTCTTTTCTCCTTTATCTTACCCCCTGCCAAAGGGAAAGCCACAGCTTACGACCTAAGAGACCTTATGGGCTTAGAATAGAACCTTTAGTGATAAATATTCATAGTTGGAAAAATCTTGCAAAATCAGAGCAGTCAACTTCTGTCATAGGTCTGCATCACATAATAACATTTCAACTGACCTTTAAGGAATTTTGCTATTGACCAGCACCCCTTCCCATCCATGAATTTCAGTCTTGGAGGCAGCCATATAGCACTGGCTATGTAGCTACTTCCAAATGAACGTAGGAGTTAGTTTAGATCTGATTTATAAAATTTTCATGCACAAAGCAGAGTTCTGCTCTTATGAGTGCTCTAGGTCATATTGTGAAAGGGAGGGTTTGGTGGAAAGGTCACTAATCTTTAGAGAAGTCTCTATCTTGACTATCAATCCACCTTTAAAGTCCTTGATGTCAACATTTCAAGTGACAGTGTGGTATATACCAAGCTTGTGAAGAGATACAAGCATCAGACAGTTTTGCTTCATCATGGCATTGATTCAACAGTGAATTTATGTATGTGGAATATCATTCTATTTGGCCCCAAGTGAATATTTAAAAAAAAGATAAATATTCCATTTTATTACTTCCTTTGATCTTCCCAGTACTTTTAGCTTTGCTCTAGCTTACTCTCATCTGTCTTTGTATGATGCAACATTTTTAGCTGCAACATTTAGAGTTTGCCCAACACAAGACTATCCAAAAACCCAAAAAACCAACCAAAGGACTCAGCTGTTAATTAACTAAATGTTTAAAGGAAAGGCCAGAACAATGGATCATTGGAATGGCTGGTACAGGATAGCTGAGGAAGCCCCTCTTTTTCCTCTTAACATCTATGTGCACACATTCTTTAATGTATTTTAGATAATGTCCCTTCACAGCCTCTCCTTTCCTTGTGTAGTGATATGCTATGTTTGCCTTTATTTATTTATCTTTGGTATCTTTGAGAATTATTTATCTTTGGCATCCTGTGGCACTACTGGGGGAGCTTCTGATGCAATGGGTCATTTTAAGGACACAGAATCTGTGGCCCATGCTGAAAGGACCAATATTTTTATTTCAAGAGGAAAAAGTAAGAGGAAATAAAAGGGTTGGAAAAGCTTCCCTCAACAGCTTTGAAGGAGATATGAACATGAAGAACAGAAAGCATTGGCTAAAGATGAAGCTCCAGACCTTGGACTTATTCCTGATTCAGCATGTGTTCACTGCTATTTAGCTACTGGTCTGTAAGCTCTTGGTGGTCCATACAAGCAATTCTTGTCATTGCTTGTTGGCAGGTGCCACTAGCAGCCTGTAAGCCAGTCCTTGGATATTTCTGAATATCAATGCATCTCTAATGAAAAAGAAAATATTAAGAGCTACCACACTAGGTAATCCTTCTCTTTCCTCCCTTTTATTTTCATTTCTTAGTGTTTATCTGCACTGACATTAATATATAACCTACCCAGTCTACCTTTAACTGCAGAGTCTGCCTAGCAGTCCAGCTGCATCAATGCCATTTTACTGTCAAAATACATCCTCAGATACTTGTTTCCTTGAACCCCTGCCCACGTATTTTCTGCTGAATCTTCCCCACCTGAAAGATAGCTGGGGTATGCCTGTGTGGTATATCTGTAATAATAAACCTTAGCTACAGCATGGACCTACTTCACAGAATGCATTTGGGTATTGTATTAAGCTGTAAATAATATGGGAAGTATTCAGAGGGATGGATTTATGTTGCTATTTTTCAACTAACGTGGCTTTGAGGCCGAGTATATGTATCTGTCAAAATAATACACACAGCTCTGCGGTTAACTATTTACAGAGGATTAAAGTTTAGCTCCTAATAAGATGTTCTCTCTGATGCTTTTGCATTTGCTACCTAATACCATGAGAAAAGTCTGTACAAATTATAAAGAGAATGTAGTAATTCATGCAGATCCAAAATATTCTGTTCAAAGGTAGATATAGTGAAAATCCGGGATAGAAAAAGCAGTCCAGACAAAAGAATTTCTTGCACATTGTAAGAAGGAAAATGGAAACAAACCTTTATTGAAGTTTGGGAATGATTTAGACACATTTCTTGATTTTGGCTGGGTTTCTGTAAGGCAAAAGAACCATAAAACTGCTGTAGTAGAACTCACATTTCTACTAGCACTTCAGATGAAACCCTCCTGCCCTGTCAGAAAACTCAATAAGCTATTGAAAGAGAAAAGTCTTTTTGAGGATTTTGACTACATAAAAGCCACAAGGAATCAGTATGAAATTTACAGGTAAGTATTTCAATTTGCTATTTTTTTTTAAATTTTTCTCTCCATTATTTTGAATGTTTATCGTCCTCAGTCTCCTTTTGGCAGCATGTCATTCTTTGAATGAGGGAAAGCAGATACTACATGGCTACTCCTCTGCAGCTGTGTTTCTAAGTTAGCTGCTCTTTATTTTCTAATTGGGAACCATGCAAGCATATGGACTCACCACTGGTAAAAAATATTATCATTCTGCACATATCCACTGAATAACTAAGATTTTGGAAGCAATAACGACTTCATTAAAAATAAAATTGAAACAGTGAAATGGCATTTAAAATTAGAAAGATGACTTTATTTTTGTCTTTAAAATAAAGACAAAAAAATTGTAAAAGTTGTAGAAAATCACAGGTTTCTGGACATGTTCTTCCAGTTGAAATCATAGACATGCTGTAATCTTAAAGCTAGAATATATTAAAAGCTAAAAAAAAAAATAAACTAGCTAATAGTAAGGTCAGGTGAGCAAATTATTTCCTACTTAAATAAATCCCAGAAAAGTGGCAACTGAACTAAGGACTGTCACTGCCTTACAAATACTAGAAGCCAAAAAAGAGGAGTTTGTTGCTTCAAACATGAATTTGGCATATCATAAACTTTATAGAAGAATAAAGTTATTAGAATTTTAGCATCATGGACTCATTTAGATTGAAAAATACTTTTAGCATCATTGAGTCCAACTGTAAACCCAACACTGCCAGGCCCACACTGCTAGATGTTTCCCCAAGTGCCACAACTTCATGTCTTTTAAATATCTCTAGCAGTGGTGACTCAACCACTTCTCTGGGCAGCCTGATCCAATGTTTGTTGACCCTTTCCATGAAGCAATTTTGCCTGATGTCCAATCTAAACCTCCCCTGGTGCAATCTGAAGCCATTTCCTCTCATCCTGTTGTTACCTGGGAGCAGAGACTCACCCCCACCTGGCTAAAACCTCCTTTCAGGTAGTTGTAGAGAGTGATAAGGTCTTCCCTGAGCCTCCTTTTCTCCAGCCTAAACAAACCCAAATCCCTCAGCTGCTCCTCATAAGACTTGTGCTCCAACTATGTATTGTCAGGGGGCAAAGTCTGCAGGAAAGATAAAGCATTTTCTGGAGAGCAAGTAGTGGTACAGCATGTGACAGCATTCAAAAGAGTTAATTTTTTTGATTAATTTAAGCTTATCAACAGATAGTATGGATTCTGTGCAGATATTTACCCTGCACCAACACAGAAAAATGCCTGCACTGCCTGTTGACATCAGCCACCTGTTCAAGTTAGTTATAATACCTCATTGTGACAAACAGCAAGATCCAAGAGGCTATTATGAGAGGATACTTCAGTAGTAAATTAGGATGTAAATTAAGATGTCACAGACACAATATGATGCCAAGGTTAAGTTTTTTGATGTAATGAATGATTGTTAGTTGAGAGAAAGCCAGACATCCCAGAGGAGAAAAGCAGCTCTGTACTACCAGAAGATCTGGTTCAAAATTTTGCTACCAGTAAACCAGCACAGAAGCCTCTAAAGTACCTATATTCAAAAACCTCATTTGAACTGCAAAATGCAACAGAAAGTGAATATTAAAAGTGAATATTTAAAAGGTGGAATCCTCACATTTTTCTTATTTAGCCTTTTCCTGCACTTGTAAGCATCAGCTCCAGGTGAGCTTTGACTTTCCTAACACCATCTTTATGCTCAGACATTTCATAGTCCTTCCATAGACTGAGAAACAAAGAGAAATAAGAAAGAATCAGGGTTCACAAGTGAATCTGTGTCAAAAAGGGAAAATTGCCTATGATTCATAGCTTATGCATAAAAAGCTCTAGAAATTAACTTAAATTTGCTGAGGATTTTAAGCTATTCAGTTTAAGGAAGACCAGAATAATGGCAGACTGTTGCCAAGGGATTCTACTGAGTCAATTCCACCCAGCAATAAAATTAGAGATATATTTGAAGTTTATAAATGCAATTTGACATGTGTTTCAAAAAATATCTAGACATTATATTCATAATGTTAGCTCAATTCTCTGTGCTGGTTGAACAAATGAGATGGATGGCAGGAAGCACTAAAAGGAAGACAGTAGCAGCAAACTTCTTTATATCATTGTTTAAACTACTGTGACCACAGCTTTAATATTACACACTGTTCTCTGGCCTCAGTTTTGAAAATATTAAAAAGGATGGAAAAAGAAAAGATTATGGGACAACCAATGTCTGCATGAAAAATGGCTAAAATTGGCAATAACAGTTTAGCCTGGAGACCTAATGAGGACAGATGTGATGGATATGAAGAAAAATAAATGGAAAGAGGAGACAGGTAGAAAATTATTATTCACTGAGTAATATAATACCAAAATAAAGGACATAAAATCCAACTGTCTAGGATGTCTCAGACACAAAAAGAGGAAATGTTGGGATGCTGTGAACAGTCAAACTATGGACTTCATTGTCACAGGTGGTCCATGTGGTTACTGCCAAATTTTGCATATATTCAGGAAGCATCTGACAAACTTATGGAAAGAAATCATCCAGAGTAGTCTTGAAAAGTCCAAGCTGCAGGTCACTAGAAGGTGAATGACTTTACCACAGGGAAACACCACTGTCTAGATATTTGTATTTAGCTTATCCTGTCCTGACACTCCTCACTAGGTTTTATATTATATATTACACCCAGGGCACACACATATGCAGAGGATGTGATCAGCTCTGTGTTTCTTTGTGGTGCCCTTATTCCATGGAACAGGAGCTGTGCTCAGTCTTTTCAGTTGGCCCTAGTTGGTCCATTGTGCCATGGAAGCATCCACTGATCTTATAATCTGAAAGAGGCTAAATCAGGCACTAGGATAAAGAAAGATGTGTCCCTAATGGGCATTGGGCTGTCCGTCTTGAAATCATCCCAGGAGTGCCAAATATAAGGCTGGAGAGAAACAGAAATAAATAATAGAGGGAAATTAGTTTTCAATTGCTCATTTAGAATTGCTAGTTTCAATCAATGACAATTTTAAGGCATTAAACACATTCCAGAGTAACTTGTCAAAAAACCGCACCCTGCAATTGCTGACATTCTCTGAGGTTTTTTAATAAGATCAGGGTCAGTGATGGGAAATAAGCGGGAAGATGAATAGGATGTCAAAATTAAATTGAGTTCCAGAAGAGTTATCTTAAGTTCCCAGAAAAATAGAAACTCATGAAACTTTGTCTGAAACGAAGCGGGAAATGTGTGTTTTAGCTTAGAAGGAACAAGAAGGCTGATGACTGTCTTTAGCAGTAATAACAACCCATGCTATTTTAGCAGCTTGAAAAACAACCTCGTCCTTTGAAATCTGAAACAGAGAAGGTTCTACTTACTTTAAATCCTAATGATTTCTGGTGCATCAGGCTCTTTCATTTTTATACAGGGAACCCAGATTAATTGTTTCAACCATCTGACTATCCATTACAATCAGAGGATGTACTTCTTGTTAAAGTATCAGAACTGTTGAATAAAATACCATTTTAACAACCCATATGTCTGTGTTTTTGTTTTGTTCTCTTTTGCTAGATGTTGTGGCACTTAATCTTCTGGAATGTAAGTACACTATTGGCCAGGCTGTTATTAATCATCATTGTTGTCAATTAACAAAAATCCAGTGAAAGAAAACAATTGAATACCTAGTACTACAGAGCAACTCCTGTTTCAGAATGACGACAGTGAATAATAATATTACTTTTATTTGGAATTTGTCTCTGCATTTATAAATCCTGTCCTGGTCTGTGGTCTTGCGACATATTTGCACCATTGTTTAAAATACCATTTCTGCTTCCTCCTTGGGATCAAGGAGGCAGGATAGTGAGTTTGAATATGAACATTAAAGTGTTATTAAAAATTACTCTTTTCCAACCTAAACCATGCCATAGGTTCATCACAGCAAAACAGGTTTTCTCTAGTTGTCTGCAGATGACAATCTAGAGTTTTAAGGAGCTTGAAACAAAGAAAGAGAATATTTGAAGGCAAGGTTAAGTTAAAAAAAAAAGGCTTGAGAAGCAGGGAATCACACAGGAATAGATTTAGTTAAGGACTTCCAAGATAACAGAAACACTGGAGAAAGTGAAAGAAATAAAGCACAGCATTTAAAAGACTCGCTCTGGGTAATGCATTCCAGCAAGAGAAACCTGGAACTCAAAGGTAAGTAAGATTTTTGGGATTCTGAGGAAGAGGGTAGAGATGTTGAATGTTTTGCATAAAGCTATGCATCTCTTGGTCTGTGTAAAATACATAAAAATCATGTGGTGAGTACTGTCTATTTGCTTCCAATAGCTTGAAGTCTTTAGACTAAAAGTGAAATGACCTTCAAGAACAAAGGTATGGGAAGGGAGGTTTTTAATCAGTTTAGGAGCTCTCTTTTTTAATACTGTCTCCTATTTTCAAGTAAAGCAAGAAACCCATAATATTCTATTTAACAGAATGAATTAGACCCAGAAATGATGGCTGGAGGCAATCCAGGCACAAAGGAAAGCTTACAAATCCAGAGACCCAACTTGGAGGTACATCGTAGCAGACCAGTAGAATCCAATGAAGTGACTGGATGAGCTTCATAAAAAACCATTTGAGTTCATTTCTTAACAATATAAATGCTAAGTCCTTTATTCCTTCTGCCACATTCCAACTACTAGCTTGACTGCAGTGTTGCTATAAGTACCTAGTGGATTGGTTTTATAGTTACATTTATATATATCAAATTAGTGCTGTTTTCTCCCCTGCAAACTTGGGATTTTAATTTAGATTCTGCTCTTAGCTGAAAACCAGCACTTTAATGTCTCTTTAATCTACACTACAGTCTCTTAACTAAATGTCATTTCACACCTTCTTGGTTCTCCAATAAGGTGTTCTTGCCTTACTACTCTCTAAAAAGCACTGTTGTAGGGACTTACGGCATCATTAGTTTCTATGCTTAAACATGGAAAATGATATATAAGAACTAGCTTTATCATTCCTAATGTTTTCATATGCTTGCAGGGAACTGAAAGCCCAAAGGGGATAGAAATAAAAATGGAAATATAGCAGCATTGTACTAATATAGCAGTGGCTGTGAGAGAATGAATGTTATGCTCTTGAGCTCAAGGAACGCTGATGCAGGAAAAGATTGACTCATCTGAGCTCAGAAACCAGAGACCACCTACAAGAACATGCTGGACATGAAGGAAAGGCTGGACACACTCAGTATGCCCTCTTATATCTCTGAACTAGAACCCCAGGACACGGGGCTATCTGATAATGCAGAACAACTTGGATGTACCAGGCTATATGACATGAGGGGGGTCGGGGGGCCATGTGTGTCAGCTGTGTGATGGATGTGAGTCCTTGTGTGTCCTGTCCCACAGTGAGGGACTGGGGGTGGGTAGGGCTGCTGGTGAGACATGCATGAGTGCAAGGGTGCAGATTCATCCACGATCATTCTGGTCACTGACTGCAGCATGCAGTCCTCCTTTTTCCCATGGAATGGGCCACTTCTCTTCTCTTCCAGACTGAATGGAACGACATAGTGACAACTGTGCAGATTTATATATATATATATAAATATATATATATATGTGAATGAGTCTCTGAATCACAGCTGTAGGCACCAGGCTGTTACACTTGGTGTTTACTCTAGGCCTGATGGAAGAAAGTATTAAAATGACTGATAAGTTTTCTGTGGTAACAGTTTTTAAGGAAAAGTTAGATATTCTGGGTCACAGTGCGGGAAGTTTATTTACTTCAGTAATTTAAAACCTAATGACTTTCATGGTTAATCCTGTTTCCTTTGCTGCTGCCTTATCTCTTTTGATAATGATGTAAGCTTGAATGCAAGTGTGAAGGGCATAGGTTTATACCTGGAAAATCACTCTATTTGATCATGCAGATCTGTCTCACAAAGACCTGAAACCTTGTGAGGGGCTATGTGCTACATTTATTACAGTGACAACACCCATTTCTTTCCTGATGTTCTCATTGAAAATGAAAATTGCCTGCTTCCAAGTCCTAGAAATACATAATTTTCTGTATATTTCTTTTCCCTTACTTACTTCAATCTCTTCTTCTAATCTAACTCAGCATTACATGTATCAGCACTGGTGACAACTCAAGCAAGTGAATTTAGAGTGGTTCACTTCACTGAAGGCCTGACTCCTTTGCTGTTGGTATCAGAGACAAAATTCAATTATTTCATTAGTGCACAGAATCTGCTAAATAACTAAAGTTAGAAAACAGGGAACAGGAATGGCCAAACTTTTGGAAGAAATAATTCAAGATGCCAGATTACAAATTTAAAAGGAAGTCCCAAGAAGAGTAGATAACTATGGAGAAAACTGAAGTTTTGCAGTGTAGGTATATATTGATTTCCTAGGAAGTGTTCTCAGTGAAACACTGGTGGGATGAAGAGTTTCTCCACATTTCAGTATTCTCTTTGGCTTGTGAATGTCAAGGGCAATTTGTATTTCTTTCTGGAACTGAGATGTCCTCAGAAGTAGCTGAGCCATATGACACAACCATGACTCATTTCTTGACTCAGCTGAGTTCAGAAAGAATAATGGAGGAGGATTGATAAAGCTTGGGCACATAACAGCTCACAATTTCAGGCAGTTTGTTTGGTCTCTAAATGAAGTGGGCAAAATTCTGAATCTCAAAGAAAAAGTAGAATATGATAGCAACTTGAAAAAACACTGCAAACCCAAAATTTCTCTATAAAGCTGTAAATTTAAGGAAAGAAGATTAATATTTCATCCACTTACTAGCTTGCATGTAAATGAACAGAATTCCATTTTTTGTTTTGTATTGTATTGCTTCTCTATTGAATTAAGTCTTTGTCCCATTTAAAAGCCCCATCTTGTTCTGTCAATCTCTAAAGCAGCTATTCAGCAGCCAACCAACACAACAGAAATTGCCTATGCTGAATTTTCTTTTCCATTTTTGCATTGTATCCTAGTCTTTTATTATAATGGCACTGCCAGC
Organism: Agelaius phoeniceus; assembly: GCF_051311805.1. Lineage (NCBI taxonomy): Eukaryota > Metazoa > Chordata > Aves > Passeriformes > Icteridae > Agelaius > Agelaius phoeniceus. The sequence continues at coordinate 56,850,110 of NC_135268.1, forward strand.
AGAACTATAGTCAAGCGTGTGTCAATATTTCTATGCCAAACACTGTTTTATTAGTAGATGTTTGTAACAAGACCATTCTAATTTGTATAATCAAGATGAAGCTAAATACAATTATTCTCCATCCTGACACTAATTTTCTCTAAAAATATGCTTTTTTTCTCAATCTCTTTTAAAAGATGGACAATCAATAGGTTAAAAAGCGCTGAGGTTGAAAATTCCATATTGCTGGTTATTCCTCCTCAGGTAGAAAGAGACAAGAAAGAGCATAAGAGACCATGTAAGTATTTAACTTGTGTTTTGATACAATATGCTGGAAACCAAGGTAGTCCTTCTCATGTCTGAAAGAATGATTTTTCTTCAGAATGTTTATTTTGACCTTGGTCTACAAAGTAAGAGACTATTTGAAGCTGCAGATGTATTTTATCTTTCATTTAAATAAATATGTATGTAATTTGTATTTTCCATTGCACACTGCTTTGTCATTTTGGTTTTTTTCCCTTTTTCCTCCTCTTGAGTGCAGAGAACACTAACAATACTTGTGTCTATGCCATGGCTATTTTCAGGAAAAGTGTTTGCTACTGACCACAGCTACGAGTGTGAAAGGAAAAGATAAGCTAGTAGGAAGCATTGCTTCATTTGCATACTATTTTTAGTACAGACCAATTCTTTCATCTTTGTAATAACTTCACTTCTTGCACAAGGTGAACTAAAAATAGAACTTGTTTCTCCCCTGGTAGTATAAGGCAACAAACTGTACTGCAGATGTCCAGCTTTCAGATCTGCTGAGTTTTGAAGTCCAGAGCTTTTGACATTTACAGACTCACAGGCTCTCTTAAAATAGTCTTGAAAGTTCAACCAATGACCAAAAGATTGTTTGAATTCCACCTAATACCATGGTAGATTTTCATATAACCAGTCATTTCTTTCAATATTGGTGTTAGTAATCTGAGGTAAATAATTATTATGGTTTTAGCTTACAATGATGCCAACAGATGTGAGCCTAACCATGTAGGGCTACAAGAGCTCTCGATCGTTGTCTCTTTTGTCTCCTTGTCCCTCTTCTGTACCCAGCTGCATTCATCCTGACCTCTCCCTTCCACTGGGTCAGGTGGGTTTTGGTCTTTCCTGTGGATGGATTCATCCACTAACAGGTAAGGCAGATAACTCCATTACTTAGTCTTCTAGTGAGCTGAGTCTGTTCAGACAAGTTCTGGTGGTAAATGCTGGCCACACACAGCCAGGAGCCTCAAGACAGAAGGGGGGGGTGTGTGTGTCTAGGGAGGATCTTCCCTTTCTGCTGGTCATACATTGAGAGTCTGTCTAACACTATTCCAACGAGCTGTACCCCGTGTAATTTGCAATATAGCCAAAGCAATATATCAATATAGCAAAATTTGCAATACAGCAAAAGCTCCTGCAATTTACCCTACATGCTGCACCAGAATTGAGGCTCAGTGATTTTCTGTGACGATTATTTGAAATATTTTCTTGCTCAACATTATAGTTAAAGTTCATAGCCTGCTTGTGGTAGTGGCTTGTTGGTATTGCTTCCCAGGGGAGCACTAGGGCTGTTGGATTATCACCATGCCATGCAAGCTGGATGATACAGTTGATGCTGCTCCTGCACCCACATAGCTTAGCATCACATGCTAAGAACACTTACAGGCAGCTTGTTATAAAGCACTCAAATGGCTGCTCAAATCCATGAGCTGAAGGAGCTCATTAGATCTGCCAGACTAAAGATTCACTGTTGGAACATTTTTAAGCGGGCAGAAGAGGAACAGTCTTATCCATGAAATTTTACCTCTGGATAAACGCATATCAGGTGAAATTTGTATTTATTAATATTTTTTATCTGAATTTTGCACTAAAAATCCCCAAATGAATAAGAGTATCAGCTCCTGTTCACAGACTTGTCTTTCTACTTTCCCGTGATAGTAAATCTGACGCCTGCTAAGAGGTGAAAACGCTTTTCATGCAATAAGAGATGCCTTAAAATCTTTTAACTTCTTTTTTGATGGATTGGTGCAGCCATTTGGGTGTACATATAGTGGAAGTTTCATTTACATTTTTAATTCATAATGTTATGTGATTTTTTAGTATATGTTGTTGCTTTACCACAAATAAATAAATAAAGCACTCACTTTGGCACACCGATGAGAATGAATCATCCCAGTCCCCTGATGTGATGATGTGACTCTTTTCTGCACCTGTTGCTATACAACCTTATTTTCTTGACCATGGGTGTCTTGAAATGTACCTCACTTTCTGGGTGACAATTTTCCAGAATTACAGTTTGCATAAAATAAGGAAACAACTTTAAACCATGAAAAGTTTCCTATTTTTGACTTTGTGTCTTTCTTTATGGCAGTTCTGAAGTACATCTCAGTCTATGAAGATATTTATTCAACACAATCTTCCTCTCCAGGTTTTGTTCCTTCTTTCTCCAAGAAACAAACTCAGAGTTTGTGCATGGGTTCATGCAGTAAAACACAGATCTCTGGTAGTTTGTGATTTCTGCTGGTCCGTGATTTCTGTGTTCATATTTCTCAGTGTGGTTGTCATGTTCTGCCATTTCCTAAGAAAGTGATTAAAAGAGCAGGGTGCATGGCACAAGGTCGTGGTGTTCCCTGCAGGCTTGACAGTGCAAAACATTACCAAAATACCAAACAGCATCCATACCATCTGTAAAGCTTTACCTTTTACAAGCAGTTGTTTGTTTCGTGTTTATCAATATTTCCAGTTGTCTCGTACAATCTTCTTTAATGCTTAATGTCTCAGTAAATATGATTATCTTTCAAGGAGTTGTGGTCCTCTCTTTTAAATCAACATTCAGTGGTATATTGTTTTAACTGTTTATTGCTGCTTGGTAAATCCAATCAATCAAGCACTGTCTCTATTCTGTCATTGTACTTTATTCCAGTGGAAAAGTTTAAGTACACATTATTTTTGTGTTGAAAATTTGAGAATATAAGCTCTACAGAAGCAGCCAATTGATTGAAATGGTGGAATGCTCTGCAACAGAAGAGTTTTTCCCAGGAAAAACCTGCTAGTCCTAAAATCACAAAATACATAAATAAAAAAAAAAATAAAAAGGAAGTAAATTAATTAAATTAATTATCACACAATTACAATAATGGAAAGATAAAAAACTAATCAGACATGAAGAACAGCTTGTATAAACATTAACTAGGCTATGGTTAACCATTCCTTAACCCTGACTTAAGAGATCCATTATGGGATTCATGGCAGACAGTTAACTAATGCCTAAACCATTCCACAGTAATTTAAAGCTGTGGTAAATGGCATCACTCAACAAAGCAATCACTCTCAGTTCCAACAGTTATTTTTAACTGGTATGAAGTTATGCTAACTCTCTCTGCCCTTTCCCTGCCTAAACTCCACAGGCTAAGTTGTCTTCACTAGCTGTCCTGTTACTGAAGCCCGGGCCAATGACATTGATTGTTTGGGGTTCTTTTCCTGGAAAAAAAAAAAAAATTACACTGAAGAGCAGCGTCAAATGAATTTGGAGGAATCTCCCTTGGCTGAAGATGCATTTAATCTCTTTATAAATATATTTATTTCCTCACCATCAATTATTTTTACTTTAAATGTTGTTCAAAAACTGTGTATTGTAAAGACCCATCTAACAGCTGGTAGCTATCCAAATAATTTTTTTTCTGCATTCTCACTGACTAATGATCAGTCAAACTAGGGGAAGGAGCCGAGTTTACACAAAAGGTAAAAATTGACGGAAGTGAATATGTCCCTACTGAGTGTTGAAGAGGTACTGGCAGGAAGGAGTGAGGTTACTTCTGGAAGGTTATGTGGCTAAAAAAAACAAGGCTCTGTATTTGTTTAGTATTTTTACTTCGAAATTGTGGATCAAAAGTGGCAGTGAACTAAAAATTATGCTGGTGACACAATGCTGGGTGGCACTGCCTGTGTAGAGGAGGATCAAAATATCATGTGAATGAGATGGATAACTAACGACTGAAGTAAAAAGTAATGGAAAAAATTTAATAGCAAAAAGTTCAAGGTCATGCAGTCACAGCCCAACAGGAATTTCTGCCAAGGACTGTCAGCCTATATTTTGGAAACAACTGAAGAGAAGGAAAAGACTTGGGGCTATTCTCTGGCTACTGGTGAGTAGGAAAATGAAATTCCTTCTGTGTTTTGTTTGTTAGTAATTCCTCTTTCTGTCCCTCTTTTCCCATGTCTCACAAGGCACACATTCCTGTCTCCACACCACAGATTACTGCTTTCTCTCTGGTAGGGATGCAGCAGGATCACTCAACAGGAACACTCTGAAAAGTATGTGAGGAAAAGAGTTGGAAGCCGTTTGAGGTGAAGTAATTGCAAAATGTCAGTGCATATATGGAGGCCATGTCATGGCGGGTGTGTGCACAGCCCTGGTAAAACATGCTTGAGAAAGATTAATGCAAAGTGGAAGAGGTACCAGGTCACTAAGTTGGGGGCTCTATTCCAGAGCCATCTGTCTGATGGGAAAAAATATCTGTTATTGTCAGGCTGGAGATTGATTTGCTATGAAAAATTGTTTGCTATGAAGCCTGTAATAGCAGGGACATGAACTGTGTCTTAGGAGGCTTTCAGTCTTATGTTCCTGGGCAGCAGCAAGTATCTGATGTAGGCAACATGCAGAGGACTGGCCTGTAACAAGTACCTGAAAAGAGCATTTGTGCTTTAAAAATTTAGAATAGTTTTTTGCTTTCAAATACATATATTTTTCTGCAGACATTGTTTTATGAAGTCCAGAGAACAAGAACTGACTTTGTGAGAACCAGATGAAATGTTTAATATATGGTTTATAGGTAACACACGTAAATATTGATGCTATAATTTTCTATAATCCATTCACTTCTGAATTATTTTTTCCCTACAACATCAGGTGTTTAGGAAATCTGGACAAGCAGTCAATTTAAACAAACTCTCTTCTACAGCTGGGAAGGAAGAACAATAGAGCTTAGAGAAAATGAGATCTCTTGATCTGATTCTGACACCCTGCTGCCTCTCTCCCAGCCCCAGCCAGTGACCAGTGTCAGCACTAATGAGGGGGAGACTGCAGCATGCCTGGCTGTAGCTGCTCTTTCTTCTTGTAGCAGCGTGGATGACCTCCCCAGAGCACACCTCTGAATATGCAAGCTATTAGCTCATGCAGCATTTCTGGGGATGGCAGTCCCAGAAAATTTCCTCAGACACTGTGCTCCTGCAGATGAGAAAGCAAGTGGTAGACTGGGCCACATGGCACATGGAAATGGGGAGGGCTGGGAGGAGAGAGCTGGAGAGGAAGACGACAGTCTGGTGTTATTCCAGGAGGCGTGGGGCGCTGAGGGTCAGCGTGTGTAATTGTCTTCTTGCATCTCATGATTAAAGCATTTGAAAATTAGTTAAAGACCAGTTATTAAATAGAAAAGGCTGCAAGGGAAAAAGCGTCATTCTTCATTACATAGGCTTGAGATGAGATCCAAATCCAACCTGCCACATGTATTCACTCAGCTGCACATGCTTGGAGCCAGAGGAATGACAGCTTGATACCTACCTACATGTCACTCAGTCTCTTTACCCCAAACAAACTTTTGCTTCTATGGTATCCTTTGCTTCAAAGCAATGCTGACAAGGATTTATTGAATTAACCTAAATGGCTTTAAGCCCCAATTCATGCTGGTGCAGCATGTCTCTATCAGAGGTTTGCACTGGTATAACTAATTGATTTAGCTACAGATGGGAAAATTTTCTTAACAAGAGAAGGCCTAAACTGCTGGCCAGGCTGCCTTTGTTGTTTGCAAGTAATCTCCCTCAGCCTGTTGTTAGCATAAATTCTGCTCTATTTTGGATTCCCATAGAGCTAATTTACACAGGAGCCACACAATAGCATGGTTTACATTTCTTGCTCCTTTCCAAAATGGACTGCAGGATCCGAAAGTAAAAGACTTTTCATGAGTTGTCTGCATTTCTGTGAATATTTCATTTCCTCTGTCTCAGTCCTCAAGTACACTGTGGAAAAGCAATTCATTTGACAAATGAGCTTTTTCTAATTGAGCGCAGAAATCAGAGGATTCTGTTCTGCTCCCGAAGTGACTGGACACACAGCACCCTTTGAATCCCATTTCTGATACATAGTGTTATATTAACAAATCTGAGAGCTGCTTCCTTTGGCTATCCAGTAATACTCAACATGAATTTTCTTTCGTTGATCTCAGGGCTAAGCTTATCTGCTACTGTGCCCGTGTGAGCTCAACTGAAAACCTGTGCACATGTGTGAAACCACTGTGATGAAATCCAAGCTGATGTTCACAGAAAATGTGTATGTTCTCACCTGATTGAAACTAAATTGAAAATGAAAACAACCTTTTTGGTGGGGAATTAGATATGAGGTCCAACTTCTGGTAAATAAAGTATGGAGTCTTGTTATATATGGGTGTAGAATGTGTGATGACAGGATCTTGTTCTTGTGTATTTATTGCACACCATAATGATAAAACTTTCTTATTTAGTTTTAAAAACACTGATTTCCTCCTTTTTTGTCCACTTATGCACTTTCAGACCTAATAACATTTTCAGGGGAACAGTGCTGAAATCTGGAGACAGTGATACAATGAGCTTCAGCAATTGTTATCATTCCTCAAGGTGGGCAACGTCTTAGGAAACATTGTACATGGAATATATGGAACACCGACAGCACATTTGGCTCTATTTGTTACTTCTCCAAACATTCTGGGTTTTTTTTTTCATTATCAGCTTGAGTCCTCTTTAGTTTTTTTTTATTGTTCCACTAATTGTGAAGTAGAGGTACAGCTTAATGGGGCCAAATGATTCACATTAATGTAAGGAGTATCTAAACATTGCAGTCTTTGCACAGCAAGAACCATATTTTCCTTGAGAACATTTATGCTCTTCACATATTTGAATGATATCCATTTTGCAGTCTAATCCTACAAAGAAATGGTTGGAATGTGGGTCATTAGAGAAACTGATAAAGAGAGATTTGTAGGTGAGTACATCATAATGATATTTTATTTGCCAATATTGTTAACTTATGTTCTAAAATAGTTTTAAACTGTTCATAGAATTGAAGAATAAAGGGTTTTGAAAAGAAAATAAACATAGGTAGGCTTTACCATACTAAGCAATCTTGTTGCTGCCTTTAGCTCAAACCAATTCGAAATAAAACAGTTTCCATAACAGGAACAAATACTTCCTCTCTTTAAATTATATTGTTATGGCCATCTACCTTTTCCTTTTTTACTGTGAAAAGATAGACATGAATAGGTAATGCAATTTTCAAGGAGAGCTGTTGCTGCAGCCCAGAAATGTGAACTTATAAGACACAATTTTATGTACGGCAAAGACTTTTGAAAATTACCTAAGGAACAGTTGCTGGAGAAGGAATTGGGATGTACCTTGACTTATCACATTGTAGCTTAAAGCCCACATGTACCTTTTCCAGACATAGTTTTCACAATACTGTTAAATTTTCACACTGCTTTTCCAAAATATTTTTTAAAAAATGTTTCCAAGTAAATTATCAATTTCTGAATGAAAATCTTATATATATATATAAGATATAGATATATTTTTATATATAAATCATATATATATATACATATATATATACATACACTTCAGAATTAAATTCTCTCTGCAATATCAGTCAAAAATGGCCGAAACTGCGCACTTATATGATTGGGATATGAATATCAATTTTATTTTTCATTGCAGGAAGTGTCCTAACATTCCCAACAATGCTGATAATTTTTCAATGCTTGTGTCATTTGTAGCATGATTTTTTTCTCTGTATTAAGAAAGTCTCAGGCTACTTGACAAAGTGCAAGGCTTAGTTGTGCAACAGCCAGAATTCCAGCACGGAGGAGCAGAATTCATGGTAATAGGCATTGATGTTCCCTATAGACTAAACAATGCAGTTAGGCTCCAAGGATGGGATTTATGGCAATCACCATGGTGGTGGAAGATTTAAGGCAGGCAACAGTATTAAGTCATTTTTCCATCCATCTTTTATGATACTGTGCCTTTTCCAGATTTCCTGCATCTCAGCTGCTTTTGTTTGCTCTCGCTTTCTTAATTTCTCCTCATTTCCACATTCTTTGTTTTCCTTAACCCTCTGCTTTATATACTCAGTGCTGAGTAACACAATGAGGAGACATTCCTGTACATCTCTCCCCCTAAGCACCCCACACTCTATTAAACAGTAGTTAAGTCTCATGTGAGTAACAGGTATGTCCTTGAGGAGCCAATACTGATTATATTGATAAAGATTAGTCCATAAATAAAATCAAAAGAGTCCAGACTCATAAAGCAAAAAGGCTGGAGAGTGGCCCACTGGAGTCTGAACTCACCTGTCCCTTTCTTACTTCTGACCTCAGTTAACATGAATTAAACATGTTGCTGCTTTTTCTTCATGTTTCTATGTCAATGTCAAGAACTATTAACAATCTCTCTGACCACATCTTTTAGAAGAAATAAGTGACCAATGTAGAAATGAAAAAGGACCCTTTTAGCACCTTGGGCACTTGTGGAGAGAGAGCACAAGAGATTATAGAAGGGTATAAGCAGACCAGCTGGAAAGTAAGAGGTTGGTTGAGCAGCTGATGTGAGAAGAAGGCATCACAAGAGCAAGAACTGGTCCTGGATGCCTGTGAAATGAGATGAGAAAGCAATTTTCCTCATATATACTCTCATCCTATGAAGACTTTATGTATTAATTTCATGTCAATGAGTAGCCCTACTGACTTCATTAGACCTACTAATGTGTTCAAGATTAATCACATGCTTATATTTTCCCCTACTGAAGATATATTTTCAGGAAAAATGTTCTTAGAACACTTTTCACCTTACATTAAGGTACTGCCTCAGATGTGAGACCTATAATATTGCTTACCAGGGTAAACACTGGTGACCCACAAATCACACAAAAATCACCCAGCATTTGACCTTTGTGGGAACCAGGCCAACAGCTGGATCGGCAGCCCTTGGCTGAAGATGCAGCAGCATCACACTGGAGCCAGGGAATAGTAGAAGAGGAAGGGGAAAATAGAACAAAACTGAAAAACTGACTATTTTCAGTAATAAAAATATCTATAGATGATGCCTGACATCTGAGCAGAGCCTAACCGCCCCTCACATTTATCTGAATTTCTTGTTGTTCTTGATTAAGCCAAGCTGAAGCAGATAGGAGGTGACACCTGGGAGTGTGACCACTTCCCTCCTCTGGCACCCACAGCTTCACTCCAAGTAATGGCCAAGTGTCTTCTTGAACTGGGGATCACAAATCTGGAATCCTCTCCTGACAGAAGTCTTCTGTAACTATTTCTTCAAAGAATTGACCCAGGTCTCTCTTTCCCTTAATGTTCAGGCAGGGAGAGGTGGTTTCCTCAATTCCTGTTAAAGATCAGAGCACTCTCTGAGGAAACAAGATCCCCAGGCTCAATACCTTCCTCAGCATGAAGTGGTTCAAACACACCTCTCTCTAATTAGTGGGGAATGTGCAAAGAAGCCTTTTGAAATTCTTTTAGAACTTCAGGGTTTGGCTGAAACTCTGTATCACACTTACCAAAGGTGGTGTGGGCTGCCCTCCCCACCGTGCTGTGCACAGGAACCTGGCTGAGTGCTGAGTGCTTTAACCAGTGGACTGGTTTGCAAACAGGACTTCCTAAGGAGAGGTGGGTATAGCTGGTGCCTTGGACTGCAGTGGAGTATTTGATAGGAGATAAGCATTCATTGCCCCAGGACAAGCACTTACAAGAGAACCTGGGAAAAGAAATGCCTTGGGAACTTGCAGATGAAGTGGGGATATGACTGATAATTCTTCAGTAGACCTTTGATAGGTTTAGAGCCCCTAATTTAAAGATGTTGTTGCAGTGGATCTTCCCAACATAAAGTTCAGATGGTCAGAAAAACTGGAAAACTTTGTTTAAATGAAAACGTTTTTAATTCATTCCCCCCTCTTCTTCTTTCCTTTTTACATCTTCTTATGAATTTGAATTCTTTCTCAGAATTTGTCTCTGGAGGGTTTCTCTATCTCTCTCCTTAGGTTTCTCAGATTCAGAGAGAAACATAAAGACTGTTTTAACTTCTACCCTGGGATTAATAGAATCAAGCCTGTCTAGCTGCTGGGTAAATCAGAACAATTTCCCTCTCTGCCAAAAGCCAGTGGTTTGTCACAGACCTGCCTAAGCCCCTTCATTAAATGTGGCTTGCAGTTCATGCTGTGTACTGGTAGCAGTTAGCTGAGGGAAGAGAGATACAAATAATGACCAAAAGGCTAAGTAAGACCCCTTCCAAACATCTTTCAACCACATCCCCCAAACTGAGAGCAGATCTGCTTTGCTGATTGTAAATGTTACATTATTTGGATGGACTCTTTAAACCCTGCCATTTTTGGCATTTAAAAGTAAAAGAATAAACGGAAACACATCTGGTTTGCAAATGTGCATGCCATGTTTGAGCTTTATGCAATTTCAAATTAGTTTTTAAACACTGAAAATCAGGGTTCATAAGGGAAATGCCTACTCAGCTGATTGTAGTGCAACTGGTGCAGGTATAACAGGCACCAGACACCCCTGGAATAGCAGATCCCTGTGTATGGCTACACAGACACAGGCAGAAAGAAAAGGCAGATGGTGTACTTAACTGCACTTAAAATGATTGTGTGTGTGTCAATAACAAATGCCCAAATCAGATTGTGCCATAAAAATCAACTATATGTGCATGCTGGTAGAACAAATGCAGTCCTATAGGAAAAAAAAAAGTGGATTCCAGAACTCTAATGAGGTTTACTAGGATGGTGAGTTGTTTTCTATTTGCTGTAGGTTTTTAAAGCCTTAAACATTAAATAATTAATAACACAATAACAAAAGTAAATAAATCATAAGGATAATTCTGACAAATAAAAAATGGTTTGCTATTATTTATAGCAAATATTCTTAAAAATACAAATTATGTCTCCTGCTTAGATTGCTAGCAAAAGTTGCTGCCTCCTACATTCTCAAAATGCCTGCCTTCCTTGAACTCCATGATGAAATTTTGGCAGGGTCAGCTGAGTTCATAATTTCAAGGTAGATTAAGCTGTTTATGGGTGAAAGTTAGGCCCTGTGGTAATCGATGGAGTCTTTACTGTCAACCACAGCATCATACATATAAATAGACATTTCATATAGGACTTTAAAATAAAGAAATTTTACTTTTCTGTATGCAATTTAATGTTTTAACAGTTGCTCAGTTTTTGAGAAGGAATTTGCTCAACTTAGTTAAATAGCACAATTAAAGAATGTAATTCCTTGTAATTCCCCTGTATGCTCACTCCTCTCTATTCCCCTCTCTCTGCAATGTAGAGAGTGTGAACCCCTTACACTGAATGTTATTCACTGTTAGCAACCTTACCAATTTAAGCAGGAAAGCTGTTGGTGTAATCTGAGAATCAGTTTGAGTAAAGTTAGCAAAAATTGGCTGTAAATCTGCAGCAACTTCTGTCAAACTCAATTGTATTAATCAAATTTGTGTCAATACCTTACTTGTTTACACTGAGTTGCTCAGTATGCAAGGGTACTAGCCCAAACACGTTGGCTAAGGACAATTTACGACGTGCTTCCTCTCATGGTGTTTCTCTCCACATGGAGAGCCATGCTGACATATCATCCTAATGCATCCATTTCTGGAACGAGCAGAGCTTCCTCTAGCAGGAGTAATAGCAGCTTAGGTTTATGATGACACTCATAGAGTTTAGGCTCTCAAATCTCTAAAGTACTTTTGAAAATTGTATGCAATATTTATTACCCCTCCAAATTGCAATTCAGTGGAGTAGCAGAAGAGAATTGGACTGCCTTTCATTACAGTTTCCTGACCTTTTGTCTAATGTAAAACCCTATTTTTAATGGCTGGTGTCTTTGCCAAACCCTAAGAATTGCCTTGGATGGCCCTAAATATGCCCCAGTGGGTGTGAGTATTATGACATTGTCTAATTATACAGTCACATTTGAATTTTGTTCTAAACTATTTGTGCTTCAGTCTGTGCATAGGACAGAAGGAGCTTAACTGAAAAGCAAATATTCAATTTTAGTTCTCTTCCTATTGCTCAATATGTCCCCCATGCCTTATTTACTGCACAGTATCCAAACCTTGCTATGAAGATAATTATTGTGTCCCTTCCAGGTTTTATTATGGTGCCGTTGCTATAGTACCTGAACATTTTACAAACTTTAATGAATTTATATGCACAAAACCCCTCTGAGGTGAGGAGTAGCATTATTCCATTTTGCGTGTGCTGAACTGAGACACAGAGAGTTGAAAATAATCCCCCCAGTCCTCTAAGATTTGAGGTTATGAGTTCTGAATTTTTGGTGTGCCACTTTATACATTCTAAATTGCACTGCACTGCTTGTGTACGAGAGTTATCAAATCAGTCACTTGAGAAATCAGGAGCGCACAAATAACGCAAACAGAGGGCTGGAATAAATCACTTGCTCACTTCATATGACAGTGACATAAATCCAGCTTTCCAGACCATTCTTCCATTGTCTTAACTGGAGACCACCTTTCTCTTCCTGAAATCCTTGCCCAAGTAACCACTTTTTTGAGCAAATATGCATAGGATCTATAGGCAATATGCTTCTCTCTACATCAAGGCAGGTCTAAATCCTTCTCCCAGCAGAGCAGAAGGAAACACTGCCAGCTCTGCAGGTCAGCTGGTGATGGCATTATTTGAGGAGAGCGCAGAAGGACAAGGTTGTGGCAGAGATGGTAAATAAGTGTTTTGCTCTGATGCTCACTGTAGGAAGACTGAGGGGAGCCCTAAACCCTTTGAGAGGACTCAGCAAGAGATTGCCTGAAACAGAAGAAACTGTGGAAGAAGTAATTCAATAGTTAGAATAAACACTAAGAAATCACTGAGACTGTACGATATTCCCCCAAGAGCCTTTAGAGAATTAAAGGATGAAATAGTTGAATTATTGATGGTGGTGTGTAAACTTTACCCTAAGGTTTCACTCATTTTTGAGATGGGGAGAATGGTAAATGTGGCACAAAATTTTAAAGATGTTTCTAGGGAAGATCTCCAACCCTGTGAGCTTGCCATCTGCACTTGATAAATTAGCAGAAGACATGATCAAAGATGGAATTAGTGGAAATCAGGATAAATGTGACTTACTGGAAAGAAAGAGTATAGTTTCCATAAAGGCTAGTCCTGGCCTTTAAACACAATGGAAAACACTTGAGAGGACAATGAGCAAATCATTAAGGATGACCCTGAATTTTTGGACAAAGGAGATTTTTGGACGAAGTCCCTCATCATAGAATTTTAAAGAATGAAATTGCCATGGCATAAGAGACAAGGTCCTATCTTGGATGGATACTAATCACAGAAACATAAACAGAAGGCAGGACTAAATCTTTGGTTTTCAGGAATGAAATGAGGGCTCTTCTAAGAACTGTGCTATACAACATGTCTGTAAGTGACCTGGCACAGCAAACATAGAGGTGACAAAAATAGCTGAGCTGAGGGAGTCAGTGTCCAGGCTGACTCTAAAAAATTGCAGAATGGCCTTATGAGACTAGAAAGCAAGATGGAAGTAAAAATTCTATACAGATAAAGTGGAGCAGACAGAAAATAATAATCCTAAATTTGCATACTAAATAATATCCTCTGACATGCCTATTATTACTAAAGAATGAGACCTTGGGTCTTGTCACAGAGAGTTCCAGAAAAACACCAGCTCACTGCTCAGCAACTGTCAGAGAAAAAGGATGGATTTCAAGGGGAAATTAGAAAAGAAATGAAAAGCAAACAGGAAAACAACACTACAGTTCTGTGGTAATGGTCCAACTGCCCCCTGAGTACTCTGCATCATTCTTGTCCTCTTCTTCCAGAAGTGTATGGTGAGACAGAGAAAAATCTGAAGAAGGGAATTATGAGTCACAAGTGTTGTGTGGCAGGGTCTGTACCAGGAAAAGTAAAACAGAGTGGTCTTCTTACTGAAAAGAGAGGACCTGCATGTGGGGAAAGAGGCACCTTGAAAGTTCATGAATGCTGTAGGAAAGGTACAGGCAGGAATTGAGTGCTCACTCTCTCTTCCTCTACAGGGATCAAGGGACCATGACATGCTTTCACCTGTAGGTAACAGACCTGTAAAGCTCCTCAGTGAACAATGCTGTGTGCCACAGTAGCCTCAAGAGAAGATTGGGGAAGCACTTGGAAGAGACTTGTGCTGTGGGTGAGAGAAAAGCTACATCAGGTGTAGGATTGACCCTTGCTGAGGATTCCAGAGGTGAGTGAGTGCTGTGGGAGAGGCAGGCTGTGCTCACCCTGCATGACACCCTGCCTGGGGGTCCTCCACCCTCAGCACCCTCAGCTGGAAGCAGGGAACCAGGCTGGCAGGACCCTGCTCCACAGCTGCACCCCTGCTCTGGTGCCTTATCCTGCTGTGAAGACTCAACAGGTATGTGGTCAGGTATTATAAGGCAAAGAAGGTGAATTGGATTATATCCTCTCTTCTGATTATAGGATAGAAAAACCTCTGATTGCAGCATCTTGGGACTGTTACAAAACAGGCTTGCAAAATCAATGCCTCGTTATATTTTGAAAATGAGCTGAAGCTGAGAAATCAAACCCACACAGAGATGATAGAGCTGATGAGAGCATTTTGAATTTCTCTGTTTGAATGAAATACAATGAAAGCTGGGGATCTGTTTAGGGGTACTACTGCATTTGGGAAATTCTCACATCCACACTGCACACAAGGCACAGTGGGAACAGACACAGAGGAGTCCAGACTTGAGTCAAGAGAGGAAGTAGACATCAATCATTAGCAGTAAGTAATTTGGACCTGGCACCTTAAGTGCCTTAAATGTTAGAAGTTACCCCTGAAATGGTATCCTGATTCTTAAAGGAAGATAGTGAATTACTTGCTGAGCAAATGGATGACAAAATCAAAATGATGAACGTTGCCAAATCCTGAAGAAAGGGTAGAGCCTGGGAATAAAGAGTTACGAGACAGGGCAGGAGTGAATTGCCAGTTTACAAGCAAACATCATACAAAACACAAGCAATGTAAGCACAGCTGTAAAGAATAGTCCTTTCTTTGGGACAGTCTTAGTTGAGCATAGTAAGTGAAATCACAGTTCTCAGGCAATTCACCTTATATAAATATTGCTGTTATCACTTGTGTATGCATGGACAGACATGAACCCAAATAACTGATAATATAGAACAATCCTCCCTCTTAAAATGGAGATGAAATTAAACTAGATATATTTTCCTTTAAAAGAATCTCTTGCTATTATCTTCAGAGTGTTTTTCTGATAGTGAAATGAGTGATAAGAAGGTTCTAGAGGAAAAGGAAAGCCTTTTAATTTACTAAGGAAAAACCCCAGAAGGCTGCTGTGACTGACAATATTAAAACTTACTCTTCTGTAATTGATTTGTGTCTAATCTAAGTTATTTTCTCAGCATTAATGTTGGTCCTGACAGTGAAACAATATTACTGATTCCAAGAAATATCAAAGATCTGATTTTTTTTAAGTAAAATAAACTGGATGGCTGGGAGGCAAAAAAAGAATTTTTCTTGTACCATGAGTAAGCCAGTATGGATATTTTAAAGTCACTTTTGAGACTGACCTCAGGTTGCCCCACAGGAGTGCGATTGACCTCAATTTGAAGATTGACCTCAGGCTGCTGTCCTGTTCTATTTAACAGTGCATGGCTGCACCAAAACAATTAATTTGCAATGCAGAGGTCTAACAAGAACTGGTCTGCAGATAACTCATCTCTTCTGGGTTTATTCCTCCTTGCACTAAAAAAGAGGGGAGGGAAAGAACAAAATGGCCTGGTGCTGGAAGCCGGGAATTTTGGCATGGGAGTAGACAGATATCTGCCAAACACTTTGAAATATTTGAGGTAGAGCAAGTTGATGAAAAGCTGACTTTGCAGTCCCTTGCTGGTCACTGGGAACTGGTGAAGTTGTTGTAGATAACTGGCTTTTCCAGATTTTGAACAAATCCTAAGACTGAGAGTCATTAGACATAGAACAATACCTTGTAGAGGAGATCATGTTTTGTCAGATATATTGACTAGGAAGACTGCTTTTTCTCACACCCATCATTATGGAAATCATATTGATTTATTTTGCATTCATCAAAGGAAACTAAGGTTTTAAAATTACTAAAATTAGATATTTATGCTAATTTCACACACAGGCATGAGAGTTACATTTTTTTGAAGCTGAAATTTTGATAGCAGTGAATTTCAAACTTCCTACAGGTAGTATAACTAGCTCAAATTAATACTCTTTTTCCACTCAGTAAGGAGTCTGTACACTCAGGATGGTGGTTAATATTGCTTTACAATGCAGGTAAACAAAAACAGAAGAGTAAGAGAGCATCAATTTTCATTGCACTGATTCAGGGCTGTGTGAAAGTTCTGCAAGCACTTCTGGTTTTATTATTTGTGGCATTTATGAAGTGGATATCCACCTGCAGGAACCTTCAGATAGTTTTTGTTACTTCTTCTTGCCACTGTTATTCTATAGAACGTCAAAATTAGGCTAAGTGGTCCCTTTGCTGAATGTTGCAAACTCAAGTATAAAACTTATGCATTGTATCTTCATGCAAAGTGGAAGCTAATTTGCTCTTACACTCTGCAAAGCATTATCCTCAATACTTTTAGTTTAAGAAAAGTTTCAGATTTCAGGGTTTTTTTAGATACCTATTTTTAGATGCCTGATTTTCTTGTTTGGTAGAATTTTTAAATTTTTTTTTTTCCTGACCTAAAATAATATATCTCTGGGAAGAAAAGTTTTTACATATTGATGAGGATTATACTGCTTTAGAGCTTGCACGGAAGCCTTCAACCACCATTAAGGTGTTGCAGGATGAATGTGGCTTTTTTAAATCAATGAGTGGTTCTTTTTCACCTTCTACATGATACTTTTGCAAAATATAAGAGTTCTTTTAGAGGACAGACCTTAAAAGTAAGGTCTTAACAGCCTGATCAAAACTTACAGTTTCCACTGTGTAGAAACATAAACAACTTGAACAGTATTTAAATTCCATTTTAGAATGAAAATTTGCATTTCACAAAATTGCTTTTTCTAATATGATGCTCTCTTGAAAAACTTCTCATGTTATTCATCTCTACCTTGTTAGGCTATCTTGACATTCTTCATTTCTGTTTGCAAGTGTCCTAATTATTCTTTCATTCAAGTGCAGTGTGCTAATTGAGAGGGAGAAAGACAGTGAGGGAACAGTGAGGTTGCCTCTATGCACTTGTAGTGGAATTGTGAAATAGTTGCTCTGAGAGGAATTAGATATTTAATGCAATGAAAGTGCCTATACCTGAGGATTGAAGTGGAGATCATCAACTTCCATCATCCTAGAATCGTACACCAAAGTACTCAGGCAGCTAGACCTTAGATTTTACTTTTCCTTGATATAAACGATGGTTTGGACAGCCTGATGGAACTGAGCAGGCTGGTGTAACATTTATTCCTTTATGTTTTACAGGGAACTTCGAAGTAACAGCTGAAAACTAAAGGCTACAAAACCTGTTATAGAATAAGTCCTACATAATTTGGGTGTTTGTTGCATCTTCTGAAGTGACTTGGGCAGATCTTTAAAGGGATTTAAATGTTGACAATGTTAAGGGATTTTCATACCGAGGCATTTTAAGAATTCTTCCAAGTACTCCTCTGTATCTTTAGCAATGGAAACAGTATCATGGAAACTCTTAAAGACATAATTAGCTTGCACAGCAGGTAGGTGAGATTCATTCCTTCTGAAGGTGGACCCAAGTTTTCTAATTCACACACTTTTGAAATGTGATTTTTTTCCTTCAACTGCCCCTTATACTTATCATAGTCTATGTATAAACTTAAAAATGAAAGAATTTATAGCACAGTTATAGCACAAATCCAACTTGTTTGATTTCTAGTCTCTGTGTAAAAGCTGAATAACATTTCTAACGTTTGGAAGTTGGGAAATAGGGATCACATTTTATTTATCTACCTGTGCCTTTTGAAAACCAGCTATTCCGTTTTATTGAAATACATAATCTTAGTACACCAGATATCAGCACTATGGAATGTCATCTGTCCCCATTTTGTATTATAAATCCTTGTACATTGCAAAACCAGTTAGATTAAAGAGCAGAAGAAGCAAAAGACAATGAAGAAATTGTAAATTTGTATCTCTGTGTGTGGGCCTGGTTCTCATTTGTACCCTCTTTTGTTTATAGTGGCAGAGAAATATGGCTCTCAACTATGTGCGAGAGCATTTTGCAGTAAGTTCTGTGTCACTGAAAACTTGTATGAGCCTGGCCCGATGCCGCTGCCAGCTGTGGGATTATGGTTTTCGGCTGTTTTTATCAGTGCAATTATTTGTATTAGTGTAACAATTAACACCAGTTGTTGACACAAATATAAAAGAGATTTAGGTCTGTAAGCCCCTATAAAATATACAAAGGGACCATATACTTTCTTATATCAGAAGTTGTCTACAAGGTACTTTGTAGTCAGGTAAGAACTCTTTCATACATTGTTCACTTTATTCTTCCTCAATTTTAAGTGGGAGAAGAACAAACTTGAGTTGCATAGCATGAAGAATCAGCTTCCCACCTCTAGTCAAAAGTAGGCTGTATAAAGTTGGCTTTGGTGTTTTTCTAACAATAGCTACTGGACAGACTGGCTGAAACCACTGGCAAAATACTGCATGCACACACTAGGAATAAATAAACATCATGTCTTATCTGCACAGAAGGCTCTGCTATTCATTTTTATAGCTCTCTCTTTGATATGAGTTGCTTAGGTGAATTGCATGACAGGAGTATGAGCTTTGCAAGGATGGGTAAACTGGGCCCTACGTATTTGAAGTAGCATACTTAGCTAACCCATTCATCAAATGAAAACAAAAGAAATATAATTATGATGGGAGGAGGAGTTTTTCATATTATAACTTCATCTGGCCTTGTACCTGTTTAATTGTGAGTCCCCTGCAAGCTCTTTTCAGGCAAATTCATCTCTTTCCATATGTTTTTTAGATGCTGCAATATGAATTATACTTATTATGGAAATGACAGCCAAATCTATTTTGCTCTGACAAGTAATATGCCAAGACAGCCTCTGTTCTGTCAGCAAGCATTGCCAAAGTACAAATGCATATGGCAGCAAACCTTTTTCGAGTTAAAACAGAAATGCTAAAAACTGACTTTGCTAATTTATCAAAACTCCTTCCTGGCTCTCACAGGATTTCTTCTGGCAGCTGTAAGACATCCTTCTCCAATGCAACTGGAAACATTTTGGAGCTAAGTCAATATTTTCATTCACAATTCATGTTAACACTGGACCTGAACATTGCAAGGTGCTGAATCTGTTAATGGGGAGGCAACCAACACTTTCCAACAAAGAAATCATGATCTTACTCTAGTGGTTTGCTGCCATTGCATAGGACTGTGTAAAATTACTTCTAGCTATAAAAAATGGTTCAACATACTGCTAAATGAATTTAGGCACTTTGTCCCCATTCTTCCCTCTCATTGCATATAAATGGACCTGTGAAGTCAGGACAGAGAAAGATAAGTCCCAACTCCTGTTTTTTTCTACAGAATTAAAAAGAAAAAAGAAATGAGCTTTCCTCTCTGTCCTTCCTGCAGAAGTTCAGGTGCTCAGTATTCCTCTGGTAGTGTCAATAGCCTTAGGGCATGCTCCACCACACAGGAGAGCTGCTTTGTTCCTTTTCTACTCACACATGTATTCTTATTTTGCTTCTCAGGATAGCAGAGCTCCGTGCCATTGTCCTTTAACCAGTGGAGAAATATCACTGAGCAGTTCCATGTTTTATGAGCCCGACTTGGAGAAGGAACTGCATGCTTTACATCTTCAGGAGTTATGTACTATGTCATTTGTTAACTGATTTCACTGATAAAGCTCTTCAGTGACTTAAGACATTTATGAATGCTGCTGTCATGTCTCTTACCTTTGCTAGCTCTGCTCAGTACACAAAGACCCCATTTTATAGTCATTGTATTGGTTTCTCCTGTACAGTGACCCTGTTAGTAGAAGACATTTTAATTTTGTGTAATGTAAGCATCCTGCTGGATAAGGCTTATTTTTGAAGGTGAATGAATCCTGAATTTCTTTGGTGGAGTAGCAGTGACACCTCTGATAGATGAAGACACTGTAATCTCATATAAGAGATATGGCAATGAAGGTTTCAGTTACTCTCTCCCTATTCTAAAGTTTCTTGCATAAGAATGGAAAAGCCTCTTCAGCCACTCAAAATACTAAATCTTTTTTTGGCATTTTTAAAATGAATGCCTTTTAAGTACTAATGATCATAACCCTAATCTTTCACTAGTATAAATCATTATAGACTTTATTGGCTTCAAAAATTATACTGACTTGCACTAGTTAAGTGTTTAGACAAGGCCTCTAGGGCATAGCCATTAGAAAACAGCAAATTTCAATCGGTTTTATTAATTTGGGTCATGAACTGACAGTTTTTCTGTGTCACCCTGAAATATACATCTCTGAGATCTTGACACTAGCAAAATAAGTCATATTGGATTCTGGTACAGGAATTTCTTCAGAGAGGGCCTGATCCCTCCTAGTTTTCATCCCCTCAGGAATTTGTAGTTACATACCTTATGACTTTATGTTTTGAGAATAGAATTATCTCTGCTGTTTCTCAGAAAATTCAACCTTGATTTTTTTCCCCACTCATATTTAAGCTTCAAACATGTCCTCTTTGAAATTAGTGACTCTCCTTGGCAGCAAGGAAGAGCAGAGCTGAGTCAGCTGACAGCTCTGTTTTGAGCTGCTCCTGCAGGAATGCAGAGGATGAACACACACAGAGTTGTATCTCTAGAATGGAGAGTCCCTAAATTGGAAAGGTCTGCCCCTGCATCTGGCCATCTACTTGGCAGACACAACAGTGCTAAGTTTAGCTCTGTATCGATTGTAATTTGCCGTGGCATGCTGGTCAGGAATGAAGATCTAGAAACGGAAGATTATAATGTATCATTGCATTTACTGTATTGATATTATTGCAAATCGTTCCCTAATTTCTGTAGAAACATTTTGGGCACAGCCATATGAATATACTAAATATAACAGTCTTGTTTCATCATTTGGAGAACCAGGAAGGTGTTAGATTTCATACTGTGTAATAGAGTTAATCCATTTCATAAGTTGGGAATTGTTTAAGATCTGTCTGAAGATTTTTCTAACTGCATTTTTCATTAACCAATGTCTGCAAATTTGTAATAACAGATTTGAAAAGTGACTGTTGATAAGAAAAGAAGAGTTACAAAACATTGAAGAAAAATCTGAAAATGCCAAAGTAATTAACTTTCACTAAGTAAAGAAAAAATTTCCAAAGGCTAGTGGAAAACAGCCATTGTTTCCAGGCTTTCCAGCAGCTCTCCAACTGTACATCTTCCCAGAGCACTTAATTATAAGACAGGGACTGTAAGGGCACAGGTACACCAATAGGGTGTGAAGGAGGAACTGGGAGTAGCTGCTAAGATGTGTGAACCAGCTGGAGACACCCAGGCTGAAGAGACCCCCAAAGGAAGTCTTTGCAAGGGAAGGAACAGCCAGCCTGGCCTTTGCCTTTTGTTCTGCTTAGAAGTGTAAAATTCCATCTTCTTTTTTTGGGCACTACCACCAGATAGCAAGGCTGGGGTTAGCCTCTTCAACTTCATTGCACAACAATTAATCCAGGTGTGGATATGAACCCTACTGCATGCATTTGAAAATGTAAGGGAACCAAAACTGGAAACCATATTGAGTATAGAGGGACATGTGAAGTACTTAGATATTGTTGTTTTGCCTGGACATACCATATTAAAAAACTGGAATAAATTTACCAAATATGCAGAATAGATTTACAACTTCTATTGAAAGAAAACATAAGAAGCTAAACTAAGCACAACCAAGTACCAGCCCCATTTTGAAAAACTGGGGTTTTCTAAACCATGTTTTATAGGGTTTGCCAGACAAGTACGCATAGGCAGGGATCACTGTCCTTCATAGTTCCAGCTGACTACAAACCAGGGAAGTCTAAGGCACTCACTGTTTTATACACACTGTACCCTGGAGCACACTGTACACATTTCCCTGAAATGGTGTCAAGTGCTTCAACCCTCAGTATGCAGCAGTATAACCACATCTGCACAACACTGCAACACTGCAACATTGCAATTAGTCCTTCTGGTGTTGGTCAGGCATGAGCTGCACCTGGTAAATCCATGTTGGCTCTTCCCGCTCACTTTGTGGTCCTCTGTGTGTTTGGATATAGCTCCCAGGACAATTTGCTCCCACTACTTTCCTAAGCCCTGTTGTGTTACACAAGGTTAGGATGACTATTCTCTTGTTCCTCAGAGTCTCCTCCTTGCCCTTGTAAAATAGATGTACAGTGTTGGCCTTATTCCAGACATTAGGAACTTCCTCTGAGTGCCATAACCTTCCAAAGATGGCAGAGTGACCTTGCAATGACATTGGCCAATTCCCATGGCACCACTGGCACCTGCTGTATCCCCTCCCATCCAATTTGTTAAAGTGGTCATTACCTCTCTGTATTTCATGCCATGCCTCACTGCTGAGGTCTTACACAAGGCTTAAGAAGCTGTGCATGTGCACATTTTATTAGTAAAGCTGAGGCAGAGAAAGCACTATGTCTTTTTTTTTTTCTCCTGTCACTAGGGCCCCAGCACCACAGCTTGCTCCTGTTTTCCTTTGCTTTACTTTTGCTGATAATGTGCTGTAGAAGCTTTCCTTCTCATCTTTCAGATCACTTACTAGTTTCAACTTCAGCTGAGCTTTTGCCTTCCTAATTGCTTCCCTGCAGGCTTGGACAATGCCTCAGTACTCCACCTGGCTTGCCCACTCCTTCTTCCATGTGACATAGATCCTAGGACTTGTAAAGCCAATAAAACGTAGTGCTGTGCACTGCACTTCTTTTCCTCCTTTGTACCATTTGCTAGGATCAACTCCAGTCATCTCTGGCCACTCCATACATCAGTTTAATGGCTGTCATCTTGTGATCACTGCCACCCTGTGACTGCCTCTACAGAACACCCCATTTTAACTTCTTATGGTAGCCTAGAAACTAGGAGACAGAGCAAATAGTTTTTGTTTCCTTATAATAAACAGAAAATCCCTAGTTGGAAAACAGTGGATTAGTAGTACAACTGTACTGAATGACTGTTGTGTATCTTTAATGTGGCCAGCTCTTCACAGATGTTTGGGCCAAATGATGCCTAGTTCTTCAGCTGAAACAAGGATAGGCTTTCTATTTCCATGAAAGGAAATATAAAGGTGTACATCTAGCACATTTACAACTAGGATTATACCAAATGAGACTGGCAAAACATGCAGCATTCACGTTCCAGATGTTAGTCAGAGTAATGCATCAGACAGAGTAAGGCTTTCTTTCCTCCTAATGGTGTTCAAGCATAAACAAAGAGTCTAAAGTGTTTGCAAGCTACCATAATGGAAACCCACTGTGTTATTTCAGAAGGGCTAAATAGACCAAGATGCCCATATATGAAGGTGAGAAAGAAGAAACCTTCAGAAACATAAATTAACCGAGCTTTGTGGAACATGGTTTTGAAATTGTTTCCACCCTCCCCCATTTTTTACAGGGTTTTTCCACTCAGATAATGTAGATGCTTAAGGTACAATTATAACATCTTCAGAGGATTGTTAGATTATATGAAAGAGGAAATAGTAATATATGTACAGAGAGATACTGAGAAAGAGGGTATGTGGTTTTGAGTCAGAAATCCTCTGATCTCAAAAGAAGCAGATGATGCAGATAAAATACAGGCTTCACTGGCAGAGCTAGTAGGGAACTTTTATGTGTACATAAAGCAATTATAAAAGGTGTTTGATTTTGCATTAAAGCAGCCAATTAGTTCCTTTTTTGACTAAAAATATATATTTCTTCTTTTTGTGTTTCAGCAAACAACAAACCAAACTGAATCGTGGTAGAAGTCATTGATTAGAAAAATCTTTTAATATATATCCCCGACATCAAGACCCCTTTCCCAATGTCTGACAAGCTGCACTCAAAGGTTTTCCAACAAAATTGGCAAAATGGTGGCTTCATAAAGGTAGCTTTGCTTCTGGGATCAAACTGGCTGTTCAAAGGCAGAGGCAGAGCCCTGCTGGCTGGATAGCCCACATGACTGATGTTGGCTCAAGCCGTGGTGAACCCTGCCCGCGGGGCTGTGCCATGCAGGGTTGTTTGTTGGTTCAGCAACTGTATTTCCCCTGAAAACAGGCAGGGGTCAAGACATGCCAGCAACAGGTAGGTGCCCACGTCACAGAACAGAGCACTCAGGGGCTGCAACATGCAGGAGAGTGCCAGAGTCTCTGTTTGCTTTTCGTGTAATTGCACTGTTGTATTACACAATGTATTTAGCTTTTCCTCTTGTGTGGGAGCAGCTTTCAGGAAGGTTTCTGCAGCATAATAGCTTCCCATGAGGGATGATTTCAAAGGGCAACTCTGAGATATAGGTGAAAGAAGAGCTGTTGGTTTTAAGATGTTTTCATAGTGTGTTTGAGAGTAGTCATGTTTTAGAGTATTAACACTCATTTATAAAGGGATATTTACTTAGAGGTGAACACTATAACCTGTCTAATATTCCCCCCACTTCTTGTAGCTCCTAAATAATTACTGTTATGAAAATATTTTAAAATAAAATATATTAATATTAATAATGATATAACCATGATGGTTGTGATAAAATTCACTCATAGGAGTGCATGTAGAAGTCCTGGAGGTTATTTTTTAAGTCCCAAGGATCAAGGTTGCTATCCTGGCACAGAATGAAAGGGATATACCCCGTCACAGATATGTTTGGCAGCATTTTAAGGATTTGAGAATGCTTCATTCATATTCACAGAAGCACTGAAGTAGGTCAATCACCACTATGTGTGGTGCTTATGGAATACACCAGTAACACTGATTTTTCAGCCTCTCAGCTATTGTGAATCTGCTCACATTCACTGACTAAGGGAGATGCCCCAAAGCTTACTTCAATTTCCACTATGAAGCAATGACAACTCTGTCACAAGATAGGACTAGCACTAAGATTTTAAGCCTCATGAGAACATCTTGGTTTTGATAAGACTTTCCTGAACCTTGTGTAATGCATTTGGAGACAATATATGTGGTTATTTTCTTGGGTAAGTTCCAGAAAC
Source organism: Agelaius phoeniceus (assembly GCF_051311805.1). Taxonomy (NCBI): domain Eukaryota; kingdom Metazoa; phylum Chordata; class Aves; order Passeriformes; family Icteridae; genus Agelaius; species Agelaius phoeniceus. The sequence goes on from NC_135268.1 coordinate 56,875,339, forward strand.
CAAAGTATGATAGGACATATTGTCCTCACCAACCTTGATTTTTACCATGGGAAAAACCAATTTTTTTCTGAGCATAACAAATGCCTTCCTTACACTTTCATGGGGTATTCTTCTCAAGGTAGCAGCCAAGGGGAGAGGACACAAGCAACACTCTGGTTTGTAACACAGACCTTACCTTTTCCATGCTGAGCATAAGCTACTAAATCGAATACATCTCTTCCAAGCATCCAGTCAAGAATTTTTATGTGTGCTGTTAACATGAACAACCTTGATAGCTTGTTACTCAGATGTTTTTAAGAATTTTGGTTAGACACAGCCCTGTAAAAAAAAAAAAAATTGGGTGATAAATTCACAAGGCTTTCACTGCAGGTTGTGTTGTAAAAAGGTATTTCAAAAATAACTTTCTCCTAGAACTCTTAAGGAAAATATACCTTTATTATTGGCAGAGAGTGCTGCAGTTAGATGCTTACAAGCATTTGGCATCTCTCTTTTCTGACTCTCTTTTTCTCCTTTTTTTTTTTTTACGTGGTTGATGTTTTAATTAAAAAAATCTAGTAGAAGCCGAAAAGATCAACTTTTTCAGATAGAAAACAAGGAAAACCTCTACAAGGAAACAGTCTGTTGAAAAAACACATTGAGAAACTGAACACTTTAAAAAGCAGGAAACTCTCCAAATGCATGACAAAGGTTTAAGGTGTGTGCTTTTGGATGGGAACAAAAAGGTCTGTTCTGAGACATCCAGCTCCTCTATTACCTCGAGCTTACAGACTTTTCTTCCTACTAAAAAAGAAGAAAGATGTATAATGTGGAGGCTGTCAGGGTAGATGCTTGAGCTAAGGAGGGTTTTAATCATGCAAATTTTTGTGATACAGAAAAAATAACACTGTTATGAAGCATCTTTTTACCCCCCCAGTCTACTAGTCACAAACAAGGGGAGCCTTGTCTGCTGCTGGGAAATGATGGATTCCTGTTGCTGCCATTCCGAAGGATGGGATGCACGGAGGGGGAGTAGGGCAGGATGCTGATGTTGGCTGGCATCACTGCTGAAGTGCCTTACACAGCGCCTAATCACCGGCTTCTGAGAAGGAGGAGGCTCAGGGAGAGTTTGTTTTTCCTATAAATTGATCTCTGATCCTTTCATCCCCCAGTATAGCTGTACTTGTTTAGTCTACTGAGGCCTCTTAGGGCTAACACGTAATGAAGTGGACTCACATAAGGGTGTTCACAGCCACAGCAGTGCTGTTAGCTGTGCTCTTTAATGGATTTGGATAAAACCTTGCTCAGCAAATAGCCTGCTGAAAACAAATATTCTCTTTGTTGTCTTAGGATGTACTGTCCCTATTACTGTACTGCATTTGTTCTCAAAGCGACCCACGCACGCTCTGGTTTTGATCTTTGAACTTTGAGCTGACCCACTGTCAGACAGCAATGCCTCCCTGTGAACCTTAGCACAGAAACACAGCACTGGCTTTGAAATAGCAGCAGAACGTGGGCTGTCCTGGTGAGAAAGCCATGTGGTAGCTTTCTAATTTATTCATAATTTTACTTAAATCAGAGCTTGTATGAAAAAGTAAATTAAGTAAATACCCAGCTGAATGCAGTCTGTTTGAGCTGCTCCACACTGTGCAGCCAGCTGTGAGGGGGAAAATACAGCCTAAGTATAGCAAAGGCTGTGAGTCCAAAAGCTCAAGGGGTGACCAAAGCACCCAGCATGTTCTCAGGCAGTTTATTAACATGGCAAAAATCATTAAATCCATTCTAGACGTCACTGCAGAAATGAATTAATTGCACACAGTAAACCAAATAGTGTTCTACTTTCTGACTCTGGCTACACCTTGATTTGGACTGTGAAAGGAGCCAGGGCATGTCTTCATCTCCTGTGATGCCATCTTTGAGCACTAGAACTTAGATACCAGGTGATAAAACAAAAAAGGTATTAAATTTCTCACTGAAGTCAGTAAAAAAATATGGAATTTCATGTTGCTCTGCCATGCATTTAGGGATGGCTCAACTTCACCTTTCTTTCCTGTCTGGGGGCAAGGAAAAGACAGGACTTTGGTTTTGTCCCCTTGTTTTCTGGCTGAAGGCATGTGGTCAGTGCTGAGCTTGAGAAATTGCTCTCTTCCAACACCTGTGAGTGACACTGTGTCCCAGGCCACTGGTGGCCCAGCCCAGGCCAGGCAGGGCTGTTAGCTCAGGGCTGAGCCCAAAGCCACAGCCTCACCACTAGCCAGCTCCTGGAAATTCTGCCCTGGTATGTTTGTTCCCCTGGTTGGCAAACAGATTTGGGAAAGGGTAGCAGGAGGGCATGTTAATTCAACAGGTGTGTGTGCCTTTGGTGTACCAGGCTGCAGATTGAAAAGGCGTGATGGTGTAAATAGGAGGTTTAATATTTCACCAAAATGTCAAAGCTTAAAATGTCTGCTGGAGCAACAGAAATGCCTATATGAGGCTGGAGTGAAAGCACAGACCACTGTAAAATTCTTGCAGCATTAATACCAATGTGATCATTAGAGTAGTTATTCACTGCAGATATGGTTAGTGGTATGCAGGCAGCAGGGTTTTAGTTCGGTGGCATTTTGCTGACTTTACAGTAAAATGGTCTTCCTTTCCCAGAATTTAATGTGCTATGCCAGGACTAAATTATATAATGGATGCCTGGGACTCTCTATCTTGTGGTCTGATTCTATAACAAATCTCACCCTTCCTTTCATCAGAGAGGGCAATTAATGGACTGTACTATGATTTCCATGTGATAAAATCTGCAGAGAACTTTTTTAGTTGTGTATATATAGCCTTGTGAATCACTTGACTTCAAAAGAGACTGCATTGTGCAAAGTTTAAGTACAGATCCATTTTTTCTGCAGAAGAACTCTTTAATGCATTCAGATTTCTGTTTCTTTCTGAGGTAAAGATTTCTAATTTTAGCATTTAGCTAGCCATATAGAGCCGTGCACAGATGTTTGTAGCCAAAAATTGTTCAATATTCATGTAGGTTCAATGAACTAAGAACCTCTCCCATAGGTAGGAGTTATAGGATAAGATTAGTGAAGTCTTTAGTTAATTTACTAGTGAGTGATCTGCTCTTCAACTTCAGAGTGCAGATCAGTGGAGGAAAGGCAGGTATGTGTAAAGCAACCACCATGTTATACCAAAGAAAATCTGATTATACTGATTTTAGCAAACTGAAATGACTCACACTAGTCCTGAAACTTTTTTTTCCTGACCTGAAGGACATCATGTAGAACAGATTTAAGAAAGAAGGAAACACAAAAAAAAAAGGGAATGAGAATACTCTGCAGCTTTTTATCTTCATTCATCTGCAGTAGTAAAATACTCTTATATGAGTATGTGGTAAAATAATCATTTGTCAAAGAGGTAAACTTACTGTACACCAATGGTCTGCACTTAAAATATCCCTAGTGTACTATGAACTTTATAGTGTTCATAAAGTCATACTCAAGAGTCAAATATTCTTCCTTCTTCAATTACTGCAGTTTTCCACTGTCTCTAAGGAGGGGTTATTAAACACTCAGTGTCAAGGCACACTACAGTGTATTTGTATGATGTATGATTCATTAGGTCACTTTTTTTCAAATTTTATTTCTGATTATATATATGTATGGTTAAGATGCACTCAAAACCCCTCCAAAACCCCCAGAAAACACAACAAAACAAAAACCCAAACAAATAACCACCACCACCATCACACCATCATCAACAACAACAAACAAAACCAAACAACCAGAAAACCACACAAAAAAAAAAGGAAAAAAAAGAAAAAAAAGAAAAAAAAGAAAAAAAAGAAAAAAAAGAAAAAAAAGAGAAAGGAGTCCCCTAAAAGCCAGGCAGTCAGTAGGCACAGTGATTCTGAGAACATTGTGCTGTAGTCCATAAAAGCCTGAGGTCATTTCTGCTTGGACATTGCATAAAGTGTGCCTGCCAGTTTCAATATATAAAATCCAGTGCCAAGTGACTGAAATTAGGGTTTTACTGTTTGATCTTTCAGGCAAGTAAGCAAATTGTCACTTTCGTTTCTCAATAATTGCTGGGATAACAGATCTGGCCATTATTTTTTCCAATCTACACTATTAACCAAGGTACGGAGGAAGGAGTCTGGTCAAAAGTAATTAACAGTTCTGAACAAGTTTTCATTCGGGTATTTCTTTTACACATGTCAAGGGGAGTATAGCTGAAGAAAAGGACAAGGCTGGTTAAATGGAAATGAAGGTTCCAGAGGAAGTTATGTTCTTTTAGAGGTAATATGCTAAAAGGCTGAGATTACAGAACTATTGCTGAAGGAGCAGCATGCTCTCACACATTGCTAAGTGTCCCCAAGCTGACATCATCATTAGTTATTTATAGCATGCTAATATCTGAAGGTCCTAGTCAGAAGTAGGGCCTTTGGATATCACCCTCTGTCCAAAGTGGAAGAACGTCCTCCATGCTGAAAATCTCACAGTGTCACTTAATCTCCTTGGGATTGAAGGCAAGCAGAACAACTTGGGGGGGGGCTTCAAACAAAGAAAAGATTTTTGAAGGAACAGCAAAAACTGTTCATCTCAGAGAAACTTTTCTTGAATTGTAGATTATTAATTCCTTAATGGAACATTTTGATTTATTTGGCTGACACAGGCAAGTACTAAGAACGCAATGAAATGTTAGTCAAAATGAACATATGCTACCCTTATTCAAACAAGCATAAGTTTATACATGGTAAGCACAACATTTCTTAAAGATGATCTTAAAATAGTATCTTTCATGATCTAACAGTATACACAGGCACACAGTCAAGAAAAGGAGTAAGAGAGATACAGGAACATACATATTCTGTCAAGTGACTGACGGTGGAGTGTGCAATTTGAGAATTCAGAGTAGTGGCAAAATTGGAGGTTGTGATAAAACGTTTTTGAAGGTTGACTATTTTGCACAACATTTCAGTCAATACAGCTGCTCTATTTGCCTTACAAGAAAACCATAATTTCTTACCAGAGAGTGAAGTTCTATTTTTCTATTTTTTTTGAGAGCATTTTTCAAATCTTACTATCTGTATTCTGCAAACCCACCACTAATGGCAGGTTTGCTGGAGTGTAAACCACTCTTTACTTTGCCTTGGGCTATCTGGTTTGTTCAAGTTACACTGGAACAGAAATAGCTGTAGTTTTGGCAGTATCAGTCCTGCTTTACTATGGGAAATACATCACTATTTATCAGTGAGCATTTCCAAATGCAAATGACCCTCCAAATTAGGGATGTCCTGCCTCTTAGAACCACTACTAAATGACCACCTGCATGTGTTCATATTCAAAGCTGGTCTACTCACCCCATATGCATCTCCTCCAGTGTTTTATTCGACAATCTGTTTCAGCTTCGCAAGGGAGCTAGCAAATTATGTATTGCTCATTTTGTCAAAGTCATCATTGATGACAATTCCGGCATCAAGAGGCTCATTTTATTCTGCAGATGTTTTTTTCAAAGACAAGATAAATCATGGTTTGCAATCTTTCTTTATCTTTTTTTCTTTTTCTTTTTTTCCTCTTTTTTCCTCTTTTTTCCTCTTTTTTTCCTCTTTTTCTTTTTCTCTTTTTCTTTTTTATTTTTTCTTTTTTTTTCTTTATCTTTCTCTCTTTCTTAGAGTGAGGATACATGCTGTGCTGCTAGGAATAGGAGTGGAAACACATAAAAAATAAATTAATAGAAAAGTATTGAGTCACAAGAGGAAATCCACTGCAAGCCTACAGAGCCCATTAGTATGTTATATTTAGCTCCAGCATAATGGACAGGAAAAAATAGAAAGTTGTTTATATAAAAGGAATGGTCTCATTCATATTGGATAACACCCCAAATTCCAAAACATAATTTATAGTCTCTGGCCAGCCCACAGCTATTTTGTGACACAGGATTTCCCAAGCTTACAGGGTGGCATCTTCATGTGAAAAGAACAAGTGACCTCAGAAGCAAGGTGCTGTAGGAGGCTCGTTTTACATTCTGTAGAAATGCAGCTTGTCCAAGGGCTATACTTTACATTGTGAAAGGAACACACTTTGCTGCCAGTCCCTTGAAGCTGGAAGTTAGTGTTCTTAATTTCAGGGCATTGCATTCACAATAAATGCAATTTTTCAAAACCCCTCATTTTTCATTGACGAATGAGGTGATTATATTTTCCAAGAAAACAAACCTCTCCATGCACTCATTGCTTTTAGCAGAAAATGTGAAATTCCCTGAACCCTATTGGAAGGCACATTATGCTCCACAGAATGTCTTAACTTCTCTGGTGGCCAGTTCCCTCAAATATGTTAGAGACACTGTTTCATCCTTTGAAAAGAAATCATGGTATTCCTCCTCTATAATTGGAAGCGACATATCATGGGATTCTCAAGGGGTGAGTGTATCAAGAAAACCAGACTTGAAAAGGCTGCTTAAGTCTCACAAAGAAGGACAGATATGCAGCCCATGTACTGCAGCTGCCCTGAGGGAGTTGACTGGAGAGGCTCTGTGTACAGGGATGGGGTTAGAAAAACAAAAGCACACTCAAAGCTGAATCTGGCAAGGGGTACAAAGAGTAACAAGAAGGGTTTGCACAGATCAACCAGCTGCAAAAGGAACACAGTGGAACATGTAGCTCAGCATGCTGGCTGAGTAGGGCAGGGTACCAGGGGATAGGAGGGAGGACGAGGCATTCCTTCCCTCAGTCCCAAATGGAAAACTGATCTTCAGCAATCCCAGGTCCATGACACCAGGGAGAGCTGGTCAGGAGCAAGGAAGACTTACCTTTGCTGTAGGGGGCTCAGTTTGGGGAACATTCAAACAAACTGTACATATACACATTCATGGGCCCAGAGGGGTCCACAGAAATATTTCTATATAAGATATTCTAATAAGAATAATGATTCTAATTCTAATAATATTCTAACAAGGATAGTCAAACAACAAGTGAAGTTACACAGAGAGGCTTTGGAGTCTATTTTCCTGGAGATATTAGAAACTCAACTGGGCACAGCCCTGATAAACCTTCTCTATTTGACCTTAGTTTGAGCAGGGAGTTGGACTAGATCTCTAGAGGTGGTTCCCCATCTCAACCCTTATGTAATTCTGTGTAATTCTCTATGAGGGTGTGAGACAGAAATAACTGGGATTTTAAAAGTACTTCAATTCCTTCATTAATACAGGTATTTTATTAATACAATTTTAAATAATAATAATAATAATAATAATAATAATAATAATAATAATTATTATTATTATTATTATTATTATTATTATTATTATTATTATTATTATTATTATTATTATTCGGCATATAACAATAAAACACCGTAGTGTCAAATACATTAAAAATGATTATGCTGCTGCTGATTATTATTATTAATACATATTTAGGCATATAACACTAAAATGTAGTAGCATCATATACCAGTGATGCAACTACAGAAAAATATGTTTATCCAAAAGGACAGTTTACCAATAAAACCCATATCTCAGCCAACTGTAATTTTTTTAAAATCATGTTCAATATTGAGTACTTCTGGAAAATGTAGCAATGTAATTTAAAAACTTCATGTCCACTTCCTTTTTTTAAATAATCTCTCTTAAAGAAACCTGAAGAAGCAGTATTATCTGGTAATTTAAGTGCACACAGGATATTTTGAAAATCAAAGCATTCTGGTAAAAATTGTCATCAGCTAAATTTGTGACAGTCACACCAAATAGCAGACCCATGCAAATGTATTTGATAGGAAAAGGAATTACTTCCAATTGCCCTTAAATGGGGAAAATTTTAATCTGTTTTTCAAAGCTAGAAAACCCAGTATGGAAAATGCCCACTGCACAGCATTCTACACAATTCTGTTAACAGCTTTTTGACATATCTGGTGCTTTCTGTTGAAGCTTCAGTGTTATATTTTAGATGAATACTACAAGAAAATGATCAATATGTACTTAGTAAATTTTCTATCCGGAACAGCCTGACAGGACAGAGAACATGAGAATCTTGACCTCACAGCAATTTAGAAATGACAGCCAGCATCAACTAAGTTACCTCTATGCCAGTTTAAGAGCAGAGGCTAAAAAGAACCTATGATGAAATATTAGACAACTTGTAAGAAATTCACAAAAACAGATGCTCATGTATGTCCTTTTGGAAGGACAGTCCATTTTCCTTTGAAGCACACTGTAACTAATTTGTAGAAGACACCAGATAATGTCACACATAAAGGCAGCCATGTCATGTTTCAGACTGTCCAGAGCTGAAATGCTATGAAGCTAATATGGAACAAGAAAAGGCTGTTTCAAATAATGGTCAAACACCACAAATAATAATTGATAAACCTGTTTGAATGGCAGCCCAAATGCCAAAGAAAAATTTAATATAAATCTGCAGAATTCTTGAAGAACTGTGAAGAAATGCAGAGATAGGCCTTTTGACCAAAGTATGAATCTTATTAGCACTGAACACTTTTTAGCCTCTTGGAAATCAGGAAATTCACTGGATATCACTGTGACCACCCCAAATAATTGGCATTTCTCCCATTTTACCATCCCAACTAATTGGCTTTAAGGTAATGAAATTTACATCACTTTTCATGAATTTCTAGAATATGCCAAAGAAAGTGAATTTTTCTATACTGCAACGTCATTCCAGTGCTGCTAGACAAATGACAAAGTCTCAGTGTGACATTGGTAAGATTTTAGTAAAGAAAGTTAAGAAACATAGAAATCATTCTTTAATGGAGAAATATTCCCATGGAATCTTAATCTCAATAACACCCAAGTATTTTAGCATGATCATGATCAGCAGGTGAAGTATTAAATCATGAGATGGATGAAAAAAAAAATGGAAAAAAAAATGAGACACCTTTGCCTAAGCGAACCGTACAACTGCGAAAAAGGTAAATTTTCTCAAACACTTTCCCATTATAAAATCTGCACGTGAAAACAAGTTACCTGTGCTGAACTGGTGTGCCTCATTCAGATGTTACAGAATGAATAGACTAATATTTCACAAAACCTTTGAATACATTTACTCACTGTGAGTACAAAACAACAAATATGGACATGTACGATGATGAAGTATCTGTTCCATTGAGATTTGATGAAGAAGACTGGAAAAGAACAACATTTGACAAGCAGCTGAGTTATGCAGGAACAGTTAATTAGAACAACTTATCTCCAAAAGAACCCAAGTGCAAAGCAGACTTCTCAGGCTGGAGTGTCAGTAGAGTCCTCTTTTCTCCACACAAGCCACAAAATATATTCACTTCGTCTAAATATTCAAGGAGAAATAGCACTTTATTTCCCAATCATTTGCTTAGCAAGGCCTGATAAAATCAAAATATATTCCTAAAACTTGGGTTACTATTCTAGCTTTTATATATGGATTTTTAAAATATTGCTTTTTTATGTGAGTCACTGTAAAGGTTTAGGCAGAAAAAGATACAAAAATTCAAATAAGGGTTTAATAAGCTTTCACTAGATTGATATAAAGAGATGGAAACCCGAAAGTATAAAAATAACAAGCCACAGACTTGTCAGCAAAAACAACCTTGCAGATCTGAGATATGAAAATTTTTAAAAAACTCATTTCAGTTAAGTTTTATTTTAACAATTCTATTTCTTTCTATTTGTAAGCCAGTTAAATTTTATTAATCTCCTACAGCCTTTTGTCACTTCCTGTTTTTTGTGTGTGGCCCTGTTTTATTCCCTTCTCTTACAATGTATTTTACATACTGATTTTCAGGCACAGTTTACTGTTTCCTGCAAAGAGCAGAGCTCATGAAACTAGCAGCTGAAGTTATTGTTAGCACACAAATAGACTAAGACAGGTCATAAAGTCCCTGATGATCCAGGGGCTATATAACGCTGACTAACTCCAGCAGCACCAACAGAAATTTCATAAGCCCGTGCGTAGATTTCAGCACGTCCACTTCTTTCCACCTGAGAACTGCTCAGCCTGACCTTATCCCAGCCATGAGCACCCTGCACTCTTCTCAAGCTGGAAGGAATGTTTGGGTGGTTAGCCCCACCAGTTTCCTGGCTGAGGTGATGTTGGGCTGGGCACCTCCAAACACTTCAGCCAGTGTCCCAGACCTCTGCCCCGCGGCCCTCGGCACTGGGGCATGGCAGGGGTGAGCGCTGGGCACGGCAGCGCTGCCAAGGCAGAGCTTTGGGGGGTGTCTAATAGTGCCAGAGTGCCTCTGACCAAGAGGGGTTACAGAAGAGCTGTTTCAGATGCTTCACATTCCTCTTCAACTGCACCCTGGCATCATTTAAAAGCAGAGACGAGCCCTAGTAAGTGAGGCACCAAAAGTAACTGAGGGACTACTGCTATGAAGTGCTGAGTAGTTCCAAGAGTTAAACATGCTCAACCCAATTCATGTAGGGAACAAAGTCACCTTCTTACTTTTCTGAGTAGCTTCTAATCAGAATAACATGTAAAAGTGATTTGGCTCTATCTTGGTACTAATCTGCTTAGCTAAGATCAGGGCTCAATGTATGCTTTTTCCAGCTGGACCCATGCTGTGCTGCAGTGTTTTTGGCTTCTCTTGCATACCCATAGAGTGAGCTTAGAAATTCTACAACAGCTTCCTTAACATTTAAGAAAGGTATTTCTTGAATTAAATATGAGCATGAATAATAATTTCAGGACAGAGACTCCTGTTTTATTTATTTTAATATGAAATTTTATTTATTGTTGTTTCCTCACATTTTGGTGAAGACCACCTTTTTGGTCTTGGTCTTCAGTATGCTGCAGATTCCCATTCTGGTGCCAAACTACTGTTACATATGCTGCAGATAAGAGGATGTGATGGGTCTGGAGTTCTCAGTCGTTTGGGAGAAGCTTCTTTTGTGGCTCAATTTTATTAGTGAGCCTTTCATGCAAAGTGATCAGCAGTGAAATAGTTAATGAGACTGAAACGTAAGCTATCTGTAAGGCTCCAGAGTTAACATCGATTGGGATGAACAGAAAAGTTCACACCTCTCAGAATTAATCTCTCAGCCTGAAAGTTTTGTTCACTGTTCTGGAAGGTCACTTAATTACCATGAGAAGTACAGACATAATCATATAATGAAGGTTAAACTCCAGTATGTTATTCTGAGGCAAGAAATGGAAAATCAAAGCAGATTCAGCAGCTCTGCAGACTTGAAATAGGTGGTCTATGTTTGTTGCTGTTTTGACTGTCTCCTTCTTCAAAACAGTCAGTGTGAATCTCATCACCAAATATTCTTCGAGGTACATGGGTGTTTTTCGGGGTTTTTCTGTATTCAATATATTCCATTCACAGCCCAGTTTTATGTGAGATGAATTACTGAGAATTATTATCTATTGTAAATACTATTAGAAAAGCAGACTTTTCTAGTGTAGGGCATCATGTTAAAAGATTAGTGAAGTTGCATTGACATTAAGCATGGTTTAACAGCCTGAATAGACAAAAAGTCTTTGGCATAAACAAAGCCCGTTTGATTTTGTGTCAGTTAGTCACGGTCACTGGGAATGGGAGCATAAGAGCACTGAAAAAGATATCCCATATCAGTGCATCTGCTCTCTATTAGGCAAAAATGAGAAAATGAATCCTTTTTCAGATGCTCTAAGATGGACAGAAGACTGAGGACATAACACAGAAGTCCTCCAGCTGCAATTAGGATTTTTTGTACTCTAATGGTTGCACTTGTCCTTTCTACATCATTTGCAGCTGAATACTGTCACTAATATGCTAACTTGTCCAAGCAGTCCCCAAGTCCCTCATGTAGATAAACCTGGAAAGAGTGCTGAAAAGAAGAGGACAATATTTACCAATACTATTGTGAGTCATGTCAAGAAACATGTTTTCCCACCAGTTTTTGTCTTGCCTTAATTGTATATATATTTTAAAATGCTTATAATTGATAAATTGTATTTCTTATTTGCAGATTTGTTAGTCTAAAGCTTGCAAAAGATATTCATGCTCACATGGGAATTCTTTCCCATGTGGAGAATGCTGGAGTGCTTTTTTCCCCTTTCTGGTTACACAATTTCATAAAACATATAGATTTATTATTTCATTAATTATCACCTAATTATATTAATTAATTATTTTAAAATGCAGATTTAATTATTTTCAAAAATGAAGGGTAAAGGTACCCTTCAGTCAAATTTGACTGAAATTAACTAATGAGGTCACAAGTTATTAGCAGAGAGATACAAACTGATAGACACAAATATCCACATTCTCTGACCTCCTTGGGAGTCTGAGTAAAAGAAATCTCTTTTCATCTCAGTTTATAGAAGCTCGAGTTGTAAAAGAGATTTCAACTCTCTCCACTCCAGTACTTGTGGTTTGAGCTGCTGGATTTTTTTGACCAAATAGCTCTGTATTACTCATCTCTCAAGTAAGATAATTATATTTGGAGTAGCATTACAGAAAAATCTACTTGTCAGCATCTGCCTGTGGTAAATGTCATGGTCCTAAGAAATACTCTAAGCAGCTGGTGTGAGGAATTTTAGGAGTGTCTCAGGGAAGCCCAGCCTGAAGTTCTGGCTGTGTTTGTAGCATCTCTGTGGACACGACTTGTCATGGTGAGGTAGGAAACTTGGAAGGCTCCATGATTTGACTCAGCAGGCAGTGTGTGAGACATGCTGGCAACAGTCAGGCCACAGAGTCTCACAGCAACAAACTGTCTGGTGTGCAGGCAAACATGGGATAAAAACAAAACCAAAGAGGCAGCATGACAGTAGCACCAGAAATGCCCTCCCATAAAATTGCTGCTTTCTACAATGTCTTTACACAAGAATGAAAATACTGGAAGTGGGAATTGAGTCTCTACCCAGATGTCAGCATGTTGTAATCACACTGTCACGATGGAAAAATGCATTAAACATGAATCAGTGGCAAGTTTTGGTAGGTAATATATTTCCTGTATGCAGTGACAGAGTAAGTTCTTTACCTGAATCTGAGAAATCTCAAGGAAGATAAACATTTAAATAGCAGAGCTGGGAACTCTTGTTCTGTGGCTGAGTTACTCTTGTCTCTGGAAGAAAACCAGGTTCTTCTGTGGCAGGCTGAGACCCTGGGAGACAGTGGTGGAATAAGTTCTGAATCCTAGAGGACTTTCTCCAAAAACATGGACTGTTGAAATGCCTAGTGTCAAAACAGTGATAGCTGGTTGCACAGAACAAGCATATTGCTTCAAATAACCTTAAAAGAAAAAAGAGAAAGGATTTTGAGTGCAATGGTCTAGAAACAGCATAATTTTTCTGTAAAGTGGGTACAAATACACAAATAAAAATGCTCAGCCTTATAAGAATTCACTTAAGAGAAGTGGGAAAAAAAAAGTCCTAATCTCACTGTTACCAGAGAAAATGGCAGTGCATGCAGTGACTGAGAACAGTGATTTCCAATACAGAGAAGACCATCTGCAAAGTGACTTTGGCAAATTCAAAGTTATGTGCTGATTCAAATATATAAACACCCAGCAGAAGAAGGCTGCCAACTGAAAGCTGCCATATTGATTGGGTTACTAAATAATCAGCAACCTATTGCTGTTCAATAGTCCAGCTGAATTGTGGAGCCAACTGCAGCACAGCTCCAGCATTGCATCTGAGTGCTAATATCAGACTTAAGGAATGTGACAAAGGACTGATTATATTTAGTAGGAGCTTCCTAAGGCACTAGAGGCATGCAGGCTGTCAATAAGAAAAATCCTGATGCAGGCCATGCTATTACTTGGAGTATATAGCTGTTGACAAAAAAGGATATCAGTGGCTTCTTGAGCAACAAGGCAGAGCAACTCATAGAGTCATAATATCATAGACTCACAGAATAGTTTGGAATGGAAGGGACCTTTAAAGATCATCTAGTTCAACCCCCCTGCAATGAGCAGAGACATCTTCAACCATATCAGGTTTCTCAGAGCCCCATCCAGCCTGATCTGGAATGTTTCCAGGGGTGGCACATCTATCACCCCTCTGGGCAATAGATAGTAGCCTCATAAGAGTACAGACTTATAACATATAGAGAAAAACAGAGCATTCATCTCAGGGTCTGTGAAGAACTGAAACCTAAGGACGTATTTTAGAACACTCTGAGGGCAAAGTCAAGGTAGAACTACTGAAATGCAAAGTGCCATTAGCTGTGATGAGGCTGGTGAAGAAAAAGCTGACAAGGCTGCTTGGTAAACAAGAGGTGTTATTATGCTCATCGAAACTAAGACAGAGTAAATCAGCAGCTGAAAAGTAGTCAGAGAGTCTTCAGGTAAACCCAGGATCTGCTCTGAGCTGAAATCATTGAGCAGAGCACTTTAAAGAAGTCAGTATCTATTGCCACTTACTGCCCAGGCTGGCAGACATGATGGAAAAATTGCAAAACTTTCAGTAATTTTTTGCCTTCTGCCTTGAGATACTTCTGAAACCTTAAAACAGACCTCAGTGACGCAGCATGGGACTTGCAGGAGAATCTCAAGTGAGTTGAAAGAATAAATAAATCTATAAGCAAGCACAAGCTTTAAGGTGCTAAGGTATTTATGCAACAGCTGGAGGTGCATGATACCTCAGGAGAAGCCAAAGGGGCTTTTTGCAAAGCCCACGGTAACAGAGCCCTGACAGACACAGGGAAATGATACATCAGATTTAAAAGGAAGTGCTGGGTTAACTCCCTGCTTTAAAACAGTTTTTTTGAGTGCAAGGGAGAATTCTGCCTAAGTACAACAGGACACCATAGAAAGGCAGTGCTGAAAGCTGCCAAATGACAGGAGCACACCCCTAAGACTCCAGAGGCAAAACATGAAGATGTGATGTCCAGAAAAGTGACTCCAGGAGACAAGCAAGTTGACCCAAGCACACATTTAAACCAACTGGAACCAACTGAACAGAAGGATTTTCCTGACAATCTAGTGCCAAGGGTTTTGTCTTCCTAATCATCATCATCATTTTCCTAAATGCAATCCTGAGAAGCTCTGTGTTGTACAGAGTATTGCATAAAACAGTCTTGCATATTTTCCAATCCATTCCTTATAATCCCATGAACAATCTTAACAGCTACTTACTCTTATTGGCCAGTATTTTCTTCTTACATTTCTTCAGTCATTATAGACAAGACAATATTTATAACAGCTGGAAAAATTATACTGTGCAAGATCCAAAATCAATTTGTTGATTTATAACTACTATAATTTCATAAATATTTCTAGGTGTTTCCTGGTCTGAAAGGATCTTACCAAGGCTAGAGCTCCAGCCAGAGATCCAGGAGAGAGATCCAGGAGAGCTGCCTTTAATTCACTGTTCCAGCACAGACTTGCTGTGTGAATTCCAGTTCCTCACACTGTGAGCCATATCCAATTCTTAAAGCATGTCTATGTGTGTGTGTAATTGCACTTACCTAGCCCAGTGCTGTCTGGTGCGCACTAATTACAAGAGTGCTCTGAAATGTGGTAAGGTTGGACATACACACATGAAGCCTACACGTGCCTGCAGACATTTACTTTTTTGTGTGAATATGTCTTGACGTTAATGCTTAAATAACATCCAATTAATTACATAATATTATTTGCAGGAGCAAAGTTTAATCATATTCTCATTAGCAGCTTATTATAATCATTACTCATTATTTATATACAAACCACATGAATTAGCATTTTATGTTCATGAGGGATATGACCATATATGTATGTATTTACCACCTATCTGCCCTTTTAAATTAAAAACCACATAGAATTTTATTAATTTATCAGATCTTGTCTGCAAATTTTTCTATAATGTCCAATAATAACTCATACACTCATGTTAAATATATTTTGGATCAATTTGGTACTATTTCATTGCCAGAAACCAAAGTTACATCCTTCTTACAAGGCTTTCACAGGATATCCCAATTAAAGATCATTCTGTTTTGTACAACAGAAACTTATACTTCTCACATTTCATTCATTAGGAGCAATAATAACATTGATTTTTCTATTTCTTTACAACTTTGAATTAAAAATTAAATAAATTGCTAATATTGCTGCACAAGGATATTGCTGCTTCCTATTGCACTTGTTTTATTCCTGCTGGTGAACCTATATGTGAGACCAGAATGCAAGAGATTTAGATCTGAAGAAAGGTGTTTCATTGTTTGAGAAGAGTTAGACGCAAAGAAGGGAAATAAAAACTTTGATTCTCTTTTCAAATCTAACAGCAGCTTAGAAACACAGAATCATCTAACCATTAGGTTGTCCTTTGAGATCATGGAGTCCAACCTTCCCTGGTACTGAGGTCAGGCTGACAGGCCTGTAGTTTCATGGATCCTCCTTCCATCCCTTCTTGTAGATGGGTGTTACATTCACTAACTTCCAGTCACCTGGGACCCCCCCCAGATAACCAGGACTGCTGGTAAATGATGGAAGGTGGCTCAGTGAGCACTTCTGAAAGCTCCTTCAGTACCACTGTGTATTCCTGCACATCCCCATAGACTTGTGCGTGTCTAAGTGGTGTAGCAGGTCACTTACCATTTTCCCTTGGATTATGGAGGCCTCATTCTTCTCCCCATCCCTGTCTTCCAGCTCAGGACATGGGTACCTGGAGAGCAACTGGTCTTTCTATTAGAGGCATTAAATACTCCAGTCTTTTCCTCATCCTTTATCACCATGTGTTTCCCCACATCCATAAAAGGCTGGAGATTCTCCTTAACGCTCTGTCCCAGTCTCTCTGCAAGCCTCTCAAGTCCCTGGGCCTTACCCGGGTCGGCAGAGACTGGGGGGTGCAGCCCCACCACGGCCGACTGCAGGGAGACACTCTCTGTGCCCCGAGGGTGCTGAGGGCACTCAGGCTGGTGGCCTTCGCTGCAGCAGAGACGACCGAGACGTCGGTGGAAGAGGAAAGGGGCCGTCTCCCAGCAGGGGGTATTCCAAGGTTTTATTAAGGAGTCCCGAGGGAGCTCCTATACCTCAGGGGGTTCCTGCCGAGAGCGCTGGGGGATGTCCGGAGCTCACATTTAAAGGGGGGAGGAAACTAACATAGATAAAATCCTACTGACCAATAGGTATCTCTGGGGGATGGGTGCTGGGGGGATAGACATACAAAACAGCGTATGGGGCAGGACTTGGGGGGTTGACCCTTGGCCCCTGGCTAATCACTCAACAACTTGGACCGAAACTTCTAGGTAGGGGGCTGGGATGTCGAGGTGACTGACAGAGAGCCAGGGTGGGGGTTTTGGAGATCTTATCCCAGGAAAGGGATAACACAAGTAGAGGGAAAAGGAGGGGGGGGGGGGGGGTACAGTCTGGGATAAACCATTTGGGAAAAACATGGGAATACAAAACAAACTACTTCAAGGTATTACAAAATATAAGAACGCACTACAACAACGCTCCTTTTGTTGCTGATGTATTTATAGAAGGAATTTGTATTTTCTTTCATGACAGTTGCCAGATGAAGTTCTAGTCGGACTCTGGTCCTTCTGTTTTTCTCTGCACAATTTCATGACATCCTTTTTATCCTCCTAAGTTGCCTGCCCTTCTTCTGAAGGTCATAAACTCTACTTTTTATCCCAGGTTCCAGTTAAATCTCTCTGTTCAGCCAGACAAA
Source organism: Agelaius phoeniceus (assembly GCF_051311805.1). Lineage (NCBI taxonomy): Eukaryota > Metazoa > Chordata > Aves > Passeriformes > Icteridae > Agelaius > Agelaius phoeniceus. The sequence continues at coordinate 56,892,875 of NC_135268.1, forward strand.
TCTTCTTCCTATCTAGCTCATCTTAGAGCACATTGGGATAGCCTGCTCCTGTGCCTTCAGTATTTCTTTCTCGAGCAATGTCCAGCCTTCCTGGACTCCTCAGGATTGCCTCCAGAAGGGACTGTCTCAACCAGCCTCCTAAACAGGCCAAAGGGTTCTGCTGAACCCCTTCCTTCTCAGAGAATCAAAAACTTGTATTATTTCATGACTGCCGGGCTCCAGATGGCCTCCAGCCACCACATTACCCACCAGTCCTTCTTTGCTCACAAACAGCAGTTCAGCAGGACATCTCCCTTTGCTGGGTCTCTACCAGCTCTGTCAGAAAGTTCTCTGCCACACAAGAACCTCCTAGACTCTCCTCTGCTGTATTGCACTTCCAGGAGATGTTTGGTAAGGTAAAGCCCCCTATGAGAACACAGACTTGCGCTGAAGATACAAATCTTCAGGTGCTTTTACTGAAGCAACTAAGCCATGTCAAGGTGAAAGTGTCAGGATCAAGCAGGACACTTGTTCTGGATTCATTTTATGAATTTAATGCACCAACTACAAATGACTGCAGCCCTCATTCATTACTTGATACTTTTCCTCTCCTGTCAGAGAGAACAAAGAAGAGAAGAGTGTTGCTGCCCGACAGACTTTCTTTTCAAGACATGGCAGAAAAACACTAGGATGAAAAAAGAAAAGAGAAAGGGAAGGACCATCATTGTAGTTTGGTGGTCTCATAGAGTCCCCGGACAGCCACGTGTTAGGCTTTCTGTCTGAGAACATGGGGTTGTTTTCCAGATGTACTCACTGCTTCCCCTTCCTCCTCCAAGGTGACAGTGGGGGCAGGCAGACCAATTGCCCCTTTCCTACCCATTTTTGACAGGAAAATATGAGAACCCATACAAGTCTGATACATTATCTCTTAATACATTACTCTTTGATAGTGGATTAGACTGGAATTGAAAACTTTTCACTTGAAAAATTAAACATGTGAACACAGAAAGAGGAATAGCCCTAGGGAGCTGGGCTAGCTAAAATTTCAGCTTTTTCTCAAAAGCAAACAAGTACTATTTTTTTCTTGAGGGAAGGTAACTTTATTCTGATAGATAACATGAAATCAGGTCTTCTCCTTTCAGCATGGGGTGGGGAAGTATAATGCTCCCTTCCAGTTTCATGATATTTTGTATTAAGCCCATTGCAAATTAAGCTGATTGCCTAGAGACTATAGCTACTGCTTATGGCTTGCAAGAGAGACAAGGCAGTGTAATGATCTGTGACTGCATACCCTACATGGCGACTGTAGCCATCAGTCAACTGCATAATCCTCAGCAGCAAGATTCATTAAAGTCAGTGGGAGTCATGTTGTTAGAGTGCTGTGTGCAATTTGGGAAACATAGGGGTTAATACTATAGATTCAAGAAACTCGGTTTAAAAATAGGTGAAAAAGAAGCTGCTAGAGCAGAAGTGGATGCATCTAGAGAGTAGTGCTTGTGGCTATAGATTACTCTTAGATTTTCACCCCATAAACATTTTGAAAAGAAAACAAATGACAATCTGGACAATCTGTCATGTCTTGAGAGGTGGCATTCCTTTCCTTTTTTATTATACTCATCAAAATTACTGTTTCCATTTATTAAAAAATAGTATTTTTTTCAAAATTATTGCATACTTATCAGTGTCTCTACATCCTCTTTCTTCTCAAATAATTAACTTTAATGTACAAATAACTCACTTTATTATGTGGGACTTTGGGATCTGAAAGTGTTAAAAAGAAAGTTAAACCTTAATTATGGGCTGTAAGCTCCTAAAGGAAAAATAGTAGAGTGTAGCAATGACATCTGGACTAGTACTAGTGCACGTAATTCATATTTGTCACTGACAACTCACTGGCTTACATTTAATTCACAATCATCAGTCATGTATTCTCTTCTAAGCAAAAAAAGAAACCACAGCAGCATCAGGAGTAGAAAGCATGCCTTCAGAGAACAGATTTTCTGCATGCCATGATTCAAGTGGATGGCCTTACAGGCATAAATAAAATGGACAAATAACTGTCAATTAATATAAAGTGACTGAGAGTTTCATATGCTGTGTTAACGTTTAATCTACCATACTTAATGACTTTTTGTAGTTCTCCTCTTACCCATACACCCTCTGAGTTTGACTTTGTCTTTGGTTTTGGGGGGATTGCCTCTGCTCCTTCTCTGTAAATCAGGGCATAATTTAGCAAAGCATCAGCTAACAGAAAATAATTATTCTTCTTCTTCAGAATCTGAGAATCTGGAATAGTTACAAGATTGTCCAGAGGATGGCTAAGCATTTGCTCTGCACAGCTGCATATTTGTCTGTTAAATATGAAGCGCTGGAAATCAGTTTGAGTAAGAACAGAAAATACCAACTTCATAAACTTTGGGTATTAAACTACTCTCTTTAAGTCTTGTATTATACCTGCTTTTCTCTTTGAAATGTGTAAGCAACAACCCACAGGTGTCTAGAAACATTTAAAACATTAAACTGTTGCTTCCATGGCTCTACAACAAGAAGACATATGGACACAGCTGATTTTCACTTTACAAGGCAGTTGAGGCAACAAAAATAGCAGAAGCTATGGTAAATGCAGACCTCTTTGATCCCAAACTAAATGACAATTTTAGCACTAGCTCTTGTCCAGATGCTTTTGTTACAGATCAGAAAACCTGTTTGGCAAGCTCTCACTCATTTGGCTATAAGCATTTCAGTTGCCCTCCCACTAGATGTAGTCTCACCACATAAGTCATGTTTCAAGACAGAGTGAACAGATGAGCTTGTCTCACTCAATCACTAATATTGATTCACACATTCACACAGAAGAAAATGCAACTTTGAATTGTCTTGGCAGAGCACACACCTTACACATGCACAATTAAAGATTAAAGAATTAGCAAGTGCCCTAATCAAAGCCCTGCAGGGTGGATTCTACTATTTGACCACACTTCATTATCTTTGTCCTCCTCATGCTACAAAGTGACCTCTGACTAGGTGCACTTTTTACTGTGGTTTATGGCAATTATGATTCTTGCTCATGGTAGATTGACTAGAATCTCTTTGGACTACCTAGTGTATAATCTTTCTTTACGTATTTCTACTATAGTACCATATGCATTAGCACTGGCCCTCTGGGTATAATTTTATTTCAGCTTTCATGTATACATTCTAATTATTTTACTACTGTACTGCCATTGGAGCTGAATGTTGAAAATAGAATCTACTTTTCACCAGGTCCACCACAAAATTACAACTTGTGACAATTTAGGTTAGCCTTCACCAATAAATATGAAATAGAAGGTCAATTCATAGCATGCTGAATACTAAATTAACAAGTTAAAATGGCATAAAATTAGGAGATTAAGCTATCCTCTTCTGAAATAACTCTGTTTTAGAAAAACCCCCAGTCATAATGGTATCATGTTCTCCTGCCCTGCCTAAGCACCAGTCTTGATCAATTTCCAAAATCCTTCTAATCACCCTTAAAACTCTACCACCTCCAGGTGTTCCATTACCCACCTGTTCCAGTAAATACTCCTAAAATATTATTTTCAATCTGTTCTTCATCTTATCTTCCCATAATGTCAAAAGAAGTGTCCTGGTTCTGGACCTGCTAGTTCACACACCTCAGCATTCCCTATAGTTCCTCCATTAAATCAATCCTAACAACCAATGTCCTTGGTTTTGGTGGAACATTGTCCACTGCTGCTCTCACCAGGCTTGAAGGAAAATTTTGAGGCTGCTGAGCTACTCTCTTCCCTTTGTCCCCATTGTAGTTTTGGCTGATCAACACACTGCCACTTATCTTGGCTCCTCAGTCAACAGTCCCAGAGTTGGTTCCCTTGCACAAGGTGTTATCATTTATTGCTGCTGTAAAATGGCAACTCTTTCTCTCCTTCCTAGCACATTGTTCACAGGAAATGATAGGGGATTAGATCATATTTTAAGGTGGACTTTTTGAAAATAAACATCTAGCATTACATTTTGAGGCAGTTGTCCCTCCTCTTGCTAGTATCTCCCTTTCTCACTTATTTCATACACCACACATGAGGATGGCTTTTAATATAAAAGCTGTGTAACAATGTCACCAATTCATAGTGACTCCCTTGTTTGCAAATTTGGAAAGAGAGCTGTTATTCCAACAAAGAGATGAAGAACTAATTGCTAAGAACATCACCCACAGCATGTTGTTGCTTTTTAGAGTGGTACAATATTCTTGTATTCAGTATACTCCCAGATGAATTAGAGGGGTGCATTTTATACTGAGATTTGTGGCAGATCTCTTTTAGTATTCATAGGTGTGCCAGCATAATACAATTCATTTAGGAATATGACACATCTGTGTAATTTGTAGGTGTTGACTGTCTAACCTTCAGACGACTTGATAGAAAAAAATAATTCATCCCTAACAGAGACCTTTATTTTTCAATCCATAACATTCTATTTAATGTATTAGAAGTACATGAAAAGAATGGGAAAAGAGGAAAAGTGAAAACAGGAAAAGTTAAAAGAGGATGAGCATTTAAAAAAATAATGTAGAGATGGATTATTCCATATTTTTCAAATCCCTTATAGTGAAAGTTCTATGTGCCTTTCAAAGGCTCTATCTTACTTATCTTTGTGATCAAGTAAGAGAAAAGCCATTGTAGTCCTGTATAGATATGACATTTATTTCCCAGCAATTCAGGCAACTTGAACATGACAATACTAAAGAATGTGATATAAATATTTCATTTCATTATTAGGATCATCTTCAAACATGATGCAGTACATTCACATGCCTTAGCTGTGGTGTGATATATACAATTGTATAATGTGTGTTATCTCACGATAATTTTTATCAAAACAAACCAGAAATTACAGATATTTAAGGAAGGACAATAAAAAAAGCTAGATAACTTGCTCCTGTGATTGTACGTATCTTCTTTTTAAAATTAATAATTTAATTGCAAAAGAGGAAGTTTTCACTGTTCTGGATAATAAGACCTCTCACTTAAAAAGGCCTGGTGCATTTAGTGAGTTTTGCCACCCATGACCACCAGAGTACCAAGATGTTATTACCTGCAGAATAGCTCACAACTATTCAAGGCAAAGTAATTTTGCTTTTTGAGAAATGTACTTTATGATCAGATTACAATTTTCACCTTTGCATTAAGAGTGTCTCCCAGACATCCTTTGCAGACTATGGTCTTACCTGGATCAGAAATAGTTGGTCATGAGCCTGGGTTTTCAGAGTTAATCTATATGTTTTTGGGGGGTTGTGTTTTTTATTTTTTGTTTGTTTGTTTTAATTTCTTGAAATGTACTCAGTATATGTAGTATATGATAGAGATAATTCATGCTATTAATGTATAAAATATTGTAAGATCCAAACTGTGTCTTTTGACCACCCTGGCCAGGAGCAGTGTCTTATTCATATATATTTAGTTCATTGAGATAACATCGGGGTTTTTAACGTAAGAATAGAAGCTTCCAGGGCGATAATCGCTGGCTTCCCCGGGTTGCAGGGACCACTCAAGAGTGATTATCACCTCGATGATTACATCTACCACGATGAGATGATCGATGGCACCACCCTGATGCATGTGGATGCTGACTACCCCGAAGTTCTCTGACAACATCTGGACGCCTGGACTGAGTCTTTGTCTACCCCTGCACATGTAAAGCCACGGTTATGCATGTGAAGAGACACAAAGAACATTTGATCATCTCTGCCTCGGGCAGAATAAACTGTACAAGAACTCACTGCACAAGGCAGCATTCCTGAACAGGGGGAGACTCTGACATTCGGAGGTCAGATCCAGGTTCACCCAGTGCCAATCCCTGGCCCTCGGCTGTGGTGGTTTTGACGACCGAGCTTTGGTCTCACAGACAAATTAATAAACCTTTGCTAAATTTTCTTATAAGTTTGGCTCACGATTTGATCATTTATAACAGTATACAACTTATCTCCTCTTTGCTCCATAAAAGAAAATTTGTTGAAAGGAGCTTCAGGTTAAAAATAGTGTCCTGTGTGAGCCATTCCTGGGCTGCAGCTCTTATCAGGATTTTGCTCATGACCCCAAGAGAAGCCACTGCTGCAGATTCTTCATCCAGAGCTTTATTCCATTCTCCAGCCCCACTGCTCCCCAGTTCTTTAGCTGATGTGGACCTTTCTTGTGGCCTCAAACTTCCTTCTGTTCTGCTGTGTACTGGCATTTTTCTCTACAGGAGGGCTCGGATGATCCTACTGGGTACAAAAGTGGTTTTAGTGATCAGTAATTTGAAGTCAATAAACCTCTTTAGTAGCAGGGGTTATTACTGTGCCTAGCTCCATTCCTAGCCTACTTCCCAACCCCAAGCTTCTCTTTGCAGGAGGGGACAGCAGAGCCTGAGCATTTGCCAGCGATGCAGTTAACAACAGCAATTGCTCCAGATAAAAAAAGCTACATCATCATTACCAGGAGGGAGGACTGCCTCTAACAAATCACATTGCACCAACAATCGGATAATTGGATCCCTACTGGAAATGCAGCCTGAGTAATAATTTCAGATGGCACTGATGGTGTTATACAGAAATGAAACCTCTATTATCATATTCCAATGGATCCAGTTCTAACTGCAGGCAAATGGTTTGAAGGTACTGCTGAATCCATGCACATCTGAACTTCTCAGGAAAGGTTAATCCACTTTGAAATTGATGCCAAATTGGCAAAATAATCCTTTCCTTCTGAACTCAAACTCTTTGGTTTAGGCATATGGGGAATGTCAGCAAACAACTTTTTTCTAAAATGCACACCAGGAGGAAAAACCTCCTCGACCATCCAGTATATTGTACATCTCTTGGCTGGATGAGTGTGAAACATATTCTGGAGCATGGTAGCGTGCGCGGATGTGATGTGCTACTTTCCTTACAGTAATGAATTTTATGCCTGCCTGTTTCTGTTCCTTTGTCTATTTTTAATTCAAATATGTAAAAGCTTTTCTTAATACAGAGTCCCAGGTGTCAGTTGCTGCCTGGAGTCCCTTTTCTTTCCTCTATTGTTCTCTTAATTGTTACTTCAAAACAATTAGCTGGGCATTCATATGCAAATGAATGCAAATGTACAGGGGATTGGGTGTGAGAGAATACCACCACTCGTTAATTTCCACTTCAAGGTCTGCTGGTAGGAACAACAAAATTGCTTAACAATGTATTTTTCCTGGGCCATAAAGGGTGAACTCGCAAAGATTCCAGCATCCTGCTGGCTCGGCAATTGTTAAGATTCTGCTGTTTCTTGGTAAGATTTTTATTTATTTATTTGGGTCTAGAGACTATATTAGCCTTGTAACCCTAAACTACCCCTGCCCTAGTTCATTTATGCTCAAGGCTGTGCCTAATAATTTGGATATAATCCTGATTAGGATATAAAGTAAATTATTAATATTACTGCTATTAATGTGATTCATTAAGGGATAAAGAACTCTCACATGAAGGAATTCCTCATGTCTCTGAAAAAATAAAACTTTTATCATTTATAAAAGAGTATGGTTTATTGCATTGAAATCTTAGAAGAGAGATACACTGACTGATAGACTGTGGCTGGGGATGAATCCTAGAGAGACTTAGCCAGTTGCTAAGATAAATCTCATCTCTTTTGGAGCAGTTGTATTTATCGTATAAATCTGTATTCCCTTTCAGGCTGCATAGTAAAACTCCTTGTGAAAAATAGTTGGTTATTCAGCATTCAGGACTGCTTTACAAAGATAAATACCTTAGCTTTTCATATGCAATTAATACACAGAAACCAATTAAAAGACCAAATCCTGTAGTCATTAGGTAGGAAAAATTCAGAACCACAGACTGTCCAGAGCAAGAAAACCCACAGCACAGCAGGAAAACTCCATCACTCATCTGTAACTCTCCTACCAGGATTCCTACCAGGGGAAAAGTTGCCTCTAGGAGGTGTAACTTTACAAAGATATTTCTGAGACTGTGGGAAGAAGTGATTAACTTTTCACTCCACAATGACTTCTCTTTTACATTACCTTAGTGTTCTTCCACTTCCATCTCTGAAAATCATCTACACAGCAATAAGGGACCACAGTATTTACCCCTCAGGGCAGGCAGTGTCCTTGTTATGCAGTGTTATTCCCGTGTTTCACCAGACACATTCCTCGTGGAAAAGAAAGACATCTGCTAGGTGGTGGGAGCTGACTTGAATTCCCTGCTCCATAACTTGTCAAGGGATGGTGTGCTGACTGTATAGGCATGGACATGAAGTTCTGGTTAGATGTATAAATGCTACTGGAATCAGTGCAGTCAGATGTTTGCATGCTTTTGTTCAGACCTTGATTGTCCTGTGTCCTGAATTCCTACTCCTGGATGGGCTAACAGCACTGCCCTCACAATGCTGTTGTGAGAATAAACACATTTAACATTGGGAAGGACTTGGGCTCAGCAATGATAGGGACTATATAAATACTTGCAACAGTGAGGCACTACTGTTTATACTGCAGTATAAATGAACAGCAACAAAGCAGCTATAACTGGTTTGGGGAATATTATCTGGCCCTGGGAGTAACATAAGACCATATTGAAATTGCAGCTAGCACTGCACACCTGAGGAGAAAACCTTGTACACCTGCAGAGGTGGCAGTGGCAATGAGAAAGGGGGACACTCCTCTGTCACCCCCAGATCATCTCTATGGAAGAGTGGATACTGTCAGTAGTAATTTGGATGGCTGCCCACAAGGCTTCACAACATGTGCTTCAAGTGAAAGAGGGGTGATGAGTCTTCTTACCTTCCTGCTTTTCCTCTATGTGTCCTCTATGACCAGTGTTCTCTTTAAATCAGCTTTTTTTTTTTTTTCTTTTTTTTTTTTCCACTCCCTGAGCATATCCATTTATGATGATTTAACCTTAGGCTCAGACTTAAAGGCTTTGCCCAAAACTAATATACAAATTTCAGAAAGGGTCTTTAACCATAATACTTCTATTTTCCCCTCGTTAAAACTTGGATAAATTGAAATATCTGTCTTCATTACAACATAAGCACCTGTGGAAACTTGGAAGGTACTGGATATATCCCCTTAAGGGAAGAATGAATGTCTCATCCCAGCAGACTATGCCCTTGCTGATACCTGCTCATACCTCACCAACCAATATATTTTATCTTCATATGTGGTTGAAATAGAGCAGATTTCTGGAACTTAAACAGGCAAATAAAACACATTCATCTTCCAATAAACACACAGGAAGTTATTATTAGCCAGTGGGCTAATAGTAAAACACCCTGAAATACAAGAAAAGGATGATTTGAACAGGTGAGGTTTTAAAACATGTTTTACCCTGAAGTTTCCACTAAAGTTTTTTCCTTAACAAGTTGTCAGAGACCTTTGCCTTTTCCTTTTTCTTTATAAGGCTGACAGTTACAAGTTGAAAGTTCAAGGAAAATTTTTAGTGGAAACGAGATAGATGCTGGCAGGGTGTTTCAACAATGGTCTGTTTGTTTTGGTAACAAGATTCAAAGAATGCATTATTTATAATGCTCTGATATGCACATATGGCTCTGGTTGTATGCAGCAACAGAAGTGATTTCTTATAATCTGTCTGCACAGAACTCCCAGGTGCTGCCAGGGCTGGAATTTCAAAGCAGAGCTGGAAGAAGGAGTTCCTCCTCCCTAGACTGCTCTTTCCCACCCCATGCCTGCTCTTCCTTCTCTTTCAGCACAGGTGCTTATGCTAGATTTTCAAACAGATGAAGGAATCAGTCCAGGTTGAAACTCACTTGGACTGTAAAATCCTCAAACAACCCAACAACTTTAAATGCTTCAATTGTTAAACTCACGATACTTGGCTTGAGTGTCCCACATACAGTGTGCTCCTTTAGAATACTTCATTGTTGCCTTTTCTTCACATACTCCTTTAGTCTAAAACTTATAAAAAATTCCCTAGCTCTACTGACTCTACTACTACTACTACAACTGTTCTTGGTCATTACACACATTAACGTTATCTTGTATCTCTGTTTTAGTATATACATGCATGTCAGCAGTAGAATTGTTATGTGGTACACAAGTTTACTCAAAACATTATATAAAATACAAATAATATATTACATACATAGAGAAGTATATAAACACAGATATATGTACTAGGATCAGAACATGCCTTGTGGTCCTTACATGTAGGACAAAATGTGAGTGTGCACAATATAATGAAGTGTTCCTTAGGCACTATATCTCCTTTTGCTCTCTGCCACAGCAATGGCTGATGCAATTTGGACAAAAAGAAGTCCACTGTTTTAAGTCTTTCCTTCTGTATGCTTTCAGCACTTTGAGGATTTATCAGATAGGACCATATTCAGATGCTGAAAATTCCAGTAAACTCCAAATGCCTTGTGTTTTCCACTAACCAGCCTCAGGTACTAAGAAATATCCAGGCAGTCGGAAATTCTAACTTTAGACTTCCTTCAAAGAGTCCAGAAATTGCCTGAGCTACTGATCTGCTTCAGAGATGGCTGATACATCAAAACTTGCTGTAGCAGCCCAAAGCTTTCATTACTAGCCAGCAATGCAGCCGTGACTGCCTATTCTGTGTGTTTTACAGCTGAGAAAGGAAGCCTGAACCAGTCTCTTTCCACTTCTGTTACTTGGCTCTTCTGATGGGGTCTAGAACAATGTTCCTTTATGTTCTTTACTCTTGTCAGCAAACTATTGCCAGGTGCTCACAGACAGATGTCCCACTTCTGAATTGCCTGGAACATCAATATAAAGCATAAGGATGTTTTGAATAAATGTGGTCTCTTCGAGGCAGGTAGCTGTGATGAAGCTCCTGATGGGTAAAAAGAAATGGTAATAATTTGAAAGAGGGAATATTCCTGTGTATCAAAGCCTCGGCTGTAGCATAATATATATCTTACACAGTTTTATGCATATGGATAAATAGAACACAAATAGTGTTATCCCATTGCCAACATCAAAATATGCATATTTCAGAAAGTGAAAGTATGGTTGGAACACAATTCAAGCCATAAAGCTTTTCATATCTCTGCAAAATGTATATATGTGTATATATATTTATATTTAAATATATATTAATGACTTCTTTTGCAGAGTACTCTTTGTAAAGCTCAGATCTCTTGTCTTTAGTGTGTTCTAATGTCCTTTCTTTTATGTCTTATTCCCCCCAATAAGAACCTAATTCTTTTTGTAGCAGACAAAATCCCCTACTAGCCTTTCTCCTTGCTAATCTTTCTACATTTTTCCTTATCTCTTCCTTTGCGCCTATTGTCTGATTGTGCCTCTTACACAGGCCTTCACTCAAGGTTAGTGAAATTAAACATTAGCTGGCTCAATAGGTAGCTAGTAACAGTAGTTTATCTACTAAGATAAGCTTGCAGGTTTTGGATGCCTCAAGTTTCTTCTTTTCCACTTTCATTATTTTAAGACATTGTTATTTGAGGAGTTAGTGGCCCATCTCCCTTAATGTTGCTTACAAGCAGTTTCCCTATATAAGGCCCTGTGATAATTTCTACACTGTCAAGTTGCAGCTAAGATAGTTTTAATACATCACTTTCTGGAGCAAGAGTTTCAGAATGTTTCATATTGTTTCACTTCTAATAGCTTATACATACTGGAAATCCCATGCTCATCTTGTGAGCTGCAAGATATTTATATTCTGAAATGTAGCCTAAGGAATCAAAGCAGCAAGGCAATTTGGGTACACTACTGTTGGCTTCACTCTGTTACAGAGGCAAGAGAGAGAAAAGTAGATTTGCCATGTATCTTTATGAAGAGCAGAATGTTGTCAGGATATTTGTAGCTGAAGCATTATAAATGGAGGAATGGATGTGAAGCCTGGTCAGAGACCTAATGGATTCATGTAAAATTCATGTAAAATGTCTGTGTTATTCCACTAGTCTGTGGAATGAAAGGGATGATCAGACAGTGGTTGCTCCCCTTCTGTGTGACAACCTGAGAGGTCAAACATGGGAGTTTTGTAACACATCCCCTTCTGAAATAGTTATTACAAAGCAGATCTATATCCCAGGCAAATACAGAAATTTTTAATTTTTCCACAAAAAACAGGGTCTCAAAGATGGTGGCTGGACTTGTGCCTCATACTTTGTCTGAAACCCTCCTTTTAACAGGGTTAGATCAAAAAGAGATTCACCACTAGGAAAGCCTGATTAGGAGCTGCTGCTATGATCCCAAGCTTCCAGATCCTGGCAGTCAAAGAAAAGACACAGATGTGACACTCGAGTGCCCAGGATAAACACAGCCCTTTTCAAAACAGCAGAGCCACAATTCACAAGAGTTTGTTTAAACCCTGTTTAAGTAGACTCAGTCCAGAGCTGGTGCTTGGGACAAAGTCTCCTTGTCTAAGGCAGTTTTTTCTCTTGTGCACAGTCAATAAGAAGTGCAGACATCATTAGGGCATCAGACATCTCTGATGAGATGTGACTGGTTACACTGTGTGGTGCAGACACTCGTGACTGCCTTTTTCAGAAAGACTTTCCACAGCTCTGAGTGACCACCCCCCGGTGCAGCAGCTCACTGCCAGCCTTCTGCAGCTCAGCAATTGAATAAACCAATCTGCCTCCTATCCTCCAGCTCCTGCAGCTCACAGCACAGCAAAAGGGTGGCTGGGGACTACTAGAACACGTCATGTTGTGGGACATTGGACTCTGCTACCAACTAATGGTCTTTTTCACACAGAAGCTGGTACTCTGCTTTGACACACGCTGCAATTTTTCACTGTAAACCTGCCCTATTTGTTGCTGCTTAGTCACTGCAGATGAATCTATCAAAAGCTTAGCAGTGTTTTTGGATATTTTTTCACTTTGGGGTATTTTCTAGGTTCTGATATTTAGTCCAGGTGCTGCTAAAAGCTTGTTGTGCAGTGGGTTTGAGGCTTTCTCTACAATAGCCTGTGGATTTTAACAACTGAAGCTGTCACTTTTTTTTTTTCCACCAGTATATTTGGAATAGATCTCAGGTCATGATAATTGCTCGTCCAAAAAATTTTCCTATGGTTCAGTTAATGCAAAACCATAATTCAGCATCTGAAGTATTCCCCCATTTTGGGTAACATTTTCTAAAATTATTTAACAGGCTGTTGTAAATCAGTTATAGTTTGCTATTTTTTTTTTTTTTTCAGTTCTTTCCTTCTCATTGAGGTCTACTTTTCACAATCTATCTCCTCTCTCTTCAGTTGCTATAGTGTATCACCAGCTATGGTCTCCTAAAATAGCTTACCAATTTGGGGGCTTTCTCCAATCTGTTCCATATTCTACTCTTTTCCTGTTAGAATCCATTTAATGAACCTTTACATCCAGCCAACTGACACCTCAGCCCCTAATCACTAGCCTTTTTACAGTGACACTGTTGTGAATTATTGTTTTAAGGTTGGTTTTCTTAAAACCAAACTAATTCTGCAGCCTGTAAACCATCTCAGGAAGCAGCTACCCTTTATGCTGCCCTGTGACACAATATACTCAAGTAAAGCTTCAAAGAGCAGGGGGAAGAAGCCTGGGCAAAGATAACGTGGGATCTTTATTAAACTGAGTGTTTCTGCATCCATCTTATTCCAGGCAAAAAGTCTGATAAACCACAATACTATAGCTTTCATGTGCTGGGGCACAGTGCCAGTGTTGCAACTGCTGCAGAAGGTAGGAACAAAGAGGGAAGATAAGGAGTTGTGCTGTAGGGGGAAAAGGAGGAGTGAAGAAAAAAATCTTTTGCATTCATGGAATGATTGTGACACAATCATAATAATTCAGAAATAATTATATTTGTTATCAGTCAACATAATTTCCTGCAGTTCTACACACAACGTCATTTTCCTTTTCCAGCAGTCAGGCTGAACAAACGGTTCTGTTCTTGTTATTATTTCAGTTTGAAGCGCAGTAATGTTGGTTGAACTAATAGTATAAACACAAGGATATCACTTAGAAATGCCTGAAGATTGGCATTTAGCTTATTGTTTCCTAACATGATGCAACCATATTTTTTCATTCTCACTTTTTTCCCTTGTGTTTTGCTGAAAAATGCCGTGGTGCTGTGGTATTTTAAGGACAAGCACTGCAATATGGTTTAAGTCTAACTGAGTTTAAGTTACTATGCAGAACCCATTACTGTAGTATAGGAGTGCCTAAGAGAAACTATTTAGTACATGAAAGAAAAATAATACAAAACCAGTATCATGCTGTTTATTTTAATGCTGTAGGGTAGAGTTCTGTGTATGACACATTTAAAATGACTGATGGATTTTAACTTACCATTTAGCAGAGAGGATGCAGACCCCTTGCTGGGGTGTGACTTTCTTCCACCAAACAAATCTGTGACTCCCTAGAGGGTCTGGTATGTCCTTGGAGAGGAAGGTCATGTTACTTTCAGCTTTTCTTAGAGAATTGATTGGATAAAGAGGCCAGCTTTAGCTTGGGACATTAATTTCTCAGGACTTTTGCCATAGGATATGGAGCCTGTTCCCTCCTTCAGCAGGCAGTCTTCAAATGAGACTTTTGAGGTGCTACAAGACCTTTGAGGTGCTCTGGCATATTTCTTTCTTGCTAGATGTCATGAACTTGCACTAAGAGAGGCTCACATAAACAAAGAAGAAACTTCACACCATTTATTCTGTTGCTAAAGTCTATAAGGCAGTACACCAAGCTAAAAGAGAGTCCTGCTGGACAGGAGCATGCAGCTCATTAATATAACTGGATTAGAATTTGGTCCTTTATGCTTGCTCTAGCTACTTTCCAGTCAGCTTTTATTGTTGCTGAAATATTTTGCATTGTCATATGACATGATTAATATATAAACATGAGAGAAACAAAGACGGATGCTAGAGGATCTCTAGTGGGTTTACTGGAAACTGAGTACAGGAAAATGAGTGCTGGAAAACACACATAAATAACAACAGGCTTATTTACAACAGCAAGAAAAAGAGGGAAACCAGTTCCAGCTTTTTTGTTACTTCCCTCTCTAATATAGGTCAGATAAGGAATTTACACACATACACCTCCAATTTGTTTTTCCATGTGCAGGAGAGAGAAGTATGCAGCATTTTTTTGTTGCCACATTATGCAAGATAACAGTATAGGAGGTCTCAAGAAGTGTGATACAAGGATCTTTGCTGGATATAGACTCCTACAACATCTTTTATTAGAGCTATAGGAGCAGAAGAGTAGCCTGCTGATTGCATTCACAGGTTTTATTAAATTAGGAGAATTGGAATCTCAAGAGGCTAAAGAGTGGCAAAATAAGATTCAACTTGGCAAAAGTCATATGGGATACGTTTTACAAAAAAAAAAGAAAATCCTTAATTTAAAGTAAAGTACATCACAGTTTTAAGGAGGTTAGAGGCTTGCGTGTTTTTTAAGGTATGACCTTTAAATTTATGGTACTTTGGACATTTGGCATCTATAGGAAACCATTCAGCTACACTGGTGATTTTTAAGACTGCAGTCTTCTTTAAAAATTCTTCTATGAAGGCTTAGAGTAGTGTAAGAATTTTCTGTTCCAGCCAGCTTCTTTCCCTTTAGTCTCATTTCAAAGTCACATTGATGAGAACAAAGGAAGTTTCTCAAGCAAGAAGTACTGAAAACAAGCTAATGAGAGAGCTTTCTATTAGCTAAATTGGCAGCTTCTTTACAGGGACGTAGCTGCTTCTATGAAACAGACTCAATAGTATCCACTGCTAGATATTATTTCTTTAGTAATTGTCATGACACAAATATAGATACATAAAGTGTAAGAAACATCTAAGGATGTCTAAATATATATCCACAGTTATGGATAAATTTCAAAAGTTTATGTTGTTTGACTGGAGGAACTGTCAGGAAATACCTAAAATTTATGCACTAATTATGTAGGCTTTTAATATTTTATCAATCAATGGCCATTCCACTTAGAGGCTGACTTACAGATAGTCTCAGCACCCCATGGCTCCAGTTGAGCACAGTAGGACCTGGAGATCTCCACAAATGAGACACCTTCCTCCTCTGATTTGGAAACTGGTGAGTAGCAGGTGACTGCTACTGCTGCCGAGCTCAGGCAGAAGGATGCATGTATGAAGTGTGCAACCAGCCAGTGGCAGAAACACCACTCTGGACAGGGCTGAAATAAACCCCTTGGGAGGATTGAAAAGGCATTTGGGATCCATATGAACAGGAACAACATTTAGGTTTTGCTGCCTTACTACCAAAGAGTTACAAGAGTAAGGAAGCCTCATGTTTTAGAGCTGAAGTTCTTGATCTGGTGTATCAGTATAGATTGTTGTCTCTATTATAATAGAGCCAACAGTAGAACTAGGCCATCAGTGTTCTTGTGTTAATATCCTTGTGTTTATAGGAAGTAGATCCATGCATGAAGCAGTGTTCTCCCCCAGTGTGATGAGACATGTTTCTGTGAGTGCTGGACTGTTCTCTTTTCTGCTTTGCTCTAGGAATATTTTTTACCTAGAAGATGGAGAATGGGATGACCATACACAGAGGATGATGAGTTGTGATGAATATGAATATTTTCCTAATCTGTTTGCTCAGTACTACTCTAAATAAAACTGTTAATGGGAAGTTAATTTTTATATAGCTTAATAAGCATCAAACAATATATCTCTATATATCTTTCTTTGCAAAATTTTTAAGGGTTCATATACCTCCCATGACTGCATTGTTTCCATCTTATACCATATTATGGATTGCCCTGCAATCAGCTGCTCCCCAGAGCCATCACTGGCACTCACTGAGAATTTTCTCCTCGACACAGAGACAGGAACATATGTACTGACTTACTGGCCCATGCACTCAGACTGGATCAACAAGGCCCTTCTTTTCTCAGCTTAACAGCCCAATGCATTTGCCTTTCTGCTGCATTTCAAGGATCATGCTGAAGCAGCAGGTGGAGGGCAGCAGCTCTTACCAAGCTGAGTGGTTATTCCTTGGGGCACTGAAGGGACCCTCAGGCTTCAGGAGGAGCCCTTCCACTGTCTCAATGAAAAGGGGCTTTTATTGCCTTTTCCAGCATTGGGAAAAAACTAAATGCAGCTCAAGAAATCCACAGTGAAAGGGCCTTAGGTGGCTTATTGAAAACCCAGGTCAGGTTCTTTTCAATAATGGTGAAACTCTTCTTGATGGATGGTGCACTTGCTGTCACGTTCTGCTCACGTTAGCCATGTGCAGCAGCAGGACCAGAGGGAGGCAGGACCACAGACACACTCCCTGTGGAGACATGGCCATAACACTCAGAAAGATTACATCACCCCTCTTTCTAATAGGCCATTTTTGTTTTCTTTATAACCAGTATAACTAATACACCATGTGTTTACCTCTGAACTCTTTGCCTTACTTCTGAAGCCACTTGTGGGTTTCAGATGGAGCAATGGACAACTAGGAGCCAAGATAAAAGCCTGAGAGGTGGAATAATCACTTGAATGGAGATAGAAGACCTTGCAGATAGGTGAGTGGATCTACAGAACTTTAAAGAAGTAATTTAGAATGAAATTCTCCTTTTGGCTCTGAACCCTTTGGAAAGATATGATACAGTACACCTGTAGTTTTGAGATAGGTGCAGGAGAATTTAAAACTTGCTAAGTAAGAGGTTACAGAGAGTTTGCAGGAGCAGCAGTAATGGCTAAGAGTCTAGAAAATTGAAGGGAAGCAACTGGACTGGATTTTAGGAAAAAACAAGAATTCTAAGGCAATGAAGTACGTGTTCTTAAATAAGATTTGAGAAGCTCATTAAAGACTTGTCTTTGATATATGGGCACTGTATCCTAACAATTGTTCACTTTCATTCCTGATAATTTAAGATTATTTTTTAATTTACCTTTCAGTAGCATGCAAATGATGTAGTCTTGAATGCAATTGTATTATAAAACAAAGCAAGGACCATCTGAACTAAAATTAATGCACAGTATTAAATCAGGTACTTAATCACTCATTTTAGTTTGATTTACTGGAGCTATTGTGTTCTTGTTATATATTACTGAAAAAATTTAACAATACACAACATGTCTCTGAATACCAGAATATTTAGATGTGCTTTAGGAGGCAATTAGATCATTCTGATTCTTGAAAACCCAATAGCACTATTAGACTTGCATACACCCCCTTCTCCTCTCAAACTTAAATACACCCATACTCTGCCCTACCAAGTAGCAAGTTGTGCATTAGTTTCCCATGTAAAAGGCTTTTAAAAGCACAAGTGAAATTCATTTCAGTTGGATGCAACTGTTTTTTAAAAAATGCTAAAATACTTTTTACTGGGAGACTTTAAAAAATATGTCTGTGAAGGGGGTTGATACATTTTGTATATGCTACTGCTCTATCTTCATTTGGAGATAAATTATCACGTTATTCTCTTTGCTCTCCCACTTGCAAATTAAGTTGTCATTCAACAACTCATAAAGAGCCAAGTTGCACAATCCATAAGAACAAATAAAGCAGCTATTCTTTTTTTTTTTTTAGTGCTGTTTTTATATGTATGGTTTTGTGATTTTTTCCCCCTTTAGTCTTTGTATCTGACTTTATATTAGAAAGATGCTTATAATTTTCTTTCCTAATAGCTGGACACCATTTAAATGTTATTGGCAGTGAATACATTTTTTCAGAAAAAAATACAAAATATTTTCTAAGAGCATACTTAAAAAAACCCCACATTTTTTGGCAAGAAAATTTTGACTTACATTAGTTTTCTCAGAAGAATGTGTGCTCCAGAAGAAAAAAGAAATATGAAAATTACTTTTTTCCAAATTAGTATACAAAGAGAGTATCCAAAGCTCTTTGATGTATTTTGTTTTTACGTCACTCAACTCTGATATTTCAAGTCCAAACAAAATGAATATTTTCAAAATAATGATGCCATACAATCTGCAAAATTATTTTTAGTGATTTTTTTTTCTATAAAACTTGGAGCTGGGAATTTGCATGAAAACTCAGTAGCAGTCTCTAAGTAACTGTTCTGGATGTTTCTGCAGTAACAAGTCACATTTGGCAGCAACCTCTTGAATTATATCAATTAAATTTTTTTTCTATGTAAGATGTTCTTGGAAGGATTCACATTTTCAGTGGAATTTATATTTCATCAAGTAGACCTGAAGAAAGGTTCAACTCAAAGTACTGGGAAAGATCTTTCTTCAAAGCTTCTGCTCTCTGGTCAAGCTAAATTTCACAGGACCAATTTGCTGGAAATCAGTGAATACAAGTAGGGCAGTGTTACAGTTCTGTATTTCACCTGAGTTAAACAAGGTTTGGAAACCAAGGTAGATATGAAGGAGTACATCTCACTTAGGATGTTGGTGTTAGATTGAGACTGTGGTCTTGCTTCCTCACAGCTCAATGAGTACAGGGTCTGTGAGGCTTGCAGTGCTAACTTTGCATGAAATGAGAACAAAACATAGGCAAAAGTGACCCAGTGTTTCTATTCTCAGCAAGTGAATGTATTTTAGGAACAGTTTAAACCATTTTAATTTCATTAAGTGTGAATGGTAGTATCTCAAAATTTTGTCTAGATCATTTCCAATCTTACATCTACAGTGACAGGGAGAAAAGCACCTGGGACTTTGGTAGCCTGCCACTGTGCTGCCCATCAGCAAGGAGTGCTGGGCTGTCTTCCTTAGCTCAGAAAATAGAGTCAAATGTGCCTGATCAACTGTTTCTGGAAAAGGTGCTGTTTTCTTCCATGAAGACACTAGACAGGACCTGAATTTTAACTTTTTTGACTTTCTGATTAATGTTTTATTTTTGTGCCTGCTGTTCTGGCTTTCCTACAGCCTTCTGATCTGTCACAGTGCCCGTCTCTCAAGTACACACCTCTTCCTTCTCCCTTCAGTAGTGTTTTTCACAGTCAAGGAATTGTGTAGATGCTTTCCTAGTTCGGGCTGGTCACAAATGCCTGATGCTAGAAATGCTGACTTTAGCAAAATTGTTCTTCACAAAAAAACCCAAAAACTGTTGGAAGAAAGACACCAACCTGTAATCAGTGAAAAGATCCTGGTATCTAGGAACAGCAGATGCTGAATAGATGAACACATCTCATTTTAGAGATCTAGGCTTACTCTTTAAGACTATTTAGATTTGTATTATTGAAAAGGAACACTATGTGGGTATTCTACACATCAAGACTAATATCCTATTGCCATCAGGCAAATGGATCTTTTGCAGGGTGAAGTCTGACCATAATTTATCTGGGCAAGTAGCCTGACTACCTATAGACCTCAGTGTCTTCATACAACTGATCAGGAACTTCAACCATGTCTAACAGATTGGAAAACTGAGAGGAGAGGAAGCAGGATATCTGTAATAGAGCTGAGAAAGGAACTGACACCTCAGGCACCCATTTGAGCATCACATTCCCCATATGTGTTCTCTGACTCCTGAGAAGGACTGTGTAACTAAATTCTCTGTCTGACTTAAAGAAAATAAATCAGTCTAGAGTATTAATCAAGTTATGTAGCATTTTCTCCCGTGAAACACCAGCAGCGTTGCCTTTTTTATTTATTTCACTATGCAAAAATAAACTGACAGAGAGTGTCTGCTAGTGGAGTACTGTGCAACAGCACTAAGTGCTAAAACATACAAATTTGCAGTGTAATAAAATAGAGAATTTTTCTGCACAGTCTTGACTCTGACCTTATGTTTACTTGTATCAAAATTGTTCCAAATAAGAAGTAGAAGAAGCCAGCCAAGTCCCCTCTAAAATTATCAATGGCACCAGAACCACTGAGTGTAGATCCCAGTAAATTTCTATAAATAGAGCTTGGAGGAGTTGTGGAAGATTTGCAGATCCCATAATTTTCCAGCTGCAGCTGATGGCTGGCAGCTGACTCTGGTGGCTGCAGAGCAAGTGGGATGACTCCCAGCTGTCCAAGGGAGCAACTTGCAAGGTACTTCAATACTTGGAAACTGCCTATCTTTCAAAAGCTTTTTGTTGTATCAAAATAAATGTCAGGGAATACATGCCTGGCAACATTCTCCTGTTTATCAAGTGAAACCTCTAAAGAATCTCTTGAGCCTCTGTTTGCCAAGTGCACAAATCATCAGCCTGTTCTTGGACATGCTTACCAGCATTAGTGGATATTACTTGTACTAGAAAGTATCTGAAGGATCAGGACCTGTGAATTATTGTTTTTACTGCAACCCCTAGGGGCACTACATGGGAATTAGAATACAAGGCACTTAAACACGTAGCAAAGATGTTATGAAAATCTGCAGTTTGAAGTAGACAGCAGTAAGTGTGTACCAAGGAAATAGAGAGAAGAGGCATTAAAGGAGTGTAAAAGTGGTCAGAGGTTTAATACCACAAATATTTCATAAAGAAGTACTTATTAAAAACAGTGTCATAGGGATGATATACATATTGGTTGAAAGTTAATGTGCAGGGCAAAATATATATGTGATAATTTCTCTGTGGTTTAGGTGTGGAGGTTGGGTTTCCATGTGCTGGGACATCACAGATGCCTACAAATTGTGTCTTACATCTAAGTTGTTTATAATGTGATTGCAAACAGCGAATGTATTGTTTCAACATGGTTAATGTTTATGAGCTGCATTTCAGTTTATAGGTACACACAGATTGCCTGGAAAAGTACCAGGCCATTCCATTTTTAAGCAGTGATGAAGAAAGATGGAAGTTTACATACTCCCTTGCAGTGTAAAATCACACAGGGGAACAAAGTAAGTCCAAGGAGACCACAGTTGTTTGGGTCTTAAGTTTCTATGAATTACCTCATACCCTTCTGCTGTCTCTGAGGTTATCTGAGATTCCACAAAGGGTAATTTCCAACCAAGAAAGGAAGAAAATCAAGGCTGGGAATCCATGAGAAATCAAGACTGCGACACTATAGATTCTCAACATAGACTTGCAAAAAAGCCTTTATCAAAAGCTTTCCTTTGGCTACCACCAGAACCTTTAACAAAGTCCAGCTGGTTTCTGTACTGCTTTTGGCTCCATGACCCATGTGTGCACTCTGGGGAGAGGGGGCTCATGCAGGGTAAATGGATTTAATGCTGCTTCAAGCCACATTAACTGTACTCAACATTTACAGCATATGGTTCCAGGGTTTCCCAGAGGAAAATATCACTCAGACCTGCTGCTTGTTAGTTCTTTGTACACCTTCTACTATGCTCTTTCACTATGACCTACAAACCATCTGAAAGTTTTGGAGGAGAGGGTTGTGCAAAGGGAAGAGTTAACACTAAATATTGCTTTCTTGGCCTAATTTTCCCCCCACTTCACTAGAAAATATGTAAACCAGAAAATGGACACACTAATTGTAAAAATATCAAGCAATAAAACCCCTTTGTAATTTACAGTAGAGAATAGGAAAGAATACTATTAAAACTTACTTATAGACAAAGTGATTTTTTAAAAAATATTTTTACTTGTAGTTTTCCTTCTATCTCTGCAAACTTCGTCACAAGAAATTATTTACAGAAATACTCAGGTAAGCAGCAGTGCATCAGTAGAATGCACAGTTTACTAGAGCTATGTGTTTAGAGTAGAGAAGAGTCACTGAATGGACCTTTCACTTAAGCCTCCAGAACCCCTGAAGTTGTCCAGCAGTGGGATGTGTGGTTGGGTATTCTGTGCATAACTGTGCCTGAACAGTGAGAGCTGCATTACTTAAGCTGCCAGCCAGGGTATAGTCCTTTATAGGTTTTTACCTGCTCAGCTGCAGGAGTTAAGAGCTTGGCTTGCCAGGGATGGCACAGAAAGGAGGTGTGCTGGGAAAAGAGCAGGACATCCCTACTAAAAGCTGTGTATCTAATTTCTCATGCAGGGTTGTTTTCACTCATTTTCCTGTTCTTCAGCACTTAATGATTTTTCTGTCATCAATGGAGTTTTAATTGAGGGGGATTAGGGGTGGATTAAAGGATCTCATCAGAGCTCAAACTGCCTGCATCCACTTCCTGTTGTGTCCTCTCAACAGAAGAGCTATTGACATTAGAAAAGTGAAAAATACTTAAGTCAGTGACACAGTGAGGCAGAACTCAATTGAACTATAACCAAGGAGTTACAAGTGTAAAGGCAAGCATGTAATAAAGTCTTGGAGATCAGAGAAGGACATGGTTTACGTCATTTTGCCCACTTCTGGATTTCACCTGGCTATATACAAGAGGGGCTTAAACTTTAGCAGACACAAAGACATCACCTCAACTCCTTCCTCAAATGCTTATGGATTTTTTAATGAAAGACACTTTCCAGCATATAGTTGAATCAATATTAAAAATGTTGTAAAATTCACCACACAAAAACCCAGTGGATTTACATTTCATTCTATATTTACATTGGATTTAGAATAAAACTACATTAGGAACATAAACCCTCTTTTTCTCCTTTTATACCAGGGAGAAGTAGGATATCGAGGTTATGCATTTATTTGGGTTAGTTCTCTTTTTACTTTTTTCTTGAAAATACTTTATCTTATCTAACCAGGAGAAAAGGGAGAGGGAATAGAGTCTCTGAAAATGAATCTATTGAGCACTTAGCCAGACATGGCAGAAAATCCTGACCCAGCAAAGAAAAGAAAATACTCCTAGTGATTTCAGTGGGCAAAGTTTCATATATTGCATCCCAAAGAGCAAAAGCTTAGTTCTGCTCTTCATGTTTCGCTTTAATCACCAGGAGTTACACATGCAAATCCACAGCAAGACTGTAACTAGAACATTTAAGCCTAATTATACAGCTCTGGGAACAATGACCAAATCTCATCACAATTTTTTATCTTTTAGGCGCTAAGAAATCTTTTCAGCTACAAAAATTTCCTCTCAGATATGCACAGCAGGTCTCAGCTGTGATATGCTACTGACATCAATGGGATATATGTATACAGTACTTGGATACACATATGCAAGTCAAAATTTACCATGAGGTTCTGTGAGGATAATACTAGTGATGTTTTCCATATCTGTACTTGAAAGAAGCAGTGACATTTTAGTCTCTTGGAGTATGTTTTAGATACAATTCTAGTTATGACTCAGTTAAGACCTCCAAAGTTGCACTCCAAAGGGGTCCAGAAGGCTCTAAGCTAAAAATACTTTTAGAATGGAAATTCTTGTAAAATGTGCTACCTGTAAATCTTATGCAAAGCATGACTTGATGGGGCCATCTCCACTCCTCTGGGTTGCTCCTGCTCCCAGTAGCTTGCCTAACTAAAGTTGATTGAATGTATCAGTATTTTGGTGAGGATTTTTTGGATGTGTTTTGTGTTATAATTTGTCTATTATTTATTTAAACAGATGAAAACCTATCTGAGGAGTTCCTGTTTGCTTTCATAGAATATTTTTTACCCATTATGCTATCACACCATTGTGAGTTTGCTACTGAACATATGTAGCAGCCTGAGTCTGGCTGTTGAATGCCTGTAACTCCAGGCACATATCTGCAGTGAATGTCTGAGATTTGCTGACACCTTCTAGCCTGGCTAGCTCCATATGCATAACAGCACTCAGCCCTATAGAATTACCAGGTGTCTGCAAATTTCACAGAGGTTTCTGAGAGACTCACTGTATTTTTCACTGCACAGCTGTTTTATGCATATACAACAAAATAAATACAACCAGTCCCCAAATGGTCAAAGTTATCTTATAGTGGCATCTGATTAACTTCACCACACATGAAGGTTCTTCTCTGCAGTAAATCCCAGACGAAAATTGGAAGACCTGTACTTAGAAGACTGAGTTTCAGACAGATACTTAGGGTCTGCAAAATAATTCTGTAATAATTCAAACTGACTGCTGCTAGTTATCATGAAAGAACTTGTCAGAAAAAACTCAGGGTTCCAGGTCCCCACCTGTTTGCAGTTGGAATGTTGAGGAGCTCAGCTGCAGAGAGACTAGAGATTGCTGTTGAAGGACAGGACCCAATAGAAATGTGATGAAACACTGGTAGAAATTGGGTTAAAATACAGCTAGGAAAGGAAAACTCAAATTTACAGCAGCTTTTTCGAATTTCCACAACCATAAAGAGTGCAAGTTCACTCTGGATGGTTGTTCTCAGCATTCAGAAAAAAATATTAATGGAGAATACAGCTGCTAAAAATATAATCTCACATGCTACTCTGTATTTGCTAAACATAGCATATCACATATACTTGACTATAGTGCATTTCCTTGTAATTTATGTTGGGTTTTTTTTTTCAAAATACCTGATTTTAAACATGGGACTGCGAGTCCAGGATGTTTAAAACCAAATAGCATTGTGTAAATTATGTTAAATTGTGAAAATGATGATTAGAATAATTCAAGAGTCAAATTCAGACACCTATTACATGCTGCTGAACTTCAAGTATAATTGTGTCTGTCTCACATTGATACTAAAAATAGGAATATTGTAAATGAAGTGGAATAAAAATTATGGCACAGAATCCCATGAGTTATAGACTTCAGAGCATCAGTCTAGTGGTCAGACATAACCTAACATGGCCAATAGATTCTCCTGAAGTGCTCCTTGCCATTACAAGGCAATTGCTGAGAACAAGCAGAAGAGAGAAGAGATTCTTTCAGCATTGTCTTTGTTAAATCCCAGCCAGCAGCCACGTCCCACACTCCCTCTCTCAGTCCCCCTACAATGGGATGAGGGAAAGAATTGGAATAGAAAAAGCTGGAGAAAGTGTGGTTGAGATAAAGACAGTTTACCAGGTAAAGCAAAAGCTGCTCACACAAGGAAAGCAAAACAAGGTAGCCATTCACCCCTTTCCATGGGCAGGCAGGGCTGCAGCCATCTCCAGGAGAGCAGGGCCCTGCCACATGTAACAGTGTTTTGGGAAGAGAAATGTCACCACTTGAAACATTTCCCCTTTCTTCCTTCTTCCTCCAGCTGTATGTGCTGAGCATGGTGCAGTGGGATATGGAATATCCCAGGGTCAGTTGGGGTCCCCTGTCCAGGCTGCGTCCCCCCTCAAACTCCTTGTGCACCCTCAGCTTCCTCACTGGTGGTGGTGGTGGGGAGAGTCAGAATAGACCTTAACTCTGTGTCAGCACTGCTGAGCCGTAACAAAAACACCTCCACACTATCAATACTTTTCAGCCCAAATCCAAAATATATCCTCATACCAGCTACTATGAAAAAAATTACCTATCCCAGTCAAAACCAGCACAAGCATCTTCCACAAAAGAAGACAAATTAAAAAACTATATATAGAGAAAAACTATATTTAGAGACTTTGAAGTTCTTTAAAACAAAGCTGATCAACTCTAAGAGTGATTGAAAATGGTTAGTGTCTGTGCTACCAGTCCTTTCCTTTGAAAAACTGAGCTGTAAGGCTGACCAATTCTTTAAGATGCTGGCAAGCAGTAGCTTTCTGGTTGAACTAGCAACTGCTGGTGAGAAATAAGATAAAGAGAAATATGCTTACACAGATCTCATCTTCTCCTTCATAAAGTTTTTCCTTTAACATTTTCAATTTGCTAATTGTATTGAAGTTTCATAGTTACAAACTCACCCTTGTGCTTTTAATTTACACAGCTGGCATATACTAAATTTACATTTATGTCTCAGGCAGTAAGAAGACATCCCAGAAAAGAACTCCTTGATTAATTTCATCTGCTTTTGGTTACATTTATTTTCTTATTTGTGACCATTGTTCATACTTTCTGGAAACTGATTTTCTCAAATTAACAATACAATTGATTCCTACTGTGGGGTAGCTATTTCAAAAATCCTGGGAATTTTCAGTTTGTCTTTTTACTAGCTCAGTTAAAATGCCTTTAGTTCATTGACAGTAAGAGTCCAAGCTAAGCCTGTAAAGCTACCACTGTGAGCAGAAGGAAATTGCCTTCATGTATTTCCCTAAGAGATATAGAACTGCATGATTTAAAAGTGTGATAGAACATTTATAGGTGAATCTGACCACTGCAAGAGTAGAATAACAAGTCAGATGAAGCAGCAGAGCAGTTTTCATATCCTCAGGTAAATGCCATATTTTCATAAAATGTCATAGTTTGCAAAACTTGTTGAAATGCTGCAAGAGACTGAAAACCACAGTCAGAACTTTGAATAAATTAGATGATATGATTTAGATGTGCTTCAAAAAACCACCAGAATCTGTATATAAAGAGGCTTTGCGAATCAAGGCTTTGAAATAAGCTGGATTTGTAATAACAAGGTTTTATAAAGAATACAGTCTAGAGGAATGTACAGCTAAAATATCTCAAGGCTGAAGTTTTCCATAATAACAGAGGAAAGAAACATTTCCTCATTTGAATAATATGTAATTCTGTGTCCAAAGATATCAGATTGACCCAAACTCTCCAGAGATACCGGGAATTTGACACAATGATGTAAGTCTCAGACTTCTGATAAAGCTCACTTTTCTTGGAGGATCTACAGGACATATGCCACCTTGGTAGGCACATTATTGAATTTTTGGCACAGAGATGGAGACCATGCTGTTTGTGCTTTCCGTGGATAAAAAGATCTCTGTATTCAGATCCAGTGAGACAACCAGATCTTGGCATGTATTCCTTGTTGCTCCCCCATAAATTGGAATACCAGAAAATCAGGTCAACCTCCTTAGTCTAGTATCACCTTTTGTTTGGATAACTTCAGCTGGGGAAATACAATAGGGAAGGTGCAACATATGAGACAAAGTCATGGCCCGAATGCACATTTTTACTAACTTTGAAAAGCTCCCAGGGAATTCATTGGAATCTATGTTAATCTAAAGTAGAAAGAGTTACTATAGTTACTAATACAATAGTTACTAAATATAATTCTCACTATATAAAGTGCACATTCTAGGATCATATAAGTTGAGAAGATAAAAGATCTTTAATTATGTTTGCCAAGGTAATAAATGATTGGCTCCCATTTATATTGTTCCACTGTAGACAGAAAATGTGCATAACACTTTAAATGTTTTCAGCAGTTCAGCATCAGCCAGGAGTATTAGAGTGCTTGTTCCTTCTTCTTTTATTTAAAGGTTGGCAGTAATTTTTCATGTCAAGGTCATGATTGATGTGGGTTAACTTTCACTAAAAGTCTTCTGGAACATTTTGAGTAATGTTAAAAATTATGGCATGCAATACATCAAAATATTTTTCTAGACTTCCTGCATAAGTAAACAAACACAAGGGAAATGTGGAAGGCATTTATGGTATTTTGTAAGCAAGTTTCAAACTTCATGTTGCAGATTTATTTGCTTCATAGCTTATGCTGTGATGCATGTTGCATTTTATTAAAATACACTATGGGTGGGGAATAGATGGTGATGTACTACATTTGTGTCTTTGCCCATGTCAATTTGAAATGGAGATCAATTCACTAAGAAATGTATCCAAGCATGGATTATGTAACCTGTCCATCAAGTGTCAGTTTCCTGGGGAAATACTAATAGCAAGTCCTCAATCTTAGGCCAAATGTCAAGGCTGTAACGTCCAGCACTCCGGAGTATGGAACATGAGATTACAAAAACTGCCATTGACAGGCAAATGTTAAAGCTGCTGATCTTCAGCAGTCAAGAACTCAATAGCACAGAAAATCCCTCCAAGGCATACCTCCCAAAGATAAGTAAAGCAAGACAAGGTGAGGAACAGGTGAAGCAGTAGTATTTTCCTAAAAGAAAAAGAAAGAGGATGGCTACTGTAGCTCCGTAACACAGGTTAAAAAAAAAGATGGGTCACTGGCAGGTGTACATTTTGGAGCCCTCCTTTTTAGGCACAGTGCCTTCTCCTTCACTCTCAGTTGCAGACCTTTATGAGAACATGGGCAATGGAAGACACCAGCCTTTTATCATCATATTTAGGTATCTCAGTGAGGTACTCATGAGGGATGTTTAGAATGCCTGCAGTCAGTCCATCCAGAGGTGTCTGCCTTTCTGTTTTGGACATACCAAGTCCCTAAGCAAAATTCTGAGATTAGAAACTTGTGAAGGCAGCCTGTACTGCATTCACAAAGAAAATAGGGTCTTGCTTTGAGCAAAGATTCTGAGAGCCTATAAACTGCTGAGGAAAAGGTTCAGAGATGCTGTAAAACTATCAGTGTCAGGAAGTGCTGGAACTTTACACTAACACAATCTTTATTCCTTCATGTTTTTTTTTTCACTTCAAAGCCATGTTAGATACTCTAAGCATGAGGAATAAACTGTTCTCTGACAGATGGAAGATGATGATTTTCTAAGATATTTGCATTAGGCAACTAGTCTGGATTAGAATTCGTTGTTTTCATACTATTAAACTTCGGTGAGATGAGTCCTACATCTAATGCATATAGATAAACGCTGGTAGCTAAAAAAATACTTAAAGATATTTTCAGATTCCCAGGTAGGAGGTAGCCATCTTGGGAGGATATGCTTCAGTACTTCTACATGTTCAAAATTACCTAAGTGACCTATGTCTTGGAAAACTGAATACCATTGGGAAGGTGACACAAAATGACTGATAGTGCTTGAAACGCTATATTCAATATTATATGTACCATACTCTGCTGAGGTGCTCAGTGAAAGAGCTGTAACAATTGGCTGCTCAAGAGAATACTTGAGCAAGTATTCCCTGCTTTGCAAAAATTGTATGATAGCATAACTACCATAACTGCCAAAGTTTAGACTCTCTTATTTCAGTATAATTTTTACTTTTCCAAATATTCCTAATGTCATTGGTAATTTCATTGCTGTCTTGAAATTAATCAAACAGACAATCCCTAATAAGTCATTAAGATACTTAACTATATAGTATCCAACAATGGGCAGAATCTTTTCTGTATTTCCATGTCTTTAAACACAACTGGACACAGAAAAATATATAACCTTTCAACAAAGATTTTAATTGTTTCTAAACGGAAAGAAGAATAATACAGTGCTGGCAATTTATGAACCTTTTGTTCTACCAAGATATAGCTGTGCATAAATCTTGGGAAACTGTATTATTTAGCTTGTTGTAGCTCTGTAAAAAAGTATGAATAATAAAATATGCACTTCTGCTGTGTTTCCAGCAATCACATTGTTTCCTCTATTCCTACTTTTCTTAGCAATAAAAGAAGGTTTCAAGAGTTTTGTTCTAAGAATCCAAGCTAGAAATTATTTTTATGATCTGCTCCATTTGCATGCTGTCTCACATCTGACAGTCCACTATGAACAATTGAGAGACTTCTTCTGCATAAATTGCAGTAAGCCTTATGGCAATTATTGCTATCTTTACTGATCCATGCAAAACCATTTCTTCTCTCATTCCAGAAAGTGCAAAGCCTCTTCTTTTTAGGGAGTTGTTGACCATATTACAGTTTTCAGCAATATAGCTGTGCAAGTAGAAGTTAACCAGGCCCCTGAGAGGCCTGGTTAATTAGAACTTTTGCTGCATGGCAGAAGTGAATGAATTGTGGGCAAGATTGTACATGCAGATTTTTACCCAGAAAGGGCAATTTTGCTTTCTATTATAACACTATGAAAATAAGGTAATCTGTTAATGTGTTTAGACACTGCAAGGTCAGGCTATTAAAATAATGAACCATTTTAACAACTCTAATACAAAAGTGAAGTAAACAAATAAGATGAGAGACAAATGGTAAGTATGATTCAATTAAAAAAAAAGATATGATTTGAATGAAGTATAAAGGCATATATATTTAAAAGACAGTATTTGTGCTCTGTTTTCTCAACATGGCATCTTTGGCTCCTGTTATTTATCTTGTCCTGCCACATTGGAGATTTTGTGATACCAGCCTGGAAGAGATTCTGCTGGTTTCTCTGTTTCAGTTGGTTTAGAAATGAAAAGTTAGCTTAGGTCTTGTTTGACTTCTGCTGTGCACGTCTACAAAAAGGGAGGAATAATGTTTTTCTAATAATATCTTCAGAGGCATGAAATGAATAAAGGAGCAGGTAGCCCTATCTTTATGAGACAGCTAGGTTGTATCTTGTTTTTTTGAAGGAATGTTCACTGTCATGGCTGAAAGCCATGTACAGAGTTATAATTCACTCAATTAAAACCACATAAATAATGTTTAAATGCTGCTTAAGAACATGCTCACTGACTGCTCGGTATGTATATGGTACATTTATATTTATATTAGCTGTTTATATTAGCTGTTTATAAGCCAGTCTTCAGCCTATGATAAATCCATGGGACAAAATAATCTTTAGATAATGAATAGTTTAGTGTGCCAGATGCTAGATGTAGTTCTGGAAATGTGTCTCAAAACTGTCTTCTTCCACTTCTATAGCAGCTGATAGTATATCTATACGACTTCTGCAAACATGTATTTTAGTGTCTTTTAGTGTAGTTTTAAATGTATGGCATAACTGCTGCTACATGAACTCATTTGTAAAGCCCTGCCTCTCTCACAAATGCCTTAGTTTCTCAGAACAGCTCACGGTCACACTCTAGCTAAGGCTCTTCAAGGATGGCCCGTGGTCCAAAATCATGAGACATATAAGCCTGTGACCTAATGGATGAACAGGCAGGATGTGACTGTGACTTTCTAGCCTGCTCCCCTGCAAACAGACCTCTGCTTAAATGGGGAAGCAATTGCAGGAATTGTGAGCTCAGGACAGGACTTTGTATTTTGCTTAATTCTTTTTGTTTAATTCTTCAGGACAGCTAGGAAAGGGAATTGTCATTTTTAGGTTTTTGATTTACATTGTCAAAAATCCATAGCCTGTTTGAGAATGAATTATTGCAGTGAAAGTAAGCAACATCTGCAAAATTTAATTAATTAAGGGGTATTTCTTAAAATACGTACAATAATAACCACAGGACATCAATTATGATGGTGAGGAATGCATCTCACCAAGTAAGAGATGGATCACCCTAATTTCTCTTGTTTGTCAGCTAGAAGTGATGAGAATTCATGCTTGTCATTCACCAAGGATTAATGTAGTTAGCCTTGAAACCTTGACCACTTTGTTCTCAATGCTTGCTTTCAGAGTTCTGGCTCACTTAAATTATGAATGAAAAATCCATTTGTAATGAGTCTTCTGGCCATTGTTCTTGATCCCTTTCAATTCCTCTCTAAAACTAGAAATGAAGGGACACTCACATTTCTGTGAACAAACAATGTTATCATTTTATTCATGTGGCAAAAATGAGTGAATTGGTATAGTAAGTACCCAGTGAGTATTCCTGTGCAGGCAGGGATTGGTTGAGTCACCATTTCTGGTGGTATTTAAAAGGCACGTAGATGTGGCAGTTATGGGCACAGTTTAGTCATGGGCTAGGCAGTTCTGGGTTAGTGGCTGGATTCCATGATCTTAGAGGTCTTTTCCAAACCATTCAATCTGTGGCTCTAATGTACTTCATAAATGTGTTTATGTGTTTGTGTCCTGTTGACACCATGGGTTTTGAACACTTTTTTACGTGTAAGTATGGGCCTACTTGATTTTAAATCTGGAAGTATAAGAGAAGAATGCGGCCCAGCTGTAAAATTCTTTTCCTTGACCTGCATTTTTGATATCCTGCTTGAAAACAATGTGGCCTGGTTTTCAAGGATTTTCAAACTGACCAAATTCAAGTCAGAATAGTACTTTATAGTCCTAAGGGATGCTTTGTTTTCCAGCTTTACCAGTGGGGCCTACACACCTTTGCCAGTGAGGCACAGGAGGAATTGATGGTATAATATCTATCATAAACTCTGGGGTACACAGATAAAAGGAACTTCATAAGAATAATGACTTTTCATTGATGACTACTCTGAGCTGAAATTAATGCATCTTCTGTCTGCAAAGATGGAGCAATTTGAAAAGGAGAACAGAGCATATTTGGTGAGTAGCAGATCTGTTTAATACAGAAAATTTTATGAAAACATATGGCTAAGAGATGTGAAAGATGACTTCTTGAGACCCATCTGTTTTATTTAAAATATGTTTAAACTATTTTGAAAAATATTTCTAAGTGATTTTTAGAAATATTTATAAAGGGTAGAAAAAAGTGTTTAGTAAAATGTAGGAAGATACAACTAAGGGTAACTGAATGAAAAAATAATCTAGACAAGAACAACAAGTTTGTTAGTGATAAAACACAAAATTGTTACAAATTTTCCCAAGGAACATAATAAAAGCCCCATTATTGACTGTGCAGAAGAAGTGGAAGGAAGTCATGGAAGTCATGTGTCCCTGGCAAAGTCTAATTTAGCTGATAAAATGCTTTTTAAATCCCATCTTGAATTTTTTTGAATGAAGAAAATATTAGTGAAACCTCTGATTTGTCTGAGTTATCTTTGCACAAGAATGAAGAGAATGTTAAGAAGTGAACAAGTAAGTACTGCATGCATTTTTTGGAAACTAATCTATACCGTTCAGTTTGGAGCACTATATCTGGGTAAAGAAATATTTACAGCAATTCAGATCTTCTGGTGCATTGCTCCAGCAAATTGATGTGATTTGGCTTCTAACAAGTCAAAGCCATGGGAATACAGTGGAGGGTTAGGTCTAACACAGGTCTTAAAATATTTGCATTTAAGAGGAATGTATGAATTCTTTAATCAGTAAATAACTGGAAAGATAGAGAAAAAAATAGGATAAAAACCTAAAGAATAGTTAACAGCCTGATATGTGGGCAATCTTCTGATCCTCTTGGAACTGGACAGCTTTGGGAATCAAAGATCAGGACTAAACTAGGGCATATTTCTATGCAAAGCACTGAATATTCTTCAAACCACACTTATTTTGTTTTATGTGTTTGCTTTGCTGAAGAATGTAGCCAAGGCCTTCAACCTCTCTGGCACCAATTAAAAGTTTTACATAAAGAATTGACAACTTAGTCTGCATACACTAAACAATATTCTACCTCTGCCTCCAAGAGTACAATGAGCATGGCTTTTATGTAATTCCCAGAACATGCAGCTCTTCTTGGGCTGTTTTTCCTCTTCTGATTTGAAAAGACTAGAGAGCACAGAGGCAGCACACAGTCAGAAAATACCGGTGCTAAAAGTATTTGCAGTGCCCAAAAGACCTGGTAAAGTAGTTTTAAACATCAATTTTATTATACATCATCAGAGGAAACACTTAGCTAATCTTGGGAAGTGTATTTTAAAAAGCCACAAGGTCCAAAGTACATATACTTTTCAAATGCATCAGTATCACAAGTATATCACTATTATTCTCATGTCAGCATCTGAGTTTACTGACAGCTAAATGGACCCAAAGCAGGGTTTTTTTTCCCAGTTGTTAGGGAAATGCTTAGCAAGTGTTAATGTATTTACTGGCCAGAAACTAATTAATATTCTAAAGTGAATTTTTTAAAAATGCACTTAAAAATAAGGTAAAACTTGTACTCAAATGTGCAAAGAAACCCCTTATTTTCAATAGTCTAAGGTCCCAAGAGGGTCTAACCAAACTCTTAGTACAAGATCAAAAAAGCAAATGGTTTATTTTATTAATAAGAACAGAGTGGCAAAATCTAGAGCTCATCTAGAATATAATAACTATGCACATGGTTATATACAGTGTGTACCTAACAAATTATTAATAAAACCCTTTAATTTATCTAGAATCTTCAAAATTTTATCCTAACTCTGAATGTAGCTGTAACAATTTTATTAAACCAAAAGTGTTTGTGGAGCAAGGGTTGCATCATTAATTAAGATGTGAACTTCCACCTTTAGCTAGCAGTAGAAATGCCAACTCAGTCAGTAGCAGTTGCCTGTATGTGACACATGTGATGCTTTCATTGAATGTGGCATGCAATCCTTAAGAAAACACAGGATGGGTTACTGTACTTCAGTCAAGTCTTCATGCACTGTAACCTGACCCTCCCTGCAGAGATTGACAACTGCCACAGCTGTCAGTGGGGAGATGTCCCAATCATCCACCACACACATGACCTCAGCACCTTCATGGGAGACCCAAGGACAGAGAGACTCCCCCTGCTCCCAAGGAGAGCAGAAAGTTGCTCTGACTTCTCCCCAAAGGGTTTTCAATTCAGATTTTATCGAATCAGGGAAGTTTCCCTACCTGTCCTCTTTAGCTTTTAAAGACAACCTGTGCCCTGTTATATGATCATTTGGATTCTCTTTTTAGCTGTTGGAGAAGGCTGCCATGTCTGAAGTGGAGTCTAAAGTGGATTTAACTCAGTAAATGCAATAAAATGTACTTCTTTGTGGACACCAGAAGGTGACAGAAAACACACACTTTTTATTCACAGTAGCAACTAGTGCAACCTGGACACCTTCCACTGTCAGTAAGAATGAACTTCAGAGACCACTTACTAGCACATTTCTTGGTACAATCTCAGTGAAAATCTCTAATTATGATGTACTAATTTACTGAAATGCAGTGTTGCAAACATTTAAACAAATGATTTCACATTTTGGTGCAGAACCTGGCTGTTTATATTTACGGATCTCCTACAGGTGTTATTTCAGTTATTGGTTATTTAATGCCAAACCTGATGGAAGTGTCCTATTTTTGCTTTCATATATGCTTACAAGTTCTTCTCCACTGGTCCGGGAGGCAAGAAAAGCCCGCTTGGATCTTTGTGGAGAAGAGTACAATTTTCTGACACAATGTATAAGATACAAAGCTATTTCCCTACCTTTCCTATTATTTTTGTCCCTGTGCACATGATAACCCACAGCAATACATAAAAGCTGAAGTAATGTAAGAAGCAGAAGTTTCTCTCTCACACATCATATTCAGTTTAGTGCAGGAAGTTCAGGTTGGAAAACCCAAGCTATTCAAAATATATGAGACAACTCCCATGTGCTATGAAATAGATGGAATAAAAGGTACCTATGTATGTAATCATAAGTACATACAGCCATATTTTAAATTATACAAAAACATAAACTTGCATATGCATTTAATTTTTAATACACAACTTAATTGTAGTTGCTATCTTTTTGTTTATTCTTGTAAATATGTATGTATGTATGTATGCACGTGTGTATAGAAGATCTTTAAATTTTTCTTTCAGTTTTTCAGTCTTTAGGCCACATCTATCTACCACTACACTATGTAAGACTTGTAGACCTGAAAGTATATTGAAGTGAATGATCAATACATGGTGCACCATTTGCCAATGCTCTATTGTTCAATAGCTAAGAATAATGGAGGAAAGAGTCTGCTATGTGAAAGCAACTATGTGTCTCTAGATTTTCAAGTTTCATAGAGTTTGAGGTGGTTTTTTCCCTTATGTATAAAAAAATAGAAGTTATAAAGCAAAATGCAAAACTCAAAAAATACCCACTTTGTGACTGTTATTTGTTCATCTCTGTCCTGTCCTATGCTAGTAGGGAAAAACAGTCCTTTCCCAGAGAGAAAATCCATTAATATTTGTGAAATGTTTCGATATTGTGATAAAAGGGATCCTGTTAGTACTTAGACAGATGTATCTGCAACATCTGGCAGTAGATTTCACAGCCCAGTCAGAGGTCTGGCCTTGATGACTCTGTTTAATTATCTCTTGGCTAAGGAATGCTTGTCTTTCCCTCTTATCTCTCATAATCCTACCGAGATCCTGTCTGGGAAAAATATTGGGTAAGTGAAAACTTAGCCCAGGGAGTTGATGAGATGAGGTAAATCTCAAGCTGCCATGTTCATGAATACTCAAAGTTCTAGCACATTTTTACAAGCTTTGGCAGAAGGACATCATTAATGTTTCAGAAGTTCTCCTGATCTTTCTTTATTGGTCAGTGTCCCTGTAGTTTTCCAGTGTACCATTTTTTCATTACTGGAAGGAAAATAATACCTCTTGCTGGTAAGACATTTTTCTTTTTCTTAATGAGTTTCAAAATAAAGTGAAATGTAGCTGTATAGGCAGCCTTAAAGTTGGGGATCAAAGCAGTACAACAATCAGTCCTAGTGGGTGTTCAGCGCTCTTGAGCATCATCTTTATCATATTTATAAAAGTTCTGCTTTACTAATAGAGCATTTGTTTCTATCAGCCGTAGGTAGAATATTATAGCTGAGGTAAATCTATGAAGGAGTAACATCTAGGTTCTGACACACAGGAGTTCTGGAGGAAGTGAATTACCACAACTGATTTCTTTGTAATTTCTACCAGTTTGGTAATCTGTCTAGAATGTTTTTACAGTTGATCAAATATATCGCAAGAAACTCTCACCCAATCTAACCTGGGCATTTGATTCCACTGAGAAGCATCGGATGTATAGAAAGCTATTCCACACACTACGGTTATTCTAGATAGAAGACATCTTTAAGCCAAAAAGGAAGTAAATTTTGGCCCTTAATCTACATATTTGATCTAAGCAATGTTTTATAAAAAGAATTATTTAGTATGGGTATGTTTTCCCTCCGTCATCCTCTTTGTGATTTCCTACAGTTTCCTTTGAGAACCTGGTAAATTTTCTAGCCATACAAAATTTTGAAGGGAAAAATGTTTGGTTGAATGTTTGTTCAAAACCACGAACACTGAAACTGGTCACTACTTTTGGCAAATGGCATTTTGCATTTTTGTGGCAAATGATCTTATCCCAAGTGATTGACTTGACCAAGGATAGTAGCTGGATGCAATTTTGCAATACAATATTGATAGTTTAAAAATAATAATAATAATGCTTGCTTATATGTATTCGTGTGCAGAATTTGTGCACAGAAATTCTGCACACATATACAAATGTCTTAAATACTAAGTTGCAAAAAATTAGTCTTACAATGACTGAGATCTTGATGTGATTGAATCCAAATTCTGTAGATGTCTGAGACCAGTCACATTACCCTTGCTATTTAAGTTCTTTCCTGATTTTCTATGGGTCATTAGCAGGAGTTTGCCCCACAAGTGAAGCTTATTGAGAGAGAGTTCAGTAAGGAGTGGAGGGCTACATTCTCATGACTCAAATCTCTTGTAATTTCTTTTACATCTGCCAGTACTTTTTAAATGTGCAGTGTCATCAGAAGCTGCATAATTCAGGAGATAAAACTGGGATTCTCTTTGGACAGAAAATACCCTATTTTAACTTAATATGGGCTGCTCATATAGTTTCAAGCCATACATATTGCACTTGAAGAACCACCCATGTCAAAGTGCTTCCCCTCATGCAGAGCACCCTCAGAATGCTAGAAAAAAATCAAGCCCATAAAGCCTAATGCATACAGAAGGAAAAACTTCTTAATGATCTGCTAGATCAGTGACTGAAGATATCACATAATGGCTCTTTTACTATATGGTTTCAGTGAAGGCACAGGAGATCATACACCATATTAAATCAAATCTGGAAATATTTAAATACTGTTTAGTTCATAGATCAGTGATCTGGTAAACTGTAATGGAACTTTTTCAACCATGGTGAGCTAATGGAAAAATAAAAGTTAGGTTGTGTTCATCTATGACAAAGAAAAAACACAGTGAAGCTGAAATGGTCTACTGTGTCAAAGTCTGTGTGAAGCTTTTTTAATTAACTATTCATCTTTTCATTAGTCAGGATTAATGCAGAAGGATCTATTAAGATCTACTGTCTCAAAGAGTATGTCATGCCAAGAGTCTTTAAAGCCTCAAGATATATTACCCAGTCACAGTACCACATAATAGACTGACAGAAAAATTGCATACTTAAAAAATAAAGCTGGCTCTGAGTAATGCTTTTGCAAGCAAATACCTTAAATCTTTTTTAAAATGCTATTTTTCTCAGTTCTGTAATTAATCAGAGGAGCATAATATAAGGTTTTTTTTTTCAATTCTCTTAACACAATCATGTTTATCAGTTTCTGTAGCATCATTTAAGAAATCCTAGTTATATTATCATGAAAAATAAATTTATCATATTTTGTCCTTATAACCCTGAGAAGTTCTAAAGTCAAATTACTCAGGGAGCTGAGGGTTTTGATGCAAACACTGGGAACTTGGGCTGTTCAGCCTTAAGAAGTGAAGACAAGGGGACACCTTTCTGTTGGCCTTACATGCCTTGTAGAGAAGATGGAGCCAGGCTCTTCTTATAGGAGTAGTATGGCACAAGAGGAAATAGACACAAATTTCAGAACAAGTCCTTTTTAAGAGGGCAAGATTCAGGAGGCATTTAAGATAATTTATGCACTCTCTTTGAAGAAAAGAAAAAAAAAGAACAGGATATGAAGATAGTAAGGAGCAGAATGTCATCTGTCCAGACTTACCAACTGTTACTGATATAGCTGCAAACTTTGAATATTCTACCCAATATCCTGCTGAATCATGCAGAATACTTATTGCAATAAAGATATGTCATTACATATTTACAAATGTTCTGGCTATATTTGGAAATGATTTCTAGGTAAATAGCACTTAAAGTGTGGGATGAATTACAGATTTGATAAGCTATCTTGCACCTTTGAACACAATAAAACATGTTCAACTTTTTCCACACTTTTGAATGGCCTTACTTGCCATACGGGAAAGCAGAAAGTGGCTCCTGTTTTCTTTTTTTCCTGGAAGGACACATACAAGCTTTCACTTTCAGATCTGAGTTTATAATCCTTCTTAAATTGAATATTTTCTCACATTTAAATAAAATCCCCTAAATCTGATATCTGATACTAGTTCAAAGTGAGGCAATCAGCTAAGAATAACTGAAAATAATTACTCAAAA
The DNA here is from genome assembly GCF_051311805.1 of Agelaius phoeniceus. NCBI lineage: Eukaryota > Metazoa > Chordata > Aves > Passeriformes > Icteridae > Agelaius > Agelaius phoeniceus. The sequence continues at coordinate 56,932,292 of NC_135268.1, forward strand.
AGCAAGAAAAAAAATCAATATCATGACAAATCAGATTGAAGTTTCCTCTGAAAAGCTCAACTGATCAAACCTTGCAATCAATATTTAGATTTTTCTTCCTCACACTGCAGAGATTTTTATAAAACATATCAGTTATGGTACACCCTTGATCTTGGCCTCACCTGCAGACCTCTGAGTACATATTCATACTTCTACAGACTGAATGAAATCAGCAGGTTTTCTAGGAGCACAGCTAATCAATCCTGGTGCAAGAATTGTGCCTAAATCTTGTTATTTGTGTTGTTCGGTGAGGCGCATGACAAAAAGGAAACCTTCACAGCTCTTCATTGTCCAGAGATGGAGCAAATCCAAATCTGGCAAGATGTTCTCTCTGAAATGAGGCATGCTTTTATTTCAGTTTGAAGCAGTAGTTACTGAGGTGGGTAGAGCATAGCTGTACTCAGTGTTTCAGAGGAAGCACCCCATACGCTTTCAAAGCAATTAAGCATAGTGGGCAAGACTTCCCAGGTCAAAGATCTTATTATTAGCTAAACCATTAGTATCTGATAATTCATATTAGCTACAATATAGCGTAACATTTTTACACATCATGTGAACTCTGCTTTTAACATTTTAGCCAAATATGACAAGCTTTAACAATTCTAACATCATAAGAGGGTTGTTATCCCATCATTGTGCTTTAACTCTTTTCTCAGACATGCTACCCAGCCCTTGAAAAGTTTGCCCTCTGTTCCCCAAACTGGCAAGGATGCACCACAAATCCTGTGTACATTTTGGGCCCTTCACTTCAAAAAGACATTGAGGTGCTGGAGTGTGTCCAGACAAGAGTAATGAAAGTAGTGAAGGTTCTAAAGATGAAGTCATATGAGAAGAGACTGAAGGAGCTGGGACTTTGTATACTGGAGAAAAGGAGGCTCAGGGGGACCTTATCACTCTCTACAACTGCCTGAAAGGAAATTGTAGCAAGATGGGGTTTGGCCTCTTCTCTGAAGCAATTACTGACAGGATGAGAGGACATGCTACACCAGAGGAAGTTCAAGCTGGACATCAGCAGGAATTCCTTCATGGAAAGGATTGTTAAACATTGATGAAGGCACCATTCCTGGAGGTGTTCAAGAAACAGCTGGACTTGACACTTTGAGCCATGGCCTAGCTGGCAATGTGGTGATCAGTCAAAGGTTAGATTTGATGATATCAGAGGTCTTTTCCAATCTAAATGATTCCAAGATTTCACAGAGCCCCCCCTCTCTACCTTTAATCAGAGATGCTGGTAATGCATTTCCCCCATTTAGTATCTCTGTTGTTTTGATTTAAATCATAGCCAGGAAGACAAGAACTGGCTTTTGATGTGTTTGTTTGGCACTGAGTTTGATGGTGTTTCTAGAATTTTCTCAAATGTTAATAAGCTATAACTTCAGGAGCCTGAGTCAGAGTTAAGACCAAATGACAGAGTGGAGACTACACAGACTGAGACAACAAAACACTTCATTGACAGATAAAGGTAATCAATCACTTATCATAGATTCATAGACTCATAGAATAGTTTGGTGGGAAAGCACCTTAAAGATCATCTCCCTCTGCAATGGACAGAGAGACCTCCTGTTAGACAGAGTTTCTTTAAGACACCTTAAACCTGATCTAGAACTCTTCCAGGATGGAGAAGAATATGCTACAGCTTCTCTGGGCACCCTGAGCCAGTGCCTTGTCACTTTTCCATGACAAAGAACTATAGAATAGCAGAGGGTGGAAAGGAGCTCAAAAAATCATCCTGTGGGAAATGCAGCCTAGGTGATTATGTCTAACAGTCTGTCTAATTACATCTTGAAGCCTTCAAGAACTCTGGGGAGGCCATTCCAGTGAAGGGCTGTTCTTACATAAAAAACTCCTTTCTTGTGTCAAGATAAATCTTGAAGCCTTCAAGAACTCTGGGGAGGCCATTCCAGTGAAGGGCTGTTCTTACCATAAAAAATTCCTTTCTTGTGTCAAGATAAATCCTCTCCTGGTGCAATTTGTACCCATTGCCTCTTGTCTTCTCCATTTTGTTCCCTGTGAAAAGGGAGCCTCTGCTCTCCTTTTAGCTGGCCTTGAACTGTATGAATATTGTGATGATCTCTCTCTTTTACAGTGGGAAAGGACCTGACTCCTTCAGTGCTTTCTCATGGGGCAGGTTCTCCAGCCCTTTGACCGCCTTCCTGTGGGGGGAAAGCCACGGAGGGCAGTGTAGAGGTGGGGACACATGGTGGGTGCTCCCAGGGCCAAGCTGGGGGATCCCCAGGCTCTCTGACTGCTGACACTCATTGTAGCAGGTAGAAACCAGCCTGCTCTTGCTTGGCTTTTGTCAAGTTGCTGCCACATCTGACAACAGACTGCTGCTTTTGCTCACCACATACCCCTCTTGAGGGTGCTGTCACCACTTCCACAGTGTTTGGTGAGCTTTACACTAAAGGTGCTCCTCTGTGCTCATAACTAAGCTGTGGCCTTGCCCTGTGGAACTAGCAGAAATTTATATGCCAACACCAAGGTCAACAGGTGTAAATTACAGCAACTGCTGGGCCCTGCTCCAAGATTCCCTCCATAATCTCACAGCCTCCTTCACGTTCAACCTGTTTCAGAACTTCTTACCCATTGCCTACCAGAACAGCAGTGGACTGGGACACCTCAGAGAGAAATGACAAGGCAAGAGCTCAAGGAAACAGCCAAAGGGAAGCCAGGGAGCATTGTGGTCAGAGGCAAAGCTGACATCCTGACATCAGAGCCAATGACAGAAAAAGGAAAAAATCTGTTTTCTCTAATGAAAGACTGTAAAGTACTTACCCAGCTCTGAGCTCAGTGAAGAGGAGGAGATAGTCCAAAAGGCAGGCAGAATGCTTCACATAAAACGCTCTCACTACTAAGGAAGTGAGAGGCGAGAGAAATTTTTTTGAAAGGAGAGGAAAAGCCAGACGTTTATTCTCATCATCAAAGGGAAGGAAGAAGCAAATGAATCAGAAATCAAAGATTGAATATCATTGGTCTTGCTGACAAAGCAATCAGCAATTCCCTCACAGCAAGTATAGGGGTTTGTTGAACAAAGCAAAGGAATTTGAAAGTCTTGAACAAAATAGGGTCTTTCCATTTATAAAATTAGACATAATTTTAGAACAGCATTTTGATTTAGGAGCTGTGAAGAATTTCTGCATTAAAAATACATAAATCCAAATTTTGTGATGTGCAATTAATAATGACTTTGTCCAAACCCTCTCCAGCCTCCTTTGTAATTCTCTTAAGAAAGCATTAAATGAGGGTATTTTCACTTAAGCTGAAAATCAATGACACTTCAATGAAGCATGCATTTCCAAAATATTATGCAACGGAGAGGCATACATTTCTGCAGCTCAGTCAAGAGGCCAGAACTTCCTAAGTAATAATGCTGATTTAACACTTGAAACTAGAAAATCACAATCAACAGCTTCAAAATGTATAGGTGCCATCATTAGTCTCCCAGAAGTCTCAGACTAAACCCCTGGGGTTGCCCATTTCAAAATGAAAAATGCAATTTTTCATTCAATAAATAAAGCAAAGCAGAATAGTATTTAAGGTTTCTTTTTCCGGGATATTTTGTGAAAACATGATTTCTTTTCCAGTAGATTTTTTTTATAGGGATAGGAGGAAAGAGAGCAAGAGAGCACTGAAAAGAAGCAAGGATCCAGAGCTTTATGTCTGACCATGCCTCTGGGTGACCATAGAACCACAGCCTGGGACTTCCACCTGGCACAAACATCCTGCTCCTGTTTTTGTTTAGTCTGTATCAGACTGTGACCTCTCTGTATCTTAAGCATCTCTTGGTACCCTTAGGGATGGCTGAAATACGTTTCAGCTAAGGTCTTCAAAATAATGACTTGGGGTATACCTTTAGTGGACAAAAATATACAAAAGAGAAAGAGAAGGTAATATAAATATCAGCGTTAGAAACCAATGATTGTTTCACTTCCATCATAGGCAAGAGAGAAATGGAAACTTCAAAAACAGAAGCCAGAACTTTGTGGTCCATGACACCACAAAATGAATACTCAAATCAGTTGGCATCAGTCCTCTCCTCTTCCAGCTCTTCCTTGCTGCCCACCAGCTCTGTCCTATGAAAACATATGGACTAATGTAATTCCTCCTCTTCTATGAAGTGGCAGATTACCTAATGCCTAAAGCCAACTTTCTGTTAAGCATGTCATATTCTCTTAGGTAACATTAATATAATAAAAGCAAAACACTGTGTGTGTGCGTGCGTGCGTGCGTGTGTGTGTGCGTGCATGTGGTTTTTTTTAATATAGGAAACTCACATGAAAAAGGCCAAAAAGGGATTCCTAATGAGAAAGGATGTGCCTGCTTTTGGAGAAATTAACTGCTCCAGTGAATTGCAAAGATAAAGCAGAAGAAATTATCCAATAATTTGTCTGATCTAATTAGAGATGGCCCGATCTGCTAAATTCTTATCCAGATCCAAATTATGGGGGCATCTGGAACTGGGATTATAGTTTTGGCTCACAGACTCTAGTCAGGCTAGTGTGAAGAGCAGGTAAAAGCTAAGAGACCCAGCCCCCTGCCACAGCATACATACCACTGCCATGGACTTTAAAGATGAGTTACTCAAATCCTATAGAAAAAGATTAGGAGCCAATTACTGTAAATTAGTGCATCCTAAGTGAGCTATTTTCCCTTTGGTCATAGCTCTATCCTATGAAAACTATCCTATGACACTAGTAATTAGTTTCTTGCCTCCTGCAGTTGGAGAGACACTCACATTTTCAAAACTAATTTTTACCACATACTCCTGAAAAGCTCTCATTTTTCAAAAAAAATCAAACATTTTACTTCCAAACTTTGAATTTTAAACCCTTTCTTTACCTATCAAAAAGGGGTGGTGACCTTCAGAGGAATCAAGAGAAGTAGTGCAACCATGGACAGTATTTGAAGCTTTTTGTGAATCCTCCTTACACATTTAGCAAAGAACAAGACTATGGGAAATAACTGAAGACTACAGTATGGCATGCAAGTGTGTGGAAATGTTACATGATGATGACTAAACAATGTATTTCAGGTCTAGAAGTCAGTCTGGGTCTGACTTTGAGGGTCACATACTGACCCTGCAGAGCAGGAGGCAAATGGGAGCACACTGCACCTCGTTCCCTAGCTCACATGTTCCCTTTCAGAGGAATGATGGAACTTGCACGCAGATCTCTTACCACTGAGCTGTGATGATGCAGCCAAAGCAAACTGCAGTGCAGGCACAGCTGTTTATGACTGAGCCTGAATTTCTGCCTAACAGACCATAAACATTTACTAGTAGGTTCTGCTCGGTGGCACCCACAACGAGAGCTGACCATGTACAGCAGAGCAAGTAGCCCTCTCCTGATGTTTCTCCTTATTCCTAAGGCAACAGCTGGGAGGCAGGAGGAACCAGAAGGTGCTGCATGCAGGTGACCTGTTAGGCAAGCAAAATACAGCAGCAGTGGAGGTGATGGCTGAGCAAGTGCGAAACCTCACCAGTGCTCAGGTAGGGATTTGACAGAGGGTCCCAGGGGAGTGGAAACATTTGGGTGAGAGGTTCCCTCCTGCTCTAGCAGTAAAGAGAAGTGATGCTGGGAAAGGTGATTTACAAGGTGGAGATTTACCAACAGGTGAGAAACACCAGTCCAGCAGTGCCAGCAAATTGATACTGACCTTCCAGGAAAACTGCTGCCCCCCTCAAAGCATCTGGCCTGAGCCAGTCCCACACAAACAACAGAAGGTATAATTGCATCGCTGATTCTGGTTACCACAAGTTCAAAAAGAGTGAATAAAGCACACTATAAACATAAACATATTCCTGCTAATTAAGAAAAAAACTGAAACAAAACCCAAAACAATTATCAAGCAAATGAAGGAAGCTAAAATCAGCCCAAACCCTATAAAATCTGCAGAAAAAAGCGGCTAAAAACATGACTAAAGCAGACCTCAAAGCACAGCAGCCATCTGTGCCAGCTAGGATCTAGTAATAATGCAACTCCTAATAGCAACATGAATAATAAAAGTAAAACTCTCATGAGTTGCTACTGTGTTTTGCAGCAACAATAATAGATGTTTCTCTGTGGTCTCTAGTCTTTATGTACGAATCATTACAACTGTGCTTAACATTTGCAAGGAGAATCCTCATTTTTAGATGTAACTTAAGGGCATATTTGCATTCAGTGGGTAAATCCAGCTCTGGGAGAAAAATGCTGTGCTCCAAGGATTTCCAGGAAGAATTCCTCCCTCCTGCAGTTGTGGAGCCCAAATTCCCACTGTTGTACTTTTTCTGTCAGGGTTTCAGATCACAGCTGTTTCTAGAAGATACTAAGCTTAGAGATGATGTGGGTGTACACAGCTTCCCTGCCCCACCAAAGGAAGAACATCTCTCTTTCCCTTTTTTTGCATTTCTGAATGCTCCAGAGATCCTCTTGCTTTTCTTTGGTGAACTGAAAAGTTCAAGAAACAAGCAATTGCAGTGGAAGCAGCAGGACAGCTATTGCTTGTCAGGGGAGTTTCTGTGGCTTCTGGCCTTATTGATGGTAGTTGGAGAAAGAGGAGCAAAATGGAATGGCTGTCTCAGCTGGAGTCTCCTGAGAAGTCTGAGTTTTCAGAAGGATGATAAAAATTGGGTGAGAATTCAAAAAAAGAGCTACAGAAAATGCTTCAGAGTGTGAAAAATACTGCTCACTTAGAGAGAATTGCAGCACTCATTTTTTCATCTTAGCAGAGAAGAAGCCAAAGGACAAGTTGATTAGCAATGCCTGGGGAAGATATGTGATACAGGAAGACCTTTTAAATGTAGAGATAAAAGTACAGAAAAAAAATCAACTCTCAGGAGGTAGAAGCTGGCAGCAGTCAAGACATCTCTGTGGTGTGTCTGCATCTTTAGCCTCACAGAAGTTTGTGAAAGTGGAAAGAGGAGATCCCATAGCTTTGATAAGGTAAGGACTGACCAAGTCCAGTGGAGCCTAAGTAGCATTTTAAAATGCCCCAATCATGGTAACAAAATAATCAGAGCTTTGTAGAACATGCATGACATTTATTCCAAGCCATAATGAAGGAAGTGCTGCAAGAGATTGAGTACTTAATCAGAAAGGTCTTTTCTACTATTTTTATTTTCATCCTGTGAAAGGGATCTGTCACAGCACTGGTTTTCCCACCTCTCTCTGCCTGTGAGGGGGGAAGGGATGACAGAAATTATCAATTTTCCAGGAAAGTAGAAATAGAAACAGTCAGCAAGGATATATGGTGGAAGAAAGAAAATAAAATCTATAATGAAGATCACAACTATTCAAGAGAAAAAGATCTTGAATGTTGGTTGATTTAGGTTTTTAAGCATTATCCTGAGCTCTGTGTTTCTGGGGGAAGAAACACTTAAACACTCACTTAAACAAATCTCACATTTGACACCTGTAATATGTTTTAACTCATATGTCTTTTGAGAATGCAGATGTCTGGACCTGCTTGGTACAAAAGAGAGCTGCTCCTCTGAATGCAGCTTCTACCTAGACCCACCCTGTAGAAGAAGTACCGTTAATGAGACAACAACTTCCAAACAGAGATTGCCCAAAAATTAATTCCTTGTGCCCCTATTATGTCTGTTCCCAGCTGGAGAGTCTTTCAGCAGACTGTGCCTTCACAATTCTCTGCTAGGTGAATTTTCTGCCACCATGTTAAGCATTGTGCAATGTCCCCTGTGTAACATTGACTGAAATGTAGAAACGATCAAGTCATCTGAAAGGATATGGGGAGGTTTTAATTTCCTGAAATAGACCTGCTGTTCAGGCAGTATTGCCTTCTCTATAATAGGAAGTTCAGGAATATCAATTTCTAAATTTGTCTATTCAAATTAGCCCATTACCATTAATGCCAACTCCTTTGAAAAACCGCGAGTCAGGCCCCCCCAAAACCATGAGAATTTAATGGTGTAGAAACATTGTCCCTTTTTCTTTGTCATCTGATTTTTTAAGCTATTTGGAGACAAGTTTTCAAGTTCTTCTTCACAAAGGCAAGATTAGAAATTTACTTTTTTTTTTCCTCTCTGTGAGAAGAAAGGTTTTCTTGTTATTATATGAGTTCAGGAGCTGAGCCAATGTAAGACTGCAGGAGCTGACAACACCACCTGATGTTTTTTTCAGGTGTTTCTGTCACTAAGAGATGCTGCATACCATCATGACCAAGTTAATTGGTTAGACCTGTCCAAGTACTTGTGCACAGACGCTTAAGTGCACAGTCATCAGCTCATATAAAAATAGAGCTGGAAATAGCTTCCTCCGGTCCACCCCTTTGGTTATGGGTGAGATCTGTTAAACCTCTGCCATTCTTGCTCAGCCTGTTCTTAAAGGTCCCTGACAGTGAAAGCTCAGTCATCTCCTCACTGCCTCATATTTAGAAAATCACTTCTAAATTGTAACTTGAGTCTTCAGTGTTGTAATTTACGATCGCCTCTTCTTAGCCTGTGAGATATCATGGAGAATTTATTGTTCCATTCCACTGTGCAACAGCCCTGTCAGGTCTCCTGACAGTTTTTCTTAACTTTAATAACTCAGACTTTCAATCTTTTCTGTTAGATCATGTTTCCTAGGGCTCTGCTCATTCTGATGGCTCTGCTCTGGACACCTCTCCAAGTCTCTCTTCTTGCTGAAGCACATCACCCAGATTTGGAGGTGTTATTTTAACTCAGCCTGACTAGGAGGAGGTGTGCAGGAAGAACCATACTATATCCCTTACTGTTAAACTTTTGTTTATGTGCCTAAAGTGACATTAACCTTTGTCACACCAGCTTGGTGTTACTATCCATGTTCACCCTTTAACCCTCTATGACCTCAGTTCCTGAACTGATCAGCTGCTCATTCTGACTTGTCATTAATCCTTCCCACTTACCAAACAGCACCATATATTTTTCAGACTATTTCTTCAATTCATGAAAACCATCTTGATTTCTAATTCTGTCCTTAAATGTGTGTGTGATCCCTCCCAGCTTTACATGAGCTGCAGATTTAATAAACATGTTTTCTATCCCATTGTCTGACTTGTTAGTGACAATGGACAAAATCCAGAATAGAGTGTTGCAGAATGTCATCTGAGAACTACTTTCTGGATAAAGTTCTTTAACCCAAGTTTTCACTTATAACATCATAGTTTCATTTGGACTGTCTCCTTAGCAAAGCAACAAAAGCCTTTCTAAATCAGAGCTTGCCACTCCTATTTTTTTTCCATATGCACCACTAAAAACACTTTTCAGATTAATGAGCTAATCCTGTTTTAAGAATGTAGGTCACTACCATATCCATTTTCAAATTTTAATAAATATTTATGGCAATCTGTAATTACCTTCAGAAAATTCTCATGCATTTCCACAGAAAATGCCTTTGCTGGATCCCAAATACATGTGCCTGGCTATTACTGCTGCCAGTCTCTTCTCTAGCACCTAGTTCTAAGATAACCTCAGGAAATAACACGAGCTATTTTAGCCTTTTCTCTCTTTATGGCTCCTACCAGAATCTCTACGAGTAAGCTCATGAACATCCACTTCAACATTTCAAATCCACTTAAAGGAGGTAAGCAAACCTAACTCTGGAACATAATATTGCACAACTGGTTTAGAGCAGTCACAGACAAGCAGCATATTCAGAACTGCTAACTAACTTTTGAACATGATTTTCCAACAATGCTGTCAAACAATTAAAAATGATTGTTACATTTAAGAGGTTCTTGTTCCTTTAGAGAATATCCTTGTTGAAGTATTCTTTTGGAAAATTTTATTGAGCTTTGCTTGCATGATAGTGCATTGAATCTCACATTTCTTGGGGGTTTTAGAAGCACAGAACTGACCCATGATAATATGTGGCCTCTATACCCTGCTGTTGGCTTTGTGCAGCACTTGATAACATCACGAGGCTCTGTGCAGGTATAGAGTCCTGGCTGGCCATTTCATATAGGTTCAGGGGCTCTTTCTATAATCCCTTGATTAATTTGCTTGTAGATCTACTATGGAGAATGATCTGTAGTCCATCACTTGGGCAGACTGTTCATTTTGTGGAAACCACATTGAGGCAGTCCAACAGAGTATCATTTTAAAGACATTCTGTAGTGAGGGCTTGTAATTTGTACACAAGTCTGGAGAAGAGCATTGAATTAAGAAAACTTAATTTTGACAGTCCTGATACATAGTCTATTTTGGTTAACCAAAAGGAACACATACATTTTCTACATTAGAGAAATTTCCATTATTTTTCTCTCAGCCATGAAAATCGATTTTGATGTGATTACTCTCAGAGGCTGCTTGATGTGCTTCTGACAGTACAAAATGGATAGAAACCGTGGGTGGTGTTGAATTGAGGATACTGTGGTTAGCTGAACCCTGTCACAAACTGAAAATGCTAGGATTAAAACACATGCCATTAAGATATTGAGCAGGAGAATGAGCCTTAGGAAAAACAGTGATAGCAATATTTTGTTGTTGAAGATTGCAAATGATGCAAAAACCTTTCATCATATTCTGTTTACTGTAATCAGTGATATTTGCTCAACTGGAGGGAGATCCCCAAAACTCATTGGTTAAAATCCCTTAACATTAAGCAAGAGGGTTGTGCCTAAATATAGGTGGATATATGTGAAAAGGGAAGCCATGGTATTTGGAACTGTACAAAACAATGAAGATTTTATTTTGTTCATACTGATTACATCAGGCTCATGGGTAGTTATACACTACTTCCCTTTCTGAAATCAGAATTTTACCCCATATTTCTATATTTCTGAAATCAGAATTTTACCCCATATTTCTATATTTCAGATAAAGTGTCCTTTTTTAATGAAATGCTTACTCTTAGCCTACTAATTAGAAAGATCCCCTTTTGCCTTGAGAATTTTCATTGCTTCAAGAAAAGCCCCCAACAACACAATGAAGAAGAAATACAAAGATAAGAAATGAGTAATAGGTGAGGTTTAAATTATTTAATCGTCCAGATGTGTGGATCCTCTTCCAAAAATATTTACACTTGGCAAGACTGGAACTTGCCAGCTACTGAGACTCAGTGGTTGTAAGTAGTTTGATGATGTTTCCCTCTAACAGGTTTATTGGATACTTCACTTATGGATCAGTAACAACAGGAAAAATAAACATCATATATTTCCAATTAGGTAACCAGACTCTTTTCACAGTTGCATAGGAAATATCTGTCATCTAACAGATGTTTTAGCAGTTTCTAAGTTCTGTTTTGGGAGCAGGGGATTTGGAAAAGGACAAGAGTGAAAGTTCACTGACTTTTTGCTTTGTCAGAAATATTGTGATGATGGTTTGTTTTCTGTTCTTTCCGTTCAAGCTGACAACAGGTAACTATGGAGCTATTAAAAGGTGCATCTTAAAGTCTTTATCACACATAAGTGTCAAAAATAATCTCTTACAGTGTGGATTTTAAATGCAAGAGTAAACTGGGTTTGAATTATTTAATTCTCAATAGCATTCTAAGGGAGTTAAATAAAGATGAAATCAATCGGATTATATACATAATAAATCTAGTTCTATGGAAATGCTATAATTTGTACACAGTTAAATAACAATCTTTATCCATCTTAGTTACTAGCTACCTTGAAGAACTGAGAAGAGAATTATGGTCTGGATTGAGTAAAACTCCAGGCATGTGTCAAGCTTATGGTTCCTATTGACAGTAAAGTCTAGCACACTAATTAATGTTTTTCTGGCTGAGGTCTCTAATCTCTCTGAATCTCACTTTTCACTGTGAAAATAATAGTTCTCATCCCAGAATACTGTGTAAGATATACCACTTAATTATGAAAAAAATGTACAGATACAAAAGTTTTTGAAGGGAAAAATGTACATGCAAATAGTTCTCTCTGCCACTAGTGATCACTGTTCCTTTACATTTCTCCCTGTACTTAAATATTTGTGGTTTTCCTTCTATCTTTTATCATCTGTCTGCTGTAGTTCATAGTTGCTATTTCCTGAATATCCATGAGATACAATATGAAACTTGGATCCCACTATGTGTAGCTTTCACTATTTTCAAAGGGCAGTGATGAGTACTGCTCACAGCTGAGGGTAAAGAAGAAGAGTGTACTCTTTCTCTAGAGTAATAATCACATATATCTTGTCACAATAATTGGCAAAACGGAGTCTGCTATTACTTTTAACATAAAACAGTGATAAGTTAGGGCCTGATTTTATTTCCCAAATATCCTCCAGTCCTCATGCTGATATAATAGTTTTTCTAAACAGTAGAAAATATGCAATCTAAACCAATTAGATGGTTTAAGAGAACCAATGTCCCATCCAAAAGTGCTTGAGGGCATATGTGCCTACAATTTTGAAATAATTGGTAATGTGAGATTGGAGATTTTGAAAACTCCACTGTGAGCTGAGGATCACCTAACTTCCTTTAAGGTGTGTAAATGTACAAGCCTGGTTACAGATTTTCATCTGGATGACATCAGTGTTAATGAGGAGAAATTCATAAACACTATCAGAGAGTGACATAATCCACTTACTCCAGTCTCCTCTTCTACAATGGATGAACTGTTTGTTAGAGGTACTTGTTGCTCTCCACTGACTGCAGAGGAAACACAGACATCTAGTTAAGGCTAGATTAAACTACAAGATTAAACTTTCCTTTCAGGAACTAAAATTAGGAATGAATGACATTTCTACACTCTTAAAAACAAGCCCAGCTTTGAATGTCTTGGTTTTCTGAAAACAGAATTTCATTACTTTTGAAATTGTTATTCTCTTTATGCTTTTGGAGTGTGAATGATGGAAAATTATTAGAAATTGGTTATATTTTAATAAAAAGTACTTAACAGGCAAGAAGTATTTATATAGTATCCTATTAATCTAAATTAAACTCAGTTAAGTCCTTCTGGGATTCTAACATGGTACACTCCATCCTTAATGTGTTCATATTTCTTCCTTTACTGTTAAACTGAAATATGCCTATGTATCAAGGGAAAATGGCTTCCATGGGGTTTCATTTTAAAACTGGACATGCAAATCCTATTATTAGGTCAATTTTTGAAGTCCTTAATTATTTTTTAATTCATCACCAATCAAGATTTCTGCAGACCCCTTTTTACTTTTAATGGTTTGATCTGTGGTTACTGCAAGTTTCACATCTAATTTTTCTGCTATGCAAATGTATCTCTTAATATAAAGTTTTATTTGCAATGCTATTTAGGCTGCTTAGGAGTATTTTATTTTTATTTTGTTTTGCTTGCTCTCTACGGTTCTGTAGATATAAATATACTGCTTTACTGTGCAATTTTCCCCTCTGGCTTTGTGATAACTATAATCCAGTGACTTTTTTTTTTTTTTTTCCCCCCTCTGGAAAATATCCTTCATCTGTAAAGATGGGCTCAAGTAATTTGTGAATTGCAGGTAATTTTTTGTCTTGGGAATTGAACAAGGAGATCTTAACATCCACTAATCTTAACATCCACTAAGAGATCTTTACATCCACTAATATATCCCTTGTACCCATATCAGGTTGGCCACATTGCCAGACCTGGGAAGGTATGGGTGAGTTTAATGCAGCTATTGTTCTTTACCATGATCCCCTTCTGGTTATTTTCTACTTTAGCATGGTCCACAATATTGAATAAGAGAAGAGAGAACTTTGTTCCCTAATTTCTTATTCCCAGCCACAGGGAATAAGAGCTTTGTCCTAGTTACTGTTTGGTGAAGGGAGCAGGAAGGGATGTGGAGTTTGAGAGGTGCCTTCTCAGACCTATCCAGTTTTTATATGTGCTTTCCCTACTTGTCTTACAGCACTGGCTTTTGTTCTTACATATTATAATGAAGTTGACATAGTAAATCTGCAATTAATGTCAGCCTTTCTCTCTCTCCTCCACCATTTCTCTAGTGACCCTAATCGCTGAGAAGTGGAAAGAGGTTTTGTGTGAAAAATGAGGAGTTCAGATCAATCTCTGCTATGTTTACATTTCTGGCAGTATATTCAAGAACAGTTTATCAGAGAGTACTCTCCTGACTGTTTTTTCTAAAGGTGCCAGACAAGTCTATTCTTTCTTTCACTTCCAAATGCTGTGTTTTGTCATGTGCCACCTTCCTGCTCGCTGTCTGGGCTCCTGACATGGCTGCAATGCAAATGTGAAATGAGGAAATTCAAGCTGGTGACTTGAACAGGCCAAGTCCCTAACAACCTAACCTTATCCTAGATCTCCATTTTTACTTTCCATGCATCTTTTCCTCCCTATCATTCACTTAATATTTTCACCTTAATGCTTCCTTTGTCTCCTTTACCTCTCTGATTGCTTCTGTCATGTTCTATTCATTTGCTCTTTTGGTGTTTCTTTCAGCCTTCTTTTAAAATACACTTCTCCTTCCTGTCTTTTTCCCCATAGTTACTAATTCCCATAACAGTGATCTAGTATCCCTGACACAGCAGGATTGCATGTGGTGGAAACCCAACATAGGAGCTACTAGCCTTCTCTACCCTTCAGTTAGTGAGCCCATGACACCTCCCTCAATGTCACAGTATGAGGGAAAATGACTTACTACTTTGCTTTAGATTAGTCCACTGGCAGTCCTCACTCATGCTATGGACAAACCAGGTAAGGAAAGACTAAAGCTGACACTGAGATTATAACAGCCTGGCACTTAGGTGCTCAGCATCCATCCTCTGCAGTCTCAATGGAGAACACACAAGACCCAAACAGAAGAAAGAATTCAGAAAACTCTTGATACAAAATAGAAAACCTAGTCTGTGCATTTGCCACCATGTGGAAGAGGCACTTGGGACAAGATATGTTTTATTCAATGTTTTAAAACATTGCATACCTTTGTGCTTCCATCTGTGAATCATCTTTCATACTGGATATTCTTTCATTTCATTAGAACTATTATTTTGGGCGAAATTCCAGAGTCCTGAGTTGAAGTCAATGAGAGGTTAATTTGACTAGAGACCAAATGAAAATTGAGAAGGTGTTTATCTTTTGGCACAGAGATAGTATTGCCTAGAATTCTGACCTTGCAATGTCCAAGATATGCAGCCCTGAAATAGCATCCAGGAGGAGATTTGGTAAGGCTGCAACTGAAAGCAGATGGCATATATAACAGAAGTCACTGAAAACTAAAAGCCCTGCTGAGAGCGATATATGACATTCTGAAGGAAATCTGTCTTTGACACCTTGTATTATCATTTAAAAAAATTAAGATCTCTTTTATGAATTGGGAAAATTACTCCAGATCCTGCTGGTCCCTGCTCTGCCTTTGGACTGCAGAGCAAAGCAGGAGCTATGCTGCCAGCTCTGTATATAACACACCTCCCTGTGTGTCCACCTTATTCCATTATTGCTACATGAAGGGGAAGATCAGTTCCCAAGTCCAGTTCCCCAGCTGAAAGATGTCTGCTTGCAAGGAAGGGTACCCCAAGAAAAGAGACATGGTGTCCAAGAGATGGGTTAGTAAATCCTTCCTTTTCTTGTAAGGGTTAAGCCAAGTGCTGAGCCTGATATGCACTCTAGCCTACAGGACTAGTCTAGTCTGCCTTTTTTCCTTCCACAGGTAGATTTTACTTTTCCCAGTGGTGTAAGCAGTAAATATCACTCATTTTTGACAAGTCCTAGAAACTAAACACAGGAATGAGAAATCCAGCCTTGTGTTCAACAATCCTAAGCAGTGTGACTTGCTTCATTTTTTGCCTGTTCATATAATAAGGAAAAATGGTGCTTTAATCTTGATTTGATAACTATGCCTGCAACCAATTTAAATGAACATATTTAAGTGATGTACAGTATGTGATGATGTTTCTTTTTCAAGACAAATAATATTTATGAATGTAGTTCTGTAAGCAGCAAAGATTCAGAGAGACCTTGTAAAATTTCAGCTACTCAAATGTAAATATTAAGCTATGATAACTGCATGAAGCTAATCAACCCAAGCATTCTGTCAAAGCTCACATGATGGGCTCGCTCATCCTTGACAGCCTAATTGACACTATTATTCTCATGAGAAGAGTAACTTTCACAATAATGTACAGTACATACAAATGCAAAGAATTTATGTACACCAGTTACCTTCCACTGAGATGTTTTAGTAATAATATTTGGCCGGTGTAACACTGTTTTTCATAATTTTATATTTTATGGGCAGCCAGAAGGGATGCATACTGTGTTCCATCCAGTAAAGCAGTAGTACTGTGGAAAAGTAGAGATTGGAAACTAATTAAAACTTGTATCATGATGCATTTGTCCAAGGGGGT
This sequence comes from Agelaius phoeniceus, assembly GCF_051311805.1. Lineage (NCBI taxonomy): Eukaryota > Metazoa > Chordata > Aves > Passeriformes > Icteridae > Agelaius > Agelaius phoeniceus. The sequence goes on from NC_135268.1 coordinate 56,948,545, forward strand.
GGAGTTGAAGTTGCAGCCTTAACTGTGACATTTCCTAACATTGGAAGACCTGAATTTGCAAACTCAGTAATATGATTTTTCCGTTGCTTTAGTGAACACTCATATTTGGAGGGATTAATTCATCAGTTGTAAAGCAAATATGCAACAAATGCATTCCACTTGGAAGTTCACTTTAAAATACTAAAATATTAAAGTGCCATTCTAAAGTATTTTTAAGAGCTAACCCTGCCATGCCCATGTTGAGCTGTATTTGTCCTTGCAGGATGGTGACAGAGCCTCAGACCCATAAAAGAGCAGAGCAGACTCAAGTACAGCTATGCCTTTCCCTGAAGATGTCTGCTCAATGGTAAGAAGCTTTCTGTTTTTATATAACTGATCACGTAATTGTAAGAACAGATGATTCTAGGGCATTGTGCATTAGTTTGTAGGGAAATTAAATTCTTTCAATTTCAATCAGAATCTTCAAATGTGATCATGACTAATGAGAATTTCGGAAAATTTTGCAGAGAAAGAAGAATTTGTTTATGTTGATAGATTTCACAACATATTTTTCTGTTCATGTGGAGTCCCCTAGGACTATTAGAAAAAGACTGCATATTATAATCTCTATTATTACTATGGGTTATGTATAAAATATCTAAATCTTAGATAGTACTGAAGTATAGCATCTCCTTGAAAAATATCATTGCTTGAATAGAAGCTGTTATAATTTTTGTACAAGAAAGAACAAATATGACCACAGAAAATAGAGAATTTTGCTCTAGTACAAGCAAAACCAATAGTGCCAACAGTGTAATTTAACCCCAGTTTCTCTACCTGCATACAATGTGTTCTCCCAGTCTAACCAGGACATCTGAAATAAAATAAATGAAAGCAAAAAACTACCGGAAATGTACAGAAATCTGGGATCTATCTAGAGTGTTTTGTATTATGTGAGGTATTTTTTTGTGTTATGTTGCTTGACAGAGAGATAGATCAAAATGATTTTCTTAAGAAACTACTCAGGAAAGATAAAATATTGGCTTGGGTGAAGAGGATCCCAGCAATGACTGAAAGCCCCAGCTGGTGCATGGCTGTGGCAGCAATGCCTGGCGTCACAGACCTGTGAGCAGCAGCGATTCAAAGTTTGCCTCCAGCCTCATGGTCCCACCTGTCCTGCAACCAGCACTCACCTGATGCCACAGGGAGCTGGGTCAGAGAGTCACTGACAATCAGAAACACATGCTACTGCTAAAAATCAGAAATTAAGACTAAATCAGACAATAAGTTGCTGCTAGTTCAGCTCTGTGAACCATCTCAGTAAAGGATCAGACAGGCGCCAGGACTGCTGCAAAGGACCAGGAAACTGAGCTGGGAATGAGGGGTGACTGAAGAAGCATCAACCTACTTTTGCTAATGTTGGTGTGGTACTGCACTTTGACTTCCTAAGAAAAAAAACAGAGATCAGCTTTTTATTTTCAGCAGCAAAGGGTTTTCTGGGACTCCAGTAGGAGCACCGAATCAGAATCCTTTTTCACCATTGCCAAGAACACAATGCCACCTTTGGGTATGACTAGGGGCTGGGAGGAGAGGTTATCTATAGCTCTAATACCTTTTTCTAGCTGCAGTACAAGTGCTGAAAAACAAATTATATTCGGTTTTGAGGAGGATCACTGGGACTTTGTGTGCAGAAACCCTGCCCTGGTGCTGTCAGCCAGCCAGGGAAATCAGCACAGACCTGGCTCCAGGGGCTCTGGCTTCTCCAGAAAGCTGACATGGGTCTCTCCTTGCCTGTCTCCTTGGCCAGAAGAAGAAGTGGCCACATAGCCCTCTAAATTGCAAGGGGGCTGGTGAAAGACTAAAGAAGGACTCAAAAAATTATAAACTTGGTCTTGCTAAACAGTAGATTTAACACCTCTTCTACAAGTACAAGCAAACATGGCTGGCAACAGGACCTTACTTCTGACAGTGCCTGTTGGAGGGAGGTTATATTTCACCCACTCTTACATTTAAAACATTTCCATTTCTATTTTGATTTCTTGTCTCCTTTTCCCATTTCTCCTGCCATCTTTCAACAATATAGAATAAACATAAGCCTGATGGTGATTTAGAAGAGTCAAATAGACTGTAGAAAGTTAGGAAAACATAACCTTCTGTCACAATAGTTTTAATTATTAGCCACTGAAATATTTGTTTTCAGCAAAGAACTTTAACTTACCAAAAAATAAAGTTTTTTTTAATCACAAACAGAAATATATTGATATTGGGTTGCTTTTAATGCTATCTTATCACTTTTTTTTATTTAATAGTACATTTTCATTTTTTAGTAGTATTTCCTGTAATTCTGAGGTGCTTATAAGTTAGTTATATAGAAACAATATATTATATAGAAGTTATAGAGAGAAGAAAGATATGTCTGTTGATTTCAAGTGGGTCCTTTTTTCCTTTTGCATGCTTACACAAGGTGCATAGTAATGGTTTGGGTTTTTTCATTACCAAACAGCTGCATTTGCGTTCATTTGGTTGCAAAGCTGTTTACTTTTCAAATTACTTTATTAATTGAAAAACTAGTAAATATTGGTAATGTCTCCTCCTACTGTAATTGCCATTTTTATCCACATTCCCCTTACATTTGTTGCATATCAAGCCTGTTCCGCTACTTCAGTAGAGAGGGAACAAGATACGATAGAGAGGGAATAAGATGATAAAACAGTATTGGTTAACCTCAACTAATCCTTGGATCTCAAATTCTGACAGAAATATTAATGACCTGAGACCTTGACAATGTTGTCAGATAGGACTGCCTTGCTCCCATGGGGACAATCAGATCAAGAGAAGTTGCACTATGACTCTGATTTAAACAGGCTTCCTCTGACAAATCTAATCTGGATCCTATCAGTGTGACAGAGCTAAAATAATACACAAGGCACTTGTTTCCTAACCATGTTCTTTAATTCATTAATCTGTAGACTGCATTTTCCACTAATCCCGAATTCAAAACATTTTCTTTTTTTTTTTTTTTGAAAATAGATAGCCCTGATGCACAAGAAACACTTTTTATTTTTTTATTTAATGGAATAAATGCATCTGAAACGCTGAATAAAGTACAGACGCCATTCTGCAAGCCCTCAATTCTTACCAGGAGTTCTGCTTGGAGGGCTTGCAGGATCAGTTCAGAGAATATATGAGGAAGATAAGAAGGAAAAAAAGAAGAGAGAAAGAGAGAGAGATTGAAAGGGATTTTGTGGAGACAGAGATATATTAAACCAGACTGTGCTTTCTATTTTCAGTAGTCTAACAAAAGTTCATCTCTGACTTCAGAAAAAGGATTCAAAAGAAAACATGCAGCCTGGATTAGTGTTTGCTAGCTTGCCTCACTATTAAATTTGGTTAATGTGCTGTTTCAAAAATCAGCTCAGAGAAAACTTTCTCTGGAATAAAAGAACATGCCTTGTTTCTTCCTCTCTCCCTTGTCTTCTGCACAAATATACACCTGTATGTTCACATAACCCAACAGATTCCACAGTGGCTAGGTGGGAACAATGTTAACCCCAAAACATTTTGGTAATTTTGTTTTTTCTTAAATACTACTAAGCTGACTAGTAACCTGTTAAAGCTCAAAACTTCTTTGTAAAAGGAAAAAAAGAAACAAAACAAACAGTCTTTATAAATAAATTAAAATTCTAACTAAAAAGCTAATTATAAGGGTATTTGTTTTGTTTGAGGTAAGGCACATCTATTATCATAAAGATAATTAACTCAGTCTGACAGATCTAATAAAAGGACAAGTTTAGCATTGGCTTAGCCAGAAGCCCAAGGCAAGCAATTTTTATAATTACTAGTTATTGTAACTGGGCTCAGAGAAAATGGTCTGTGATATTTAAACAGCAATGTTAATTTGCATTTAGACCCATTTTTTTTTCCTCTTTCCCAGGCAAGATCTATTTAGCTGGAATGAGTAAAATAAACTTGAATAACTTAAAAAAAAAAGGAAAAAAAGAAAAAAAAGAAAAAAGAATGGCTTTCTCCTTACAGAAAAACTTGGTCTTTTTATGCTCAGATAATTAATATCCTCACAAGGTAAATGTTCTGGTAATCACAAAACAATTAAATGGCTTAATATAGTTTTAACACACAGAAAATGTTGAGTTTTCAGACTGAAATGATGCCTGCTGACTGCATTTATTCAGAGCAACTGTATCTTAATGTACAGATCTGCTACAAGTGCCTCCACTGCCCATGCCCTCACTGTGCCCCTGCTGTTGAGCTGGTGAAGAAAGGGCAGGAGAGGGGGGAGGAAAGCCCCTGGCTGCTGTAAGGAAGTGGTTCCCATTCACAACAAGAAAGGGAACAAAATAATATTCAGGAATATATGCATAAGAAGCAAATTGCTCCTGCTGGCATGGTGTAGTAGCCCTTTAACTAATGCTTACCTTGACATTTTGCAACACATTCTCTGCAAGGAAAACAAATCAACATTTTAAAAGGAGAAAGTTATTTTTTAACCGCTTCTGTAATGAAGGTTTTAGAAATAAGTAATAACTAGAGTGAGAAACTCATTGGTGATATACTACAGAAAAAGCACTTTAAGTACTTGCCATTCAAGTATGAATTTCATTATGTACTACAGGCAGTTGATGTCAACCTCAGTGCATTTTGCCAGTGTAGGACCATATCTAGGGGGAACATTAAAGCCATATAAGCCTAAGCTCCCCAATTTTCAAAGTGCTGTGGGCCTGACATATAGATGCTGTAAACCCTTTGAAGACAGAGTCCTACAGCACCACATGAGTTACACATGAAAAAGAGAGCAAAGGGAACATGGAGCCTTTGTTCCCAAGAGGGTGGAAAACACAAATCTGAGGCACTCATGAATCAAAGGGACCAGCCTGATGCATGCTGGAGCACAGGAACAAGCAGCTCTTGTTGGCTGCCTTGCTTGCTGCCCCTCCTTCAGCCCCAGTCTGACAGCAAGAGCCACAGCCCATATGTACAGACCTGGGAAGTGCAGCCCATTAGTTCACATCTTTTATCATGGCAGAATATTTTGGCCTGATTTTGGACCCCAAGAATTTGTCTCATTATTCATCTGTTCCATATTATACCAAGGATTTTGTTTTGTCATCAGCCCTGCTGGCTTTATTTGTCAGTCATCCCATCAGGTGGGATGGGTGGCTCCCAGCTCCTGCTGCAAGGCTGCCCATGCAATGCTGAGGGTGCAGGCACTGCTCACTTGCTCTTTTGCTGCCTGGTTTTCTGAGGCTGAAGACACTACACTGTTTTTTTCTGCTTCACTCTTAGAGGGTTTGATGTGTTTTTAAACAGCTTGGGCAAGGTACTTTTTTTAATGGGAGGCTAAATTTAGGATCATAAATGCCTATTTGAACTCTGAAATTAGCATACACTCTATCTTATGTTTGGCTATTGGCTGTATATTAATAATTCAGTTTTTGTCTTCAGTAAAATGCACTTTTTCAGTAGATACAAAAAAATGAGATTCTTATCTATTTTGACTGAAGATTTTGATGATTTTTTAAAAATTATTTTTTCAGCCTTCTTGTTCTTTGAGGATTTATGAATTTATTTATTCGGAAGGTCCCCTACCCAATAAAATCCCAAAGTGACTTTGCATATTGAGTAGTTCTACTAATATCAGCAAGATTACTCACCATCTGAGAAGCTAAATGTGTACCTTGCTGAAGGAGAGCTCAGGGGTCTGATCTGTGACAATCAAGCAGTCTCTGGGCTACTGACTAAACATCACCTGCAAGGATTTGGTCCTTTTCAGAGCCATGACCCAGCAAAGATCAGCAAATATTCATCTCCAGCTAATGTGGAAGAGAGAAGTCTTAAGGCTGAAGATTGAGTCTACTAACTGTAAACCTAAAATGTAATCTCTGAGCTCCTAAATGCCTATAGATATTGAATTTATTTCATCAGTTCCAGAAAAACATTACCACCTCTGCTACACAGAAAGAGGCAGACATAACTTTGCTTTTTTTATCTGATTATGAACCTTGAAGCTAGAAGACAGGCAGAACCTTGTTGGGGATTTTGAAATTAGGACTGGGGAAAAAAAAAAATCTTTCTTCTGAATTGTTGTATGCATAAAGAACCCAATAGCATGATACTTTGTGGTCCCTATCTACCCTGAGATTTAGAGATTTTTAAGCTGCTTCCCTAGAGCTCTAGGATTTCTGCCACTATTTCTGAATGCTCTCAACAGTGATACTAAGCTTTCTTGATGAAGGAAATTGGTGGCAATTCTATAGGTTCCACTTACTCCTATAATTTAAAAAAAATGTTGAGGGCAACTCTCATTGCATTTTAAGGATTTAAAATGGGTCAGCTTTTGGCCTACATGGATTGATGGAGCCCTTTAAATAGGCTCTAGCTATGGAATGTTATTAATCACTGTAGCAGACAAAAAATACATTGTTTCCTTGCTGAGAATAGCATGTTTTCCTTTGCTTATGAATTGATCCCTGAAAGGTTCCTCATGGGAATATGTTTGTTCTTTCTTTCTTTGCTTCTTTCTTTCCTTCTAAGGCAAAATGGCTTTAAACTACAGATGTGCTAATCTGTAGGAAACTCCAGAACTCATTGATCCATGGGCAGCATAGGTATTAATCTACCTGGGCTGCAAGACTAGAAGAATGAACCATTAATTAAATAGCCTTGAGGTTATTTTTCAAAACAGCATTGTAAGCAGTGATGGGCAAACTTCAAAAGGTTTTTATACCAGATTTAGTTCAGATCAACTTCCTAAATTTCATAGGCTGATCTGCTCTTTGGAAGCATACACAGGAGGGAAAAATACCTACAGGTAATATTTTAAGTTAGACCAATCAACTCATTAATAAAAACCAGAAAATTTTTAGAAAATGAAACTTAGCCTTGTCTCTGAGACCCAATACACATTCCAAATACATTTAAGTGTAGCTATAAGAGAAAGAATGTGTGTTTGGACAGTTTTCCAAACATTCTTTAAAGAAAAAATGCAAAGTTTATTATTAAATCTTATTGTTTCCAAAATTACTACTTACTGTTTTGCAAAATTGGCAGTAATGTCAATACAATACTTTTTTTTTTAACCTCCTCACAGCTTTTACTCCTGGTTGCTTCCAGTAAATGAAAAGACCTTTGTAAACTGACGTGCATGATGACACTGGCAAATCCCTCAGGATCATTTCTTTTGTGACACAAGCAAAATAGAAGTGTGGAGAGATGTCTGAGTATAGACTTTGTACATCAGCTTCCATGATGCATAAATCCACCCATAAACTGTATATATTCATGTATCTCCACACCCCACCCCACCCTTTGTTCTTTGCTTATTGTATATTTTGCCAATGCAGTAAAACTGGTGGATGACACAGACTTATTCTGCCAGCCTTTAAAGCTGAGCAAGGGCACAGTAAAACCATCCTACAATGCAGAGCTCCGTTTAATTTATGTTGCCTCCACCTGAGGCTTGTCACTGTGTTAACAGCACCTATGTCTATCTATTCCATTGCTTTTGATCATCTCAGAGGGCAGGAAGGAGCAAGAGAATGCACAAAAATTTGTCTTTTCCAGTATATCATGAAGACATAAAGCCAGATTTAAAGCTGTTAGGGGCTGCCTATTATTGTACCATCAAATAATGGAGCTCCTTCCTGTGAAGTGTTTCTGGACACGACAACATGAGCACTAATGTGACATTACTTGAGTAAATGGGTGGATAAAACAATTGCAATGATTTCTGTCAGGGTTTCAGGGGCAGCCTGCATGCACTTTGGGCATGCAGTTTCTGCTGCAGCTTGGCACTGTTCTAGCTCTAACATTAATAGATCCCTCTTAGATCTAACAGCCAGATGGTCAGCAGTTGTGAACTACTTACTGAACCACTCTTGAAGTTACGCCAGGATATTTGTACACACATATTCTTTCTGCAAGCCAGTGCCATAAGGTCATAGGAGGAACAAGGTCAGAAGTAATGTGTCTCATGTTTTTGGGGGCATGTGTTGCCCTAACTGGCCACACACAGCTGCTGAGCAGCAAACAGAAGCGGTGGAGATAATAGTTCATAACAAGTCAGCTATTAATTGAATTTTTGAGTCTTCTTATGTTTGCAAATTGTCCATGAACAGACCCTGATTTTCAAGAATGCGTTTGTTACGCAGAGTTATTTGCTGACACAGGAAACAGAAACCACAGAAATGCTGGCCCTTATTTCTTAAAGGCTAAGCGGAATAGCCATCAACTAGGCACTTACTGTGAGGCCTGGGGAAAGAAAAATGGAGTATAAAGTCAAAATATAGGAAGCTGAAAGATAGAGATAAACATCATAAAAGAGTTTGCAGCCTCTTGACCTCAGCAATATCACCAGCTACATGCCATAACTTGGTCTTTGGCATTAAACACTCTGCTGAGTAGGTGTTTGCTGTGTTACCATCTTCCTGGATGTTTTTTTGCAGCTGTCTTAACCCTTGGTCTGCTACCATGCTCCTCCTACACCTCTTCCTCTTGACACATTATTCCCAGCTCTCAAGGTAAATTTTGGCTGCAAAACTTCCTGAAAGGAACTTCAAGTTTCTTGCCAGACATTTTATGAATAATATGAAGATAAAGATACTCTTGTAAGTGTATTTGTTCAAACATTTTGATCAACTATTTTCATCTACACTATAATTTTTGCCTGCCTCTGCTGCTTTTATCTGAGAACATGTATATGTACAGTTATGTCCTGAAGCACTTACAGTCTGAAGGCAGAAGAGGATGGAAGACAGTAGGGAACATAATTTCTGTATTTCCTTTTTGGCATGCCTGTGGTTCACCTTAGAACTTCAAGCCATTGCCTTGAACCTGTAACACCTGGATGGCCTCAGACACCTTTTGGGGCCAGTTTGTTAATTCCAGCAATGATGCCCCTACTTCAGTGGAGCACAAAGGACAGTGTTACTTGCTCACAGTCTGTGCCATTTAGAAACTTGCCATTGCCCTAGTTACAAATTTCAAAATCACTTTCGATTTTTATTTCTCACTCCTTTTCACGTCTGAGAACACAGACTAAATTTCCACCCACCCTTTCCTTTTTTTTTTTCAATGTTGAACTGGAAATTGTTTTGAGTAGCTCCACTTTCAGTGCATATTCCTGGCCTAGCATAAAACTAATGAATAGCTCATTTGTGAGAAGTGTAGGCAGAAGGAATGTGATTGCAGGCAAATTTCACTAGGAACTGAAACAAATGTTCATAGAGAGCATTTTCCGGTGTTCAGTCACACTGGCTAACCATTAATTGATGGGAATAAGTGTCTCTAGTTAAATGCAGTATCTAAGTAACTGAGCTGTATAATACACATTGCTGTGCTGCACTTAGCATGTTCCTTCCACAGGTGGGGAGAGAGAAAAAAAAAGCAGCTTCACAGGTGCAATGCAGTGTGGTCTAACAGGTGCAAGAAGCCTTTGAAATCTCCTGTCCCTCTTCTCCCATCTTTGAAAAAGAAATCCTAAAACAGAAGGGATAATGGTATGGGAGTTTCTTGTTTACTTGTCCTTTTAGAAAGGATTTAGGGGTTAAAACTGATGAAAAGAATAGTACAAGTCAGTGTAGTTATATTATTAGAGTGTCATACCAAGCTATCATCTATAGAACAGGTGAATTTTGCCCTCAGAAAATGTCTCTTCAGTTGGGCTGCTCCTTAGGTTGGGTTTGCACAGCAAAAATGTGATCCCACTTCCTTACTCAGTCACAGTGAAACTGTCTTGAAGCCAATTACTGCCTCCTGGTCACTTGTCACTGCTTGTCAGGAATGAGCATAGAAAGCCAGAAGATCAAATACACTTATACCCCCTCTAGAAAGCCTTCAGGGCTTTTCCAGTTCCCAGTGTGGCATCTGTGATTCCATCTCAGGTATGTTGTTATTTGATGATCGATACTAATTAGGACAAAGTTTTTTTCCTTTTCCTCATCTGACAACGAATCTACCATGATGAGAAATCCTGAAAACAGCCACTGGAGCAATGGAAATAAGTTTCAGTGCATAGGGGAAGTGTGTGGTGGTAACTAGAGGCAGTATAGTGTAGCTGTCTGCTTTCTTTTATGATTTTCAGAGAGAGCTAGACTCATCCTTATGCCAGCTGCTAATGTTCTCTGAAGACAGAGCCAGTGGAGTGAGACATGCTGCTCCCGTGCCTCGAGTTATCTTATCAGCTCCTCCTCTTGATCCCTGGGATGCAAGGGAATTTCTAGCATAAACCTTAAGCACTCCCACAAGCCACCAAGTCATCTTAAATGCACAAATTATTAAGCTTCTTAATTTAGAGACTTTATTTCTTAAGCCTGAATCTCTCTCCAGAAAGTGGGTGAGAAAAGTCAAACATTTATTAGAGTAGTCACTTATCTGACAAAGTTCAGCTTTGCTGTATATAATTTTTTTCCTTTCTCATGAATGTTTGCCCAGTCTTTGCTCTCTCAATTTTTGTAAAAACTTTCCTGGAACTTGAAATTTTAGGAAAAAAATAATAGCATGTGCAAATTAATAAAGTCTGGAGTTGTCATAAAATACATACCCTTCATGGACACAGGCAGGATGATCCCACCACTCATTTACCTTGCAGAATTTCTGTGCCTGAACCTTGGCTCAGCAAATAGGACCCTCTACATCACCTCAGCTGGCTGGGCAAAACACAATCCATTAATTACTTGGAATAGTGTCAGGAAATACAGTGTTCCTGGTCTGAAACTAGTATAGATGGCATCAAAGTATTATTACTGTGAGCATGAAAAAAATAAATACAATAAATCTGTCACATAAATGCCACCTCTACTACCTCAAGGGACACCTTCCTTGAGTTCTATGCTCACATGTAGTACTGCATATTAAACTTCCACCAGCAGTGTGGATGTGTTTTGCTGTGTTTAGGCCTAGTGCAGTATTTTCTTTGCCTTGCTCTTTCACCTTAACTTTTCTTTCTTATTTATTGCACTTATTGTTCTTCATTTCATCCTTACCTGTTCAGATAGTCATCTGACCTAGTTTTTTGATATGGATTAAAGTAAATCCTATAATGTAAGTATTCTTGCTTTTCTGTATTCTGCTCTGTCATCTGTGTTTTGCTGGGATTTTGGATGCTGGGGCTGGCTTTGGTTGAGAGTGCTTCTGTGTCTCTGAGGCTTACCCCCTAAGTGACTGGGATCATGCTGTAAGCAACTTTGTTCTCTGCTTCCTGGGTACCCATTATCTCATTCTTTCAAGAGCAGACTTAATTCTTCAACCTCTGAAGATAACTTTGTCTTTAATTATTCAGTCAGAAACTCCCACTGAGATGAATGGGGGAGGGAGAGTGACGGTCCCTGTATATTTTAAATCAGAAATGCCTGTTTGAAAGATTTCTGGTTTTGCAGTGTTAACTCGCTCTGGGTAAATAGGCACATAAATGGGAAAGAAGCAATCTCTTAACATTATTGGGTTAAAAAGCCAGCTGAGATTTGTTCTGATGCAAATCCCTCTGCCAGTTCAGCAATACTGGCAATGTCTAAGAACATTAAGAAATAAAAGCAAACATGAACATCAAGGAAGAAAATGATCCTTCCTTCTTTTCCACTCTGTGATGATGAATTAAAATTAGAGTTGAAGGAAATCAACAAAGGTTTTTGTTAGTGTCCCAGCCCTAGAAAAATTGTTGGATCATAGGGTGCCTTGGTACAGCTTTTTATCTGTATTTTACTTTGTTTATGAAGCTCTCAACTTACTCTCATTTAACAGCTGGTAATCAAATATTGTGCCTGATGCTGACTGCTCAGTGTTATGGCTGATTTTCCTGCCCTGTCCTGCCCCAAGACTTGTTTACTGAGCCATACATTTCATTGTAGGAATGTACCTGAATTTCTGTTATCATTATATTGCAAGAGTTCTATTGTCATTACATTGCAAGGGTTCCATATTGCCAGAGTTTCATACCTCCTTGAGGTTTCTTGTAGGCATCTCCTCTAGGCACTGACTCTTCCTTATCCTCACAGCAGCCAACTAACTCCAGCTCCCCTCAACCACCCAATCCACTCTTTTATAACACTCTTCTCATTGGCTACAGCTGTGGCCTGTTAAAGTCACACCTGTTCCCAATCTCTAATAATTGGCTCAGCTGCAACTCCTTAATGGGGCAAGATTACATTCTATACTACCTTTATTTTCTTATGTTCTGTCTCCCTACAGCTTTCATCTCTCATTTTCCCACTTGCATAGTTTTTTTTCTTTTGCAGGGTAATGGCTGTTGTAATTGCTATGTGACCTACAGTCCTAGAGGTCTATCCCAATGTGAAAGTTATATGCATCACGTTTTCAGGTATGAATTTCTATAGTAGTGGGGTTTAACTATTGTTATAACAGGATTTTAAAAAAGAACAACATGTAGAAGGCAATGAGTAGGGATTCTTCATTTAAAACCACAACTTTATGGAAAGAGCTAGCCAAAATTACAGGAGCCTCTGGCCAGCAACTGTAACCACACAGTTAAAGAGATTTTTATTTTCAAGCTTCCAATTAATGAGAAAAAAAAAAAAGACTGAGGAAATGAGAGTGATAAAATAAGAGAGTGTGTGCCTACCTGAAGTGTGACACCAATGAACACTGAGCCATTCCTTTGTGCTGTTGTGGCAGTGGCAACTGACCTTGCCATCCAGAGAGTGCCTCACAGTGGTGCTGGTGCTTTTGTCAGTCTCCTGCTTGTGAAAGGAGTGTATACACAGATACACTGTCCCAGGCAAGGCAGATCTACCAGACAAAGCGTGACATTGAAATACAGGATGGGTGGTAGGTACAAAAACCTATGAATACATTATTTCTTCTCTGCACACACCCATACGAGGAAAATAGAGGTAAACTTGGAAGTACTGTTCCCCCAGACAAACCCAAAAAGATAAAAAACTGCTACTTTCTATCCAGGAATTTATTTTTTTTTAAACTTGAATAGATGATATTAAAACCAGGAACATCTCTAAAATAAACAGCCCTAGTGTAAGGAGCTAACAAATAGGCAGCACATATGTATTCTCTGAAGAATAACATACAGCTAGCATTCCGGGTCTCCTGAGTTTTTAATCTGAACCTAGAGCTGAATTGCTGCAAGGCTCTGAGCAAACCTTGTGGGATAGATTTAACCTGCTCTCTGGCTGGCAGTGCTGGGTAGTTATCATCTGTGTGAGTGCAGGTAGCTGAGGACAGAGTCAGGCAGGCATGTCCATCTTTTATCCCAAAGTGAGGACACTCTCCTGCTTGCAGACCAGAGTCCCAAAGGCTTCCAGTCTTTATAGAACTAATAAAGGACTGGTGTTATCAGCCTTATTGCTTGTACACTTTTTTATTTCTATGTATATTTTTGGATGGTTTGGATTAAAATTAATCCCACAAGTTATGTGCACATAGTACTTTAAAACAGCTGCATTTCCTAGCCTGCATCCATGTTTTCCTACTACCTATGCCTACCAAAATTGTTTTATTATTGTTTTGTGGTTATTTGTCTTTGTGGTTAAAGAAGAAAGCCTGGCTTTCCATGTGAAAGCCTGGTTTCCTCACAGAGAGCTTGAGTTTTCAGTGTTTTCATGTTACAGTATCCTTGACTGAATGCTTACTCTTTCAAAAGCAAGTTTACTTGAATTAATATGCATACCAGTCCCAATATTACTGTAATCAGCTTTTTTCATTTCAGAAAAAATATTTTCATTTATATTTAGAGAAATTTATTGATACTTGAACAGTTCCACTGGTGCTAGGAGAGTCCCCAACCTAAAATACATGTCTAAATACTCATACAATTTTTGCTTAAGCAAATATTTTTTCACAGTCAGGCAAAACTAACTAACCAACATTTACCCAGATCAATATATTTTAATTGAAACTAATGGCAGATAGCTTAAATCAACAGATTTTTCACTGAACTAAGTACATTAAATCAATACATTGCCAAAACCTGTGAGATCTTGTATGAAAGGTATTTTTATTCTTAGCTAAATTAATTTTATTGAAACTTATGCATATTAACAGTAAACAAAACACTGACATTCAGACATTCCTCATCAGTACAATCAGAAAACTTCAGAGAAGCTTACACAAAGCCATATAAAACAAGGAGTTAATTTGCTATAAGTGAAGAAAAAAAAGGCTCAGGGTTGATTCCTTCTCTTTGCTACACACTATTTTTCTGATCTTGGGTGAAGTCCTTAGAGGACTAATTTAGGCCTGGACTTTCCCAGCTGACACCAGCACAGTAAGGCAGGCTCCTCTCTGCTCAGCTGTGCTCCACCTGTTGGAGGTGACTCAGTACATGGATTATTCTGGGAGTGTACAACCAACATGGCCCTTTCAACCAAGTAGCTCAAGTTTGGTGAAATCTATCATTGGTGGCTGATATTGCAAAATTTGTCAATGCAAGAGAGAATTAGGCACCTCGATACCCACGGAGATCAGCATCCCTCTTATCTATCCATAGATACACAGAACAAGGACAGCAGCCCTTCTCCAAAGTGGGTCATCTTTGACTCTAAGCTTTTGGGCTGGGGGCCATCTCTGACTTTCTGCTGAGACAACACATCCCAACAGAGTCTCAGACACAGTTATTATGAAAGCAAGCTGATTGTAAATATAGAAGTGGAAGAATTGGTGACTTAAGTGAGAAACTGATAGCATTTACCCATCAGCTGGATTGCTATTTTCAGCAGGAGATACACAAGAGCAGAGATGCCACTGTGCGTAGGAGTGAGGACACAAAGACAACGGGGTGGGATGGAGGCTGGCACACGGTCATCTGTTTTGGTATTCAGTTACAATTACAGCATAATTAGTCTACTAATTGCATGCCCAAGTTTAGTCGATGAATTTGTATTTGTAATTACAGCTTATTGAAATGCACTGTGTTTTCAATGCTTGCCTCTGTTTCCATGTGAGAGTGAAATTTTCCTCTTCCACTCCCCTTGTGTTGATTGCACATGCAGAAATATAAAAGATGACCATAACCCACGCAGGCAAGTATGTCAGACCCTTGCAAAAATAGCAGCCAAACATCAGTTCTGCAATCACATCTGTGGGAGTTCCTGGCCTCAGGTGCAGCTTCTTTGGCTTCAGAGCCAACAGTGCAGTGTCAAGGGCCACCCCTGCTTACAGAATCATGCTGGGGGATGCAGAGCTCCTGCTACTCAAGCTATCACCTGTTGAAAATGGCCTTTCAAAAAGCAGCCTCCATCTTCTGCAAAGATATTTTCCAGTTCCAGATGCAGAAAATTTTGCAACTGCCCCAGTAACAAACTCTTCACTGATCTTTTTCATGTGCAGTGAGTAAGTGGAAACTACTAAAGCAATGTCATTTCTTAAGCAGAAGTACTGTCTTTCTTGCAATCTACAGGGAAAAGACTTCCTTTTCTTCCATTTCGTTTCCCTGTATCCAGCTGAGAAGTATAAGCTAAGCACTAAGGAAAGGACTTATCCTTTAAGAAGAATCTTGGATGATGCTTTCAACAATGTAAACCTTTGTTTTTGTTTGATAAACCTTCATAAAACCCCCACATTCTTTGAAGTTCTGAAGTGGTTGCCAGGAATTTCTGTCCCATGAGAAGGCAAGGTGGCAGCCACATGACATATGTGCAGGATTTTATGCATTCTACAAGAGGTTAGAGAGTCTGTCTCACTTTCAGAAAGATGCCACTGTATTTATAAGATGGTCTGTACCAAGGGAGAATCAAACTGAAACTTGCAGCCAGTACATTCTGTAACAGTTTGCTTTAATTAAAATTAGACATATTCTTAAGCAGAACTCTGGATCAAAACATACTTGTCAAACTTTGGGGAAAACAGATAATGGAGTAGTACTTTTTTCTTTTTCGCTCTCTCTTTTTTTTTTCTTTTGGTCTAGCTTCCTTTAAAAATAAAAGAATTGATTGCACAAAAACTTGGTGCTGACAACTGGGGAGCTATAGACTCAGAGTTCCTTGAAAACTAAGTAGATGGACCATACTATTTCATTTTCTATGTATCTATTCCCCATGATTTATGATTCCCACAGACCAAGATCTGAAAACTCAGGCCAAATGGTGAAATGAAGAGCAGAGGAAGTAAACAACATTGACATTTCAGAGTAAAACCCTTTCAAGCTCAGTTATCCCTATTGTTAAGGAAGCTACTGATGTAAGGGAAACTTTTGGAATGAAAGGACAAATAAAAAAGTACCTTTTAGGAGGAGCATGAAGCTGTTGATTTTTTCAAGAAATATATTCGGTATCTTACCTCTGCTCTTGCTTGGTTCAGCAGAGATCTGGAAAGTTATTAACTGGAAGAAAAAAACCCACAAAAAGCCCACCCCAAAGCCACACCCCAAAGCTAAACAAACAAATCTCAAACCAAAAGCAAATTTCCACAGATTTCATAGGACATCACAACTGACAATTTTCATCTGAATGTGGTTTGTTCCTTCTCTGCATATCTTTGGTCAACAGTGTTTCAAATGGGAGAAAAAATATTGTCTCATTCAAGTAAGTAGTGTGAAATAGATGAAAGTATCTGAACGAGGAGGCAGGGCTCATTTTGTCATCTAGCCTTGCCTGCTATACTGTTTAGGTTCCTACACACTTTGGAGTCCTAATTATTTAGCCAGACCATAGACCATATCCTTTAAATAAGTAGGAATATCCATTTAACAAGTTCCTTCACAACTTAACAGTCAAGTGCCATTACCTATTTAACAAGTAAGTTAATTGAGATGTTGCATACAGCACAATCTCCTTGTAAATTCAATTAATCCCTCACAACCGGCTCAGACTTGCTGCACTTCAAATACTTGCACAGAGATTTAGAAAAGGTGGTATATTTAGTGAGGAGATGAAAGGGAGGGAGAGATGACTAGCCTCTTGCTTTGGCTAGTGCTTGTAAAATGGTCATTATACTTAAAAATTTCATGCATTACATTGAGTAGGATACACTGTGAGGCTGAACACCTGAATATTTCATACAGGCACATGCAGCTTGCACCCGTGTCAGTTGTAGTTAATTACAGTGGTATCATGTGGATGGATATATGTACAAAGATTTGAGATTAAAAAATACAAGTTCAGACTTTGTTAATTATTACTAATAGATTAGGATCAACCAAAGGGTAGATCTTATTTTGTGTGGTTTTGTGGTATCACTTATTCTTAAGGCAGTCTGTAAGATAAACTCTCTACCCCACACATAACATATTCTGTCTTGTTGGTTAGACCTAAACAAGGGTTGAAAAGAGAGAAGTCTTGCTAGCACAGAGAATCAGCACTTTTTAATTACCCTATTTTGTGGTACAAGGTGGGAGGGTGAGGTGACCTGCAGCAGGAAGTCAGCACTTTTTGAGTGAGTACCAGCATATTTTTGCATTTGTTTGCTTCAGCCTTCTATTCTCTTTCAAATGGATCAAGTTCCCTTTCTTTGGATCTTTAGCTTTGTCCATTAGTACATCCCCAAAGAGCATTTTGTCAAGCAAAGCAAAGCACCTTGAAGACAATCCTAAGTTTTTTCAGAGTTATAGCCCATACTTTGTTTATGTATAGTGGTTATTTATTGAGTTAGCACTCCCAAAAGGCAGATCTGGATACCAGAAAAATGCATTAGATAATTGCTAGTCAGTTTGCTCTCCTGGTATTTTGTGATATTTTATGCTGTCTTAATGGCATCACCTGAGATTCTTTGGACACAAAAATATTTTAAACTGTGGTCTGTGATAAATTTTCAGGAAGTGCTTTTCAAATTCCCATAGTCAGAAGCTCTGTTGAAAATTTTCATATGTCCACGTTGTTGTTCTGGATAACATACTAACAAATGGCCATACAAATCTTAGAGCTGTAAGAAAGATCAGGCAAAGAGATTATGACTATTTTAAACCTAACTCCTACAATGAACAAGTGTTTGCATTTAATCTTTCTTTACTGCATTTTGAAAATTAGAAAATAGTTTGCCATGTGATGCCTAGAAATATTTTCTTTCTAGGTTATGCTCTCAGTCAGAGGTTTGCTAAGACTCACTTCTCTTTTCAAATATCACTCTCTTTAGAAACCTAAGGACTCCTGGATTTAGAATATGTTGACAAGAATAAAACCACATTGAAAAGCTTAAAGGTCCAATAACACCTAACTCACTTTCACTATGAGCAGATAAATATCAACTATGAAAATGTCAACAGCTACAACTTCAGGAAATAAAATACTGTATAATTTTCATGTGTCCATGACAGAGCATGCTATCAGCACCTGAGGGAATCAAGAAAGCTTCATGTATTTGGGATCTGATGGCCAAGGAAGGCTAGCTCATCGTCTGAGATGGTTTTAGTAAGAACAATGCTGGAATAGCACAATAGATTATTTAGGCACCAAACTGATGCTATCAATGATTTTTCATTACTCTATGCTCTACACGCCTCTTTTGGAACCAGTGCTGACCACACAGCTTAGTATAATTGAGAGGCTGAGCTCTATTTCCATTTGATATTTCCCCTACTGTTTCAATGATAATATCCACATACAATAGGAAAAGATAATATTACAAAATCTATATTGCTCTCAAAACCATCTTTTGCTGTCTAAATCCATTGTAGTCTTTGAGAGCTAGTTAGCTAATTATTAAAACAATATCTAAAAATAATCAACTTCCACAAAAATTGGCAGGCCAAATTCAGTTCCCATTCATCCCCAGACAGCACCAGTGCATTGTAGTGTATGAGGGAGGGTTATAGAAAACAGTGTCAAATTATTGCTTTTCAATAGTGGATAATTCATGTGTGGGCTGTAGGAAATAGCCTAATGGCTTTACTTACAGGCAGCCATTACACCCTTTACCCACTCTTTATCTTGTTCTTTACTTGCCAGATTCAAGCACAGCATGTGCTGTAGGAGAACCTGGGTATCCTTGCAAGACCTCTTTCATCTCTCATTGCAGATAGGATCTGGCAAAGAAGGAGTACCACATTATTTTAACACAAAGACAACTGTCACATTATTTCCCCAGTGGCCAATCACCCTGCAGGGGACAGCTTCATCTATATTGTACCTGTTTAACATACTTCATTAACTCTGTCAATTACCAGCTACCTCAGCACCTTTCTGTTGGCATTACACAATTTATTCTTTCCATGTCCCAAACAGTACCACAGCTCCTACTGCTTCATAATCCAAGCAAGGAGATATTAATCTTAGAAATGTGTATTAGAACAATTAAAATAGATTTTCAAGATGGTTTATGGCTTGTTTTTTGATGGTGTTCAGCACCTACTACTATTTTTGAATTTTAAATATAAGAGAGAGTTCCTTCTAAAAAGCAGACACATCTTTTAGAGGGGACTATATTTTTCTTTGACAGAGACTTTTCATAGAAGTTCTCACCGCCAAGTATTGCAGCAAACTTTTCTACTTTAACATACTCTTTCAAGATAAAGTTTAAAGGCAAATAAACTGAGACTTGACTTTAGTCACCTCATTGAGGCTTGCTAGGCTAGGAGCTAAGGAACATATTTACCCTGGGCTCTTTCTGCAGGCATTGGAGACAGGCTTGCCATTCTGAATAGAAATTCAGCCCACCTAAGCCAAACTATACTCACTGACTTGTGTGAGACTCTGCTCCTCACCACAGGCCTTAATTAAGTGGTTTTTCATTGAATGTGTCACTTAGAATATCCTTGTGAGAAGCAGGACTTTTGGCTCAAGAGTCAGACAGAGACAGTTCAAGAGGCTGGATTTCAGGTGGCTGCAATGGCCAGCAGAAAGGAGGGGTTGGATGAGGAGCTAAAATCTGGGGATGGGAGTAAAGTGACATTAATATTGAGTCTCTAAACACAGGAACAGGTATGGAACAGGAAGAAGGGGGCTTGAGAGCTCCAGGGCAGCAAAGCTGTGGGAGGCTCCACAGACAGAAGGTGTAAAATCAGAAAGAGCATTTGTCTGAGCTAGCACTCAGTGTATGCAATTGTCTACTTGAATATTAAGCTCTGCTTATGCTAATCAGCTTCAGTGCATGAGCCCAGATCACCAGAGAAAGGAGCTTGGGGGGGCAGTGTTGGGTACAAAAGGGTGACACAACTGCACAATTCCACAATTCCCCACCACCACTGTGGGGCAAGAACAGAAATATAGGTCTGCTCCTCACTTCCCTCCCTCCCTCGCCCTCTTCTCTTTCTCTCTCTTTATTTTTTTTCCCCTCTGTCTGGAGTACGACAGGTTTCTTCAAAGGACACTTTTGAAACTAAGAAAACCTGTATTTTCACAGGAAAAAATCAAACAGTAAATGACCTAATGCCTGCTACAAAGACATCTGATTAAAGCAAATTCAACATACAGTTTAGAACAGACTAGCATCAAACGTTCTGAAAGGGAACAGATGAACCAAGAAAATTGAAAGTCAATGGAAATCCTAAATACCTCCTGATTACATGGAGTTTTCCCAGTCATTTTTCAAAAGGAGCAAGGGACATCTGATAGCTCAGCTCCTGCTCTAATTAGGTTGAAAGGCAAATCCTTCAGAAAAGGGAAGTATGGCTTGAGGTTACCCATTACAATTGTGGAGTCTGTTGTGAAGTTGATGGTTTCTGCATGATTCAGCTTTTCAAATGAGTATTTCTTCCAACTGAATATTTTTTGCTGCTTCTCCTTTTCTCTTCGTGTTTTCTTTTTTTTCTACCTGAATCAGTATGCTTCCTCCAGAGGTAGCTGCTGCATACTTCTGCAGGTATTGATCAGGGCAGTGTCTCTGATCGTCTGGAGAGAAAATGACATTACTTGTCATCTTTTCCCATGCTACAGAATTGTAAAATACGAGGTTTCAGTACATCAATTAGCTTCAAAATACTATAATTGCATATTAAGAAATAGCAGATACCTATTGCCATATGCTACATTTACACCTTCACTACCCTTCAAGACACCTCTGGGGGCATTACAGCATTACTAGTGCAGTTGGAATGTGTGCATAGCCTAAATATGTAAGGAAGAAGGGTCTCCATATTGAGGATTGTATCTGCAACAAATGAACTCTTTTTTTAAACCCTTCCTTACTTAATACTGCTGTCTGGACTAAGATTCCTTTTAATATTGGTAGGAAAACCAGTCAAAGTGAATTCTCTAATTGCAGTAAAAATGAAACCTTGTGATTCTCTGATGTGCCCATAACTTGAATTTTTGAATTAATGCAGGAAGGGTTTAGGGAGTTGCAATACACAAAACTACTTCCACTTCTGTAAAAGCTGTTTGTTCACAGCCAGGTGTAGTACCTTTTTTTTTTCCTTTCTTTTTTTTTCCTCCCCTTAAATAAAAATGAACGCTGTGCAAACACCAGCTGACTCCTTTTTAATCTGTCAGCACATTCTTTACATCTGTGCATAAACATTATTATCACAAACTCAGAGTGTTACTGCAAAAATTATCAGAGTCCTCAAAATGTACTCTCTGCAGTCTCCGTTGGAATACAACTTTAATGCGTTAATGTGAGAACAAGCAAGTTCTAGGAGAAGAAAAAGAAAGGCTTTTCATTTTCACAGAAGGTTAGCCAGGGTTTCCTTCACTATCCTATGCATGCACAGGGCAAATATTTTGTACTTAGTACAATATTTTCTTCTGACATATAGTTGGCCTCAATAATGTTTCCTATTGTGTTCACTTAAAATATTAACTATTGATGAAAAGACATGGTCTGAGGGAGAATGATACAAGACATGATGTGTTTTCAGAGATTTTTAAAGTTTACCTTTTAGAATGGAACCTCTAGCTAGGTATTAGTGTGTCTGTATGCAGGAACAAACTATGGTCATATTTTTCATGTTTATAGGGATGACCTTTTATGTTATAGTACAATGCTTTGAAGCACAGTTATTTTAATTGCTTTATATGCCTATTGAGACCATTCTGCATGTCACTTTGTTATATATAGCACCAAGTCACATATGTTTGGTCAATGAATCTTTTGCTGCCTTGATATTTATGTTAAACTCTGAGCAGGAGTTGGGGAAATGTATTCTGGGTTTTGCTGCTGGTGGTTTTTTGTTGTTTAGGTTTTTTTACTGTCACTCCAGCTATATACCTAATGAGGTGACAGGAAGAATTAAAAATGACAGATTGTTTTGGCTGCAGTGGGGCTGTCTGAGCTGTATTTTCCTGTAACACAGCTCAATAAACCCAGCTTGTGGAAAATCCTCTGCATGTGATTCATTGCTGCAGCAGGGGTCTGGGTGGAGGTTTAAGGAAGAGCAGTGGCTGGGCTGGGCCTCATGGATGGGGACTTGGCACCCCATGGCACTGACAGCCCTGGGGACACACAGGGCTGCTCCAGCCACCAAGTGCTGCTCCCAAAAACAGCTAATTAGAACTTTTGAGGGTTGGCTATGGCACACTTATTTCTCTCCAAACACTTTGTAACACTATAGCTGTCAGTCCATAATGCTTCCCAAGTGTGGGGCACCTCCTGCAGACGGCCCCTCTGAGCTGGGAGCGTTGGGAAGGTGGCAGTGGAAAAGAGCCAATGTGGGGATGCGGGGCAGCCTCCGTGTCTGTGCCAGGAAACGCCTCAGCATCCACCTGCCATTTGCCTGCTGTGCTCCTGGTGGAAGAATAAAGGCTATCAGAAGAGATTCCTAGGACTGAATGGTTAACTACAGGTGTTAGGCTGATAGCTGGTGTAATTAAGAAAAGAGATCTGTCATTTCACAGACTGTGCAGAATAAATTCCAGATATCCACGCATAATCGTTCCAAGTGCTTCTATCTCCAGAGCCAGGAAGGGTGACCACAGAATACCCTGAACCCAATTATGTACTTTCTGATTATCATACTTTTATTTCTCAAGACACAGGGCTAATAAGAAAGATCAAAAAATGTTTGAACCAGAGTAATTTCAAATGTCAAGAACTAGTTATTCTTACAACAAGTTCCCAGGTCTTGGCATTGTAAGCTGTTCTCTGTTTGGTTTGATTCTTCCTGGGGAGTGGAAAGGGAGATTTAAAGTGGGACTGGGAGATTTAAAGTGACTTTGTACTGTGGAATCAACACATGCTTTCAAGACCTGCATTTGACACTGGTTTTGAGGTGGTTTGTTTCTTCTTATTCTATTTTATTTGGTTTTACTTCATTTAGTTTTATTTTATTTTATTTTTGGAGTTGGGGATGGTGGCACGATGTTGATTTGATTATTTTCTTTCTTTCTTTCTCTCTTTCTCTTTCTCTCTCTTTTTTTTTTCTTTTTTAAAATATCGTTTCCCAGAGAAAAAACTGCAAGAATGAATCCAAAATAAAAAATCCACGTTAGAAATTTACTTTAGAAGGAAAAGGAATGTTGCCAATAAAATGAGCAATAAAAGGGCGAGGGCAAATAGGTGGATTCCTCTGGAGTAGAAAATAAAACAAATTTCTGCTTTCCAAATGATTATTTGAGAAAGAGTTCAGGAAGTACCTGACTTTATCCTTCTTACAGTTCCTCATATTCAAGGAGCAGTGAACACATGGATGTTAAGTAAAACCACACGGTTTCCCACGGATGACATTCTGCACATATAATTTCCTACAGGGGAGAAAACAGCTTCAGCCTGTAGGTCTCTGGTTTTTGGCAGCAACACATAAAGGTAGCTGTTGTGGCCTGCTTTCTTGAGGGGCTGAGCAGCCATAAATTCAGGTGAAGTCAGGGGAGCCGTACACACCAACCCTATGTTTTCGGAGACAGAGCTGGCTTGGTTCTTCATTCTCCAACTGGGTCACCAAGAGAACTGCCACAGAGGTGCCAAGTGTTCCACCCTCCCAGCCAGGGCTAAAGTGCTGCCTGTATCAGACAGAGGATGAGGACAATTAACAGTAACAGCTCTATAATGAGAATGGTAGCTTTGCTCCAATCAGGGCATGGGTGAAAAAGAGTAAGTGAGAAAAATTTAATTTGAAGCTTATCCCTAGGCTGGCAATTGAATTCAATAGTTATTTGGGTCTCAGACAAAATGGAAAATTCTGGAAAGTAAAAATGAAGATGGAAAAATACTGCAAGTAATCATGCAAAGTAGAATTCTAAGGGTAGCTTCAAGAGAACAAAACAAAACTGTTTTCACTGAGATCAATCATGTTAGTTTCTGTCCTTTTTTTTTGTCCTAATTATCAGTGCCAAGCAGGAATCACAGATTAGACACTATTGAAGCTATTTTTAAGTTTAGCTTATTGAAACCTGTTCTTTTCAATGAATCTGCTCAGAACAAACTCAGCTTTTAGATTCTCTGCTATACTGCTCGCAGTATCCTGAAAGGAAAGGAGCAGATGCGGATAATTCCTCCCGAGACCAAGATCATTGCAAGGAGTTCAGAGACTCACATGCACACATTAAATTAGGAGTTTGAAGGTGGGGTGGAGGGGATCTATTTCTTGATTATGCAAAAAATTTGCTGCTTGGGTTTTTTTTCCCAAAACTCTTCGTTTTGGGAGTCCTTTTCTAATTGTGAGGGGATGACAGGCTAAAGACTCCTTTTGCTCTAATGTCATTTGAATCTGGGTATGGTTTTAGGAAATTACATGCCTGGGCATTTAGATTAAAGTTTCATCCAGAAAATGCTGTATCAGGGTGAGGAGGGATTTCGGACCATGCCTTCTGGCAAGGTGGGAACCCAGGTAAAATTTCTCATGACAGCTGGCCATGGTCTGTCGGTCAGGCAGTTTGTGTGGGAGGGAGAAGCAGAAGGACCAGGAAAAGAGGAACACATTCTTTGAAGGTTATTTCTTTAATATCAGTTTAATCTACTCTAGGTTTAATAAGAAGAGCTTGGGAAAGAAAAGGTATTAGAAAGGGAGAAGAGAAAGACAGGCAGAGAGAAAAACATGCTGAGACATATTGGAGAACAGTGGAAAATATGTGGACAACTAGACCTGATCCAAAATATAAAGGAAGCATACCAAGTTGCAAAGTGATACAAAATAGGATACAAGAAAGGCAGATAGAAAAAAAAATCTGGATTATCAGATATGTTACATGCTTCTATGCCACTCTATATATGTAAATGTATTTAATCTCTTCATGTCCATAAAATGCCCACATTTTGCAAAAATACACTTTTAAGAAGCTACAGTACACTGAATGCTAACCTTCATTTGTGGATGTGCTCTAAGAGAATAATTCTTTGCCTCTGTCAGTTGTTATGACAGACAAATAAAAGTGAATCTGTGGAGTGAACCAGTGTGCATTAAAGACCCATTGACAGCATTATACACCTTTCAGTCAGATCTGCCTGGAGAGGTTGTAGTCCTGCCCTGTGGGCTGAATGGCCATTCCCAGTTGGAGTGCACAGTGTGTTCTTCCAGGGTGTATCTCCCTCCCTCTTTAGCTTCTTATGAATAAAGCTGGCTTGAGTGATCCAGATCCACTGAATGTTGTAAACCAGTGAGGCACAGTAAGTGGGAATGGCAAGACTCACATGCCAATGTAGACTTTCTACAAGAGTTTAAATAAACATCTGTATCCTTTCCAGGGTGCAGCATGTACAGCTGTCAGTAAACCCCAAATTCTATGGCTTTGTACAAAGCTACTTCATGTCACATCTTGACACTTGTTCAAGATCTACATTATGCTTGTGTAGCATAGGTTCCAAAAGGTTAGTGTATTATTAATGAGATAGTGGAAATGCTCTAGAATCAGCTTTCATCTAAATGAAGGTGGTGATGTTTATCTGTACCCTTTGTATTCATTGTTGTCTTGAGTGCACAGTGCTTCCTGCTGGTATCTGTGTTATTCATTTGCTGACTAATCTCTTCACCTGATCAGTATTGATTGTAACTCTCAATCTATAACCTTTAGGCACAGTGACATTATGGTTAAATAAAACACAAATGCAGAAATAATTAACAACATCTGATACTGGTATTTCCTTTCTGGCAAATAGTTTCAGCAAAAATTATATTTGACAACTAGAAGCAGTATTTTTAGAGAAAAGCATAAATGGAAGATGAATATACAATTTTTAGTTCCTTAATATAGATTACTTAAGAGGAAATAGTAAGTTACCTTGCGGAAATCAACAGCTTCTTCAATTGGATTGCTTCTGTCACTGCATGGACACAGTCTTGTTTGATGTCCTCCTACCATTTGTCTTGCATGGAGTCTTTTATCTAAATCCAAAGCAATGCAGTCGTCACTGCTGCAATTCAATAATGGCTCCACAGGAGCTGTCATCCTCAGTTTGCTATTCATCTTATAAAGCCTTTGAGTTTTCAAAGTGTCCACTAAAGTTGGTATTTCAATGCTGTGGACAGATCACTTAAGGTTCTTTTGTATTTTCAAAACAGGTTTAAAGTGAGGGTGGACAGATATTGAAATGCCCAACTTATTGTACCTAGGTGCCAAAGGAGATGATGGAAATGTCAAAAGGTAATTGGATAATCACACCCACCTCCCAGCTGAAAATGTGTGACTTTGTGAGCTTGAATGACACTTTGACTCAATACTGGCATTGCCTGTGGGGAATGAGCCCCTTGGAACAAAGAGGAAAAAAGACAAAGATGGAAAAAGAAATTTGAATTAGCCACTAGCAGCCTCAGGAAGTAAAAAATTATTATGTGATAACAACGTGAAGTATAAGGCAAGAGAGAACTTATTTAATTTCTACTCAAGTATAAGATGTCCTTTATTCCATTTGATATAGACTTAGAAAGCAGGGCTCATTTTGGACTTGAAAGTTACTGTCTGAAGGAACTCACATTTATCATTATTCAAGACCCTGGATGTAGGCAGCTGGATTAAGAGCACTCTTCTGAGGTTTAGGTGGGAGTTTGGGGGGTTGTTTTTGGGATGGGATTTTTTGCAGATGCCATTTTGCCTAGACGAGTCTGAATGTGTATTTTAGCTGCTAGCCTTTTTGATTGTTTTTTTGCTTGTTTTCAGGAGAAGCATAACCATCTTTGGGCAGTAATCTGAAATAATTTAGTACAGAAAAAGAGATTGAGTGTATTTTTTGAGAGTGAGGGTTAGCTTGGGTAAGAAAGCAGTATTCTCACCTGAGCTCAAGTTTAGCTAGAATGCTAAATTTATTTATAGTCTTTTCTTACCAGAAATACCAGTTTACTCAGTTTACTGTACAGAGATTGGAGTTTTACCTGAAGAAAATAGTCTCTGTGGGAATAACTCACGTTGAAAGTATTGAAGGAAAAAAGCTTCCACTGTCAGAACCAATGCTACTTCCACAAGCACCAATTCCATCGGTATTTAAAAACAAAGAAAAATATTTCACTTAGGATTTCCTGAATCCAGCCCTATGAATTTATAAGACTGCCTTCATTTCAGGGTGGTTTGGCACAACTACAGTATGTTGTCTCCTGTTGCCCTTCTGGGGACAAGTAACATAAATTGCTTACTGTGTGGTTTCCCTGAGTACCACTACATTCAGTGGTCTGCAAGAGCATTGGAAAATGGCCACACAGAAGAGTTTGCCTTGTCCCTACCCTCTGGGACAGGAGAGGTGCAGATGAATGATTTGGAGGCAGTGTCTGAGCCACTGACCAGTTCTGACCTTGACAGTCCTAGTGCTGCCAAGGAAATCTGCAGGCTTGTGCCAGAGTCCTGTATTGATCTGCAGAGGTCCTGGGAGGCTCTGTAGAGGCAGCTCAGAGTGGGGAGGATTTCTTAACACAATGGAAATACAGCCTTGCTCTGCCTCAGTATTTTGCTGTCTCCCTTCCCTGAGCTAAATGGCACCAATTTCCCTGCCTGGAGCTCATCACAGCGGCAGGGCCATGACTCACCTGGTAGTTTCTGAGACAGCCAGGCATTCCCCTCTAAATCTCTTCATCCCCTTCAGCCTATTTTTAAATGCTTGGCTGCTATTCTTAAGTGCTGGTATTGAACAAAATGTAAATATAGTGCAACCTCTGGTTTTAACCTTGGCCTCGATCCACTTTTATTCTAGTTAAATGTAATAAACAACAAAGGTAACATAAAGAGGTATATTATTTTTTGTAAAAAATATGTTTATGATTCTTTAAAATACATGAGTCAGCTAAGCATTTAAAAGTAAAATATAGATATAAAATTATTCAGACAGGGTGATATAATATAGAATTTAAATTGAGCATATTTTAGCAGCACTGGGAAACCTTACCCCAGAGCTAATAATGTAATAGATCTATCTCACCAACATCTTGGAACTTGCAACACAGTTTTATCCACAAAGGAGAGTTCTCTGGCCTACTTTATTAAATACCTTAGAGGACTTTGCCTGTAAGATTACATATGAACAATGCAATTTATTAAAATCCCTGCTCTTATTTTTCCTGTTGAAATTTTAGCCAGTTTCTTAAAAAAAAACCAAAACAACAAAACAAAACACAAACCAAAACACAAAGTATAAACAAATCCAACAGGCTAAGTAAACATAATTCAACAAATGTTTCATCAAACAGGCATACAGGGAAAACATCCTACAGTTTATTTTTTGCCACCACTTATAAACTCATATTGTGTCTGTCTCTTGCTGTGCTGCATTGGGCAAGTTGTGTTCCTGATCAGTATTTTTTCAAATCTGAAGAGGAACTGTGGATATAATTGAGAAGCTACCCTAATAAATAAAGTCCTAATAAAAAAAATGAATCAAATTGAAAGACTCTTGCTGTTTCTTATAAAGGGGAAATAATCAACTTTTTAAACAAATCTTTATGTGCCAAATGAAATTACAAGTCATTGCAAAAGGATACAGACTAAGGTTAAAGCTACATCATCTTATAATTTACTTGGGATGGGTATTTGGTGATTCTTATTTAGAAATGGTTTACATTAACAGACCACTGTTGGAGGTATAAGTATTTAAATTTATTCACTAAATAAGATTTTACTTGAAGTCAAAGTAAGAGAACTCAATATAGTGATGCTAATTTATATGTATGTCTGAGGTTTCTGCTTAGATTCAGTTATACATTCTAGCATTCACCTTGGAGTTTTTATGTAATTCTGTTTGATCTGAGAATTTAAGATCATTCCACTTAGTGGAAGATGCTAGAAATTCAACAATAATAATTACTATTTTAAAATTAGGCCATTTATGTAAGTAGTAGGTCGCAGAGCTGGCAATAAATGCTAGGCAGCCATTTTTGCAAAGTTGTATAAAGAGTATCCCCAAATCACTTTATTTCCCTTCTCTGGTGCTGCCTACCTGCCAGATCATGAAAAGGAAATTTACACACATGAAGAACATGAAGAATTCTACCCTGGAGAACAAAAAAGGGAAATTCATAAAACTCACTAGTCAATGCCAAAATCCAAATACAGACAACTAAACTGTCACAACAAAAATATCTAATTAACCTGTAACTCCTTCCCTGCATGTATATATGTGCTAATATGATAAAAGACTCTGCCATGAAAAAGAAATGAAACAGATGAAATTTCCATGAGTCTATTGTCATAGGCAATCCAATTTAGAAAGAGAGAGGAACGTATTTGACCTGACATTAATAACATTCATTTACCAGTAGCTGATGCAAAAAAACCCCAAAGTAAAACAATCTATGACCTCAAGACATGAAGAAATGACTAAAGGTAAGGGTTTGTATTTGTGTGCATGTGTGTGGGCAGTTTGTTCAGGGAGAGGGGGTTAATTATAAAGGGAGACAGTCAGAAAGTGACTTAGAAGTGTGGCTTAGAAGGCCACATAAATGCCTATACCAAAGAAAGCCACAAAAGAATACTCAACTTGCACATAATGAAAAAATGCTGGAATTCCTTGTACATATTAGAGCCATACACTCATGGAATCATTTATGTTGGGGATGAGGGCTGAAATCATTGAAGCCTACCATTAAATCAGCACTGTCAAGTCCACCACTAACCTGTGTCCCTGAGCTCCATATCTGCACATCTTTTAAATATCCCAGGGACAGTGACTCCCCAGCTTCCCTAGGCAGCCTGTTCCAATGCTTGATAACCCTTTCAGTGATGAAAATTTTCATAACATCCAATTTAAACCTCCCCTGGTGCAAGCTAGACCATTTCACCTTGTCTTATTGCTTGTTACCTGGGAGAAGAGAGCCTCACTTCACTACCTCTTTTCAGGCAGTTGTAGAGAGTGAAAAGGTCCCCCATGAGCCTCCTTTTCTCCAGGCTAAAGAACCCCAGCTCTGTTGCTCCTCAAAAGACTTGTGCTCCAGATACTTTACCAGGATCACTGCCCTTCTTTGAACATAGTCTATAATCTAGATGATAAATATGGCTTTATAGAATGTAAGATTGTACACAAATAACATAAAATGAGAAAATAATGGGGAGAGAGGCAATTAAAGACAAAATAGGTCTTTTTTACTCTAAGAGGGAAACTCTTTCTAGTATGGCCAGGGCTACACAGGCTAAAAGAAAAGGTCATCAGGGACAGACTGGGGTGTATATAAATTTGTTAGAGGTGTTCAACTAAAACCTTGAGGAGGGACATTGATATGACATCTCCCATGACCAAGGGCTGTTGGGATGTGCTCACAGGAGGAACCTTCCCTCTGGTGTGGAAGGAACTGCCAAGGAAATATCATGGGCAACTGCTTCAGCCTAGGACAGAATGAAGCTACACTCTGGGGGCTTTGGAAGGAAAATAGTAATTTTTTTTTTTCTGAGGTACCTCAGAAATATTTCATAACCTCAAAACAAAAGGAAGGCATTCCTAAAATAGAAAATAATTTGGACACCTCACATTAAGTTTGGAATAAATTTTTGTTTATATAGTTTAACAGAGGAAAACCTTTAATGTTATTTGAAATACTTAAAAATTTGAATGATTTTTCATTGAGAATTCTGCATTTTTTTTCCATAGTAGCTAGTGTGGGTCTATGTTTTGGATTTGTCCTGAAAACAGTGTTGATAGCAAAGGGATGTTTTAGCAATTGCTGAGCAGGCTGACACACAGCCAAGGCTATTTCTGCTTCCCATTCCACCCCACCAGTGAGAAGGCTGGGAATGCACAAAAAGTGTGAGGGGACAAATCTGGGACAGCTGACCCCAGCTGGCCTAAGGGATATTCCATATCCTGTGGCATCATGCTCAGCACATACAGCTGGAGGAAGAAGCAAGAAGGGTGGACCATTTGGAGGGGCGGCATTTGTCTGCCCAAGCCACCATCATATGAGGTGAGGCCCTGCTCTCCTGGAGATGGCTGAACATCTGCTTGTCAGTAGGGTGTGGTAAGTGAATTCCTTGTTTGGCTTGGCTTGGTGTGTGGCTTTTGCTTTACCTGTCAAATTGTCTTTTCCTCAGCCTGTGAGTTTTCTTGCTGGTGCCCTTTCAATTCTCTCCCCCTCCCACTGAGAGGAGTGAGTGAGAGGCTGTGTGGGGCTTAGTTGCTGACTGGGATTAAACCACAACAACAACATTATGATGAAAACTATTTATAAAACTATGTGCTTTACATTTTTCTTATTGGGAAGACAGGTTTAGCATGGGGGGAAATGACAAAGATCTGAAGCAGTCTATACAAAAACCAACCCAAAGCAAACGGCAACAAAACCTTCTGCTCTTCAGCTAGGATACTGAAATATAAAGCAAATATCTAAAAGTATAACTTTGGTTTGGGGAGTGTTTTAGTAACCTTCATATATGAAAATTCTTGAAATGGGTCCAGTGTTTAATCACAAAGTAGTTAGCACCAGAGTAATCCATCCCTGTTCTGGTCCAGCACTGATATCCAGGCCTCTTCCCATCCATTTTATGATCTTGTTGGGGTCTGTCTAAGAAACAAAACCCCCAACTAAAAGGTTGAAAAGCTGATGCAGAAGGCAATGAAATGTGATAATAGCTGAGGCCAGACAGAACACCCCATAATCCACTTTTTTGGAGTAATGGAAAATATGCACCACAATAGTAGGAAAAGGATGAATATCAATAACCTCCCCACCAATATACTGTATTTGCAGATCTTGGGTTAGATGACTAAGCATGTTTCCTCTTCATATTTACAATTTTAAAAGTTAAAGACTTCCTTGCCTTTATTTGATTGATAGGAGCTATACAATTCAAAACTGGGACAAGACAGTGTTTTAAAATAATATTCCAGGTTAATGAAATGGGACAGTTTCATAGCCTGCAGTTTAACAGGAAAGCTTCTACACACACTCATACACATACAAAATCAATGCACATGCAGACACAATTAGTTTGCAACTATGATTTACTCTTTTCTGCACATTGCCCAAAACAAAGACATCCTTGCCTCTTTCAGAAATGAAACTCAGGTTTTATATTCTTATATGTTCCAAAGGTGGAACATGCATTTTGCTTCTGGCACTACCTCTGTGCACAGGGCCCATTGAAACAATCATGACTCCTGAGGTCAACAGCACCATCAGGCCCTGGGGTGACCCATTGGGTCTCTGTTTTCTCTTGTTATTTTTCTGTATCATT
Source organism: Agelaius phoeniceus (assembly GCF_051311805.1). NCBI lineage: Eukaryota > Metazoa > Chordata > Aves > Passeriformes > Icteridae > Agelaius > Agelaius phoeniceus. The sequence continues at coordinate 56,980,887 of NC_135268.1, forward strand.
GTATCTCTCCTTTCTCTGGATAATTTCTGTATCACTGGCAGTAGAACAAAACTGTCCCTCTTGCTCTCAATGCCATGTGCAAAAAGTCAGATACACTAAATATGTTGGGCCTTGGAGCAGGAGCACCCTGTCTCTGGAGTGGAGCCAGGAAGAGTACCTCTGAAGGGGGACATAGGACAAAAGTAGCTCCTTCACAAAGTACATTCCTCTTCTGTATTGTTTTTGCTGCCTGACTTTTTGTTCCTGGACCATTTTGCTCTGCAACCTACAGTTGCTTGACAGAGGGTCTATACAGAAAGCAGGCTGCAGGTCTTTGCCATTGCTTTCTGAAACTACACAAAACCAAGCAAAATATTAATGAATTATATTGTTGGCATATATGGTGTTCATCTCATTGTCTGACACATTTCCACAGATGCTGGAAAATAGATATAAAATAAAATTAGCCTAGTTCTGATTATTAATCTGACATTACACCTTCAGATACTGATAAGCCATGAGAGTGCAGAAATGCCTTGTTTGTGCAAAAGCACTCAGTACAAAAATTAGGTATAATCTGGAGTTTTTGTGATGTACAATGCTGCAGAAGCAGAAAACCCTCAAGAGTTACTGTTTTTCTGGCAAATGCCATAGAGGCATGATTTCAGATCACTTCCTTGTGCCCTTAAATGCCCCTGGCATCACTGGTGACACTCCCAGCTTCCCACTGCCCCTGTGCAAGGCTCCCATGGCATGTACAGCTGCACACATCCAGGTTTATCACTGCCTGCAATGCACACGCATTCCCTCTCAGCCCCAGCTGCAATATTTACACAACAGATTGGATTAGAATATTTGCAGGGAGCCTGTTATGAATACCTCTTCAGATAATTTTTGTGAAGAAACTTTTGTTTGCTGATTAGCTAGATAATAGCCTTCAGTTCAGTATTTTGGGGTGAGGTTATCCAGAGACTGGAAGGTGGTGGAGAATGCATACACCTCCATGAAATGCCTACAGAGTGGAATATTCCCTGTGCATTCTGAAGTGCCAGAGACTGAAAAGGTGGTGGGGAATGCATACACCTCCATGAGATGCCTACACAGTGGAATATTCCCTCTGCACTCTGAAGTGCCAAAGCAGAAGCCAGCTCCAGGGCTGGAGCTGTGTAACTGTGCTGGCACAGTGCTGAGCTCGAGACAAAAGGTCCTGCTAAAGATGTTGTAAGGTAATGAATGCAGACCTTATCCTTTTAGATTTAAAACATAACTTTTTAAATAATACAAGCCAAAGAAGAAAGTGAAAATGATAGACTTGCCCTTCAGTCGTGTTGTAAATTTTATACATGACTGAACTTGGAGTGCTACTTGCAATGCCTTCTGTTTCTTGGCAGTTGTTTCTTGACTCTTAAAGGTCTGCTCCTAGTCTCAAATTTCAGATTTAATTGTTTGTAATTATAATTAGAATGTAAGATCCTCATCTTCCTGTGTGTTCACGAAGCCAGGAACACCTCTGATCACAGAAAACTCCTACAAAAAGATAATTATGTTTTTAAGGAAATGGATAAAGAAAAAACCTACTCCCAGGATGAAACCTTGTGCAGTCTTGAGTAAATGATAAATTGGGAGTTAATACCAGGGGAAATAATGTCAGATTTTAACAAGACTGGTGAAGCACAAGGAATTTAATACAGGAAGGCTACATGGGAAAATACCAAAAACACCAACAAAACCTAAAATCCTGTGTTTGAGACAAGTGTCCTGATTTGTTGCCTGAAATTCACCCATGTGCAGAGGCACCTGTCCAAAGCCTCTACATGATCTCTTATTTCCAAGGCTTATGCAACATCCAAGCAGTGCCCAGCCTTTATGAATGTCTCTGTGAGAAAACTATGGAGCTTTGCAATTGCCTTTAGGGGCAGCAGAACTGTGACATTCTAAAAACACACATTACTTTTTCCCCTGCAAAATCTCTCTGTAAAACGTAGCAACTGAATCAAATCATCTTCTTTTTTCTGTCCTCTCACAGGTCGTGCAGGGGAACCATACTGAGAATCATGTTTTTAGCACACAGAACACAGAAAATGAAAATATACTTAGGGTGCTTTCAGGGAATTTTTTTAGTCATCAGGCAGCTTTAGGTTATTTGATCAGCTACACCTGGATCTTGTCTTGATGCAAAAACTTAAACAAATATTTCTGTCAGCAGAGAAGATGCCTACAGTAACAAAAAGCACATTTGATGCATTCTTTTCCTCTATGTTCCCATTTTTTGTGTCAAATCCATACAGTCAGAAGAGCTGGATATCCTTTCTTCACATTTTCAGCTAACTGCAGTGTGTAAAATAATGCCATGCCAAGATTATGTGTATTGAAGATAAGATATGACGAAAGCTGGGTCTGTAGAAAGATTTCTTAGGAAATGGCACTCTGCAAACTTTAACAGATCTCTAGAACATCCTGTGTCAAACACAGTGTGCCGAGATTGTCCCCCCTCCCAAAATATGGCTACTGTTAACTGTCTGAGTGGTAATTTCAGTGCCTTTTCTTCTCTTTCATCAGCTGAATGTCAAGATGATGTCTATATTTCATGTACATAAAGTGAATGGGGAAATTTTCTCTGTGGATACCTTTTCTGCTTTTTAATAAATTCTTCCTTTTGCCTGAAGAGAATTAGAAGCTGGCTTTTGACCTCCATTAATTTTTTTAATTTAATATTTCTCTGCATGCATTAAAAAATATCATTAAACATACTTTGCACTGCAACACTTCCATTTCCTCTTCCTCTGATGTGTTGTCATTTGCTGCAGCAGGTGCCCCGTTAAGAACAGAGTAGGAGAAGCAAAGGGAATAAACAGAGGAAGTTTGGGCCCATATCCCACGTTTTCCCCAAATACAGAGTGTCAGCATGTCTTTGTCTACCAGGCTGCTTTACAACTGACTGCTTCTCAAAGCAAAGCTATAATTATGAACTCAGGGTTGTTTGACAGCTTTCTAAAGGCAAATAGCACCATTTAAAAAACTGTAAGATAAAAGTGATCAGGAGTGTTTTCTGACTGTGGTATCATGGATAGCTATTGCATGTGCAGATGTTCAGGCAGGCTGTGCTCACTTCAATCACCTTGGTTTCTGCAGGGATGCTTCTAGCGCCAGGTAAAGTCCCTTTAAGTGGCATCCTCAAAATCCTGCCTTTAACACCACAATTCTTGCAGCAGATCTTCCAGTTTATCCCCTAACGAGCAATTCAAAGGTGGAAGACACTCTAAGCTTTGAGCATATCCTGAAGTCAAGCTGTATGAATGGCAGCACAAGCCCCCCAACCTGGAGCCTCCCTGTGGGTTTTGTCAAACAGGCAGCGCACACAAGTCCGGCAGCGCTCTGTTCATGGGTGCAGAGGCAGGGCTCTGTTCATGGGGTGCAGAGGCAGCGCTCTGTTCATGGGGTACAGAGGGCAGTGCTCTGTTCACAGGGTGCAGAGGCAGCGCTCTGTTCACGGGGTGCAGAGGCAGCGCTCTGTTCGTGGGGTGCAGAGGCAGCGCTCTGTTCATGGGGTGCAGAGACAGAGGCAGCGCTCTGTTCATGGGGTGCAGAGGCAGCGCTCTGTTCATGGGTGCAGAGGGCAGTGCTCTGTTCATGGGTGCAGAGGCAGGGCTCTGTTCATGGGGTGCAGAGGCAGGGCTCTGTTCATGGGATGCAGAGGCAGAGGCAGCGCTCTGTTCATGGGGTGCAGAGGCAGAGGCAGCGCTCTGTTCATGGGATGCAGAGGCAGAGGCAGCGCTCTGTTCATGGGATGCAGAGGCAGAGGCAGCGCTCTGTTCATGGGATGCAGAGGCAGAGGCAGCGCTCTGTTCATGGGATGCAGAAGCAGAGGCAGCACTCTGTTCATGGGGGGCAGAGGCAGCGCTCTGTTCATGGGTGCAGAGGCAGAGGCAGCGCTCTGTTCACGGGGTGCAGAGGCAGCGCTCTGTTCATGGGTGCAGAGGCAGGGCTCTGTTCATGGGGTGCAGAGGCAGCGCTCTGTTCATGGGGTACAGAGGGCAGTGCTCTGTTCACGGGGTGCAGAGGCAGTGCTCTGTTCATGGGGTGCAGAGGCAGAGGCAGCACTCTGTTCATGGGTGCAGAGGCAGAGGCAGCACTCTGTTCATGGGTGCAGAGGCAGAGGCAGCGCTCTGTTCATGGGTGCAGAGGCAGAGGCAGCGCTCTGTTCATGGGGGGCAGAGGCAGCACTCTGTTCATGGGTACAGAGGCAGGGCTCTGTTCACGGGTGCAGAGGCAGCGCTCTGTTCATGGGTACAGAGGCAGGGCTCTGTTCACGGGTGCAGAGGCAGCACTCTGTTCATGGGGGGCAGAGGCAGCGCTCTGTTCATGGGTGCAGAGGCAGCGCTCTGTTCATGGGTGCAGAGGCAGAGGCAGCGCTCTGTTCATGGGGTGCAGAGGCAGTGCTCTGTTCATGGGTGCAGAGGCAGCGCTCTGTTCACGGGGTGCAGAGGCAGAGGCAGCGCTCTGTTCACGGGGTGCAGAGGCAGAGGCAGCGCTCTGTTCATGGGTGCAGAGGCAGAGGCAGCGCTCTGTTCATGGGGTGCAGAGGCAGCGCTCTGTTCACGGGGTGCAGAGGCAGATAATTTGTGTGCGCGCGTTGCTCGCTCGCTGCCCGCGGCCATCCGCGGCGCGGGGCCGTGCGCTGCCGGCACGAACAACGGGGCCCTCTCGCGGCGGCGGGCGCGCACTGCAGCCCGGCCCGGGCAGCGCGGCCGCGGGGCAGAGAGCGCTCGCAACGCCCCAGTGAGAGTGAGCGCTCCAAGGGAGCGCCTTCGTTCTGATGATGGCCACAAAAGATACGAGAAAAAAAACGTCAACACTCCTACTTTTCACTCCCTTTGTGCTTCTCAAAGCACAGTGTCTATTTTGCCCCTGCCTCCTTGTCAATGCCTGCTCTTTTCTCTAGAGGCTCTATGAGTATTGTACAATGCCAAGTACAGCTATTGGTATTTCACAAAGAACCTGGAATAATAAGTAAAAAGAATATGCCCCTAGCCATGAAAAAAGACAATTGCTGCTTCTGGTACAATTTACATCAATGATTTTAATCTCTCTCTCTTTTTTTTTTCTTTCTTTTATTTTCTTTTTAATATACATATATATAAATTTATAGATATGTATATATATACTATATACTATATATTTTATATATTTGATATATAATATATATAAAATATAAAATATAATATATATTTTATCTATACTATATAAACTATATATTATTTATATATTATTTCAAATATCATTTATATATTATATACACAAATTATTTACTATGTGTATATAATATATAAATAATATATTATTTATAGAGAATAAATAATATATATAATAAATAACATATATTATGCATATATATATATATATATATATATATATATAACCACATCTTTTTATGTTATTCTGCATATTTTCAAGTGGAGGATGCTGGATGACAAATTCGAAACTTTCGGCACCAACCGTGTCTGCTCTCAGTTTTCTGGGCCCCTTAGAAGGAGCCTATGTGCTGAAAATCCCTATTTACATTTTACCACATAGATTGTTTGGATTCAGACAGTTAATGGCTGGGAAATAATTGAAAAGTATTTAATGGAATTCAGCAACAATAAAGGATAATTTTGCATGAAAGTTTTTATAAAGGTTATTGTCTGAGGAAATGGGTTCAGGGTACTTTTCCATAGAAGAAATGGGAAATGCAGAAATTAATAGAATAAAGTAAGGAAGAGAAAATCATGCACAGAATGAATACACCCCTTGACTTTTTTTCTAAAAGCTCTTTCATTCTGTTCCTTCCTGGAACTCCTCCTCTTTTTATTTGTCACCACAGGCTTTGCCCACATCCTTCAGTATTTGAACACATGCTCTTCATTCTGTGTTCTTGCAACATTTTCCTTGGCATTAGGTAAAGCTAGAGAGAGCAACATCACTAGCTAAAAGCTAAAAAATAGGAGATAACTTTGCTCACAACAGAGAAACTTGCTTTAAAACAGGTTGTACACAGATGCTTCTCCAAAATAAAAAGCCTGTTTTAGCTGACCAGTAAAATAGCCCCTAGGTTTTCATGTCAGTTTTGTTGGCTGGTTCAAGAGCATATCTTGATCAGACACTTATGGGTTTTTGCTCCAATTGTGGCTCCTTAAGATTAATATTTTTCAAAGATTATGAGACATGATGAAAAAAGGCAGTGAATCTACTCTTATGACAAAACTTATGTGTAAAAATTATCCCCTAAGAGCTGGTACTAAAGCCAGCTTAGTGTTCCAGAAAACACAAAATAAAGGCATTCAATGCTCATTAAAGTGTCTGCTTCAGCCTTATAACATGCAGTTTGTGAACAAAATTTTATTTCCTCTCCACTGAACTCGGAGAAGGACACAGAGAAACTGGAGGCATCTGAAGCCTGTAGAATGCCTAATTTTTATAGACTGTTGTATACTCAAAATGATTTGTTAATAATGCATTTACTCCCAAATGCATCTAGTAGATGCATGTTTCTGGAGCACCTCTTCAGGAGCGTGTCATAGCTCATTCTCTACACAGGAGCCTTCTGAAGGAGGAAAAACTGGAAGCATGCAATACTAATGCCAGCTTTTTGTCAAATTAGCCATAGAAAACTTTGGGGTTGCAAGACAATGAATGTGAAGTAAAAATAATGATAATTCCCAAGTATAGGGAAGACATGAGTATAGAAAGGGATATGGTTTGACAAACAGATGAGTTGTATGAATTTATGCCATCTTAACAGGGGAATGGCATAAATTTAGTGATCTAAAAGGTCTGGTTCAACCCAGACTTCAGTGATCCATTTTGCTGTGTCTATCCCAAATTTTTGAGAGAGCACACACACACACACACACACACACACATGTGAAAGTGTCTTCTAAGAAGAGGGGTGTTACAAAAAATTTAAAATCTGAATGTAGGTTTATGTATTAGTCCACTTAACCATTTATATTTCCCAATTTGATTTTGTCCTTAAGTTTTGTTTATGCCAGAGAATTTACACATGAACGGTCAGTGATTTTCCCATTGACACCAAGGTCATGATGGTCTCCACTGAAATGACTGTCACATACTATTTTTCTACAAATCTCATCATGATAAACTGTAATGATGCTTTTTAAGATGTCATGGTATGACATGTTAACAAGTATCTTGGCAAATCTAAATGGCAGTGTCATTGGCAGGACACTTCATAACAGCAACCCTGTACTGTCAGAGGATCCTTCCTTCCTTCCTTCCTTCCTTCCTTCCTTCCTTCCTTCCTTCCTTCCTTCCTTCCTTCCTTCCTTCCTTCCTTCCTTCCTTCCTTCCTTCCTTCCTTCCTTCCTTCCTTCCTTCCTTCCTTCCTTCCTTCCTTCCTTCCTTCCTTCCTTCCTTCCTTCCTTCCTTCCTTCCTTCCTTCCTTCCTTCCTTCCTTCCTTCCTTCCTTCCTTCCTTCCTTCCTTCCTTCCTTCCTTCCTTCCTTCCTTCCTTCCTTCCTTCCTTCCTTCCTTCCTTCCTTCCTTCCTTCCTTCCTTCCTTCCTTCCTTCCTTCCTTCCTTCCTTCCTTCCTTCCTTCCTTCCTTCCTTCCTTCCTTCCTTCCTTCCTTCCTTCCTTCCTTCCTTCCTTCCTTCCTTCCTTCCTTCCTTCCTTCCTTCCTTCCTTCCTTCCTTCCTTCCTTCCTTCCTTCCTTCCTTCCTTCCTTCCTTCCTTCCTTCCTTCCTTCCTTCCTTCCTTCCTTCCTTCCTTCCTTCCTTCCTTCCTTCCTTCCTTCCTTCCTTCCTCCCTCCCTCCCTCCCTCCCTCCCTCCCTCCCTCTTTTTATCTCATTTCTTCTTACTACAGGTACTTCCATATAACTTTTGTTCTTGCAGTAGCACCTTCCAACCCAGAGCATTAATACTCACACAGAATTTTAGTGCAGTGACTTCCCAGTACAGGTGCAGCTCTCTGATAGGGAACCCTTTCAATGAAGATCCATAAGTCTGAGACAAACTGTATTATTTGGAAGAAAAATAGAAATAAATAGAAAAAGAGCAGGTTTTAAAATATGTTTGTCAGACACTGGTTACATTGTGGATTCCAGCCAGATGATTCATTGTCTCCATTTTTCTTCTGTAATTCCCACAACTGCACCAAATATCTGAAAACCACTTCATTCTGGTTTTATACACATAAAAGGGATTGTCTCTCTAAGGAATCCTTTTTGTTTCAAGAAATCACACTAAAGCTTAATATTAGTAGTTACTGAAACACTTCTGAGTCCAGTTAAATCACAGAGCAAAAGAATTCAATGTCTTATCTATAAGAGATAGCTCTGAACTGAAGCAACTGCAGATATACTCTACAGCTGTTGGGAAAAGATCTGACATCAGTCCAAGATCAAATTAGAGATAACATCATATCTGTATCAGGAAATAAAAGAAATACAAATCCTTGAAGGGCAGGTGTATATTGGATAAGCCCAAATCCTGTAAGACTAAGAGAATGCAAAAGATTCAAAGTCAAGAGCCAACATTTAGGGTTTGTATACCATATTATCATATTATCATAGTATCATAGTATCATATTATATGTCATAACCACATATGAGACAACATTATTTGGTATGATTTGACTTCAGTGTTTATTCAAAGAGCTGATATATTTAAAAAACAAAAACAAGAAGAAATTCAAGTGTAACACTAAATCAAACAGTTGTAGGAATATAAAAGTTATGGGTAGGGCAAATACTATTGTGAATCTTTTATGTGAAAATGAAGCTAGGAAATCCATCTTTTGTGGACAAATCAAAGACAATGCTAGACATCACACATACCATCACAGGTATACATGTAAATTTTAGTCCTATATGTCTACAATAGTGTTTGTGTGTTTAGAAGCAGCAAATTCATCTATAAATTGGAACAGTAAACTAGAGAAGCCAGTAAGAAGCCTGAAAGTCAGAATAAAAATAGATCAGTTTTCTTATCCTCTAATAGATAGAAATCCTGGAAGGGTAGAAGAAAGGCAAGGGTCCTGCTGTGAGCATGAGGCAGGCTCCATAGATATCTGATGAAGGTAAATGTTAGTATACTAATGAACCATTTGTGCCTGGAGGACTGATTTTGGAAAAGTTGAAGCTGTTTATTATATTAAGCAGAACTCTATAAAGCCTGTAGGGATTCTGCTGACAGCAAGCAGAGGATCTCAGCATCTTTATTCTATTCATGTCTTCATAAATCCACTGTTGAGACAAATTACATACCCAGAAAAGAATTTAGGAGCTTTTTTTTCAACTGGATGGAAGAATCAGTGGTACCTGTCTGTTGTTTTGTTGTTTTGTTTAATCTGTTCATGACAACTTAGAGTGCTGGCAGCTGCAACACACTATCTTTATGAAACCTGGGTTCATAAAATGTTTCACATTTACCTAGAACATTTCATTTATTAAAATAATTTATTTTAGAAAATTTCAATACTATTTAACTCAGGTCTAATTGATCTTGGATTCTAAACAAGACATCAGTACTCTGGAAGTCCTTCCCCACTTGGAACCATACCAACAGAATAATTTTTCTATGCTTCTAGACACTAGTAATAGAAATGTTGAGTGGTGTTGGACTGACCACAAATCCTATAGGAAGTGTAACACTGATATGGCAATAAGGAATTGATATTTCCTCAAAAATATCCATCTTATCTAGATCCTGTGAATACCCTTATCCCTGGAAATAAGTAGGAAGGACCACCTAAGATGAAAAACTGTGGTAAGTCCTCTTGGTACGTCCAATAAGAAGCTTTTCTATTACACTCAATAGGACACTACTTATTTTACATGGTTTGCCTTTGAGTACTCACATCTTTAATGAATTCTATTCCCTTACACTGTAGAATCATAGAATTGTCTAGGCTGGAAAAGACCTCTAAGATCATCTGATCAAACCATTAACCCAGCACTGCCCAGTCCACTGCCACATCATGTCCCTAAGTGCTACACCTACACATCTTTTAAATACCTCTAGGGATAGTCACTCTAACCACTTCCCTGTGCAGCCTGCCCCAGGGCTTGAGAGCCCCTTTGGTGAAGAAGCTTTTCCTAATATTCAATCTAAACTTCCCATGGTGCAATTTGAGGCTATTTCCTCTTGTCCCATTGCTTGCTGCTTGTAACTGCTCCTTATAATGTGTATTTCAGTTTGTTTCCATGCTTTCCTCATTTTTGGCCCAAAATTTCTGCTGCACTTCTATAGTTACACTTACTTTCTAAGTAAATTCTCCTTCTGTATATTTGATTTGAAAGCTCACGTTCAAATTTATATTCCTGTCAAATTTACATTCCAGTGCCCTTGCTAGCTTCCCTCTGTGCTTGTGTTGTAATATTAGGTCTGAAGCATCTGCTGGTTCTCCTTGAGCTTCATTCTCTGCATCACTAGTACCACACTAGAGTCTTTTTTGAAATCTATTAGTTTTACTTGTGCTATCCCATCCCAAGCATTTCAAACTCTACCATTCCATGCTAATGCTTACCTCAGTTCTCTGTTGATTGAAGCATTTTCAGGAAGTCCATCCCTCCTATTATTTTTATATTTTGCCATGTAGAAAATTGTCTCCCAAAAGCCCTCATGGACTTGCTGGACAGCTTGTGTTCTGACATACCAGTTTGCAACAGGTTCTTTGGTAGTTGAATGATCTTTTACTTGCATGTTATAGCATAATAAAAATGAGCCCCCTTTTTTGGGGGCCTGTATGAGAACCAGCAATCCCAGTGCCTTGGTAGCACATTGTGGTGGATTGATCTTGGCTGGACACTGGGTGCCTGCTAAGCCATTCCATCACCCCCCTCCTCAGCAGGGTGGGGCAGGAGCTCCACCTCATGGGTGGAGATAAAGGCAGTTTAATACAACATAAGCTAAGTCTGTGTGCAGAAGCAAAAGAAAGCAAAGGATTTATTCTCTGCTTCTCATCACCAAGTCTTGTCTGAATATTTCCTGGGTATTCAGTACATTTAATGGTGGTTCTGGAAGACAAATGTCATAATACCAAAGCCCCTCCTTCCTCCTCCCTTCTCTTAGATTTTCTGTCTGAGCAGACACCATATGTCAGGGAATATCCCTTTGGTCCCTGTGGGTCAGCTGTCCTGGCTATGCCCCCTCCCAAGATCTTGCCCCTGCTCAGCCTTCTGGTGAGGAGGGAATGTTGGAGAGACAGCACTGATGCTGTGGGAGCACTGCTCAGAGGTATCCAAAACACTGGAGTGTTACCAACACCTTTCTAGGTACCAATGCATGGAACAGAGACATGAGGGCTGCTGTGGAGAAAATTAACTCCATCTCAGACAGAACTAGTACACATATACAGACATTCACATGGAAAAGAAAGGAAAATTATTTCTGATTGATGTCATTGAGAAAATCAGACCATATTTGCCTTTTATAAAATCTTCAGTCTAATAGTATCCACATCCAATTTGGCTTGAATCTGAATTTTGCAACAGGTCTTGAAATTGATCAGTGCGTATTCTATGTTCTTGGATAGTGATTAAGCTTGCAAGCAAAAACATTCTAAATTCTATTTTTGACATTTATTAAAAGCCAAGGATATTACTGAAGTCCTGACATACATGATCCTTCAGTCCTTAAATTGCTAAAAATCACTATAATAAGATTCATGACTTACAGCAGCATTGTAATTATTGGTGCTAATTTTCCTCAGACCTGCTATTGACAAAGTATATGGACCAAATTAACCTCTGCAATCAGTTTGATTCCTTCACTCTGTTTCTGTGAAAGTGGATATGAACCATGCTGTAATGTATCTCATAAATGGGCATTTGTCAGAAAGACTTTGCAATTTAAGCACTGGCTGACAGTTTTAGACTTAGAAAAATTGGAGTAGATCCATGAATTCAGTTTAAGTTTTTAAAGTAACAGTAATTGAGGCTCGTAATTGTAGTATTGAGTATACAGAGAAAAATAGAAGCATATGTGCACACAAACAGAACAGTTGTTCTTGAATCTTAGATCTGCTAAAGCAGTTACCTTGAACAAAAGTTAACAGCTCTAGCTAGCAAGGCATTTTACAACCTCTTTGTCCTTCACTTAGTCCTGACTAGAGACTGGGAGAAGATACCAGCTGATGTTATAGCTCAGTGGAAGAAAAGATCAGGTAGAATAAATAGCAGAAAGCCTTCTCTGATTTTGTCTCAGTACAGAGCATATCCATACAAACAAAATATTGATTTTTTTTTTGTTTTGTTTGGTTTTTTGGTTGGTTGATTGGTTTTGAGGTTTTTTTCCCCAAAGGAAAAATAATACAAGGAAGTATTCTAAGACATTTCCTAAAAGGAAAACATTTTTTTTAAATCCTACAGACTTCTTAAATTATCTTTAAGAAAGCCTATCATCCAAAAGGAGCAAGTGGCTGTATATAGGCACTTATATTATTTTTAATTCTTTCCTAAACAGATAGATGCTTAGGTGACACATTCACAAGTAGCAGAATTTATGGCACTCCTCCAATATGTCTGTTGACCTGGCTAACCCATCATTATACACTGTTCAGTTATTTCACAATAATTTTTTCCCCTTAGAGGTTCTAGTCTACCAATAATAACAAGTTTACAGGGTTTGATTTCTTGATTTCTTCTTTATATGGGATTCTGTGGTTAGATTTCACCTAAATTCATTAAGGAATAATTTAAAAATGAAAACAGAACAAACACTAGGCACAGTCTTTGTATGGAGCTAGCAGCAACTAGCTACTTAACCCTACTTTGATAACTGCTTCTCCTGCAGCTGCTTCAGTCTGCCTTTAAACTGTTAATGCAAGAATACATACATTCACTTTTGGTGACAGTATGAGAAATGGAATGTATAAACCTGCTTTCAGCAGAGAATTTGCCATAAGGTTCTTAAGACTTCGTTGGCTATTTTGTAAGTTCAAGTAGTTTGTGAACAGAAAAATTCTTTCAAAGCCATTTTCCTGACTCCAACCCAATTGTTTAATGCCAAATGTAGTTCTAATCAACTTCATTTTTTACCCCCTTTTTCATACCTGAAATCTAAAGAAAATGAGGACAACAGTAGAAAGAATTCATTATATACATATTAGTGCTCTGAAGTCAGGAAACAGGATTAATCATACCCAAAATAACCAGAAGAAAGTGTGTTTATAATCCCTGTACATTCTCATTAGCCACTTGAAACCAGTCTCTGGAAATCTCTAATTGGGGAAGAAATTCTATACAAAATCTTTGCCCCTGAATTGACTGAATCAGGGCTCTAGGGGAAAAGCAACATGATTAGCTTTGGCAGTTAGACTCGGCTGAAGGCCTGACTAGGAAAACAGATTCCCTGAAAGAATATTGCTGCTCTTGGCCTAACTCAGAGCACACCTCTAACTGTGCTATGGACGTCCCTACAGAAATTATGAATCTTATCCAGTGTGATTTTGAGTCCAAGGACAAGGGCTCAGAGGCTGATTTTTGCCTTTCTGTTCCTATGAGGGTTACAATAACCACAGTTACTTATTAACAACTTTCTCCTTATTTTAGCATAGACTTTGGATATCTAAATCCTGAGGGGGGGTTTTCCTAGTTTTTAAGAAGAAACCTTTCCCTGTTTTTCCCCCTCTGATATGCTCATCTTCATGGTCGGTCCTCTTGTAGTGACCTCTTAATCTGACCAGACTGTAACTAGGAAATTTAAGAGGTGAAAACTGCACAGAATGAATTTGACTACACAGATAGACTTGGAAACTCTATCTCCATTCTCCAGCAACTCTCTGGTAAGTTCTGTAGGTTCTGTGCTCATTCAAGAAAACCTGGGATGGTAGCTGAATGTCACTGACCACACCTTTTGTAATGGCTGTGTTGGCCTGACAGAAAATGGAAAGGATACTGAAATTATCAAAATGGAGGCAACCAAAGTCCAGGAAGTGCAGCACCAATCTTGTCCTCCTGTTCTATTCTGCTGTTCTGTTCTGCCTTCACAGTGATGGTAAAACACATAAGAAGCTGTGGAGGAAGAACTGGGGAGGAGATCTAGGACTGTGGAGGACAAAGCTGAGTGAGCCCACCACAAGTTATCAGTGCAAATGCTCCATATGGATTAATAATGGTGAAGTGGGATGTTTTTAAAGAGTCCTGCTGGGATGAAAAAGCTGTGTAGAGAGGGTAAAGTCAGGGTAAGGACAAAATTTGGAAAAATGTAATCTCTGAAGATGGTTCAGTAAAAGCAGAGCTGGGACACAGGGCCAACTTAGAAAGTTTGTGCACAAAAGTGTTGCCTGAAAAAGAAAAAAAAAAGCAAGCTAAAGGCACACCAAAGGAAGAGAGAATACTTCCATTAGCTCTCTTATAATGTGAAAATAGGAATAGCTAAATATTCTGGCCAGGCAAATGTATGCAAATGTATGTAAATGTCATGCAGATTGTATCTTCAGCTTTTTTGATGCCCAATGTAGTCAGGTTTATAATATAGTTATCCAGAGGAATCAGTGAATTCTTGCTGGCGAGGCAGAAGCGTTTGGGTATGGATGGAGATCAAGTAATTTTTCTTCCAATTCTACTTTAATGACTGAAGCAGAGTGGATAACTCTGAATTAGGCCGTGTGCTAACTGGAAATCATCTGTAAAAAGGATCAGAGAAGCCATGTATCTATGCATTGAAATAAAGGGATATATGTCTTCTACTAGGAATTCCAAACTATGAGACAGTTGCTATAAATTTCACTTTAATTTTTGTGATTCATTTAAGGAGTCATCAGGGATTTGGGGAAAATCTATCCAGAGTTGAATACCTCTATCTTGTAAAATTAGCCAATATATATATTATATTCATTTAAATTTGGTTTTTTTACAACCTGATAGTATATACTGGGCAGTGCAAACCATCATTCTGTACTCTATACTGGATTTCTATTCAATTATTTTATATTTCTGTTTAAGTATTATTACCTAAGTTTTCACATTGCATATGGCTTTTTGATGAGTCCTGAAAAGACAACTAAATGCCAGCATCTGCCCTTCAACAGACAAAGAGGCTCAAAGACAGGAGAGGGAAGAAGATAACAGTGGCTACTGTTTGTGGAACATTCCCAAGCATTTTTGCAAATACTTACTCAAATGAATGAGCTGTAATTAACTATTCACATCCTTTTTGTGTTTGCTTTCCACAAATATTCCAGCATATTGGTTTATTGGCATGAATGATCAATGCACTGATGACTTTGCATTTGTAATTATTATTATTTTTACTAGCAGGCAGATTCTGAGAGATATCCTCAACCAATTAGGAAAAACCACATGACCGATACATCCAATAGCAAAAGTCCCTTCTGAATTTCTAATATCAGATACTTTGATTAAACTGCCATCCAATAACCTGCATATGAAAAATATTTATAGAAATTATTTAACAAAAATTCAGATAATTGCATGTGAAAATTACAAATAGAAAATGAAGCAAAAGGCCCCTCATCACAAATGAATTATTATGTACCCAGTTCTGTTGCTGATATATGACTTTCTCTAGTATTTCAGCTGCATAACCATGTTTTATAGAAACCTGAACTGCCCAGCAACTGGGTGACTCAAGGTAATTCAGTGACTGTATTTCACCACCACATCCAGAAAGTAAAGTGCAACCAACATTTAAGTTCAGCCCTGATGGTATCAGGGAAGTCTGAGTTAAGCTGTAACATACTATTTCACCTTGACTGAATCTTCATCATCTTATCTTTATCTAACAGGGTCCCACCAACTGACAGAAAAAGTTAAGATGCTGGACTGAGAAGCAGTGGTTTCATGTGTGAAACAAGCTTTGCATTGGTGAATTTATAATAACAGAAAACATTCAGTTTTCTGTTCTACTTACAGAGTAATGTCTCAGAGAGAAGGAAATGCAGTGCCCCGTTTTGGAGGATATGTTTTCCTAGCTAACAGCAGCACATTGCAGTTTCCTCTGGAGATGCAGCACATCCCAGGAGCAGCTCCCTGTACTAGTCCCCTTTCAGACTACTCAATACCACACATCAAGGGAGTTTCAGCTAAACCCTGTAACTGCTGGTTTTTTTGTTTTATTTTACCCCTCTCATTATCAAATCTGTAGCTGTCTCAGGAAGTTTTGTCACGTCTACCTTCTCTTCATTATGGAACAGCACTATTCTCCCAATTGTTAAGGTTGCACCTAGCTTTTAAAGTCCTATATTTGCCCTTCTTTAACTTTGGCTTAGAAATTGGTTTGGCCTTAAAATTTCCATACTTTGAAGGAAAAGAAGGATAATTAATTTTCTTCAAACACTGTATAATCAAACTATTTTTAATTTAGAGGTCAATTAAAAATTACCCTGATTGAAAATTTACTTATTTAATATTTTGCTACCTCTAACTCAAAGGCTGCTTATTATAGCCTCTTAAAACTTTTCCTGCACTTAGATTCTTTTGATAACTCTCATGCTTCTTAATTAAACATAACCCCCCCCCCCCCCCCCCCCCCCCCAAATTTGAAATTTTGAGAGTATAGTATATTTTCCCTGCAGCCCTGCAGGTTACCTTTGGCCATACTCTTGTGCTTTTATTTCAGCAGATACTTTTAATTTCTGTTGGATTCAGTAAGAAAAAAGAATTGGTTCATTGGTTCATTCTGCAAGAACGAATATGTTTCTTGAGACGAAATAGTAAGGTATCTCCACCATATGTGCAACTAGAACAAAATGATAAATTGTAAAATTATTTAATGGTTATTTGAAAAAGGAAGCATGGTGGGTTGACCTTCACCAAATGCCAGGTGCCCCCCAAGCCTTATCCCCTACCCCTTCCCTATAGTAAAGCATGTGACCCCCAACATTCAGGAGAAATGATGCATTTGACTCCACTGATTCACTCAGAAGGCTAATTAATTAATTTATTATACTATATTATTCTATACTATATTACACTACATCTATACTGAATCTGCACAAGCACTCAACTCAACTGAACAGAAACTCGTGACTGTCTGCTGACCGACACTCTGCCCACACGCTTGGCCTTGATAGGCCAAGGAAACAAAACACCATCACTCTGGGTAAACAATCTCCATATTGCATTCTACTTTGGCACAAACACAGGCACAGCAAATGAAATAAGAATTGTTTTTTCTTTCTCTGAGGTTCCTCGCTGTGATTCCCAGAAAATATCCTTGGGAAGTTGTGCCTTGCTTTTCTCTGTGAAGAGAAATGTGGCCACACTTCCCAGCTGGACAGGGAAGAGAAAATAAGATGGAAAATGACTCATAGGTTGAGATAAGGCAATTTACTAAAGCAAAAGCAAAAGCAAAAGCTGAGTGCACACAAGCAGAGAGAAAAAAACCAACATTTTGTCTCCTTCCCATCAGCAAGCGATGTCGAGCCACTTCCTGGGAAGCAGGGCTTCAGCACATGCAGGGGCTGCTCCAGAAGGCAAAGATTGTAAATAATGAATGCCCCCCTTTCCTGCTCCCTGCCTTAGCTTTCACATATGAGCTGGTGTCATATGCTGTCATATGCTGTCCCTTTGGTTGACTGGGGTCAGCTGGCCTGGTTGTGTCTCCTCCCATGATCTTGCCCAGCACTAACCTCCTGATCGGGGCAATGCTGACAGACAGCACTGATGCTGTGCCTGCTCAGCAGTACCCAAAACACCGGTGTGTTATCAACACCTTTCCAGCTAGCAGTGAAAAGCACAGCACTGTGAAAGCTACTATGGGAAAATAAGCTCCATCTCAGCCAGACCCAGTACAGACAGCCAGGCAGATCCTGTAAAAATCAATAAGGATTTTATTTATCATGAGGTTCTCTGCATTAGTATATCAACCCATGCCAGTAATGTGCTCCTGGAATTAACCTTTTGATCATTTCCATTCACCAAACCTACCTGGGTCCTTTTCTGTCAGGAGTCCTGACTGGAATTAGTCCTAAGGAAGGACACCTGAGAAATGCAAAGTGAATGCCAGGTACTCAGTGCCTGCTGCTGCTTCTCACAGGCCTGCTCTAACTGGATCCCTCATTTCCCTTGATGTAGCCAGAAGAATAGAGAACTCTTTGTGGAAGGTGAAAGCAGCTGCCATAAGACCAGTAGCACATGCAGCATTTGGAGAACACAGGGAAGCACTTCACCCAAGGGCCCAAGTTAGCAGCCAGAAAAAGCAGGCAATTAACAAGCAAAGTTAAAAGGCATATAAAAAGAATGTATTACTGATGGGATGGAGAAGGAATATTTTAACTAAATCAGAAACAAATGAAATCCTTCAAATGGCACAGATCCAGAACTTGACCAGGGCTGCAAAATTGTCAATCACTATGCAGGAAAAACAGAAGTATTCATCATTAGCATGATGTATTCATCTCTTAAAGTGATTAATTAAGTACTTTCTATTCTATTAGTAACTGGGAAGGATGTGAAACAAAAACCATTAAGCATTTTAGAATCTACTGTGCCCAATAACTTGCACCCAGTAGTATTAAAGAATTGGTTTAGGAGCTCTCTGAATATTAATGTTGATTTTGAATAAATCTTTATTTCTGAGGAAAATGTTCCACTGGACTAGTAAAGAGTGTTGCTGTTTTTAAAAGAAAGAAATGAGATGACATGAGGAGCTAAAGGCTACTTAGTCTAATATCAGCTTCTCTTAAAACCATGGAAGGTCTTGTATGGGACACAATCAGTAAAAAAGTTCCAATTTTACCATAAATAATGCCAGTTATTGTGGTTTTATGGAAAATATATTTTTTCAAGAAAATGTGCTAACATTTTTTCATAAGATCAGCTAAGTCTGGGTGATAAATTGTTGACATAATATACTTAGATTTCTGTGATTAATTTCACCACATTTGTTATATTACAAATTTTAAAAATAGCACTGTATAGACTCAGTACAGATCAGTGTAAGAGACTAATGAAATAGGTTAAAAATCTCCTAATGCATAAAGCACAGTTAGGAATTACAAGTGGGATCCAATATAAAATGAAGGCATTTGTAACTATTGCATAGAAATTTAGAAATCATCTGGAATTAATCTTATGTGATTCTTTGTATTCTCCAGGACTCTAGGATGATTATGAGGGAGGTGCTCAGAGAAACTTAAGGGTAGGGATGTCTGAAAATCTGTGACACATTGGCCCTCCCTAATGGAGTTTGGCTGAAATAAAGGCTGGTTCTATCAGTTGTTAGCCCTGAAAATTCTGGGTACCTCTATGCTGGTCTAGCACTCTCTTTATGAATCCACTTCAATTCTTGGCCCCAAAGATTTTCTCATTTTCAGATTCTTACTGCAAAGTATATGAAACAGAGTATCCTTTTTCCATTTGTCTCTTCCTAGTTGCTTTGCCTCTCCTTTTGTGTGTGTGTTCTATAAGACATACATTCACTTTAGCCTTCATTACAGTTTGTAAATTTGACATCCATTTTTTCATGGTCAACAGCCCCAGTGACTTCCATCTTTTTTCATAAGAGCACTTTTTAATGCTCTTGATCATTCCCATTGTCCTTCACTGAACCCTCTCTAAATCAGCATTATTGTTTATAAGATGGAGTCACTGGTACTGCACACAGTATTTCAGATCAGACTATAGCACTGGCAGTTTAATCCTTTCTCTATTAGTTCTCATTCTTTATGCATCTTAATATGTTTGCTTATCTTGTACAGCTGCACATTTAGCAGAAGTCTTTACTGAAGTAATTTACAAGGATAACTAGGTCCCTTTCTAAAGTTGGTACGCTAATTTAGAGCTCTGTGAGGTGTTGAGTAATTCATATTTTTTCCACCTGGTATACCTTACTTTGCTTTTGTTGATAATTCATTTGTCAGAGTGAGTAGGTCACACAGTTCTGTTTGTTTCAGAACTTGCACACAAACATCTCTGAACTTACGCTGAACTATTTTTTATCCCTTGCAAATTTTGCTGCCTCACAGCAATTCCCACTTCCTAGATGATTAATAAATAAGTGGATGAGCAGGAACCTTGGGGCCCACTGCTGTTATCCTTTGACATGATGAAATTGACCATTTAATCCTGCCCTTCACCTCCTTTTCCTCCACCACTTCTTGATCCATCACTACTTAGCTTCCTTCATAGCTTCTTGCAAAGAATTTTGTCAGTGGCCCAGAGAGGTTAGAATAAATTATGCTAGCTGCTCTTCTTTATTAACATTCAAGGAGTTCCAGGAGATTAGCACAACAATATTTCCCTCTGCAGGAACTGTGCTGATTGGCCCCTATTTGGTCATGGTCCCCAAGTGTTTTGTTACTTTGTTTTAAATTATTATTTCAACCAATTCATAGTGTTCACCCATAAGGTTTCCTGGTCTATCATTCCTCAAAACACCCAAAACCTCTTTGAATATCTAATTTAAAGACCATTTCCATATTCATTCTGGTGTTCTTCCATGTATTTATCCAGTACCTGCAGGTAGAACTGTATCTTTAATGCTGGAATTTCCAAGTAATGGTTTATGGTAAAACTAAAACTGATGAGGCAAGCTGTAAGCACCTAAGAATGTGGCTTTTGGGTAGACAAGCAGAATACAAGCAGCTTGTGATAGGAAGTGCTATTGACAATGAATATATAATTCCTTACTCTTGTTACTGTGAGTACTTTGGTACCTGGGCCCAAACTTCAGAGAGAACAAAGAGGCTGAGACACAGACTCATACATTAAGGTTTGAAACAAAAAGCACTCAAAGAGCTTAAATACCAAATACTTAGCAGGGAATTAAGGAAGCTTAGCCCATCTTCTGTATTCAGATGAATGGGTGACTTACCTGTGTTCAACAAATAGGTAAAAGGAGAAGTGTTATTTTTGATTTTTAGAAAAGGAGCACAAAATGTCATGCAAAGGTGCTCATTCTGACTGGCAGCAAGGGGGATATGAAGAAGGGTTAGTGCATGCTTTTTTAACCACAAGACTTGTTGGGCTGTGAAATACTTTGCCAATTGGTGGCATTTCACTCACTTGAAGTATTAAAGCCAAGAGCAAATTTCCTGGTAAAAGATATGTTGAGAAAGAATTTAAAGGTTATGTAGAAGTTACCAAGGAAAATTGTTTGCATGTAAATCTATTTTTTTATCACAAATATTATTAGTTACTACTAATACAGCAGTTACTAACTAATACTTTAGTTACCAACTAATACAGCACAGCTGACTGGTTCTCTCAGTGAGCTACATTCTCACTGGCTTGCTTTTTCTTAACAGCTCAGCAACTCATTTTGGTTCCTTTAAATAGCTCAGCAAATCAGCAAATGGTGCTTATCTATGAAGCTTGACTTGATTTATGTCAAGGCATCAGGACTTGTAGGAAGCTCCTGGATATGGAGCTGGAAAGAGGAGAGGCTTTCAAGAGCTGAGAGGAGATAGTGGAACCAAGCATGCTGCTCTGAAGGTGTGGTCCTCACCAACCCTAAGTGGAGAGGACCATGAGTAGCTTGGGTGTGGCTGTGTATCCACTGCCTTTGTCTATTCTGCCTGACCTGTGGATATCCCCATGCCATCCCCTCATTAGCTCTGAAGGAGGAATATATCACAAAGAGGAGGAAAGAGCTGCTGAACTCAGCACAGCATGTCCCCCTCCCCATATGTCATACCACAAGTAAGGTGTGCCTCCCCAGTCAAGAGTACCTGAATCAGACACTCACAGTGGTCTCCAAGGACTTCCAGGCTGACTCAGCTGAGACTGCACAGTACACTTAAATCCCCACACCTTCAAGTGTTATGTGGATCTAAAATCTGAGAACTTGCCAGAAATTAAAATAGAAGTCAAAAACTAGGTTCTGAATTATGAGGCAGTGTTAGTCAGCCTCAAACAGCAGCCCAGGTATCAGGAAAGACATATCAAATTCTGAAAATCTGCTGATCTTAAAAGGAAAGTTGTCTCAACTCAGCCCCTGGCTTGTCATCTTCACAAGTATTCTAATAAAGAAGTTGATTAGCATGAAACAAAGTGTGTATTTCTACCTTTGCTGTTTTACCAAGGAACTGAAACATGAATTGTGGTTACCAGCTATTCAAGACTACTTGTGTAATTGACAGAAACTTTTAACCTGAGAGAAAGAGAGTAAAAAGAATTCTCAGTTTATAAATGGATTTTGGGTTTATATTTACAGAGTAAAATCTGAATTATTTATCCAGATCTCAGCTGCATGATTAAAAATACTCTGCAGAATTAATGATGACTAAATTTATTCTTTGTTTGCACCTGCCATTTGTTTCTAAAACCATAAGACAAGAAAAATGTTTCAATAAATAATGATATCCTGAGGTCAGCCCACTTATATTTGGTTTTTCACTTGTGAATGTACTTTTTCAGCCACTTTTTATTGATTTAGGATATGCTTAAAATACAGATTTGTTAGCTTCTACCCTGCCCATAAGTGGGTAAAATGCTGCAACACTTTGTGACCATAATTCAAGTACAAGTGTTGATGAAATATTCTTAGAGTGGCTAACTGGCAAAGTAGGACTAGGCTTAGTTCTCCCCTCCACTGCCCTAAACATTTGCTTAACTCCACAGTCTCCCTGTTTAAATGGAAGGAACTTTCTTTTTATGTGAATACTTCTGTCAGAAAGGGTCTCAGAGTTCAGCCTCAGTGAGGGTCTGAGCATCCCAGGTTGACAGTCCAAGATGATGGTAGTCATAGTATGGCAGTCTGGGAAGATGCCAGGCAGTACTCCAGTGTTGTGCTGCTTTCTTTGTCCTGCTCTGCCTCCATTTCAAATAGACATGATGAGAAGAGAAAAAGAGGAAACAAGTGCTTGTTGTCCATCAGAAATACAAGTGAGACTGATATTTGGAGCCTTTCATGTGGGTGCAGTGTGCTCAGATGATATTTTGGCACTGCTCTCAAGTTCTTGTCAGCTGTAGTATTGCAAATCATGCAAAACACCAGAACTCTGAACCTGATCTTTGACCTAGTATTTCCAATAAAATACAGTACTAGCATAAACCCCAGATCTTCAGCTAGGTAGTGACCCTAGTCACATTTTGCACATGAAGAGTAGGTTGCCCACTGCTTTAGAAAAGTTAGACCAATGTCTTTATGTTCATTAAGGTTCCAATTGAGAATCATAGAAATAAAGTGTCTTGCATTCCTGCATTGCATATGTAGCTGCATACCTGCATTGCAGCTACACTTCCAAATGACTTGGCTTTCTGGTTCACTCACAGGTCCTGGGCCACTGATCATCAACAAACACTGTTTGTCTGTGTTATTTTGCCCTTGCATTACTCCTTGGGACTAATTCAATATTTTTTCTTTAAGATCTAAATTGGTTGAAAGGTAAGAGAGCTTCCCTCAAGTGGCAGTTCACTGCAGGCCATGTAGACAAGTACTCGGTTTGCCTCGTACCTTTTTACAAAATATTGCAAATTTATCCATGTTGAATATCCAAGGCAATAAATCTAATGCCTGGGAACAGAAACACTGGGGGCATGCCAGAAACATCACTCTAGTGAGCTGTGACAGTTCTCAGGTTTAGGCAATTTTAAGCGAAAAAGAGACAAAAAAGAGATGTATGCATTAAGGCCACCACGCGCAACTAAAAGGGTACAAGGGATCATTGGTTAATCCCCTGTTCCAGAGGGAGCTAAACCAGGGCACTGTGAAATGTACAGTCTGTCACTCAGCCTGTGGCTGAGGAACCATGGCCAAGACAGATGACTCTACTAAAGGAGGTGCAGTTTTTGAGGTGGTGCAACCTTGCCTTGGGTCATTATCTTTCCAATGGGACCATCACACTTTCCAAACTCACAGGAATGTGAGAACAGGAACACTGTGAAGTACTCCTGCAAAAGTCCACTAGTCAAAGGCGGAGTGAAATATGAAAGATTTGTCCCGTTAGAGACAAACATCTCCCATTTACCCACTGAACTTTTGGAGCCTGGGTATATTATTAGAGTGCAGAAGGCCCTTGGTCAGGTTATGTTTCCTAGCCCAGTGTGATCTTTGTGCTGCACAGATGCTTCTGTGGCACTGCTGCAGCCTGGGAAGCTGTTCAGGAGCACCTGCCCAAAGAGGAATGGCACACATTTAGGGACAAGGCAGCAAGGCAGGAGGCTGCCCCAGGAGAAATGCTCTTCCAACCCTGGGGCTGTGATTGCCTGAGCTGGGCATGGAGTGAGAGCCAAGTGCAGCCAGGCTGGGGTGCCTGTGGAGTTCTGCAAATGCAAGTGGTGAGGGTGTCACTCCTTTCCATTAAAATGCTGGCTGCCTACACCTCAGCCCATGAAGTAAAGGCTGCTGTTAGAGATGAGTTGCTCAGTGGAAACGAAATTAAACAACTCTGGAGATCGTAGGAGTGAAGGATTTCATTTCCCAGAAAAAAAAAAGATTTAAAAATGCTTATCCTACCTCTCTGTCCATCTATCATAGATAATTCCAGGTGCCTATCACTGTCACTACCAGTCCTGTATTGGAAATCTCTTTATAAAATCAACTCATCTCACATGATATTATCAAAGGGTTCAACAAAAGCAGATCCTAGGAGAAAAAAAAACCTCTTTCAGCTCTGCAATTACCTCTGATTTTAGCCAGATTAAAATTATAGAGAAGAGTTGAATTTTAATTATCTTGAAATTCTGGCATAAAGGCTTAATTATGATGTTTTTGTTTTGAATGCATTTCATAAGCAGGTGATATAAATAAATTCCTGAACAGAGGGCTCTGTAGAGGAGTAGACAATGGGAGTTTTGGCACTCCAAGCACACTGACCCAGTGAGGCTTCACAGATGGATGATTTGTATTTTACTGTGGTCTCATTGGACACTTTCTGAATACATATAATATTAAAATATAAACCCTTAAGCAATAAGAAAAAGACAATTCATAAGTGAGATACAAAGAAAAACTTTCTTTTTGATCAAAATTTAGTAATTAAAAAAATTTCTAGTAAGATTTACTATTAGGTGTTTTGCTAGCTGCTGCTGTCTTAATGTAGAACCCACGTGAGTATACACTTTGGTGGGAAAGAAATTTTTGTTTTGTTTTTCCTTATATATTTACATTTAGACAGTACTCCTGTAATATGAGAAATTTTGCAGAAAACTAGAATTTCATACATTGAGAGGAAAAGGAAGATAGAAAGGTTATGTGTCAAAGACAAGCAAAGAAGCAAGAGAGAAAAGAGAATGATGGACTTATGAAGAAATTAGGAAGCAGAGGGGACACTAATAAAAGGGCACAGATATGGCAAAGGGAAAGTTTGAAGAAAATGAGACAAAAAGTCATATCTTCAATGTCACATATTTTCAATGTCACATATTTTAATACATTGAAATGACATTGAAATGCTTTGATTTTTTTTATATACTTAAAAATATTGGAAAGGGGAGAGATGTGGAGAGAATGAAAGAGCTTATATTTCCTTTTATTCACTCTTTAAAGAAAATAAAATCTCAAACACTGGCATACTGTAGCCAGACTCCTGGCATTGCAATACCTTGTTCATGATGCAAGAACATTGTGACTCATCCAGAGAATCATCTGAGTCTCCACCTGCCTGGGATTAGACCCAGCCAAAGGCCTGCAATATGTTTGCTCACCTTTTGGCACTAGGAAACACAGAGGACTGAAATACAACTTCTCTGAGCAAGCGTTTCCATTTCACATCACCCTCTGCAAACGCGTATTTTGCATGACATTGGCAAATCTGCCAGCACCCCAATTGCCTTCCAGTAAGAAGAAAGAAGAGTCTTCCCTAAAGTGCAGCAGTAAATGCCATAAAGGTCAGTTTGGGTTTTGTCTGCACCAAAGAGCTGCACCACTGCACTGGTGGCAGGGAAGCAGTTTAAAAATAAATGGGTCAAGCTTTAGTCAGCTGTTCACTGAAAAAAAAAAAAAACCAAAAAAACTCAGCAGGACATTTAAAAAGTCACCTCCTGTTCTTTTTCATCTAGAGGAGAATACAAGCCTCCTAGCAGCAACAGCAGGCATTTATTACATGCTTCAGTGCAAAGTCAACTGGTTAGGCTTAAAATGTCCTTTTTTTGCAAAGTGCATCAGTAACATGCACAAAGACCCTTCCCCCTGGTGGGCTGTGAGCAGCAGCCTCTCTGCCAGAGCACCAGGAGCAGGCAGCAGAGGCAAGGTGCCCCTGCAGGCAGCAAGCTAAAGCCTCCCTGCCTGGCTCCACAGCAGGCACCACCAGCTCTCACAGCCTGCTCTTGCCAGCTGAGTTGAAGCATACCACAGGACCTTCCCTGAATTACCTGGCATCAAAATGAGGGGTGATGTTAATTGCTTTGGTACCCCCTGGACCTATTCTACATCTTCTGTCTCAGCTCTCTGCATGGTGACCTCTGAGGACTGGATGGCTGCAGCTGCTCAGCCCCAGCCATGCCAGTGCAACCACTGTGTCCACGTCAGCTCACTACTGACCTAGAGATTATTATTATTATTATTATTCCTATTCCTCCTCCTCCTTCCTCCCCCTCAACTCAGGCCCCCCATCACCTGGCTCTGTTGCTCATTTAATCACTCCCCAAAGTGTCTGGGTGAAGATGAGCCAGATAGGTTCACACTATTTAAACAGCAAGGCTCACTTATCTGAGTTGCTGGAACCAAAATGGGTGAGGGAGAATGCCATAAGGAGTTGATCCAAGGGGAGTATTTTCTGGTAGAAGAATTATAATGGACAAAGTGGGATCACTAAAAGCCTTCCCCCAACTGATATTTAACAAAGTACAGCCCTGCTGACACCTTATATACACCTTATATACTGAAAAGCAAGAAAGAGCAGAAATGGGAAGAAATGAGCTGTTCTGCATTACTTGAACCTGAATTAGAGAGGCTGAAGTATGTAGCCTGCTGATGGACAAGCTATGCCAAAGAGCACTTAGATCCCTTTAAACTGCCTGAAACACTTATATGAAATTGAGCTATTGTACAGTAATTTGAGGGCTAGAGTACAGGAATAAAGAGATTTTACATTTCTTTTTAAAATTTAAACGTTCAGACTAAAAATATATTTTGGACAGTGTAAGACCTTTTGAGAGGTGCTAGCCTCCAGTATTAGAAACTTGGGCATTTCTATTTATTTTAAAGATTAGTGGTTTTGGGTAGGAGAAGGAACTAGACAAGCCCCAATGAATAGTAATCTTTACCCTTTTTTTCCTTTGCTTCTGAAACAGCAAACTGATTATAATATATTCCCTTTTTCTAAGAGCAGAGAGCAAGATGCAGCAAAGGGAGTGAAAAAAAAAGTAGCACTAAAGCCTAAGGTTAGGCTAAGGTAATCTGAGAACTCTGACTAGCCATGGTGCTGTGTGTTTTGATGAGGAAAATGCACACTGGTCAGAAGTGGCAGACTGGAGAGTGAGTCTGTATGTATTGGAGCCTGCTTGACCTAAAATTTAAATTAGCATCAAACAGCTCAGTTAGAAATTCTACCTCTCCCTCATACCTTATTACTATCAATTTGTCCCCTATCTATGGCATTTCAGTGCAGACTATCATAATTTAGTATTGCAATACACCCATGTATCATAGGGATACTCCCATTCCAATTTTTGTATTGGGTATGTAGGCAAATATGTCTTAATACAGAAGACATGGAGGTACACAACTGTGACACTCTTAGCTCTATCCCAACCCCTCATGAATGAGGACGTCTTATTTTCTTTACACCCACCGCCTACAAGAAAAATAGCAAAAATAGTCTGAAAATCTTCTGTCTTCATAAATTTTGTACACTGTATTCCAATTCATTGATGCATGGCGATAGTTTGACCATGATCTCTCTCGAAAACAGAAACAGCATTTAAAAATTGCTCAAAGCAATCAAAAAGCATCAAAATGGAACTATTCAAGAGAGACAAAGTACATCAAAAGTACCTTCTGCCTCCACAGAATCCATTTTTCACCCTGGTTTACAACCACTTAGCTAGTCACCTGCCAATAGCCTTAGGAGAATTTAAGATGAATGTTCTTTTTTTTTCCAGAAAATCCATAGACTCAACAGTTTTTGATGTAGTAGTTTTGTCACAAAACCTTACCATTTGCTGTAATCAATACAAGATCTAGTTTTGTAATCAATACAAGATCTAGTTTTCCCATATGATGTCCATGGATGCCATTTGTGTAGGCAATAGAGTCCAGCAACCAGATTACTATTTTGTTTTTGCAAATATGTGCTTGTTTCTGCTTCAGTTTGGGAAAGACAATGAAATACAGCTGGCACTGTTTTGGCTTCTCTTTAACCAGGGAGCATCTCTTTCCATGACTTGGTGAGACTTGAAAAGAGGAGGCTCAAACCAACAGTAGCATCCCTGCTAGTCAAGGATCAAAAAAACTGTATGGTGAAACAGTTTCAGACTTGCAAACACAATTCTGTTAAATGAAAGGAGATAGAGATACAGCTCAAATAAGAACAGCAAGCAACCACAGTAATCAAGCCCACTTCAGGCATTATCTCAAATAACACTGCAGGACTGGTAATACTCTGTGAGAGTTAGCACTGACCATTTCTCAGTATTCTGGAATGAGTCATATATAAAATCACACTTGTAAAAAGCATTAACTTTTGAACCCACATATATTCCTCTGACTTTTTTTTATAACAGCAGGGTAAAAACTAGGAATGTTTGCTATCATCATTTTGGATTTTGCAGTTTCTTGGCATGCAGTTTGAAAGGTAGTGGACACACAGATTGTGATGCAACAGTTGTTTGACCAGTTCCAAGACCATGTAGAGCCAGACTGTAACACCTACATGCCCTTGATGACCCACCACACACTCCTATAGAAGGGAATTCTCACACAATGGCCTTTCACCAATATTTGTAAGAGTCAAATTACTGCTCTATTTGCTTCCGGATGTAAAGGACGATAGACTTTTCCCCCCTTTTCTCTTTATTTTTAAAAGCAAATGCATCAGGTGAAAATATTCAGGATAACAGAATGCAGATCCATTTGGTTTTACAGGTTCCCTTTGGCTCTGCTAATTCCCTCCAGGGCTGATCTGTGGCTGTCAAGGTTGGAGTGCCACACTGACAACTTTTTAATGATCTGAGGCATATTGCCAAATAGTTCCTTTTTGATTTCCATCCAACACAAAAAAATAGTATTAAATTTACCAACTCTTGTATCATGCTGCTGACATATCTAGAGGGTGATTAATTGTACCACCAGAGTCTATGTAGAATTCTATTCTTGACAAAATGAGCTTTTAAAATCTATTTAATAACTATAATTATGAGTGAGGACAGAGACCCATAACTGTAAATGGGTTCTCTGTGTTTCTTATTTAAGTATCTGCCAACAACTGAAAGATGGAAAGCCAAAGAGCATATTGTACCAGCAAGC
The DNA here is from genome assembly GCF_051311805.1 of Agelaius phoeniceus. NCBI lineage: Eukaryota > Metazoa > Chordata > Aves > Passeriformes > Icteridae > Agelaius > Agelaius phoeniceus. Next base: position 57,010,181 of record NC_135268.1, read on the forward strand.
AGAAATGCAGCAACTTTTCAGGATAAATTCTATCTTCTGTGAGCAGTTTTGTCTAGTAAGAACCAATGAATCTATTAATCTGTTCTGCAAGACAATGGATAGCAATGACCTGTCAGCTTTATGAAATCCATCAACATCTTTCTGTATCTTTCTGAAGAAGGTCTATATGCCCTCTGCAGACTCTACATGACAGAGTAGCACCATTAACACTGTCATTGATGCTGCTACAGAGCTTCCTTTCTCTGGGTTTCTAACACAGTCCTTTCATTAAGTCACAGCACACTGGGTTAAAATTTAGCAGACAGATTCTTTTTCTCTCAGCGAGGGATTTTGACTTTGGTTGGTTTTGGGTTTTTTTTAAGCTACATTTGAAATGAAAGCAGAAAAATAATTCTGAATTTGAATTTATATAGTTATAAAAAATGAACAATATAGAAATATTTGTATTCCTAGCTTTAAAGGGAAAAGCATATAAACCAACAGACAACAGTGGCAGAGCTATTGATATCTTGACACTGATACATTCCTTGTGTTGCATCTATATTGATTTAAAGAATGAGAAAAGAGAGGTATAAATTTATGGGGACATTTTGGATGAAATTTTGCATTTATTTATTAAGTGAAATTTTACAGAGTACAAAACCATTGACCCTATCACTTGGTCTTAGAGATTTATGGCTGAAATATCAAGACTACTGAAGTCAATAAGGGCCTTATCAACAAGACTTCCAATCAGGACCATGCTGCCTGACTCTTCACTCACATTGAGCAATTTTATAGAGATATTACATCAGTGTAGCTGTGAAGAAAGCAAAGCTATGAAGAAAGCAAATGTATTCCAAGTTTTCAGGGGGGAAAAAAAAGCACATTTAGGAATTTAAAGTGTACATAGTTGTGTGTATTTATGTTCCAGACTTTGCTTTGGTTCTAGCAGGAAGAGTTCAGAAAGCAGATGATGAAGGGAGGGTTAAAGCTGCCATAGGAGGAGTAATAAAGAAGTTGGATAATTACCCACAAGATTTAACATGGGGGAAAATGTAAGCTAATATACCTCAGGGGAAAAAATGATATGCAGTACAAATATTTAGCTAGAAGGGAAAACTTGGATGGTGTTAAGGTTGAAAAAGGTCTGAGTAACTAGAAGAACCAAAGAAGCTCATCTTAAACAGCAAGTTCTCCCACAATAACTATGGGATATATATTTAAAATTGTTCAATCATCTTTGAGTACTCATGATCACACAGATATAGAGATGCTATATAATGTATAAATATCCCACACATATTGGAGTTAAGCAATTTCTATGTAAAGTGCATCTACACTTTTTTCTTCACATTATTAGTGAATATATTAGTGAATGTAGTGCTCACTATTTTTAAATCACAAGATCATCCAAACAATAGCAATATAACTTTCAAGGATAGACTTTACCTGTAGAAACAAGTCAAGTAGAGGAATCTACAGTATATGTCAGTAAGGAGGCAAATGCAACTATATCTTTTGTGAATATTTTAAAGTCTCAAAATATGTTTATTTATAAGTATTGCATTATAAAAATTTGTCACTAAGTTGCTGACGTTTGAGAGACAAGTAACAAGATACCAGGGATGTAGATGGACTGACCTGTGAAGGAAGAACTACATAGGTATGGTCATGGTAATTTACTCCCTAGCTAATAGGGTTTGAAAGCTTGTGTTCTGGTGTGGTTTAAAGACTTAGGCTGAGTGAGAATTAAACCAGAAATTTCTTGTTGTCACTACTCCAGGATGAAGGTAAAAAGGCATGCAGTATTATAACCACAAAATATACTTTTGTATACTGAGATACAGAAGTAAAGTGTAGAAAAGATGTGTTGGTATTCTGCCAATGTTTGAAGAACATTGGTAGAAGAAAACCATAGAATACTTATTTTGGGTGGTAGACTCCACAATTGTGCATGTTCACAAGATAATTCAGGCAAATTTTTCATCTCAGTATTAGGCAATAATCCTGACAATGACCCTCCACAAAAAATGATGAAAAACAACCATTTGCCTGTAAAATAAAGTCTAAAGTGAGACTTGAACACACTTGTTTGTTGTAAGGATAAGCAAAACAAGACAAACACCACGTTTCCCATTGCAAATCTCAGTCAAGAGTCTGGGAGCACTGAGTGACTGATGTTTCCTACCTTCGTGTCAGATTTGTTCAATCTATACTGACAAAGAACCTTTACAAATGGCAATTGATACTAGCCACAGAAAAGGAATTTTAGGATGGGTTTGATGCACATATTTGCCTATACTAAGACACCAGTATCAAATAGTATTATCAAGTCTGAGTGCAAATTTCCAGGATTCCTGGGTTTTCTGCGTCAAGTCATGCTGCCAGTAGGAGCATGCTGAGGATAGCTCCCAAAGAGCTCCATTCCAGCTGGTTTCTCTGCAGCCTCTGCAGGCACTTGGGGTAACTGGGTTCAACTGAATGTCCCAGAGAGGAGTGGAAAATTAATGAGCTCAGGACAAAGTGTATCTACTGCCCTGGTGTGGCGTGTCCTTCACTCTCCTTATCCTGCCCTTTGTTGTTATACTTTATTGCATATTTTCTTAAATTAAATGTGCAACTGAAATCTTAACTTTGTGTCCTGTTGACCTCTGGCAAAGACTTATTTGCACAGCACTCAGTATAATAGGAGTTCACCTGACTGGGTCCCACAGGCTTTACTTTCATACAAATAATTATTGATGCCATTAGGATAAATGAACTTTTAGGCATCTGAGAAAATTATTTGCAAAGAAAGAAAGAAAAATGGAAAGCAACCACCATGATATTAAGCTTATTTGACAAGGATATGCAAGGTAAAGAAAATTAAAATGTCATTGAGGGTGGGAAAAAGAAAAAACAAAGAGTAAAATACAAAAAAAATCACTTTCAAAGAGGGAGTGCTATGAGAGAACTTTAAAATTTAGTGGTCACAGAAGAAGGAACACCACAACGTGTCACATTAATAAGCATTGTAAGTAGGAATGTTGATTAACTCAGGAATGACTTATTATAATATAAATGACAGGCCCTAATGGAACTGAAGTGACAAGGTATGAAATGTGTATTAGAGAAAGCAAAATGAAAGCTAAATTCCTGTGGGACAAGTAAGCCATTAGAAAAATTTGTACAGGTTTGTTAAAAACTGGTAACTTAGAGGGGACAAGGAAATGAAACAGAATCTGGGCACAAAGAAAGGTGGTTGGTATGTTGCAACTGAGTCTCAAAAAAAAAAAAGTACAAAAAAGGTGCTATTAAAACAAAGGGAAAAATAACATGGGAGAATTCATACATAAACTGAGAATAAAAATTATTTTTACCTGTACATAACCCCACACCTGGGTCAAATGGCAGTGCACTGGTAATAATTGCCCCTCCATAAGCCTGAATCACACCTGCATGCTTTCAAAGGACTCATCCTCAAGACTAAGAAAATGCAAACCTCTTCCTACCACAAGCAAAAAGAAAATAGGCAATTTTATCCAAATGTGCTTAAGTACATATAATTCAATAGATGTTTACAAAAAGGTTACTACAAATACTCTCTGTGACAATAGAGATCTTCATATACCAAAACAATCATGACTGAAAAAAATAATATGTGCTAATAAGAAACTACTGCCTGTGTTAAGGAAATAAAATGAGTTTATGTGGAAATATATCGCTTGCCTGTGTCTGTAAAATTACTGGTTTCAATTAAATTACAAAATATCCAGAAGTTTTGTATTCCTTAACATTTAAATTTCTGCAAATATAAATTGACCAGATCATAACTGCAATGATAGCTTCAGAAAAGATATCAAGATACCTTACCAACACCAGTGCATTTGCATGCTTACCACAAAACAAGTCGAGGCAGAGAATATATACTGCATTACAAGAAATTCTATGCCTCATGAAATGAGCACAAATGAAGTGGGACAAGGAGAAGAAAATGATGAAATGGTGGAACTGAAGAGATGTATTCAGACAGAAGAGTGACTGCAAATGAAGCTGCAAACCTAGGGCTCAGCAATGTGAAATGAATGTTTAGGTTAAATTATTTTGTTGGCAGTACCCTGAAAACTAAGAGCAGACATTTTGAATCTGGCATATTCAAGACTTTTGTTATAAAAGCTGGATATCATTGAGGTGGACTATAAAGAAATGCATAGAGGGAAATAAAGAAGAAAGTATGCTATTAATATCAGGTAGGGAGGATTAATAACATAATGGAACCAATGAGAAAGTTTTTATATTTCATAATTTTTATAAAATTATAAAATTATAAAATCAATTTTATATTAGATATAGTATTATTATTTTTTTTTATAGCCTTATGCTTTTGGGCTATGTATGCCAGGTATTTGAAATGTTTGCTTTACATACCAGGGTATGTGAGCAGAGTACAGAATGCCTAGATAGACATTTGTGACATATGATTCACCACTTCTAGTCAGTGAAAATCTGAAGACTTTTGTACTGATTCTATTTTGTAAAGTAGTTTTAGTAAAATTAGAGACTCTGTTAGAACACTCTGATATGTTCTGATATTAATAAAATGCTGCCATCACTAACCTGGCTGTCAAGTGAAATTTTTGAGAGCAACACACCATTTATACAGTCAATGTAAATCTGAGCTTGGTACTAAAACATGACATCCAAAAGGTGATCAATACAGTGTATTATAATAAGTGTGTTACCTCTACAGCAGTTCTTGTCCCAGCTAAGTAATTGTTTTTTTAAGAAGCGTGATTAGGACAAAAGTGAAAAAAAAATTAAGAACAACGGAGATGATTCCGAAATGAGAGACAGAGCATATCAGAAAGGAGATAGCAGCTCAAAAGAGAGACCATGAAAATCCTGATCTATGACTAATGAGGGCAAACATAAAGGCAGCAAAAATAAATTTAAAACCAATTTTTGAAATTTTCAGTACCTGGGAATTCAGAGAAGTCTTTCAGCTGACAATAGAGTCCTCCATAAAATTCTGTAAGAAGTTCATTCAATGACAAGGGTGTTGAGGGTAAGAAGGACTGAAATAATCTAAAATTAGAGATAGAAAAAGTAGTATTAAAGAGATTTATTTGGGGGAAATTGTACAAGCTAGATGAAAAAGTATAGGAAAAAATTATCCAAGTCAGAAGACTTTTAAAATATTCCACAGTGCAAGTGCACAGAAATTATAGGCATTTTGCCTGTGCTTGAGGGAACTAGAATTTGCACCAAAAACGTAAACAAAGTATTCAAGTATTATGTTTGGAGGAAGAATTAATTTCAAAAATACATAGCAGTTCTCAAAGGATTTCAGTTGTTGTCATAAGCAAATGTCTGGCATCTAAACAGAAGGAAAAAAATAAAATATGTTGTTTTTTATTAGTGTCCCAAGGCAGGAGGAATTACTAATTAGTCCAGAAAGTTGACATGATACTGGAAATTAGAAGATGAATGGTAAAAGGTTAATGAAGGTTTAATAAAGGCAAGAGATACCACTCATGAATGGTATCTCAGGGTGGAACTATTCTGTAGCTAAAATTCAATGGTTCATATATCCTATAAACAAAGTGGGGCATTTTGCTAAATAAGTATGCTTCTGGGTACATAAAAAAAGAGAAGTTTTAAGGTTTAATTAATTAGAATGACTATTTGCCTGACAACCAGAGGTACCTTTCACAGTGAGCTTAATGGTAAGTCAGGACTAAAAACAGAAAAAAATCTGACGTTGTGGTCCAAGGATTCAGACAGCAAACTTCAATTAACATTAACAAGAGATATTTCATTACACCAAAATGAAGTTTTAAGTGTTGAATTTTAAATCCTGACACAGACTTCTGCAATGGGACAAACTAGGATTGTAAGGAATAATCAATTCAAGTGAGTAATTAAGGTGTTAAACTTGGAAGGGATGAGTTCTCATGAGGATTCAGCTCTCCTTTTTTGTAGGGCCACACAGAAAACTGGTGAATTTCACACACACACATACAAAAACACACCCCACTCTCCCTAAGCAAATTACCTTCATAAAATTAGAATATATCCACATAATTGTTGGAAAAATATCTACCCTCTTCATGTTCCCTAGGTTGACATTTTACTCAGAATCCACATCCATAGAGCTGATTTCCTCACTAAGGCCAGTGGGTAATTTTTTATTTATTTGAACAGAAAAGAGACATTTGTGTAGTCTGTGATATCTGAAGAGGGACAAGATATATTTTCCTTATCAACATCTTTCTTCACTCACTTATACCTTACCCGTTTGCCCTAAAGAATTCCACTCTCAGAAGTCCCTCATGCTTCCCTTTCTCTTTTTTGTACGCTCAATATTCTTTCCTTCCTTAGAATTTTCTCTATCTGCTTGTGTCCCCTCTGACCTCCAAACCTTTTAACTCATCCTTCCTCCTGAAAGGGAGACAACCTTTTCTTCCTCTTCAAATATTTTTGCTCGGTCCTAAAAAGTCATCATGAATCCCAGTTCCCAATTCACTCATACTATACTCCCTTCCTGCTATTCAGCATTTCTGGCTTTCATTTTAACCCTTCTGATGCCTCTGTGTGCCATGTCCCTGAAGTCCTGTGAAATCAATTCTCACCTCTTCCTGTGCCCTCCCACTCGATCACCACCCACCCACTTCTGTGACTTTGTCTGCCAGGACTCTGAAGTTTTTCCTCTCTCCTCTTTGGACACTCTTTCTCTGTCCATGCCTCCTGGTCCCACTGCTCCTCTCTCAGTGACCTCCTGCTTGCAGTTGTCCCCCACATCAGATCTGCCTCACTGACACCTGACAAGGTGCCTCAGCTGCCCCTCTGCTTTCCTCAGTTTCCCCACTGTCAGCAGGTGCTTCACCTGTGCAGTTATTGCTGCCTCTCCTTCTCCCTGGGAGCTGGCAGGCATCACAGAGAACTAAGAGCTTTCTCTGCATGCTGGCATTTTACTGCTCCTCAACAACTCCATACAACAACTCCTGCCAGGCTCCCCAACAACTCCTGCCAGGCTGCTCCCATTCTACAATGTGGTGGGAAAACTATTTGTCATGGGGTGACAGTTAAGGATTTCACAGTAAAATATCAAACCTTAGAGGGTAAAAGAGTGACTCAGATATGCAGATAGTAAAAAATATATGTTTTACTAAACTATTCTTTCTCTGATACTACATGTTTGGAAAGAACAGAAAAGTTGTTGATAAAAATGCTTCATTGTCTTTAGAATATTTGAAGGTCTACATATCTTTGATTATAAGACAGAACATTTTTTTCTAATTTGTAGTAGCTAGAACAAAAGATTTGTTTCTGCTCTGTGCAGTCTTAAAAGTGACCCCAATTCATTGATTAATCAGTTAAATTAAAAGGTTGATTTATCCAAGTAGCTTCACTATAATCTAAAATGCCTTTTTGAAAGACAGTCCACTGAACTCAGCCCCAGTGGGGACCTCCAGCCCTGTTACAGCAATGATTTCTGTGTGTGTCCCTTCCCAACTGGAGCACCAATGAAACCAAACTTCACTCAAAACAGTTCAGATGGTTCCCCTCTTGCAGCAAGCTGCTCCCTGTTTTACCAGCTGCCTAGCCATGATGGCATGCTTGGTGTGGCAGATACTTGGCACTTGCCAGACACATTTCTGTCCTCTGCTTGCACAGACTTTGCAAATCTTTGTTAAGGATTTGTTTTATTAAATGAACTGCTCGTGCCTTTATTCTCTCGTAGTTTCTCCTGCTTTTATCCTGCTTAATGTGACAATACAGGGGACTTTGTCCTCTAAGGACATGTAATACTTCAGCAGCCATGTGTTAGGACTTACATCTTCTGAATTTTCTTCTGGTTCCTTCTTCCACTGAAACTTTGGGGAGTTTTACTGGGAATCTTATGATAACTAGTTTGCAGCATTTCCTTGGCAACTCTGTCTTTTCCTGCTGCTTTCACAGGTTTAACTAGATGATAAAACAGCTAGTTGTGAGTATCAAACTTCTCTGGCAATGGCAATCATTCCTTAAGTGAGGTTCCATTTAACATTTCTCAAAGTACTCTGTCCATCTACGCATCTACCCCTTGACTCTTTTTCCATTTAAAAAATTTGAATGTTAGTGCTTAAAAAAAAAAGTGTAGCAATATATATGTTCCCAATCTGGAATGAATGTTTCTTGATTAAATATCCAAAATCTAAACAGGGAAGTTACCCTTTTTCTTATTTGTCATGTTCAAGTTAACCTAGATTTTTTTTCATCACACTTAAATCCTCCACAATTTGTTAAAAATTGTGAAAACTACATGTTGTTCATAAGAAATGATGAAATTTTCTTCCTGGAATAATCAAGAAACCTACTCCCTATTAATAAATAATAGTAATCACTGTAATTTACTAGATGGATACCTAGACATGTATGTATAAATGTGTTTCAGATCATGGTTGCTATGATCTAAAATTAGACTGAATTTTGAGAAAATTAACTTTGCTTGCCTGTGTACATGAAGAAAGGACAATTTTCAGTGCAGTCAGCGCTATCAGTATAAAACTTATTATGGGTAATAACATTATTGTAAAATAGATCTTTAAAAAATAAAGATGATGTAATACTTGTGTACACCACAGAATAAAACATGCTTTAAATGAAATAGGCAAATTTTATGGATGGTGTCAAAGAAATGTAAGTCTTTCTTGATGAAAAATCTAAATAGAGCCCAAGCAATGGTCAGCAGTACATCCTGAAATTTAGTACATAATACAAAAATCTGTGCTACTTTTTATAGGAATTTGAATGCACCAAACTAGACCCTTGACAGAGCATATAAATAAATCATACCTATTAAGTTGCTTTTAATAAAATGTAGCCAGTGATCTATGTCAGCATTGTAAAATCTAGAAATACAGATATAAACCTAACACTGTTTCTAAGTCATGTTATCTAGTCTTTTTTTCATCTGCATATGTCTACAAAGGACTGCTCTAAGCTTGATTTAGACTTTTTTCCTGTTTCTTGGCCTAGAACAGATCCTTAATGTTACTTAAACTCATTTTTGTATTAACCAAATCTAATTAACCTGGTAAACCTGAAGGACTGTAACCATACACACTAATGATGATGACTTATAATACTTGGAATGTAAAAGCTCCTGACAGCTGAATAATGCTAGCTCAGGTTAGACTGGACATTCAGCAGAAAGTGCAAAATCTGGTCTATACTAATTTCCTTACCTCTGTAATGGCAATATACTCTGTTGATCACATACCAGGCTAAAATACAATTTGTTTTTTACCGGAGACAAAACTCATGGAAGAAAATCATCTTAGGTACATTCAGGTTGTTCAAAAAGAAAACCCAGACATCTCACTGGTATAGTACAATTAAAGCATATTTGCCTTTACAAAAACAATATCTACTGTGTTCTAGTAGAAAAATGAATGTCAGCTAACAATCTAAAAGCAATAAACAATAAAATTATAGTAAAAGTCAATTAGTACACCAATTAGTCTACATTGCAAGGAACTTAGTGAAAAACCTTATTTTTCACTGTCATACAAGGTGTTGAGGAATGAACTCTGTCATTTAGAATTCACTAATAATTATAAAGGGGAGTTTGATGGATTATGATGTGACTCCATAAAGTAGTAATGCAAAATAGCTACTCACCAAATGGTAAAAGCTTTTATACTTCAGCAGCTTTTAAAAGGGTACACATGGTAATAGAAACTTACTTTGCAAAAAGACAAATAAATCTGGGGATGCATATGCTTTGTGTCAGTTTCATGTTGTTCCTAAACAAGATTTTTACTGAAAATGTTCTCAGTGCAAAAGACAATAACATGGAGAAAGACACATTTATCAAGTGCAACACACAAAAACCAAGACCAATACTTTATTCTTTTGGGAATGGCACAAAAAAAATTAATAATCTGTTCAAAGCCACAGAGTTCACTATCCAAGAGTGTAAGAGGTATTGCAAAGGCAAAGACTACATTAAGCAAATATCACAGGCGTGAAGTTACCTTACAATTCACTTTAGAGCAGAAGATAATCAGTTTTTTAGTTTGAGTTTAATTTCAAAACAGAAGCATCTGACTTCTAAAAGAGCTGGACATCCAATGTTCAGCTTACATGTTTGTTTCCATTTGTTTCTTCCAGCCCTTGGCTGGGATTCTGTAAAGCTTGAACATGGGTAAATTGCAATCTACTGCTTATTTTTGGCTGAATTCTTTATTTGGCTTTTATTCTATAAAAAGCATAAGCAGCCTTTGTGGAAGGATCATGAAAACATCCAATTATTTATCTCCATGTAATGATAGTATGAATTAATATTACATACAAACTGTTTTCACTCATATGAGTAAGTGAAGGTCCCCAATAAGCAGTTTTACCAAATGACTCTCAAGAAACCCAATTCTGGCCAAAGACATTTGGGCTGTGACTTTTCTGTGCCTGGAAATTGGTTTTACTCAAAGTAAACATCAGATCTGACTCTTGATCTTCCTTGAGTCCAAAATGTCATCTGACCTTTCTTCCTATTTTGAGTTTTGATACAACTACCTTTAGTTTAATCCGTCCATTAATTTATACCTTTTTTTTTCTAATAATTTTAATGATATTTAAAACTTTTTTTTTCTTTTGTAAATGACTCTTTGCTTTTCATCAGGGAAACTGATAAAGGAAAATATCAATGGAATAGGGAAAATGAAAGTAGAAGGACAAAACTAAGAACATTATCAGTGATGTAGAATTCTTGATAACTAAATAATGGCAGAAAATAAGTTGTGAGTTCTAGAAAATGTCCAACTTTGGAAAAATTGTTTAATGTCTGATGCTTTTGGAAAAATACACCTTTATTCCACATATTTATATTAAAAATTTTCTTGGAAATAATTGCAACACCATGATGCATTCTTGACACTGGAGGATGCAGTGATTATGAACATTTTTAATGTTTTGTTTGAAGTACATGAGTTTTTGAAACACATTTATGAGAACTGGCTTTCAGAAAATGCAAAGTGGCTGTGAAATCTCAAATACAACCCATGCCCCCAGGATTTGCTTCTGCCACAACCGTGTCTGAGAGAACAGAAAACCAGTGTGGTGCTTGTTATAACATCCCCTGGGTTTTGGAATGTTCAATATTTTATAAGGATGAATAGTGGGTTTAAAGTAGACAAACAAGTTACCATGTAAGCTAATGGTCCCCTGTGTTTCTGTTCTGTGTAGTTATGTGGGGAAAAAACCCCACGCTTCTCACAGTTAATTCACTGCTTTGGATATTTTAACTGTAAAGAAGGCATCTTTAATAGACATTATGTGAATGCTTGTTGCAGTTTTCCATTCCAAACCTTCCAGAAGTGCTTGGGAAGATTACAAATAAAAAAGAAAAGTAAAAACTACAAACAAACACCAGTTAATAATTCTTTATTCCATGGGAGCATGCTACTAGGGTAGCCCTTATACTTTGCCTTCAGCACTTGCCCACTGCTAGCACAGGGGTGTTTTCTTCAGACATGCCCATATAAATCTGAATATGCCTTCAAGATCATCTGCCTGATGTGCTGTAGAGCACTTCAAAAACTGCCTCATAGTCACAAGGACTACATGCAAGGTCCTATATACAAGGACTCAGGGAAGAATCTGGGAAGGGTATCTTCATGAAAAGATTCCTCAGAATAATAGTACTGACTTTGGGAGTCAAATATAACCTAGTGGTACTGCCAGTATAGATGCATTATAGTCATAATTTGAGATGGAATACCTGTTTCAAGACCAGCACAGGAGAAGGCTCTGATAAGGAATGTGTGATGATATTGCCAGCATTTAGTTGCATGGAGATAGTAATTGCTGCCAAATGTTCTTGAATTCTTTTCCTGGTGTACATTTTCCAATGCATTTCTAATGTGATCCCTTATTATTTAGCTCTCTCTCTATTTGATGAAAGCATAAATTAAGATAAAGTGCATCAAGGTTACTGATGCTTTCTGATAATAAACTAAAACTGTTGATTAAGCAGATGATGAGTTTAAGTCAACAGTCTTTGTATTAAAATGCTTGATGTAGATTTATGAACTAACCTCACAAAAGTTTCACAAGTATAAAATAAATTTAAATTATGATAAAAATATTTTACTTTAGCATAATTTAATATCTACAGTTTTAATATAGAAAGTCATTTAAGTAAGAAAGGATATAATTAAGCCCTATCAATATACTGAACTGTTTATTTTTCAGATTAAAACATCAGAAGTATTCTTGGTCTTTCATCTTGGTTAGGCAGTGCATTTGCTTTGGATTTCCATGGGTATTTAATATATGTTATCTGTTTGAATGAATCTCCTTTTTTTTTCATTTTTAAAGAACAATCTAAGAAATAAGTTTTGCCATTTCTATGAAATTTACAGATACAAAATATTCTCTTGCTCTTCCCTTCCCAGAACATGAACTAAGAGATTTTTTTTTTTAATTATTAAGCAGTTGTTTTATGCTTCTTTTGCTGCCTCCTACCTTCCTTCACCAAAATGTTTCCACCTTTTTTCCAGGCTGCTCTTCAGGCCAGGTGAGATAGTTGTCTGTGCTGCTCAGTTGAAGAGGTGACTTTGGGGACAGTTTCAGAAGGATTCATGTGATTTTTCTGGGAATCTTTGAAGTGAATCCTCTTCTTTATGGATCATCTCCATTTCAGAGCAGATAATGTTTGTGGACAGCCATGGGTACTGGCTGCCATTGTGCTTCAGCTTGCCACTGCCTCTTCTGGTGACAGGGCCTTTCTAGATTATCCTTCATGTGGCTTGATAGAAAATGCCCCATTCCTCTTCTCTGAACTCAGATTGGAGTCTGGTGATTTTGTGGCACCATGTGGGTGAGAAATGTTGCCCTTGGGTTTCACTACACAGCTTTTTCAGGATGGGCTTATCAAATAGTTCTTCACAAGGCAGAATCCCTGCTGGTCCAAGTTCCTTTGAACTTCACTTTCTTTCTGAGAAACATATTCAATTTAACACTATTTAAAAAGTACTTTCAAGTTACGAATTTCATGCAACTCCAAATTAGCAAACATCAACAATGAATATTATTTCTTTTCTTTTGGCAAACCTTCCTCCTCATACTTTGCATTCAGCCCATAGTGTACAGAGATTAGCTCATTACAGCTAAAGGAAAGAGAAGAGGAAAAAGAAAAGGTTTGAATATGTCCAAGAACTGTTCAATATTCTCAGCAGTAACACAAAAAACATTAAAAAGAATAGCATGCTTTCTATCATAACAAAATCTAAGGTTATCCAGTGTTGTTTGAAATAAAAATAATACAGAATTATTTTACTATTAAACTGAAAAGCTTGCAGCCGACAACAGTTCATTATTTTTGGAGTTATTGTGTTAAGATCCTGAAAATCTACTTGTAATGCTAAATAAGAATGATCCATGGATTAAAAATCAGTGAGGAGCTTTACAGAACACAGCAAATAAAATACAATAGGAACCTTACACTTCAGATACAGGATGAGTATAATCTCCACAACAGACAAGATGGGCAAGATCTACAGAGGCTAAGAGAAATTAATCAAAATGTACTGCAATGCTTGGCCTGAAAGCTGGAAATGCTTTGAAAAGTCAATAAAGGAAGCCTTATCCCCAGCAGGAGTAAATCCATCAGATATGTCCACTTACATCAGCTGAAGATCTGCCCCAATGTTTGTAAAATTAATGGACTACACTATATTGCTTTAATTTTTATGCTGGTAAACTGGAAAGGTAATTAGTACACAGCTGCATCCCCAGAAGTATTGTCTAATGGAACTGGCTTTTTTCAGTAACCATGTCAAAACATCCAGAAAGAAGCTAAGAGCCACAGGGATGGATTATCCACCAAGGCCAAATAAGTTTAAACTACTGCTTTCCCAGTTTGGGAGAAAACCAATATATTGGTGAGTGAAACAACCCAGGAAACTAAAATGAAAACAAACATGGGAGGGGGAAGAGGAAAGACCTAGTTGTCCTTTATACAAGAACTGATATTTCTTTAAATTTTTAACTAATGCAACAATTTCTACTTTATAAATCAGAAAAGTACAGGATTTGAATAGAAAAAATACAGCAAATGCTGCTGGAATAGAAATAATTATGGACTTGATACATAACACTGAGGATTTTTGGTTTTGGTTTAGTACAGTATAGCTCTTTTTACCTAATTTAATTTTATTTTTTCTCAATGCACTGAAATGCACTAAACCAAGGAATTAATAAGGAAAGACTATTAATGTGAAAATAGAGAAAAACATCGTTAACTCCAACTTAGTTCAGAGGTGAGCAATTCCTATCAAAGCAGGAAATAGTAAGTCCTTATCTCATAATTAAAGTGATTGAGTAGGAAACATCAGGGGAATAGTCTAAACACAGCTAGTTAATGAAAGCAAAGCAAAAAACAGTGTGGCTATTCACTGGATAAATCAGTACAGAAAGTAACCCGACCCTTCAAGTCAAATTTTGACTCACTGACCAGCTGTATTGGATATGTTTACAATGCTGAAAATCATACTTTTTGAAATTAAAAGTGTGGAAAATAGACTGGTGTCTTCTCAGTGAAATTGATATTACACAGAATCATTGTTCTAGCTTAAAATGAAAATACAAATGAGATTTTCAAAGGCACCTAAGGGAATTAAGGTCTCCAACTCCTGTTAAATTTTATTAGGGCTATAATTCCCTCATGCTTTGACAATCTCGAACTAAATATTTATCTCCTCTCTGCATCTTGTGCCCTTTCTGCATTATTTACCACATTCAGAGATACCACTGCTCTCGGGAGCATACCATGATTGTGTAGTATGTTGTCAACCATTTTATCTGCTTATGCCAAGAAGAGTTAGCCAAATGTGAAGGTATATGGACTGTTCATTGAATAAGAAATGAAACTGAGTTGAAGAATCAGGACTTTAAAATATGGATCCTGTTATTTACAACCAATGTATGTTCCATCTGATGTTGGACGTTTGCTTCTTTCCAAATGATATTGACAACTCTTTGAATTTATCCTGCATAACTAGCATCCTCTACAGTGTAAAGCTGGAAAGAATCTGTGAAGGTTGGCAGCATCTACCCAACAAACAGCACAAAAAGGCAACATTCACCTATGATCTGTTCTCCATGCAATGTTTTTCATTGAGGACTTTCGTATCTCTTTCCAGAGAACCAAGTTGCACTTGGACCAAATGATTTATTATTCCCCCAAATGTACCTTCATAATAACTGATCATTTTGTATCTTGTCCTTTTTCTTAGATTTTTACTCCAGTTCTTGGGACTTTTTTGGCTCCAGTAATTTCCTGGGAATCACACTTAGCAAAATCATGGATAATGAAATGCTATGTGCACATATCCTCTGCACACTATGGATGCAAGTGGAAGGCTTCATCTAAGTGATCTAGGCAAAAGGAATTAATGTATAAGAAACAAACTGCATAACAAAAGCAAAATGGACTGAACATATTTGGCCCTTGGTATTGGAATACATGGTGTCAGTAATAATATCAAAATTTCTATAAGATTCTAGGTGTTTTAAAAACAGTTTAAGGAGATGTGGTCTTAGAATACTATTGGAACATGGTTACTTACCTTCTGTACACTTCTTTTGCAAATAAAAATTCCTTTCCTATGTGTTGCTATCCAAATATGCAGCTGTCATCCTTACAAAAAGCAGTAACGCATGCTATTAGTAAACCCTAATTAGTGGAATTACTCTTTTCCCATGTAGCAAGTGATCATTTGAGAGGGAATAGCCTCAAGTTGCAGCAGGGGAGGTTTAGACTGGATATTAGGAAAAATTTCTTAATTTAAAGAGTTGTCAAGTGTGACAATGTTCACAGGGGTTTTCAGGTGAGGGAAGAGACGAGAATATTGACTCCATGTTCAGAAGGCTTGATTTATTATTTTATGATATACATTACATTAAAACTATACTAAAAAGAATAGAAGGAAAAGTTTCATCTCAGAAGGCTGGGCTAAGCTAAGAACAGAGTAGAAAAGAATGATAACAAAGGCAGCTGCCTCAGACCCTCTGTCCAAGTCAGCTCTGCTGCGATTGGCCGTTAATTACAAACAAGCAGACGAGACCAATCACAGATGCACCTGTTGCATTCCACAGCAGCAGATAACCATTGTTTACATTTTGTTCCTGAAGCCTCTCAGCTTCTCAGAAGGAAAAATCCTAAGGAAAGGATTTTTGATGAGAAGATGTCTGCGACAGTCAAGCATTGGAACAAGTTGCCCAGGGAAGTGGCTGAGGTATTTAAAAGATATCCTTGGAGGTATTTAAAAGATGTGTAGATGATGTGCATAGGGACACAGCTCTGGCAGATTTGGCAATGTTATGTTTATGGTAAGACTTGATGATCTTGAAGTTTTTCCCAACCCAAACGATTCTATTATTGTATGACTGCCTACAGCATCCCCAGATAATTTCTAAACTCTTTCACCTCAGTTTAAAAGAAAACAAGCACAGTGAGTACATGGGCATTTTAAATTCTGCATTATAGCCCCTCTCTGCCTGTTGGGTCTCCTATTA
This sequence comes from Agelaius phoeniceus, assembly GCF_051311805.1. Taxonomy (NCBI): domain Eukaryota; kingdom Metazoa; phylum Chordata; class Aves; order Passeriformes; family Icteridae; genus Agelaius; species Agelaius phoeniceus. The sequence goes on from NC_135268.1 coordinate 57,026,705, forward strand.
GCTATCAGCAGCTATCAGAATAAAACTACAAATATCAAGTTGAGTTAAATCAGCTTTTTAGAATATCCCATTAAAACACTAAATAATCCTTTTCCTTCTTTCCTTAATAATCCCTTTTACCATATGGCATAGAATAGATATCAACAGCTGATATCTACAACCTTAATAGGCTTCTATCTTTTTAATTCTCTTTAGACAGAGGTCAACTTTTCCGTGGCAATGTCTTCTTCCATTGAACACCTGGAAATGAACATCAAATGATTTATCTTGTTGTCATTCTTCTGGTAAAGACCTGAAACTCTGGTCATTTTACAACCCACCAAAATCTGCAGTTGTTTCAGTGGGCCCTAGTTGAAACCTGATTTGAATCTCTTTCCTTAAAGAGACATCATACACTTAGCTAACTGCTATAGTTCACAAAATTTAATGTTGCGTGTTTTGTATCTGATACACTAGAGGCAACTTTTCAAGTTCCTGCAGCTGCACAGCCTAAATCTTGGCACAATCTACTAATATATCTGAGACAGAAATATGACCCCATAAAAGTAGAGTATTATGAGCACTAAAGCTCTGCTATGTCTCAGTCAAAATATCAAGGTTTTTACTGTAGTATTCCACTCAGTATTCATGGAATAGAGTGTGATTAAAGAACCACTCTTGCTCTTGGTGTGCTGATTCAATAATTATTGTCTTTGTTTCTTTAATGTATGCGCAAAGTCTCATCCCACACAAAACATGATATCATAAAGCTAAGATAATAGTAGAGTGAGACATCTTTCACAGTGGCAGTAACAAACTCTGGGTGGTTTTTCAATGTTTATGAACATCAGCACTGTATTCATAAACTTATTTCAACCTTGCAGAAATTTACACTTCTACACCTAAAAAGAAAAAATAATCCCTTGGAATGACTAAGGTAGAGCAGGATAAAGAAAGGTAAATGTGCTCTTTAATTACTTTTATGCATGAAGACCTCAAGGGATAGAAGAAAAAAATATCTTCTGTAATTTTGGAAGACAAAAGGGTGCTTCTAAATAGCTTTAGCACTGTCTGGGCTCCTTCCAGAGCATCCACAGCTGCTTTGTTGCTCCGGCTCTTCTACTATTTCATCTCTTAACTTGTTTTTGTCATCTACTGTTTGTATATGTTCCTTGTCCTGGGAGTTTCTAGTACTTGCATTGGACAGCTTACACAGGGCAGACATCAAGGCTCCTCCCAGTCAATGGGATTGTTCTCCCTCTGTGCCACAAATCCCAGCTGCAGATGTTTCATCAGAGGGACACTCCCACCTCCACCCTGCCTTGGGCTGTGTTACAGCCATGGCAGCATCCTGAAATAATGCTCTACTGTAGTGATGAAGATCGATGTTAAAAAGACTTTTGAAGTGATTAAAATGTTTTGCTATTTTATTTAATTTTTAAAAGGCTATTTTAAGAACATAAAATAGGGCATTTTATGAGAAGAAATACTTTGTCTAACACTACTTCATATAAAGGACATTTAAAATCTAATGTTATGACTATCTTCTTGGTTGAATGCCAACAGATTTTTGGCTAAAATGATTGATCACAGTGCATAAGAATAAGTACCCTTTCATTCCTGTGCACTGAGGTTCTTATCCAGGAAATCAAACAGAGTATAAATGGATGGTCCCTCCAGCTGCTTACCTTTTCTTTCTTCTTACTCAGTGTGTAGTTTATGAGTCTGGGAGATCCCTGCAATGATCTGACTCTACTGGGATCTTTTATTAATTGCTGTTCTCAGTACAGACTCTTTTCTGCTCCAGATGTTCATGCAGTCTAATGCACACTAGGAATATCTTGTTAAAATTAAACTATACTACTCACTACACACATCAGTTATTGGTATGGAAGCCCCACTTTATCTAAGTATAGAAAAGGTAAGGAAAGCCTTTTATTTTATTTTTTCTGTAAATCCTGTAAGCTAAGTTTTCATGAGACACTATGAAAAATTTCCCTAACATATATTTGTCACACTTCTGCATTCTCTTTCATTACTGATTTTATTTTATTAAAAATGCAATTGACTCTGTCTGGCAAGACTATTTGTATTGATTTACAACTTATAATGAAATACAAATTACAGCAGTTTCTGAGTTAATTGCACCTTTGGCCTTGTTTTTGACTGCAGTAAGGTTTTTCCAATCAGTCTCAGACACCTGGCCATCAACCTTCTGGGACCAGCATTCTTGCCCCAGACATTACTGGTCTCCTCCCTGCAGACAAGTGACAAAAATGCTAAGTACTTGGGATCTTTCTGCTCAGTTTGACAACTCAGCAAGTCCAGGATCAGGTAAGCACCCAGCCTCTCTCTTCCAGGAAATGACAGTATAAAGTAAACATCTCTAAAATTGTCTGATTTAGAACAGAAACCTTACATAGAAAACAGATATTAAGAGAATAAACACATCTGAACATGTCCTCTTTGTCTGGGAGCTGACAAAAACTAAGATGCAGAACTTGACAAGGTTAAGGTCAAATCCATAAAAGGATTTATGTGTCTGGATCCTCTTCAGTAGACTCCAGTACACGGGGGAGAGAATCAGCTCTTGACACAAAACCCTTGCTTACAGCCACAGAGAACCATATCCCCCCACTGGGAGTCAAAGCCTGGTGCTCTTTCTTGAACAAAAACACAAGGAAGAATTGCTGTTGACAGAGAAAGATTCTTCCATTATCTCTCCACTTATAAAACACCTCTCCACATTTAGAAAACATCAAGTAGATTAAAATAAAGGAGTGGGGATGGTGGTAGAAAGAAGGAAATAGGATCTGCAGGCTTAAATCTCTCTTGTAGTCACCATATAGTAATTTTTTTTCTCTGTTTCTGTTCCACTGAAGTTGCAAAATTGTTCCTAAGATGCCCTAAGAAGTCCTTAGTCCCTCTAATGTGTACAATATGATACAATGCCATTTAAGACCATTGTATTTAAATCTGTTTTGTCCCTAGCCAATACATCCATCAGTACTTGTAAGGTTCTGTGTCTTCCAAAACTAGGAAAATGAGGAGTGCATGTCTGCCATTTGCTGCAATTCTGTTTGAAGGCCCAACCTCATCCTAAGGCCCACTCCAGGAGCTTTTACACACATGGCTATACTGCCTCACTCTGCAGCTTTGCTTATCTCTGAGCATACCTGTATCCAAAAGGAAAGATATCTTTACCAAGAAGAAGGATATCTTTATCCAAGAAACATTTTGCCAGTCACCATGCAGAGGCAGTACAAAATGACTACTATGCCTAGAAATCCTAACCAGAAAGAAGAGGGTAGGATGTGCAGGATGGTAGCACTGCTCAAAACACTTCAGTTCTTTTCTGATACCTCTCTTTCCTCTTTTCTGTTTCTCTCTGCATCCCCACTTGGAGAGTGTAGGAGGATCCTTGCAGGAGCACGGACAGTTAACATTTCCCTCATGAAAAATACCCAAAACATAAGCCTGGCCTGTTCAGCTACTTAGAAAAAGTATGGCAGAAAACACCTTTCTATAGATATATCAATAACAGGAGCATTCTTATGAGGACTTGAGAAGCTGCATGATATCAGTCAGAAAGAGGTTTCCTCCCACTTGGAGGGTTTGCAGTACTGGAGGTTATAATAGAAATGGACATTAGCTAATAACCCTTCTGGGAACTCTTGGATGGAAACTATGACACCTTTCATCTCCTGGGTTAGGAAGCAAACAATCAAGGGTTTTGCTTGGAAGATTTTCTTTTGTGCCAAGAAGAAAGTCAAAAATCTGAGGAGTGAGAGGCTGTCAGAAATGCCTGGAGTCAGGATATGGTGTGTGGAAAGTACAGTTGAGAGGGTGACAGCAAGGAGTCTGACAGAGCTTGTAGTTTCTTGTGCCTTCCTCTTATTTATTGCACAGCTCTGATGAAAGCTGCTGACTGACAAATCATGTATCAGAATCTAACTAGTTACTGGTAACTAAAGCTAGTTACTTCTAGGATAATCACTAACATTTGATTAAAAAAATAAAAGCAGTTAACCACTGATATTAGCTTACTGTTATCATTATTTATTATTGAAATCTTTCATGAAAGCACACTGGGAGACAAGGTCTACTAGAGTTTGTTATCTGTATTTATACTTAAAAGTTTGTTTATGGTTCTATTGCTACCAAGAAGAATTAAGTAGCCCAGTGATGGTAAGAAATATTAAGAATATTCCAAATAAGTACTCTTTCAAGTTTACCTTTTTTTTCTATCATATTTGCTTTAGACACTAATTTTTTTCTCAAGCAGTCCTAACTCAGATTTGGTTAAATTTAGAATTTCTAATTTTTATTGCTTACAAAAACCACACATTAAATATACATCAGCTATATCATCATTTGTCATCTCCACTGATGATAGTAAAATTAAATCCTAACCTTGTAGAAGACATGTTAAACACAACACATTCTTATGCAACCCTTTTCATAATTCTATTTTCCGTTCTGTCCAGTGGATAATGCTATTAGTTTTTTTTAAATATCAGGGTCATTCCTATACCTGTCCATAATTCAGTCATGTTCTAATGAAACTTACACCTATATTTTCCATTTTTAGCTTTTTAAAAATTAGACTAAGGTCAGAAAGCAAGGCAATTTCTTGAGCTCTATAAACACTAAAACAGGATTTCTTGATGGTATTCATTTCTTTTTCTTAAGAGAATAAGCCATTTGAGGAATTTGGCACTGGAGGGAGAAGAAAATTCCAGATGGACTTTCCAGCTAAGAATATGAGCCTTTTGTGTTCCAACAGCTCTTAGAAAGACCTTGAGGTTTCAAAGACACAATCTATTTCCACGTATCTTGTAGTACTGACAGATAGCAAGGAAAGAGATGGACGACCATTGCACCATGACTGACAGGTTTTTCCTTTAGAAGTATGTCTTCCCCTGCCATATCCTTCCCACCTCTGGCTGAAGTGCACTGCATGCACAGTGAGCATGCAAATCCCAAACCCCATTCCAATGCTTCACTGTCACATATAAGGGAGAGAATTTATGACACTGTGTTGATTCAAAAGATGTGGCATGAGAAGTAAATATAGAAGTGGACTGAAAAATTAGTGCAAAAGGCATAACTGCAGGCTTTATTGTCTCTGTCCTGTTTGATTTACTTTGAAACTTTTAGTATTAGTGGTATGCAGCAAGCTCCCAAATTGCTCTGAATTAAGCCATTCCTACAAAAACATCTGTGTCATTTCCTCTCTCTGTTGTTTACAAGCAAGCCCAAGGATGAAGAATCTCTCTCCTGATAAAGGATTCAAGGACTGAATAAGCATTTAAGGGACACTAGAGAGAAATTCAAAATTATATTGGGGGCAGGGATCTCTCCTGTCCCAACAGAATATTGTCATCACTGACCCACAGAAACCGGTTGTCTCTTCTGCTTAATCTTAGCTCCCGAATCATTGACTAAACTGGCTTGAACAAGAGGCACAGAAAATGGCAGTCCTGACAGTAGCCTGAAGATTGTTCCTTTTTCCTAAGAAATCGTAGAAATTATCTCCAAATTCCTCCAGCTGAGAAGGATACTGGATGCTGGACTATGAAACTAAGGATGCCATGTACAACATCTATACTGCATCTAGAAGGGGGGAGACCAGAAATTTACAAAATAAGCTTTGAATATTTCCATAGGAAAATTAGATTAGGACACAAAGAGTCTTCCATAGAGGAGTAGCAGTAGAAAAGAATGGAGTTAGGGTTATTTTCCCTTACTTTTTATGAGGGCTTAGTGCTGCAGTACAGGTAGGATACATGTACAGCCAAACAGCTGTAAAAGCTTTAAAAAACAGGATGCAAAAGTAAAAAACAGGATACAAAAGTGAGCAGGCAAGAAACTCCACAGACTGCAAGGATGCTAAAACTGGAACTGTTTGAAGGGTACGTGGTGTTAACAAAGGAAAGACTCTGGCTGGATCATTCAGCCTCATTTTCAATAAGTTTTTGAAAAAAGTGAATAGAATGGCTTTTCTAGATCTCAGAAATGCTGTTCAGTGTCATTAAATATGCTCAGCAATCAGTTGGTACATATAATTGCATCTTGCCCTCAGTTATGTGACAACAACTTCCCCTTTAATTAAATGGGATTGCACCTGTGTAGGTAATGATACAATTGGGCCTATAATATATAATAAATACTCAATATCTTTGCCAAAAAATCATTTAGTTGCATAATTTAGTGAATGTTAAATAATTATTAGGAACATATTTACTGAAATTCAGTTGTTCAACATCTATCTTCATGCAAATTATTGTTACACTTCGATAAATATTCATAGTAATCAGTGTGTATTTAATTAACATACAATAACTTTCTCATTAAGTCTGAGTTAAATCCTTTTAAGGGGGGAGCATTTCATTTAAAGTGTTACTGGAAATCTCTCTTTGGAAGCTTACATAATTAATCTTATTTTTGCTTTCTGACCAAAAGAAAGGGCAATTGATGGCTGTGAGGGATTCTCTATTCATAGTATATGATCCTGTGCTTTGATAAAAATTAAGCTAAAGCATCTGAGCAGAAAACAAGAATGAACAAACAAATGTTTTATTTAACTTGCCTGTGATTTAATTTATTTCAAAATAATTTATTTGGAATTCATAAAAGCTTTGAAATCAAATGACACAACAGTAAGATTTGCAGTAAGAGACTAAGTAACAAAAAAATTCAAATTACATCAGACAGTAAATCAGACTGAAGATAAAACTTGATGGCATCTTTAGAAAACATGTAATTCAGTCACTCTCCAATTTTCATTTAATTTTCACCTTGTTTTACTGTTTTATGATTTGCTTGATTAGACCTAATAGTGAAATGTGTTCTTTTCTTTTGGTTTATGTACAATATCGACCTTCAATTATTAGAAATTGTTCAGTTTTCACCTTTTAATCAAATTTTGTAGGATTTCCACTTTCTGTTTTTCTTATTTTTATTTTTTAAGCAGAACTTTAATTCTTTTATGGAGTAAACCAAAGAGTTTGATACGTGTATGAAAAATAGTAATTTTCATTTATACCAATAATTTGAGATGTACCAGACATATTTCCACCCCCTCTCCAAAAAAAGAAAAAAAAAAACAAAGCAGAGAGAATTAAGAAAATAGTCAAATTCTGCATTCACATAGAACAAAGACATTTCAAATGCCTTTCAAAATGTCAAAGATCAAGATGCCCTGGAATGACCTACAGAATCATACATACAGCTTCTCAGTTTGAGGTGATTCTCCAGTATTCCTGATGTCATTTACCACTGTCTGAGTGCTGTACACTCTAGTCTAGAGTTAGTTCTTCCTTCACGGTGAAAACTCAATCAATCATACCAAGTAGAACAGCATCAGCTGGGAAAAGCTAAAAATGCCAATACCAGAAGAATTACCAGCTTTGTGGTTAAGGTATTTTCCTGGATATAGTAACGCAGAGGTTCCAATTCATCCTGCAATTAATAAAGATGAAGAGTTAATGATGTCTCTAGTAAGTAATGGCCTATTCTAGGACACATTGCTTCACACCAGCAATAGTGTCTGAGGAAATCCTTCACAAAGAACACTGCACTGAAACCAATACATTCATGTGAAAGTGGAACTAGACTTTCCTGACACAAAATATTAATCAGAAGATTCACAAGAGGGTGATAAAGGCACTTTTCAAAATTACTTCTTCTGTCCTTCTTTCTCCACCTTGGGACTTAGCCACCATGCGAGCTAAAGCTGAAGCTGAGAGCTGTGTCTGGGGAAGCAGATCTGCTGAGACGAGTTGAAGACCTATGGATGAGGATCTGCTCCTGGGACCATTTCTGTATTTTGTGGTGACACGGGTTTCGAACTGGCACGAAAGGCTCCACCTGCCCCTACAGCCTGGAGCCCTCAACCATCCTCTCCCTGCTCTCTCTCAACATAACCCCAAATCTCAGTTTCTGTGTGTGGCAGAGGAGGAAGACTAGTGAGTTCTCCTATCCTAAATATCTTATTGTCTGCATTGCCCTTTGGGAAGAATGAGATGAACTCAATGCCTATCATGTAGCAGGGGCCATTGAGCTTTCAGATTTCCTTGGTAAATGTTGAAACCAATAAATCTACATAAGAGAGCACCAAAATCTTGTTCAATTAATGAAAACAAACAAACAAACCCCACAGTGAATCTAGATGAATTTGAACATCCATGATAAAAAAGAATTTGTGCAAACATAGGCATGCAATGACATTTCAGGTGGTTTCTACCTGTCAGTGTAGAAAAGGCTGCTGTGAGTCCAGGGTCACATCTGCCACCTCCACAAAGAGATTGTCAGTAACCCAGGATAATACCAGGTACCTCTGTTAAGGCAGCTGAATCACTTCCAAATGCTATATGCTTGGAACACAGCATCTAAGAACAAACAGGTATTCTGCATTATATTTGTGTATAGGAGAATTGTGACAGATCTCATAACAAATGAACATAGGCTCTGTAAGGTACCAGAATTTTGAAGGACTCTGAAAAGAACAGGAGAGACAGTTTTTTCCCCCTTTTCTTATTAAAAAGGTAGGACAACCTACCCAGCCTTGGCACTGATGAAAGCAGTCACATACCTGAGGAACAAGTGCTTCTGCACACAGAACTTGTTGCCCATTCACCTTCTACTTTAATGCAGATTCATTTTTCCATTTATATAACTCTTCTGCTTCATATATGATCATTTAAGTACTGCTACCCAAGGCAAAAACCTTACTCAGGGCTCTTGCTTGGCTTTTTATTTGTTTCATACTCACTACTCTTTCTTTCAAAGAGACTGCCTTTGGGGACATAGAACTCAATAATGCCTCCTTGTTTAATTTCAGGTCCCAGATTACCCATACTCCACAACTACATGGTATCCCACCTTTTTATAGGAGGGATTTAAACTGGCAAGAACTACTCATGCATGTGAGGTTATAGACTTATTTACACTAAAATAAGGCATCTCAAAGCAGTTTAAATTTTCCACATGAAGAATTTTTGTGGCTCTCAGATGAGTAGTGTAACACATCACATCTCATGTTTAAGTTTGGCAAAACCAAGAGTCCTGTTCAAGCAGTTGTCTGTAGATTTTGATTTTCTTTTCTTTATTACTGACTTACTTGATTCTGTTGCATGGGGTTCTTGCACTGATTTTGAGATCAAGGTGAACAGAAAAAAGCTTTTAAAATGCAGTTCACCATCGTCTTTAATTTCTTAATAAATTTCTCTCCCAGACGTCCTCCCATGGATTATACAGAGCAAATAGGCTGTGTGTTTTACACTATATTTTACAGATGAAAAAATTGAACAAAACTCAGTAAGAACATAAAGTAATACTAATTAAAATTATATATCAAGTATAAATTTAATCTTTAAAATGACTTTGATACTTAGGGAATGAGCTTCATAACTCATTAGAGACTCTTCTGCTTTTGAGTTAGTTTCCTTCCTTATTATTTAGCAACTGATTATGGATTCTTCTCTCTATTCACTCGCTTTGTGTGGGACAATGCGTATATACGTAAAAGGACACAACTTGTATGTGTGTTTCTGCATTTTCTTAGGAAAATAGCAAACACATACTACCATTTCTTCCTCCTCCCTGAATCAGTGTCTTATTGCTTCACCACACTAGCAAATTAAAAATAATTTCCAATTTCTTTCACAAATACCTAGCAGCTAAAGATTATTAATGCATTTGTTGGACTGGCATAAATTCAAAAATTGCTCAGTTAGGGAAGAATATAAAGCATTGATTGTTTACAATCAGATTTTGTAGTCTATATTTTCCTCATGGAGGTGAAACTTTATCTCATTGTTAAACAGTGGTTATAATTTCACCACAACTGTTCATCAAAAACTGATATTTTGGAGCTGCAAAACATCGCTTTCTGAGGCTACAAAGTAAGCAAGCTGTTGCCCCTTCCTTTAATACCCTCCTTTAAAAATAATAGCTGCCAGCAAGTTATAGTTTTATCTCACATATGTGAGAGCATTCCAATAAATCACTTCTGCTTGCAGCAGTCATGGATTATGAGGCTTTTATGATCATGAAATAAGCCCAATAGTCCACTGCTGTTCTCAGAAGACTGAGAATTACTCTGTATTATTCTCTTTGTCTGGATGTATGAGCCTCTTGTTTCTCAGGGGCTAGTGTTACATTTAGCCATGCTGCTGGTATGTACCCTGTATACTAGAAATGTTTCCTACAAGCTGGGAAACATTACGGTGTTTTGTCAATTTCTGACATATTTTCCTATGAAAAAATCAAGTGCACTTCAGGTGTTTTAACTCCCTAAAATAATTCTTTTTGTTCTCCTTTCTTTTTCCCCAGGTACAAGATAATCTTCCACAAAGTGTTTTGAAATGCTTTGGCACTGCAAGTAGTACATAAAAGCCATTGGAATGAAGTCTATGAAGAAGGTTTATCATAATTCTTTCTTGGAACAATTATGGCAATTAGATACACTGATACTTTTGTATCTTTAGAACCACAATACTTGGAGAGAAATGATTAGAAGGAGTTTCTTACTGGAAATAGATCTAAAACTGTGGTTTTGATGACATTCTTAGTAAAACATTTGTGCAATAAGCAAGATAATGATGACAGATATCAAGGTCAGGGTAATTACTTTCTATATTTAGATTAATATTACCCTGGGTGTTATATACAAACTATCTACAAACATCAATCTATTGCTGTCCTTCCTCAGGAACAGACTTTTCACTTTTACGTTATGAGCTTTAATGCATGTGCCAAAATAAGAACCAAAAAAAAGTATTTTTTTAAACCCAGAAGGTTCAGTATAAAAAAATAAAGAAAAAGAAAAAAGCAGAGAAAAGTTGGCTTTAAAGTTGCAATTATGCAAACTTGGAAATGCAGATTGCAAAAGAGTATTTTATCCAAGAGTATTGGGTGGTGGAAACTAGCTAGCATTCAAAAAGGAATTGGTGTGTCAGGTTCTTATTTACATTTCTGATACTCCTGAAATTAATAGATAGCTATTTGCTTTAATCTTTTCATATCAGCCACAAACTGCTTGTATAAGTTTTATCATAATAATTTTGAAAGGAATTGAATTTTATTCCAGTGGCATTCAGTTTCTAATTTTCAATCCCAAGTTGTTGGATGGTAGCTGTGCTGTAGGGTGATATAAGAGCCTTACATAAACAGTGCTTCAGAACTATACATACATCTTGACTGGACTAAATCAACAGAGATAGTAGTGTGCTGATTCAAAGGCACACATAAATGAAAAATGTTTCAAAGCCAAACTAATGTGATCTTCCGAGCTGTGAGTTAAATTTAATGTTATAACAAAAGACAAGGTCAGTAAAGTAAGCCTTATTCCTTCAGATTCTTTGCTTTAATGCTATTAAATGTCTGGACACAGTAAACTCAGTAAATGCCCCCACCCCCAACAGATCTCCTTCTGAATTATTTGTCTTTGAAATTACTCATTTTTTCCTCCAGCTGTGTTGCAATGTTCAGCTGAGGCTATAAATAAACAGCTCTTTCAAATGTCATTGGCTAATATCATCCTATGCATTGATCATGGAATTACGCTTCCAAGTTTCTATTGGATTGTGAACTGGATGTTCCTGGCCTAAAATGTATGTAGCTTGTGGTAATTAGGTATGAACACTCTTGATTTCATCAAGTTTTACAGCTTTTGTATCATCAGTCACAAATTTAAATTTTCTGCCATTTTCTTACAGTAAAGTCATGATAAAATGTTCCTTAAGCTACAAAGTGAAGGGAAAAAATAGTCTTTATCTCAGTGGTGACAACTTGTCTCTCTCTATTTTTCATCCAAATAAGTAGAATGCTGTAAATCCTGTCCAGAAGACATAGACTGGAAGAATTAATCAAAGGTTTGTTTATGAGCTATTTGGAGCAGATAAAATGTTGTGTTGACAACACTATTTACAAATTATCTCTCAACATCAACTGAAGGGGAGCACCTGATCCTCATGTCAAGGAGAGCAGATCTGAGTCCCAAGTGAAGAGCTTTAGGCAGTGGGGCAACCTCCTACACAGATCCTCTGAGGATAGTCTTAGAAAACTAATACTGGCAGCCAAGCATGTGCACTGTGACACAAACATTTCATCAAGGATGAGGAATGTTCACCTTGCAGCTACTGAGCATGAATGTTCAAGTGGTCAGTTTGCTCAATAAGACAGGTTATCACTATCTGAAGAAAAACATACGACCTGAGATCCTCCAGCTTCTTTTGTGTAGAAGTTGGCACTAGTGAATGGTTTTTATAGATAAACTTTTTAGTATGCCATTTAGGTTCCAGATTTTGCAAAAGTTCTCATGGATATATTAAAGAAAAAAAAAAAAAACCAAATCAAAAACCAATAAAACCACCCAATGAAAAAAAAACTCCTCCATAAACTCGAGCCAGCAATATGTCCTTGTGACAAAGATGGCCAATAGACACCAAACACATTTTAAAAAAATAATTTACTGTGATAGTTATCAGACATTGGAACAGGTTGTCCAGACTCTTCATCCTCGGGGACATTTAAAATCTCAACTTTCTTTGTAAGAAATGAAACTATGGCCTTTGAAAAGTTTTAAATGCACATCCATCTTACCATATTTGCTTATGTATTGTATATGTACACATACACACAAAAATCTACATTTCTATAGAAATCCTTAAGATATTTACATATTTTGAGGTACACGGAATTCTTTTTCTGGTAATATACATGACTTATGTATAAGATTTTACTCCATCAGATAAAATTAGGACAGGACTTGATTTTTTCCAAAATCAAGGCCTGTGCTTGCAGTGGCTGGTGATGACTTGCTAGTTGATGAATACAAACTGAGCCTAGCTTTGCACTGAGCAACAGTGAGATCCAGTGGAGAGAAGCAATAACATTTTTAAGGGTCTTGGTTTATAAGAGAAGCAGCAAAACTATGACTATGAGATTCTGAGCCAGACATCGTTAACTGCTGAGTAACGGGATCCAGGAACTGCCTTTTTGGAATAAACCCAAGGAAATTCAGCTTGTGTGAAATACAGAGTCAGACTCTAGTGATAGGACAAGGGATAATGGTTTTAAACTAAAAGAGGGTAGATTCAGATTAGATATGAGGAAGAAATGTTTTAAAATAGGGCTGGAAGTTTGATTTATGAGAACTATGGACTGTTTATGCAAAGAAGACAGGACTACAGACAGCAAGTCATCATTAGATTCAAGATATTTCTGAATACCTTTAAAGATGAAAGACTGGATTTTTGTCATCTGTGAGTTTAGTTGCCAACAAGTATTGGGTATCTATTAAAAGATGAGAAAAAAAGGTAAACAATGCTATGAGGATTGGTTTGCTTCATCTTGTAGAAATTCCTATACAAACAGTGTGAGAAATTAAAAATACAAGCGCTTGAGAATTTTGCAGTACTCTGCAAATTGATTCATTCAAGAATCAATTAATTTCTTATTGTTTGGACCAATTCATTTGTAGAAGGTGCAGTATTTCTTATTGTTTAAAGCAATTCATTTGCATGGGCTGAATACTCCCATGCTACAAGATGCTTAAATTGTGAAAAATAAGCCCTTTTTTCATGTTATTGGCAATGCACTGCAAGCAACAGCATACAAAAATAAACCATGATGCAAAAGATTTCATTAGCTTATTAGATTCTTAGAGATTAATATTAAAAAATGACAACATCCTTTGTAACAATAGGAGCTTTCCTTTGCAACAGCTAGTTTTAAAATGGAGTGTTGTTGTCCTTCTTATCATTTAGTACCAGATGAGAGTTATAAGAAAAGCACATCCTCTATCCAACAGCTGGGAACCCCAGCTTCATAGATAAGAAAGGTTGTTTGAGTTCTGACAAAAAATTGAAATGTCCTGAAAAATTTTCTAGGAATAATGGGATCTATATAGAAATGCAAAGGACAATTTAAGAGATTTGTATGGCCATTAATCTTATGTTTTAAGCTCATCATCGAAAATGTGCACCTAATTCAGGCTTGCTATAACTTACGCTTTCTTTTATATTTATGAATAATCATAGATAGATATTATTTGGCATTAGGAAAAAATTAAATTCGGTGATCAAAAAACCAAAAATAATTGGTTTGAGCTGAAGCTTTCAGGCTGGTATGTTGGCATTTTGGATGTTAAATTGAATGTGTGAAACTTAAATGGAAACCTTTTTAGTGGAACTGTGTGGAAAAGGGCATCTAGTGTACATTTTAAGATGTCTTTTCAGCTTATTTTTGGAAGAGAACAACTTACACTTCCTTTACTGTAATTCGTAAAGTTCTAGAGAATTATTGCTAAGCACTGCAACCTAAAGTCCTTGAAAATATAACTACCTAGAGTGGGAATGGATATATCCTTAGCTGCCACCACCATGTTCCTGTCCTGGCTGAAGGACTCTGAACAAGGCCATAAAACATTTAGCCCCCAGGCCTCTTTGGTCCAGCTTCAGCAATGTGTTTTGGCTCTCTCAAAAGGTCGTGAAGAGACACTGATTATAGCTTGGAAACAAGAAGCCTCTGTAAGTTTAGATACTAAATCCTTCACAGACTGTTTTTGAAATTGATCTAATACGGCCCAAGAAAATAAAACATTCCACTTACTTACATTTACTTAATCCTTCTCAGTAATATTACTAAAAAAATAAATGCATTTATGAATTTGTGATACAACAGTTGCTCTGCATACTATCTACTGCAAAGTGTCCCTGAATTACCCTGAGTGCAATGGTGGAGCAGCCCTTTGATCAATAGTCAGTGTGAATTCACCTTTTTTTTTTTCAGCCATTTACTTGGAAATCTTTAATAACTCCCATCTGAGGTCCTGTAGTAATCACAACTTTCCAGGGGAACAAAGGCCAGGGCACTTTTCAAAAGAAATATTTATCATCTTGTTTTAACCTGAAACAAAAATGGAAGCTGAAACATGGCTGTGGTCTTCTCCCAACAGCAGTGTGGTGTGGGGACTGCTTGGTGCACTACGAGTAAAGGAGAGGCTGATGTGCACTAAAAAGTAGGAAACTAAAATTTGCATCAGCAAAGTAGAACATATTCACCCATATAAGTCCCCATTAAGGGGATCTGTAGAGGGACGTTATGTAACTTTACATTCTGGAAAAAAATGAGGCTCAGAGAAAAGCAGCTAGAGAAAGCCCTGAATTATGCAGCTGCATAATTCTGGTTTTCTATTACTGTATAAATCAGTAAGTTTCTAGAATTCATGTGTTAGTAGATGGATGCTGTGAGTATATTGTAAAACACAAAACTAAAGGTTAAGTAATTTTCAGTTAGCTAAGAAACAGGTGAATTGCCTAGATTTTAAAAAAATCCTTATGTGACTGCTTATTAAGCAGTTATCACAAAACCTCTATATTGAGAAAAGTATTCCTTGGGTTTTAAGGTCCAGTACATTTGAAAGGCACTAGTAAGTCATATTTACATTTCTCAACATTTTTATTATAAAAGATTTTTTCTAACAAAAAGAAGCATTCCTAAAAAAGTCATCACCAGTGCTGTTTGTAGCAAGTCTTTGGAATACAACAATGAAAAAGTTGTCAAGCTGTGGAATCACCTTTTCCTTGTCTCTTAAAATTCCATTATGTTTAAGTCAAATATCAACATGCCTTTTTTGATCACTACATCTTTAAGGCAAAATTCAGCACTTTGCAAAGGTGTTTTTTGACTGTCAATATTTTAAAGGCTTAAACCCAGCCTATTACCAACATAACAAATGCAAAATAATGGGTGTGCTACTTAAAATGCTTAAGAAAGAGGAGAATGCACAGGAAATTTTGCTAAGTGACACCATGAGCTACAAGTCACTTTCCATGGCAGCTGATTGACTCAATAGCAGTATAAAGTCCCCCATGATTTATATCTCTGTTGCAGTGGTGAAGGAGCTGCAAAACATTGGAAAAACATTGCAATTGTACCTAATGAGAATTTTAAAAAGTTAAAGTTAAAAAGCTGTCATTTGCTCATAGAAGCCAAGTCCTAGAAGGGTTTAAGAACGCCGAATTTATGGTTACAAAGTGTCCTTGAGGCAGACCTCACCCATATGCTATGACATGCAAAGCTGTATGCACAGAACTGCCTCTCTCAGCCCTGTGAGTGCACAGAGGTGGAACAGACTCAAGATGGTGTGATTGATTACATGTCTGTCTGCTTCATTTTGCACCACAGATAACTTATTTTTTAATACAGGCTTTCTCTGGTAATTATAATAATTGGAATTAGGTAGTTGCATTTTTATGAATTTATCAAATATTTGAAGATATTTATCATCCGTCTCACATTTCATAATTTAGAAATGAACTGCAGAGGACAACTGAATTACAAAGTCTTTCCTATTTATGCTCCCTGTTTCCTCAGCCTTCTTCATCAAAAAAGAAAAAGAAATTAGAAAGAAAAAAAAAAAGGTCCTTCAGAGATGGTTCCTTATTCCTGGGATATGATTCAAAAGAGTTCCAGTCAGGGAAAAAGGTCCCCTATGAAGAGCAGCTTGCAGGATAGATGCTTTTGATTGTGCATTTCATAGGGAGGTTATTTCCTCCACAGCACTTCCATAATGGCCTGGCACACTTCAAATGCAATGGCAATATAAATGAGGAAAATAAATCAAAGGCATTTGGGGAAACTAAATTCTTTGGATATAAATTTTGCCTTTGGATATTATGAACACATGAATCAAAAATGGATGTCAAAAGAAGTGTGGAGTGAGTATCCACAGGAAGTGTTCAGTCTTTAAATTACTCACTGCACACAGCAATTAGTTAGGCAACAAACATTTTTAGCCATTACTCCCAGTGTAAAATAACCTTTAATAAACTCAAAGGAAGTACAGACTATCCATGTGTGTGGATACATAACTTTTTAGGCATGTTCACCAGATATAGTCACTGAGTGCACCACAATTTATTGCAAATCACTCAAGAGAAAAGCGAGTGCTTTGTACACTTAGGAATTCTTTCAGTCTATATGTACATTAACTTTACAGATATATTTTGAGGAAAATAAAGATCATTAATTAATTATTTCAAAATTCAATTCCAATTAAAAAGTCCCCTCTCCATTTTAGTAATACTCATCACTAAGGTTTTCTCTTCTGCCACTAAACCTATTGAGCTTCATGCACAGCAGTTAGGAAAGAGAAAACTTCTGGTCTTCATGTCAAGATGCACATTATGCCTTTGGAGACAGGGTATTTTTGTTTCCTGCTGCACATTTAATATTCCTCAGAATAAGGTTGTGTTAGTGTACCGTGTATCCCATACTGAACCCCTGGCTACTCGGGAAGCTTCAGCTGGAAAGAATGGCTTGCTTATGGGCCACTAGTGGCTCAAAGCAGAGTGGGTGCTTAAAGACATGGAGATTATCTACCTGTCTGAAGGGCTGCCCCAAGGCTGACTCCCTGCTGCCCTCTCAGCCTAAAGCAGTCAGCCATCCAGGGAAATGCTTCAGAAGCTCTACATCATTTTTACATCATTTGTCAAGTGACTGCTTAAGATTAGATCACCATTTCTAATAAAAAGTAATTTTACTCAAGCCATTAACATGAAGCAGCATATAAGTTACACATTTATATGAAGTGAAGCAAATCACCTACAGCACCTGCAAAAAATTATTTCCTAATTATTTTTACTCAAGAGAAGAATGGGAATCGTTAGGAAGAGAGGCTGTTTTGCAAAGGAATCCAAAGTAAATTCATTGTGTAATTCAGAATTGTATTAATATTTCTTCCATCTATCTTCTTTGACATCTTGATGTCTTTGATAAAAGATGCAAGTGTTGCAAATATGCCAATACAAATCAAACTTGCTGTCTAGCTCCCTAAAGTACTAACTAGAAGAGTATTAAAAGAGGCCATTATACTTTCTTTTTTAAGCCCTGGCTCGTTCTATTCCTGCTTGTTTTTTCTGTTTCTTCTTCTTCTGCTTAAAGCCTTAGCTCTGTGTAACCACTACTGAAGTACAGACCAGGTCCTGAAGGGCTTATACTCTAATTTAAGATAAATTTCAACAAGATTATAACAGAGCATGAGGGGAGCAAAGGCTAAGGAAAGACCCTGTCTAAACATACATGTATTACTATCTCTGCGCACAATTTGTTTCCTCTCCCCTTTTAAAGAATAAAGGTACACAACACCAAAATCGGGATATCTTTATTCAGTTTGGGGAATGCAGAACTAAATCAGCCAGTAGCACAAGAAAAATAATAGACCCCTTTACTCTTCACTCTCTTTTTCTCATTCTTGTGTTTGAAAATGAAGTTGCAGACATATTTTATTTTTTCTGCTGTTCAAATCCAGGGCGAATCGGGGTTCAATAATTCACAACTCATACGCACCAGAGTAAATGTCTCTACAGGCTGTGAGCTCTTACTAACAGAGAAAATACAGTGCTCTTTCTGCTGCATTTGCTCTATTAATTACAGAAATGTTTTCTCTGGGAAAACCAGGACATATCCTCCATATCCTCAGCACCATTTCCTACAGACAGTTTGCGAATCCCAAACCTATAATCCATGGTGTTCAAGTCTCCTACTTAAAAAGGCTCAGATTTCCCATGTTTTTTCTGTAAGATAAACGTTTAAAGGTACCTCATTTTTCAGTTATTGAACTGTTAAAGTCTGTCTCTTTCTACCATGCATTGTATTATCTCTGGCCCTTGAAGAACATGCTGGTATTTACAAGCACATAGTATGGTTTTTCTTATGGAGGTCGATCATTCTGAGATATTAAATGACTTCACTGACTATGTAGGGGATCTTATTGATTGTACCTTGGGATAATATTTGCATCTTTTGCTTTTTATCTATTTATTCACCGGATTACAGTTGCTTTAAAGCCAATTAGAATTAATACCAAAAATGTGAGCTATCTCACTGCTTACCTTCTGTATATAGGTTTTCTTACACTTTTACCAATAATGATTTATGCAAAGTCACCAAGACAGCTATTGCTTCCATTGTGGAGTTTATTATCTCCAAGATGAGCAGACAAGTCATTAAGCTCCCACAGAAGGATTAGCATAGAGAAAGATAACTGCATTGTGATTTTCTGGTTACATGGTTCAATACAATGATGGTTTAAGGAAGGAAAAGCCAATTCTAGCATTGTCATTATAGAACACTCTATGTTGTCAATAGGTAGTTATAAATACTATCTCCTGCAAGAGCTACTATTCCATAAAGAGGTCTTTCTATCATGCACCCATGTGATCAGTACTACATGAAAATAACTTGTGGAGAAAGGATTTATATTACATATTCCTTGGGCTGCTGGTGGATGAGAGGCTGGACATGAGCCAGTAATGTGCACTTCACAGCCCAGAAAGCCAAGTGTGTTCAGGCTGCACCAAAAGCAGAGTGAGCAGCAGGGCAAGGGAAGGGATTATGCCCCTCTGCTCTGCCCAGACCCACCTGCAGTGCTGCACTCAGTTTTGGTGTCCTCCACATAAAAAGGATGTGGACTTCAGTGTGGGTTGTGAGACACCCCAACAGGTTGCCCAGAGAAGCTGCAGATGCTCCATTGTTGAAGGCCAGGTTGGATGGGATACTTAGCTAAGAGGTCTAGCAATGGTGTTCCTGCCCATGGCATGGGATTTGGAAGTAGATGATCCTCAAGGTACCTTCCAGCCCAAACCATTCTGCAATTCTCTGAGTATGTAAAAATATTTTTCCAATTGTAACTTTTACCCTAAGTCCTGTAATGATGCAAACCTTCTATTGAATGTTCTCTTCACACCTGTGTACATTTTCTTGTAATAAACTAATTTCAAGTAACCAGCCAAATTAATCTCCACTTAGGGATCAAATTCTGGGTACTTTGCTCCAGCATTAATTCAAAATACATCCTACATCAAAATACATCCTACATCTTGCACTGACTATGCCCTGTCTGGCATATCTAGATTTTAGTATCTACTGCAAACCAGAAACATGATGTTTAAAATTTTACCACTTGATAATGAGGGTACATAGGAGGAAATAAAACATCTTCAATAAGGTTTTGTGCCTCATGTGGTATAAAAGAATAAAAAACTGCTTTTGTTCTGCAAGACACAGGGTGGGGAGCTCATTTGATTATAGGTTTTTGCAATCAGGAAAATATTTATTATTCAGTGAAGATAGATTTTTTAACCCAAGTTTTCACTAAGTCCAGCAGTGTCCACTATAGCCTGGCAGTCAGGACATATCTGAGATATCCCAATGAGGCCTAAATAGCATGTGGCTGGGGAACTACAGACTTTTGCAAGAGATGGGATCAGGGTACCACCACTCTCAACTGCATCATTATATCATGCTGTTACATTAAAAAAGTTGGAAGTGTTTCCAAGAAAATGAGACAAACACTGCTTTTAATTATAGGTCATATTTAAACCTTCATATTTAAAACTTCATATTCTGTTATAGGCCACATAGCTCATGTGATGTTGTCCTTACAGACCAACAAGTTATATGATACTTTGATGACTCTGAAACGTGGGATCTACACAGATTCAAGGGAAGGCAAAAAATAAATACAATGCCCTGATTCCTGAAGTGAAGATAAAATGGGACGACAGTGTCAGGGACTGGAAAAGGGAGTCTGTTCTGAGACATCTCGGGGATGTGGAATGTGGTAGGGCATGGGTCAGGCCTTGCTCTGTTGAGGTCCTCTGCCCCCCATGCCCAGGTTGGAAGGGACCTTAAAGATCATCTAATTCCAAAATAAATGGCTACAGAAATACATCCTTACACATCATGTAGATTCTTGGGTAAGAACATCTGTTCTAGACCTGTATGACTAAGTTAGATATGCTGCTGGTTTGTGGAAGAAGTGTTTGATGAGACTTTTTGACCCATGGTAAATGTACTGACTTCCAGAAGAGTGTGCCACAGCTCATTTAGTCTGTAGGAAGTAATTTGCCAGTCACCAGCTCACCAGTGTCCACTGGTCTAGAAGGATGAAGTACTAATGAAATATTAAAAATTAACAAAGAAAGTTTTATTTGATAAAAAATTTCCTCTGCAGTAGGTCAAGATGCATGAATTAATAGTTTCTAAACCCAGAAGGGGCTGTTATGATACCTTTGTAGTTAACATGGGGTAGAGCATCAAAATTCTTCCATGTGTTCAGCAACTGTTTTGACTACAGGAGTCTTTAAAAAAGATAATTTATGCTGATTTAAAGGCCTACACACTGGAGAATCTGCTCTATCTTTTGGTAACTTCCTGCAGCAGCTGAATGTTTTCACTCCTAAAAAAGTGTGCCAGACTTATTTTTGTCAGAATTCAGCTTGCAACTGTTGGACTGTTTTAGGGCCTTTATATCTTACATTAGTGTCTGCTGTCAAAAGAGCTGCCTCCAGTAAGTACTGCATTAAGTTATGTCTTAAACAACTGAAAAGATGAGTTTGAAACAGCCATTTTGAAGTGTATGAGTGATAAACTGAAAGTTTTATGCAAATTTTTGCACTCGATATTTTTATTCTGTTCAAATTGAAAAAGTTAAGCATGTCATCAAATACATCTGTACTTGGAATCATCAACATTAATTCAAAAGTAAACTGAACTTTGTTATAACTTTATTTAATGTTCTTTTCTTTCCTTCTATATCAATTGTTTGGAAAAAATATCAAATGTTATATAGCAAGGAATAAGTACTTAATATCTTAAGTTCATTTTTATATGCTCATTTAAAACTTTTCACTTTTTGTATTTTCAATGAAATGATGTTTTTATGAGTCATAACTTTAAGATCATATTATTATAAAGAATAAATTTTATAGGAATATAGGCTGCATTAGAGCTTTCAAGTGCTCAACATTGTGTTTTCCATGAAAAGATACTGATTTTAGAAATGGGGTTCATTATGATGTTGGAAATATTTGGACGGCTTGAGAAAAGGGTATTTTTGTAAAATCTTGTCAGTGGAAAGTGACTAGTATGTGCTAAAAATTAACAGGGGTTATTTAAGGCCTAATTAATTCCTCTGGGCTTTTAAGATATACTGAGCTTTTTAAGTGTTCACCACTAAATATTCTGCAGCAGTGCTTATAGTGTATAATGAATAACACTCAGCAGTGATAGCACAGCATCATCCTTATTCCTTCACAGCAAGTTTTTCTCAATTCATTCATCATGTCTTTCAGCTTCTTACAGTTACTCCATAAAATCAGCCCCACTCTATATTCAACAAAAAGGTTATCAAAAATAGAAATGCCTTGAATGTTAAATTTGTTTAGTAAGTATTACAGGTCTATGAATATGGAATACATGAGTTTATCATATGGAGTAGGGAAATATCCAAAAGGGATCAAGATCTGTCAAGTCAAATGGAAACCCAAAATATCTGTTCCCAAGCTAACAAATTCTTTCAGAAATATAGGTTCTTGTTTGGGTTTTTCACTTCTGGCATTGATATAGCCCATGTTCTCTATAATTATTGCTTTAGTTTCAGGAAGTTATTAGGTTTTTAATACAGCTCTTTAACATAAATTCTGAAGTTAATTATCAGCAACATCATGATCCTGTTTTAGTATTTTATTATAGATAGCTTGGCTGTCTGGATGTTGTCTAAATAAGAACTGGAGAGCATGGAGAATCATGCATTATGTCCCTTAGATGTTTATACTTGCAAATGGTTTTTAAACCTCTCTCAAATCAAGGGGAATTTTAAGGTAAATGAGGCAAATTTCCTTTCTTAGGTATAGATGATATACAATAAAAATACTGGAGAAAGTTTCTTACTGAAAGCACATATAGTAGTGGTGTTAGGAGGCAATGAAAAATATGAAATTAGTTATACACTAGAAGAGCAGACAGTAAATTAAGATAAAGTGAAAGCATTTAACTGTTCAAAGACCAAGAAACATAAAAATCAAAGTTAATATAGTTTTTCTCGCAGCTGTAGAGTAGCCCAGTAGCCCCTGAAAAAGCTCATTAATTTCAATGCAATTAACTATAATTAATATGACACCCCAGGAGTGTGTGCCCCTGAGGGATAATGTCAGCCCTTGGCTGTGACCTACTGTGTGATGTTATCTCAGCAGGACTCAAATTCCATACACCTCCTGAGCTAATAAAATTAAGGGTCCTTCAAAAGGCCACTTTGGTAACTTTGGTTATTGAATTTCACTTCCATGGTCCAGAACATTAGTAACACAATGAGTACAAATATGAAAAAAGAATGTATATAGTAAACTGATCACAAACTGATTCAGCAGCAGAGGGAGAGGACAGAGTAGTCAAACCGTGAACAGCATGTCATGCAATAGCAGAGCCCTGAAGACACATTTGGAAACAAAACAAAAACAAGAGGCTTTGAAGCCAGTTAGCAAAATGATGTGATCTATCACACTTAATCAGACTGAAGCTATCACCTAAAACACCTGCTGTTTTTATTATATCTAATTTACAGTAAGAAAATGCAAATTCTTGCTGAGAACTTAAGAGTTGGAGATAGCATGCTGCTGAAAATGTCCTTCAGCACCTTCTGTAGACAGGGTTAATTTATATTGTACCTTACAGATCCAAAGGAAATACAGAAATGGCTGGAGATTGCAAGGGCTGAGCTGGATGTTGGTTTGAGTACTACAAATAGGGTGAAGAAAAGGGGAGATTGATGCTAGGAACTGCTAAGATGACAAAGGGAGATCCTCTGGGTGTATTTGCTACAGTAGAACAGGGAATGTGGAAGTTGGCAAAGGAGGCAAGGTATCATGGAAACTATTGCTGTCTCACTGGCAAGCTGCAAATTGATCTTGGTGTCCCTGGAGCAACAAACCTGTCAAGAAACAGTAAGGGGGGGGCCATTCAAGAAGCTCAGAACACTTATAGTTGACTGAATCTGACGTGACCACACTAAGACAGAACCTTGGAAGGAATAAACTTTGGGCCCCAGACCAAACACTGTGGAGCTCATTAACCAGTTGTGCTATGCAGTGATGAAGCTGTGAAACAATGTTTTGTGAACCATCCCCTGTCAGGAAAGTGCTTGGTGATGCAAGGATCAGAGATTACATTATTTCTGATGTCAGAATGAAAATGCTTTAAAACCACCTAAACATGGAATCTTTCCCACCAGTAATAAAACTTGCTCAAAACAACATGGTTTTAATGACAAATTGTTTTCTCAAAATACCCATTTCAAAATGTTCCAATTTTAAGAACGTAAAAGAATCCCCTCTTTCTGTACATCATCACTTAGAAAGAGTCCAGATTTCAGCTTTATCTTTCAAGCTTTTGTAGTACTTGTGAACCTTGTTCACTGATGTATTTGATTGTAATGACATTCTACTTCAGAATTTACATGGTTATGTTTCATGTTCTCATCATTAATGTATCTGTGCCTGATTATGTATGACCCATGCAAAGGATTTGCTTTCTGCCTATAAAACACTCAATTCCAGCAGACTATAAAATAATCCTCTCACAGAGGTGTTTTTAACAGGTTTGAAGAAGGTATACAGCTGGGAAGCACATCATGTTAATGTTGGAGAGGCTCAGTGTATCTGGGTTTATTATGATGTTAATTATACAAATGGGCTTTTCCTTTTTTTTAAAGGAATCTCTTTTTAGTGTATATTTAATAAGTAAAACAACCATTTCTTGTTCAAAAATTCAAAATTCCTACCTACAAAAAGAATTTAGATCAACTTTTAACTAACAGAGTCTCTCGTTTTCCTCTCACTGTTAAGAAATCATCGAATCCCTGTACCTACAGATATCATTCTCTGAATATATTCTTTTTTGGTAACAAATGAGGTGACCAGATGTCCCACTTTTTCCAGCAAAAATGTAGTGTCCCTATTTTCTTTCTTCCTATATGGGTCACTCTATCCCAGGTTTCAAGTCCCTGTCAAACATCAAAGAAATGGCAACTCTGCAAGGAAAATATGAAAGAAATTTTCCTGAAAGCAGCAGGTTTGGATTTCCAATGTTTTAAACAGCTTTACAGCTTTGTATAAATTAAATCTTTTGGGATAAAAAAAAAAGCAACAAAAATACAAAAGAAAGTTTAAAAAGGCAATAGATCTCTGCTACAGCCCCAATGCAGTTCCACTCACACAGTCTGCTATGAGTGTTTTAATTTAATATTCATTAATCCATAGACCCATAGCTGGTATATGGAATTACATAATGCTTCTAATGACTCTGTTTGTTACTTACCTAATCCCTGAAGATTGTGATGGTGAAAAAGAAGGTGTTCACTATCGACACATGGAGTTTAATAGGGAGACTGGCCCAGAGCTGCTTTGAAACTCTAGATAAGCAAAGGCGAAGAAGATTTCTGACAGTACCAAAATCAAACAGGGGATCATATTAAAGGGGATAATGAGGAAAGACCAAATTTTCCAAGTCTTGCTCACATTTCTAATATTTGAAAAATTTGCCTTCCCATTAAAAGTTAAGCTTGTAGCTAAACAACTGTTGTCTCTTTAACCATGCATGCTGGCTGGGGTAGAGTTAATTTTGTTCACAGTGGTTGGTATGGGCCTATGTTTTGGATCTATGCTATAAGGGCTGATAGCATAGAGATGCTTTTGTTATTTTTGAGCAGAGCTTACAGAGCTAAGGACTTTACTGCTTTTTATACTGCCCTGTTGGCAAAGGAGGCTAGGAGGAGACACAGCCAGGACACACACCCCAACTAACCAAAGGGATATTCCAGACTGTAAAGCCTCAACATTTAAATATAAGGGGTGCACTGAGGTCCTTTAACTATGGTCTTTTAACCTTTAACTTGTGGTTAAATGAACCAAAAAAATACCAACCAGATATTCTCAAGATGTCAAAATCATTTTACTGACAAAATATAGAAAATCAAGGAACTTTGGCAAAATCCAATTAACAGAAAACACTTCTCACAGTATTAATTTGGCCCATTCAACTTAGCAAACTACAAAGCTGTTTGATGTTGTTACCCAAAATGTTCCAATAAAAGGGAATTAGAAGAAGAAAGAGAGAAGGAGAGAAAAGATAAGAAACATACATATATAGCTACCAGCTCCTGGGCTCCAGCATGGATCAGACACACGCTCCAGCAGAAGGCTCAGCTCATGCTCAGCTTTAAATACCCACTGGCCTCTGTGGGCCCACCCCCAAGGTGGGACTTCAGGTCACCTGGCCTCTCAGGAGCAGGCTTAGCCCTGTCTGAGGTGTGCCAATGACTGACAGCTCTGCCAGGCTGGGATACAGGCTCCAGGGGTGTTGGGGTGGGAGGGCAGTTCACCACCTTGGCAGGGCAAGGCCCAACCGGCCCCCTTGCCACACCCCAGAGGCATCCCAAAATGTCTGGATAAATCAACCTTTCCAGTCTGGCACAGACCATGTGGCAGCATGCTCAGCATGCAAAGTGAGAGGAGGAAGGGGGGACTTCTGGACTGATGGCATTTGTCTTCCAAGTCACCCTTATGCATGGAGTAGCCCTGCTCTCTCAGGGATGGCTGAACACCTGCCTGTCGATGGAAGTGGTGAATGAATTCCTTGTTTTGCTGTGTTTGCATGTGTGGCTTTTGCTTTCCCTACTAAGTTGTCTTTATCTCAACTCATGATTTTTCTGACTTTCACCCTTCCAGTTTTCTTCCTGATCATGCTGGCAGGGGAGTATTATGACCTGCCCTTGACGGTGGGTTAACTGAGGTTCTTGTCAATAATAGATCCCTTGGGGCAGTTTAGAATGAAACAACACTGAATGACCAGTGTTTATGAATACATGTATGGCAGGTTTATTTCAGAACAATTTGGTTGCAATGGAAAGGAAACATGCAGTCAGCTTGGTTATTATCTGTTGAAATATAGCAATATAAAAACATAAAAATAACACTTGAGAAAATGTACAAGGAAAAGAAAGAAAGGATAAGAGTAGAAAGATATCACCCATGGACTGGTCCAGATGAGACTTGATTGCTGCAGTTTTGGTGTCTGTTGATTGGAATGTTGCCCAGTCTTCATCCACTGGGGGTGGAGAAGCCTACAAAACACAAATTTCAGTGGGTTAATATATGCTCAGGGTCAGGTGGGAAGGCCCAGGCATCTCCCCTGATCAGGGAGTTTTATGTTGTCTGATGTTACCCTGTGGATCACGCGTAGTCCCCTGGTGGGAGGCTCCAGAAATAAGTCTGGGGGTGCTTCAGGGGTGTTTGATAGTTGGTGACACCTAACACAAGACAGCTGTCTCCCATGTCAGCATAGTGGGCCAGCTATACCCCATCAGAAAGGATGAATAACTGTAGGCCTATGTGTGAATGCCCCAATACCTTCCCCGAGGAGACTTTTATACCTGAACCAGTTGTGTTAAGGAAACCATAGGCATAATAAAAAGCACTATCCCACCTTGAAAAATCTTCTTATTGGCCTCTTCCCTTATCTGGCTCATAATTCAGCTGCTGCTAACAAAGGTCACTTTGTTGTGGTCAGCCTCCAGTGGTGGATGCTCGCCCCCTCTGCACCTAGGCTGTTCTTAGGCAGATCAGAGGTTTCACCATGTCCGGAACCCTCCTGCTCCCCTTCAGTTTGGGGAGGCGTCTGTGCAAACCTGGCCTCAGCAGAGCACCTGCTGCTTTTGCAAATGGGCAATTGTTTGAGTCATTAATCTTTAACATTTCAGTCTCTCACAGGGAGTGAGCCAGCGGCTGCGTGGGACTTCTGGCTGGGTTAAGCTACATCACCAATAAAAAGCAACTGCAGCTGATGTGTTTACAGGAAAAGTGGTTGATTGGATGCCAGTAAATGTCATTAGAAGGTGAGTGGGAAGTGGCCTATGTGCTAGAAGTTTGTTGGAAATCTACTTCCAAAACATGCCAGCGTTGGAAGACTAATATGTGTCCATGAGGTGATTACTCATTCATTATTTCTTTCCTGAGTATAACCTATATCATAATTTTTTGAGTTTATTTGTGGTGAGGACAGATTATAACCTTTCAGAGGGCAAATGGGTGGGGAGAATATACACACTCATTTTGGCAAGGAGTATTACTTACATGGATAGACACACTTTTATTTCAATCCTGTGAGGATTAAAAGAAGAGCTCAAGACAATGTTTGGAAAACATTTATCTATAGCCTTTTAAATGCTGTTCTTTTATGTGTTAAATTTATATATTCCAGCCCTTATCCTCGGACCAGTGTATTGCTCAAGGACCAGTTCTTGGAGCAGAAGCTGAATGTCCTATTTCAATTATTAACACAGTTTTAGGAATTCTAGGACCTCCTTTTGATTTTTCTAGTGCTAAATAAAATTTGAATGTAGAGACATTAATTTGACATTAGCATGTTTTTACACCATTACCATAAGGAACCTTTTTTCTGAGGCAATAGGTGAAAGCAAAAATCAGTATTTGATTTATTTATTTGCTTGTTTATTCAACACAGTTCATTCATCTTCTGTAAAATAAAATAACTATTTCATGAAGAGGCAGAATGCTGATAAAAAAGAAATCTTTGAAAGGTAAGATTGATGTATGTTGTATCTGAGAGATAAACACTCAAAGAGGATTCAAACACAAGGCTGTCTCACTGCATCTTGACTGCCCACCAGCTGTCATGGATGAAGAATATCAGCTTCTAGCACTGAAGAGGAGGTGGCACTTTGCATCCTCTCTGCACTTCCTGAGTAACCAGGTATTGCCTTATGGCTGAATGGTTCTGTAATGCTCTCTGGTGGGTGGACTGTGAAGGAAGGGTAAAATTTACCCCTTTGATTTTTCTCATTGTTTTCTGTCAGGGATATGTACAAAAATAATGAGGGAGATTCTTTGTTCCTTCCTACAGGGATTCCTCCTCTCCAAAGCAATTGCTAGTGGCTGGTGCCTTTGCCTCTCTCTGTCAGGAGTTGTATATTTCTGAAGTTTTCAGAATTACAGATTTTAGCCCAGTCCAAGGAACCATTTTTCCCTAAAAACAAAAGATGTTTCAGAAAGTAATAATTTTGACTGAATTTGTCTCTCACATCAATAACACACTAGAGTGACTCCTCTGGCAGAAATGGCTCACTTTAAGCTTTGTCCAGGACCAAGCAGCCATTTGTGCTTACACTTATTTATAATACTGAATGGATCCCTCTTTAAGCTGTTTCTAGGACAACACAATATTTTCAGGAAGAAAAGAGAGCCAGGTTCTTGTTCTACCTCCTGAAAACTAATCAAAGTTTTTCTCTGTTGCCACAGCCCCTGGCACTCACAACATGCTTCCACAGTTGGGCAGTTGTCGAGAGGAAACCACTGTCTGGTGAGCGAACCGTTGCTGTCTCACAATTTACCTGCCCTTCTCCATCTGTCTCCCCTCACCAGCTGTGCTTGAGCCCTTCAGGCAGGGACAGAAGAATTGGATGCACATAAAGTATCTCTTCAGTGCAACCCGTGTAAATAATTGTGTTGGGGTTCTCTAGAAGACAGAGAAGGAAAACAGATGCAATATTAAACTGTGCCCCATCAAAGGGAAAGAGCAGAAATGATCCTTGTATCCAGAAGAAGTTAGACTGTCAAAACTCTGTGCCCCTCCTTGGCTCCCACAAAACTGTATCAGGAGCCAAAGGGGACTGACAACTACAATTCCCTCTTACAGGTTTTTGTCAAGCTCTGTAGAACTGTATTTCAGAGTCTTTGACACTGACAGACTGACAAACACTAGGACTGTTATTTATTACATCAACTACCAAATGGGTTTGAATGCACATTTCCTTCAGCTTGTCTTCCTCCTAACCTCAAATATGGAGCTGCTGCAAAGTTTAGTGCATCTAAGATGACTACAGATAGTGAGGAAAGGTAGAATTTGTCACAGATGATCACATTTGTTTTGCAAAAATAAGTTTATGGTACTTGGCATAGCAATAAGAAAGCCAGGCTAGCTGGCCAGTCAGCCCTAAGAAACAGTGAACAGCATCTGTTTAAGTCTCTGAAGTAACACAATTCATGCATGGCATTAGGTTATGTTGCATCATTTAACACAACATAAACCTCACTTACCTTTTCCTCCCTTTCCCACTTTCTTCCAGTTTATTCTCACTCCAACTGGCTGCAAAAATGCATAACTGTCTTTGCTGCTTTAAAATTCCTGGGTTTTCCCCTCTAACTTTTTCAGCTAATGTAATTTTTTTTTGCATACTGCCTTTGTGGGAGCCACTGAACCCACATCCAAGTAGTGTTATCTTTCCCTTATGCATCTCATCATAAGACTTCTTTGTGGGTTTTTTTTACTGAAGTCCTATACAAAACTAAATTGTATTGTTATGTCTGAGACATTGTCATACAGGATGAGGCACAAATCATATTTAACCAAATTTAATGAAAGATTGCCATCAGGTGTCTAAATGTCTCACTTGCCTGTTTAGTTGAGTTATGGCAAACAATAGTACTCAGAAACTTAACATATGTAACAATTCAACAGTTTTTTTATTATCTGGACCTGTTTTGTGCAAGCTCTATTGAACTCATTTATAATAATGGGATTGAAAACACCCTAATTCAAATATAAAATAGATAGAAATATTTCTTATTTTTCTTGCTTCAGAATGATTGCTTCATTTAGAAATATTAATAAATCTGATAACTGAGTCCCTTCATTATAACATAATGCTCAGTTGCATAGGGAGCTATTCTTTATTCAGTGGGTTACACTGCAGGGTATCATGGGGAGAGAAGATGTATTAGCCTGTATTCAGAGTTTATATAAAAAAATGAAACTGCAGAATAATAGAATTGCATCTTTTATATAGTGCTGCTATTTGAAAACAGAAGGACAAGTTTTAAATGGGAAATTTTAATCAGTATCTGCTAGAAAAGTCACATGTGCATTTACCCAAGTGCCTGTCTGCCTTGCCACACAGTTGGGGTATGTCAGCTAAGCAGTTCTCAATAACAATCATTCAAAACAGAGGGGCCACTAGAAATTGTTCTTGTCTATACAATTTTATGGCTTCTGTCACATGTTTCTCATAGCCCAAATATTTTTCATTTATTTCAGAGGGAGAACCTGTGCTGCTAAATGGGTTTGTTTATTATAGTATATATGATGAACAGAAGCAGAGATAAAATGATGAAAGGGATGAACCAAAAAAACACACCAACCACAAATTTACTGGAGTTAATCACATCCATATAGTACATTTTCAGAGCATAGGGAGGGTCTGCACTGAGGAATGCTGCATCCAGAGGTCTACACAGTAGACTCAGGACTACACAGGTACTGCAGATGTGAGCAGCAGGAACAGTAGCTGCATATAAGAAGCAGCCGCTCGCTGCTCTTCCAGAGTTAATTAGCTCTTCTCTTCAAATGAGCTAATTAGCCTGGGCACAGCCCTGCACCGACATAACCATACCAGTCCTGGAGCTGACTCATTATCTGGCTTGATATCCTCTTCATTCATTTATGTGAATACTTGCACAGCTCTGAAGAAAAGTGTGCCTTGGTAGTTAGGTACCAGCTTCTGCACTAATTAGTGTCTGAACATTTTATGAAATGTGGAACAATTTCAAGAGGGAAAAAAATTCAATGTCTCGATGCTTAGTGGTTAGAACACTCACTTATAAGGAGGGAGGAAAGCAGATCAAATTCTTGTTTTCAGAAGCAAGTGTAGGTAACACCCTTCTAGGTTCATTTTTTCATGGTTAACAAAAGTGCTCTCAAAAGGTACAGAATCATAGAACCTAAAATAAATGGAATTATGGGGGGTTTGGGGTTTTTTTTGTTGTTCTTTGAAATGGTTGGTTCTTCCACTAAACCAAAATTCAATTACTAGCAGAGCCCTAATAGCAAATACAGATTATTGACTGCACTTGAGGCCAACCACAATGAACTACTGCCTGAGGGTTAAAGCCATTCCTGGGATTAGGTAATATTGCCTGAAGCAAATTGTAAAGAGGGCTTTAATACTTTTGAGCAATAGTTTGCTGCAATTTCCCTCAGACCTAGTCAGTGATTAATTAACCTTTTAGAATCTTCTGGGTTAATGGAAAGTTTGCTCTGGAAAGCTCCACAGATTGAAACATGAACCAAGATCATCTGCAATACCAGAATATACATGATCTTGGAAGAGGAACCACAGTTTTCAATGCTTGTCAGGCTCTTGCTTCAGCCTGAGGGCAGTAATATCCCCTGTTTGTAGTCAAATGAGCTCATGGGACATTATCTCAAATACTAAGAAAGGTTTTTGCATGTATAAAATAACCACTGTTTATCTTATAACCGATAATTATCTAAAACATGTCAGCTAAAATTCTACACATTTTTAATCAACACAGGTATAAGAGGGTCAGGAAATAGCTTCGTGAGAGATAGAGAGAGTGGATGCAAGAAGCCCAAATGAAGGAATGATCATCCGTATTCCTACCCACCTCAAATCCTGTGGATGTTTGGGTGGGATTTGTGCTGTTTCCAAGACAAGGAAAGATGTTTGTGAGTTGTATTTGATAGGTTTATCTGGGTAAATAAGGTTTTGAGGTAAAACCAAACTCCAAGCATGTGTTGGGAAAATAATTGTACTCCTTAGTAACAGCATCTTTAAAAGATTATCAGCTCAACAAGTGTCAAGAGTAAGTAAAACAATGCAATCCTAGCAGATGCCTGCTGACTGTCAGTAGCATGCTTATTGAAGATTTCAGCATTCCTAAGTTCTGAAATGGCTGCAAGTTAAGAGACTGTATTAAATGCAGATCACTTCTGAATCCCTAACTCCAGCACTGCAACAAGACATTTCAATGATGACACAATGAGTTACAGTCTGCCAGCTTGGCACAGATTCAAAGTGGCAGCAGCTGAGGTGTGCTTTAAAAATAGGGATTTTTTAAATTGGATTCAAAATCAATTAAAATCCCATTACAAACATAATTGTAGTGATACAAATCATGAAATAATATCTTTTACAATAAACTATAAAATTGAAGAAGCTTACATAATTAATACTATCTATTGCACAGATAGACCCATACCTTTCAATCATGTACAACCTACATGTCAAGAGAATGCCTTTGGAAAGTACAGAGTGCATTTTCAACAGGAGGTCAACATGTATTTCATAGGATTCTGAGTAGGTCTCTCTGGGTAGATTTGATTTCCCTCCCCTCCCCAAAGTTCCATATTAACCATTGCTTTTGGAGATTAAATGCCAGCATATCTAGACTGTAAAACAATGAGACATGCAACATGATGGTCAGCAACTCAGTAAAGCTACTGGCCATACATCACATTTTTGATCCCTGAATGAGAAAATAATCAGCCAATTTTCTGCTGGTGCAAAGTCAGTGCATGTCTTAGACAATGAAATCCCATCCTTTTTTATTGCGAAAGAATGTGCTTTAATTGCTTTCTGAGGGGAAAATAAGGAAGCAGGTAAAGAAAAAAACAAACATCTCTTACACCAAGTAGCAAGATTAAATTTTTAGTTTATTCCATCATTAATTCCGGTTTTTCTGAGCTGTCAGACTTACTTGGCCTCTTCTAGTAAAACCACCCCCATATTTTTAAGTTCTGGCATTCAGTTCTGACACAGCATGCTCTATTCAAAGTGGGATAACTATCTGTTTATTTTTGTGGTCTTGTAGATCTTTATGTGGATGTTTGTATTATGGCGACGAAATAATTGAATCAACCATTTTCCAAAGAGGTAAAATGAGGCCAACACCTTTAAAAACATCTCTTCAGATTTATAGTAAACTTAGCTTTTCAGTTTCTTCCTCACTAATCTTGTTTTATACAGCATTTTAAAAACAATATTGCATTAGTAAAAGCTGCCAGTCACAATAAATTATCAATTTTTCCTTTTTTAATATTTTGTGATGATGCTTTAAAAATATATTCCTGTAAAGATTAGGCATATAATTTAATTGTCCTTGTATCAGATGAAAAAAACCATGATTCCCCACAGCAGCCTATTGACTCCTTCAACCTTGCCTCTTGAAACCTTACTGAACACAGAAGCTGATACTGCAGGTTTTATATTTATAATGATTAATTAATTCTGCACTAAGCAATGTTCCTGACTGCAAGAACAAAATCCACTTTAGAAAACATAAATGACAGCTTGCCTAAAATAATTAACACCAGTGCTGATAGAATTGGGATGTTCTCCCTCTGCTTTACACTAGCGTATTTGAGAGAATTTAATTACTAATATTTCTGACTAGCAGAAGAATTGCATTAAAAAAGCACTTGATGTGGCAGGATTGAAAGCTCATTCAAAATATGTTACAGAAATATAATGGGGATGGGATAAACCCTGGTTGAAAATGGAGATATAATTAACCCACAGTTAAACATACTAGACTATTTCTATTTTTTCGAGGAAAGCAGATCGCATTAAAAATAACCTGCTTGGAAGTATCATCTCATTTCTCTGCCAGCCAAGCAGCCAGGTAGGGTTTGGCTGTGCAGCACAGCAACCTTGAACCCTGCTACCTCTGTGCAGAATAAGTCAGATAAGGTCTGTCCTGGTGACAGGATGGTTCCACCAGTGGGCAAAGCAGGCGTGCCTTCGCAGCCTGGGAAGGACCATCCTTCCTCCATAGCTGCAGCAGGAGCTCAGCTCTCACTTTTATTTGGGAGGGAGTTTTGCCTTTAGCATGCTGAATAATGTTAACCTACATGTTATTTTACATGGGGTCTTGAAACAGGACAACTCTTCCCTGGAAGGGGACAGTGGGTGCTTTTTGTGGGTGAAATGGCCTTATCCACCTCACCCACAATCCCACATTGTGAAACTGCTTACAGCATTTATTAAATTGTAAGCTCAAGTGACTGGTTCCTGTGATATAAAAAAAATATGGCAGGAACACAGGAGATTGCTGTATTTCCCTTCAAATTTCTGGAAAGATTACATAAAATTATGGTGAAAGTGCAGACACTCAGCCAGAGAAACTAACATGTCACACAGTCTCACTCAAAGTTAGGACTACTGTGGGTAAAAGGATGTGATTGTACCATCACAGCTTCCTCCTTGTTAATCTTTACCACACTAAAACCTCCCTATTTCACATGTTTATTATTTAAAAATAGGAGGATGGGTAATGAAATTCCTGTGAGTCCATCAAATCCTGTTGTGCAAACCCATATGGGTGATTGTTAATCAGGACTGACGTACATTTCCATATTACCACATTTGTACCAAGGGGTGCTTGTTGTTCCCTGGATGGAGCTCAGGAACTGCAACATCAGAGGTACAAGGTTATGAACATGTAAATACATAAAGCACACCCAGTTATTTTTTCTTAGATATTTTTCTTCCTCAGTAGATGAATGTCCTGAAAGCTGAGGAAATCAGGTATTGTAGTGTGTCCTTCCTGCCACTGGTAGATTTTTACCACAAATGTCATCTTTTCCTCTTTTATTGATTAGGGCTATCACAGAAAATCTCAGCACTACCAAGGGCCCAATTTTGGGAGGGATAAAGTCCATAAAGAGTGAATGGGCAGCCAGCTGGTCTATTTTCCAACATGTTCCATCTCCTCTAGTGGCTTGTAGGAATATGTTTTGCCTGCACACAGCCTTGCTTAAAGGTGCAATTTTGCCTTGCTAGTAAACTCATGCCTCTCACTTGTGAGTAGAAAAAGGGACAACCAGAAGGCTTGATTTACTGAAACAAATGCAGGCAGATGTAAATTGTCTTCCTAAGGCAGGACATTCTCTGCACCCTGGGTGGGATTCCTCCTAATGAGCAGTAGGAATTGGAAAGGGCATAAGAAGCAATCTGTAACCTCTCTTTAGCTATTCCTGCTTAATACTAATTATTACTTAATAATGCAAAGCACTTGTATTTCCTTTTAAATGTTAAAAGTGCTGTAAAAGAATTAACTGTTTAATTCTCAGGACACCCTTAAGAGGTGGGCATATGAGTACCATCTCCATTCCATTCTTCTTTCCATAATAAGGGAACAATTAAAATTAAATTGATCAGCTAACTTTATAGAGACCCTAATTCCTACAAATAGGAAATAATAGGCCTAAATGAGTACACTTCTGTGTGTTTAAAAGCAGTATTCATCAGATGGATTACAGCTGATTTTTCAATGTAATTAACTTTGTATCCAAAAATCAACTTTATTGGTTCACTTCTAGTATATTAAGCACAATAGGAGGGATGCCCCATTTTCTCTGGCAATAATCAGGTTCCCTTCAGCCTTGTAATTGATTCAAGCAGGAACCATATTATTGTCTAGTAAAACAGAGCATCCCTCCTATTATCCCTTAAGTAGCAGTCAGTCTGGGAAGAAAACAGTTACAATGATATATGAAGTTAAGACAGATGCCAACTAAATAGATATCTGAGTAAGCTAAAAAGAAAGAATTAAATAGTTTGAAAAATCAATAAAAGGTACTACTTCAGCTAACCACTGTGCATCTCATCAACTAAACTCTCATTATTGTTCATATCCTGACTGCCCCAATAACATCATACCCTGCACAAACATAGCAAGCCCAATGGCCTCACAATCTAATTTATCAGCTTTCACTTCTTTCCCACAATTTTTTGCATTCTCTCTCCTGTATTCTTGCTCCACTTCCCTCTATTTTGAAGTCTCCACAACATTTTCCTAGTGCTCCCTACTGCCAAAGGAGCAGAGGAGAACAGAACTGATTCCACTGCACCCTCTGTTACAGAAGCTCAGGTGCAGAGTTATGGCAAAACCAGCTTGGTCAGTATAATTTACATCTTTTTTTGGTTTAATTAAATTATAAATGCATGGTGATGCTGATAAAAATACTGGGAAATAAGCATAAGGGAAACAGTGCATTTCTGCCGGGCAAACAGATCTCTCAAGGATGATGGGTGTTATGTGTAGCTAACAGAGCTTGGACACAGCAAGAAGAATGAGGAAAATATGTCTCTTCTGGACATGAATCTGGTAAGTGGCTCATTTTCAATACCTACAGTGGAGTCTCTGAAAATTGAATCCATAGCAGTGAGTGACTCCTTCAAGAATTTCCAGGACTACCCTAGGCTAACATTGACAAAGGAAAGCAGGAATCTGACAAGTACTGTTTTAGCCAAAACATAAGGGTGCCTGTTTCTTAATAATGGAATGAACTTTTCTGAAATAAGAAGAGGCACTACATGTTTCCTATTTTGGGTTTGCTCCTGATCAGGTTTGGACAACAGACTCAGAAGAGAGGAGAGATAAGTGACCTGCTGGAGTTGCTCTGGTCAGCAGAGAAATCTGTGCTACATATTCTGGTACTGAGCTTGAAATTGTCACATCTTCACACAAGGGGAGTCACAAGCCTAAGTTATGTTTCAACACATGTATTGTCTAATTAGACCCCTGTGGCTTACAGGTTAAAAAAATTCCATCTTTCTGGAGACCCTGGAAGCTCAGGTTGTTATTGGTGAGCAACTCTCTATGGGATGTAGCTAAAGCACACCACATCCCAAGTGAGATAGTGCTGTCTGCACATGCAGTTCTCTTATGGTGTGTTCTGGTAAGAAATAAAGCACATGAACCCTCCCCTCCCAAGCCTTCAGCCAGGTCACACCACTCAACATGAAGAGAGGGCACCCCCTGAGACATGCTCTGCTTGCATCACTGGACAGGAGCAGGGGACAGTAACCTTGTTACACCAGCCACTGCCAGACATGAAACACATGCTCCACTTCCTGTGTGAAGACAAGCAGATTAGGATAAGCCATCTGCAACATCAGTTGTCCCATTTCATTGTTTTGGAAAAGCAAGGAAAACCCAGGGATGGACACTGCACTCAGCTGGGAAACACCACCTTTCTTCCCTGTCTGGGCTGGGCATGTGAATGTCTCTGTCCTAATTTGGGTACAGCAGAAGGCTCTCAGTGCCAAAGCCCATGGCTCAGACCTTGTCATGCACAAGGTGTACATGTAGAGAGCTTTTTGGATAATTGGTTAGCTGAGAAAGGACATTTCGATGTGATACCAATGGATAAGGATAGGGGAAACAAGCTGGGAACTGAGTAACCAGTGTCCAATCACTGACAAAGGTCACAGTGACCTTCCCTGAAACGGGAAGACGGGGGAGAAAATCGCATGCCAGAAAATGTAGTTATCTTAGGTAGAAAAGTTAGAAGAATGCAAACATAGAAGCAAAATAATTGTTAGAAGACAGAAGTAGGTGTGGTTGATCTAAGTGTGCTTTAACCAATAATGAGCTCAGCTTTTGCAATATGTATAAGCTTCATTAACACCAATATAAATGTGTGTGGGTTTTCAATAAACTTCGGGATTTGCTATTCATCGCATATGGTGTGTCGCATTTCTCCCGCCGCTCACGACATGTACACGTACTTAAAGCAACTTCTAGTGAAGAAGAGGGAGAAAAATACTCCCTTTTTAGCAGATTTGGCAACATTGCAGTTATACTTATTCTGATCTGTCCCTGAGTAGCTTTCATGCCTTTCTTTCTTCTTTGCCCCTTGCAATCCCTTCATTGAAAGAAAAATCTATCATCTGTTCATTCTCAAAACAGACTTAAGAGCCATTATTTGTGGGAACCAGATGTTAATGATTCCAGAGCAGTTATTTTACTTTGCTAAATCTTAAGTAAGAGCATGACATGTAAAGTGGGGAGGAGGGAGGCCTGTTATTTTCTTGCAGCTAAATGCGATGCACTTGACTTTTGTAATTGCTGTCACTATTTGGCAGAGTTGCACATTTAGGAGGACATCTGAAATATGTACAAACTTCCCTTTCACTCTCTCCAAGCCATCAGTTTAGCAGCAAATAATCAAAAGGATGAGTTAAAAGAGAATTGAATAATGCCAGTCCAGTTCAGTACTGACCTGCAGCTTGCATAATTCAAATATAGCTACTAAATTTGCTTAACTCAATCTCTACTGTCTTCTCCTTTAGACATGGTATGATAGCTGCAGTCATGCAGGCTTCTAATATCCCTCACTTATCAATGAGAGCAGGAATATCAAGTCCATTCCATTTGTCAAAAAGATTTATTTAAAATAATTTGGCCGCAAAAGTTCAGATCAAGCAGATGCAGACAGCAGGGGGATTGCAAACCTAAAGCCAAAAGAGTATTCTTGAAGAAACATAAGGCATTATTGTGGTTAATACAGTTAAAATTTCCTTTTTGCTTATAATATTAAACATAATTAATGCTCCCCAGGAGGGTTATTGACCAGGGCAGAACATCAAGAACATTATCTCAATCTTGTACCACAATTTAAGAATAAAGAATGATATTTCATTTTACCTTTCATCTTTTCTGTGAAACAGAAAACAAATTCTTTCCCATTTAATTTCAGAAGAAGGAAGTCCTTTCCACCCTTTATCTGAGATCCTTCTTAAAACCTTGATTATTATTCTAAGCAACTCCATTTTAGCTAGTTCTAAGGCATTATCCTACTGATTCTACCAAATCCTTTCAGGGATTCTGCTCTTGAAAGGTTTGAGGTGGTGTTCTTACTCCTAATAAAGCTGGATGTAAATATAAAGAAAAAAAATACAAATAACTCCTCAATGTTTTGATTTTTTAATTAAATTTTATACATTTCTTTCTTTGGTCCTGCACTGCTCAAATTTTTCTAGATTAGAATGTTAATTCAAGCATGGAAAAATTATTAATCCCATATAGAAGTGAATAGGTACTTGGATAACAAAGTGACAGTCAAACCCTTTTCATTAGAGTGTAGCATCTTCCTAGACAGGTCTGTGAAGAGTCTGTGTAAAGTGTTACAAGGAGCACAATGACTGTGTTGTTTCTTCATTTCATCTGTACTAAAGGTTCAGCCAAGAAATCAGTCCAGAAAAGCAGTCTATATCAACAAGACATCTTCTTTCCAAAAAACTGATCATTTTCTTTGTCAATGAGATTTAGGCAGGTATTTATTGAATATCATTATCTGCCTCTCCCAAAGCATTTTGGTGTAGAAATGCAGAAAGCTTTCCTGTACTTAGTTTCCCACATTTTCTGAATCCCACCTTAATTTTCAATGTCTAAATTATTTGGGAGCTGTTTCTTTAGTGTTCAAAAGTGAATGTTCCTTGTCACCATGTTTATAGCTTACTACAGCAGCATTAAAAGACAAGCTAATCATTTCAGGTATTCAGATAGTGTTTATGTCTGAAGGATGTGGGCACACCTGATCAGGAGGGATCATCTAGTGAATATGACTGAAGGTTTGCATGTGATTTCTTTTTTTTATTTTCCTGCCAGAATTAGGGTTTTCTTCTGAAAGCAAGTTACTGGGATTCTTTTTAAATTTTGTTTTAAGGTAAATTTTTGAGCTTCAGTGAATACCAAAAAGGATGCTATTTTGTCACTAACAATAAATCAAAACACCTTTTCCCCAGATAGTTCATCTTTGCTATTTTTAATTGTGACTTCATCAATGACTGTCCTCTTACCCACAGTGGAAGCAATTAATCTGCTTTATGAACAAAGTCATTGGACTAGCAACTGAGAGATGTGGGCATCCAAGTAGTTCAAACAAAGCTACAAGGTTCTGTCCTGGAAGCAAAGGAAGTGACCTGGAATCTAAACTTAGCCTGCTGCAAGTAAAATCTTAAGGAATAAAGATTGTGAGCTGGAAGAAAAGAGAATGAGCTTATTTAGTACAAGGTGATGTGAAGCTTCAAGGGTCAAGGAAACTGCTTGTGGTTTCTCTCCATTCTTGAAGAACAGATGAGATGTCCATGGGGCTAAATAAAACAGATTATACAAAAAATATATTTGAGTTTTAGCACTAATTTAGCACTAATTTAGCTCAGCAAAACTAAACCAGAACACCACAAATCCATAAGACCTTGGAAATAGGTAAAAGGGAGCAAAATTATTGTAACCTATAATACTGTCTGCCCTCTTTTCATTGACGCAGCCAGAACCTAGCAAGCTTCAGACTCCGTTTTGCTAAAAGCCTAGAGATTTAGAGTCACAAAAATATATGTAATGCAGACCAAAACACAGGAAAGCAAGGCCATTGTAGTTTACTTGCCTTTGGTACCTAGTAACCTTAATATAAAGCACTGAAGTTTTATGAGATTTGACAGAATAAATAGATTTGTATCAGAGCATACCTCTCCTCTCCTTTCCTCTGAACCTCAATTAATAGCACAGGCAGTTAAATGTAGAGGAGCTCATTAATCTGTCTGTATCTGGAGTGTCTTACACAGATACCATGCTAATCAATGCCTGCAAGGTAGTTAGCATTGTGCTTATGTAAGCAGCACTGCACAGGCACAAAGTCTACTGTTCTTTACTTGCACAGTGTTTGAACTAATATTTATTTAATTTTGTTTAATAGTGTCAGTAGGCAGTCAGAAACTGTTAGCCTTTTTTGTAGGAGGTGAGTAAATTGAAATCATAAAACAACACAATTAACTGAAGATCATTTTACTCTGAAAATTTCTCACTCTGAATAGAGTTTAAATGCTGAAGAACAGTAATGCAGGAAAAAAATATTGCACTTCACCCCCATTTCTTGTGCTGTGAGAAACTTATGTGAAGGAGCCAAACTCTTACTGTTGCCTTTAATATGGTTAAATGTTTTCTACCCTTCCAGTTTATAAGGCAGGAAATTGTAAGTGTATTTTTCATGGCATAAAATAAACGCTGTACATCTTTAATTAGCAATGTCTATCAGTGTTGGGGGTAATGCAGACATAAATAAAAGCTACAGATGCTGCTATGCATTCAGCATAAAGCAGAGCATAGATGTAAAGATTAATAAATGAAAGGAAATCAAAAAGTTTCTGCTGAGTGCCACAAACAGCTGCACTGAGAACAGCTACTCTTTCACTGAGGCATTAAGCTCAAAGCATTACAAATATGACAAAAAATGAGATTTTTATACAGAACTAAGTATTGTTCAGTGATAAAAATAGCTTTCTTCATTCTTGCTTAAACAGAAGGGAAGCACCTAACAGTAGTAAAGGTCCTTATCAGCAGAGAACAATAAAAAACTGATGGAGGGAAGTGATCTTTCTCATCTCAGAGGACTACTACAGTTGTTATATTATGCTTGTTGCAGATTATCTATATGCAAGACTCTACACTATCTTTCAGATTAATTTAGCAGTTTAGGAATTCATGATACCTTTTGGGGAAGTGACTCAATTTGGAGATTCCTAGTGAGTGGAAATGAAGGCAGTAGCTTTCATCTCAGTACAGCCTGCATGCTGTAAACATTTGAATGATGCGATGCAGCTGTGAGTTTTTTACAAATATTCGACAGCAGCAGTTATATAAATCTCCAATATGATTTTGATACAAAAAATCAATAACATAAAAGGGTTGAATTTCATATTTGGGGAAGTGAAGAACTGAGAATCTCTCTCTCTGCTGCAGACTGCCTACAGGGCTCCTATTGCCACAGACCCAGGCACAGGGACCCCACTCTGGGCCTCAGATGGGCTTCTGTCCCATTGCCTTTGAAGTCCAGTGGCACAAGCTGAACTGATTGTATCACATCAGGGTGAGGCAGCAGCTCTTGAGAGACTGGAAAGCAAGGCCTTCCTGCTCCAAACAGGATTGGGTCCCTCTGTGTCAAAGCCATGGGCAAATTTCTGAACACATTTGTATGAGTTCATCCTACACAGGGCTGCCATTGCTTCTGCTATCCAACCCAGAGTAAGTGCTTTTAAAGCAGCCTGTGCTGCTTTGAGTTGCTTGCCAAACTTCACAGTTCAACTGAGGCATAGACATCCAGCTGTTTATACCTCTCTCTGAGAAATCTTTTATATTAACTTCCCCATATTTGCCCTTAGCCCAAGACCTGATGTCCCTAAAAGTTTAAATAAAGTCAATTAATCAGATGGGAAATCAGAAACATTGAGAATAATGGATTTATTGTGCTGCATGCAGAGTTTTGGATACAGCTTTGCCACATATATTCCAAAAGGAAAGGTTTGTGACATTTATAAATGTAATCTCTCCCAACAGACAGATCTAGACTAAATGTGCTATGATGATTATTAAGATAAATAATCAGAATGATTATAAAATGGAGAGTGGGTTTGTGTATGTGGAAGATGAATTTTATGTCAAATTAATGTAGAAGTAACTGTCTACGGAGACAAAGCAAATACTTTAATTGCATAGGGCATGGTGTTTTGTCTGTTGTTTAACTCTACAGTCATATATCAGACTGATGAGTGAATTTTAAACACAGAACCAGATACTGCTATAGCTTCTGAGAAATAATCTCCTAACTAAAGGAAGAGAGGCATTCAGACAACCAAAGTCAGTCTATCAGTCATAAACTGGCAGCCAAACTGTGGAACTTCCCCAGTACTAATAGAAATGCTTCTGTTTCAACTGCATGGAATTCTCTTTGCTCTGGACCCATACATACTTCTCAGGAGTAGATAAATTCATGTGTAATGTATCACTGGTTTCAGTTTCATCATGATGAACCCACAGGGTGAATTACATAGTCCATCCTGTGTTTTACAGAAAAGCTAAATTACAATGTGCCCTCTATGTGGTCCAGGGGATATTGATTAAACTGCTTCAGAGTTTGAAGAAGAAAAAAATAATGTACTGATTTTCCTCATCTACATCTTTTCTTCTCATCTTCCCATTTTGTGGCAATAATTAATTTGCAGTAGTCAACAAGACTTATTTTCTTGCTTGAAATGTCACACTTGTGATTTTATAAGAAACTTCTGGA
This sequence comes from Agelaius phoeniceus, assembly GCF_051311805.1. Taxonomy (NCBI): domain Eukaryota; kingdom Metazoa; phylum Chordata; class Aves; order Passeriformes; family Icteridae; genus Agelaius; species Agelaius phoeniceus. The sequence continues at coordinate 57,070,259 of NC_135268.1, forward strand.
GATCTGGGAGCGTATTCTTCCCTTAACAGAATGTCTTTGGGAACTCTTGTTCCTCATTCTTTTCTTAGCTTGAATAACAGACATTGTCTTAATGCCTGTTTGCTTGCAACTTGTAAGCACACAGATATGTGAAAAAAGAAAGCCCACAGAGACGCTCCAATATTGCAGGGTAAGCTGAAGTGAGAAATACTTAATGCCATTCCAGAGATTCACTGGCAAAAAGCTGCAAATGAAAATTATTGCAATGAGTATAAAATTATTATAAAACTGTCACATTTCTAATATTTCATATCACTTCTGACCATAAGCTCCACAGCTATAAAAGCAATATCTTTTGCTCTTCCATGTGCACAGATGATGGTTTGCATTCTTCAGGGCTTATCACGTTAAAATGCCTTTAATTATGTCCCAGACAGCTGTTCAGAATGTACTCTTAAACCTCTTCAAGGTCAAAACCTTTCTTCTTTCTTCTTCTTTCATCATTCTATGTTTTCTGTTTGATTCACATAATATCTCTACTGTTCTTGGGAATCACTGTGCAGCCCATAGCCCACACTGCCATATGACTTCATCGACTGCCCCTACAGGTGCAGGTGCTGATGTACTGAGGATCCTTTGCTAATCCTTAAAGGTCAGATAGATTGAAAACTTATGCATGCTCTTATTTCATATTTGAAAAAGGTAGTAATATTGTTAAGGTACCCTTTCTCTTCCCCCCTGTCTTCTCCTGTACCTGGGGACATGAATGTACTCTTAAACATATGGTAAACAGAGGGAGCATCTTACAAAATTGTGTTTCAATGACATATTGCAATGAAAATGTGGAAGAAAGCATGAGTTCCAGTCACACCCACAACTAGGCACCTTGTGAACCCCAGCCTGGGCATGGTTTGTGTTGAATTCAAAGAATTGCTAGCTATGTGGCACACACTAATAGACTCTACTCCCAAAACATTAATTTAAGCTCAGACACAAAATCTCAAGAATCTTCTTCATGGATCACTGCACTTGTTAACAAGTATCAAATAGGATAAATTGTGTGTTATAGCACTGTCTACTAGCTTTGCTCTATTTAAGTCTTTCAGTGTTTCTATTATTATAACACCCCTTTCTAAGTGAATGATAGCATTCACCAATTTTAAAAAAGTGATATAAATATAAATTTTCCCTTTAAGTACATTTGTTCCTTATGAAATATTCTGACCACTGTATATGCTGGAACTTCAAGGAAAGAAACTTCTTCAATCTGAAGAAATTCCAAACTTCCCCAATCTTTAGAGCCTCTCTTGCAGTGTCCTCAGATAGACACAGAAGGCCCATTGTGAATAAATTACTGCAAATATGCTTCAGTTCATTAACTGAATCCATAATAAAATGAACTTCTTAAAAAGTGTAAGCTACTATACACAGTAAGATAAACAAATACATTGACTCTGTTAAATATAAAATTAAGGGCTATCATTAAAACCAAACTGAATGTAAGTCTATATTTCATTCATATAGCTATGAGTCAGAAAAGGAACCATGCCTTTGAAATGAATAAAAATTAGCATAACAATGAAATAAAATGCAGTCACTGGAAAAAAATGACCTTAACTTTCATTTAATACAATAGCTAAGTATAACAACTTTCCCAGTCCCAACAAACTTTCCAGTATGTATATCACATTCAAACAAATAACAAGTCATGTCTTATCAAATCCATCTTATACAGGCTTTATACCATTATTGAAAAAGAAAAATAATATTTTATTCTTCTGGTAACTTAAAGGACAGTTTTCCTTACCATAAATTTGAACAGGGCTGTAATTTTTAGTTAGATACTGGGAGGAAATAAAAACAAGTATTCTTGTTTTCTTTAGAAAATGGAATTTTATAATTTCCTTTCTTGGTAACTGTTACATACTTACTTTTCTTTCCATTCTACTAAAAATTGAATTCAATTTCAGTTTGTTATCTTCAGAAGATAGATCTAAACCAAAAAGAAAAGTACAAACAGTATGCATGCTGCAATGTCAATAAGAAAACATAATGGGTCATAACAGATAGGATAACAAATCATTGTTTAATTTATTCATCAGTGGCTTGGATGAAGGGCCAGATGCCTCCTCAGCAAGTTCATGGATGACATAAAGTGGGTAGAAGCTTTGGACTGATCCCCCTGAGTGCTGTGCAGCCCTTCAGGAGGACCTGGGCAGATTTGGGAGATGGGCAGGAAGGGACCATTTGAAATTCAACAAAGGCAAATGCAGGGTCCTGCACCTGGGGAAGAGTAACCCCAGGGACCAGCACACACTTGGGGCCAAACTGCTGGAAAGCAGCTCTGCAAAGAAGGACCTGGTGGACAGCAAGTGTCCATGAGCCAGCAGTGCCCTTGTGGCCAGGAGGGCCAGTGGTACCCTGGGGTGCATTAGGGAGAGCATTGCCAGCAGGCTGAGGGAGGTGATCCTGCCCCTCTACTCAGCCCTGGTGAAGCTCATCTGGAGTTCTGTGTCCAGTTCTGGGCTCCTCAGTACAAGAGAGACATGGAGCTCCTGGAACAGGCCCAGAGGAGGGTGACAAAGATGCTGAAGGGATTGGAACATCTCTGTTGTGAGGACAGGCTGAGGGAGCTGGGCCTGTTCAGCCTTGAGAAGACACAACTGGGAGGGGAGCTCATCAATGTCTGTCAGTACCCCAAGGGAGGGTGGCAGGAGGATGGAGCCAGGCTCTGCTCAGTGGAGCCAAGCAACAGGACCAGAGGCAGTGGGCAGAAACTGATGCACAGGAAGTTCCACCTGAGCATGGTGAAGACTTCTGTGTGTGTGACTGCACATGGAACAGAGAGGTTGTGGAGTCTCCCTCACTGGTAATATTCAAGAACCACCCAGACACAATCCTGTGCCACGTGCTCTAGGATGACCCTGCTTGAGCAATTCTGTGATTATGGAATTGGTGCATATATGGACACACACACCAGCTAGATGTACTTGTGAACTATTCCTGAGCTGATTATGACTTACTTTTGTATTTTTGTATATATTTTTTTTGAAACCTTCATGCTCAGGAGTGACTTGTCCCCATCTATTAAACAATCCTGGAGATAAATCTAAAAAATGAGTAAGATCTTTTAAAACTCTGCTTATATAGGGTTTGTTAATTTACATTTTTGTGGTGTCAAATTGAAAGGGATGGATTTTTACATAGGAATGATGCAGCTGATTACTCAAAAGTCAGAAGTCTATTTTTACAATAATTCCCCCTTCTCTTCTTAACCTGCAGTAATATTAAATAATTAGATTTTAAATTTCCTTTTTGATATATTTTTCTAGATGATACCATGCCCTTTAAAACCAAGCATTATTTATAGCACAAAAAGCACAAAGATTCCTGACCCAGAACTATATCATTAGAGGAGAATGAAAGAAGCTAGTCCATCAAAGTGTAGGATATTAAACAGCTTTGTTTGTCTAGAAAATGCATAATCAGCCCTTCAAACTTTTGTTGTGTTACCTGTAATTAATACTAATTAAGGCTGAAGCTCTCAAATATGAAATGGTTGAGAAAATCTGCAGGGTTTGGTTTCCTATTTGTCAACTTTTATTTGAAAACAGCAGGTTAAATTCTGATCTGAGGAATGTTTAGCCTCAAACTATCCCGCAGATTGTTTTGTATCTATGTAATTGCCAGACTGCTTTGGTCAAAACTCCTTAACACTTTTTATTGCTAATTTTGGCAATAAACCTGTTAATTAGTTAATTGCAAAACATTAGTGAATCAAGTAAAAAGGACCCATCTGTTTATAAAATAAGATTTCTTCTGGGCATAACATTTACAAACCACAGTGGTAGACACCATACATCTATTTTTTGATAAAGTCTTTCACTTCTTTTAGAGCTAAAATGTGACTTCAAAGGAGATTTGTAATATATCATGCACAGTTAATACCATCACAATCTTAATATCATTGGGGGACTTGAGAGAGCAGAGAGGAGCTATAGTCCCTCTCTTTTTTGTGCCACTGACGTGAACCGGGCGTAGACTGACAGCAGCCACAGAGGTGGCTCTATGAAAGGCTCAGTTCTCAGAGCAGACTCACAGTATCTCCAGCTGGAGAAGAGTTTTAAGACTACAGCACATCTAGCATTGTCATAAGGATTATTTTCATGGGCAGACTTAGAAGCCAAGTGAAGTACCAGGTTTGAGGGAATTTTACTATTGACTTGAATGGGAGCAGGATCACAGATTTTTTCAGGTGAATGTGTAAGTAGTCTAGGAATCTTACACTGCTGCTACTTATCTCTTCCATGGCCAATTAAGTAGGCTTCTTTTCTCAGAACTGTCAATGTGGCAGCTTTCATGAGCACTAAATTAATCCTTTAAAGGAAAAATATGTTAAAAAATGTAATATATGTTCTGATTTAAAGATACTATAAAAAAGGACCTATTTTCAATACAGAAAACAAATCTCTTGTATATTCATGTGGATTACAGAGTATTTTTGTTACCAAAATATTACATTTCTTTTATCAGAGCAAAGTAAAGATGATACAATATTCTCAACTGAGATTAAAATATGTAAGAATGGAATATTGATAGCAACATATAATATAAAGGAGGATTGGATGATGTACTATGGGAGCTGATAAGAATTATATGGCTTCTAGCAGAGAAGTAAAATGACATAAAAAGATACAGACTGATGGCAATAGGAAATGCATCTATAAGGGGATCACAGGAGTAAACAGAGAATAGTTTGTATAACAGCAGACAGGCATTTAAGGGATAATGCTAATTGAATTATGCATTGTAGCCAGGTAGAGTAGACTGATGCTTCCAAATGTTAAAAAGAGGCTGAGGCATCTCAGCTTGGAGTGGTAGCCTCCACTGCCCCAGGTCTTTCCCCAAGAGTTTTACAATCAATATAAAATGCATTGCTTAGTGCTGTTTTATTGGTGGCCATTGGGGCCTGCTAATTCCACTTGGGATGCAAGGAAGGTACAAATGGGTCCTTAAGAAGATGGGTAAATAGACCAAGTATAAGAGTGGAAAATCATATGAGACCCACTCCAGAAGCTGTGGAGAAAACTACTACACATTTCTCGTGGGGAGAGAAAATGTTGCCTTAGCATGTGACTCATCTAAAATCAGACACCTAACAAAAACTATTCAGTTAGACACCCTGTAAGGTTAAAGGAGAGATCAGAGGACACTTTTAAAGTATAGTCTAGACTGTCCATCTTTCATTTCTGTCATGGGGGGATACGATCTTCAGGCTGCTGAAAACCAAGCAGCACATCAGTGGAGGAACCCAGGATCAGGTTTAAGAAATGGCTGACATGATTTGAAATTAAGAGGCAGGTGCAGTTCACTAGCACCTCACCTATGCTGAGTCTGCCCAGGAGAGCAGCTAGAGTGGGTTAGATGACACAGCCTGGGAGGCACCTCTGTCTGCCTTGCCTCCAGTATGAAGCTGGCCATACCACTGGCTGAAGAGCTTAATAATAATTTAAGTACATACAATGAGGAAGCCTGCCTGCTTCCAGAAACCTAACCTCTGCAGCAGCATTTGGAGCCTGAAGCAAGAAGTCTGGGTTACCCTGCACAGCACCCACCAAAAGAGGGGGTTCTGCAAGAGGGGATGTCCTTTGGGCACAGACACCACTGATAGCCCCAGGCAGGGATCAGGGAGCTCAAAGCACGCCTCCACCTGTCGTTCCTCAGATCCTTCTGTAGGAATTAGGACCCTGCAGGTGTACAAGGGACATACTTTCTGGCATGGTTTGGGAATGGTATTTTCCAATTTAGTACTCCTGCTAAAACCATGCTGCTTTCCCTCCAACTGAAAGCACAAAAGGCAAAGATCACAGGTTGAGATAAGAATGATTTACTGGAAACATCAGTGGGATAGGAAAATGAACAGTGACAGCAACCATGTTAAAAACAAGAGGTATAAGACAAAGAAACAATTACAAGGAAAGCCTGTGATGATACCAATTCAGCTCTTTCCCACCACATTCTCTCCCAACCAGAAAGAATGCCCTTCTCTTCAGGAGATAGTTCCTTCCGCCCACCCAGTCCCCTGTAATGATGTGAGTGGGGATATATAACATGTACAGGGGACACCCAGTCCCCTGTAATGATGTGAGTGGGAATAACAACTGGGTCCTGGCCACATCCCCTCAGCAACTCCCTCTCCTAGCTCATGCAAAAATTTAACCCTATCTTGGTTTAAAGCACTTCTCACTTCCCTGGTGAGACATGAGATTGGTGGCACATGAAGGAGTGGAGGTGATGGAAACACCCGGCAGCACACCGAGCTGGGCACAGCTCTGGAGCAGGAACTGCAGCAAGGAGACCTTGAGATGACTACCAAAATGCAGCAAGACCAGGCTGGCATTAAACAAATCCACAGAATATGGGATGAACACCTTCCTGGCAGAAATTTCTTTACAAGCACTCAAGCATTGAGACTGCTCATCAGGTATGACCAGTCTTTGAACAAGGACATGAGACCCACTGCCAGGAGGTACCTGATGGGGAGCAAAATGAATTATTTGTGAGAAGGGGTAAGGAACAACTCACAGCACTAATCTTAAGTTGCAAAAATGTTTTCACAATGTCAGAATTTTAAATGGGGAAGTACTAATTTGATCTTAAACCACTGATGTGCTTTTGAAACAGTCTGCAGGAGGCTGCAGTGATCCAGTGAGGCTGCAACTGCTACAGGTGGCTTGGGGAGTGGGGGCACAGACAGATCTACAGAAAGTATGGGTGGCAGGATGGAGCTGAGAGGCTCATTTTTAAATTCTAGCTCTGGGAATGCATGGTCAGAATGTGTTTCACTGATTTTTGAAGTTGACTTTGGCTTCTTGTGTCTTCTTGAGCAATATTTCCCAGCCCAGGCTTTGTAAGAAGGGGGCACAGTATGCTGCTTCATTGCAGCTGCCTGGAGTGGAAACTATTGTGTAAAAACAAAAGAAACACCTCATCCAAAACACACACAAAAAGTCACACTACATGATACTTATTTCAGAGTGGAAAACCAAACCATTCTGTATTCATCAGTCAAGGAATTTTAGAGTCACCTTAGGCACCTTAATTTGGAAGAACAGCAAGTAATACTTCTCCAAATATCATTGTTGTTAGTCAGCTTGAAATGTACATGTTTTACTAGCTACTTTTCCTGCAACTCCTGTTACACTATTTTATTATTATATAGCTTCTTATAAAAATTGGTGATTGAGAATCCTAATTTTTAATATAAGCATCATTTAGTGTATTAATTTTAAAATATTTTGGCTATTCTTTTTTAAACGAGTTAGTGATATTTTAGGACAGGTTGGGAAGCTACCATCCTTGACAAGACTAATTTAATAACTATCATAAAATTGGTGACAGAGTAAAAAGAATGGAATTACAGGAGGAAGTCCACCAGTGAGAGCTATAGACTATTGAGAACTGTACTAATATAATAGACTGAAGAAATCAGGTCTATAAATTTCTGTCAATGTAGATTACCCATACAAGGTCTCATGCATCAGCCAAACTTAAACAGGGTCCTTGTACAGACCCTGTGAACAGGAGTGAATTTCACCCTCAACAGTTGAAAAACTACCTTTCATTCTGATTGCATCAGAAAATTAATTTGCTCCATTCTCCAGAAAAATGGAAACCGGCTCTGTCATCTATACAGTTGTTTGAATAACACAGTTTATACTACATTCACAAATAATCTGCTTTCAGACTAAATAGAGGATATTTACCATTTCCTTTGTAAAATCTGGTTAATAAAAGTATTGACATGCACAGTGCATTAACTGATGTAAGTGGGAGCTATATAATGAAATAAGACTGTGACAATAACTTTTTTTAGACACATGAAATCATGCTAGTACAGAAGAAAATGAAGAAAAATGCCATGAAAATTACTGAAACCAAGAAACCAGAGCTTTAGTAAAAGGAACAGTAAAGGGAGAATGAATGAGCATAGAAAATGCAGCATTCTGGGGTTTTTTGGGTAGCAATCATAACAAAATGGCTAATACAAAGACATTTAGGCTACAGAGAAATGGTGCCAGATCACCAAAGAGAAAAAAACAAGAAAAACAAAGGAGAGAGACAGTAGAGCATTGACTTGGAAAAATACTGTTGAACAGTATTGAGTACTATATCCTTAGAAAGCCTTGCAGTGTTGGGGCTTGGAGTCCCATTCCTTGGCTAAAATAACTTCTCACATGGGACCCATATTCTTCAGCCTTCTGCAGGAGTGTTGATTTCACTCAATATGCATCTCGCATCCTTCTAATTATCCATCTCTTTGTATTAATGATGAAATAATACAATCTTCTATTTTCTCTAATTAAGTTTATTATGGAGACATTTTTATGGGCCTATTTTTGAAAAATGAAATTTCATTAAAAGTCAGTGTATCAGATCTTATTAATTCTATTACATTACAACATGAAACATTTCACCAGGAAGAAAAAAAAAAAGACTGAATCAAAACCAACCCCAGACTTTGATAATACAGATAAAAAAAATCCAATGCATTCACTCTTCAATCTCATTTTAAATACTGCAAAACTTTCCTCATACGAAGTTTTAAAATCAATAGAGAATGACTTATCACATTCTCTTACAGAAATATATGTTGTCTACTTTACTGGGGATTTTTCCCCCTGAAAACACTATGAAATGCCAATGCATCTCACTAGGCCATTTTTTCGTCTTCTTGTAATTAGGAAAAACTAGATAAATAAATTGATATCAATTACCTTTGGGAAAACCAGGTTGGACTAAGAGACCTTCTAATAATTGGAATGGCAGTGCACTTTGCATGCTGTCAGTACTCAGTGACAATTGCTACGAGACAATTGATACACGGTGACGTTTTCTTTGTCATTGCTGGACAGTAGGGACTTTAGTGCCAATGATTTTCTGCCATCATCTGAAAGTGATAGGGGCCTATGAATGACTGCAGCAAGATAAAGGATCCCTTGATATCCTGTAGAGGAATTGCAATGTTTTGCTGCTTTCCTGACATGTTCCATGGCTGTGACTCCAGGGCACACACGGCTGAATGGTTTTGCTGAGGTTTGGAGTCTTCCTGCTCCCCTGAAGCTGCTGCTCAGCATCCCTGGTGCACTGCTAGCACTAAGGACAGACCACAGGGGGTGGCAGCAGCAGAAACACAGGGCTGCTGACACACAGTGAGGGACTTCTATTTCACTGCTCCAGAAAAGAGAGTCCTAACCCATTTGAACCGTTGTAGCAGAATATATTGACTGTATCAGGAGACTGAAAATTTCACTTTTGAAGCACTCAGTAGAAGCTCTTGTAGCACTAACTGACTACTTGCTTATTTTGGTTTTCTGTAATCCACAAATGTGTGCCATATAATTTAATCCTTGTACAGCAGTGTGTCAGCCCAGAAGGAGTCACAGACACTGAAATTATATATATGAATAACATCTTTCAGCCTTATTTCTTGTGTTGGAGTGACTGAGATACTGTTCTAAAGGTTTAGGGAGAATAAAGGGCTGTTTCTGGTGAACTTGATCTATCAAGTTGGTATTGTTAATTACTGCAGCTAGGTTTCATAGACAACATTTTTTCTCCCATGGCAATGTAGTTTGTCCAAAGTCCACCCCCAATGCTCCTCTCTCTCATATGCGACTCAGTGTTGAGGGCAGACAGATTGTCTGGCCTTAACAGAAATTTGTTAAGGAGCATTTCACCCACCATTGCTCCTGAATTTGAAGAGGTGAGAACAGGGGACATTGCTCTTTTCTCAGTATAGTAGCAAAATGACCACACTGGAGACAGTCCAGGGAAGATAATGCAAGTACTGGAGCATCTCTTCTATGAGGAGTGGCTGAAAGAGCTGGACTATTCTCCCTGGGGAAGGCTTGAGATGTGGGACTTTATCCATGTGTGTAAATACCTACAGAAAGAGTACAAAGGCAACAGAGCCAAACTGTTTTCAGTGGTTCAAGGAAAGAGACAATGGACAAAACCTCAAACACAAGAAATTCTATTTAAACTTAAGAAACATCTTTTTCTCTGTGCAGGTGACTAAGCACTGGCACAGTTTGCCCATGGAGTTTGTGGACTCTCCATGTCTGGCAATATTCAAAAGCCATCTGGGCACAGTCCTAGGGTACTGACCCTAGGCATCCCTTCTTGAGGGAGAGTTGGACAAGGTGACCTCCAGAGATCCCTTCCAACCTCTTTCCCCGAGCTGCCCTTTGGAGGAAATTCATCCATTTTGGCACCTCCACCCCCATCTTTCCAAAGTGCATGGCAATGAAGAACAATACGAGTAAAAGTCTAGGAGCGTGCCCAAAATAAATGCAAACCTGAATGGTAAGTAATTTTCAGAAGAATTGTCCAAATAAAAGAAAATGAAAAGGTAGCAATGTTCATGAGAGAGAAACCCCAACAGACAAGCATGAAATATTTCCCTTGCCCTGCCAGCTCCAAGAAGATGCTGTGTCAATGGTAGTAATCACATGCACTAAACCTGACCAAACAACAGGTTCCTGTGCACAGTTCTTCTTGAAAAATATGCATATGGATATATCTGTCTGCTTGCTCTGAAAAAAAAACAGCTCAGCATATAATTATAAATAAACAAATATATGGCCCAAACAATGCAGATCCAGGCTAGACCAGGAGAATAATTAAGCGTATTACATACCTGATTGTGCTGGTTCTTCTGAGCTTTCATTATTCCTGCAAAAACTATCCTCACAGGCTATCTGTAAATATTTGTTTCTGTTGAAGGCAATATCAAAACACTTTTAAAGCTCTTTGCCACTAGGGCCTTCTATATAACCAATGCTGGACAAAGAGTATCATCACAGAGAGGAAGTGGAGTGCCAAACTTGGCACAACATGCAGTGAGCCTGCAGTTACACAGCCTAAACTGAAGGCACAACTTCAAGATAGCGTTGCCTTAAGTTTTGCTCTAGTTTTGATCCAGAGGGGAAATGGTGACTGTGAAACTGCTCTTAAAATACAACCTAGAGGTGGGCAAGGACATGCCTCTTCCTCTGCTCCTGAGAACCCAAGAGGTGCAGACCCCTTCATCTCTGTCTCCTCTTCCAAGCTTTACTTTTTCGTAAGAAACTGAACACTGAAGCAAGAACTGCACTGGATTTTGTATGGCCTAAACAGGAGGATTCAAGGACCTGTCTCTCTTGGGACATTCAGACATTCCTTCAGTAACAGGGCTCAGTATAAAACAAGTGCCAAGTCCTGACCCTCTGGCTCAAGGTCTGACTTACATACATCTTTTTGCTTTCTTCATTACCTCTTCCCCCATACTATTTAAAAACACAATAAATCCCAGAAACACTCCCAAGAAATTCACCAGCCTTAACACAGTGCCACTGAAATGATCTAGAGTGTTCTAGACATCTCTGTGGAGCTGGTGAAAATTAAAGAGGCTCTTTGACAGACTTCTGATTTTCTAGAGTGACATTTGGGGGCTTCATGGGTACCCTGTGGCATTTAAAATGCCATTGAGCATCTATATTCATACACCTGAACAGCTCCCTCTTCTGCCCCTTCCAGTGAGAGGGATAGAATATAAAGATACATCAAGGAATATAAGTACAGTTTTTTCTGTATCACTATTCACACCATCCAAATAATCATATGAAAAGAGATATCACTCATTTAATTGTTCCAGGTTTAGGGACTTTTCAGATGCTTTAAGAATTCTACTTAAATTGTTAGTCTGGCTCTTTGGACTCATGAGTGTCTCATGTATGATCCAAGTTCGAGTTTAAATTTTGCTAGGAAAAAATGCTATTAAAAAAGCTTTCAGCATTTCCAATCAAAAAATTTGGGATAAAAGGCCTCCTGTCTTAAAGGCTGATGAAACTACAGAGATTGCAAACTGCAGTTTCAATACAATTGTCTCTGTCTGCTTGAGAAGCAGCTTTTTACATTATAAGGAAGCTAAACATTTCACCTATTTCATAATATCAGTAATAGAAGAATTGCTCTTCCATTATAACCTCATTTTATGTTTAAAGCACAAAGCAGAACCTCTGTTTCATTATTGCTTTATGCCAGAACAAATGTTATCCTTTTCCTTTCGGAGAATTATAAACTGTGTCTTTATTTACTTTCATGGCACAATTTTCACACATTTGACAGCTCATTGGTCATGTTCTTCATTGTCATGATACCAGTGAAATGTAGCATAAGGTCTGAATTTGCAACTGCTGTCCAGTCAATAAAAAGATCACACCATCTGAATAATGCTATGATATGTGACATTATCCATTCAACTGTTCTATTTCTTGGGACATGTGAATACTGTCACATTGAAAATGAACACCATTTACGCTGACAGATTTTTCACCATTCAACACTTTTAATGAATGTATTTCAAAATGAGCTACCAGATTAAATAAATTTCATGTCATATCAAAACAGAGATATTATTATTATTTGTAGCAGCAAAGTTCCAAGTAAATTACAGTAAACTTACATATGCAATGCATTCAGCAATAATAGGGTTTTCAAGCAGCATAAATCTTGTTGGATGTCAACTTGCCACAGCAGTGATATGTAGACCTTATTCTCCATATTTTCATGACAAGTACAAAAGTGTGCTTTTGTATAGTTTTCTAATGCATCAAATTAGTATCCAAGCAAGAATTTAGTCCTAACACAAAAAAATACCAAGGAAGCTCTGTAAACTTCAGTAACAGACTCTTATATCCTTCATTGCCTAAAGAGGGTTATTGTCATACATTCTTGCCATAAAAATCTTCTATCTTGAATTTTTTCCTCTGGCCATGTTATTTTAATGTGTGCATTGGATCTAACAGTCTTCCCCCCTCAATGAAGTATCCTTTCTAACAGAACCACACCATTTCTGGAAGAATGGCTCAGGGACAGGTTCTCATTGGAATTACCAAGTTCTTGTCCTACATGGCACATAACATTCTTACAGTGCAACAGGAATTACTTATACAGAACAAACCAATACTGCTAACCAGGGCCTACACAGCATGAAACTATAGGAAAATTTTTGTGGGAAAAAGTTTAAAAATTGATCCATGTTTTTCTGAATGTGATATCTTGGTGCATGAAGGCTTTCAGTGTCTTCAGACAAGACCTCCTTTGTCCTTAAGACAGTCCTGAGAGGGTTAAATGAAATTTGTGGACAATAAGGTAAAGACTGGCAGTAGGAAAGACTATATGAGAATGGTTTATCAGAATTTGCATGATTTAAAAGTTTTTCAGTATACTATTGTATTGTAAAAAATGAAATTGCAATAAACCTCATTATCAGACTTGATTATCTCACTACTTCCATAGTGCAAGCAAATCAATTCACATTCCATTAAAATAATAATAAATGTCATAAAAATACACTTACAAGAAAACAGGGAATCTAATAGAGTTCCCACTACAGATCTATTTGTTTCTGGTGTAATAGGAAAACCCCCCATGTTTTCAGTTCTGTCTGACACTAGCTAACAAAGTTATGTAAATCCTGCTGCATGAGAGGACCTGAGACCTCCTAGAGTGAGGTCCTAGGTCCCATGATCCTAGCAGTAATATTCAGCAGAGATCTTCCTTGTGTCTGAGTCTCTATGCTCTATATGTACAGTAGAACTTGTGAGATGTTCATGCTTTAGAACAGCATTCTTCCAGTTGTCAAGGCAAAATCTGGGAGGAAACCATGCTGTTCAAGCACTGTTGCACAGAAAACATCAGCAAAATTATCCTGCAGGACAGGTCTGACTATTTTTTCATTTGTAAAAGAGGTAAGAGTGTTCTCTTTCTCTGTCACCTTCCTTCACTCATTTTGCAGACAGTAAGTTAAGCATCTTCCCCTTCTTTGGATAGGTGTCCTTCTTTCTGAAGCTAAAAACCCCACTTGGCCATGGCAGGATCACTGCATGTAGTCGAACAGCTAACACAGAGATCACCTCTTACTTACTAGCCAAAAAGAAGTAAATGTCTGCAAAGATTAGAGCTATATCAATATCAAAATGTCAGTGATCAGCAGCCAATCACACCCCTAACTGCTGTACCATCTCTCCTAACAGAGCAATGAGTTTAGAAAGGTCTTCAGAAATTAATCTTTAAGTCTGGCCTGAGGAAGTGTTTTTATATCCTTAGTTTTAATGAAGAGAAAGCAGAAAGAAACATTTTGCATTTTAACTAATGTTCTCTCTCTCTGATTTTTTACACTTGTAAAAGTTAGTTGGTACTTAGATATTAAGTGAAGGCCATAGAGAAATTGATTTTGATTACACATATAAATAGGTAGACATTTCTCCACTGTACAAATAGATAAAATAAGACACAGTTGTTAACTGAATCTCCTCACTGACATAATAAATTAGGAATTAACTTATCAATCTCTCAAGAGGCACCATTTGAGTAAAAAATATTTAAAAATAATAATGTGCATTTTGTAAAGTCCTCAGGAATCCAGTGTCTCTATGTTTTAAGACTTCAAGCATGATGTACCAATTATCCAGCATTTGGCAATCTCTATTTGTATGTTTGTAGCATTCCTCAAGATCAGATTTTCTAAGCTGATTTATATGACAGGTGAAGAAGAAACAGATTGTGTATACCTAGAGCAGTTTTAAATGAGTGGAAAGATTTTTCTATTTCCTCCTTTTCTGCCAAAAATCATGTTACAACACAAATAAGTCAAGTTAAAGATGCCATAGTGTGAAGAATTTTTAAAAAATAAACTAATTTTTCAGGCAGATTTACTACCACAGTCTCATAAAGTCACAACCCTGAAGGGAAAAAGAAATTATAAGATTTTAAGGCTACTTTTGCTTTTCATAGCTCAGCCGAATCTGTTTACACCAGTCATGCAGTTAACTGTCTGAATATTCTTAAAAACACCATGCAAAGTGGTTACCTTGAACCTTGAATTTTTTATTTAAATATTTTTTAAAAATTGCTATTTTTACTCTCTATCTTTTTAATGGTTTTCTCTAAGGTTTATTGTACTTCTGACTCTGTATTATAAGCTATGAAGAGCAATTATATCCTAAAGTATGGTGATCACTGCTGAATATGATACTCCAGGTGAAGTATATAACTAGTAATCAGGCATTATTAATTCCATTTGGTTTGATTTATCATCTCTTTCTCCAGGAATTAAACATAGTGTACTCAGTTAGAAATTCAACAGCATGTCAGAAGAGATTGGTGTGAAAATAAGGCCTTCTTGGTCACTACATTGCAGCTTTCTTTAAAGCATGAACTGTGAATAAACTATTTGCCTACTTATATATATGTAAATATTAATAATAGAAACTTTTGACCTTGACAAACTGTGATCACTAGTACTTGAGCTATCTTGAATCACTTCATTTGCGATATTCTCATTAGATAGTCAAATTAGCTCTAAAATATACCTTCTAATTGCCTCTAAAAAAAAAATCCTGGTCCTCTGATGAGTTGACACACTGTTTTGACACATGTAGCTGATTTTCTTTTTTGTGTGAAAGTTTTTTCAGCTGAAAAATCCTTTTCTATAATGAAAATTTTCAATTAAAATGTGGTTTCATTGTGCTTTCCCAACAGTGAGAAATATAAAATTCCATTTTTATTTATCTAATCTAATTTTTAAATTTCTTTTTCTTTATCTTAATCTCCCTTTGTTTTTTATCCTTCACTTTGTACTATTATCTAGTCAAAAGATATAAAGCAGTAAGAAGCTAGGCAGCAGTTCCCTCATATTACACTTATTCTAGAATAGCTGGTATATAATTACTTACAACCTGCAATAATTTTTTCCTGTAAGTGTATTATTTTCCTGAATAATGGGGTTGGTAAGGAGATGGGAATCAAATGGCAAGAGAAAGAGGAAGTACATGGAAGTCAGGACAATGTTGTCAGTTCAAGCTGTGCTCTCTGTGACCATACTCATTGTTACTGTAGTGGTAGAAGCCAGGTCCTCCTCGTGTTATATTCAAGATATATAAAAATATATATAGAAAGATCTGAATTTCCAGCCAGACTTCAAGTATACCACTTGGCTGCTGCCTAAGCTGCAGACATGAATTTTCTAAGTAACACAAATTTTGTTAGCCATTCAAGTTCTTCATGCATTGATAGCTGTACATTTTGCAGAACCCAGTGAGCACCAGCTCTCTGTGGCACCTGTCCTGTGCTTAAGCCAACAAGAATCTATGCTTAGATATTCTCTCAGCAAACTTATTTCAGAGCCTCAACACAGCAAAGGGACCAACATACCAACAGTAGCAAATTCCACTGGCTTTCAAAGCAGGAGCTGACATGGTATGCCTGCCATATTCATAGGTTGATGATTACAATCCTCCAACCATGAAAATCAGCCTGAAAAATAATTAGCCTGGCGGGAAAAGGAGAGCTCTTAGCCACAGCAGTGGTTAAGATAATGCTATTCAACAAAGTATGTGGCTGATAAGCCAAGTGAGCTGGGGGACAAGGCACTGAGGGGAGAGCACTTTCTTAGACCAGCCCAACTGCTGACAAAACAAATGTGGATCTCCCTGCTCCTCTCCATTTGTGGTCTGGTGTTGTCATTATATCGCAAGAGTTCTATTGTCATTACATTGCAAGGGTTCCATATTGCCAGAGTTTCATACCTCCTTGATGTTTCTCAGAGGCAGCTCCTCTAGGCACTGACTCTTCCTTCTTCTCACAGCAGCCGACTCCAGCTCCCTCAGCCAACCCATCCACTCTTTTATAACACTCTTCTGATTGGCTACAGCTGTGGCCTGTTAAAGTCAGGCCTGCTCCTAATCTCTAATAATTGGTTCAGCTGCAGCTCCTTAAGGGGTAAGATTACTTTCTATACTATCTTTATTTACTTATATTGTATCCCCCCACAGTCTGGTTCCAGTTCAGCAAAACTCCTAAATACACATCCAAGAGGCTCTAAGGAAGCAGAGTCTGCGCACACTTCACCAGGAGCTAACGCTGTGCATCAGCTCAGATCTGCCCCATTAATTGTGCTACACAAAGTGCTTAAGGCCTACAGCCAAAATTATATGTTGGAAAATATACCTTTCTTCTTCCTAAATACAGTCAGGACTCAGGAACTACAGAACTAAATTTTGGAAGATGTCAGCTGTCCTTGCTGGCTTTTCTGTGTGCTGTTCTGAGGTCTCTAAAGCTGCCCTAGGCAGGACCTGGAAGTTGGGAATGCAGTAGCACGAGTCCTGTCTCAGAGCCAGCCTTTGAGACACAGCAAACAGCTGCTATTTCCTGAATCAGGGTCTACAGAGGAAAAGTCACAACAGCTTTAGGAGAAATTTCAGGTCTTGCCACTTTAATGACAAATTGAGAATTAACTAATCACTTTAAAGTTAAACAACTTCTAAAATTACTTTCTATAAACAGATGCACTATTAAAGCTGTTTTGTTTTTAGAGTGATTTTGGAGATGCTAATTTGCATGATCAATTAGTAGAGATCATGAGAAATACATGTGGCTATGTGCTAACATTTTAAAATTTTATTTAAACAAAACAGAAAAATACCCTCTTTGATACCCAGATGACCTTCCAGATTTCCATGTACAGTATCTATGGATTTTTAAGCATAATTAACAACTTCCATTTCAGTATTTAAGAGCTGCAAGTTCTGTTTCTTTGACAGTCAAAAGCTAATCAATCTTGTTCTCAAATGCTAATACAAGCAATTAAAAATAACATTAATTGAAATACTGCAGGGGCTGTTAGTTTTTTTCTTAACCTCATGGCAATACTAATTTACAGTACTAATTAGTGAATTGCCCTTTGTATTATAAATCTTTAGAAGGGAGAACTGGCCTTTAAAGCCCAACAGAGAGATGCAGATGGTCACTGCACTTTCAGTAAACTTTCATACTATCAGGAAATTCATTTCACCACATAAGCTAAACATGATGGATTACATTGTTTACGATGAAGAGTATTAATTTCTGCAAAGAAAAATGTGTTGCCCATTTGTCCTGTTGTAAAACATGCAGATATTCTTTATAGAATAGAGTACATTCTTTCCAATTGTCCTAATTAGAAGACTGTAACTGCCTCATGTGAAACACAGGAGAGAAAGGTAAATGGGCAATATGTTATAAAATGGAACAAGACAACCTATGAAATATGGATAAAAATATATAACATATTGATTGTAAACAAACATAATTTAAAAGGTCTTGCTGAGCAATTAAAAATTCAAAAGAAAAAAATTAAAACTTATAAAGTAACAGTTACAAAATTATTCCTATTTACCCTAATGAACCTTTTCCAGAAGATCTAGTTTAATTTGTTGTCATGGCCGTTTTTATTCCCTAAACTAAGGCAGTTAGAATAGTTTCTTTTCCAGAAAATTACCAAAGACTTAGGTGGTTCCTTGATTTAGGGACAAGGTTGAGAGTTTTGGGTGATCACACTATAATCTATGCAAACAAAAATACTGATTCTCCTTGGAAGTACCATTATAGCATCATTCTAACACAAAAACATGAAACTACACTTCAGTCCCTCTATAGTCCTGCAGGCTGATTTCTCATGTTATTTTCATGTATTGCTATTGCGGATTTTGGAAATCTGATAAGAATTTTTCACTTTTTAGTAACAGCCAAATGGAAACTTTTCATATTGAATTTTCCACAGAAGACATCCTCTGTGCCATACAGAATACCTGCTATTAGACTCCATTTATTCACTGGGCTACAGCAGTGGGTGGGCAAGAAAGGATATTGTTTGAAAGAGTAACATGAGAGGTGAGGTGAGCACAGATAACTACAGAAAGGTTTCATGAGCCAACACAATCACTGAGAGTTTATGTCTGATATATAGGGTTTGCTATCGAAACTCCAACCTTCCAGAAATGCAAATATTCCTCTTAGACCAATGGAAACCTGTGGCAGGTCAAAATTGCCACCAGTAGAATAATTGGTATGTTTGACTCCTGCCAATGTCATCCCTCACAGGCAGATGCCATACATATAGGGAGAGTCCCATTTAAAACATAACACACTTAGGGCTCTGGATTTAAAGCTACCAATAAAGCAGGCAGCCTTAGAAAAAGAATGTGAAAGTAGATTTTAGACCTTTACTGGGATGTCACTGTTTAAGCAGTAAGAAAATAGGATTGTAAAGACAGATAAGGTAATGACTAGTTACTAATAAATGTTGCATTAAGTAACCTTTAATTTTAATTGATTCCATCCTGTTCTTGGAGATGAGTATTTCTTTCTTTCCTGTCAGCTTTGTTCCAGACAAACTTGTATGTAAATAGCCACAAGTGGAAATCTGATGCTGGCTGCAAGTTTATGATCTGGCTCTTTGGCTGAAGTACTCAAAAATAACATCATGGAGCCTCTCTGCAGCGCAGGATGACGATGGCCGCAAGAGATCAGCATACCTGCACGTTTTTAGTACTGAGTATATCCACATTAACAGGGATTGTGCTGTTAGCACACACTCAGATTCCTGTACACAAAGGCAACAAGAGTCCCAGCATGGGCCACTGTAGGTCTCCTAATGCTGAAAGCAGCAAGAGAAGCAAATTTAAACACAAATTCATAAAGCAGTTGGGTTGGATGTTGTTTTCATCTTATTACAAAAGTCCCATACCTTCTCAGCAATTTCTCACAGTCACCTCCTCACAGCACAGACTCCTTCTTCTTCACAGCACAAAAAACAAACAAACTCCATCTCTCTCCTAACCCACTCTTTTGTAGCACTCTTCTTCTTATTGGACACAGCTGTGGCCTATTAAGGGCAGGCCTGTTCCTAATCTTTGGTGATTGGTACAGCTGAGACTCCTCAGGTGTGAGATTACCTTCTGCACTATTCTCTTACATTCTATCCCCCCACAGGATGGGATCTTTCCCACTAGATCAAGTTGCTCAAAATCCTCTCCAGCCTGGCCTTCAATACTTTCAGGAATGGAACATCTGCAGTTTTGTTGTCTAACCTCTGTCCCAGAACAATTCTGGAAAAATCAGCTCTGCCCTCCATTGTATAAATGATGAGGAAGTTAACATTAGGACATAAGCCAGCCAAATATTAAAATATTCTTGCAGCTTGTATCTCAGTTAATTCCTAGGTCCTGAGAACTGAACTGCATAGAGGTGACATGTGCCAGCTACTGAAAAAGAAAGAGCAATTTTAAGACTAACCATCAGTGTAACATCTGAATGTAAAGCACTTATTATTCATCTAGTTCCTTCCCTATCTGTAAAATGTGAGACAATACTTAGCATCCTGGATCTTAGAAAATCACATTAAAGAAGAAGCATGAAAGATTCTCCTCAAAGTAAAAGCAAAATATTATTACTTTTTCCTCTTTTTCTCCCTTTCAAATGCCAAAATGAGAAAGTCTTGACTCAAGGACAACAACTTGATGTAACACTGCAAGAGGTAAAGCACACATGTCCTTTGTAAGAATAGAAAAGTACAAAGCCAACAACCTTACTTGTTTTATATATTGTCTTCCTGTCTTTTGTGAACAGCTGCAGATTGCAAGCATTGTATATAAAGGTAAAACAACTTGTTTTTAATCTAAGCATCAGAGCTATGTGATTTTTCCCACTGGCAAGTTAGACTTTACACATGACTTTTTCTTATTGTAGATACTTTTCATTAAAAAAATAAATTGTCAGAAGCAGGTTAGTTAGTGCAATGAACCTCTTGCAATTAGAGTGTTATAAGGCAAGAGACCTCTAACAAAAAATTTGAATCTATTTTATATTTAGGATGAGAGGAAATGGCATCGAGTTGATCCAGGGGAAGTTTAGATTGGATATTAGGAAAAATATTTCCCTGGGACAGGCTGCCCAGGGAAATGGTTGAGTCCATCACCTATGGGGATATTGAGTGGTGCAAATGCACCAGGACATGGTTCAGTGGTGGACTTGGGAGTTATAAATTAATAATTGGACTCAATGATCTTAGAGGTCTTTTCTAACCAAGATGTTTCTGTGATTCCATGATCTTATGGGAATGAAATGTCAACTTTCTACATTAATGTTGTCTGAAAACTTTTTACCTACTCCAGCTCAGGCTGTGCCCTTCTAAGTCAAGGTTAATTTGGACTGCACCCAAGACAGGCTGGTGCTCCATGAAATTAAATAGTCCTGAGATACTCATCTAAGAGAGACTTTGTTTCTGCTTTGTTTCCTTCTTCTTTGAAGAAGGTGAGGAGCTAGTGAGGAGGCAGTGACTTCCTGCTGGTGCTACAAGGCTCCACATCAGCACCACCCTGGCGTTCCAAAGAGGTGGGGTTTTGTTCCAGTCTTCTGCTGCTCTTTCTCACAGAATTTCTCTGGGGATGGGGGAGCATTTAATCAAATTTATCAGAGGGATCCCATAAAACATACCATAAGCTGGACAACACAAAAAAGGGTTAAAATTAAAATACAACACGTAAATTCAATGTGAAATGTATATGGGTCCACATTTTTGTATTTGAATTTTAAATTAGTTAATGCTCCAAAATGCAACACTTAAGGTTTATAACCTGTCTTTCTATGTAAATCAGGGGATTAGTCTTTCCCTGCTGCCCATAAAGAATTTACAGTAAGGTTGGCAGACTCAATTACAATACTGTTTTAGTCATGGAGGGTGTTCAACTCCCCTTCTCTACACGTACACAAGTTCTGGTGTAGTGTGGGTTGGAGGACCATAGCAGGACATTAAGCTTCTGTAGTGGTTGACCCTGGCTGGATGCCAGGCACCCACCAAAGCCACTCTATCATTCTCCTCTGGAGCTGAGCAGGGGAGAGAAAGTATAATGAAGGAGTCATGGGTTGAGATAATATGAAGAGATCACTCACCAATTAAATTACCAATATGGGTAAAACAGACTCAAGTTCAGGATATTAATTGAATTTATTACTAACAAAGTCAGAGCAGGATAATGAGAAGTAAAATAAATCTTAAAAACACCTTTCTCTCATCTTTCCCTCCTTCCCAAGCTCTTCTTCCTCCCCACAAAAGGGCAGGCACATGGGGACTGGAGTTACACTCTAAAAACACCACTGAGGCCACAGCTACTACATTTATGTGGATTCAGTAGTGGAAATATGGCTCTGGTTTTGTGACAGAAAAATATTTCCTGGTAAAACCGACAAAATTTCTGCTGTAATGTGTGAACTGCACAACATTATGCTTTTATAGAAAATAAGCCATTGAGGAACCTGCAGTACACTCTTGTCTGTGCTCAATAGACTAGACAGGGAAACAAGTGGTCTGTTTGATTTATGGTGTGCCTAAATCTTGAGGGAAAAAACTTCTGCACATCAAACCTCTGTTCAAAGGAGTGTTGCATGTAAACATAAGTGAGACTGACATAAGGAATGTCTGCTGGTCCAAGGAAGTTGGAACAGATGTGATAAGCATTTCTCCTCTCTTGTTTGTACTGCTTTTAACTTAAAAAGGAGGGGGAAAAGCAATCTAATTCAAAAATGATACACAAAAGTCATATCCACAATGAACTTGCAATACACTGCTGCCTTGGTGATAGAATGGTCTCCAAATACAGTGAATTTCCTGCTGACACTTTGATTAGAAAAACACATTAGGAGTTCATTATTTCTAAGCAGGATTTTCTAACACTACTTGTTGCATTCTGCTCTAGCTTTTGTCTGTGCTGGCTAGTCAAATCATCCTGATTTTTCCGCTTCAGGAAGTGGACCAACATTAAAAATTTCTGTAAAACTGTTATTTCAGCCTCAAAGAACGAATGCTTCCTATCCTGAAGATGTACACAGTATATCACTATAGACAAGCCTTCTCTACTTTGTCATCCTTGTTAAAAGTTTGCTTATTTGGGATATGTTTTTATACCAAGAACATCTAATCATAACAGAGGAAATATTCCACTGCTGGATAGTGACTATGTTCCTTTGACTGGCTGCCATGATATCTGGATACTATGATGACAGGCACATTATAAATAGGCATAGATCTCCCTGCCTCTACCAGACCATTTATCACTTGCTTTGGAAGACCTTCTAATTACTCTGGCAATGTAGGTGGTCGCAGTAGCTGAAGGAGTTGCTTTAGGTAGACTGCCAAATATCTCATTTGTCTTGTCATCCTTCACATTAAGTGCCAATTTCTTGTAGGGTCATTTCTCTGTGCTCATTCTTCCTTGATAGCTCTGTTACCTTTGACACCATAGGGCACCTACTACTCCATAAGAAACTCCCACCCTTAGGTTTCTGTGGCACCAGCTCACTGTTTCTTCATCTGGCTGACAGCATTAGAGAGTTAGTGCTGATGGATCCTTTATTTCTTCCCTGTCTCTGCTGGCATCTCTCAAGGCTCTGTCATTATTCCCCTGTCCCTCTTCCCAGTCACTGTCTGGATGTCTTTGCCAGCTGTCCTGGACCCACTTATTTCCCCGTATTAATGACTCTTAAATTTGATCTGCCTGCAGCCTTGCTTCTGTGGTGTCTTTCTGGACTCCTCATGGCTTCCTTAGATGCTGCATGCCTAAGGAGGAATATGCAACTTTCTTCATGGCAGCTGTGCTCTTTATCACCAGTTTATGCACGTGCCTCGTGCTTATTCTGACTATTCCTTTGGTTCTGTCTTCCAAACATTTCCTTCTAAAATACTGTTGCCTCCATCATTGTTCTTCCATTTACTCTGCCTAATTTTACCAAAATTCTTTTGCAATGGACTGAATTGAACTTGCTCTGACCTTTATTCTCCTCTGGTATTAGCTCCTGTTGTATTTTTTATAAAACTTGTTCCTTAAGGCAATTCCCTACCTCCTTTCTAAATCAGCAAATTAAGCATATGTATATGCTAAAATATTTTGAGATTAAATCTGAAAAATGTAGAAGACTTTATTTGTTTAAAATAAAGTATACTTTTAAGCCATTATGGTAAAAAACTTTGACACCATGAATATTTGAAACACTATCAAAAATATTTCCTTTATACCATGGCAGTAAACTGTGTCTCTGTGGCAGTACTGTTTATATCTTCATGAACATGATATAAGATTTTCTATCGCAATGTGTTATACAGTAATTTCTTTTAAATTACTGTATATTTAATTTAATTTTTTGAACCTGATAAACACATAGAGTAGGGATGTATCCTCAGAGGCTACATCTGACAATTCTTCCAGTTCTGTGGTGGTAGATACAGGGAATGCTTTATTTTACAAATTACTACAGTCACTGTATAAGATAGGCAGAAAAAAATTAATTTTAATTCCATTTTATGCAGTTATATAGCTTCATAGGAATGAAAACAGTTGAATAAATTACTTATCTGACAGAGAAGCACATCTGGGCAGGTAAGAAGGAGTTTTGTAATTGGTGGTACTGAGTAAATGTTAGGCCATTTTAAGCACATTGAATCAGATTTAAGTCATCATGTTAGCAGTTCATTCAACAACCAGCTGATCTCCCCTTTGTGGCTATGAAATACTGGAAATCTACTGGTGATTGCTCAGAGATTTCAAACAGTGGTACTGCTAAGTATTTTCCACTTTCCTCTATTTTTCCTTTCATATTAAAATTGCACTGTGAAGTTAAACACTGAAGATCAGTCATGTAGTGAAAAATAGTGAAAATTTCCCAAGAACAGCAGTTTTAAAGGGTTGTTCTGAAAGTGGCAGCTTTATAGCACTAAAATCTGCAGAGCAAGAAGATTTGTAAGTATCAACGCAAACATTATCCACCAACTACTTGGCATATTAATAATGGAAATAATGGAGGGAACCCCTGGCTGTAATGTAATAAACCTGTTTATCATAACTCTGCAGGTTTTATCTTCTCCAAGTCTTAAATGGAAAGTGCTCCAGATATGGCCTTTGATGGCCAGGATAATGAATATTCAGAACAGGTATTGTAGCTGCCCTTTATCCAGCATGGGTAAAGAGATTGACCTCAAGCTCTGACTGTGCAGAAATCAATAGTAGAGCTCACAGTTGTGAAAAAAAACCCCTCTAAACCAAAACTCTTGACATGTCCATTAATGAGTACCAGCATGGAGGGTTAATTTATTAGAGACAGGGTAGGAATGCTCTCAGTTGAACTGTGTCCCACCATGACAACCTGATTGTCATTATTCTGTAAAAAACACTTTCTGCTCTCCCTGCCTTAGACTGTCTACAGAAATTTTCCCAGCTTTTAAGATGTTACTATTAGCAAACATTGGACCAAATCCAACCCAAGTTCATCTGCATTAGCTCTTTAATCTGAGAGAAGATTATAATCTCCCTTGCCTAGTGTGACTTTAGTATAATAAACAAAATGGAAGTATATGGTATTTTCTGAGAATACTTGTTTCCTGTTGATCTCTTCTTGTCCCTTTGTGGTCTTTTTAAGGAGATATTGGCTATTCCTTACCAATACAGGTGGCAATATTTAATTGTATACTCAGAGAAATTGAAATTTCACAGAAATTTGTGAGGACAAGAAACCCATGGAAAGTGTCCCATACTTTAAATGAAAATGTCAAATCTTGGTTTTCATATTGATTTTACAGAAGTCATTGCACATAAACATTTGCACTTACCTAATTTTAGAATGAGGACAATTACTAAGTTGCACTTGTTGAGGTACCTTTTTCCTACTGGTTTGCCATTCATGCTCTTGTTCATCATCAACCATGTTTATTCTTTCTGAATAAAATAAACTTTTATTTCTTTTATGGGCTTGCACATTTGTACTATGCAATCAATACTTATTCAAAAAAATAAGATTCCTCATGGACCACAAAATGAGAATTGTGAAATACACTTTTCTGAAAAGTTCTGGAATTGACATATTACAATATACAGAATCTGTCTCACTACCAAAAAACATTCAATCATGCAAATGGCATGTACAGGCAAATGATATATATGGATTTAAATGGATGTTTAATAATCCAGAGAATAAAAAAGAACATTAATTTAATATCACGTGTATGACTGTGACTTATACCTGGACTGAGTTAGCAAATTTTACAGAAACACAAAGGGGAAAAAATTGACAAGAACAATGGAATTAGATTAGATTCAGGCTTAGATTTCAACAGCATAAACAAAAAGATCAAGAGAAAGACCAATGAAAGGTAATCAAAATTCTAGTAATATAAGTGGCAATCTGTGTTGTTAACACAGATGTATGACATAAAGATGCCATACAGCATTACAATTTTTACACTTTATGAAAGTCTAAATACTTGAATTCGGTTTCCCTGTATGGAAATATGCAGATAGGATTAGGAAATACTATCAAAAAACATCTAAAGAGGTTTTCTATACATCCATTGAGATTCCAAACGTTAATTCCTTTTTGTGAAGGATAATGGGACTCAGAACCTCCTACTCAATGGAATGTATTTTCATATATAATTAGGTTTTGGTCACATTGACATTAAAAGTAAATCTCCTACTGATTTTGGAATATGGAATTTTATCTGTGTGGTAGGTTCAGTCATCTTCAGACAAAAATTCTTGTGTGCAGTTCTGGTCACTGCAATATGAAAAAGACATTAAGCTGTTGGAGAGCGTCCAGAAGAGGGCAACAAAGATGGTGAAGGGGAATATGAGGAGCAGCTGAAGTCACTTTGTTTTTTCAACCTGGAGGAGACTGAGAGGAGACCTCATTGCATTCTACAACTTCCTCACAAGGGGAAGAGGAGGGGCAGACACTGTTCTCTTCTTCCTGGTGACCAGTGGCAGAACCCAAGGGAATGGCCTGAAGTGGTGTCAGGGGAAGTTTAGTTTGGATGTCAGGAAAAGATTCTTCCCCCAGAGGGAGGCTGGGCACTGGAACAGGCTCCCCAGGGAAGTGGTCACAGCATCAATCCTGACAGAGTTCAAGAAGCCTCTGGATGATGTTGGTGTGACTCCTGGAGGCGACACTGCGGGGCTGGGAGTTGGACTCAATGATCCTTGTGGGTCCCTTCCAACTCAGCATAATCTGTGATTGCTGTCTAACAATAGCACTCACAGAAGTGTCAAATACACTATTTTTCTAGGTAAACTAGAAAAATTTGTCCCAGCTATACAGATTCCATCTTAATGGAGACTCCAAGGTTGCACTTGTGTAACAGAAGGGCAGATTTACCATATCACACTGAGAGATCCAACCAGCACTACACAAACCACACTCTAATCAGGTATGTCTGAACTGACAAAAGGGCTCCATTTCAGTTCCAATTTCCAATTTCTCATTGCAAAAGAAACATTTGAATTTTAGTGTAATTTTTCCTCATTATCAAACATATACTTTTTTCTTTAAGCTAGGTACAGGACAAGGAGAAGCACAATTAACAGTCCAGCAGCACAACATGCACTGGCTTCCCCAAAACAGATGGATTAAGACAAGAAGAAAAACTTTTTTGGTATAGAAACAGATTTGTGGTCAGAGGCTCTAAGGAATTATTAAAACCCTAATGAATCTTTTAAATTAACATCCACAGTGTCCTTTTGAGTGAAATAATTTCAGAGTTGCAGTGCAAACCAGTTGAACAAATTGCTAGTTGGGAAAAAAAATCCAAGTCTGTTGGCAGCTCTTCTGTTTCAGATGCCTACAAAGACACACGGACAGATATATATACATATATATGTGTATATATATATATGTGTGTGTGTGTGTGTGTGTGTGTGTGTGTGTGTGTATATGGCAATGGATGGTGGAAGATTTAAGCAATATTAGGTTATTTTAAGGAGAAGTAGTGGTTTATATTTACACCCAGATGGTGAAAACTTATGGCTGTAGTGCAGATCTGCCAGGCTACACTAGCAAATAGATATCTCTCTGCACCCCAGACTAGCAGAGAATAGATACTTTAAATAGATCATTTTCTGTAATAGATCAATACTCTGTTGTTTTACAGATTCAGGTACATACAGTGGTTTGGCTGTTAAAAAAATCAATACAAATATTGTGCCATCTTTGCAGCTGGGACCAGTGCAAGGGAGTAGGATGCTATAGCAAAGTTTCTTCTTCAGCTCACCTCCAGCAACTCCACTGCTTCTCTAAAATCTCTCAAATTTCATGAAATTCTGCAAGACAAGGAAAGTGTTCACTGCTCCACAGAGTGAACTGCTTCTCACCCTTGGAAAGTAAAAACATCAACTCTTCAGCAAGGCTCTGGTTATTACTGGTAGGAGGCTGAAACAAGGGGCTGGTTTCACAGTGTCCAGCTTGCTTTTTTTAATCTGAAATCTTTTGCATAACTATAGCAACGATGCAGCATAGTCACACTCCAGCTATCTGTGACAAAGAGGGATGTCTCTGCTGTTACCTGATTTGTTTTTGTTGCACACAGAACTGATGCTATCCCACTGTATGCTTTGTTAGTAATTTATAAACATTGCTTATAAATGAATAAAACTAGGGTTCTGGAAAACCTTTTTGTTTAAGTAAAGACATTTTTCATATCATAATAATCTTCTCTATTACAACTCTCATACAGGTGCACAGAGTTTACTTATTTAAAAGCATAGATTAGGACTGAGAGAATTAAAATGGTCTTCCCATGACTAAAACTGACTATGGAAAGGATGTAGCAGAACACTGCCACCTCCAGTTACAGACCATGCACAGAATATACTTAGTATATTATTCTGTCACTTATTGAGAATTAATGTAAACAGGCATGGGCTCTGGCAAAAGGCTCAGGCTGACTGCCAGTGCAGAGGCACACACACATTTTAGCCTTTGATTACAGCTGATTTATTTAAAAAAACAGTAAAAAACTGATACCACATAAACAAATAAACCATCACTCCCCACATACTATTATAATCAAGTTGCCATATTACTAGGGACATACAGTTAAGGACTCTGATCTCTAACTTCAGGGCTTTCCCTGCTCAGCTTACATTGGGTACATGGAAAGGGAATCTACCTTTGTGTTTTCCTTTGTCCTTTCTTTCTACTTGTCTAGGATGAACTTCTCCAAGAGTTCTAAAATCCTGTGGGATAGCCCATGATGTGCAAAAATGTGCAGGGGATGGAACATCCAGGCTGAATCATGAGTGCCCGTGACCCAACAGAGGTGGAGGTTTAGACTGGAAGGCTGCACTAATGTGGGATGCTTTTTTTGGCCAATGTGAAGAGATAAGTGTCATCCAAATGCTGTAAAACAAGGAGAGCAGATTTACAGCAGATTAGGTGGAGAGGATGATGATGGCTGCTGCTTACCACTATACAGGGGGTGAAAAGACATGAGATAATACCAGTAAAACATATGAAGTGTGAGAACACATCTCCTGAGTGCCAGGTGAAAAAAAACCTCATAAAGTTTCTGTACCTAATATCTCATGATGGCTGGAGGAGAATTTCTAACCTGGGTTCCAGCTAAGGCTTATTGCTGGCACTCTATCCTCCTTACCTCTCCTTTCCATCTCACCTGCCTTGGCCACACTCTTGAGACCTTCTGTCTTCCTGCTTCAGCCACTAAGCCATGCTACTTACAACTCTGCCTTCGACAGGGGATTGATGTTTTTTCCTCTGTCACTTTTCCAGTCTTAGCTCTGAAAGTGCTCCTTGCCTTTTCCTTAGATAAAATTGCATCAGAGTTTACTTCAAACATGTATTACCTGTCAGATCAGGCACCAAGCTGTAACACTTGTTATTAGTACAGTCTCATGTTCTGGGTGTGATTTGTTTGAAGAGAAAGTGACAAATGGAATGAAGCTGAAAGAAAAGCAAAAGGTATCAAGAGATGGAAAAAATAAATTATGAGTTAAGACCAAGAGAAAGGATAAAAATCCATGGCCTGACTAAGTGATATCTTGCTGGAGGAGAGGAAAGAGATACTCACAGGTGTATGAATAAACACAAAAGAAAAAAAAAATATCTAGCACAGCACTTGGAAACAGTAGCAATAGGGAAGAAAAGAAGGAAGAATATTGAGATTAACTGATATATATTAGATAGGGAAAATGCCTTCCAAGTTGCAGTCTTACAATAATATTAACATTCTACTTTTAGAACAATTTGTGGAATATAATTAACCTTTTAAAAATCTTTATCTTTAAAGACAAAGCCATTACCATTTTGCACCAATATATGATTACATCATTTAAAACCCTATCACTACCTGCATAAATGAGAATTATTCTCAGAGAGGAGAACAAGTAAGAACAAATATTGAGCTAATAGTATGAAGTATGTTTCCCTATGTCTCCGAGAGAACCTCAGGTGGTTTTCTCATTGAAAATAAGTATACTGTAAATGCAATTATGGCAAAAGGAGGGCAGAATTTTTTCAGCCAGAAAAAAAAAATTGGGGAAAATATAAATGTTGTAGTGCGTTTTTATAAATATTCAAATTTAAAATCTCCCCAAATAAATATTTGATTTTTCTTTACAAAATGAGGTATATATTTTCAAATTGTCCTGACTTCAAAGATTGCAATAACTTAAAATTACCTAAATATTGAAATTGTATACTCTAGATCACTCCCTTCCTTTTTGTTTGTTTGTTTTAGCTTTGTCTTTAGGCTAATAAAATAATTATTTGTGCATATCTACTTCCACAAAACCAGTGCCTAATACTGCCAGAGTACACCTCATACCAGATCTCTTTTAATGATTCATGAACAGTTGTTGCCGACAGCACTCCTATATTTATAGAATTAAAAACCAAGAGATCATAAGGTCATCTAGTTTATCTTCAGTGAATCACAGGCTCTTAAATTTCATTAACTTCCCTGGTATATATCCAAAACTCATATTTGACGAAGGTGTATCTTCCAAACTACACTGAGCCCTGATGTGAAGGCAAGAGGTGCAGAATCCAGACCTCCTGGTAATCTGTGCCAATATTTAATTGCTTGCACTGTTAAAATGAGTCTGATTTCTCATTTGAAATTGGCTCTTTTTATGCTTCTCCTCACCAGATTAAAGAGATCTTTGGTACCTGGTATATTTTTCCCATGAAGGTACCTGTACACTGTAATCAAGACACCTCTCAATCTTGTTTAGGCAGATTGAGCTCTTTTAGAGTCCTCCAGTAAGACATTTTCTCCAGCCCTCAAATCATTTTTGCAGCTCCTTCCTGAGCTCTGTGCCATTTTTCACTGTCCTTTTAAAGAAGTGGACACTAGCACTGATGAAATATTCCAGTAGCTGTCTCACCAGTTCCTTATGCTCTTTGCTGTACTTATTCATCCTCTGAAGAAAGGCAGAGCTAGTCAGAAGGCACCATCTGGTGAGGAAGTCTGACTGGTAGGGGGCAGATTTAAATACTTAAAGAGTAGCAGAGGGGAGGGTGGAATGGGCAAAGGACATTTAAAGACTGACTTGCTAGACTATGATCATTTTTAGTTTCCCCAGGAGGTTAGTGAATTATTCTCCCTTGGACTGCTATTGCCTGTGTTTAAAAAGGTGAACAGCAGCAGACTATAAAATATGGAAAATGAAAATTTCATTGGGATTACACATGGATGAGAAAAATCAGCATCTGCCTGCTGGAAAACACAGGATTAATGGGGAGAAGGCAAGCAGGGAAAAGGAAAAAAGGAAAAAAAAAAAAGGAAATGCCATGATAGCCAAATAGGAACAGAAAAACTGCACAAAAGAATGTAAATGGGAAGGGGATTCCATGGCAATAATCGATGTTGTAACCTATATTAAAAAAGCACTGGATTACTGAAGTCTCAGAATGCAGGTCCAGCATTGAAGCTGATTCCCACCCTGCAAAGACAACACCTGAGAGGGGACACTAAAGATTTTGCCCCACTCAGCTCTGCAAATTGCATTTCTTAGTGAAAGATCCTTTTTAGAAGCTTACAGAGGTGTTGAGTAAAGAACAGGATGCAGAACCTGGAGACTGTTTACTTATGCACCCAGCTGCTCCTAACTGCTGGGGTAGCTCATAAGAAAAAGACTGCCAGACAAGCATAAAGCTGGTTGTTGAGATCAGAGGCAACAGTCTGAGTTGCAGATATAAAAGGCATGCAAGTGCAAGAGAGAGTTTTTGAATGACTTTCAGAAGCTGCATAAGCCAAAGGCACTCTTCTCCCCTTCTGCAAGGACTTAAGCATTTGTCTCTGGCTCTTCATTCAGCCATGCTTATTCATTCCTTTAGGATCTGTAGATTTGGTTTTTACAATTTATGGTGACTGAAGAATAAACTTGAGAAGTGCGTGACAGCTCTAGTTGTTGCAGCATGATCCTGCATAGTACAGTGGAGATACTAGTCCAGGCAAAAGTGTACTGCCTGAGCTCTTCACTGACCCTGTGTCTGCAGGAACACAAGCAATGGCTTGTCACTTTTTTAAAAATCATCCAAGCAATCAGTAAGAATCCATTATAAAGAATACACAGTATATAAAAACATGGTTTTGAACTCTCTTTATAAAATTATGTTTCATATAATTTCTTATACTTTCAAGAAAGAAGAGTGCAAACCACTGTAATACTGTTGCTGGTTTCTGACTTATTTATAGAAACATTGAAACACCTAAGGCACACACACAGTTGATTGTTTCTGAAAAATCAAAGCTTTTCTTTGTTGCTTAAGCCCTTTACTAAAGTTCCCATAGCAGCTGTCCATATAAACTTTATTCTTCCATACCAACAAATTAGGCAACACAAAGAACATCAATAAAAAAATGACACT
The DNA here is from genome assembly GCF_051311805.1 of Agelaius phoeniceus. Lineage (NCBI taxonomy): Eukaryota > Metazoa > Chordata > Aves > Passeriformes > Icteridae > Agelaius > Agelaius phoeniceus. The sequence continues at coordinate 57,102,812 of NC_135268.1, forward strand.
TTAGCTGTGAAGGCAGTGAGTGTTTCTTAAGATTTCAAAAGTCTTGCTCGGCCTAACCCAATAGTGTTACTGAGGGAATAAAAAAGGAGGAGTAACATGGAACTGTCTTAAAGGCTCCTTAAACACTGAAACAGGGGAGACATGGTGTGAGATCCAAGAGAAAGAACCTTTGCAGACATTCCTTCCCTGTTTTGCAAACAGCCATTGCAGAGGAATTTTTTTCCCCTTTGATTGACAATTAATCCCTTGAGCCAACACTAGCAAATACTTGCCACACAAGTCCAATTCCCTCTGGATTTTCTCTCTAATTCAAGACTGTTGCAAAAGCCCTATATTCTCATACTTACAAGTCACTGCTACACTGTATAAATGTTCTAGGATGCACAATTTGAAAATAGAAAACAGAATTACTATAAATATTAGGAAGGTCTTTACTTTCAGGTGTTACTTTTACAAATAAAAGAGTCACAGCAACAGAGGACTCCTTTCAGGGAATAACAAGGAAATACACTTAACTGTTACATTATTTGCAAATTATACAAATTTACACATTATTTGTAAATTATACAAATTCACTTTTACATTTCATTTGTAAGAAAATGAAATGTAATGTAAAAGTAGACTTTTAAGCATTTATCATGAATGGGATAAAATTGATTCTTCTTTCAAGAGTTTCATTTTCTTATATTTCCTTTTTTCTGAAAATAAATTGTTAGAGAACTCTAAAAATCATCATGTAGTTAGTCTTCTGTTATTCTAGCATGAAGAAGTAAAAGCTGTGGGTTCTTTTCCAATTTATATACTTTAACTTGTGTTATATCCAGAGAGATGCAGCATTCTTATAGAGGTGTAATGCTTTGCACTTATTTTACTACTTGATAATTTGATTTTTTATTTCCAAGAAATATAATCGTTCATCTTTTTTCTGGGCAAATTATTCCACCATGTAATAGAATTATTAACTCCTCAAAAATCTTCTGTTCAAACATCAGACTTGCTTCAATGGGGATAAGTGTCCTTAACATGTTTGAAATAGTAACATTCTGTATTTAATTTACAGCTACTATACAAGTTCACCAGATGACTTTCTCATTAGAGTTTTTGAAAGATGCAAACCATGCATTCAGGTACATATTCATATCCTCTGATATGTATGTTTATTTCAAAATGTCTGTTAGCAGGAATGTGACATTGCACATACAGAGTAAGAACAGGAGAGCAGAAAAATCCAGGTCCTATTCCTGTTATTATCCCATCTGCATTTTGACCTTAGCTAAATTACACTGAACTTGTGCCACCCACATTTCCCTAGTTTAACATTGATATCAAGATATTTCATTCCCTGTGTAACAAAGCTAAGTACTTCTTTATATAAAAATGTGAGAACCCTTAGCAAAATTGATTCAATGCAAATAAGCTAATGCAATGCTATGGTTGAGAATCTGAAGAGAGAACTCTCAAAAAATGCAAAGGCAAACTCCCACAGCAATTATAAAGTAGGTCATATTGAATGTATGTGTTAATGCATGGAGGGGCATATACTTACTCAGTAAAAATTGCAGTGGCTTTTAACAACCAGGCACACTTGAGTTCAAACCCAATGCACTGTTTTCATAGCCTGAAAGTTGTATTTTCATTTACCAAGACTGTATAAGAGATAATGCATTGTTTGCATTATATCCAATCACTTCTGATACTGTGCTCTATTGATCAATGTTTTCTTTCCTTTTATATTGACATTGTGGGATCATATACAAATCTGCAATGACACTTCTTCGTTTGACATTGTAATATTCCCTGTACAGCTGCATTTATATCATTTGCAGCCCTTTAGAATGACAATAACTCCCATGAAATCAAATGATGAGCTATTATTATCACAGAAACATAATGAAAAATAACTAGCTTGGAAGCTTGATAGTAATATATTAGCTACCAACCCAAGCACTTCAAAACACAGTTGTTGTTTTTTTAGCACAGTATATCCTAACTAAGTTTGTCTTCTCATTTTTTCTTCTATTTGCAGTTATAAAAATATGTCTTGGAAGAGATCCATTTGTCACTAATTGTCAAATGAACATAAGGATGATCATTTCACAGGTCTATCTACTTAAATGGTCAACAGCAGACACTTAGCCAGATGAGAAGCAGAGCATTAATGCATCCCATGGAAAGTACTCAGGAACATATGAACACCTTGGGATAAAACTTGTACCACCACTACAACATTTAATAGCTTTCTCTCAAATTTTGTAATACCCTTTGAACAAATTTTCATAATTTTTGGTAATATGCTCTGCCCTAGGAAGAAATATGTTTCCTGTTGTAAATTAAAAGAAAAATCTCTTTTTCTGGAATATAAATCCATGCCTAAGAAGTGATAGATATCTAAATACACATGTTTATTCTAGTAAACTGAACTTATCTCTCAATTACAGGAAAGAGACATGTCTATGTGAAAAAGCTTAGCCAAACTGTATTACATATTAACTTAATTTTTGCTAATAGTGATTCTGTATGTAATCCTAAGAAAGCATTTCGAATGTACTTAAGGGCCCTGAGTTTTTTAAAGCTGTATTATCTTAAAAAGGGGGAGATATAAATTAAAAGCTGTCTCAAAGACACAACACTACCACAGCATTTTTAATGATGCATCTCTGTGGATTCAGTACATTTGCTTCTGAAAGGTAACTCCATATGAAGCATGTGGCTTAGAACTGATATCAAACTCAATGATGTTTTGTGATATCCACATCTGATGAATTTAAATTCACTATTTTCATGAAAGACTGTTTATTCATCATAAAGGCCTTTTTATTTTTATTAGTGAAATTTTTTTCCAGCAGAGTTGTCATTGTCTTTCATCTTGTACAATAAAAAAATCCAAAAACAACAGAATCAAAAAACTACAGTAGCTACTTCTGATGTGGGGATTACATTGCACATGTAAAAATAATTTCCTGCAGGAACTCTCTAAAGTGCAGGTGAGCAGTAATTGCCTATAACTTTTTGGCCACCTTGCCGTGATTTGGAGTTTAGAAACTGGTTAGTTGCTGGGATCCCCAATTTTTGCTTGCACAACTAAGGCAAACAGCAGCAAAACTGAAAACTCCTGAATTTTACTTCAACAATCCTGTAGTACTGCTAAGCAAAGGAAACAGTATGTCTGTAACAAAACTGATTCTCTGAAGAGGTTTCTAGCAGGGACTTAATCATGAGCTATCTAGCAGTAGTACAGCATCCACAGTGCCTAATTACTTAGGTTATCCTCTCTGAGGGAACTAAAGCCTCCTACACTGGATCTCTCCTCTGCAGAGCAGGAGCTATTCTTGCTCTGCAGTTGCTAATGCTTTTGAAAACTAATAGTTCACTGGGGGCTGGTTACTTCTCAATCAAAGCACATCCCAGGTACTGTGTGAGGATGTGAAATATTGGCTAGATCCCAGTTCCCCAAAACTTGAACAAGCTGCTGCACCACTCAGTCTAGCTCTCCTCTTTCTAACACTCTACACAAAGCTCCTGTTTATTACAGTCCTTTCCTCCAGGGAGAGCTGATCAATCCAGAGACATCTAGAAGCTAATGCATAAATCTGTCTTTATATATATATATATGTATATTTAATCAAAATCCAGAAAGTGACAATGAAGAAATTCACTCACAAAGCTTTGTTGCAGAGATCCTCTTCTTTTGTTGTACTGGCCAGGCTTCCAATAACCCTAATTATTAGGATATGAATTATTACCCTAATTCCAGTAGAAAGTTTCCCTACACGAGCTCACAAGCTCACAACTGTGGGGTATTTTTTCACTGAAGAAAATTTTGATGGCAGATTACAGGACTGAGAAAGAAGATGTTCTTTCATAATTTTGTGCTGCAAAACTGCTGGTTAAGAGTTAAAAAAACCCCTCATTTTCACTGGTTAAACTATAGATTAAAGAATTAATGTGGAAAAAATTATGTATAAACTTTGACTAACAAGCAAATATTGCTACAAAGTGGTAACTGTAACTTCTATTGTCTAAACTGTCTCAGATACTTTTTCTAAGAAATTATATCTGCTCTTACCACAGTGGGGACTTATAATACTGCATTTAACTGGAACTTTATGGAATCATACTCTGTCTTCTGGACCTTTTAAAATTACACTAAAAACTGATAAAAATATTGTACTATCCCGGTTATATCTTTGTGATTTTAGGAGTTTCTCTGTTGTTTATTTTGTTTGTGCTGGTTTGGGTTTTTAAAAGCTTTGAATCCCTCATGGTATTCACAACAAATTCAGCTTGATTTTAATGCTTCTGCAGTGACTACTGCAAAGCTTCTTAACTTTTACACTATAATGCAGTCAATGTATTTATAGTTCTTGAAAATGTCACATGGCAATGTTATGCCAGGGACAGCACATCTCCGAGGCTCCTTAATATGTCTGCATTGTTGTATTCTATTTGTAGAGGCATTTTTGTCAGCAGCAATGAAGAAACAGAGCTGCTGCTGCAGCTCTTTCAATAACATTCAAGCTTATAGTTGACCCAAGGGGCTCACATTATGACATCCATATTTAATTTAACAATAAATCATATTTTCATGGACTAGAGTATTGCATTATAACCTCACTGTTTTATGTGCAAGGGAATGCAGCAAAAGCAGGCTTGTAAGGATCTACAACACAGACTAAATGCTTAGTTCATGAGAGCAAGGTTGGAGTGTACAGTTACAACAATAAATAAAAGGTTTTATAACAATTCTTAGAAGTCTGAGGGAAAAAGGACACAAAAAGCTATCCAGGACAGACTTCATTTAACTTGAAGTTCAATTTTTAAAATCTTAGCTGCACGACATTGCTTACTGTCAGTTCTAGTTCTGCTCTGCACTTCCCATTGCAGTCAGCATTCTCTGTATCTCATTTTCTCTTCTGCTTCATTCAAGCATATTTAAGGAGAAAATTAACACCATCTGAATCTTGAGTTTTACCCATCCTTTTCTCCTCACAATCATTTCTCCTTTTTGCCCTGCATCTTTTACTGCTGACCTTCTAGCTGAATCCAAATTAAATGTTCATATGTTTCCTATTTACTTCCAAATCTAGTCCTGCTTGTTCACATTTATTCTTGCTCATCTCCCTCTTATTTGCCTCTGCTCATATCACATCACATCACATCATCCTCAATTTCTTTACTTTCTATTTCTACTAACTTCCAGGACCTACTTCTTGCAGCACTCTGCAACCTAAAATTCATTTAATTCATTTTTTCCTCCCCATCAGCATTATTACTAATCTTTTACCAGCCAGATTATGGAATACCTTCATTGCTCTTCTCCATCAGCTGGCAATAGTTTAACCATATTTGCACTGCTCTCCTCCACTGACTTTATAAAACTACATTTATCTTTCTTAAAAGGCTTCACTTTTCAAAACTAAGTACTCTCAAATACCTTTTTTTTCTTTTTTGGCAGCCTTGATCTTTGGCCTAGATGTCATTCTTAACATACATTACATAAAATTAAGAAAGAGCAACTGTAGTAAAAAGCATTTGACTACTCTGACCCATGTTCTCTTTTTACCTCTCATCCAGATTTTTGTTCTTCATCTCTTCATGCATTGTATCTAAATTAGATTTTCAGTTCCTTGGGGTAAGAAGACATCACTTTCATTTATCTGTAAAGCACCATGCATGCTTATGGCTCTGTTGAGGTGCTAAATATGTATATCCACATTTCTTAAAATATTGATGTTTTTATCTATTCATATATTGCAGAAGCAGCATGGCAGCAGTTGTACACATTTATAATAGCAATGATATGATTTATAGTAGCTGCATGCTGCTCTCTATTTCCTAGTTCGTATTTACATTGCTCATTCTGGTCTTTTTAACTAACTAAAAAATAAAAATCTCAATTTTCTCTGACATCATTGATTTACCAATTAAGGACAGCTCCTGCCCTCCAAAATCATGTCATTTAAATGGTCCTGATGACAGAAAAAATTTTAGGAGTTTGTACGACATGTAGCTTGAGAGGCATTGAAGTGCTCTGATTTTCAGAGTACTAGAGCATAACTCTTTCCAAAACACAAGATCTTGAAAATGGAAGATCCTTATTATTTTGAAAATTTTGGATGACAAAACTAAGATAACCGGTGTAAATATGTATCTTAAAAGTTAGGAAGGTTTTAATTAAAAAAAAAAAAAAGAATAAATGGTGATACTATCAATCTAATTACAACATAGTAAAATATTTCTAATGACAACTGCAGTAACAAACTGTAGATAGTAGTAGTTCTTTGTAGTCAAGCATGTTTATTTCTTGGTTAGTCAAAAAAGTAAGTAGATGTTTAAGTCCCACAGCAGAATCTGCACAGTCTCCTGTCATGACTCAAAGGCCCTTGCATGAATGAGTCTGTACTAATAATTTCAAAATTTAGCTCAAAAGATAAGGAATTATCACAGAGTAGACACTGTATGCAAAGCAATTAAACTGTTATGCTTCATGTAACACTTAATAAATGGTTAAGCATTTAAGCACTGAATAAAGTGAACATCTTTAAGTATCCTGCTTTGCATCAATCTGAGCTGAAAACTTGGAATGGGTTGTTCATTTGTGGGTCATTACATGTGGAGTGGCCTTGACAAATGTTTACTCAGAGTAGTGGGCACAAAGTCACATGGGGGTAATGTTGCTGACATTTCTTCACAGAGTGCCTGCAGCTGATGGGTTTAAGAGCTATATTATCTTTGTACAGAGGGACCCATTTCAGCCAGCATTCCACCATGCTATTTTACTGGATAAAATGATAAACTTCATGTCAACCTGCATTTATAACTAAACCTGTAAAAGGTTGCGCTGATTAGACTCAGACCACATGCACATTTAAAAGTATTTTTGGACTGAAAAAATGGTAAAGGCAAATTTTACTCAACTCTTGATATCTTCCAATAAGCATCTACCTCCAAGCTAGTCCCATTTATTTGTTACTATGCATAAAGAGAACTGTGTCAACAAATGCATTACAGTGGGATTCATCAGACCTACCCTAAATATTTACTTCAGGAAAAGCTGTTGTACATTCTAAAACATTGTCAAAACAACTAGATTTGGTAAATTAATTCCATTTCATTGAACAGTGAGAATTCTGTGTTTCTTAATTTATTTGCATCTTCTGAGAAAGTCAAATCCAGATATCTTGTCTACAAACCTAAAAGTAAACAAAACTCCTTGATAAAACTGTTGTCCAATGCCAACTACTTTCCAGACATGGTTTGGGGTCAGATATGGAACAGGCCAGGAGGTGCTCTCCAAAGACAGCTGGTAGATGACCAGTCTGCTTCTGACAGAAGGAGAACCTATCAATTGGTTTCAGTGCTGGAAAAAGGTCCTGTGCATCTTCTACTCAGTTGTAGAAAAAGAGGTATTTGGCATGGATTTTTGCATATTGCAACTCTAAATTAAAAAGGAAGAAGATAGAAAGACAGCTTTTAAGTGAAACAGTTTTTTAACAAAAACAGTTTTTTAACAAAAGTAAGGATAAAATAAAGAATTTAAAAAGCAAAAGTAAGAATTAAACATTATAATATAAAAGCGGCCACAAAAAATTATTGAACTATGATGTGACTTTCATGACTGTGATCACTTTGGACAAATACAATAGGGATACTAGCTGTTATCTAAATGAACTGACATCTTAAAATGCATTTCACTTGCTACATAGTGAGAAGATCTACTTCCAGTAAATTACTATAGAGAAGACTACAAAAATAAGAGAGGTAAGAAAGGAATTTCCAGAAGGTTGGAAATGGGGCAAATGCAAAAACTATAGGTAAAGCATAAAAACAGAGCTTTGTCAGTGTTGAACAGTTTTGACCACCTTGATACAAAGGCAGAAGCTGAGTTATAATGACTTAATGGCTGTGTACAGGAATTAGTTGTTGCACAGACCTCACTGTGTGTGGGAGGTTGTATTCTGTAAGGATATAATGAGATGCAATGATCAGATTTTTAGGTTTACATCACTCAACTTTACATCCTGCACAATAAGAAGCATTAATGATAAGCACTTTTTAATGTGGTTGCTCTGTTCAATGAAGAACTTTGACCTTACAAAATAAGTTTAGGAACAATGTATATATGGAGCACCTTTTCTTTTGCTTCCACACCAAGATTAAAACTGCTTGTTTTCCTTTCAGCTAAACATTTTTTCTAATCACACCACTTTACTCTGATTTACATAAGTTTTAGTTTCAAGAATCATTGGTCATTGCTGAATGCAAATAAGCACAGAATAAAATTATATTAGGTTTACACAACTGATCTTTCATCATTTTAAATGTTGACTTTTAAAATTTTCTGTAAAATCAGTCTGAAATACTCCTGTTGTTGACTGGCATCAAGTAGAACAGGGTCGCTTTGTAAAAACCCATTCTCAGTGATGTAAATTATAGGGCTATTGTATGTATCCTAGAACAAGAGAGAGCAAAAGTTTTATTCAGAACAGATGTAAGAAAGCCCATAAAATCAGATGCATTACCCTCTATCTTTTCTAAGCTACAAACTAAAACTAGTTTTCATCAAATTGCACTGACCCTATTAACTTAATTTTCCATGAAGTGACCTTTTATGACTAACAATGGAAAAGCAAAACTGTGCAAATACCCATGAAGACAGTGAAATGACTTATTTTAATGAGAAGACTAAAATATCTTTCCTGCATTAGCATCTGCTTATTGTCACTGCTCCTTAACCCCTCGTACTGGCAGTCACCACACGTCTCCTTGCCAGGAGTAGACGTATGCCAGGAAAGCCTTACTGCTAGCATCAGAAAGATAATTTCTGGAGTTCAAAAGATGATATAACACTGGTGGGTCATTTCAAATAGTAAAACAGATATCAAATAAAAAGGTAATAGGAAAACACTAAGGCTCCTACTCTCTATAGCCAGTATGAAAAAATTAAATTACAAATCCCAAGGTGACTTGTTTATTTATATCTTGTACAATATCTTATGCCATCCAGATGGGCTCCTAAAAAATCTTCTGCAGAATTCATAGAGGTTCTATCAATCTGAGCTATTGACACAATTCCAAAATGTTTTCTCCAAATGTTACCACAACTGCATCAGGGTTTAGCAGTAGTTTTTACACATTAAAACTGCCTTGTAAGCTCTGGTACCAATACTGGCGCTATACCTTTTAAACAACCACCTAAAGCAACATAAGGCCCATTAGTAATGATCATTCAATCTCCAAATGTTATGAAGCAATAATTTACATGGATATTGATGTTGCCAATGATGCCTTCAGATTTCCAGTCACTTCTGTTTTTTGAGGATTAAGGCAAACCAAACTGGTACAGGGAGCAGGATGCCATTTCCCAGCTCCATAATGGTTTTGTAGTAAGAATTGACTCCTGAAAATATTAAAGGAAACAAAAGGGGTTAATAATAACTTTGTTACATTTTAACACTTGAAGCAACCTCACTGCACATTTTCTCTATTATGAGATGCAAATATTTTCTCTCAAGTGCATGCTGACTACTGTTACAAGACCCTAGAGTTGGCAAAAATGCTCAGCACACAAAATCTTCCAACCAGGCACATGAAATGAGGATGCAAATTTTCAAAATAGATCAGTGGACAGCAACTCCCCAGGAAAAACATAATTCTGATGGGTGCTGGTCACATGAAAATATAATCCTTTCATTTAAATGCCTGAATGGCAGCCTGACTGCATGTGCAAGATACAAGTGTGTTGGAAGAAGCCTGATGCTTGAGAGCCTTCCCAGGTAGATTTGTTCTAATGAAATCATTTTTCTCCTTGAGAACTGTCTTTTAAAAACTTCAGTGCCGCACTCAGCAAGGTAACTAAGCTGATCTTATATGTTTTGAACTTTGTTAGCTGGATTAGCTGTTTCCTCCAGAATGTTCCATTCTCCATCACTGCGCCAGCATCAGGACAAAGATACTGTCACTGTATTCAACATTTTGCAATGGTGTGAGTTCAACATTTCACTCATTAGATCTATATTATATTTAAGGCTTTTCATCGGGTTCTACGAGCTTTTTAGATGGAGTTTGAGGCACTGGTCTCTTTAGCCACCAGCCTGAATGGCTGGACAATAGCCTATCTGACAAACCATCTCTCACTCTTTACACTGCCACTGCTGCAGACTGCTCAGTCCTTCTGACTGCAAGAAGGAATTAGCTCACCTCTCTAAAAGCTCATGACTTCTAACCTTTCTTGTCCCCTCTTGCTAAGACAGAGATCAACTTTAATTTCCTGGATGTGTTGTTAAAGCTGGCCAGTACTGGTGATGTATTTCTAGAGGCTTAAAAGGAATTCACCTGCTGTACAGATTTAGCAGTGGCTGACATGAATAGGTTTCCTAAAGGACGACTTTTACACTGCTGAGAGGTCATTGTAAGTTTAAATATCAGGATACTTTAAGCTCTCAAATAGGCATTTTTAATTTTGCTTACATGCAAACACAACTGTATTGCTTTTAAACCTTCTGAAAACACTAGATATTGAAATACACATCATAAGCTCTGGTTCAAAGAGTATCAATTAGCTTGCTCTTTTACTTGAACTATCTGGTTTACTGCAGTAATTGGAAAAGGCCAACAGTGGCCTTGAATTATTATTTGTTAAGCTAAGAGGCTCCAGACAGGAATAGGTCTCTCTCATGCTGATGGAATGTAGAAATCAGGCAGTCTTTGCTTCAGAGACTTGGGCTAAATATACCAAAATGTTTAATAACCTCAGAAACCTAAATTTCATAAATTTATTGTGGGTTTTAGACTACCACATATCCTTAATAACACATAGATGCTTGTGAAATAGCTATCCCAAGGCCTTGCTACATTGAAACATAGAACTGGGAAATGTCTACAAAAGTAGAAAACACAGCAAAAAGTAGGAGGAGGAAGATTAAATTGCAAAGGTTAATAAAAGGTATGCTTAGGAGGTTATGTATGGCTTAGATCATTATTCTTAACAGTTTCCGAACCACAGATTTTATTTAATCCAAAGCAGGAAATTTGTTCATACTTCTATTGTATATTCCTTGGTATTTTCAGCTTCAGCTTACTGTGTATTGATGTTTGAAAATGCCAACACAGAATGCCGTACTATCTTCTTCTTAAAAGGACAGAATTAGACTTCAACTTAACCCAACTTCAAATGACTGATCTTAGGGATTCCTGCCAAATAGCTTTTTTAAGACAACATTTACTGCAGCAATCAATTATGAACCCCTGATTTAGACAGTGACTTCTTCTAAACAAACAGGTGTATACACATCCCTTAGCACAGCAAGACTCAATAAGATTGTTTACAAAGTAATTCACAATAAATCTCACATGTAGTTTGCTTTTCCTTGCAATGCAGCACCAGAAAAACTCATTAAATTCAGAGGAGATATGTGCCTGTGCCTGAGGATGCACCTATGCAAAAGAGAAAGGAATATACTAGAACTTAAATTTTGAAAAGCAAATTCTTGCATTTTGCAATAGCAATTAGCAGCAAATACAGGTTGATTCTCCAACTTTTGAATGGGCTTCTATTTGTCTTCAGAGGGACTGGGTGTGTATTAGCTCTCTGCTGATGAGACCACAAGGTTTACTACATAAGCTTAAACTGGGAAAAAAGAGCTCCTTTGCTGCTACAGGATCCTGTCCTCTCATATTCAGCCCCTACATAGAAGACACTAGCATTTCTCATCCTAATTTTCAGATTATGAACTATACAGTACCATTTATAACATCAAAGTGCAACCAGCTATAATTTATTTTTTACATCTCAATTAAACACCTATATTGGAAAAGATTTATGCCTTTTGTTAGAAAAGGAAGAGAAATAGGACTGCGTGCCTGAAAAATGTGAATGTCAAGTCAAATTTCCAGGTTGTCTCATACCTTCCAGAGTAGGCTGACTTAGTTTGTCTGGATGTATCTGTGAGTCAGGTAGAAGCAGAAATACAGAAGAAAACATTCTTCTGAGGAAGTGTGTATATAAGGGTTTTGTGGAGAAAACCCAAAATTTTGGGGTTACAGATATTAAGGAGCAGTTTGTCAGTAGAGAGTGAAGGATTGTCCTTTTCTCCTTTCTATCATCTTCTCTCCCCATTCTGATTCCCTACCTTCACGCTGAAGGGAGACATAACATCAAATTCTCACAGACTCAATATCCCCTTGCCTAAAACTTCTGTCTTCTTCTGCACTGACACCTAATGTTTAGCAGCTCACTTGTTCTTCTCAGGGCACTTTCTGGGGTAAAAATAATTGTACAAAAATACTTTAAAAACTTGGTATAAGCTTTAAGCTAAAGCCTGACACATCTTAGGAACAATACATCTACAACACCACTGCTTTAAAAGACCCTACCTCCACCAAGTCAGAAACAGAATGGTTTTAAAGGTTTTCAAATGTCCTACATCTTAGGTGTGAAATTGGTAGTGAATCAGTTGGTGTGAATGATTTTATTTGAAAGGACATTGCTTTAAGCTTTCTAATTCTTCACATGCTCTTTGCAAAAATGTTTATATAGAAGATGATGGCCTTTCCATGCTATGCAGTTACAATTGCTTCAACAGATCACTGCACAGGAGAAGTGAACTCCTGCCTAATGAAAGTTGGCCTACTTGGAGTTCTGCCAATGCCCTTTCGTTAAATGTAAAGTTCATAATATTAATCAGGCAACTGCTTATACTGGGGATCAAGTGAACATTTTCTGAAATTACAGCTGAGTTTTGTCAAAATGTTAGCTTTCCTTACCAACTGCATTCAGAATGTCTGCTTGCTATCTCCCATTCTGACAACTAAATAACAAAGCCCATTCAGTAGGCAGCTTGCTGAGGTTTTACAGTGCCTGCAGCCCCAGCTGAAGGAATATCAGTACAGGGAAGAAACCACAACTACTCAGCCAAATTTAAATTCAACACACCACAAAAAGCATTCTGAGGGAAAGACAAGCTGTGCCAGTGAAAGTGGGCCATGTATTGTAAATTTTGGTGGCAAAGAAAAAGCTTCAATTCAAGCCTCTCTGGGATACTGGCACATGTATCTGGCATGCTCTGCAGGGAAAAATGGCTGGTTGGTCTGTTTACAGCAGATTTACCAGCCCCTCTTTTCTGAAATCTTGAAACAAAGGCTCCTCCACTCTCTGGTGAAAACCTTGATCTGCAGGATGCAGAGGACAGACTGCTGTCTACTGAACAGCCAAGCTCTACATGACCAAAATTCTGCAGAAAAAGATTGCTTCTGCCGGTACCACCCTAGCACACATAAGGATAACCTGAAGAGTATTTTCTAAGAAGTCCTATCCTTTGTAGCCTTCCATCTTTGCAGTCTCCAAACCAGAAGAAAGTAATTGCCAAGGCAAATACTGCCCTAGAAGTATAAAGATATATATCTTCTTGATTGAACCAAGATGCAGAGGAGTAGGAAGCAGAATTGAGATTCAGAAGTTCATTCAAATATACTTTTCTTTTTTTCCTCTATGGAATATTATCCTCCCAGCATACAAGAAATCTCAGCCAGCTTGTTTAATTCTCCCATTGTTTCTGGTTCAGCTTCAGTTGCTTTTATTCTTCACAATGCTCTTTATTCCTTCTTTTTTCCATTCCCTCTGTTTTGCAGGCACAACTGCCCTTTCCTGTCTTTTCCTAGCGAGTGACCTTAAGCTGTCTCCCAGTCCACACCGATAGAATTAAAATAAATTAAGGAGAAGTGAAACAAATTTTATATCTGACTTCTAGCAATCTGACCAGTTTATTTATGTGCTGTATCCCTTTACACACTGCCTGCTGAGACTCATGTGAAAACTCATCTTTTCAGAGCTTCTGTTTGCCAGAGAATTAAGCATACTTCCTATCAGTCTGAAGAATCCTCTCTAATATGCTAAAGAAAAATGTCTGGGAAAAGTATGTCCCTTAATGCAAAATAGTCAATGTGAAGTTCAGCACATTGGAGTATACTGATAAGCTATCTAAATGCACTTGCCAAATGAGATAACTTGTCTATTGTAAGCCATCCAAAAATATTCTCATGGCTAGGATCCCAGTAAGTATAAACATTCTGATGAAGCAAAATGATTTAGAGCTACAATTAAAAAAACTGGAGTAAGCAAAAAGATACATAGGAAACATAATAATAATCCTATCCCAAAAGATTGTGCTATCCGAGGGGATCTAGAATATTAATTAGTAAGTTGTTGCAAACCTATAAAAAATCATCCTATAATTACTCTGAAAAAAAGTTGCAATTTCAAAGCTACACTGCAGAATAGCATACTGGATTAATTATGCCAGACTGCAGCAATAACCTTGAATTAAAGCTGCAACCTTCTATTTTTAAGAAACAATTGCCTTTCTGGTTGATGAAACCTGTCGTCCCATCAGGTAACAGACGTGACCAGGAAAGAGAAAAGCAATAATGAGTCAATCCAAGCTGTTTGATACATTTCAAATCTTCCTCCCACAGAGTGTAGCTGCCACAAGCTACATCACCAGTCTGGTTCTTGAAAACTCGATCTCCTCCCTGATGAGTGAATATGTCCCAGACATTAGGGCCCTTTCCATCTGCATTCCAGCCTTCTGCTTGAAAAACAAAACTTGGTCATTACACTTTTGACATCAAAAGACATATGTTGCAAGTAAATAATTTATCACAAAGTAGGTGCAAATCCCATGGGCAAATTGAGACGTATTCTCTACCCACTCCTTATATTATTTAAAGTAACTCGGAACTTTCAAGCATTAATATACATTTGCATTAGGTTTTGCATTTATTCATATTTTTACTTGCTGCTAATTATTTGAAAATTATGTTTTAAAAAAACATTCAGACTTCTAACACTCTTCATACTTCCTTAGCGAAAAATCAGATGTTTTCCACTCTTGAGATATTACAGGTTTTCACAAAGGGCATTTTCTAATGCAACTTCCATCCATAAATGTAAAAGATCAGTCCATATCAAAGAAAGCCTTTAGGGTATGAGAAATACATCCAACAAATAGGCACTTATGGCTTTCAGGATGTCCTTTGAAAATCTTGACAGTTTGTTAAAAAGAAAGGAATGCCATTATGAGCCATGGCCCTAGGCATATACAAGCTGAATTAATAACACAGCTCTAAAAAACGTCAGCTTTTTGTTTAGCCAGACATTCACAGAAATTAATTTCGAATGTTCAAAAGCACTGCACCATTTTCCCCAAAGTTTCAGAGTTTTAGGATATTTCTTCACAATTCTAAAATTGAGATACACAGATTACCATTAAAATATTCCAAGTTTAGCTGTTGTCTGAGATCTAACAACATATAATATTTAATTTGAATAAATGCACCTCTCTTCATTAGAAGTTTCTTTGTCTTTCCTGAGCCATGCTGTAATTGAGGCAAACATTACTTTTTTTTTGTGGAGAGATCTGTAAACTTAGTTTCTACTGTAAACCCCTGTAAAGAGTGATTTAATCATTAAATTGCAATTAACCTCAAAATGGCCAACCTCATTTGCCACCAAGATTTTTCAGAGTCCCAGTGAATGCACTGTTCCAGGGTTATTCTTTAAAAACTAAAATGACATTGTGTGTTAAAATTATGTATAAATTAAATATCAGTTGGGTTATAAGATTAATAACTATATAATAGCTACATATCAATCCTCAATAAAAGTGTTTTAATAATCAATTAGTAGCATAGAAATTAGAGATGGAGAAGAACTATTAGGAGGTCATTGAGTCCATCCCCTGCCAATGCAAGATTGCTCCCTTAAGTATATTCAGTACTTAATATACATCTGTCTTATTAAATCTAAGTTTAATGCAAGGTTAAGCATATTGAAGACACTTAATTTAAAGCTTTACTAAAATCTGTAATATCACTTCTATAACCTAGCTTTTTGGAGATCATTGTCACATTTCATGGTCTTTACAGAATTTTATTGCAGCACACGAACACCCATACATCTACATTTGGTTGGTCAGTAAATTAAATTTTACATGGGACAACCTTCAGAGTAGGTCAAATTTTAGATCCAGACAATTTGAGTTTTTCTTAATCTCAGATTTTATTATAGACTTGGTGCTCTGTATGCTCCTCAGAAAAACACAATACTGCTAGTTTTCTATATCCTGCTTCAAATTTCAAACATGCCTGCTGAAATAAATAGTCATCTGAGAGAAGTGCAGGAAATAACAAATAACAGTAATTCTTTGATGGTACCTAGAGTTTTGAAGCCTTTAAGAGCAGGCTTCCTGCACCATATTGATTTGATAGTGCTCTTTTTTCAGTAGGGCTGGAGTGAAGGGCAGAAACAGCTGCCATAACAGGCAGTTAACACACCTTCAGTTAAGAATCATCACCCAGAGCAGAGGCTGAATGATCCCTCTTTTTTGTCTGCCTTCCTCCAGCAAAGGCAGTGGGTAGGAGGAGAAGAAGCATTTGATTTTTAGCAGAGACTAACAGTACTACTCCAGTGGTCATTAGCCACCGCAAAGCCCTGATGGGGCTGGAGCAAACAGACCCACTTTCAAGCATTCCTGACACTGTTCAGAGAGACTTCTCTGTACAGCATCGTGCGTCTGAGCCACCTGATGGAGTGTAGGAAGGAATCCAGGCAACAGAAAGCTCTAGAAACACTAGCACATCCTGCTGAGCCACAATTAGTCTGCAGAGAGCTCTGCTCCTCCGCTTCAAGGAACCAAGCTTGCGCCTCTGAGCTTGCTCAGAAACTTCCATGCTACACAGCACTCCATAGTGTAGGCAATAACTGGAGTTTTAGTGAGCTTTGGGGCCAGGAAAGAACAGTGATGAGGAACTGGTTTTACACTCAAAATGTGTGAATTGGATACCAAATCAGCACGTGACATGTCATCAAATGAATAATCTAAATTATTATGATACATGTTTCCATACTCTGCAATTATTACAACAGAAAGAAATGCAATGCTTTTCCAACTTGTGAAGCTCCTAAAGCAGGAATATTATTGATAAGAGTATATAAGTTTTCATGTACTTTTCCAAGTACACTTTTCCTCTAATTCAGCTGTCCTTTAACCTTTGGGAGTGAAAATTTCTTGACCTGGTCTCTGATGAAAAAGTGTAATTCTGTTTGAATTAATGCAGTTCCATTATTTGGCATATGAAAGAGGTGAAAAAAACCACTTTTACCATTACAAGAATTTTTTTGCAACTTTTCCTCAAGAAAAAAAAATCAAGCAGAGAGTTAGAATTTAGCATAGAAATGGCCCTCAGTAAGAAGAAGTGCTTTTGAATGTTCTGGTGCAAATTGATTTTGATTTGACTGAGTCATGAACCTTTGAAATCTGCACTTTGAGCATGCAGAGTACAATTGGTATGATTTTTTAGCGCTTTGAAATATACAGAGTGGAGAAGGTTGTGCTGTGCATAAATACATAGCTGACAGTAAAAAATAAAGTAGCCTGTCAGCTCGTGCCTCTTCCACTGTGTATCTTGTGAGATGCACAGCAACTGAGTTTGGACTCTACAAGAACTATTGCTTCAATCATTCTGTCTCTAAGTCGGAAGCTGCACAGCCTCTGAAGCTTTCAGGAGAAGGAATTCCCTGTTGAGTTTCTTACTTCTGCAGGAAAAGGGTCATTTGAGTAGTGTCTAGACCATATTATAGATTTTTTTTTTATGTTTTCCCCACTCAGAAGCCTTAAGAAAGTTCATTAAAAATACATTAAGAGAACATTAAAGTTGCACATCTAGCCACTCAAAAGGCAGGAAATTATAATGCACACACAATTCACATTTTAAAAATTAGTTGGAAGAGCTATGTGCATTGCAGGACTCGAGTTAGAATCTGGCCCAGAATATTGATTCCCTGGGAACTGCGAGCTGTGCAGTCTATTAGGTGAACTGAGCTCGTTAAAAGGTACTGAGCATGGGCAAGTACTCTCAATTTCAGCAATAACCAAGAACTAAAGGCTACATCCTCAAAGACAATTTAGGATCTACAACTCCCATTTAGGTACTGAAATCAATGGGAGTTAAGTGTCTGTATGCTGCAGGGTATAATATGAGAAAATCAGGTCTGTATGTATTTTGAAGGTTTATAAAGACAGATTTATGAAAGGATAAAGTTTGGAGGGGTTATGGCTGCAGGTGTCTCTGTGTTTATGTGTTTACATTTCCTAATCTGCAACATATTTTCATATTGTGCTGGGCAAATCCCTTCATCAGTCCCTCTATTCAGCTGGGATCATGACACATGTCCTGGGGGACATCCCCCACAAGTCCAACTGTTAACCTCTCAGTTCATTGTTTTTCATAATCTTTGGAGAAGAATATCTAACTGAAGGCTTCTTGTGAGTACTGATGTCTGATGAGGCAGTTCTCCCACCCAGTTTCAAAATAGCCAAGAGCAATCTACTTGAACTAGCTCTACAGAAACAATATACCCAATAAGTAGATGAAAAAATTACTTGTGACTGCTTCCTCCTCTCCTCACCCCTCTCCCCCCAATAACTAGCTCCATTTCTATTACCTAGCTATGTTTCTCAGATTTGAAACGTCTTCTACCTTCTTCTTACTCCTCAAGTCAGAAGTGTTTGAACAGAAGTGCTACATGGATTTGCATCAGAAGTAGTGTCTACATAACAAGGCAAAGATCAAACACTCTCCTTTCTGGGTCCAGGCTTTTTGTTCACTTAAAACTTCTTTAACACTTTGATAACTAAAATTTGACACCTTCAATTTGATATGCTGCTGTAGCTGCACCCCAAGCAAATCCAACTGGAAAAGCAATATCCTCCAGCACTGTCTGCAGAGGACAGGTGAATACACAGCATTATATGTGCTGTGGAGATGTTGGTTTCATTTGCAGACAACACTCCCTGGCTTAATCAGTCTTCCACTTTTTACAAGCAGATCCTATATGGAAGACAAAACTAAACCCTGTGCAGCTTCACACACTGAAGGGTAAGACATGCACTTTGCATATCTTGGGATTAAAGAGGAGAGGTTCAGCTACCAGTAAAAGTAGAAAAGGCAGCAGTGGAAAGACTAGGGTGGTCACGGTAAAAAGGCTCCTCCTAATACAAAGAATTAATATGCAAAGCAGATCCCTCTTTCCCTTCACTTGCCTCTCACCTCCCCATACTTTGTGGACCCTCTATTCAATATAAGTCCTTTAGCCATCAGGCAAAAAATAATTTCCACCAGTAAGTGTCAAAACCAGCAGTCCTTCTTCTTTTCTCGCATCAAATTTTTTTTTTTCTCTTCCAACACCAAGAAAATGTGCCTGCAGTAGCTGAAAAAGGATATTTTAGCCATTACATGTTTTGCAGTGGAAACCAATGAGTAGACGAGCAAGATTTGTATGGGAGAAGAGACAGAACAGCTATCTTTCTCCTTCTTTAAAACCCCATGGATGCTCATTTTTTTAGAGTAGCAATGACAACCTTATGGCATGTGTGCCAGAATCAGCATCTGCAAAACAGCCCTCAGGTCTCTTCCTCTACCTTCTGTCAATGTTGTTACTGCTCTCCTGTCAGCAGACTGAAAAGGGAGCAGCAGCAGGAGGAGAGTCAGGTAACAAGTGGGATGGGTTGAAAGTAGTTTACTGTCCCTCTCCAGGAAACTGCAACACCTGGCACACTAGATGGCACTACTGCAATTTTTAATTTTTTTTTTTTTTTTTAACTTACTGGTGCTTTTCCCCCATTTTTTGTGACACTACACCCACACTACTTTTGCCAAGGTCAGTATGGGCACATATTGGACTGCTGTAATATATCACTGCCATTCTTCTTCTTTACTCCACTTAACTCTCTTGACTGAGATCTTTCTAGGTGAGGACCTGCTTCTGCAAAGCATTACACAGGTAACTGACATTTCCTCTGATAATGAAAATAAGAACCCTTACTATGCATAGGAAAGCCACTAAGACAGTCAATGCACATACTTTTGCCAAGAATGCACACAATAAAAGAATCAGCTTCTTAGAAAAAAAATAAATTCCTTTGTAGAGACACAGGGAAGCTGATTTAATTCCAAAATGAGTATTGCAGAACCAGACAGTGCAGATGCAATGCAAAATAATTTGGGCTTTCACAGTAGGCATATATTTCCTCAAGTGTCTTTCATAGGAAAGGTAAAAGCCCCTTGAATACAAAGGAACAAAGGGGAAATGAGGCACAACATACTAATTTGTTCCCAAAACACATGCTGACACATAGTCTAGGCAAAAATGCATATCCTTCATGTGTATTATACAGGTGATCAAAACCTGATAAAATGAACTAATCAGTGTTCTCTTGTTGATGCTGAATATTCAGGCTTTCATCTGCAAGATAAGGACAGTTGCCAGTAAAACTCACCAGGGCCACCTTAAATTATGATTAATAAGTATTAATGGACCAGAGTAATAATGCTTATTTTTTACATCATTAAATGTTACTGGCAGGCACCTTTGAAAATGTAAGTAACATTAAATTTTTCCCTGAGAATAACACAATTCAATTTCACAGGAGATATAATAAAAACGTAACTCAATAATAGGGGGAGAGGGGCAGACAGGATTAACAATAAAAATCCAATAAAAAGTTTTCTAAAAAGGCTTAAGCATAAAAACAAGGCTAAAAAGTGTCCCTGCTGATTCCCTATCAGGAATCAACAGAGATGGGTTTTGAGAGAGATTGAGTAGGAGAAAAATATTCCATAAGCAGTCTGGGGGAGAGTGAACAAAATTTGCCTCAGAGGTTAAGACAGATTCACAGTAATGAGATACCAGCTTATGTCAGGTAAGTAGGCAGATTCTGAAAGATGCAGGGCTTCTAAAATTCAGAGAAGCTGCACTGATAGCAACTAAGATGAAACATTTCTGGCAACCCAGATTCTACATTTGTGATCCCACTTCTGGTTGTATTTCTGAATTCATAAGCCACTCCTTACTGCAGTGGTGTGGCATAAAATTACGTCTTCCTTAGGCCCTCTGCATGGCTTCAAGGATGCACTCACCTTCTTACTCTGATAATTTTTCCTGCAGTATGTGCCTGCTATTTTCCCTATATCTAACAAAATTTTCCCTATATCTAACAAATAATCTGGCCCCAGTGTAAATTTCACTATTTCACTGTCCCATGCTTTTTTTCAATCCATATACCGATATAAAACTTAAAGAGAACTCTTAAACTCTATCTAGAGGCAATATTTTCCAGACTATATTTAAGGCCTTTACATTTGCACTGGCCCAGATGTAACCAAATGAGCTCAAGGCAAGTATGCATAAGAAAAAACAAACAGCATCCAAATGTATTTGGACAAAGATATCTTTGTCAAATCAATAAAAAGCAGGAGCAATCAGCCCTGATAATACAGGTTAGCTACTAACTTAACAAAATGTGAGATATTTTACAAAGGTGAAAGAATAGATTTTGGTGTTGGACTTCAATTCATGTGGGGTTAATTATTATCAGAAGAATTGCATCTTGTCAAAAGATTTTCCTGACTGAATTGGTGTTTCCTATTATAAATATCCTATTCCTATTATTAATCGTATTTACTATGGAGTTTAGAAATTAAATTTTGAAGGGATGGTGAAAATTAAAATCTTGTTCCTGAAATTTTACACCATACATGGACCAGTAGAAAGATATACCTTCTTTGGAAGTAAGACTCCATGTCTCTGAAACAGCCAAAGACAGAAGTTCATATCTTCTGTGGGTTCTCTTTGTAATTGCTACTCATAAATTTAGCTTCTCTCTCTGGCAACATAATAGAGCAGCTATTGAGAAACAAATTTACTAAAACACTTTGAAGTCTGCCAGACAATCTTGATTTTTTAAATAGTAATACAAAATTAATGAATAGAGAGCAGAAGATATACTGTCATATGTCTGACTTTTCACCATATACTGTATTCTTTAAGGTATTTTAGCACTGGGCTTTAGCAAGGTGTTCTCAGTTAAGTTATGGAGACCCCATACTGTCTTACACTGTGGCTGCAGTAGAGAACTCATAACTTTGATTCTTCAAATTCAGCCTTAATTAGAACCTCTCCTGGATTGTTGATTAGCCTTTCTTCTCCCATCACCAGTGTGTCAAAATTCTGTTCCCAAACTTAAATCAAATTGGAAATGAACTATCATATTGACTGAAATGAAGGGTGATGACAAACAATGAAGGGTAATGATAAACAATAACTTTGAAGGGAGGCATTTAGTGCAGTACACAAAGATTAGTATTACTTCTGATCACATTTAATAGCTTCAATAATGAGCTGGAAGAGGGAGTAAATGGTACATTAATGAAATCTGCAGATCTATTAAACGAGGAGGAGCTGAGCACACTGCTGAAAATAGAGAAATAATTCAAGGGTTCTTGGGAAGATTAGAAACACCAGCAGAATATTGCAATGAGATTCCATTTAGAAAACAGATGAATAATATTTTGGTAAAAAATCAACAGATGGTAACAGGTAAAAATCTGGAGAGCTGTAATGCTGGAAGAGATTTAAAATTAAGAACATCAGGAAAACTAGGCAGGAATCTGCAACTGAGCAGTAGATATAAACTGTGAAATTTGGGCAAAACTATTAAAGAATAAGTAAACAAATAATGACTCATCTTAAAGCAGCTCTACAACCATCAGTTCTCTTCTGTGTACAGCATGGGCACTGGAAAAACAGACAATCAGTCAGATGGTTAGTGATTTTACAGCTATGGAACCTTTTCCTGGAAGATAACTTAAAAATAAGCCATTCATATAACAGTGTTGTCCTTCATAAAGTGAATGACATAACAGTGAGCCACTGGCTAAAAAACATAAAAAAGCCCAAGACTGAAGAAATAAAATATTCTCCCACTGCTTCTGGTAATTGAATCACGAAGCTTGAATTTTTTTTATATTCCTGAGGAAACTGCCAACGGATTGCCAGCTGCTATGAGCTTTCCAACACCAGATATATGGGCACAATATCTTGGAGACCTAAAGCTAGTTGTGAGCAAGTTAGCTGCATTTGGGGAGCTCACACAAATTAATCTTGCTGGGAATAAATCTACACAAACTACAGTGGAGGGCCAAACTAGTGTTACATCACTCCCTGAACCAGAAAAAGTCTCAGCAATTCAGCACAGCAACAGCATTAGGATGTATAGTAAGTTTGTAAAGTGATATTCCATATTGGTCATCAGTCTTCAGAAGTCCTTGATAGTTCTTGGATGTTGAAGGCAATTGTTCTTTATTGCTGAGTGCCTCCCTACAGTATTTTAAAGTGGGCTTGTCTGCCCAGGAGTTTGTCACTGTCACTGCATTGTGACACAACACTGGGTGCGCAGAGCAGGGCATTGATCCACAGCTTTAAATTTGCACACTTCAGTAGAAAACCTGGCAAAAGCCCTTTCATGTAAAGCCATGCTCTATTCATTTATATCTTGGCAAGTCCTGCTGTTCCATACTTCTGGATCACTCATCTTTTAGGTGAACAAGCTTAAAAACAATGAGCCATCATGCAAAAATATCAGCATAAAAAAAAGGAAGAGATAGATATATGAAAAACAACACAAAAAATACCAGAAGTATAGGCAGGCCCTCAGGCCCCTTGTTGAATGCACTATGAGCAGCACCCTTTCACTGGTGTTTCAGGGAGAGATGCTTAAATTTTCCAGAAACTGAGAGTTTCAAGATGTTTCCAGAGCTACCTATTGGCAAACATGCTTAAAATGATTTCACTGGAAAATATCCACTGCAACTTATCACTTTGGCTGCAACTGCTTATAAAGAGACCTCTGAATGATTTTAGCTAAACTTGTTAACATTTTTAAAATAGAAGGCAAGGTCTTACACATGTTTGAAAGTGGCACAATTTCCCTGTTTATGCCATGAATCTGTAGGCTATTTTGCTACACAGCTAAATCTTCAAAATCATGTACATAGACTCTTCACTGGACATACTTACTTAGTTCTGCTTTAAAATCAGTATGCCTCATTTTTTACACTAGGTACACTCTGAAATCCCAGTAACTTATCCTCTGGAACATAATTTAAGTGCCTAAAACAAGAAGTCAAATATAGCTGATTTGAAAATGTTTTTGTTTTGCTGTTTCTGAAATGTCTCCCTTCTTACCAGGTAAATCATATTTACCCTTAGAAACTTGTTCATGTTACTTGGTTTTTATGGCTGAAAGATTATATATATGATGTCTATATTATTCTAACATTCACAACTCACATATTTCCTAGCACAGGAATGTTTTTAATTTCTTCTGACCCCACATGCCATCAACAAGACGCGTGCTGACATCACACGGCAGGGGGTGAAAACATTGCTGAGATGTTTGAATACTTACAGGCACAATGTCTGTGGAGATCACTAACCAGAGCCAAACAAATTTGAAAGAAAACTGACACTGTTGAGAATATGTGGCTGAATAAATATTGGTGCTGCAACACGGTGGAAAGCCTGAAAAGCTGGTGCAGGTACCAGGCACCAGAGAATATACTTGAAGGAGACATTACACATACTGGTACTAAGGGAAATGCTTCAAGCAACATCCATGAGACCACAAAAAAGCAAAAATCAACACCA
Organism: Agelaius phoeniceus; assembly: GCF_051311805.1. Lineage (NCBI taxonomy): Eukaryota > Metazoa > Chordata > Aves > Passeriformes > Icteridae > Agelaius > Agelaius phoeniceus. The sequence goes on from NC_135268.1 coordinate 57,127,356, forward strand.
TCAGATAAACTTGTTTTTAAAACTGAATTATCACAAAAACCTTTTTTTTTTTCATTTATATGCACGTTTTCTCACCAAAGCCCTAATAACGTAAAATTTTGTAACAATTTTTACTGTATATTTTTTCCTTTCAAGGTTTGGGTTGTGGTGGGGGTATTTTTTAATTTGTTTTGGGTTTTTTTTTATACTTTTTAGTTATTTTAACACCATCATAGAACAAACCAGGAAAAGATTCTGCCCAGACCAATTTTATATTTGGGATATATTGACAAAACAAAATTATTTCAACATTTATAATATGCATAAAGTCCTGCTGAATCCCACTATTTGTTTTCAGAGTTAGCTTGAAATAGGGCAACTAGTTTATACAGCACTGAAACTGTATCTTTCATTTTCTTTTTCTTCCAGAAATTCTGTTTCTCAAGTCACTGACTATGACTAATGACATTGACTATGACTTTAGCAAATATGCTTGAAAAGCTTCTTCCACCAGTCAGGATTAAGAAATCCCATTATATTAGTGCATTTACATAAAATTCACTTCCCTGTATCAGCAATATAGAACCATCTACTATTAAATGGCAGCACACTATGAGAGACAGTAGTTGATATTACTTTCCAAAAGATTTGTGCTACCCCATTATCCTGTAAATATTTTTTCCTTTTGCAAGAAATACTATCCATTGTACTCCTTTTCATCCTGCAAAATAGTAGTGAGCACTATTTTGCTTGCACCTGGAAAAGGAGATGTACAACAGTACTTTAATTTGACAAATTAATTCAAATACCTATTTGAAATTCAGTAAACATGGGTTATTTTTCAAACAACTTGAGTTTTATGCATACATACACACACATATTTATATAGACTTCCAAACAGTATTACAGATGTGCAGTGATATCTCAGGACTGTGCTATTCTGGAAATACCACAAAATATGTACCTGACTCTGAAGCTAATCTAATAGAATAAAATTAAAAAAAAAATCAACACAACTCTTTAACATAGCTTTCTATTTCTTGATTTCAACACATAAATTTAAAAAAATATTAAAGGATATAGTAGGCATCATGAGGCAGCACTGACTTTTTTACCATCACAAAAGTGGTTTTCTTAATAAAGAAATCACATGGATAAATACAGTGTCTCATTCAATTCAAGCTCTTTATGTGTTTAGCTTGGCACAGAGTAAACTGAACTATGACATAGTAGATGAAATCAAACAGATTTTTCCCCTTCTGACAAAATACTCCAGAATTTTATAATCAGACAACAAAAAAAGTGGAGTTTATGGGTAAGCAAGTTTATTTCTAGATCAAGCTCCTTTGATTCTCTCTTGACTGCCCTTCAGACTAAACTGGTGAATAGAACTAATAGTGGTTGTTGTATGGAAGTTTTTGGCTGCTGAGTGATCAATATCCCATAGGAGGCAACAGTTAGAGAGCTCTGAGGATGTGGATATTTGGCACACATCTATACTGAGCTCTTAGAAATGTTTCTGGTTCCTCACATTCCCATGGAAATATGTAGAAAAAATTGTGTTTAGGTAATTAAAAGACTACATCATGATCTATGGCATAGATTGGGGCAGGGGAACAAAGGCAACCTTTTATTTTCTAGCTTTTGAAAAGCAGATGTTGTGAATAACCACTATTTAGAAGAATACATATAGCAGCTTATTAAATGTATTTAAAATCTGTCCAATGGTGGTGCTGCTACCCACATCACTCTCCTCTCAGTCTGAGCCAAGGCAAGAAGTTGTAGCAATAGAAAGCTGTTACCTCTGATGTGGACCTTGCCGTTGGTTGCAGTTATTTGTTTCCTTGCCAAAGAGTGAGTAACTTTATGTTGAGTTCCAAGTTCTCCAGCAGACTGTGCTCTACTGATTACCAATTATTTTATACTCTGTTTCTGGCCTGTATTCATGATCTTAGCCTCAGTTTTGTTTTGGTTTGTCTTTTGGATTTTTTTTAAACACAGCCTTTGGCAGTAGCAGGAGAATGACGGGGGAACTTTTGTTGGGCCTCCAAATTCTAGTATGGAGCCTGCTCCAGCTCTGTAGGAGCAGTCCAATCCAGTTAATGAAAAGATGATGGGGGCTGAAGCATTCTCAAAGCAGACAGAATCTTTGGCAGATTACACAACCAAACAATAACAAGTTGTCCACTGAGCTTATATAATGTGTATTTCTTCTCCAAGGCTTACAGTGGGTCCAAATTTATGGAAGCTTAATAGATATGGCAAGAGAGGTAAGCTGACAAGAATGTGTCATTGGTGTCCCAGTTTTTATCCACTCCTCAGTCAGTGCCTAGAGTGCTAAACTATCTTGTTTCCTTTCAGCAGTAATTTCATGCTTTAGATGCCTCTGATCCATACCACTCATATAAATTTGAGACTAAAAAGAAAAAGGCAGCCAGACCTGTGGCCTGAAACAATGAAGAATAGATGCAATGGTTATTAGGTGTCTTAAAGGAATTTTTTGCAAGGGTCTGGTTCTTGTTTTGCCTGAGACAGGTTAGAATATGCATTTCTCAATAACAAGATGAGTGTCTTAAGCAGCACATATTGGTTATCCTGTACTGAACCCAAAACGTCCTCTTTTTTATTTTTCCCCTTCTTCTTGGCATCCTGGGTATCTTTTTGAAAAAAAGTATGCCATAATGCTGCATTCTGACAAGATATCTTGGTTCTAAATCTCAGTTTTCACCTGTAAGGGAAAAAAAAATTCATAGTAATTTCTTTTTAGACCTCTTCTTTCCATACTCACTGTTTCCCTCCTTTTAAACATCTTAGTCTGGAATTCCCCAGGATATGGTGGAAAAAATGCAAATTCTATCACAAAGGTTTCCATTTTGGACTCTATATGAACACAGGCTCTACAAAATCAACAAAAGCTTTCCATTAGTCATTGACAGTTGGATCAAATCTTAACTTTCACCACAAAAAAAAAAGAAAAAAAAAAGAACTGAAATGAAATAAAATAAAAAGAGGAGGAAATAACACATGAATGTTATCAAAATTTTTTGTCTTGTCCATCAAAATATTTTTTTTTCATATGACTGCAACTGACATGTTTAAAGGTACTTTTGCAGTCTTCTTTCAAAATGGCTGAACTTCCACTGTGTCATGGGATGTTAATAGGTATTGCAAAAGGGATTTGGATTTTTTTATTTCACTCTCCTTCTCCTATTCAAGATTAGCCAAGTCTTCATGCTATATATAAGATTTCTAAGGGTTTTCTAAAGGCTGCAGGTTTGGTATTTTTCCTGCAGTTACAGAATACAGCCCTGGATTGATGCTTAGAACAGATCCAAAATATGTATCATTTATCATGCTTTGTGTCATGTGCTATTGGTTATAGAGCTTGCAATTGTTATCCAGCTGGATTAGTGCCTCAGCTGTACCCTTGCTATTCAAAGAGAAGGTTTAAAATGAGCACTATCTTTGTTCTCCTACAATAGTTCAGTGAGAATGTCAGCATAACAGAGCAAGTTGGGAATACTTTCTTAAGAGAAGATCTTGTGATTATTGTAACTTCTGTTTATCACTATACCTGTTTATCACCCTGGAATACTTTATAGCCATTAATTTCTCTAGGCACTATTTTTTCCTCTCTTTAAAAAAAAAGGTGATACAAAGTTGAAACTTTTTCAGTTTTTTCCCTTGAATATGCTGTTTTCAGTTTTATGTGGACATCTATGAAAGGTGTTCACAGATGAAACAATGGAACAAAAACACAATACATGGGGAATAACATTGCCAAAAGAGAAAGAATCCTTAAAATAAATTTTAAAAAAAGGAAAGAAAAAATTTCAAAAAAAGAAAGTATGTTCATACCAATTGTTTACTGCCACAGTACTGGAAGCATTCAGTGCAAAAAGATTATAATGGATTATAATGCTGTCATGCACAGATCTTTCTCTGCCCCTGAAAAGACACTACACAGGAGAAAAGAGCCCCTAATGAAAAGAGAAATGATTTCTCAAAGGCCACACAAAAGATCAATATCAGGATTAGGAAGCATTTAGATCTTTCATCAGGCACATATCCTTTCCAGAGGACCATACCTACCTGTACCTTCTCATATCTACTGCACAATTACCTGGCACTGAGCACATTTCTGAAAAGCTAAGGAAACATGCAGATAGATGTTTACTTTACAATATATAACTATAAAAATGGAAGGCTAGAAGTTTTTTATTAGCTTTAATTGTCTTTCATATTGAGGTATACACTGAAAGCAAATACATAATTCTGTTTTGTTCTGGCAAGCATGTCTGTTGGAATGTGCAACAGAATTTGGAACTTCGTATGTTCCTTCAAAAACTGACATTAAGGGAGCTTTGTGACTGAAATGTTAAAATGTCAGAAACAAGACCTGAAACCCAACCCATGTATCTCAGCTCTGCTCTTCTCTGCAGCAACCTGCATGTACTGTTGAGTGGATGCTGAAATATATCTTTTCATCCATAACTTTGCAATAGCAAGTTTTCTGTACTAAATTTACTTTTCATCTTAAAAGTTTAAAAGTTGAATGATTGCCTATTAAAGCCAATACTACAGAATCTCAGTTTCTGTGGAGAAGGAAATATTGAAGGCATGTGTTCTGTACACAACAAACTAAAATAGGAATACTGTAATGACATTAAAGATTACCTTTTTATCATTCAAATTTCTCCTGTGAATCTGTAAAGGAAAGAGGTGATTTTATAAAAGACATAATTATAGCTGCTTTTGAGGAGAGTTGTGATCACAATCTACTAAGAAGATGGATAAGCATTTGACTATGGGACTAGAATTTCAACAGAAGTGACAAACCTATCTGAAAACCATCGCTTTTCCATTGGGCAGCATCAAAAAACTGCTATGCTTTTCCATTGTGACTTATCTCTGTCACTGCCCACTTAAAGCACTTTAAAATTTATCCTCTTAACAATCATTAGAGTTTGAATAATATGTTTGCATAGTTATTCATCACTAAGAAAATTAAGGAAATTTTTATTTAAGGCTGGAAAAGGGAAAAAAAATTGTTTGGCTATTTGACCATAATTCAGGGAACTTTATGGAGTTATGCCATTATCCCACTCACAGCATTTGATATGTGTAACCTCCCATGATTTCATTCGTTCTGCTCAGACAGGCACTTCTGCAGGCACTGTGTCTCTTTGTGATTCCTTGACCATGGTGCAATCTCTTCTGGCTGCTTGTCTCCTATGTAATGTCACTGCATCATTTAGTGAGATAAATGCTTGCATGTAGTTATTCTGAGACAGGACCCACATAAAGAGGGGAGAAAATAATTCAACCTTCCAAACATTGGCAATTTCATAATTTCACTTGTTCCTTAAAGCTCTGTTTCTTTCTAAACAAGGTACATGCCAATTAAATAGAAATACGGTTTGGACAATCTGTATAAATCTATCAAATAGGAACAGATAGGTAAAAAAGCACTGAAAAGAACTTTTTATCTTTACTAAGTGTTCTCTAAGATAAATTTCAAAGTCATCAGGTATGAGTCTTGCTTAAAGCTCAGTAAGAAAAAATCCACAACCCTTCATGTGAGGAAAAGCAAACTGTTACATGTTAAGATCACAAAACTAGATTTTTTTTTTCCCTTTAAACTTAATAAGTGAACTAGTATAAAACTGACCTCTGGTCAATGATCATATCTGAGAAATTTCAGCTGTGAAGGTGAAAGCTTGACACAGTCATAAATAGCTGAAAAGGACAGAAAGGAAACATTTAAAAACCCTATAAATGTCACTATACTCTCCATTTGGAATACCATTGCTAGTACTTTTAGAATGCAGTACAGACAGCAGTCTAAGGTGATCAAGGGAACAACAATATGTCTTAAAATCTGTCTTAAAAAAGAGGAAAAGTATCATGAAGATTAGAGATGAGATCACAGATCATCCAGAAGACCACCTGTAAAGGAGTAAGACAAAAAACAAGAAAGTCTGCCTTAGCCACCTTCAGTTGGAATGACCTTTGAACCACTAAGTCATCAGTTTCCCAACACCCAGCTCTGCTGGCCAATTACTCAGCAGAACATGACATGATCAATGATCTGAAAGTTTTCAGCTGGTTGTATTGATCAAATATATAAACAAAACACAACTGTCAGCTGCTTTGAGTTTACTGCTGATGAAGTGATGTTTAAAACAATTAATGAATTAATGCTCAAACACAGATGAAAAAAAACCTTAGCTGATGAAAAAAGAGCAAAAATATTTACTACTCAATTAATTTGCCTTATAATTGATTTTTTAAATTGTTTGACTGGCAAAATAGAAGTGTGAGCTATAATTACCAGTTACCTATAATAGCTTTTTCTTTTTTTTTTTTCCCCCCTTTGGATTTCTGTTTATTTCTAAAGTGAAGGAAGCAGGGTGGCTGGTGCTGCCATACCCTTTTCAAATTATTGGTGCTAAAAAAATAAATATCAGAAAATGCAAATTATTACAAAATGTGAAGGTTGATTACTTTTTGTGAAAAAAAACAGGCAGATGAGCAAATGCTATGAAATGCTGAGGCAGGGCTGGGGCACACAAAGGAGTTATGATAAACTAATGAGCTTCCAGGTGTCGACTGAGCTTGGGTAGCTAGTGATATTTGCACTCTTAGCCTAGAGCAGATCTGAAACAAAAGGTGTGGGATAAATCTTCAGGGAAAGCACCCTCTGTTAGCAGGACCAGCCCCAAACAAGAGTCAAAGTTTGCAAAGGCACACCACTTTATGAAGAACAACTCATTCACTCCTCCTTGACCTACTCTGAAAATAGGAACAATTTCAACTTTTAAAGGCAGTAATTTAATTTCCCTCTGACAGCAACAGAATGATCCAGGACTCAGTACTATCTTAGCTTTTCAGAAGTGTCTATAAAACAGAGGTTGCTTTCAAAAAAAGATTTGGAGTCAAGTTCATTATTGGTCTTCTGGAAAATGTAATTTATGTCTTGCTTAGCCAGGTAAAGATGGGAGGCAATCTAGCTGTTAGAAAATAAGGAGCTGAGTTAAAGAAAATGGAAAGGGAAAGAATTAAGCATGAAAAGAATACTATTTAAGGAAAAGGTGAAAATAGAGAGATTAATTTACTGTTAGTTCCATTTTATCTCTTGTAAGTACATTTTTTAATTCTTTAAATCAAAGTTCTTCTGCTCTATGTGTACTGCTATTATTTCCCTGGAATGGAAAATGCCTGTTTTGTTCAGCAAGTGCATGTTAGAAATCTTGCGCTATTAAAAGATGGTGCCAATGTTAACTGCTATACAAAGGATTAAATCTTAACTAAGTAGTATTAAAAAGTGACTCTATAAACCTTTAGGTTATTGGTACTTAAAGATTTTTCAAAGAAAAGAAGACCAATATGAGGGATTAATAGTTAAGGTTATGCAAAATCCACTTAATCAGCATGGCTAATTTTAGCTTTGACTAAAGCTTCTGGCAACTGTGTGTATTTTGCTTTGGGGCTTTACTTTTGAAGAGAGCAATGAATACATTTTTGAGGTAAATTTATCTTAACTGAAAGTCTACCTAATGCTCTTTAATTGCTGAAAAAGTGATTTTAATAGCATTTGCATTTAGGAAAGGAAGAAGATCTTCAGCTGTGCATCTTTAAGACCCTAAAATAAGCATTTTTTTTTCACATTTATATAATATAGTGCTTGACTATAAAAAAGGTAAGTTTTATAAACAAGACAGTCATCAACATGGGCATTGTTTATGAAGAAATAATAGTTCTCCTGATAGTACATACTCTATTCAGAAAAGAGCCTAGGAAAACTGAAGCATACTCCAAAGATACAAATACAATGACTTGCCAAACTATCTAGGGCACAAATGTTGAGAATGAGGGTCTTGCATTGACAAATGCTACCTAAGCAAGGCAGATGCATAGTGTCAGGTCGAGTAGCCCAGACATTTTAAACCAGAAATACAAACTTGCTAATACTTACAGCACTTTTACCTGACTCCAAGATCACAAAGGTTTAGATCATTCAACATGAAATGGATTAAATGTGGTTATGCTCTTAGCTAAAATCAAACTATATGAATACAAACTCTATGCTTATTCTCCTTAGAGAATCACATAAAATCTGACTGCATCATAAACTGGTGGGGTAAGGTGTTGAGAAAGCAAGGGCTGGGCATTAGGTGAACTCAACTTCATAAGGCTGTCAAAAATTGTGTGGGAGGAGCTACCCTTTATATTACAAAAAATGAAGAGCCATGGTCATAATTCCATAGAGGGTGATAAAGGGATTTATCTAGTGGAAAAAGTGGGTAAACCTAGTAAAATAGACTATTGATCTACAATTATATGAAATTTGGGTAAGTGTTCCTATTTAGAACACAAACAAGGTAATGTTATGTTAAAACATATGGCAAGATCCTACTATACTAGTATAGAACAATTTAATTTATCATAAATTGAAGTCCCTTCAGGTACTTTCAATACTACTTTTTTTTTCCAGTGTCATGAATGAATTAATTAATTGAAATTTGTGCAGCTTTGCTTCCCTACACCTGCTGTCATGGCCTGAGAAGGTCATCCTACCTTCACTTTCTTTTAGAATTTTCATGGTACTTTTTCAGTGGAACCTGTTTATCAGCTAGGATCATAAGGTATGATATACTGGAATAGATTCAGTGCATCCAACTATGTGAGTATTCTGTGTGTGGCAATAATCAGCATCTTCAGAAGAAAGCACACAAATTCCCAGTGAGCAAATGAACTTTCAGCCTATGCCAAGGGCTGGAGAAGGCTTGAGCAATTTTTGTACAAAAGCTGAAAACTGCATGAAGTTAAGTCAGTTCACTCTATCTAAAATTAGGCGAAGTGAGTAACTGAGCAAAAGGCACTTTGGGGAAACGCAATCTCAACCTGTCAGGAGTGATGTCTTCCTTCCAGTAGAAAATTTATTCTCTAATGAAGGTTGTGATTAGCTCTGTGTACTTACAAAGGTTGAGTTTCAGCTAGCTAGTTGATGTGTTGATAGCACTGTTATTTTGATAGTAATTGTACAACTGACTAAAGACTCACATAACTACTTGGGTGGCAAGCTTGTGCTGATCTTGGTGCTGCCCTGGCCACATCACTGTACAGAGCTGGGTTATAGATTGCCTCTCCCACAGGCAGTATCTGCAAGGGCTAGTGTTACAGAGTTTTTTAGTGTTATAGGGTTTTGGCATATCTTGGACACAGGTCCCACAAGAATCCAGCCATATGTCCCCCCATGGCTGTGTTAGAAAAGCTGTCTTCCAGGTTGCAAATGGCAATTAGACTAGTCTCAATGAAACTGAGATCATACTGTACTATTTCCCTTGGTTAAATGTCATCCAGTAATACAATTCCGCCTTTTTAAAATATTCCTGTTTATATTTTATATTTATCTAAAATCTTACTAATTATAAACAAATAACTGTACTATTTCCTTTGGTTAAATTTCATCCATTAATAAAATTCTGCCTTTTTAAAAATCTTTCTGCTCCCACCATCTAGTCTTACTCAGATATTGTCTTTGATTCTTGGTTTAGATAGTTGCAAGGCAGACCACTGCATGGTATTTTTGCTACACCTCAGAAGAAGCTGTATCTCTTTGACTGGAAAAAAATTGTTGATAGAGATTTGTAGGAGGTACATCTTTGAAAATGAATTATGCTAATAGTTGGGTTAAGAGTCTTCAAAGTATTAATATTTTTCATTGTAAACTAGCAATTGGAGAGAGCAATAAGGATCTGAGCCTGAAATTTCCTGTACAGCTGTGATTCAAATTTCTTCACCTTCAGAGAATCACACAGCCCCCATTTCCTTATACAGTTGGTTTTTTTTTTCTTTTTTTCTGAAGGCATTCAGAAAGGGCCTATGTATCTTCACATCTTAACATTTGCTATTTGCATTCTTACTTACATGTATGTGACCTAATGCACTTCTGTGGGGTAGATCTCAAAAACACTTTAAAACTTTGAGAGCTACTTATCTGTATGTGTTTCTACATAGATATTTATGTTACAGCTTCTCAATTAAAAAAAGAAAAGATTACCCTTCCATATCTTCTAGGAAACATTCCTAAAAATGTATTTTAAGCTCTGATTAGACCTCCCTATATCAGAAGCCGTTAGGTTTTTTTTAAAGTGAAAGTATTGCCACTTATGAATAAATTTGTTTAGGTATGCTATAACAAATGGTTTCAGTTTTAGAGTAGAAGTGTCTCTATCCATTATAACTCACAACAAAGAATTGTAAACATTGGAGGCTATGTAAATCTGCACCATTCATTGCGCTGCTTCAAAAAACCATCATCTAAAAAAAATCCAACAATTACCTGGAATGTAAAAACTAGGACATTAGATAGGGTGTACTACTAGTCCCAGCAACTTTGAAAGCATTCCTGGCACATTGCTTCCACTGAAAGAAGAGGTTAAGAAGTGGTGTGTGGGCTTCTTAAAATGCCCTTACAGCCTGCTGAGAGTAACTTAAAAGATCTCATGTCTTCTGTTTTCACACTGCATCAACTTGAGCCATGTGGGCCTCCAAAAGCAGCAACTCCACAGTCACTCTTGTTTTCTGTCTATTCCACCCATCATAAGCAACATTTCTCCTCTGTATATTCCATGAATCCTTTATTTTCTTCTCAGAAAGCAGGACTTGCAATCTAATATGTATTTGTATGCTGTTAAAGGTTGCTGCCATTTTCTATGAAGTGAAGATGTCTAAGTAGAAATTGAGTTATAAGGGGAAAAAACCCTAAATCCTTCAATTTTAATTATGTATTTTAAACTCTTAAATTTATCCTAAGACAATATTATGATTGTACTAGTACACACATTTAGGGGTAGCGTTCATTATGAGGGAAAACAAAGTTACCTTCATCTTTGCATCTTTACATGTGATTCTTTCCCTGAAAAAAACCCAGTGAAGTAATTTTCTACTATTTAAAATACAAGCTCATAACTTTTTAACCCCAGTCTATCTAATGATATTGTATCCTTGCCCTTTTTAAAATTAACTATTCAAGTCGTGTGGTACTTGACTGAAATGAGAAGGCTCACTGCTTATGAGTGCAAAGCCGTTCCTGGGGAAGTCAGAAGCAATTTTGCATTTTTTTCAACTTTAATGCAATCTGGATTACATTAAGGGTGTAGAAATGACTGTGGCAAAAGTTTTACTGACAAGGATTTTATTTGTGGCATATATATATATATATATATATTCATTATACTTTAAAATAAAGTCTATATGCAGACAAAATCAACTCTTTAACAATTTATAGTATTTGCTTTTTCTTATATAAAACACTGTTCATTACATCTGCCTATTCTCTGTGCTCTGCATTTCAGTCTTTTTTTTTTACAACTGATGTCTCCTTTCACCATTATATTTTTATCCCAACACTAAAATACATTTGCTGTGTTTCATTGTCAGACTTGATTAGCTCAGCTGCTGTTCAGGTGTGTGCTACCCTTAACTTGGAAAGGTTGTCTCATAAGAATCTGCAAAACTAACTTGATAATTATCCTTTAAGACTTCTAAAAATGTTGCTTTCCTCTAACTGCAATGAAAAGTCATGAGAACGATGAGAGAGCTGATGTTCCTGCTACAATTGCTGTCTGTGAGTCTTTAAAGAGCCTCTCACTGATATTTTGGGATCTTATATCTCTATCATCTATTGCCTCTTAACACATGAGATTTTGGGACAAGAACGTGTTTCTGTATTCTTAAAAGCCAAAACATTCTCTTAGTTGTCAAAAAACATAGGTGAGTTTTTTCCTCTTCATCAAAAATCAATTATTGCAAAACCACCACATGGCCATATCTGCCAACAGCATGACTATTTGCTGTGGTGAAAACAAGGAAATAATCATATGAATCTTTAATAGCTTTTATAAAGAAAACAGAGCAAAATATCCCAAAGACATGTAGTGCCAGTAGACATCTTTTTTCACTCAGTCAAAACAAAAAGGCATAAACATTTCATGAATCCTGTGATTTTAGATGAATGGACAGAAATACCAGTCAACAGAAGCAACGTCAATAAATAAATTTGAGATAATCCTACAGCAACCAAAGCTCTATTTAGATATGCTTTGGAATATTTAATGCATCTAAATAAAGCAGCTCAGCTGTGTAGCAGAAAACTGATGCTGATGTAAGCTATTCTGGTGCTGGCATAGAACCAAAATGGCTGTCATTTTTGCTGGTCTGCTCAGTTTCTTTATTTAGGTGTTTCTTACATGAGATGCTGTTTTATTGTGGGGGGGGTTGACTTAAGAAAAAAAAAAATCCCTTTGTGTCCGAATTGAGCTAAGATGTTTGATTGTACAAAGTGTTTTTGATCTACTCCCAGCTATCAGCTCAACTGGAAAAGTTTTCCAGTGTTTGATTTATTTACCTGTGTGTTCATTTTGTGCTGGTTCTATTTAATCCAACTAAACTTCTTTTTGAGAATGCCTTGTGCAACCAGGATCAGTGTTTTACAAATATTAAGAAATTCTGTCTACCGCTTTTGCTTTGTGCATTCATTACCTCATAGAAGAAACCAATTAGTTTGGTTTCACTTGATTTATGCTTTTTACAAATGTGTTACCGATTTATCACTGTGTTTTCTTCAACCTGTTTACATACTGATTGCTCTTGCTTTACTAATTGTTCTAGTTATTTGTCAGGTATTGAAGTTAAAAAGTGGCCTATAATTCTTCTTCATTTTTCCTCAACCCTCACTTATTCTCTTCTTTTAAATTGTAATAAAATTTTAGCCTCCTATTGGTTTCCAGAGGCAAAGAAATATAGATGGATATTAAACTGTGCAGTAAGCAATAGCACAGTTAATAAAATCTAGCTCAATTAACCAATGACTTAATGGGCAAAGGAGAAAGTTCTGCTTAAAGAGGAGTAGTGAGGTCCCTTTCACCATTAGCTCACAAGACCATATATGCTCTTAATTCCTGTACTTCTTCTTCTCTGTGAGTGTGTATTTCTTCAGGGTGTGAGGTACAATGAAGAAAAATGTTGTCAGTTGTTTGTTTAGTGTCTTCAGGTATGAATCAGCTGAGATTAAAGTTCACTGCTTCAGCCAAACTAGAGCTAGGACTACAACATCAGTGCTAAGGCTGTATAGCAAGAAATAGATGGCAAGGGACAAAAGGTATGTAATCTCTGGCTTTATGTGAGTGTCATGGTTTAACCCTGCTCACCACCTAAGGCCCACACAGCTGCTTGTTCACTGCCCTGGTGGAAGATAGGGGAGAAAACTGGAAAGGTAAAGAGAAAACTCATGGGTTGAGATCAAGACAGTTTAATGGAAAAGCTGCGCACCCAAAAAAAGCAAGGAATTAATTCACCACTTCCCAAGGAATTAATTCTTCACTTCCCATGGGCAGGCGGATGTTTAGTTAGACATCTCCAGGACAGCAGGGCACCACCAACATTGGCTATCACTCCAAACGTGCCTCACTTCCTCCTCCTCTCACCAGCTGTCTGTGCTGAGCATGCTGCCACTGGACATGGAATATCCCTTGGGTCAGCTGGGGTCAGCTGTGCTGGCCATGTCCCCTGCTGGTTCCTTGGGCACCCCCAGCCTCCTCACTAATGGGGCGGAGTGAGAAGAAAAGTCCTTGATGCTGTGTAAGGATAGCTCAGCAATTGCTCAAACATCCCTGTGTTTCAATACAGGTATATCTGAGCATGGTATCTAGACCACACAAACTGAAGGTAGATCCATAAACTAACAGACAGTTCAGTGGGCTTCTGATTTTCAATGTGCAGTCACAGAAAAACCAAACACAGTAATGGGAAATAATGGTAAAGAGGAACAAAGAACTTATATGGCATTGATGAGGCTAGTATTGGAATGCTGTATTCAGCTTTGGCAACTGTTTTTGGGGTGATGGGGGTTGGGAACTGGAGGGAGCAGAGATCCACAGAAGGGAAGGCCTTTGTATGACAGAGATGGTTTGGCTCTAAAAAGACTGCGAGAAGTTATGATTTCAGTGTATTGATACAATTCCTGTGAATTAGATAAAGAGTACTGAATAATGTCTTTATTTCTTTATTATTTACTTATTATATAATAATAATGAAATAATAAATTTTTATACAAATATATCATAATGAATAATAAAAATAAATATATTTTATTTATTTATTTATTTACTAGGTTTTTAAAAAAGCACAACTGATTTTTAAAACTGAAGGTGAACAATCACTAGAAATAGATTAGTAAAAGAAGCAATGGGTTCTCTAGCTTTGGATGTTCTCAGAAATATCTTCATAGAGAGCTTGAATCAGTTACAATCCACTGAGTTCAATATGGACTTGTGATGGCTTCTTATATGTTAGACTATATGACTGAACAGTTTCTTCACTATATGACTGAACAGTTTCTTCTGACATTAATTTCAAGGATTCTTGACCCTTTCTCCAATGAAGAAATATCTCAGCTCTCTTACCAAAACATTCTGATGCCAATTATTGCTCACAGCAATGCAGTCTTCATCAAGGGCTACAGGCAGTGTTATTGCAGCTTCTTACATTTGTTGCAGAGGATGACAAGGGATAGAGTCACTTTTAGGTCATCTCTGTGAGGATCATGATTCATTTAAACAAGAAAAGTATTCCAAATTTTTTAATTTGACATCCGTTCCTGAGAGTTGGTCATTTTGCAAACTAGAATTATGCAAATCCCACTGACAAATTTTGACTCACTGGTTTTAATGAACTGCTGAATGTCAGCTCCTTCAGCCAATAGGGACTGCTTTTCCTACACAAATATGTGATATTTTATTATCATTATTATCTCCAGATAATGCTAATTACACTGGAATAAAATGGGTGAGAGTCTTTATTATTGCTATTAGCAGAGAAGTTTAGCAGAATGTAATTCATAGGTACTCAGAGCACCTAGTAAATAGATTCTAAATGAAACAAACTCAGTCTTTAACACTAATTTTAATGGAAAAATATGAAACAAAGATCAGATCTGCTGGGAAAATAGGCAACCTTTTAAATTAATGTTCCCTGAGCCACAATTAATTTAGATTTAATAGGACAGTTAGTATATGTTTTATGAATACTGATTATTAAACACTCACCAAGGATTAAAAGTTAGGTAATAGATTCATAACAGTGAAATTGATATGGACCTATTGCATTGCCATCATACTCTGCAAATATGTTTTAGTATATAGCTGCTATTTGTTTTATATATACTAACTGTTTAATGAAGTTTAAATTAAGACTTGAATCTCAATTGCCTACAAGACACAATTTGAAATATGTTTCCTATGCTGTGTCATCATGATAAAATCACGATATTTAAAAATATCGTTATTAAAAAAGAAAAAAAAAAAAGGCAAGCAGTCTGAAGCGCCTGCTTGAACAAAAAGTTTTCCCTGGATAGTTTCACTGCCAAAACTCCCATGGAAGTGCCTAGATGTCAGGATGATTAAGTACTCAAAGAGCAAGATCCAGAAATTTTGCTGATGTTGACATCAAAATGCATTGTTTTCTCCATTTCCTCCTGTCTTGGGAAGAAAAACTTTAATGATGTACTAATTGCTATTTATTATTATGCTTCCTATTTTTTAAATTTTTATGCCTTGTGATTGTTTACCAGAACTATAAATAATCCTATGGATAAAACGTATTGGGAGAAAAGATCAGTACAAGTCTCACAGCAGATAGTTTAGGCTGTAGTTTTGTGTAGAAATTGAGGGTGCCACAGAGATCACTTGGATGATACAGCTCTGCAAGCAGACAGGCAGCTATAACCTACTGCTGTGGCTCCACCTGCTGCAAGGTATGGGTTTGAGTTCCGAAGGAGCGCCACAGTGAGGCACGGCGCTTCTCCCATCCACTGACTGCTCCTTTTGCATCTCTGCGTGGTAGGGCTGTGCCCTGTGTGCGTGTGCCACACACAGGGGACATGCATCTTGGGTACTGACAACCCCTGTTTCACAGGCAGTATCTTACTCATTGTCACCAGTGTGCCCGTGGCTCCTGCTCCATCGCTGTGGGCACACCTGTGAGTCCAGGGCAGTTTGTTATCATCCTCCCTTTCTGCTTTTCTGACTATGCCCAGGCCTGGCTCAGTCCTGCAGCATATTGTCTGAGCTACAGTCCTGTGTCAGTGTGGGACTCAGTTGTCACATGCCTCTGGCCAGTTTAGTCTTCTTTATTTTTGTTAACACAATAGCATTTTCCCTCCTGTTTTTCCATCTAAGTTTTCTCCCTGAGTTCAAGATATCATGCAGGGAAGAAAAGAGAATCTCTTGCTTCAGGCAACAATATACAGCCAATAAATTTGGGACTTTTCTATGGCTAATGTTCTGTAAAATCTAAGGTGAAAAGATTTGGGAATAAAGGAAATACTTCAAACTATTCCTCTTAAGGAAGCTTAACTCCTGAATCATTTGAATTGCTTAAGCATCAGACAGCTTTTCTTTCATATGCATTATTCACACAACAGTAATACCCATCTATCTACCTAGACATAACCACCACCACCTCAGAACACCATCACCTTCTTTTAAGCCATAAGTACTGCTATGTTAGTAATGAAGTAGTCCAGATTTTTGTTTTCCTTTATAATTTTTCCTCACAATTCTGAGTGTTTGAAACCTACCTACATTATAACCTCTATTGAAGTATATAACAAAGTATGACAAGGAGTAGAAGGAAAACTATTTTATTTCCATTTTTATTAGCAGATTATTGCTTAGAAACCTGTAAGTACATTAATGCTGGTAATGTCCCTAACAGATGAAAATATTTCAAAAGGGATTGGAATGACTGTTTCACATTATAGAAAATTTTTAATGCTCAGTTGTATGAAAACTATATTGATCTCTTCCTCTTCCATGCAAATATATATTTTTATAGCTTTATTTTTTGGGAGGAATTATGTAAGATATATAGATAATCAAAATATTTCAAAATTATATGAAACAATTATTTGAAGGCTAAATACACAAAAAGTGCTAATGGAATTTGTATGTTAAAAAAAGAAACCTCGTACAACATATTTTACATATTTTTGAGCCGTTCACATTTCTAAAATTATGGGATGGAACTGTATTTCAAAGTCAGTGCTCCATCTACAACTATAGTCTAAAACAGCAGAGGAGGAGTGAGATCCCTGTATGAGTCTGCTAAATCCAGACAGAATGGGTTTTTTCCTTCAGTCATGGCAAAGAAAATGAAAATCAAGCATGAAAATATTCAAGGACTGACTGTCCTCTTCACGGAAGCGAATCTGGTAGTATTTCAAGTTCTAATATACAAAATTTCAGTGTATAATTCTAACTTAATTTGGAATTATTGACAACCAAACCCAGAGATCTCTAAATAAGCAGCTTGGAGAGCAGTCTTTTAAGCGTTTCAAAAAAGTTTTCCATAAGAAGTATACAAACTAAGTCAATGAATGTTTGGTATTTTGCCAAAGTTTTGGTGAAATATGTCTGCTTAAAGAGCAACATAGGTAGAGGGAAATAATGTTTCTCCTCAGACTCCCAACAGAGGCTAAAAACTCCATTTTCCCCGTTATACTACTAAAGCTGAAGGTCTCTGACCACTGACTGCTGCCAAATGGGAGAGTGGCTGCAGAGAATATCTCTGTGTCTGAGAACAAATGGAGAATGTCCAGCCTGAAAAACATTAGCCAAGCATCTGGGAATACCTGTGTAATTCACACAGCAGAGCTTGGGGTAGCTCAGTGAACTGGCTGACAGAGGCAGGGGTGCAGAAGAACAACCTGCAGCTGTGTAAGAAGTGGTTGTACAAAGGTGACTCTGTGCCTGCTTAGATTTAGTGATTACCAACAGCAAGCCAGCATGTGTCAGCAGTTATCATCACCTCCCTGTACTTGGAATATCAAATAACCACAGTATTGCAGACAAAGCTGAGGGCAACCAAATGCTTCCACTTTCTTGACAATTGCTGTAGCAAACAAAATGTAACTGATAATATCCCAATCCATGAAATGTGGTTGGTAAAAAAAACTCTGTGGCAGTGAGAAAAAAAACCCATAAGATATGAAGGTAGAGGTAGCCTGGGAGTCCCTTGAGAGAAGAATTAGAGAGTAACAGTTTCAGTGAAGGTGATGATAGCCCAGGAAAATGTGCAGGGATGTAAAATAACAGATGATAAAAAAAAACGGAGTAAGCAAAGAAAAGAATCAGAATGAAAGACAGACATAATTAAATGTTCCTAAATTTCTCTTTGACCTGAGGACAAATGAAGAACTTGAAATGCTGCCAAGGCTACCTTCGTTTACACATAATCACCAATAAGAATTTAGTTGCCTTGCTCTCTTTCCCACACCCTTCTTCTTATATATACTGGATAGAAAAAGTTACTAATTAGTAGACTAAAAAGAAGGGAGGAAAATTTTCCATTTCTGTGGTTTTCCATCCCTTCATAAAATTTGCCATTAGTACATTCAATTTTGAAAAGTAATTTAAAGTGAATGTATTAGCAGCAAATTTTATGGAGGAAAGGGAAACCACAGAACTGGACAAAACTGTGCTTGTTGGCAATCCAAAAGAAAAACACATTCAAAAAAGTTCAAATTACATGGCTCACTACAAAGAAAGCATCGCCAGCACCAACAACATCACCAACACTGGTGGAGAATGAGGGGATTGAGGGAAAGAAAGTCCTGAGATTTTTCAGCGCAGAAAAAGAAGCAAGAATTGCAGAAAGAAGTGATATTTAAAAGTAGCTGCTATCCCAGCTATAGCCAGTAAGCTTTGGGAACAACTTGCTCTTTCTTTGTATCTATATCAGCTATTATGAGAAAAGGTATTTGTCCCCCTACAAATCTTGTTTTTCTTGAAGTTACATAAGATTACTTACTTTGCTGCCCAGGTGGGAGGTTTCACTCTCTTCCCACCCCCCTCTTCAGCTCTGACCTTATTTTAACCCTTTCCTGCCTTGACTCAACTCAATAACCTGACAGAAAACTAAACACAAAAAAGTTTTGTGGTTAAATTGGTTTGTTGAATAATCAGGAAACTACAGCATGTGGAGCAAGAGTGAGGGCATATATCCTAAAGGTAAGGTAGTTGGAAAGGTAGATGCAACAGGACTTTCTGGTTTCTGAAGCAGCTATACTATGTAGCTTTGTTCTTATATCCTTAGATCACAACAACTACAATAAAAGTAGTGACCTAATAAACTTGACATAGGTATACTGCAGTTCAAAAAACCCCAAACCCTCACAGGAAACTTGTTAAGTGACTCCTGTGGGACATATGTTTTGGATTAAGGCCTTTCCTGAGTCAATGTAAGAAAAAACATTTTCAAATATTTGGCACAGAATGGAAGTTGCAGTAATTTGCATGAAAGAGGAAAGATGAAGGGACAAGGATAAGCCTTCAAGAGACTTGTGCTTGAGGCCTTCAAGCCTTTTGAAAACAGGTAAAGAAGAGTGGAATTAGAGTCACTGCAGAAGCAGTCAAACTAAGAAGAAAAATCAACAGAGTGCAAGACTTGTAGGTTTCCATAGTAGCAGTTTAAACAGAGGCATAGTTTAAAATCATAGTTTTGCAACTGGCATCCATAGTGAGATATCTTAGCAGGAGTGGTTTCAGCAGAGATGAAAGAACAGAGCAAACAGTTCAGAACCATTAAGGGCAATTAATGCACAAATCTGTACATTAGAAAGGAATTGACATTAAGATGAAAAGAAGTACAAGAAATTTTTCTCTTCAGGACTTTAGGAGAATGGAAAATTATGATGGGCTGTGATCACAGACACCAGAAGCCACATTCACCATTTCCATCATCATCATCTTTGGATTATGTGACCACATGGATCATCTCACTGATACAACTGATCAAAACATGCATTGCCACAAGCACAAGACAAGGTTGAGAAGCAAGTAGTTTGAGAAAAACACGAGAATGTTTCTTTCAGTAGCACTGAAGTGCAATCTCTTGATTAGCTATGTGGAAGCTGTGGTGATGCCAAACCAAAATTCTGGTTGAATCAATAGTCTAAACTGGCATTTACTGCTCCCACTGCCAGTTTTATGCCCTATCTCCATGCTGATCCATCACCCAGCACAAGCTTTTTATGTGGCTATGAAGAGAATCGGGTCATGTTATTGATGTAGGTAAAAATTCTGGGAATAAGGTAGCCAAAGGGAAGAACTGTTTAACCCAGCACTATTCTGAGGGGAAAGGTATCTTGGGCCATGGTTTGATTTAGTTAATCCAGCTTTACAACTCTTGGTGCCAGATCAAAAATTATAACCTTCTATGATGAAAAGCACCCATCCAACACAAATTAACAGTACAATTTGAATTTGTTTAAAACAGAGCCCAAAATGAAAGAATTTTCTGTACACTGGTGAATTTCGTGTTAATTAGACCTCTCTTCTCTTGCAGTTAGTATAACTGCAGCATAAGAGCAAAAAAGCATTGTCAACTTTGCATTTTGTGTCTGACCTAATTTAGTTCAAGTGTAACAGTGGCCTCACATCTCACACAGATCAGGTTGGTCCTGTTGAGTGACTCAGTGGCACACAAACATCATATTAAAGCTCAGGGACCAGTGTCTTCTTTGCATTCTGGTCAAAAATTTCACTACTTAGAACATGTTTCATGTTCATTTGTAACAGGACACAGAGTCTAGGAGTAAAGGGTAATTGTGAAATTTTTACTGTAATCTTGTTCCTTTTGCTCCAATCTACAACTCCAATGGTTTGCCAGAATCTTTTGTTAGGTTACAGTTAAAACTGAGTTGCAGTCTGAGTGTTCAGCATTATTCAAGGACATCTTAGGTTAGAGATTTTGTAAGACTCATTTTGGCAGCTGTTACTGACAATATCTGAAATGAGGTTTCTGTGTAATAGCAGGTAGTTTGCAGGGTGCCATTTGCCAGTTCTCTTCTCAAAGGATGGGGCACTGTGAGCTCTTGGTTAGTTACCAGAACTTCCTTTAGGTTCGGCAAAATCTGTCTTAAAATTTTTAAAGTAGGTCCTGCCACTTCTTGTAATTTGATTGTTAGGTAACAGTTATTTTATTATCCTCACACCTACTAGAGGCAAAGACCATACTGAGGATCTCAGCTGTCATTGTCACGGAAGTGTTTGTGCCTGGCTGTCCTGGCTGCAGAGAAATGTGAGACCATGACCCAGTTACACTCCGGAAAGTGGTTTCAAGTGTGCAATGAAAACACACATTGTAGGTAGGTGGGATTTGGTGTGTGTATCTGTGTGATTGGGTTTTTTTTATAGTTGAGATAAATCATAATCAAATAACTTTTGGCTATCAAGTGGGAATAACTGGTTACCTCATCTTACAGGGCCAATTTGAGGAAAAATGTTTTTAAGTACTATTTACTTGGCGTTATGAATTTTGAAGCCATTTAGCAACTAGGCAGGGGATTATCTTTCCTCCATGAAGCTAGAACAGCAACAGTCCTTGTAAAACTAAGGAACTGGAGCAGTAGGGCAAGAGCCAAGTCATGGAAGCAGAGGAGAGGGAAACCAAAGCACTTTATCGAGGAGGACAGGGCTCAGGGAGAGTCACAGGGCCCCACAGGGCTGCAGCAAGCGAGAGCGCACAGGCTCTGCCCCTGAGGGCACGGTCCCCACAGGGCCGCCCCCAGCCCCGCGCCCCCGGCCGCGGCCCCCGCCCGGCGCCGCGCATGCGCGGGGGCGCAGTAACCACCGCGGCGCTTGCGCAGTGAGGCCGCGGCCCGGCGGGCGCGCTCGGTGCCGCGGGGTCCGGCCCCGGCGGGAGGCGGCGCTGCTGCCGCCGCGCTCAGCCCGACCCGCGCCACACAAAGGCGGCCGCGGCCGCCACGGCTCCCGCCCGCCTGCCGCTCCCTCGGCACCGCATGGCGGCGGCACCGCCCCCGCGGGGCTAGGCCAGGGCGGACCGGAGCCCCCTTCTTCCCTCCCTCCGGCCTGTCCCGGCCGGCCCGTCCGTCGCCGGGAGGAGCGGAGCAGGGTCCTGCGCGGCCCTGCCATGCTGCCCCCGGGCCGCCGCGCTCTCTGCCGCCCGCCGCGCCGCCGCCGCCGCCCGGCGCGGGTCGTGCCCGCCGTGCTGGTGCTGCTGCTGGCGGTGCTGAGCGGCGGCGGCGCCGCGCTTCCCCCGGGCTGCAAGTACGACGGGCGTCCCAAGAGCGCCGGCAAAGCGGCGGCCGGCGGCCCGGCGGAGGTGAAGGTGGTTTGTAGCAACCTGGAGCTCGCTCAGGTGCTGCCTCCCGAGGCGCTGCCCAACCGCACGGTCACCCTGTGAGTACCGTCCCGCGTGGGGGGTGGGCAGCCTCGGTGCGACGTGGACGGGCGGAGGGGGAGTGGGAGCGCCGGTCCGAGGTAAAATGGGGTGAGCTGGGGGGAGTGGGAGAGTAGGTGACTCCCCTCCAGTGCTGGAGAAAGCCCCGGGAGCGGATGTACTGTTCATGTTTTCCGGTAGTTTCCCGGGGTGGTCGTTTTTGAAAGGGGCGAAGTGTCCCGTAACTCACTGGTGGGGAGGCACCGTCCCGTGGAGCTCCCTCCGTGGAGCAGCATCCCCAGCTCTCCCTGCTTCATCCCTCAGTAGGCGGGCTGTTTTTGTGCGGAGGCAATTCCTGCTTATCCATTTGAATAACAAGTTTCAAACAGGATATGCAACTTAATCCAAAGTAAAAAGTATGTTGCCACTTACTTTAGAACTTAAGCGTGCACGTGTAAAGAGAGGCTTTGCAAGTTGTTTTCCTTTCTGGGACATGACTCCAGTAAAGAAGTTCATAGAATGGTTTGGATTGGAAGGGAGATCTCCAGATCTGCTGGTCCAATCCCTCTGGCATGGATAAGATCGCTCAGCACTGGATCTCATCCGTGGGTGTTCCCAAAGTGAAACCCTTGCCTGTTCTTTAGAGAGGCTTATTGTGCCTGTGCTGCCATGAGAAGACTCAAGTGCAACCAAGTAGTGTCCGTGAAAGTGAGAGAAAAGGAACTGAAATATAGGGTCTAGTTTAAGATATTTATCTACTTAACTGGAGATCGCAGGTTTGAAAGATCTACCAGTAACCTGACATTTAAAAAGTACAGAATGTGCTGTCATGAGAACAACAATCTGCTGCTTTTGTGTGCACTGACAGCACTGACACACCAAGGAACGGTGTTCTTCCAGAAGTCTTAGTGAGGTGTGAAAAGGGAAGGCAAAAAATGGGAGCTAAATAAGGCTAAAGTAGTTGTTCTTACTTGAATGTCTGCAAGGGTTCAGACAATATTTCTAAATTACTTGTGAGAAATGATCATAGATGTTCCTACTTGAAGTTTCTGAAGTAGAAAACAAGGCAAAAAGTAGAAGTGACAGTAGTTTGATAGCAAATCTCTTTTAGTCTTTGTTGGCCTCAAATGCTTTGCAGCTGATTACAAGTTATGAGTATGGTATTATCCATAAAAATTTTGATATAAGTAGATATTGGTATGGTTGATATGCTGAAGTGCACTGTGGGGTTCTTTTGGTTCAAAAAACTTGAATCACAGCTATGATTGCTGTGAAAGACAAGCAGATTCCAAATACAGCAGCCTTGCTGTGAGTGGATCTTTGTTCATCATTGTAGTGACAGAAGAATTTGGAAGAATGGTTCATCTTTCATCTTGATTTTCATACTCCTTAAATATCTAGAGCATATCTTCATACACTAATTAGTAGCTTTCAATTAATCAGCCTTTGAAATTTATAACAACTTCTGAAACATTTTTCTGGTTTGAACTTTTTTAGTAGACATAGCAAGAAACAATGTCATTTTTCATTGTTATTTGTAGGAGATATCATAACTGTGTTGATACAATTTAATGAACATACACTTCAAAATTTTGCTTAAATATAAAACAAGGATTATTAAACCAATTACCTCCTTTTTCCAAACCTAGCTGTTTTGTTCAGGTTCAGAATCTTGCACGTTGACTCTTGAGGCATGGCTTTCCATTCTCTCTGAGGTTTTGTTTTGTTGTGTTTGGTTGGTTTTTAATTATTATTACCAAATCCATGTTAACCTAGATTGAAAGTGTTGGTGTTGTGTGGGGCTTGTCACCAAATGCCACTTCACAAACATGTTGATTAGTAGTGCCTGGATTAATTGGTACCTAATCTTTTCCCAAAAATAATGGGTTTTTTTTGCCAAGCTGATACTTAAAATTGCAGCATTTGGTGAACAGTTGTCTGATTAGAGTCAAACTGCCCCGAGTTATCTTGATTCTTGTGGGATTCATCTATTAAGATAAGTACTACTTCTATTAGATCTTTTTGGATTATTGGATCACTGCAGAGATATGTAGCTGAAAATAGATCACTTTTGTGTATATCAGTTGCATTTTAATTCAGTTAATTTTCTTTTATGTTGACTCTATTTAGCACAAACCAGTTTTAAATACAATGACCTATATAGCTTTATATAACTTATTGTTTTTTGAGTGAATTAGGAATGATGCAAATGAAGTGATTATATGCATTTTGGAAATACTGGTTTCTTCCTTATCACTGGTCAAGTTCTTAGATTTTCAGCAGATTAGCTACTGTGCCTTTAGCATTTACCATTTCTTTTTTCCCAGTGAAATACTTTTGAGGACAATAGTCTCTAGAAAGTGAGCAAATAAGTGAGAAATAGTGGAAATTAGGATAAGTGAGTAGCATCTGAGGATGCTGGCAAGGTTCTTTCATTCTTGCACACCATTGTAGTTAGTGGTTAATGATGATACAAGTTGGGCAAGGTCACTTAATTTGTGTTTGCCACAAAACATGTTATTGTCCCAGTAATTTAGGTCAGTATCATGACAATCTTCAGTTACAATTCAGAAAAAAAATCCTAATTTGATTTCAGCTGGTAAGAGATAAAGTAAATTTGTTTCATGACTGAGGAGGAAAAGCAGATATGGTTGTTTCATGATTGAGGAAGAAAAGCAGACACGGGAAGAGGACTATTAAAGTATGGAAACGTGTTTATGGCAGAGTAAGTAATGTGTAGGATTTCTAGCAGTATTGTAAATTGGTTTTCCTTTACAATCCAGGTAGAACTAGCTGTTGCTTTATGGGCACTTAGGTCAAATTCCAAGGTGAGTTCAAGTTCATTTATAGCTAAGGAAGAGACTTTTTTCTTAGCATTTTATAATAACAGCTGATTTGGATGCAAATGAAGGGTGTATCTACAAGCACAGCATCGATTGCTTTGACATTTGTAGGTTAAGCAGACAGATGAGATGCTTTTGGTTTGAATATACCAAAACAGGGTGAATGTAACTGTGGTTTGTCTGCCATGTCCTTTATTTCAGTAGGTATTGAAGCCATTGCCATGATGCAGATTTAAGTGAGGAATGCCCTGTACTCTTGTAATAGAAGCCTGAGATAAAATATCTGCTGCTCTTGTGTTTCTTGGTGCAAATTCAAATGATGGTGGTGGATACTTGTTTGAACTTATTGGCTATTAGCCATTACGTTGTTTTTTGGAAAAGAATATGTAAGTCCACTGAAGACAAGCCCGTGAAACTTATTATTTGTTGCAAATATTATTTACCTGTTACATATATCATTAGAACAGGAATCTAAATAAAGGAAAAGCATATGTACTCAGGAAGGGATTGCATTTCTGGATCAGGAGGCTTACTGCTCTGCAAACAACTTTGCTTAAGCACATATCCTCATAGGAGCACAGGAGTATCAGTGTTTGCCCTTAAAAAAGTGTTAGGATTTACAAGCCAGAGCATTTGCCTGAGTTCATGTTCAGAGCTTTTCAAAGATACGTTTAACTGGATTGCTGTTAGGAAACATTTTAAAATGTTACAGCTGTAATCCAGCTCCTAAATAAAATCACATCAGACTACATCCATTAAGAAGCTCATATGCATACTTACTTGGACTTCCAAATAGCTATGCAATTTTTCTATTTATGACACAAATTTAAATTTATAAAGTTTTGAAGCAAAATGTCACTGATATTGCAAGAAGCCATTTGTATTGCAATCTGTTATTACATTGTGTCTGAGTCATGTAATTTAAGTATCCTCTGTGGAAGTTTATCTCTTTTAAAGTTTTAAAGTACATTTCTATTTACTAACTTGATGACACTCTTGATAGCTATTGGTTTGGGTTTGGTTTTTTTGTTTATTTTGTTGGAATAGTCAGTTTTAGACTGTTAAGGTGCTGAGTACTAACAATTTGGGCAGTGATAACATTTTTGAAGGTATGAGGTTCTAATAATCCCCATTAAAAGTTAAAATTTTCTTTGGCCAGTGGATACACAGGCTGTGCAAAATGCATCTTATTTATGAACACAAGGCAGTACAGAGATAGTACTTGAGAACTGTAGCCACAATGTACTAATGCACAAGTACATGTACATGCCTCTGTATCAGTGACATCTGACTCCTAAAAATCCTTAGTGTGTAATTTACTGATAGGCTTGTGTTCTATACTTCTATCAGATTTTGTGTGTCTTTAACCTTGTTGAGAAGATAACCAATTTTGTGCTTTTCTGTATGTACTTTTCCAACATGGCTTCATTGCTGTGAGATTGTTACAAGATATGTATGTGTAGTATTCTCTTATGTACACTTATTGCAAGAAGATTCTGATGTCACAATATGAACAGTGTTTTCTTCTAAATAGCAATATTTAGTTCTATATGAAAAATTATTCAGCTTTGGAAGACATCATGTTGCATGGCTTGTATGTGTCCACTGGGATACACTGTCAAGACTGAATAGTGTTTTCCTATTTCATGAAGTGCTGCAGTAATGACTTTAACATACATGGTGGTTTTGTAACTGGCAACAGTCTTCATGCAATAATATTCAATTATTATATTGAATCATATTTCTTTTTAATAAAAATACTCTTCTGTATAAGCATTTTAAAATTATCTTATGTGCCTTTCTCAATGAGATGATTTTACTTTTGAATAAATACATGAGACAATTAGAAATATGGCTTCTGTACCACAGATACAACTGTAGGAGTTTTAACAAGCCTGGGAGTCGGGTTTTGCATCAGAGCTATCTATTGGTTACTGTTGAGTTGAAAATAAGGGATAAGGACAGAGCTAAGTTGTGCATAACTCTGGAGAGCAAATTTAAGTTTCTGTAGTGGAACTTTTTTTTTAAATTCTCAGAGCTACAATATTAATGTAAAATTGCCCAATACCTTTGTTCCTAAGTAGATACCCATTTAAGCAATGCTCTTCATGTGTTCATTAGCCCTTCAATTAGCCCTAAAGTGACTATTAAATGTCGAATGTGTTATGCTGTTTCTAGCCTCAAGAAGGCAGATTTGAATCTTCATAATTAATACTTTTTTATTTTATTGTCTTTTTTTGATCAGTAGTATTCCTGGGTTTGCTTCAGAACTGCAAGATACTGAAATTTTTGTTTTTATTTAATGCCAAGAGCAAAAGAATGGAACTAGAATTTGTGCTGCAGTGATGAAGAACTAATAACTTCTTATGTCTCTATGCTTGCAGTTTGCTCATGTTTCAGAGGTTATTTTTGTAATTTAAAACAACTATGGAGCTGCAAGTTTAGAGTTTTCAGAATTTAAGGGTTCCCATATGTACTTTGCATGGGCCAGATATGTTGCAGGTTCATGGATTTGTCATTACTGCCTTATATAGTCTGTCTTCACCATTACAGTCTATAATTTTTGAATCTGTTCAGTGTAAATGCATTTTTTGTACTACTAGTTAATCCATGAAGATTAAAAACAGTTGAACATTTCTTTTCATCAGTGATAATAAACTGTTTAAAAACATCAGTCACATAAAGTATGTTTTTGTGAGTTTTTCTTTCTGTAATTAGATGAATAATGAATTTTAAATTTATTTTTAAAAATTATATAATCTATCAAATGTCTCTAGTCTTTACGTAGTAAATAACTGAATTTACTACGTAAATAGAGAATTTAATTTTCCCCTTGTATTCACTGTTTGGGTGTTTAGCAGTGAAAACTGCAATGCCTTGTTGCTCTAGAGTGCTAGAGATCATATCCTGTACTAATTACTGTTTACTGGATCGCTGTGTTGTGGCTGATCCTTGTGCACTGCTGCAGGCCATGTCCAGTGGTAGTGACAGCACTGTCCTGCAGATCTCCAGGCTGCCCTGGGGCCAGGCAGATGCCAGGGCACTGCAGTGCAGAGCTTTTGGGTCCCAGGGAGCAGACTGCCTGCTTTGGTTGTGTGTGATCCAGGCTGGTCAGCCAGGTTTGGCTGGGCTGCAGAGTTTTCACTTCTGGAGTAGGAACTTGACCTTTTTGGTAAGACAGACCAAAAGCTTTTTGGGGAGAGGGAAGAAACCCAAACATAATAGATGCAGACTGATTAAAGATGTTTAAGAAATAGGCAGCTTAATTCCACAGTTCTTTCTGCACTGGGCAGTGTGTTCTAAGATTCATCCAGACTCCAGGTGGCTGAGAGCTGTGCTGTCTTCTGGTGTTTTGTCTAAAAGTACAATCTGTGCCCTCTGCTATGTCACTTCAATCTAGGGAAAGAAGGTGCTTTAAGGTAGGGGGAGGGAGGTTAGAGTCTAGGGAGAATGAACACAGAAAGATTGGATTAAGAGCTGGAGGCTATTGCTGGGAATTGGGATGGAAGTGTGGGTTTCCTTGAATTGATATGTCAATTATGGCAGTGGGAAACTGGAAAACTTAAAAGGGAATGAAGGCAGAGCAAATAAGGTGCTAAAGGCTGAGTGTAAACTGCCTTGATGTGGGATCAGCAACATTCTTGGAAATTCAGCAGCTACACTGAAATTAGTAGACATTATTGACATCTCTATGCCAGTAAGAGAGATGGGTCATATGAGGAATGGTAGTGGTATAACACTATATATAGTCCAGGAAAGTTCTTCTGGTGCTGGCCACATGATGTGCTGTTTGCACCTGAGCTGTTTCTGTCAGATACAAGAGCTCCTTACTAGCTCTCCCATGTTGTTAGAGAGTATGTTTTACCTTGAAACTGAGTATCAGGCAGAGTTGTTGCAAATTACACTTAGGTTTCTAAAAGTGTCCTGTCAGACATTCTGGACAACTCATTCCACTACTCGGACTGTTGTTTCAGGGTAACAGCCTCTGGTGTTAACAGGAATTTTCAGCAATTCTCAAATTAACTTGTGTGCTGATTGACTCATTCATGTTTCTGTGGGTTGCAGTGACCTGACTTACGGCTGTGTGCTGCAGATCCCCTTCGGCTTCTCTCCCTGACACAGGGATGATGAGATGCAAGGGCTGAGGAGATCTCCCCCCCCCGTGTGGGGAATGTTGCATCAGCATCCAGCTGTCGGTAAAACCGTAGCCTAAACTGGAGCTGGTGTGTTCATACCTTCGCCTCCCAGTCTGTCGCTGTGTGGATGTTTGTGGGTTTTTCCCCTCCCCTCCCTGGCTGCAGTTCTAGCATTTGTCTGGCTCCATGCCTAGTCAGTTCAGGGAGCTAAGCTATCCAAAAACTGTTTACTTCTGTAGGATTAGGATATAAATTTTTGTAAATGTATCTTTGTGTGCCAGCAGCTGACAGGAAGTGCTTGTTAACATGTCTAGACAAAGCACTTTCATAAAGAGCAGGTACACCTGGTAGGAAATGTGAATACATGTGAGACTGGGTGTGACAATCTATGTTCTAATTAGTACTACTGTGATATGACACAGAGAATTTATTAATTTATTTGCCATAGCAGGTAAAGTTGGAAGTGGCTGGCAAGGTATCCATGTGTGCTGTTTTGTGTGAAGAAAGTTATTCTTGCATGTATGGATGGATTTTTTTGGGGTCAGGTGAACTTGCACTGAACTGCAAATCAGTGCTAATCCTAAAATTTACACAGCTGGTGGCTAGGTGGGAAAATCAGGAGGGAGCAGAAGTTAGTAAACCAAGACAGTTATTACAGAAAAAGTTGATCATGATATCTTAAAATAATGCAGGTGCTACAGATCTAACCAGTGGGGAGAGAACTTTGAGAAAGCTTTCTAGAATGAAGTGGTCACAAGGGTTAGACTTCCAGTGCTTTCTGTTTCCTTTAGAAATGGCAACACAGAGTTAATGTTGGAAGAAATAGGGTGTAGCTGTGTCCTCTGAATTTTCTCCATGGTAGACTTTTGAACCTGGCATAAGTACAAGAAAGAAAGCAAAATTTGGTTGGTAATTTTGTAATTTCACAATAATTTATTTTGAAATTAGTATGATTTTCAGCAATGCTGCTGCTCATTCTCGCATTCTGTTTTGCCCCTCTGTTCTGTCCTTTTCCAAGATGATTTTTATTTGGTATTATTAAAACTTAGAAAACTTGCTGTGTTGCTCCAGTGATTGGCAGTGTTTTTCACTAGAAATAATTTCTGTCCTTAAGAACAGTTGGTTTTTAATGAAAAGCAATAAATAAAGTGTGTTGCTGCATACTGAATGTCAAGGAAAAAATTCTTTAATGGCACTGCATAGTGGGCATCGCTGCTTGAATAATCCAGGGATTGTGTAGGAAAAATCAAGATTCCTCATTAGATGATATAAATTTAGCACATTACCAGTTAAAAATGGAGCAGTATAAGTAGACACAATTTTAATTCTGTAATTTCATTACTTCTGAGAGGTTTAGTTTACAATTTTAATATCGTTTAATATGCATAAGAATGAAATATTGCAGGAAATCTTTTATCTGTTGCAAACTTCTATTTTGCAAATGTTTCATTGCTAAGCTTCCTTAATTATAATGGTTTTGTTGAATTGGAAAATACTGTCTCCTTTTGTTAGAGTTTTGAAATTAATAATAGGTCTTTCTCTGTATAAAGCTTATGGAGTGCTTTCATTTCAGAGTTACTATTAACCAAGTACAGTTTGTGTTCTGTTCAGTCTAGGTTTCAAGGTTTCTTTTTCTTTGATACCAGTAACTCACTAGAAGGCAAAATACTAACTGTTGAAAAATACTGGGTTTATATCCTTGTTAAATCACAGTTTCTACAAGAAAAACTTTGAGAAATGTGTTTCTTTTTCCATGTTCACAACTTTCAGCAGAAAGCATTTTTCTTGGTTGTTTGCAGATGGTTATTTTAATCTGACTATTGCTGGTGGCCACTTTCCCAGTTCTTAGAGTATGCAGTCACCATGAATTGATCTGATTTATTATCTATTTCCTGGCTCTCCATTTGAGTCTTTTAAAATGTGTTTTGGAAGCTACTTCAGTGTTCAGCTAACAGTTACACTTCATACAGGCTTCATACAGGCTTCTTAGTGGCCTTTTTGACTATTTGGTAATAGTCTTAATGCATGTGTGTGTGTTTTAATAATATTCTTTGGATTAGGATTCATTTGTGATGTTAGGACATGCATTCTAAATTACTGCCTAATTCACTGATGTCTTAGTGATAGATGTTTTATAGCTGACAAGCCAAAATGGTTTCACAGAACAAAACGTTTTCTACTCAGTGCATTCTAATGGTAGAAATGGATCCAGCAGTGATTTTATTCTCCCTCTGTATGAGAAAGGAAAGTTAGGACATCATCTTTGGTACCTGTTGCTAAAATTCCTTATAGTACAAAGAACAGACTTTGGGTTTGGCTGCATTTATGTTTTGCATGCTGAGCATCTACTGCTAAAGGTCTAGCCAATAAGTTAATAGTCATAGTTGAGTTTCTTTGCAGTTTTTTCAAAGTTGTCTGCCAGTTTGTGGAGCAAAATGGAAAACAGGCTTTTGATCCAAGCTATATTCAACAAAGAAACATTTCAGCAATGTTCTTGGAATAGGTGAAAAGCTGGGGAAAGTTAAGGGGGTTTGAGGGGTTTGGTACATTTCTTGAGGTACATTGTTTCAGATTAACTCTTGGTCTCTCAGAGCTTCTGCTCAGAGAAAGAGGGAAATGCTTTGTTGTAAGGTGACTTGAGATGTCCATAATTCTTTCTAGAACCTACTTTTTAGCTGTTCGTTCTTCCAGATTTTTTAGTGTTAATTCCATGGCCATGTTTTTTTTAACACAGGAACTATCATTGCCTGCATTAGTTTCACATTTTATTTTCTGATATATAAGTGTTGGACAAGCAAAATGTGCTTGTTCCAATCAGGTTTTGTTGATTATTTAAAAGAAAAGAAAAAACCTCATATGGAGCTCATAGGAAATATGGAGCAACAGTGACATTGGGCTGTGGAAACCCCTTTGTGAATCCTCAGTGACATCATTTATGTTTCAAAGTAATTTGTTAAAGAGTTGAATAAGATGGGGATGAGTGCAGCTCTCATCTCAATGGTAGCTCTCTACTGTTTTCTCTTTAGACTTCTTAATGATGGAAAAGTTAGCATATTTTCAGAATTACTTGGCTCTTTGGAAAAATTATGGTCTTAAACTAGTAACTTAAAATTATTATTGATCACAAATAATATCCTTTGCCTAAGTGGTACAGAATAGTCCATCATTTCATTGTACATTAATGCACAGAAACTGAAAGTGACTATAAAACATCTCCTTTGAGGTGGATGCTTTATTACATTTTGTCTTCTTGTGCCACATCTCTTAATATTTCAGATAATGTATAGACTATATATTAATAGCAAGTTTTAAACTGCATTTTTTTAAGATTACACAACATTTTTGGGTGATGAAGTGTTTTAAGTTATATGGAGTGTTGTAAAATCTATCATTTATTGTACTAAACCTTTATGGTTGAACAACTAACAGCCTCTGCAGAGAAAATACTTAATCAGTCTGGCTGTAATTTGTAAATCACACTCAAGAGAGAAATTTACCTTGTACCCAGATATTCAAAGGCATCTACGTTAGACCTGTTATTTTACAGGCAATGTCAGAAAACTTTTTTTTTTTTTACAGAACTGTTATTTTTATTTAGTTTAAATTTAGTTCAGTCAGTTATAGCTACTTTTGAAGTGGTTCCAGGTCCATTTTGAACAAGTTATTTTTCTGGAAAAAACGTAGGTATATCAATAAATCTTTAGATGAAGTAAATTGTAACTAAGATACAATTTAATTTCTATGCTACTAAGGATTGTAATTTGCTTGCTTGTGTTGACTTAGATCAATGTTTGCTTGTGAACATCATGGGTTTTTTTTCCTTAATTTCTCCTGAAGTGGGAATTGGTATGCATTTTTTTCTTGCTGCTGCTGTTATGCCTTATGTTCAGTTTGCATTAACTATTAATGATTTTTTATAAGCTCCTTCATTTACTTTATATATAATTACTATTTTTCTTCATGCATACATTTCTGAAACCAGGAAGGATGTTGAAGTAGAGATATACTTTATTTGGTTTTCTGGTGAATGTACCCAGTACCTGCCATTTTTACAAATAATACTTATTATTTAGGTTGAAATGTTTTTGAGTAGAACGGGGAGTAGTTTGAAAGACTTTAGGATGTGTAATTTTAATGCTTCAGGTTAAATTTTACTAGCTTTGTGGGCATTCCAATTTGTAGATGATGTTTATTATTATTACTACCAAACTTGCACTCTTGCAAATGTATTTAGTGGTTTTGTGTTAAAAGTTGTGCCATTCTTGATGGAAAGAGTCTTGAAATACACGTACATTTTTTAAGAGTACCTGTGCTTCCTTGGTTTCTATGTGTGTTTTTAAAAACCAGCACTGGTTCTTTTGTTCATCTAGTTTATCACAGCTGCAGGCAAGGGAAAAATTTCCTTATTTTCTTCCTGTGAGGTAGCTTAATGTATTGGAATACAGAACTATGTTTTCACAAGAGCAAATGCTCTTCACGGACACTCCAGTAGATGTTACAGGCATTATAGCAATACAATAACAATTTCTCAGTATACTTGTAAGTATTTTTTCCCCTTCTTCCTTTCTACCATTCCTGTGATCAGTCCTCACCTGGTATTATCTGACCGTGTAGGATACGAGGTTGATCACTCTTGTGTAGTTGACACATAAATCAGTCTCCTGGGGGTTGCCCTGGATAAATGTGTAGTTTAACATTTGCAGCTTGTGGAGCAGTGGGCACCAGGGATGGGTTGACATGAGCTGCAGAAATACATGGTATGATTGGAAGGTGAGAAGAAGGAATGGAATCTCCTCATTTTAGCATCAGAACTTGTTACCTTTGTTGAATGATTTAAGGTTAACTTGAAGAATTTTTAAACTTTCTTACCATCAGGCTGGAAATAAAAGGATTTTCAAACAGTTTGTTCAACTGTCTTGACTTTGTGTATGTGAGATGAGAAAGAGAAATTGTCAGAGCCAGAATTTTTGACAAAAAATGCCTGCTCTGTGTTTGTCTAAACTATAGAGACTTGAGGTAGTCTTTGAGAAGCCTGGAGAAGAAAACTACTTAATGTAATATACAGCTGTGTCAAAATGATGCTGTTTTTGTAGATTGCTAGATCTGTATTTTAGTTTTATCTTATTCATTGTGTGTTTTGAAGTATTATTCCTTGTCATTACATAGTAAATTTTATGCACTGGAGGAAAGAGTGCATGTGTGTGTGTGTTTGGTTTATGGCTGTTTTAAAAGACATCTGAAAGATGTAGTGGACTGGAAAGAAATCTCATAGTGTGTCACCTTTAAGTGTAAAAGTAGTTATCCAGCCTGAAGATGTAATTGGTGTAAGTGAAGAACTGTGGGGACATGTTGGATATGAAGGATGCATTTGATAGAGGATCTGTCTGAAATTGAGGTGACTGTAGTAGAAGTTGTGGAACTATCTGACAGTGAATAAATTTCCAGGACAAGATGGTGTGACTGAAGAGCTTTTAGAAGAACTTGGGGATGAAATTTCTGAAGTCTTGCTTAGAATGAACATGATTTTTGAGGACTGGAGGATAGCAAATGCTTATTTTTAAAAGTGCATCACCATTTGCATGGTTCCAAGTCTGATGTTTGTGTTGAAAAATCAGTAGAACTTATAATAAATATATTGGATACCTGGATAAAGATAAAGGTACCATGGGAAATTTACATCTTCTGTAATGAGAAGCTCTTCCTCACAGTCCTTTGGAGCTCTTCAGAGTCAGCAAAATATTTACAAGGTTCATCTAGCTGTTATAATGAAACATGGTTTTCTGAAAGGTGTGTCTGTCCCTTGCCAAAGGCATTTGATGAAAAAAGTACGTCAGTCTTAAATGGAGGATCATCAGATGAGCAGCTGACTTGCTAAAGGATAAGAAGAGGGTGTGGAACTAAATCCTTCTCAGTGGATGGAGTCATAGAGAACTGTAATGCACAACTTACTTCCTAATGACCTGTAAAACAGTGTGAGTAAGGGGTTGACATAGTTGAGTGAGTTGATTGATGTAATAAGGATGAGGATAAAGTGAAGAATTTTGGAAGAAGTTTGTGAAAGTAATTGGGCAATAAAATGGCAGCAGCAGCACACTGTAAAAAATTGAAAAATTTACTGGGGACAAAACCTCTGCTGTCTTATATAAGATGATGGGCATTGAGCTGACTAGAAATCTTAGATTCTTAGCATAAGTGATAAAGGCAGATTATATGTTAGGAATTGCTAGGGAAATTGTAGGAAACAGAATGTCATTATTCCAGCATGTGGATTTGTGACTTGTCTGTTCATTGTGTACTATTTCAGGTCTGGTGGTCTTACCTCACAAATTTTTTAGTGTAATAAAGCTGGAAAGAACTCAGAAATTATTAAGGTGTCACAAATGGCTTTTGTGTAAAGAATAATTAAGTAAAACATAGATTTTTACAAATGGAAAAAAGACATCTAGTTTTGTACATAATGGCACATAGTAAAAAGAGGGTAAGTGGATTGATTACTGTGTGTTTCACTTTTTAGAAGTGGGGAGTGGGGAACATTTAATAAAGCTGGCAGGAGGTATTTTCAGAACAAGTAAAATGAAGCATTTTTTATGGATTGGAGAGTTGTACTGCGAACTCTTTTGTAAGGAGTATTGTAGATACCAAAATTTGACATGATTCAAAAGGAAAATAGGCTATTTTGTTTTGGTTTGAGTTTTTGTCCAACAGAGAGCTATGTGGTTGTGTAGAAAGCAGGTCCTTCTAAGTAAGGAAATATCAGCCATACAAAGAAATTCCTACCTTGAGGATAATTAGGATCTGCTGTGATCTGTGCAGATGCTGTGATTGGAGGATAGGGTGCTTGGCAGGATCGACCTGATCCAGTTATTCCAAAGGAAGAAGGAACTTGTGGTTGTGTTGTCCTTTAGGAGAAGAAAGGATAGATGAGTGCTTGCTGAGCTTATTTGCAGATGTTTTAAAAAGATTGCATTGAGGAATAGGATGAATGTGTGACGGATGGCTGGGAAAGGTAGTACAGTCTGGGAGAAGTACATGTGTGTGGCTAAAAAGGGGAGCAGAGGAAGTGGGAAGAGGGCAGGATGCTGCTTAGTTTGGAAAGCCAAAATGGGTATAGAAGACAAGAATGTTGAATGTAGTGATTTATTCTTTAATGCTTAATTCCTACTACACCACTTCTGGGTCATATTAGGATAATCCTAGATGGGTGTGCTTCCTTTCAGATGTTATACATGTAAGCTTTCATGGTACTTAAAACAGATGACATACAAAGCTTTTTTTTTCTCCTTCATAATATTTAAGTAGTGCTGTTGTATACACCTCAAGAAAATGAGCTAGGCATTCTAGTTTGATACAGGCTGTTAAACAAAAAGAGTTACAAAAGAAGTGTAAGCTGTAGCAAAAAAAATTGTTACCAAACTTATAATACATTGTTCTTGATTGGTTTTGTTTACAGGATTTTGAGTAACAATAAAATAACCGAGTTGAAGAACGGTTCCTTCTCTGGATTACACCTTCTTGAAAGATTGTAAGTACTTCTTGAAAAGCTATATTCACTTTAAAAATCAAGTGATATATTGTTTGTTTCATTAATAATTCTAAGAACAGAATGTCTTAAATAAGGGATCTGTGCTTTATTTTGATGTCTTTTTTTTGTGATTGAAGAGTTAACATAGTGTTCTCTTAATATGAATGAATTAATTATTCAACAGTATAAATAACATAACAGCAAAAAAGGGATAATCTCACCTGCAGGTGAGAGGGCAGTTTCAGTGGGAATTTTACTGGAATGCTATGATGGCTGGATTTGCTTTGTTGGTTGTTTCATTATGCAAACACTGTGTTGTAAAGAAAATTACTTCTTTAATTTCTTAAGTGTCAAACCATTTATTGAACAGTTGCAAAGTATATTTGCAGGAGAAGCATATGTATTAGAGCCCCTAAGAGAGACTGGATTTATTAAAGATTTGTTGTTGACATTTATTTTGAGAGTTTTACTGCTTACTTCACAGCTTTGGTATATGCCAAAGGTACAGGGGGATGGGATTGAGTCTGATGGGAGTAACTGCTTGGATATCTCTTGCTTCCTGTTTTCACTTCCCTTGCAGATGATACATTGCCTATGAGATAAGAAGCAGCATTGTAGCTTCTCTTACAGTCAGCCTTTTTCCAGCTGGTAGAAGGTCAGGATTGGCAGGTTGATCTACCTGGGAGCAAGCATAAACTTTAGAGATAAGGATTTTTCTAGGCCATTTGACTGGGAAAGTAGCCAGCTTCATAATCAGCTCACAGCATCTAGGAAGAGTTCCAAACAGCTTTTGGCTTCAGGGAATTAAAAGTATTTTATTCTTCCTCTAAAACTCAAAGGCTCCAATCCCAGTCACCTGACCTAAATAAATTCAAACACTTCTACCATTCCCTCTCCCATGTACCAGAAGAAAGCATCTTTTCACTGGCAGATGAACTTTATTGTAGAAGTAAGTTGCTGTGCCAAAAAGCAAGGTTATCAGCAGTGATGGCATTTGATTAGCTAATAAAGGCATCTGCTGATGGTTGTTATTTGTTGAAACTCATTACAGTTTTCAGACAGGAAATACTTTAACTCTACTTAGTTTGAGATAATGATTTAAGTTTTCTTCAATAATCCAAATCTTAATTTTCTTTAAAATCATAAGAATGCAGCTTTCTTCCATTTAACTCCTGTCATTTGTAAGGTTTTTTTAGGTTATTTTAATATCTTCATGAAAAGGAAAAGAAAGCAGCAAGGCTGGCATCAAGTTTGAGCATTTAAAGTGAGCTGGGATAGCAGTGTTTTAGAGGATATGGTAGTCTCATCAGAATGAGAACATTCTTTATTGTGCACTATTGTAGGATTTAATGCATCAACAAAAGATTAATAATGGCCAGGTGTCTTCATTATAAGTGGAGGAAAAACAAGTCTGGTACACTAATTATTAATGATAATATTTTCTCTTTTTTTTCCTTTTGTACATGCAAGACTTGTTTAAAAGACATAGATATTTAACCACAGCAAATTTTTCCTCTTTAAATGTTTTGTGACCTTGGACAGAAACTACTATTGTAATTAAAATAGTTTTTCAGACTTAAATAGATAATCAGTAGTAAAAGGAAAAACAGTTGAAGGTCACAGTAAGTATTTTAAACATTCACATTGTTATGTAGTTTCAAATTACTTTCCTGATGTTCATTGTAATAACTTACATGCCTTCAAAATTGCATTTTTTGACATTTTTTTGTTTATTTTTATTTTGTCTTACTACTCATACTTTCCCTTGTTTCCTTATGAGTGTTTTGTGCTTTGTAGGCAAGTTCCTTTCCCCACATTTAATGAGATGAAATGGAGATAACAGAAATAAATTCTCAGTATTTAAATAGTTAATTCAGACAGGATGATTGTCATTTTACTGATTACTAGGGGGGAGATTCAGTATGCATTTCATGTTTCTTTGTTCATTCCTTGTGACATTACACTTGATAGGAAAAACATTTGCCATTTCACTGTAGTGGTTTTCAGGCAGATATTATAGATGTGTTGTTATGAGCCAGCAGTGAGCCCTGGTGGCCAAGAAGGCCAAGGGCATCCTGGCCTGGATCAGGAACAGTGTGGCCAGCAGGAGCAGGGAGGTCATTCCTTCCCTTGTACTCAGCACTGGTGAGGCCACACCTCGAGTGCTGTGTCCAGTTCTGGCCCCTCAGTTTGGGAAGGACATTGGGACACTCGAGTGCGTCCAGAGGAGGAAACGAGGCTGGAGAGGGGCTTGGAACACAAACCCTGTGAGGAACGACTGAGGGAGCTGGGGGTGTTCAGCCTGGAGAAAAGGAGACTCAGGGGTGGCCTTATCATTCTACAACTCCCAGAAAGGTGTTTGCAGTCAGGTGGGGTTGGTCTCTTTCTCCAGGCAGCACTGACAGAACCAGAGGACACAGTCTCAAGCTGCACCAAGGGAAGTTTAGGTTGGATATTAGGAAAAAGTTTTTTATGGAAAGAATGATAAAGTATTGGAATGGTTTGCCTGGGAAGGTGGTGGAGTTACCATCCCTGGATGTGTTTAAAAAAATACTGAATGTGGCACTTGGTGCCATAGTTTAGTTGAAGTGTTAGGGCTGGGATGGACTTGATGATCTTGAAGGTCTCTTCCAACCTAGTGATTCTGTAATATATTTAAATAAAGCCTTTAGAACAGTAAATCAGAGGAATATGTCAGAAACATGTATCTGCATAATAATTGATTGAATTTTAATCAATACTGACAACTTTATAATTCATCTGTTAACATACTAACCTTTTTTTTCCTGTTCAGTTCTTGAAAATTTTAATGAAAATGTAGATATTTTTAAATGGTTTCTGTCATTGTATTAATTTTTCTAGTAAATTTGGGGACATGGTATTTGTAGCTGGCAACTTGTTGCACTTCAGGTTATCATTTTACTCAAACATGTTATCACTTGACCTCATCCACATCAGATAATTCTTCTGTGTTACTATTGAAAGGTATAAGTTTTGGAGCATACAAGCAACAAATAAAACAATGAGCAAGTACATTAAAAATGGTAGCCCCGGGTAGACATAATAAGTCATAGTTTTGATAAATAATAATATTTACAGATTGTTAATTTATGATAATATGAATTTGCTAATGCATTATTTTGTAAAGAGGGTGATAAATTTACAAAAATAGAAGTTTAATTTTCTGGAAAGTGAAATGTATATTAATTAGAGTAGAAAATGACTATGCTATGTCTATTCTTACAGGAAAAAAGTATGCAAATAAGAGTAACCAGGTCAAAAATTTTAACAAATGTCTTAAGTGGTAATGAAAGTGTCTGTACAAAAAGATGCCAAGTATTTTAATGTCCATTTTGTTTTCATATTAATTTGAAATTCAGCAAAGGCAAGTGCAAAGGATCCTGCACCGGGGAAGCATAGCCCCAAGCACCAGCACAGGCTGGCACTGACCTGCTGCAAAGCAGCTCTGTAGAGAATGACCTTGGGCTCCTGGTAGACAACAAATTGTCCATGAGCCTGCAGTGTCCTTGTGGCCAGGAGGGCCAGTGGTACCCTGGGGTGCATTAGGGAGAGCATTGCCAACAGGCTGAGGGAGGTGATCCTGCCCCTCTACTCAGCCCTGGTGAAGCTCATCTGGAGTTCTGTGTCCAGTTCTGGGCTCCTCAGTACAAGAGAGACATGGAGCTCCTGGAACAGGCCCAGAGGAGGGTGACAAAGATGCTGAAGGGATTGGAACATCTCTGTTGTGAGGACAGGCTGAGGGAGCTGGGCCTGTTCAGCCTTGAGAAGACACAACTGGGAGGGGAGCTCATCAATGTCTGTCAGTACCTGAAGGGAGGGTGGCAGGAGGATGGAGCAGGCTCTTTTTTGTGGTGCTAAGCAACAGGACAAGAGGCAACAGTCAGAAACCAATGCACAGAAGTTCCACCTGAACATGAGGAAGAACACTTCTTCACTGTGCAGGTGACAGGAGATAGAACAGCTTTCCCAGGAGTCTCTTACACTGGAGATACTCAAGAACCATCTGGATGCAATCCTGTTCCGTGTGCTCTGGGGTGACTGCATGTGGCAAGGAGGTTGGATCAATGACCCACTGTAGTCCCTTTCAACCTGACCCATTGGGTGGTACTGGGAAATGTAAAAATTCAGTCATAAGCATTTGTTTGAGTTGCCCACACAAAATGTACACCACAGAGAGCCAATGAAGGGAAAGGCTGACTTTGTAATGTGTGTAATGTATAACTATTACTATTACAGAAATTACTATTTCTGTAATTTCTTACCTCGTGCTCTTCCTTCATTTCCCTCTTGAAAAAGCATTTCATACAGGAAGAGTCCATGGTAGCTAATATGCTTCCTGTCTAACATTTACTTTCAAGTAGTGTTAAGGAAGAAAAGATAATTTATCCAGTGGTAGGGAAGAAAACTTAATAATGTATACATATCAATATGTATGTATAGGCATAGTTTGTGACTGCAGGATGCTCTATTAATAATGAAGACAGTCTTCATTGTGCTGAGATAGAAAGCAGTAAATTTTTAATTATGTATACATGCACTTTTAAATCATAGGTAACTGGCTACTGAAATGTTTCATTACAAAGTATAATAAAATTAAAAGGTATTTTTTGCATAGCAAACCATATTTAAATATGAGTAATCTTTCATTAAGATACTTTTTACATCTCAACAAGAACATAAGGTGCAAAAAAATTTTTGTTGGGAAGTTGCTATTTGTCCACTTATTTATGGCTTTAATAAAGGGCTGTTCCAATTTGACGCAACAGTATCTTCTGTCATGAGAGTGGTAAAACAGAGTTGTGTGATGGTGAAATCTGCATCCTGTGAGGTTTTCAGGCCTTCATTGGATGTAACAGTGCAGCAGTTGACGTGATTTAGTTGTAATTTGAGCCAGAATTTGGAATACATGACTGACCTTAAAACATCCCTTGAAACCTGGTTTTCTGCTATCCTAACATCTGTTAGTGGCCTTCACTGATAAATATGGGGAACCCCTTATATACGGTGTTACTTAGATTTAGGAGAAAATTAAGAATCTTTTACTAGATTCTCAGTGTAAGATTGCTCTACTGCCTGGCTTGTGATTTGTGTTGTTATGGGGGTGGGGATTTTTGTTTGATTTTTTGGCATTTTTTTGGTGGGTTGGTTGGGTTTTGGGGGGGAGGATGACATATTTTTTTTGTTTGGGGTTTTTTGTTTGTTTTCCTTGTTTTGTCTTTTAGAAGAACTCTTGATGGTGGAAGATAAAGTTAGTATAATATAAATGATGTTACCCTAACTCAAATCCTTTTTTGCATTTTTTTGGAGAGATTTTCTTCCATTTGGGCAAATATGTGTCTGTAGGTACATCTTGTTGGTTGAGCTTTGCCAAAGAAAAATCAACATCTGAAATGCTTAATTTCCTCTTGCTAAAGCTAAAATATAGTTTATATAAATGTATTCATTGGTGTTAAAACCAGCAAAAACATTAAAGCCAAACACAACTTTCTAGTAAGGTTGTCTCCCCCACCTTTCTTTTATGTGAGAAATAAAAGTCTTTTGGTTTAACACCATTGTAATTTCTTCATTTAAAAACTGTCCTACATGCTGCAGTCCTGGTGGTTGTACCAGCCTATGTTGCATTAACATCTTTCTCTGTTTCTGAGGAGCTGCTAGACATGTCAGCACTGTTACTTTTGAGATCTTTTTTGTTTTGGTATCTCTTTTGTTTCACAGCAAAACAAATTTTCCTCTGCAAATACTTTTTGGTAGCTTGATGTACAGCTAGTGCCTACCCAAGGACTGCCACTGCAAAGCCCAACCAAACAGACTCCCCATCTGTTGTAGTTGCAGGTTGAGAAAAGTCTTAACATGTTGGACATTAATTGATATGAATCCACTGCAGTGGATTTATGAAAGAGGTGTATCAGGGAGTACTCTTTGAATTTATGGAGTGAAATCAAAGAGCCCTGATAGTCTAGACTAGTGGATTTCCAAGGCATGTTGTGAAGGTTTTTCTCCCTCAGTGGTTTCAACAGTGAGGTTTTAAGTGGGAGTTACACAATTTTAAATAAAAATTTGAAATATGAAGAGTAAGTGTAATTTTTCTTCCCTACTTCAAAGATTGATGGTAAATGAGTGTTGAATATCTTTTATTAGTCTCAGATTTGCCATGATCTGGTATTCCAGGATGTTATATGCCTAAAGAGCCAGTTCTTCATGCTCCTGGTACTACTGCACTGGAAGTACTTGGCAGTTCCTGCTGCCACAGCAAGGGAAGAAAATAAAGTTAAGAGACGTGTGTATATGAAAATCAATTTACTGCAAGGTGAATTTAACGTATTTCAAGTATTTCAGATGTTTAGGTAGAGCTTTCAGGTGTGATCCATGTGCTGTGATGCTGTCTGTTGTACCATGATTTGTTAATTTGTCTGCAGGAAATTCTGTTGTGAAATCTTGGGATGAATTATTTTTTTAATCATGTATAGCTGTGTGATGGTAGATGTAATCCTCTTGTACAGTTCTCTTTCAAGCAGGATTATTAATGTTGTGGTAGATGTAGATCTTTTTTCAACTCTTGCAAATTTAATCACTACTTTTGAATGAAAGTACTATTTTTCTTTTCAAATCTAGAATGTTTGGATATGACCAAGGAGTGAGAAACTTTACATATAGTAATAAGCACCTGTGAAGTTTCAGATAGTACTAAAGTAAAAATCAAGTGTGACTAGGGAGGTGGAAGTAATTTTAGCATTCATGCAGTGATAAAGTTTGTTCAAAACTGTGTAAGTGCCATCAGCTGCTTTCTGTGACCTTTGAAATTAAGCTGTATCTACAGAATATCTCAAGTTAGGAGTTACAACTCCTATATCACTTGTACAATTAATAAAACAGTTTAATTTAATAATTACTTTACATTTCTCCTTAGGGTCTCTGGAAACTAAAGATTTAGAAATTTGCTTTGAAATTTTTTCACCAGCTGTATTTGGGATTTTCAATGAGGGCTTTGTTGTTGTGCCAGCAACATAAGTGGAAAATATCAGTGTTAGGTCTTGAGTGTATTTTTAAGATCATATTTTGCTTTTTTTGGTAGATGTTGGGCATTACTGAAGTATTGAAAATTGGATAGGCTACAGAAGACAACATGTGCTAGACAGTATCATACTGTGTAATAAACAGGTGTCTTTGCATAGCTGTAAACTGTTCACAATGTGGCAAAGTATCTTTGAGGCTATATAATTTCATGTGATGCAAACTGATAGAATTTTTAATGGAATACATGTGCTGTTTCTGTTCTTCCTTGTAGGTAAAATACAGATTTTTCCAATCTTGAAAAATGCTGTATTAGAGAAAGTAAAAATGTGTTGTTGAGTTTTTTGCTTGGTGTTTTGTTCTGAGTATTTTTGGGGGGTGATTTGGTTGGTTTTTGGGTTGTTTGCGGGAAGGGGGGGCAGTTTGGTTTGGGTGGGGGTTTTTTGAGGTTCTCAGG
The DNA here is from genome assembly GCF_051311805.1 of Agelaius phoeniceus. Taxonomy (NCBI): domain Eukaryota; kingdom Metazoa; phylum Chordata; class Aves; order Passeriformes; family Icteridae; genus Agelaius; species Agelaius phoeniceus. The sequence continues at coordinate 57,171,573 of NC_135268.1, forward strand.
CAAATTGAGACAAGTTACATGTATCTTTACAAATACCTCTGTTTTAAAGTGTAATTTTTGGTAAATGCTGTGTCTTAATTCTCCACAGGGATCTTAAGAACAATCTTATTAGTACCATAGATCCTGGAGCTTTTCTGGGACTTTCATCTTTGAAAAGACTGTAAGTAGTATATCTAGCTAGTCAATTTAAACAAAACAAATAAAAAACTTCTCAGGGAGAGTAAGTCTTAGCTTCTGGAAGTTTAGACAGCAACGTTATTATATATAAAAAGTTGAATATATATATGTACCTGGTGAGACAGGTGCCAGATTTAACTACACATTGATCCCACAAACTGACACCTCCCTGTCTGCCCATTCCCTGCCCATTCTCCACCTCTTTGCTCTTCATGCTATAATTAGTCTTCTCTGGTGGTCGTGGGCCAGGGCCTTCTTGGTGAAGTAAGAGGTCTTTCTCAGGTGTTGCTTTTTGACCTCATCTTTGGGCAGGCGCAGTGGAGGTTTGGCTGACTCTCAGGTCAGTTTGTCCTGGCCAGGAGCTTGGTTTTTGCTGGCTCCTTAAGTAAAAGGTTCTGCTTTATCGGTTTTCTGTGATACTTGAGTCTTGCTTTACTGAGTTTTCACAATATATATCTTGGCTTTATGGCCTTTACCTAGCAACTATATTCTTGTGTTCTGTTACAAGTTGTTTCTACCTAACAAGTTACATTCCTATGTGTTCTGTTACAAATTGCTTTTTCTACTTTTACAAACTTGCTAAATAAGCTATATATATTTCTGTTTCCCTCCACCCGCCTAAATAGATTATTATATGCTTCTAAAATTCTGAATTTTTGTAAACATACATGTTTTTTATATTACATACACGCATGTATAAAACAAAGTCTGCTTTCAGCCTTGTGACTGAAGAACATCCGCTGCTTGTGGCTTGGCAGCCTCCCTTGTTCTGACAGTTGCTTGTATTCCTTTTTTTTTGTACTTGAGTGGCTTGAAACCTCTCTGGGTGGACTTTTTCAGAGCTTTGATTCCATCAAGTCTTGTTTTGTTGAATGTTAAACTCGTGATTTTTATTTTCCAAAGGTCACAGTGGAACATAGAGTTGCTATTAATACTACACTGAAGTTACAGTACTATTTATGCTGCTTTATATAAGGTTTTGCCAACATTCCCATTAACATATTTTTGGGAGATTTATGTGTTGGCTGTGAAAGTTCTGTACCAGATCAAACTTGAAAAATAAAAACTCAGCATTATTTTTTTTTCTTTTTTTAAACACTCTTCAGATTTTTGTAATATTGTTACACCTTTTAAGTGCTAGTGATTTTTGGTACTACCTCCCCTGCCCTATTTCTTTCTTAAATTTTTAGAGTATATATGTTAATTTATAACTGATCAGATGATCTGTCTCACTTAAAAGGAAAGTATGTTGGTAATTGCACTTCTGAAAACCTTAAAAGTAAAACTGAAGGACTAATTCTGGATCATTATTACTTGCAAGCTTAATTTTTATTACTTTAAGAATTTTTGGTCATTTGTTTCAGGATCTATACTGAAAAATATATAACTTTTAAGTATTTATTGAAGTATAATTCTAGAAATGGTCTTATGTATAATAAATGCACTATTATAGGTCTCTGACATGTTAAAAATCAAGTGAGGTACTCTCTGTGTGTGTGTATATATATATTTATACACACACATATATAAATACTGCACAAATACGAAAATTTACTAGGTAGGGATGTAAGCCAAGCCTGTTTAAGGGAATTTATTGGTAAGTCTAGACTTGTTCAATTGTATATGGACAAATTATAATTAGTTAAGAGATGGATTAAGGAGTCTGTGTGCATGTGTAGACACCCATATAGCAGTACCTTCTGGGTTTTCCTGAGAAAGACCAAATATGCATGTGGTGCAATGTGTTACATGAATTTTTGTTCAAATGCTTCTATTAGCAGACTGTATGTCATTTGGAAATAAACCAGTTGTTCCAATTTTTCCTTTTTTCTATTTATAGAGACTTAACTAATAACCGAATAAGCTGCCTGAATGCAGATATATTTAGAGGACTTGTAAACCTTATTAGATTGTAAGTATAATTTGTTTTACATAAATACACTTAAGTTTTAGCCTTGTGTAAGTTAACCTTCTTTGTTTCAAGGGGAGTAGTTTATTTAAGTGTGCTCTTGAAAGACAGCCAATGCCTATGGTTGTGGTTTGTGACTCAGTAGCAAGCTTAAAAACAAGTGCTGGGGCCAACCCAAACCAGGCTATTCAGTGATCTGTTGGCCTTGCAGCTGTTTTCCAGTTTCTTAGAATGTGTAGCTGGGATGGAGACTCGGAGACTGTACAAAATATTTTCTTTAAAAAAATATTTCAGCCGTGTTGACTCTTTCAGTATCCATGCCTTCTACAGTGGCATTGCTGTCAGTCTGTTTTAGTGGCAGTCTTGCATGTTTTGAAGTCCTTCATTTACTTTAAGAGGATAACATGTAAGATTGTGAAATATTTCTTTGCCCTGGTTGTTAGTTTCTTACATACAGTGCTTTCACTTATATATAGAAAGTGTTATGGATAATATTTTTAAAAAAAGCATTCTGATAGATTGAACATGCTTCTTAGAGCATGTTAATAGGAAGACAGCAGTTCACTGTGAACAACAAAATTAATTTTACACTTCTTGAAATCTGTGCTCAACATCTGCCAGTTGATGCTTTAAATAAAAGTAAAGTCTCCGCATTCACTTTTTTTCCAATCTTAAAAATTCTTCACCTAAACCAAGAGTATTAAAGAACAGTTTATTTGGAGATTTTTGCTAGGCTATTGAGAGAGCCTATTGCTAGGCTATTATTATTCTTATAGTCTTGTGAACTAATTACAGTGTCATAATAGTACCTTGTAACTTTTAAACATAGAGTTATATTGAAGACAAGTTTTTTTTTTATTTCACATGTCATTTATCTGAGGGTGAATTCAAATCATGAACATACTTTTATTTCTCAGGAATCTTTCTGGAAATCTGTTTTCTACACTTACACAGGGAACATTTGATCATCTTGGTTCACTAAAGTCTCTGTAAGTACTTGCTGCCTCTCGTCCTACATTATTCTGAAAAAACAAAGCCATTTTCTCATCTGGGCTTCCAAAAGTTTTATTCTATATGTATCATTTATTAATTTATAGTAAATAAGTAGCATTTTACACCTTTATAGCAAAAGAACCAAATACTTCTGTGCAAGATCTTAGTCCTTGATGAGCAGTATAGTGTTGTTACACATAACAATGGGTAAATATCAGCCTCATGTTCCTTTGCTCTCTCTTGGTTTCATGAGTTGTAATCTTGTGTAAGAAAGAAAGTAAATGAAAAAAAAAGTGCTGATGACTAGCTTATGCTTTTTCCTGGTAATTATGACAGTTGGCTCACTGTTCTGGGACTTAATCAAAAGCTTTGGTTTCTGAGTTTGACACTGAGTTAATTTCTTGTTTATATTTATAAAGGAGAATGTTTCTTTCCCTCCCTTCCTCCCTTTAATTGTTCATAAGGTGGTGTTCCTGATATTTTAGTTGTCTGCATAAAGGTTGCTATTCAACAACACCACAGAAATGACAAGAGAACCTGGATATAAATCATTATTATTAAAATAGTGGCTGATCTGGAGGAATTAATGTGAGCAACCACCAAATGGGGTTTCATAGGAATGTTGATTTAGTGTTTGTAGTGTTCTGCCTGTGATGTGTTATCCTCTAGACATCTGCAAAAAGAGAAAGAAAATGTTTTCACTAGAGGTAAAAACCAGTGTAGACATAGCCATATGTTTTGCTACATTTTTACCTGTTTCTAAACAGATAAAATATTAATTTCTGAACAGATAAAATTAATTAATCCCTTGATTTAGCTGACTTCAGCTGACATCTATAGGGGATTTAGTATGTCTTTTTACTAGAAAGTACTGAATTATATAGAGAAGACTGAGTCAATTAAAAGCCTTATGATTTTCATGTAAAGCAGAATGAAATTGTGTGAATAGTGCTTCTGAAAAGAGAAATAGTTGAGAGCTATTTTTATTTCAGTTGATTTTACTGCTAAAGCATTTGATCACTACATTGAAGCAATTAAGTGTCTTCTTAGGTTATGACGGAGCGCATTCAAGCAGTTCTTTCTTATTGCTCACTTGAAGTAGCATGAACACTTTCCATGGAAGAAATTACTAGTATTATTTTCATGTACTAATATTAGATATTCCTCATATTTATGGAGAGGATTCCTTTTCTGAGGGAGTATGTCGTTTTGTTCTCAGAGTACAGCTTGCAGAGGGATAGAGTAACTTCCTGTAGGTAGAGGTAGGCAAATCCACTGTAGTCTGGACTTTGCTTGTTGCTTTCCTGGTGACAATGAGAGGCGTGGCACAACTGTTAAAGTTAAGCTTTCAGACCTTGGAATTCTGCAGTGTGTCACTGTAAATGCCTGTGTTTTGTTGCAGAGAATTTCAAACTGATTACCTTCTTTGTGATTGCAACATACTGTGGATGCATCAGTGGTTAAAGGAAAGAAACATAACTGTACGTGAGACTAAGTGTGCCTATCCCAAGTCACTTCAGTCACAGACAGTGACTGGTGTTAAGCAGGAGCTTCTCACCTGTGGTAAGCACTGCAGGCAACTGGTATTTGTTTTCTAATGCATTCCATGTTCTGCTAATATTACTGAGCCGAGTTTTTCGCTTTATTTCATTTCCCTAATATTCAAGAGTTGAATAACAGTGATAATAACAAATTCCTTTTCAAAGGTTGATCTTGAGTTGTGATTCATTATTGCTTGCATTTGGAAATGAGTAATAAATAAATTGATGATGGTGGATGTTAGTTTGTAGAAACTAAGGATAAGTAGCTCTCTTGATAAACTCCTTTTTCCAGCTAATCTGTATTTTTCAGAGATCTTTACCTAAATGTCACAAGAAGAATCAGAAACTGATAATTTCTTTCGTAGGTCTAGCTGTGTGATTTCAAATACATCAGTTATTCTAACCCCAAATTTCTAAAGTTAAAAGATCTTCATTTTGTGAGTTGCTTTCCTGTGTGGTGATTCTATTCTTGATTAGTCTTCTTTTTGTGACAAAACTGTGACCGACTTCCTTAACTTTTTTTTATATTGGAATTATTCCAACTGTAAAAATAAAAACTCATATGTTACTGTGATTTTGAAGTCCAGGTGAAAAACTGGGAAAAACCAAAATGCATAATTAAATTTTTCCTTCAAATTTGTGTTTTTCACTCTTAGATAGGGGCTAACAAGAGTCCTGAAATATATTACATAAAAGAAATACACATTTTGAAAAAGAATATAATGATAATTTGTATTTTTCAATATCCAATGCAGTAAATGTAGTTTTTATATGCCTCTTGGCCGATGCAACTTCATATTGATATATAAATAATTGATACTCATTTAGTGTATCTATCTCCTCTTTTGAAAATTAGGTCTATAACAGATTCTTGCTGCTAATTGTGGTTTTATGTCTTGAATTCTAGAACCACCGCTTGAATTACCGTCTTTCTATATGACTCCATCTCATCGTCAGGTGGTCTTTGAAGGAGACAGTCTGCCCTTCCAATGTATGGCTTCATATATTGATCAAGACATGCAAGTCTTGTGGTATCAGGATGGGAAGATAGTGGAAACTGATGAGTCCCAGGGTATTTTTGTTGAAAAAAACATGATTCATAACTGCTCATTGATTGCAAGGTGAATCCATAGTGAGAAAATTTATTTTCTGCTTCTTACTTTCTGCTCTGATTTAGTGACTGTTACCATAACAGTAAGGCCCTCTCATATCCTCACTGAGGGAACATGTACACAGAAACATCTCTAGCAGGGAAGTAATCTTCCCACATCTCCTATTAACAATAAAGTTGGATGAAGGAGGTCTAGAGATTTGGTAGGTCAAACCTACATGCTTAAAATAGGATTAGCTGGAGGAAGTTGCAGTTGAGTTTTAATTTTCTGCAAGTTTCACCCAATGCATTAATTTAAAATATGTTTGTGGTAGGATACCTTTTTTTTCATGGAATGTTAAAATTACAAAAATGTTGGAAACAAGGCATTTAACTGAATTGCTCATGGATTCTTTACTCTTCCTTTTGAGTACACCACAGTTGTTAATATTGTTCTCCAGCAGAGATCTAAAAGTGTAATTTGTTCTGCCTGCAGCAGATTGTTGACTTATTCAGCATCTACTGAGTGGCTATATATCCTGTAATTGTATTGGTAAATTAGAGCGTCAATGTTTATAACAAATTATGCATTTGGGAATTTCTTTTAGTTTGGCCTTTCTAAACAACTAAAAAACTTTGTCTTGAATAGTAATGATAACATTTGAGGAATTTGGACTTCTCTCTTCTTTCTGAAGTCTTAGGACTTTTTCCTGTGGCTGTTCTTTTTGTTTCCTAGCTTGGCAAAACTAAAAGCCCGAAGAATAATAAATACTTCTCTGTTAATTACAGTACTTTGAGATGTAAATAGCTCTGGTTTTATAAGATCACTCATGGCTGTATGTAATTTGATTTTTCTTCCATTGTCTTTCTGTACTTAATTCATCTTTTGGTAAAAGCTTACATAAATGTTATTGCAAGACTGTTTTGATTTATTCTTTTATTTTATCTTTCCAGTGCACTGACAATCTCGAACATTCAGGCTGGCTCCACGGGAAACTGGGGCTGTCATGTACAAACCAGACGTGGGAATAACACAAGGACAGTAGACATTGTGGTGTTAGAAAGTTCTGCACAGTACTGCCCTCCAGAGAGGGTTGTGAACAATAAAGGGGATTTCAGGTTAGTAACCTCAGGGTTTTTTTCTGAGTAAAAAAAGTCCCTTTAATTTAGCTTCTAACTAAGATTTTATGCATTAGAGGCGCCCATGTGGATGTTTGCTTGTAAATGGTGTGTAACAGATTTTTATCTGTTGTGAATTACTGGGTGTCGACAGAAGCGCAAGAAAGTACACTGATGTTAAACTCTGAGCCAAGGTAACACATCCTTGAAAGATACTGAAACTAACCTATGATACTTGAAATATATAAATGAAATTATTTAAATAATTAAAGCTCTGTAGATTACCTCTAAGATCAAGTTATACCACATACTGACAGGGGGATTTCTGCCAGGTTATCATTCTCTTTTTAAAAGCCTTCTGCTCCTATATGGTAAAATATACAAATATTTAAGAAATATGCAGCATAATTTGGATCTTTTTCCCCCCTATGAGTATCAAACGATAAGAGAGGTGCTGCTTGCTTTTAATGATTGTTGGGACTCTAGTGGTAGCTGTGATATTCCATTGTGTTGAGTGTTGCAGAGTATTTTATCTTTTGTTCTTATCTCTTCACCTGTTTTCCCTTTTCTGATCTTTCTGCTGCTGGTCACTCTAACAACACGTTACTCCTGGAGGTGCCAGCTGTAACAGATAGCTTCTGTATAGATTCTCTATATGTAAGGTAATTCCCTTTATGACTACTCTGTGTTTTACCTCCCTGCAGTAGTTCCTACTGAGAATTAGTGTCTGCAATAGCATTGTGTTCACTATGGTGCATAGGGTTTCTTAATGCTGTATAAACTGCTTTTATCCACTCATTTCACTTTTCTTATGCTGCTTGTCTGTGTTGATTTTCTGCTGGTCTTTTGTTTACAGTTAGAAACTTTTCCTTTCCCTGTGTGCATTAGAGTTTTTAAAGTCATGCTCTTTGTATATAGCTGATCTAAGACCATGTATTTTTTATATTAAGAAATGGAAAGTAAGGTCAACCACGTTGCAGGGACATAGTTTTTGGGGGGAGGGAAAAACAAGCTTTCATCTGCAGAAGACCTCCAGCTGTAGCAAAAAATCACTTAAAGTCCTGTCTGAGAGCATTATTTCCAAGCTGATCTCCTTTATGTTCATCACTTGGACAATTTGAGAAGTGTTGAGTATTCCCTCATTAGTAAGGGAATTAGTGTTAAGATCACTTGCTGTACAGAGGCAATTTAGAATTACTAAAGAAGTTCACTTTCACATTGTAAGGAATTATTTAGATAAGTAACTTTGTGCATGTTGTCTTTTTACACTGTGGTGGTTTCAACTGCAGCATTACATTAGAAAAGGAGAACTTCCTGCATTAGATAAAAGGCGAAGAAAGTCAAACAGACACAGGTTGTATTCATCAAAGAACACATCTATTTAAATCACTTATGCATTTTTTTATGATACTAGTGTGAATTGTTCTTCTTTGATTTGCCATTAGAGGTGAAAACAGATGGTAAAGGCTCATTTCAAAGTGTTTTCCATTAAATTAACCTGTGCTGTTCAGTGACTGTTCAGTGTAATAGGATTTACCCCCTCTGGAATTCAGTAGAAAGAAATAAGATTTCAGGAAATGTTCAGCTTATCAAAAAGTTCACTGTGTCTGGGTTTACTATAACAGACTTCCTCTTGTAGCTAGGGTAGATAATAATAAAGAGTAATTTTTCACCTTTGAGAGCATATGGGAATAAGGCTTTGACTAGTGAGAAAATGGTTCTGAGCAGATGGCTGTAAATGATCCTAGGTGTATTTGATTTTATAGGTTTTTTTAGTTGGAACTGGTTAGTCATTTTAGCTTGGATGGTGTTTCAAAACTGGCATCTAGATTTTTATCCCTGCAGAGATGGGATAGCAAAGAGTAGCAAAGGAGGGTGTTTGCTTTCAATGTCTTTGGCTTGGTGTTAGTTCAGCATAGTTTGCAAAGGTTAGGCAGAAACTCCATCCTGGAATATGTTTTCTTTAATTTAAATATTCTAAGTCTTACTCAGATAAACTCCCTGAGTATTTTACAATGATTAAGTTGAAAATACAGTTTGCATGTTAAAGGATTTACTGAAGTGGAAGTATTTTAACTGTTGTTCTTAGCATGATTTTATGCTGGTAGTTGATAGAATTATTTTTTAAATATAAGAATTATGTTTTTGAACAGTGTTGCTCATTGGGTGTAATATATTTTAAAACTGTAATTATCATGCTGAATTTAGAGGTTTACTAAGATGTAATAAAAAGAGACTGGACTATCTGTTAGCTAATGAAATTATGATATAAAAACTCATTGTAACTTTGTAACTGCAAGTTACTGTTCATGTAAGAAACTAATGCTTTCAAAACAGAATTAATATGTATGAAAGAAAGGATTCTTTTATAATGTCATGGTCTGCCTTTTTTTTCCCCCTCTGAAATGAAATTAAGTGCTTAAACGTAAATGAACCATCTTTTCCCCCACAGCTGTCTACACTCATGTATATGTGATAAATTTTGAGCACCTAATTATACAGAGTAATGAAATAAGAGTGTTAATACAGCCCAGATTGGCACTTCTGCTAGCAGTTGGGTGAACTGTGAAAGATATTCAAGCTTTGACTCACAAGAAATTAAGAATACAAATTTACGTGGCCTTTGTTTGCATGGTAAGAATTAATCACCTTTTGAGCTCTGCTGGAAGGATGTCCTCCTTTCCTTCATGGAAACTGGAGAATGACTCTTTAGCTCATGTCATGCAGGTATTGGGAAGAAACAGTTCATGACTGAGAATGGTACAGCTTAACATTCATTTAGCAAAACTAGGGAATAAGGGAAATGTAGTTAAAGCTAAAATCAGTTCCCCTCTCTCATTCACCACTGGGCTGCAAAGAAACTTGTACCTGTGCAAGGGGTTTTTTGTGTGGGAGAGGAAAGAGGCTAAGAGATGCTGTGGTTTGAAAGTGTTTCTCTCCATGGTGCTGTGCATTTGTATTGTTTTTGTGATGTGAGATTATGGCCCAGAGCTGTTGAGTTTTAAATTGTCCTTTTTATGTCTGGTTTAGTAGAAAGCTTTCTAAATCATTATACAAATAATACATTAGTCTTAACAGTAAAATGTTTCTGTACATATCTAAATTTGTTCTAAAGGGAGTGTAGACTATAAGGCTACCTGGTATTGCTTGTATTCTTTTGAGAAGATCATGGCAAAAGATGATAAAATCCTGTGTAGGGACATGAATGCAAAGTAAACTCAGGGAGAATGAAAGGACAATAATGAAAGAGAGTGGTAATAAAAATAGGGAAAGTGGAGATAAGAAGATGGAGAAAAGGCAAATAACCTTGTGATAATCTAATAACCTTTGAAGTAGTGTTCTCACTTTTTTTCTGTTTGATGGCTATAGAAGTTCTAGAAGATACTTATATAGCTTAGAGATATTACTTGTTTAAAAGCATAGTAATTAAAACTCTCCTGAAAAACCTGTTTTACATTTGAGTCCTAGTCTGAGAAACCAGAGAGAAACTCTGTTTTGTCTTTTTCTACTTCTTTAACACTAGATGTGAATAGTGAGAAAAGGAACAGCATGTGCCATATTTAAGTTAAAATATTTTTCTTGGAGGTTGTGTCATAAAACCTCTGTCAGGACCACAGAATTTAAATTATTCCAAGGCCATGTGACGCTCAGTCTGTAAGGTGATACATTCAGTGAAAACTGAGCTGACCACACTTCTACTGAAAATGCTTTGGAAAAATACAACTTCTAGAAAACTGTAAAGACAGACAAATATCCCTTTCAAAGTGGCATCTTTGATGTTGAAACTTAATATAAAAATTTCAGCATTGATAAATGATTTTGGAAATTATGTTTAGGTACTCCAGTGGCAGTGTTTCTGGAAACCTGACTTTGCATTCTAGAAGTGGAGGTTTGAGTGTATTATGCAAGGTATTTGTGGGCCTGCATGTCTTGTAACAGCTGTGCCAGCTGATTTATTAGTTGTCCTCATCTGCCTGTTTTCTTTTTGGCTTGGTTCTCTGAAGGCTTATTATAAATACATAAAAATTGGGAGCACAGAAGTATTTCATCTTTGTACTTGCTTTTCCAGTCTGTGTTGAATCAGAGTTTATTTCAATTTGTTGCTACTGACATTTCAGTGACTTGGATAAGTGTACATGTATTGTATCCTGCTGTCCCTCCCTCCCTCCCTCCCTTCCCAGCAGATGCATAACTTGCTCTCTCCCTGAGCGGAGTTGGCCAGACATGATACAATCTGATATTTTACCTTGCTGAGGTGCATGTAACATTGCACTTAAGGTTACTACTGGAATTGTGGCAATTCACAACTATACTGTTGAAATTCTTTCTGAGGAAGATTTTTGTCCTTTCTTTTTCCTTTTTTGCAGTTGAAAAGGTGTAAAAATCCTTTTGCTATCATTGCAAAATCTATATCTGTTCTTTCAATTAATTTACATTCTCTGAAATACCTCAATATGATTCCAGGCATTTAAAATCTGTGCTAATTATTTTTAAATTTTGTTCTTCTTTCTTTTAACTACCTCCATTGTCACCAAATCTGGTATAAGTTTTCCTTTCCGGTATTGGTTGATGGTGACATTTCTCTTACTTTCTTCAAGTGGCTGCTGAGGCTCTGAGTGTGTGTGAATTAATATTTGCTGGGCTGGATGAAGCTCTGCTGGATACTCAAATAATCTTCTGTCTCTTCCAGTATTCAAATAGTCTAGAAATGACCATAATAACAATCTCCATTTCTTAATGAAATTGTCACTTCAATATGGAGAGCTGATCTGTAATGTCAAAGCTGTTACAAAAGGTAGTTAAATTTAAGTCCTTGTTTCCTAGTTTAGTTTGTTGTATTTATCATCTAGTCTTTTGCATTAGTTCTCTTACTGACTGAGAATTCTTTTATGGTTGTTGCAGTGACCTGTGTAATACTGGGATGCCACCAGCAACTATCTTTTTGCTACTTCTTGCCCAAACTTAAGTAATGGTCAAAATGGCCTGAACTAAGTGTCTCTCTTCCATTACTGAACATATTACTGTTACATGTTAATTATTCTGTATGATTTAATTAAGAATAAATGGGAATTTAAGATCAAGAAGACTTCTAGTATACCCTAAAAGGTTACTATCTTCTATCACTTAATATAATTGAGAAGTGTAGTTTTTTGCCTTAGTCCATCCCTGGAGTTAATTATCTTCTCTCAGAAAGAAGAACTGTGATAAATTCTAGCATGTTCAGTAAGAGAAACTGACTTCTTCAGTTTCTTTGTGTTGGCAATATAACTTAAATTTTTAATTTCCTGGAAGTGGAACATCTTTCAAGGTGTTTACTTCATCTTCCTGCAGACAACAGACAATTTTTTTTTTCAAATATCAATATGTTCTTAGCATTTCTTAATTTAGATGATAGTAGTGAATAAACAGCCGTTTACTATAATGCAGTCCAGATATAAAAGCAAACTTTAAAATCAGTGTAATCTACTAAATCTTTTTGTTTGACCAGTTCCAATTTTTGGATTTAACTACTTTGTACAAGGCCCTCTGAAATACTTAAAATTTAGAAAAGCTATGTTAACTCTAAAGACTCTTAAAGGAGCTTGACATAATGAGACTACAGAAAGCCTGGGATGAATCAGTGATGCCCACTTGCTCTCAGTCTTAGTTAAACCTTACATGTTGGATTGTTAAATTTGAGATACTGAGCATTCTGCAATTTAGGTATGTATTCTTTTTTACTTCTAAAGTTTAAAAATTAGTGCTCTGAATAATAAAATAGCACTTATGCATATAAGCTTATGCATATAACAGGGTAGAGAGCCAGAAGCAGGGGCAGGCAGACTGATTGCCATTCCTTGTCCTTGTCCCTTCTGTCTGCTCAGCATTGCACCTTAATTCAGGCATGGTTTTCTTCTATTCTTATTTTTTTTTCCTTGGATCAGTTCTGCTCTAATGAATGATCAGAGTATTACAGATGTAAGGTTTTTTATCAAAAAATTGTAAATTATTTTTAGTTGTTTTATAAGCACCTTCTTCTTTCCACCTGAAACCTCATGAAATAATTCAAAAAAGCATACTAGCATTAGAACTCATTTTGTTAATAGACAGAAATATGAACAGCTTGAAAATGCTGAAGATGAGCCAAGGTGGCCCTTTAAATAGTTTAGAGATGCTTAGTTTTGAGTGTCTCTTTATTTCATGTTGTAGTGCTTAATCCTTTTATTTGCTTGTCATGTAAATTTGTCTAAATGTGAGGGTTTTTTTTCCCTTTTGACTCCCCAGGTGGCCCAGAACATTGGCAGGCATCACAGCATACCTGCTGTGTACACGTTACTCTGCTGGCAGTGGGATTTATCCTGGCAACTCCCAAGATGAGAGAAGAGCCTGGCGCAGATGCGACAGGGGAGGGTACTGGGCAGACGAGGACTACTCCAGGTGCCAGTATGCAAATGATGTGACTCGAGTTCTTTATATGTTCAATCAGGTAATTTGTGCATTTCTGTAAAAACCAAATTATGAAAACCTGATTAATGAAACTAAAAACTCAGAAGACCCTTTATCTTCTCCAAGCTGGAAATACTGGTGGTCTAGATAGGTTATGGTGGACACATGCCTCTGAGTACAATACTGAAACTTGTAGGTTTAGGTTAAAAGCTTGGTTTAGTATCTGTTTTGAATGCCCTAGATTGAAAGTGCAAGGAAGATTTTATTCTTTGTACTTATCTAAAGCTTGAGAGAATGGCTTGTCATGATTATTTTTGTCAGCTGGATGCCCTGTTATGCCCACATGCTATAAAGTAACAAGGCAGGCTTAATCCCTAATGAGAACAGCTCTTTTCATTATAGTGGTAGAGAGTAGTCAATCTCTGCTCTCCCTTTGTTACTGTAAACCTTTGGTAGATTTGGTGTGATTGATAAGGGTTAACTAGTGAAAGTAGTAAGTAATAACTAGGCTTCTTTATCTGGTAGTACTTACCAGGATTCAAGAGAGCATTCTAGAATTTAAATTGTAGCTATGAAACAAAATTTTTCAGCTACAAGTTCCTTTTGAGGTTTATGTAGTTAATGCTCTCTTCCACAAATGCCGTTCTGCAGCGATGTACCCATCCTTGTCTGTATAGGTGCTCTGTTGGAAATTACTCCATAAAGCTTTGGACTTCTGGTTTAAGCTTGTTTTCCAACTTGTACTTGTACTTTGTTTTCCAACAGACTAGATCACTAGTCTGCATGCAAGAGGTGAAACCATGGAAATACGAAATAGTTTTTGGTGTGGTGTTTTGGAGTTTGGTGGTTGGTTTTTTGTTTGTTTTTTATTAATAATGCTTGGTCACTGGATGATGATGTTGGTAGCACCACTTAAGTTTAACATGGGGCTATGGTGCTTGTCTGAGCCCAGGGTAGGATTTCTACATGTTGTGTGGGTTTGGAGTGTTCCAGTTCATCTCACATTCTTTTAGGGAAAACTTCACACTACCTATCTGAAGCACCTCAGCCCCCAACCAGGGCAATCAGATCTATTGGAATCTGGTATTTTCCCCTTTGGGATGCCTTAGATTTATACACACAGTGAGATCTTGATGTCCAGTTGATTGGGCTAACTCTTTTGAGGCAAAAAATTTATGCTGCCCATTGTGTAAGGTGGCCTGACTTGCTCCCTCTGTGTTCAGGTACTTAATAATGCTGACACTGCTTTTTGTTCTCCTTCTCTGGTTCCCTGAGGACCCCTGAGTGCTGGCCAACAGAGATGGCAGGGGTGAGAAAGAAAAAAAAAAAGGAAAAAAAAAAAATGGAATGCCTGTTCTGGCCCAAGAAAAACTTGAAGGTTGACATAACTATTTGCTTTACTCCTTTATATTCTTAGCACTAGAGGTGTATGCCATGGCTTGGTCACATGAAACAGGTTTGAGGGCTCAAATGTTCTTTCTTACTGACTGGTTAACAGGAGAGAGGTGATGCTGGGATCACTCTGTCCTTTTCTGGGACACAGAAAGGTTGAGTATTGGTTTAAATAGAGCTTCAATGCTGCTGGTTTGCTTTTTCCTCACCTGGGAATTCGTATTTTTCTGCAAGGTTTGTGACAACTCAATGCCACTCCTCCTATTTACCATAGCCCAGATGCTCCAGAGCATATATAACTTAAGGTTTTTATAACTGCTTTTGGTTAGCCAACGATTTTCAGGTTGTGGAAAAATTCTGCCAGCTTTGTGTTAGGAAGTTTAAAGTGTAAGCATCAGACTGGTATCTTCAGAAAAGCAGAAGAATAATTTTCATGTGTGAAGTAGATAACCTCCTATTATCTACTCAAAAATAAATGTAAACAGGTATTCTATGCTAAACTTCTTTTAAAGGGAGAAGAGGAATGTTTTGGGTTTGGGAGTTGTTTTGACTTATGAAAATTGCCTTCTTTTTATGTGTAGTAGGCCTGGAATTTTTAGCAGTATTCTGCACAGAAGTTTCTTGTCTCTGAGACTAATGTTAAATGTAATCATATTACAAGCATGTTCATAGCCTTTGAACAAAGGTAGTTGAGCTGTTTTGAGCATCAGAACTTTGCCAGGCATTTTAAATCAAATAAAGATTCACATGTAAAATAAAATAAAACCTTCATAACATTCTGCAAGAGCATTCATATTCTGCTGTTCTTGTTTGTGTATTGAGCAAGTACAGTTTTAGTGACAAGAAATTCATGATTAGAGAAAAAGTTCAAAGAAATCATAAAGAGTGTCTGAATTTAAAAGTTATCTTTGTTCAGTATGTGTTATGACTTTGAACTTTATTGGCACTTTAAATACATAATTTTCAGCAAACAAAGAAATTAACTTTCAACAAAAAAATTAACTTCCATTACTCACATTGGAATTTATGTAGAAGTGCTAAGACTGGCAAGGATAAATACATAGTTGTGCTTAGGTGGCACTTTTCAAATTCAGTAGGGCAGACTAGATATCTCTACAACAAAAACCAGAGAGAGAGCCTCTGTAGTTTGGATTATCATGGATAAACAGCATCTGAACATAAGCTGATAACATTAGCACAGATTTCCAGTATACTATGTAAAATTTCCCATTTTTGGTTCCTGCTGGCACAGACATGTGGATGTTGTGTATTATTTAGTGAAGAATTTTCCAGCATGGGGTTTGTTTCAGGAGTGAAATCATGACCTTTGTCATAGTGAGATCTGTCTTGTTTTTTGTGTGTGTATGCCATTCCAAATGTTTCCTATAATTACAGAATTGAGAGTGAATGCTGTGGCAGTGGTGTGTTTGAATTGGTTTTGGCTTCTCTTGCTATATTTAAAGAGCTTTGTGTTGTCATGCCTTGGCTTTGGTGAAAATGAAAATAAGCAGTTGACAATACTGTTTTGGGGGATTTTTTTCCTTTTTTTGGTGTAATACCTCTCTCCCTTCTAGGACAAACAGCACAAATCCCAGTTGCTGGCTGCCAGAACAAACAGTAGTTCTCTGGCTTGTAGGAAATGTTTTTGCTTACAGATAAGGTGGTGGTCCTTAGCTACTCAAAACACTGTGAGCCCTCTTGGAATTGTTCTCCTCTTTGGATCAATCCTTATTTATTAATGAAGTGCTGTCTCTATCTTGTTCTTTTAAAAATGCTCATGTTTTTTCTCTTATTTAGATGCCTCTCAACCTCACTAATGCAGTGGCAACAGCAAGGCAGCTCTTGGCTTACACAGTTGAAGCAGCAAATTTTTCTGATAAAATGGATGTTATTTTTGTGGCTGAAATGATAGAGAAATTTGGAAGATTTGCTGAAAAATATAAAGAGGTAACTGGATAATTTGCTATCACTTTAAAGATAACTAAAGTGTTTGTCCTTAAGTATTCTGAGCAGTGAGATCTTCCCAACACTAGATGCAGGCACTGAGTTAGTGGATTGTCAGATTCTATTCCATGTTTTTGTTTGTTTAGTAGGTCCCTGAAGTTGCTGACCCATGGTCACAGACTTTGCATTCGCGCTGAGATGATCCAGCATTCACTGGACCTGTAATGTGAGTAACACCTCTGGTCAGCACTGGAGCAGGGAGATAGGTACAGTAAGTCTGTTTTTATTTAATATGGAGTGGGTCACACAGGTTTTCATTGGTATGTTCTTATCTAAAAACACATATAATGAAAGCCTCAGAGATCCTCTCAATAATGAATAAAACAAGACTTATCTTCTCCCCTTCCACTGTGATAGACTGTCTTTATTCAGTATTGAGCCATATCTCTAAGGTTTTCAGTACTCCTCTGTCTTGCAGGAAATAACATAAGATATTAAAACAAAATCTTAGAGAACGCTCATTTTTGGGGAGAAAAATGCAAGTAGTTGAATAGTCCCACCAGTGGGTTGAAACTCTCTGTTTCACTGCTGAACAGAGGTTATATTGATCTCACTGTACAGTGCATGTTGGGAAGTTGGAGACCACAATGCCTCGAGTTTAAACTCGTGCATAAAAAAAAAAGCCAAATTTTCCCTGTCCACCCTCCAGCAAACCATAAATGCTGGTTCTACATCCTTTGAAGAACTCCTTAGAGGATTTTTATCTTAGACAATGGGGTTTTTTCTCAGTGGATTTGTTTCAAAGCCAGCCTGTGATTTGCTGATATTTAAAGAACATGAGTACAATTTCATGTGAAAATTTTAGTAGCTATTAATAAGGCTTGATTTCTTCTCAGGTTGTTACTCTAGGAACTTGTTCTTGAACCTGTTATTCATATTGATTCGGTTATACCATCCTCTTATTCATTCCCTAGTTTGTGCTAAAGGGGCTGTTTAAAAGATTAGTACAATAAATAACAAATTATTAGCTCTTTCATATCAGAAGCAACAAGACAATTGTTCAGAAAGTTCTTAGCAGATTGTCTTAATTTAGAATACAGCTGGAAAAACTTGCTCATACCTTGATAAGTAGGAGAAAGAATAATGTGTAATATATTTTAAAAGCATGAAGTAACTTTAATTCTGTGAACTGTGCTGGTTTATTCTAAAGTCACTGTGTGTTGATGTGTAAAACTTGTTACCATTTCTCAACTAGTAATAAGTCATGATAAATACTTTCAGTTAATTTAACTTTGTTGTTGAAGATTTAATGAAAGGACTACAGCCTGCAAATGCTACTTAAGGAATTTACAAGAATTTTTACTGATTGAAAATTACGTTCCTCAGAGAGCCAGTTCTCAAAATAACAAATACTTTTTCATTCCAATTCTTGCCTTTATATTTAAAGATTTTTAAAGAGAAGAGCAAATTACTGTGTTCTCTCCGTATTAGTAATATTGGGGAAAATAAAATTGGGAAGCCTGCATAGTAAAGGAGATACCTTCCTCACCCTACCCTTTGTCTCTTCAAGCTGAAAATTCCAGTCCTTAAATTTAGGCACTGTCAATTACATTTTGGTCAATTCAACTAAAAATTATACTCATCTTTGCTTTTGGTCCAGTATTTGTCACTGCTCCTTAAATGTGAAAATCTGGCATAGGTCAATGTTCTCAATGTTGCTCATTATTTTTGGTAGATTGGCCTAAATAAGTAAGTTCCCTTTATCGTTTGTTTTTTGTACAGAAGGCAGGGTAAGGACTGTGAACTTAAAACAATGTAATTGATGGTTTGAAAACAGCACTGGTACCTATGGATATTTGCTGTCACTCTCATGTAAACCTGTGACCTAAAACAGGTCATGCAAATTTGAAGACAAACAAGAAAGCAATTAAAAAAAAGTTTGACTTGCTAAAAGGAAGCAAAACAGATGGTTGTATGCTAATTTTTGCCTGTTTTACTCTTTTCCTATTATCTTCTATCATACATGCAAACTGTATCTTAGTTGATTTATAGTTTTGGTTTCCAAGTTGATGGTAAATGGTCCTCTTAAGCATTTAGTACAGTAGAAGGTGGAGTATTGCTCCATTTCCTTTTAATAAAATATTTATCATGGGATTTTTCCTGAGTACTATATAAACAGACATATTCAGTTGGCCCTACATTTTTCTTCAGTGGAAGTAAGTGTCCAAGTCAAAGTTTTTCAGTATCAATGTGATGAGGTGATTGAAAAAGGAGCAACCATTTTCTTTGTGCTTTTTGTGCTGCCAACTCACTGTGTGTTTTCTGGTAATGACCCTACCTGCTGAATGCTTTCATACCTATAAAAGAGTCTCACTTCTCTTCCATGTTAGCTTGGCGACGTCATGGTGGACATAGCAAGTAATATTATGTTGGCTGATGAACGTGTTCTGTGGATGGCACAAAGGGAAGCCAAGGCTTGTACCAGAATTGTACAGTGTCTACAGAAAATTGCTATGTATCGGCTTGCAAATGGAGCTCAAGTTTATTCTACTGTAAGCATGAATTTATTTATTTACTTACTTAAAAGAGGTTTTGCTTGCTCTTGAATTTGAATAGCTTTTTATTTTTCTTAATAAATGCTGACATTACTCAAAATGCCTACTATTTCTGAAGGGAGTAGAGCAATACTCTGAAAAGATTTATACCTCCCAGATAAACCGGGATGGTTTTCTGAATGTGTTTTTCTCTGAAGACAGAGAATCCCTTTCAGATTATTTGTTATCCTGTCTGTGGTGTGTAAAATAATTTCATGTTTGATTTTTGTTGTTACAGTATTCTCCAAATATTGCTCTTGAGGCCTATGTAATAAAGGCTGCTGGTTTCACTGGGATGACTTGCACCGTATTTCAGAAAGTGGCTACATCAGACCGTACAGGACTCAGTGATTATGGGAGAAGGGACCCAGATGGAAATCTAGATAAACAACTAAGCTTTAAGTGCAATGTTTCAAATACACTGTCAAGCCTGGCTTTAAAGGTGGGATGCTCTTTGTTTCCCTACTGACTTTGTAATAATATATATGAATAATTTGGCAAGCAAATTTATTGTTACTAAGTTTAAATTAGCATTTTTGTGTAATCCAAAATGACCGTGAGAAGAATTAAAAGGATAAAGGATAATAAAGTTTGATTATAAAATAGTTGTTTTAATGGACACAGATTTTAATAAGTAGGTGTAGTTTTCTTCATTGTAACTTAGTAAGTTGAAAGATCCTTTCTGACTTTTTCATAAGTATGGAAATTGAGATGCTTCCTAATTTGTAATAATACATCTTTATTTTTCTGTATTTTCACCTTAATTCAATATTATATCAGATATTAGCAGTGTCCTTAAAAATGTGAAATATTCTGCTCAGAGTAATACTGTAATTAAGCATGAAGTGGAAGATAGATTTGTGTGTGCATGTGCATATACACACACACACTCACCTACATGTATTACATCTCTATATGGGTGTGTATAAAATGGAAACACTTCCTCATATTCCATAAAAGTATTTTTTCAGTTATATTCCCCAACTCACCAGTTTGTTTTTAGCACTTAATTTGCTTGAATGTCACTGCAGAATGTATATTACAATTTATGCTTGTGTAATTCTGTGAAATTATATGCATGCTTCTCACTCAAGTATCATTTATATACAAGTAAAACCACCCTGTTTGTACACAGCATTTTGTTTTGAATGGTACTAGTGCACAATTGCAGCATTTCTCTCTGCTTGTGTTGGTTGCTGCTTCTAGTTGCTAATAGTCTAGTCTTGAAAAACTCTCATAAGACTTTACTGATACCAACTTTAACTTTACTCTCTGTAACAAGTAAGATAACTGCAGAATCTTAACATTTTTTTTCTTTTAAAAATGTTTTAAGGCTTTAATAACCTGATTAAGCTATTTTATCCCGGATTACTTGAAAACACTGTCAAATAGGTTCGTCACAATGTGTAGTCTGCTAAATGCATTCATCTCTGACTCTGTACATATAGAAGAGTTGCTAATTTAATCTCTGTAAGGAACATAGTTTTCTCTTTTGAACTTTAAAAAAACTGGTTTTGAACTTTAAAAACTGTTTGTTTCTAGAACACAATTGTAGAGGCCTCCATCCAGTTGCCAGCTTCCCTTTTCACCCAAAAACAAAAAAGAGAAATCAGACCAGCAGATGAATCTGTCTACAAGCTTCAGCTTATTGCATTTCGCAATGGAAAGCTTTTCCCAGCAACAGGAAATTCAACAAATCTAGCTGACGATGGGAAACGTCGTACAGTTGTGACTCCAGTTATTCTTACCAAGATAGGTTTGTTTTTATTATTCCTTTTTTATGATCTTTAGTAAACAGTTTGGACTCCCTTATTTTGGTTAATGTGTTAGTTACATGCTGAGAAATGTATGTTCAAATACACTTTCTTTGTAACAGATGGGTTAAACGTCGCCAGTCCCCACGTTCCTATCAACGTGACATTGCGGCGCATTGCACACGGAGCAGATGCTGTTGCAGCTCAGTGGGACTTCGATCTCCTCAATGGACAAGGGGGATGGAAATCTGATGGCTGTCGCATCCTTCTGTCTGATGAAAATATTACCACCATTCAGTGCCACTCCCTCAGCAACTATGCTGTTTTAATGGTATGACACTTGGGAATTCAATTTCTTTCTGGAACTTAAAAATGTTTCAAGATACAATTCTGTTAGGTTTTTTTCTTGAGTTAAGGAAAATGAGCATTCCCACGCTCCATTTCACATAAAACTAGACATAATAAATGCATCTTTAGTTTTTACTTTTGTTGATGTAAACGTTGAGGTTAGGTGAGGTTTAAGCAGAAATATCTCAAAGTGTAATTAATTGGGTAATAAATAATTAATGAACAACTGGATATGCTAGGAAAAAAGAATTTTCATATGCAAAGTATTATATTATAGAAGACATTTTAATGAGTTACTTAATCAAATTCAGGAACTTTCATGAACTTTAGTCTCTGAATGACAGGCTATCTTCAACTGTTACTGCTCTCTTTTTAAACTACCTTCTCTGTGTTAGATTTGTTGACTTTGTCAGTTGACCAGGAGTGTTTCCCAGGTATTTTTTCTGTGATCCATAACCAAAGACAGTTATTTTACTCCAAATTAACTGTTAATTCACTAGTATGTATGTCTGTTACTTGAAGACATCAGTGGAAATGGAAAAAAGATCAAAACACTTAGTAACTATAAAAAATATTTTTAAAATACTGCTGAAAAATAGTATCCAAAATCTAGTCTAAGCGTATTGGCATCAATGAAATGGTTAACCAGTTCAGAAGCATGGTGATAGAAGAGACACTTTCTTTTAGTGCTCCTCACTTGGGAAGCTGAATTTCTTCTTTGTCTGCTCTCAAAATTCTTAATTTTAGAGTCTGGCCTGGGAAATTTCCCTTTTTATAGATGGTGACTGCTACCCTGCTCGTCAGTAATCCCTACAGATGCTAAATTATAAAATGTGATACATAAGATGGACTGGTAGTAAGCTGAGTGAAATATTATGAGATTTAGGAAATACTGTTAAATGTAAATTTGGCATGGGTTTTGGGCTAGTTAATGTGTTCCATGTGGAATTAAATATATATTTTTATGTAATCATACATGGAAGAAAGAGCACTCTTTTATGATGATTAGTGGATTAGAAGTTGATATTTTTCTTTAGCAACTCAGATTTTTAAAGATCTTCCTCAGAAGAAAATAAAATGGTAATTACCAGGCTAAACTTATATAAAATTGATTTACATGCCAAGCTTTTTAAAAGAGCTCTAAGAGAGCAGCTTTTCAATTTATCTTTGAGGGTAGTGTTTTAAATTACTTTAAACTTCTGCAGTCAAGTAAACTTTTAAAGTAGTGTTCGTTTCTTTGATATTTTTAAAATATATAATAATTTCCTAAAATTTGGCAGCATTTGTTAAAACAGAAATAAAATTCATTTGTATGTATAATATGCATGTAAAGAGAGATTATGCTTTAAATTGGTCACATTTCTGTCACCTGGAGGAAGAAAAATGAAAAGCATGCTCAATCTGCTTCTATGAAGACTAGTTCTGAATTAACACATGGGAAGATTATATGAATTATATCCTCTTGTGAATTGTAGAGCGACCTGTTAACAATCAGAAATCAAGTTAGAGAAAGGGACAGCTTTCTTCCTTTTCTGTCAGTAGCTCTTGTTGTATACTCGCTCAAAACTGGTATTCTTTAAATATTGAGCCACTTAGCAAAATGTTAGGCTGTGGAGACTGGAGAGGAGGGGCCCAGAATAACACTCATCTGACAGATGTTTTTTGCACACAGATAATACACTGCAGAAACTCTGGATGTCTCTGTGCTGCTAAAAAAGCTTTTCATAATGCCTATCCATATGTTAACCAAAAAAGCCATAATAGCCTATTTCCTTTCTAGACTCCCATCATGTTGTGCAAGTCTGGGTTCTGGTCTCAGGCTCAGAGGAAGTTCTTTTGGGTTCAGTTTTAGAAGTTTGCTCTTTAATCCAGCAGTTGTCATTAACATCAAATATGTGAAACAGCAGAGGCAGGAGGGACCCGAACATGGTGGTTCATCATCCTGGCTTGGATGGTGAATGACTTAACCAGAGCTATTTCACTCTATTTTCATCTACTTTACTTTAGTACCTATATGTGTAGAAGAAAGGAATTTGTAGTGTACTGACCTTCTTCATACATTTCAGAACGTGAAGTCCTCTGCTAAGGAAGCACATCACTGATTGCCTGGTTTTCTGATCTAATGATTAGGAAGATGCAGTTGTAAAACTTTGTATTTATTTGGAGATCATCTTCACCACTGTTTAATAATAGAAGAGATAAGCAGAAGGCTTGGCTGAAAACTCATTATTACAGACTGAAGAGAAGAAAAAAACCCAGCAATAGTGCTTGAGAAGAAACAAGAGTTCTGCTAATTAACTATAAACTCCCCAGTACTCTTAATGCCATCTCTACTATTACTGTCATTCTTTTTTACTCAGTAATTATTTAGGATCAGTTTAGCTCAGAAATAACATTATTTGCTCCCCTTACTCTTTTTACTAGATGAAGAATGTCAGTGGAATGGATAAAGAATTACATTGATTTATTCCATTGGCTATTGGGTCAAGACCTCAGCTATCTAGGCAAGGCATATACTGAGTTTCCTCACAAGTTTTAGAAGATTATTGTAAATCTTTTGATTTCGTAGCTCTCATTCTCAAAATTCACACCAATACATACCTGGCACCAGTCTGGAAGCAGCAAGCAGAATTGCCCTATAGTTTGTGTTGCCTGGTACTCATGGGCCAGGTGTGACTAAACATTTGCTTATGCTTGTAACAGCAGTGAGTTCTCAGGGATCCCCAGCTGCATAACAACCAGGCCATGGGTAAGTGTTGAAATCAGATGACACTGGCTGCCTGAGGCAAAAATTCTTATGATCCTTTGCCAGGTGCCAAAGAAAACCAAATAGATAAGAATCAAACTGACAACTTGATTAAATTAGTTTGAAATGAGGTTGTTGAGTTAGTTAGGAATAACGAATTTATATTCTGATGAAAGAACAATTGAAGGTATGGTGAAGAGACTGTTGACTTTAATTTAATTCAAAAACTCTTTTCCTGTCCATGAAATCAGATTACTGATCTTAGGCTTAAAAATATCACTGCTTTTTCTCAAAACTGACTGAAACTTCTTCCCAATCTTTTACTGTTCTTTCTTAATGCTAAATTTTTTCTCCTTTTCTTCAGGACACTTTTGAACTTTGCCAACTCCAGAAGTTTAAGAGTAACTTACTCAGAATCATAAGGGAGAGATTTTTTTCTGTATCCTGTCCATTCCAAAAAATTACTTTTAATTGATTTTTTTCACTAATCATAGTTAGAAAATTTACTGTGTATTTTGTGCTAGGTGCTACAGTTTCTTTTGAGTTGTCATGTCATGTCTGTGTCCCCTCCCCACTGCTGGAACTTTAGTAAATTTTAACTGCTTCTAAACAGAATTATTTCTTCTTCTGGGTGAATTCAGAAAATTTAATTGGTGCTATGGAGCTGTTGAATTCTCTTAGAATTATCAGCTATCTATTCTGGTCAAACAGTAATCATAGAATAGCAATCTGGTAGGAACATCTGGTGCCATTTGGTCCAGTTAACCTGCTCAAAGTTTGACTGCTTTTAAAGTCAGATCTTACTGCTCCAGATCACATTCAGTCAATCTTTGAGTATCTCCAGGGACACAGTCTCTCTGGGCAGTATGTGACCACTTCAGAATTTTTCTCCTGTGTCTAATCAGAATTTTCTGTGTTGCTGGTAGTGTCAGTTTCCTTTCATTAGTGGATGATTCAGCTCCAAGAAGAGTTTGAAAGAGTTTGACTTGGTCTTCTTTATACCATCCCAGTAGGTAGTTTAATACAATAATCCCCTCTTCCTTTTCTTTTAAAGATAAAAGACATCACTTTCAGCCTCAGACAGTGTATGCTTCAGGATACACTGCTAATATCCTGGTGATCTGTTAGACTTGCTCCATCCAGTATGTCAGTGTCTTTCTTGTGCTGGGGAGCCTCAAACTGCAGCTTCTGCAGGGTGGTCTCTCAGTGCTAGCAGAAGGGAAGGATCAGCTCACCCACTTGCTGTGTCAGTGCTCACACAGCAAAGGGTGGCCTTGGGCTACAGGTGACATGGCTGACTTGGCGTTGGCTTTTGTCTACCACTAACTCAGGCTGTTTTCTCATCAGTCCAATGCCCAGCCTCTGTTTTTATGTGCATGGGGTCATTCCATTCCAGATGCAGATCCTTTAACATTTTCCTGTCTGTGGTATTCTTTGGGCTGGTAAAGAAGATAATCACAACTGAAAGACACAGTTATTCCACATCTGTACATAGAAATATTTTAAGGTGAAGAAAATGGTGTGTTTCTTTAAGCTGCTGACCTCTCTGTATGTTCAAAAATATATGAAGTTGAACTACTCTGTAAAAATTGTGACTGTATTTACAAAGGTCAGACAGAATAGCAGATAATTGCAGAAGAAACCCAGAAATAACAAATAAATAATTGAAGAGTTGTTTTGGGACCAGTGGGAAAGGAAGACATTTCATCTGGAAGGTGTCTGTTACTTCTTGTGTTCCCCTTGTCATTGCCTCACCCTCAAAAAATAGATACAGTGGTCTAATGTTTTTTTTTTTTGTTGTTGTTGTCAGGACTTGACTGGAGCCGAGTTATATACACAGCCAGCTGACCTTCTGCATCCAGTAATTTATGCCACTGCCATGGTTTTGCTGATGTGCCTGTTGATGATCATAGTCAGTTACATATACCATCACAGGTAGGAATCAAAATTACCAGACTAGGGAAATGAGTTTGATCATGCTTAGGACTACCTTTTCTATTTTGTAAGAGCATGATATAGTAATATGCTTTCAGTGTTTTTTTTTCCTTATAAAATTTGTTGATGCAAACTAACAGTTATGCAAGTAGCTATTTTGTCTTTCTTGAGTATGATAATTTAGCTGTCATAACCATGTCTCTCCTTTAATTCTTCATTTTGCTTCATGAATGATAAAAGAGGAGGCCATTCAATAATAATGATAGAATTTAACAAACTGTTCAGCCTTTTACATTTCTGTTGATGTGAAAGCTCGAATCCTAAAATTTTTAACTCGGGCCCCAAATAGATGTATAAAGTTGGTAATAGGTGGGTGTTTTAATTTAAGATTGTATTTGATCACAAAGTATGTGGTAGTCAGACAATCATTAAGAGGAATTATATGTTGTTTATCACAAGAATATCATGCTAGTTTCTGAAAACAGTATTGTAGCTGTGTTTTATATTGTCTAATTTGTTTCTTTTAACAGTGTGATCAGGATCAGTGTTAAAAGCTGGCATATGTTAGTTAACCTGAGCTTTCATATTTTCCTGACATGTGTGGTGTTTATTGGAGGCATAACTCAGACCAGGAATGCCAGTATTTGCCAAGCGGTAAGTAAAACTTTGTTACTGGTTTTGTACTCTTATATATGAATATGCCCTCCTTGCCACTTACAGCACTCTAATGCTGTATAGGCATTCATCAAAATATCAAATCTAGAAAAAAGAATGAATGTTTTGCTTTTTAAGTCATCTAGTCCAACACCTCTGCAGTAAAGGCAGACATCTTCAATTAGATCAGATTGCTTAGAGCCCCATCCAACCTGACCTGCAATATTTCCAGAGATGGGGCATCTAATTCCTCTCTGAGCAACCTGTGCCTGTGTTTTGCCAGCCTTATTGTAAAAAACAAACTTTCGTACATCTAATAAAAATCAACAGTCTTTCATTTTAAAGTCATTCCTCCTATCACTACATACCCTTGTAAAATGTGCAACAGATATTTTTTTCCCAAAATGCTACAACAGAAACTAACTTTATTGGTTATTTCTGGTTTTGAGACTGACTTACTATGAAATTATTTTATAGGCCTGTATGTGGCCTTTACAGGCCACGTGAGATCTGATTTTCACAGGTATTAAAATATCTATTTCCATTTGCTCAGTATAACTGAAGGGGAGGGGAGAGAAGTGTTTCAAGCCTCCATGCTTTATTGAGACTCCTTCTTTTTAATGATTTGCCC
This sequence comes from Agelaius phoeniceus, assembly GCF_051311805.1. Classification (NCBI taxonomy): domain Eukaryota; kingdom Metazoa; phylum Chordata; class Aves; order Passeriformes; family Icteridae; genus Agelaius; species Agelaius phoeniceus. Next base: position 57,198,826 of record NC_135268.1, read on the forward strand.
ACATAAAATTTGGCCATCTCAATTCAGTTGCAGTGTTTCAGTATAACAATAGTTGCTGCTTTCAAAAAATGTTAGTGAAATTTTTAATTTTTGTTTTAATCCAGTGATTACAAAAATTTTCACATCCCTCACCATAATATTCTATAACGCTTTTTGTTTGAATTTACTGGAGTTATTATGTTGACTGTTCAAAGTGTTGCAGTTAAATTTATCCCTGATCTTTCTCCTATGTGTGTGCACACATACACACACCTTTTTTCATACCTTCCTTGAGACAGAAATCCTCCAGAATTACACCAGTAAAAACACACAACTCTCAAACATATAGGCTGTTTGAGAGTTGTGTGTTTTTACTGGTGACTGAAAAAGGCAAAAAACCCACTTGTAGTCAGCTTAATTGGAACTAAAGTGTTGCCCCTTCTTCATGCATGTGCTGTCATGGCAGTGTTGGCTTGGGAATAAGGCAGTAGAGGATAAGGAGATTCCACTGTGAAGCAGACTGCATTAATGTTTGGGCAGGTTAAATATCTAATGCACTTTCTTTATCTTTGCATTATGTTAAAATTGCTGATGAGTGTTGGCTGTCTGTGTTTTGCCATCTGCTTCATACTTATCACAGTATCACGAGTCTGCTGTTCCCTTACTTGTTTCAATTTGAATAATATCTTTAACACAGGACATTTTAAGTCTTTTGTAAAAACAGTTTCCTAAAGTGTATGATTGATATGTACACTTCTGAAAGTGTTTTTCTCCTGTTACTAGGTTTTAAAGGTTTGCAATACATATTTTTTTTTTGTTTTAAACTATAATGTTTTGATTTTGTTTAAAAATATAATGACAATCACTTGATAGAGTGGTCATATAAAGTAAGAGGGTTTTTTTCTCTTTAATTGAGCTTCTGAAAATTTCAGGTTTATGGTGAGTTGTGAGTCTAATGATTTCTGTATTAACTTAGTAGAAAGGAAATATTTGGGGGTTAATTCTTTTTTTGTTGTCTGTTTTTGTTTTAAGGTTGGGATAATTCTCCATTATTCCACTCTTGCAACAGTACTGTGGCTGGGAGTGACATCTCGTAATATTTACAAGCAGGTAACCAAAAAAGCAAAAAGGTGTCAAGATCCTGATGAGCCACCTCCTCCACCCAGGCCAATGCTGAGGTGAGTTGTTTGTTTCTGTGGCTCCTTATTTCCCAGGTTATATACATTTATATTCTGACCAGAAAATGTAAAAAGTCACTCCCCTTGTGTTCTCTCCAGGTCTGTAAAGTTCCTTTAGATTTTGTTGTTCCTCAGTGTTATGTTAAGGAGGATGAGCTGAAAGACTATTGGTCTTAGTGTATTACAGATGCAATGCTGAGTTGCTGACTGGTAAACTAAAAATCAGTAGTGTTTCAGCATCACCACTGAAGGTTTGTTTAGGACTTCAGACAGCAACACAACCCATTAAATTGTCAGAAGAAAGAATGTGTAGAACTCTTAACACAATTTAACACTGCAATTTCAGTAGATAAAGTCAAATATATTTTCCAAAGATTGTTTAGAAATTACTTGAAAAATAGTAGTGTCACTCATTATCAAATGAAAATAGTGTTCTTTGTGTGATGTTCCTCCTAAAATTTTCATTTCTGAAATCCCAGAAATGAGATAAACTAATTCTCTGTTAAATTCACATATGTGCAGTGTTCTTATTAGAAAATACTGACGTACCTTGTTCATGTTGCCTCCTCAGCTTCTGGATATTAATTAAAAACTGCTACTGTGAAATTCTCCACAAGGTGGCAGAAGTTGATTAACTTTGATTAGTTACAGGCAAATATTTAAAGAACTTGATTTTGTACATACAGGGACTGCAGAAAAACAGAAGTGCTTTTCTAATTCTTTTCAAGTAACATTTTCAATGCTACATACAAGCATTTTATATCCATTATCATTTATTATGAAGTTCCTGCTTTGGAAAAGGTTGCAGTTAAATTACCAGCCTCACAGGCTCAGCTCTGCACAGACATGAACATGCCATTTCAGGTCTGAGCACCTCATCTCTGACACTGGCAGTAGCTCTGGAGGCAAGTATCCAAGAGAAAAATGGAGCAAACAGGTTTTATATTTCTCAGACTTACTCAGTGTCCAGCTTCCTGCAGATCAGGAATTTTCTCAGTCAGATAGATATGTGATGTTTTTGTATGGAAAGGCCACAGAAGGATTATTTTTTCAGCTGTCTTTTAAACTTAGTTTCAAAATAAAACTGCCATTAATGTAGTACTTGTATAAAGATTTGTTTGTCTGGCCAGCTCCTGATTACTGCATCAAGATACAGAATAAACCAATGTCAGAATCTGATCTTTGTAGGATTCATCAAGTAAATAATAAATTCAGTGTATCTTGATTTCCAAAAAAGTCATAATTTGCTTTAGACTGTTGTTTTGTGTCTCAAAAGAGAGAAGAGTAATTTCTGGTGAATTATCAGAAATGCAGTGGAAAATTCCAGGACCACTGTAATAGGTGTCCCTGTTGATAAAAACCAAATGCTCATCCACATGTCACAGTAAGAGTTTTCACTTTTGTGTTCTGATCTGACTTTGGAGTGAATTAGTATAAGCTGCAGGACTGAGTGCTGTTAATTTGACTGCTGGTCAGTAATTATTGATCTGCCACTAATGAATGGAATGTGAATTCATACAAATCAGAATGAAAAGTGAGCTATTCCAACAACATAGGCCCTTTTCTTCTTGAAAGTTTTCATCAATACCACCACAGGGAAGCAGGAAGTATATACTGTAAAATTAGAGACTCCATTAAAAATTTTAAAAAAACCAAAACCAACCTGCCATCTGCTGAACCCCTGCACCCAAAAAAATTTCACCTAACAGTGTATATAATATTAGGCAGGTTCATCTGTGGAACACAGGATTTTAAATAAATTAGTGTTAATAAAAACCACTTAGTGTTTTTATTCTAAGTTTCCTTATTCTTTTCCAGCAGTTTACAACTTCTGACTGAGTGCTTTTGCTTCTTCCTTCTAGCACTGTATACTTTTGTTCAGTGTCTGCAAGTGAGAGGTGGGAGTGAGCAGCTTTGAGAGAGAGGCAGCTTACAGCAGGAGGAGAAAAACTGTAGTGAAGAAGACTTAAAAAACAATTGATACTGCCAAAGCCCAAACCTGATTCAGCCTATTTAGTTTCATAAAGAGCTTGTATGCTTCCCAAATCCTGGAAAGCTCTAATTTCCCTCATGGTAACTTAAAATCCATTTCACTTAAGCAGCTGCTACTAAATTTGTTTTATTTTTTAGGTTCTACCTTATTGGTGGAGGGATCCCTATCATAGTTTGTGGAATAACAGCTGCAGCAAACATCCGAAATTATGGCAGTAGACCTAATGCACCTTAGTAAGTACCCTATAAGTTAGAGCTTTGTCCTAAGATTTCTTAAGTTTTCTTTTCTCTGAATACTTGTTGCAATTAATTCTGATTCTTTCTGAAAACATACCACAGACAAGATCATGTCAATGAACTGAAAAAAGCGTAAGTAACTTGTGCAAGTTATTAATTTATTCTTTGCTTTGTTTCTTTTGCAGTTGCTGGATGGCTTGGGAACCTAGCTTAGGAGCATTTTATGGACCTGCTAGTTTTATAATTTTCATAAACTGTATGTATTTCCTCAGCATATTCATACAACTAAAGCGTCACCCTGAACGCAAATACGAGCTGAAGGAGCCCGTTGAGGAGCAGCAGCGTCTGGCCACCAACGAGCATGGGGAACTGGCCCATCAGGATTCCTTGTCAGTGTCCCTGGTGTCCACGTCTGCTTTGGAGAACGAGCACAGTTTTCCAGCACAGCTTCTGGGAGTGGGCCTTACTTTGGTTTTGTATGTGACGCTGTGGATCTTTGGAGCTCTGTCCATCTCCCTGTATTATCCTATGGACCTGATCTTCAGCTGTTTTTTTGGAGTGACATGTTTAAGCCTCAGTGCCTTTCTTATGGTACACCATTGCATTAACAGGGAAGATGTCAGGCATGCTTGGATAACAACGTGCTGCCCAGGAAGGAGTACATATTCAGTGCAAGTAAATGTGCCACCCTCCAGTTCCAGTGGAACCAACGGAGAGCCCCCAAAATGCACCAACAGTAGCGCAGAATCCTCATGCACAAATAAAAGTGCCTCGAGCCTAAAAAATTCGTCTCAAGGTTGTAAACTAACTAACTTACAAGCTGCAGCAGCTCAATGCCACCCTACTTCTCTGCCATTGAACACAGGTCCTCAACTTGATAACAGTCTGACCGAGCATTCAGTAGATAATGATATCAAAATGCACGTAGCTCCATTAGAGGTACAGTTCCGGACGAACGGACACCCCAGCCGGCACCATAAGAACAGGAGCAAGGGCCATCGTGCCAGCAGGCTTGCAGTGCTGAGGGAATATGCCTACGACGTTCCCACGAGTGTGGAGGGAAGTGTGCAAAATGGCTTACCCAAAACTCGCCAGAGCAACAGCGAAGGGCACTCCAGGAGCAGAAGGGCCTATCTGGCATACAGGGAACGTCAGTATAACCAGTCCCAGCAAGAAAGCAGTGATGCTTGCAGTACACTTCCAAAAAGTAGCAGAAATACAGAGAAAACAATAGCTACCAACAATAAAAAAGATATTCTGAGGAAACCAATAGCAGCCGAACTTGAAAACCAGCAAAAATCTTACGGCTTAAATTTAGCCATCCAAAATGGGCCACTGAAAAGCAGTGGACAGGATGGACCTTTGCTCACTGCAGACAGTACTGGTAATATTAGAACTGGGTTATGGAAACACGAAACTACTGTGTAGCATTATAATTGTTTGTGGGATGAATCCATATAAACTGTGATTACACATTCCTTAAAGCTATTAACACTTTTAAAACTGTTTACAAACTGTAGGTACTTAATGCAGGGAGGGAACAAAGATAATATGCCAAGCAAAAAATTTTATGCAACATTACCTTTGCTGTTGTTACAAAGATGAACTCTTGTTTGGTATTTTGTGAAATTTTTTTGAAGTGTCAGTCTTGAGAGATGCAGAACACAACTTTGTACGGTTTTTTTACCTGTAACCCTGCAGATGTGTCCACAACACATTTCAAATTTGTATTTAAATGTATAATAAATAGTATTTTCCCCAGCAGCCCAAAGTTGCACCTTTTTGTTGGGTATTTAAATTACTACTGCACTGAATGTCGTATTGATTTTACTGTTTCATTATCTGAAACTTATGAGCTTCTATTACCGATAAAATACTGAAGTTACAGTTTTCTACACTTAGATTGTTGGCAACTCAGTGTAAACAAGATAATATTTTGTATCATTCTGCTGCTGTGATCAATTTGAAGTTGTAGTTGCAGAGGTGCTTGAGGTTGTACCTGTTTCCAGCACTTATACCCATTTTGCTAAAGCTATGTGTATTAAATAGCAAAAAATGCTTCTGTATAATCAAGTACAGATACCACAACTCAGCCTTTAAACAGCAAATAGAATTGGGTTGTGTATGCTTGGTTAGTTGGGTACCCACTTCAGACTTGCCACTTTTGGGTGTTTTAGTTAAGTGTATCTGAGTTATGATACAGATCTACCATTGTCCCTATTTAAATACTGTGTTAAATAATTTATAAACTCGTTCAGGTATGTTTAATTACTGCTTGCCAGATTTACTGCAGCCTCTAGTAGTCTGACAGTGTGAACTAATCTTTGATTAGTTTTACAAACCTCTTGTACAAACGTCTGCAGTAGGACAGTGTTGTTGGAGTTTGGGTTCTATTTTTACTTCTCATGGGTAGTTACCATTTAAGAATTCTTTCAGGAACATTTTGACAGGTGTATGACTCAGTTTTCATTGCTATTCTATTTTCCTGGTTTCAGGAGAGGTGGCTTTTAGCTTGTATCCAACCTTACAGCTACCATAAGGATAGACTCAGAAAAAAAGGAGCTTATGGGTATTACCAAAGAAAAGAATTTTAACTAAATATAAAAGTATATAATAGCTGTTTTAAATCTATTTGATAAGGTATCTACACATTTTGGACAACTGACTGACTGCTTTGTAATTGCTGTTTATGGGTTGTTGTTTGGTACAGGAGAGCTCCTTTTGGGGGCAGAAATGCCGTTTTGGACCTTGAAGTCAAAACCAGCAACTTGATCTTATTCCATTCCAAATGCTACAAGTCAAGAAAACTAAACTGCAGACAGTAAGGGGATGTGCTAGGAGTAACTCACAGTCTGTAGCTCAAACTGAGGTACTCTTACAGTATATTTAATCAGGTGTCAATACTGTGGGTTTTTTTTATAGTAACAAATGTATGTACTCATGCAAATAATTTAAGCCTACATTTTATCTTTAAAAATATAGTGCTGGAAAATTGTAATTCACATATACATGAAAGATATTCAAACAGTCCACAGATTGATTATTATCTGAATGAGGTATGATAAGGACTTAGGGTAGGATCAGTTATCCTTTAGCATCTGCTTTCCCGTTGCTTTTAGCACTTGCCCCTTTTCATAGGTTTGCTTGGATCCAGACATCAGTTTAGTATTTCTTGAAAACCACCTTTAAAATAAATTCTATGTGTAATAATTCTGCATAGCATGATAGTTTGCCCTGTTTTGATGAGATGAAAAAGGTTTTCTCATAGTACCTAATAAACTCTGACTAGCCTTGGTACAGACAGGGTCATTAATGTAAAATATTTCTTAAATCATCACTGATAAACTCTAATGAACATGCTTAGTTTACTCACTGCTATATACATAGCTTTTCATCTAACAAGTGCTTTGGCTCAGATGATAAGACATTGTTCTCTGATACAGTCTTGACAAACACATTGATACTCTCATCTGCTGCATTTTTCATGAAGAATCTTAAACTGAAAGAATTTCTGTAAATGAAACATGAAAGGCAGGTTATTAGATTCTGTAAAAGGGGGAATATTCAATATAGTATCTTATTAGGAAAATTAGAAACAGAAAATCTTCAGGCTTTTTCATACTTTCCTAATAATGTAAAGCAAGCTTATTTTCAGAATTGTAATTAATCTTCACATGAAAAACCACCTAAATCACTCCAATGCAAAAAAAAATCCACCAAAGCAAAACCACAAAAAGCTTATTTTGGCCTTCCAAATGGGAAGTGGATCAATGAGAAAGTTGCTACAATTATTAATCAGATATATAAAGGAAAACAGATAATACAAAGTGCTATTATGGGGGCAGTTTGTATTATCTACAAAAGAATGGAGAGACTAGAAACAGTAGGTAGGGCTGGTTGCCTCCATGATAAAAGTGAATATATTTGTGCAGTCATACTACTGGCAGAGGCAGACTTTGAAAAGCATCATGGGTATAGTGGAAAAGGGAATAAGCACACCCTGTTTATGGCTAAAAAAGTTTTGGTGGTTTTATCATAGAATGTTAATGGTTGGAAGGGACCTTAAAGGTAATCTAGTTTCAACTGCTCCTTCCATGGGCAGGGACATCTCCCACTGGACCAGGTTACTCAAGGCCGTGTCCAACCTGGCCTTGAACACTGCCAGGGATGGAGCATCCACAACTTCCTGGGCATCCTGTTTCAGTATCTCACCACCCTTAGAGTAAACAATTTCTTCTTAATACATAACCTGAATTTCCCCTCTTCCAATTTGTGCCCCTTACTCCTTGTCTTGTCACTACAATTCCTGATAAAGTGTTCCTCTCTGACTTCCCTGTATGCCCCTTCAGATCTGGAAGGTGATGAAGTCTACACAGAATTTTCTATCTTTCTGCCTCATGTTAATTGTTAAATGCATGCTATTGACTTGGCATATAGTCTCATTTGCACCTTAATTTGGACAAAGGCATCCTTTGTTAATTGGATCTCACCCGTTATCAACACCTTCAATGCTAATAATTTAAGCTTTGTGTAGGTTAAGAAATACTTCAGATGTTGGAAGAAACAAGGATTTTTTTTATTAAGTTCTTTCATTTTTACTTAATTGCATTCTGACCACTGCTCTGTTAGCACTGTGCTGCTTGCTGAAGCTGTTGATGGCTTGTGTTGCTGCCTTTGCACATCCCTGAGCAAACTGAAGGGTTGGTTTTATAGGACACAGTATCCAGGTTTTAGAGAGCTTAATAGCATAGACATCAGTGAGAAGTACTGTTCTCCTTGGAGTTCAAGATTAACATAAAACATGAAAAAAGCATCTAATTTAAATGAACACACTGTAATTTTAATCCTTGCTTTCAAAAAAGGGGAACCTGTTGTGTTGTAGGAGTTTGGTTTTAGTTTAAGTGAGGTTTATATACCTTTGCTTCCCAGATTGGTTGAATATGGACATTTGGGAAGATGGAGGAGGAAATTACATGGTGAATGAATGTATGCAAATGTGCAATTTATTTTATAGAGAACAGTCAAGTTTTGAAAACTGTCAAATTAGTAAGACTTTAAGTATTTCATGCCCATCAACATCACAGCTGAAACTTGGCTCCATGTAAGCAGGCAGAGAGTGGCAGTCCTTGGCTAGAGGTGAGGAAAGCAGCCATCTGCTTGCTCTACTCACCTGGCCACTTCTGAAAAGCCCTCACAGAGCTCACAGCAGCTTCTCTGCTGGCTGAGGTTGTGGCTTCCCCATGCATTGTAGACAGAATATGGAATTGTGGAGGATGGCTCTAGAGATCTGAAAGACAGAAACTAAAAGGTCAGTGCAGAAATGGGCTTGCTGACATTCTCAAAGCCAGCTGATTACATGTCTGATGTGACTTTATCATGAAAAAGCCAAACAACCTTTAAACACCTGTAATCCCAAAGTATACAATTTGAGTATACAAATTAGGTGCTTAGTTGAATGTGGCATTTTCTCTGAAGTCAGCATTTACTCAGTAGAATAGTGCCTATAATTATTATATTCTTTAAGCTTTGTAATTAAATAGATGAGGCAAGACTAGGTATTAGTGAGATAAAACCAAGGAGAAATTTTTAGTTTCTATTAGATGAAGATTCTTGAAATTTTGCATTTGATACTTAATTGCTGCATATACTAAGGGTTTGATATACCTCTTCAAATGGGACATCACTGAATAGCCTCAAATCCAGTAATTGTGTAAATGAAAGGGAATGCTAAATGTTAGTATAGATTAATTTTTAGAACTTGATTTTAGAGATTGTTTCAGAGACATGCTGTTCATAAAATGAGTAAAGACATAATTTTTTTTACCTTTCATATAAATTTTTTATCTTCTAAGTGTAAATTTCAGCTTTCACCTAGAGGAGGAGGACTTGAGCTCACTTGGAGAGCCTAAAGTATGAATCACTATGTAATTCTTGAGAGAATGAACCCTTTCTTACAAGTTCTATTTGCTGTCTATGATCATTCTGTTTCAGTATCAAATATTCCTCCTGCAGCCTTTTTCCCAATTTGTTGCCAGCTTCAAATTAACATAGATTGTCTTCTGACCTCCCTGACAGCCCTTCTATGTTGTGACCCTGTGGAGCAGCTTCCTGAACTTTTTGCAGCAATTTCCCTTTAGTTCACAAATGAGTAAGTTGTTCTTATAAGGCAGAATCCAAATCTGAACACCAAAAATGTGCAGTATGCAAGGACTCTGTTGCATCTGTTGGCTGATGGTGTTTGTATTGGATGCAACTGGTAAAATAGAAACATGTAGAAAGGACAGTTTCCTTCCTAGGGAAGGAGGCATCCTTGGTTACATTTGGAGCTGCTGAGCAAGATACTTAAAATAAATACTTGGGTGTAGTGTGCATCTAATGAGTAAGAGGCTTATCTCTAAAGGTGCCAGACATGCAACTTTGACAGGCTCTTAGAGGAGCTGTGATACATGAACTTGTCAATTCTGTTGACACATAGCACTTAGCTGGATCAGGCCACTGTTTAATTTTCAGCTCTTATGGGCTGAAGCTGTACTACTATTACAAATTTCAAGTGAAACTGTACTTGAGTTTAGTTATGGCTTGGTAACTACAAGATACGTAGTGTTTGCAGGGAAGATTTTGATATGAAGTAGAAGAGGGTAGTTGAAAGGACACCTTTATTAAATACAGTTGCAGATGTAAAAATATCTTAGACCAGTACAGTCTCAAGATTTGATAAACAAAAATGAGTGCAATCACCAATACTTTGCTCCTTCCACATATGGGTAATGAACAATCCAAAAGACTGTCCTAAAATGCTGCCATTTTGGAGTGACATAGACAGTTGGCCAGTACCTCTCAGCTGAAAGATGACCTGGGTGTGGGAACTGTCATCAGTCAATGGACCATCCCTGATGATGACTTACATTGTCTTATCCTGTGAAGTAATGTCATCTGGCTATCCCACAGCTGTAGTTTTATCTGAACTTTGTGGATGACACAAACAAGCTTTGAAGAAAAGCCTCATTCAGAGTTAGAACAGTTGCATGTTACTGTTTCCAAGACATGCATCTTTCCAGTAAAATGCAGGCAGCTGCACAATGATAACAGCACGTAGAGTAGTGTCAGCTGCTCCTTTCAGTTCATGGCTCAGCTTCCCTGTCACCTTCAACAGCCACCTTTTTGATAAAGCTGGTCTATACTTAGAGATTTTTCTCTTTTTTTTTTTAATGTAAGTTAGCTGCTTGCAAAGTCTAATTCATTAAAAGATACCAGCTCAACTGGTGTGGTTCCTCTTGCCTGTTACATTTATCACCTTACATCCAGTGTTCCTGGTTTCAAGAACAGGAACAAAAGCCAGTTTAAGAACTTTTTTTGCGAGACTAATGAAGAAGACTAAGTATCCTCATGTACAAAGGAAAGCTTGGGTAACAAGATCAAAATCTTAATAACAGCTTAATAGGTAAAAATATCTTCAGTGTGGTAAAGATCAAGAGATAAAGCTGCTCTGAGGTGCCATAGGAGTGCCTAGTGTCTAGACATGGTGATAATGCTGGAGTTTAATTGCTGACATCTGACTGTTCTAATTCAGCCCCTACCAACCTCTTTTTGAAGCTTTTGTCTGCAAACATGCAGGCAGACCCAGGAGTGTCATGAAAAAATTACTCAGAATAAGGTTATGTGCCAGAAATACCACAGCACTTAATGGCCAAAGCCATTCAAGGGGCAATCTGTGTTCCCAAAGCACCATGTTTTAGAACAGTGCAATTACCACGATCCTAGGACCAGGGTAAAATTACCTGGTCCCTGCTGCTTATGAGCATCTTAAATTTGCCCACTTAGAGGTCTTCTTCCCTTCCCCACCCCCATGAAGTTAATAGGTAACAGCTGTTAACTCAGCAAGTTAACTCAGCTTGTCAAACACATATGTCATGTATCTTTCCTAATGGGAAATTTTCTGAGTTCCCAATATACATCTTTTTTCCTAAGGATGTGTATTCTAATGAGCAAAACCCAAGAAGCCTCAAGTCCCTTGCACACCTTTCCCCTTAGAATACTGGCTTCTGCTGCAAGGTGGCCTTATGTAACTGAGAAGCATTTTATAAAGCTTTATTCAATACTATTGAAATTAAAGCATAGATGATAAATTTCTGCAAGGCCACAGTATTTCTTATGTTAGACAACTGTGCACCTGTGTAAAGATGATGGGCTCTTTGGTAGCATGGTATCATTATGAGTCTGAAATAGATATGTGAGGGATTGTCTGAAACTGTTTCTAAGACCTGCTGTATTATTCCTCTTACTTAAGTGTTTCTGCTTTTTAACAAGCATCATCTTAGCCTTGTCTCGAGCAAATAGTATATCATCATTCTTAATGCACAGAAGAACACCTAGAGAAAATAAAAAGCTCAACCCTTTTATTTCTGAAAGCACATGACAGAAATCCTAAATATGTGCCTACTTGCCAACATAATTCATAATAGGCTGTTTATATAGCTCTACTAAAAAAAAAAAAAAAAAAGACACAAACCTCCATAAGGAAATTGGTTCTTTTCAAACTGTGCCTGCTGAAAAGATTCAAGATATGCAAAGATTCAAAAACGCATGTTACAGTGCATTTTTTCATAGGGCAAGTTTTTCAATTTTTTTTTCAATTACAGAACAGATGTACAGAACTACAAAGCTGTGAAGAATGCTTTTTAATGCTCACATCTTGCCTCCTGTGCCCTACCATTTCCATTGCATGTTCTGTACAGATGAAGTCAAAGTCAGGGTGCTGTCAGGAAGGCATTTTGAAGGGGAGCTGCTGGTACCCTGTGATTGTGATAATGAGGCCCCAACTCGTTTCACAGGTGTAGAATCTCAGTGATCCAATGTCTCACACTAGCCATGATCAAATCCAGCCTTGGCAATCAGGGTTGCCTGCTAACTGTAAGGTATTGCTCACCCAGAACAGCAGCATCCTAAAAACTCAGCAGGAAGAAAATTCATCTCCTTTCCATACAGTGAGCATAAGATGCAGAGTACAGTATTCCATCTGCCTCAGCTCTCCTATGTTCCTCCAGAAGTATAAGCTCCAGTGGCTTCATACTTTCAAAGAGTAAAGAATTGAAGCAAGAGTAGTGGGAAATGTTTAGGTCTCTATGGACAGCCTTTGTTTTAAGGAAACTTGCTATTAAAAAAAAAAAAATCCAGTCTTTAATAATGCAAAGATTCTCTTCTTCATTTCAAGTACAAAACTAAAGTGGTCATGCTTCAAGTTAAAAGTTGCGTGACATTTCCTTCCTTCAGGCTAAAATAATGCTTATGGCTTTTCAGCAGCATTACAACCAAATCTATTTGATAGGGGGGAGAGAAAAATTTCCTAGAACTGTGCTCCACTTATTAATGCAAAAAAGAGCAGGAAGCAAAGAAACATAAAAGGATAGATGAAGTTGGAATGGAAGAACATGTGAAAGAAATGTGGTTTATAGAAAGATTTTACATTTATGACAGGGCTCTGTGGTTAATAGGACCAGACTCCGCTGCCCACTGTTCTCCCAGTCCTCCCACACCTCCTAAGGGCCACTGCTGCAGAAATAACTTCAAGGGCCTGAAAGGTCCCAGAAGATTTGAGAAGAGAGAATAGAGGAGAAAATGTAGTTAGAAAAAGTTCTAAATATATTATGTTGCTAGTGATGTGCCACTTCTATCAGTCATGGGCAAAATACATTATAGTAATGTATTTTGGAAACTCATCACAAACATATGGACATAATAAATAAATGCTATGAAGTTACAATGTGACTAATAACAGAACAGTAAGGAGGCAATGCAAGCCTGCCACACAGTTTCAGCCATGGAGAGAGCATTGCCACAGATTTCAACAGGGAGCAAACTTTCAAAGTTGCCTGCAGTCACATTAAAATGGAGAAAGTTCCCAAATATGAGCACACTCAAGATCATCTCCAGAAATTAAAGCCTGCTTCAATAATAGAGGTGGCAGAAAAAAACAGTGAGTGGAGTGCAGCTGTGATTAGAAAGAGAAAACAGAGAAAACTGTCAAGTAATACTGCATTCATAAATCTTATTATTATTTTTACTTTTAACAGTGTGATTTCAAAGTAATTGTTTTCTGGCCCTTATATCATTACTAGCTTTGCAAAATCCTACACTACCAACCCTTGAAAACCTATTCTAAACCTGATGTAATAGAAGAAAAAGAAAGTTAGAAAAACCCTCAGTGACCTCCACGCAAACTCCCAGTCTTAGCTTTTGGGTTCTTACAGAAATCCTCTTAGAACAACAACATACATATATTCCCAAATCAATAATTTTATTATGTTTACGTAATGTATTCAATTACTTTGATGCTTTCACTGATCTCCTATGAAGCAAGTGAACAATAAACCGCAAATACTTAAAAGGTCTAGTTATGAATCCCAGACACAGAAAACGGCCTTGCTTGCCCAGCCCTGCCAAAGACAACAATTGCATTAAAGAACTTGATTTATGGTAATTGACATCTGTATCTTGCACGTGCATCTTCTCTTAAGAACTGAGCCAGAGAATTAAATAAATTAAAGCAATCCATAATCAATAAAAATCAGCATTCCCTAAAATGTATGAGAAAAACACTGCATTTAAAGCTGTAAGGAAAGAGATAACAGCTGGCCTTGGTATTAAAGCTTAACTTTGGTTCCAATGTTAATACCAGCAAAAAAGCAAAATAACCCCTCATATGCTATTCTTGTATTATCAGATTAGCAAAAATCAAAGCTTTCCCTCAAAATTACAATGTGCATAACCTGTATTTTTGGTATGCTGCACCTGTATTAAGGAGCTATTCTAACATTCACTCTACAATGTGATAAGTTTAATCAAACAGCCACAGGCTCTTATGTCTGCTCAGAAAAAACATTTTGACTCATGATTAAATAGATTTCTAAGGTGCAGCAGAAGTTAATGCCCAAAGTGATCTTTCTGAAGAGTTTATGTGCCAGTTTATTGTAAGCTGTAAATTGCTTCTGGAGATGAAAGACATTCTTTTATGTTATTAACTGTAATATAATGACACTGATTCTGGAATAATTTCAATGTCCATCTCAGTGAAACCCAGCACCCCTGAAGGAGTACAGTGCTGAAATATTCACCTTTCAATCTCAGAAGAGATGCAACCATAACAAAACCCTTATCATAAAATCCACACCATAACAAATTTGTTCTTCTGGGCTTTTCCTGGTCATTTTTACACAAGTGTAGCATTCTTTAAAACTCTGTCTAAAATAGTGAAATGGTAATAAAGGGATCAAGAAACACCAGGAAACCAAAACTTCCCTTAGACAATCTCAGGAAACAATGGATTTTAACATATACATACACACATCTTGTGTTGCAGCACACACCACAGTCAAGACAGCCACAATACACAGAGTGTCACCATGCAGTATCAGAAGGCTTCAACCCATAGAGAGTAACACCATACCACTTCAGAGGGCTTCAGCTGTCCACCCATACAGAGAAATGCCATATCAGAAAGCTTCAAGTGTCTGCCCTTCTTTAGCCCAGCCTTTCATACCCCTCATGTTGATGCCTTGCACCTGTGTGCCCTCTGTTCCCTTTGGTGGTTGGTCAGTGCCCCTGGGCACTCCAGGTCTCATGACCTTCAATGCTGCTCACAGCTGTGCCCATTGGGGATGAGGCTGGGCCACAGCCCCACTCCCAGTCACCACAAACTGGGTACCTACAATCTTGCATGAGCTAAAAGAGTAAATTCTAAGTTCTGTCTAGGAGTGTCCTATGTCTTGAGTTGTCCTGCCAATTTCATAGGATTATTTGCTGGTGAAGGCCCCAGCTGAGCCAAGTAATACCAACCTTGAAGCCATGCAGTTAGACAACTATTACAAATTTTACCACATAAACGTTGTTATTATACTGTAAAGTTTCCATATTGCTAGAGTTTTGTACCTCCTTGATGTTTCTTACAGGCAACTCCTCTAAGCACTGACTCTTGCTTCTTCTCACAGCAGCCAAGTGACTCCAGTTTCCCCTCAACCAACCAATCCACTCTTTTATAACACTCTTCTCATTGGCTACAGCTGTGGCCTGTTAAAGTCACACCTGTTCCCAATCTCTAATAATTGCCTCAGCTGCAACTCCTTAAGAGGTAAAATTACTTTCTATACTACCTTTATTTTCTTATATTGTATCCCCCTACACATAAACTTCTTTCAAGATACAAGAAACATACTGTCAATCGATGTTAAGTCACCTAAAGCATGAAACCAGACATTTCAATTATACATTGGATGAATAATATCTAACAACGGTTTTGCAACAATTGCTCATTAATGCAAAATTGCATATATGTTTGCCATACCCTTCTCAGTTAAGTCATGATAAAGTTGTATATGTGATAGACTAGTGGTTCTGCAGGTCTTACAGTAGTGGTGAAAACATATTCAGGTGTCCTTAAAAGGCACTGAAACTTAAGATAAAAAGTAAGCAGTGAAGCACAGAGCTAAGAACAAAAAATAAACCAGTCACCTATATCAAGGAAATGTTGTTGGTTTTGTTGTTACTGAACAGAAGCTTTGTTTGGGCTAAGAATAAAGAACAGAATTTTGGGTCCAGACTAACAAAAGCCTGTGTTTGTTGATTTCAGAACTGAACACAAATTCTCTGGATAATTCTACTCATTCTATAGTTTTTGCTAGTTTCTTAGGATTTGTTGCAAGTTAAAAGAGGGGTTGTGTGCATGCAAGTATGTGTGTGGGTGTGTGTACAAAATGTATGAGCTTCACCCTCTTTCAAATATCCCCTGGTAGTTAATTAAAGAATGTAAAATTTCCTATGGATATTTTCAGAAGATCCCAGATGATTTATGAGCTAATAAATTACTTCCACAATGATCATGGATATCTTTGCTTCTGAATCAAAATTCACACTGTAAAATCCCATCTTGCATTCTCATATTTTTATTTTTTTAAGAAGTCATCAAATTTTTATTTACTGCTGCTGCTTTTTTGTTTATAAAATAATATTCAATACATTGGCAGATGTCGATTTTTTCCCCAGAAGATGGCTCTGAAGACTATATTGCAGGGTGTACTTTTTCCATGCTGCAGCATAAAATCCTTTCATGTGTGATATATTGCAGGGAGCTGAGCTAGAGGAATATGCAGCCAATATGCAAATGTTTCCTAGATCACAGTTCTTTGTTTTGTCCCAGTAGCCTTACTGCAAACACCACAGTCAGTGAATCTGTGCAGAATGTGTGGGTAACCTGTGTAAGGGCAGCTCTGCTCTCCCCAGAATCACTGCCTGGACTTCTCCTCCTCTCTGTAACATGGCATGAAGAGGTGCTCTCTCTCCCAAGTCACCACTAATCCTTGGAAACACTGTCAAGTCTCATATTAATCTTGATGAGAGAAGGGCTACCATCCAAAATTTGATTCATTGTTTAATTAAAATATTTTTATACCTCTCACCCGTGAGCAATAACCAAAATGTAAATCCTATTACTTGGCTAAGGAAAAGCAGCAATAAGGACAGGGACAATGTATTTTGGCAATACTTAATTTTCTCTACCTCCGGCCCATGTCCAAGAAGACAAAAATATGATCATGGTCTCTTGTCTCAAATTGAACTGCCCCAAGAAAAGAGCTGGCACTAAGCTAGCTGGACCAAAATAATAGGCGAGAGAATACATGAATTAAAACAAAACAGCAACAGTTAAAACTTTCCTTAAATTTTCTTGTTTCTTATTGGTTCAGGTTCTCATTTTAATTTTCCTAAGAACAACAATGTCAATTCTAGGATTTAGTATCATTACAAAAATTGCTTTGAAAGAAACTGTGTGGTGAAATCATTCAGTAGAACTGCTACAGGTTTATTTTGCATTGCAGAAGTCAGGGTGGATATGGTTTGCACTATGGATCCATATATGAATTTGTACCTCACATGCAACAACAACAACAACAACAATAATAATAATAATAATAATTGCTGGGAATGTCCCGATGAAGGCAGGAATGATGCATCTGACTCCACATTCTCAGAAGGCTAATTTATTATTTTATGATACTATATTATATTAAAGAATACTGTTCTATACTAAAGAATACAGAAAGGATACTTACTGAATTCTAAAAAGATAATAATGAAAACTTGTGACTCTTTCCAGAGTCTCAACACAGCTTGGTCCTGATTGGTCAAAGAGTCAAAATAACTCACAAGAGAATCCAATGGAACAATCACCTGTGGGTAAACAATCTCCAAACACATTCCACATATGCAAAACAGAGGAGAAGCAAATGAGATAAGAGTTGTTTTCCTTTTCTCTGAGGCTTCTCAGCTTCCCAGGAGAAAAATCCTGGGCGAAGGAATTTTTTCAAAGAATGTGAATGCCAATGCCAATGCCAATAATAATAATAATAATAATAATAATAATAATAATAATAATAATAATAATAATAATAATTTGCATCTAGGTAAATTATGAAGTTATTTGCCAAGAAAACTAATATAATTCTTATTTTGTTTGAAAAAGATCTTTTTAGAACTCACCACAGACAAGCTGACCATCAAGTTACAACTCTAACCCCTCTTTGTTATCTGTAAGTCTCATGGCAATGGATTATTTGTTGCCTGACACAGAACCAGACATGCCTTCAGAGATTTTCCCTCTTGTCACTGCAATGGGAATGTTACAGGGGTGCCTCTTCCTGGGCAGTTCACATCTGACTCAGGGTAACTCAAGATCTTCCTGATGGCTTCTGTAGCACAGCACTTGGTACTCTGTCCTTGATAAAATGACCCTATGGCACCCTGGAGGCAGCACCAGAACAGAGAATTTAATGTTTTCCTCACTGATCCTTAAAAACATTCTGTCCCTCTGCTTTACTTTGCAACCTGGTTTATTAATACTTCTGTTTCTGAGGACTATGAAAGAAAATAGTTGCATTGCAGGCAATTTCCTTTTTTTCCTTGTTCAAAACTCATAAAAGTCAGATTAATTTCAAATCCAGTCTCTGAAATGTTAGCCAAAATTTTCTCAGGAAGAATGTGAATTGCATATTAACTAAAATATGAAGATAGAGTTTGGTATAAGGTTTGTATTGCTGAAAGTCATCTTCATGACCCTTTCAAAACACTGTAAGGGTAACAATGAATCATGTGACTGAATGCACAGAATGAACACTTGCTAATACTTAAAACAGAATATTTTTGAGTCTATCTCATACTTACACATGATTTTAATGACTTTTCTATTAAAAAAATTTGGGTTTGCTTTATAAAACCAGTTGGATATATAATCTCTTCTTTTAATCACTGGAACATGAAGAAGTCTGAAAAATAAATGGAAACACATGAAACAGCACTGTTCTCAGAAAATTGGACAGGGTAATAAAATGGCACTACCAAATTGTTTTATAAACTTTTTTTCAAAGTCGAAAAATGAAAAGATACTTTTATGAAAGGGGCAAACTGTAAATGATAACCTATGAAGAAGAAAAGTAGATCAAATGTGTTCTGTCCACTAGAATTTGACTCAGAAGACAGCTGCTTTAAGGATAGCATTTTGAAGAGCAGCATGGGGAGTTACTCTTATGGAGCACATCCACATCACAAAATGAGGTATTTGGGATATAGTGGTCAGACTTCTGAGGGAGTTTTAGCTGCAATGGTATACACACATAATATGTTCTGGGCAGGACCGTTCAGAGATGCTGTCTAGGACAACAACACAGCCAGACTACATCAGCAGGTGCTGGGCTTGAGTTGGCAAGCCCTGACTCTCAGCCACCCCAAGCAGTGCCAGCTCAGTGCTACTTTACTGGGATTGCCAGCGCTCTACCCTGCAGCAATGCCCCATTCCGTGTCACACCCTTCCACTTTGGCAGGCACTTTTCAAGTCTGACTCTTACTAAAGAGTGAGTTAATAAGTTTTGAAACAAACTTAAAGATTTCTAGATGATTTACTGGGCTATCTCAAATTAATGCAGCACTTCAAAATGGGTGACAAAGAATCGGCAGTAGTAGGTTCAGAGAGGTTGCCAGGTCCCAGCAGGCACAAAAAGTGTTTGCAACCCGTGGAACCACAGAATTTCAATTGAGGATATGGTAAAATGTCTCTGTCTTTTTACCTTTCCTGCTAAAAGTGCCTGACAAGCCTGGAGAAGGGCCATAATGCATCTAATTAAGCATCTGCTTGCAATTAGCAGGCAGCATGAGGGAAAGCACTCTTCCTTTCTGGAGGTGTGGAAGATGTTTGAAGGGGATGACCTATGGATATTCTGTAGGCTTTCATATCAGGGAAATTTCATGCTAGCATCCAAAGCAATTTTTCACTTGAGGAAGATAAAGAAATTCAGTCTTCATACTCTCTGCCTTTTAAACTCCCCTTATAATCTTCTATATCATAAACCTCCCTTCTTTTTTAGAAAAGCAGAAGGTAAAAAGATCCATTTGGGACACATTACTTTTGGGTAAGTATCTACCTTAACCTGTATCAGTTTGTATGGAACATTCTGACCTCTCTACTTAAAAAGGGATGAATATCTCAGGAGATTTTTGCACTGTGTGAGTACAGATGAAATCAAACAACTTAATGCAGATACTGAGAATGGAATAAGCTTCTAGATAAACCTAGAAATATCCCAACAGCCTGAAAAACTGTTCAGACCTTCCATATTGTTACTGGACCAATACTGTTCAATGAGGCACAAAGCCTCTGAGACATGTTTAAGCTTTGCTGTTGAGAGAACCATTTGTTTTTCAAGATTACAGCGAAACCTCTGTAGTATCCTACACTTGTTTTTTATGAACTGGCAAACATTCTTTGAGACTCCAAGATTGATTGGGAGGTAGCAGTGTTGAAGACATTGCAGACACATCAAGTCACATCACCTGAGAGAAGAAAATCTGTTAAAGTTAAACAAAACCCCAAAACATCACCTCCCACAAATACCCTTAAAAATTCCCAGTTTACCAACTGTGACAGAAAATGTTTCTGCATAGTCCAGTGGGATTTGCATTACCCACCTTAGTCTAATTTAAAAGAAGATGAAATCACAAGGAAGAAAAGATGATCACAGCTAAGGCATTGGCAAGGAATGCAGAGAGAGAAAGGAGTCACAAATTGTGACTTCAGCTAAAGCAGCTGGGCTGAGGCCCACTGAAGCAGATGTGCCACTGGGCTGTCAGCAGAGAGCAGCCACAGAACCAAGTGACTGCTCTTGCTCTTCCACTGAGCCTCTAAACCAGGTCAGAAGCATTTTCCTGGTTTGTCTCAGAGGATGTTGGCATCAAATTATTTTCTGCAATGCTTTAACTTCGTTCTCACAGATACAGTAAAGTAAAATATTCTGTTCTCATATTCAGTGCATTTTTCCTCTGTCTTTTCCTTTTCCTAGAACTCATTTCAGTGTGCAGAGTTCTCCAAGTTTAAACTTTCAGGATACACTTCTAGACACAAAAGATTTTTCAGTACCAAAATCTCTTTCTCACAATTTAAGCATTAGACAGTCAGGCTTCTAAGCCAAATTCTGTCATGCAATTTGCTTCAATGCTTCTCTTTTAGTCAATTTTGTTTAATTCAGACACTTGTCATGATAATGAAACACTGAGCAACAGTTAAATCTGCAGTCTCCAGATGTTATTTCCAGAAAAAAAAAGTAGAAACTATAATGTCAAAAATACAGAAAAAGAGCTGGAATGAGTGCTTGTTCTGTTCATTACTTTCACAAGACTCCTACACAATAAATTCCTGGTATGTGTGAAGTCATCTTTAGCATATGTCATTCAGTAGCCTTTAAGGATTGTCTGATAATCAAGAAATGTAGAATTTGAAATCTATGTCTTTTATCACAGCAAACTAACAGCCCGGCTTATGATGGGTTTAACAGAACCTGCTGTGTCCAGAGGAATCAGAAAGCACCAGCCCAGCCTCAGGAGCCACAATTAATTGTTGAGGAGCAATGACAGAGCAGTAACAGAGCACTGCTGATCTCACCCCATGTGAGCCCTGCAGGAAGTGTGAAAATACCCTCCCACTGCCAGTGCATGCAGTGCAGTCCCTACAGAGAATGGCCAGTGGAAACCAGGTACAAAACATGCAAACAAACCAGGAGCTGATACCAAAGGGAGAAGAAAGAGCAGCAGGCACTTTCAGTCTGCATTGTGGGGAACTTTGGTGACAGTCACCAACACCTGAGGCAACACTTGGGGCACTTGACCTTTCAGCATTTGAAATTTTGATATTAACCTGTTTTTAATATTTTTAACAAAGGCAATTTAGTGTTTGGGAAACTTGTACATTATTAATAAGAAATTTGTGATTATTTAAATTAAGTAATTGAGTAGATTTGTGGAGCAGAGAGGAATGAGAGGAAAGGGGAATGCCATGAACCATGCTGATACACTTTGGTAAATGTGAATTATTATAATACTAAGTTTCCCTTTATAAAAAAATCATGCCATTTGTTTTCATATTTGCAGACATTTAGAAACACAGGATGAATAAAATCAGCCTAAGTGCTGTGGAGCACAAAAAGAAAATCACTAATGGATTAGCTAGACAGGACTATTTTTCTGCTCAGAGAAAAGATCTACTTTTTTTCCAGCTGGCCATCTGACCTTTGAAAATTCCTCTTGATGAATTGCATAAAAGTATTTTAACTTAATCTCTGAAAAACAAGCTAGAGTCTCAATGCACTTTTTGCTAAGTAACTATCTGAAATGAAGTGGCAAAGGCTGTGTCCTGTTCCCTGCTCTTATAAACCCTTATGCTGAGTATTTATTTTCTCAATCAATTTCATTTTCCTTGTGACTATGAGATAGTATGAGTCACTATTAATAATTCCTAAAGTTAATTCTGTTCAGAACATCTTTGTTCCTGCAAAGAATAAAGTTGGTATTCATATACAGAGGGATGTGTTCCAAAGGCCTTATACCTCTGGTACTGAAAAGAAATTCTGGTTAAAATAAAATATTTTCAAATCAAATAGCCTGGAGTTATGGATGATGAAAGGGGATTTTATTCATTGATAAGACTTGTGAAAAAGCAAGTCCTCAAGTTATTAGGGGGTCAGGAGGTTGCCATGTGGCTGATCTGTTCTCTTAAGTTCACCAGCCCTTGCTCCCTGCCTCAGTCCCTTGTAAATATCTGATGGGTTTGGTACATATGTGGTCTCACTCCTTCTTCTGCTTTTCTGATCCTCTTCTTTCCAGCTACTGCTTCAATAACAATAATGCAGTATTTAAAAGTTTCTGGAATTCCTGGCTGTTGTACAGTCAATACTCATACAAATTAGTGGGTGTTTTTGTGCTGGGGTGTCAAATACTGTGTGCCCTCACAGCATGCACAATATTTACAGTGGAGACATATTACACACAGCAAACAGTTCTGGCTGTTGTATTTTGGACAGAAACAGCAATGTCCTCTGTAAGAGCAGAGTGCAAGGAAGCAGGAATGCTGTGTTCAGTCCCTACTCTCAGGCTGAGGAGCTCAAATTCACACCACCTGGCAGGAGAAAGCTTCTGTGCTCAGAGGGAGCCATCCCTCCCTTGGCCAGAGGAAAAGGAACCCAAGATCAACCAAGCACAAGAAAACAGAGGAGCAGATACACAAGGGAGTGCAATACAATTAAAAGCAGTTGTAAATGCAATTCTGGGCAGAGGGGGAGACCTCCAGGGTTCTGTTGGGAGCTCTGCTTCTGTTCAGCTCAGGTGAGACATGGTCCTTGCTGGTGCTCCATGAGTGTGCTCTGAGCAGCAAGAGCAGCATCTCCATGCTCCATCTTGCACCTTCTGACACACACTGCCAGGGTGGGAACCACAGTCACAGAGGCAGAAAATGGCTCACACTCAAAGCCTGGCATTTCCAGCACTGCTCCAGGAGAACAACCAGAGTCTACTTCCATGCAGACCTGGAAAATGAAATTGTGTCTCCCTACCAGGCAAAGTACTGGAGAAACTTCATTAAGAAATAACAAAATAAGACTCCCTTTTGCTGTCCTTTCCTTGCTTCCATAACCCAGAAAGGTTTTGAGACAAGCAAGTATCCACTTACATCTAGGAACAATTATTTCTAAGGACAGAGATCTCTCACAGGACTGCTGTATCTCTATTCTGAGAAAGGAAGGGATTTCAGACATTGCTGCATTCATGTTTTCTGTCTTGAAAGCTCTAGAAGTTACTGTAAGGTGCTTTTCACTTCTCCTTGCTGTGCAGAGGAGATGAGGGGCCAGGCTGTGTGTGTCCCTGCCATGGCATGCACCAGCCTGCACCAGGAATGGGAGGCAAGGACAGGGCTGCTGAGACATTTTTTTATTTTATTTTTTTACAAAGAGGTGTGGGGGGGGGAGTGTGTGCATGGGCAGGGAGTGTGAAGAAGAGGGAATAGTTTTAAGGAATATGATTGAGCTGGGGATGCACCAAGACCACATAATGGAACAAGATTAGCAGAGATACCAGCAAGAACAGTCTGATTTCTGCTTTTCCACAGAGCAGAAAAAATCAGTTTCAGGAGACCCAGTCAAGAGGGGATTTGGTGTTAAAAAAGCAAAATACAAATCCTTCATTTATAATAAGAAGATTAAAAATAAAGGTAGATTTTATCTAAATATCTAAATAATAAATATCTAATTAATAAATAAATATCTAAATAATATGGACCTCTTTACCAGTTAATAGAGAAATAGATTGAATTGAAGGAGTCATTGAAGCAGCATTAGCTGGTGCATAGCCCATTCTTACAATATTGTTAATGTTGGATTTTTGTTAGATGAACACATTCACTCCCAGGTAAATGAAGTATTTTATTGACTGGGTTATGTCTCTGATATTTAAAAAAAAAGGAAAAACCTGTCAGAGCTTTGTTTTTCTTTGATTTTTCCCTTGCCAAGAATTCACAACCAGAGTGCTAAGAGGCAAGCAATGTCCTACCTTGTAAGTTGGATGTAAACAAAAAGTAATCAGATTTATCTATCTTTCAATGCATGTGCTGTATAATGAACATATTTGAAATGAAACCCATTATTGCTTCAGAAACAGAGATGTTTACATCCCCTTATTGTTCCAAGCATTCCAGAGTACACAAGGCAGTCACATGTAATTGGTATAAATCAAACATCCTGAACTGCCTGGAGCCTAAACTGAGAAAATGGAAAACAAGACCAAAGACCTATAAAATGTTAATGTTTTCTTGAACAGAATAGTAAATTTATATTGTATTCTTCGGTTTTAATTCTAAAACTTATTAAATCTTTCTTTCCTGCTGGCTAAGTATTATTATCCCTACTGCAAATATGTACAACATGATTTAAAATTTGCTTTTGGAATTTGATGGTGTATTCCTATGGGGTGAAATGTATCAAATATTTATGGGTATGGTGTTTATAGCTAGGTGTTAATACTAACGTGGTAAGGGTGGAGCATAGATATAATTCATAAATTTAAAGTCATCTGTCCTGAAGAGAAACAGATCTTTTTTTGCTGTCAGGCAGAACTTCATGATTATTTCAAAGAATCAATTTCCTGCTGCTGTTATATTTTTCTACAAAAAGAACAAGCCATTGTTATTAATAATCTGATCTAATAAGAGGAATATTAGAAAACCTTTATTCAGTAATTGTTTCTTCTGTGGCAGCTTGAATTCTATTGGTTGCTTCATTTAAAAGATTAAAATCAGGATTTTCCCAATTATTCTTGAATACCATTTTCCCAGCTGAATATACAACAAAATTAACACACAAAGCTGACAGGATGGTGGCCAGACATAGGAGTTTGAGGAACAGGTAAAAGGAAATAGCATATAAGCAGGACCATCCTACAGATGTTTCATCTGCTATATTTAAGTGATGACAGCTTTAGGGTTTTTGATATTCTCAGTCAGCCC
Organism: Agelaius phoeniceus; assembly: GCF_051311805.1. NCBI lineage: Eukaryota > Metazoa > Chordata > Aves > Passeriformes > Icteridae > Agelaius > Agelaius phoeniceus. Next base: position 57,224,071 of record NC_135268.1, read on the forward strand.
TAACCTGGCCAAGAAATGTGTCTTTGCTTTTTAATAAATTTTGTGGAATATCACAAGGAAAACTGAACACTGTCCAGACTGGGAAACTCTTTCAAACTCTTGCTTCCAAGGGGTATTAGATGTCACTCATTGTTACTGTACTTCAAGACATGCTCTAAATTATGTGTAATGAGCTGGGTATGAAATAGTTTCACCATGGCTGGTAGCTTGTAGAGCTTTGAACATCTGTTGATTTAATTTGCAGATTTAGTTACATCTCTTGCTCAGGACTGAATAACACAGGTAATTTCTCTTGGAAAGTTTGAGTTTTAGAAAGTAAAAGCATTAAGTCACATGATCACTACCAATATAGCAAGATTAGTGTACACTGTAATTTCCTGCACTAAATGGGCACAGAAATCTGTTCCTGAGGGGACAGTGACTCCTGTTCTCAGCAACAAGGAGCTTGATTAACAGAGCATACACTGTAATTTAAAAAATCTCTTAAGGAGAGTCAATAGATTTTATACTGTAATCTGATTAAACATTATATCATTTCTATGGATTCCAGATACTATTTAGAGATCATAGATGGGAAAATCAGTTTCATTTGGAAAGTGATAAGATTGTTTTATGACATTATCTTTCATTAACCATTACACTTTATTAAAGATACCATAAAGATATCATTGTTCCTCTGCTATTTGCAGTTTATAGTGGCTGTGCCTGCAGAATACACTAGAGCAGGAAATATTATTTGAAGTAAGGTGTGGATTAAGTCCATGCATAAATGAGTACTAATCCTGCTTGCTGCTTAGTGTGTCTCTCTTAACACTCCTATAGAGGCAGTATTTGATAATATAGTTCCAAAAATGAACTTGGTTCCTTGGAGATAATTTGAGAATCTTTTATTCATTTACCATTTAGTCTCTGAGCAATGCAATCTGAGTTTTGCAACCACGGCAGCACAGCATGTAGTACAAAATCAAAGATCCCAGATCTTTTTCAATAGTGGTAGACCTGCACTTTGCTGTGATCCACACAGCTGAGACATTTCCCCTGTATTCTTAGCTAACTCATCCTCCAGGAAACTCCCAAAGTGAATCTACCATACTGGACCAAATCCAACAGGATTTTGTTTCTTCTTTTCAAAAACTAATCTTGGTCACAAAGGAGTCCTTTTGTTTTGAGTGACTGAACACAGATGTGGCACAACTCTTCCATTCCCTCATGCTCATAGCAAGGCAAAACACACACTCCTCTGTTCCTGCTACACTACACTCACACATGCTCAACTCCCATACTCTGCTGAAAGTATTGAACTTTGAAAAGCAAAACTAAATTTAAAAACAAACCAAACCAAAACAATGTCCCAAAAAACAAAGTAAAACAAAACAAACAAACAGAGAAACCCCCTAAACCCCAAAACAAACAAAAAAAACCCCCACCAAAATAAGAAGATTATTTCAGAGCAGTATGGCTTTCTCATGGCTAAGGTTTTTTTCTTGTGGCTAAGGTTTTGCTCTTGTGGAAAAGTACCCTAGCTTTCAGTTTCTGATTTAGCAAACACAGTAAAAACAGTGGCTACTGTTTTTATTAATAATAGTTCTGCATTTTTATCTTTGCGTACTGATTGTTTTAAATGTTGTCTTCAAATAATTTGTTCACAAGTGAGAGCTGTATGCTGGGAGATATAAAATAATATATTATAATGATGCAAGTCTTGATTAGAGTAAATTCTTTTTAATTTATGGAGGTGTGTGTATGTTTGGATTGGAGATTACAGATCCCGAGCTTACCCAAAATGAATGTTTGAAATCATGTCTGTTAACTTGTGTAAGTAATTTCTATCTTACAATATAATTTTGCTCTATATTGATAAGGCTTTTGCTTTTGCCATCCAAATGGATACAGACCATGTTCCTTTCAACCCCTAGCACCTAACAGAGAGATGGGCCTTCACCAGGTTATTTACATCAGCTAGATGAGTCTGAAAGGGATTTGGTATTTCTTTGGTTCATTTGATTTCCTTACAAAGAATGCACATCACATCTTCATTCCCAAATCAATGCTGCTTTCTCCCTATGGAGCTTTCTGAAAGATAGAAATCTCAGGCTTTCCCTGGACTCTGTGCAAAACCCCATGAGGAATACTTAATTTTTCACACAGATATGGCAATCAGGGCTTTACCCAGCCCTGCTTTTACAATTGCCTCCTGCAATATCTGTCACTGTCACACAGCTCTACACAGGAAGACAACTTCAACAGTATCCCTTTTTCTCTCCTCACTTTAATCCTCTCTAAGTTCTTTCTACATGGCTTAGGCTGGGATCACTATTGCTTATTCTAACTATCATGAAATAGAGAAGATTTTTCCTCTCGTTAGAAGGCAATTAGCTCAGCATATATGTTGCACATGAGGAAAAACCTCATTAATAGAGACCATCATCTGGGAAAAGTAATTGAGTTGAGCATGGGTAGAATCCTAAGGTTCAGAGGCCAGAGACAAAACTTAAGCTGGTTGTGACACCAGTTGTTTCCTATGAATTTCCCAGCTTACTACTTTCAGAATTGAACAGGGTAGATAAGAGGATATATGGTGTTTAAAATTATTTAAGTGAGTTTTGCAATAGGATTTGTCAGTCTTCTTATAAGGGCAGTGATCCTCTTTCGTATTAAATAGCAGAAACAAAAGGAGAAAGAAAAAAAAAGAAGAAGCCAATTACAGTGGCTGAAATACTGACATTTGTTTTAATTTAATCCTAGTAGTTTTCTCTTATGAAGGTCAGAATGTGTCATCATAAACTGACACAAAAATACTATTTTTTCCAAAATTTGTGGATTTCTGGACAAAAGAAGATTTACAGTGCTGGCATGTTGGAGATGTATTGAATTATTTATAACAATGATTTGAAATGAACAGTTCTACACTACCTATATAATACAGATATTCAATGAAACAAAGGCAAAAGATGCAAATCCTAATAGAAGGGTTCACAGGAGAAAAGTAACTGAATGTTGAGTGCAACACCACCCAAAGTTATGCATTAATGGACAACAGTAGACATTTGTTAAACTGTTTGCAGCATCAGCATCTGTGCTTGAGGAAGTTACAGGAAGCCCCTGCTGGTGGCTTCCTGAGGTGAAGGCAGGAGCAAAGCACTGGAGGAACTACAGCTCCAAGGCTCCAGGAATGTGTGACCTCTGAAAATCAGTGACATTGCATCAAGGTCTCCTATTCTGAGCTTGAAAGCCTAAGCTTCAAAAGGTGGAAGAAAGGGAAAGAGGCAAACACATTCTGGCTTAAGCTGATTCTTGCTGGTGTAGCCAGCTCCAGGCCTGTAAGTCGAAAGTGGCAAAGCTGTGGACCATGCAAACACATCCTAAAACCTTGCAGGCAAGTTTCTATCAAAATCACTGACAAGACAAACCACAGGCATGCTTACATTTCAGGTTCCATGCCCCAAAAGTTGCCACAAATGTTTTTAATTGGTTCTTGAAGCTCTGATGGGCTGATCTTTTCTGGCCATCTTCTGTCCACCCATACACCAATTATCTGTTGTTTTGTTCTCATTGCAAGCTCCTTGCATTTTGAGAAGAATTTTCTGTGCAGAGAAACCAGCTGTTGTTGTAGTGACCAAAATAAGTCCTCATCAGTGGGCCTTTCTCAAAGCTGTAGTTTGTTTTTTTTTAGTTATCAAACTCTTTAGCAGGGGGTGGTGAGGGGGGAAGCAGCATTAGAGTCCAAAAAATACCAAGGAAATTAAGAAACTCTCTTTTGTTTCTATTTCTTTTTTGTTCACTTAAGCCATCTACCTCTCTTCCCCTTTTTCTCTAAAATCTCTCCCTTTTTGTCTCCTCCACATTCATAAAATGATGCAAGTGATTTATGAACAGATGAAGAGGGTTAGCAATCTGCAAACAGGCAAACACTGGATAAGGGATCAGGATGGAATGTAAAATATACACCAAGCAATGGGTGAGTGTTCTTGGCTGTGCATTTATTTTACTCATTTTTTAAGGAAATGTCAATGAGCCTAGCCACAAAGTTCCCTTACTGTGTTCAGTGTTGGGAAGGTCAGGAGTGATATTCAAGAGAAGAACCAGTTATTACAACTATGAGAAAGCTGATAAGGATTTTGCATTTCAGGGGTTTACTCTCATGGTGAAATTATGTGAGTTTCACTACCTCAGAAGTCATCCCTACTGAACTATTAAGTTTTTCTGGAAAACACTGTACATCCACAACACAATGGCTCAACTTGGATGCCTTTACCCAGGGTTTTTTTTGGTGTTAATTTAGGATTTGGATGGTCAGAGGTAGGCAAAAATTGAGTATTTGTGATAACATATAGGAAGAATACCGTAAAGCTGATCAAATTTTTGTAAAAAGTTACCATAGAATGGTTCAGACAACTGCAGTAATGAAGGAACAGGAAGCTCAGAATTTCCTAAATTAGTGCAAGTGTCCCCAGCCCTAAGAGATGTTTTCAGATTTAGACAATAGATCACGTATCAATTTTCTTTATGTATATATCTATCACTCTGCAGAAAAATGATGACATCAAGAGCATGAAGAGGCACTGCATTCTCCAGTTTATGTACTAAAGCTGAGAAATGAGTGTTAAACCCACAAAATTTCCTGGGTAAATCTATAGCTAAGGCACATATCTAGTCAAACAAATGAGGCAAGGTTGACAGAAATTCTGGATGGCACCATGTCCTTCTCATAAAATGTTTCAACACATTTCAAAACAAGAAATGTGAGCCAAAAAAGAAAGTCCCCATCTGGTATTTATCTGCACTTTAGCAGAAGAGCTGCTTGCCAAAGGAGCAAGTTCTGTTCTGCTTGATCTGAGGCACATAACACCCCAGCAAACCTTTGCACCCTCCCTGTCCCTCCTCTTGCTCAATTAGACATCTACAGTAACACATAAAGACTGTCAAAGGTGCAAAAACAATGTTAGTAAACACAACTCAGAGCACACAGATCTCACAAAGATAATTAAGGATTTCTCAGTAAGCAACCAGATCTGACAAAGCAGTTTCCTATTCATGTCTGCAAAAAATCACATCTCCAAGCACATAAATAATTTGATTATACCAAATCAGCTATCCCACTGTGCTTTGAAATCCAGAGTTCCATTAACAAAAAGGACACTTGCTTGCTTGCCTGGTTTCTCCCAGCTCATTCCCACACCTCTTGTGCTGCATGATGCTGGTTTTCCCTCCAGAATTCTATCTGCCCCTTCATACAGGGGTTTGCCATTGATTTGCCATCAGTTAGGTTATTACCTGAAAGGACACTGTACATGCTGCTCTTCATTGAAAAGACTCTTAGCAGAGTCACTGCAGCTATCACTGGACACATTTCCAAGGCATGCTGGTGTCTCTTCCAACCTGTGCTTTCTCACCCAAATTCCACTTTGCAGCTCCAGTATCCAGAGCAGTCCTGACTCTAGGTATCCAGCATTTTCCATCCTATTGGTAAATGTCTGCTCTCTTTGGATCACTTTGGAGTGATCTCTGTGTCTTTCATGCCTTGGTGAATGGACTGAAAATGGGGGTGTAGCTATCCCCTCCTCTTGGGGACAGACACTGCTGTGAATAACACATCTGTGGGTGCATGAAAGGAAATCTGCAGCAGTGAGCAGAACCAGAGTGGGATGGGGAATCATTTCTCAATGTTCCCAAAGCTAATCAAGCTTTTCTGAAACTCTGGGATATCCACCAGCTTGCTCTGTGATGCAACTCTCTTGAGAGTCAGAGAGAAGGGAAACATCTCCCACTGAATTGAGGTAGCCAAACCCCCAACCCAACCATGGAAGTACACAGCTAAGTAGTATGGGTCTTCATCATTCCTTATATGTTATAGAGCCTGTGCTTTAACATGCAAACCACTGATTTACTGTCCTTCAAGCTTACTTCAAATTTTTCATCACTATATGAAAGTTTGTACTGTGATTTCCTGGCTTAAAAAATAAACACCCTGAGGCACAAAGCAATGGAAAATAACATTTCAGGTATGTGATCTATTACATTCCATGTTCAGCATATTTTCCAAAAGCCAGGTTACTTTCTTGATTTCACAAATACCAAAGCTACATAAGATGGATAAGAAAGGTAAATTTTTTGTTTCCAATTTTTTTTCCAGTCCTATATATGCAAGAAAAAGGAGTTGAAACAGAGTAAGAAGCAAAGGCAGGTATTGATGCATTGAGTCACTGTAATTTGAGATTTATAAACTGGTGTGATGTTTCAAATGTAGCCACTTTGAAACAGACTGTAATTTAGACTTCTGTCAACATATTCAGACACCACAAGAAAAGGAGAGCAGGACTTCATGTCTAATTTGAAATATTTTAATCACCTGCCATCCACTTTGGCTGATGATGTCTAAAACCACACATACAATACATCTTATAATTGCATGAAAACATTTAAATAATGGAGTTAGAGTATATTTTCAGGGCATTTGTCTGTCTTCCCTTTCTCTCTGTCTGGCTAATTTGTCTTTCTCTAGCAGCTTTTTTGTTCAGGTCTGCCCTGTACTCCTCCTATAACAGATCTCAGATTTGTTGTTTTATTCAGAAGTACACAAAGAACTGTCAAATATAATTTATGGTGCATATCTCATTTTGCAAGAGACACATATTCAGTAATAAATTCTGTTAGAGACTGAAATAATAATAGAAAGTATATGAAAAACTCTTGACCTTTATGATTAAAAAACTCCAATGACAAATTGGTTTTGATTAAGTGAAAACCATCATAAAGCCATCATTTATATGTTCAATGAAAGTTCCCCCTATCAACAGAAAAATTCCTGCAGTTAAGACTCAGGCTCAGGAGACCTTTGCTCCATTTACAGTATTAGCACAGTATTCCTGTTTGATTACTACACAAGGCACTTGGGATAATTGTCAGAAGTAATTAGCCTTTAACAGTGTCTAGCTTCATGCATCAGTGTCAAGCTTAGAACTAAGATTTCTTGCTCAATCCACAATCTGAATAAGATGTCTAAGGAAAGGATATCCATGATCAGGGAGAAATAAAGCACAGAAATCACTTGAGCACTTCCTAAGCATGCCAATTCTGATACAGGGTGTCTTCTCTGTCACCTACAAAAGGTAGCTGAGCTGCCAGAAAAGCAGATGATCATCAAAGCTGAGTGTTTAGTTGTGTGATGCTGGAGGCATTTCCTTCAGACATTCATGATATGTTGGTACCTGTAGTTCAAATGCCTTGTGTGACTCCTGGTTTGAGAAGTCTAATATGCAAAAGAAAAGTCTCAGGGCTGGTTCAAAACATCACAAAATTAATGAAATATTTCCACAGTTCACTTCAGTGAACATAACTGTCAAGAGCATTAAGTGCTTTCCAATACTTCTTATTGAAGTAATACTTCCCAAAGAAAATACTTTCCAAAGTAGTACTTCCCAAAGACTATCAAGAAAAGTGGAGGTTTCCATGTCTGAATACATTCAGTAACTATAAAAACACCACATGGGTCATATTAATTTAATTACAGTAGGTGAGTGACAAGCAGCCTTGTCTTGTACTTAGGTAAACAAGTAGTATAGTTGCACTAGTACATACTATTTGCATGACTGTTTGTTCTGATGGTCAGCACCATCTTATCCTTAGCATTTGTTCATTGAATCCAGCCGTTAAATTCATATATAAAAATTTGAGTGATCTGACCTCAAAGTCTTTTTGAGACACTGTGGTGAGGTTCAGCCAACTGGCAGGACCAGAAGCAGGAATACCATACCCAAGCTGTTTAGCCCACATGATAGAACTTTTCCTAATACTAAGGACTAGCAAAACAACTTTTATGGAAAAACAGACATGATTTCCCCTTTCACTATTGAGTATTTGAGGAATTTCCTGAGGTTTATGACCCTTTGGGTATCCTCATTCACACATTACACAAGGAGCCATTAGCCAGCATCTGTAAGTTAAGAATGTTACCAGTTCCCATACCAGCTGTTATATCTCTCACAGCTATTTGTTTTCAGGTAGAAAAATTCTATTATCTAAAAGAAAATATTCTAATATGCCCCTCATTAATATACAAGCATTCGTTTTCTTTTTTTAAAGAACCTGCCAAGTTGATTTACTTTAGAAATTGTCTAGTGAGTACTCAATTTAAAGTGTCAAATCCTTCTGTTCTATATCATCTTCCTTGAATCCCTTAGTATTCAAATTGATTTTGAACGGAACTTTCTGAAATAGCACTTTTGTACCCAAAAAACCCTTTACTTTTTGTGCAGTGAATTTTTTAATTTGAAATTTTAAACACCATTTTTCTCAACCATTTTAAACAACCATTTTTTGAAGCCATTATAGTGCAAAAAGCATAAGTTGAGGGCAAGTTCTCTCAAAGCAAAAAATTTCTTGAAACATATTTCAGAGATACTTTTCCAGTTATCCACAAGCATGGATCATAAGATCAGCTTGCCTTGCAGACTTTGTGCCAGGTGATAAGAAGGAGGGAAGGGAAAGAAAATCATGGCATAATTGCCACATCGCAGGCTGAGTCTGCGCATTGGTAGTTACAGAAGAGCTTACCTTGACATATAGTCTGGGATTCAAAGAGCTACAATGAGAATGGAGCTCACACAGCTCATTTGGTCAGAATAAATAACTGATCTTACTCCAAATTCCAGCTATTTATTCCCTCACAGCATTGATAACACCATGGTACAGTACTACAAATAAATATAAGATATAGTGAGGTACAACAAGGAAGGGGCAGACTTCTAAACAAGGCATAAAATTAGATAAAAGAAGTAATCAGGTAAAATGTGTAACTTCAACTCATTAGAAGAAGTTCATTCCACAGCAATTTTATCCAGCAGAACTCAGGATAATTACCACTCCTGAAATGCCAATGGTCATCCTCTACACTCAAGGGAAATGTCAGCTCTCTCCTTTAACATCTATCTGTGTAACTACCACTAGCTCTCTCCTAAAGATTTGGCTTTGAAAAACCATTCATTCTATAAACAGATTTTAATATCTTTTTTCTTTAAAAGTGAACCTTAATAACTTCCACATGCTTCCCAACCTTTGTATCTCCTCTCTCCTTCTCAACATGAAGCATGTTATCGATAAACTCTCACAAACAATTCAGTTCCCCTATTGCTGTCTCTTAAGCTCTTCACAAACACATACACCTCTAGACATACATTGCTAAAACTAATATGATTGTTGTCTTTCTTTGCATAACTGTTCAAAAATATTATGACTTTCCTTTAAGGAAAAAAACACCTGAGTGTCCTGAAAAGAACTGTCTCCTTCCTCCCATGTACAGTTATAACATTGTAGTTTGCTATTCTGAAAGTGTCTCCCTTCCCCATTTGTGCTTAAAAAGCTTAATCATTGAACTTGTAATTACTCCTAATCTCATCCTTCTGGTTTCTACTCACCCATCCTTTTGCAGTTAGCTACTCTTACCAGTGGTCTTCATTTCCCTTCATTGTCTATGTATGTGACAGTGATACACAGATTTTCTTTTTCTCCTTTTCTTAGCTTTATCAAATTTCAGACAAGCACTGTTCAAATAAAAGATTTTTTATTCAGTGTCCCAGTAAATATTTTTCTCTTCCTAACATCATGATATTTAGAGGCAAAAAAGACTACTGAAATTACTTAATATTTGCATAATACCGATTCACTGAGATGAATACATCCATTATATTTTTTACAGAGACATCTCAAGAACTAACTAAGCTCAGATATCTCTAAACATAGCAAGTCACACCTCTCTACCTACATCATGTTCTGGAGAATTGCCATGGTAATCTCAGTGTTAAGATCAATACAAAAACAAGCTGTGCCCTGCCTGTTCCCTAGGCATGAGTTTCTGATCAATAATTCTCCAAAGGAAAGGATCAACCATGGTATTTTGCATCTGCACCACAAGGACTCTTTCAAATGCTGGGGTCATTCAGGTGTTTAAGTCAAAAGTCAAGAGATATGTGCCATTGATTATTTAATCTATTAAAGCTTCAGTGCTTTTTAGAAAAAGTTAAATAACCATTACAGTCAGAAAAACTAAGCAATTATGAAACACATTTGGCCATTAATGTAATTGCTTTCAACCATATTTCCTGGACATTTTGTATTTGACTAAAAGAAGCAAGAACCATGTAAATTTCTTTATGTACATGGAACTCAGTAAATTATGTGATAGCCTTGATCTAATTGTACAAGAGGAGAAGTGAATCACAAGCTTTTATCTGGAAGGAAAAAAGTTAAAACATTGACATTAATCATCATCATCATCATGATGGTAAATAGTGTGGCCATTGCTTATGGCTGTTAGATTGTGGTCCAGTTACAGAGATGCATGCAGAGACATTGTTCACTGCAAACAACACCAAATGGGGACATTTTTCACCTGTTCCATTTTATATGGCAGCCACATCTTCCAGAACACCATATGGCAGTAGTATGCCTTAGAACAGCATGGCATATGATGACTTCCAGACAGATTGTATGCAGAATGTCTAGAGATTTTCATCATCCTCCAACTACCCACAAGCCATTTACTGCCTGGTTTTGTCTCTCAGGATCAGTAGTGAAGTAGCACAAATAGGTTTCTTTAGACCTCATAATCCCCAGAGAATCTAGCTAGCTATTGTACACATATCTCTTAAAGTCTCTTTCAAAAACAGGCCAACTCCTGCAATACAGCACATTTCCTCCTTCATTCCTTGCCAGATGGCCTCCAGCCCCTCAGCTGCTCCCTAATTTGGCCCCTGTCTCCCAGAGTTCATCTCACACATGAGCTAAACAGGGACAGAGTTTAATAAGAGTCATCTACCAATGTACCCACCTGAAACAGTAAAACTGCTTCCAAGTAGCACCTTACTTTAAGGTCTCCCATCACTTCTCATCTACAGCAGCCAATTCTACCTCATGCTTGTTAATTACAAAACACATCTCCCAGGTTTTTTCTGTAGTTAAATATCTGGCACCCATTGAAGGTATCTCTAGAAATTCAGGGGCCCATTTTTCTTGCCAATTCCTGACTTAAAATTTTCTATATCTCCTCCTTTGCTGTTAAGTATTTTTTGTTACCCTGCACAACAGCCTGCTTTCAAAATTAACTTGAATGAAGGGAAAATTTGTTACCCTTCTCTTCTCTGTTCCCTTCATTTTCTCCACCTGCTGATTCAGAAGTATTCAGACACCTTCCCAATTTTGCTTCCCAATCTACTCCAAGTGCTATAAAATGCATGTTTCTCCTGCCTTTTGCCCTTCTGCCAGCAGTTTTAGCACTTTTCCAACATGGAACAAACTCATCTGACAACTGGCTTTATGTCTCCTGCATTCAGCACAGTTCCTTCCTCGACATTCTCCTTATCAACTTGCCACATATTCCTTCATGGTATCTTGGTGATCACATTCCTTTTAACAGCCCTTTCCTGCTCCCAGCTTTAGAACAGCACTTTTCTTTTTGCTTCTTCTCTTCACAAAGATTCTATTCATAACTGCCATCTTTTCATGACCTCTCAGCATATCAGGAAAGCAAAGGACTTCGGAAGAAGTCAAGACCAAAACCATCTTCAGCAGCTTAGCACTCATTTGATCATTGCATTGGACACCAACTGGCTCAGCTCCATCTTCAGATCACAGTCTGGCAGCCCTCATTTCCCCCAGGCTCTAACAGAACCTGCCTTCCTCCTCTTACAGCATGCATTGGTTAGATGGGGCAGCTGAACAGGACTGATGGAGCTTTTGGATCCTAGGAGGCAGACAACCCTGTTAGAGACATGTGGACTGTAGTTTGATTAGGATGAGAATTATCAGCAAATATGCACATTCTTATAGTTTGTATATAAGAAATCAAATTTGTATAAATTAGGATCCCTTAAAATTCTGTCCCTGTTTTTTCTAAAACTTTACTCATCTCTGAGTACAATGAAGCCTTCTGTTGGGGTATGTGAAAAAATGTCTTGGTTTTGGCTCCTGATCAGAAGCAGAACTTGAGATAACATTTTTTTCCCCAAGCTTTAAGTGCTCTACAGCACATTTTTTACTTTCTGATAGCCTGTTGGTGCTCTTGCAATAAAAATCCAGGTTTATTTGTGTTATGCGAGCATCTTGCAGAGTCTAGTCAGAGGATACATTTTTCTGAAGCTGATGGATAAAACCAATAGAATATTCCAATCATTCTGTATGGAGAAGACAAAGTGCTAAATCTTTACAAATGCAATAGAGTTTCTCTACATCTTTCTGTGACTCCAGATGCATGCACTAGTGGTCACATCCTCAGTTATCTAAGTCACCATGTTTCTGTTAGCTCCACACTTGGTCAGGCGAGTGGACACAATTTATTGGAAGACTTTTTTTTCTTTTAACTTCTATACTTAGAGTATATAATTGTATTTTCAATGACAAGACAGAAACAAAAAAATCACCTAATAAACTGTGCTATTTACATGTGGACAGAATGCTGGGATTGGCCAGCTCAATATACTACCCACCTACAGTCTGTCAGCTGCACTTCTAAAATACATTGCACAGCCACCATCTGAATATCATAAACTATGTGGCCAAAGAGAAATCTATTAAAAATAGAAAATTTAAAAAATATATGAATACTGAAAAAAAATTTCTCATGGAAATGCTAGAAACAGTTATTAGACATGTTGATCAGCATTATAAACAAATACTAATTGTTTTTTACTTGTCTGCTTTTTTAAAAAGAATCTGCTCCACAAAGCATTTTAATAAGAAGTGAGGAATTCATTGATAACTTGGCATAGGAACCAGCTGCTGCTTTAGTCAATTAATGCAGTAATTTTGATGTTTTATTCATTGCCTTACCAAAAAGCCCAGTGTTTCAGGAAATAATCTTTCTTTTCCATTTGATAAAGCAGCTTAAAACAGAGACAGTTTCAGGACTAAAGGTGTACATTTTAACTGCTGGAGCCCATGTAAAAGGATGAGAACAGTGTACTATCTATGGGCAACCAAAGGGAACACTGAACAATGAAGAGAAGCTAATACAACCCCTATAATATAGATGCAATTAAGAAGATAGACTTTTTAGTCTAACTTAGATTTCAGAAAGATTCCAATATCTGGTTGAAAGTGAGAGTAACTGTACACACAGAGACTCTTCAAAGAGAGTGAACACAAATGCAAGGCTAATGCCTCCAGCCTGAAGAACCTCTTCGTTAACAAAAGCAGAAAGCATCCCCAGGCTGGGTTTATCACCCTTTCTTTCTGAGGTGCAGGAGAGGAGGAAAGCAGAAGATGTGATGTGCCTCTCCTAACTCTTAATAGGGAATGGCACAATTGATTCCATTGTTACCCACAGGAGTATCTAGCTATCAACTCTTCCATTTTGGCAATATGTTCTACAGGGCAATTCTAATTCATACTTTAGAAACATTCCCATTTACCACATTTACAAACGTGTTTGGTTTTGTTCTCTTTTATTTCAAAATAAGGCCCATCATTCATCAATGAGAAAAGACAGAAGAACATAATGCCATGGATGGCATTCATAGGTGGTATAAACTGAGTTGTAACTATGCAACAAAATTGACAATTTCCCCAGCTTTAGTGGTCACAATATGAAAGGCATAGTTCTTACTCAGATCTTTGGATTTTAAAAATATAAATGTACTAATTCAATAATGAAGCGGTCAGTGTATCATATTCAGGTTATAGACTTCACAGAGTATTTTAGATTACCATAATGAATATTACTAAAAAGTGACATAAATCTTGGTGAATCTGGCTTTTATTGTGTGTATTATAACAAAAATTTATTAATACAATGTAATAATGTATGTACTATATAATTATATAATATACTCACAGAATAATAATATATTCATCCTACATCCCACTACATTTAGGTGTACTACACCATACCTACTCAAGATAGCATGGCACCCTTTTGCAACATAATTATATATGATATATATACTTATATATTATATATTATATAATAATATTTAATAATATGTGTTATTTGATAATATATTATTTATACAACCTTTTTGCTGCTAGATATAACTGATGATAGGGTAACACAGTATCAAGTTTGCTGCATTGTTTACAAAAATGTGTATCCTCACCAGCTGCTGCAGCTTGGTTGAAATTTCATCGAAGACCCTGAGTACTGTTTGTGTCACCATTATTATTTTTCATACTACCAACAGTTGTGGCAACAAATCAGAAGTATTGATTCACATTTTTTATCTGACATTTTATTTTTCCTTTTTTTGATAGCACAGTCTTTTTTAGATCAATAAAAGCTGAAGATAAATGATGATAAATTCACAGCTTTTAAATTCACTTTGAATCTAACTTTACTATCACACATATTTATTGTGCAGATCAGCAGAGCATGGATCATAGAGGCCTCCTTCATGTGCAGTAGCATGGTTATACTGTTTTGTAGTACAAACCACACCAATCTCAGATTCCTTATCAATAAACCAGAGGCCCTGTAATATCTGGCAAATGAATGATAAATCTAAAAATTAAAAGTACTCTTTATTTTAGTAGAGAAAAACAACTCGCTCATGTTTTTCTGGTTTTCTGTCAATAAATGGAGCTTTCACTTGACCCCTCACAGAGAGATATACAGAGCTTAATCAATCTATTAAATATTTGGTTAGTTCTAGTCTTTCCATATATTAGGACAGCCTCACCAATTTTTCCAAAGACTGGAATTTAGAATTCATACTTGAGTCCTGAAATGGTATGGAAAAAATACATTAGAGCCACCCATTTATAACCTAGTATTTTTATGTTTAATCCTTTTTACTCTCAGCACAAGTAGCCTCAGCTTTCATGAAAAGAACTGGTTAGAGAATTAGATAATAAGGTCTGCCTAAATATGCATTGATATTAACCTCTGCCCTGTCAATAAGACAGTATGGAGGGAGATTAGTTTTTACATTTAATTATCTTTTCATTCCACAGAATTTTTTTCCTTTTTTTTCCTGCTTTTGCACCTCATTAGTCATGATCAAAGTGTATTCCTCTTAATCGTGCCTTAATGTGCCTTTGATCACATTTCCTGACTAATTTGAAAGTCTGTTAACTGAATTACAACACAGCCTGGTGCATTTGAAGTTTTTGGAACCATTTTCCTGGGGCCATTTTACTCTGAAAAATTTTAGGTATTTAATTGAGGTTTCCAGGAGCATAGTTGCTCGGGACTTCTTATGTAATTGACAGAATAAACCATCTTCAGTGGAAAGTGGATCAGGTTTCTCCAGAAGATGATTTGACCCTTCTATGGGCCAAATCTTTCTCAGGTGTTTTCCATTGACTATAAAAAGCAACTCTGTCAATGAAGATCTGAATTTAGGAAGATATTTAAGTTCCTAGAAATAACTAGAAAAACTGTGGTCTGTGTTTTATGGATTTGCCTATGATCCTTATCCCTGTATTAGCCATGAAGGGCTATTTAAATGATTCTATATGTGCATAACATATGTGTATAAGTGAAGAGAATACACATGAAGTATAAGAGCATGTGTCTGTGGGCTCTAGAATAAACTCCTCAGGCCTAGGTCACTTTGTTATGTAACTTGCTCTTCCATACAGAATACATCTTCCCCATTTCAAATATCTATATTCTTGCTTTCTTGGAGGCCACCTTAACGCCATCTTACTCCTTACTGGCAAAAATATTTCACCCAAAGGAATGGATGCACTTCAAAATTCATCCTCAAAAATAGACCCAAAGCAACATTCCTCCATGTAAGTAGCTCCACTGCCAAAATGTTTCTGCCTCTGAAAGTTGTTTGGTGAAGAATTGGTCTCATAGTCAGTGGGAATAGATGCAGCAAGGCCACATGATTGAGTATCTCATGTTCAGAAATCAGTAACTCTTCAGTGAGTGGAATTAAAGATTTTTGGTAGGTAATTAGAAACCTCTACAAGAAGAACAGCATCAAAACCCTCAGTAGTTAGTTGCTGCCTTATACAGCCCCTCTGAGAGCTCAGTGGCAAACAGCTTCTAAGAAATTTTGCATGATTCTTCACTATCCTGGAGCCATATTTTGAGAGATGATGCTGATCTTACTGTTATCAAGGTACCAGGTATCAGGTGAATTAAATTTCAGTAGTCATTAAATTACAAATCAGTAATGGCAAAAATCTTTGTACTGTATCAGATTAACTTCTGTGCTATAAAATGATATCATTTAAAGTTAAATCCTGTGACACTGCTGCATGCAAAGCTGTGCCATACACTTCAGTGGACACAACCCATCCTGGGATGCAGGCAGAGTACAGGTAGCACAGGATGCTTCCTTTAAATTGACATTTTCTTGTACCTAAACACCAGTTTTGTGAACATTCCCTGCTTACCTCATCCTAGGGGTCTTAGCAGGTGAACATGACTCAAAGTAGGGTTACCAGACTTGCTGAGAAGCTGTAAGAGCAGAAGTTCAGAAGTAAATTAAGAGTGGTGCCGTGTGTCTACTGACTCAATGTAATCACTCCAACTATTAAGTAATCAAAATAAAAACTAGCTAAAATATGAAGCTCAAACATGAAGTTTGCCAATGATTTTCCAGGGTTTGTCTTTACTGGTGCTTCAGCAAGCTTCTTCCTCTAACTCTTGAACACTGTCCCTAACCTGTAGTTTTGTACTGTGCAGTGAGACTTCATTCTCCCCTCAGGACAGTCTGTATTCCTTTCCTATCCAGTGAACACAAATTTATTGTTAATTTCTGTAGCTGCTCAGGCAGTCACAATTAGTACCCTTATTTTCTGCCTGTTGTTTTTTCTGTACTGGTCACATCTAATCACTATGAAAGGTACAGACAACTCTTTTGAAAACTCACTGAGTTTCCAAAAATGCATCTTGACAATTTTATTTGGCTTTATAATTTATTGTGTTCATTTGCCTACCCATGGTTATGAATTCTAACTCTTATTACCAGACAAACCCCAGCTGCCTCTTACTCAGCTGATATAAACTCCATATAAAAACCCATCAAGTCTTTATTACTGTATAAAGGCAAAGGGGTAACGTTTTCTAGAGTATTAGGACTTGGTCTAACTCTGTTGATGGAAATAAAAGACTGCTTGGGTGAAATTTATTTCACCCAAGACTCAAATACTGAGTCTTGTTCCTGATTATAGATTTGTTAAGTCTTACTAGTTCTTCAAAATCTGGCTGTACTTTTTTCACCAGTTAAAGATAATATTATTTCAATTCCAAAGTGCCTTAAGATTTTTTTTAGTTAGTGTGTTTTTAATCCATATCAGGAAGAACTGAGAACTAACTTGTGTTATGATTTCAAGCATTGAAGGAAAAATAGCCAGTTTAGGGACTATTTCAATAGTTGATTTGATTATATTGGATCAGGAAAGGTAGAATCTCCAAAAATAAATTTTATTAAATCAATTCTCTTTGTGCTGACCTAGCCAGGATGTGGAAGCAGATGTGCTCCCCTTTCTTGGCACACCATCTTTGGCAGGCTGTGACATTGTACTATGAGAAGGCAGGAGTCAGAGCAAGGGCAAACTGTCAGAAAACAGAGAAGGTGAAGAATTTTTACAGTAGAGAAACAAGAGGACTGCTGCAACATCTTATGTCATGCTGGGTGCAGCGTGGGCTGGCTGGAATAGAGTTCAAGCAGGATGCAAAAAAGATGTCAGCTGCAGGAATCTTGCAGGAGGAAGAATTGAGAACTGCTGACATGCTGTAGCTGGATGCTGTCACATTCCCCTTTTTGTGAAAAGAAACTAAGGTAAGATAAAGAAAACCTCAAAGCTTGTGGGACACAGGGCTTGGAGCTATCCCAGGCTGTTAAAGAAATTATAAAAATAATGCTTTGGGCAGGGAGTTAACCCATTTCAAGCAATGAAATTGCTCTCATTCAAATCTTTGTACTTAGATGTGCTGCAGTCCAGGATGGTCTTTAGGAAGTTCTGCCACATGGACAGATGTGCATGTTCCAGTGTGTGTGTGTTTCAGGGTTTGAGTATGTGTAGGTGTGCCACCAAGAAGACAAAAAAGCTACTCCTAGAAACCAGATCTTTAAAAGGAGTTGACAGGCTCTTCTTCCAAAATGTCTTTACCCTGTACAGAAATTCCCTGAGACAGGGATTTCATTCCAAACTGTCTCTGCACCAACTACACATCCTGCTTTGCATCCAAGGGATCTTCCACCAGCAACCTGCAACTGAAGCAATCCAGCACCTTTCTGCTCCACTGAATAACTCAAATATGTAACTCACTTTGGCTGTGCCAAGGGAAAGTTGTTGTCTAGCTCCAGTCATTCTCCCAGGCTTAAATCTTCACCATAATGAATAGGCTACCTGCATAAAATTGTCCCAAAACATCCATTTATTTCTTGAAAATAAACTTAGAATATATGAATCGTGCTAATTTCTCAGGAGTAACTTTTGTTTTTACTTTGCTTACACTTATATCTAAGGGAGGGAATAACATAGGATGAACTAATAACTACAAAAATCTATGTTTAATTCTGTACAGTTTTGATTAAAATATGCACTGCATCTTCGTGGATTTAAAATACAAAGAATCAACAACTTGATGTCCTAGTTTAGGTCCATCTACTGTTAAATTCTTCAGCTATATAGACAGCAATATTGGCATAACCTTTTGAAAAAAATTCTCTTAAGAGTTGAGAGGAGATGTAACAAAACAGAGATTTTATTTTATAAATAAATAAGTATGAAATTCAATAAAATACTAAATCAAAACAGCAGGATAAATGACTGTTTTTCAATAAGAAACTGAAACTGAGGTGAAATAATCTGAAAACTTAGATAATGAAATGACATAAATATCTGACAAAATTCAGAGGGCTCAGGTGTGCTTTGTACTGAGCTTGCTGTTCCTAATACAGGAGATATCAGCATTTATAAATATATTCAGTTTCACCAGCTTATGATCAGGTAAACAAACAAAAATAGCTCATTGATTTACAGACATGTCCAGATTTTTAAAATGGGAAATCTGAGTAGCAGGGTGATAGAACAGGTTCTGCACTAGCTACCACACTAAGCATTTTTCACCCCCCCAGTTTAATTATCTTTTTAAAGAAACAAATGGCATGTTTTGCAGGAGCACCTGCCCTAATAAAATCTGACAAGAGTAAAGATCACATACTTTTCTCAGTCCTTGGCAATTATGTGAAAAATAATAGGTTTACCTGTGTTAATTGGTGAAGGGGAAGCCAGGATATATCTGGACAGGAGGCTAAAATGTTCCTCTCAGAGCATACTTGTCTGTAAGTCAGTCCAGGTTGTCACACCTCAGACAGACACCTCATTTGAACAGCATTTCATTGCATCCCCACATGGAGGGAGATAAGCAAGAGGGAGCTGCCCTGGGCTGCCACGGCGAGGCGAGGAGTGTTCTTGCCAACAGATCAGAACTGCAGGGGCTGGAAGAACATTTCCCTGCCATCCTCTGGGAACATGTGGAGATAGGGAGATGTACAGAGCTGCCTGCAGCTTAGCAGCAAATCATCACTTGAAACAGAGACTACAGCACAAAAGGTTCCCTTAGCAGAGAAAACTGGGGAGTTTAGGGATGGGACCATTCAAAGGCCTCTTCTGCCCTGAGCTATATGAAGAAGGACCAGAAATGTCAGCTTTTGTCTTATGTATCAGACAATTCCCCATGTGTTGGGAATCTGCCCCATAGCAGAGTGAGTGAACTGCTTGTCAGATCTTCTCCTGGGAATCCTGCTGACCTAGACAATGTTTTATATTGGTGGGAGCTGGAGCTTTCATTACAGAGCCAAATAGAAAAGAAAACAGATACTGGTTCTTTCTGTCTGAGATGTTTACTTTATCAAGCTACAATTTGCAATCAATTTTCACTATGATAAAGCCACAACTTTATCTGTTTGTCTGTCATAATTTTATCTGGTCAACAGCCAGCTGACCTGTTTAGTATCACTGACATAAGTCAAGAAGGAAAAGTTCTTTGAGAGCTCAAACTAGAAATAGCTCCCACACTGCAAAACCCCACAGTCCCAACAGAGATGTTTATTTATTCTGTGTTTTGGGTTGTGCTTACTGCAAAACTGTCAACCTTGGGTATGAGAAAACCACTGCATAGGAGTAAGAGCCTCAGTAGACGCGTACGACCATTCAGGTGAATTAAATTATCCAGTCGTGTGTGGCTGATTTGTAGCAACTAGACCATCATTTAATCTTTTGCAGGGTATTTCATAATTGTCAAAAACATTAAGAGGTAAAGAAACCATATTGACATGTTTTTCTTTAATACGATTGATGAAAAATAATGAAAGCTATTGGAATCTTCCATTTCAATTTTTCCTACTGGCTGGCTTAGGTGAATTTCCATGCAGCTGAACACAAACATTGTAAACTGGGTTTGCATTCAAAAGGGCCCCTGTGCTTTGGAAAGATCATAATAAAAATCATGGACCTAAGCACATGGAAATTCCTTAGACAATACAAAGGAGCTGTAGGAAGATTAGGGAGAAGTGGGGATTAGACACTGTTCTGAGAAGAAAATCTCCAAAAGACAGCAATTTAAGGATCTAAATCAACCAAAGTATAGTGACAATTTAAATCCCACAACTGCTGGAAGGGAGCATATCGAATTTAATCTTTTTCAGTCTCTAGGTATCTAGCTTAAAACTTGCACTCTGTCAGACATCCAAAAACCAGCAGCTGCTAAAACTGGGTTTTTAACAGTTAGCATTTTTCTGCTCTTGAAGGATTATGTCTGTTTTGTGCTGTGTTGTTTTTCTCTTTCTTTTAAAGCATTAATAAATGCTTTGTTTTAAAGTAGGATTTATTTATTTATTGATACTGTTAATAAAGAGGTTTGCAAGAATTGAAAATGAATGAAAGATATTTTACTTTCCGAGACT
Organism: Agelaius phoeniceus; assembly: GCF_051311805.1. Classification (NCBI taxonomy): domain Eukaryota; kingdom Metazoa; phylum Chordata; class Aves; order Passeriformes; family Icteridae; genus Agelaius; species Agelaius phoeniceus. Next base: position 57,244,932 of record NC_135268.1, read on the forward strand.
GAAAGACAAAACCAAGAGACTTTGGACATTTGCAAGTGGAAGTTTATAAGTTATTTTATTGTAGAATAGTTGATCTTGGAGTGAACTTGGGATCTGGACACTGAACAGAACACTGAAACTCTCCTAATTTAATTCAGTAAGAAGCCTCAAGCCTCCATCTTTCACCATTTCCAGCAGAGTACTTCCTAAGCCTTGGCCAGTAAAATTGAAATGAAGTAATGCCAAAACCATGCCATATTTTAATAAAGCAGAAAGCAGACAATATTGTAAACATCTTATGTGTATATTCAAATATCTATTAATCATACTGCAATTTAATTAGGTACATCCATTAAAGTTGTTAATAAATGGGGAAATCACTGCCATTTTCATTATAAAAGTATGAAATAAGACAATCATTAATTATCATTAATTCAGATTTAAATTAATATATACCTGCTAAGAAACTAGCTCTATAGATCTCTTTTAATACACTAATAAATTGTTGTGGCGTGAGGAAATATAAGGACCATCTCTGAATTTTTAAAGCACATTTACTGCTTTGTGTTATGACAAACCCTCAAAGATATTTGCTGATGGTCTGCTGGTATCCATCACCTGTTAGAAGACAGAGGTAGGAAGATTTGGTACTTGGTCTTATTTCAGTCCTGAAGTCCTCAAAAACCCCAGAACTGCCATCTAATGTCAAATGCCCTTTATTTAATAGTTTAGTGGTTAGAGATTCTTGCTTTAAATTACACAAACTGCCTTTCCTTCAGAAACCAGAACAGGAGGATCTATTCTTCAAGGTGAAAAATTCTGCAGCTTAATGGTACAAGAAGGTTCTCATCTGTGCTTAATGAGTCTTTTGTTTTCGTGTTTTTGGCACACTCTCAGTAAAAAGCCCAGAAAAACCCTATGGTTTGAAAGTCTGAGTATTCTTCCAGGAAACACTAGAGAGGGGTTTCATTCTCCTCATGCAGAGGATGGAAACAAGCTTCCTGCTTCTTTAAGATGTGCTTCACATATTAGTTTGCTGTACAAACCTACATTAAAGAAAACCTTTAATTCTTGCTTTTCCACAGATAGCAGGCTATCAGACTTGCAGGTTACTGCACGTGGACCTTGACTGAATTGCTGAGTTCTTCTGCTGAATATACTGTGCAGATGGTGGAATTTTAGAGAGAGTTTGGCTCTGTGTAAGCAAGTATCCCCTAAGCAAGTTGAATTTGTTGATTTTTTTTATTCTGTATGATGAAAAGAAATTGCCTTTTCTATGAGTTTTTGAGTCTCTGTCTCTCAGACATATAGATATGCTAAAGGTATCTATGAGTAGCCCTCTGCATTCACTCTTGGTTTTGTTATAAGTTAAATCCCTCATTTCAAAACTTAAATATTTCTGATGTAAGACTTATGTTATAATGCAAATACAGTATCTTTTAACAAAATGGTTTGATTTGATTAAATACTTGTAAACCATCAAATTGCATAAATTAAAGCTATTTGGGTCAGACAAATAACTCCTCTTTAACTGTCATTAAAACTAGTATTATGTTTCTCAAGCCTTTCAATGGAAATTAGCAGCCAACATAGGATAAATTTAATTCCAGCATGCTGTTAGTCTCACTTGTGTTTTTGATAAGAAAACAATCATAACTATTCCTAAAATTAAACATACTGAATATAATCCCGAAATATTCACATTCAAAGATTTTGCTTGATTTTAACCTTAGCATTGCATTTACTGCTTTCACCTTTTTTACATTATTTTCTGTCTTTCATATTTATTTAGGCAACAATTAATCTTCACATTAGCTTGGACTCAGTATATGCAAGGGGATTTAGCCACTTGAATCCCTGAACTTTATGTCTGGCTAACCACGAAGCTGTTAGAACAGCACCAGGAAAACTTATTCTGTTCTATTAAAAAAGCTGTAGTTCTAAGAAAGAGGCACTCTGGCTTTGGTACTGCTCACGTGGAGAAGTGCCTTGGAGTCAACTGTTGTCAAGGAGAGTGCACACTCTGAGGAATTCCTTTGTCTGCCAGGTTTCCAGGTTTCTTTCTGAGATGTTATCAAATACATCAGCAAAATCTCAGCCAAATTTTTTTTTTTTGTTTTAAATTTAGACTGCTTCCAAAAGACACTTAGTCTGCTGAATCAATAGCTTCTAGCAGAAACATCTTACCAGTCTCACTTGTTTATTGCTGGTTTTAATAATGTAAATTTACAGTTGATCTCTGAGCTTCCCTATATTAATCTGCAGTTTCTAGCTGTTTGGAAACATAGCATTTTATATGAAAATGACAATTATACTTGCATACTTATGTACCCTAAATATATTTTCTTGGCATTTTAGAAACTTATTCCATAATTACTTCTTTCCACATATTTTTCAACTGAGTTATTCTGCTTTTCAATAGTCTCAAGCTGACAAACTGATAAATTGTCAAACACAGGTTCATAACTTACAAATCAGGTCTATGCTACTGTCAGTGGAAACTTTAAAGGCAAATCTAAATAAAAAGCTTGAAAAACCCTGGAACTGGGAATCTTGGCTTTATGACAAAAACATCTAAAAAAGAGCAATTGAAGGTCTATGGTATTTTGTGAATATACTGCTTCTTAGCTTGGGTTGTCCTGTTTGTAAAATGGGAAACCTAATGATCTATCAATACATCTTGTTCAACAAGCCCTTTTAAAAAATAGAGTAAAGGCTTTTCATTATCTGTCCAATAAAAACATCCTGGTGGACTCATTGAGACTGCTTTGCCAAGGATATATCAGATACATTCAGGTTATCATCAGAATAATTCCAGCTTTGTGCACCGAAATGATAGAAGCAGGTAAAATCACTTACAGTTTCTGATTCCCTGTCAAACTTTAGAGATGCAGAAACCAAAACAGATTTTTCAATCCTGGTTATGAGTCCAAACATTCTGAATACAGATAGCAATTTTATTTAGATTTTATTATCTTATTATAAATGCAGAAAAGAAGGAGGATCACATTAATATCCATAACATAAGAAGCAGCACTCTCACCATAAAAAACAATTCTACCATTCCTTATTTTTTTTTATTCCAGGATATCCTCTAGCTTCAATCTGCATACCTTCATAGCCAAACATTTAGGGCCATAAATCCAATTTATTGTTGTTTGCATCATGTACTAATTATATTTCTGAATATTACCCCCAGGACAGATTTTCACAAAGTGGCTCCTTTTTAGCAAAGAGGAAAACTGAGCCAAAACCATTTGGCAGAAAACTACTTTCTTCCTTCAAGACACCACTAGATAACACAGGAGGGTCCTATGGACTGTTATACAGGGATCATAAAAATATTTGTAAAAGTTTTTACCAATTTTAAACTGTAAGGAGCTATACCAGTTTGAAAAGAAAGGGGAAAAGAAAAATAAAGAAGTCTACCTTTTAATTCCATAACTGCCTTTCTTCCATTGAAGAACACTTATATTCATTATTTACTGCCAAACATTTGATTTGGGATGATGTTTGTCTTGTAGATCACCTGTGGGAATGAATGGAAGGTGCAAAGACATAGCAAGGGACAAAAGGCATGCAGATGCTTTTGTTATTCAGTGATAGTTCCCTGCTGCTGTATGTGAGGCAGGCAGGCTGCTGGGATTAGATAATCAACAGCTGTCAGCAGGTTCTGCTGGGATTTTCATACACACTATATGTCAAATCTGTTATCATAATCTTGAAAATACCACAGGCATCTTCAAAAGTTTTTAAAAATCTTAAAATGCAACATTTTATGGCAACTATAAGGATGGACTACCAAGTGTATTTCTTCCTTAATTAAATTGGCACAAACCTCCTAGCCTAAGATAAATTGCCCATTTATTTTAAAATCCTTAATAATTTTACTTACTAGAATTCTGGAATTGCCACTGTAAAAGCTTATCTTCTTGTGCTCTATTGGCCTCCACTTTGATACACTAGCAGCTTATATTTAAAAGAATGAAGGTCTGGAGCATTATTGTTCATAAAGACTACTGCAGAAGGGAATAAAAGCTTCAACATTTATTTTTAAAACCAAGTAAAAGTAAGTTCTCAAAAGCTTTGGCTATTGATTTAATAAAAACACATGTTACACTGAAAAATTACTGTTCATTGCCTCACATAGATAAAATGTGACAAACAATCAGAACATATATATAATTAGGGCTCCCTTCCCACTTAGAACCTTTTAAGTAGAGGTAAAAAACAGTGATAGCTGAAGATACACCACATTATATGAGATGAAAATTAACTTCTGGAATTATACAGAAAACCTCCATAGGGAAACTCATTCTTAACCAAAATCTTTCAAGGTCCCAGCCAACAGAATATAATTTCAAGTCTCAGCTACCCGTCCTCTAGGGAAAAGAGGTTGGTGGAGGCATAATAACCAACACTTAGATTATTTTTCCAGATCCTAGGGAAATACTAATTTACATTTATGGTGTTGCTGTTTGGCAACACAGTGGGTCCTGGTGCTGGGCAATGTTCCCATGCTACATGGTACACCCTGTTCCCTGTGCCAGGCAGACCAACGTTGTCCTTCATCATCACAAAATGTGTTCCAATCACAACAGTAATCCACATGTCAAAGAAACAGAGAGACTGAAACTGAAAAATGTAGAACTTAAATCGCAGGCCAGGAAGGATGTGGGACACGTAATGTCCTTCATGTAAATTTCCAATGTTAAAGGTCTTGAATGTCAGACTTTAAACAGTCTCACTTTGATGCTACAGCACTCTAAGTAACCCATGGAGACTGTAAAAATGTCAACCTTGGAAGCTTTCAATACTTGACTAAACAAGTGATACTACAACAAGTGGAAATATGGGCTGCAAGCTCCTTCCAGCCAACCTCTCTTTGATTCTACAGGATAAATACATTTTTATATATATTTCGTGGGGTAAACTCCTGTCACTAGCAAATTCAATGGCAAGTCTCTCAAGGATTATTCAAGAGCAAGATTTCATTCTGAGGAAAAGAAAGTATCTAGATTTCTGGGGTATCTATATGTTATACATATATGTATAGATAGATATAGATATAGATATATATATATATAGCTATATATATGATTTTCCTGGCTGTGAGTAGAAGTCATAGTGTGCAAATGGTTTGTGCTGATGAAACAAAAATAAACACCTTGCAAAACACTAAGGGATAAAAATATTTTTATTATTTAATTTTATAATTTAATTTTCATTCCACCGAAGTCAGTTGTCTACTTAATCTTCCATTAATTTAATGCTGATAGTGGGCAAATTAAATTCAAATACATCTGCATAAACCATTTTAGCCAACTGAAGCACAAAATCAGCTAGTGGACACAGGTATCAGGTTAACTCTGATTTTCTATGTTGCAATATATCTTCCTTCATTAGTAAAAGGATGTGACTATCCTTGTTGCTGATAAGGTGTTTTAATTGATTTTTATAGCATTCATTTCTGGCAGATTCACTAATTTTTTTCATTATACAAACTGTTGTGAAATTAAACCATACCCTGAGGGGAGAAAAAGCATGAATCAATAGTACTGATATTTCATGCAAAAACTTGAAGCTAAGGCTTTTATTGGATTTAAAAACACATTTAGTAAGGTTAGTCCAGAAAATGTTGACAATATGAATGCTAAAAGCAAAAGGTTGTAAACGCTGTTGTGAATAGGGTGCTTACAGGATATTTTAATAAATTTTTCCTGAACAGATATTTGCTTTACTTTATAAAGTAAATGTACAGATGCTTTTGCTGACTTTCTGCCATATAGCCACAAACTCACCTATTTCAAAGCCAGACAGAAGACTCCTATATGACACAGCCATCACACAGCTTTGTCTTAATACCTCTGCAATTTGTTGGTGCCCATCCTACGTGGTAGCCATGTGGCCCAAGAAATGTGTGGGTAACCTGTGGTATGTATCAGGGGAAAGGCTGAGCCCAGGGGTGGGGAACATATAATCTAATTGAAGCTGAGGTAGCCCACAACTTCACTTACTGTGGCCTGTGGCCACCTTCTTGCTATCTAATAAGAAAAGGAAGAAAATTCCTTTTGTGTGTGGCCCACCAAATGTGTTTGAAAGGCCCATTTGAGTAAGGGTAATTGAGACTGTAGAATATTACTTTGTCATCTCTCCTGAACAGACAGACACATACCATGTGTCACTTTGCATCTCCTCTTGAAATTTTTTGAGCAGTATTCTCTGTTTCCTGTAGAAGAATTATTAAATAGTAGAAAATACCTGAGTATGGAACTGGACTATAGAGCTGAAGAGAACAATCACATTATTTGTTATTAAAATAATTTAGAAAGTCAGTTTACTGCTTTATAGTAAGTATTTAAAGTGTGGTTTAGCAGAGTAATTTAACCTCACAGTGGAATCTCTGACACAGATATCAAGTACTGTTGTTCCAGCTTGAGCAGCCTTGCAGACTCTGCTCCTCTGGGCTGTGCTGATGTTCCCCAACAGCCAAGCACCTGCACAGAACTCACTCACTCCCTCTCCTCTGGGGAGAAAGTAGGAGGAGGGAGAGAGGGCTTATATGAAAGTTCAACAAGTGAAGCAAAAGTTGCATGCACAAGCAAAGAAAACTAAGGACTTTATTCACTACTTCAATGGGCACTTCCTGGCAAGCAGGTCCTCACCATGCCTAATTGCTTAGAAAGACAAATGCCATAACCATAAATGTTCCCCTTTCCTTCTCCTTTCCCCAGCTTTTATGGCAGAGCATATAATGCCTTTGCTCAATTCAGCTCAGCTGTTTCAACTGTGTTCACCCCCAGGTTCTTGCCCAGCCCAGCTCACTTGCTGGGAGCACTGGCATAATGAGAAAAAGAAAAAAACTCCAGGCTGTGCCAGCACTGCTCAAGAACAGCCAAGTCACCAGGGCATATTCAACACTTTTACCTAAAAATTCTTATCACAGCACCACAACACTGCTGTGAAGACCGCTAACTTCAGTCCTGAGGCACAATACCCATCCATATAAAAAGATGGCAGTGATTCCTCCCAGAAAATCTTGGCGATAAACTAGACAGACATGGAGAGGCTTCCAGACAGGAACAACCGTGTATCAGCTGGAGAAGGTGACACGGTGTAGTTCTGTCACCCTGACAGCATCTGGCCAATTGCCAGCAGAACCCCAGCCCTTTGGAAGCACTGCAATAATGCTGGTTTTCTGCACTTTGATAGGGCTTTTAAAATAGTTGAGAACTATTATAAAGTCATGTGCAGCTCTTCTACTCTTGCCATGCTTTGAAGTCTGACCCTTGTTCTCGCTCCAGCCAGAATTCAATGGCAAAGTGCTGCTGAGTTAAAAGTTTTCACCATCTCACTACATTTACAAATTGATATGCTCCATCTGTTTTGTTCTTGTCAAGTCAGTCATGTTATATATGTTATAAATATTTATAAATGAAAGTTAATAAACTGAATCCATTTGGAAATAAAGTATGGAACAGTGATATACAATGTTGGCTTTGTGTATGGATATCATTAAACTAATGATATTATACTACTGCATATTATATGTACATAAGATCACAAGAAACAGGGAAAGGAATTGCCTGTCACATGCAACTTTATTCCATAATTCTGTTCATCTTCAAAAAGCTTACAATTTTTTGGCTATTAAGAAGCAAATTTCTGTTTTGGCAAATTTCTTCTTCAGCAAATTTGATCATTTTGGTACCTTCTTATTTCACCATCAGTTTTACTAATGTGTGATTCACACCCTTATGTTCCTGTGCCAACTTTATCCCTGACCTCCAGTTTAGCTCCCTCTTTCATATTTTTATCCCCCCAAGGGTTTGCATACAACAGGTAAGTTGATCTCCTTCATTCTCTGCCTGTATGAAGGTGATTAGATGGTACACACTGTTTTAGGTAATGGCCTAATAGTGTCTTGAATCTTAGTGCAAATCTTTTTAACCTTACCTAAATCTCCAGGAAACTTTGTACAGGTCCTTTTCACTTTCTGTATACTTTCACAAAAATGATTTCTTTCTTCTTTTAGCTTCTGATGAATTATTACTTTTCTAGTATTTAACACAAAAATTAAGAATGATAAAATGAATTTTTCCCAAAATGTTGTCAAGTATTGTAGAAAAACAGTACTGAATTAATGGCTTGTACAATAAATAGCATTATTACCCTTAGGCTTTATTATAGTAAGGAGAAAAAACAATTTTTTAAAAAATACTTTTTTTTGGCATTGTGTATTTCTGATTCCTTTTAATTTTTAATTTGTGAATGAGTTAATGTAAAGCAAATCATTAACTTCTGCCCTGCACTGTGGGAAGCCATTTCATATAAGTCTAATGGGGCCCACTTATCCATGACCAAAATTCAGGAAAAAAAAGATGTTATATTTCCATAAGCTGGTCTCTCTTGGTCTATACCCATCCTAGAGTAAGATCTGCTTCTGAAATAACTTCTCTGATACAGCAAAAATTAGGGGAAAACAAAGAAAATTATAAGGAGTGAAACATTATCATTCTTCAAGGAAAGTAATGATAGTGACCTTGTGAGAATGTTGAAATGTCTTTCAGTTATTAAATACTTTGTAAAGGAGATACAGGAGCCATGTGAAGGAGTCTGTCAGTCTTTCATAAGTACCTGAGAAATTCATTTACTATAGCTGCAAATTCAGGTATTAAGAAGTACTTAGTGTCAATTCTTTTATAAACAGGTTCTAAAGTCCTCTGAAACGATATTTGTCATATTAGTAAATAAAAATTTTAAGGTATGACTCTGAAGAAGAGTGTTTGGCTGGGAGGCCATACCTGCTGTGGGATGTGAAGTTTACATTTTACACTTTTGTGTTGGTTTTCCTGTCCTATAACCTAGGCACATGAACAGAGGTGGATAAATAAAATTACACACTTTAGTGGATGAAAGGGCTGGGAACACAACAGTATTTCACTGACCTTTTGTTTTATGTCACCAGGAACTTTAATTCTTGCTATTTCGTTGTCACTTGCTACTTAAGATTTTCAGACACTACAGAAAAATTACCAAATTTGCTTTTGATTTTATACAAATGATTTTAAAATCTGCTAATTTTCACTTTTTTGTTAAAAATAGGTAAAGTATTAATATTTTCTGCAGAAAGTAGGTCAAGTAAAATTATTTTTGTTAAATACCACTTCTTCTTTTCTGAAAAACTGTAGTCAGCAATATCAAACACAACGAAGGAGAGATTCCAAAGATATTTTTGTGCAATTGAAAGCATAAACAGAGATTTGAGTTGATACCTCTTTGCAAATATGTGGGGGCAGGAGTTAACAATTGGGCCAGTTTTACTTCAGTCCTCATGTAATTAATTTGACTTATTTTTATCCTAAAAAGAAAGGTTTCTTCTTGCTCCTCTGCAATTTTCTAGTATCAAATTTCTTTGAGGGTCTATATTCTGATTAAGTACTGTTTAATTTAGTTTTGAACAAAGGAAAATTAATTACAGCTGTTGCATAAATTCTTTCATAGAGTCCTGGCACCTTGGGAAAAACGTAGAGATCTACTGAAATATCTCTCCTATGACTGGGAACAGCTCAATGCATTATTTTACACAAAATATTTCAGAATGTTATACACCTTTATTACTGCCAGAAATAATGAGTTTTTGTGAACTACACATGTATTAAATGATAACCAGGTGCAGTAAAAATAGCCACTAACCTTTATTTCCCAATGCTAAGCCAGTTAGCATCCACCACATCATCACATTTTACTGCTCCATTGTGAAGAGTGACCTAATTCTGTCTTTTTACCCCTGGTATCTTCTTTTTGTTATGAGATTAGAAATTATGAGGTTTTGTACTAACATAAATGACATTTTGCCCACTCTGTGCTCTGTGATTGTCAGAATGAAGTCTTCTGTAAAGTTTGAAAAAATTGGTAATTACATTTATTAAAAATCCTTGTCTTGCTGTGTAAGCTGTTCAGAATTTATGATGGGAAAAAAGTGAACCTATTTTCTATTCCTGCAAAAATTATGACTTCGTTAATATTTAGTGTTTCTAATATTACCATTGATAAGATATGATCTGCCAAACAAGCACTGAATGCCAGTTTTCCAACTAGTGACTGTACAAAAAGGACCTTGATCTGTGTAAGCCATTGGCCTTCACTCAGGAGGTGTGACTGACCTCATGCTGAATTGCAGCATGGACTGCAAACTGGATTTATAACATTTAGAGAAGGCCATTGAAGAATTATTTCAGTGCAGATGTGAATTCCTCTTGCTTCTTACACAAATGAGTGTTTGGACAGCAGCTGAACTTAGGGGCCATTCCCAACAGTATGTAAAGGTAGGAAAGGTTTTTTTAGGAAAAGCCAAGTCTGACGAAGTAACTATTTTGTTTCATCTTGTATCAGTACGAATTTCCTGAAATCTTATGTTATTGGATGAAGTGTGGTCTTGTCTGTAGTATTAAATTAATAAAAACTGAGTTGAGCAGCTGTGCAACAAGTTTCATGGCCAGTCCTTCCATCCCACACATATCAGACACAGAGATAAATCAACATTTATCAGCTGTATTTAAATTGCATGAGCCTGTTTTTTTCATTTACAGAAAAATGTCAGATTCATGAAATCATATGAAGGAGAGAAGGGGAGAAAAATTTAATTCTTCAAAAAGTAATAGAAAACAGACTGCCACAATTTAACTCTGAACATCAAGCTGTAGCTGTCATATAAACCAAAGCTATGCTTTTAATTTTTATGAACTATGAAGCAAATTCCTGCAGCAAATGACCGGGTTTTGATTAAAGCGTGGCAGGGAAAAAAAGGAAAAAAAGGAAAATCTTTATTTAACAAATGAGAATACTGTGATTTCCTTTACCTAATATGAAACTGAAAAGGTGTTCACTACATTCAGTAAACTCCTCAGATTACTAAACTTTGCAGTTAACAAAGAGTTAAAACAATCTGTTGCTCTTGGCTTCATAGTCAAAAGTGGGTTAAAATGGACTGAGAAAGTTTAGAACAGTTATTGTTTCATCCTCTTTGTTTGCACACTCAGGAAAATCTCATTATAAATGACACATTCAATTCCCTTTTTAAACTTTATCTTCACATAGATGGAAATCAGTAGTGTTATATTGAATTTTTATAAATCCAAGTTAGTGGAATGAGCAAAGTGAGGCTGTAAACCACCTTTTTGTCTGCTTCTGTTCCTTATGAGAAAAACACTGGCAAATGCTGCTTTAGCAATACACAAATGATTTGGTTACCATTATTAAGTTTTGATTGTGTTTAAAATATTAACTGAAATTTAAAATGCCGCAATAAGTAGATATAAAGCAGAAAGTTGTTTACTACCAACTATATGCAAATTATTTTCATTTAATTTTCTGAACTAATTTGGAAAATGTACTAAAGTAATTTGGAGATATTCATTCTCTGAAGGATAATAAAGTATACTGCAATTCATTTTAGAATAGTTTCTAATAATTTTAAAATAGATGGAAATTAATATTCTGGAATTAATTGGTTTTGTCTATTATTTCTACTTAGAAATAATGTATTTCTGTTTTTCTTCAGAATCTAAAGGTTGCTAAGGAAACCACTTCTATTATATCTGTGGGTATTGCACAGAACAGAACTATATATAAGAAAAAAGGGCAAATGTAATTAGAATTACCTCTATTCAGAAAGAATCTTCTCTTTTAATCAGCAAGTGATCCTGTTTTAATTTGTGTGTTTTAATATAACAAAAATTTTACACTGCATACACCTTTCCAGGAGGATTTATGCATAATTAGTGTTTTCAGGTACAAAAAGATCATGTCACAGCAAGAGTTCAATACTGAGCTAAACAAATGGAGACTGGCTAGAGGAGTGGATGAGAAACTAAATTGGAACATCCAGCTGGTCCTGGATTTAAATACAGTCAAATACAGTCATTGTTCCTCTTTGATCAACCCTGCCCAAGCTGAAGTGCTGGACATCATTTGTTAAGAGGCATTGCTCTCTTGGTGGGAATTAAAACTGTTGTTCTGAACACTCAAAGCCTCAAAGTCTGTAACATATCATGTGAAATTACCTTTGAGAGCATGCCCAAGTGATACCTTGGATTAGCTTTTTGCTTTATGGAGAGATCATCTCTTTGGGAAACTACCCACTAAATAAAATGGACTTTGGACTAGACACTTGAACAAATGATGTAATTTGACCTAAAGACAACTGAATTTCAATAGATTATGTAAGATATATTTATATAGATTTAGGGCAGGAATAGAAGAGAGAAGGAATGGGAAGAAAAGATAGCAGTCAGCAAAAGGATTCCAACTACCCACTGGGTAGAAGACTAGATCAGTATGATTACAGTCAGGAATTTTTTAAATGATGATGTCAGTGATGTTTATAAGCATCCTGCTGCCTGACAGTAAATATAAGAGGGGATATGACCAACCTCTTGGTGTTTAGGTAGCTGGCTGTGCAGACCTTCAGAGCACTGCCCACCCTGGCTGTCCATGGAGCCCTCTGGGGTGGGCCCAGGACCCCATTTTGTCCCCTCTCCCAGTCTGTCAGTGGCTGCCCCAGGGGTGTTGGCAGCAGGGCTGGTCTGCAGCTCCCACAGCCAGGAGCCAGGTCCCTGCACAGCCCTGTGGCCTGGCCTGGCTGCTCCTGTCCCCAGGACAGTGCCCAGTGCCCGGGGCTGTGTCTGACCCACGTTCTCCTTACCAGGTCTCATCCACGGCACACAGCTGCTCTCAGCCTCTGGGAATTATTTTTTCCTAAGTTTTCATCCATTTCTGAGTAACATCCTTCTCTGAGTGTCTGTGGTTAATAGTAGAGAGATATGTCAGCTGTTAAACAGCAATTATGCCAGAAGCAAGCAGCAGGTGGCACGAGATCACCTACCCGACCTTCACAGCAGTTTGGGTATCTGCTGAAGTATAACCAAGTTTCAGAAATGATCTGCAAAGCCACATGCCAACACAGAGTTTGAAGACAGGTTATTCCCAGTTATTGTAAACAATTTCTTCAGGATTCCAAGGAGTGGAGGCAACTTTCTCTTTTTAAAAAACATGGTTATGGCTGTAATGTAGTTATAGAGAATTGCTTCTGTAGAGTTAATGTAGCTGCTCAAGTGAATTTAATAAATTCATATGGTCTGGAAGATATAATTTGGGAGATGCTACCTGCAGCTGTGACTCATTTCCCATTAGTTTTCTAGTAGTCATGGGTTTTCTACCCATTGGAAGATATTATTTAGAATTATAGTTGGGTTTAAAATCCTGAGGACTAGGAGCTGTTATTTTGATAGAAGTAGGCCAGGCAGGTGAATAGGGAGTTGTTAGAGGGTAATAAAATTTCTAATTCTCAGTTTTCAAGGTGTTCAGAGACCTTTTCCTATGGATGAGCCCAGTAACAGCTCAAGAGTTTTGTTTACATAGAATGTGGTCCTTGTAGAAATTTTATTTTAAAACTGTTAAGCTCAAAGAGGTCAATGGTGAACAAGAGTTGGTTCATCTAGACAATAGACAAATCCTGAAAACCTTGCCTAACTAGAAATCTGGAGCTCAGATTGTGGCTGGAGTCAAAGCTTTCTTTCTCTGTAAAACTTCAGAAAATTAGGCTTATATATTAAGAGAAAGTCAGTGATGACTATAAAACTGTGTCCAGAAGAAACTTACTTTCAGTTTTCAGTGTTCTTGCTCACCTGAAATAGTAGGTGTAGAGTTAGGGTTAGGACTGGATTCCAGATTGTTGAATTGAAATATGTTCATACTTAGAAAAACCAAACAACACTTCTGTCAACTCGTAAGAAATTTATCTTTAGTTTTTAGAGAACTATTATTATCCTGCTTGTATGACAAGCTATGAAAGCCCACATGAAAGCCTAAAGACTGATGTGAAGGGTCTAGAGAGTTTGTTTACTAACTGCTGAACATCAGTTCATTCTCTATAAGCAAATCACCCCTCAGTGTCAATGCTCTTTTCATCCATTGTTAGTGCTGTGTTGCTTCCCTGAGTGGGATGCTATGAAATGCTGTTGGCAAGATTAGGGTTTGGATCACAACTGCAGGAAGACAGCCTCACCCACACCTCAATGTGCCTTCTGCTGTGTATGAATGAGCACACACAGAGGAAATTACTGTGCAGAATAACACAAACCCAGGGAAATTTCTACACTAGAGACCAGAAACAAAGATTTAAATACTACACCAGGGAATATGTACACTTTCTTCAGTGGCAGGAATCTTGGGTACTGGGCCAAGTCAATCTATAAGAAAATGGAAGTTGAAAGCACTTTCTAAATTGGTCATATAAGGCTTGAAACGAATTGAATGTCATTCATTACCTGTGCTGTTGGCAATCAGATTTTGAAAAATAATGAAATGCCCAGATACAAATATTCCTGGAAAACACATAGCCTTGAAGTAGAAAGATTGTTTGGCAGGTAGCTCAGTAGTACGTACCTCACGAGGCAACAGAAGTCACCTTGAGAACAGATGGAATACCATCAAAGATTAATGGCAAATTTATGATCCCTTTAAGAATAGGAGCCAAATCAAGTCAAATTGAATCATAAATTTGGAGGCTATATAGGATCAGAACATGTAGAAAGTAGACTTATTGCTAAAGTCAATTTGGCTACATGACTAAGAACTGGGAGCATTCTGAAGCGCTGCAGGATGGGTTTTGGGCTACTTTTGCTAATCTCCTTAAGCAATTAAAAGAGAAAGAAGGGAACTGAAACAGAGCATAGCAAAAGCTATAGGCTTTCTAACTTTGAAAAAGAGGCTTTTCTATCTATTGGCTTTGGGAATTTCAGCTAGAATACAGGAGGGCTGTTAAATCTTATGTCACAGCAGAATAACTCTACATACTCTGTGTAGCACTAAGTGCATATTTAACAGCTTATGTGAGAAGCACTGTGGAAGTCTAGACTCTTCTAGTCCTGCAGCACTTAAAGTAACTATTTGTTTTCTCAAGTTAATTGAAAGAAATATTTATTGAGATAAATTTATCTATGAAATACTCATGACTGAGATATAATATTTATTCATAAATATTAATTACAGAATGTATATTATTTCACTAGCAATAAAATTATATTACCTTCAGGTATGTTAAGTCAAAATTGTATCACTTTGTGCTGTCTAGTTAAACTTCTAGCTAAAACTAAAAATTTCAGATGTCAATGTCTTCTAATGTTTTAGGCAGTAGGGAGCCTGTAAACAGTAATAACTGGGGAGGAGAAAGTGAAACAATTAAGCTTAGGAGAGTGTTTTAAGGTTTTGCTTTAGTTACTGCATAAAGGAGAGAAAAAGACTACAACTACAGACTTTGTGGTACAAGTGAACATTTTGCTCTGAATGAGAAATGTTGTAACCAACAGAAATTTTCATGGAAGTGCTGTCTTTGCAGAAACAGAGAAACATGAACAGAGCTGAAGTGATGGCAAGCTGGAAAGAAGATGCAATGAGCTGGAAAGAGGGAACATAAGGATAAAAGTGACAAGAAATATGCCACATTAGAGTAATGATACTGAGATGCTTTAAAGTAATTTCTCTCTTTATTTGAAAACTGCAGGCTCACAAAAGATCCCCCCAATCATCTTGGGGAGAGCTATTCACCAGCATAGAGCTGTGGCTCTGTTTGGCTATTGATTCAATGGGCTGACCCCTTCTGAAATCATGCATCTTGACTCCTACAAATAAGTCAATATTCATGATTCCTGTAGCCATGGAAGGCCTTTAGATAATAAATCTTGTAGGATTTTTGCAAGTTAAGCTGCAGAAATTGAATATCAATGAGCCCAAATTAAAATTTGGTTCTTGGATTTCTATGTTGCTTGTAAAGATACCACCCTTGCTTGGCTGAGTTATCTGCAATTATTTCATGAGCACATGTATCTACAGCTACTCTTGTAGCACCTAAGCAGAGCTAACTTTCATTTCAAAATGCTGGGGAAGAAGGTGACCTTTTCAGTAATTGCATACCTGGCAGAGCATCCAGAAGCGGGACTGAATTTTGTTTCCTCCTTCTCCAGAGGACTTAAACCCTTGTGCTTCCTATGAATGTTCTGATCATCATCAGCACAGATCACCAACAGCTTAGGAAGGTTCACAAGAAGTCATAACATATGCTCAAGCAATAAAACAACTAATGTAATGAGAAGCTCTCCCCTCCTACCACTGGTGTCAAGGCACACTGCAGCAAGAAGCCAAGAGGCATGCAGTTCACAGCAGTGGGTGTGTCCAAACAGCTGCTATGAAACATTTGTCTACAAAACCAGAGGCCAGGATTTCAATCCACGGTCTAGGAATTTCTTACACATTTATATTAGCAGAAGTGAGATTAAAGAATGGAAACATTTGTAAGTTAAGATTATTTTTACTACACAGGTGTAGAGTCAATGGCCACCAGGAAAATAGGGATAGAATATATTTGTATTTCAGTCCAAGTACTTCAAATAAATACCCATTTTTGCTTTGTCAACACCCTAATAATCTCCAGTTGCCTGTATGAGTTCAGTTTAAAACAAGCAATAGAACATTGGTTTATTGGATAAACACAGAGGGGAAAAATTAATATTTTTAATGTAGGTAAAAGAAGTGTGCCCAAGACTGAAAGTTCTAAGTTATTCAAAGAAATCTGTTCACAGCATTTTCTAACATAGTTTTAATTTAATACTTCTTGTGATCTGCTTCAAATTTTGTCTGTTAATTTGTGCTCAAATGAACAATTTTCTAGACAGAGATAAGAACTTCAGATTTCAGAATGCAACTCATCATTAAAGATAATGGACAATTTTCTATGGTAAAGAAGTACATTACAAGAGTAGAGAAGCACTATTGTATTAGAATTTTTTTAAAAACCCAAATTGCATAGATTATGTAAGAGGAGAATGATAAATGGGTACCAAAATCACTGTGTTCCTAACTCTAACTTTTTCTAGATAGTGTTTCAACACACTAAGTATAGACATTATTCAATATTCAAGAAAAGCAGAAAACCAAAATTTATTACATTCTGCAGTAGGAATTAAAATTTCCTAGAACAAGGAATTGGTGAGTATGAGGAATTTTACTTTGATCCATTTCTTCTTATCTTCCTTGAACAAAGCTTTTATCTGGCAGAAAGATCTACACTTATGATACCAGTGCAGGATTCTTCTCTGGTAACATTTCAGCAGCTTCTGTGATTCTTTTAGATTTCTTTTGGTTTTTAACTAGTAAGGAAAATAATTTTTTATTTGCGTAAATGTTAATAATACATTTTTGTGCACTTTAGAAGCAGACAATACTCATCTCAAATTTTCACATGTGAGCATATCTGTTACTATGACCAAGTCACACTGATTTTCATAGCAAAATGTCCCAATGTGGTCAGAAGGGCCTGGACTTTGGCAAAACTGTTAAATGTGATACATTCTACCACTCTCATCATTCAGCAGAAACAATATTACACAGATCTAATTTCTGAAAGTACAGATTTTTTTCAGAAGGTTAGGAGAGTTTCTTATCTTGGTGGGCAGCTTGTAGTAACCCTCTACTAGTGCATTTCCTTTCCTCAATATTACTTCTACTTGTGCATGACTGGTAAGCTATTATGAAATTATAAATACTCAAGAGCATTGACTTTAATATGTGCATTGAGTGTAGGAAAACAATACTACATGTTGTGGGAAGCAATTGCAAAGTTATCTTTTATCCCAAATGCTGCAAAGAACATGTCAGTGAAGCGCTTCAATACATAAAACAAAATGGTATTTTTTTTCCCTCTATTTATATAGCTCTACATTAACTATTCAATACAGTCTTTTAGAAACTGCTCCTCCTCATGTTCCTTCAAAAAACTGAGATATATTTCTTTTTTCTGTAGGCTCATCCTGCCAACTGCCCGACACCATCGCCCAGATGTGCCCCCCACCTCTCCCAGCTTGCAGCTAAGGCAGTGCGTGCACACTGAGCTTTTTATCTGAGCAGCACAGCAGCCTCACCTTCTGTGACTCAGCCAAAAGTGAAGAGCATGTTCTGCATCTCAGGTTTGCTTTTTTTTCAAAAATACATAGCATGGGAATGTTTCCTTTCTGTGGTTTTGGTTAAATACGCAAATAAAAAAATCAAGCGCAATACTAACATGAAAATTATAAATTTGAGCTGTCAAACAGTACCACTATTACATGCCCACGCAATTTTTGTTAATTCTGCTACACTGGCTTTTAAACTTTGACCCTTTATTCCGCAGACAACACTGAGATAAGTGGGGCAGAATGGGAATACGGAATGGGGAGGTATAAATGAGCTGGAACATTTTTTTTCTTCTATTCTAATGTATTCAAGACATAAATCCTGGAACGTGATTGACTGAAGGATGTAAACTAAAAAATAACTAACATAGTAACTTCAAGTGCTGATTACTATACATGTCTATTACATTAAAGCACAGTTGGTTAACAGTTGTGCTCTGCTGCACTGTCATGTGAAATGAACATTATTTTAATTTTACCCCAAGATTTTTTCTAGTGGAAAAGAGTAATTTGATTTCTGAGATCCCATAAACACTGTCAGCTACCCAGAGAAATCCCAATGATGTCAGAGAGAAGAAGAATGTTCAAGAATTTATATTCTCTATAGTATAGATTATGCTGTAGAGGTTACTGTTAAAAGTTTTCCATGTTCCTCGGGCAATTAGGTTCATTACTCCATTTTCAAAGTTTCCTACAAATTTCATCTTGTATATCAATAGATAGGTTAGGTAAAATTCTTAACAAGTTTCTGGACAACTTCTGCAGAAGGCCAACATATGAAAATTATTGACTTCTTACATGGTATTTGTTTAAAAGTTTCCCATGTTATACGTTCCCATATTATACTCACACAAAAAATGCTTCAATTTCCACAGAATCACAGAAGATGCTGAGTTGGAAAAGGACCCACAAAGATCATCGATTCCAACTCCTGGCCCAGACAAGACCATCCCCCAAAATCACACCATGAGTGTGACAACAGTGAAAAACACTTGAACTCTGTCAGGCTTGGAGCTGTGACCACTGCCCTGTTCCAGTGCCTGACCAGCCTGTGAGTGAAGAGCCTTTTCCCAATATCCAATGTAAACCTCCCCTGCACAACTGCAGGCCATTCCCTTGGGTCCTGTCAGGGCCCCCACAGAGCAGAGATCAGTGCCTGCCCCTCCTCTTCCCCTCCTGAGGAAGCTGTAACTGCACTGAGGGCTCCTCTCAGTCTCCCCTTCCCCAGGCTGAACAGACCAAGTGACCTCAGCTGCTCCTCATATGGCTTCCCTTAAGTAGGCTGTGATCATAAAAGTCACAATCTCTGGAATATATGAATTATCCCTTAAATGGTTTGCTACTGACCAAGGCACTTCTACAAAATCACAGTAGGAGGAAAATTATACAGTTGTGCAGTCCCTTCTCAAGCAAAATTTCCAATCAAATGTGTAAAGCTAAGGTCACAATAAAAAGACTTTCCAGCGGTTCACGTACTCCGTGTTGGATGCACAGAAGAAACACTGATCAGATATTCTCAAGAGGTCAAAACAACACAAAAGTTCAGTGGAAAAATTTAGAAAAATTAAGGAACTTTGGCAAAAGATATAGTACAATATCCAACCAACATAAAGCACTTCTCACAGCATTAATTTAGCCCATTCAACTTAGCAAATATTTTTTGATGCTTTGTTACTCAAAATGTTCCAAGAGAAGGGAGTTAGAAGAAGAAAGACAGAAAAGATGCACAAAAGCACACATATAGCTACAGCTCCTGGGTTCAGCAGTGTCAGACAGTGGAAGATAGAGTTAAGAAGTGTGCTGACTGCCTCCTCAGCCTTAAATAGTGGCTGCTCTGGGCCCTCCCCCCAGGTGGGACTTCTGTCATTTGGCCTCTCTAGAGCTGGGTTAGGGCAGGGTGGAGCACTGCTCCTGGTGTGTCAGTGGTTGGCCAGGCTGGGATATGGGCTCCAGTTGGGGTGTGGGGCAGTTCACTGTCTCACCAGGGCACTTTCCCTCCCACACAGGCATCCTAAAATATCTCGAGATATCAATTCCTTCAGTCTCTGACAGCATCTTAACCCAATTTAGAACTATAGATTCAGCAGCATATACCTTATAAATCTAATAAAATACACTGGCTAATGCATAATAGCCAATACAAATATGCTAACAAAATAGAACATTTCATCTGACATCTTAATTTAACTTCATTTTAATTGTTACTGTGTAAGGAAATAGCCTAACCAACCTGAGGGGATTTTATAATGGAGTGACAAGGTCAGTTGACAAAGGAAGAGCTACAGATGCCATTTATCTGGATTTCTGCAAGGCCTTTGACATGGGCCCTCACAACATCCTTCACTCTGTGTTGGAGAGAGAGGGATTTGTTTGGTGGATGAGGAGTTGGTTGGACAGCTGCATCCAGAGGGTAGCAGACAATGGCTCCGAGTCCCAATGGACATCAATGACAAGTGGTGTCCTCCCAGGGCTCCTTGGGACCAGTGGTGTTTTATGTCTTCCTCAGTGATATAGACATTTAGACATGGAAATTTAGTGTGGTCTCCAAAAATTTGCTGATGACACCAAGCTGGGTGGTGCTGTTGCCACACCTGAAGAATGGAATGTGATCTAGAGGGACCTTGACAAGCTTAAGAAGTGAGCCCATGGGAACTGCATGAGGTTTAACAAAGCTAAGTGCAAAGTGCTGTGCTGGGTTGGAGCAATCCCTGCTTTCAGGCTGGGGGATGGGATGAATGGATTGAGAACAGCACTGCAGAGAAGGACTTGGGGGTGCTGGTGGATGAAAGGGTGGCCAAAGGCTGGCAATGTGCACTCACAGCCCACAAAGCCAACCCTATCCTGGGCTGCATCCAGAGCAGTGTGGCCAGCAGGGCAAGGGAGAGGATTCTGCTCCTCTGATCTGCTGTGGTTAGCCTGTCTGGAGTGTTGTGCTCAGCTCTGGGGTCCCCAGCAGAGAAAGGACATGGACTGACTGCAGAAAGTCCAGAAGAAGCTGCCAAGCTGATTAGAAGGATGGAGCACCTCTCCTACAAGAAAAGGAGAACAGGCTGAGAGGATTGTGGTTGTTTGGCCAGGGGAAGAGAAGGCTCTGGAAAGACCTTATTGCTGCCTTTCAGTACTTAAGGGGGGTAAGAAAGATGGGGACAAACTCTTTAGCAGAGCCTGTTGTGTTATGATAAGGGCTAATGTTTTTAAGCTGAAGTAGTGTTGATTTAGTTAGATATAAGAAAGAAGTTTTATCACAATAAGAGTGGTCAAGCACAGGATTGAGTCATTCAGAGAGGTGGTTGATTCCCCATCCCTGGAAATATTCAAGGTTGGATGGAGCTCTGTGCAACCCAATATAGTTGAAGATGTTCCTGCTTGGGTTGGGGAGTAGACCAGATGGTCTTTGAAAGGCCCCCTCCAACTCAAACTATTATTTGAGTCTATAAACTTTAAAGAGTGTAGTTCTTGCATTGAAACAAAATAAAAATAGCTCAAGTCCTGGAAGCAGTGACATAATGCCAAATTACCTATTTCATGAGCATAGCTGCAAATGAAACTGATTTATCAGCACTTGCATTTGAAATGTGCATACATTCTAGAAGCTTGTCATACCTGAAATTAGGTTGAGTTATAGCTCATTCACTGAGAGGCAACATGGATATTGCTGCCTTGTGTGTAGAGATGTCTCTGATTTTATTCTAATTTTCCTTTATTGACCAGTATTCCATACTGTGGCAGAGTCATCAGTCTGTGCTGTTTATTTTTGATCTCATTCCTGTGTATTGATATGCTGGAAAACAATGAATCCCACTGCAACCATTCAGAATTTCCACACCATCTCACCACAATTCAAAGTGCCTTGGAAGTAGAATTTTCCATTTACACCTTAGAGTCCCTCTGGAAAATTATTTTTCCTTGAGATAGAACAAAACTTTCATATTCTTTCTCCAAAGACAGAATAAGTGAATGCATAGATATTGTGATGGGTTTTGCACTCTCTTTTGGTTACTGCAAAAAACATTCAAGTTAATAGAAATGCCTTACATTTTCTCTAGGGTTATAAGCTGCTAGACCATGTTTTCCATTCAAGATGTATTTTCAGTATGACAAATTGATTTCATTCATTTTCTTTTTGTTTGGTCTGAACCAGAGTGCTAAAAGTACTAAAAATGATGGCCTCATTCTGTTTTGTTTTGGTTTTTTTTCAATACTGAGTCAAACTTATAGAATTTAGGCAAGCCAATTCATCTACTCAAAGCAGAAGGACTTCTGCTCTCATATGAAACAAATAATTGGTTCTTATTGCATGATTTGAATAACAAAACACTGTTAAAAGCAATTTATTTGGAAACAGTATAGCTGGCTTTGCCATGCTGTCATTTTGTGACATATCCTCTGTGCTGTATTCCAGAAGCCTAACAACCTTTTTTTGTCTCATGTTGCTCTCTAAATATTCAAATACATCCAACAGGAATGATCCAATAGGAATTTATAAGTATTTTTCTGCATTCAAGCAAATTAGCTTCATTTCACAGATAAGGAAACACAGCAGGTAAGACTTGTCAGGGTTCACTACAGAAATTAGTAAATGAGTCCAGGTTGAAACTGTAGCACTGTTAGATTATAATTTTGTTAGTCAGAGGACTTAATTAGTAAGATATGCAAATATAAGCAAGGTATCTGTTTACTTTTGGTGCATTAATAAGACATATTTTGATAGTGAGTAATCCAGGTAAAAAGTAATATTCAGAAAGAAAAAAACAATGATTTTGGTGATTTGGGAATTACTGTTACAGAGATGTAATTTTCCAATGCATTTAGACCTAAAATTACTTGTAATTTCAATACCTATTACTGATACATCTGACATAAATGAAGATTTTACTGCATTCTCTGTTATATGTTTATGTATATGTGACTTCATGGGTTGTTAAACTTTTACACCTATTCCAGAATTCAATTTCTTCAAAAATACATGATAATGCACAATTATAATGATGTTCCAAGTTTGAATCAGCATATTGCAGGCAGTTATGGCAACAGATTACCTGTGACTGAAGCAGAATTGAGATTAATATCTATGCTGCATTTTCTAAGTAGTATGTAAAATGCCTAAAACAGGATTTGAATACTGAAACCAGAGAGGTTTTTTAGCTTTCTTTGCAGTGACAGCTCTATACAACTTGAAGCAAAAAAAAACAAACCCAAAAAACAAACAAACAAACAAAAAAACCCCACCTGCATGCATCTTTTTTAAGAAAAAGTAGTAGTTAATGTAGTTAATCTTGAGGCCTGCAAGATTATTATGA
The DNA here is from genome assembly GCF_051311805.1 of Agelaius phoeniceus. Taxonomy (NCBI): domain Eukaryota; kingdom Metazoa; phylum Chordata; class Aves; order Passeriformes; family Icteridae; genus Agelaius; species Agelaius phoeniceus. Next base: position 57,268,219 of record NC_135268.1, read on the forward strand.
AAATAACAAATTTCACTTAATATTTTTCATGGTATAAAAACAATAACACCTGTATTTTTATTTGCTCTATTAACAGAATTTTTTCACATACAGAAAAGCTGTTTACAAGGAAATCTTTTATATTGAACTTCTTGTTTATTTTCTGTTTTCTTTTTTTTTTTACTCTCAGAATATAATCAGATATGATGGTAATGAAGATTTTGCTTCCTGGATAGTGATTTCTTTTCATGGACTTAGCTTATGCTGTATGATTCTGTTGCACAGAGGCATATTTTAAACACATACTGAATCTGCTCTTAGCATAAAGCAATTTTTCAAAGAGTTCCTCTTGCCTTGTCTGAACTGACTGGAAAGTGCATTGTGGATCTCTGGCTCAGTAATTGATGGACACTATTAGGTCTTCCCTTCAGGAGGCTGCATCAAAACTTCCCCCTCAAGCAGTATTCTGACACCTGTGCTTTTATGTTTGACAATCTTGCTAAACAACAAATAATAAGTTTCATGCTATTTTTTAAGATCTGTTGTCTGTCTCATACATTTTTGAAATGCTGCAGTCTTTTGGAGATGGAATGACTGTGAGCTCGAGTTCCTTCTAACTTTTTTAGACTGTTTCCTAATGTCATGAATCCAGGTACCTGACACTTTTTGTTTATTAGTGAAATACAACCTCCATCTGCCACCTAAGATACACTTGAATGATGAAATATTTGGTTAAAGCTGGGCACTGGATGAAGGTTAATTAGCAGATGAATGTCATCCACTGTTTGGAGGCCTCTGAAGGACTGGAAGTTTCCTGAAGGAGAAAGTTCATGCATAATTTGCTACTCAGGTAAGAATCTCGGAATTGACACTAGCTACCTTATTAGTGTTTGAGGTTCAGGGAATGATATTAGGAAATAATACACTTCTTTTTTCAGCATTGTATTTTAGCCATTGTCTAGTCTAGACTATTTTCCCTGTGATTTTCAGGTTTGGTGACTTTAGTCTAATGACAGTACTATGGCAGATGACGCTCTGTGTTTCCTCTGCTTTAATCACAGTGTGAAAGTCTACTGAGAATATGTCCCTGAATATGAGTAAAAAAATCCAACCAACAAAAAAAGCCTTCAAGCATATTCTGTTATTCCTTACTGTCGTTGGCAGTTTCATACCTATCAGTCAGCTATCATAAAAATACCAAGGCTGCTACTTCAAAGTGAAAATTGAACATAGAATCCTAAAATATGAATTTTAGAATATTATAATACAAAGCAAAGGTTAAAGAATAAAGCATCAGGAACTCTTGATAATGCCAGTTTGTAAAATATAGTCTTCCAATAATGTGTCTTATACATTTATTGTTTTGGAATAAATTACAAAAAAAATTATCTCTCTTGTTAGGTGTCTAAGTTAAGTTTGCATTTGCACATATCCAAGAATTCTTGCTTTTCTTCTGATCACTACAGCACTTGTCTTCTAGTGTTTTGGTAATGAGAATGCAAGAAATGGTAGTTTGAGCTCTGTGTGGTACAGTGTGATGCTGTGCAGAAAGACTGTAACACAGCCCCATCCCCAGCTGAGGTGTCAGGTGGGTCCTGTAGTAGCAATATACTTAGGAACAGTTTTGTGACTTTAAAAGCTGTGCTGCTGTGTAGCCAGAATGAGCTTGTGGGCTGCTCTTCTACTGGTTTGCTGATAAATTCTGTCAATACAACAAGATCCATGTGGCCAGACAGCCTTTTTGTCTTTGCCTGTTAGTCAGTACCACGGGAGGAGGAAAGCTTGATGAGTCCTGGCAGCTGAAGAGCCTAGTTGCTGGTTTACCACCAGCTTGCCCGATTTTCAACCCTAATACACTTTGCCATTGTTTATAAAACTTGTTTACTAGCTAAATTTATGTCTTGCACAATTCTGTTGCCTGGTGCTTGTCCTGATCTCCCCATCTAATCTTTGTTTTTCTAGAATTTGGCACAGTGCCTGGCAGCATTTGCTGTGTAGACCTTTGACTTTGTAGAATCAATTTGTTCCCCCTTTCCTGACCTTACTTGCCATGGCCATGGTAGCAGCTTCCCATCTCCATTTCTGATTCTTTTTTTTTTTTTTTTGTCAGTTTGTGCCCTAGCAGTATTAAATTTATGCATATGCCATTTTAAAAGTTATTTATTCTGTAATCTGTCCTTCTGTTTCTCCTGCTAAAATAGGATTGAGGAGACAAAATGTTCTAACAAATTTTAAAGAACACAAACCAGTAATTTAATATATGATTCAACAGTTCAGTCATAACCTCTCTCCATTTAAAGAAAAAAAAGTCATATACAGTAGGTAGCTTAGATCAGGTCATCCCTATCAAGTGAGTGGCAGTATTTTCTTTATATCACTATCATTCCTAAAACAGGCTTTGTTGGGTGGTATTCAGAAGAAGTTCTAAAGTCTGCTTTATGGAAAAATACTTGCTTTTTCTAGAGACTGGCTGTTACTTCTGTGAGAGAACTGAGGTACTTTATGTGACAAGAAGATATGATGACTAATCATGTGCCTTCAGGCTCAAATGAGAAAAGAATACTATGAAGTTAACAAGCATTAACTTTCATGCTAATGAACCAGTTAATATTTCCACTATATAACCTAAGATAGCTCTAGGTGCATGGACCAAGTCCTACTAAAGAAGCACTTGGTGTGTATATATATGGTCATCCACACTCCCTCTTGGCCCTGAATGTATGGGCTTTCTTGCTGGTTCCTCTGAAAATAAAGCCTGCCATGATTTCCAGAGTGTTTTAACCTTAGTGGGAGGGAAGTGAAGCAGAAGTGAACTGTCTTTGTGGTCTGTCCCTTGCTGACATCCCTCAAAGCCAGTCTGAAGCTGTAAGTAGGGATTCTCTTTCAGTGGTAGCTTCCCTTTAAAGCTGGGAGTAATAGAGCAGAGAAATGTTGGAAAGTTGTCAGTAGCTAAGGCTGTCTGCTTTTGTACTACTGGTTGAAAGGGCAAAGAGTTAATTCTTCTCTTATAATTCTGATTAGGTAATTAGATCGTTCACATAACCTTTACACATGATTTCAGGAATTGGAAAATTGCTGTGGCCCTTTCCTAGCTTTGGTTTCCTGAGTTTTCCTATGATTCCCTGGTTTTCCATCCCTTGCTCCTTCCAGGGTCTCTGTCACCTCTGGGAATTATTGTATGGATCCTTTGCATTTCTTCAGTCAATATATGGCCTTATGTTGCTGAAACTAACCTAGGTTGAAAGTAGTTAGTCACTCAACTGACTCAATGAATCATTTACTGTACAAATCTGCTTCTTTAATAATTAAATGGGAATTGTGTTGCAGAAAAACAATCACACTGCTCTATAATCTGCTCCCCAACCCCAATTTTCTCATGTAGGAAAATGAAGATGTGTAGGAAAGTTATTCTGTGTGACCACTAAAAAGAAAGACCTCATATGGAGTGGTGTAAACCCCAGATCATCAAGCCCTGGTATTTCCAGGAGAAAAGGATGTGTAAGCATTAAAGCTGGCAATTTAGGATCAAGTGTGATTCTTACACCAAAAGAGTGTGAATCTAGAGTTGGGGGAGCTGATCCAAGCTGAGTAACTGATAGAGAATAGGACCTATGAACCTTCTTTGTAGAAACCTCCCAAAACAAGAAGCAGTGAGGAAAGTCTATATTTACTGTATCTTCCAAGCTAACTCTTAGATAAATTGATTTTCTTCAGCACCACCTACAACTGTACCTTGTACATGCATTTCAGTCAGCTCAATCTTGTAGGAAGAATAGCTAGGATTCACATGCATAACAATCTAATTGCTTCTCTTCTTTTGTATCTTGTGGAAATGTAAAGATTCATGGATGCTAATGAACTGCATCTCTCAAATCTCAGAAGAAAGCAGTGCCACAGTTAGTACTCTCATAAACTATGTCATAGAGGTTATGATACTCTTTCTTCCAGCAACATCTTTATATTCAGATCAGTTTTGTCTTTTACTTATTCAAAATGAAGGTTACTATCTCTTACAGTTGTTGAGAAGAGCATGAAAGTATGAAAGCATTATTTCTTTGTGCAATAATGATGTCCAAGTGGAAACAAAAATGAATTTCAGGCTTACAGTTTCAGACATTGCCACATATTGTTGACAGAAAGGAGGTAATAACTTCATATTTTTGGATGTCCATAATGGCAATACTCATTACTAAATTTGTAATGTTCATATTAGTTATTTGACATTCAGTGTTCATTAATAAATGAACACATTGGGGCAGGAATAGCATATTTGAGAATTGAACTTCTTAATCTTAAGATCCAGACCAAGGAAAAATATGATATGTATATAATTACTGAAAGCCAGAAAGGGTAATATGAGTAAGAATTTGATGCTATAGGGTAAGCAAACTGATGGTAGCCTGTAAAATGCATGTATGGAGGAGTAAAGTGTTTGAAATGGGAAGACTAAGAAGTACAACTTCATAAGTACAACAATTTAAACTGACTTACTAGTATGCTGCATGACAATGGCTCCAGTTCAGAACATACAAACTCATAACCTCTAGACAAATTTGAATTTTTTTAAATTATGAAAATGAAATTAAGTATCTATTACCAATGCGCTGACCTAATCTGCAGCAATTAGAATTCTACAGAACAAAGTAATTAAGAGAGAGAATTCCACCTTTTAGCCTAGTCTGGTGGATCAATTCAGGTGGATGGGAAAGCTTATAAAAGAAGTTAAGAGACCAAAGTCTGCCCTATAGATTTAATAATAAATACAAATATGAGCAGTGACATTACTTTATACTCTACTTCAGTCATTAATTCATCAAGCGCATATGGGAGGCTGTAGAAAAAAAAAAAAGCAAACAGGTTCTGCTTCAGCATGAAGAAAACACACAGCTTTATATTTGCATCTCCAAATCCAGATGAAAGAAGATTACATTGTTCTCTTTTGGCAGGAGCTGTGACACAAATAAATGCAATTTGGCTGAGAATCAAGATGACATTGTGTGAGCTCACTGCTGAAATAAGTGGACATAAGGTAGATACATTTCTGCATCTTTCATCCAGGATGTATATCTGCCCTTAGCTGACTTGGGTCATTGGCTGTAAGGTTGACTGTAGCAGCTTCTTGAACATTAAGCTGCAAAAGTACCTTCCTCTGATGCTCAGAGACTATTTCTTTTTGATGTGAAATTTCCATTGGTGATATGATGAACTTGGCATGAATTATCTTCTAAAATCCCTCCAGAAACTAAAGCTTGTTAGTTTGGTGACCAGATTCTTCATTCAGCTGCCTATTTCCTATAGGCATATGAAATATTTTTTATTTGAATGACACTATTCTCAAGTTTTCAGAAATATTCAGTGGAATGAAGTCATCATTAACCATAAATGTCCTAACCTCACCTTCATGACTCTCTTCAATATTTTTATCTGTGATCAGTGAAGGCAACTGAATATATTTTGGCTGATGGAATTTAGGAGACTGGTAGAACAGTTTATACTTGGAAGGAAAACTGATGTGATTAATCTTTGTCATTAATCAAGTATTTTGGCTTTCAGGACAGATTGTAAGACTCCCTCCATCAATGTAAGGGGACAGGTGTGGGCAAAAAATTTATACTGTGACTATTCAAACAATTCTATTTGAATTTCATTACAGCTATATCCTTTTTTAATAATTTCTTCCTTGTTTATTGAGCTGATAAATATCTATTAATGTGGATGGTCCTTCAGTAAAAGAATTAAAAATAGCCAACAAATAAAATGAGTCAAAAAATACCTTTGTACTGGACCTAGTACACTTGTTTCAAGTGAACCTTGCATTCTTATGGATAAGGTTTTGAGCCAAGGAGCTGTAGTACTGTGTCATTTAGATGTGACAACAATATGTGGAAAACTTGGAGTAAGAATTAAGATTAGTTGATGCGGAAAATTTGAAACAGAAGTGAAGCAAGAGAGCTGGTCTTAAGGGCTTCAGAGGAGAGATTTCCATGACAACAGAATACTCAGGTATGCAAATTAAGAAACAAAGCATCTTAGAAAATAATCAGGAAATACATCTCTGTTTCATAGAATAAAACCTGCACAATTAAGAAGCGCGAGTTCTGTAGGAGAAATGGGGATAGAGAGCTGAGAAAGTAGGGCCATTTCTGGCCAAATTCCCTTCTCAATTAAATCAATACTATTCTTTTAATCATGCGGCCATAAGGATATATACAGAAAAAAAATATACCTCAAGATTTATAGCAATGTTGTGCTGTGACAAAAGCTTTAGATTGTCTTCAGCAGTTATCTATGAAGCAGCTAAAATAAACACTTTAATGATGAATATTCCACTGACCGCTTCATAAAACTGTTCCATTTGCCTACCTTAGAAAATTTTCCCTAAATTTTGACTTCTTTGCTCCAACCTAAGTGTCTTTCTTTTGCTGCACTGCCATTAGCCATAGACAACAATTGATCACTGTCTTCCTTGGAGCAACCATTTAAATGTGAAAGACTTCTATCATGTCCTGCAAGTTTTCATGATATTATATACAGGGATAAATGTAGACTGTAGAGGCTCTTATTATTATATATATTGTGTTATGTAATCTCTGCATGAGCATTGTAGGTCTTTTCCTGTGACTCATGCTGTATTATGAATTTGGTCTTCTATTCACGAGTTTTACTTGTTAATAAAAGGAAATCATATATATATGATTTATATTCATAGAGCTCTGTTATCACAGGCGTCCCATCAGAGTTATCAAGCTTTGCCTCAAAACATTTATTTTGCCTTTCCTCCCATCCATTTTGGAAGGGCATCCCAGTGCTTGAATTCTTAATGCTTAGCAACTTTTGTTAAATATACAACCTAAATTTATAGATTATACAATTTGCTCTGCCTCCCACATTGACATTTAGCCGAAAGAGCTTTTTTATTCTTTCACTTTTTTTACCTGTCTGATGTATTTATATAGCAACCATATCCCTCTTGGAGCTTTTTATATGAGGATGAATGATCTCTTTTGGTCTCCCCATATAGACTGGGCTCTTTCAAAAAAGAATATCGTTGCCATTAAAGAGAGAATTTGGCCTTTATCTCTTTATTTAGATGCACTAATAATAGATGAGATTACTGTCTTTCCATATATCCATCAATGAATCACTCGTGCCATAAATCTAGAGGAAATATCATAGGAACAAAATGCTTTAAAACATTTAGAAATTTTAAAATTTTGTGTTAGGAAATATTGTTTGATATTCTATGGACTGGCTTTTGAGTTAGCTAAGATTCCCTGCACTTTTATTCTTAAAGTCCTGTCATCTGGAAACTTGGTGGATATGGATTTAAAAATGGAAAATATGAAAAACTGTATTCAGTTAGATCCTGTCGTTGGCTGTACTGAGCACTACAGCTCTGTGATCTCACAAGCTGAACATAAAAGCCATTATCCTTTCTGCTGTTACTCAGTTTTTCATGAGAAATGATGTGTGAGGTAAATAAGAAAGGGAAAAAGAAATGGAGGGGAGACAGAGAAGTGGAGGGAGATAAGGATTTACTGGAGCAGAGTGCAGAATTACCTGATGAGAATGGAGGACGAAAAGCCATAGGAAGCCAACATACAGCTGAATGTAAAACTGCCAAAAAAGTGTTGAGAAATCATTCTACCATAAACTGCCTGTCTGGGCACTCTCCTACACTAGGGTCAGCTCAGGGGGTTTTATTGCTATTTTTTGTTTAGGTTTTTTTTTTGTCTGTCTCTTTGGAGCCTAGGACAGATCACTAAGCAGGTATTTCACATTAGATTGTAAAGCCTATCTATGATCTATATTATATAAAACACTATAGATTTTCCCCACAAGAACATAGATTAGATGCAGTGTAATTACCCAATATTTTTCTTCAACCTACACTTGTCTAATGCATTGTTTTTCAGCTGTGTCTTCTGAAGTTGGTTACATTTCAGCAGCAGATGAATTTGCTCCCAATACTCTTCTATTCTTAAAAACTACAAAGATATTATTTAATGTAAAGTTGATGGAAATATAGAACCTTATATTGACTCAGGTTTACTAGTGAGATAACTTTAGTGACAGTCTAATAATGACAACAAACAATTAGACAACAATTTAGATTAAATGATACAGATATGATACAGATTTAGATTAAATGATACAAATTATGTCTAGGAAGTCTTCAAGCAGCACAACAAAGTTGAGTTGAATATTACATGTGGTTTTTTTCAATATAACTTTGCCTGAGTTTGTAATGACTTTCTTCTAAAATATCTGCAGTGTGGCTATTATAAACTATGAATCACAGTTGAAATGAGGTATAAACTCACAACAGTCTCACAAATCAAACCTCAAATATCTAAATACTGGCATTTAGCAATGAAGCCACTCCAGTCATCTGGATCAAACTGAAGTGAAGCCAGTAAAGAAAGATGCAACAGTAGAAAAACAGAGGGAAAGAAAAACAAAAAAAGGGTGGATCTTAGGATCGTAGTTCTGAAGGAATAAAAGGTACTTATTTCACACCAACACTGAATGACGGGTGAGCCCTACTTACTCCCCTAAGGACTTTTTAAATGCCTCAACAAAGAAATCAATCCATATCTTGACTGTTTGACATATGGAGATAATATTAAAATTGGAATAAATAATTTTTTTTTCTTCTTTTATAATGTTGCTAAATAATGTTGCTAAATAATGTTATCTTCTTTTTTTTTGCTGCCACATATGGACTCTGATGTGTTACTCATTCACAGTAAATCAAATTGCTTTTAATCCTTGCAGAACTTACTACAAAATGTTATTACAAGAAACAAATTAAGTTTCAAGGAAAGGAGGCTCTCACATTTTCTTCTTACTTATTTAATAACAAGTTCTAGCAATACTAAAAGCCAGTTTTTGACAAGTTCAAGGGCTGGCCTTCATTGTTGCTTGATATTTATTCCTGTATAAGGATGAGGATACATGGTACACAATGTTCCTTTAACAGGCAGAAAAATCAGAATATTCAAGATTACTCTTTCTGAAAGCTCTCTAAAACTAGACTGTGCTAATAGGAAATCTTGACTATCAAAGCTCCAGTGTTTTAGGGAAGAGTAGTTTGTTAGAACTCTGTGCTACCTTTCCTACGCCTACAATTTCATTTTGCATTTTGACTTCTCCCATATATGCTCTGTGCTGGGTCAACTCTGTCTGCTGGAGCCAAGTATCTGCAGACCTGCTTGCTTAACCTAGTGGGACAGGGGAGAAAATCACAAGAACTTGTGGGTTAAAAGAAATAGAGAAAAAACATTCAGCAGTTACTATCTTGACCAAAACAGACTTGGACAGTTTACCTTAATGTATTAAAAATTTTAATTACTGACTTGGGCACAGCAAAGTAAAGAAGAAAACCATCTAATAAGGAAAGCACTTTGTCCCCCTTTCCAGGCTCATGTTTACTCCAGTCACTTTTTTCCCTTCTTTGTTCATACTGCAGGTAGTGAACACTCTCTTTTCAAGAGCTGCTCCTTCATTCTTACTTGTTTCCTCTGTTCTGGCCTGGGTTTATCCATGGGTAGTAGTATGATGGTGTGTGATGGTGTATCGTGGTGTATGATGGTGTATAATGGTGTATTGTGGTGTGTCATGGTGTGTGATGGTGTGTCATGGTGTTATGGGGGTGTGTCACGGTGTATGATGGTGTGTCATGGTGTATGATGGTGTATGATGGTGTGTCACGGTGTATGATGGTGTATGATGGTGTGTCATGGTGCATGATGGTGTATGATGGTGTATGATGGTGTGTCATGGTGTATGATGGTGTATGATGGTGTGTCACGGTGTATGACGGTGTGTCATGGTGTATGATGGTGTATGATTGTGTATCATGGTGTGTCATGGTGTATGATGGTGTATGACGGTGTGTCATGGTGTGTCACGGTGTATGATGGTGTGTCACGGTGTGTCACAGTGTATGATGGTGTATGATGGTGTGTCACGGTGTGTCACGGTGTATGATGGTGTATGACGGTGTATGACGGTGTGTCATGGTGTATGATGATGTGTCATGGTGTATGACGGTGTATGACGGTGTATGACGGTGTGTTACAGTGTGTCACAGTGTATGATGGTGTATGACACTGTATGATGGTGTATCACGGTGTGTCATGGTGTATGATGGTGTGTCACGGTGTATGATGGTTTGTCATGGTGTATCATGGTGTGTCACGGTGTATGACGGTGTATGATGGTGTATCACAGTGTGTCACGGTGTATGATGGTGTGTCCTGGTGTATGTCCTCCAGCATGGGTCCTCCATGGGCCTCAGTTCCTTTGGGAGGGCTCCACCATGGAGCACCTCCCCTTTCCTCTGTCCTTGGCACTGCTGCTCTCACTTCCCCTTCCTCAGTATTTTGTGCCCTTTCTTAAATAAATTTCCCTTGAGGTGCCAGTGAGTTGGCTGATGGAGTCAGCTGTGGCACGTGGTGGATCTGCTGGGACATTGTCTGGAGCCAGCTGCCTGGCACAGAGGCCAGCCTGCAGCCCCACCACAGCAGCTTGGCTCCCCCCCTCCCTCAACAGGGGGACAGAGCACTCAGAGCTTCAGACACTTCTCATTTTTCCCAAGTACTTTATCACAGACATGAAATATTTGAGTACGGCCAAATTACTGTTCATTTTTTGTGATACAGAATGAACACAAATTTTTTTAAGGATACATTATTACACTGAATGACTCAAAACTAAATGAAATACACTTCTGAGAACAAAAATACTCTTAAAATATATCATAGAGTGAAGAACGGTTTCTTTCTCATTTCTGAATAAAAAATAGCAAAATTAACTTTTATTAGTTTTTGGAGAAGAAAGAATATTTTTCCTAGAAGTAAGTGACAGACTGATTTAGCTGTTGGGTTTCCTTTTTCCTTTTGAAAAACATTGTGAGTGACATGCAGTCACAAAGTATAACCTAATGATGAATTCTTCTGGGTATCAAGAAATCTCCCACCTAGAGAGCCATTCTCTAGCAGAGGAGTACTGCCAAAATAAATGGCTTCTCTGGAGGCCTAGAAAGTAACGTGGATGTGTTGGATATTTTGCAGCTTCTATTTGTTCTATTCAAATTTTTAATTATATATTATTCAGTTTCTTAGTGCTGATACAATTTAAGTAGCTGAACTACTGTGTTAACCTTGGCAGATGTCCCAAGACTAGTGGGGGAGCAGAGGGGACTAAAAGGACTGAATATTTGGGTATTGCTGTACATTTTCTGGGTCTGAGGCTTTTCTCATCTACACCAAGAAGTAGAAAAAAACCCCAAGTCCTCCCTGTTAGGAACATGCTACTACTAGAAATCCTGCTGGTTATTTTTTATTCACCAATGATTTGATTTTCTCTTTTGGAAGAAAATGCCTCCTTTATCATTATTTTAGCATCATGATTTAACACTTAATTTCACATATTACATCTTTTAAACAGATGTGGAAATCTGAACTTAATTTGGACACACTAAATCACAATTAAGTCTTTCCAGTTAGTTTACATTTGAATGTAAACAGGAGGCAAATAGGAATATGCTTATCCAGACTCTAATTTAAAAATTAGATAGAAACTACATCACCTACTTCAAGAAGAAATTAAAATTTTATCACAAGGCACTGGAAAAAAATCTTCAGCTATACATGTAGCACTAAACACATGCTCAAGGTATTTTTAGTATTTAGCTCCAAAAGATATATTTGAAACAAATGATGAAGAAAGGAAGTCGTTATATATTTTGAAAAGTAGAAACTAGAATGAAACTCTATATTTGTTGAAATACAATTATATGTTGAAATGTAATTATATAGAAGGAATGAAATCACAGCTGATGTCAATTTTAACTGGATGTTATATAGAGCAGATACTTGGGCTTGACATGTTAATTGGAGGAAACTTAATCAGGTTTGGTAAACAATAAAGAATTTGCCCTTTAAAGCAAATTTGGCAAAATTCCCCATTGTGACACAAACATTTTGCTTTACACAGAATATCAAAATGACACCAGTGTTTGTAAGAGAAATATTTAAAACTCAAGAGAACAAAAAGGAAGGAGTATGCAGAGGAAATGACTTGGAACCAGGCCCATCAAGAAGAACAGGAGACAAAGTGCAAATGGGTGGAAACAAGAAGAGCAAGCATAAAAATAAAGCAGATGAGATTGAGAGAAACATGCAGATTTATGGAGACAGTTCAGTTTATTTGGGTCGCTTTCTTTTTCCTTTGCCTCAGACACAATTCATCTTTGAATTGACACACACCACCTTATCTGTAAAAACCTGGTAGGCACTTCTGGCACGTCTGTTTCATGTTGTGCTGTATACCTGTAATTCATTCTAAGACACAAGATGAATGTATGGGTATTCTTGATGTATTACTACCATTCCTGCCTTAGTTCAATCTGTCATGGCCAGCTGCTCCCGTATATTTAGAGGTGTTTTGTAACTCACAGAGTTCTGATACAATGTTGGTGTAGAGCAAAGGGAAGTGACTATTGTAAATATGAATTGCTTCACTCTGAAAACTGTGTATATGTAATGAGAAGGGTTCACTCTGAATTGTGATAAATTGGAATTTTCTGTAAGGTTAGCTTCAAAGTAAGCTCAAATCCTGATAATGAGATAAAATCCTGATCTCTGTTCTTACTACTTTGAATTTCTTTGATAAGGAGAGCCATATCCTGACTACTTGAGGATTCACCTTATGGAAGGGAAATATTTTGAGGGTATATGACAAATACAGTGTTCTGAATCCTGTCTCTCCACAGCCTTACCTCAACCTCCGTCAGTGAATGTATTTTTGTCAAAAAATAACACTTGGCAAAAGCTACCCGACATTGTGTTGCTCTTGGCAAGCATTACACTACACTGTGGTTTCTCTGTCCGTTCAAAACTTCAGTCATTCCATCATTTTGGGGTTGAATCAGACATAAGTTCATCCCATTGAATAAAAGGAGATATAAATCCTTTCCTAAAGTATTGGCTGGCAATGCGACATAGGAATTACTCCTTTATCTTTCAGCTTATAAGAATCTTAATAATACAAGGTTCAAGAAATAATATGAAATAAGATGTCAAAACTAAGGTATTGGGTAGCTAAGCCTATAACCCTTATGTGCCTTGAAAAGAATTACTATAATTTTTTGGGGCTGAACATAATGAGAAGGAGAACTGGGATTTCTGAAACACGTCATTATTCATGCAGGGATAGACGGAATTGTAAAGACTGAAAAATTAACTGTGTAAAATTGAACTGGGAGAACTATCATTATTGAAGCATTTTCTAATGGTATGTCATGTGTCATAGTAGACTTTGATAAATTAGAGGTGTTCAGAAGGTGTCTTAAAATGCCCTTTCCAAAATGTACTCTGGGGCTTAGGGAGTGCTCCCAGTCTGTGCTAGCCTGACGGAGGTGTCCGAGGGGCGCAGCTGCGATGGGAGCTCCCCTGCGCCCGGAGCGGTGCGTGTCCGGGGCAGCCTGCGGCTAACAGGTGATGCGGGCACCGCCGCTGTGCGGCCCGGCCCTGCCGGACCCCGGCCCGGGGCAGTCCCCACGGCCGCCCCGCTCCGAGCCGCTCCGGGGCGCAGGTGCCGGCCCAGCCCCGCGGCGGCAGCGGCCCCGGGGCAGCTCGGGGGGGGAGGTAAGCGAGCCCAAGCCCTCCGTGTCCCGGCAGGGAAGGGGTCGCGGCCGCGGCCCCGCCGGAGCCCCGCGCCGAGCCCGCCCCGCGCCGCGCGGGTGGCGGGGGAGGCGCCGCCGCCGAGGCGGGGCCGCGCTCCCGTACCCGCTCCCGCTCCCTCTCCCTCTCCGCTCCGCCGCTCCCAGCCCCGCTCCCGCTCCCATCCCGCTCCGCTCCGCCGTGCCCAGCCCCGCTCCCGCTCCGCTCCGCTCCGGCGCGGCCCCGCTGCGGCGGTGCTGCCGCGCTTTCCCGCCGCGGCTCCGGGCGCCTCCCGGCATGGACGTGAGGCGAGTGGAGAGCATCTCGGCGCAGCTGGAGGAGGCCAGCTCCACAGGCGGTAGGACGCGGGCAGCGCGGGGACGCGAGGCTGCTCCTCTGAGTTAATCCGGGCTCTCGTCCCCTCTCCTCTGGGCAGCAAGTCTGGCAACTTGGCTGGGGCGGGGAGGGGGAGCTGCCTGCCCGCTGGCGAGGGGCGAGCGCACCCGCGGGCAAATGTGTGAGTGTCTGTGGGGACAGTAAGCAAACGCTTCGTGCCTGGGATCTCGGGCTGAGAAGCGTTTGGAGGCTTCGCGAATCCCGCCCTAAGCTGCCTGCTCTGACCTAACTGGTACTTTTGCCTTTGCTGAAACGACTTGGGGCTGGGAATGAACCTCCAGGGCACATCCTCTCTGGTTACCAACTCCTGGAGGTAATTTTGGTCAGGACCCCTTACACCTTCCTGCTTTGGTCTCCATTGCACCTCTCTGATGCCTAAGTGGCAGCTATTTGATGGAGACCACCTTCTTCTTTGGTGCCTTTCTTTCTTTGTACTTCACATTGCAGTTACACATTCACCTGAGAAAGGCTACAGGATAACTTGTATTTTGGGGAGGAAAAAAACATGTCTTGCTATCCTCCACAGGGATTTTGGCTCCTGGAGTCTTAAGAGTTTTTCCCCAGTTATTTAAAAATGAAACTTGGGTGCAGTGTGTGTAAGTGTTGCCGAGAAAGGTGTTCAGCTCAAGCCAGCTGGATAAGCAGAGGATAGTTGGACAGTTAATGAAAAACTTTGCCGAACAGGCAGTCAAAAACAGGGAAAACTTAATTTCTTAGAAAAGGTATTTCTTGCTTTGCAGCTAGATTTCTCATGAGCAGTGATGCCAGTGTAGAATAGTAGCCTTACCAACAAGTTGTTGGAAAGACTCAGTGCAATCCCACCATTTGCTTGATTTCTAATGCTTCAGAATGCATCTCCTGCTTGCTTGAAGAGGTTCACAGCCATGTGTTCCCTGCTGGATTGTACCTGGTTTTTCTCTTTTTTTAATGTCCTAGCTTTTTTATGTTTTAGAAGGTGTAGCCTTTCATGTAGGATACCAGATCATTTGTGTTGGGGATAGGGAACTTTTGTATTTGACTGTGCTATCAGCTCAATTGTAAATCCATCTTTGCATTTCACTAAAGTTTTGGGAAAAAATGTGTGTAATCATTATAATTACCCAACAAAGAACATGGCCACTAAAGTGGTGTTGTGATACTTCTTGCTACTTTTAAGATCCAACCTCCTCAAGTTAGAATTTAGGCTTTTCCCTCCATGTACCACTTCAGCCTTCTGGCTATAGCCTCTTAGAGGTCTGAAAGTCAAACTGTTTTTCCATAACACATACATCATCAGAGACAAACGCCGAGCAGGCTCTTGGCTACCTGTGCAACCACCATGCAGGACTGTTCAGGCTAAACAAAACTGAGGTCATGATTTAGGCATAGTGGGTTTGTACAGCTGCTGTTGAGGAATTATTTGGTTTATGGATCATTAATGTAAGTACTGAAGCATAAAGAGAGTTTAAAGGTTAATTTTTTTTTCTAACAGGTATAGTTTGCAGTAGCAGGAAAGTGTCTATACAAAAATTGGGGAAATATCTGAATCCATGTCATGCAAGTAATAGGAAATACCCAGATGATGTTTTTATGGAAATTACCTTCAGTTGAGCTGTATATTAGATGTGTTTTCTCTTTTGGTTCTCTTGATATGCATGAGTAGTAGCTTTTAAAAATTAATGACAGCTTTAATTCACTTCAAGCTTGTAATGGTGAAAAGAAGTAAGTTACACTTTTGCACTCTTTTAGAGCAAGCAAAATCTGACTGAAACATGACTTACTGTGAGAAAAACATTTCTCAAAAGTAAGTTTTTATGCCAGAAAAAGAATACAGAAAGATAAAAATGACAGAGCTAAAAGGAAATACCTCCTTTCTTTCGGAGAATGGCATACATTACTCAACAGATATCTCATCACCTGTGTGATGTGATGTGATGTGATGTGATGTGAAGCTAACAAGTGTCTAGCTTCACTCCTCTGGGCTTTCTTATGTGAGAGAGCCCATTTATTTTCATCTTCCCACAGTTTTGGCCCTTTTTTGTCTAAACTTTCCTTTACACTTTTCTCTAGCTGTCTCTCTCCAGGCTCTTAAACATTCAACTCATTTTCAGTGCCATCAGCACTTCTGAATGTACCTGTCTGTTGCATTTTTAACAAGGAAGGTGGATTTTTTCTCATTAATTCTCTTCAAATAGAATCATAGCTTCAAACGTTAGTCATTTTTAAATGGTAATGCCTGCAGTAGAGCTGTTACCGGGATTGGATGTTAATGCACGAGAGTCAGAAAATGAAACCAACAAAAGTGCGACTGTTCCTCAATTTCATTTTTCCAAGTGAAATAAAACCCAAATAATGCACAGGCAGCTTGAATAATGAGAATTATTAATGAAAAAGGCAACATTTTATGCGTTTTAACAGGTAGTGACTGCCTTAAGCTGATCTTCTCCTTACATTTAATTTTGCACCTTGCAGGGCTTCTTCTGATTTAAGGGCATTCAAATTAATGTCAATTGAAGCACCATTGAGAGTTGTTGAAGTATGAGACTGTTTCCTCTGTGGAATTCTGAGCCATTGTAAGGATGAACTGTTTCATTCCTCTGCCTCATGAGATTGTCTTTATCAATGTTTTATCTATCAGAAAGCTGCATTTGTGCTAGTGATAGTCAAAACTCATCTGCTGCTGGGTAAAGGCATGCAGTGCCTTAGCAAAATGAGAAGAGCAGAGGGAGATTATCAGTAAAAGTTTGTGTGGGTAAGAACAAGTTTAATCACAAAATGTCCTGTGGGTTCAATATCTAGGACAAACTTAAGCTGTTGGGAATACTAATATGAATAAGGCATTATCACAGCAATTGGTTGCTTTGCTTTAGGGTGTGATGAATTCAGAATGGGCATTGTGCTGACCAGTATGACCATGCTTATTCAAAAAACATAAATATTTATGAAAGCCATGGTGTCATTTATGACAAGTTTTAAAGAGTTTCAGTTATTAGACAAGGCAGTTGCAAATTATTCATGTTATGAAAAAGGTTGTAATTTCTACATTGTGGGCAGAAGTACCACAGTGGACCAAATAGTATTATTAAGCAGTGTTTATCCAACTTTATGTTTACTTAGAGTTAAATATTCTCTGCCATACCTCTGAGACATCCTTGTGCACTAGTGCTCACTTTTGCTTTTAATGAATGACTTTTTCTTGTTGCTTGGGGCATTCTTAGAAGACAAAGGAAATAGTGCTAAAAGGACAAAAAATTACATATTGAATAAGCTGAAAATAGGAGGTTAGGAAAATGGATGCTAAGAAAAAGTAAAAAAGTGATAAAAAATATATACTGGGAAACAATTACTGGGAAAAAAAGAAGAGGTGGGAGGAGGGAAAGGAGGAAAGAGATTTTGTATCTCACGTGTTGAGATACAAAATCTGTTATGTCTTAGTGGTGTGTATTGGACCAATTTCTTTATATCCCAGTTGAGATTCATCTGACACAATGAAAAGCAGGCAGTGACTTTCCAAGTGATTTGAACCAATGTTCATATCAGTGTGATCAGTTGGTTTGTCTGGGGGCTCCATCCGAAGAACGTGCCATCAGTCAAGAGTCAGCATCAAGGTTTTTACTAATGATCTGTTGTCTCCAACACTCTTTATCATTGGACACTTTTAAGATTCAGATGGACAGGGTGCTGGACTATCTTGTCTAGACTGTGCTAGAAGTGCTGCTTCCAAATGCAATGCTTTTTCTGTGAAATCTCTAAGTACATAAGGGAAGGAATAAATTCAATGGACTCATGAACTAATAAAGGACGTATATGTGTGATGGACATGCAAGGAGATGCAAATATTTTCAGTGTAAAATACACATTCCACTCCTGCAGGGTGGAGGAAACAATTGACACTTGAGAGAACTGACTGCTGCATAAGCCTCTGTATAAAATTTGAGTTCTGCCTCCCTCTCCAGTTCCTCTGTTCAATGAGTATAAAGAAGTAATTACATGCAAAATTCTGTTACAGAGAGTCATAGTTGACATGAATGCTGAAAATAAAGGCTTTCCATCAATATAAATTTTACATAATGTAAATATCAATTTTTACAAAATAAAGCTTTCTTCTTAATCATACTGTCTGTCAAGATTACTACCTATGCTTGGAGAGATGATATAAAAATAACTGAACATCTGGACAAGCTTCAGGTATACTTGGCTTAGAGAACTTATGCTTTCCTGGGGTTATTAGACATTTTGAAATGTATAGAGGCAGATTTGGTACCGAACAGGAAGTGTAGCCATAAAAGAACTAGCTGGTGTGTGTCATGGAAAGCTTTTACAGTGTATCAGATAAGCACTTAGGACTTTGGGTTGGAGCTGAATATTTGATCTGTGCAGCATTCAGCTGTAATCTATCCCATCTCAGTCTCTCAGTTTGCCATTGTGATTTATTCGGAATCTTTGGCACTTGAAAAAGAAAGTATCTAAAAATACAACGCCTGATTGCTTCACTATTTTATGGATATGTGCATTCCTGCCAGGCTGCCAGGCTGTGGTACTATCATATCCCTATCCCCCTCCCCAATTCTGCTTGTCCTCTCTTTCTTTCAGGTACCAAAATAGACTGTATTTGAATTCTTCCCTGCCAAAAAAATGCTGGCATTTATTGTCTCCTATGAGCAGAGACCATTAGTCCTGTTTGAGATGAGAGAGAAAACATTAGCAAACAGTTGTGGTCTTGGAAGTCAAGGATCCAAATTTCAGTAGTTGTAGTCGACACAGTCTGAACCAAGTGGGATTCCCTTCTTTGTTAGCACACACTTCTGAACTTAAGAAGTGCAGATACCAAACTTTCATTATTTGGAGCACAGTGTGGCAGTGCAGGTGGAGGTGGTTAATGGATGGTTTGTCTCCATAATGCTTGGCCTGAACTGTAATGTGTGGCTGCATCAAAAGCAAATGGACAGCAGTTTGACATAGGCATTTGGTTTTTGATAGTAGCTGTCCTTTCAGAATCCTGGTTTCTCTGGCAAGAGCTTTGCTGTCCATTACTTTGATGGGTAAGTAGTGTTAGGCCTGGATTTCCCACTGAGGACACCAGGTAGAATGAGGAAGAGAAGTGAATGTATGTGCTTTGGAGCATATAGATCTATGGAAAGCATAGAATCCAGTTTTCTGTGATATTCTCAATTATTAGTTTGTAATTGTGTTACAGGAGTCCTAGGATCATATAGATCATGGTTCAATTTTTTTTCCCTCATCATTTTCCATTCTCACACACTACAGGAGAGATTGTTTCTGTTATCACCTTCATGCATGCAGCAGCAGAGGAGGTTGGGCTCTAGATTTATTTCCATGAATTTGGGAGATCTGTAGACAGCAATAAACTGGCAGCAGTTTAAAATATGTGGTTGGGTTGAAAATATATTGAATCCATTCGCCTCTAAGAATAAACCTAAACACAGAATAAAAGCTGTATATCTGAGCTCATACTGTGTTTTATTTCTGGCAGCCCAGCAGAGACTTAATATGGTATTAAAAGGAGCTCTCTGTCCGAGGTCTGAAAATAAATATAGTGTTTCTCTTTTATATTCTTTTTCACCTATAAAGCAAATTCCTTTAGAGGTACACTAAGGACCTTTATAGTTGTGATCCCCTGTTTTATGTTTATAATTTACACTGCAGTAACACAAACAGTGGTTTGAAAGTCACAGATTCTTACGTGTCCACTGGAGAAATGAACTAAAGGTGGAAGGCATGATAATAGAGAATTCTAAAATATACATATTTTGCCCTATTCAGAAAAATGATGCATTTAAATGTTTGGATTTTATTGTAGGAGATAATATCTTTCTTTTTCTACCAGGTATTTTTCACCAGCCAATGCATAATCCCCAGGCACAGTTAAATGCTTAGCACTACACAGTGCATTATACCCACATGCCACAAAGTTGCTAAGTGGTGACAGCATAAAAAGAACTATTCCAAATCTGAATGTCCTAAGACATAGACTTCAAGGTGGTTAATCTATATCATGCAGTCAGTAAGAAAGGGTTTTCTATTCTATTGACAGGTAAAAGGCTCCCCAGTTTTACTGATAATATTTTCTCGTTCTCACAATTTTCAGTTACCTCTCTGTATCTCCAGATAGTTATATTATGAATATTGCTGTAGTTATTTAGGCTTTAGTAGAGAAAATCTTATTTTTTGAATCAAACTTTTATTAATAATCCATTTAGGATTTATTAGAAAGGTAAATAGTAGCCATAAAGTGTGATGATGGGTCTGATTCTTCACAGTGGGAACAACCAGAACAGCATGACATCACAGTAAGCCATTTGATTATTGTGACTACTCCTAAACCCTTTGATACTGGTGGGAATAATTGGAATGAATAAGGATTTTTAAAATTAAATGTAGTTATTTGATTTAGAACTTTCAGTGATATTACAGTGTGTTATAATAAAAACACATTGAAAAACAAGTTTGTGCCAAATGATAAACATTATATGAAGAAAAAACCTATCCAAAATATTTGCAGTAAATTGGAAAAGAGAAAAATGTTTGATTTTTAAAAAAATAATTTAACATGGGTACATGGTGCAACTTGAAATAGTGATCTTTTGAAAGTCACACTATATAACATCTGTCAGATACAAGCCCTATTGCAACTGAACATTGAGGTTTGGGATTTTATAATATATAGAGATGTCTGTGTACATGCTAAGCACCATAAATTAGCAATCTATAATCACATTTTAAAAATCCCTGCACCAGTACTACTATAATGTCTTTTTTTTGGTTTGTTTCAGTTGTTTTTTTTCCCCATAAATGTTGCAGCTCATAGTTTCAAAGAACACTCAAGAAAGATTGACCCTTTTTGAGATTGTTTGTTTTAGAGTGTGCCAAAGCATGTTGCACCAACAGCTCCTGGGCATTTTGCAGCAGGAGGTGCTCCCTCCCTGTCCAGGCACTGAGAGGGGTCAGGGGAAGCCCCTGCACACACACAGACAGACAGACACACACACACACAGACAGACACACACACAGAGTTAGCACCATGGCTGGCAGGAGCATCCCTGTCTGTGCACATGCTTTCCCTGTGCTTTCCCTGGGCTGTGGGGAGAATGAAAAGTGCACTGTGGGATTACAGTCCCTACCTGAGCAGTTAAAAGAAAGGAGAGAACAAAGACCAGGAAATGCCTTTTATGTGTGTGGCTTTAGTGGTTTCTGAGCAAGTGGACTTGGGGATCTGCTGTTCTGTTACCTTTAGAGATAATTGAATCCTGTTTTAAGGGATCCTGTTTTAAAAAAAGTAGGAGAAAAGTCCTAAAGAATAGCCCACAGCAACAGAACAGATGTATATCGGGGATATGCAACCATAGATTCATGTTTTGCTTCATTGTGTGCTGGTAGCAGTGTGATGGGTGTTTCCTCAGATCACCATAGGTCTTGAGTTTTGACAGTGTAGCTGGTTTTAACCCAGGATACCCAGAGGTCCTTAATCATTCTGACTGTTGACTTATATTCCAATGTTCAGTAAGTGAATTGTATACTGCATATCTTCTGATTCAGTCTTTCTATTCTGTATATTATTTTCCATGTTGATTTATGGACATTTGAGTTTATTGTAAAGTAACATCTGTTGTAATGCTATCAGTAAAGAAAGATAAATCTAAAATGTTTGTTTGAGGTGTTGTGTGATGGCAGCATCCACCTGCTGGTAACTGAAACAAGTATGCATTAAAATTCGTTGTTCTTTTTAAAAAGGTGCTGTAATTGACATACATGCACACTTAGGTGCTGCCCTGATTTCTGCACAGCCAGTCTACCAAATCCAAGA
Organism: Agelaius phoeniceus; assembly: GCF_051311805.1. NCBI lineage: Eukaryota > Metazoa > Chordata > Aves > Passeriformes > Icteridae > Agelaius > Agelaius phoeniceus. The sequence goes on from NC_135268.1 coordinate 57,290,068, forward strand.
TGAAAAAGAAAAAGAAAAATAAACAAAGTAGACGTGCAAGTTGTGAGGATGTGCACTATGATTAAAATACAGAGAATTTAATGGTATTGTTTCAGTAACTAGGTCTACTTTATGTACTGCATTGTTCAGTGATCTTTGTGGTGGTGATGAAGTGGGATTTCCCAGTTTCTTTTCTTTTTTTTTTTTTTTTTTTTTGAATATGCCACATTGTGCATTATCTTCCCAGCCTACCTTCCAGTACTGGGTAAAGGAGAGAAGTACCTCTCTGTCTAGGATCTATCTGCTCACTATGCTGTTTGATTCCAAGGTGTTGCTTCCAGGCTTCTCTGCCTGGGAGATGGGAAAGAGGAGGTCAAAGAGCAGGATGGGTTTGGTAGACAGGTGATGGTGTTGCCCTTTCTGCTTTCTTTTACATGATGACTATGAACCTCTCTGCAGGAAGGAGTTTGACACCTCCAACTCTCTCAAGCAATGGCTCCTGCTTCTGTCTATTTTTCACTTGGAAGCACATGTGAATCCCTCAGCTCAATGGGCACTTTCTGACCTTTTTTGCATAATATTTTTCCTCAGAGGGATGTTATTTTTAGGCTACATGCTTCCTTCTTGGTTAGTTGATTGTCAGTCAAAGGAGAGGAGAGTAGGTGATGCATCCAGTGGAACTGGTAGTCTCTAATGCATGTTTTATAAAACAGAATTCTGTTAGACTGGAGGAAAAATAGCACATGGAGGTTTAAGTGAGGAGGAAACAGACATGACTGAGGGTATAGTGACATAGTTCTTTACATGGCACACCTGCTGTCAAGTTTCTGCCAGCACCTTAAATCTTTACTAAAAATATGAACTAGCAGGACTTAAAATTAGACAGATTTATACACCTTGTTTGCTGCTTAACTTGCAGGGTTGAACAATATTTAGACATTATTTTGACTCTTAAAAATACTTTTGTCAGTTACACCTTTCTTTGCACTCAGCTACTTTTCTCATACTAAACTAGAATAAAGCATTTCTGTGTTTCAATATAGACTTATAAAGACCTCTTCCTGTATATAAAGTCCTTGAGCCACCCCAGACTTGAAAATCAGTACGTTTTTTTGTTCTTGAAAATATGGGAGGTGTTCAGCTAAAATTCCATGTTGTACTAAAAAACCCAAACCTCTACTTTTAATTTAGCTTGTTTTACTTTGCCAGAGTTCAAAAATGACTGCTTATACTTAGAAATGCAAGAGTAGGAATATTTTGACCTGTTTAGATAGTAAAACTACCTAAAAAGTGTCAGTAAATTCCTAATGTCTTATTAAGCAGTGTTTTATCAGCAGTTGCTTTAATCAACAGCACTTAAATTACTGCTAGGCTGACAATCTGTTAGGACTTTTTCAACTGAACAATTTAGAAGAAAGTAGGCTTTTTTTGGTGTATTTTTCTTTTCCTTTAAAGAACCCAAAGCATTAATAATGTGTTTTCATGTAAGCCTTTTCACAAAGAGTACATACAGAAATGCTGTCACTTAAATGACTAATTCCTCCCAAGAAAACATTGATGGCATTATCAAACCACCCCTTGGTAGGCAGCAGCTCACAATGCTGACTGTGGAGATGCTATACTTTCCATTCTGCTGGTGTAGTGTTAGAATAAATAAGTATGCAATAGTGAACACACAGAGTTCATTAGATAGTTTCTTATTGCAATAACACAGAATGTTTTGTGTTCCAAGAAGGGTGTATATTGATTAAATGCACCTTGCACTTAATTAATGTAGATCTTCTGGATCCATCAGTGCCTGTTTCATTATGACTGAAAGCCTGATCTTGCAGCAGCTGCAGTTCAGTGCAGTGTTTGTAACTGAGGATCATCCTGATATACTTAAGAAAGGCATTTATTCATAACTGTTTGAACAATTGACTTTAGTTCTTCAGATTCTGAAACTTCTTACAGGGAAGGGAAGAAACAAAGCTTTTGTCTCTTCCTGCATAGTCCATAATTTCATAAGCCAAAACTGGGGCTGTAGGGGATACCCAGCTATATTGACAATACACCCTGTAATGCTAATAGAAATCTTATCATGCTAATATAATGGAAAATAATATGGGAATGTGAGAAGCAAATAGAGATATCAAAAGAGAACCTGTTTACCTATTCAAAATAATGGAGAGCATTTCTAATTCGAATCACCAAATCTCCAACTTTTAAGAGTCAGTTAATTATTTGCTTTCTGGCAAACAAAACCTTCTCAAAAATGCTGAGATTTTTGTGTAATATCTTCATTTGAGAAACTTTCATTATAAGAAAAAAATCCTACTGCTGACAGAGTTGTGACTTTTCTGGCTGAGGACAAAAGAAATAGATGTATACTCAGTCAAGTTTACATGTTTGTGTTTGTCTCTGAATGCTAGGCAGACAGTGACTAACCAGGCTGACTGCATACAATTGTGTGTAATCCATACAGCCTGCTCAAGGCTAAAGCCTGATAAAAAATCCAGCTCAAAAATTCTATTACATTGGATTTCATTTGTAATTTTGAGATAAAAGCAATAAAAACCCATGGAATCACAGAAAAATGTTTTGGAAGAGAAGTTGAGAAGTCTTCCTGTTTCTCCTGATTCCCCAAGGCAGGATCAAATATTCATATTCTGGTTCAGATGGCTTTTTGCTCAATGTACTTAAAATTCACTACTACTGGGTACTTTATGACATTGCTGGTTAATCTATTCTAGAATTTATCTTTCCTGATGCAGACTGTTTCCTAGTCCTAAAGTGAATCTTCTTACATTTAAAGCCTGGTACCCAAAATGGATGAAATACATAGCCAAGATTTTATAGTACTGAATGGGACAAAAACTTTCTTTGGTATGTCTTAGATATTTGTCTTGTTTTTAGTTTTAAGTCTGAACTGCTCTCCCTTTCACAGCAGCCTTCCTCCTATCCTCAGCCTGTGATTTAACATGTTCAGCAGTGGCAGACTTCCCAGACAACTTCCCAGTTGTCACCATTTAGGTGAATCAAAAACTATTTAGTTTTTCTCCATTCTGCTTCAACAAGATGGATAATTTCTCTGGAAGTTTACTTGATAGGTTCTAAATTATCCTTTACAAATGATAATTGGTTTTGAGTGTTGCTTTTTATCTTCTAACTTTCAAACTTGTTGGAAGCTTACTGACTACAGTGCTTGAAACTGGAAAATTAAAAGTAGGGTAAGGATTTCAACTTATCTCCCTATCACAAATGAGAGATTTCAGCATGCCCCTGTTGATGGTAGTTTTTCTCATCCTGCAAGAGCTCTGTAGGTTACTGCTTCCATGGAGATGAGATCAGTTGCTCCCAGTTTGTGTTGGGAGTAAGTTCTGCCCGTGCAGTGCACAACTCTTGGTATGAATCAGTTCTCGAGAGTTTGGGATGAGGTAGGAATCATCGTCTTGCAAGAAATAAACACCATCAACTTTTCCTCATCTCTATGGGAAGCTTGATGGAAGGCTGTGTGGATTCTCAAGGGCCTCCAGAGCTCTTTTATGATCTGAACAGATATTCCAAATAAATAAAGAAGCACAGCTTAACTTGCACTGCTTTCCAGCTATTTATTGCATTTGGATCTTCAGAGAGAAAACTTTGTCAGTGACCCTTTTATGAACTCTATCTTTTCTAAGAATATTTTATCTCTTGAACATTTGATATGTAGCATGAACTTAGTTCTCTCTTCCATAAATAAAAACTGAAGGCAGTTACTTTAAACAATTTTTTAACATGAAAAGTCAATGTCACAGGCAATAGCAAAGCTTTTGAAGTTTCAAGCATTTCTTATTCAGATTATTTTTATCAGTGCTGTACCATCTCACACTTGATAAGATGTGCCTCCGCTTTTATGAGTGTCTTTACTAAATGCTATTATAATGATAAAACAGGGTGTGCTCATTCCTCTCTCATTTTTCAAGGCTGATGTATCTAGGAGGCTTTAATCAAGAATATGTAATATATTTTAACTTTTATACCAGCTTAAGCTTTTCTAGTTATGATTTTTGGTGTGCATACTCCAAAAGTATTTAACTTTTGTCCACTGCCTGATTAAAACAACCATTAGAATGCCACTTGCATACAAATGACCATAGAGAATTTATTATCTGTCTTTACCAAATTCATTTTTATAGTCTGATAGTTTAGGGATATGGTTCTTTAAGATTGTAGCTCTGAGAGAGTTCTGTGATAGCTGGTCTGTGGATGTTAATAAATTAAACTGTGTTTGACTTCAGTTGTGAGATGTGATAAAGCTGTTTTAATGAGCCCAGGCAGAGGCTTTTATCAGGCAGTCCTCTGGAGGCAGGGAGCTGGTGCTCTGGCTTTATAGCATTCAGCATTCCCTGCTTTGGCTTTGCTGGGAAAATGTTGCACTTGATTTTTATATGAATATATAACATCGTCTTCTTTTCTGTATACTTTGGGAACTTCACAGTGTTCTGATTGACAGTTACTTTGTTAACATCCATCACAACTAATCTATTTTATACATTGTGTGTCTTTGTCTTCACATCTTTTATTCTCCTTCTGAATTTTATGTTAAGTGTTCCACAAGTTTATCATTCTAGCACTGCCCTTTTCCTTCAGAATAATTTTGTTAGACAGTTGACCTTAGCTGGAAATAAAGTGTGTAGTGAGTTCTATTTGTTGTGTCTGTTTCTGGGTAACTTTTTATTAGTCTATTCATAAGTCTTTTATGAAACTATTAAGCCAGTAATAACGTACCTTTGATAGTACTGTGATGGAGAGAACTACATTATTCTTGGATGATAGGATCACACTGCTTTTGATCAGAATTGTCACCATCTTAAATTACTGGACACTTTCTGAAGTCTTGAAGAATAATTTGTAAGTGATAGAGAAACGAAATTGAGAAGTCTTGTGGGAAAAATCATTACTTTGTCAGTCTAGGCATTTGGGCTATGCCTACATATGGGAAACCGGGTGATTGAGTAATAATGAGTAAGAATTTTTACAGAGTTCTGTGAGTGACCCAGACATAGACTCAGACTGGCAGGGAATCTGAATTGTTTATTCAAAAGAAACGAGCTGGTTTTATACACTTTTTCAAGGCACAGTATTCCCTTTTATGGTAATTCTCACTACGTGACCTGTCCTATGTTGCCACATCAGCAACAGGGGTTCAGAATGTCCTTCTGTGGGGTGATCACGGCTGTTCACCCATCTGTCAGCTTCCAGCAGGCTCCTCTCCATAGGCTCTGCCACGTGGCCCCTCCTGCGCCCAAGGCCAGGTGGAGACAAGGTCCCCTGTGCCCTCCTGTTCCTCCTGTGCCCTCCTGTGCTCCTCTGGGCCACCGTGGGCCCCTCTGTGTTGCCCTGTGCTCTGCAGTCACGTCCCACAGCCCACAGCTCAACTCCATCCCATCTCTTCCTACAGAGTTCCACTTCAGACTAATTCTAGTCTAGTTCAATTGACTAAATGCCTGCTAACGTTAGTAGTGCATTAAGCGAGCTCCTAGAACGCATCTTCCCACTTAGTTTCACCTAAAATAATCTGTGTATTTCCAGTGTGTTCCATGATGGGAACCATTAGGTGGCTTGTGAAAGCTCGTTCCTGATCTGGGTGGAAAAACGAGTATGTCCACATGTCAGAGAGCACTCTGGGAGCTTTCCCATTCTCTGGGGCCCAGAAGTTCTGTGAGCTTGTTTGAACATTTTCATCTCTTTGGCAAATTCAAATACAATCCTTTCTATCTTAGGCCATACTTAGGGAATCATGCTAATATTTTAGGGATGTTTTTTTGAGATTAGGCCTACTTATTTTAGAATTTACTATATTAATATCTCCAAAATTGTGTCTTTTTAGGATCAAATTTTCTGAGAGAGATTTTCTTAATATCTAATCACCATCATCAAGCATCATCATCATTATGCAGAATCTGCTTCTCATTTTCTGATAGAGAATGATTTCTGATAGCCTTTCTGCTATCACTTGCCTGATTGACAATTTGCAATTAATTCGTATTGTGCGTATTCAGGCTGCTTGTTTAGTTGTGACTGGAACAGCACATGTGCAGAACATATTACAGACCTGCCATCAGCGAGATGCCTTCTTCAAGAGGCAAATTTATATCTGTGTCAAAAATAATCATCATAGAGTTTAACAGCAGAATACATGTGTGCTAGAGTTTCAGTAGGTCAGAATACATGTGTGCTAGAGTTCAGACTTGGTCAATACACCATCTTACATTGGCTGTTTGCAGACAGTTCTGCAAGTGGATGCGACACACCCTGGTAACTCACTGTAATTTCTGTGTTTCAGGATGCTTTTGCTTGTCCAGAGAGAATATAAGAGTTCAAGAAAAACTGAGAAAGAAAATTAAGTCAATAGTACTGCATACTATTATACGCATAACCCTGCATGAAGGTTGGCTGTTTTTATAAATGACATTAGTTTGTTGTGGCACTAGAGTTGGAACTTTTAGAATTGTGGGCCAAAGTACAGCTTGTTGAATGGTTCAAGACTGTTTTCAAGTACTTTTAGTGTTTGAACATATGCATTGGGTAGGGTTTTCCTTGAACACCCTGGTTTTGAAATCTAATATTAGATTAGATTGTTTGCTATAGAAATAGACACAAAGCCAAATTAACTTAATTTTATATTTGTCAAATTTTGATGCTGAATAACTACACCTCACAAGTTCTTTCTGTGTTAAGGAATCAAATTTATATTCAGAGTGATTATATTTATTTTAAGTGTTACTAAATTGCTTCTAAATCAAATTATTTCAAAGATGATGAAACTACCAGATTTATTCTTAGCTTGTGTGAGTACCTTCTCAGCCTACTGCAAAAAATACTTTGAAATCTCAGATACATGCAGACTTATCTCCCATATTCAGTTAACTTATGAAAAAATCACACAGGTTTATTTTTCCCAGAATTTTATAATGGAAAGGCTTTCCATAATGGAAGCTAAAACCAGAAAATATTAATGGTAATTTCTTGAAGCTGGAAAGTGACTGAAAGTTTCTATTCAGCACTGGTGAGGTGAGGAGGGCGTCCTGTGTTTGTTTCTGGGCTCACCAGTACAAGGGGGGAAACATGGGCATAATAGAGAGAATCCACCAAAGATCCATCAAGGTGATGAATGGACTGGAGCATCTGTCCTATGAGGAAAGGCCTGGGACTGTCTGGCCTGGAGGAAAGAAGGCTCAGGGAGAATGTCATCAATGTAAATCAATACTGAAGGGAGGGAGCAAAGAGGGCAAAGCCCTTTTCAGCAGGGCCCAGTGACAAGAGCAGAGCCAGGGGGCACAAACACAGGGGGTTTCTCTGAACATGAGGAATGGGGGAGTGACCAAGCACTGGGCACAAATTGGAGGTTGTGCAATCTCCCTCCTTGGAGATATTCCAAAGCCATCTTCAGATGGTCCTGGTCAAACCTGCTTTAGGTAGCCCTGCTTGAACAGAGAAGGTGAGACCAGATGACCTCTGAAGGTACCGCTCACCTCAACTATTATATGATGCTGGGACTAAAAAGGACAACATTTTTTTTTTAAGAGTACATTGATTATAATAAATTTCTTGGGATGCTTGTGGGATTTTCTTTGTATTTTTCATCTTTGCTCACATTTCTGTCCACAGTTTTGTGTATAAAAGTTATTTCAGGGATGGTTCTCACTGAAGAGAAGAGAAAACTGGTTGAATATTTTTCAGCAAATGGCAGGGAAGATTGTAGTTGCATATGAAATGGAAAGAGTGGTTCTACAGTGTGATGTGTGACGGTGGTCACAGGGGTCTTAGGATGAGGGAAGAGATGTAGATCTGACTCCATGTTACAGAAGGCTTGATTTATTATTTTATGACATATATTACATTAAAGCTGCACTAAAAGAATGGTAGGAAAAGTTTCATTTCAGAAGGCTAGGCTGAGAATAGAAAAAGAAAGAATGATAACAAAGGCAGCTGCCTCCGACTCTCTGTCTGAGCTAGCTCTGCTGTGATTGGCCATTAATTCTAAACATCTACATGAGACCAATTACAGATGCACCTGTTGCATTCCACAGCAGCAGACAATCATTGTTTACATTCTGTCCCTGAGGCTTCTCAGCTTCTCAGGAGGAAAAAATCTTAAGGAAAGATTTTTAATGAAAAGATGCCTGCGACACTGCAGTGTAACATGCACTTAGCCAGTAGATCATGGGTTGGAAATGATGTTCAAAGTTAAGAGATTCAGTTCTCAGAGCACTGCATAGGCACATCCAACCCCCCAGTTTTCTTTAACATGTACTCAACTTTAACATGTAAGCATTCAAACGTTGCATATTATTGCCATGATCTATCTGAAACTAATTTTTGAGAATGGACTGTTGTGTCAATATAATTTTCTTTTCTCTCAAAACTCCTGCTAGTTTTGTATGCTTTAAAATAGAATCTGTTCCTTCTGCCATTTCTCTAGAGCATTTCTCTAGATCTGTCTGTTCAACCTTGTAGGTCATCTGTTTTTGTGAAGAGTCTTCAGAGATCATTAATAGCTGGAAATTTGAGTAATTAGTATGAAAATGTTGGATCTGTATACATACACACATAGAGCGTGAAAAGAATAAAAAAAAATTGAATTTTCTGTTTCATTTTGTTGGTGTGTATGGTATTTGATAGTGTTTTACATCTATAGTATTCTTAAAGGAACTGAGCAGAGGAATAAAAATGCTGGTGTGGGGTAAAGTGAAGATACTGGGTTTTGCAGAATGTTTCCAAACCCAAGTCTTGGATGTGTACTAAGGTGTCATTTTTTCTCAGGGAAAATGTAAACTAGGTTAGGGGTTCTGGAGTTCTTTAATGTTATTCACTTTAAGTGATTTTGAAAGTTTTTTATGTGTTATAGCCCACAGCAGCAGCATCTAGAAATTACATAATGACCCACTTAAGAAATGCAGTCAGAACAGATGCTGCAAGACTCTGCTTTAACTCACATAGAGAAGATGCCTCCAGTCAGGTCAAAGGATTTTGCAGTTGCTTGCTGAACACAGGGAGTTCCTCAGCAGAACTCGGGTCAATATTAGCCTATTTTGTAAAGAAAAATGTTTGGTGATTGTATCATAATATAAACCAGATACTCTTTATCATTATTTGAAAATACAGGACATTTTCACCTAATCTGAGGTTTTGTCCCTAATGCCAGGTGAGATACTGATATCACAATTATGGGTTTGTGTTTCTTTTTCTTTTTTTTCTTTTTTTAATGCTGATGGAAAAGTGAATCTTTTGTTCTCAAACTTTATTACTAAAAACTATTTTGTTAATGAAAAACGCATTAAAATGTTCTAGGCAAAAGCAGGAGCTGAAATGTTTGTGCTTTCCAGAGCTCTTCTTGTTAAAAAAGAATGGTCTTAGGTAGTACTTGTTCATTCTTAAAATACACTATCAATTTACCCCGCTTTACTAGCGTTTGTTACATTTTGCTAAAATTAAGCAAAAAAGCCCCAACACAGAAAAAAGCCCAATCTTTTAAAACTTTACAAATAGTTTTACTTTAAAATTTTTGATTATCAGGTTACATTTTGTGTTGAAGGCACACACAGGAAAATTACCCATTCGATTTTACAAACTCATGGGAGTTCAAAAGGAGTTTAATACTCTGAGATAGTTCTGATGTGCACATGAGCTCTCTAATGGTTCTGAGCCAAGAAAGACTTTAATGAATGCCTTCATTCTACATGTCTTGTACAAAAGACTCCAGTGGGACATTTGGTCAAGGTATCTTTCTGTTCTGAGAATATAATCTATTACACCTTGTCAATATTATACCAGTTATTTTAGTAGAGAGAAGACAGCTCAATCAATAATTTGCTTATTATACTCCTCCACATTTTTCAAAGTGAAAATAAAAACCAAATCCTTAATTTTCAGAAATGAAAATTACAATTTCCATATAATAAAACATGGCTACAGCTGTACCTCAAACAAATCACCAAATTTAAAATAATTAAAACAATGTGAAGAACTTTCAGGAAATACTTCAACTACTATGCTTGAGCTTTTCAGTACATCCCACCTACCTATACTAGATTTGCTAATCTTATACTTTCAGCCTTTTGGCTAAAATTGTTGGACTAAATTGAACACAGTAAGTATCCTTTTGGTTTTGATTTGATTTTCATTTTTAGATACAAATTATGCTCAAAATGCTTCCACTTTTTCACTGATTTTTTTTTTTTTTAGATAAGAACTGTATAACTACATTATGAATGTTCATACCCTTCCCACTAGGAAAGCAATTGGGATTTAGTGACCAAACCTACAGGTAACAGACTATCAGAAAACAGCTTCTCCACAAGCTGGCAAGCCCCATGTTCTTGGAATGTGATGCATTTGCAGCAGAGAGCTCTGTGGTGCTGCTTGGTGAAGTCTCAAGGAATTTATAGCTAAAGATGGAGAAAGTGGTGTTAGTATTTTGCAGGGAGTGATGCAATTTCCTGGGACAGGTGTCAAATTCAAACTCACAAAGTTGTAAGTGCAGAGCATGGTGTAGATGGAATTGCAGAGACCCAGGCTGTGTAAAATTATTTGTTTCTGGAAAACTCTAATGATTGCCACAAAGTGGTAGAGTGGATTTTTGGAGCTCCTTTGCTATTAGCACCTTTATTTGGTGATGTAGAGTCATCCATGGGAGAGGTAAGTCATAAAATCCAACTGAATTTATGCTTGAAAATTAAAGATATTAAAGGCATTTTTGATCAGGAGAGAGCCTTGCTCTGCTTTTTCAAGCTCCATGACACAATTATTACTACTGAAGGTGGCAATCCATGCTCTAGATTGCAAGAAAAAGGTATTCAGAAGAGCCTGGTTATATTAGTTTGCTACCTTTTACCAAGTTAATGTAGCACCCCTTCAAGGCCATGGCTCCTGCATTCACTAAGTAGGATGACTGTTAATGGTAGCTTGGGGCAACCTAGGGATAAATGAAACCTTAATTAAGGCTAGTGCTAAGTGCTGTATGTTGGCATCACCTTTAGAAAATAAAATCACTTAGGTTCAGTGATAAAGCTCTGGAATTAGTACACTGCCAGTGATTTTAAGGGGAGAATTAGTGATGTAATTTATTTTTTTTACGTTGTTTCTTCTGTCTTGCAATCAAGTTTAGCTTTTCAGGTTGGGACATAGATGATACTGGAAGTTGATAGCATACTTTTTTTTTTTTAAACATCCTGTTTATTAAAGTTGAAGTTAATGAGCCCCTAATTACTTTAATGTGGATGATAGAAGGCTTAGATACTATCCTGTGATTAATCTAGGAAAAGATTCTCATAACTAGTAATAGGGGAAGCACTTACATTTAAAATTGTTTATACTGAAGAGCCCCTTCTTGTGGTTTTATGTGATTATTTTATAAAAGCTCTTCTATCTTTTGAGTGCTATAAACAGTTGCTTATAGTGCATTTGATACTTTAAACTTCTGAAACAATGGATAATTTTCATGCTTTTCCTTTCTGTACGTTTGAATATGTCTGAAGTTACATTATATCATGCAGTAGTATAAGATCTGCATTCAAACAGAAAATAGAAAAATGAATGGGGGAAAAGAAAAAGAAGCAGAGATCTTGTCTATCTTCCCATTGTTGCCACTGTTTTTTGATCACAAGTGGTTATCATGACTAGATGTCTTTAGGACTTAGTCTTTAAAGTGTATGATGCAGCTGTTTATTTACACTGTGCTTGTAACTCCCTTTAACATGAAAGGAGAAAGCACACAGCAAGAGGATGGGTTTGATGCTGCACAGTCCATGCATAATGGGGTATTAAACCAGGGGGGCAGTCGCCTGGCTGCCTGGTTTATGCTTCTGTTCTATCAGCCTAAGACCTTTCTTTCCATAGGCTGGCAAGGTTTAGGTTTCTGTAAGTAATAAAGACTGCAGTTCAGCGTGTTTGATGGAATAACCTAGGTGCTTTGCTGGTCTATTCAAATTATAATTCAACCTTTCCCAAAACCAACCGAATATTGATGTTAGGTCCTCCCCTTACAGATTGTCTATTCATAGAGTTTTTATGGATTCCTACAGGAATTCTGCACCCTTGAGGACTTGCAAACATAAACTTACTAAAGCCATTTGAAATTTAGCAAATTCTAATGAAGCAGGTTAGGTTGACTCATGTTCAATGGCATTAACTTCCCTTGATGATTAATTCAATTTTTAGAGACATTTTTCTTCCTATTCTTAATGTCAGTAATTTACTTAAACAGCAAAAAGAAAAGGGGAAATAAAATTTGTAGGCATTGGAAGGGAGAGTAGTATTCTGAATCCTTTGCTTCTCTCTGTGGAAATCTTCAAGTATAATTGCTGTTTTTTGCTGACATCAAATTTCAAGGGTTCTGCAGAGAATAGCAGTTGTTCTAAAATACAATTGTACTGTTCAAAGTGCACTACAGGGTCCTAAATTCTCTTGTGAGTTGTCCCTCTATAAAAAGAAGATTGAGACTAAATTCTCACATTATTAGCTATTTTGTAAGATGAATTTCAAATAAAATAAAGATTGTCCTGACAAGAGCAACAAAAGAGTTTTTAATGGGTTTTTTTTATGATTGAGACATACAGCAGCACTTCATACAAATATATGGGGTTTTGGCAAATGTGGCATTCAGTGAAATGTTCTTTGCCATGTATATTAAATGTTTTCAGACTGGATAATGATAATAGAAGGAAGAAATAAATTGGCATTTTTTTTTCTAGTCAAATCACAGCCTTATGACAAGTTTACCTAACTCTAGTCTCATCTAGTTATTTCTAATTTGATGGGGAAAACCTTTCACTTACCTTCTTATTTTGATTCTTATGAAATACTTGTGACAATTTCAAAACCATCTATTCACATTGTTTTATTTTATTGGGCCTGTTATTATTTTTATAGTCATGACAGGTTCAGCCTTCTGCATTAAGGAATTGGGGTTTCTTTAACAACTTTTGGAGATAGAAAATTGCCACTAATATAAACTTCCTATTTCTACATGACAGCCATTGCTTGGCCTGCATCTCTTAAAGGCTCAGAAGAATATTAAATATGTACATTACATGAAGGAAGAACTATTCTGAAATTAGAATAGAAGTCAGAGAAGGCCATAATTGATATAATTTTCTGACTAAACTGCAGTACACTGTTTTGGCTCAAATGCCAAAATAATCTGATGTTTTTCCTTTGCTTGCATGCTTTTTGGACACAACGAAGCAAAAATATTCTGCCCAGTTCATACAGATCACTGACAAACACCACAGTTTAGGAGAACTATAAACGTGCTAACAGCCCTGACAATGTCAAGTTTTTTTGAAGCAATGCTAATTATACTACTAAGATCACTGTTCACAGCAGAATTCATCAGAGCCTTTTTTCAGTCAAACAGATGGTTTAAAATTTACACAAAATTTAGGGTTGTGCCTGTGGGGAGAAGCTATCAACTGCACGACACTGGACCAAAAGCTTTGGCAGTTGTGCAGCCCTGTTCCAGGGTTGTGAGCCCACCCTGAAGGGCCCTGGTGACGTGCACAGCAATCACCCTGCTCCTCCTGCTGCATGTACCAAAGCATCTGTACCTCACCTTGGATCCTCCTCAGGTGCCCAAGAATGCTTTGCAGTGCTCAGTTTCACACCACTGAGAGCACTGCTATCAACCCTAGTCCTGCCATTTTTAGAAAAAGTGGTTGCATTGTAACCATTAGTGCCTACATGTTCTGGCTTTCATGGGATGGATGCCTCAAGGAACCAAAAATGCTGAATTCAGAAGGAGTTTCTTCTACAATTTTCTAGCCATGTGATAACTGGTTAGTACTGAATGTCTTACAACAGTAAGACTGAAATGACCCCTACATTGCATTTTTAAGCAGTTTCTTTGTATTATGTGCCTTTGCAATGGTCTGGGCCCTTCCTGGACATGCCCACTGTTCAGAAAAGTGTGATAAACCTGACAATGTCTTTCAGTATTGACTTTTGAAGAACACCAGTGATTACTGGTTTACCTTTCAGTAGATGAAAATGTCTTCTCAAACAGCTTGGAAATCTATAAATGGAGATTTTAGTGGATTTGGGGCCCTCGGAAATTTATTTTATACTTTTGCATATTTTTATCCTGCTTATTATTTTAAATATCAAGTACATTTATGAAAAAAAAGTTCAGGATTGGTTAAAAATGGTACTACATAATTTTCATGTATAAAAAAATCTGCTGTTGCATATTTTGTGACTGTTAAATTTAGCAGAACTGCTGACATAAAGAGATGCAATTCTTGTGCATTTATGCCTTTTTTTTTTTCCAATGAATTTTTAGAGCAACCAAAGATTTTGGTTATTTTACTATCCAAATACTAAAGTCTTCAAAGACTTTCTAATAATCCAGGGGATTAATAAGCTAATAAATGGATATAAAGTTACTGCACAAATGTTGTTCTCTTTTATTTTTATCTATTTTTTATTGATCAAAAATGAGCAGCAAATTATATTTGAAGTCCAAAAATGCAATATTTTGAAATGGAGCAAATAATTATATTCAGAACTGTATCCTGTTTTTTCTAGATTGTTTAAATAGTAAGAAGTAGGCATAGAAAAAATGCAAATGTTGGATATTTTTTCAACATAATTTGATTTCTTTCCCCAATATAATTGGAAAAATATTGTTGAATACATTGATATTTGAATCAATATCTAGGATAAAGAAATGGGATATTTTCAATTTCATGTGCAAGTAAAATTGAAACTCTCTGGGTTTTACTGTAGAAATGGTTGCTTCATTTTCCAATGTGCGTAGAATAAAATATCTCTGTTCTTTTACATGCAAATGCAGGAAAAGAAAGGAAATAATTTGGTCTAGATGAAGAAGAGCAAAACCTACTTATTTTCTTAGAAAAGTTGGGAGATATGTCTAGTCTTATGCCATGCAAACAAAAGATAGAATCATTCTAAACAGCAAGGAAAGACATTCATTTTCCAGAACTCTCTTAGAACCAAAGATCTGACTCTTAAAACTACTTAAAGACTGTGGGAGAACTGCCACAGGTGCTTTCTGAGGAGCCAGAAAAACCATGTCAGATCACACATGAAGAGACTCCTGTGCTTCCTTTGTTGCTTGGTTCTTGGATTTCCTGTTACCATCTGGCCATATCAATGTTCTGGATTGTTTTAAGGCAGTAGATTACTGTATTTCTGCTATCTTCTTATTTTGAGGCTTACTGCTGTGGTAATTTGAGTGCAAATTAAGCAAGAGAATTCAATAGCCATCCAGTGCACAGTATATGAATAGCTTTTAATAATGTGCACTGCTGGAGATTATATAAATTATTTTTCTTTGAACTTTAATTTCTTCTTTTTATAAGTATTCTAAAGTTCTGCTGCATTAAACCTACCTCTCTCCCTTTATCAGTTAGTTAAAAGGAAAGATTTTTATGTGCCAACATCAGGCAGCTCACACAAAGTTAACTGAATGCTAATTATGGTTCAGAAATTTTCTGTGCTCAGAGCTGATTATACCCAAAGCCAAAAAGTGTCCCCCTGCTTGGTTCCTATCTTTTCAGGTTTTCTAGGTACCATCAAACTGCAGTTCCTCAAGCGTTCAAGTATATAAAGTCAATCCACTTTCAAATTAGACCATTTTTGAAAGATGTGCTGAGGAATAATGAAAATGTTCAGTCTCCCTTTCACTTTGCCTCAGGTCACATTTAGAAAAGTGTTTCTTCTAGGCTGTCATCTATGGGGATTAAGCATTTGCTGAGTCTTGGAATTGAGTTTTTTTCTACATAGAGATATTTTATTGACTCAAAGTCATTATAACCTCTGAACAGTGAAGGTGTGGAGGTATTGGCTGTGAAGCCTTGGAGCAGAGGAGCAGCTGTAAAATGTGGGGGTGGAGAAGCTTCATTTCTGGGTCTGTTTCTGGGATGAGTTTACACTTGTCAGAAGAGGATTAAATGTTCTTTACACACTATTTTAAAATTTACCTCCCCTCCAAAACCAAACCAAACCAAACAAGAGCTCAAAACCAACACTTGGTGATGGAGTTTAATAAACACTAAGAATTATAAGTCTTAACAGGAATATAACACTTGAATTCAATATCCTCCAAAAGCTGTTGTGATAAAAATTGTCTTTCCATCACAATCATTACTAAACTTGGAGGAAAATAAAATATTAAGAAAAAAAAAAAAACTGGTCCCTTTTTCCATTAATTGAAGTAATAATTCTGTAATATTTTGATGTTAGTCCATAATGTGATTAAATAGTTTCCTAAATATATTTTAATTGGTTTGATACAATCTACTTTAAATTTCTCTGATATGAGTGCAATAGAATAACTTTGCACTTAACTGGGTTGCAAAACAGACTGTATCTCACAGATATACTTTCAGAATGCTAGTTTACTCTGATTTTTGTATTGCATCTGAGGGAGATTTCAACTTCAGTACTAGCCAGCATATATTTTAAATGGCTCAGATGTTAGAACTACCTTTTAATATAATAAACTCAATTCCATATAATTATTGCAGTATAATTACTTTAATCTAAAGCTTTGCCATTACGTTTTCTATTTTCAAATTACAGTAATCAACTGCATCTGCTACTGCAACTGATGAACTGTAATGCTTGTCTGCAGATGTTTAATTTTTACTTATAACTCCCTAATCTTGATTGCACTGGGATGAAATTTTAAAGGTCTTCATGTAGGGGAGAAATGTTCAACCTTTGTCATGAAGCATGGAGAGGAACTTTTTCTTATTATTAAAAAAAACCCCATGCAATGCAATTAAGAAAAAAAGTTGAGACTTGCCTAGAAAAAAATGTCCCTTTAATTATGAATATTTGAGTTTCCCAGTGAAAATAGGTCGAGGTTAGGTTTCACTACACATTTTTCTGTGCAGAGAAGGTTTGATTGTGAATTGTCTCATTGATGGCAGTGCATGTAAGACCCAGCTCTTCAGCAGAGAACTTTCCAGTGCTCTGCTCATGTCCCCAATTGGAAGCGCCACAACTCTGAGGAAAGAACCACGTGTTCTTACTGCTAGTAGGCTGGGAGCATCAGTTACCCCCAGGCTGCTCTTATAGACTCCCCTCCAAACCATATAGGCAGCCTAGATGTGAACCTGGTTTGTTTCTGCCTTTGAGTGCTCAGGTATATCAGGAATAAACCATCTGTGCGAGCAAGGAGAACGTATGACAGCGATGGGAGTTATTTAGGAGACAGGAATATATTTGTTGATTTCCTCCCACACCAGTGACAGTTCCTTAACTTTTCCCTGGAAGGCTGCATGGTTCTTAATGTATTCATTGTTAGAAGAAAAAAGCCCAAACAAACCAGTGAATAATATTTGGATGACAATTATTTTCCTATTTTTGAGCTGCTTAGGCAGGAGGTATTTTATTCATGGGTAATTATGCTCTGTAAATTGTCCAAAAGTTTTGAGAAATATTTCTTGCAGCCAATTATTATACCAACATTATATCAACATTATTCAGTCTTTCACTCAGGTGCCTAGATTCTTGCTTTAAGTAGCCTCAAAATTAGTTTTTGGGTTTTATAAGAGGTGTCAGAGTGGCAAAGCTGTGGCTTTGGGATTGACACTTTTTGCCACAAGGCCTTTTCTGGCAATGATAAAATTAGAAGGTAGAAGATTATTACTTTTTCCTCATATTTTGGGGGTTTATTATCAGGCTCCTTTCGATTTTTTTAAATTTATAAATTTGCTCATCATTTGTACTATATGTGCATTCAATATTTTCTTTTCAAAGTTTCTTGACTCTTTTTGCAATGGTAATGACTTGTTTTTTCCATATTCCAAGTGGTGTGGATGATTAACTTGCAGTAAGTGGGATCAAATTTTGAGGATTTGCTTATGGAAATCAGTAGATGCCTAGGAGATTGTGTAACCTCTCTATTTTTGCTGCCTTATTTTCCCTGCTTCTCCATCACTGCTGTTTTTCAGATGAGGATATAATTTTGCAGTTATCCCAGAAGTAGGACTTCAGACTGCATTTCCCAAGACTCAGAGAAACAATACTATTCTTAAAACAAAAATATTCTAGGTCACATTTTTGGCACATGTCATAAATTTAATGTCTTGTGAGTATTTATATAACATTCTATCATCAACTAGTCTACTGTTTTATTAGGGAGTTTTGTTTCCTCACTCCCCCAGCTCTAGTGATTATCTCCAGCTGAATATTTGGCACCTTGACTTTAATTTATTATTTTAAATCTCTTTATTTTTCTTTCTGTTAAACAAAGCTCACAAATATATAATTCATTATATTCTCTAGGCTTAGAACTTAATAAAGTACTGATTCTCCAAAAACTTTGAAATTTGAACATTACTGTTTGTGTATTTGAATTTTTGCCTTGCAACAAATGATAGAGAAACTTCTTGTTCAAATGCTGTCCGCACCTATCTTATCTAAGACAGTACTTTTGTTTTATCCATGTTTAGTGTTTCATAGTTCAGAATATGGATGTATGAGGCACAAAAGATAATCAGTGTTGTGACACAAAAGTGAATCTGTTGTCTATTTGCAGAACTGTACAGATGTACATCTTTTGAACTGCCATCAGAAACGTTTCTTATAGTTCAAGTTTATTTTCTCTTCAAGTATTTAGTATTTGATTGATGAAAAATCACATTAGTGGTTAAACTGAAATACTGCTTCATATGCTCTCAAAGGACTTCCTTCCACTCCTGAATCAAATTAATGAAGAGGGTTTAAAGAACATGGAAGGTGAGGGAAGAAGCTGAAATCAATACAGCTTAAAATTTATCATCTGAGTTTTGAAGTTTCTGACTCCTGAGTATCATTTTAAGACTGTGATCCTATTAAACCTGGGCCAGAGCAGTGCTCCTTCTTTTCCTAGATAATGGCCAAAAAAATGCATAAAGCAGCAGATAGTAATGAGAGAAGGCGCTGGTCTGGAACTTGAGCTGTCTAGGTCAGATTCCTGTCTTTGCTGCATGCTGCCTCAGGCAAATCATTCACTCTCACTGGGCTTCCATTCCCCATCTGTCAAATGGAGAAAATCAGTGCCACCTTATGCCTGGCCTTCATTTTGCCTATTTTTATTGTTGTTCATAGGAAAAAGAAATATTTCCAAATATGTGTTAGTATAGTACCTAATATACTGGAGCCATTAGGTACTTCCATAATACAGTAAGGCATGGCAGCCTCTGGGCAGGGGCATTTGGAATGTGCATTCTGTGAAATGGATATGCAATCTGCTTCAGACCAGTTGGGAAATAGTGTAGAACTTTCTCCTTGCCTTTTTGTAAGATTATACATTTTATTGTTAGGTTACCATATTGTAGTTGCTGTAAAGAATTAGTACTGTCAGTACTTCCCACCCCGACGTGTTATTGTCTGGGTTCCCCCATCCTGCCTAACCCCTCCACTCACAAACACCCTCACAGTAGGGCATTATAAGTAGCCAGAGTACATCAACTATTGATAGGTAATGGCTTTTTAATGGCTTCCATTGCCCTGCTAGAAATATAACTTTCAATTTTATGGCTCTTTTGCATTTCATGATCCCACGGTGCCTATGAATGTTAGGACTTGATAGAGATTGAGTGGACATAAGGAAATGCATTCATGCTGCCTAACTCTGGGCACTTAATCAGGTTGAAAATGTAGCCAGAGCAGGACAGTTTGGGGCAGAACATGCAGCAATTCTGGATGGCCCTCTGTTCCAGCATCTCTCTGTAGGACTGTAGATTGAATTGAGGGAATTTACCTGCTCAATTGAAGGAGGGAAGTTGAGTGCTAAAAGTCAGATGACTCCTCTACTCTTTGTTTCTCTCTAACACAGCAATGTTCAGTGTTTTTATCTTATTAGTGTATCTTTTTCCAACATAAAAACTTTGCTACCACTATGAAAACCAGCAATTTATAAATACCTGAAGATGACCCGGGGTGTGTAATGATGTTTTCAGCTAAACAGTTTTTACATGGAAACACTCTCTGAAAGTCTTCTGACAGGATCTTTTAATACAGAGTTTGAGCAAAATTAGTATCTGGAAAGAAATAATTTGTCATGGTGTAAAAACCTGTGTGTACTCAAATTTTAATGTATCACTTAAAATGAAAATGAGAACATGAATTATTTTGACAGGAATTTAGCAAGGTTGGAGATTATTCAGTAGTGCAAGTATTTCTTCTTTTTAGATTAATTTGACCATTTTGAATTAGTAGAAAGTAGAAAGTATGTATTAGTGTGGTAAGATGAAAATTAATGTGCTGTCTCATGAAGATTAGCTGAGTTACAATGTATTTCATCCTGTGCTGGAAGTTCAGACATCATAAAATCTTGTGTTTTGGTATCATTATACAGGTTTTAAGTAACAACCTCTCCCCTTGGATGTGTGATGCTTATTTGAAAACATCCTCCTGAACTGCTACAATATAGTTTTCATGGATTGTCAAAGGAACATAGGAAAGTCATAGACAGTCACCTAAATTAGAATTTGTTTGTGATAATGACCAAGTTATTGCAGTTAATGCCGTGGTACTTAACTATCTTAAGTAATCAGAATTTCACAGAATATTTAGCAATACTAATGTGGTACTGGATTAGGTCTGTGAGAAGTATCT
Source organism: Agelaius phoeniceus (assembly GCF_051311805.1). Lineage (NCBI taxonomy): Eukaryota > Metazoa > Chordata > Aves > Passeriformes > Icteridae > Agelaius > Agelaius phoeniceus. Next base: position 57,310,642 of record NC_135268.1, read on the forward strand.
GGATGCTGAGTCACGCTTTCATAGTTCTACAAAGAGCTAATATCGCAAAATATGTGCCAAACCTTTAGTATTTCTCTTATTGCATGATAAGCAATGACAGAAGAAGAGTTTGGGGCATTGTGGGACAACTGTCATATTACTGACATGAACTGGTAGTGTTCCCATTTATCAATATTTCTATAAAAGAAATTTGATAATGCCATATGTCCTGAAACTGTAGCTCTCATCTTCAGCATTGGTATTGCATTGCAAATGGAATTTTCATTTTAGAAAGAAAGGTATAGTATGGAAGATCCTAATGCAGCAATGTTTTTTCTCCTTTCCCCTTTCTTTCTCTGTCTTCTTCCTGCACTCATTTCAATCTCCATCCCTCATTAGAGAGTCACAATCAGGAGTTTCTTTAAGTTTGATTTTCTTTTTTATATTGCGATGATTTTTGTGTTATTGTTTGATACATACAGACAGACAGACATCCCTGCATTGTACTGCAGAATGCAGCAGTATGCCCATGGCCTGTTGGTGTCAGTGTGTGGCATCACTGCTGGAGATTCAGATGTGCTCACTGTCCTGAACATGCTACCATGGTGATCCTGTCAGGAGCATGGGGCACACCTTGTAGGACCTGCTTTTTTATTATTACCAATGCACATATTTAGCATTTTTCTTCGCTTGCTGTTGTCCCTCCAAGTCTGGCAATATTTCTAAGTTGGTCACTTAATTTGATCTCTGGCTGTCTGATCTCTAGTATGGGACAATAATGGTGCTTAACCAACTCTGTATAGCTTGCTCAACTCTGCAGTTAAAATTTACTCAGTCATCATTGAAAAAGATAAATTAGCATTTTTTTGCTTGGCCATTACACAGTATGTGACAGAAGGGGCTTTACCAAAGTGTGAGAATCACAGTATTTCAGCTGGTGGACCCCAAGTACTTCGTACTGCCAGAAAGGAGTACCTGGGGTACTCACTCAGAAATGAATGAAATATAAATAGAAGTCATAATGAAAAAGAAAGAAAGAAAATCAGCATATCAGAGGCAAAGCTTGAAAGAAAAAAGTCAAATAAGTGGTATGAATGTCTATTTCTCATTTATTTGACTTGATTTTTACAATTGGAAAAGCTGGGTACTGGGGAATAACCTATATTATAGTTCTCTAGACATTAATTGTCAGCATGTAGTATGAATCTTCATTTCCTATAAAGTATTTAATATTTTTTCTATTACAGGGACTCAGTATGTGTATATTTTTTGAAAAGGAATATTCATTTCTTCCTAACTCTGTTCCCTGCTTTTGCTCTTCTATTTTAGTCCCTTTTAGAGTTAACACATCCAATTACAAGATGGGGACAATGACAAAGCTGAAAGCTTTTGAGTTGAGATGTGAAGTTGGCCTATGCCAGGCACGCATCAATTTACATGACAGTGGAAGGTCAAAAATCTCATTATTTGCACTGTTTATGGCTTCCTTCCTAACCAATAGCTTCAAGGGCTGAACTGTAGGTCCTAGAAAATCATGTGATCTATGAGATGATTTATTAATTTGAACCACTTGATATTGCCTAAAGCTATGAAAATAGGATATACTAAAGAACATTATTGTAATTAATCCATTAGGAATTCCTTCAATTATTCATGTGTTTTAATCACTTGGGCATTTAACACAGTGCTAAATTATAATCATCTGATTACATACAGATCTGTGTGGAGCTCTGACAGTCTTCTATGCTGAAGGATAACGTAGGCAAATGCAGAAAAATGACTTCATCCTAAAGAAACTGATTAATCTCAAACTCACCTGCTGGAATTTAGGTGGTGTTAGAAGCATTGTTGTAACCTCTTGAATTTGTCAGAAAATCTGATAGAATTGCTAGATAGAGTTGTGTTCTATATTCCTATTTTTACACTTATATTTCCAGCTTTTTATGATGATGAAGGTTACCTTGCAAACAACCTGTGAAATGAGGAGAGAACAACATAGTGCTCTTTCCTTTAATCTGCAAAAAAGAGCATTTTTTTTAAATCCAGAGATGATCACAGTAATCTTCTAAGCTGACCTTCCTCAGGCAGAGGTCTTCTCACAGGAATTGGATCATGATTTGTATTTCAAATATGATTATTATTTTTAACAAAATGAACCAATAAAGGGATCCCTCAACATATTTAATTACTTTAAAATTTTATCTTATTTTCCAGATTTGTCTAGCTTGAGTTTTTAACTTTTCAATCATAATTGTTTCATATTCCTCAGCCTCAAAAGTTTTCTGTATCCAGATTTCGTTGCCACTGGTGAGTGTCTTCACAGAGACATAGTAATCCCTTCACTCCCTTTACTTTGCAGTCATTCTTTGAAGCTACTCCTCTGTTTTCTGATCTCTTTGGAAGTTTGCACTCTAAACCAGAATGCTCATCTGAGGGGTTGAGGGGTTTTTGTGTTTGAACAAAGATAAAGTCTCTTTATTCTTTGCTCCTAGAAGTGTGGTTTTGCATTTTGCTGAACTAAAAAAAAAAACAACTGAGTTCATCCTATAGCAATAAAATATCCTTCTGGTTATTTGTTCACCAATCTTTGCATTTGGCCATATCAGCAATTAATAGCATCTTTTAAATTGCTGATAAAATAATTGACAAGTTGGACCAAGAGCCAGTCCCTTCTCCATTCATAGATGTGTTCTCATTAATGAGTGACCTCTACCACTCGTGTTTAATAACATCTTACCTATGACACAGTAAAAATGAACAGAGATGTAGCTGAAAGAGATGAAAGCTGGTGGATGTCATAGAATAACTGAAAGGCCTGGGTTGGAAGGCATCCTAAAGATCATCTGGTTCCAAGCCCCCTGCCATGGATCACACTGGTGACAACAGAGCATGGAGCTGAGGTAGTGTCAGACATCTTTGTGTCACCTGATTCAGAAGACACAGAAAAATACCCATGTCTAAGAGAGATAACAGGTATAACTCCAGGTACCTTCTCAGGCTCCTTGGGCTAATAAAAAACTAAGTGTATGCTACTTAGCTGTCAAAATGTGCAGTTACTGAGTATAATGTTTATTGTAATTTGCCCAAGATGAACAGCTCCAGCTGTGCTGCCTTCATACGCAGTATAGGAATACATGAAATTTCATGTTTTTTCATCCTTTATTACCATAAACTAGCTCCAGACTCACTTTTTGTAAATGTGAGTTTGTTTTATGTATGTATTTGCTCAAAGAGGAAAATGAGAAATGATAGTTCTTGTTCATTAACTATGAGAAATACCAGAGTTTTCTCTCATTTAACAAATATAGATAAAAATGAGCCTTCTCATAGTTTTTCAAATATGTCTTCCAATTTATATGTGATCTGCTGCATGGAAAAAGTGTGAGACTATTAAATTACAGCTTTTCTATTTCTTTCCTGCAGTGCTACTCTGCAGTAACAACACAATATGGAGATTCCTGAGAGTTTACTAGTTCACTAGGAAGTGACAACTTTGATTTTCTGACAGGTGGTGGTGGAAGTTTGCAGAGTGCTTCATGTCATCTGGAAGTGTTAGAATAAGGCATGCTGTTGATGTGTCTGCTTCTGTAGTTTCTGAGTACCATGTATCACTGTTCTGTTTGAGGATTTCACTGTAACACTGTAAATACACTGCCACTGCTCTGCCTGGACAGGCATTTAACAAATGTTGACAGTACATAATCAAAGATAGCACCACACCTTGAATACTCCCAAGTGACAATCTTTCAATTTTAAATAGTGCTGGCCTGCTAAACCACTTTAAAAAGCTGTTTTTTCCCCCCAAGCTATACAATAATCAGCTTTTCCCTGATGTGATCTTATGTAAATACATCACTAGATTAAGGCTCATGCTGATAAAGTTCTTTCTGTAATGAAAAGTTCTGATTCAATATTTCAAGATTATTTTGAGGAAGGAAATGGTCTCAGGTGTTCCAGTTATGGGAATTCTGGAAAGTGAGGGCAACTGTAGATAGTCTGTGATGAACAATTTGGTTACCCTGTGCCCTGGAGGAAATGTTAGGTGGCTAGAAGTATGAAAATACAGTCTTATGCAAGTGTATAAGTGCATTTATATAAGTGCATAAGTGTACACTTACATAAGTATGTAAGGCAGTGTTTCTGTACTTAAAAAAAAGAATATTCTATGTGTGTTTTGGAGATGGGGATTAATAAATTGATGAGGAGCTCCTATGGCACAGTTTTATCCACACATTTAGTGCACATAAGGATCATTAGGCTCTTGTAGAAAATCAATAGCTTGAACCTGGCTATTAAAGGGTCTTTAGCTGCTGATATTCTGTGTGCTAATTAATGAGTAAAACCATCTCTTTAAATGTAGTTTTATTTGTTTGGTAACTCATTTTGTGTGTTTTCTGTTCATTTTCCCTGAGAAACTGCACTCACAAAAGACACTTCATCTAGAAGTTTTTCTAACTAACTGCCTTATTGTTCTCTCCTATTAGAACAAGCATTTAGAAGTTCCCACACAGCACACATTATCTTTATAAAGTAATCATTTTAAATTCTATGGGTGGCACAAATGGTTGGTGGGGGGGCACTCAGCCTACCTGATGCTGCTTCAGCTTGAACCTAAATTGCAAGTATTGATCAGCTTGGCCTGTGGACACTCAGAAACAACTGGAATGCTTTTCTCAATGGCCATGGCACCTGCCACTGCATTTGACTACTGTTCAAGTTGTCTGATATAGTGAAGGGTAAACATTGCTGGACAGCCCTGGAAGTACAGAAAGCTACTGCATGTTTCTGAAGAGACAGCTTTAGCTTGCTGTCTGTTAACAGATAAAATAATTCAGATAAATTTCAGATAAAACAGATAAAATAATAGTATTGACATGAGGCAGCAAAAACATGTCACTTAATAATTGAACTTACTAAATGGTAATGTGATTAAATACTGTATATAGAATGTAGTCACCCAAAAATTGCATAAAAAAGGCTCCTCCTATTACATTTTTAAATAATAAATAACTTCCTTGCTTGCCAGCATTTTTTCTGCTTCCCGAGTTCATCTCATCTTACCACAATTGAATTTCAATGTGCTGTTGTTTTTGGTCTCACTCCAGGACCATTGAGGAAGAAATCGTAGATGGAAAAAAGATAAAATAGTTTAAAATGATAATTTAAATCTCTAAACAGACTCAGGTGTTTGATAATCACCTGAGTCTGATCTTGGAAATAGCTGGACACTACATGACTCTCCTATCCACATCCAAGAGCTGGAAATGCTCAGCATATCCAAAATTAAGTGTTAATGACGTGAGTTCAATATAGTGCAGTTGATTATATTCTGAATTTATATTCTCTCAACCTCTGTTCAATCTTAGAGGCTTTTTGTATATAGGAAAATATAAATTATTTGCAAACAGTTTAATAAGAATCAAATGTTATAAGAATATATAAAAGCCTGTATTAGAATTCGGAAATTTCCAGTACTTTTATTTCATCTTCTTCATAACTTTGTTGTCTTTGCATGTATATCTGAATAAACACAGCTTTCAATTGTATCTGGAAATACCTTTTCTTTTACCTTCTATTTCATTTTCTCTGATATGTTTATCATTATTTTGCTAAGCATAAGGTTGCAAGCATGAAGTTAATGAGGTTAGAATTTTCAACGTGATTTTATTTAATGCAACATTATGTGTCAGCCTAAAAGTGCAGGTTTGTGTCCAGTCTGTATTGTTTTCTCTGAATATGGAAGATAATTTAAAAGTTTAGCTGATACTTCATCAGGGATCCAAGTGACAAATATGTTCATACTGATTCATGGATTCTGTCTCCAAGCAATGTATATATCCCTGGTAAATGAGGCTTCTGTGTCTTTTTGGAGGAAATGTATGAGTTATGTTCTACTGAAATATGAAATCATAAAACTTCTCCTGGTTTATAATCGATTTTATTCAAAACCAAAATGAAATACCAGACCTTTTTGGCTTCTCTTCCCAAGCATATTGTGCAGAAACATTCTTCTATTTCCTTGACCTCCTCCTTCAGTGATCATATTATGAATAAATACTTCTCATGGTCAAATAAATTTTTAGAAACTTCTCATTTCAGCTAGTCCATTTCAGCCACCCCAAAAGGGGTGCTCAGCTGCACCCCTTTTCCTCTCTCTTCTTTAACCATTTACAGGACTGTGCCTATCAACAAGGCATTATAGCATCTGAAATCATTCAGATTTTGCTCCCATTATTCAGTGAATAAAAGACAGCAATGATGGTTGCTTTGTAGCAGTAAGGAACTAATTTTGTAGATGATTTATTATAACATTTTCTTATTCTAAGCTGTTTACATTTGAAAATACCTCAGATTAAGGAAAGCATACTGTAGAAATAATAATTTCAGATTCTACTAATAAATTGTTTATATAAACAAGGAGGTAAGAAAAAAGGGGTCATGGAAATGTTTTGCAGTTGTTCAATTAGCTTCATTTGTTAGTGCTGCCCCCTCTGCAGGTCAGCCTCTGATAAACAGCTTTTTTGGGATAGGAGTTGATGGTAATGAGCCCTTTCTGTTACCAGTGCTGTGCTAATAATAAGTGTTTTTCACTGCTTCCAAAACTGCTTAGATGTTCATAAATAAGTCATAATCTCTGTGAGGTTTACTGCATGTGTTCTTCATTCTATGGCATTATAAAAAATTAGTTTGATGCATATGTGAGAATTGAACATAATTTCTCTGTCCTGTACTGGGTGATCTGTGGAAAAAAACATGATTGTTTATGTGTCCTGGACAAATTTATTCTTATTCTTTATTCTTGCTCTTTGGAAACTCTGTGCCACAAAATAAGGATGGACAGTTTGATTCATGTTTCTTTAGGTATAAATGATATGTAAATGATAAAGATGTGCAGGGGAAGGAAATTCCAGTTTGTTTCCAGGGATATTTTGCCAAATATTGGGCTAATTAGGAGCCTGAGCAAAAGTAAAATGAAGCATTTTCCAAAGCTGTGATCATCTGAAATGGACTTCTGATAGTTATGAGTTAACTGGGAGCCTTCTGCTGTTTTTGTCAATGTTTTTGAGCACAATAGATGTAGAGTCATAAATGAAGTAAAGGCAGTTGCAGGAAGGGAGTGTTTCTAGTCCATATAATAAGCTCGAGACTAGTTTAAAAATGAACACCTCTTACTGTTATGAAGCAAAGCATATGTCTTATATATTATGGAACTGTGTTTACAATTTTATCATTATTATAAAGCATAAAATAGGATTAATACTGCTACTGATTAATATGGTTACTTCTAAAACCTGTAAAAATAACAATTTAAACCAAGATCAATCAACGAATTCTAGTGGAACTTTCTCTTTAGAATTTGTTGGCATTTTGGTAGGTTTACAGAAGTTAATCCAATAATCTACTTGTATTTATTTCCTCTACTTTTTGTCCATCCTTCCCAAAGTTATACTCTTATGATACTACTTCTGGCACAGAAAACATTATTTCATAAGTCTCATAAAGCTTTATTCTCATCTGTTTCAGTTTTCTGACTTCTGTAAAATAGGATTTTTTCTTGTTGAAGCATGATGATATACAGATGTAGAAAAAAAATGCATCTATTTGTATGGAGATCTATGGGTCTTAGGTATATTCATCCTGTGACTCTGAGATAAAAAATCTTTTTAAACAGTCCAATAGACTCATTAATTCTCCATGAGCTATGACATTGATGGCATTTTCTGGTAGATTGCTACCCTATCAGAGCAGACCATTCTCACAAAGAAAATGGATCAGTCCTGGCATGTTTGCCTTGCCCAAGTTGTCTCTCTGACCTCCCTGTGCCCCAGTCCCTCTCAGTGGCAGAGGATGGACCTTTTCACCTTTGGAATACCCAACCCAGGGAGTCTTCTCAGCTATGTGATTTTACTGAATTTAAAAAAAAAAACCAAAACTAGCAAAAAGCAATGGCATGTGATTGTTCAAATTTGCTATGTTACCCTTGAAAAAGCTGTTAAAAATAACTAAACAACTTCTTAGGGCTTGCATATCCTTTTTATCCCCTCTCATTAACCCAATTTTGTCCTGTAATTTTGGAAAATGAAATGTTACTCTGTACCTGTAACAAGTCTTGTAAGAATTCGGTCTTTGACATATTGACAAGAAAGCTTCTTGGCAGCTATAAAACTCTAATTTTTTTCACCAGTAAATAGATTATGTTTCTCTTTGCTGAGAAATATTTCTTAACACTGAAAATCTAAAACTCCCTGCCACTTTAACCAAGGGGAGTAGACATATGTACTCTGGAGAACTGGTAATAGCAAGCAGGAATGTTTTAATTAGCATTAACAATGGATTAACATTAAAATCTTTCTACTCATATCCCAGTCACTGTCATGTCTCATAGTGCCATAATCTGACAGGAGGAAAACCTTTTCTCTCAGTTTAGTTTGGCTACTGAATCATCCAATGAGAGCTCAACCCTATATACCTATAAAACCAAGAAATTCCTCTGGCACAGCGAAGGAGCTCTCTGAAATTCCCTTCAGTGAAATTCCCACTCTTGGTTGTGTTGCTCATTGCTCTTGATGCAGTCAGTTGGTTGTTGCAGGTATCACCAGGTGTTCTGTGACCCACACAGCACTGTGAGATAACATGTGTGATCACAGATGTTTTCCTATTAAGCCAGAAGTCCTGAATGCAAACTGAAATCAATTATTAACATATGTTGTCCCAGAAAAATGTTCAGAGTTAAAAAAGCCAGAAGAATTCTGGAGCAGTCTGCCCCAATATTCCAATTTCTTTCTTTTCTCCTCATTTACAATAGAGGTTCACTGTGCATGAACAGGCAAGACCTATAGACATTTTATATATGAAAGATGATGACCTTTATGAGATGAGAAAAAAACCAGAGTGGTTTCCCCTATACCTGTGTAGTATTTTCAAGTGCTTCCCACAGAGTTTCCAGAGAGACTAGCACTGCTCAGCTTTTCCCTATATTCTAGACAAATTAAAATTTACCTGTTTTCTTTTGGCAAAAGTAGAGCCCCAAATTTTAGTCAATACTGAAGCATACAGGAAGCTTTTGTTACCTGGTATTTAATCCAGCTGCCTTTTTTGCCCTATAAATAGACAAACAAATGATGAAAAGGATAAAAATAGGTAAACAAAGTTCAAGTTAATGCAACAGCAAAACCTTAGAGAGCAATATACAGTGGGGGTAAATAAATAACTGATATATTTTTGCTGATATCTTTTTCTGTTCGATTTTTCATTCTGCAGAAAGAGAATGAAATTTTCCTTTCCACTCACAAATCCTTTCCTTTATCTACCAAAATCAGGTATCATAAAATACTATTGAAACTTGCCTCTGCTGAGAAAAACAAAATCAAAGCAAACCCTGCTTTTTCTCTGAAGCATCTCTTGTAATATTCCTTAATGTGTCAGCAGTCACCCACACATTCATGCAGAACTGGATTCTGTAAGCTTGCCCTATTTTTCAGTATTCATTTCACAACTTATAGCTGCAATCTCTTGTGGCCCAAAGTTTTCAGCAGACATCACTGGTTTAATCTAGCTTTGTTGAAGTTAAACAATTTCTTGAACTTTCAGTGAAAGTTCTTGAAATACTTGTGCTAGAGTAGTCAGCTAATGCAACTGGACAGTTCTGTAAAGATTCCTCCCAAATTCCATGTAGGGGCCAGTTTTGTCTGTTTCATCTGGAATATTCCTGAGGTATTCCTCACTCTTTAATGATACCTCTGCTTTTTCAAACTGCTATTTCATTATAGAGGGAAGAATTATACAGTTTTCCATGAATCCATATAAAGTTCAGTTTCATTTTGCCAAGGATCAAATCTGATCAAGCAATATTAAGACAACCTTCCTACACCCATGTCCACTTAATCCCAGATAGAACACATTTCCTTGTATTTCAAGTAAGTATTGCTCAAAATATCTGTAACTATGTGGCATCACACAGACCTTATATGATTCATCAGCTTGTGACTCTCTGGAGTTTTTAGCTTGAATGATTTAGATCACTCATAAAAATAGTTATTTAACCATCAATAGGAAATAAAATAAATATACAAAAACCCCAGCTTTACTTTCGGGTGTAATTGATTACAGATAAAATCCAATAACATGAAATAATGAAAACCTGCTTTGTTTAGGCAGTCCCTGTCTCTGTGCTTTGTTTCAGCTGCAGTAAACAGTTTGCATTTCCTAACTGGCATGTGCCCAGGAACAGTTCAGGGTCTTGGTTACTGCTGCAGTAACATGTAAGGGCTCAGACCAAAAGTATTTCAGGTGTTTTTATTGCTCCACATTTGTCTTGTTGCTGGTACTCCCACTAGTGACTAAGTCTGTTTATTTTCCTTCTGACCTGTTTCACTACTAACTCCCAGTTGAATCATCTCCCCATTCCCAGATCCTGAAGTTACTCAGGTTCTCTGAGTGCTCTTTAAATTCTTTTCTCATTTCACCTAAATTATGAAATTATTAACTGTATTTTGGGAAAGGAAGGATCCCATGCAGCCTAGATTGATATATTTTTCACACATGCTTTTCTCATGTTAACTTACAATATGACCAGTTTTTCTCTAACATTGTGTGTAATATATTTTTTAACAGTCCTTGGGTTTGTAAATGTGGAATTCACTGTCAATCCATTTCCTTTCCTCAAAAGACAGAGTACACAATCTGAAGACAAGAAGGAGGTAAATCAAATGCACAGCTTCAGAAGCGTGATGTTAATTCCTTTTCTAAATCATTATTATGACTATATGAAGTACAGCATCATTTGTTTGAAAAAAATTAGTGGTATCTTGAAATTTAATGTTCTACAGTTTAGGCTTATTTTAAACTCACTGCAAAATTACAGCATGATGATTAGTACCACACAGAACTTCTGATTCATGTATACTTCTATTATAGAAGAAAATTGCTGTGGACTTGATTAGGGTTTGAAGTAAGGAAACAGATACAGTGCAATCTGAATGTCTTGACATCTTCTGAACCAGTTTCAGAAAAAGTATGTCCTTCTAGAGATCTATCTCAAGTGAATATCTTCATATCTGTGGCAAGTAAGGCATGTTTTTCAGGTGCATAGAAGCAAACCCTGAAGATTTCAGCAAGGACTCTTCCTCTCCATTCCCTCTTGAGTAATGTTATTGAATTTCCCATGAATACATCCCATCTCTGGAAACACTCCTCTGTGTTCTTGTACCTCCTGAAGATTTTATTCAAATACTGATGTGGGAGCATGTCCAATAACGCTCTCCCATTGCATGTGAACAGTTGCTCCATGTCTTTGGAAAGGCAGTACCCATTCCTGTTTACTATCCCATCATGGGAATCATTCTCCCAGAGGCTTGTCTCTTCCCCTGTGTCTGGTTCCCCATTCACATTCCCTGTGGACTACTGAATCTCTGAGATGGGGCCCTGTGGGAAGTGTGGCAGTGTGTTGTGAGAGCTGGCCTTCGAGCTGGGACATCAAGGATTTTATAGCTGGCTGTTACATGGGCAGGCAGTTTCTCTGAAGGTTTATATCCAGAAAACTTGAAGTTTAATTATGTTAACAACATTTTGAAGTTTTAGCTGTTTGGAGCTGTACTACATGGTGCTACATTCCAGGGCTCATGGGCACAGGATTGGTTTTCTCCTTGCATTGGACAGGAGCGATATAGATGTATTACACCAGAGAAGATGGGTGACTTTCTGCAGATGCCTTCACAGACTGATCAGAAAAAAACCTCCAGTGTTCAAAGGGATGAACTCTAGTTTCTAGAGTACATTAATTTCGTTCAGAAATGGGATGTAGGAATAGTTGAGAGCATTCTCTTTTTAAAAGAACTCTTATTTCTGTGTAATAACTAACGGTCATGTTTAGTTCTCGCAAATTAATATTCTGTTCCAGTAATCATCTGGAAATCCAGACTGAATATTGTGTGGTGAAAATGTATTTCTTAGCACAGTAAACACAAATTTAACATTAATATTTATTTGCAGAATGCCACTTTTGAAAGATACAAGATAAAATCTGTGAAATATGCTTAAACTAGAAGAAGTTTTTCTGCTGAAGTTTCAGAAACTCTGTTATCATACTGAAATTCAGCTTACTTTGGTAGTGGTTTGTGATGGGAATACAGCCATTTCTGGAGTGCTGTGTCATGCTAAGGACTCAAAGGACCGTACACCAGCAAGTGTTGTTCCAACAGTGAAAATTCAAGCATTGTTCAGTTCTAAATAGCAGTGGGTCTGAAATATGTCCCTAGATGTGAATTTGAGTGGAAGTGCCTCCCTTTACTTTGGCAGCCTAAAAATCTGTTGTTAAGGCAAATGCTTCTCTGTTGTCATGGACAGAATTTACTGACAGCTTTTTTCTTACAGCTGATTGATAGGCTGTTTCCAGAGGTGGAATTATTGTCCTTGCCTGTGTGGATAGACCTGAGAAGTCTCCAGTTGTTATAGATAGGTGGGATGGGATGGGATTTTGTGTTTAACATTTTGCACAAAGCAACATACTTAAGCCAGAGTTCAAATGTCCACAGGAGCCTTCACGAACATAAAAGTTGCAAATCTGTGTAATTGGCATGCAGATTAATTCAGTTCAAAGGGAAGCTGACTGATTAAAAAAACTTTGAGTTCCAGTATCTTGTAAAAGATAAATTGCAGAAAGTGGATACTTGTTCCTTTGCATCCTTTGATTGTTTTGCATAATCAGTAGGAACTCCTGATGGAAGTGAAGGCAGTGAGCTGCTGTGTTCCATTATGCTTGCTTTCTTTAGGAAACAGTGGGTTTACAATTGAAAAGTCAGCTTTGTTTTACAAACTCTGGTGTGTACAGTGCCAAATTTTTTTTTTTTCTTTTGGCTCTTTCCTACCTATTGCCTTTAAAAATCATGTCTGACATTTTTAGTTGCAGACTGTGTGTGAGAACACAGTGTGAGGGGAAAAAGAGGGGAGTGAAAAAGGGGCCACTCTGGTGTCCTGCCACAGGCTGGGCACAGCTCTGTGTGCAGTCAGAGGGCTCCCCTGGTGCAGTCCATGGCTGCTTGGCACAGGGCGGCTGCGGCTGGCAGGGTGGCTCTGTCCTCAGCAGCGCTCATCTCCTCGGCACCTGCGGCTGGAGCCGGCTGAGGAGCACACAGGGACCTGCTGGGGGCTCCTGCCTGACCTTGGAGTGGCACCCAAGTCCTGGGACGCTGGGTAGGTTCCTTCCCTTCGGCTTGCAGCCCCTGAGCAGAGTTGTTAGGTCCTAGTCAGTGTTGGGTGTTGCTAACGGCCTCTGGCTTCTTCAAAGTGTCAGTCTGCAAAGGAAAATAATGCCAAGTGGGAATTGATGGGTCTGCCTCTGTGAATGAGAAGGTAGCATAGAGAAATGGTCCCCAAGCGTACAACTGGCTTTAAGTGGCTCAGCTGCTTTGCTGCATTTGAGTGACAGTGGCATTAAGGCAGCACAGAATCCCAACTATTCATCTTTTCTGAGTAGAGCAGCTGTCTTTCAGTAACAGCTAGAGGAATGCAGCTCTCCTCTATGACACTGATGTCAGGCAAGCTCAGATAGGAAGGATAATAGGTTCATGCATAGAGGATTACATTATTTCCTTTACCTAAACAACTGACTAAGGTAAGAGGTAAATATTTATTTGCCATCTAGAGATATTACGTATTTCTTACCATTTAAGTTAAAATCAGAGTTAAAAAAATTAGATAAAATCTGATTTTACCCTATCTGTATATTTTACAAATACATTAATTTCCACATGAATAATTAAAACCAAAGGAATATTAATACACTAATTCCACTTAATTAATACTAGGAATGTATGAACTGAGAATGGTTAAAGAAATTTTAAATATTTTCCCTTCATCTCCAGTCCATCTCCTCTTTTCTCCTCCCCCATCTCCCTTTCCCATAGGATTTAAGTTAAGATAAATCTTTGGATTTAAGTTCTGTATATATCCTGCAGGAAAACTGAAGGTTAAGTTTTTGTTTAGGATGGAAGTGCTAGCCCCTGAGAAGAAAACACATGAAGAGAATGAAGATTTGCAACAGTATCCTCAGAAGCCTGCAAGCTGTAAGAAAATGCTTAGGAATTGCTGCTTGATAAAGCGAATTTTTGCCTGGAAAAGTTTGAGCTCTAAAGGTACCTTTTCTATTGAAAATTTTAGTGTAGGAGAAATTGTTGTCCTTCCAAGAATTCTGAATTTTTGATACAGTGGTATTACTGAATTTAACATCAGTCAAGTTACAGGTACAAAAAGTCTCTGCTGTCTTGAGTCTATTGTGCAAGGAGATTAAAAATGGTACAGCTTTGATTGAGGTGCTTTATCATAATGTGATAAAAATAATTGTACTGCAGGAGTATTCATTTTGCAGCACATAAAAATACATGGTCTGCAGAAAAAAATCCTTCAGTCAGAAGATAAATGAGGAAATGTAAAATCCCAGCAATTAGATGTATTAATTTATCAGAGCCCAACCCAAAATTCTGTTTTGATGAGTAAAACCTCCTTTCATTGTCAGAGTATATTTGCTTGGAAATTCCATGATCAATCCCTTTGTCTTTGAGGAAATGAAGAAAGGTAACACTCTGTCACATTTATACATGATGATGTTATGTACTGTATTTATAATAAATACTAAAAGAAATGCTTCTTTTTAAAATTAGAAGTTGGCTGTGAAATATCTCACCATTGAAAGTTGAACTCTTTTATGAATAATAAATTAAACAGCAACTGTCTTGAAATGATGATTAATCTGCTTCACATCATTTCCTTCAGGAACATATCAACAGCTAAGAATTTTATTCACCAGATTCCTCTTTTTACCATTGTATTTGTACTTTGCAATGTTATGTAAAAACAGGAGAAAAAACACTGCCCGAAACAATTCTTTTGCATTTTGGCAGCATTTTTCATTCCCTCGTACACAGTTTATGACAGAAACAAACAAACAAACAAACCTCAAACCAGGTCCTCAGTATATCCAATTTGTGTCAAACAGAATGAAAAGAAATGCATGACACTGCTTTGTCATGAAGAGCTAAGGCACCGTAACCTGAGTGTGTGATATGTTACTTTATTTACACATTTATTTTAAAGGCTATGCTTTAGTAGCTTAGTTCCAGCTTTTAGAAACAATGTTCTGGTTAAACACAACCTACCTTTGGTTTTAAACTGCACTGATCTCTGCATTGTCCAAATAAATAAGTGCTTCATATACTCACTCATTTTTAAAAGTTTAAGTTAATTTTTTCAACAAATGGCTGCTTTAATCACATGCATATTATGGTTTGCTAAATACATGTTTGATTTCCTATTATAGTAGCAGGTTGTATCTACAATTTGCTGCACTTTTTTTTTTTGTATTGTTACTGGTGCTAATGAGGCAAAAATAGGTTTTCTGTAACTCTTTCAGAACACACATCCTTCTGTTCATGTGAATTTTTAGAATTTTTTCCACTGGATTATTTATCATCCGTCTCTGTAGCTTGAAGCAATCACCTTTCTAGAAATGATGAGTGAATCTAAAGTAAATTGCATTGAAGTTTATCGGTCCGATTCTTCACTACCTTCAAACTGGCTAATAATTTACACCTCCAGAAAGAGCCTTAAAACAGTCAATAGGTGATGATAGAATTAAGGATTTATTCTATTTTGGTAAAATGAATTAGCAGACAGATGAATTACTGTAAAATCAGGCTCAATTTTACCTTGGCAGAGATAGAATCATAATCTGACACAGAGTTAACTCTAAGCCACTAATTTTGCTTTATTAGTAGTACCAAATGATAGAAAGCATATTCCCATAGGGATACCTTTACAAGAAGATTTGAATATTCGTCAGGATCAAGAACACAGACATTCTGAGGTACTTTCTTCAGTACTGTGCTGTTGTCCAAGGTGACCTCACTGGCCAAACAGGTTTTGTTGGGCTGCAATGATAGGGCATTCCCAGTACTCATGACAGTGCTGTAGGAGCTGAGGGCATGTGGCCACAGAGCTGCTTGCTCAATGCCTACTGTTTTCTGTGGGAAGAATGAGAGTGGGCTTGCAAATCACATTGTGGTGGCTCATTCCCACTTAAATGTTCTTTTACACTAATCAGATTCCCCACTGGTTATCTTAATCTAAATTACACTGGTGAAGTGGTATAAAAATAGTCATCAGGCAGTTGAGACTTGCAGTTTAGTATTTAAAAATAACTGAAACTTTTTGTTCGTATTTCTAAAAAAACATGATAGCTCCAAGTATCAGATAATTTGGTAACTCATTGCCCTTGTAACAGTTTGCAGGTGGAAGTGCTGGTTGGTAATGGATATTTGATCTTTCTTTTAAAAGAGATCCATTTCTCCTCTACAATTCATTTTTCACATTTTAGTTTGTATAATCTTGCAGCTGAGTTTGTCAACATGTTTTAGCTTCATAGAATTAATTATTCTTTCAGAAACAATTTCCATTTATGAATTTGGAGCAGGAAAATAAATATTTGATTTAATGCAATGTTGGGATGATTTAACTCTATTTTCAGAATGGAAAATCTTCACTCTTATGATAAAATTTTAGAAGATGGGGATGTCTTCCTGCTCTCCCTGTTTCAAAAACTGGGAATAAGAAGAATAAGTACCAGAAAGATAATTATCCTCAACCCTTTTTGATGTAGAATTTAAACAGTATGGATTCAATGCATGAGTGCATCCTCAAAAGGATGATTATGAGAATTTAAAAAAAAAGCACTTTCTTGTATTTCAAAGAAAAGTAAATGGAATAACATGGTTGTCAGTGGGAGACGTTTTCATGCTAAACCCAGTATTTTAATCAATGCTCAAGGCTTGGTAATTTGACTAATTCCATCAGAGAGTAGTTTCAGAGAGCAGGTATCTTGTAACTGAGGCCAGAGGAACAGACTATGGCAGTGCCAGGAGTGCATCAGTGAGTGCTTGATGCTGCAATAAACTGAGCCCAAGTTTAAAGGACATGTTGAAAAACTTTTGATTTGAAACACTCAATTTCAAAAATGGGCAGCCCTGAAGTGTCCTTTTACTAAATTGGCAGCCTCTTCAGCTAACCTAGGGCAGTTACGAGTCTTTCACGATCATCCTATGCCATGAATATGCATTTGCTGCAGATTTTGTAAAATGCAAATGAGAGACACCAAGAGGACAGCAAGTTGTCTGTCATGAAGATAAATTTGGAGGCATTGTACTGCCGACTCTGTATTTCATACTGATAAAAATATTATACATGATCAATACTGTTTATTTATGTTTTTTACATTGTTTGTGTTTCCTCATATCACATATTTATGAGATGAGGTATGAGTGCTTTAGGAATAATCCCAAGCTGTCAATCACTGTGTGTGTTTTTCCCTGTCAAACAGTACATTTGACAAAGTATATACGGAAAAAATAGCCCAAGTTATTTCAGAGCTAGTTAAAATTCTTCTCTGCCTAGGATACTTCATACTGTCTCAGACCTTAAATAGCTCAAAAAATCCTGCTGAAGATAGTCAGTACCAGATTTTTAAATATGGACTTCATGTGAATAGGGTAGTAGTTTTCTGTGGCCCATTTGCCTTTGTCAGTCTTATGCAAATAAGTTGACCATTGCTTTGGAATCTAGTCACATCTCAGGGTCTCTCAAAGACCATGAAAACCTTTTTCCCTAGCTGTTAAAAATTAACAAAAATGTTTATTCATGTAGGATAGGGGTCCTTTGGACTAAAATATTTTTCCAATGTCCCTCAGCATTACCTGCTGCGTGCTTTTCTTTTGAGCAGTGAAGTGATGAAGCAAAGACAGCATGTAAGGTAGAAAGTGATGACATCAGGATTACATACAGGATTTGCATTCCACTATCAAAGCCCTCAACTGCCTTAATTATAAAACATCATGACTCATGAAACAAGATTATTTTTCCTGACTTGATTACTGTAGCAAAAATATCTTTTTTGTTTGCTTGTGCATGGAGTGATAGTTCCTTAAATCTTCCTGGTCCTAATTAACCTTCCTTACAGGAAAAATATGAAATAAATGGTGTAGATAAAAGTGTCAGAAATAAACAATAAATAATAAATCTTCAGTGTCAGGAATACCATATACTCCTGACTTCATTCCCTTGTCCCAGCAGCTGCTCTTAACTAACAGTTAAACCTCTCCTAAACCATGGCTGATATGCAGTTCAGATCTTAACTTGTCCAGTAATTGAATTTTTATGGCATGTCAGACATGTCAATTTTCATTTTCTGTAATTTCAAACTACATCCTGTGGTTTTTGTGGGTTTTTTTTCCCCTCAGCTTTCTCATAGATGCTTTGAGCATTGCTTGGTTTCTGTTGAAATCACAGATTTACCTTTTTATGGGTGCTAGGAAACATTTTTTCTATGTGCCTATAGAACTCCTGTTCACATGGCTTTGCAATTTTGAGTCTGAAAATCTCTAAGAGAAAAAGATGATGTGGGGGAGGAAGACGGAAGAAAAAGAAGTAGGGATTGAGGAAGGGATTGAGAGAGAAATTGTGGAGAGACTGAGGACTGTGTCCCTTGCTGAACTTCTCCTTTCCATTCTAGGTGCTGAGCATGTAAATAATTAGATCATAACCCTTTGCAATATTTCTTGAATGCTGAAATAGTAATACTGGATGTATTAATAACTGAAGAGATTAACATATCTGAGATTTTATGCTGTGAACACAAACATAGAAATCCATTTAAAAATGGAACCTTTAATAGTTTTAGGCAATACAGAAATCTTTATTTTGTGAAAACTACAAAAAGAAGTTTGCTTGAGAATTCGAAACAAGCAATGTTTAGCCCATTTCATCTATTTGAAATATTTATTGAAATGTTTTAGAATTTGATGCTGCAGCTCTTGATGTACATGTTATTCTGAAGTAAATTTGCTACCCAGGAAAATTTAAAGGGCAAAAAGCTTATTAATTTTGTGTCTTTGAATGATATTTTTTTCACAATTAATAGATATTGCTCAATATTGCTTTGCATATTTCTTTAATGACAATGAAGGCTGAATTAGCACTGTTTTCTTATTTGTCTCTAGTAAGTCAAGGTTTCATGTTGCCTTATACCTTCTGGCTCTCCGTGCAAATGATCCATTTTGTGTTATGAAAGTTTTACCTTCTGAACAAATATAAAATGCATTGTATATAAATATACATAAATATATGTATATTTTTAAACTCAATTAACTGGATGGAAAATGTGAATATAATCTATTTAAATGTAAAAGTTTTGTTAAGTGAACATTCTTTATTTATTTCAATTTTTTCCTTGAAATCAATATAGGATTCTATTCTTAGCTAAATAATTCTTCACTTAGAATAAAGATGGAGATGTATATATTTACTGAGTATGAAGAAACTGTTTTAAAAATGCTAAGAAAAGGAAAAAAAGATGAGGGGTAATAATCTATTTTTAAATTTTATTTTATTTTTTTTGCTTTACACTAAAGCCTGTTCACCCATTATAATCTCAGACAAATGAGTTTGTATTAAGTTACCTGGCAAAAAGGGGCACCTTGTAGTTTTTTCCCTCCTTGCCAAATGCTAACTCTGAAAGGCAAATCATGACAATAAAATTAGAGGCTCTCCCTGGTGAACGTAATTTTCTTTTAAATTTGTAGCATGGAGGGATCTAATCTCAGTAAGATTTCCAATACTCTCTTCAGGGCAGCAGTAATAGTTAATGTCACAAATTAACAGGAAGGTGTACTATTTAGGGATTCTTGCTGTCTTTCAGAGCATTAAAATGGGAATTGGAAAAACATCGATTCTCACAATTTAGAATCATTCCAGATTAATGTTTTGGAAAGGGCTTTTACTGTGTAGTTGTGTAGAGACTTGTTAAACTGAGCACTGCATGCAGCTAATGAAAATGTGAGGCTCTGACACACACTTTTGTATGTATAAAATTATGTCACATCATTTTTGGATTGAGACAGTGTAATAGTCCTTCTCCTTTATTTCTTGTAAGAAACACCCCATAGACATGTGTCTTATAAAGCTTTTGATTCTTCTTAAAGTTTTAAAATTATTAGTTAGAGGCCACAGTCATGAAAAATCTTGCAGCTTTACTCCATACTTAAAGGGTTTTTAAACCTTTCCAAACTTTCAGATAAAGTGTCCAAACTCTTGCAATAGCCACTAGTTTACAATCTGGGGAGAATTCATACATGCATCTTTAGAGCCCTTTAAACAGTTATTAGTCCCTATAAAAGTAAATATTATCCATTACTAAATTTTTAAAGATGCTTGATACAAAGATAGCAATTTGCAAGGTGCAGATTATGAAGTCAGTTCTCCTTAGCGTGAATGTGCCTGTTATGTAAGGAGAATGATATTCCATGGAAATCAGATTTCCTCAGAGTTTGACATTCAAAGGGCAAAACATGCTCCACAATTAACCCCTGAGAAATAATGCTCAGAAAGGTGTGGGTGTATCACTTCATGGAGTTTCTGCTTTATGCTTCCCTGGATATATAAACATTGCACAACAAGGCCTGTCTCTCCTTTTCTCTCAGAGGTTTGTTTCCTTCACATCAAAATGAATTTTTATGGTCTCCTGCAATTGCCACCTTTCTAATTCCAGTGTTGCTGTTATCAGGAGGGACGTGATGCTGGAAGATGAAGCCTTAACTCATGTCAGGTTGCTGCCTAAAACTGCATTTGCAGAGCAGTACCTTGAACTCATGAGATTTTTTTGCTCTTTGTGTCTCTTTCTCTTCCTACTGACCAGTATTAGCATGAAGCTGTTTGCATAAGTGTCCTAAGAATGCAGAATTTTAAATTAGCTCTAATTAAGAGCTATGAACAGACCCATTTTATAAACTGATTAGTTTTTGATTAATCATCGCAAATGTGTGTTTTCTTTTCATATAAAAAGCGTGAGGAACCATCAGGCTGGCTGGAACCTTTTCAGGAATGTCATTCTGGACTCTGCATAGTGAAATTTAATTTTTTTTTTTGAGATCATTAATCCTACTTACCAATGATCAAATTATTGTTCAGTCAGTTTAAACTATTAAAACACAATCTTCTATTGGGCTGAAGAATGTAAGGAATAGCTGATTAACTACTTTTAAATTGCCTAGTTATACCAGAAATATAATTTTCTCTAATTTTTCTTGTTTCTCTAGCAAAATTGGAGTTACTGGTTCAATATTATGCAGATATTTGAAAACTATTCATTGCACTACAATATAGAAATTATATTCTCTGAAGATGAAAGCAAGCCATGAAGTTCTGACCTCTCAGTTGGAGAATCTGATGTCTAATTTTGTTTCCCCATATTGTCCTTCATTTTTACACATAGGTCAGTGTCCCATTTTTTAAAAGAAAAAAAAAGAGAAGTGTTGCTAATTTATTGAAAATCTGTTAACTAAAAATCAAGTTCTAGCAACCTAGCAAAAGTTCACTACTTTTGGAAATTTAAATATATCCTGTAAGAAACCAATATATATTCCTATTAAGTCTCTGTACTTACAGTATCTTTGATTTTTACCCTGTCTGCCAACTGCTGATTTTTTATTTAAAAACTTTTTATCAATCCAAAACTAATAGGCCAAAGAAGCATATTAGATTAAGTGGAAGGACTTTTATATTCATGGCATACTTAGAAAATTGAATAAATCTTTAAATATCTTGCCACTTTCCATCTGGGCATTATTCCAGCAATTTAAATGACTTAAAATACTGATAGTATTCCAGGTTAAATGAGAGCTCTGAATGCCTTTTTATAAATGGTATGGCTCATAAAGAACTGAATTTGTTATGGTGGTTGGTGAGATCGGCATTTTGTTTACCGAATTTACTGGATATTAGTGCAGCATAACACAACTGCATTTGCAAGTGTCATCCCTGAAAAATCCTGAGGCTGGAAGGAGCACTTCTATTGCAGATCAAGGTAGCTGACAGAAGCAGCTTCTTAAAAGAAGTATGCAAAACCGGGGTTTTTTTGGTTTTGTTTTGGTTTGTTTTTATCATGCTGAATCATTATGACTGGATAAATTCTTGCAAAAGATCAAAATAAAAAGAAAACCACCATATCTCAGAAGTGAAAAGTTAGGGCAGAAGAAACAAGGGAAAACCAGTAGGAAACTACAAAATTGCATGTTGCTTTGTTTTCCTGCTATCCCTCCCCCCCTTTAATTTAAATTCTTGTTTCCATGGGAGTCTGCAGTGCGCTCTTGGTAGTTCTGGCACACAACTGTTCTGACAGGATAGATGTGCCCTTCTTTCAGCCCAAAAGGGTAACTTGGAGGATATAGGGCTTTTAATTGTTGCAGTAATCCTGTCCTGCTGGCATCTCCCTGCTGTTCCTCCCAGTAGCATTATCTTCTTGGCAAGGAGATGTGGTCTCAGTTATTCTTAAACTTTCATACTCATCCTTTCTGTGTGCAAGAGACTAATGAAAAGTCAATAAGGAGGTGAAGTTTTTCACCACGCCATCTAAATGTTTAGTGGGCTCAATGACAGTATTAGTCATATGTGGCAACAGTGCAACTGAATTTTCCAGATCACCCCAGCCAAATGCCAGCAAGCCTATACTGTGTAGGAAGTCATACTTGGCTTCACATATGTCACAGAAAATGGTGCAAGAAATACTGAGCTACCTGTGTGCTTTTTGCACTGTTCTCTGCAACCCTCTATGTTTGAGGCCAGCCTGATTTCTTTGTTATATGTGTGGGAAAAGGAAAATTATAATAGACGAAAAAGTTGAAAAATTTTATTACCTGTAATACTGAAAGTCCTTTTCTAAAACATCATTTAATTTGCGTTATCTTTGGTCTTGTAAAGCAAGATACTTCAAAGGGTTGGGCTTATCATTCTCAGCAGTAGTGAAAACCTATTTCTGACAATAAGAGAACTCAAGGTCTAGGGCAATAGTACAGTGAAACTGGTTTCATCACCTCCTGCTGGCCTAAGCATGTGCATAGGTTCAAATAGTCTTGAATGTAACAGCAAGGACTGCCAGCAAGAAAGGATCGTGGTTAAACCTCTGTCAACTCACATCTCCAAGTTCCTCTGAATAGAATTAACATCACTACATCTGACTTCCTTGTTATACTTATTGTAAATACATATTTAAAGCCATAAAAATACTACAGCTTCTGACTGTAGCATCTATCAGCTGAGCTGTTATAAATTTCTCTATGTTTATCTTTGTATGTTTGTGTTTATCTTTGCTGGTTGAGAGGTAAAATTTTTTAACTGAAGACCATTCAGTTGACAAGAGCTACCCTTTCCAAGCTGTGATAGTTTCACTGCTTAAACTAAGTCCTTTCACTCATACCGCTTCTGATGAAACTGAGATGAAAAGTGACCAGTGAGAAAAATCAAACCTAGATGGAGTAGGCTAATCGTCACAGTATGTCCCTACAGTAACATAGAATTCGTTCTTGTGTTTCTGAATCTCAATATCCTCTGCTGTGAGAAAACACAGAAGTTACTCCATCTCCTTCTAGTTTTGAATTATATGGGGACATAGTAACTTCACTGCACATGCCTGTTTATCTCTTTCCTAGCTGTAAATTTGTCTGAAACCAAAACACCTGTACTTTTAGTACAAAAATGTAGGGGGATAGAATATAAGAAAATAAAGATAGTGTAGAAAGTAATCTTAAGCCTAAGGAGTTGCACTGTGCCAATTATCAAAGATTAGGAGCAGGCCTGACTTTAACAGGCCACAGCTGTAACCAATGAGAAGAAGAGTGCTATAAAAAAGTGGGGTGGCTGGTTGAGAAGGGAGCTAGAGTTTGTTGGCTGCTTTATGAAGAAGAAAGAGGAGCTGCCCATGAGAAACACCAAGAAGGTCTGAAACTTTTGTAATAAGGAGACAGCAGAATGGAACCCCTGCAATAAGATGACTATGCAAGAACGATGCAATTCCATAGTTGCTGAGTGAGCAATTTAGAAAATAGTTAACAAAACAGGATATAAAAAAGAAAAGAAGTACATATGGTTAATTTGAAGAGCCACATTTCTTCTCCCACAGAGCCCCTGTTTCATAGGATCATAGAATATGCTGAGTTGGAAGGGATCCATCAAGATCACTGAGTCCAGCTCCTGGCCCTGTGCAGCACACCCCAAGAGTCACACACTGTGTGCCCAACAGTGTTGTTCAAACACTTGAACTCTGTCAGGCTTTGTGCTGTGACCCCCTTCCCTGAGGAGCCCGCTCACAGTGCCCAAACACCCTCTGGGTGAAGTAAACCTCCTGGTGTGATGTGAAAGGAGTCAGTTATGACAAATTTTAGGTATTGACATTATGTGTTTCTTCTTTTCTGAGTGAATCCTTGGGGTTTGACTCGCAGATTATTGAACACTTAGACCATGAATAACTAGGCTTTGAACACATATGAAAGGCTGTGTATTAGGCATTGTGAAAATGAGCTTCCATGAGTTTCCTATCAAGTGCCCAAATTAGTCAATACCTTTGATCTTAATCTCACAGTGCCTCTGTTCTGCATAAAGTAAGTATAATAATAACCTCTCATCTCACAAGAATATTTTGAATATAAATGTAGTAATGTTTGTGAAGCACTCAGACACTAGAATGAGGAACATTAGAGAGAAATCTATTTTCAGTTCAGATTTTCAATAATGTTTGATAAGTAAGTTATGGGGGCACAAAATGAGGAAAGTGTGAAGTTTTGAATTTGGTAAATGGCTAATATCCATGAATTAAATTAACTTATCAAAAGAAGCTCCTGTTTAAACTAAAGCACATCATCATGTCATTAAAAGGTTGCACCACAATGCATATGTAGAAAGGGGCTGAACTAATGCTGTTAGGATTTATGATAATGGTACAGTTCTTTTGATGTGTACTTCCTATGTAATTAATATATACATACCAGAATTTCTGCGTGGGAAGCATTCAAAACATCAATCTCAGATCTTGGCTTGTTGTACAGCTTAAAAGCAGGGGTAATGTGATTGATCTAAGCCTCAATCTCTATTACAAGGGGTGAGGGCTACAGAAGGATGTGCACCTTTCCCTCAATTGTGTGATGCTAAATTTTGGCTTGCTGGAATGAGTGAGAATCTTGCCATTAAATCTCACTGTAAAAGGAATTTCACTCAATTGCTTTATATAAATAACCTTATTCTGATAAGTTAAATCTTTATGTAGGAGACCAAAATAGCACCACACTTTTAGCTTTGTAAATTACCTTTTTAATGAATATATTATTTGTTTAGAAGGAAAATTTTGGGGAAAACCTTTTTTTTAGTTGATTCAGTGCTTTTTGAATAACAAATAGTAACAAAATAATACTCAATTTTGGCTAGAAATATTTAGTGTCTCATTTTGAACATGGTGTCAGTACTTAACCTATTTAATTTATAATCTTATTTTAACTATTTCTTTACTTCATTTTATATGCTTCAAACTATAAAATCTCCAGATCTTGAGAAAAGAAAGTGGAAGTTTTAGAATTTTTATCACTAAAATCAAATCACAGAAATGGGAAGAAAACCCAATATAAATTTATTTTTATAATTCAGTTAAGCTACAATTGAATCTATATAAAAACTAATCAGTATACAATAATTGAAGAGATATTTTTGGACCAATGTACCAGCTGGTATCACAGATGGTACAGATGGCATAAAGCTCTTTAATGAGACAAAGATAATGTGTTGGCACAAAGAAAGTTGAGTATATGAACATGTGATTTTTCTTTCTCATTATAAAATGTCTAAGCAGTGTAATTTTAATTGATACACAATTGATACATTTGTATTCCACAAATTGGGTAAATACTAGGATTAATACTTTGCAGTCAATGACATCAGTATAACCTTAGGTTGCTCTGGAAAATCTCATATGCCATAGTAGACAACAACTTATTAAACAAGGCAGTTTGAAAGAAAGAAAGAATTACAAAGCAAGTTTAATATTATTTAGCCTACCTGGTAGTAGGCTAATGGATAAATTTGTGGAAAGATCTGAATCTCTCATAAAGGTTTTATTCCATGAGCTTTTATATTGGTATAGACATGGCAGGAAGTATGATAGTGGTATTGGCAGTGAAGAGTCTTGTCCTGTTGCTTGGCTCCACTGAGCAGAGCCTGGCTCCATCCTCCTGCCACCCTCCCTTGGGGTACTGACAGACATTGATGAGCTCCCCTCCCAGTTGTGTCTTCTCAAGGCTGAACAGGCCCAGCTCCCTCAGCCTGTCCTCGTAACAGAGATGTTCCAGTCCCCTCAGCATCTTTGTCACCCTCCTCTGGGCCTGTTCCAGGAGCTCCATGTCTCTCTTGTACTGAGGAGCCCAGAACTGGACACAGAACTCCAGATGAGCTTCACCAGGGCTGAGTAGAGGGGCAGGATCACCTCCCTCAGCCTGCTGGCAATGCTCTCCCTAATGCACCCCAGGGTACCACTGGCCCTCCTGGCCACAAGGGCGCTGCTGGCTCAAGTCCTCTGCAGAGCTGCTTTTCTCTGCTGGTGCCTGCACTTATTCCTCCCCAGGTGCAGGATCCTGCATTTGCCTTCCTTGAATTTCAAATGCTTCCTTCCTAACCATCTCTCCAACCTGCCCAGGTCCTTCTGAAAGGCTGCACAGCACTCAGGGCTATTGGCCAGTCCTCCCAGCTTTGTGTCATCCATGAACTTGCTGAGGAGGCATCTGAATACTCATCCAAGTCACTGATGAATAAATTAAACAGTACTGGGCCCAGTATTGAACCTTGGGGACACCATCTGTGACAGGCCTCCAACTAAACCCCATGACACTGATTATGACTCTGGGTTCTGCTGTTCAGAAAGTTTTCAATTCATCCCACTGTCCACTCACCCCATCCACAATTCCTGAGTTTACCTGTGACAGTGTTGTGAGAGACACTGCTGAAAGCCACGCAAAAGTTGAGATAGACCATATTGGCTGCTCTTTCACATCAGACCCTGGGTCTTGTGATTGAAACAAAGCTAACAAAGCTATTTGGTTGGGAAAACAAATTGCTGAATTCAGTCACCAATCCAGAAGAAAAAAATTGTATAGCTTAAAGCCCCAAGGGAAAGCTTGTGAAGGGAAACAATTGCCCTCAGGACAGGGCAAACTCTGCTGGGTTCCTGACTGATCAGGAGCTGCAACATTCCTCCAAATGGCCATGAAAGGAGACATATCCAAAATATGGCCTTCTCACAAGTCCTCAAAGTTCTAACACAAAAAGGAGAATTTTCTTGTCTTCTTTCAGTATCATAAAGTCCATTTATCCTCTGGTCTACACAATAGAATGTCACACCATTGCTTGAGGAGTTACCGTCTGCATGACATCTCAAACTGAGTGGTTAACTTTACAGTAACCAGCAGGGTACCATAGCCCTGTTTCTAAGGACAAGATGCATATGAAATTTTTTTGAGCATTTTTTAGGTTTGAGCTTTCTTAATTCAAGCTGAACTAGAAGTAAAATTGAAAACTTACTGAATTTTTACAGAGCAGGGATATACATCAGTGTGTTTCAGTAGCTCATAAAATAATTTGATGTTAACCATAGAATGTGGCATCTCTTGTCAGAGCAGAAGCTGATTGTCAGCTGCCTTTCTTTCATTGCATTAGGCATTTGGAAAATTGTGCTGGAAATTATTTATTTTTTTGCTTAATATCAGTTATAGAAATATTCTAAACCTTCCTCAGAGAAGTGCAGGTGTCTTTGTTCTTGCCTCTGCCTGCTGCACAACAGAGCTTGAGTTACATTCTTTGTTGCCTTTCAATTTTTGTAATAAGATGCACTTCTGGAAATCAAGTAAAAAAATCTGCCAGTTGAGAAATAACATTTAAACTCCTCTTTATGCCAGAAATGAAGTACTTCACTAAGAAAAAGGCTGTGGGAAATAAACCTTCTGCATTTCATAGACATTGAATTTCTCTGCTTTTCAAACACTTCACAATGCTCTATGGGATCCTCAGGATGAATTTTCTAATCATTTTTAGTTATCTTAATTTCAAGTTTTATCAAAATTTTCAAGTTCCAGGCAAGAAGTTTTGTATACTTATTTTTCATTAATTTAGTAAATGCTGTAATTTTTAAGATTTTCTTCCAGGTAAAAAATTTATTCTCAAAATATTGTATGAATTAATAAATTCCTTTTAATTATAATTATTCCATACACAGCAGTCATTCCCAGAGGAAAGAAATGCCCATTTACATTGGTAAGATGATGAAATATTTCCCTCAAATAATATTTTAAGATTATGTAATATTGCAATATTTTTGAATATTTTTGAATATAATGTAATATTTTAGTAAATTAAATGTAATAAGGCAGTCATATTTGAATTAATTACATAAGTTAAAAGTATCAGAGCCCTAAGTTTTGGAAAAGATCAATGGTTCCATTTATATTTTTTTCTTACCCTATAATACAAATATTCTTTCAATTTTGCAGTAGCTTCTGCTGTGATGACTTATTTGAAATACAGCAGTTGGTTTAGGACTATAAAAATATATTGAAAAAGGACAATTAAAGTTTATGGAGCTGTAATAAGCAAATTTTTTTTTAATGTGTAAGTGTATGTTCTGATGTTTTTAACGTAAAATATTTACTGAATGTATGTTTCCTTGAGATATGTAAACTAAGAACAGAATTTCTTCTTTCACCTGATCAGCTTAGGAGCAAAATGTGGGTCAAACCACGGAGGTGGATGTATAGACATTAGTTAGTTATCTGCTTCATCATCCCCATACAGATGTACCAGGAATCCAGCTCTTTCTGTGGACAGTGATAAATTATGCAGAGATATCGACGCCGAGTTAACTCTGCAGTGGGAAATAATATGCAAGTGCTCATGCAGGACTTCACTTGGCTAATTAGCCAACTGAGCAATGCTAACTATAGCAGGCATTGTGCCATGTAAGCAGAGCTGCACTGCTTCTGAGACACAGCCACTGCCTGTACACAATGCTATTTTTGGGACTGTGAACTTCTCACCGCTTATTCAGAGCGAGCTGCATGCATCTAGCTCCCCCCTGGAGTGCAGAGAAAGAAGGCTGCTTCACACAGGAAAAACATAAAAGAGACAAATGGCATTGAGTTTCTTTCACCTGTGGGCTGGGTCTCCTGGAGGAACACACAGAGTCTCAGTCAGTGGCTGCTGAGATTGGCCTCTGTGGCAGATCTGCCAGGCTGCCACTTGCTCAGTGAGTGTGAACAATCTGTTTTCTTTCCTGTCGTCTCTAAAAGTGGATATCTCCCTACAAATTTGGAAATAAAGACACCACAACTGTTCAAGGAAATCTCATTCTTTTCATATAAATGCCATTACTGAGACATTAGTAGCAACTTTGCTAGTGTGAGTAGAGATCTGAAAAGAGCCAAATATTTGTTTTTGGTGGTTGATCCAAAATTACTGGAAAAGCATGATTTGAGATTGAGAGAAATGCTTAATGCACCCCAAAGATGTTGCTTATGACACCAAGAGTGTGATGTGGGTGTCATACTGGAGGGAGGGGATGCTATCCTGAGCGACCAGGACAGGCTTGAGAGATGGGCCCATGGAAAGGTCATGAATTTCAACAAGGCCAAATGCAAGCTTGCCCAGAGAGGTTGTGGAGTCCCCTTCACTGGAAGTTCAGGAAGTGTCTGGACACAATCCTGTGCCATGTGCTCTGGGATGGCCTTGCTTGAACAGAGATTGGGCCACATCACCCACTGTGGTCCCTTCCAGTTTGGCCTGCTCTGTGATTTTGTGATTCTGTCCTGCAACTGGATCAGGGCAGGGCAGGATCGGAAGCAAAAGGTCAGGCTGCAAGGAGAATGGATTGAGAGCAGCCCTGAGGAAAGGACTTGGAAGCATTGGTTGACAAGAAATTCAACGTGACCCAAAATGTGTGCTTGCAGCCCAACCACATCCGGGCTGCATCCAAAGCTGCCTGGCCAGGAGCTCAAGGGAGGTGACTCTGCTGCTCTGCTTCCCTCTGATGAACCCTCACCTGGAGTGCTGCATCCACCCCAAAATAAAAAAGACATGAACCTGTTGGAAGGAGTCCAGAAGAGAGCCACAAAGATGAACAGAGGGCCATAGCACCTCTGCTATGAAGACAGGCAGTGAGAGCTGGGACTATGAAGAAGCAGCCTTCCAGTACCTAAGGGGCTACAAGAAAGCTGGAGGAGAACTTTTTACAAGGGCATGTATTGACAGGACAAGGGAGAATAGCTTTAAACTGAGACTATCTTTAAATGAGAAAAAAGAAAGATTTTTTTTTTTTATTATAAAGGTGGTGAGGCACTGGGCCAGGTTGCCCAGGGAAGTTGTGGAAGGTCCATCCCTGGAAGTGCTCTAGGCCAGGTTGAATGGGGCTCTGAGCACCTTGGTCTAGTGGATGGTGGAAGGGTTGGAACTAGAGGCTTTTTAAGGTCCCTTCCAACCTGAAACATTCTATGAAATTTTCTTTTTTTACATTTTGAACAGCAAGGAAAATTGATATTTGGTACAAAATATGAGTTAAAAAGGCAAGAGCTTCAAATAGAGTAATTTGGATTTGTTCCTGTATAGTAGAGCAGAGTATAGTAAGAAAAATTAGCTGATGTTGATACAGTGCCACAAAATCTTTCAGTTTAATTAAATAATAATTTTAAGATGAAAAATATTCTAGATATTTTTTTTTTTCCAGCTGTGGGAGTCAGTTTCTCTAAGAAAGGAAAATGTTCTTAGAAGCTGTTTTGGAGCAGTTGTAATGAGTAGGTGGTAGGAGTACCAAAACTGCAGCTATTCAGGGTAAACTATGCTCAGAAGAGATAATTAAAAATTATTCTCCTTCATACTAAGGTCTATCTATGATGTTAATGCCTCCCTTTATGAATTAGACACACACTGCTTTTTCCATACCTTTTTTTGCTGAGTTGTATTTAATTTATCATCTTCAGAAAAGCTCTGTCACGTTTTTCATCTGGTCAGTGAATTTGGAAAGAAATAAATGGATGCAAATTATGATTAATAACTTATTTACCTTGCTTTTCTTTTTCAAGCAGCACCCCACAGAGCACACATTCAAAATGCCATGAAATCAGCAAGTAGCAGTATACACAATATATACAGAAAATTATTCACTTGGGAAAAACTCATTCTGCAAACTAAAGAAGCAATGAGAAGTATTCAGTCAGGGCCTTTTGGCCTAAAACAACTCTCAAGTTTTGACAGAAGGTCCCACCATCTCAAAGGCTCTCTATGTCACTTGACTGAAGCTCCATGGCTTTAGTGATGTCCTCTGTGTCCTCTGTGTCTCCAAAGTCATCATCTCCCACAGGAGACTCTCTGCTTATCTCTTACCAACAGCTCTAAGATCACAAATGGAGTTCTCATGGAAATCTTGCACATGATAGTTCTGAACAAGGAAAAACTGGTTTCTTGTTTGGCAAGGGAGAGTCTTTTTAAGTCTGAAAAAAAAGTAAGAATTGTCCCTTCTGAAAAACTCCCCTTCAGGAATATCAGCTTTTTGGAACTGAATCATTTTGCATTTCCTGGATGAAGAATGAGTACAGAGATGTTTAGGAGATGCTCTTGTTTAAGCATTCTTTGGTTTTGGTAATAAATTCCACCTTGCATTGTTCCTGAAGTGACTAATTTAAGAATCAATCAGGCATTGTATCAGGTTTTGTTTTTCAGAGCACTTCATGGACTAATAGAAACTTACATGGAGATATTAGATTCTTTATAATTTATATCCTGTATATCTTAGTATCATATTATTAAAAATCTTCTTCTATCTGGTTTTGGAAAGGACAGAGACAAAAGCAGGCCTGGTTAATGAATGAAATGACCTTCTGTTTTGTTTTTTTTTAGTTGCAGCATCCTTAAGACTTCAATAGTTTGAATTTGACTTGTTTAGCACCTGAAATTCAAGGTAAATAGCAAAATAATCAAATACATATTTTATTTCATACCTTTGGCTTTTTTTGCATTAATTACTGCAGAAAAATGACCAAAGAAAAATGTCTCTTGGAGAATTTTTGTACTTTAGAACCGAAATTATGTAATACCTACAAAAATGCTATCTTTAGGTTGATACAAAGGGAGAGGTCAAGCAATGTTCAAAGGCTTATTAGTCTTTTTTTATCAACAATAGATACTAAACATTCTGTTCCTCAGAATCAGAAGCTTTATGTAATTTCTTTTATCTAGCTGGAGAAAGGTTAAAGGGAAAGATTAAGGCATTAAGATTTGTAAGAATTATGAGATTCTCTAAAGCATTTTCAAAGAAGCTTTATTTTTGGCTCAGCTGCACAATAACACAACCTAACTTTTGTTCTGCTTTCAGCTGAGCTATTTATACTTTGGAATTCACTGTGGACATTGCCTGAGGTTATTATTATTTTCCCTCATGGGTTTGTTTGTTTGTTGGTGGTTTGGTTTTTTTTTTTTGAAACGACATTTGAGAATATTATTCAAGCATTTATTTTGTGGTTGAGATGCTGTAAAATGCCCTTTTCACTTTCATTTACACTAAATGACTTTACTGTGAGTTTAATTCAGTGGAAGAAAAATCTATATCATACAAACCCAGAAAAGGAGGTGATATTTCTTGCAGCCTGAAGGAATGAGACTTGCCCCCCATTTCACTTTTCAAAACGCAGTAAGGAAGCATGACAGGTGGCAGCAAAGACAATACCAACATAAACTTCATCTCTGAAACAGGATCCTATAGAAATGCAGCAGAAACATGTCTAGTGAAAATGGTTAGCTGTGTGGAAAGCTTCCCATGGAGTTGGAGCAGTGCCTGTAAAACTAAGAATTACTAACACATGCTAGAAGCTTTACCAGGTGCTCAATGGTGCAGACTTATGTTGAACGTTTCTTATTTCTTATTCTTTACAGTGTTTAACTTCACTCCCACTATTTACTTCAGTAGTTTTTAGATCAGCACAAGGCCAAGAAGAAAATCTATGAATTGAAAGGAAACAGATCAAGCCCTGAACAAAACCAGATTTTACTTTGTGCACCATTTTTTTTTAATAGTACAAGATTGACTTGTGGGTTGAATTTTGTCATAGTATTTTGGTTTTATTTTTGTATAAGCCATAACCGATCCATGGAATTCCCTGTTACAGGACAGAACTGGGGCCATGGTCTCTGTCTTCTGCTAGCTTAGACCATTTTTGAGTGCAGGTGAAAATCTGAGACGCCTTACATGTTGTGGCACACCAGTACTGTACAGCTCATGCCCTGCATGGCATGAATTCTCCCTCAAGGAAGAGTCACCAGCATGGTGACCACCACCATGGGGCAAGGTGGAACATCAGGAAAGTGTTAAGAACTGACAGATGATTTTATAGGCTACTTGAAAAAAAGCAGGTTTTAAGGGATTAAGTTATTTAATTAAGGATTTGGGTTTGTTTTCTTATTTTCAAGAGTTTATCATTCTCTTATGTGCTCTTTAATGACAGTCTGATGCAGATTTGGGAACAGCATGGGATCTCAGTCTAGTGAGGAAGCCTGTCTCTTTTGGGAAATGATCCATGCATTTTACTGCTTTGTAACTCTGATTTCCTATTGATTTTTTATGTTGGATTGCTTATGGTTTAAGTACAAGTTTCTCAGCTTTAGTTTGAAACCTATTTAAGCCATGCTGTTAACTAATGTACTTGTTATATGCTTCGTCCCCATTTCCTTGACATAAATTATACTTAGTTCATTCCAAACTGTTTATTTGCACTGAGCTATAAACTACAGGGCAGCAACTGGGTGTGAGTTAAAGAGGAACAACTTTACTAGAGCACATATTATGGTAACAGATGACTTACACACAGGCCTCCCATGCCCATCCAGACCAAGCAGTGTTTTACAGCTGCAGCCAGGGATGCTGACAGGGCTCAGCTGTGCCTGAGCCTTTCAACAGAAGTGATTTCGTCCTGACCTTTGCTTAACTACTTGTGGGTGGGGGGACTTTTGATTTGGTTTTTTGGCTGAGTGAACTTAGGGCAAAGTTATGACTCGAAGCTTCTGAGAAAAAAGTGCAGTGGCATGGGTATTATCTAAAAGCAATCTATTTCAACTGCCCTAGGAATCCAGACGAGAGTTTGAGGCAAATAAAAAGCGGCAGCCTCACCTTTGAGGGCCTTAATAGACTTGTGGAAGCAGCTTTACAAGTAGTGCTGTGGAAAAAGGATTTAAAGATAGAACTGTCACAATTTTTTAGAAGCATCTGCTACAAAAAGGCTGTAGAGCATACAAGAGCTGTGTGACTCAGCCAGAAAGAAGGTGAAAGGCTGTTTTGAGTGAATGGTCTGAGTTTTCTTCAAGGCATCTGTGAGTGTTTTAGTGGATAAGAACAGGGTGAAAGGATGTAACTGAAGCAGGTAAGTCTTTGCTACAGCAATTTATGAAGTTAAAAGGATTAAGTGTTCCTCTTTTTAGTACACAGAGAGGATCTTTAAATTTTATAGGAAATGATACTGTCGGGTTGCAGTTCACACTGGTTTTAACAGAATGAAAGCTGATCTGTGTCAAGCTATCACCACCTAGTGGTAATAGGGAAATAGTAACAGCAGCCCGTGGAAATTCTTTCAAGTATTTTTCTTAGCTGTTGTGCTTTCATAGGTGTTGTGGAATACACAGAAGCAAGACTGATGAACTTTGATAGAAAACAAGTTAATAAACATGGCAGTAGTCCCTCACGAATTTAATTTTTTATATTGTATGATATCTTGTTAAGGAGTAGTTAGTTAATAATTTCTCTCTTTAAAGTATTGCTTGTAGATGTAATTAGGTAGTGCACAATTTTATTATTCTTGCCTGGTTTTTTGATCAAACATTTAAAGTATTGCTTGTAGATGTAATTAGGTAGTGCACAATTTTATTATTCTTGCCTGGTTTTTTGATCAAACATTTTTGATGTTTAAATGGGAGATGAGGTTTATTTTATATGGGGTGAAAAGGGTTTTTTTTAAATGCAGCTAACTACATTTTATACCTACTCTGCACTGAATTGATTATATATGTATTTTGTTTGATGTATGTGCATTTGATACATTGCTTAAAAAACACTTTCAGTTGTAACTTATCAGAGTCCAGAAATGTCCTTCTGGAGCACTGTCTTAATGAACTGGTCAAACTAAAAGGGTAGCACTGATTGACAATTTTTCCATGTTTATGTCCACCCTGATTGTGTTTCACTGTTCCCCAAACGGTGTGTATAGTGTTTTTTTGGAAAAGCTTCTGCTTCTTTATAGTGCCTGACCATCTTGAATGCTTTATTTTCCCTCTCTGTACATTTCTGAAAATGAGATATTGTTTCTTTTAACACCTTAAGTACTGGGATGGCTGCTGTGAACCAGAAAGAAACGTGGTCTCTAATCCCTTTTTATGAGTTCTCCAAGAAAATTAGAAATATTGGTGAAAGTCATTAGTTGCTTTAAACTTATTTAAGTTTTTAGGACATAACTGATTTACAAAAATTCATACCTGTTGTTTTTCTTTCAATTTTATTGTTAGATTTTTAATGTAAATTCTATATTGTTATGTAAATATTCAGATAAGTTACATATATATGAATTTACCTAATAAAAAAGTGAGAAAGAGCAAATTATTGTCCAAGTGCACTGACTGAACCCACAAAAGTTATGTGCTGTACCTCATATTAAATGGCAACCTTGTTTCTTGAAGTGGAAATAGATATTTATAATATTTTTTGATAAATGTGAACCCAAAATTACATTCCACTCAGAAGTTGTTTTGTTGACTAGAAATTGTTCCATGTGTCAAAAAGATGTTTTGCTGCATTATTAGACTGAGTACTTTTTGTCTGCATTTTTGGGAAGGGTTTCCTCTGGTAACTTTTCTCTTCTGACCCTCTGCTCTGAATTTTGGACTTATCAGCAGTGTGAATAAACCTGTGGCTGCTTGGTTGGACACCTCTTAGGGTTTTCAATGTAATCCACCTGAGATTCCTTTTCTGAACAAAAGTCTTTACATTGATGAGGAAGACTAATACCAATTTTTTCTTTAACTTTAAAATGACCAGTATTCTTTAGGTGATGGTTTTATCAAATCTAGTAGTGTTTTGGAAAACTAAAAAAAAAGGATAAGATAAAATCTGTGTACTATGTCTGAAAGTATTTCTTCTAATGAAATTTTTCAGTTCAAATCCAGTTGTACATTGCTAGTTTAGACAAAATGGTATAATGTGGTCTTTATCTCTGCCCTCCTCACTTTCTTTTTCTAGTACTGATTACAAATATGAAGGGATTGTAATGTTTTTAAATGATACATTGTTCTTTAATGTGTTAGTATATTGAATTAATTAGGATACCTTCCATCTTTTGAGAACTTTATCTGCTGTCATGCTGCAAAGTGGGAATTTGAAGGTGCAGGAAAATGTGTTTGGCACATGACTGTGCACATGGGTATGTGTCCCACCATGGGAGGGGCTGCTCATGGTACCCCTTACATCACACTGCATTTCCCCTCAGAGGGAGCTAGGCTGGTGTGCTGATACACACAGCAGGGAGCACATGAGGACAGGACAAGTTTGTGCCTGCTGGACACACCAGTGCTGGCTTGACATCGTACTAAAGGCAGGAAAAAGTGGATTAATTTATTTTATTTTTTTTTTTTTTAATTTCAGGTAGCATTTTGACTGTCATTTGGATCCCAGGTATCAATAATGTTGCATTAGTGTTTGGACCTCTTGATATTAAAGGGTAGTCTTACTCCTAGGTTTTTTTTCCCTCAGCATCAGGAACTTGGATCAAGAACTGCACTGATAGGACAAGAAGTAATGGATGCAAGCTGAAAGAGGGGAACTTCAGGTTTAATATGCATAGTAAATTCTTTACTGTGACAGTGGTGAGGCACTGGAACAGGCTGGCCAGAGAAGCTCTGGATGCCCCATCCTTGGAAGAGTTCAAGGCCAGGTTGGATGGGGCCCTAGGGAGACCCAACCTGCTCTAGTGGAAGGTGTTCCTACATGGCACAGGAGCTGGAACTAGATGATCTTTAATGGCCCTTCCAGCCCAAACCATTCTGTGACTCTATGAACATTGTCATGTACTGACTACGCATTTAAATTCCTTTGTTCTCCTTTGATTAACCTAAATGGATCCTTTCCCTACTGGTCTGTGTTTCTTCAACAAAAATAACAGAAATATAACTATCAACTGCATCCCACAATGTTTCCCACAACTTTATAGTCTCCTGAGCTCTTTCTCCTGCTTTGTGATGTCTCTCAAGGCCCTGTTGTACCCTTGTAAATCTCCCTGAAGAACCAAGTGAGGCAGCTTTATTGATATCTCCTGTGTTCAGTCTGCCTTATGGCACTGATAGTGAAAGGTGTGTGTCTGATAGAAGGATCTGTATAGTAGAAGAGCCTCTCTCCATCACACTGAAATTAATTCATCACAGTGAAAGGAGTTAATTTACAAATGACAGGCTGTAAAAATGTAAACAGGCCACATATGATGATTACTGATTTAGTTATAAATTGTATTGGCAGTACCCCAAATTCTTTGTCAAAGTTGGAACCCACTTACGAGCAATCAAATCAGGGAGGTCTCACTCCTGAATGTTATGGGTCCTAAGAGGAAGAGAGCTATTTCTGTTATACTACAAGTACTCAGTGAAGGACTACAGGTTCAGAGATAAGAGTTAATGACTAAAACAGCCTTCCATGACTGAGCTTCTAATTCTCAGAAATATTTTATTAATTATTGGGTTTTCTTACAGGAATATACTTTCTCAAAACAAATGATCAAGTAAGTGTTATTGGTTATAGAAACAGACCACAAATTTAGGTCAGCATACAATAAAAGAAAGCCCTTTAGGTGGCACCCCTTAGCAAACTCTCCTATTGGAGTTGCTATAATTCCATCTGATGTATCAAGTGAAAATGTTTTCTTAAGGGTAACTGTCTGGTCTACTGCTCTCACTTTTTGATCCTCTTAGTGATTATATGAGTTTTCACAACAAATGTTGGTTGTGTAATCTGTCTGCCCAAAGTGTGATAGGTGACATCCAAGCTGCCAAAATCCTCAAATAAATCTTACCTTTGCCTAGAAAGCACTGTGTTCACACCAGTGCTTTAATTTCTCTTGCTTCTGAGCTTTTATGATGGAGAGGAAAACCCAGTCTTGTGACTTTTTTCCAAAGAGACATGTGTTTGATTTTTAAACCAAATTGAAATTGTGAATGCAAAGTAATTAAAACCTTTTTTTTGTTTGTTTTGATTGCTTTTTGTAGCAAGCAAGACCTTCAAGCTTATTGGAAGAACATGGTTTGCTGGCATTGAGAGGTTTTATGTTCTTATGTTATCTGTTGAGCCCAAACGTGGTCTTATTTTTGTTCAGACAATGCCTTAATATTGAAAATGCTTGGCACCTCAACACCCTATCCATTGAGAAATCACTCCTGCAATTTTATTTTAACTTACTACCTATTCCCCTTCTCCACTGATTTTCATGTTGGGGCAAGGTTTTTTGAGGCTGTCAGGGTTTGAGGTGTGATCCTTATGTGCCTGGTAGAAGGGTAGAATATCCCCTGAAGAGGGTAATCAATAAGAGTGAGGAAGAAGCCTTTTCAGAGTCCTTCAGGATAAAGGAAGCAAATGGTATTCTACCAAGTCCCAGAAGCTCTGCATTGATAACCATGGACAAGGGTTATGTTGGCACTTTTGATGCTTTCAGTGCTCTATTTCCTTTGCTCCCCAAGGAACTAATTATTTTAATACATACCTGTTAGGTCTCACTTTTTCCTGAAAAGAAAGATGAGATTTCTTACAACTTAAACATTGCTTTTACTGGAGACATTGTTGGGATGTCTTGGGCCAGTGAATGTATAGGGTGACATTTTTCTTTGAAGGACCAGCTGTTGTTGTGAAAAGATCTGAACCAGGATTGTACATGATCATCCCTTTCTAGGCTCTGTTGACTAAACTCCACCTGGGGCTGGGATCCATAACTATAACAAATTTGGACACTTGGGATTTAACAGCATGTGCCCTTACAGGTACATAGATATATGACTCTCATGTATTTAAACCCCCCAAAACTCTAGTAAACATGAACTATGGTAGTCTGCAGAAACACACTGTGTTTATGTGTGTGCAGAAGTGTTAAATAAATACTTTTGCATTGATGAAAAGCCTGCTGTTCATTTTCTGATAAGCAAAATGAGGTTCTGGCAATGTATGATGACAAATTTATATTAACCTTCCAGCCTTTGTGAGTAGAATTAAAAGAAAAGAAGGTTGAAAATCAAAATCTTTATTCAGAACACAGATTAATCTTATAAAGACAATTATGACTTAATTTATGGAGATATCTTTTAATATTAACTTTTAAGCAGTGATAATGGATTGCATGAGATTGCTAGCCCCTTGAGCCCTAAATCACACTTATTTTTATTTGGATTTTTTTTCCACAATTAAGATGGCCTTAGTATTTAATATGAAATTTATTTTTACTTTTTTCCCTGTGTTTTTTTTTTTAGTTTTTTTTTCCCCTAAGCTTTCTGTGGTTTTTTTTTTCATTGCTAGCCTCTTGAAGTTCAGCAGCATGAAGAACTGCTTAAAATCACATACAGATTTTTATATAGAGTTTTATTATTTTCATGGTATTTTCCACTGCTTTGCTGGAGTAGCCAGGTATTACCCAAATAAAGCTGCCTTTTGCTTAAATCCGTGTACACTAGACTATGTACAGCAGCAGATATTTCTGAATAATAGCCTCAAGAACAGATTATATGCCTCATCAGCTGCTTGGCTTTAAGTTGTATTCAATAGTTGTGGGATGGTTTGGCAGATAGCTGTTACTCTGTTTTGTGAATTTTTATGGTTTTTCTTGTTTCTCTACTGCAAAGCTCCAACCACTGACATGGATCAGTGGTACCCTTTGTTGTTTTCCTCCCATTCCAGAACAAAGCCTCACTTTAGTACCTTTTAAGACACCAAAAATCAGTTGTTAGGCACTGTTTTATGATACAGCACAATCCAAACAGCAAGTGACAGCTGCCAAGGAGGCATCCAAATATGAACCTAGTATCCTGTGCTCCTGTGAGTACCTGGTGCTAGGCAGTGGTGTGTGTTTGCATAAGCAGCCATTATTTTTCCAGAAAGGAGAAACCCATCCTTTGGAAGTGAGGCAGGAAAAACATCCTTCTGCATATTTTATTACAATTTTCCCAGGTGTGTAGTCAAGTTCAGACTCACACCTCTTTCTTACATACTGAGTAAATCCATTGACTAGAGACTTAGCATGTGCAGAAACTGTCCTCCTGTTAGTTTATTGCATGCACACTTTAATAAAAACTTCTGCAGCCTTGACTTCTGCAGTCAATCCCTAAAGCCTTGGAGGAAGTGTACAGCCCATCTCCATGGAAGTACTGAACTTTCCCTTCTCCTCAAATCACGCTCAAGTTTTCTATTCTCCCAAGTGTGTCCTGCTTCAGAATCACATTCACAGGCACCAAGTTCCCAAAACTTTATCTTTGGCTCCCCTCCTATCATGGTGACAGACCTTGAGGCACTCACTTCCTGCAAAACTGGCTTCTTTTGAAAGCTGCATGTTTGACACATTTACAGGACCGATTTTGGAGCTGGATGACTGAGATGAGGTGGAATAGGGAGGAGCAGGTATGTGGCAGGAGCAGTCCCAGACAATCATAGCTCCTGTCTTCAGTTCTTGCTCAACCCATGAGAGCAGTAACATTAAGACCCAACCCCTTCAATCTCTGTATCATTACCTTTTATTTCACTTTTAGGGGATTTTGAGCATTAGTATGGCCTGTGAGCCTTTGTAGACTGAGCTTTTACCCATTGCTACATTTTTATTCCAGAAGAGTCACAGTTTGCTACAGAACTATTACTTTGGGAGGTTTTCTAAATGATGTACTCATGTAGTCAAGAGGCTGAGTAATGACACCTCTGTAGATATAACAATTTGGATAATCTTGTTAATATGCATGATGGGCTTCTTCAGTAGAAATCAAAAGTCAGAAGTAGTTTCAAAGGAGTCATTAATGCCTTAATGTGTTAATGCTCTATGCATAGTGGTGTTCCTCCATAGTCACTGACAGGCATCATGATGGTCTTAATACAGAAAAATGGATATAGCTCCTCCTTCATTTTATCCCAGTCATAGCTCTTCCTCATGTAAAACTGCACAGTAAGACTAAAAAATTGTGTGACACTGAGGTCATAGGTAAGGTATAAAAAATGCACAGGAGTTTCTATAGGTTTGTTGGAGCAAAACAAAAGCTTTCAAAAGACTGCAGCCTAATAGTAACTAAAATGTGGAAAAGTTGTGGAGTTGAGCTACATTAATTTTATTCTTATTTTTGTTGTAGTTTTGTAACATGGCAGTGCACACAAATAAAGCAGGGTATTTTTTTACCTAATTATCTAAGAAAAAAGGTGAAAAAACAATGTTAAATAGAGAACATTGAATTGATAGCATCAAACTTCTTATCTTAAATTTAAAACATCAAAATATATAAATACTAAAAATGTAGGGTGTGTTTAATCAGTATTTCTAAAGCATCAGCAGGTTTCTCTTTTTTTACCTGAGGCATCAGAGATCATTATACTGGAGACCAATACTCCATCCACTCTGATCTCCCTTGTGCTCAGCCCCAGTCTAAGATTTACTGTGAAAAGTGGAGTAATTTGAATGAGAGAGAATGAATAGCTCCCCAAACCAGCCTGATAATTTTATGGCTAGAGATTTTGCTTGTGTGCAAGAAATGTGGAATGAAATCATTGTCCAAAGGAGGCAGAGAAGTGATGTTTAAAGTCTACCTCCCTTATAGCCATTGGTATACTTGCCTCTTACAAAAGAGCTCCTTGATGTTCCTACACATTTTTAATTCTTCCAATTCATGCCTCTATAAAACAAAATAAGTTCTTAAAATGAATAATAACAAATTGCTGGAGTCAATGAAATCTCTGAACTTGCCAAACTGCAATGTTGTGAAGTTGCCAGACTGCTCAGTATGGTGCATAACTTCCTGCTTAAACTGACCCCCGTGCCAAAGCAATGAGGGAAAGTAAAAATGGTCTTTAAAAACATTTCAGAAATTACAAACTAATAAGTTTGATGTATAGAAGAAAAATGGGGAAGTGGTTATATCAATAAAATACTGTTGCAAAAAGGAGAGAATAAATGTTACTTTTGTAGAAAGAAATTGCACCCTAGGGCATTCATTGGGATAGAATCTATGGTAGGCTTTCAGGTAAACTTCCTAGAATTAATGGAAGTACAATAAACACTTGAAGAAATTTTAGATAAATCTGACTAAATATTATAAATAGGTTAACAGGAAAGGCGAGCTTCTAGACTGGCAAGAGACTAAATAAAAGAAAAAAGGGGAAAAAATTAATAGGAAGAGTTGGGAAGAGATTTTTTTTGCATTAATAAATTAGCTGAGAGAAAATTTTAATGGTAAAATAACAATTTTGTAGAAGATCCCCAAGTTAATCACCATATTTAAATCTGAAACTCAGTGGATATACTGGCAGATAATTGCATGTCTTAATAATTAAAATATTTAAAAAGAGGAATAAAATTACTATTAATAAATGTAGATTATGCAAATGAGTAATGTATGTATTCAGAATTAGATACTCCTAGTCCTGTTTGCATACATACCCTTGGGAACCTGGATGGAAAGGAAATATGTAACAAAATATTACTGATGCTCTTCATAAATTCTCTGCCTTCTTGCTTCAGAAAGGACAAATGTGGAGTTTGTTTGTTGTTTGGTTTTGTTTTTGTTTGTTTTTGTTTGTTTTTGGAATGGGATGGCTTTCTTGTGAGGAGAAATTAAAAACTTTAGAATACTTTTGGAAAACAAATATCAAGATAATTAATGGACACTGGCATTTAAATAGAGCAAGAAAAACAAATAGGGAAGGTTGTCCAAGGCTTCCAAAGGATGGACAAGTCAGGGAATAACTAGTGAAAGTTTTAAGTGCCAGACATAAATAGTTTTTCAAGCAATGCTTAATTAAATACAGGAGTTCACATCTGCAAAAAATTTTATTGATAACTTCAAAACTTTTGAAGTTATTGATAACTTCAAAAATTATCAAAAATTTTATTGATAACTTCAAAAGCCATTAGAGAAGTTAAAGTAAGA
Organism: Agelaius phoeniceus; assembly: GCF_051311805.1. Classification (NCBI taxonomy): domain Eukaryota; kingdom Metazoa; phylum Chordata; class Aves; order Passeriformes; family Icteridae; genus Agelaius; species Agelaius phoeniceus. Next base: position 57,353,695 of record NC_135268.1, read on the forward strand.
AAAATACTTTAAGTGGTATTGAAAAATATGGTGGTTTACTAAAGCTCTGCTTACCCTTTAGGCACAGATACCTGATGATGGAAAGCTACACAAGAAGTAATGCTCTTTATTTGCCCTGATTTCTCTTTTGAAACCTTACATGGAAATCTTTGATCAAGTATCTCTAATTTATATAAGTCTTAATATTTTCAGCATAGATGTGCTTACTCTCTCTTGCAAGTGACCTTCTGTTTGCTTATGAATTTGTTCAGGTCCAGGAAAGGGGTTCCAGTTGAGGATTTCAGCTATACACTTGAATGGCTTGCAGTCTGTGTTGTGTATCTCAGAATTTTTGGAGATCTGCTCTTGCCTGGAGATAACAGCCCCAAAATATCATCATAGCATTGAGCTTTCCATGGCTTTAGCTGCAGAGTTAAGAGTTGTGATCTTACCAGCATCTCCTCAGATGGATGGCCACATTCACCAAGGCCTTAAAACCCTGTCATGTAGAGTAGCTTGCAACTGTGGGTTCCCAAATTGTAAATTTTACATTTCTGCTGACATTGGCCTCAATTAGCACTTCCTGCTGTGTTGGCAGCAATGTGTGGGAATTAGCATATACCCTGCAAGCTCTTCCCCTGCTTGGTATTTTGCTTTTTCCAGATTTATTTGCCTGAAAAAAACAGAAGGAAAACATAGAACAAATGATTGACTTTGGCTGCTGCATGAAAGTGTCAATTTTGATCATTTTACACGGCAATTAAATTAAGATAGTTATGACTATAAATTGCTAGAAAGGCCATGAATTCAAATATTTGGCTTTAAATTCCTTTTAATACATCCAAGCACCTTCCCTGCAGCTGGCAACATCTGCAGGCCTGTTGTGCCTGGGGAGTGCAGCCCCAAGCTGAGGCTGCATCTACTAGCCTGTTTATAAGCTACCTATCTCTTTCTTGTATGGCTTTTCTTAATTTTTCTATGAATAAAAATTTGCACATATTAACTTATTTTCATCATAAGACTTTAGTTATTCAAGAGAAAAGATCTTCAGGACACCCTCATATTTTCAAGTGATAATCATGAGAGGACACATGAGGATTTTTTAATATATTTTTTAATGTGAATCTTAACTCCTCTGCAACCAAAAAATGAAATAAAAAATGCAATATGAAAAAGAAAGTCGTTATTGCCACTCTCAAAATAACTAGGCCAGCTCATAACTGTTATTCATAATGACATTTTATTGCATGAACCTTGAAAATTATTTTCATTCCTTGATTATAAAGACTGTTAAGAGAACATGCATTTTGTTACAGATGCAAATATACTGGCTGGCTTTTCACTGACCTTGAGTAAACCCTTAGCTGACACATAATTTCAGTTCCCTTGAAATCCATTAAAAAAGTTAGATTACTCCCAAAGCCCAACTTTAGCCTGTCCATAAAATGAGCAATGAATATTTGCTCATTTGTGGGTAGTCCCTAAATGAGCACAGTGCATCTCTCAGATTTCCACCCACCGCATTCCTCTGAGTTCTTGGAAGTTTTATGGGAGCACATGAAGGGAAGAGGCATATATCTAAAAATAGTAATTTAAAAAGGAAATATCTGCTATAAAGTGTAGGTGCAGGACTGGTACTTTCTCACAGGATAGTCTTTGCTTGCTGTGTTTTGCTGTGACTGCAGGGTGACACAGATTCTGTTTCCAGGGAGGAGCACTAATACTGACACACCACAAAGCCTAGGTGATTTAGTTATGGACAGCCTGTTCTGTGGCAATGCTAGGAGAAAATAAAGGCAAATGATTCTCATGTTTCTTACCTAACAAAATGAAGTAGCCATCTGAAATGCATCCATGGTATTCTCAAAAGTGTTTAGCAGGCACATAATGTGCAAATCTCAAAGCTTCTATGATACAGACTCAGTTAAAGACAAAATGTAAGCTTGCAAAAGTATATAATGTGAAAATATTTAAAACAAACCAATATACAAAGTGCTCATTAATGCTATTTATAATTATAATTGTTAAGTCTAATAGGCATCAAAAATATGCATTTGCAAACATTACCAATTTTGTCTTTGGACATATTAGGTCTGATGACATCCAGCTTTAATTTTTGGCTGCTCAGAATTGTGGAGTTTCTGGAGTTCCATTAGATGGCTCTGATTAAAGCCAGTTTTCTTGGATTCTATCACTAGATGCACATAGAAAAGTAGGTTTTTTTGTTCACTTATAAAACAGATTTGAAAAAATTTATTTTAGACATTACTTGACTGGACCACTTTGTTTTTAAAGTTTGAAGGTTAGGCTTAATTTTTGCATGTAGCAACTCCCTTCAAATTGTAGAAGTATTGGAGACTTGGACAGGCTGTAGCTGAAGTGCAACTCTTGAAAATGTTAGAACCCTATGCTTACAACCTTAAATAGTGGACATTTTTTAGCCTTTGGTAAAGTTTAAGGTTTTTCAAGAAGTTTCCTGATTATTCAAGTTGCACAGATTTTACACGTTATTGTGAAACATTTTCTCTGTTTATGTCTTTTGGGGTTTTGATTACTTTTACTTAGTATTTGCTCAAGATATCATTCAAAGTTTATGGGTTGGTTTGGATGCTAAGTATGTTATTCAAATGGCTTTCAGAAAATTGGATTCCTCAGGAATAGATAATAGAGAAAGAAATTTTGGAAGAACAGTCAGCCACTCATGAGGTAACTGTCTTGAGCCTAAGAAAGTGCCTGTTTTGAGTGACTGGGCATTGAAGAGCCACACTTACTTAAGGAACACACAGGAGCAGCTGATAGGGAATTGAGAAAACTTTGCTGATTTCTAAGGGTTTTCATTTAAGTGCAACTTAAAAACTGCCTTGTCTTTCTGGTGGGTATATGACCTATGCATCATTTTCTCTCTCTCTCCACTCCATCCTTGAGAAATGCAGCACAGCACAGAAGCTGTCAGATTTTATTGACTTCTATAAACTTTCTTATGGTTTAGTATTCAAACCACTCAGTGCTCTCATTATCTGTTAAATGTTCTTTAACTGCTGCCTGTCACAACACTGAAAATAGGAAACAAGTGCCTAAAGTTTAGGATAGGCAGAAAAAATGAGTTGCCTCAGCATCACCTACACTTACTATCAACTTCTTTTGTCTTTGTATCGGATTTCAATTTAGGTCTTTATGAACTGGACACTTTGGTAGACTAAGGTTAGAAAATTCTGGTATCTGACTTTATATAGGTAAAACACAAGAAGATGCTAACAACACTAGACTGTAGTTTTAAAACAAACCACTGAATTATGGTAAATATAGTATTGCATTTATATATATTATTTTGTTTTAAATTGCTAATACTTCCCTAAAACCAACCTGTGAATTCTTAAGAATTAAATAATATAAAGGCATATAGAAACTTCTTTTAATCTAGTTTTTAGGATTTGATTCATAACTTTTTATTACAGGGTATTGGCAGTTCTGGAATTCAGACAGTGAAATTCAAAACAGATGCTGTCTAGGGAGATTGCTGCCCTCTTAGTTCCTTCTTAAACTTCATTAATGAAACTTCCCTTTTTATCTCTCTTCCTTTCCTTCCCCATTTTACAAGGATGATAGAGAGATGGGCAGACAGATACAGAACACAGAATTCCACCCAGGGAAAAAAAGAACTGTGAGGAAGAGTTAGCCTAGAGCTTTGTATTTGTAAATCTTCTCAATCTTTTTTTAAATTTTTTTTTTATTGTCATAGAATAGAAATGGTTTGGGACCATAAAGAATATTCAGTTTTAACTCCTCTGCCATTGGCAGCCATGCCACCTGGTAGATCAAGTTGCTTGGGGCCTTATCCAACCTGACCTTAGACACTTCCAGGAATGGGGCCTCCACATCTTGTTGGAGCAGCCTGTTCCAGTGCCTCACCACCTTCACAGAATTTCTCACTAACATCTCACCTGATTTTCTTCTCTTTTAGTTTAGAGCCATTCCCCCTTGTCCTGTGACTATCTGCCCATGTACAAAGTTGCTCTCCCACTTTTTTCTATGGCCTCTTCAAATACTGGAAGGCCATGATGAGGTCTCCCCAAACCCTTCTCTTCTCTAGGCTGAACAATTCCAACTCTCAGCCTGTTTTCCTAGGAGAGTTTTAAAAGCCCTCTGATCATCTTTGTGGTTTTCTCTGGAACTGATTCCACTGGTCCAGGTCTTTCTTGTGCTGAGCACCCTAGAACTGGATGCAGCACCTCAGGTGGGGTCTCATGGAGGTGGAGTAAAGGGGCACAATCCCCTCCCTTGTCTTGCTGGCCACACTATGGATTCAGCCCAGGAGATGATTGGCCTTCTGGGCTGTGAGTGCCCACTGTTGGCTGAGATCTCCTTCATCCACAAGAACCCCCAGGTCCTCCTCCACAGGGCTGCTGTCCATGGGTTCTTCTCACAGTCTGTGCTCATCTCTGGGATTGCCCTGACCCAGGTGCAGCACATTGACCTTGTTGAACTTCAGGAGGTTCCCATGGGGTTGCTTCTCAAACTTGTCCAAGTCCCCTTGGATGGCATCCTGTACTTCTGTTGTATCACCTGCACCACTGATTTTTGTGTCATCTGCAAATTTGCTGACAGTGCACTCAGTACCTCAGATAACTTAGCCAAAATATCTCATTCTTATTGTGGCTAATATGTTATTCAAGTTAAATTTCCAGAGCTGTTCTAGAATGAATACAGTGGAAACTATTTTGCAATATTCTGCACTCCATACCTCCCTGCTTATGCGTTCAGATATTAATTTTATATTTTTACATATCAAATTGTAGTGTGAGTGTGCTCAACTGAGTATAAATGATGCATTTTAAATTGTTGCATTAGAAAATCACCCTAGTAATAATGCAGTGCAGTTTCATGTGCCATAGTGTCATCATGATTTCATTGCTGAGCACAGTGCCTCAATGTCAAATGCCAGAGTTCAGAAAAAGTAGTTATTATTCAAGTGCCAGAATAGCACTGTTCCTTCTGCTCTGCCAGCTTCTGCAGCATAAAAAACAGCTGTCACTCAATGCTGTGGATGAGTGTCTGGTGTACAAACTGTTGTTTTCTTACCCAGGCTTGTGTGTCAAGGCAGCAGAGATTTCAAGGAGGTGGAAGCTTTCTGCAGTCTGATGGCTGCAGTGGGGTGTAAGAGAAGTGCTGGCACAGCCATCTGTATCACTTCTCCAAGGACTGTGTGCATCACAGGAGAGGCTCCCCAAGTGAACAACCTTCCTAGGCTCTGGGACCTCTTGGATGCCCCTGAACAGTTTGTCCCAAAGGAAAAGAGCCCAGGCATGGAGCAGAATTTGAGGTACATTTCTGGTTGTGTTATACACTGTCTTCTAAGAAAAAGTGGGATTGCCAACTGAACATTTAGATTTAAGTAAATATCATTCGATTAAGTGGTGTTTTGTTTGCTGTTTGAAATATATTGCCAGCTTTTGCTGACCAGATCCAGAAGTTTAGCTCTTTATCTAATGGCCTTGGCTGCTGTCCCAGAGATCATTCAGAAGTGCAAAGACCATTCACTGAATTTTAAGTGGTCATGGTGACAGCCAGGTACCAGAAATGGCTTCATTTGTGCCAGTAAATAGGATCCTCTGAAGCTGTGCACTAATAAATGTAAAAAGTTGTCATTGTGTTTTTCCATATCAGTATTTCAATGTTCTGTCAGTCAGCATTTTATGTTTCAAACATTTTGTTTCAAAAAATGTTGCAACATTTTTTCTTTAAAATAGTCATTCCCATATCAAAAAGGTATTTTTGAAAATTACCTGCTGCTTTTGTTAAAAGCCACTCCTTTATATTTCCAATGAAAAATGTTAATTTTTCCAAACAGTTTCAGGGTGATAAACTATGCTTCACTTTTTTTGAAAATAATTAAGCCTTTAACTTGCTAATAGATTGCCCAAGGCTTATTATAATAGATTGCAGAAATAACCACAAAACATGACTGTCCTCTGAGATTCAGTTCCATTGTCTCAACAAACTGCATATTTCTCAGATTGTATCTCATTTAGTTTTGATTTTTAAGTCATTAAGCATTTCCTTTCAGCTTCAAGTAAGAGTCTAAAAGTTGGCAAAAGCCCAATGTAGTTTAATAATCCAACCATGAAATAACAAAAAGGGCTCATTACTGCTATCTAATAATAAAGAGGTCTAATGTTAATTTTTGAAATGCTGATTGTAGAGTTTCAAGTTCTGTTAGAACTTAAAAAAATACACATTCAATGTGCTCAGAGTATCACTGAAATACTTTTATATTTTGGTGGCATCTGGGATTTTCTTACCTGGGTGTCTGTGCCCCTCTCCAAAAAAAACCAAAAGTTGCATTATAGTAGCAGTAGGGAAAGTAATATCTATCCATATGATATATATGCATGCTGTAGGATATACCAGTATGGAGGTGAGTAACAGCAAGTTCTCCATCTTTGTCATGCAGGGGACATTGTATATAGTATTATAAACATGTTTAATGTTCATCTGTTGTTTGTGAATTTAAGCGTCTGTTCCTAATGGCATGGCTTGTAAATCTTCAGTACCACAATTCCTAAATCTGTGCCAAACAACATTAAATTCATTTATGGTGACACAGTTACAGGATCTGTTTTATGGCTCTGTGCACAGACAAAGGGTTGTCCTTTCTTTAATCTCTGCAGAAGCATTTTTACTGCATTTCTGCCCAGTGGGATGTAGCAGAGAGAAACTCTGTCCATTTGGCTTTGGGTGCTGCTGCTCATTTGGTTTCTTACACATCCCCAAATGTGTAGCAGCAAAATGCAAGTATCTTCAGCATATGAGGTGATCATTGGGGTTTATTTTCCTGGGAACACATATTTGGAAACAGATCCCCTGTCCAGTCTTTAGCAGTTGTAGTACAGCTCTCAAGGGTGAAGGCACAAAGAAGGGTTGTGAATAGCATGTGAGTGTGTGTGTGTGTGTGTGTGTGTGTGTGTGTGTGAAGGGAGTGAGAAAATGGGTAAAATAAATCTGCAGCTCCTTTGAGAGATGAGGAAATAATGTATCTGCTATAGGGAAGTTTCAGGAAAGTCCTTGGATTTTATCTTCTCTGAGTGGAGTCCTGGGGTGTTGGAGTGTCCTACCCTCATGCTGGGTGGTCATCAGTGAAATATAATAGGCTCTGGATTTGCTTCCCAGAGGAAGTGCTAAAAGCCAGGTTATTTGTAAGGCTTTAAATTATACTTGACAAAACCCTTGGCAAGGCACTGAGAAATTATGTTGCACTTGAAAGTACGCCAGCTTGTGCTTCCCAGCACTTCTGATGTGGAAATATCCTGCAAACCCAGATTTACAGATGCCCAGAGCAGCCATGTGGCAACAGTGAATCTTAACATATTTTATCTGTGAGATCTGGAGCTGTGAGTCCTGTGGAGGAGTTCACACCTGCTGTGCAATGGATCTGCTCTGCTTTTCTGTGGAGAGTGTCAGTGAAAGCCAGAATCCTGCACCCTGGCTGCACTGGGTGGCCAGAGGATTCAACAGGAGATGCAGTGAATTCTGGCATCCCATGAGTCCTGGGAGATGCTGAGCTGGTCCTGGGAAACATGCAAACTGCTTGGAAACACAGGTCTAGCACAACACAGAAGTTTGCAGGGTGATCTTCTAGACAGAGGAAACAAGCAGATTAGTTACCCAGATTTCCATCTAAAGGAGTCATGTTTTCCACAAATTGGCCAAGTTTGAATGTACTGGCATTTTTTGATTGGAAAAAAGTTTCACAGTTAAAAAAAAAAAGGTGTTGTTCCTAATAAACTAGAACCATGCTTTAATTGAATCCTTTGGGACCTGAAAAAGCATGGAAGATAAATTTTAGATGCATGTAAAAAGTTTCAGTCTAATGAATATCCCAGATAATCAGAAAGAATTCAATGCAAATTCCATCTAAAAAGTCTTCCAAGTATTTTTTAATTAAAGGATAAGGAGAATGTCTTTTGCAAGTGTCAGCTGGTATATGAAACCTATTCAGATGTATTCAGTGTTGATGAAGAAGTCATCCACCAAGTTCTGTAGAGGTGAGTGAGATGGGTTCCAGAATCTGATTTGCAAGTGCACTAGGGTCTACAGTTCTAGACAGATTGGCAAGGGTTGGGGTTTGTTTACTCCATTGCTTGTTGATCTCTCACTTGAGAGAGAGGTTGTGGGTAGGATAATGGCTAGTAAATTCAACATTGTGATATCCATCACCATTGATGAGTGGGTGGCTTTATAGCATTCTCTATTTTGAATGAATTTGTCTATTTTCATATGAATTGAGTGGAGTATAGTTCTATACACAGGTAGCTTCAGAAGCCATCTTAATTAATGACACCCTTCTCTAAACTTCTGCAGGAAATAATCCCATCAGTTGCCATAAGAAAATATACCAAAAAAAAACCAAATAAAAAAAATTTTTGTTAATTTTTGGTTTGTTTTGTTTTGATTTTTGTTAGAGTTAATCAAAATAAGCAATTACCTATTATTGCAATAACATTAGATGAAACCAATACAACCCCATAGCAAAAGTAGTGAATCTCCACTGCTTCCAAAGTAAAAATTAGATCTCACAAACTGTCCAAGGGAAGGCTGATATTACAAAATGCAGCTTATTTTTTTCTGTTTTGCTTCCCTTCCTATCTTTTTAATAGCTAAACCCATCAACTCTGTTCCAAGAATATATTTAGCTGACTAATTTAATCTAATTTTCTCATTGAGCATGCACTGGAATAAAAAAGCAAATCAATAGCACTTTTGAATATCTTCAAGATAATTTCAGTTTCTGCTCCCCTGTGTCAGCCCCCGTTCTTTAATAAGACAATGAGCAAAGCTGGTGAATGTGGACATCTAAAGGTCAGTATTCCATGTCTCTTGAATGTATGAGGAAATTTTTGTTCTTAGGATGTTACTAACTCTGTGTTCTGGTTTCTTTGACCAATATACAGCTGATGCATCCTTGGTTTGAGGAGAAAATGCACCCCACTATTGCAGAAATGATATCTCCACAGGCTGTTTTCTGAGGTGCATCTAAGACTTGTGTGGATTGGTTTGTTGTCTTATTGGGTTGAGGTGGCAGAAACCTGTAAACAGACTTCACAGTCCTCAGTTTCTTGTCTTTTGTTGGATAGCTTAGTCCTTCTATCTCAACTCAGTTGGAAGGTTTTGTTTACTTCTCAGGCAGCTTTGTGGGAAGCTTCTGTTTAAAGTTGACAGGCCACATGCATTTATCTGTTTTCTGTTCCTGATTGTTTTTGTTTATACTGTACTACGCTCCGTAGATTTATTTGTGAATCTCTCATCTGGATCTCAGCTTCTGGAAAAATCCTACAAGATTTTTCAGATTTTTTTAAAGTGTATTTCTAGACCATAAAAGCATCATTCTAATCTAAAATTGCTTTGGAATGTTGCTAAAAGGAACATGGTCCCTTTTAAGGACCGGGTGGGGCAGGCTTCTGGCTCCTCCCCTGGACAAAGAGCTGCTTTGGGCATTGGCCATTGCTTTGCAAGATCTTTGCAGGCTGGTTTGTGTGCTGGTACCATGTGGAACTAAGGTGATATAGTAAACTGTGGTAGCAATGACACAAGCTGGGTGTTCTGGTAGAAGTTGAGGTTAGCAGGATGCTCACACTGCTGTGACTGCTCATACCATGAACCCACAGGCTTCTTACTGACTCAGGCAGCTGCCACCAGTTCTGCAGTCCTAGAGAGATGCTTATGATATCACTACATGCAGGACAAGAAATTTGATGCTGATATATTCTGAGATTAACTGGAACCACAGTAAAATCCGTAAGGAATGCTTGTGTGTAATCATCTGTGTGATTTTGGTGTAATTTAAAGAACATTGTAGCTAAAAAGAGGAAAAACAGGAAAGAAAAATGAGTTTAAAGTATTCATAGTATTCATAGAATGAATGAACATGTAAATTGATGTTTTCTTGTTTTTAGAAAACAGGAATAAATGGCTAGTAATGTAGTTTATTTTAAAAAGGCACAAAAAAGTTTGTGTGACTCTGCCATCTTTATCTCTAGCATACCATATATTAAGTTTAGATACTAAAAGATAATTTATTTAGTACCAGAACAAATCATGCTTGTGTCACATTGTCAAAAGCAGAGATAGCTGACAGTGTAGACACAGCAATTGACAAAAAAAGTGACATTCAGAGATCTTTGCTTCCAGTTTAAAACAGGAAAATAAGTTAGTAGTTTGTTACAATGAAACCATGGCTTATTGTCAGATTTTGAAATAGAGAAGGATCTTATATTCTTCTTTAAAAAATTATTCTCAGATTATGAAGAAAATGGTTTAAATAGGTTTTATAATAGATTATAAAATCTATATAAGATTACTAACTCTCCATGAAATTTCAAACTACTGGTCCTTCAGTAATACATATATTATATAAGATTACTAACTTTCCATGAAATTTCAAACTACTGGTCCTTCTGCAAGGACCTAACACATATTATGGGATGATAAATACTCACAAAACCCCTGTGGGACAAGATTGAGTTTATACCTATGTCACAGAAAGATAAGTTTTGGTAGGAGATACACTTTGACTCGCATATTAAGGAAGTGGCCATGGAAATGCTAAGCTTTTTTTCCCATCAGCTTGTTTGCTGAGTGCTCTGTGGGTAAAGTGCCATAGCTGCCTTGTCAGTTCACTGACAGAACATGAAAAACTTGCACCAGTGAGACTTGTTTGGCCATCATTTTGCAAATGTCATCGTAATGTGCAACTCCTCTGTCTCTCATCCTCTGTGTTTTCTCTGGCTGAACAAATTTGCCCTTACAACCCGAGCATGCACACAGCTCCTGTCAAACTGTGTGTCCTTCAGCTTAGCAAATACATTGCAGGCACTCTGCTCTTGGTACCAATGCAATTTTTTTGCATATGTATGCATTTTTGGGTAAAATTAAAAATTGGTTTTGATCCAGGAATGTCTCCAAGGTTGTTTCCTGATCTTGGCAGAAACCTTTATCTTTTAGGTATAAATACAGCTAAGAATACAAACATATTTAACATTGCATATTGAAGTACTGAATGCCTGGTTTTGAAAGCAGGCATTTCTTTGTCTAATATTTTGCCAATACTTTTTGTACATTACAATATTCTTCTTAACAAATTATTCGTTACTAAATTAGAATATGCTGTCAATGATGTGTAAGGAAATACAGCTTCTTTGTATCTCCCTAAATATACTCTTCAGAATTTACTAATAAGTATGGCTCTTTTTGAGAATAATTATCACTGTACTACAGTTTTTCCTGACTCCTTAGGATCACTGATAATTTCACATTTGTGTTTTAATACTGAGAAATGCCAGAAAAAAAAAATCCATGGGTAAGTATCTTCACTTCTATGTGAAGAGTAGGCTTTGTTAAAATTATTTGGATTTTAGTCAATGCTTTCTTTCCAGCATTTTGTCCAGTAAAACAGATGCCATATCCAGGCTACCTTGAGCTTGCTAATTAAGACTTAAATGTTTATGCTTTACCATTTTTTATTTTCAATTATTTTATTTTTTAAAAAAGTTCTTGTAAAAGGAAAGCTGTAATTTACACTTAGTTTACTGTAAAAGTGATTTTAAGTCTTCTTGAAAACCAAACTTGACTTGCTTTAGATATTCAGCTTATTTTGACTGATAGAGTGTCAGAGTAAATTATGTCATTGCAAATATGGCCATTCCTCAGATTTGGGACTTGCTTTCTTCTGTTCCCTTAAGAATGTGCTTGAATGTGAACATATGAGAACCCTCAAGAGAAATGAACTTCACTTTCATTTACAGATCAGGAAACTGATCTCTAAGTTATTGTTTGTATTAATGACAGAAAAGAAATTACTAGGAAGAAAATGACAAGAGATGACATTGGATTTCCCTGTGCTGCTTGGGCAATTAGCTGATGTTGTTGCCTCTTGCTACTTCATCAGCATCCAAAACCCTGCACATGATTTAGGCTGGAAAGGATTTTTGGTGGTCATCTCCTCTAACATCCTGCTCAAAGTGTTCACTGTGCCCTTCCTGGTGAGGGATTATTGCTGAGCTCAATAAAACCCTGCCCTGGGGTTTTCCCCTGTGCTGGCATTAAATATTTCTGTATGTTCCTTTTCTGTGTTAAGCACCGAAGGAGATGGCCTGTCTGCCTTGGTCAAAATTGGTAGACTTTGATCCCAGACTGATGGTGTGTTATAGAATGTTCCACACTTGTAGCTTTTTCAGTGAGAAATTAGGTGAAGGATGAGATCTTGAGAACTCAAAAGATAAATTTAAACTACTTCTGTGCATGTGCAGAGAATATATTTGCTATGGGCAGACATGCCTCGATAACCTGGTCAGTTATTAAAATAATATTTTTTAAGAGTATTTTTATGTCTTTGTGTACATAGAGAAATATATATATAAACACATATACTTGAAGTGGAAAAATTATTTGTCCAAGTATGAGGGAGCAACCAAAGTATAGTGCAGTGTACAGTATTCACCTTTCATATATTTTTTTCTTTTTCCTATGGTATTTACATGTTTTAATTATTTTTTCTACAGATAATGAACACTTACATGTAAATGTTGAATCCAGTTGACAAATTGCAGACAACTTGGGGTACTAGATCAGTAGGATTCCTTATCTAAATTGTTTGCACGTTAGATTTCTTTTGTAGCACTGAATAATTTGGATAAATGACCTTTCAAATGGTAATTCAATTTCTGTAATAACTGTTGGGTGATGGTACATAAAAAGTAATAAAAGCCTTTAGCAGTGCCCTTTTCTGGAGCTTGTCACAGACTCTACCTCTGATAGTGAGTGACACTTATTACTCAAGTCATATTTTCTTAAAAGCTGTGTCTTTGCTGAAATTGTGTGTGAAAATATACATTCTCTTTTTAAGTTAATTGTGTGGTGGTAAAATCAGACTCTGCTTTGGTTTTGTTACTAATAGAATGTTTTACGCGCAACTCATTTTTCTCAAGTTATATTCTCAAAAACTAAGGTCACCCTTAGAAATTTAGCTTATATTGGGAAATCAATTAATTTGTAAACAATTTAACTTTGGTGTCATAAGAGAAGTTAATTCTAGGTTATTTACATGACAGCTACACAACTTGTATTGCTATGTGCATGTTGACTGAAGCTTGTGTGGGACTAAAATCACCTCTACCAATACTTGGATTTTTGATGATCTAGGAATTTGAGACTTGCCCTTTGAAATGCAAATATTGTGTAATATAGACACATAAAAATGAAGAGTAAATACTAAATTATAGATGAAGTTACTTTTCCTGATTCTCTCTGACTGGTACAGCCAGGAGAATTCAAAATCTAACCTTTATAGTCATCTAGTCATACCTCTGCCTTGCAAAAGAAAAGAAAAAACATTTAAAGAACAGGTATCACCCAAGAAGCCAAATCTTCCAATATGTCATCCTTATTGTTTGAACTGTGGAGGTTTTTTCTTACTAAAAGAGAAATTGTATTTGAGTAAAAATCTTGTAAACTCTCATATGGACAAATTTTTAGAGCCATAAAACTAATTTGCTGAAAAATTATGAAAAATACTTTTCATGTGAGCACCTTTCTCTTAGTAACTTGAGACAGTAGTGATACCCTGAGAACTAATTGTTTATTTTTATTACTCATCAGTCTCTGAGATTGAGATGTATATCTATATATATCTATCTATATATATATAGATATATAGGTATGTATGATTCTCAAGTTCCCCCTTTCTAGAATACAGACGTGTTTCTGTGATTTCAGTAAGTCTTACCTTGGCTTTGTTTGGCTTTCTATAAAATGTCTTGTGATGCCACAGAGAGCATAATGTTTGTTAAATATAGTTCATAGGTAAAATACTTGATTACATAGGTAATAATTGATACAGACAATGGCATGAAAACAATTTGGGAATACTGGCTGCTTGGCTGGTTGGGACAGCAAAGGTCTTACAGTTTTACAACATGGATTTTACACCTCATTTGATCCCACAAAATGTCTAAATTTACTCAGTCTAATGTTCTTATTTGCCTTTTCTTAATTTCCATTTGTCTGTTTGGACTCTTCCCAAACATAAGTTCTTCAGACTGGTTAATTGTCTCCCTGTTTTTATGATTGAAAAATGCATAGTGCCCTGGAACATACACAGAAACTTTAATGAATAAGGCTGATAGATCTTTACTCCAAACTGGCAGAAATTGTTCAGCTTCTTGCCTTCTGTAACCCCCAATAAACCATTTCACCTCTCCCAGTAATAAACGGGGTGAAACCCTCATTGTAGCTGGCCCTAGTGGGACTGTCCACATCAGTTTGACTTTATTGGAAAATTGATTTCAATATGAGTAGGCCACTCCATCCTGAATAAAAATACAATAAAATAATTATTAAATATATGAGTTTCCTCAAGTACCTTTTTCTTCAGTGTCTGAGTCCTGGATGCTTTTCCATTTCTGTGGTTTTTTTTTTAGAAGCCATTATACTTGCAAAATATTTAATGGGTTTCTGATTGTTGCAAAGGAAATAATTGTGCTAGATAGGAGAAATCAAAGCCTTTTAGTGCATGAAAGTACTTAGAACAATTACAGATTTACGACTGCAAGACTTAAAGAAATGCAGTTTATCAAAATGAAAGCTTGATACATTTTCTAAATACTGAGGACACTTCAGCAATTTCTTAAATTTGAATATTAGTGAGCAAATATCTAAATAAAGATAGTGATAACTGAGCCTTTCTTTGGGGGAAATGTAGTTTTGATGTTGGTAAATAAAGGATGTCAAAATTAAGACTACATGATATTTAATGCTCTTTTAATTTGATGATGTCACAGTCTTGTTTGATTAAAAATACTGTTGCCTTCTGAGCTGTTGTAAAGACTGTTCTGAATTATTATTCAGTAGAGGTCTGTGACAAAGGCTTTTATAATCAACCACTTTTTCAGTTTTATTTTGGCTGATAAGTTGATTCTTTAAGTTGCTTGGGAAACAACTGATTGTACCTGCCTCTGAATGTGGGAAATTGTAACAATTCCCTAGAAATATCATTGCTGGAAATGGTGTTCTTGGGGTTGGCATTAAAATGTCAGTGCACCAACTGTTCAGAAAGCTGCTGAGTTTTGTGATACAAATGTTGCCATCTTTCAAGCATAAGCTAAGTAAGTAAGCCAAAAATGCTCTTTTGAGACCCCATTGGCT
Source organism: Agelaius phoeniceus (assembly GCF_051311805.1). NCBI lineage: Eukaryota > Metazoa > Chordata > Aves > Passeriformes > Icteridae > Agelaius > Agelaius phoeniceus. Next base: position 57,368,869 of record NC_135268.1, read on the forward strand.
TCCAAGCTTCACTAGGAATAGTTAGATAAATGTGACTCCTGTTTTAGTAATTCATGTATTTGTTTTGTTACTCTCTATAAAACTTCTCATTAAAACTTTCAAAAGAAATGTTTTTTATGCAATTCTTAAACCCTTACATCAATATCGACAAGTGTACAATCCAGCATTTACTGTGTTTCCCTTCTGTTTTTAAACAAAAATCTGAACATCTGAAATTCCTGAATGTTTTTGAAGCAGGTTTCTGCATTTACAAACAGATGGTGTTTTTAGGAGCCTGATTTTCCTGCCCAAACTTCTAATGAGTGCAGTCTTGCATGGAAAGTAGGTTTTTTTGGTGCAATTATTTTTTGGAGGGAAAAAAAGGAAGTGTGCTATGGTACTGCTAATAATGTCAAGATTGGGCTCTGGTTTTTAAGTAATAATCTTGAAAAGTAAACTCTTGAAAAGTTTAACCTATCCCATTAGTGCTTACTGTTCCCTTGTTTGGGACAAAGAGGTGCAGCTAACACCTCGGAGCCCCAGAGCCAGTGTATCAGTGATAAAAGGGATTTTTGTAACAAGAATCAGAGTAAATGAAGTAGACTTTTTGGATACTATCATCACATGGTCCATCTGGTTTCTGATGCTTGGGAGTTTGTATGTTGTGTATCCCCTGTAAAAAAAACAAATTCAGGTGCTGCCCTGACTTCCAGGGTATGAATTCTTTATTGACTTTAGCATTTTTAAGGACAGTTTTACTCTGGAAGTGAATGCTAGTGATCCAAAGGCCACATTATAAAGCTTTCCAATCAGTTTTGAGGCTTGTGCATAGTAGCTTTGCTTCACAAAGTCTAATGAGAGATCACCTAGTCCCATCCCCCCTCCACCATGGACAGGGACCCCTCCCACCAGAGCAGGTTGCTCAAGACCTTGTCCAACCTGGCTTTGAAAAATGCCAGGGTTGGGGCATCCACGGCTTCCCTGGGCAACCTGTTCCAGTGTCTCACAGTAAACCTAAACTTCTCCTCTTTCAATTTGTGCCCATTACTCCCTGTCCTGATGAAAAGTCCCTCTCTGGCTTCCCTGCAGGTCCATTCAGGTACTGGAAGGTTGTTATGAGGTCTCCACACAGTCTTCTCCAAGATGAACAGCCCAAACCTTCACAGCCTCTCATCACAGGGGAGGTGCTCCAGTCCTCCTACCAACTCCATGGTCCTCTGGACTTGCTCCAGCAGTTCCATGCCCTTCTTATGTTGGGGGCACCAGAACTGTAAGTGCTACTCCAAGAGCAAAGTACAGGGTGAGAATCCCCTCCTTTGACCTGCTGGCCACCCTCCTTCAGTTGTCTTCAGTTTAGTTGTTTGTAGGTTACTTTCCTTTCACTTAAATTGTAGTACCATCTTAAGCTTTGTATATGTTTTCTAGGTGTACTTCTGTATGAAACATGGGGCAGAAGCACTGAAGAGATAAGAGAATGTAATTTGTGCACTAGTACCTTTTTTAACCTAAGTTTTTAGGTGTCACTTTTTGTCTTGCTAGGAGTTACTGTAGTAACAGTTGCAAATGCAAGTCTTTTTTTTTTTTTCTTGAATTTTCTTGAATTCTGATTCCAGTGGTTTTCTTTGAAGATGCACTAATAAATATTCTTTAATAGATGAAAATATCCTTGAAGAGGAAATGCATTTCTAAAGTGTTGTAAATGTCAAAGCAAGGATGGAGGTAAAAATTATCTCTGAACTTAATATTTCTATCAGAAAATTCCCCAGAGGGAAAGAAGCTTGCAGAGAGCACTGATAATGCATAAATACCTATGCTGATTCAAGAACTGATCTTTGAGATCTGATGCACATTAAGGTTTGTGGAAGGTCGTATTGTTTTAGGCTACTTTGTTTCTCCTTGTGCTAATAAATTCCTGGATGTTATGAAGGAATTGAAACACTGTTTCCCTGTGAGCTTCTCTTTCTAATCTTGTTCTAGGTCTCTAATCAGCGCATGAGCAGGGGTTTTGATCATTGTAATTCCTAATGAAACTTATATTCAGAAGGCACATCTTCTGCTTCCTCCATCCATATGCTAAAGGGGCCTACACAGATATTGTACATGGAGGAATACACAGGGAGAGTAATCTGTTAATTGTGCCCATGTTCTTAAGCACATGGCATTGCTTTACTCTACAAAATATGTGTATTCTTTAATGTTTTATAAAATTGATCAAGGTAGATTATCAAATTACCAACACATTTTTGGCTGCTACCAAAAACCCCAATGCAGACATACATCAGAGAGTAATAGAATGCACCAGGATACATGTTATCTGTGAATAAACTGTTCTGAGAACCTCAGAGTATATCTTGTGGAGGGACATAAAGTGCTTACATGGTGAGAACTGAAAATCAAGGTTTGGTATGCTGGAGAGCATTCAGGAAAACTGAGGGAAGTGTGCAATGATGAAGAAGTGCTGGAGTAGGAGATTGAGTTGGTGCTAAGTGGAAAGCTGGTGAGTAGATAGGATGGATCAGATTTCCGGTAAATTTCCATAACTCACAGTAAATGTCTGTTGTGGTATCTTACAGGGGTAGAAATAATATCAAACTCAGATGGAATGATGAATAAAAATGTAATGTGAACGTTAGCACATATGGAATTTGTAAAGGAGATTGTTGTATCGGAATGAAGTACTTTGCCAAATGTTTCTTGAGAACCTGTTGATGCTTGTTTTTACTTACAGTGACCAAAAAAGAATACTTGGTAGGTTATCAGCTTACAGGTTTTTCATACCATGTAGCAGCTCTGGGGAACAGTAACAGGACAGGTAATCAAGGACAGGTTGCAAGTCCCTGTGGCTCTACCAAATTGGAATTTGGAACCCTTCAGCTGTTAAATATTTTATTCTAATATTTTACTCTGAGTTTAATACTCAGAATGTCTCTTGGGACGTTATTTCATTTTCTGGCTTTATATACTTTCCCTGAAATGTGGGAATATTTGCACTATGAGAGGCACAAACATAAAAGAGCAAGGTTGAATACTGAAGGCATCTGTTGTTTTCAGTAGGAATAGGATCCTGAGGGAATAGATGATCTAGCTGAGCTAATATAAATTTTGAACTATGACAGATTCATTAAAAAGAAATCTCAAATAGGATTCTAACTTAGAATGCTCTGGAAAAAAAGTCATGGACCTGCAATATTAAGCTAATTATTGAATGAATATTTATCTCTTTGTCTTCTCTTTTGATCAGGTGTTTCTTTTAGCATTATGTTCCAAGACTTGGCTTAGGAGTCTGTGTCCATTGTGTCTCCAGTTGCCATCTTCTGGCTGCTCCTTACTTTTATCACAGGCTGAAATGTAATTTCACAAAGCTTTCACATCAGCATTCTTGCTTAGTTTTCAAATTTTCCTCAATTTTGGAAATACACATAAGATTTGTTAAACTACATGCTGAAATAAAATTGTATTTATTGCAGGTTAGAAAAATGAATTTCAAGTAGGAATACTTTGAACACCATGAGTGTCCTTCCTTCTCACAGGCTGGATTGAATAAGATAAAACACAATAAGAATTGAGATAAGTGTTTCTTTCAAAGCAATCCTCTCTTTTCGTATTTGATGTACTTCTTACTCTTCTTTGCACCCAATTTTTAAATGCTACAACTAGTCTAGGTTGAAATGAGCACTTCTGTGACTTTATGAGACTTGAAATTTCATTTCTGGATTGGTCACAGTTTGTAAGTCCTGCTGAGTTTTTTGTTGTTTTGTTCTCCCCACCTCCAGCTTTGATATCTGGAAAGGTAAATTAAAAGCTCTCAGTAATTTTTGCATATCCATTTTATCCAGTTTCAATAAATGATGTTTTCCCTGAACTTCAGATCTCTTCTTTTGAAGCTGGCATGATCACTTACATAACAAGCTTGGGAATTAATTCTGGGGTCACTCCTGAGACACTGTCAGTTATGGTACTCTGCTCCAGAAGCTCGTGACCATACTGTCATGTAATGGGAAACACTGTCTCTTTTCTTATAGAGTCTTTTGTTTTCTTAATGTGCAATTTTATCTACGTTAAAACCCTCTTGAAAAGGGTGGGAGGGGGAAGAAAAGCTGATGCAGTTGTCTCATACAGCAGAATACAGGCCTGTAACATTGATAAAATATGATTTTTGTTTGCTGCAGATCTCGTTGCTTTCACTTCTGGCCACAGAATTCAAATCAAAACCTGACTGTGGAGAAGTGCAGAGTAGGATGGTCTCTTCCTATCTCCCTTCATTAGTCTTCAAACTTAGAAAATTTACACATCCTGTTTCCTGGTTAATAGGATTTCACTACAGTCTAATATTAATGGATTTTCTCCTACAAGTAGAGAAGAAAAATATCCAAACCACAAACCCTCCCTAAAAATTGCCAAGTGTTTTTTATTCTATAAGCCACTTCTTTACACAGTTCTACTACAACAACTTTTGTTTAATTATTATTGCTTTTGGGAAATCACTGTACAATTAAACTCTGCCACTAAACTTTCCCACTGAGTTATCAAAAAGAAAAAGGAAAAAAGAAAAAAGCAGAAAATAATTTTTGGTCTCCTTCTCAAAATGATGGGGCATCTAATTCTGTTAATGCATCTTGTTATTACAATTTTGTAATATGGGAAGCTATTTAAACCCCAAAATAGAAGGAAAAATCTGTCTATTGTATGTATAAATGCAGGAAATAAGCATTTTAGTTTTTCAGGTTTGGTGGGACATTCAAATTGCAAGAATGACAAGAAAAATTTGTTTTGCCAAGGAGTCTGAGCCATGAAATTTTTGGTAGGCCAAAATTTATTTTCTAGGGTGACTATTGTTTAGTCTCTAAGATTCAGAAAAAAAGTTGTCTTTTTTTTCTTTTTTTTTTAATTTTAATTTTTTTGGGGGCTATCCACTGCAATTTAATTAAAATTTAAAGCATTATCCTGATATGCAATTTCTGATAGCATAAGTATATTTCTAGGCAAATTATTTCAAGGTTGTTTTTGTTACCAGCCTCACTCACACAGTCCCAGCTGTTTTAAAATCATCTGTTCTTCAGTATGGATCATTCCTGCAATCCTGGGTTTTGTTAGAAGTCTTTGTTGTTAGAATTAGAGTTCTCAGATTCTGCACATGTTTACAAGAAGTCATAATGATGTTTGACTTTGACCTTCCTCCCCAGCCTTAAGTGCAGAATAGAGCAAGTGTTTAGTATGTAAAACAAAATAAAATTGCTAGAAAAGCACCAGAAGTTCAATGTTGTTTTCTAAAGGGTCCTGATATTTTTTGCTGGAAAAATATCTTGGCATTAATGATTTGATTGTTTATGCTTTTGTTTTCTGTAACATTTTTGTTACAACTTTTATAATTTCTTTTTAAAAACTCAGGATCTGAATTTTCACCACCAAATTCTTTGTGCCATTTAAAATGATACCCTTCAAACCCAAGGGAAGTGGCAGGAGGAATTTTTGCACTTGGTTTAAGCTAACAAAAGAAGATCATTAAAATTTGATCAACTTCTTTTTAAATAAAGCACTGCTGGAAAAGGAAAAGAAATTGCTCCTGGCAGATCAGATATTTTTAAATTTTATTTTTGATATCAGATGGTAATAACTATGCACTAGATTATGTAGTAAGGACCTGAGAAATATAGATTTTTTTTTTAACTCCTCTTTGGAGAAGCAAATGAGGTCTGGACATGTCCACAGAACTAAACTAGTTCTGTGTTGCAACAGATGAGAGTGGTTCAGAAAGTTCACATTCTGGAAAAAAAAAATGGACAGGAGGTTCAGGATGAGGCAGAGGAAGAGCCCAGCCCAATAGTTTACCTTTAAGAACTAAGTATTGATACAAATCTGTCTTTTTTTTCCCATTCACATGCCTTAACTACTTCAGTCATAGCAATGTCTTGCATGATTTAAAGTGAATATTGATTTACTTTTTGTCTATGGGTGAGTATGTACATTTTGTTGACCTGTGTGAACTGTAAGTTCACAGTGGGTGAAGTCCTGGGAAATTGTTCTCACACTGCTGAGCAAGCTCAGAAGTTGGCATTGCTCTTAAATGATGACCATGAGACCAACTCTTGTGGAAAAGTCACCGGCAGGAAAGTAAACTGCAAACAGATACGTACAGTAAGAGAAAGTTTTATGCATGAAATCTTACTATGGACAAGAGGGGGAATAATCTTAACCTGATCCATATGTTTACAAAGCCATGAACTTATTTTGAGGTTATTTAAAATATTAATAGTGTAAACATAATTTAAAAAAATATTGTAGTAATTTCAACAGCTCATATGGATATGAGATATCATAGTGTGGCAATTTAATGACAAGAGACATTCAGGAAAAATTCGGCTTGCATATCATCCTCCCCTAGATAATATTGTAATCTTCCCTGAGACTGTAGGACATTTGAAATAAGCTGTCCTTGTATTGATACTATTCTGCTTTTATAGATCACTTGCAAGGCAGTCACACAAACCACTCACAGCTTTTTCCCCCTGGTGGTTTTTTACCCTGAAAGATGAAATGTTCCAAAGAAGCCAAAGCAATATCTACTAAAATAGTGAGGAAGTCCTCTGATTGGTTTCAGATTAATGTTTTGCCTTCAAGAAAAATCAACATGTTAAATCATGTTTGCCTTCAAGAAAAATCAACATGGGTCTACTACCCATGTATTTTAATATTTTTTTTGTTCTTTCATTGGATGGAAAACCAAACAGATAAGGTATTAAAATGGGACCTATCCAAATTATCTCTGAAGATATCATATGAAGGAGTCTAGATAATGATAAGGTAAAATAATGTAAGGTAAAATGTGATTATTAAATCAAAAGGAACTTGAGGTTGAGAGTGGAGTTACCTAAAAGAAAGGATTGAAAACTGTATGACATACCATAAACACTTGAACAAAATTGCTAAGGGCATCTTTGCAATTAAGATGCTTATACCTGACAAGTTAGCTGTGTATTGGATATTGTGAGGGATGGTTGGGAGTTTTTGTGGGGTTTTTTCCCCCTCCCCTCAGTCTTATTCTTTGACATAAGATAACTGTAATAGCTTTTTTTTTTTTCCACTGAGGAGCTTATCTCTTCCATTTTTAATACACTTCCGACAGTAAAGATAGCTGTCCTGTTCTGATGGGAAAAAGTTTGATATCATAATTTCTCTAATATAAAGGATGATTTCTATTTGGTGACTGAAGGTCTATATTGAGGCATAGACCAGATGATATGAACTAGGAAATTTCTGCAGGGCTTAAATAGAAGTAGTATTCATATCCACCATATAAGACCTTATAAAGTTTAAAGTTTACCATTGTTTTTCTAGTGAACAGATGTTTTCTTATTCTAGTAAACTTCTTCTCCTCACAGTGAGAGATACGAGCAGGGGCATTCCTCTGTATCTTTATATTCCTGAGTATCAGTGTTGATTATATAATGTATGTGTGTATTATACCAAAATTATTATCCTTTGTACTGATCTGTAGAGTTTGGAGTCTCATTACCAGCCTTTTACTTATCTTGTTCTAGGCTTCAGAGACAGATATTTATTTACAGGGAATTGATGAAGTTATTCTTTACTCACCTTGACCATATACAGGTTATTATCATTGTCACTGACTTGTAACTATAGTAGGTGAGTTCCTAATCACACTGCTTCACTTCCTTAGGCTATAGAGCTGAAAAACAGTTTGTGTTTATGCTTAAGGCCTTTATTTGATCACATCTTAGGGTATTGTAGCTAGGAGATTGCAATGATTTCATACTCACTTTCTACAGTTTCCTGAGGTCTCATGCACGTGGTCCCAACTACCTGCCTTACCACTAAGTAATGTTCCCACCTGGGAGCCCAAAATTGACTTTCACTGATGCCTTTGGGTCACATGTGAGAGTGAATTCCCTGGTTGCTCTGTTTTCCTGCTTTTAATTTTGAAGATTTACTTTGACTCTGCCTCTTTTCATCACTGGTTCCTAGGGGCTGATTTGAAATGGCACGAAAAGGGCAGATGAGGGAGGTTTGCCCGAAGCCACAGGTAGCTGTGGCCATTCTTGTCATAGAAATGGCCCTATGGTTGCAGAAGAATATATGGTAGGAGGTAGATAAATAAATGATACTAAACAGATGATACTATTGATCTAGATGATGATACTAAATGATGATACTAAATGATACTAAATGATACTAAATACTGTATCATGAAGCCTAGATGAATTTCCAGTTGCCTGGAAATGATAATAAAATGATTTTTCCAATTTTTTTTTTTTTGACTGTAATGAAAGTAAGAGTGCAGAGTAGAAAAATTATTTTGTAGTTTAGAGTGGTAGAGTGTTGAGTGCATTTAAACTTTTCTTATTACTCATGAGCAAGGTTCAGCTCAGGTTTATCAAACCATAGATATGATCAGATCAATTCTAAGTCTATTTAAAATGGTTTTCCTCTATGTCAGAGTCAAATTTTATATACTTTGTGTGACAGCTCATCAGCTGTATTATGTGGGAAGAAGATCTAGGGGTCCTTATTACAATGACAACTCTTCTGGATAATCTGGAGTAGACTGGTAACTGGTGATATTCCCTACAGAGCATTACTGAAGGGTTCCACAGGAATGCTGATAAAGTGTTTTTCTTCTCAATATCTGCAGGACCCTGCCAGGAGGGAAAACAGACCACAGACCTAGCAGTGTGGCAATTTAACTTGCTCTCAACACTGGTACTTCATATTTAATAATTAACAGAATCAAATTTTGGATGAAGGAGAACTGTTGCAAAATTGCTTCAACCAAGATGTGGGCTTTGAAGAAATGTTTGGACTTTGGTATCTCCCTCCTGTCTTTCTCCTCCCTGAGGTAGTAGCTGCAGTATATTCACTCAAATGCATTGCAATTCATGCCAGAATAAGGATGTGAAAACTTAAGGATATGCACTTTTCAATCTTCAGCATTTTAATTAGAGCATCAAGCCATAACTAGCATAAAAGGGGAAAGAAATGCTTGAAAACTATGGGGAAGCCCTTGACTTAGAAGAAAAAATCTGGGTTTTGACCATTTGTGGGAAATCCTAGGGGCATGTAAGTTGCAATAAGTTGCAACAGATAGTTATTAAAGCTATGAAGTCTACCTTTTTTAAACTATATATATATGTATGTATATATATTTTGGGTAATTATATATACATACATAAGTACATACATGCAGTGAGAACCTGCTCCCTCAGAATATATTTACTTACTAGCCTAAGCTGTACTAGTTATTGTACTTACAGAATTCTCATGGCTGGTTTGGTGCAATGCTTATTCTATTGTCTCAAGAATGCTGCATACCCAATATTGCCTGGTTTGCAGCCAATTTCTGATACTTCTCTCTTTAACAGGTTAATGTAGGTTTTGGGGTCAAAACACAACCTTTACACTACTTTTATTTTGTATGGACATGATATGGATATGTTTTACTTATATCAAATCTCAAAGATTTATGGAACTTATAGACTATTACAGCTATGATTTCTGTAACAGGAAAGATGATTCCTTCTTTTTTTCTGTTCAGATTTCTCTTTCATTAAGTATAAATATAAATATGTGCAGAGTCTGACACAATTAAATGAGTTACAAGAACTTTTTTCTCTTGGAGGCAACCCCCAACATTCCTGTAAATGGAACTAAGATAAGAATCCAAAGCCACCAAAAAAAAAACAAAACAAAACAAACGACCCTCATATACTTGATATTAGTATGCCTCAATCTTTTTTTTTTTTTATCTGAGAACACTCAGAAATAATATATTTTTAAGTTGAAAGGTATGACCATACATACAAAACAGGATCTGTATTATAAGGAAGATAATATTTGAGTTTATTGATAACACTGCCCTGCAACTTTGCATACAGTTATTCAATATATATGGAACATTAAAAGTTAGTACTCTGGCTTCTGCAGTGAGAATTTTACAGTGCATGCACAGAAGTTAATGTGCAACATGAAAACTGCATTATGCCATTTTATGTTCCAGCAGGTAAATCCCAGTCTTGTTTATTCTCCAGCACAAAGCACTGGCTGGCTGTAGGAGGTCAGGCTGGGAAGTTGCTCATGTTTGACACTGCAGCTTTTGGGAGTGATGAATATTTAATTAGGCAAGTGTGGACCGTGGGGGAGGTTGAGGCAGCTGTAGCTCCTGGTTGAGTGTCTGCAGTATCATCTTAGAGTGTTGTGTGAAAATGAATCCTTGGGGTAAGCTTCAAGGACACTGAGTAGGTAAAAAAAAGGCATTCTGAGAGCAGCTAGCTGAGGGAAGGGGGGAATAATAGAGACAAATGTTTTAAGTATTTCTGGTATACTGGTCAAAGATTCTGGTGGGTTAAGCCAACATGTTTTATTAGTTTACATAAATGTATTAGAAAATTCAGTTTGAACCTATAGAGTCTGGGACTATAACAGCAATGAAAGTAATTTATTTTATGCAGGTATTAGCTATCAGAACAGAGCACATGTATAATTTGTTGATATTATGCAAACAGTGTGAAGTAGCAGTCATTTCTCTGTAGTCCTATTTTAAACACAGCAACAGAGCTGTTTGAAGATATTATTCTTAGCAAGCTTTCAGGAGAAATTAAAGACTAAAAACAAAAGCAGGAAGACTGTATTAATTTTCAGTAGCAGAGGCCAGGATAAAGAGTTCTTACTATTTTGTCTTCCACATTTAAAAACATTGCATGCAGTTTGGATAAGTAACAGTTGGGCTAATTGGAAGGTTTTAATTCTGCTATGAAGAGTATAAAAAAAATTAAAGAAGGTAAATAAGTCTGTAATCATAACCAGGGACATTGGCAGTCCCCCCACTCTCTGTCCTGGGCTCTGTGGAAGTTATTGTTGCTACAAGACAGAACCAGATCATATCCACATCCCATGTAGACATACATTTTTATTATGGAATGCATGGAGCAAGAAACAGTTTCATGTTCCTTGTTGTCACTATAACATTCAGGACAGACAACAAAGAACAATAACCATTTTAATCTAAGTAAATTTAGCTAGCATGTTACTGCTAATCAGTTAGGAAGGGAACTTATGCCTGCATCTCAGCTTTCCCAGCTCATCTTCTAGCATATAACCATATCTGGTCTGTGTTAAAATCCACGACTAAATTTGAGCAAATGACGTGCAAGAGAATTTTTGTTGCTATTCACTGGCTGTGGCTAAAAGTGGTAGCTGATATTTTCATGGACATCATGAATAATTTGGAATTACTTCTGCGGTTTCCAATGACTTCTGTGATGAATGACTCTCATCTTGCTGCATCCACTTGAATAATGATGGCGAACTTGGGACACCTCAGTGCACAATACTGTCAAGTCAAGAAGTATAAGTCCACAGAAGAGCTATTAAAATAAATACAGCAGGGACTGTGATTTAAGAGGACCCTTACTTTTACGACAGGCAAGGAGCAACTGAAGAGAGATCTGATGATGGTCATCTACTTGTGGCAGCTGTTTATTATGCTCTATCGTAAACATCTTGCTGTTACCTTGTGCTCTCCCATCTGTTTGTTTCTGCCCATCTGTTGGTGCTTGCCATGTGCTTAGGTTGTAAATATCACTGTTGTTTGAAATAAAAAGGTTAATAATCCCTTGATTAAAAAAAAATCCAGTTATTGAATTCAGTATTTGCATTAAGAAAAAAAAGCTCTTACAAGCCTCAGGAGTCAACATCGAGGAAACTCTGTACAGGTTTTCTGTGCTCCTGGATAACTTCCTGTGGTTACCCTTTCTGATGAGGTTGAAGCATTTAATTGAGTTGATTTTTGTTGTAAGATTTCAATTTGCTTTTAGTGAACAGCAAGGGCTAGTTCAGGAGGAAATTTTGATTTTTGAAGTCAGAAGATTGTGTGCAAATGAAAGAGGTTTACAAGGCAAATTGCCTGCAAGAAGCCAATCAGCTTGTGCTCTGTATGTGTCACTTCAGCTTCTGCTGGAGATTTTATTCCCAGACTAGCAAATTTATATTTGGCATGCACTGTCATCCTTATTCTATGGGTTTCTTCTCATCAAATATTTGTAATGTCTTTTATTTTTCTCTCCCTAAACTCTTACATGTGCTTTTGGCATTTGAGTCTTTGCCATTGTTACTTAATATGAGAAGAGCCACATTTAATTTCTTTTGGAATGTTTTAAGAGATTTTTTTATATTTTTTTTAATTAAAAAATCTGTATTTAGTAACTTTTTCTCTCTCAAAACATAACTATAATGCTAGCTAATTCACCATTTTATACCAGTCTGTTACAGTGGTCAGTTCAGAGACATGCAGTGTTTTTGGGGTTTCTATTTTTTTTCTTTTCTGAAGGAAGAGTCATCCACATTATCCCAGCAACCTAAGCAATCTAAAAATCATTGATTTTCTTTAATTATTTCAGAATGTGTTTTCATGTTGCTGTTAATGTATTTCTCTTTTGGTTTTAAGTTTTTTGGTTTTTTTTATAGTGAAATACTATTCCTACACAGGAACAAGTAAAGCAATACTGATACATACTGGCCAATAATGACCATCTCTGAACTACAATATTGGTGTAGTTTTTTCTTTTGTAGTGTTAGACTAAAGCTTTATCAGTGTGTACCCTCCTCTTAGGATGGTTAGGTTGCACTTCAGTTGACAACAGGTGGGCCTGGGACTTAGACCTGTGATGCTGAGACCCTAATTCAAGTCATAAAAATGCATGTGAAATTTCATCTTTGGACTGAATAGAATTTAATTTCATACATTTTTGGTTTTGCATTGCTTTCTTGCCATGGTGACAAAGATTTTTAAGGTTTGTCTTGTAGCTTTGTGTAAAAATCCTCACAGGAAGAAAATATTTTATTATTATAAATTAATTTATCCTGACTGCACTATAGTATCCTTTGTACATACAGGAAAATGTTTACATTTTGCTTTTAAACTTGACTGCAGCTGTTGACAGTCTTTTACAAAGACTGCATATGTTTCCTTCCTAGCCATTTCATTCTTGCCAAGCACTTCAAAACAAAGTAATTTTGTATTTTATGTTATTCTAGGAGCCCATGAGCTGGACTTGGTGAAATGATTTGAAAATCCAGTTTACTTTTTACTTTTACTTTTTCCTTCCATTTTTTCCCCTAATGCCTGAAAAGAACTTTTATGTATGCATGTGTTTTATTCTTCCTCCATTTTACTTAAATAGTGTTTTTTCTAAGTACCTGGTTCTAAAGTCAGAATTTCTAGGAACTGATGCAGACTCTTCTGACTACAAGAGGATCTTTTTTCAGAGGGCTTTAGTTCAGCTCTGTGCATTATAAATTATTAGGGACGGACCTAGCTTGTCAATATAAAAGGTATTTTTTTACCTCAGTACAAAGAGACTGGCTCTGTCTGGGAACCTTAGTGTGTCCTGTCAATTAAAAAATATATATAAAAGGTACATCATCAATATATATAAGTTGATATTATCCAATTGTCCTTCATATTATTTTACAATATTTTTCAAAAGTACCATGGTGGTTTTATTACAGTTTTCTATTCTAACTTTCCTTCCCCCTTTTCTCTAATCTGCTCTCTTGATTTGGGGAAAAAAACCCTTTAATCTTAGTTAGTCTTTCCTGCTGACCAGAGAAATATTGGGAGATAGATTTAGATCCAATGCTATCAATATACTTCACTGATTGTTAAAAAAATATCTTGGTGTAACTAGTCAAAAATCTTTCATGAAATCTTCCTTAGGTAGAAATTACTGTTATTGCTGTATTGAAACATAAAGGCTTAGGAAACAGTTTCAAACAGTTTCAGAACTGGTACAGCTTTATTGGAGGGGTTTTTTGGGTGGAGGAAGGGCAACACATAGTGTTGGTGATTCATGCTTATGGCTTTAGAAAACCAGTACTTCAATCGTTTAGGCTTCAGTTATTTTCAGTTCCTTATTTTGAAGTATCACTGCCAGTGAAAATTCTATAAAACAATTGGTGATGTCAAAGGATTGAAAAGGTCAAGGACTCCAGCTCAGAACCATTTGCATTGGCCTCTTCAATCCTCTTCTAAAGAATAGACAGAGGCTTGTGCTTTTGGTATCTCTTCAACTCTACCAGGTATTTAAAGTGCTCTCCTTTCAGAGACCAGAGGAGTTCAGAAATTTGTAAGGCACACTGGCATCTCCAGTACCTCAGAATTTGATGGGTTTTGTTGGAGGGGGTTTGGTTTGTTGGTTGGTTGGTTGGTTGGTTGGTTGGTTTGTTTGTTTGTTTGTTTGTAGGTTTTTGTGGGAGGTTTTTTGGGTTTGGGGAGTCTTTTTTGGGACAGTTTTCTTTGGTCAAACTGTATTGTGTCTTTCCAGAAAAAACTGTGCCAAGAAATTAGTTCTTGCTTAAGATGAGTGGCTATAGGAAGTAGTACAAACATGAAATACTGGAATTTGCCCACATCCTTCTCAGACTAATCCCTGTGTTGGAGTAACCTGGGGGCTTCTGTGAGCTATTTTATTTTGGTTCTTTCCATTATCTGTGTAGCTTCACTGGAAGCATGACAGCATGCTTGTGTTTCAGATAGCAGACACAGAAACTGTGTCATCTAACTGCAACTCTGATAATGCTTTGATGTATTGTGTCTATAATGTATTTATCTCTGCTCACTGCATAATATAGACAATAGCTTGAAGATGTGCATTAGTGTTTATTGTAATTTTTTTAAAGGCATTCACCAAAATGTTTTATGGTCAGTGCTGTCATAAAATTAGATCAGTTGATGATTTTCTTCTGTTAAGCTTTTCCTTAATGGGTTGTCCTTTCTTTTTTTTCTTTTTTTAACTGTATTAGGCATTACATATTGCATCACCCTCTAATGCAATAGAGCTGTTCTCTATGAAGGAAGTACTCCAAGGGAAATGAAAATATTCTTTGGGTTCTGTGGTCAGGGATGTAGACTACAGCAGATAATTTTTATTAATAAGAAATACTTCTCAGCAAGTTGGAAAACAATGAGTTGATAATGGAACAGTAAGGAGTACAGGTAGCTTCCTGACGAGACTTTCTTGGAAACATCCTAACCACAGAATGCTAACTGTGCCAGCGCCCGTTTCCAGCTGCCGCAGGTCAGGGGGCTGGGAGGCAGGGGCAGCTCCCCGCCCAGAGGTACCCGCGGGGTTTCTGCCTCCTTCTTCGCGCTGTCCAGGTGTGCAGAGCCCTGCATGACCTTCGAGCAGGCTGCGGGGCCGCGGCCGACGCGCAGAGAGTGCAGGTGAGGGAGCCCCGCCCGCGCACGCCTCGGATACACTCCCGCCGGTCAGGCAGGGCCGGCACCGGCCCCTCGGCCCGGGCGGGGCTCGGCTCTGCCCTCGGCCGGGCTCTGCCCTCGGCCCAGCACCGCGGGAAGGGAGCGGTGCCGTGCCCCGGCCGGCTCCCACCTGCTCGCGGGAGGAGCGCAGAGCGGAGCGGCTCCCGGGGGCGGTGCCGTGCCGTACCCTGCTGTGCTGTGCTGTGCTGTGCTGTGCTGCCTGCGTTGGGGCGGGCCCCGGCACCGCCCCGCCCGCCGGGCTGCGCGCCCGCGGAGCCGCCCGCGGCCAGCGCCTGCCGCGGGTCCGGCCGCGGCGGGGGCGCCGGTGGCCGCGCCAGTGCCTGCACTGCGCCGTGCCGTGCCGTGCCGTGCCGTGCCGAGCCGTGCCGTGCCGTGCCGTGCCGCGCCGTGCCGAGCCGAGCCGAGCCGTGCCGTGTCCTGCCCAGCCGAGCCGTGTCCAGCCGCGCCGCACCGCGCTGTGCCGTGGCAGCGCCCGCTCCACGCACCGCCGGCCGCCGCGGGCTCCCTTGCGCAGCCACCCGAGGTAGATCGGCGGAGTTTGCGAGGCCGTGAGGAGGCGGCGAGGCCGTGTGAGGCTCTGGACTGCCCCAGAAGTTTGCTGGCAGAAACTGTTCCCTGTATTGGCAAAGTCGTCAGGCTCTCCTCAGAGGAATACCCCATTGCCTAAGATGAGTGGCTGTAGGAAGCGGTGTAAGCGGGAAATAATGAAATTTGCCCAGTACCTTCTCAGGCTAATCACAGGTTCTCTTCACACAGGTAATGACTGTTTTTCTCTGTAGTCGAGCTGTTCAGCATGATAACGAGAGAATTGCCTAAGGATAATACAGCGTTGTCATTGTTTTATATTATCATTCCTTTCATCTTATAAATAATAATAAAAGAAGATCTGTGAACTACTTTGTGGCTGAGCATAATGAAAACAGAGCAGAATCTGATGTTACAGTGTTTAGACGGTCTGACATTCTCTAAGCCTTTACACACACGAACCCAAATTGGGATGTGAGTGTACGTGGTTCCACCTGTCCACCTGTATGTGTTAGCAGTACTGCAGAGAAGACACATTGGTCATAAAGGATGAATCTTATGTTTTTTATTTTCCCTGTTTCTTGGACTGATATCCTTTGACAAGCACACTACATTCTCTTTCTCGGAGGCTTGGTTTTGCTTATCTAAAGATGTAAATCAGCTGCAATCTGTCAATGGGATGTTGTGGTATCTTGTAGGAAATTGTGAATAACACTTGTGCTTTGCCCTTAAGGAATTTGAAACATAGTGGTTGTCAGCTTTCCTTAGGTAATTTTTCTTCTGTAACCTTGGACTAAGTGTGCAGTACCAGGGAAGGTTTCTAAGCTAGACTGAGCAGATGCTGTAGCTTTCTTATCACTTTGGAAAATATACTTTTCTCACAATTCAGCATTTTCTGTAGCTGTTCTCAACAGCTGACAAATATGATAACTTACATGATGTCATTCTGTATTTATAAAATATAATTGTGTGTCTTTCTAGACTTCAGTTACTTTTTTTTTCCCTTGCAGAGTTGCAAGTCCAGCGTCAGCAGATAATATCCAATTATGCTACCACGATTGTTGAGAATTAAAAGCCATTTATTTAAAGTCATCTGAAAGTTTCAGCTGGTTATTTTAATTTATTTGGTGGTGGTGGTGGTGTGTCGGCTATTTGTGTTTTTTGTTTTGGCACTGATGAACAGATTTGAGAGCAAAGTTGACTCTTTAGCAATAATTGGAAGAATTGATGCATGCAATTAATCAGATTTGGGATTACAATGCTATAAAATCATAGCACAAACACTGACAATGCATACTTCATAGGATGCTTGTAACTTTGGGAAATCTGACACAGCTTTTTAATAACTTTGAGTGTCTGGTAACAGAATTTCCCTGCCTTTATTTTCTCTATTATTCCTAGTCTATCGTAGTTTCTCTTTTGTGAACTGCATCAATTCACATTTTTCTGAAAACACTGGCTTCTTGCTCCTGTGGGTTGCTATGGAAATTAAATAATATATGATGCAAGAAGAAAGATGTGTTAGAAATTCATAGCAATACTCTTTTCACAAAGTCATTTGAGCTTTTCCTTTCCTATCTAGCGAATGATGCACACACTACTCTATTTTTCAGATTGACATTTGTGCTGCAACCTTTCTGAGCTCACAATTCAAAACCATTTCCAAGACTTGCTGTGGATACTGATTCATATGCTATCACTAAAAGAAGTTATTTTTTTTACAAGTAAGCAGCATGTATTCAATGATAAAAAGCCAAGTGGAGTGACCTCAGATGTGTTTCCTTAAAGGCAAGCAAACAAGCAAGCAAAAAATCCCCACTCTTCCTAAGAGCTGAGATTCTTCTGAGGAGATTTTCAGTTTGTTTTTATTACAGGTAATGGTATCTTACTACTCTTATTAAGTTAATAGACTTCATCATGTTCAAATGATGTGGCAAATGAGATCAGGATAATGTGATAGTACCTGAAACGCCAAGGGAGGTAGAGCTACACTGTAAAGCTCTTGCATAGCCCAGTCCTACTCAGTAACCTCAACTGTTGCAAGCCAGTTACTGTTCAGACTGAAAAATCTAATGCATAATTTGTTCTGTTGATAATTAGTTGATAATTAATTAAGATGAATGAGAAAGCCTAGTTGAAAGTGTTAGAAAGTTATACTTTGTATATTAAAGATACTGCTGTTTCTATCTTGAGCATTCAAAAATTTAGGGTAGGTATCAGAAACAAGGTGTGCTTATTTACCTTAGAAGCAGTCAATCTCCTCATCCAAGTGGCCAATTAATTTCAAAGTGTAAATGTTTACTAGGAACCACAATGGTAAATGTAATTTAATTTATATGTTCATGTCTTCTAGTTTCTTTTTCAGGTGTTCCTTAATATTTAAATTATACTTAATACTTTGGAACTACACATTCCTGAAAATACTTGCACTGAGTCTAATCCATCCCTTCTTCCTGTATGGGTAGGCATGTTGAATATATACTTAATCTACACATTTGTACAAGCTGTGCTGCAGCTGGTGCGATTACCTTGATCAGAAAGCAAAACAAAGTAATATGGGAGGGAGACTGGGTCTACTGGCTAAGGAGTCACTGTTGATTACTGGTTCCATAGCTTGTGTTTCATAACCATTTATAGCACTACAGACCTGTTCTGTGGTGAATCTAAATGTTTAAAATAAAAATGGTCCCATATAGCTGTCTGTAATAATACATAAGCATGGACTTGAACTTCATAGTCCACTCAGCTGGAACCAATATTAATGAAACTACCCCCTTGCTTGAAGGTAAATGCTGTATAAATCTTTACAATGGGTTTTAAGTGGCACTCTCTGCATGAATACATCCAGATCTCTCTCATTTTTTTTTTTACAGCACTATGTAAAGTCACTATGATTGATAGCAAAATGTAGTGAAAAGAAATAGTCTTTTAAACAAAGTTTTTAATTTTCCATGATTTCTGTTATATATTAAGTTGATGTGTTTCCACAAGTGAAACCTATTGAAGAAACCCTCATTGAAGATGGCAAACCAAATATCAAACCAATCCCTACTTTGTTGCCTCCTGCCTCTTGACTTGCAAGCACCTGGTCTTTAAAACACTGTCATAAAATCTTGGCACTGCTCTTGAGAATGTTTTAGTTTTTGGATGCAACATGGATTTTTATATTATAAATAACAAAATTAATCATTTTGAGATCAAGAAGTAGGTCACATTATTTTAAAATGGAGGAAAAGTGATTTCAGAGCAATGGCTATGAAATTTTTCTTAACCATCACAACTGATGAAATATTAAAGAGCTGATAGAACCAAAACCACCATTGAATTCAGTGGTAGATTTTCACAATTGCATCCCTTTCAGGCATGTTTATATTAAATGTCTGATATGACCTATGGATATGGGAGGCCAGGTTTTACAGGACAGATTCAAATTCCCAGTTAGCATATATGTATACAGGGAATGAACTGGAGAACAACCCTGGCTGTGAAATTGTTCTCTGTCCAACAAACTGAAGTTATCTCACTCTTCTAGGCTTTTGTAGATTAGGTTAGGGATTGATGTGGGGTTTTTTGACTTCTTTAGATTTTTCTGGAGATTTTGTTTGTTTCTTTATTTTTGAATCTCAAGGTTGATGAAATTGGTGTAAAGTAATATTTATCAAAGGCTTCATATTTTCCTTAGGTAAAAAAAAGCAAACCATTTAGTGAATGCAGGTTGTATTTCCTGATGGCATGTTCTGTGATAAAACAGATTTCCAAAGGCAGTCTCTAGTCCTTCATTTTGCCTCTTTTTTTGCACAGAAATGTTTTCTGGCCTACTGCCAAGAGGAATATATCATCTGAGCATAGCTCTGAAGCTGTGGGAGGCCTCACAACTGTACTCCTCTGACTGTCCTATTTCATGTGCTTATCACTGCCAAAAGTCTGAGAGTGTTTAGGACAGTAGATTATTCTGAATTCCTTCATGGGCTACTCCTTGGTAAATCCAAGAGGAATCACCTTTTTTTGAGTGCTGGTCCCTTGACTTCTATGGTGCATAATATAAGTAGAATAAATTAAAAGACAAAAATTATGCAAAATATCAAAATAATCTTAAAAAGTATGAGACAAAGAGAGCAGATAAAAAGATGTTTCCCCTTTTTATGCAAACAGGATATAACATAAAATTATTTTAAAAGGTCCTTTTATCTTGAAGATATGGAAAACCTAAAATGTCAACATCTATAGGAAAAGACATTGAATGTGTTTCCAAATGCCTTTTTTATTGCTGAAATTTTTCTTTTTTCTTTTTTTCTTTTTTCTTTTTTCTTAATACAAAATCAGTATTATTCATGAACCTAATTAGTCTTTTTTCATTTATTTTTAATAGGAAAGAATTCCAGATTCAAGGTCGGAATCTCTTGGCTGTTGCCTATGAGGTAGTTTGAACCTCTGGGGTTTCAGAAACTTTTCCTATACAGAGGTGCAGTGTTCTCTCTATAGATACTTTCACAAGTTATAATGTGCAAGAGTGAAATATTTGCCACATCCTGTTTAGGAAAAGAAGTCTCATTAATTTAAAATATACCATTCCAGATTTCACTCGAAATTCTGCATTGTACTTTATGCTTGCTCTATTTTCTGATTAGGACTGGCAACTTTTGCGGGTGCTGTCTTGTTATTCATCTCCCTCTGAGAGAAATTCCTTCAGTGGAAGGGTGTTGTGGATACTGAATGGGATATCCCACTAGTTACAGTGGGATTTCAAGTAGGTTTCATGCACTACCTGACAGAGGTGTTTGAGTATAAAACATCAGACTTTGAAAAAAAAATATCTGAAAAAATACCATCCAACCAATTCACCTAATATATTTAACAAGAGCTATCAGCAACAACAATTTTGTTGTTGTTGTTGTTGTTGTTAGCTCTTGTTAAATATATTAGGTGAATTTTGCCAGAGTCCTCCTGTAATGTTTCTAGGATTTTTCATTTATTGCATTGTTGAGGTAGCTGGCTTTTGAAACCACTTTTATATTGTGCTATCCCTCGGTGTACTATCACTCCAATAGGCATTTTGTTTAGAATACACTGTAGTACAGACAGTGCTCTGAGACAAAAGACCAAGATGTACTGAGCTTAGTTGCAGGCAATGTGAAATATATTCTGGGAAAAGCTGAGAATGCCTTAACTTAATGTACTTAAAATGCATTCTGCTTCAAATTGGAAAAAATTTAAAATATTTAGTTTGTTCCCTTAAAAATCAATCCTACTTATATGCCTCTCATGTGCTGCAGATTTATTGTGAACTTTCAGCAATTTTGTAGAAAATTGCTCAGATTTCAAGTAGTATAATTTGTTACAAAATGTGTTATAATAAATTACATTTAAGCACTCAAAAATTATAAATTTTTCCCTCGTCGGAAATGGGTCTACATAGACTGCCTTTGCTCTTCCCGATTTGCAATTCAGTGTTGTGCAAAATGTTTCAGCTTCAAGTTCTATAATCCTGCATATTTGAGATAGACTGAACTTCACAGATGCATGAAGCAGTAGTGGATACCTTGAAGTGGGGCATCTAAAGGCAATGCCCTTATCTTTAAACATATTCTCCTGAATATTTTTAAATATTTGACTCAAATGTCCCATGTTTTTCAGGCATTAACATCATATAACCTATATAAAGAAGATTTTTTCTCCAGATCATTCCAAAAGAGCCCTCACTGAAGTCTTAAGGCTTCTTATGGTGTGTTAATTGGAAAAGGACAAAGTTAGCATGCTGCATAGCATTTCTGTTGAAAAAATTGAGATTTTACTCTCTCATTCCAAGTCTGAATTTTAATTAAAATGAAAGATAACAGTTCATCTTCTCTTGCAAATGACACATTGGAAAGCATCCTGTAGTCACATTAATAATCTTCCCTTTGGAAGTCCTGCTTTCTGTGCTGTTCTTGTAAGAGTCCAAACTACTAATGTCATTTATAAATATAGTATTAAAAATTCAGCTGTGCATAAGGCACAGCACTTGATAATATGCTTTAAAATGCTCTTAAAAGAACTTTTTAAAAGTTACCAAATCCTGCAGACAAAATGTTGGAAAATGGCAACATTAGGACTATCTCAGTACAATATAATACAGTTCTTCAGTGTGTGTGTACTTTTCATTTAACCATTGCACAGGGTAGCTTGGAGTATAGAAGCAGCAAGGAGAATGATATATTTAGATTAGAAATTTGGGTGCAAACAGAAATAAACACAGTCTTGGAATGCACAGACTGGTTTTTTTAGTCGTTATGTTTTTGTTCCTTTTATAAGGACTTTCTACTGCAGACAGATATTATACAATGATTCGCAAAGACACTAAAATGACAGGTAAAATTCAGTGTGAGGTAAAATAAAGTAGTACATGCTGGACAAAATGAGCTTTATGTCTGAATGGATGAGCAGTGAGCTTGCTACTGGCCAGGAATGAAACCCTGGGGCTGAAAAACCTGTGAAACCCCTTACTAAAGGGTGTTGTCAGTGCAAAAAGTTCTGCATGAGTCCAGAGGGACCAGCCAGGTAAAGAGTTGGAAAACAAACCTGTTGGGAGACTCTGTCTAGATTAAACATGTAAGAATTTCCCTGAGATGAAAGTAGTCCATGGCTATGAAAGTGTCAGGGGAAAATGTTCTAAGTGCTTCTCCTGTTTCTTATTTTCACTGGGCATACACTGACAGCTGTTGGTGAAGACAGGATATTGAGCTGGATGGTCTAAACCAATATGGTAGTTTTTATGTTGCTAACCTGCATTCAAAAAGGGTGATTCCTGGATTTACCAGGGAGCAGCCTTTGAAAGAGTTCAGAATAATCTACTGTCCAGAACAGTCTCAGATTTCTGGCAGTGATAGGCACATGAAATAGGACAGTCAGAGGAGAACAGTTGTGAGGCCTCCCACACCTGTGCTCGGATGATATATTCCTCTTGGCAGTAGGCCAGAAAACATTTCTGTGCAAAAAAAGAGGCAAAATGAAGGACTAGAGACTACCTGTGGTAATCTGTTTTATCACAGAACATGCCATCAGGAAGTACAACCTGCATTTACTAATTGGTTAGGGTTTTTTTTTACCTAAGAAAAATATGAAGCCTTTGATAAATACTACTTTACACCAATTTCATCAGTCTTGAGATTTAAAAACAAACAAAAACCCAATCACAAAAGTCAAAACAAGCTTCTCTGGGGTTGGATGTTTTCACTGTTTCAATCAGCAGCTGTATTCCTGCCTCTTTTTGTTCTCAACTAAGTGATCTTGACTGAGCATTTTCCTGCAATGGCTAGAAGTTTAAAGCAGATAGATTAAATGGAGTTATAAACTGAATATTAAGTCAACTGAAATAGTTTTTCAGACAGTGTTTTTACAGATTACTGATAAGAATCACTTCTTTTTTTTTTTTTAATATCTTGTGTTTGTTAGGCTTCACATATGGAATAGCCTTAGGATAAGTTCTATGAACTAGTCCATAGGAAAGTGTATGTGGATATACTTTTTTTTTTTCCTGTAGTATTAAATACCCTGAAAAGGGATGGGAAACTCTAATGATGAATAAAAATGAGTATCATCTAAAGCAGGGCTAGCTAGGGAAGGTGGGTGCATCCTATCAGTAGCAGTGTCAATTGCTGATCATTCTGATGGAGGTTTTAAAACCCCAGTCTTTTTGGACCTGCTTCAACATTTTATTTGTAGCAGTTAAGGGAAAGATGCAAGCTGGGAATAAAAATGAGAAACCATGACAATCTCATGCACTCAAATAGGATGATATATGTATGTACATTTAGTGACTGCAGTAATAGTGTATATTTTAACTTTTAGTTTCATGGATGTCCCTGTCTTCCAAACTGGGATAACCGCATGTTCATACTTAACAGTCTGCAAGGGCTATCCTAAATCTGAGCCTGTATTAGCAGAAAATATTTTCTTCATTTGTTTAATATTTGAATTCTGTAAGGACATTAGAAATAGACAACGGCCAGTTCAATACCGTGTTTGGATATGAAGTTAATGGCCAAGCTGGAAAATAGCAGTGATATGTTGGCTTGGAAATGCATGGGCACTGAACTACCTGCCAACAGCACTTCAGCCTTTAACTGGCAGTTCTGTGTGACTGGCTGTGATACAGCCAAACAGAAACAGTAGAACTGATAAAACTTAATGCTGCTTTGTGGCTGGTGAATGCCAGTCTTATGTCCCATTACACTGGCAGTCACCTGTTCATGGGCAATAACACAGTGACCCTGGTTGCCACACCACCTCTGTTGTCTTTCCTGGCGTGGTGTGATGGTCTTTACTTGCTTTACTGTGTTTTCAGACCAAATTAATTGGTAACATTTATATTTTCTGTGTATAATCCTGTTCATTTGAATTCCACTTAGAGATTATGTGTCTCTGAATTGGATATTGACTCATGTGAACTCTTCACTTGCCTCCTGTCTCTTCATGGTGACAGCCTGTCATAGAAGACAATGCAATTCACTCCAATACCTCTTTCATTTCCAAAACTGAAGTACTGACTTTTGATGTAATTTAAAATCAAACAAACAAATGAAAAACTGTCTGAAATAAAACTCCTGAACTTTTCACTGCAAAAAGCTGCCAAAATTGGATCAATTGTTTTTTTAAATATTAACTAAGATTTTACCTTTATATTCTATTTTTTAAGTGCAAATGTATGTTTTTGTATTTTTAACTGAAATCTGTATCATGGTGCAAATATGTATGCACTTGGACCAAGGGGGTTCACTCCCCTGAAATGCTTCAAAAAATTAAAAAATATTTTATTTTGTAAACTTCCTTTTTAAAGCTACAGCAGGTAGTCTAGGGGGTCCTGCCAATGAGGGTTTCTGCTAACATTGAACATTTTGAACATAAAACATATATTTATTGTTATTAGATTCCTGCAGTATTGAACTCTAACTTGTTTTAATTCTGCATTTGAAGTTCTATTCCAAATAATATAGATGCCATAGTTTTATAAATTAAGTTTGTCATTACTGTTTCTTCAGAATACATAAAGTAAGCATATACAGTACTGTATATGCTTATGGTGTATGTATGAGTCAAATAGGTCTTTATCTTTTAAAACTGGTAACAATTGGATTTACCTTCTTGAGCTTTTTATGGAGTCTCCATCTAGGCAGTGTGATTAACTTTAAATATAAAATCAAAGTGTTTAGGATGCAGAGGAAAAAAGTCTGTTTTCATCAACAGCCATACTCCATTAGTTTAAGAAATTGAATAAATATGAAAAGAGGTACTCGATTTTGTGTTTGTTAGTCTGGTTTTTGTCAGCAGATTTGTAATTTTTTAAATACCCTTTATGAGGCATGTGAATAAAGTCAACATTTAGAATTTGTGCAGTGCAGACCTTTCTGTGACAGCTATTGTAAACATCATTTAATTTCAGGGAAAAAAGTGACAGTTGATCATTTATATTTGATTTATAGTAACACTTGTAAAGGTCAGCAGAAAATAGATTCCTTAGTCAACTCTAAAAATAGGAATTAGGCTCCTTTGTCATTTACTTCTCAAAAGTTTGTCCATAGATTCTTTATTCTAATCACTACATGTCATTACGTTAGTTTAAGAATTTCTTTAAAAATACCGGGTCAGGTTTTCCCCTCAGATGATTTCCTTGGGACAAGGGCGTGGTATAATTTGGGGGCTCTGGTTTCTTCAGCACTTAAAAACTGAGAGTTGCTGGTCAAATGGGGTGCTGACACACACAGATGCATCCAGCTTGGGGCCAAAAAAATTGGGTTCATTTCTAATCAATTAGAGTACACATAGTATGGGTACATACACCTAGGACAGTCAACTGTTGTTGATTATTCAGATTATCTTAGATTATGTACAAATTTATAAAAATATATGTTTAAAATTTATAAGTATACCCAGTTTTAAATAAATACCTCTTCTCTACAATATTAGTTTTCACTTACAAGTTTTAAATGTGCCCATATCAGCATCTCTCAGGTACAATCAGTACTCTTACCATCTAATTCACTATCAGTGATGCCTGTGGAATCCACAACAGTAAACAGTAAAATCTGCAGAGCCTTCTGTAGAAAATACATCTGAAATTGCTTCATTACTCTCAATGTGAGGCTAATGATTATATATATTCAGTCAATTTCCCCAAATCATCATATGTTTGTTCCCAGACAAACAAATATTAAGCAACAATGATAAACTGCTTTTGAATAGCTGTACTGCAGCCTAACACAAGTTTTGTAAGCAGCTTCCATTACTGCTTCAGAAAAGGTGTTAAAGCATAAGAGAAATGTAAGGAATTGTCTTCATGTGAAGATTTAATTGAAATTAAGTAAAACTGTTACATTGCAGAAAAATCAGAACTGAAGTGACCTCATTTTAATTTAGCATAATTCATTTCTCAAGGAAATGAAACCAAATTCTATTTTAATTCTGAATGAGTGGGTCTCAGCAGTGACTGAATTAATCTTAACTATTCCACCTTACTGATAATTAATAATTAACTTCCCTGAGTAGCCTATGTGTACAGCTCCTCAGGATTCCTGAAAAGGCATAAGGGCTTTTTACTGAGGACAGGAAAATTTTTAATTTATTCAATCAGCTTACTGTCAAGAGAACAGAAAATATAAAATAAGACTTTAAGGAAAATTAAGGCTGAGGGTAAGGAGAGAGGATTGAGGAGAAAGAAGAGCACAGTGACACTAGTAAATAAAAATGTACATTTATGTGCAGCCTCTGATACCTCTACTTTATTGTGTATCTGATTCAACCTTGGTGTAAAGCTGCAGGCAAATCTGTACCAATGAAGAGTTTGGTCTGAGAGAAATGTTTAGTGGACAGCATGGTGTCATATCTTCACTCTCAGCACTCTGAACCTCTAGCATTGAAGGCAAAATTTTTACATTGTAGAAATATTTATTCCTTCAAAATTGGACTGACTTTTGAGTCCAGTGAGTTACAACAGTAGCTGAAATGCATGTTGGGGAAGACAGAGGTGATGGTGGCTGACAGTCACTGCTCACTTTCAGTTTGATGTATCTGTTACCCTGACTGCTGGTTTTGGAAGTTTCATTGCTATTCAGGCACTCTCCCTCTTGTCACACACAGGTGAATTTAAGTGCTGCAACATCCCCTGTGTTCGCGTTCACAATGCTCTGAAACTTTAATGCTGAGTGACAGATGGGAATAGGAACAGCAGGGCATTCCTGCCCTGTGAAGACCTACCAGATGAAGTGCTTGAAGCTCCTCAAATAACTGCTGTAGTCTATTGTGAGAAACTAATTGGATTGTATGTATTGCTTACAGGAAGTTCTGGACCGATCTATTAAATTACTTACCTGTTGTCTGTATAGTATCGTACTGTGACAGTAATTGAAATGTCATCCTGTGGAGACAGTGTAGGACTAAGGCCAGTCCTTCAATGAGTAGTCTGCTGAGATGTTTTCATCAATCAAGCTGTACCATATAGTAAAAAGGTATCCTTTTTCATCAAGGAGGAAACTACCCTTCAAAAAGCAATAGAATTCTTGTAAATATCCTGGAGTGGGTCCGGCTGAGGGTGACAAGGGTGTTTAAGGGAGTGGGGCATCTCTCTTATGAGGAATGACTGGGGGAACTGGGCCTGTGCATCCTCAAGAAGAGACAATTGAGAGGGAACCTCATCAGTGTCTGTAAAGGAAGGTTTCAGGAGGATGGAGCCAGCCTCTGCTCAGTGGTGCCAAGAAACAGGACAAGAGGCAATGGGCAGAAGCCAATGCCCAGGAAATTCCATCTGAATATGAGGAAGGACTCACTGTGTGTGTGACTGCACATGGAAGAGGTTGCCCAGAGAGGCTGTGGAGTCTCCCTGACTGGAGATACTCAAGAGCTGTCTCGATACATGTGCTCTGGGAAGGTCCTGCTTGTGCAGGGAGGTTGGACCACTGTGGTCCCTCCCAGCCTGATCCATTCTGTGATCCACCTTAACAATTTAAATGGACACTTTGCCGTGTGTGTCCCCCATGTACAAAATTAGTAGCAGTACTCTTATCTCCTATCTTACCAGGTAGAGCTCATCAGTAAAGAGAGCCACGTAATGATAGAAAATAGAGTGTTTACACTTTTCAGTGATTTTATGTTGACTGTTTACTTTTAGTTGTATTGCTGCTGATCAAAGTCAGAAAATTTAGGCTTGACATTTTCTTTCTACTATGGCTTACTTGTAAGATAAACATATACTGTGGCATTGTATGTATGGCTGTATGAACAGCAACAACAAATTTTTACAATACTGTTCTTTCCAAACAATACAACATTTTAGTTTATATTTTGTATTACTACTTTTTTTAAAAATTTAATTAATCTGCATCAAATACCAGATCTGTATTGCACCATAACTACTTAAGACATACCACCAAAGTGTATACCTGAGGTTGAAGCATTCCACACTTAAATAGACTCAGTACTTTAACTACATCTATACCTTACCTGGGGGTGCATTGGCTTTAAAATCTGACAGGGCAAAGGATGAGAGGCAGAAATGATTGCACCACAGTGAATTGAAAAAATGAAGCAAACATCATGGTATGCCTGTGGATCTGGGAGCTATGAAGGGGAATGTGCAATGCTGAAGCTTTAGCCAGCTGGGCCATGGAGGAGCAGAATTTGAAGGAAGAAGCCTTCAAACACATATAATTGTGTCTAGAGGGCACTGGGAAGGTGATGGGTAGAGGAAATATCCTGCTTCATGTTTATGCCCCCTTACAGGCTGAAGCAGTGTGGAGGATCCTCACGGCACTTACAGCTCTCTGCAGATTGAATATGGCATAGGAAGCAATGCTGGAGGTCAGTAGTAAGGAGATGAGCAGGGCTTATCTTAGATTTTTCCAAATTATCTCTATGCATTTAAATGTCACTTATTTTGTCTCCTTACAGGATAGATTTGTATTCACAAAACTGATACTACATACTAACATTTTTTTTTTGGAAAATAACTTTTTTAATAACAATCTTGAAAATAAAATATTTTTCTTCACAGTGGCATGCATATATATCTTTGCTTTTGCTACTTTCTGTTAAGTCCTTTATAATCTAGGAAATTCAGGTCTAGTAGTACTCAAAAATGTACAGTCCCCCTGCTATAACAGTTCTGTATGGTTGCTCTTCAATTCTTTTTTATTCTTCTGTAATGATTCAAAACATTTTATTTGGTTTTTTTACGGACCTGCTGCTAAGCTAAGGTTTACTTAGACCTATGAATTACAAGAGTACGTTTCCATTTTTCAGTACTTGTGGTTTGTCTTGACTCACCACCCTATGGTGTGAGGTAAAGTTGGTTTTCCTACCTGCCTTACATTGGCTGCTTTGTTTCATCTGCTTGCTGTCTTTGATCACTTCATCCCTGGTCACTCAGTTCTGTGTGGTCCTTCTGCACTTCTAACCCTTCACTGAATATCACCAGTGGATTTTTCTAGCTTCATTATTCATCCTGTGTTTCTGGACACTTGTGAATATGCTGAACATTTGGAGCTTTGGCATTTGCCTTCTAGGGACTCCTTCACTGTAACTATCTTCTGATGTGATGTCACTGCCTGTAACTACTGCATTTCCTGCCTTTGTCCTTTTTTTTGTTTTTTAAATGTATCATTAAAGGCTGGCAGACTCCTAAAAGTAGGGCATCCAAATCAAGTGGTCATACACAGACTGAAAGGGAACTGATGCCTGAGACCTGCCACAAAAGATCAGTGATCTCCTTAGAACTGGGCCACTGCGTACCACTCATTTGTTTAAATGAATTTAAAACTCTTTTTTGGCCTTTTCTCTTTTCTTTCTACTAGAATAACAAGGTATTAAAACACATTACTAGTGCAGAGTGTATCTATGTAAGCCACTGTGAATTTCTTCTAAACAGAACAAGAGGAATGACTCTCTTATTCCAGTGCTTTGTGAGACTCAGTAATGCCTTTGAAGAGATTCTTCCATGCATGCTACTGGCAATCATTAAGATCTGTCATTGTAAAACAGCACTTGGTTGACTAGATAGACAGTGAAACTGATTTGAGACTTTTGTTTCACCACCAATTCCCTGTCAAGGACAAGCTGGTTCAGCTCATGGGTAAGTACCATGGGACCTTGGTGCCTACATTCTGCTGAAGTCCAAGAAAACTGGATAAAACTGCTGCCTGTGCTTTGATCCTTTCCAGTCCTGGGGCAGAAGTCATTCTGGTACAATTAAGTAGCTTGGTATCTGTCTTATGATGTAGGATTAAAGACTTAGCATTCCAGCAGTGGATTCCTGAAAAGTCCAATCAAGAAAATACGTCAAAGGCATACAAATGCATAAGTGCAGTAGCACATGACTCAATACACAGTAAAGTTGCCAGGACAAGTCTCTTTCAGAAGTGAGTGATAAGCTGCTTTAATATAATTCTACAGCAGTCATACCCTTTCCTCATCCCAGCCAGAGGCTGGAATACCTTTCTCAGAAGGTCACCTTCCACATAGATTCTTTTTACAACCCAATTTGTTAACCTCTTCTCTCAGGCAGTCTGTTGCACAGTATCCTGTCTCCTAGTGACACAAAAAACCCCCTACTGGGGCTACTAAAAATTCATCATGTGTAATTTGTTGTAGATTTTTTTTCCTTGCTGCGTCCCCAGACTGAGAGCAGTAGCTGTTGGAAATTGAGTGCTTAAATTACATGGCAAACTATGATAAATTTCCAGGCATAGAACTGTACCAACTGCCAAACTAAACTACTCATTTTCATTTCAGTTGGTCGTAAAAATGCAATCAAACATCCTGGATCCCAGATGGAAGTTTATAAAATTTAATTTGTTTCACTCTGTACAATTTAAAAAAAAAAGTGTGTTGTAGAAGTTGTGATTTTTTTTAAGAACCCATTGCATTTAGGTCATTGATTTTAACAGATAATTTTTACTCTGCTTATTATTTTTCTTTTAAAGTTGTATTTTAAGCAATTTCATTATGCATCAAAATTTGAAAAATAATTTGCAAGAAAATAGTAAGTGTGAAGAATTCTGCCCATCCCTTAAGAGTTCAAAAAGTCATCTATAGAAATTGCAGTAAACTAGGGGTTGGTTTTGGTGTCTGTGGATTTTCGGTTTTGTTTTTTATTTGTTTATATTTTTGTTTGTTTGCTTTTTTTATTTTACAGTGCTGCTGACAAGAGGGCATTCACCTCTCATGCTGGTGCCCATGAATGACCCTTTGGTTTCCAGTTGGTCACAGCTGTCCTTCATGCTGCTGAGCTGTTGCAGTTCAGACTGGGATTCCAGAAGGCAAAGGTCCTTTGTCATTGTAGATAGAGTGGAAAAGTTAAAGTGCGTGGCCCTGTACTCAAGATCTGCATTCTGATGTTTCCATTTCTATAGAAATGCAGTACTGAACAGCAGTGGGAAAAAAATTCTGGGACATTTCCCATTAAGACCCTTTTATATTCCCCTCTTATTTTATTTCTTGGTCTTCTTAAGAACATGTGATTTTGGCTCTAGTTTCTGCTTTTTTTTTTTTTTTTTTCTTTTTCTATGTCAAGGTATGGAGTGATGCTAAAATAACAGTTTGTTCCTGCTTGATGTTAAAATAACAGTCTGTTCCTGCTCTCAAACACATAATTAGCAGACAGCAGGGAAGAAAATTATTTTCAAAACCCAAAGACTAGGTCCCCAAATGGATGTCAATTACTGATACACGAAGTATGTAAGCTGTCAAAACTGGTGACTGTTTTTTTGTTTGATATCTCCTATGATGTACAGCAAGGGTTTTCTCCTGGAAACTCAGATTCATTATGTTATAGAAAAAAAGGACTTCAATGAGAGGAAATGGTATAAATATTTTTTCATTTTTTTCCTCAACTTGCTGAATTAAAAGAATGTATTTTAAACATACTTAGAATATTGCTTTAGAAATATCTCCAGCATGCTGTAGGCCATGGAAGTAGTTGTGTATTTGCTGATAGGAAACCTCAGGCATAGGATTTCTTTAATTATCTCATTAATATTCCAAACACTTTATTAAGGTTTTATTCCTAAATATATATATATAATGCTCTTGTGTAATACTGCTCTAAGTCAGTGCAAGGAGAAAAATTGGATGCAGATTTCCCTGTACTCTATTCCAATGGTTTTGTAGTATACATTTAATTTCCACAGGTCCTGTATAGTGATATCTATACCCTACCTACAGCCCCTGTTTTCTACTCAGTTAAGAAATAGAACTGAACTAAGAATTCTAAAAAATATTCGCTAAACAACTTTTTGAGAAAAGTTTCAAAGTATATCCAACAAACAATTCTTAAGGAAAGGTTTCAAAGGTTTCCAAGAAGCATATTTGCAGAATGTCCTTGAAGGACTCTACTGAGATACTGTATAAAGATATTAAT
This sequence comes from Agelaius phoeniceus, assembly GCF_051311805.1. NCBI lineage: Eukaryota > Metazoa > Chordata > Aves > Passeriformes > Icteridae > Agelaius > Agelaius phoeniceus. The sequence continues at coordinate 57,401,049 of NC_135268.1, forward strand.
CTGCTTTCACCCCAGAAGTATCTTTTCTTAAAGAGACTGTTCAGTTTCCATCTAGCATGTTTGTTTGTTTTTATGTTTAAATAGAGATGAAGGATTGGGTCCTTCACTGTTCTGGCCTTTGCCTCTGGGTGAAGTTCAGCAGCTCTCTGCTATCTTCATTTAAGAGCTCTTTTACCTGACAAGGTCTTCACATTATTTACCTTTTTATTCTCTTGCCCCTGTAATGCAAGCAGTTGCTTGATGGAGTAAAAGGTTTACTTTGCTTTGTAGTACAGCATTGGTTTTGTCTTTCCAGTTTGTAATTGGTCATACATTAAATTCTCCTATTCCTTAGCCAGTGCCTGCAAATCACGAGTTTAATTTCCTGACCCTTCACTGCTTTCCTCTTGCTCCTTTAGGCTTGTAAACTCTGACCACTTAAATATCACATTTCCTTTCAGGTTGTTATCACAAGAAACTCTGATTAATAGTCCAGACTGGAATAACAATCATGCAGTGACCCTTTTGTAAAAAGCTTGCAAAATAATCCTTCTAAAAGAAGCAATTTGGAATAAAGGTTGGACTTGATGATCTTGGAGGTTTTTTCCAACATTTCTGTGACTCTATAAGTGAGGAAAGATTGTGTATATGAAGCATTATTTACCTCAAATGGTAGTGTTTTATTGTAGAGGATTGCTGAAATTGCTAACTTAATTTTTTTTTTCCTATTGTTGTTGAGTTTTGGCTACAGGCTTTTTGACTTAAAGATAGGCATGTATTTATGCTCCAGGACTCGTTTTCTGTGTTTTCATATTCAGGACAAAGAGCACATTCACTCTGACAAGATTGTGAACTAAAGGTACACTTTTTTATCAACAAAAGTTTATTTGGGGTCTTTTGATCTTTTATCTAAAATCTCAGCCTGATCTGTTGTCAGAATTTATTTAGCTGCAAAAATTTATGAAATTAACTCTGGACTTAGAAGAGGCACAGGTAGACAAGGTGGTTATTTATTCATGCTCTTGTTTAGTTCTTATACTAAATACTTCTCTTTGGAAAAGTCTTATAGCCCTCTCAGGCTGAGCTAAGTTGGCGTTATTGGAAGCCACCTTGTTTTGGAGTCAGCTGTTGGCAGTAAGCTTCTTTGTTCCCCCTGAGTTGTTCTAGGAAAAAAAAAAGTGAAGTTTGGGAACACTCTGTAGATCTCTTTTCTGACTCCACAGAAATGTCATTTCATTATTTCATTTATGAGAATTGCTTTTGTTTGCTTCATTAGTTTCATTTTTAATAATAAATGCTATTTAGAAATCCTTCTGAGCCAAGTAGTCTTACAGTAGCCTTCTCTATTCTGCCTTTGAGGTAACCCACACTGGGTAATTGGAAGTTCTGTAGAAGATGCTTGCATGTGATTATGTCAAATTACTCAGTTTGGTTGCCTCATTTCTTTTTTTTTTTTTTTTAATGTGTCTTAATTAACAAGCTATTGCTTACATTTCTTAAAGCCTGACATAAACAACAGGTCTTTTTGTGAGTACTTTGAAAGTTAACAGGCCTGGGATTTTTGCTTGCTTCTAATTGAGGCCTGTTACTCCTCTGAATTTTGGGTAAAGAGACTTGCTTTGTTGATGAAAAGCTAGATAGTGAGAATGCATTAGAACTTTTAACACCTTTCAAAGCAGAAAGGTTGATAAAAGTGCTTTGGCCATAGCTGTCCTTTCATGCAAACTGTGGATGCAAATGGACATGGAAGGTGTGAGGGAAGAACATAAGAAAAGGAGTATACAGAGTTTTGCTCCTAGTGCCACTGGAATCAGGAATTTCTTTTTGCCTCATGCTTCTGTTTGAAAATTTTGGGGCATGAATACTGCATTTCCCTTGTTTTGGAAAACAAAGCACACTTATGGCTTTATGGACTGGGTGTTTCTACAGACTCCTAGGAATAAAGAAACCCTATTACATTTAACAGCATCTCAGGGAAGGTGTCAGCTTGTTTCCTGAATGTGATAAAACACAAGAGAGTTATTTTTGCCTGTGTCAAGAAATTGGTGTCTGTAGCTTAGTTCAGCAACTGGAAAACTCTGATTCTGCTGGGTTGACAACTGCCCTTGGTTGACTCCTTGGAGTTGTGAAATCCCACTATTAATACAATAATTTTTATCAGGAAAAATACTTTTTTTACAATACTAGAGAACCCTATAAAATCATATCAAGACAATTTTTGTAATATAAAATTGACTATGGGACTCAGCAATCATGCAAGACTGGGATTTAAGGGAAAAAATTAAAACTGAAACCAAAATATTTCCAAGCAATTTTTAATAAGCCAGTGTAGTGAAAATCCAGACAAAAGGTGCCAGAATTTTGTGACCTGCTCATGGTTATTGCTGACTAATGGTGTTATTATTTAATTACTGTCCCAGTATTTGATTAACATTTCATTAAGAAGATATTTTGCCATTGTTTCACAATCTCTGCTAAATTAGAACTTTAAGTAGTTTTAATGCTTTTTACTTTAACCCAAGCTTATTGTCTTAGAAAATTAATTTGCCAAGGCGTCTTCCACATTCCATCAAATCCACAGAGGATGTCATGGTTAATGAGGGCACCATTTGAGCCATTCAGTTAATTGAGTTTGTTGTGGCCATTTTTATAAGGTGAACTGTACATCTGTTCTGTGTCATTTTAAGGATAACTTGAGTTAGCATACCTTTTCACTTTGAGGCTACTGTTGCTTTTTCAATCTTTTTTTTTTTTTTTCACGTATATACTTTCTCTTCCATAAATCTTTGCTTCCCTTATGCTATTTGGATTTATGTAATTTGCCTTCTTAGCCTTCTGAACTGATATGTGCATGAATAAACAGTGCTGCAAGGGAACTTGATTGCATCCAGAAGGGACGACATTGGTTCTGGGTGTACAGTGTAGTTTAAAAATAACTCAAGGTTTGACCATCACTGTTGTAAAGCCTGTGCTCGATTCTAGCACACAGTGTGGTTTTGGAATGGATTGGCATGGGATTCCTTTGTTCTGTCTGAGCCATCAAAACACAGTCATGTTGAAACAAGCACAGGGGAAAGATTTGAGACAGCTGGTGATGCTCAGTTCAAGTGTAACTTCATGTTTAGCTAGTACAGAAAAAAATATAATTCTCTTTCTCCATTTCATATGAGAAATGAGGATATGTCACTGGGGAAAGAAAGGGGAATAAAGAAGTACATTTTCCTGTAAAAAATTATCATATCCCCTTCAAGCCCTTTCTTAAAGACACCATGATATCCTTCAACAAGTAGTTCAACATTTCTGAGGAAGCAGGAAGGAGGACAGTCTCAGTTGTAAGAAATAAAATGTCTTTAAGAAGAGGCTCAAAATAGCTATGATTTTTGACAGTAGAATGTACATCTTTATTCCCCTTTTTTTGCTCCATAAAATTATTCCAGTGACATATCCATATTTCTCATTTGAGATGTAAAGAGAGAGCAAGGGTTGCAGGAAAATTGTCTGAAAGAATTTAGCTAGTAGCCAGAAAAAATGATTTCTTCTATATTTTATGGAAAGAAAAAAGTTACTGTCTTTTAGAAATAGACTTTTGAGTATCCTAGACTATAACCTTCAATTTGACTATACTATTCAAAATGCATCACAAATTATTTCAACCACAACCTGCAAATACAAGATTAATGCAAGTAAGTTACGAGGTTTACCTTATGATCTATTGTAAGTCTAACAAAGATGATGAATGAGACATAATAAAAAAGACTGAAGGAAAAATGTGAGTGAAGAAAAATGAGAAGAGTGTCCTGAAGCTCAAGGCTTGTAGGTAAATAGTATTACTTTTTTATGCTATTTATATGTAAAGTGAAAGAATAGCAATTATAAGCCAAGGAGAACAGATGCTTCTTTGTGTTGACTGAAGAATGTCAGGGAGCTGTTAAAGAAGAATTTGTGTCTTGCTTTGGAGAAACAGGAAAGGACAACAGGTTCTCAGAAACTTGGTAAAGAATGAGGCTAATAAGGTCCAGTAGAAAAAAAGTCCAAACAAGTGGATGATTGAGTAGATCCCTGGGAGGATCTCTAATGAGCTTGTAGTACTGTCATTTAAGAAAAAAGAAAATTCCAAGATGTCCTATGAATTTCATTAGACTGCTTTGAGAGAGCATCCAGGAGAGCAAGGATTTATTAAGATGCAAGAAAACAGAAAATTTTGTTCCTGCCCTGAAGATATATAAGTCAAATCTTAAATGAAGAAAAAGTGCTATTCAAGAATTAAGTCACAAGGTGTATGCAGAGGCTTGCTGCATTGAATGGGGAAGCAAGAACTAACCACTAATGCATTTGTGAAGTAAATTGTAACCCTGTGGTTGAATGCTTACTTTGCAGGCTAGAATAGAATAGTAAGTAGGACTGAAAAAAGGGCAGATTTCTGGATTGCATTTTTTTTTGAAAGAATGCCTTGGTCAGCTGCAACAGATCATTTACAGTAAGATCCATTGCTTTCTAAGCTGATCACTGACAATGTAAAAACCACTAAGGAACAGATGCTCAAGTGCTTTGTTTTGTTTCTGTAGTTTCCAATGCACTGTTTTCAGGTTTCTCCCCATGTTCTCATTGCTCAGTAGTTGGTTTATATACTAGTAATGAACAAGTAAAGTCATTCTAGTGGAAGGTGGCCCTGGGGGTTGGTATCTTCCAACCCAAAACATTCTATGATTCTATGATCTTCCTTCATTTCTCCTCAATAAAATATTGACTTGCATTTTCATAGGCAAATTGGCAAATTTTTTTCTCTATCCTTTCCATATTAAATATTTTGTATTAAAAGGAGTTATACAATTGAAGCCTTCATTAGTAAATAGTTATACAACCTAGTTGAGGTAGGAAAACAATTAATTCCATGATGTAAGCAGGAAAAATTCTGTAAATACCAGGAGAAGTTGCAAGCAATAGCCAGTTTTCCTGGGGAGTTCTCAGATCCATTATGGGTAAAAAATATTTTATCTGCATGTCCCAGTTCCTGAATAGTTTAAAAACAAATTTAGATTTCGAAGTCAAAAGCTGCTCAACATTGTCTTTTTTCTAGCACTCATAACTTTTGAATAAATTTTTAGATACTCTAGGGCATTCTCCATGTACTGCTGTTTCTTTTTCCCCCTCAGCAAAGGAAACAGTTATGATGGATGTGAATCTGTGCAGTAACTTTCCAGAGGGGCTCTTAGGCCATGTGTGCTTGGCTCTGGTTTCCAGCCTGGCATCTGGCTGAGTTCTGCTGGAGCCTGTAGATAAGAGCAGGTTAGAGACACCTAGCCTCCACAGAGATGCTTGCTGCCATTAGTCAGTCTTCTCAGTGATGAGTTCAATTGGATTAAAAACCTGTGCTTCTCAGGTGCTGGGGAAAGAAGCTTCTTGAAAGAAGTCTGCTACTTTGCTTGCAAGTCTTCCATCCCCTAATCACTCCCCTGCTTTGATGAGGGACACACAGAAGATGGTTTGCTGTTCCTAACTGCAGTTATATAAATATAATTTTTAATTTTCACCCTCATCATGTTTTCTCTTAATTAATCTTTAATGGAAAATTAAGTTTACTTCTTCTGTGCCTATGTTTTTCTCTGCAGAGTCTTTATCTTAAAATATATACCACATACACCAGTGAACGAATGGCTCAGTAATATGGGTTAAAGCTGGTTTTGCTCATTTAAATTTTCCTCTATAGTCTCATTTGTACTATGCAAAATAGGGCAGGGGGATCATATATCATGAAGATAAACCTGTCAGAGCAACCCAAAGATATTCTTTTAGGAAAAAAACCCATACTATTAAAATAATAGATATGCAGAAAACCCAGCAGAATGGTTTTACAGAAATTGCTGTAATTCAGTCAGGCCTAGTTTATCTGTATTTAGATTATTTCTGTATAGCTGTACCTTCTATATAGGATATTTTTGTCATAATTTTTCCCCCTTTTTATTTTTTTCTTCCCCTTAGAGGACTCTAGTTTTACTCTTTCAGCTAGTGAAATGGAGAGTAACAGTACAACTTTGTATTTTCTCAGACCTTGTATTACCCTCTGTTAGTGTATGGCACAGTATAGTTGAGTATCTGTTTTCACTTGTTTATCCTTAAAGAAATTAAATAAAATAATAGGGTGTAAATATCAGGTATATCTTTATATCTGTATTGTCCAGCAATTTCTTTTGGAGTGAATTATTTTAAATGTTGTTCTCCTCTTGAACTCAGCTGTGGGTTTCAAGCTTATGTGTATTAGGTATAGTGGTACAAGAGGGGGGTAATTCTGGCCTTTTAGGACTTTCAATTCCTTGCATGCCTGGCTGCCACTTAAGAAAACAAAAAACAACTTTGCATCTTTACTTTTCTCTGCTTGAAAAGGGAGAGTGAGCAACTTGGAGCACGGAAATGGCAAATTCAGTTTGTGGACAGCTTGTGTTTTTGTGGTTGGAGTTATGTGGTTCATAACCATTCCAGCAGATGTGTCACAGCAGGCTTTTTGCTCTCTTAGCATGTGAGACCACATTCACATGGGTATGCATGCACAAGCTAACAAAAATCTCAGGCAATTTTTTTTCTTATTCTTATAGAACGTGGTAAAAGAATTTCAGCAGATTTTTCTCGAAAAGTAATGAAAAATTGAAAAGCATAAAAAATACTGATCTGTGCTTCATGTTTTCTTTTCTTTTTTTTTTTTTTAATTGATTATGGCTTGAACTGCTAAGTCCTGGCAATACAATTCTTATAAATTCACTCCCTTTAGTCCGCTGATATTGAAGGATGAGTTCTGGAAGAGCATACGTTACAAAAACAATAATTTCCATTAACATTAACCCAAGAAAGTTCTGGGGAGGATTTGCGTGTTTGGGCGTATTTATATTTTCTTTCTCTTCTTCTTCTTTTATTTTTTTTTAAAGCACTGCAGTCACTTTGTCCTTTTTACCCTCTTCCTAGAAAAATATGAATTATCTTTCTTGCTTTCTCCTCTAGGAAATTTGTTTTATTTGATAAGGAAAAGGAAATCTGAGGGTCAGCTGTGGCAATATTTCAGCCTTTCTGATATTTAGTTGGTTAGCAGATAAAGACCAACAGAATTCATCTCCTCCATGGAGCTTTTGAAGTAAGATTACTGTGTTCCTTGGAGCAGAAAACATGACTTACAAAAATTTTAAAATGACATTTTATTTTTTTTAATATTAATGTCTTGTAACATGACTCTTAGTCCTATATTGAAAGCCGACTCATCCAAGGTGAATTCTATCATAAAGTGTAAGATCAGGTCTATTAATTACTCTGCAGTCTGTTTTTAAAAAGCACATTATTGTTTTCTGACTTAATGTAAAAAATCCATCTTGCTTATCCTTTATTAGTATTATTTCTGAATCCCAGTCACGGTGCACTAGGAAGTGTGTGTGTCCCTGTAGCTGTAAAGACATATGCAACATTTATACTTTGAGCATTTAGCATCTGTTCAATTTGCTGGTAATATAATCAAGCACAGATGCTGTCATAGAATATATCCAGTGAAAAGATGATCAATTATTTTCTTGCATTTAGCAGTTGGTTTGGCAGCAATACTGACTTCTCCTCACTAGAACTCCCAGAAATCTCCGTTAAAAGGGATAGAGGCAATGTGCAATACCCAAGTTAGGATAAAATCACTTCACAGAAGTTAAAATGACAGCATCTGGTAGATGAATGCCTGCAAAAAGAAAACTGCAGAACTGCCTTGAGCCCATTTTGCGTGGGAAATGTACATTAGTTTCACATGAATTGACTTATTTTTCAAACTAGAAGGATTTTTGTTTGTTTGCTTATGGAAATTGCAAGTGTCACTGAGGATTATGCAAGTCTAGCAAGTCAAAGATAATAAATAGTATTAATAGTTATGATTTTAAGTCCTCTGATAATTTCAGTCACTTTTCAGAATATTTAACATTTCATAGATCTTGCAATGCATTCTGTTGAGTAATATTAAAGGCTGTGGTCCACAGAACAGGCAATTGCACTGCCTTCACTGTGGCCAAACCTCTGATAAGAGAGTTGAGTTGCACAAAGAGGTCACTTTGCATGTCTTTTGATTACAGGCATAGGATTTCCTTCAGGATTTCAGAACTCTGTCATCCTTAATCACTCCATTCATCTTGTGTGACTTGCACAGGGGGCCAAATTTCCACCTGCTGCCTAGGAGGCTGGGGCTGTCTAAAACCTTATATGATGAAGAGCTTATATGTCTGGTTGACATTTGAAATATTCAACAATGTAGGCTGCTTGATTGCTTTAGGTTGATTCATTCCAGTATGAATTTGAGCAGTATTTAGACAGAAAATTGTGATGCACACACATCACTGTTTTGTACACACACACACTCAGAAACAGAGTAGGTTTCAAGACCTACGGGTCTTTAACAGCTGAGGTGTTAAAAAGAGAAATTTGGCTTTCTGGGCAGGAATCAGCCCCCCTGCCCTTCTGCACCGAGGAGGGTCCAGTGACCTCCCTCTGCCTCTCTGGAGTGGAAATTATGCTGTCATGGCTCCATCCTGGTGTCAACACAGGGAACTCTGCTCTCTGCTTTCCACTTGATTTTCAGCTTTGCTCTTAGTGTTTCTTTTTTTCCCTTACTTAGCTGAAACAGCATTTGTTTACCATCTTGGCTGGAAGATTTTTTCTTTCTTTTCCATCTAGTAATCAGTCTAAGTCAGAAAAAATGTTCTTTTTGCTGTTAGTCATTTCAGCATGACTGCATTTGAGAAGATCTGGCAGGACACAAGACAGTTTCTCAAAGGATACTGATGAAGGGAACTCAAATTCCCCTGGCTTCTCCTGGTCTTGGCATTTCCTGAGGATCTTAAAAGGCCTTCCATCTTCACATGTAGCTTAGTTCCCCATGTACTTCCCAGCATCTGAATTACATGTCATGTGGGATTTAAATGAGCTGATTTTTTTAGCAATGGAAGAAGAAGAGGCTGAGAGGGTTAGGGAGCTTTCCAGGGCTAAAGAATCTAGGGGTGGAAGAAAAGGAGATAAAGCAAGGGCAACAAAATAACACCAGAAAGGATGTCCTGGTAAGGACAAAAATATACAAAAAAAACCCACAAAAAAACCCCAAAAAACAAAAACAAAACAAAAACCAAAACACAACCCCCCCCCCCCCCCAAAAAAAAAAAACAAAACAAAAACAAAAAACCCAAAGAAAACCACCAGAAAGAAATAAAAGTGGGAAAGAAAAACAATGTAGAAAAAGGGATCTAGTCTGACTTTTCAGATAAATAAAGTCCTCTAACTTTCAACCTTTTTCCTGTTGTATGACTGTACCCAAAATCCACACTTAGGGACTAGGTCCTTTATCACAAAGAATGCTCTGTCCCTTTTGAACTGTTCTATTTTAATTAGCACAGGTGGCCAGATAAGTTTGGTCATTCACTTGAGCTCATCATTTGAAATTTTCAGGTTTTCATTTATATGTAAAGACTTTCCATAGCAAAAGTTCCAGCTCAGTTACAGCAGCCTCTTCTATCTGGTACAGGATGTGCATTCTGCACCCACATTAATAACCCTCTGCACATACTGGAGTTAAAAGAATTTTTGAAGTAAAAAAGCAATGTTGAAATAGGAAAAAACTTGGAATAACTTTTATCTTCAATCCCCTGTTGCAAATATGACCCTTTACTTTTAAGAGGATAATAATATGTTTTCTTGGGTTTTCAAGATAATCATAAGACCTGTGTGGGTTATATAAGCTTCCTTGAGAGACCTAGTAATCCATGGGAGACAACTGCCTGTTGAGATTAATCCATTTTTATTTTTTTGAAGGCATAAAAATATGAAGCTTTTCCATTTAAGCCTTGGAGTTAGATGTAGAATGCATTGAAAAAATCCTTTTTTTCCCTCCTGCAAAGTGGAAAAAGACATTTGCAATTATGGTAATGTGCTCTGGATGAGCTTTTTTTTGGAGGGGGTGATGGGAGAGTTGAAAGACTAGATTACATACACTTATACCTGCTTGATTAGAGATAAAAATAGTATCTCCTACTGATAAACTGTTTCATCACACAGCAGTATCTGCTGGGGCACATTTTCAAGCTATTAGAATTTCGCATGTCTATGAATCTCACTTCAGGAACGGTTTCCTTGCTGACATGTACCTTTTGAATGTAGGTAGACAGAAAATAGTGTTCTGCAGTTACACCACAAAAAAATGACCCTTGTTCATTGTTCCCTTCATGGCACAGTCTTGATCCCATCCAGAATTATGGTAACAAAACTGCCTACAGCCAAGATTTAGGAATAATTCATCTGTCAGTTTGTTTTCCTATTGCATTTTTTGCAAAATTGTCCTAGCCTTTCACTTCCAATTTATCTGGTTTAGCCCTTTCACTATGGTAAACTAAGCTGTTCTCATTGGTATAGAAGATCTCAGTGTATATATTGCCCTACTTTTTAAGGAATGATTCTTTCTGACAATAGGAATCATGTGGGAAACATCTCATATTTTATGTGATGAAAAAAGTATTTCACTCTGTCATGGCTAAGAAAGGATAGTGAATTCCCTTGAAGGATATATTTTCAAATATTGTGTTAACTGCTTCGAACTTGATACTTTCAGTGTGCTGCAGCCCTAGGATTGCACCCAGAGTGAATCTACAGGTTGTCAAAGTAATTTTGGTTTAAATGTTAGCACGTTTGGTTGGATGGCATTTTTTAATAAGTTGACTAGATGGTGATGTGTAGGTACCAAAATACAAAGCCTGGATATGGATTTAGAATATTTCAAACTATTATCTTCAGGAACAGTGATACTAACAGCATATATTGTTGGATAATGCTGATTTAATTTTATTCATTCATTTTGTTGGAATTTGCAGAGAAATTTGGTAGAGAAATTTGCATGGCTAGTGAATGTTTGGATTCCTCAAATTCTCTCTTTGTGTCATTGGATTATTTTCTTTTTGGGATTTAGCTCTTGGACTACAGAACACATTGTCTGAATTTCAGAAGATGCTTACTAAAACACAGCCATCAGATTAACACTGTTTGTCTAACATAAGAAATAACAATATCAATGAAAGCAGAACATCTAAAATTAAATGATTGCAGGAAATATTGCATCTAGTGAGGAATGACTTAGCATGACTCTTAACCTAGAGGACAGTTCTGAGGACACAATTAAATTTATCACATAAAGATGAGTAATTATTTTACAAGGCAAATGATACTAAATAGAGAATATGCAGTATAATCTTGCCACTTGAATTTGTTTATGAAGCTGTTCAAATGTGAAAGTGAGTCTAGCAGTATTCTAGAATTGATTCATTGCTATTATAGCAAGTGAAATGTGCAGGTTTGGGGACTGCAGTCAGTGGAATTGGCTGAATTTCCTGAAGGCAGGGTTGAAATGTGGAGACTCTAAATAGTTTGTTAAGAGAGTGAAATCATCAGTCACTTGCAGGAGGTAAGGAAAGGAGGAGGGCTCCAGTATTTCCCCCGAAAGGGAGGGAAAGTGGTTTAGCTGTTTAAACTCCCCACTCACAGTGATGCCATCCTAATATGACATTGTACTTCCCAATTACATACCTTTGGCTATTGGGTGTGTTTCACAGGACCTAGGCACTTCTATTTGTGCTGTGGTGGCACTTTAGAACCCTGGCATCTCACTGGTAGTGGCTGGGCTGTGAGGACCTTTCATACTTCATTGATGTTGGAGTTTAACAGCCACAAGAGGTAATTACATTTTGTGGGGGCTTGTTTTCCCCTGAGTTATTTCTGTGCAATCTCCTTGCAACATACCTCATTCCCCCAGTTTTTGTTTCTAACTGCATATTAGGATCTGAATGATTTGAAAGTATCAATAAGAGGAAATGTTCTTCCATGAGAGAGTCATAAGCTTCTTTAAGGAAAAAGAAAAAAAGAGTGGAAAATACTGAAATTACTCAATTTCTTGCAACAATAGTATTGTAAGAAATTATGAATTACAACAATTGTGGCACAACCTTGCAATCAGATCACATTTTTGGCTTCTCTTTGAGTCTGTTATTTGCCCAGGACACATTTTCTTATGTCACTGCAATCTTTATCTGCTTTTCTAAGCCAGCTGCTATCATAACAGCAAACCACCCCAAATGCAGATGCAAGTGAATGGCTTCCCCAGAGGCACATTGGTTCTAAAAAACAGACAGCAGTAAACAGGAGAGTAATGTCCTTCAGGGATATCAAGTCTTGCATTTGAAGAAGGAGCATCCTCTGGGGAGCAGAAGCCTGTATCATGAGTATAACTCTGCTTTGGTTTGTATTTACCCACCAGCCTGCTCTCCAGTTTTCACTTATTTCAGTTTCCTTGTATTTATTTTCCAAATAAATATTCTGTGATTCACACTGAGATTTGAAACTTACAAAATCAATTCAAACAAATTGGATTAAATAATAAGTTACTGAAGAGAGGGAATAAAATTTAATTAAGGTTTTAATTGTAAATCAGTGGTAAAGACAAGAACCCATCCACCAAGCCATGAGTTTAGGTCTGACCTTGCACATGCATTGAGCAGAAGTTGTCCAGACACAATTAATCCTGCCTTATTTTTCACTCCTCAGGGAGCTCCATTACTATATTGAAGTGTATGTATAGAAAGAGAATAAAGAAACCTCAGTAATTAATTTTCAATTAGTATACTGCTATATACACTGTACCCCTTTCATCACTCCATTTTCTTACAGATCTTTTAAGTTTTGCTTTGTAAAAATTATTTAAATGTAGTAATAAACTTTCTTCTCAAATGTTATGACTTATTTATCAGACTCAATTTCTCAAATATCCTTTACACAGTTTAAGGAATGCATGCAAAGAAGTGGAAAAAAAGAAAAACACTGATTCAAAGCAAATTTAATGTTAAAACCCGACTCCAAGTAGCCTTTTAAATTACTTATGCTCTTCTGCTGTGTATTCCCACCACTACACAGTGACCTCCAGCACTTCCCTATTTTTAGAAAGATCCTAAGTGTGGTTTTAAGATAGCACTGTTTTATTTGCACTTTGAAACATATTAAATGATACCAGGATTTGCACAACACAGGCTAATATTGAATCTCATCTACAATGCAAAAAAAGAAACAGGTGTTAGCAACTGCAGTATGAATATTTTCTTGCACTATTTCTTTGTCAAGCAGGTATTTATAGTTCAAATATGCCCTTAGTTTTTGCATTCAAGATTTTATGCAGCTCCCCTGGATACAGTGCTATTAGATCAAGCCTGAAATGTTTATATAAAACAGTGTGGTAGCATTGATACTCTGTGATTGCCCAAATAATGTTGTAGGCTGCAAAAAGGAGCCAGAGGCAGAATAATTTCATTTCTGTAGGTACAATGAAATGGATTAAGTTCTCCTGGTTACACTAAGACTTCAGAGAGCCTCTAAATTGTTTATCACTGAAGCACCAGAAGATCTCATTTAAGTGACTTTATCAACTGGTACTGAAGATCAGTGCCACAAAGAAACATAAAAAAACAGTATACACAAGGCAGGTACAAATCCACACCAAGCAATGATGTTTGATCTCCTACCGGTTTGAGGACACAGATTTGAAAACTGGAATGAAAATGGCATTATTTCAATCCCATATACACCAAGAATTATTAATTGTGTCACACTTTTTTAATTCTTGGTTGCCTGATAGGCACAGTGTCCAAAGAAAGAGGGTGGTTTTGATTTTTCTGCTCTTCTTTAGTAACTGGACTCATACCAAAGTTAGGATGGGCTTTCAGCTATCTAGAATCACAGCAGTTTTATGCCACTGTTAAATTGAGCTAATTTTGGGTATTAATGATTAATGGAAACTAATAGTCATTTAAGTTATATGGAAAGAAAATAATTATTCAAGGAAAATTCATTAATTCAATTAGGGACAGTTATGTCTGTAATATTTTGAAGATATCACTGATAGGACAAAGAAAACTCATCTTTGATTTTCAGAAGACTGCAACTTTTGCTTTCAGATTACAAGCTAAATTAAGACCTTGGAATACCAAAAAGGGTGTTGGTAGGAATAATATAAAAAAAGCATGCATCCCTTTATGCTGAAATGCTGGGTAGCTTGCCAGGCCTGCAGCTGAGTTACTACAAAGGTTATTTGCATCACCTGTTGCTCAAACTAAATTACTCCTTTTGAATCTGGAAGTTGTGAGATACCAATGAAAGTGTCACGGTGCTTCTTTTATTGGATTTTTACTCGAGAAATTGCAGCTGTTAAGTGCCTTTCCACTGAGGCTCTCACTTTTAGTAGTCAGTCTCTTGTGCCTGTCTGACATAATAAATCATCACATGTCCTTGCTGACATTATCTTAGCTAAAGGTTGTTTGCTCCCCTAGATTTATAAATATTAATATAGACACAAGGGTTCACTGTTCCCACAATTTTATGCAGTAAAGAGGAGTATGCACAACCTCAGGCACTCTGTTGCCAGTGGACACTTTCAGTGGAAATAGATTTTGTTTTGTGGTGGTTGTATTTTATAAGGTCTTTGTAGCATCTTTCACAGCTTTTTAATGCTAATCATTGAAATGATTGTCAGGTGGCTCCCAGCATTCAGGTATTACAGCACCAAGCCTGACAGAGTTCAAGATGTGTTTGGACAGCACTCCTGGGCACATGGTGTGACTCTTGGGGATGGTCCTGTGCAGGGCCAGGAGCTGCACTCAGTGATTCTTGTGGGTCCCTTCCAACTCAGCTTATTCTGTGGTTTCCCCTGGGAGAATGACACTCACCCACCAGAGGCCATGGTTTGGTGCATGGAGGTAGCCCAAGAGGGATGTGTAGGCACTGAGACACAATGAATTAAAAAAACTTGCTCCAAAGTACAAGGCTTTCCCATTTACCTGCTATGGTATTAATTTTTATTATTATTATGAATTATTAGTGCAGTAAAGTGTAATATTTATTGGGAAAAGCCTACTCAATCTCATCTATAGAAAAGACCTATTTTTTTTTTAATATCAGTAGAGTTTGAATTATGGTAAAGTTCATAATACAAAATTAAACTTTAGCAGTCAAAACTTTACCACCATAGCTCTTCTAGGCCTGCACATGGCTTTTTGTTTACCATATTTACGTCTGAAAATGTTGAAATGTAGTCAAAACACCAGAAAGAAAAGCCCTTCTCATTCTTTGTGGTTTTTCTGAAGGGAACCAATATAAAGTGTCTGTATAGTACTTCAAAATGTATAATACTATATGGATGGCTATTTTTAAGGTATAGAGAAGATCTCTTTTGAATGGAAATTAATGTAATTAATGAAGCAGCATAAATTAGTGAATGCACGGAACATTTTATTAAGTCCTATTTTCTAGCTACTTAAATATATTTCTACTTAAATATATTTCTACTTAAATATATTTCTTCAGAATTTTAGTGGTAAATTTCACTTTATGTGATAAACAAAGAGACTTCCATCATCTCACCATGCAAACAGGTCATCAATTCCTAATTATGTGTTGGATAATGAGGAAGCTTGAACTGTACTTTTCCTGTTCTTTACTCTCCAATTCAGTAGGTCAAGAAAAGTATCCTAACAGCTTAGAACAATGCAAAGGTTCTGCAAGGTTTTATCTGCCTTTCACATTCTGATCATGTAAATATTTGTCTGATATTGCATTTCAGTTGTTAAGTATGTTCTTTACCAGTATTCATAGCATAATGGTCTAAGAAAATATTTCACAGCAACTAAATACTTTTTATTCTTAATCTATTCTTTTTATTCTTAATCTATTCTTGTTCACTGATAATATCTTCTTTAGAGTCTGGGTGTTTGTGTGCATACCTGGAAATCTTAGCACATATCTAAAGCACCCAAATAATAACATGAATGCTCTGACCTGACCTGCTCCTACTCTCTGCCTGGCCTGCAGTTCACATGAAACCTCCCTCTGACAACATTTCAGCCACTGCACAGCACATACTGGGAATGGAGTATTTGTAAAGGTGACACAGAATCCCACTTAGAGACTTGTCAGGTTTGTTAAACCCACAGAGAGCTATTTCAGGCGACAGTAAAATATGAGTAGACAACACAGTTACAAATGACTATAGCAGAACAACTATGCTTAAATTGCACTGTGGTTGAAGTTAACAAGGCATTTGTTGCTCTTGTTTGTCTGCCTTGCTGCTCCTCTCCAGACAAGGTGTAATTCTATTTCAGACCTAGCATGAAGTTTAATTTAGCTGTTAGTTGAGTACTTTGTACCTGCTCACCAAGTTCAGCTGTTACAGGCTTGCTTTGTTTTTCATCTGGAAACCCCTCTACGTGCTCTATACTGGCAGATAGTCTGGCCCTTCTTAATTAGAGGACAGGTTCCCTTTCTGAGGAATGTAAACATCATCTTATTTAACTAGGTGTTGTTTCCTGCCCTCCCCTTCCCAGGCTTTAACCAGGGAAATGCAAGACCTGAAAGTATTATTTCGTGCAAGGTACACAGGTTTATCTAATGCATGGACATTTTCTACTCTAAGCATGTTATATTGCTTTTTAATGCCAGCATATTCATTTAGAGATGACTAAAATTATTTCTGATTAGGAAACACAATTCAGAGTAAATGCCTGGATAGAAGAAATGGGTTTTCCTCTTGTTGGTTGCCATCTTTTTAAGGATGTATAAAGGTTTGAGGACAGTTTCTTGGGTGACTATGGTGTTCTGGAACCAGCTGAAGAGAAGAGAAAATGAATACCCCATTAGGGAACCCCATACACACCCCATTAGGTGCTGTACCTGTGTTTCTGTGGAACACTCTCTACTGTGGTAGTGGTCATGGTCTCCCTGCCTAAGGAGGCTGGCAAAGCTCCATCGGTGAGAGGATCCCAGCATGGTCAGCTGAGAACATTGATTTATATGCCCTACTGCTTGATAGCTTTTTTCCCAGGTGAACAGCAAGGGTTTTGTGGGAGGATCTGAGCACTTTTATACCTCAGGATGCTAGGCAGTTGTGAAAGTGTCTCCACAGGAAGGAATTAGAAATTGTGGACAGATGGCTGCAAATTCCTGAAGGAGAGATATTTAGGTTCTGTCAGCATCTTTTCAGTGTGTCAGTGCTGTGTTGCAAAAAATCCCATATATTATTCTGATTTCAGACATTCTGATGTTTACTTTGTTTTTAGTTTAAGGTATGATTCACTAATTACTGAGTTGGCCAAGGAAAATAGTGGCAGTAGGAAGATAAGTAAGGTATTTTAAGTTCTAGGCTTAACTGTGACACTGCGAGAACAGAATCTATAGTTGCATTCAACTCTTGTGAATTCTTCAGAGGCCACAAGCCCAATAAAGCACTTACTGCATCATTGCAATGAAACATCTCAAAAATGTGTATAATAATGCATTCTGGAAATCTGAGGGAGCTATGTCAGTTTAGACAATAGATTTGTATGTAGTAGATTTTGAGGATTCTGCAAAATTCAACATTTCCACAATTTTTAAGAGCTTCAGTTTTCATCTAGAATCCTGACTTCTTAAAAGGTATTTATGAAGCTTGATTCATTCCATAGGAGTGAATATTGTAGATCTGCAAGTACAGTGAGAGTATAATGTGCTAGATAAAGAATCAATTGAAAAGATACTGTAGAGATAGTACATTAATTCAGCTCAAGAGGATATCAGCTTTTGTTGTTAAACTAATAACCATGTTCAGTGAATTGAATCATTCTCTAAGATGACTGGCACCCTTTTAAAAGGTAGTTTATCAGTTTCACTTTTTATAAAATACAAAAATTGAGACACTGATACGTTTCAGTTCACTTTTCATTCTGTGTTTATCTCAATGGCAAAAAGAACAGGGCTGGTGTAGAATGAATAAGTAAAGCAATGTTCACTGAGACTTTTGTCATGAAAAAATGACTGTCTGCACTTAAAAAAATTACTATCTGCTTCCCAAATACATCAGGCTGCTTCTAAAAGATTTAGGATAGACATGGGCTATCCTGAAATAGTCTTTATTTCATAGTTATCTGTCTACCTGATCCTGTTTCAATTGATCTTAGTCTAATAAGATGATAATATTCTTTTTTTCTTTCCTTGCCAAACAAGACAGTCATGGTCCATTAAATACTGAGAAGAGGCCTAACTGTCATTGTTCAAAAGTACTGTTCCATCCTAAATACCCCCTCTTCCAGCTGTTGGACTGCAAACATAACTCAATCAAAAGAATTAGAAAATTCAAGACACTTAATGAACTTAAAAGAAATAAAGTTAATACTGAAATGTTTTCATTTTTAAGATATTAAGAAAAAACAGTTACCAACTTGGCAGGTGTAAATGCATCCAAAATCAGATGTTGTGAAGAAATGAGGTTCTTGTACCCACAGGTGAGAACCCGTGCCACAATAACTGCTGTAGTGCAGAGCCCTTCTTTTGTTACCAGGGTTGTTTTGTTTCAAGTGTGTATGAGTGCTTATAGTCCCAGGGAGAAAAATTTTCTTTTTAGTATGTTTCTCACCTCTGATTAGGTAAAACAAGCTTCAGATTTACATGGTGAAATTTATGCTGTTAAAATAAGGGTAATGTTGAAGAAGATTTTTAAAGTCTCTGCTGTAATCCCTATCAAAGGTGTATTTTGTGATCTTATTCTTTGGATTTTTTTCATTATTAAAAATATTTAATACCTAAAAAGAATTAACTTTCTCACTCTACCTGTTTTCTGGAAGATTCTGACCAGACAGTGTTAGAAAATGGGATCAGAATGCTGAAGGATGTTCTTGCAACTACCTCATTGGGCAGAAATGGAGCAGCTCAAACTCTAAATAGATGTTTAAGCCATAACATAGTCTGAAATATATAGTAGCCTTTTTTGAAATAGCTCTGGGACATGTTTTTTCTTTTGCCCTCAGAATAGCAACACATTCAAAGAGAAACATTAAGGAAGGCAGTAAGGTGGTGCTTCAAAAACCCAAGCAGCAATACAATATTGTATTGCTAAGTTGCTTCCTTTACCCCTTACAACTTCAACATACTTGTATCTAAATTATCTTTTGATGATTAGGTTTATGTCCTTGGAAAATGGCTTTTCATGTCTACTTTGCTTTTCTAATATACATATTTATTTTTTATCCCATATTGGCTTTAATGAATTAGATTTTTGTAGTGCATTTTAGACCTATTGAATCTTTAATTTTATGTCATTGCTTTTAAATAAATGTTTCTTTATATTTTTTAACAAGTTCCACTATTTTATGGAGCTGTCTGTTTAATCAGGAAACTTGACAATAACTTTTTCTGGTTCAAATTCTGTCTTCTACTGTGTTCTGAAAAGTTTATCTAGAAAGTCATGAATATGGTAATTTCAATTTCTGAGCAGCTTTTTAATGCTATTTTTATTCCACAATAGTTAGATGTATAGTTCTAAGTGAGTAGGCACACTGTGAGCACAAGATGGAGAAATGGCTTTCTTATAAAAAAGTAAGCTGTAAAATGAAAATCATTAAATGATAATATTACAGTAATCATGTTTCTAAATTTTGCAATGTTAATTCAAGCATCTAATTCTAGTGTGACATAGTACTTCTTAACAAGGAATAATTTTTAAACAGAGTTAATCTTCTAATGGAGGATAGCTGTCACTTAAATTTTTTGCATGAATGATTTGCAAGGAAAGAAGAACTGTAAGAAAAAAGTGCTAAGTAGAAAAGGAGGACATGCAGTGTGAGTGGGTGAAGGTCAGAACAGGATTTCAGAAATACTGAGTTTTACTACAGTGCTTTTCAGAGATTCTTGCTTTTTAGATCAGGAAAAAGAAAATCTGTCTAACTAAGAGAATATACTAAAGACCTCAGCCAAACCTTCAGAGTAAATATCATGATACAGCAATGAGAAGGGCAAAAATATTTTAAAGTATAATTATGACAAAATAAGGAAAAGAAAACATAACAATGGTTGTATGCATTCAGTGAAATTCATATGCTGACTAGTCATGAGAAGCATAGGAGAAATTGAGGGTAAGTTTATGTGATCTTTCCTTGTCATGGCTTTTTAGGCTCCAGCAAGAAGACTTTCAAGAACTTTTCAGTTAATAACAGTAGTCACAATGACTATTCCGTTCTTTTGCCACAGCACTTTTCATGATTTGTTTTCCTTTGGTCCTCTGTAGACTTTTGACTTCACAACATCCTATGGCAATGAATGCCACAGTAATTTATAAGGAAGGTAGGGGAAAAAGTCCCATCCCTGTGTTTTTTGCTGCATCATATTTCATGGGATGTACTATGGTTTGGTCCATTTCCCCAATGGTCTTTTCCAGAAATCACTCTGTATGCATGACCATCCTTGCTGTCCTCTCCTCTAAAAGTTTCTTTTTGCTTTATATTTGAAGACTGGAGAACCAAATCACTGTGCATCACTGTGCACAGTATTGAGGAGTTGGGTGCAGTATATAAAAGCACGGTGATGCCCTTCTGCTTTGTTTCCTTTCCTAACAGTTTCTAACATTGGATTTGTGATTTTACCACTGGTAATCACTGTGCTGATATCTTCTGATAGCTGACCCCTGAATCACTTCTGAATGGATGTAAGTAAGTCACTGTGAATGAAATAACTGTTCCTTTTTATGCTCAGTATGTTAATAATGGATTTACTATTTCGGCCTTCATATTCCTGTGTTTTCTGTTGGACAAAACCCAATTGAGACATAATTACAGAATTCCTGGCTGAGAATTCTGATTCTTCAAACAATTTTTTGCACTACTATTTCATCATTTTGTTATTCAGTTGATCAATTGTGAGAGTAGCTTGATGCTGGTAACTCTACAAATCTCACATTACGTTTATGAGTAAAAATAAGCTGATGTATATTTTTTAAGATTAAAACCCATGAAAAGCTTGTCTACTTCTCATTGTCAAGGAAAAGTCACAAAAAAAGATTCAACTATGATCAGGGAGAGGATGCACACAGTGCAGATTAAAACCTTAATTCAGGAAACATCAGGTTACAATGCACAGTGCTTGCCTTTTGAAAACAATAAATAAAAATAATATTTAGCAAATTATTTGAGTGGAATTTTGTAAGGAATATGCAATTATAAAACTGTGATACTACAACAGGGACCACTGTGTCTAATGAGTTTCTCCTAAAAACTCCAGCTAACACAGGGGAATGTTTCTTGAGAATAAACTCTCTGAGGCAGCGATGAAGGAACAGTTTCTTGCTATGTTGGCATGGTTGAGCTGCAGCATAAGCAAGCAGTGTGTTAAACAAATACATTGTTTGCAATCAGAAAATAAAGTAATATGGTTGATTATCATGCCACAATTTCTTATTCAGTACCATGCAATGGATAAACTCTTTTTACAAGCAAGCAAAAGCAATCTAATTGTAAACTATACAAGATATTGTCAATATCTGATGAAAAGAGGCTGAGCTATCCACAGTCTTTCAGCATCTAATCTTATCCAGGTTGCAAACCTGTCTATCTGTGTCTTAGGAGGCTTCTGTTTTTGTTTACATTGCTTCCTTGAAAAGGAGGTGACCTACTTGTCTGGGAGGCTGTGTTAAACTTGTTTGTTTGTTGGGCTTCACAGTCTACACCATGACTTGCTAGTCAAATAAACAGTTCATTTCAGCAGCTCTAGGAAGGCGAGAGGATTCTTTATTTCTGCTGCCTGCTTGGTTGCTGATAGAAAAATGCCTCCAGACATAGTAAGGCCCTCTACCCATTTTTTTCCACTTTCTTGTCAGCCTGTGTCATGTTAGCAGAATATCAATATTGTGCATAGAAATGGGAGCTATTTATCATGAATAATACAGATAAGTTATGGAGAGAGATTGAATTGTAGCACGTGTTAGTATTGCATGATATTGGCATAGTGCAGGTTGCAAAATATGATAGACATGCATAACTTTGCCCTAAAGTACATTATAGTTGGATCCAAACTTTTCCTGTAAAGAAGTTAATTTTGTTAGGCAGTATAGCTTTATTTGCTAATTTTATCTGCAATGAAAATTACTATACTCTTGGAAGAGTTCATGAGGGTTTATGGGGATATAAATGGCAATACAAAACATAAAAATCTCTTGTAGGTCAGAGTGAAGTTCGTTTAGCTTCTATATTGGTTTGTCAAAGGTCAACACTTTTAGAGAAGGTAATAAATAAGAAAAGCATATGTTGAGATGTCCTAGGAATGTTCTCTGAATCCTAGCAATTTACAATTCAAGGATTTCCCAAACAAGAGATAATGACATTGCATTTATTAGTTCTTTATATATTTTTAATACATTAATTTTTAAAAGTAGGGTTTTTTTGATTAATATTTTTAGAATCTGCAGCATTCTATATATAAAAAAATTACATCTTAACTGTGCAGTGTATGAGGAAGATATTTCTTTCTTCACCTGCTAGTTTCATTACATTTCCTCTAGTATTACAGCTGGAAGTGCTACTGAGCTACTATTCTCTAATTTTATTTTTTGTCACATTTTGTGCAGAAATCCATTCCTTACCTTTGATCATGCTCCTTGCTCTTCTCTATCCTTCTTCTATTTCTGCTATAAATTGAAACTGTAGACATTATTTGCCTTAATTTTTATTTTGTATTTATTTCTGTATCTATTGGGACAATAATTTTTAAAATTTGTTTTCTAGGTTTTAGGCTTTTTTTTTTTTAATTTATCAAGCTCATTTGCCTTTTAAAAGATAAATGGCTGTTCAAATTTGAAATCATCCATGTGTGTGTTCATATATAGATACTTAGGTGCAAGTATGATAGGGCCTGTAGCAACAGGACAAGGCACAGTGGTTTGACCTGAAAGAATACAGAGTCAGACAGGATACTTGGAAGGAATTTTTCATGCTGAGCACATGAGACATTGGCACAGTTTACCCAGAGGAGTGGTAGATGCCCTGTCCCTGGAAACAGCCAAGATCAGCTTGGACAGGGCTCTGAACAATTGGATCTGGCTGAAGGTGCCCCTGCTCATTGCAGGGAGCTTGGACTGGATGACCTCTAAAGGGCCTTTCTAACACAATCCATTCTGTAATTTTATATTTTAAAAACCCCATTCATTAAAAAAAATTATTGTGTTTTGGTTTAGGTTTTTTTGGTTTCGTACAAGTGTTTTTTTGCAAGGAAAAGGTGTGCTGAAGAGCAGATATCTTAATAAATATTTCCTTTTTTTCAGTCATTATTAAGGGTAAAGATTAAGTCCCATTTGCAACTTGATCTCCTCTACAGTGTCTAGTTGAATCTTCAGTGATGTTTTTATTCATCCCTCAAGAGCACTTAAGTCATACAATCTATTTATTTATTTTGAGTGAGGTTAGAATATTTTACATTTACAATAGCTCCACAGACATGTTGAGAGATGAGACAGAAGTATACATTTTCATTACACATATGGGTTCTCTGAAGTGAAAAAATTGAGATTTATTACCCTTTGTGAACTAAACTTCAATGTATTATAAATAATTTATTCAACTGGATATTTTAACATTTTTGTTAGACTAAAATGATACTTGATTATTTTTACCTTCTTACCTTCTTATCTTCTTTACCTGTGGGATCACACAGACAAATGGGTCTATGGCTTTTTGGAGTTTAGGGAAGCACAGGGCTTTGTTCTTCCAAAGCATCAGTCCTGGATATACCAGGTGAGCACTGACAGATTAGGCTTCTAAGATTATCAGATTATAAATCTGTCGTGTCATTTACAGCTGCATCTCCAGTATTCATTGCTGTGATAAACATATTTTGGGATAGAAATAATTTTTTTAATGTATGTTTTTCGGTTGGCCAGCACCTGAATAAAATCAAGCAGATGTAGAAATGGTTTTAGCCTTTTCAATGAATGAGTATGTGTGTTTGAATAGCAGGGCTTCTCTTTTATACACTCAGAAAAAAAAAAAACCTGGCTTAAATTCACAAGGCCTTTACAAGAGTGAGGAGCTGCTGTTGGCATCTTTTTTCCAAAAGTCCCTGAACCATATCCCAGAATGAGGGATGTGCATTCACTACTTTTCTGTGCAGAAGAGGTTTAACTGCCAAACACTGCCAAACAGTTTTTTAACCCTTGTGTAACAGGAGGTGGAAGTGACTTGTCTTAAAATGGCATGGGCTGAAATCTTGGGAGAATGGGGATCTGAACCTCTACTTCTCCCATCCCTGGATAAATTACTCAGTCCCAGCAATGGGTAAAACTATGCCATCATTTACTGCCCTCTATAAAAGTGCTGAAAGAGAATTGTAAAGGATAATATGAGAAAATTACAGCTAGGAGTCAGTATTTTTACAATTCTGAAACCGTTTTTTGAGATTTTTGTTTTTGAAGCATGCAAATCATACTTATAGCAAAATTGTATGCTGATTTGCCACATTTTAACAATGTTTATATAACTTTCAATACTTAATACTTTCCTTGTTTACCAAGGAGTTTATTTTATGAAGCATTTAATGGAAAATTCCTTAAGTTACTAACATTAAACTCTTTCAAACCTTCCCTTTCTCTGTGTCCTAAAAGCAACAAATAGAAATCAGGTCTGTGATAATTTTGTACAGACATTTTTCATGCCATGACTCTCAATGTATCATATAATGACCTACTTGGATAAAATTATGTCTCTTTCACTAATGAAGGAGAAAGAAAAGAGGAGACAGGTTTTCCATATTCCTTAAAAATGTGGTTTTTCTTATGGGTGTTTTTTTTTAACAAAAAAGTGGCAGTCTCTCAAAAAACATTGTTAAACAGATCAAAATGTTTGTCAAAGAATATGTCTTTCAAACTAAGTATTTTTATAGCATACTATAAAATATAGAATTTCTTGTTTCTGTCAGTATGGCTGCCCCTACTGGTACAAGCTGCCTGTGGGTAGAGGCTGCTTAGTGCTTCGACCTTCCTCTGAGTTGTCTTCAGTCCTGGTTTAATTAATGGGAATATGAAAATCAAACTTCAAACTAAAAGAATTAAAAGTAGAATGGTGGCTGAGAAAGGCAGAAACAGAAGGAAGAAAAGGAAGAAAAGACAGAAGAAATGAAAACATTGAACTGCACTGTCAGAGTTTTAAAAGGTTTTTTGAATTTAAAGGAAAAAATATTGCTACTATTTCATTATGCCTTATTCCTCTTCCATCCATTTTTTAAGGATATGAGACATATTTTCAAACAATTTTTAAATAGCAATTTCTTGTATTTATTAGTATTTAGCTATATATGTGATAATTTATGATTTGAATCTTAGAAACTTATTCAGAAAAGTATATCCTAGGATATGCCACTTATAAAATACAATTATAATGGAAAAATGTCATTATCCGCTTTTCTGATCGATTCAATGAGATTTCAAATGTAAATTTTTAAATCCAGAAGTGACTGTTGAATGCAACAGCTGCTCAGGGAAAGAGAAGAAATGAAGAAATTTTTGAGTTGGTTTGCAAGAATGGACAGGATCCAGTTCAAAATGCTGCTGTCAAAAAGCCACTGTCCAAGTCTTTAGGTCACTGTAATGTAATTAGATTCAATAGTCTGATAAGAACAGCAGAATTCAGTATATTACTGCCTAACTTGAAAAAATCATCTGTGTTAAAATGAGGAGTTCAAACAAAGGAAATTGAAAGAACCATTTGCAAGGGTAAAGTACATTTGGATGTAATAGGGATAATTTTAATTTTAAAACATCAAATTAGAGTTTCAGTGAAAATTCGCACTGCAATATCAAAACAGATTTCAATGAGGAAATAAAAGGTGTCATTAAATTGAAGGGTCAAATGCATTACTAACTGGGAAATCAGTATTCAGAAGATCCAAGAAAGGAAACTAGAAAAATGTACACACTTTGCCTAACTGTAAAAATATTACGGTATTCCAATCAAATAATGAAAAATAACTTAAAGGCATAAAAAAAAATGCTGAAAGGATTTTTCCCTGTGTATAAGCAACAGAAAGCCTTACAGAGGATCCACAGGAAAAGTAAACCTGGGGTTTTTGTTTTGTTTTTAAAAGAAGCCATATCATCAGAAAGTTTTATACTCACAGTAGGATGAAAAAAAATCGTATTGATACATCTCCTTAAACCTAGGCAATGTCATTTAGCATGGGAGAGCAAAGGCTGAAAAAACCTGCAGGGTAGTCCTTTCTAGAGGAACAGTAAAACCATCTTAATGCCTCCTGTTAAATGAGAATCTGGTGGATTTCTTACATTGCATGCAATATAAAGAACTGAAATGGCAGCATTGTCAAAAGTGCTGGAATTAACTAAATGGGAAAGATTATCAAAGCAAATCACAGTTCAAAGCATGGTGAGCAGGAGAAATTGTTAGAGGGAGAGGTGCATGTTTGGGCTACCAGGAACAGCAGGCAGAGGGGCCTTCCTCAGACAAGTTAAATTAGTGGGTCAAATGATCTTTAAAGCACTTTTCTACTGGTAAGACTTAGGCATTGATTAAAGTATTCTACAGATGTATAGAACAGTTCACATATAGCTGACATATAGGAAAAGCCTGTGAAACATCACTGAGGTAGTTATACTTATGGAGGTCTTCATTGGCCTGCTTATCTTTCTTTTCAGATATTTCTTTCTGCCTTTAATTAAAAAACCCTAAAAAGTACTTTTTATACTTTGATTCACAATTGCAAATGGTGGAAAAATAGCTCATATTACCCAAAAAACTAGAGTGGTTTCCAAGCTTTATGTGTAGAGATTATAACTACTGGGTTTTTTCCAGTGACCTCCTTAAATCTAAATCTCATCCTCATTGCTACTATCACAATCCCAGGAAAAGGGGGGAGTGGGCAATGGAGAAGTTTCCTTTAGGGCAAAAGGCAACACTGAAGACTTGCAATAAAATTTTGAATGAGTAGGTTATAAGTTGTCAGTAGTCATAAATGTAAAGTAATGTACATGTAAAACACAGTCCTCCCATTATATCTGCAGTGGTGTGCCATGTTCCTGCTTTTATAGCTTGAGAAAGAGATCTGTGAATTATAATAGGGTGTGCTCTGAAAATGTCACTTCTGTGCTGAGTAGCTATCAAAACACCAAATATGACATTAAGAATTATTAGGAAAGGAAAAGAGAACAAAAGCAAACATCATTATATCTCTGTATGAAACTATTGCCTTTATCTTGATTCCTGTATGCTGTTCCAGTGTCTCAAAAAGGACAAAACAAAGCTAGAAAAGGTACAGAAAAAAACAGCATGAATGATCAAAGGTACAGAAGGGGTTTAGTACAAGGACATGTCTAAGTAGATCAGGACTCTTCAGCCTTGAAAAAAATGACTAATGAGGGGAAAGGCAGGAGATGAGATAGGAGGTTATAAAAGTGAGTGGCATGAAGGGATGTAAAGAGGTTCAGTGTTTCTCATTATTAAGGTATGAGGAGTGAAATTATCCCGTGGCAGATTCAGAACGTGCCAGGGGTGTACCTATCACAGTGCATATAGTCAACTTGAAAATGATACTGATTTTGGCCAAAGCTTAGAAGGATTTAAAAAAGCTCTTTTACAAATTCATGAAAGATAAATCCAAAAGGGCAACAATGCCAGAAATTTATCTCTACTTCAGAAAGTCCTGGCTGAAGACATGAAGGATATCTTAAAGGAAATACCACGTTTTTAGTCTTCTCCAAGGATCTACAGGATACTAAGTTGAAGGTGTATTTGCCCTGCCCCAGTGGAAAAGCTCTTAAGTTATGGACTTGGTCTGTGCTGGCTCTGAAGTCATGGGTAGAGGAGGAACACCCATCTTAGAAACTGGACAGAAACCTGATTACAGCTTCTGCAGTCTGTGCTAGGAGATGAACACAAAGAATTTAAATAATTTTCTGTTCCCATATAAAATATCATTGGGCTGATTTGTCCAGCTTGAAAATTTTTGGAGAAAGGACAAAGCTGACTGCTTTGATTGTGTCTTGGAGTGTGGAGTTTTCAGACCATGAGGGTTCCAAATCATTATGGCTTTTCTAGGTTTCTATCCTTGGCTTTTACAAAGGAACTGCAAATGATTTGTTTCCATGGTTTATACAGTATTAAGAGTGCTTACATGGGTCGTGACTTGTGAAGATGCATTGGCTAATATTTAGTGATGTTTTCACCTTGGCTTGTTTATCTGCCAACAATCATGCATTTTAGAACCAAAATAGTTTAAAATGTAGATGGAAGAATATAGGCAGAACCTCTGAGACAGAGTCTAAAAATAGGGACTGGTTGGTTTTCCTTTAGTCATGCACCATGAGCTTTAATACTTCAACCATATTTGTATAAAGGTTGCTGTCAATTCAGTCCTTTGGCAGCTGAAGGAAGGCTCCTTGCCACTCAACAGACCTACTGTGGGACACACTTTGCAAGCAGAACTTGTCTTGCTTGACTTCTTTGTGCTGACCTGGGAATTTGCTAGATGTTTGCTGTACTGCTTTGTCTGAGGCAGTACAAGAGAGAGGCTCTTTTTATTTTGTGATATTTTTATTTTTCTGAACATGAGAAAGAAGAAAAAAATTGGAATGAGCAGTTTATCTGAGACAGCTTCTCCTGTGCTTGTCTAGAGAAACACAAGGGACAATAAGGTGATTAAAACTCATAGTGATTTCCTTCACCAGTCAAAAATTCATTTGCTGAATTTATGAATAATAAAAACACCACATTTACGATGTTGGTCCCCGCAGGGGAATGTCCAGTAAAACTGGAAGTGATTTCCCACCTTGTAGCCTGTGAGTGAATATGGGGTTGGGAACAAGTTCATCTTAAGAACACCTGCAGTCAGGTATAATAATGTGAGAAAAACTTGGCTTTTCCTGTATTTCAGGTTCTTTGTCCTGTAGCAGAGGTCCCCCTGCTCTGTGAGAACTGAGGGTGAGTGGTGCCCATGGCTGTGCCCAGCTTTTGCAGTACAATAGAGAGGTTGGCAAACTTGAATAAGTTCAGCTGAGAAAAACCAGGTGTTTGAGGGGCTGGATTGCAGCTGAAAGATCTGAGAGGCTTTTTTTTTGCCTGAAGAAGAGAAAGCTAAAGGGGAACTTGTACAACCTAGGGACTGGTTAGAGAGAGATGGACCACAACTTGTGCATCTTCCAAAGCTACAGCAAGGAAATTCTGTGTCATCACAAGAAAACTTCTCAGCCCTGAGGGTGATCAAATGCTGGAATAAGTTGCCCAGAGAGACTGAAATCTTCATCCTGAGAGATTTTCAGAACTTGTCTAGACAAGCCCTGAGTGGCCTGACCTAACTTTGAAGATGAATTAATCTTTGACACTGGCTCTTTTTCCAGTAGGAGACTGGACTAGATAATTTCCAAAGGTTTCTGTCCAAGCATTAAAATTGTGTGAGGCCATCCAAGGCCCTTTGTGTCCTGCAGAGAGTATGCAGTCATTTTGTGACTTTAAATCATTGTATAAAGCTTTGTTTATTATTGGGGAAAAAAACCCTTTTATTCTGTGACTTCTGCCTCTCCTTAGCCATTCTAGCATTTCTCTGGTGGGTTTTTAAAGTGACTTCCCATAGATTATTACCATATTCTCATGTATATATTTTCTATTGAAGAATAGCAAGCCTGTTTATCTCTCCTGGCACATAAGTGACAGAAGCACATATTTTACTTTTGTGTTTTGTGAACTGCCATCTACCCTGTAACATGTTACAGGCCATCTACCCTGTAACATTTTTTTGTACCAGTTTGACAAACAAACATGTTCTGGTATTTTTAGTTTGTATGGCTTTGTTTTTCTCTTTAGGATTATAGTCTGCATTAAGAGGGATCTATTCTGAAAATTATGTGGATACTTCTAGTGTAGTTGAGTAGTTGCAGAATTTTTCCATTAATCAAACTTAGGCTGATTGGTCTCTCATTCCATCAGCACTCCTTTTTTATCGAGACAAATGCTACATTTGCCCTTCTCTGGTCATCTGGGACCTCCCCTGCCCTCCAGAAGCTCATAAAGATAATTTTTAGTGATTCAGAAATCACTGTCTAGTTTCTCTAAGGTGAATTTAATTGAGACCAGACAATTTGAATACATCCATCTTATCTAAATATTCATAACATATTCTTTATATACTTCAGCTTGCAATCCATTTTTTTTCTCTTAAGTGGTTTTGAATGACTTGTCAAGATTTACCATTTTTTGAAGGCTAGTGTGAGGGGGATATTTGATAGTTACAGTCTACCTTTATCTGCATTATTTTCTCTCCCTTTCTGCTACCACTGATCTGCCTTTTTTAAAAATTTATTTATTTATTGGGTGTTTTAAAATTCTTTTTGTTCATTTTGTCTCTTGCAATTATAAGTAGTATAAGAAGTATAAACTCATTTTGTACTTCCATTCTGTTTTGTATGCTTTTTCTCAATATTCTTCCTTTTTTATATGACCTTGGGTTTTTTGTTTTGGTTTTTTTTGTAGGATTACTTTTTGACAGCCAGTTGTTGAAGGTTTCCAAGTGCAATGGGCTCCTCCTTCTGTTCTTTGGTACAATTTGTGCATTAAATGTAACTTTCCTGCATAAACTGCCAGCATACTTGCACATGTTTAGCTTCAGTCATCTTTCTAAATGACCTTTAGCCACTCTCCAGAGTTTGCTGAAATCTGTTGAGTTTGATGTTGATGGTGTGATTGGAGGATGTTTCTGTTTTATATATGTAGCTGTTGCATATCATTTGCCTAAAAAAATCGGTTTGATTGCGTACCCCAGAAGACATTTTAATCCATTATTTCCTTTTAGATAACACCAAAACTAAAATAACCTCTCCATAGTAACTTAATCACTCTGAAATTACAATTTGCTTCCAGTGGGATAGTCAGACAAGTCTTAGCTTTAACATGTGGTATCCAAGTATTTAAAGTCCCATCATATCTCCTTCATAAGATTTTCAGGTTTCACATTCACAAAAACAACATTTTCTGCCAAAAGAAAGAGATGTAATCCTCACTTTCTGGCTCAGTTTAGCCCATTTGCTCTTTTCCTTTTTTTGGTTTGTATCCACTCCCCAAGTGTTTCAACAAACTCATTTTTTAATTTTCTCTATTTTATAGCATTTATATGTGTTCTTGAAACTAAGGACATTTGTCTTTTTAATCCACTGAAAGAGCTTGCTGAACAAGGGACTGTTCCATACCAATAATCCAGTCCTGTGATTTGCCTCATAAAACTCTGCCATACCAATTATGTCTTCACTTGTGAAATAATATCTCGTTCTTTTTGCTTTCTTCCAGCTCATGTTCACCAGGCTGTCATGCCATTCTTTCTGCATGCCTGAAGAAGCATTGTCACTGTGACATTTGACCAATAAGTTGCATTCTTGCAGAATCTTAAGTAACTTTTGCAGCCATTAGGACCTCCCTGCAATACCATCAGGTAACGGATGTCAGGCATCTGACTTGGCTACACTGGATCTTTGTTCTGCCATTCCTGTTGCTTACAATGTCAGCCTAGCCGTTACTTGGCCATGCCATGCACAGTGAGCTTTTTGCAAAGTACCTTTTTCTTCTGGACATAATATAATATTGGTATGCATTCAGCTGTAGCTCAAGAGCTCTGGTCTTCCAATCACAGCCTCTACTTGTGCCTTTCAACTTTCCTGATAAAAAAGTAATTTTTGTAGGTCTTTGTACCCTTTCATCCATCTAAAACTTAGTTTCCTGCAAATTTTCAGTCTGAAAACTGTGTAGAACACTCTCGTAAAGAGAATTCCAAGTTTTTTTGTCTGAAGAAAGCTTTCAGAACTCAATGCATCAGACACAGTCTTCAGCTGCCCTCCCAACAAGATTTCACCTTGTGGGCTAAGAAATTTCTCAGTTTTTACATGCTTCTTTAAAACTTTTGGGTCTCTACAAGGCCAAATAGTTGGTTCGCTGGTTTGTTTGCTCTTCCCTTCTTTTCTTCTGTGTCTGTAACATGTGGACACTTGACCTTCCCAGAGTTATTTCAATGTTCTGTTAAGGTGGCAGCAATGTTTCTAGGTTGTAAAATGGTTGGATGCTTCCATTCAGCTCTCTGCAGTATTTATAGACTCCTTCCAAAGATATAAGGAATCTACAAATGTTTTCTCAGCTGTTTTGTTCTTTCCTAGTGAGTACATGCTTTGGAATTGTATGAAGTTAATACCATGAACTTCCATCCCATACTGGTAAATATATGTCTAATACTTAACAAAAAACCAACCTGGAAAGTAAGTTCCACATTTCAAACACTTAGCTTTCTTGATTTCATTTTCCCTCTGTTTAATTCTACTCTTTTCTCTAATTTTTTGTTCTCTTTTTTCTTTTTTCACTGGGACTGTAATTTACTCTCACATTACCCCCACTTGTGTTCTCACAGCCAATTAAAAATTGCAAGCTCCCATAAATTTCTGGGCTGCTGATCCATTTATTTTCCACTATGACATTGTCTTTTCCCCTTGAAGCACACCTGATTCTGATACATAAGATTTTTTTACTCATGAACAAAGTAAGAACACTCAGTGTAAATAAAAGACTCTACCTGGCAAGTGAAAAACAAAGTGAAAAGAAGTAGCTGCAATTCTACATGAAAGGACAGATTAATTGGAAGCCCTTTTCCATCTCCTAGCAGAATAAAACCCTGAATAAACTGGAGAAGTGAGGCCAGAGGCCTCTGCCAGAGAAGCTCTTCTGCCATAGATGGTAAATAGTGAGTGGGGCTTGGATATTGCTACAAAATCACAGAAAGATCTACATGTGGTGTCAGTCACAAAACCAGAAGTTTCTTAAGTTCAATAAACAGAATTTTATTTCAAAACAATGAAAATACACATATAAAAACAGTTCCTAATCAGAATAATTTGAGCAGTATGTGGCCATACTGGCAAGTTTATCTGCAGTGTAAGAACTACATGTACAACATTAACGCTAAAATTATTTTCATTGTGGAAAGAACAGCAGTTCTCAGTAAAAATTGTCAGAAAATTACTATCTGGAATTAACTGTAAAATATTTTTTTAGTCGTTGAAATGATGAAATTAGGGGCCTTTATCATATGCCTTTCTGTTATATGAGTTAATTTACAGTCATTAATGTAGATTAGTTTTTGAATTCAAAATCCACAGATAATGCTGGTTTGTACCTTAGGTATTAGAGAGGGTGATAATTGCTGCAGAATAAAAATCCACATGAAAAAATGGAAACATTAACAATTACTCATTTATCTAATTTTTTTTGTCCTTCTGCTTGGTAGAAAAAGCAATTCATTTTTTATCAAGCAGCCAAGGATCTTTAGTCATGTGGTAATGCAACATAGTCACAAGATTCATCAGACTGTCAGGCTTGTGAATCTTGGCTGCATTCAAAGAGCATTTAATAATTCAAAAAGGAAGTTTCCTGTATCTTTGCAGGAAAAGATGAGGTCCCTACTATTGAGGCCCCTACTATTAAAGAAGTATTCAGTGTGTGAAAGACTGAGTTTGAAATATCCCTATTTAAACAATCATTGAATCAAAGCTACAAATAATTTTCATTTCTTCTACCAGTTATAATATGGAATCATATTTCTAAATATATCCTTTATTTGATACATGTTAGGATTTTAGAAAATTTTTTGTATGTATCAGATAATCTTGCCAGTACATTAAGCAGCATGTTTCAGCCTCAGCTGCTTTTTGACACCAGAAATTGATAGTTTTTAGCACCTTCCTGAATTCCACTATCAATTATGCAGACGTGTTTTCCCAAAACAAAGCCAGTCACAGAGCATAATTTGTGAGATAGGAATAATTTCAGACAGAATCAGCAGCCTGCTATAAATAAAGCACTTTTTTGACAGCACTGTGATCAGCTCTAGACTAAAAATGGTTTAAAGCAATGGAGTACCCTGCACTCATTGCCTCAAATGAAGGTGATGTGACTGGGTCTGTGCTGTCATGAGCCTGTGGCAAATGGTCTGCTCTGAGTGTCAGAAGCTGAGGAGGATAAAATAAATATGGATTAACTATGAATTTCTGCAGAAGAAATCATGGTTTTCTGAGAAGGAAGTTTTAGCTATTTTCACTAATATGCATTAGTATTCATAAGGTAATACAGGTATTTGGGAGTTGAACTCTCTTGAACTAGAATAAATTTGGAATAAATGAATATTCCACTTTTGATGACATACTTGTGTTATTGGAGCTGCAAATACTTTATCAATATATGTCTCCTCTGGTATTCTTTCCTAACACAGCATGAAAATAGCTTGGCTGTTCCACTTAGAGGAGACAGATGGGTTGTCCATGTCACGTTTTCTCAGTGCTGGAGAAGGGAGAGGGGGCAAAGCTGGATGAGTCACTCCAGTGACCTGCAGGTCCTTCCCAGCTTCCTTTTTTCCTGTGGGAGTGGTTTGGAAGCACATCTGCCATGGGATCAAAACAGACACTTTAATCATGAGGCAGGGGGCTGCAGGGGAGCTGGTCCTGAGACAGTGGGTGTTGGTGTGTCACAGTTAAGATGAATACCTGCTTTATAATAAACCCCTGGAAATCTGTAATGTGACATGGAGAAATTGAGGTGTCTGCCCTGCATTGTTCATCCAGGTCACGTGGAGCTTGCTTTCCAAGGGATAAGCATCCTTAACCTCAGCTGGAGGCCCCATTGCAACCCCAAGTTATCTTCTGCCAAAACTGGATGTGTTTTTCAAATATCATAGGTACTGTGAATTCTTCAAAAGCCTTGGCACAGATGTAGCAAACTACTTAATTTATTTTATGGCTTATTTCCTCTTTGAACATGAAGGTACTAATTAATGTTTGGCACACTCATTCTTTTGCTTTCCAGAGCACTAGCAGTACCTTTTCCCTCTCCAAATTCACAAAATCCATGCATATTCCTGGCTTTCATGAACTTCACTGTTCTATTAATTGAGAATGAGCACAGACCTTTATTTTTTGAAGTATTTACTGTTCATTTCCTCTTACAAAAACAAACAAATAAATAAATACCTCATTAGATTGTTCTAAAGAGATAAAATACCATAAAATCAGTAAACATAGATATATCCCATTTGTGTGCTCTTATCTCCTCAATAATTGTGAAGTAGTTTAAATATCTGTAAGAAACTGGAGTTTTTAACCGTGTAGGATAAGATGCTGCCATGAAAGAAATGAATGTTTGAAGGTTATGTTCTAGTTTTCTACAAAGTAGCATCTCTGTAACAACAGATGTATACAAATTTTGGGAGTTTTTTCAGGAGCAATGGCATTAATTTTGCTGGGTATGTCTTAAATACATTTTTTTACTCATGCACATTTGTTCTTCTTATAACTAATCTGATTTTCAACCTCCAAACACTGCATTGACAGGCCAAGTCATCATTTAGTCCATGAGATTAATATATAAAGGTGTGTTCAACAGTGTCTGGGAAACACTTGACCATCAGAGTTATGAGAGCCATCAGGAAAGGCCCCATGGGATGGTGGATTTGTATCCATCATATCCCTCAAAGGTATATAGAAAACAAGGCAGGGACAACTAACTAAACAAGGTTAAAATAACATGTCCTCATTTCTTCTGTGAAGATGATCCAACTGTGCAGTTAGGAACAAACAAGTAGTGACATTACATATGATACCAAAATTATGGTTTCACAGTATCCCCTAAGCCCATATAACAGAAAGATATTATTGCAAATACAGTACATTCATATAGAGGGTGCATATATGGAGAGTGCATACATACTGCATATATAGAGAGTGCACATATGTATGTCTAGTAATGTTCCTAGGTTAACAGGTCAGTAATAGCTCATGAACTATAGCTTCGTGTTTAAAATTGTCTCTAATACTCTCTCTCAAAATATTTTACTTACTTTTAAACTTTGTGCAATTCCATAATTTATTTTGCATGTTGTGAAATTCTGGTTAGAAAATTATAATGGATCTATAAATAACGGCTGGGTAGTTTTTTAAAATACTTGTTTGTGCTGCAGCATCAGATGATAAAATTATATTCTATGTTTGTGTGCAAACAGATGACATATATATATATATATATATATACATATATATATATATATATATATATATGCAACTCATGCATATATGTGTATGAGTTATATATATATTTAAATAATTTGAAATTCATTAAGACATCATTCACTTTGTGGAACTTTTTTTCCCTTTCTAGAAATATCATAATTTTTTTCAAATCCTAAAATTCTGTTAATTTCTTTCTCTCTAGGTAGAATTTAATTCTTTTTTACACAAGCTAAACCAATTTTTCATTGAGTAAATTTAATCTATAAATTTTAAACAGAAGTAATTTGTTTTTTATTGAACTTCCCTACCCTGAACCTAAGTAATCACAAAACTTTTAGTGGATGGGAAGGAAAGCAAAAATTTAGGCTCACCTAAACACCAAAATCTGATTCTTATATTTGTGTGTATTTCTAAATTGATTGTTGAGGATATTGAAGATGGTCTGTTAAGGGAACACGGTGGTGATGTTTCCCTGCGTGACAAGGAAGGGGTCCCCAGAGCGTGTGGTTGGTAATGATGGATGGGTTCACTGATACTCATTGGAAGCAAAAAGGGACAACGTGGTTAAAGACAATTCAGGGATATGAATGTTTATCCTGGTGGCTCTGTTACAGTGAAAAATAGCTGGCTACCCTTAAACCAGTTGCAGGAGCATGGAGCTCTGTGACATCAATTAGTTCAGTTTCATAATGAGCTTGCATTGCTGTCGTACCTGCCTCACTTTATTTCAAGGCCAGCTTCAGTTTGCCTTCCTGGAGAGTGGAAACTAAAAGCAGTAGCAAGAAAAGATGCTGCTACCTGATTCTAAGCCAAACAGAAATCCAATTTTGACTCTGGCCTATTCTAATTGCTCATTGAGTTCAAGCAGTTTCCACTTCAGTGGCCCATACATGTTGAGTACTTGATAATCAGCTCTGTGACCAAGCTGGGTAATTACTGGCAGTGATTTTATGGTTGGTTGTCTTGTTTTTTTTTTTTTTTATTTTTGCAAATTATTATTGCAGTGAAATAGTCTACTGCATGTAGAATTTTGGCCTGGCCATATTACATTTTCTCTCATAAATTTCCTTTGATATATTTTTAGGATCACTCCTAGTACTTTCAGGAATTAATGAAAGATTACAGTCTCCTTTATTTCAGCAAAATGATTTAGTGGACTCAGGAAATAATCAATCAATCAATCAATCAATTAATCAGTCCAGCTTCTGTTTGTGAAATATAGGTACCTATGTAGCAGATTTATCTATATGTTTGTCTGTGTCGTTGACACTCTCTTCTGTAAGCAGTAGGAACTACCAGTGGTGTCCTTGTATGACATTGGCCATAAGTTCTTCATCATTTCTCTTTAATTCAGAATTTTAACAGAGTACAGCATTTAACTTACAATAAACCTTAAAGAATGTTAGCTAAAATTATCCTAAATGATCATGAATTTCTGACATTAATAATGGCCTTTTGAATATAGGTAGTACCTTGCTTTAAAATCCATAGGTCATGTCATAGCTGCAGGCAGCACATGGGCAGCTTTGTTCCTTTAATTGCTTTCATTAAGCATTTCTGAAATTAATTTGAAATATTTTACAATATTTTGAAGTTTAGAGGTGATTATGAGTTACCTTGTACTAGTAGTTTTTTAGTAATAGAACTTAAAGTCATCCATAGCAAAGCATAGATAAATTTGATTTATACTGATAAAATAACTCTTCAGTTATCAAAGATAAAGCAGGATGACAGGCCAGGAAGTCAATACTGGATTACCAGTATATGATGATAACACTAAAATAATTTTTAAAAGATTGATATTGTGAGTCATTCTCTGCGTACAGACACTGCTGATAATAAAAAGATAAATTGCTATTTTTTAATTAGAGAAAAAACTCTTCACATTTTCTCAAGACTGTTTTGATGTAGCCAAATATTTATTTCCTCCCACAGATTTAAATATTAGAATTTAATAGCTTCTTCTTTTTGATACACACCATTAGACTCTTTCACAGAAGTAATTTATCACTGTACATTTAAATCATGAGTCAGCAAGTCCCATAGGAGAAATGAACCTCTCTAATGGGATACTTCTTTTCCATTTCTGGCTTGTCTGATATTCTATATATCCAAATTTAGCATAATAAGATTTAGGTTCTCTCAATAGATGCAGGATAAAAGTACATAAATGTGTGTTTATATTGGTACACAAGTGTTTTAAGAGATCCTCCAGTAATTTCATTATTGAGTTTCACTATAGACATAGGTTTAGCCAGATGTCTCAATGATCCAGATCCTGTCACACAGGATAATCTACATGAGTAGTTGTAATTAAATGATTATAATGCAAACACTACTATGTTTTCAGACATCTTCACATTAGACATAATTTCCTAAAATGTAATTATTTTTCCATTGTCTATTGCAGAAAATAAATTAACCAAAAATGAACTGCTTAGCTTTGCTTAGTTGGTATAGCCCTAATTAAATCTTTGATTATTTTCATGACTAGAAAAAGTCTTTTTCTTGATTAATCCTTTGAGACATATTTAAATGAATAATTTCCCTAGAAAAAGTAGGTCTTGCCTTTTCCAAAATAGCAACAATTTTCTCTTAAGCCTTTAAGAAACTATAAGAAAGAATTTCAGATTTGACTACAAGCATAAAAGAATAAGTAGTGTTATGAGAAAGTACAGAGTCAAATGATGAGGAAAATAGACTTGCTCTCTTCAAAACTGGACAACCTGAACATGGTTAGAAGGAAAGCAGTACCCAGTAAGAAGGGGTAGGGAATGGAAGGGATGAAAAATGCTCAGTTCCTTAATTTATTTGAAATGGGAGGCAAAGTGGGAGTGGAACATTGCTGCAGTCAGGAGGGTTTAGCCATAGATAACAGAAATGTGGTCATGATTTTCCTTATTTAAGGAGTGATTCTGAATGTGGAGGATTGCAGAGTGGGCTATGAATGTTTTTGTCACATATAATTCTTCAGGAATTAGATTTCATTGTATTTGCTTTCCCTCTTGATCATTTGCTCACACACAGACACAGATGCAAGGCACTGGGAAGTAAAAAATCAACATAATTTGCCTTTGAGTGTTCTGTTCCATTTCTATATCTGATTCATTTGCTGAACTGCAGAACACTTACTGCCTGCTTGCATATTCCTAAGTTCTTCCTACCAGGCATAACAGCAGAAAATTTCTTTCACATCTTTGCCTGTGGGTCTGCAGAATGGTTTTATAACAGAGCAAAGCATCATTCAACATTTTGGTGAACTATTTTGTACTTCAGGATTTTTGCTATGGAAAAAAGGAATTTTAAAAAGAAGTAACTGTGGTAAAGTGAAAAAAAAGTCCAAAAAACCCCAGGCTCTGCTGTGATTTGGAATTCTAGAGCAGAGAATTAGTCTTCCAAACAGAATCCAGTTCACTGGGGACAAGGAATCTGTGGACTCTGATTTCAGCTGTTCAGAATTTTCAACTGACTTAGCAAGATCTTCTTGAGACAAGTCATTTCTTCCTCTTAAAAGGCTTTGCTGCCACACTGTGGAAAAAAATATTTATTCTGTTTTAACTACGGTTACAAACAACACATCAGCTGAGTTCCTATCTCTCCTAGCATAGAGCCCACCTCTAAAAAAAGATGACAGCCAAAGAATTGTAAAATAAAAACACCATGGTGGGATAGTTAATCAAGTTTCAGTTGCAGCTTTAACCTTAGTTGCATATTCTAAGGCAGGAAAACAATGGTAATAACATGAAGAGTATTATTTTAATAAAGGACTGATAGAAATCAACAAGAGGATTCCTCCTATTTAAAACTGACAGGTCCAAAACAAACAATTTTACTAAAGAAGCTATATCCAAATCCACTGTCATTGCAGATATTAACAAGCTAAAAATAAGTTAAAAAAAAAGAAATAGAATCAAAAGAAATTTTCCAATATAATTCTTGAATTCATGTTTCTATTTATTTTTTTTTCCAGTCTGGATTGATTTCTGCTTTCAATGAGCTAAGATACTTACTTCTCTACGAGCAATGTAAAGCGTGTCTGAAAGGCATGAATTCACCATGGGTTGAGTTGGGGTTTTTTGGTTGTTTTTGTTTGGTTGGGGGTTTTTTGGTTGTTTTTTGGGGTTTTTTTGGTTGTTTTTGTAATTTGTTTTGTTTCTTGTTATATTTTCTAGACTGCCATTTCATTTTCAAAACTTTAATTCAATACCCAGAACACTGGCCTGGTGTAATGCACCAGGCTAGTGCTTGAAACTAGATTTCATTGCAAAAGGCACTCAAGACTCATAAAGTATTGAATGAAAATGCCATTTATTAGTGCTAACACTAGAAGGGAAAAGAGCATAGTGTAGATACTCCTGCAGCCCTTTCAGATGGACTGATGGGCAAAATTCAGCACATCATTTGTGCCTTAAGCTGTTGGATGGATTTTTTCTAGCAGGGAGCAATTCCATGCACCATTTCTACTGGCAGGAGATGTTCCCATGAAAACATGCTGCTTCACACCAAGGTAAGCACAGGCACAGGCAGCTGGTGTAATTTCTGGTGCCCCGTGGGAGCTCCTGGATGTGCTCAGCTGGAGGAGTGTGTGGGATGGAACAGCCCTGCACCCTGCTCGGGTCACCCACTGTCATCGCCTTCTCCGTGGCAGCGTTCTCCCACTTGCACACCTGCACTTGGAAGCTGGGATGCAAGCACTAAATCATCTTACCAGTTGAGCTTAGGATGTTCTCTATTTCCTTAATTTAAAAATACTGTCTTCATTTTACATGGGAAGTTGATGGAGCAAAGTTATGTGAGAGGGCCAGAGAGAGTGCAGCAACTCCTGGCATGAATAACTATTAGACTTTAAACTTATGAAAAAAAGATTTTTCTTAATACATTTTTCTTGTTGCCCTTATCACATCTTTCATTTTACTTGTTGTTATTTCTTACTTTCTACAGATACTATTTTCTGCCTTCTAGTTACTTTTAGAGTCATTTTTTAAATTGAACTTCCTGGCGTAGCAAAAGAGGAGAGGGGGAGTGCACTTCAGGCAATATGATGTTCCTCAGTGCATGACATGAAAGTGGAAATTAATAAAAAATAGCTTCCAGGCTTCCAGCAAGGATTGGCTCCATTAATCATAGGCTGAGACACAGTAAACAGGTGAAGCTGAAGATGACACAGTTGAGTTGTATTAATTCATAACATTTTCAAGACATTGGTATCTACACTGTCCTAGAAGTTCTAAATAGAGGAATTAAATATATGAAAACAGGGAAAAAATAATACAAAACCATGGTATGGTTTTGGATTATAAATGATGAGATAAATGTCTGCATTCTCAAACCTGGTAAATCTAGGCACATTGTAAACACCTTGGTTTAGAAAGGGATAAATATACAATTAAATAACTGGGGTTTTATGCACTTAAATAATAATGTATTTTATTTCTGAGATTGGAAATGTGGGAACCAGATTTGGCCACTTAGATAAAAAAAATCTCATACCTAATTAAAACAATATTTGTAAAATTACCCATCTTACCTAATTTTCTTTTCTTTCCTTTTTTTTAACCAGAACTTTCACAAAGCTCCTTGGTGTCCATGTTTAAAAGTAGAATAAGTTTAACTATCTCCTTAAGGAAATAAACTTAAGAAAACTGTTTTATACAGAAAAATGTGCACTATATTACTAAACATAAAACTTATTTGATACCTAGTGTAGTATTAAGTCATAACATTAAGAGAAAGAGTTCATGAGAAGTTTTTTTAAAATGCAGATTTTTGAAGGCAAAAGCTAAGAGAAATATTTGGAATAGTAATTTGTGTATCTCAGTATGCATGCTCATTAAAAAGAAAAAAGCAAAAAAATTGAAGTGGTGTTAATTTAGCTACTAAAGGGATTCAACTCACTTCTCTGTATTTAGAAAAGGTAAAAAAAAACATTAATCTTTGTTTACTGTGAGCATGTGAGAGACACTAGGATGCAATAAGTGCACTTTTCACATGCTTCCCTTAAGGTTAGATTTTTTATGCAGAGAGGTTTGCAATAGAAAGTATTTGTCAGTTAATCAGCTGCTGTTTGGATTAATTTTTCTGGTTCTGTGTCTTGTGACTAGTTCATACTTGTAAGGTGTAGGGGGATAGAATATAAGAAAATAAAGATAGTGTAGAAAGTAATCTTAAGCCTAAGGAGTTGCACTGTGCCAATTATCAAAGATTAGGAACAGGCCTGACTTTAACAGGCCACAGCTGTAACCAATGAGAAGAAGAGTGCTATAAAAGAGTGGGGTGGCTGGTTGGGGAGGGAACTGGAGTCAGTTGGCTGCTTTGTGAAGAAGAAAGAGTCAGTGCTTGGAGGAGCTGCCCAAGAGAAAACATCAAAAAAGGTATGCAACTTATGTGATAGACAACAGTATGGAACCCCTGCAATAGGATGACAGCAGTGAGGTGTATAGAAACACATTGTCCTACCTGCAAAGACAGGGGTAATGTTAGTCTTGGAAATAAGATGGATTTTACATGGGAAAGAACCCCTAGAAATCTGATGGGATTTGCTGGGACAAAGGAATCTTCTGCATCTTTCTGGGACAAAGGAATCTTTCTTCCAGGTGAAGAAAGGTGAATTGCTCAATTGTTAGCTGGCATTACTGAAATAAATCATAAAATTAAAATGCTATGGCTGGACAAATTATAACCTTGTCATTAGAGCATGTCATATTTAATCATTGTTTTAATTGTCTTAATAACTAATTCCAGAAATATTTGTGTACATCCTGTAATGGGAAAATACAAGGTAATTTCTAAAGCCTTATAAAGCATTTTCATCAGTCAGTCTGGGATTAATCTCCAATACTAAAACAATGACAGTGTTCTGCTTCACTGTTCTTCCACCAGGTGGTAGAAATGGAGAGAAAAACTCAGCTCTTATGAGTAATTCCACTCTAAGACCTCATTAGCCGTTTATGAATATGGAGTTATAGAGCATCCCTGCGACCCTTTAATTAACATTGGACAAATAAGAAATAAAAGAAGCATGGCAGAAGTGTTGTCCTTTGATCCACATACATTGATGAAGTTCGCTTGAAAACTATTTTGAAAACAGATGTAGTTTGCATATCCTGAAGTTCTTGGTGTTTAGGATAGCCTGTGTAATTAGAGTATTCATTGCAGGTTCCCTATGAGTGTTTATATGGCTGAATATTCCAGCTCTATGTTTGGATTGATTCAGCTTTTTTTTTTTTTTTTTTAATTTTCCTTGATTTGTCCCACTCCCTCACCAAATGAATTGCCAAAGATGTCAATTGTGTTTTACTCAGATTTTGCTTGAATAATTGGAAGATCACTTGCATGATATATAGCAGCATGAGGAGAATATTACAGGAATTTTGTGCTTGCCTTTCCTGGAGAAGGTTCCATTTACCTCCAATATGGAGAAATCATATTGGCACATTCATTGCTGCCTGCCACTGCAGCATTCCTTTTTTTTTGGCCTGAAGACTGCCATTACCTAGTGTTTTTTGGAAGCACAGGAGGTGATGACTAGAGAGAAATTACCAAATCAACAAGGTGCATGGAGAGAGCCTGACTGAGAATATTTGCATCTGTAGTATATCTAAACTGACTTTGAAGTGGCAGGAAGGGAATTCATCATCTCCTGTATTAATCAACGTGATCAATGCTGTGCTTCATTTCTCATTCCACTTTCTTGAAATTAAGGTGTGCTGAGTACATTAAGAGAATGTGATTAAAGAACCAATTCAAATGACATTTAACACAAGTGATTAAATTCATGCTATACCTAAAATGCACACTTTAATGCTCTTTAAAATCTCAGTGTTGGTGCAGTTTTGGGACAGTAGTACAGGGCTGTGGAAAGGATGTGAGAGTGCATGAAAGTTCAACAGTAGATAATTTTTTTCTGAGGGATTTAACATAAGTAGAACTTCATCTTAAAGTTGTATTGGGGACTTATGCAAATTTGTGACAAACTTCTTAACATGGATTTGAGAGTTTTATAAAGCATGTGCATTCCTTCCTGCTGCATTCCCCACCAATATAACAGCCTCATCATCCCTTGATTTCACATCAGACAGCCTGTGGGTCCTGAGGTGAAGATCAGCATAATCCCCAGGTATGCACTCAGTGAACCTGGAGTATATAGCTGAGCTGTTAGAGCTTAAAAGAATCTAGTTGATGTTTGCAAGAGTGCTAATCATACTTCTTACAGCAGTGCCTGGCAGCTAAGACCAGGATTCAGTCTTTGGAACTATTGAGGAACCAGGGAAAGAACTACCATAATAACCAG
This sequence comes from Agelaius phoeniceus, assembly GCF_051311805.1. NCBI lineage: Eukaryota > Metazoa > Chordata > Aves > Passeriformes > Icteridae > Agelaius > Agelaius phoeniceus. The sequence continues at coordinate 57,445,223 of NC_135268.1, forward strand.
GCAAAGAGACAAGAAAAGTAGTCAGCTGGCTTGCAGAAAAATCTCACTTTTTTTCCCCTGATTTTCAGGGCTCTGGAGGTGATATCTTTATCCTATCTCTGGCTCATGGAAATTGAAATTCCAGACTGACAGCGTTGTCTGTATAAAAGAGATGCAAATTATCTGAAAAATGTAGACTTCCAAGGGCAATCTAAAATGAAAATTATGCATAATCCTTTTTCTCATGGAAAGAAAAATACCCATTGATTAAAGAAAAACCCTTTATAAAGTATTAGCATTTCATTCATTGGTTAAATTGATACAACCATCACCACTTACTCTGAACCATATTTTCAGAACATAGACTTTGTTATAGCTATGAACATCACGGTTTCTTCTTTTTCTGTTCTTTTTGTAGGACTTATTTCTGCTCTTTGGAAATTCCTATTAGTAGTGTTTAAATTTCTCTGGATCATAAACACTACCTATACCTCTAGTATAAGTCTTAGATTTTATAACCATTTTACAAGTAGAAAAAAAACCTTATGCAGAGAATAAAATCCTAAGAAGCCCAAAGTAAGCATAGGATGAGTTTACAATCCAGTCCTGTACAGTTCACAGTGACATAAAATATGGAAAACTGCTGACAATTTTGAAACCCTCTCCAAAAGTACTTAATTGATCCTTATGGACTTTAAACAAACAAATACCAACAAATCAACCCCATGACGTATTGGTAGAAATAGCTAAGGAAAACAAAGAAAAGCTCTTTTGGGGTGGTTAGGTGGCTAATGGCATCCAGAAACAATGAAAAAGGAGGAGTTGCTACAACAGAGGCTCATATCCAGAATAATCCATTTCATGTCCTTTGACTTCATTTTCTTTGGGAAGGACAAAACAGAAAGATGTCAGAGAAGTTAGCTGGGCATTTTTCCCCCTAACCAGCCTACACCTGAAAAGTTAAATTATTTTTCTGAGAAAAACTTCATAAACCTGCTGTTTTTCAAACCTTCCAGCATGGACCTGAACTTACTGTTCTACATTCCCCTGTGAACTTTTAGAGAGTTATCCAGATAGATAATATGGCATATTAGTACTTCCTGATTTGCTTTTTTTGCATAATATTTTCACATTCTGTCTTAGGATGAATGTACAATGCTCATTTGATTTAAATAAAATGTAGGTGAATTTGACTTGTCTAGGAAGTAAATTCTGGGTAGTAAACTCCTCTGCATATCACAGGTCCTGGTTGCTTTTGGGGTGTTGCTTTAGTGGGGTTTTTGGAGGTTTTTTTTTGTTTGGTTTTCTTTTAGATTTTTTTTTGGGGGTTTTTTTAAGGACTAGGGAGGTTTCTGTTACTCAATGAGGCATAAACTATTTCAGTCAAAAAAAGCATGAACTATCAAGCAACAAAAATGTGTCAAGATAAAATTTTTGTCTAATATGGGTTCTTTTCAGGAAAAGACTTTTTTCTTCCATTCCTCATTAAAGTGTTGCTTTAAATTTTTCTTTTGATTAGCTGTAGTGCTGTTTTTATTCCTTCTTGCATGCAGATGTTCTTTTGCTTTGCAGTAATTATCAGTGTGTCAGTGCTTGTTGATGCATTTATTGCTTCCTTCTGCACAAATTTCCCAAAAGAATTTGCTATATTGGGAAAACAGCTGTTTCTCCCGGCCTCTATTTGCATTTCATATAATTTCAATGCATTGCCAGTCTCACACTGAAGTTTTTTTAGCAGAAAAAAAGAGCTATACAAAGTTGAGTTGTACATCAGTTCTGTGGAGCAAGCATGTTGAATGTATAATCTGTCTCTAAACCAAGACCTTTAAAATCATGAGGAGCAAGGTAATGACACAGCTTCAGAGTTCTAGAGTGCAATTAATTTAGTTTCAGAAAAATCTGTTTTTCTATGAGGGTCTAAGACAATTAAAAATCATCAAGAATTTCCTCCCTGTGATGTATGATTGGAAGGTAATTTTTTTTCCTGCAAAGTAATTTTAATAATTATGTGTTATAGAGCATTACTGTTAAAGATGAAAGCCAGAAATGCTTAGACCTTGCCATGAATGAATGTTTGAAAGCAAGGTCCTAAGGAGGGAATTTTCCAACTTTTTTTCCTAATTCTTCTGTCATAATTCTTGCACTCACCTGAAAAATAGCATACTGCATCAGTGATAACTAGCACAAATTCAGCCAGATGGGCATTTGTTTCTAGCATGATGGGACTGTGGATTTTATATTTGCTGACTTCTTTTATTAAATAATGGATCAGGTTGTATTATTTCCAATGGATTAGTTTCTTAGAATGGATGGAGCTCTGTTAGTTTTCATGGGAGTTATGAACTCAGCTGCACAGAGATTACGGGCAAAGGAATTTGACAATTGATGGATTTTCTTTTTAAGAAGCATCAGAGAACAAGGATTAGAGTATCAGTAAATTTCAGTTTTGTGAGCTGACATGAAATTCAGAAAAAGAAAAGTTTTGAAAATACTAATTTTTTTAAACTTTTTTTCCCCAGGAACTTTTAGTAGGAGGAAGAATGGATTTTTCCATTTTTCTATCCAATACTACCTCATGACCTATTCCTCTTTACTTAATTTTAGCATATGATATACTTTATCCAGGTACTACAATATAAACAGATTTTTTTTTTATTTATGTTTTCAGAATACTCAAACTTTTATTTGAAGAAGTGTGCAGGTAAAGGTGCGTGAAGCAATTAATTCAGATGCTGAGGATGTTTTCTTATGTCATATTCAAGCTCTCCCACTGAAATATGTCTCATATTTCTGACTATGGATACCGAGCTAGAAAATCTGAAGAGCCCAGCCTAGTAATACTTAAGTTGTAAAGAGATGTGTGCTTGTACAAGTTGGGTGGCAACAATAGTTATCTTCTTTGGGTTTTTTTTTTTCATCATCCCACCTAATTTTCTATACACTGTGTGATAGATGATTCCTTATGCAGTAAATGAGTATTAAGAAACAGAGTTGTTGGACAGCAGGTGAAGTGTTACAATTAGGGGTTTTTCTGGTTTATTAAATAAAGGAGATACATTCGAGGTATCAGCCTGGTTCCATGTCATGTATGGAAGCATCTAAGCATTGTCTGCAAGTTTGCAGATTATTTCAATTTATATGTGTAAGTTCTAACATTTTATAGTTATATTAACATATAACTATTATATATGCATATATATGTGCTGTGTGTATCAAGCTAGACCTCAAAATTCTTTGTGACATAATTATGTATTTAATCAAATTATTGTTTTGGTTTTATTGTAAGATTTTTTTGAGGGTAAGCAAACAAAATAGCCATCTGCAGAGGATATTGAAATCCCAACTACTTAGACATAAGAGCAAAATACTCCAGTTATTATGTAAATTATTCACGGTAATTTTGCTCCTCTCTGCCAAGGTACAGTTTAGGGGAAAGTTGACTCCATGATGCTGCTTAGATTTTGCTTGTAGCTTTAGGAAGCTATGATTATGGGTTTAAGGTTTCTCATTCAGCAAGGAGATTTCCTCAGTTTTGACTTTGCTGTTTATAAAGTCATAACTAATAGGAAGTAGCAGCAAAACTGACTTCAGCAAGGGCACTCTAGCAGGGAATTACAGACACGGTCATGGCTGGCAGGGATCTGGTTCCAGGCAATCAGATGTCCTTGTCACGCTCTGTGCTTCATGACCAGCACTTTGGGTTGGACCATTCATCATGCCTGCAGCAGTAAATACTCCTGTTATATCACAGAAAGATGGGAAAACTTTCCTTTAAAAAGCACAAGTTAAAGCAAAGAAAAAAGGAATCTTTGAAAATGAAGGCATTCCAGAGAATGTTTTGCAGGTCAGATACTAAATGTTTCCAAGGATGTCTCATCAATATATAGGCTGGAGTTGATGTACATGTGCCTATATGTATGTGGCCAGAGAGGGGATAATTCAGGAAGAACTCTAGTGAGGAGAGTTACTGCTATTTTGGTGATTTATAGAAACTCAGCAGCTATCACAGAATGACAAAATAATTACTGTAGGTAACAGGAACAATTCTGTTGTGTATTAGCACTTTACCTTCCAAGGACAGTGTATTAAGACTTCACCTTCCAAGGACAGCTTTCCCAGAGACATGTTTAAAGAGTAAATAATCTATGAAACCTCAAGTTTTCAGAAAATGTGCAAACACAGCTGCATTAAGGTCACATTCAACAGTGCTCTTTCTGCTGAAGAGGATTCTCAGGTACCTATGGTGCCTTCTACTTAGATCTTAGTGCAGATATTGTCTTCCCCCTGCTCTTAAGGTGTTTTTTCAAAATAGATAGATTTTAATGATTTCTGTCCTTTTTAGTAGTTTTAGCCTGGTATTTTTTTCGTTTAGCAGTTGTTTTTACATTTATAATCTTTACATTTATAATCTTTGCTACTGTGCATCAAAAACTACCAAAGCATTTGGGGAATTTCTTAAGGGATGAAAAGGTTGTACTATGGTAAAGGAGATTTCAGTATCATACATTTCTAGAAAATTTAGGTTAAATGAAAGACAAGCTATCAGAAGGTTCTCTTTTCCTGTTAAAGCATTGCTGCCTTTTAGAGCTTGATGTTTCAGAAATGTGTTTTACTAATGATTTGTCAGCATAAATCTGAGGCAGTCACATAAATCACTTCAAAATGAATAGGAATCTAAGTTAGGCTTCTCAATAGTAAGAAACTGTGGCTTGAATAGTGAAGTACAGGAAAACATGTTCATTAAATAGTGGTATGGACACTGAAGGAATGAATCCTAAAATAGCTGAGATTCAATTCTCTGTAAATACCACATCTTGTAAATTCATGGCTGAATGCAAAAGGATGGAGGGAAAGGATGAGAAAGGAGCTTTTCCTTCCTCTAAAATACATAACAATACAATCTTTGTAGTAAAAATCAAACTTTTGCATGTAACTAACACCAGTAAACATAACTTTCAAAGAATTTTGGATGTTGTACTGTTAAGTCTTTAATGGCATCTGAGTTCATTTGCTGGCAGGCATGGCTTCATGTTGGCAATATCAGCCCTCCTGTGCTTCTCAGCAGTACCAGACTGACCTTGATCAGACTTGGGTTTGTGATTATGTTATGTCTGGATTTAGACTGATTTTCTCCATTACCCTTATGCTACCTGGGAAATCTGAAATTAAATTAAATCTGTTGTGATAAAACCCAAGAGTGATGAGGGCATAAAATCTAACCTTACAGATGAGTGTGTCAGTTCAATCTGGCAGATTTCTACTTTTTTTTTTCAATACATGGATTAACAAATAAGGGAGTTTTGACAGATGTCAAGAGATTGCCAACATTATATCATATTTTACATCTGTCTAATTGTCTTAAAATATATTCTTACTTAAGTCAGTGAAAACCCATTGTAACATGTATGAGGAAAAAAGTAGAATACTGATTAAAGAGATAAATATAAGGATCTTTTTTTAACTAGGGGAAAAAAAAGATTGTAAAGATTAAAGTATAATGCTCCTTTAGCTCAGCACTCATAGTCTTTGAAGTGACTAATAATACTTCAAAATTATTCAACGTTTTTCCCACACTCCTCTAACTTAAAGGCTCTCATACAATATTCTCAGACTCAGAATCAAAGCTTTCCTCTTTGTTCCAAACAAGCACTTCATGCCAGCTTCTTCAGTCCATTTCCTGAATTTGTGTCAATTCTTACTCCTCTCAAATGCAACTTTAAACTTGCAGTCTTGGGAGGATGTTTCTCTCGAAATAAATGCTGCAGATCTGGCTTTGAACAGTGACACTGCTACATTGCTCATTTGTCATGATTATATTTTCGTTAGCCCGACAGATCAGTCAAAATTTATCAACATAAACAGACCTACAGACATGAAAGGGGCTAAATGTGATGGAAGGCAGTATTTCATGACCTCAGTGCCTATGGAGACATCAGTAGAAATTTTGGCATTTGGTGCAATAATATAACTTTTAACAACCATTCTGTCCTAAGTAGTCTTTACTACCTTAGTACTAGGTAACATTCTTTTCAACCTCTTAAATTCAGTGCTTGACCAAAGAGTGAAAACAAGTATTTTCTCTTTTAACTGGAAGCAATAAATTTTGTATCAAATCTTCTACTGAGAAAGAGCTTAACCCTTTTACATTGTTATAGTGAAGCCTGATTTTCCATAAATTTAAATATACTTTCAACTAACTCTTTTTTTAATGGATAATAAGAAAAATAACAAACAGTTGCTTCATTTTATGCCAAATTTAAGTATTCACCAAGAACAGTCTTTGAATAAAAGTGATGATAGTTTGAAATAAGATGGTGACATGACTATCATCAGAATCTCTGTATCTTGTCAGATATTAGTCAGCATAAATGCACACTCCAAATAAGAATAGTTATTTCTAATGCTACCATAATCTAAATCCACCCTTCACTTCTTCAAAACTATTAAAAATCTATGGTGATTGATAATAATTATGCACATTTTTCATCTAGCAATAGATTAGATTTTTATCTCTGTAACTCTGCCATGCTTTTCAGGTCACTGAGTATCTCAGTTAAAATGTAGCTGAGCCATTTTAGCTTTCACTTTTTACTCCAATTTTATCCTCATTTAAATTGTTTCCATTAGTATCCACAACTGCACTGCAAAAAGATACAAGTTGACATCGTTAAGCAAAGATGTAGTAAATTGCCCTACATAAATATAGAAATGGAGAAAGGCAAAACCCAAAAAATAAAAAGTACCATTGATATCTAAGTCTGTGGTTTTCAAATAAAAAGTTGTGGTTGGTTTTGGACTAAGAAAAAAATTACAAAATTTTTTTGTAATTAAAAAGAAAATAAAATTGCTTTAATTTATATTTTGGAATCTTGGGACTTTAACCAGAATTAAGTTATTGCACTAATATGATAGATCCATTTAAGTAGGAGAGGAGTTCATAGAGCCATTCAGAGCTTCACCAGAATGAAAGGTCACCAGGCTGTCTGTGGAGGATTCTGTGCACAGTAAAATTATGGAGCAGTGACATTCAGGGGTTTAAAATATCTGGTTGGATCAGCTTTGAACTGATGAACTGTGAGCTCTGGTGAGTGAAGGAACACTGGCTAATGGGTGCAGAACTTGTAATGAGAAGGAAACCTTGCCTTAAATCTGTGAGGTGCTCCTCATTCCCCAAGTTTGATAAAGAGAAATAAATCACAGTAGAGAAAAGCTAGCTGGGACATCCAACCAGTCCTGGTAAGATCCACACAAGTGGATGTCCAAAACACAAAGACTGAAAACTGGAATTTTTAGGGAGTAGGTGAGTGTCATGGTTTAACCCCAGCTGGCAACTAAGTACCATACAGCTGCTCACTGCCTCCCTCTCAGCCTTCCCCTGTGCAAAGGAGAACCAGGGAGAAAAATGAAACTTGTGGGTTGAATTCAGAACAGTTGGGTAATAGAAACAAAATAAAATGTTAATTATTAAGATAATCATAACAACAATAATATTAATAATAATTGTAAAGAAAATGAAAGAGAAGTGATGCACAATACTATTGCTCACAGTTCACTGATTGATGCCCAGCCCTCAGCAGTGATCAGGCTCCCTTCCAGCTTAACTCCCCCTAGTTTCAATACTGAACATGGTGTTCTTTGGAATGGAATATCTCTCTGGTGATTTTGGGTCAGCTCTTCTGGCCATGATCCCTCACGTGCCTTCATGTGCACCTGCTAGCTGAAAGAGCAGGAGACACTGAAAAGTCTTTGATTTAGAGTAAGCTCAGCATAGCAATAGCTAAAACATCAAGTGTGTTACTGACATTATTCTCATACTCAGTCCAAAACACAGCAAAGCACCAGATAAAAGAAAATTAGCTTTATCCCAGCTGAAATCATGACAGAAGGAAAGGCAGAGTTTGACCCAAACATTAAAAGATTGTATTCTGAAAATATTCAAGCTGACGCTGAAAATATTTACCTGATATTGGCAGGCATTCAGGTCACAGCTTGAGCCTTAGAATGAGATCTAGATGAGTCATGATCTTTGCATTTTATGTGAAGTAGTCCCTGAACCTTCATGGAGACTGACAGTGCGAAAATAGGAAAATCACAGCCTGATGTGAACTGCAGGTAAGCACTGAGCTGTGGGAATGAAGGGTTCACTTTCTTCTCTATTCATCCAGAACATGATATAACTAAGCTGAGCTAATGAAACAGCAAATGCTTCAATAGAAAAGACAAATGAAAAGAATGAGAAGCGTGTTTTTTTCTTTTCATAGCAGTAAAAATAGCCTCACACAGACTTTCTGATAGCAGCTCAGACATTGTACTGACACCAGTAAGTCAGATGAGATTAAAATTAAATAATGAAGGAGAATGAGAAGCAGCATAGCAGAGCCATTCAACATGACAGAAGTGCAGGATTTGAAGAAATAACATGCTTGAGTGATCCAGCAAATAACACTATCTGCTGGCAGTCAGCTGTGGAGTTTGTGCCTTTGGTAATGAGTTTCCTTGGTGATTCATTGGCAGGTGATGCATGGAGGGAAATGTGGAAGAATAGCATGCAGTTCTGAGAAGCAGGTGGTATCCTCCAGTGATAAACACTGCTTCAGGATTGTAATAGTGGTATAGAAAACAGGCAGACAGAAAAGCCTTTCACAGCTCTAAAGGCATTGAAATATGGTGATTTTAGAAACAGGATTTTTTTTACTAACTTTCAAGCCGTATGGAGCGTCATATGTTTTACATCATCTGCTTGTCAGTTTAAAGAGAAATAGCAAATTTGCATGGCAAAATAATTTAGGAAATTTGCAGGGACTGTGTGCAAATGGAAAGAGATATTCTGGAGTCCTTAGAACACCCATAAAGAAAATTTTTATCAGGCTTCATTTTTTAAGTTCAAAAAATAGAAGATAGGTAGATGATTTTAAAAATTTCAGTTGTCATGTTCTGATCACACCTTGTCTGATGGTGCTCACCAGCTCTGGTCAGGCTTTTTAGTGAAATCCAGTTAACTTTGTTTCCTATAGAAATTAAGTGCCTCTTATTTTTACACTACACATCTCTAATTGGATGCATGTGTGCATTGCGTGGGGCACAGCTTTGACTTGATAATGTTAAAAAACCCCTAATTTCATTCACATTTGGTGGAAGTCAAATTCCTCAAAGGTTACATTTCCAACTGCTTTTTTATATTCCAAATGAGCATACTTGAGTACCTTTAACTGAGAATTTTTACAAGTCTAGGTCAATTATTGGTATTGAGTACTTGATTCTATTTCTACTATAATTGCTTTATGACGAATGTGCAAGACTTAACAAAAAACCCGAGTAGTCAGGAAAATAATTGTCAGTGCTCAGTCTCTGACAGAAAATCCTAAGTATTTCACTGCATATTTCAGATGAATTAAGACTTCTAAGATTTTCTTTCCTTTTTATGTTTTCATTCAATGTGGTTGGTACAAAATAGCAAGGTGATGGTTTCCAACATCCCTTCTCTTTTTAAGATAATCATCATCAGCAAATCTTTTCTGCACAAATGGGGCTTAATTTCAGGGAAAATAAAGTAAATGCAATTTTTAATTATTGTACTTTTTTAAAAATTTCTTTTATATATTTAACTTTTTTTTACAGTCTCCTTTAGGAAATTATAGACTTAGAAATAGTAGTCTTGTGGCCCATGCTTATGGCAGAGAAAAATCTTTCCTAAAATTCTTTTTTTGAGTATTTTTTTTAAATCCAGTTGTGGTTACTTTAATTGCATCCATGAAAAATGCTAAAGCTTCTTATAGGACTTTTTCACAGCCTTTTATCTTTTTTTGTTTGAATCCTCTGTTCCACTTCATAAGGCAGTCATGGCAGTCAGTGTTGCTGTACAGCAGATGGGATGGAATATGTACTCAGCAGCCAAGGTTGCTGTAGATATGAAGGAGGGAAAGTCAGAAAATTATGGGATGTTCAGACTAAGCTTTTCAATTTCTATCCCATATTGAGCCTGCAGCTTTTCTGCGCTCGTACTCCATTGCACAACCACATGCAAAGTGCTGGTCATGCAGCCCATGAGGGGGTCTAGGTCAGGAAACAAGTGCTTCTGGAAAATAAGGAGGGGGAAAATTGTTTTCCAGCTGGACCATCCCTGAGCCATCCACCTACAGGAGGTCTGGTGCCAGGACAGTGGACAAGGGAGGGTGGGAGGCTGAGAAGTGACCCAGGACAAGAAAGTAGGGAATCAAAAGATGCTAACAGCATCTAAAGATGCTAACAGCTTTAGGAGTGAAGAGATTGTGATTGGTTGCTTTATGATAGTACAGATTTTTGTGGGGGTGACAGCAATATCAGATTATAGTGGGTACAATGTCCTAGACTGATGAATTGAAGAATTATTTTTACTTTACAATAGATTGTAAGTGTAAAGTCTCCTTACATCCAGCTGATGTCAGTAGTGTATCAAATATTTTATTAGGTAATAGCTCTATAAAATATGACTAAAGAAAACCCTTTGAAATTTTACTGCAGAAATACAGCTAATATTGTCACAAATGATGTTCTTGTTTATTGTCACAAAGTCTGCTCTTGTCAGCAAAGACAGAGTGGGCCATGAAAACTAGAACCACTCTGTTGAGATATATTTCATCTGCCACTTTTATGTCTGGAAAAGTACTGTTCACATCTTATGCTGATCTTAACTTTCTAATAAAACTTGTAGGGTGATTGAGATTGGCATGCTCATTCATGAGGAAAAAAAAAAAAGCCAAAACAACCCAGGTGATCTTGGCATTTACACTTTAATTGCTCATCTTGTCTGTGGGATGTAACACAAGGCTGTGTTTCCCCACAGCAGACCATGTGTTATGTTGTGCTTCTAAGCATTAGATGATGCCATGAATTAATGAGCACTCCAGAGTTTGATAGTAGAAATGAAATGTGCTCAACACTCAGCTTGATCCAAACACTAAGAATTCACGCCTGTGCTTGTGGTCACATATACAGAAATGTTATTACACGCTTTGGTATTGCATTAATATAAACTTCCAAAGCAAATTGCTTATACTTTGAAGATAACTTGGAAAGTCTGGCTATGCTTGTTATTGAATGGAACTTCAAAGTCAAAATGAGTAGCAGGGGTGTTTGACAGACTGGGGGGGGGGAGCAGGCCTTGTGCCCTGCCATGCAAACAGGCTCAGGTGCCTTGGGAAACACAGCTTGCCTTGCAGCCTGGGCTGTCCCTTCACCTTCCCTAGAACAGCAGTTTATTTTGGGAACTGGATCAGTTCCCATTTTGGTTGACTGCAAGTCACAAGCAGTTGTCCTTGCACACGAGAGAGATGTAGTGGTGGGTACAGATGGGTGGCTGAGAAGTGTGAGGTGGTGTTAGATGTCACCTGCAGAAGCACAGCCATGTTGTCTTCATAAATACAGATGAAAGCACAGGAACACTCAAATTTAAGTATTATCATTTAAGATGCCTGCTTAGAGGACAAGTCAAAGCAGTGTGGCAAAGAAGCAGTCGCTGTGAGGACCTCAGCACTTTGTTGGCTGGGTATCACCAGTGTGGTCTGAGCAGCATGAACACAGCTGGAGTGGTTCTGGGAGCTGTGGGCAGCAATGGGTCCTGACCTGTCTGCACATCTGTACAGAAATTAATTACCATGCTTTGGTTTGGTTTAGAGACCTCTTATTCAAGGCTACAAACTATTTAGTTAATGAAATCTGTTTAAAGCCAATGCATCCCCAAGTCCATCACTTCATCCCCTTCATCTCCCTGAGATTCTCTTTTACTTTTCTGACGTTAATTTATTTATATAAGCATTTATATGACACATCAACAGCATTGCATTACACTGCTTACCAGATGACAGAACGTGACATAAGAAAAACTACTTTGGTGAAGAGCTAAGGATTTAATAGTCCTTTGATGATGATGGAAGTTATTATTCAGAGTGAGAAAGTGTTTCTGAATGAGGTTTCCGGAAATTAAAACACTAGGTGGTGCAGCCATCTGATTTAATTTATAATCTTTTCATCACAGTGAACATATTTCCAATTCAGTAGCAGGCATCTAATGTTCTATGATGTTCTGTGATGTTGGTTAATGATTTCTCAGATATTCCATATTCACCAAAGCTTTTCTCTTTACATCTGTTCTGTAGATGAATTTGCATTTTAATTAAAGTGTTTAAATGCATGATATTAAAGCCTGGAAAAGAAGAATAATGTTCACATCTTCTCTAATGTGATTTTAAAACACTAGATTTAATCCATTGTATGACATTAAAGTTATGATCAATTTTTATTTATTATTTTCCAGTTTATTTAATACCTACTCTATTTTAATTAAGAATGTAAACTTAATGTTGTTTAAATTAATATAATGCAAACTACATTGGTATAGCACAGCTACTATGCTCTGTGAAACACATGACTTCCTGAATCTTTATAATTTTGTTCTTACAGTGTAATAAAAAGCTAAAGCTTTAAGTATAAGCCTCAAAAATTACACCATTTTATAAAGATTAGTAAGTGATAAATACATTGCATCTATCCCTTCAAGAGGGCTTATCCCATCTCTTTCTTAGTGATCCATTCTAAGTGGCAAAAGCATAAAGCCATAAACAGACATTGATTCGATAGTAGAATAGCAGAGAAAGACAGCCAACTACCATTTGGAGTTAAATATATAATTACTATACTATACATGGCCCTAAAGATTGCCATTTTCAGTTTCTCTTCTTCAGGAGAGCTCTAACTAGGTTCTCCACAAATTTTTCTAAAGATCCAGCAGGATGTCCACATCATACCTACTCTTGTTTTCATCTTAAACACTTTAATTCAACACAACTTTTCCTTGAAGGACTTTTTTTTCCTTTTCTTTTCCTATTAGAGTGGAAGACATCACTCATGTCCCACTGAGGAGTTCTGTCAACAAAGATGAGATGTAAAAGTTATTCTCTTAATAGTCCAATATTGAAATAAAGAAGGAAAATAGTAACACTTAAGGCAACTCACTTGTGAAGTTCTTACTTTGTATTCCTGCTAGGAAATGGGCTTTCCTCCATATCTGATGCTCCTGTCTGCTTTAGCATCTCTTCCCAGGGCAGTTCATTTGTCTCTTGATGCCAGCTGAAGTCTGTTTACCTATGATGACAGACCTACTGGCATGTGTCAACAAGTCCCATCTTCTCCCATCACTATGATGAATAAACGCAGTTCTTCCCTTTGTTTCTCTAACCTTCTAGTGTGTCACTGCTTAATTTTTCAAAAGATGCATTCTCTCATGCAAAGTGGATTTCTTTTAATTCAATGTTCATTTGATTCAAAGCCATTCAAGCAAAGCACAGAAGTGGAATTCAGAATTATCCTACAGGTTTGTAGCATGCTTACCCAGCATCTTGTGCCACCACACCAAAAGCTGCCATCAATAAAACTGCACAACTAACAAGAAGTCTTTAGGTTTTTGAAACTGGATTTTGTAATCTTCTTAGGCTGGTGTGATCATATACCATTCTATAAGTCCTTTGCACACACAGTTATGAACTGCATAAAACACTTCTTTCAGAATTATCCAGTATTCTTACAGGTGCAGTGATTTGGGTGATATTTATTCTTAATTGTCTTACATAGATTCATTAAGCATAGAGTATTATTTTTCTATCTTAGTTTTTGAACCAAATAGCATTTATTTTCTAAAGAAAAACAAAATTCAGGTGCAAAAATATGCTTGTAAGTGGTGAAATGTTTTTGCATGTGTGTTGGCAATTCCTTACACTGTGATACGATGTCTGTGAAAATGGGGATAAGAAAACTAAATAGTTTTGTATTGCAATACATTTGTTCTATGTTTTGAGGGAAACACGAGTCAGAGCTGCCATTGTCTTGTCTGTCCCATGAGTTAGCCTGGAGCTATTCAAGAAGCTGTGGGTTTCATGCTGCTGCATCAACACCTTCTTTCTCAGTTTGAAACTCAGAAGGAGGAATTGGTAGCCTGGGTTGCTCCGTGATCTTGATTGTGTCACTCTGATACTCAGTGCCTGCTTTTTCTGTTTCTCTAGTGGCAACCTCCTCAGCAGCCAGGGAGCCACAGATGAGCCTTTGGACAGCTGGGTTGCAATGAGTTACTCATTGTCCACATTTGAGGTGACATTTGAATTTGCACAAATCTGCCTTGGTATCTCCCTCTGCCTATATATTCAGCAGTAACAAATGTAACTGTAAATGAAGACTGCTTTTAGAAGAGCTGAGAGTTAAAAACTATTTTGACAGAGAGTATACAATAAGTCAAAAGAGCAGAGAGGATTTAACTGGAAGAGGTATGAGAAAAAAGAAAATGGGAATTTTCTCTCCTTCTATTCCCTCTCCCACTGATCTTTGGATTGGCATCCAAAGTGTATATTTGAAAGCAGGCAGGGAAATTTGCATGTTGAAATAAATGGGTTTAGGTTTTGTTCAATAAAAAGGTATTTTAAGGCTTGAGGCTACAATGAATTAATTATAACATATAATTAATAGAGAAGACCATAGATATGAATCAATTAACATTTGTTTTCAATTTTAGAATAAACTCAGTTTTGACACCTTTTTCACTAATATTTACAGTGTTCTTTTCCTCTGTGCTGTTAGCAAGTATATAGGTTTTCATGGCATTAAAAAAATGTAAAATCAGTAGATCCATAATTTTTGTCTTTCCTGAGAAAGGTTTAAAAAGTTATTTGAACTTGGTTTACTCTAGGAAGACCTACTAAGAAAGAAATATGTGGAAGATATTAAAAAAAGGACCAAAAATTAAAATTGACATGAATCTTGTTATATATATTAAGAGAATGTTTAAAAAAGCCTAAAATTTTTTTTTGTCCATATTTTTTAGTCCTACTGTACTGTATAACAGTTAATATTAGAAAGATTATAGTACCAATATATAATAATACAATGCAAAATAATACTGATATATTATAATAATTTACAATATTATTTGAAAGAATAAATAGATTATAATTTTTTTATATCATAAAAAAAATTGATGTTCTTTGAAATAGAGTCTAAGCAGAAACTGTTTAAAACACCTTGCTGAACATTTTCTTGTTCAGATCTGCTGTTCTAGCAACAGGCTTAAGAGGGCAGCAAAGAAACTCCTAGAAGTAAAACCACTTTTATGAGGAAAGAAATATAAACTAATAGCCACTTTCAGTGGAAAGACTGATATTATAAAGTGACTGAGAAATGATGATTGCAAAGCTAATTGACAGAACATTCCTGAAAATGTGCTTTTCCTCTGTCAGAGTCATCTTCCTGCTGCCTATTACCAATAATAGGATTTCTGGAATACAGTCAAATAACAATGTTTGCCTTATAGTCATGCTGAATGAAAAACAAAATGACTTATAGCCTCACTGAAAAGTTGTTGAATAAAATGTATAAGTAATATTTTGAAGAGAGACCTTACCCCCAAGGTTCTCTGTTGTAGGAGGGCTATTTTGGTCACCATGCTCTCTGCTGTTTAAAAGGGTGCCTTTTGCTGTCCTAAACTGGGGTCTGATTCAACAGGCAGGTGAGAAATTCTCTGCCAAAGTGCCATTCTTGGCCTGGCAATTAAGGTCCCATCACAAAGGACCTACAAACTGCCAAATGGAAATAATCCATCTTTTCCTGGATTGCTGCCTGATCTATTGAGTTATTGTGCAAAACAAACCTGCTCCTTTTCTTCTCCCTCCATCCTGTGCTTGGAAAGTCAAGAGAAACTGTGCTGGCTTCTGTCTCCAGCAGTGAGTGGATGAGGTTTCTTCCACACCCTTCCAAGCCAACAGCTGAGCTTGCTGGGGTTCCTGCACTCCCACATGGGGAATCCAGCAGGTTTAAAGTGCTTCCTGCCTTGGGCAATCAAACTGCCTTTTACAAGCATGAGCATCTCCTGTCTAAACTGTGAGTTTCATATTTTGAGTTCAGCCTAAACAATGTGCCTGAGTCATGAAAGTATTTGTGGTTAAGCACTATTTAAACACAAATTTACCTCTGGACAGAGGCAGTGCTTAAATCATTAGACCAGGTTTTTCTCTGTGAAAATTACATAATTTCTTCTTTGTCCAGTTGTAGTACCATGCCCAGAATATAAATGAATGGAATTTTATGATTGCCAAAGTTTACAGGTTAGTATATTTCAAAACAAGGTAAGGTACTCTAAGGTGTTATTTTACTATTAGGAAAGAGCCTTTAGTGACCTTAATCCTGTAAAATGCTGCACCATAGGAGAGCAACCCATCAGACTTGAGTTGCCTCAATCAAGTGCTCTCTCTGCTTCTAATTTCCTTCTGTGCCAGCACTCTTGTTTCAGTATCTTATTAAAACTTACAGCTTTATCTTTCTTAAACCATTGACTTCATTCTTAAAATCACATAGTAGTTTCAATTTACTATCACTGATTAGACTGAGAGAAAACTATGATAAATTAGCACTTTAAATACTTTATTTTTAAAATTTTGAACTATTTTTTTAATTTTTAAACTTTTTGCAACTTTATTTGGCACTTTAATATTTGGACACAACTCATGTCTGCCTTCCCTTCTGATACTGCTCATGTATCATGACTTGTCTGATGCTATACCTTTAGAACAGCTGTACAATGAAGTGGACCTTGATTTTCCTTGCAGTTTTTGGAAACTTGTATTTGTGTTAAAAAAAGTAAGCAGGAAAAAACAAAAATTATTTTAGAGAAAGAGAAACTGACCCAAAAAATAGTTAGACTAGAACAGACTAGAATTTGGATTTTTCTTCTACACAGTAAAAAAGCATGGTAATTCTTAAATTTGAACTCACAGGGGGAGAATAAAAAACAAAAAGAAAAACTTGATGTTGAGAAGTAAGGAACTACCCTTTCTGGATATGTTTTGCATGTCCTCAGAAAATGCATGTAATTTAATGAGATGTTGAATATGAAAAGTGCAATGCACCTATCATACAAATGTATGTCATGGTAAATAGTTTCTTCTGATCATATTGACTGAAAAAATTGTTCATTGTTGATTTACGGTAGAAATTGTTCATTGTTGATTTTTTTACTTCTTTTTCATTGTTTTAGCTTAGTATCAAAAAAGCAAAGTTATCTATAGCTCGAAAGTTTAGAGTAAAATGATAAATGAGCCTATATAAGTTGCATTCAAATTCAGGAATAAAGTAATTTTTTTTTAGCTAAATTACTAAGGGGAACGAATTTTCTGACATTTGAATCAATTTATTTTAATGTTCCTTCTGTAGTAGTACTGTTAGTAATTGGAAATTGTGCTTTATTATTCCTAAATAAGTAATATGTCAAGGGACAGTGTTTGAGCATTCAATAAATGTAATTAAATGGCCTTCTGCTCCCTGCATTGTTCCAGATAAAGTTGTTTGGGCCAGACCATGGCAAAATGCTGAAGTAACAACTGGGCTGCTAGAGCTGCAAACTGTGCTCTTACCTAAAACTCTGTGAGAATAGTGCTTGTGGTATCTAAAAATTTGTTGAAGGAGATGGTTACAGCCCCACCACCTGCTCTGCACACCTGCCAGCAGGCAGTCTGAAGCTTTACACACTGCTTGGGGGGGTTGGAAGCAGTGCCTTACAGGAGACCCCAAATCCTTTGCAGACAAAGCATATGTCATTGCACAAAAGCAGATGAGAAGCAGTGAGAAAAGCAGGAACCACTGCAGTGTGGTTTCTGGGTCGTCCTGGGTCTCTTATTAGGGGCAGAAGGGAGCAAGATGGTGACCAGGCTGTCTTTGAGCCATGTCAACAGCCCTTACAACCTGGTCACCAATAGCAATGGGCATAAAAACCCTCTACTATTGTGAAGGCTCAGAGCACATCACAGGGTTTATTACATAGAGCCAGTGAAGCCATGGGTGGCTGAAAGTATACAAGGACCCCCTTTGTTTGTTGGAGCACACACTGGTGTGGTGCTGGGTCACTGTGTCACAGCTGCTGCTCTGAGCTCTCCCATCTGACCTTGCAATTCCTACATTGGATGCAGGTTACTGCAATATTGAACAGGTATTAGCTCTTGTTACACTTTGGAAAATCGGTTTGATAAATGGAATAAATGACGTAACTGTGCTGGTTTGGCTGGGGTGGGGGCTATGTTTTGGATTTGTGCTGAAAACAGTGTAGCTAACTCAGGGATGTTTTAGCTGTTGCTGAGCAGTGCTGACACAAAGCCAAGGCTTTTTCCACCCGTCACAGCCTCCCACCCACGAGGAAGCTGTGGGTGGACAAGGAGCTGTGGGGTGACACAGACAGGACAGCTGACCCCTACTGCTGTCCCAGGGGATATTCCATAGCACAGGGCACCATGCTCAGCATTCACAGCTGGGGGAAGAAGGAGAAGGGGAGGATGTTTAGAGTGATGGTGTTTGTCTTCCCAAAACACTGTTAGGTGTGATGGAGATCTGCTCTCCTGGAGATGGCTGACCATCAGCCTTCCCCTGCAGAATGGTGAATCATTTCTTTGTTTTCCTTGCTTGCATGCAAAGGTTTAACTACCTTAAAGGTTTAACTACCTTTATCCCCACCCACAAGTTTTCTCACTCTTACATTTCTGATTCTCTCCATGATCTCTCTGAGGGGATCAGTGAGTGAATGGCTGTGTGAGGCTTAGTTGCTGGCTGGGGTTAAACTATGACAACCAAATAATAATTAGTGCTATAGCTGACTTTTAGGTCTGTCATTTAATACTCCAATACCTAAATAATAAATACCCTTTATAATATTGCTTACCTTACAAAGTCACCAGAATATAATATGTGTCCTACAAAAATTGTTTTTCTATTTCTGTTTTGTTCTTGTAAATGTTGCCTCAAAATTCAGTTTGTTGGATTAAGTTTTCCTCTTAAGCAGCATTGTTTTATTGTGAATAGGGTTTTGCTTTTTTTTTTCCCCAAAAAAATGAAAAACATCGTATTTTCCACGTAACCAATCTTGTTTGTTCAATATAATTTGAAGGAAATAGATATCCTGCAGATATGAACCTAGGAAAATGTTAGTCATTTATATAAAAAGTATGCCTTTGTTCAGATACCAGGTGTGTTAATAAAGGTAATTATGTTGACTGAAAATAAGTAAAAGCTTCATCCAGCACACATGTACATTTTTTCCATCACTCTCAGTAACAAATGCCTTTTAATACAGTGGAAAATTACTAGGCAGGTCTGAAATAACTAAGCAATTATGGAAGGCTTTTGTTTAAAATTCCTCAAGAGAATGTCACAAAGAAAATTACCATTATTTCAACAATGAATACAGTACAGAGGTTGCACATGAAATATAAGCTCACATTTTACTATCAATTAGAAGCTTCTGATATTTTGAAATTCTTTCAGCATTAGTGTATCAATTCACACACCTGTCTAAATATACCTAAAAGAAAGGGGAATAAACTCAAGTTCTAAACTACTGCACTTTGAGTGAGAATATTGCAGGGGAAGTTTACTCTGGTTTAAAGAAGTCAATCTACTGGACTCCTTATTTAGATTGCCTGAAAATCTGTCTTATGGGTATGTGGAATTTCCTCCTGCATGTGAGCTATCAGAAATATTTCCATTCAAGGCAATAATAAAGGAATAATTTAATGTAGGAATTCAAATAAGGGGAGGGGCACACTATAGGTCTCTTTGTTTTTTGGTTGCAAGTCAGATTATGAGCTCAAAAGTAGCTTTTAAAAAAGGGATAAGGAGTCTTTATTTTGGCTTTTTGTACCAAATGCCTTTTGTAATGAATGCTATTGGGCACAACTGATGGTCTGTATTCAGTGCTGAAGGTGTCTTATACATCTAGCATGTAGAAAATGTTACTTTTGATTTCAGGGAGCAAAACCTCAGGTCCTTGCTCCTACTTTTGTAGCACCAGGCTTGGATTCAGTCCTGGAACATAACAGAAAGGGTTAAAAGCTCCTGCAGAGAGTGCAGACTCCCAGATTTTTAGATTTCAACAATTAAAATATTGAGTTGAAACATAGCTATAACTGAGGGATAGGTTGGCTTCTGGGCCACTCAGCACACCTTGAATACCTGGAGCTAACAGGGGTGGTGAGCCCTGGCAGTGTCAGGGGCAGAACCCTGTGTGGGGTAAGGTTAAATTTTTCTCTTTTCTTTTGAGTGAAATTGCCTGGTGGATAGCCTTAGCACGCACCCTGTGATTTTTGCTGGCAGGAAGAAGACTGCCAAAGCTCCCAGCTAAATCTGAAATGCTTATTTCTACTTTGATCAAATCATCCCCTATGATCACTAAGGTAGGGATTACATGTTATTATGATACTACTTCTCCAAATAATGCACATCACACCTAAATTTTATAAAGATGATTCCCACTTTCAGCAGAACACCCATGTATCCAATTTGCTTGAACACCTGCTGTGATGTAATGCTCACCCCTGTAGGCTCCCAGATATCCAGCAGATGCCTTAGTTGTAAAAAGCAGTAACTGTAAAAGCCAGTAAAGCTAGGGGCAAAATAACAAACTTAAAAATTACAGAGCAGAGATGTATTTGTGACACAGTCAAGAGCAATGAGATTTGACTCGCCTTGTGATTTCTATCAGAAGTAAACAATGTCTTCAGGATTGAACATAAAAGCATTCTGGCTTGTCAACAGCAAATACCTAAAATTATCACAGCTTTATTGTGAAAGAGAAATATCCTCTTGATGCCTGTGTCAAAAAGTTAACTCACAGCAAGACCTAGATCTGTAAAATCACTGCCATGCAAGCAAATCTCAGTCTAAAAATGTACACAGAACAGTTATCAGCAAAATATTTTAAATGGCTTTTGAAGGTTTTGTGTATGTGTTTCAGTAGAGACTTAGGCCCACCAAGTCTATCATCGGTCTACTATAAATCACAGTAATAAAAGCTTCTCATTTAAAGTGAGGCTTTGGATCTTATCACAAGAGGGGAAATCCAACAGAAGAATGAGGTTGTAGGTCTGTTTTACTTTTAAAATGTTTTCTGTCATCACTTCAGACAACCATTTCTGTCCGTAGATATACTCATTCTTCTGCTGTCTGAGAAAAGAAAAGCTAGTTTTTCCATTTCTCAAATTGGCTCTATAGTACTGTAAAGTAGCAAGTTTATGTACTGCCAGATTTTTAGATCCTGTAAATCTTTTTGGTTTAATTGTATGAGTGAACAAGTAGTTTCTGTCCAGATGTTTAGATTTTTTCCAAACTCTCTTTTTTTTTTTTTTCAGTATTTAAATGATGGATAACCATGTAGAAGAAAAAACCAGACAATGCAAATGCCATTTCTTCCTTTGTCTCATTGTCTGCTGGCCATGGCTGCTTTTGATGCAGCCCAGGATGCTGCTGGCTTTCTGGGCTGCAAGTGCACATTGATGGGTCATGTTGAGATTCTCACCCACATATTTAACCCGGACAGAACCAAAGAGGTAAAACCTAATTTAATAGCTATCAAAGGTAGAAAGCTTCTAAGAAAGATGACACTTTAAACTCAAATCTACTGAAGGGGGAAAAAATAGGAGGAAAAAGACCAAGAAAAGAAGTATGTCTGAGTCTTCAGGATTGCTAAGTTAATTTTCTGGTTTCCTGCCTAAACTTATTCTTGAGCAGTTTAATCATTATTTCTTCCTTCAGTTTAACAGCTTATCTCTCTCCTGTATTTATCATGTTCATTCACCTATTGCCATAGTTAATATCTTTACCCATCATTTTGCTATAACAAGCAAGCCAACCTTTCCTGACCTCTCACAAAGGGAAGTCTGCAATGTCTCTTTCTTCATGGAAAACACCAGGATTTCAAAGAGAAGTGAAGTCCTCTTCACGTATTCTGACAGATTTCAAGCTAATTTTTCTTGTACTTAATATGGACAGAGACGTGTACTTGTTTTTATATTATAACCTGTTAACATCTCATTCCTAGGATCATAGAATGGTTTGGGTTGCAATTAACATTAGAGATCATCTTGTTCCAGCCCCCCTGCCATGGGCAGGGACACCTTCCACTAGACCAGGTTACTCAGAGCCCTGCCCAGTCTTGCCTAGAGCGCTTCCAGGGATGGAGCTTCCACAACGTCTCTGGTCCACCTCTTCCAGTGCCTCACCACCTTCACAGTGAAGAAATTTTTCTTTATATCAAATCTAAACCTGTTCTCTTTCAGTTTAAGGACACCCTTTGTCCAGTCTCTATCTGCTCATGTAAAAGTCTTTCTCTGGCCCTCTAGGAGACCCCATTTAAGTACTGTGAGGCTGTTCTAAGGTCTCCCCAGACCCTTTTCTTCCCACACCCTTTTCTTCCTAAAACCATCTCACCTCTCCCAGTTGCTCTCTACAAGAGGGGTGCTCCAGCCCTGTGACCATCTTTGTGGGCCTCCTCTGCAGGTCCATGTCCTTCTTATATTGAGGGCCCCAGAGCCAGATGCAGCCCCCACTCCAGCTGGGGTGTCACAAGAGTGGAGTAGAGGGGCAGAAACAATTCCCTTGGCCTGCTGGCCACGGCTGCTTTTGATGCAGCCCAGGATGCTGTTGGCTTTCTGGGCTGCAAGTGCACATTGATAGGTCATGTTGAGATTCTCATCCACAAACACATCCAAGTCCTTCTCAGCAGGGCTGCTCTAAATCAATTCATCCTCCTGCCTGTTTTGATACTGGGAGTTTTCCCAACCCAGGTGCAGGACCTTGCACTTGGCTTTCTTGAACTTCAGTAGGTTTGTCCAGGTCCTTCTGGATGGCATCCTTTCCCATGTGTGTGTTAACTGTGCCACACAGCCTGGTGCTGGCAAACAGGTTGAGAGTGCACTCAATCCCACTGTCCATGTCACTGACACAGATGTTACACTGCAGCAGTCCCAGTACTGACACCAAAGGAACACCAATCATCACTGGTCTCTTGGACCTTGAGCTGTTGACCAAAACTCTTTGATTGCCACCAGATGGTATAAGAATTAACTGGATGAAACACTGGTGAAATTGATATTTCTCCAGTTAAGAGACAAGGATGTCCTGCAGGACACTGTCAAGTGCTTTGCATGAGTCCAGTTGCTCTTCCCTTATCTGGCAATGCTGGAACCCCTTCACAGAAGGCCACCACATTTACCAGGCACAATTTGCCTGTAGTAAAGCCATGTTGGCTGTCACCAGTTACCTCCTCATTTTCCGTGAACCTTAGCATAGTTTTCAGGATTCTTCACCACCTTGGCAAGCATGTTTATACTTTCTTCTTGTCTGTGAGTTACTCCTCTAATATATCTTCTTGCACTATTTTTTGCAAGGGTAATGCTTTCACAATTTTTCTTTTATGTGAAGTATAGGCAGAGCTTCTGAACCCTTCATCTTCAGAAATAATATTGGAAGCAAATTTAGAATTTCCTGAGAGCCCTTGTACAGTATCAATTAATGATTTACATTCAATTATGATTTTCACTAAGTATTTGAGAAGACCTTGTAGCTCCATCAACTCCAGTGACCTCAGCTAAAAATCCTGTGCAAACAGAATGAAAAGAGGTTTTTCCCAAAGGAAATATCACTAAATTCATACACTTTTCTTACCATACTACTCATGGTACTTACTAGCATTTATTCTGTGTATTTTGATTTTAGTAACTCATTTAAAATGATGACTTTTGTATTATTTCTATGTATGTGCTTAACCTTGAATTTGCCAGCGTTCCCATAGGAATGGCTCTGAAAGATTTATTCTTTCATAGCTGTCAACCTGATGATTCAACCTTCAAGGAAAAAATATCTGAGTGCATCTCACCTGCATTACTAATCCATTAATAAATGTTATAGGCTACAGTCAGAACCTAAATGGTAATCAGGAGATAATCAGGAATAGTCTGTCCACAAGAAGCTAGTAACACAGAGAGCCACTTCTTACAATTAATTTTAACAAGTCAGCAAAAAAAATAGGTTGTTGGGTCTTCAAGGGTACAGGACTGTCTTAACTATCCCAGGTGTTACTTGAACATTTTCTACCCTCTAGTGAAAAATTACTCTTGCAGAAGAAGGTTGACGAGTCTGCTCTTTAAATCTATGAACTATGACAAATTGGATAAAAAGTTTATTTCTACTGCTACGTGTAAGTTGGTAAGTTTACTTGTCATTATTTTTCCCATCCAAGTTTTTCATTGGTCCCTGATGCATAGTTACAAGGTTGTTTAAAAACTTCTTGTTATGAGCTTCCTGATTTTAAGCAGTCCTTGCCATTGTAGAAAGAAAGTTTTTGATTGAAAAGAGGACTTCAGAGAAAAGAAATTCATGGCTGAAATTCTGACAAATCCTTCAGGAAAAGAACTGCCTTATCTTCTATGTTTTATGGACAAAGTTGGCTGAAATGCATACGGCAAGGAAAAGAGGTTGAAAGTAGTATTATAACTCTTTAGTTAACAATAGCTTTTTTTGCTCTTTGTTCTGCACAGTGTTGGTCAGTATAGCACACTAAAAAAAAAAAATTATCTCTCTCTAACTGAGAGGGGTCCAAACGGAAGTACTGAGGGAGAATAAAACCATGTATCCATCTTCTCATATCACAAGTTCCCATACAGGAGTTAGTCAGTATTTATTAAACAATAAACGTTTAACTTCAGTTTCCTAGAGATTTTATGGCCTGGGAGGGAGGAAAGCAAAGAGTGGTAATAACTGAAGGAAGAGCAGAGATGAAACAGAGGCAGAAATGATTGAGAACTGCAGAATAAAGGTGATTTGAAGCATGGATGGATTCATTATCGCCACTTTTCTCAAAAGATTTTTCCTCCCTACTCCCAAACAGCAGGCACAGGCTACTTTCTTGTATAAACCGATTTCAGTATTGGGGAGGAGAGACAAGGCTTTGCTGTCTTTTGAACTACGCTTGCTTTATGTGAAAAAGAGTTTTATAATTACATTTTTGAGAAGGAAGATGCAGTAGAAGCTGGACCATTTTTCTCTACTGAGTTTGTTTCTATGGAAGTTGTTAAATAAATAATGGAAGAGAACAGGGTATCATCCCTTTTTTACCCAGCACAGCACAAGCCCCATAGATGTGAAGAAACAGGATGGTGAGCTGGAGGGTTCTCTCTCCTTCCTTCAATTCAGAAGGTAATAGGGAGCAGCAGGAGATGCAGCCCTGCATCTTTTCTTTCATTTTTTTTCTGTCAGAGATGGTACTAACTACATGTATGGAGAAAGTGAGAGGAAGCAGAGTAGAGTCCTTATTTTCTTTGATTCTTTGATCTAGGAGTGAGGAAAAGATCAGCTTTTCTCTCGGGTCCCTGCATTTCCAAATACTTGTGCTAACAAGCACATGGAGAGCCCCAGGAGTGCCAGCAGCTTGGGTAATGGCACACTCTTGTGCTGAAGTGCAGAGAGAGAGAGCAGAAATACTTGAGAGGGAGGTTTGTGTGGTTGTGATCAACCTCTATGAATTCTGGTATTTCAGCTGATCCATATATAACTCCTTTTTTGTGAGTCTCTCAGCTAGCGAAAAATTCCTTTGATTTGAAGTCAGATTGGTTCTTGCTTTTCATATGCATACTCAGTGAGTGCTGGCATTTCTCAGAACCAATGCAAATGTGCCAGATGCCACTGCTAGTCACTGTTGTCAAATATAAGATGGAGTTGTCATAGGCATTTCAGTTTTTCTTGGCAAGAGTCAGTTCAAGAAAAAGTAGTGATGTATTAACCTAAACTCCTGTTTCCAGTGTTTGCTGAGCATTTTAACAGCTGGGGTACTATCTCGCTTTCTGGAGCAAGAGAATATTTTTGTGGATTCCGGATAGTAGTGCTTGCTCTATATCTTCTGGGTTTTTAAATTTATTTATTAGGGAGTGTTTCTTTTTTTGCTTGTTTGGGTTTTTTGTTTTGTTTTGTTGTTTAGTTTGGTTGGTTGGGTTTTTTGGAGGTTTTTTTTGTTTTTATATTTCATGGCTATGGACAGGTAAACTGAGAACTGAAATGGTAAATGGTTTTATTTCTGCACTTTCTAGGCAGAACCTGCAGTGCAAATCTCCACTCACACCCAGGTTGTAAGCTTATGACATCATTCTGGGAATATTTGTCACCAAACACCCACAAAATACTGCTCTTTTTCTCTGACCTCCAAAACCAATGAATTGGATTGTGCTGCCTCCTCTATCGTTTTGGGGCTAGGAGACTTATAAAATGGAACAGCCGAATTTTAGACTTGAATCTGTCACTCAGTCGTTGACTTAGACATTTTTGAATCTTGTTCTCATTTTTCTTGCCATTCCACCCCCACCTTTTATGTATAGGAGACATAACATTAAAGCTTAAGTTTTAATGAGAGAAAAATGAATTAATCCTTCAAGAACTACAATAACTATGCTCAGGAAGGGTTAGATTACTACAGATTGTTATTAAGAACAGTAGGTGACATTAATTGTGTGTGGGAAATGTGGTGACAGCATTGTTCAATAAGTTCAGGGTTAAGTTATGAGAGAGTCTTAATTTTAAGAAGCCTTTGAAAAGTGGGATCGCTACTTTTTAGAGGCTCATCCAAAGAAAAATTATCAAAATATTTAAATATAACCTGTGCCCCCTGCTAGTTTTCAGGACTTTACACAGCACATGTCCCAAAGCACACAATGCAAAATAGCTGCAACACATTAATTAGCACTAGCCAGCACTAACTGAAGTTAAATGATGCTTTAGTACTTCCTTGTGAATGATTTTTTAGCCTTTGGGTAATAAAAAAAAAATATCCACAAATGTTCAGTTGGAAAAGATTTTGTTGTCATGTAAAAAGCAAGCAGTTTTTGGCAATTAATCTGAAAAATTTACTTTACTAATGATCTGCCATTCTCTTCAGCAGTATGAGTTAGATTGAAGTGTGCATAAGGATTTTTTGCCACTTTTAAGAAATGGCAGCTAGTAAATCAGTTGCAGGGAGATCCTTTAGCCTGCATATTATTGCAAAAAATTTTATTCATTTTCATATATATATATTTCAGCGAGAAACCTAATTTAAAAAATAGAGTTCATGTAAAAAATCAGCAGCAAGCAAAGGTCCCTTGCTGTGACTGATTGCATTATTTACAGCACTGCTTCAGGTATAACCAGGATGATTTGTCTTTTTGACATTACCACAGTGATATGAGATACAGTATGCTAATATGCTTATCTTGGGTTATAAGGTATTATTAGTCCTTTGTTTCTTTCAGTCTCTTAATTAGTGACTTGTTTAAAGTCATCCATCTTTGCTCACATTTATGCAAATATTCCAAATTATTAACAATAGCATCAATAGGGTCATGTTTATCTGTTTCTTTTTCAAGAAAATATTTTTCTAAAAGCCTCATGTAACCAGTCTTGTTTACATGGAGCAAAAACTTATTCTGCTAATAAATCTAGATGTTTTGAGGAGCAAAGAATAACTGTCTGTGAATTTAAATTATACATATGTGATATGTCAATAATACATAAACTAACTCCTCCATCAGTTCTACAGCAGTATTGTCAAATAATACTTTGGAATGGCAAAAAAATAAGCAGTGCTGGCAGAATGGCCAGCATGCAGCTAAGTGATTATGTATTTATGTATTTTTTTAATCATAAATTTGCATTGAATTAATAAGGAGAAAATAGTAGAAAAAATGAAATGAAAAATGAAATGAAATACCTATTTTTACAAGACTGACTGATAGTTTCCCTTCAGTTTTGTTTGTGTTCATTGATGATCCATGTGGGACTGGAAAGAGGTCAGAAATCCCTTCCCCTCTCCTGGATAAGGAGGTACCCTGAGTAGAGGGCAAGCAGGAGCAGAGAGTTCTGAGCAGACCAGGTGACTCTTCCCTGGCCTGGGTCCAGGTCTCTGTTTTCTTCCTCTCTCCCTTTCTTCACTTGCCTCCTTTTAGAGCTTTGGCAGTGACAGAGAGAACAATTAACTATAATCTCGTGCAGGAAGATGCCGTGTGATCAAAGCATCCACCCAGCATAATTCAACTTACTCTAACGAGGAGTTACAGGAGTACATTACAGGAGTCCATTTTGTTGATGCCATGGCATAGCCCAGGAGAGATGGGCCTTTCATGCCAACCTGGGCTCTGCAGTGGTTTCCCCAATGGTTGTGGCTCTTTGAAGGGTAAACGTGGTGTTTATGGATATGGTGAAAGTGCCTCTCTCCTTGCTGATCTTTCTAATGAGCTGGGCGCTTATTTTGCTGTGCACTTATGTCAATTAATGCTAAGGGACTGAGAGGCTTTGCAAGACTGAAAAAACCCTAAAAGTTTTAATGAGCTTTGAAAATGAATTCTTACTGGTTCCAAAACAATATGTGGAATGACTGAGAGAAAAGCAATTTGAAGCAATTTTACTCATGTATGAACTAAGGGAATGTTGCATTTGAGCACGTTTATAATTAGCTTCATAACAAAGCTGAAAAGCTGATTTTATCAATTAGTTTGGCTGGTTTTTGGCAAGGTGTTTTCAGATTATTTTTTCTTTGTGGACTTGGTTGGGTTTTTTCATTTGTTTTTAAAAAATCTTAAGTTTATGAATGATTTTCATTACAAAGTACATGCAACAAGTCTTGAATAAGATTGCTGCAGCTGAACCATTCTTAATCATGTCTAATTCCAGTACTTCCCAGTAGCATGAAAACAAAAAGGATTTTTTCTTAAATGTTAAAATGAATCCCATTCACACCTGAGGAAGAGTTCTTTTGTAGAAGAACAAGAAAATAATATCGATGAAGCAACAATTCTCTGGTTTTCTTTGGAACTTCAGACAAAATCAGTTCTGCAATTTTACCTGTCCTTTTGTGAAAAACTAATGGTAATTTTTAAAGTATTATTTCAAACCTCACTTTTCAATATTTTGACTGCTTTCAGACAAAGAATATATAGAAAAGGAAGTATTTAAAATGAGCACTTTTTTTTGCTTCTAAAGTAATAAAATTCATTAAAATAGGATTCTACCTGTTAGTATGAAAAGGCTCTCTGCTGTCATGTAAAAAGGCAGATCAGCAAATGAAATAGAGGTATTGAAATAAATATTACTGTTCTGATTTTTCAGAATATATTCTGTCTGTCAGGAAAACCATCTGAAAACTGCAGTTTGCTAGCCTGCAGTACATTGGTATACATCTAAAAAATGTTTGAACGCTAAAAGCAAATTGACTTTATGTAGAAAAAACTTGAAGAGTGAATTTTGGTAGCTTGTGACTGATTACAGCTCTCAAAATCTGCAGTCTCTTGTACAAAGTCCTTTCAGTCTATACTTTAAATTATATATAGTTAATGGGAATATGCAGTAGTTCAAAATTAGTTACTGATCAGTATGTGTAACCTGCAAAATATTGAGTTAATTGCCTCTGTTTATACATAATGTAGCTGTGTGTCTTCAGGATATAGTATGAAATAAAACAGAAACTTGATTTTGTATGTGAAACTTGGCTTGAAATCTTAGGAGATACTTTATAAATCTAACAAGTGTTATTGGTAAGGAAAACTGAGTGCAGAGTATTCAGAATAAGGAAAAATTTGGTAAAGGTCAAGGAAGAAGAGAGAAGCAAACTTACAACACTGAGGAATTGCCTTACTTTAAGGCATTATTGTCTGTAGGAAATTTTTCTCTTGAGTTTTTGTGCCATGGTATGATATGACTTCTGCTGGTGCACTTCTGATTACTCAAGGACTTTATTTTCATGACTTTTCTTCTACAAAGTGTCTCTGCCCCATTTGTCTATATATATTCTGCCTTTATGTTGCTGTTGTAGTGCAGACATGTCAATGAATTGCTGGTACAATATAAGCAGTTTGTGTTCATTGTTTGGCTGTATTAATTGGGCATTCTGCATGAATAGAGCTGTCTCCTAAAGAAATGAATTATTAAAGATTCCGTGTTTGCAGTGGTCATATATCAATATTTAAACATTTTTTAGTATGCCTTTCTGTTTAAAGCACAAAAGTGCTACTCCAGTATAGATGAGGTAATTACTAAATGTCTCTCATTTGAGAATGATTCTGCAGGTAAGCCAGCCTTTTGAAATAATTCCCTTATTAGCCACAAGCATATTGGATCATTGTTGGCATAGATTTCGTTTGCCTTTAGTAAGGAACAGGTTGCTGCTCAGAAAAGCAAAGGGCAGTTTTACCAAAACCTCTAATCTGATTTTACTGTAGGTCAGTACCTTTGTCATGTTGTTCT
Source organism: Agelaius phoeniceus (assembly GCF_051311805.1). Taxonomy (NCBI): domain Eukaryota; kingdom Metazoa; phylum Chordata; class Aves; order Passeriformes; family Icteridae; genus Agelaius; species Agelaius phoeniceus. The sequence continues at coordinate 57,475,298 of NC_135268.1, forward strand.
GCTCCAGAGCTCCAGCCTTGCATTTCAGATGGAAACAGCCCTTTCTATGACCAGAACCAGCCCTCTGTAAACATGCATCATTTATCATTTTATTGGAAGCAGCTGAGGATGCTCTAAAAATAGATGTGTAAATGATGGACAGTTCATGATTTGTTGGCATGGAATCAAGACGTGACAGAAGGGACCAAATGAACCAATTGCATCCTCACTGCTGAGGTTACCATGGAAGCTTTAACTCTTTGCACACCCTCCATCTCTTGCTCACATAATTTGTGCACCACACTTTATTGTTATGGATGAAGTGTATTTCATAGAGTAAAATCTACCTGCCCACATCAGCTGAAGATGTCAAATATGATTTAGGGACCCATGGATATTCCATAAATTCTCATGGGAGAATAGAGGTACCACTGCAAAGGTCTTGAGGCAAAAAAAGAGTAGACATTCAAATTTGAAATGTAAATAAATGGTCATTTATGTAAATGTAGATATATTTACATAGTGAGAATATATGGAAAAGATCCCCAGTGATGAAACAAAAAGGAAAAGAAAACTTGAAGACAGGTGGAAAAATGAAATCTCTTACCTAAGTCTTTTCAACCCATTTCTTTCTGGCCTTGCAAGCATCTGATTTCTTACCCACCCTTCAGTTCAACCAATCCTCATACTATCCTCATAACTCTGAATTTTTCTTCCTTTTCTATAATTTCAATATATTTTCCTCCTTCAGCTACCTACAGTATTTAATTTAACAGCCTGCTTGTTTAATGCAGGCACCACAAAGCTTCCTGCAGAAACCGCTCCTCAGTTTCTTCCATATACAAACATTGAACTCTATCTTTCATCTTCACAGGCAGTGTGTGGAGAATATAATGGCTTTCAAGACTTAAAATACTGTGCTTTCCCAATTGTTGATACCCTGAGTGGATGTAGTGATAGGAAGATTTTTCTTTAACTTCCTATTTTCTGAGACGTAACAGGGAAGCTGTGGTGAGCCTACCCTATTTTATTTCATTAAACTCACTTTTTTTTTTTTTAAAGGCATATCAACAGGTAGTTAAATGGTGGTATTTAGAGTGTCTCATTCCTGGGACAAATAATTTTCCTTCTTTTCTCAGTATTTAAGCACCAAAGGAATATTCCTTTTCTCTTTTTTTCAATTGACTGGAACCCAAATGAGATAGGTAAAACAATTAGATTCCCTTTGACCTTTCTGATAGCACAAAGATAAATCCATTACAGTGTCTCTCTCTGCCTTGGAATTTTCTTCTGCCATAATCCAACATTTTGTTTTCTCACACATTGACTACAGGTTTTCAAATAAATGCCTGGGGTGGGAAAAGCAAATATACCTCATTTTTCTTTAGCTTCAGTCTCAGAAATGCACATCCCACTTTGATTTCAACCTAATACATGATTACTCATTCTGTTTTTTCATGGCTTACATATATAGTGGTTATATCTGTTCCTTATGGCATGCAGTGCCATAATTTTAACTGAAGTGTGAAAACCAGATCTAGGTAGAGTGGTCTTATCTTTCTCTGAGTTGAATGTGTAGTTATGAGTTAAGGGGTCTGTCTTTGCCTGAAAAAAAAAAAAGGAATCTGGGATATTTTTTTTTTTTTTTTTTGAGCTCCCAGAGTTTACAGAGTACCATGATGGATAATCTAAAAGTTTAGCATGTATACAGCAATCTCTTGGAATCTCCTAAATATCAGGCAGCTCCTGTAAAGATGTAGCTTCATACAAGCTGGCATCTGAATGTATGGCTACCAGATATGATCAGGGGAGGTTTTTGGCAGCTGGTCCTCACTAGGCCCCCCTGCCATAAGACTGCAAACAGCTCTGTGCCAACTCCAGGGGGTTCTCAGTGCTGACCAGACAGGTAGGGCATGTGGTCATGGGTCTGTTGTAGGGAATATCAAAATCCAGAAGTTTTTTCACTAGCTGAATACTTTTTATGGGTTGTATTATGCATTACCTAAAGGTGTTCCAATCAAAACCCATTATAGCTATAAGCCACGTGAACTTTTATCACCCTGTTATTTCTAAGTGCTTCCAAGCTTTCCTTTCTCCCATTTAACATTTGTAGAGAAATATGAAAGGAGGTTAGGATTATGATATTACATCAAGTGAGAAATTGTGTTGAAATATCTGTTCCTTATTCCCAGAATATAAAAAACTAAAGCTTGTCAACTCCAATGCTTTTTCTAGTCCAACTAATACAGTGCTAAATGAAGAAAAATGGTTAATACCAATCAGTCAGTGAATTCCGCTCCTTTGTCCTGGTATGTCTTCCACTTGTTCCTCACATTGCTTAGATCAAGATTTGATATTACTTTGGGAAAAGATTGGAACTAAGGTACTGCTAAGTTCTAGCATTCCTGATTATTTTTAGCTGCAGGATTTCCAGAAGCCTCTATGTAGCATAGGTAGCATCCTATGCCATTTCATCCAGAATGTTTTACACACTTTGGATTTCAAAGGGTTTGTGAGCTTCAACGATTTTTAAACCATTATATTTGAGACTTCTTATGAAGAAAATCTTTACCTTTAAGAAGAAAATTTCAAAGAAGTTTGGAGACTCTTTAATCTTGACCCCACAGTCAGATGTTACTTTATAAAGTAAAAGTCTGCTTCTCTCTTTTCTAAATTAGCTTTTTTCACAGCCAGAGCTGTACTCTGCCTTTCCTTTTTCAATCTTTCACAGCAGCATGTCATACTTAAAGCAATTACAGAAATTGCAACAACAGAATTAGTGTTGTAGGTACTTTAAGCTTTGTTACAGCAGACAGACTGAATACCAGGCTGTACAACAGGATATGCAGATTATACTTTTGGCTTGTGTTATGAAAAGCAGCTCTCTACCTCAGTTTCCCTACCTAAATGTCAGCAACAAATATTCCTGCAAAACACTTTTGACAAATACTTGGAGCTTTTGGAGAAGGCATCAAATTCTGTGTACTATTGGTTGGGAGGAGCCCATATATACAGAAATGAAGCATCCCAGAATCACTAATGCACTGGTGAAGTTGAATTCATAGTAGAAACTGAATTTTTCTTTGTATAGGATCTGACTCATAGACAAGAATATTTACAGAGTAAAGTACTACTTGTCAATATTCCTCTCAAGGTAACCTACCAGATCTCATTATCTGCTTCAATAAACCACAGTAACAATGAGGCCTATTGCTTTTCACAGTGCTATTATTGCTGTTATCCCAATCACAAGAGGTGAGATTAACTGTGTTCACAGGATTTTGAAAAGGATGCAATAGGATTTACAAATAAGGTATTTTTCTTAAATTGAAAATAAAAGATGCAAGAAAAGAAATATAATTGAAAAACTGTGACTCATTTCTCTAAAAAACCTGAGGTGCATGCCTATTCATGTACCTTCTATTTTTAAAAAGGTAATGACAGTCTAAGGCTCTCCATCAGTCTGTGTTAAAGCACACAGAAATATTGAGCTGAATTTTGTTGTGAGTGTCCTTTATTTGATATTATCTGGCACATCAAACAGCACAGCCTAAATAAGGCACTAGGTTTCAATAAAAGTTGTTTTTTGGGGAGGGTGGGGGGATTGAGGGGTGTGATGTTTGTGATTTTTTTTTAAGAATTGAGTCATACTTTAGTAAGATAAGCTTTTAATTTAACTAGTTATCCAGAATACAAGCTGTCTGTTTTCAGAATGACTAAAACCTTTTCCTTTAAAGGAAGTTCCTTGGTTAGCTTTTTTTGCAGGAAAAAAAAAATTATGGCAAGCAGACTTGCCATTGTGGTCTGTGCTGCCCCATGCAGATTCTAGCAGATGGGAATCCTCTCTCTCCCCTCATCACACTGGTTGTGTGAGTAGGTATAAGTGTAGCTGTTCCCTGTGTAAGATAAGAGATGAATTATAAACTAGTTAGTAAGTAGAGACAACTTAATACCCAGCCGTGCCTTGCATCAGTTCACAACTAGTTGCACAGGAATTTGTAGTAATTGTAACAAGACTAAGCAGTTCCCCATGTTCTGGCTCCAGCAATACAAGTGCTCCATAGAGAAAATTTCCATGTTGCCATATACTTTCCAAAGGCACAGCCAACAGGCTGCAAGGATATGACACAACTGAAGTGAAAAATACAGAATACCTCATTCTGTATTTACCCTTTCATTTTCAGTTAGTAGTGTCAAACATAAGTCTTGAGGCTAAAATTGTAAGCATCAAGAAAACAAAAAAAAAAGTCTTTCTTTGCAGTCTCCAGCTGACCCAGGTCATCTTTCTAATGCTGGCACACTCATGTTAAATTCTAAATACGAGTGTGTCACCATGCCATTCAGTACTCCAGTACAAAATAAATGCCATGTAGCATTTTAAGCTGGTACCATTTTACACCCATTTTGTACTTTTGTAAGAGATTGTATATTACAAATCAATAGCAAATTAGGGCCACTACCTTTGGGACCACTGGCTAATGTAGGTCTTGTTTCTCACTGATTGTGTTACAGATTGCATGGGGGTTTTGCTTTTTTGCTTGTTTGCTTGGTTTTAGCTGAGTTCCTTCAATTGGGAGAAGAGAGACATTATCTCACAGATTATTCCTCTCATCTTGTGAAATCTCATGCTTTCTCATTCTTTCACCCACTCCAGAGGGGACTGTGTCTACACTAAGGCAAAAGCCAAAAATGTGTCCAGATGAGTCTTAGCCCAATTTATCAGGACATCTTTCTAATTTTCAAATGAAACCTCAGCCAAACCATTTTATTTTCTACAAACAGATGCACTGGAAATCCATCTGTCTTTTTGGGTCCTGTAACAGATACTATCCTGCTTTCCAGTGTCATTGAATTCTGCTCATGGATGACCCATGCTTCATTTGTACTTGATTTTCATTTAATTTATCCTGGACCTTGTAATAAAGGTCTCTAGTGTTTAGCAAATTACACAGAATTGAAAGCCAGCCACATGAACTATTAATACGCAATGAGACAGTTATTTAGGGCTCATCTCTGCCAAAGTATCAACACATTCAAGAACAGAATAATTTATAGGTCCAATATTTGGCATCAGCTCCCTCTCTACAAAGCAGTTTATCTGCTGGGATGAAGAATTTGTCCAAAAGAGTTCATCAGGTCAGAAATATGTATTTCTGATCAAAATTCCCTGAAATTGATCTTGTCATAAACATTTATTACAGAATAAGCTGACTCTCCAGCCAAAACTGGCATATCAATGCTATATTTGTTTCACACAGCAAACACTGGCTTTTTTGAGTTAACAATATAAATGTATATTTATTAAAAAATATAATTGTTTTATCAAGTTAGGAACCCCATGGCTACATCTAATTTAGTTTATCTTTCAGTAAGTGCAGTGCTTGAAAAACAAAATCATTCTGCAGACATTCTTGGTATTTGCAAGGTTTCTGGCAGGACTTTCTTTCCCAGTCCAATGGACAAAGAGATTGTGAGTATCCAGACACTGCTTTTTTCATTTTTTTTTTGGTGAACATGACTATAACATTTATATGAGTCTGGGATATGTGCTGATCTCCACTGTACACCTTGGGTAATTTTTCTGGCTGAAGCTGATCATAATTTGAGGGGCCAAATGAGTTCATAGAAAAAGACATTCAATGGTTTGCTGATTAAATAGAAATCATATGCACACCAGATTTTTCAGTTCAATCATGTTTCATTTAAATATAAAGATTAGATGGTTTGTTTTATTTTGTTAACGTTTATCAGTTAGGCTATCATACACCTGGGATGACATTCTGAATATATATAAAAACAGTCAATGCATAGAGAAGCTCTTAACTGAAATGAAGGAGTACATTATAAAAGCAAAGTAGTCAGTAGTCAGTGTGAATGAAAGTTAAGTTTCCCACAGCTGTGGAATGAGTTAGAAATTATTCTGGATGGTTCTGAAATTCTATATTTTTATGTTAGGAAAATGCATTTCCCAAAAACTTTTTTGTTTGTTTTGTTTTCCATTTGTGAAAAACTGTTTTAAAAATAGCAAGAGCATCTTAGTTATTCAGTTTTCTAGTTAAAAAAATAAATGTACCAGTGCATCATATGTAGGATAATATGAAAATATGAAAATTAGGTGATGCTTCAAAGAATTCTAGTAGCTTCAGTTTAAATGTGTTACCCCAGATCTGCTTCCATGAAAAATTGGTTTACAGAGAAGTATGAATAGACAAGAATTAAGTTGAATCAAATAGAAGAAAAAATAATGGGGAAAACACTGGGTTGGGGTTCAACTTCTAGAGAGTGTTTAAGCATTAGAGTTCAGGGGTGTGTGCTCTAATTTTTAAATTTTTTTAATAAAAAAAAAAAAATCACTAAATTTCAATGCAAGAGACTGGACAAGGTGGATTTCTAAGATCTCTTAAAATTGTACAACTGGGTCTCTGTTCTTTGAAAAAAAAATTTGAATTTTTTTTTAGTTGATGCTTCCCACAGAACATTTTTTTACTATATTTTAAGTCTTCTGTATCAAAGGTAAATATGGGAGGGGGAGTGTTATTGTTGTCTTGTTTTCTATGGTTTCTGAGACCATGTTTTCTATGGGTTCATTCAGCTGCAGTGATCCTGATTGTGGAACTTGAAGTGTAAGTTCTGTATGAACATAACTCTCAGCAGCACCTCTGATAGTGATTGCTAAAATATGGCTCTGGTTTCAGATAGCTATTCTATTAAATCTTTAGCTTGATACTTCCACTACTTTTGCCACAATATGAAGTAGTCATTTGGGAATAGGACAGATTTAAAGCTTCATGCACAGAACAAGTTTCACCCATGTAAGTCACCAGCTTGAGGAACAATTCTGCAAACCATGCAGTTTTTCAAAATGTCTCAGAGTTTATTCTGGATCATTGAAAATTCTCCCCATATGAACAAAAAACACCAAGCCAAGGAAAGTCTGATAATCTTCTGTCTTAGTTTAAGTCAATTTAAAGAACTCTGGACTGAGTTGCCTCTCTTTATAGGTTCAACCAATTCCTTTCCACCAAAAAGGAAACAAAAACCAAGTAGATGTCAGTGAAAAAAATAACAGTTTACTGTTATAAGGAACAGCAACAGTCAAGAGATAACCACCAGATACAAAACTGCTGAATCTGGCAGACTCCTCAGAACAGAGAGACCCAAAACCACCAGGCACATTCCCTGCCAGGATGGCACTCCTCAGCCAAGGGTGTGGGCCAAAGGACAAGGGCAGAGAAGATGTCAGTCTTTCCCCCTGCTCTGCCATCTTCCCAGCTGGAGCTCCAGCTGGTATGCTCCAGGTCAAGGAGAATTCCCCAGTGGCTGGGCTGGGGAACTCCAGTGCTCTCTCCTGGAGTGGGGGCTGATGGCAAGTCAGAGTGGGGGTGCAAGCAGCTCAAACCTGAGAACTGCAGTGAGATGAAACCAACAAAAAAATAACCCTTAAAGGAAAAGCACTGCCTTGGCCCTACAGCAAGAAACCAAGAGCCAAACAATATGACCAGAGAGCTCTGCCTAAGCAAAGACCAAGAGCCCAGCAAGGTAAAAAGCTCACGACAGAGCTTCAAAGCTTAGCCTTTGGGTTAGCCTCAAAGCTTTGCCTTGAGGGAGGTGGGTACCACCCCACTCCCTTTACCAGCGTCCTAAAGAGACTATAACAATTTTGAGCACACACAGATATGGAATGCAATGGCATTTTGGGTTACCCATGACACCTTACCTGTCTGCACAGGGTCTTTAACTGTAGGCCTATCTCAAAAGTTTTCATACTTCATTAATTATTGGGTCTTAATATGACAAAAGTTTTTGTTCCTTTACTACCTATTTCATTTTTTTTTAATGAGAAGCTGTGAAATGCCTAATAGTGATGACTTTTGAAAGCCACTAATATTAAGCAGTAGTTGCATATTAAGCAACTATTAAGTACATTAATTAACATCTCATTGAGAAGAAGGATCAGCATTACTCTGACATCACAAACAATATTGTTAGAACAGACACATAAATATTTAGCTCACACTCCAAGACTCCACAGAGTTTTGTACCAATGATTCATGGCTTAGCAGTTTTAGGGACTATAATATAATTTTAAAAGTAATTCTGGTTCTTTCTGAATATTTCATCAAATACTTGTTTGGTATTTTCCCTCCATTTATCAGAAAACTTACTCCATTATGTTTACAGAGGTTGGCAGAGGTGGGTTAAATCTATTTTTAAGCAAAAAAGCTACCTCCTGGGCTTTCTTTCTAGAAGTGTTTTATCCTGTGATTTCTAGTCTTAACTAGCATGTTGTACAGCCACCTAGGAAGGATAAAATCTGGAAGGATCTGTGAAAAAAAAACTGTGCTGGAAATTCAGTTTTTCCTGTAATCAAAACCACCATATTGTGCATCCTATGTAGAAATGACAGAACTCTTAAAATAGGTCGTGGTGGAAAGGCACAGCAAAGATGTTTGTTAGGGTGTCACAGGTCGTGTATTGAGGATGATACAAGCAACCATAGTGGAGCATAGACAGTAGAACAGAAATCCAATACTGATTACTCTGCTGGGTAGAGCTTCACATGCATTTCATACCAAAATGTTATTCACTGAGGAGTAAATGTTTCTGTGTTTTGATAAATTCAAAGAGGATGCTTTGTTTTACTGTACCAGTATTTCTGGTTTGGCAATATAGAAAAGATTACATGGATATTTCACTTTCACAGTGAGACATGAGATGGGAAGAGGTGGTTTAAACGGATGCATGGTGACATGGATAAAGAACTGGTCTGAGATAACTCATTTGACACACAACTGGATTGTCAAAATATGGTGATCTGTGGCTCAGTTGCAAGGTAGTCTCTAATGTAGTAACAGGTCAGAATAGAGCCTGGAAGAAGCAAACATTCTCCTTGTAATTTGATGTTTACGTTTTAAATTGCTGGTGCTGGGGACAAAGGACAGCAGTGAGAACTTTGTCCAAAAGAGAAAGCTATGGAATTACACACACTGTTAGTGACTGGAAATGGCAGCAGGAAAAGGATACAAAAAGCCAGAGAACATCAAGATAAATTATACTTAAATGAATAGTTCTGCAAGCAATGAGATGAAAATACTGCTCTAAAACTAGAGACCTGAAACTCTTCCAGCAATTAAGTACAGTAAGTACACAGGCCATGTCAGGTAGATTTCAAAACAGGCACCAAAAATCACGGCTTTAGATTTTTAACATTTCTAGAGGTAAAACCATGGGAAAAGTCCTGAGCCTGGTTCTATTCCTGTGAAGTGGAATTTACGCAGTTGGATACTGCAGGGTGCCTACTTTCCCTGAGGAAGTCGTGTAGCCTGCATTGTGGGGCAGGTGGATACTGGGAAACAGAAACAAACTCATCTTGACATCTTTCTATGGTCTGCCTTCCTAAGATGCAGCAAGACTGAAAAGAAGTTGTGGACTGTGCCTCCAACCATCAGTGTTGCTGCATTGCATTTCTGTGGAAAAGTTCTCCACTGACAAGTACCTCTGCTCCCAAGGGTTTCCTTTGCCAGACCCTGCTGTTTGCTTTAAATACCGGGCTCAGGTTTTCTTTTCTGATGCAAAACACTGCAAATAGATCAGAGGGATAGTTCTCAGAGGGAAGAAAACCCAACCTGAAGTTACAAAGGAGGAGCCTACAGATAATGCAAAGGGAATATAAGACTTGTATACCTCCAGCCACTACCATGTTGTATGTATATATTTAATTTCACAGTTCTCCTGTCCTATGATATGAGAAGCTCTGATATTCATGGGTAAATGTAATTTACATTCTACAATTAATTTCTATGTTGCGATCTTAGGATGCCATTTCCATTTTCTCTGGTTCCCAGCTTGAGGAAAAGAAAGTGTTTCAGAATCTCTTTTCCTTCTTCCATATTGCTCTTCCTTTGCTGCCATTTAGTTTTAGACTTTACTGGTTTTGCAGGTGATCTCATAATATTTGTCTAGAAGTCTTTAAATGGTTTTGTTTTTAACCTATCTAGCAAAATTTTAGCATTAGTGCTTTTCCAGACAGAGAGCACAGACACAGTCTACTTGCGTCAGTTACATTTTTAAATCTTCCATGTGAAGGGAAGCAATCAATTTTGTTTGTTTGTTTTACTCTGCAGAATATTTTAATCACCTGGCAGCCTGTGGAAATGAATTCTTTCTCTGTCATGTAAACTGATATACAGCTGCATGAAAGATTTTTACTGGGCCATCATGCACCTCATGCATCCTCTGATGCCTGTCCTTAAGGTGCTCAACCTTGCTACTTGAGTAAGCCCTTTTATGTTTTCAAGAGATGAGGAGAAAATATGGGCTCTTTTACTCAGTGGGGATTGACCATTTATCAAATAGCCAATGAGACTATTCAGAGAAAGCAAAAGAAATAAATACCTAACTGTAGTGAAGCTTTGCATGTGTCCTACTTGGTTTTTGTTTGTTTTGACAAATGAGATGGGTTACATGTCGTATTTCATGTTATTTTACATTGCTGAACTCCTTGGAACATTCAAAGCTCTCTTCATTATATATTGCTAGTGAATATAAAAACAAAGGAAATATTTCCTGGCCATTTATAGAAATTCTTGTAAAAGATTAAAATGAAAGAGCAATAGTCTCTTGGTGCATTTAAAAATTAATATGTAAATAAATTTCAGTGTCCTGTTTGTTCTTTGTGTCTCCACTGGGTCTGTCTTTGCTCCAGAAATTTTCAGACCATTTTGGAAGGTTACCAGCTCACACATAAACACATTCACCTTACAGACTGAAGTGGAGAAGGCTTAAATCAAGACCTAATCTTTCCAGTGCAGCAAATATGAATTTAAATAAAAGTAGCTTTCAAACAGCACAGAGGACTAAAGAAATGAGGACTAAAGAACCAATAGAATTATGAATCTGTAATAATACATATTTTTATATGCAAATGACCACTTTATAAAGAAAAATATTGCCTGGAAGTCAAATAGTGCAATAATGAGGAAGGAAGTGGTGATACAGGCATTTATACTGCATAAAGACAGGCAAGGGAGAAAAAATTTAAATAACGAGAGGTCCCCGCCTATTAATTTAAGAATATTTCTGCTGAGTTTAGCAATACTTAAGTCCTGGTGCTCAATGCACAGAAATCTTCTGTTCATTTAATTAAAAAATGTCAGTGCTTTATGTCTTTCTGGATTGTTGCACTAATGTTCTTCAAATGTGTGCTGTGAAGACCACACATGCAACAGATGTAGTTTGGACTGTCTGCTGAGAATGCTCACCCAAGTGTGTGTTTCTGTGTAGCTGCTCACACAAAAAGTCCATCCATCTATCCTTATCAGATGGTTTAAAACAATTATTAATAGTCATGGATTATCAATGAGATAAAAAATACTATTAAATATATGGTTGGTATAGTTATTTGTAAGTGTTTTATTAACCATGAGAAAAATGTTGCCATTCCCCATGATTCTTCAGGCACCCTCATGCACCCTTCATGAGTCTCTCTAATAAGATGGCTTAGCATCACCCTCCTGCCAAACCAACACTCACAGCAAAATTGAGAACCTGAAACGAGCTTTGCTTAGGCACATGGATTTCTCTGTATCAGATTTATACATGGTAGAGATCTGCAGAAAAGAAATTTAAAGACTCTCAAATTGTTAGGAAGAAACTTGTTGGGCTCCTTCCTAGTGCTCCAAGTAGGTAATAGGGCAGAATTGGAAACTGAGTGTCTGACAGCTTGCCTTATTTATTTAATATATGATGGTTGGCTTTGTATAACCAGTCTGAAAAACAAACAAACAAAAAGAACTTGCCACTCTTTTGTTCTGTTATTTGTCTCAATAAAAACTTCTGGGCAAAGTAGGAGCTTGCTCTTTGGACTAACAGCACTCTAGGGTTTAAGTTAGGCTGAAGGGTTCTATAGACATCAGCTTCAGATTTCCCTAGCTTGTTGGTTCTGTCTTGTTTTGTGGTTCTCTGGGCTTTTAAAAGCAGAACTATGAAAAATGCTGTCTTTCTCCAAACTCTCAAGTTGTTTTCCACGGCATGTGAGCTAGGCTTTCCTGGGATTTTTACTGTTGATTGGCATAAGTCTCTTTTGTCTGCAGTGAGCTGCTAATGAACCAGCAAGGGATTAGAAGGAAAAGTCTGGAGAACATCCACATGCTGCATCAGCTGAACTGGAGCAACTCTTCTGTCATTCTCTTTATTTTAAGGCTACAGATACGTTTCCTAATCATATTTGTGATAAAGTCAACTTAATGCAATGTTCACAGCTAAAGTCTGCAGAAAGCCTGACAGTTTTCCAATAATCTGTAGCAAAAAAGGTAGCAAAGCACAGAATTTATTTCTAATTATTAATGATATTTCTAATTATTTAAGATGTGTCTTCTCCCTTTGCTATCTGGATGAAAATTTTACTACATTTTCTCATTAATTTCTCACCCCCTTTCCATAGCTGTGACTTCAAAAATGTCAGCATCCACATGCAGTTATAATAATATTTCAGAATATTAAGGAGCTGTATTAAATCCAGAAACATTTCTTATGAATAAGGTCTAGTTTATGAATAAGTAAGGGTAAAATGACTACTTGGGTGTATTAACAGTTCAATATTCTCTAAAAGTCAACAGTGAGTAGGTATGGCAGTAGTATTTTAAGACTGGCCTTGAAGGTAACAGCAGAAATTTTGCATGTGATGAAGTGGATCCACTAGAAATGCAAAGGGAAGACTGAAATTGTTGGAGTGGTAAGCAAGAAAGATGAATTTTGTGGCAGTATCCAAAGGATAAAGAGGAGCAAGGCAGCTCTGGACAAAGACAGAAAAGAGGAGGTCACAATAGCTGAGAAGCAAACCCATGAAGCCTGCATTAAAGATTTAGTTGCTGGGCATGGAAGAAACACTGAATCTTAGAGCTGTTGCTCTGAAGGCATTAAATATACATGAGATTTTTAAGCTGAAAGGGAGGAATGAGTAAGAGGTGATACCCAGGTTAAAAGACTGCAGGACTGACATGTCTAGGAATGTTCCAATGAAACCATTTGTGTCATGGGTGTTAACTCCCACACTCATGCCTTGGCAGAATAACACCATCTCTGAAATGCACTGCAGGTGTGGGTCATGTGTACCAACAGGCCTGATGAACCATGCTGGAATAAGCTGCTGGAGGCCTGCTGCCACCTGTGCAGACATCCCACAGCTGTATGTGGCACTGAGCTCCTTGTGGCCCTGGGTTATTCAGAGAAATCAAATCAAGTTTCATAAAGCACCATCGCTTGACATGCTGGGACTATCGCAAAAATCAAAATTAAGCTGCCCATATTAGTTCTTCATTGTTGAAGATGCATAAGAGTTTTACAAATGACAATTGGTAACTCTCCTGTCATTCTATGTGACTTTGAAAGTCTAGGAATTTTTCTGTAGTTTGGAAAATGATCAGTATGTTCCCTCAAGTGCAAACACTTGAAAAACATTCCTTGTTAATAAAGAAGTAGCACAAACAAATCACAAGAAACAGTTGAACTGCAGCTGTGGAATTACAATAGCCAAATATTTTCCATCTTCAGTTTCCACAGACAGCTTTAAAATACAGTTGTCTGACATTTTTAAGGCATTGAAAATTTTGAAGATTTTTTTTTATTTTTAATGAGGTTTAAACCCCTGTAGCAAAGATGGAGTTATCAGAACGTATGTGATGAGAAAATTTCTGGCTTCTAATGACATTGTTCATGGTCACAGTAAGTGTCACAGTTTCCAGAAATATACACTACCAGATTCAGGGAGCCATATTTTCACTGCATGGAAAAGGATAAACTTGAAACATAATTCCATATTAAGGGCTCCAGAAAACCCACATAATATTTAGAAGGTTATAAAGAATAAGTGATATATTGAAAGATTTTGTGCTGCTTCTGACATTTATAGCAACCCAAAACTGGAGTGATGTTATGATATTATCCAGATCTTCTGGTGTACTTTTCAGCTGGAACTACATCATGTAAAGATGTTTTCTGTTAGTCTTTGAAAAGCCTGCTTATGAGTAATTGCTGTGCATAATTTTTTCTATTTCAATCAGTCCTGTAAAAGCACAGGATTTATGTATTGCCATCTAACTATGCACCCAGTGTGAAGAGACAGAACTTCTGCTTCATGGCTACCTCATGCCCTGCCCTGCTCACACCATGGGAGACAATTTGCATGAGATACAACCTCCATGCCAGCCCCTGGAATGATTGCTGCCTGCTGCCATGGGTCTGAGCTGCTGCTTTAGGGGCAGATCAGTAACTATGGCTTTCTGTGTGGGACAGGGAAGCATCTTCTGACATGATATAAGCATCGCCAAGACTCAACTGTGGCAGCTCCTTGCATTGTGACAGCTGAAAAACATTGGACACAGTTCAGGATGTAAACTTAGATAAGAGTTGTGAAAAGGTAGAAATAAGGCACTTTGATGTCAGAATGCTATGATTTTTTTTTTTTACCTCTGTTTAATCTGGGAAAACTACAGAAGTCATGCTGGCTTAATGCCTATAGGGGAAGTTGCATTGTTGGCCCTTAGAGTTAACAACTAGAGTGGCTGAATGCATCATAGCATTTTGTCACTTTTTTCAGATTCATTAAATAATTACTAAGAAAAAGTGTTAAATTAAAAGAGACAAGTTTGCTCCTTTTTTTCTGGTTTTCTCAGTGATTTGATGAGCTGGAAGATTTACTAAGTTTTATTTATTTAATTCTTAAAAATAATGTCTTAGTTCATTCTCTTAATTTATATTGCTAGTAGTAAATTTAAGAGTGAGAAAAAGGGAGACTGCAGTGTAATAACAGCTAGCTGCTAAGATAATAAATTATTTGAATTTATCATACATTAAGATTTTTTGGTCCATTTTCTTTGGAAAGAAAGAGCATGTTTTCCCCTTTTAGGATCAAAAACCTATGATCTTTTAAATACATGGAATACATATTTTAATGATTCTATTGTATGTTGGAATATTTATTCAAAGCTATTCTTATTAAAAATAGGCAAAAATATTATCAATCTTTATAATAAGTTGGAGGGACATTGCTTATAAAGCAATCATTGGACTGCTCTTGCTTTACATAATGATTTTTACTGTTAAAGTATTATTTAAGTCTTTTCTGTTAAAAATCAAGAAATTGTGTCCTCTATCACAGGTTTTGTTCTCAGACCTCATATGTGGCATGGGAGACCCACTGGTATTGCATTTTATTTTTCTCTTGCAGTGCATTGACTTCTGCACCCAGCTCTGCCAACTAACTCTATCATTAACTTTCCCCCACTAATGATAGCCTTTCCCAAATCTGGTATTGCACATGTGCAGCCCCCACTGCTTTATCCAAGGCCATCAAGTTTAGCTCTGATCACTAATCTTTTATGTTTTAAACAAAATCCAATGGATTTTGATTTCTGCAGGCCAGATTCCCATAAACTATTTTGAAAGGTGGTGAGGAATATCAGAGGTTAGTCTCTGTCCTCCTGGAAGCCATGCTGAAAATCTGGGAGTGGCTTACCAGCATGCAAATGAACATAAGACTGTAAGAAAATGAAGTGTAAGGAAGAATTATAACCATTACTGGGACTCCATCTGTAGACCACCTCATCATTTTCAGTCTAAATGGATTGGTTCTTTTTTTAACATTAACATTTCATGATATATGGCATTAAGCAATAGCAGTTAAGATTAATGGTATCGAGGATCTTAGTCATGGTAAAGTAAATGGAGTCATTGTGTTGTGGTTTACAGCTCCATCACAAGATGAGAAGTGACTATTTAGATATGTTCCTAGCTGAAAATATAACCAATGACTCCAATTTAATATATTTATTCTCACAGAAAAATATAATGCTGCAAAATGCTTCGATGAAAAGGAGACAGCATTTATAATACTTTAAGACTGAAACCTTTGATTTGCAGTTACACATAAGTAAAACAAGCCTTCATGCTCTTCTGTATAAAAAACCTATACAGCGTGTAATTTATGACTTAATATCTTTCCTCCTATTCCTATTTCCTGCATTCCTACTAGAACACTAATTCTACAATACATTGAAGCTTTTGTAGTTAGGCAAGAGAAAAAAAATAGGATGTCAATACTTTGAATTGTTAGCTTTATTCTTCCTGTCATGTTTAGATAGAACTGTATAAGTAAATGAAGATCACTTTTTTTTTGGTCTTCATGGAGAGCCAAAAATAAAACAATACACCACATCACTGTGTTTGGCAAGGTACTTGGAGAGACAAATAACATCAAGCAGTTTGTAACCCTACCTGTCATTGAGTCAGGTCCATTTTTAAGCAGGTAAGAAGGTGAAGGTGAGAGACAGATCTGTGCTGTTTGTATTCCTACAGGAGAAATATTGTAACGTTTTATAAAAACCTTTTGTTTCTCTCAAAAGCAATGACTTAATGAGTGAAGATGTATTAAACATTAGATTACCTATAGTCATATCCAAAAGGAGGAAAAAAGGCATTATCATGGTTAGTTCACAGCACTTGAGAAACAGAAGTTTAGTCACAGCTTTCTTGCAAAACTTGCCTTCCCTGGAGATTATCATTCTTACTGTGCTTTGGCATCTACCTGTAAAACTAATTCTTCATTTCTCTTCTGTTTCTTGGAAGAAGAGTCATAATTTGCCATAGGTTCAGTAGACCTACACCTCTGGGAAACACTCCTCAGTTTGCTGATACCTGAGGAGGCAGATCCCTGACATGTTTGTTTGTCTAGTCACTGCCAGCCATGGAGTCCCAGTCTGCAGGCAATGGCAGCTGCCAGCTTTGCAGCACTGCCACCACAAGCTCTGCTTTCCACTTTTTTGCTTTCAGCCCTGAGTAAGTGGAACTGCCACAAAAGTACCTTTTAAAAAGTCCTTTTAAAAGTGTTTTCATTTTTAAATTTTCAGCAGACCAGTATTACCAAAAGCTATTAATAAAAAGGAGTGTGTCCTTTCAGGTGATGAAGTTGCACATACCCAAACACAAGCAGTTTCCCTTTGGGTGAAGGCATACAAGATTGCAGATGTTGTTTTCCTGATGCTGATAACCTATTTTAGTTCCACATTGAAGGAAAGCTGGACCTACTTTCCTTACAGCCATTGATAAAATGACTTACAGGGAGAAGATATTTAGCCTTGTTTGGAACAAAGATTGAATGAGAGAAAAAAAAAAAAAAGAACATAAGGAGAAAGTTTTCAGCAAGTAAAAGCAAAGATTCCCAATGAAAATCTGCCTGCAGAACTGAGATATTTAGGATGGAGTGTTGAAACATAGATTTTCTGACAGAAAAAGTTTAACCAGCTTCAGTGAGCCCAATCCTGAGTAAAAATCATAGAATAGTGACACGTGAACATTATGCTGTAAGGCTTTATCTAATCACTGTACAAAAAAAGGTACCTATAGTCTATCTGTTAGTGCCATTACTCTCAGTTCATTCCACTGTTTTCAGTAATGACAACACCCATTATAATGCAAGTATACCCAGGGGACTTAGAATTTTCTGCCAGTTCTCACAAAACATAATGATTTTTTTTTTAATCTTATCTAAGGAAAGAAAGAAAACTGAGCCCTTGGCAGTAATTTATTTCAACCATGAGGGGGACAGTGCTCTACCAGACAGGATTAAATTAGTTGCAATTGTTCCCCTGCTCATTTTTTACTGCAATAGAGGTGCTGTTTTTCTATTGTAAATGTCTTCTTAGATGCTAAATTTTTAAGGGATTTAAGGAGTAAATCCTTAATTATGAATACACTGTATGTGACAATGCCAGTCCTGCAGTGTTGCAGGTAGGCCAGTTAGTGGTTAAAGATACCAGTTCAGTCTTGAGGTCAGCATTCCTGTATTTCACCGGGAACGTTTTCCATGGAAAGGACTTTGTTTAGAAAATATTGCTGAAGTGAGAAACAATAAAAAAATGAGCTTGCTTCTCCTTTTTCTTGCCCCATCCCTGGAAATGTCCACAGCCAGGTTGGATGGAGCTTTGAACAATCTAGTCTGGTGGTAGGTGTTCCCTTGCTTGTGGTGAGGGGAACTGGAACTAGGTGATCTTTAAGGTCCCTTCCAAACCAAACCATTCTATGGTTCAGACTATGATTCTTTGTTTGTCTTTTCAATTCTTGTTTTCCAAATTAGCCCACAGAATAAGCCTTAAAGAATCTGAGACAGCTTTTTTTTTTTTTTTTGCCTATAATTACAACTCCCCCCAGCAAATCAACAAAAAAAGGATTCCTAGCTTGCTGTTACATATACAATGTTGTGTATTACTTGCCACATGCAACAGGTGGAATGTTATCGTACCGAGGCAGCTGATTTACCGGGAGTAACTAGCGGAGAACTTGGCAAGTGCCGCACCGACACATCCTCCGGCTGGAGCCAGCCACAGCTGGGAGCGGCGATGGGACTCGTGCCCAGCTGCCCGTCCCGCCCCTTGCAGGGCCAGCGGTGCCGCCCCGAGCCCCTCCAGCGCCGGGGCAGCTCCGCGGGGCTGTGCCCGCGTCCGGGGCTCTGTCCGGGGCTGTGCCCGGGGCTGTGCCCGGGGCTGTGCCCGTGTCCGGGGCTGTGTCCGGGGCTGTGCCCGCGTCCGGGGCTCTGTCCGGGGCTCTGTCCGGGGCTGTGCCCGGGGCTGTGCCCGCGTCCGGGGCTGTGCCCGGGGCTGTGCCCGTGTCCGGGGCTCTGTCCGGGGCTGTGCCCGTGTCAGTGCCCGGGGCTGTGCCCATGCCATTGTCCGGGACTGTGCCCAGGGCTGTGCCCGTACCCGGGGCTGTGTCCGTGACCGTGTCAGTGTCCGGGGCTGTGCCCGTGCCCGTGTCCTTGCCGCTGTCCGTGTCCGTATCCGTGCCCGGCGCTCCCCGCGTTGCCGCGGCAACGTCTCCGCGCCCGCCGCTGGCTCCGCCGCCAGCCCGGGAGCGGCTCCCCCCGCCGGCAGCGCCGGCCTCTGCCGGGGCCCTATCCCGGGCGTGTCCCTATCCCGGGTGTGTCCCTATCCCGGGTGTGTCCCGCCGGCCGGCCCCCGCTGCCCGCATGGCCGTGCCGAGCCGGGCCGTGCCGAGCCGGGCAGTGCCGGCGGGCCGGAGCTGAGCCGCCGCCGCCTCTCCTGGCCTCCGCTGGGGTAGCCGGGATGCGCTCCCTGGCGCTCCCCTCCCACTCGCCCCCTTCCCTCGCAGGAGCCTTCCGCGCCTAGTTTAATGGCTTTGCAAAGAAAGCCGGGCAGAAGAACACTTTCCTCGGTGGCGGTGGTCAGACCATGACCTAACTCACCATGAACTTGGAAGGGCTTGAAATGATAGCGGTGTTGATCGTGATTGTGCTCTTTGTAAAAGTGTTGGAACAGTTTGGGCTGATTGAAGCAGGTTTAGAAGGTAAGGGAGTGCTTTTCAGTGGCTCGTCATTTTTCTGTTCTGGTTATTCTCTTGCAGCGAGGCACCTGTGAACTGATGTAAGGCACTACCGAATCACCTCGAGAGTGATGTGCACATCAGTGGCTGTCTGTTGTGGATGTTGGTTGTGGTGGTTTAAAATTTTGTAGGAGAAATAAACTGGTGTCCAGGAAACTGCCAGTATAAACTTAGGGGTTAAAGTCTGAATCTCTTATTCCTGTTTTAAATCTGTGCACTTAAAGTAGTGGAGGGTAAAGCAGATTTTAGTATGATTACAGGCAATCATGTTGCCTTCAAACTGTCTTGTAATCAAAATTGTTTTGTAATGTATTCACATTAACAACATCTCTACTAGAATTGTTATAAGATCAAGATGCATATTTTATAGCATTTAAAAACCTGTTGAATGTTTAATTTACTGCTAATATTTTAAACTGTGCTTGAGGAAGAAATACAATCCTCAGATTCAAACTAAGCAACTTGAGCATTCACTAAGGGCAATCATGTGCAAATTTTATTGTTTGATACTTTGTTTTTCTTAGGCAGATCCCCTCCTCTATTAGCAATATTGCTTCTTTATAAAACAGTAAAAATTAAAACCAAGAAGACTACTTGATTCTACATGTGCTTTTTACATGTGGAATAGTGGAATATTTATTTTTTTTTACCTTATTTCTAAGACAGCTGTTATTCCTACCATATAAAGAGTTAGACCAAAAAACCACCGCTTGCAGCATGGTTGATAATGTAATGACAATCATTACATCCCACTGTTCTATTAGTTTACAGTCTGAAGTGGTCTGTTTCTCAACTGCTGAAAGAATTTTGTATTCTCAAATCTTCCTGTAAGCTGGCAATTGAATACAGTGTACATACTTACACCTGTGAAAAGGACAACTTTTTTTTTGACTAATTATGGTTTCGTATCAAAAAATATGGTTTAAGGAAATAAGCAAAATTTTCCTCTATGAAAACATCTAAAGCAGTCCTGTTTATGTAACCCTTTCAAGAAACACAGTCTTCCTTTCAAGTGATTTTAAATAAGGAAGTTACATCTGGTTCTCTCTCTGTGTTGCTGTCTTGCATGGACTTGCTAGAATCTTGTCACAGAATCTTAAAGCCCTGCAGAGATCAAATGCAATTTTATAAAGATTTTATGTTTGTGTTCAAGTACATTATATCCAGTTTAAATAACAACACAGAGATTGCCTTAAATGCATGGACTTTTTATTTTCTTTTTTTTTCCTGAGTTCAGTTTATATATAAATACTAATTAACATGATAAATGTTATCATAAAAGTTATTTTCAGCATTAGAGGCTGCAAAGACTGAGGGGGGGAGGAGGGGGGAAGAGATCTATATTTACATTTTAGGTTGTTGGGCATGCTTGGGTGTGCTCTGTCGAGTCTGATTGCCACATCTGTTTGGGTTCCCTCATAAAATACATAATATGATTGTTGTCTCTACTTGTTGCTGTGGCTGGAGAAGCTGATAATAGAAAAACAATTCAAATATAGTGAAGATGTCTGAAGGTGGTTATATTATTTCTGTAAGAAAAATTTCTGTTTTTCCTGCCTCACTGGCCAGAAGTCTGGGAGTCTGTGTATGAACAGAGTCTGAAAGTTTCTTCCTGCCTAGTGCAGGACAGGTTTCCAGCATGCCAGCTAGAGGAAACCACTGGAAGACCTATATGCCCTATTCCTCTGTGATGTTCTACTTCTGTGAATGACATAGAAGGCAGGTTACATGAGAATCAAGTAACAGATATAAATAATGGTGTGTGTTAGTGGGCGTTAGCTAAATTTCATAGACTGAAGATTTTTTTTTCTCTTAGTTCAGGACCAGTGCAGATTTCTTCCCCATTTTTTTCCTTAAACTTGTGATTTAAAGATCTGAACTTATTACAATAGGAAAAAAGGAAGATTTTTACACTTTTACTAGAGAATTGAAGAACTTTTCAATATGTTAATAAGCATCAAGGCCATTAATTTCCACTCTTGAAGGGAAAATATATACATTGTAAAATTGTGCAAATATTAGAGAAGTTTTTTAATAGAATGCAAAAAAAAACAAGTACAGTCAGACTATCCATGTGCTTTTCTGGAAACCAGTGAGGAAATTGGTCTCAGCTTTCTGAAAATGTTGGGTTTTATAAAGACGTTTGTAGTTTTCTGAGTTTGGGTAGGTTATATCCCTTCTTTCTTTTTCACAGAGGTTAATATGTCCCAACAAAACCTTTTTTTTTTTTTTCCCCACAATTTAATAGTTTGCAGTATATCAAACACATCCTGTACATACCTGGAGTTCAGAGTCAGAAATAATCTCTAACACAGTGCATCCAATACAGGATGCTAAAACTCATTCTGAAGCTTTGGTAGAGACTGAGGTTTGAGAGTCCTGTTGTATCCCTATCATGGTAACAAAAGCCTGAAGATTACTGGATTGTCATGATTCTGAACTTTGTGAAATTTTGTAAATTTAGAAGAATCAGATGTAATGATGTAAATCAAGAGCACTCTTATTGACTGTCATAATAACTAGTGCAAGAAATAGTCTGCTTCCTTCAGACTCTTCAATGCAAATGATGTTTATCATAATGCTAGTATGCAATAATTTTCATCTTTTTGAAAATAATGAGGTATTTTCAGAGTATATATTTTACATACTTCCTTATATTTCTGCTGCAGTCCCTCAGATAACAGCATGCTTTCTGTGGTTTTGTCCAATTGCCTTCAACTGCTGAGTGATTCTGTTGTTGTAGAAGAAGTATTTTCAAATAGATGTTTTTAATATTGTATGACAGCTCTAAAAGTGATAAGTAGCAGAACAGATTTATACACTTCAGTAGGTTGTGGGTTCCAGAGACTTTATCTTTCAGTTAAATATTATTTTATGATGCATTGCACTCACTTAGATTGCAGTATGCTTTCTGTGGTTTTGCCCAGTTGCCTTTAACTGCTGAGTGGCTTTACTGTTGTTATAGAAGTATTTTCAAATAGTTGTTTTGAATATTTTATGACAGCTCCTAAAGTGATGAGGAGCAGAATAGATTTATTCACTGTCATGGGCTGTGGATTGCATAGGCTTTGTCCCTAGGTTAAATGTTTAACTCTTCATGAATTAGGTTATGTTCTTCTTGATAAGCTTTATTGCTTTTTTAAAACAGTAATTTATTAGGTGTAAAGGGTGATGCATTGATACCTAATCAGGAATTCCTAGATACACCTTAGTATCAATTTAAAATTATTTTTTCTTGTAAGGCATGTTTTTCCTAAAGTCATTCATAACTAGAGTCAGGTACAAGAACTGAGTAGCTATATGTACAAGAGGTTACCATCTTGAGATTATGCCATAGTCAGGATGTTGATTTATAGGATTTCAGTATATTTTAGTACTTTTCTGAGAGGTACTTTGTGATCTTCATGTATAAGGATCATATGAACTTGGAGAAGAAATGGAAGAGGTTTTCTTTGTATCTTCCTTCTGTCAGTTTCTCTGGGTAAAGTGTTAGGGACAGAGAGGTTGAGGCATCACGAAGTCAGCCCATTCCTAAGTTAAAATGGCTTTGTCCTAAAGTCTCTTGGAAAACCTGGATTGCTTTTCAAAACCTAAATCACTTATTAATGAAATAAACAGAAAAATAGACCCCTCTTCATCAAGGTATGCATTGAAACCTACGCCATTAGGAATAAGGTTCAGAGAAGAAATCTAAATTAGATGACTGATCAAAAATACTTATATAGGAGTACCTTGCTTTTTAGGAAATTCTCTAACTGCAGTTAGAATATCTAATAGAAAAGAATGGTATGGAAGTAGCCATATATATTGCTGTAAAAATGGGTTCCATATCTCTGTTATTGGTATCTATCTAAAATCCTTGTTTAGGAGTCCTGAGAGTGGCAGCAGTAGAACTTTGCAACTAAAATTGTAATAATCGAGCTAAATTACTGAAACACTTGATTCCTCCAAAATATCAAAGCAGCTTCTAATCCCATTTTAGTAATCTTGGCTCTTAACAACTTCCCATTCATCAGCTGGAAAAAAGAGCAAAACCACAGACACATAGGTAGTTGCTTGTGATATTTATAACAATTTTTGAGAAGGACAGTATATGACTGGAAATGAAGTGGGAGTTACTTGTGGTTGCTCTCAAATTACAGCAGCCTCTGGAGCGGTTTTGCCATCTAGGATATGATCTGCTGGGAATATCAGCATTTCCACAGTGATGTCCCTCCTCACAGTGTTCCTCATGGATGGAAAGGGAGTAAAGGAGTACCTGAGAATCACAGAATGGTTGGGTTGGAAGGGGTCTCTGGAGATCATCTTGTCCAAGCCCCTGCTAAAGCAGGTTCACATGGAGCACGTTGCATGGGGTCATATCCAGGCAGGCTTTGACCACTTCCAGTGAAGGAGACTCCATGAACTCTCTGAGCAGCTTGTTGCAATGCTCTGTCAAGATTTTCCTTGATATTTATTTCAGAAGATTCATAATGACTAGCATTTTATCCAACAAATAACATGCAATAAACATAGGGGCTTTTGTACCCTTTTTCTTTTCTTAAATTGGTCTGGATGTCAAAGAGAGTTATGCACAGGATTGTGAAGTGTGGAAGCAAACATGGACCAATGTGAAATTATTAGGCAGAGCTGACAGTGGGAAAAAGACAAAAATATTATAGAAATTTTAATATTAATAATTTCAGGCATTTCTTAGGAGTAATCTATTCGATTAAGTCTTCATAAATTACAAGATAAATTGAATCAAAACAGTTGTTGGAACAACTCCTCATATGTGGATGAATGAGCAGTAGATAGAAATCTTTAACACAGAACTCCAGTGAATTTTTTCTTGATTGAATATGTAGCTCAAACAGCACTAGCAAGTCATTTGTAGACAGCAGCATGTACTCAGCAGTTTGCTTGGAATTATGTACATGTGAGCCTCTGACCAAGTTGTGCATCTGCATGACTGGTCAGCAAGCCCCTACTGGGCAGAATGAATAAGAGAAAAGCTCTTCCCATTTTTCATACTAGAAGCTTCAACTTCAACTGTATACAGTCTTAGAAAAATGAGAAATAGTCAGTTAAGGAAAGCAACTTGCTAGCCGTGAGAATTTGTAATAGGTGCCTTCAGCTGTTGGATGCCTGCTTCAAGCAGTCTGTCATGTCTGACTCATCTTCTGAAGGCTTCTGGTCCATTGTTGCTGAAAAACCTGGCGTTCCCAGGTCAGCTGAAGAGTGTTTGTTCTCAACACTGTCACACTCAATAATAATGTGAGTGTCTAGTGCTCACATCTACACAGACCAAAGCAGATAAATAATGTAATTGAAAGGATGCCAAAGAAATAGATGGATGGAGTCCTACACTCTGAGTTATCAATACAATGCTTTTTTGCAAACTTAGTATTTTATAATTAACATTTAAAAAAAGTCCCGTTTCCTATGGGAGTTTAAATGCATCAATTCATTTGGTTATTTCCCTTTTTTCAATACATTCACTCTTACTCTCACATTTATAAGTAATGTAGACACTATACCACAGAAGAAAAGTGAGTTTTTAACTAAAGCTTCTCTCTTTATTGCACAGTTGCAACATTTTGACCATCTAATGCATTTTCCTACAGAATTCCTAATTTTTTATTGTATGTTTCTGGCTGGTTTTACCTTCAGTAATCTTCACTCAAAATATTCCCGAGCTTTAGAATGTCAGTCTTTTTTGCATACAAATAATTGTACATCTTAAGGTTTAGAGAAGTTTTTGTGTTTTAACCATTGTTTTTTTATTATTTTTTATAGGAGAGTCCTTCCTTTAGTTATGTGACCTATTTCTCTGGTGATTAATTGTTCAGCACCTGATAAAAAGTTCAGTTCAGCCAGACTGAATGCTGCTTAGATCTAATGAGGCAGATGATTTAATCTGACACAGCAACTCTGTTTTTTCCTTTCTGCAGTCATTTTTCCCAGAGGTATCTCTAGAGGTATGTGGTTCTCTAGGCATGTTTTCTTTATTGGATCAATAGTCAAAAAAATGTTCTTCTGTAAACACACAAAATTTCAATCAACCAAAGTGGACTACAAGAGCTATTTTCTTATTGCTGATGATTTGAGATAATGAAAGAAAAGGAGAGGACATCAGATAAATACATGTTTATTAATCAGATATTTATTTATCAGTGGTTATATCAGTTATTGTAGGGAATACTATCTAATTTTACACAGAAGAAATGTGATTATTAGTTTAACCCTCATTACTAAAACCAAATTCTAATACAGAAAATAAACCAAACATCTGAAACAGAAAAGAAAAAGGGTTACCAGAGAAGTGAATTTTGGTGAACATTGAGGGCAATTCCTTTATTGGTCATAAGCATTACAATATTATGTCAGTAACGCTCACCAGCTGCTGCAGGTACATCAGATCGGACTTTTGTACATCCACAATTTGATCTATTCTTTTGATACTAGAATCTCATACTCAGCATTTTTTCTAGCAGTGTCTCTACAAAGGGCTGGGGTGTATATTGATAACCAGAAAAGACAGTTTCTGCTGGTGGGGAAAAAGTAATCTATATACAGCCACTTCTTGTCTGTGTCTGAGGAACTTTGAATAGCAACAGAACCAAGATGCTGCCTGCATAAGATTCTCTGATGATGACATCCCTTTCTTAACAGCTGCACCTGAAAAGCAGACAGAGATTTATCTTGTTTAGTGAACCTGATATTTCTGGAAAGCCAAAATTTCTGTAGATAATCCATAATGTTAAAGTGCAGTGAGTATTATAGCCCTTGGAGAATAAGACCATATTCTTCTCTATAGGAGAATGTAGTCTGCCCTCTTGGAAAGTAATCTATCATCTCAGTAAAGTCCTTGACTATTTTTTCATTAGAAAGAACTTTTTTTTCCCATACTGAGTCAAATTTTATTTAGTCTGAGGATATACATGTTAAATTTTGAAATTATATTAACATGCCATCTGAGTTACCTCCTTTGAAGTCTGAGATTTAAATTTAATTTGCAAGACAGTGAGTACCTTACCTTCAAATACCAAGTTTGCCACTGAACACCTGATAAGATCCCAGGGATAGGAGATCCATCAGAGCTCTGCCTTACTTCACTTGTAACCTACAGCTGATGATAAAAGGAATTATGCACAGTTTGATTTTTCTATTTTTTTAATACATTCAGACAAAAATTACTATGTTCATTAGGTATGTTTATTCAACCTCAATCTAAAATGCATTAGTTTGCCCCTTACTCAGCACAGAGCTCAGAGCTCACATTCTGGCTGATTTTATGGCTAAATAAGTAGTCTGAGATGAATCAGGTTACCAGAACAAGAGTAATTATTCTCAGGAGTAAAAGGGTATAATGGAAGGCAGAATAGGATGCTGAAATTGTTGTTTTGCAAGTTGACAATTGAGATATGACAAAATGTAGTTCACTTGCTCACAATAAAAATTGATTTAATAGTTCAGCAATAATGAAGAAGTCATTAAGACAGGAAGTACTCTCAATCAACTTGATTGCTGACCCATTCAGTGAGAACATGGCTCACCTTTGAGTCATTATTGCAAAAATTGTCATAATCTGCTAAAAGTTATACTTTAAATGCTACTAATGTTTCTATTTCCTTCCTTTCCATTATTTAACAGGATTATTATAATAAGCTCACTTTCAAATGCTAGAAGTTTTGAACTAAGCCAAAAATTTTTAGACTCAAAACATTCCTATTTAAAAGGTAAATCTCATAGTAAGAACCCTAAGGCTAAAGTAAGGCTAAAGATTAATCACAATATCCATTGTAGATTAACTTAATCTGTGTTTAGGAATTTCACTTTTTTATGTCAAAAACTAAGTGAAGTTACTTTAGCACTTGTGCCCTTTGTTTTCTAAATATTTTTAATTTTTAAATAGTTTTCTTCAGGAATTGAAATTCAGACTGGCCAGAGGACTCAAAATTTATCTCTGACAGATCAGAGGTAAGACAATATCCCTGCCAGGCCCATACTTGATATCTTACCATTAATACAGCTGAGTAATAATTAGCTCATCTTATACTTTTTTGCAAAATAGAGATATTCACATCAATGGTTCTACACAGAAATAAAGATATGGCTGAAATTATTTGCATTTTTTTTGTTTTGATTTTGGTGGTTTTCTGGTGGTTTTTGTGGTTTTTTGTTTTTTGATTTTTTGTTAGAAGGGCACATTAGAAAACTTTGGTAGGTTTTTTTTTACATTTGAAATAACCATACTGAAGATGTGACCTTCTGTTGTGAGGTCTGATATGGATTAATAGAAATGGACCATCTCCTTTGGTTTTATTATTCTTAAATTTGCCAACCATAACAAAATAAATAACATGTTGGAATAAGAGTGCTGCTTTGGAACTGTTCCATTTGGTTTGGAGTTATCAACCTAACATTTAGAAAACAATTATCTGTAGTTGTTCCTTTTCAAAGATCCAGTAATCTGGGTATTTTCCTTCTGGTTATAAACCTGCAGTATCACAACTCTTAGTTTGTAAAGAGAGATTTTGCAGTGAGGAAAAATGATAAAGTGGAACTTTTCATTCAGAGATTTTTATTTTTCTAAATCTCTGTAGTGAATATTTATTGAAGTGGTAAAGTAGCAAATTCAATACTGGTATATTTTCTATATTCACTAACACTTTCAGACATCTCTTTCTTGTGTGGTTGGATAGAATAAGAAGGTGTAGGACTGGAGTTCCAAGCACCATATTCAACACGGTCAGTATCACTACTTGGATTTATACAAATTTCTTTTTTTTTTCTTGTGAATGGAGGGATTTTCTATTATAATTGAAGAACAATAATGGAATTATTTCATTTTTTTGGTATTAAGTGTTTTGAATTGTTTAAAATATGATGGTCTCAGTAACCAAGTACATGGTTATTTGAACCCAGTTGAAGCTGTTTAGTCTTGACCTCAGCCTGTTTCTTGAAAGTGAGCTGTAATTGGCAAGTAATTCAAGTCCTTGAGCAGTGCCCTTGCTGGGAAGATAAAAGGTGAAAAGCATCCCCCCTCATCCATCAGATAGTTTGTCAGTTCCAGGCCTTTTCTCAAATAATCACTGAAGGGAATGATTACCTTGCTCTGAGTCCACCACTGACCTGCTTTGGACTCATATATTTTTCAGCAGCAGACATGGCTGTGAGGAGCCATCCTAGTGAATGGCACAATTCAACAGGTAGTGAATCAATCTCGCCTGCAGCTGTGTTTTGTAATGCCATACTTTTAAGGACAGATCACTGTTATTGAGTCCTTTTGCTCAACAAAGCAGCATTTCTCTTTTTCAGTCCTGTGACAACTTGCTTTGAGGTTAAGGAAAGTGTGTGCAATATGCCACAGAAATGAAAGTGTATACTTTGGTATTTCTCCACACTGTGCTAGTTCTCTCTGGGGAAGGTTCCCTAACCAGGAAGTAGTTAATATTCCCAGTAGGAACCAAGAGGGAGGATACCTCAAGAGGAGGCAGATGTTTACAGCACACACTCTCGGGTGTCAAACAGCATCCATCTTGTCCCTAAAGAGGACCATTTTATTTACACTACTTATTTTTATTAGGTGATAGTGGTTCGTTTCTTGAAGAATTAATTTGTTTTAATATATGAACTTCTTTTCTAACTTACAACATATGTTGCAATATAAGTTTAGGAGGTATGTTGTAATGTAAGTTTAGAAAATGCCTCCATTTTATGATGTGTTTGATCATTTGAGTGTTTCCTCTCCAAGCATCCCTCACCAGTGTCCTGGCAGTGTGACTCAGATGGAAGCAGTTAAGAGTTTCCCAGTGAAGGGCAAAAGAAAAGTATCGCTGTAATATTGCTACTAAGATCGCTTCATGAACTTTCCAACTGCTAGGTAACATCTTTCTTGGGACAGCTTTCAGATGCTGAAAGATCCTAAAACATTGAGGGATATCAGGATGGTAATGGCTTAGCTAGTTTTATAGAGTCACAGGATCATTAAGGTTGGAGAAGACCTCCAAGATCATTGAGTCCAATCTTTGACTGAATACCACCATATCAACTAAACCATAGTACTAAATGCCTCATCCGGTTGTTTTTTGAACACTTCCAGGGATGATGACTCCACCACTTCCCTGGGTAGCCTGTTCCAATCCTTGACAATTCTTTCAGTGAAGAAATTCTTTCTTATGGCGTTATACTGCAGTATGTTCCAAGGTTATGCTCTATATCCTGCAGTGAATTTGTGTCCTGACAATTTCTTCAAAGAGGCTGGATGGTTGTTTAGCAGCAAATGAAGGTACAAGTAAGCAAGTGAAAAGTTTTTATTCCTCAAACATATGAAGTTGTAATTGAGCTTCAGCTAGAGATCTCTCAAGATATAAGAAGCAGATGGATTTAGGGACACAGCTTATAAATTACTGTCCAGTATTTATCCATTAGCCTATGGCTCTCTCTTCAATGTGGCAATGACATTAAGAATATAGATAATGACATCCATAATCCATTTGGGAATGCTCTTACCTACATCCCAAATAGTTACATTTAGTGTAATAGCTTTGTATACTTACTGCTCAGAGCAACCAAGTAACTTGGAGATGAGATATGCCTTTGCAAATTCCAGTCTCCTCTGAGCCTCCCTTGTGTTTTATTATCTGGGACACTATACAGTATTTTTGTTTATATCTGTGGGTATTGATGTTCTTCCCACGCTTTCCTTTAAAATTCTAGTTCTATAGTATAAATCTTGATGGACTTTACCTTACATCACATCTGCACTGTCTGCCCAGTTTAAACAACACTTGTGGAACATGACTTACCAGTTTTCAAATCCCACAGTCTTCAATTCAATTCAATTCACATTGGCTACAGCCTTTTGCAACAGCAGATGTGGTTCAAGCACAAATCCTTTTCTAATCCGGGGTTTAATTAGTTTTATTCTGAGATGACCTCAAATGCTGTAGATTTGCAGCCACAGTCTCATGAATATGATCACTGAACACCTTAGAGAGGTAATCGTCTTTTGTTTTCATGGCCGTTTAAACTTGTGTTTACCTCTGACATTTATTTTGGGCAATGATTGCCAAGAATTTGGCAATAGGTGCTTAGTAGCAGGACTATAGCCCACAGTTTGTCATCTGGGAGCTACTGTCTGTAGAACACATACTGGTGATGGGGTGCATAGGCAGAACAGGTTTCCTTTTCACAGTCTGCTTATCAGACTCAGCTGGAAAAAAGCATAACTCTCAAGCCACGCCAAGCGAGAATTAGGAAGGAGAGAATTTGAACTCAGTTGTGTTTTGAATGAGAAGAACAGTTATACTCAAAACTGTGTATTTGTGTCACTTCCCTCTTGGCTGTGAGCCTGTCTCTGGCAATGGTGTACAGAACTCAGAGAAGCAGTATATGCTAGTCTTCCTAATTCTCCAGGCTTGTCTTAGGAATTGGTGCTACATTTACTGCCTTCCATTTGTCTGGCATGGGAAACATGCTTTAGACAGTATAGATTTTCTAATATCATACTAGAGTTCCCACTACATTGTGAACTAAAGGGATATAATCCTTCTTGCTATAATCTGCTACAATTCAGTTGTTTTATTGTTATAGTGCTTTTTTTACTGAGGTGCCATCTGAATTCAGACTGTGCTTGGCTAGAATATGCAATCTCCGACTCATACTTTGAGTAGCTAGTTCAACATAGGATATTTTTAAACTTCTTTGATTCTGAATTATTGTAACTATTTGTAATCATGTTCTGTTTAAAATGTGCTATGTGTCCTTTTCCATCCTGCCATCCACAGGGCAGGAGTGAGGTAATACCAGGAAAGCATGGTGCTGATGTGGCAAACCAGATGAGGAGATGTAACTGCCAAGGTAATTCAGGCCATGAGGTCTCTGCTCTCCATTCCTCACCAATTCCTGTTGCTGTCCAGCAGCAGCACTGGAATACAGGGTCAGCTCTGGCTGACTACACCTGGCTAGCAAGTATCTTTTACTTTCATCTCTGGATTAAACCTTCGCTAGTTATATTTTTGGACAGTATTTTATAACAGCAGCAGCATTGTTATTAGTCATCAGTATTTACACTGGGATTAATTATTTTTTGTTGGACAGCTTGGAACTGTTCTCCAAAGCAGAACTGGAGAGGAATTTATAACTGCCCATGCTTTTCTAGTGTAGAAATGTAAGCAGTTCACATGTTGGCTTTTTGGAGTTTTTAGTAGATCACCTGGGACAGTGGGACTACAGCAGCTGTAACAGTCAATTATTTCTCATAGGAAGCAATTTTTTTTTTATGGCAGAAGTAAATAATGATAAGTTTGCTCCCAAAAGAATTTGTATCAGCAAATACTGACAGTGTGGTTTCCCAACAACTTGCTGTGCACTAAACAGGATGGGCTGTGCTTTTTGCATGTAACAGGCATACACATGGAAACTCTTTGGAAAACTTCCTCCTTTTTAAGGTTTTGGTCTGATTGCAACCCCTTAGCTAGTTAGATATTTTCTTTAAGGATGTTCAAAGACAGGAATTTGAATTAAAAAGTTAGTAGAGCCAACCTGTATCCTGGAAAGACTGTAGATGATGGTGGTCTTAGGAGCAGAAGATATCCAGCAGCTCTGATTTACTACCATCAACAGAAGAAGTTAAGCCAGGACTTCCCATAGAATTTCATGTACTCTAAATACCCTTTCTGACAAGCAAATACATGTTCACTGAGGTTCTGTTCCTGGCAGTTCTATTTCAGGAAGAAGAAATGTATATGAAAATGTAAAAAGGCTACCAAAAATTTGGTGGAAATGATTATATCTTTGGAGTTACTAGTTTGTTTTCAGCCTTCAGCATTCCAGTTACAATCTCAACACATGTGACTGTCATTTAAAGCTAATGCAGTTTTCACAGATGTTGTAGTAAATTTTAACTGACTGAAATAAAAACTGGTAAGGGCTCCACTGTGTGGAACAGTATTTTAATTCCAGGATATCTATACAGAGGTAATTGCTGAGTCTTTGCAAGAGAAAGGAGAGTTTTTTCCTTGTATGCCTTGCAAAGCATACATAATGGATAATAAAGAGATTGCTTTATAAAGGAAACTCCTTTTGAGCCCAGCATGTAATTATCCATTACAGAAATTGAAATGCAATTGCTGGACTGCATATGTCAATCTTCCTCTGTTGCCCAACAATCACACTTGGTTTTTAATAGATAATTTTTGTCTGTCTTCTCTTGGCACAACTATTATATTTCTTGTTCCCATGATCTGATTTTGGGCTGTTTTCTACCTTAAAGCACAGATAATTTTTTAAGCAGTTTAGTCTAACTGGCAGTTAGCATTTTTATCATGTATTCAGCTTTATGAAGATTCAGCAAGCTTGTACAACAAAACAAGTTGTAGCCTGTCTCTTATTTTCATGGCCGTTTAAACTGAAAAGACATCTCTGCCTTTCTAGACAGTTTTTTCAGTTGCATATATCACGCCCCTTCCAAAAGCAGCTTCTAAAGTGCAGCACAATTTTAGTTCTAAATAATACATTTATTCACATCTTCAGATAAATTGTATATTTTGGACTTACTGTACATAATTAAAACAGGCACAGCAATTTTTCTGCTTTCTTAAGTGTATCTATTCTGGGTTGCAGAAAATGTCACTGTGTTCCCAGTGCCATTGATAGCACTGCTCTGAAGTTGGGAATTCATTCAGTATTTGTTCTTATCAACATGGAATGACTTTGCATAGCTGTGAACAGTATGGAGGAGGTAGAAAATCAGACATTTCACTATCTTTAATTTTCTGTGACTAAATGCATATTTTCTAAGTAAAAAGCAAAGGGAAAATCCTTAGGTAAATTTAGCCTGATACTCAGCATATCCTGGGATTATTTTCCCACTCTGCTTTAGAAGTGACTAAGTTTAAAACTAAAAGCAATATAACCAGTTTGAGATTGCATCTGAAAGGAGAAGAACATGTAGTTTAACATGACAGCATAATATACTGTATGGCAAAATGCATACTAGGAAAAATCATATTTTGGTAAGCACAAGTGTTTGTACTCGTCTTGTCTAAACTGAATAAAGTTAGAGAAGAAGAGACATGATCATATAAAAGAATTGTAATAACAAACACAGTTTAAATGCACACCTGCTAATTCTTTATGCAGTAGATTGCATTTTTTCAGAACAGAAAGATTTCTAAATGTTATGGATAATATTTTCCTTTGTTTGCTAATGTGATATGTTGATTTATAGACAAATATATTTCAGTGCAAATAAAAGAAAAAAATCTGGTTAGGATGAGAGAAGTCCTTCAGAATTACCTTTTTCCTATGAAGCCTTTCAATATTATAGACATTTTATAGGTATTAGGTAGGAGGCACACCTTACTGGCTGCTAAAGCTGTTCAATAAAGTATTTGTCAAATTGAGTTCTTCAGACATGGACTCCTAAATTTTAAGCTGTGTATTTACTATTGTAGTGTTTGCATATGCTAAATGAAGTATATTTTGTTAAAAGACATAGTAAAATATGATTACAGTTCATGTCAATTTGACATTTTAGTTTTTATTCCAGAAATAATGTAGTTACTGTCTTGGAGCCATAGTTTGCAGCAGAAACTATTTTAGAGTCTAGAAGAAATACTACATCTCAGGGGCCACTGAGCCATATAAAGAAAAATCTCTATCATTAATTGCTGTTATGCAGTTCTCCATGGGTCTTTTATGTGGAATATTTTACTCAATAATTCAAAAAGTGCAGCTTAAGGCTTAACTCAGGTATCTTTTCATATAGGTTTGGATAAAGCTGAAGGAAATTGCAACTGAAAATTGGAAGCATGCTAAGAAATTGAAAGTGCTTTTTTTATTTGAAGGAATTTGCTGTTTTGCAAAGGAATTTCAACATGCACAAGGAAAAGGAAGAAAGGAAAAGGTGACTTAGGAACACAATGCTTGTTGTGCCCTTTCCAATTCAAAAGCTATAAATATTAGAAGGACTTGAACAATAATTAATGCCTTGCTGACAGGCTGTCTTTGCTATTTTTAGATAGTTTAGCCAGGAGCTCTAAATGCATGTGTACTTAGATGGTCCCAAGAAATGGAACCCTATTGTTTTCAAGAATGTTTCAAGAACACCAAATATTACCTCAGAAATTGAAACTTTTTTATGTTTATTATGTTTTCCTGATTTTTTCCTCTTTTAGATTATTTTTCACAGAACGGTTGTCCTAACATCAATTTAATTTTAAATTATTTTATTCATAAAATCTGTTTGGTTTTCCAAATATGGATCTGGAATGAAATGCAATAACAAATGAGTAATACTTGTTGTTAGCTTTTTTCTTTTTAATTTTGAAGATTTAAGTGTGTAATTGAAGATTTTAAATTGGTGTCAAAGTCAGCTTTATGTAATATTTCATAATGGGTGTAATACAAAACAAAGCAAAGTGCAGCAAGGTCTTAAAGGGTAACATAAGATATTCAAATTCCTGTGTAGGTTAATAACTAAAGCTATAAAAGAACATTCTATTTATCCTAATAAAAAGTTTAGAATTCAGTTTATTAAAAACTATATATTTTATTTTGTTTGTTCCTTATTAGAATGTGTATGAAATTATGCATGCCTTTTCCTCTTTTTAAAGGCAGCAATGGATAAAGCACATTCCACATGACATATTTAGGTTTGATTTGGTGTGTTTTTTCTATGGTGTACCAATTTCTGATACATGAGTTCCCATTATTCTACACTAGCCCCTCTTATTTCAACGATGAACTCGCTTTACAGAGACAATGCCAATCCATACATATGTATCATATATAAACCACAGCATTTGCTTGGTGGTATCTGGAATCTGATGACAGGAGTGAGCATTTAGCTCTGCACATCCAACTTTGGATGGTAGTGAGTCTTAATCAAGCATTTATGCCAAATGTTAATTATCTGTTAATCAGCTCCAATAAACCTGAACCTGAGTACCACATGGCACATAAAAAGGGGTATTTCTTGATTCAGAGATAGTCGATATTATGGTAGGATTAAAATTCTAGAGTTGAGCTTCTAGGAAGCTGAACTGGAACAATATTTTTAGTTGTACAAGATAGAGATTTTGGTGTTTATAGAGAGCATTGTTTTGCTAGGTTTTAATTTTTCTATTCTTTTACCTTTACTCAACAGAATTGATGAAGTATCTAGTATGATAGATGGCTTGGGAAAATGTAACCAAATATGCAGTGCTGTGCTGGACAGACTGATTACTTTTTACAAATTGGATGGAGGAATAGGAGTTCTTTTTTGATCCTTTGTAAACTGAATCTGGATCTCACCCAATTTCCCTTCTGGCCAGCAGACTGATACACTCACTCCACCAGTTTGTCTGAAATGCAGTTTGAACTTTTCTAGGTTGAATAACAAACTGAGACTTGTGCAAGAGAAAAGTTTCAAGGAGATTAGACTGAAATAATGCTTCTTTTTTCTCTTTAATGTCAATAACTAAATTATAAAATAGCCATCATAAAGAAAAAAAGAGGAGAAAATTCTTTTGATATTCAGAAATCTGTATCTTAACTCACTTGTAACTCTCATCTACCCCTTAAAGTCAGGCTGGATCTTTGACCATGAATTTTGCCTCATGCATTTTTCCTGGAAGAACTTTGGGATTCCTAAATTTCTTGTAAATGATAGAGTGCTGTTGACTGTATAATGATCTTGCACTACTGAGATGCTGTGTATCTATTTTGTTTGTGCTTCTCTTTGGTCTGTCAAGAATTTAAGTTAACTCCAAGTGAAAAGAAATTAGAAAGCAAAGCAAAATGAATAACATATGCCAAGCCATTAATAGTTTTAGCACCAGTCCAGGCAATATTCCCAAACTGGCAGGATACATACAATATGTCCGCTGTCAAGCTGTTGGATTTTGGGACCAGCAATTCATTGTTAACCATCTGCTTTCCTCTTTTTCACATCATTTCATGGTTTATTTTGGGTTATGTTAACAAAATATTACTGCCCTAATGCACATTGGAATAAATTAATAGATGGTTCTAGGCTAGGAAGTTTTTACAACTGTGTCCTTGACCCATGGCATATTTGACAGTGCTTAATTAGGCAGATCTATTAGCCAACAAATCTCTTTACAGAAAATCCATGGAACTAAAATGATCAGCTTCTGCAGCCGTGTACATAACAACTTTTTAGTGTAGATGAGAAAAATTCTAAAGAAATATGTAGATTATATCTGCATCACTGTGAAAAATTTATTTTAATGCAAAATATTTCATCAGGCATCATGTCTTTCAAACTTCATCTGCACCAGTTTCTCAGAGCTCAAAAAAGTTCCCTTCAATGGGACCTTCCAGTAATTGCAATTAGGATGTTCAGAGATTTCATCTGCTTTTAGAAATGTAGTTAAAATTGTAAGCCTTACATATAGGACATTGTAGTTACATTTCAAGACAATTTTTATTTCTGGTGAATATGGTTATAGATAATATTGCCTTCACAGCTGTTATCTGGCACATGCACTGCCAGTGGCCAGCTGTGCAGTGTGGGTAGCAGCTGGAGAAGCTCATGAGTAGAACAAGAAAACAAGCAAAGTGCAAAGTCCTTTATGAACATCTGACTGCTGACTTAAAACAGGTATTAGAAGTATGCTTATTGACTGTCAGGAAGAAGAGAAAATATGCATGCATTGATGACTTGCATTATATCTCTGATTTTAGCTCTGGATTTCAATATACTATTGTATTTAAAAAACAAATAAACCCACTCAGCAGTTAGTCTTTATACTGTGTGTTCCTTGCAGTGTACAGGAACTAAAGCTCAAGAGTCAAATACTAAAATGTATGGCAGAACTCCATGTGACATTTAAAAGCTAAACTTAATTCCAGATAATCTGGATATCCTATAACTGAAGTAGATTAATGTTCTTTGAAATGAAAACAAAATCATAAATCTTTATGGGTAATTGGGAGGTCAGTGTAGTTTTTCAGCATGTCATTTAGGCATATTGAAAAAGATAGATTATAGACTTATAATTCTATTAATTTGGAGGGAGGAGAAGATATTACAAAGAGTTAGGGCCCATAAGTCTAGTTTTTTTAAATGTTTAAGCATAAATAGTAAAACTTCCAAAAGTTTTTGGGTTAGGAAAATAATTTCCTTTGAGTAATTTTTGGCCCTTTTTTCATTTGTTGAATATCCTGGATTTTTTCAGTCTGGGTAAGGAATGCAAGACTGAGTCATTTTCTTACTAGTGGCTTTCCTTAAACAGGTCTGTGAGCATCTGTAGAGACACTGATCATTAAACTGGAGAAGCAGATGTACCAGTGCTCAGGGGAGACTCACCTTTCTCTCCCACAGCCACTGGAAAGTCACGTACCTGGGAAGTGTGTGACTTACTTTTCTGATGAGTCAGTCAATACCAATTGACTAGATTGATATAAAGATGTAGTCTTGGCAAGACAGATTGGCTGAATGCAGCCAGGTTTGGTCCTCTTCAAATGCCATGTCAAATGTCACCCTCTCACGTGTGTATTGACGTGAAGCATCGAGTTGTACATTGAAACTCTGACTTCCTACTGCTTCATCTGAACAATTTGTACAACTTGCTTTCCCTGAAGGCATTAGTATGGGAATTGTTCCTTGAATGTGTCTGTGTTCTGGGATGCAACTGGAAATAGAACAATGTGACTTGTTTCCTCATTTCTTGCTTCATACTTGAAATCGTAGCCGTGACATCTCTATGGAAAACTGCCTTTCCTTAATTGACTCTAAGGAAGTTACTATTTCTACTCTTTTGAAAAGAGGTTTACTTGACTTTTTCAGACAATATCAAATTTTTCTTCCTTGTTCTCTCAAAGTCATCTCTCTATTTTGTTACATTTACTCATATTGCAGCTGCCTGCTTTACTTGTCTCATTTTTTCCTGTATTCATTCAGCATTGCTCTTTCTCCTCACTACTACTTTTGTTTTATTCTCCAAACTTCAAAATTGCTTATGTGTTTGCATCAAGTATTTTCACACCAAACATTTTCTTTAGTTCCAAGAGGTAAGTGTTCAAGCTTTTTAACTCTGCTTGTTGTATGTAACTGGATATTCCTTTGGTCTGAGCTGTCTACATTCACATTATCGGTATCCACCTGTAGCCTTTAGAATAAGTGATCTTATTGCAGGAAGTTTTTCATTTCATACAGCCCTTCCACCCATAATAGTTTGTAACATTTGGGCTTTCAGTTGTCAAGATTGCCTTACAGTTCGTAAAGACAGATTTTGCTTAAAGCGTGTTAGATGTCACAAACACTTTATCCTAGTGGCAAATATAGATAAATAAAATTAACTAGCTAAGTGGCTGACCTCCAGTAGATTAGATATTGTTAATCAATCAAAATTGTTTGTGGCTGGGGGACTTTTCAATAGAGTTTAAATCAAGGATATTGCTCCATTTATTCTGACCTTGATCTCTGCTTTGTTTTATTTTTAGTTTCCTGGGCATTAGTTACAAATTAACATTCATTTGTCCTTCTTTGTCCTTACTGTTGAATTCATTCAGATCTGATGGAGTTTATATAAGTCAAAACCACACATATACTCTGTACTGAAGTGTATGTAGTCACCAGTGAAT
Organism: Agelaius phoeniceus; assembly: GCF_051311805.1. Classification (NCBI taxonomy): domain Eukaryota; kingdom Metazoa; phylum Chordata; class Aves; order Passeriformes; family Icteridae; genus Agelaius; species Agelaius phoeniceus. Next base: position 57,514,253 of record NC_135268.1, read on the forward strand.
ATCTGAGGGCTTTGAGACCTTTCTAAATTGTAAACTCCTCATAATACTCAAATGTGGTGCCATAATGTCCAGCATATACTAATTGCAAATCCTTATGGGATTTTATGGTATTCTTGTACTTCTACTTTGCTGGTGAAGTTCCAAGAAGGTTAAGCTTTCTGAACATTAATTCCCTTTTCATACATCTGTTTAGTTCTTAGGGCTTTAAAACAGAAAATGAAGTGCAGTTTTAATAGTATTGATCAGTGATTGCTTTGTGACTTGGTTGTACAGTATCAATGGAAATTAGATTTTAATGTTCTTGCAAAAAATATTCAGTTACTTATGGAATTTCTTATGGTTGAGCAAGCCAGAGATTTTTAAATTATATCAGACACTGTTGGTCTATCTCCGCTTTCATGGAACTTCTTTTGTACTAAAGCTTTGATTTAATTATTTGACCTAAGAAATCTGGACTTAATTTGCTAATAGCTGGATGTGTTCAGCTTTCTTTTAAGACCATTTCAAATAATTTTATTGCTACTTACTATTTCTTTAGGTTCTACCATGTTTTTCATGCTTTTAATTATTGCATTGATTGATCAGTTTGAAGTGTTTCCACCTCTTGGCAGTCGTGTGACCTGACAGAGCACCTCATACAAAGGAAAACAGGAAACTCCTCCCTGAGTGAAGCTGCAGTGTCTGTATTTCTTTCTGAGCTCTTGCAGAAAGATCTGAAGGGAATGTTCTGTATCATCCACATTTTTACAAAACGCTGAACTAACTGTGGATGCTCTGCCAAGCTGACACAAGCCCATGCAGTGCAGGAGTGTGAGGTGCCCAGCAATCCTTGATGGTCAGAGTGACTTTCCATGCTCCAGCTTCATTACCAGTCTTTCTAGAACATGGGGACATTGTCCTTAATATGTACATAGATAAAAATGATTTCCAGAGAAAAAAGACAGTATCCTGAGAATTTCAGATATATACAGATCTGTAAAAGGAAGCCATGCAAATGGCAAATAGGAGAAATTCAGGGTATTTTGTGTTTTGGGGGAATATGAAAAATAACCAGAAATATCTTTAACCACGAAGCTACAGAGTTAACTTTATGCTCCTAAAATGGATTAATTACTAGTCACTAAAAGCTTTTCCTTTGGTCCTTAGTCAAAGCCAAAGTCAAATATCAAAACATTTTTGGTTTGGTGGTTTGGATTTTAGATAGAAGTACAGTCCAGGCCCTTCTGCCTTCTTTATGCCACTAATCTGAACATCACCATAGCTATTAGGTTTGTTTTACTATAGGTTTCAGAGCAAAGAAAATTAGGGCTGTCCATACTGAAGCACAGAGATGCCAAACTGGTATGGTCTGTTCAATAGATGTAAAAATGAGTCACTTTGAGGTTTCCAAAGTAAGGGAATTACAGCATTATATATGTATCCATCTGAGATAATTACACACCAAATCAGTCCATTTACACTCTTGCACCATGTCTTGGTGCTTAAGATGTCAGGGCTCACATCAGCTGCCAACTGAGGTATCCAAAATCTTTATTTAGAGATGCTTTACAGTTAAGCAGATGTTATTTTCCTCTTCCTACTATGAACAAGCACATTGTGACAGCTTGCTCTTTAAGATTTTTTCAATTTATTGGCTGTTTCTCATTTTAATCAGATATTTTGCTTCCCCCTACCAGACCTTGGCTTCTTCTCTTTATTTATGTATGTACACTCTGGGTAAAGGCAGTGTGAATAATGAAAACATGGACTGAAAGAGATCATATTTCTTTTAATATTGGAATAGTTGACCACATGTGCAACACTTCAGGAGCAGAACTTCCTGACTTACAGCTTTAGAACAGAAGCTCTCTCCCAGATGAGCTGGAAGCTTCACTGAAACTCAAACTTTGCATTTGAATTTTTTACACAGAAAACACAACTGTTATTCAGCTGAAACCAATATATCATTAAAAAAAAACTTTTGATTTTTTATATAACCTTTTTTCCTAGAAAAATGGGCCTCTAGCTAAGCTTTCATGTCATAAAATCAGAGAATCATAGAACATCTTTGGTTGGAAAGAGCCTCTGGAGATTATCTAGTCCAACCTGCTGCTCAAAAATGGGACCAATTTCCTAAAACAAAGTTGGCTGGGGCCTTGTTCAGTTAAACCCCTCTGGGCTGCCTGTCTCAATGTCAGAGCAGCCTCATTGTAGACAATTTTTCCTTCCAAGTAATCAGAATTTTCCTTGTTGCACCTTGTTTGTTAGCGCTCATCCTTTCTTGGCATGCTTCCAAGAAGAGCTTGTCACCAGCCACCCACTGGGCAATGGAAGGCATCAGTTTTTTGCCTTTTCTGCTCCAGGCTGAATAAAAGCAGTGCTTTCAGCTTCTCCTTAGCCTAGCTTTGGAAACTTCCCACCCAGTTCCCTGGAGTGGTGCAATGGAGGTTGCATTCAGTGGTTCTTAGCTTCCCTCTGGACTACACATCTGCCAGGAACTATAAACTTTCCTTTGGCACTGGCCCCAGGGACCATGGGCCCATTGAACAGATGGGATCAGGAAAGACCAAGACAAAGAAGGTATTGAGTAACCCAAGTTTTCATCTTTGTTATTACCACAAGGATCAATTTTATGGTTAGAAATTGCAAAGATTTTGTTGATTTTGTTTACAGACATTAGCTATTCTTTACAACATTCTTTTAAAGTGGAAGCAGCACTAATGACTTTGACCTGAACACAGAAAGCATAGAGAAGTAATATTTTTAAATCAAGTTCTTTAAATAATGATAATATTTAGAAAGCCATTCTTATTTTATTAACAATGTTATCAATAAATTTCCATTCAGCATAATGGAGGAAGAATCAATACTTAAATACATTTCTAAGATGAAGATTTGCAAATTCTGACATAGTTAAAAATCCTAGCATATATTTGTGTGTATCACCTCCAAGTATTTTGCACTTAGCACTGCAGAAGAGGCGAGTTTCCATGAATACCAGAATTTTGCAACTGTTCTAGTGTACAACATTGACCTTAAAGGTCATGTTTTCAATATACTTATATTTGTGGGAGTACCTCCTTGTCAAGAAGTCATCAATTAGCTGTGTTTTACCATAGCTTTCTGCATTAATTTATGTTACCATATTTATGCTACCTTTTGAGTTTTGTAACTCAAAAGGTAGCATAAGTATGGTTGCATAAATTAATTTTAAATTCAAAAGGTTTTGTTTTAGCAACTGATGCTTTTTGACAAATGACACTAATTCACTTGCACTCCATTCTTTAATTTAGAGATATTATAACCTGTATGAAAACTGAAGCTGCAACAGGTATGATCTCAGGGAATGCTTGAATAGTTTTGATAGGTGTTGATTACTAAATCCCCTACTATTTGATCCCCACTCTGCCATTATCTGGCATCTGTTGTCTTTCTGGTTTTGAAACATTTTCAGTGTGCATGAGATACTGGCCCCAGAGATGTAGTTGTTGAGAACTGACATTTTATGCAGGACAAAATAAGATGAGTCACAAGTTGATCAGGTTTCACAAAATTAAATCTGCAGCATTAAGGGTCTCTCTTAAGTATTCTAGGCTTCTGTTGTTAAGGAAAAATAATCGAAGGAGTGAGAAAGACATCCTGAAGAGAGGTGATTTTGAAAACTAGGAAATTCCTGCATCTTTGTGTTTAATTAGATATACTTCCTAGAACATAATTCATTTTCCAACCATTTTGAAAGTAATTTAATCCCTGTGTTAAAATATGCTTTCAAATGTGTCTGTAGCATGTAGGAAACAGTTTACTGACATATTTTCAAGGCTGACTTTACTGTGTGTTTACAAAGCTGCATCTGCTGTGTGAAATCACACTGCTATATATTTACTAAGCTGAACATCACACATTGATATGGACAGTTTTTTATAATTACTCCAGCTAGATGTAATGCACATTCAACAGCACACGCTGAGCTGCAGTAAAATGCTTTGGAACAATGAAATTTCATTGATACTAGTAAAAACGTCCAGTAAATATAAAGCTGAGGTTGTTTCACTGTTGCTTACTGAGTTGCTTACTGAAATTTTCATTATTCGTTACATTGACTGAAGCTCTTACAGGTGAAATTTCACAAACTGATATTTTAGAGAGTTATCTTGTGTTACCAATAAAATCACTGGAAGGTACTATTACATAAGGAGGTTTTCTTCTCTATTTTACATGTCCACTATCAAAACCAACCTCAACCCAAACTGTGGAGAAGAGCATGAAGCTATTTAAACATTTTCCTCTCCCAGGTTTCATGAACTCTTTATTACTTTTCAAAGTATTAAGAATGCCCAATACACTTTTGAGCAAGGTGTTTTACCCACACCTGCAGTGCACAGGACAGTGTATGCAGGGATGTTAGCCTGCACTCTGGTAGCAGGGAAGCTGCAGTGGTGATTAGCTTAGCCTGAGAAGAGAGCAAGCAATGCTGAATGATTACACCTGTCAAGAGATAATCATCTGCATGAATTGTGATGGCTTCTGTGACTTCTTTAGTAGTCTCTATCCAGCTGCATATAAATATTACTTAGAGAAAATGTCATTCAAATCATGCTGCTGACAAGGTCATTAGATCCTTTGTATTATATTGTTTTGGAATTTCACAGCAATCTTTTGTGGTTATGAGTCCAGCTTTACTACACATTACAAAAAAAAAATAAAAAGGATAGACAAGAGGACAAGAAAGAGGGGAGAAAGAAGGAAAAAAGTGCAACATTTAATGCCACCCAATAGCAAGCTGTTAGTAAGTAGATTTATAAAAGAATTGGGTTCCACTAGGGTATTACTCTAGAATTGCACTAGGGTATCATTCTAGAATAAACATCTTTGTTAATCTAAAGATCCATGACAGTGACAGCCAGAGCAATTTTTTAAGACAAGTAAGGTCATACAAGTTTTTCACTTGCATCCTACTTTTGCAGACTTCTGTTGACAATATTTGAAAATTCAATTACATGTTCATCTGTATCTACAAAATAGCAGAGTTTCTTTAACAACTAGTTTAATACAACTGTGGCCCGAGTTGCAATTGTACTGCTAAATACTGTGCAACCAAACCAGGTGAATTAGAGAATGAAGGGAAGGATAAGACAATGCTCTTGCCTCTTTCCAGGGAAATGATTGTGTAAAGATTCAGCAGTCCTAGTGATTCACTGTCTTTGACTTTAGAAAAAACAGTCTGTATTATGAAAACTGAGCTTTTACATGTACAGCTCTAATGCAAGTGTTTCTTTTCTTATGATTTTGGATTTAAAGAGTGCCCTTGGTTTATAGGCCAATTTTTTTTTTCATACACACCCAATGGCAATTTTTTATACCAATCCAGTGTCCTTCCAATATCTTTTCTAGGTTAAATATATCCAGTACTTTAGTGTTTCCTGCTAGGTGAAACTTCACAGTCCTTAAATCTTCTTCTAGTCATACATCTTCTTGCTGTCTTCCAATCTCTCTTCAAGCTGTCAACAACTTTCTTGGAACTAATATTGGAGCTAAAATGGTATTATATATTAAGAGAAGGATCAATTTTTGTATCTTGACCTCAGACAGTGCATCCCACTGCTTAAAGGGGATTTTAAACAAATAGAATCAGAAATTACCAAAATGTAAATTGATTTTATAATTCATTAAATGAAATGCTGTTTGATCCATCAGATTATCTTTCAGCTACATTTATATGGATCTGTGAACATATTTTGTACTTTCATGAACCACAGTTCCACAGAATAATGAATGCTACTCAAACTGTAGCATTTATTGTCTACATTCTATAATTATGAAATGTATTAAAAATTCTTTTTCATCTAATAGTATGTAGGGACATTAAAAAAAGTTCAGTGAAGTAAAAATAATGAATAACTTGCTAATTTGATCTATTAAGCTGTTTTCCTTCTCAGAGACCTGTGTAAGAAAGGAGAATTAAGTGGTAGCTATGAGAACTTTCCATAACCTTTCACATTCCTGCAGCACCAGACCATTCCCATTCTTGTGCCAGCATCAGATGTTTCTTGTGAAGCACAAGTCATCTGTCTGTGGCAATTAACTGGAACCTTTTCAATATCAAGGGCTCTTTCTGATGTTCACTCACTTCAGTGTTTTAAATCAAATACCAGCTTAATTATCAGTGACCTGCCATTCCTTGAAGGACACCTGAAAAGAAGAAGGTATTTAATGGAGGAATAAGTCCCATCAGACCATGAGTCTGACTTCACTGTGTTTTACACAGATGTAAAATGCTTCTGGCACCCTTAGCACTAATCCTGATCACCTCCCTCCTTAACAGGCTCTGCTCTTCATGTTATACATTTGTCCATGATCCCTGTTGAACCTGGGGGATAGAGGGTGTTGAGTGAGGAAATAAATTTTAGTTAAGAAAAAAAATCAAAACATCAAAACCCAAACATTTGTTCCTTTGTGTTTCAAAGCCAGGTAGAATTGATTTGAAGTCACAGTTACATACACCCCTAAAATTGAGCTGCAGAGCAAGTAACTTATAAATGTTCTACTTCCATATGAGCACACTGTATCATAAATTTCTCTTTATATCAAGTCTTTCCACTTGTTTTATGTTGTCTCCTTAGAGCAGCTTTGCTTCCTGATGTACTAAATGATGAAGAAAGGAATGGTTGCAGGGATAACTTATACTGGTAATCTTTGAAGAATTAATGACTATATTCTTTATATACAAAACAATAATTCTTTTATATGCCTATATTTAATTTATTAATTTTTTTCTATCTAGGGAAGGATTTCTGGTGAGAAAACTCCAGCCTTGTCTTTCCAAAAATCTTCTTTTCATTCACAGATCTCATATAAAGAATTTCAAATTAAGCTGAATTTAATAGAAAAATCAGCACTTTAATTATACTTCTAATTTTCACAAAATTAGTTTGGGTGAAAAAGAATAAAAACAAGTGTCTCCCTTGCTAAAAGCCACAGAGCTTCAGATTTTAAAGGACTTATCTACACTTTATTAAAAAAAGTTCACCTCCCATCTGATTTTTAGCTTTCACTATGTGCACCTGCCCAATGTTGCCAAACAAAATAATGAGAAAATATCTCTCAAAGATAAAAATTTTTCATGGAATTGAATACAAAATTTATGCTTAATAGAGATTGTAAAAAAAAAATTATTTTATTTATCTCTACTGAAGACAACATGTTTTCTAATCTACTAGAAGCTATGTATTTCCAGATTGCACCCATTCTCTCTGGGGAATGTCCTTTAGATATTCAGCTCACTGCTGAGCAGCAGAATAGTTAATATGTTAAGTATTCATACAGGTAATCTGAACAAGGTATTACTTTTGTAACAGTTCTAAGAAATATTTCATGTCAGGAGAACGGTACATGGCTCATCCCTGATTACAAGACAAGGACACAATTCACTTCAAGTGAACCTTGAAGTCAATGGCTTTGAATGTGTGCAGCTTTTCCTCAGAAACTAAAAGGCTTGAAGAGTAATTTCTCTAGAACATTACACTTTATAAGCTCTCCAGTGGCTCAGTAGTTGAACTTTTCTGTTGTGTATTTACTTCCAGAAGTTGACTTGGATTTGAAAGCCTTGGAAGATAACAAATTGTTTTGTCTTTCCATAAAGCTTTGGTATTTTGATGGAGAGCAAAATGTTCTGGTTTTGTGATTAGGGTTGATTTTGTAAGACCATGACTTACAGGAGCCCTAAGACACATTTTAAAGTGAATCTTACTCATTTCTGTGCAATTAAGGCAGTAAAAGGTTTAGTCTTTAGGCTATATATTAATTCATATCCCTCTTCAGTAGGGTGAGGGCTTTGTAACCATGGCAATTTTTTTCACATTGCAATTTTAATTCTTTTCCTTTAGGAAAACAAATTAGCTAGCAAGTCTTGGACCTATTTTCTTGGTACAGCCATGCGTTGAAAGACAGAAGCATTAGTATTTTCTTAGACTTGTTATTCTTCTAATTACAAGAAAACTTTCAAGATCTGGCAGAATACATTTTTAATACAAAATCACTTATTTATGGCACTGCAAAGGCTGCAATATAGACAACATTTATAGATAACACAGAAAAACATGTTAACTGTAAGCGTGCTTTTTATTGGTCTTGGCAGAGCTGTCACTTGGAGCTTTAACAAAATAAATGAGTTACTGTTTGCCATCTTGCAGACAGGAAGCTGAACCATAAGAAAATGTACATAAGCTAAACATATGGAGCCAAGAAATATTACAGAAAGTGATACACCCTAAAGTATGTAGTTTGGTAGTTGTTCATTTAAAGAGATATTTCATTTTCTTACAGTAGTACAACATTTTCTACTGACCGTCGCTGTAAGTTAGGAACAATTAAGGTACCACTGCAGAGATTGGAATGAAAATGAGCTCTTTTTGCAGCTTGAGGGAGAGCATTGCAGTACTCTGTAATTGTTTTATAGCTGAGCAGGTGGATCTGATCCAGCTCTTGCTTTGCTCAGGTGAATGCAATACAGAGGTTTTGCATACAACCAGCATAATTTTTTCCACCTAAAGGGATGATTCCCTGCTACTAGGTTCAAGAGGGAAGGTTGTCTGAGGTCTAACTGGTCTTGGGCTGTCCTGCAGCCCAGGTGTGCTGAGAGCCAGCATGGGTACAGGCAGTGCAGGCACTGGAGGTCAGCCTTTCTAAAGGCAGGGGCAGACCCAAACATCAAGAGCAAGCTCTGGGTCTCCAGTCCTTGACTGCTAAGTGTCTCTCAAAAGGCACATGCTTGTCATGCTAATAGCAAAAAAAGACAGGCTTGAAAATGAAGTGGGTTAGTTGCAATCTTATATTTTAGAAGCACTTGAATACATAAAATATTTGCAGTTGTGAAAGCAGGTGGCATTGTCAGTCCAACTCCAAATGGGCACCTGTTCCCTAACTAGCAGTGTTGTCCTCTTCAGTACAGAAGCCATGAAGTGGGTAGAAGGGAAAGCTGAACACTTAACATTTGCTCTCTGTATGCTAAGGTCTGTGGAAGTAGTGAAACTTTTCTCTGTCCTGTGAAATATACTCAGGACTCTGTTTCTGAGGTAACAATTTTAGTATTTCTCATTTTTCATGATTTTTAAATTTTTTCATTGTTAAAGCTCCCAGGCTCAGGGAAGCTACTAAAGTTATTTATTGAAAAGTTAAAATGAGAAAAAAGTAATCAATGCTGAAAACATTGCTTTATTCAAAATAATAGATATTCACACTAATTATATAAAAGTAAGCCTCTTTATAAACATATGGAGCATGAGGTTTTCTTTTGATTTTGGATTCTTGGAATGCTTGAGAATGTTGTAGAAGTGATTATATATGTTTTAACACAATATTATTTTTTTAACAGAATTTTGAATACCTGGCACTACCTGCAGAAGTCAGTATGTTTTAAAACAGAGTCTCAGTTTACAAGTCTGTGCAGTGAAATGAATGCTGAGATGGTAAAGGGCAGGACTAAATGTATTATAAGTGTTGAATTGCTAAACAATCAGATAAAAAGGGTTAAAACAAATGTTCTTGGGGAAGAGTTCCTCATTGTTTATTCCTTTTAGATTTGAAGACTTGGCAAACTTGCTGTGTAAGTATGCCTGCTGCCTCAAAAAAAGCTTTCTTCTTTTTTCTTAGTCTAACTCAGGCTCTGATTTATTGAGCCAGAGAAGGATAAGGCAGCTTTAGCTCTTCCATTAACAGCAGCTGAGGCCTACATCACATAACATTGTGTGAATGCACAGCTTCATCCTATCACATCTGAGCTGTAACAACCCACAATCTTTGCCAGTTCTACCATAACTCTGTAGGAGTTATTTATGCCAGATAGCTCCTTAATTCTTTGGTTTTCTGTTTTCTTTGTCTCCTTAATTCTTTGTTTCTTTTCTCTGTGACATTTTTGGTTTAATTTTACACAAAGAGGCTAAAATTGAGGAAGGAAACATGTATGTATAGCACTAGCAAAAAACAATACCAAAATATTGTTTTGGTATAATAAACTCCTTATTTTCTCTGATATGCTAGGGAACCTCAGAGAACAGATAAGGAAAAAATGCTTTACTGACATCACTGAATCTTAAAAATCACACTGTGAAATCATCATGAAGAAATAAATACATAATCTGGCAAAGTTTTTTAAACATCTGTTTGTGTATCAGAATTAATGCATATAATTCAAGTTATTTACTTTCTAGTTACTAACCTTAGTATAATCCATGTCTACGTGGCTTTTACACTAATATAGTCTGACAGCTGATGCAAAATATTAACTTAGCTTCTGAGCACCACATCCAGGATTGCTTTTGTTGGTGAGACTCTGCCAATTTTCATATCAAGGTAGAGCAGTGGCTGTCATGTTCTTACCAACTACTCTTAAATGTCTCAGTCAGATTCTTGTTTCTTGTGCCATTTCAGTCAAATAGAAAATAGTTTTTCTTTGCCTTGTAGGAAGCAAGAATTCACCTTCCTCCCCTTCAGTCTGCAGGGCTTCTCTGGTGGTTTGTTTATTACCAGCAGAAAGAAGAACTGGAGTTATAGGCCACTTTCAAAGGTTTTTTTCTTAAAGGAAGGTATGATGTGTAATTTGCTTTCTTGGCCTAAAATGATGCATTGGGATAAAAGCCACTGCATCCAAATGGTTTTTCTTTGCTGCAATGTTAGAAGTCTGTGTTTATTGGGATATTAAGTGAATAACCCATCTGGTTTGTCCTCAGAGATACATTAGAAAAAAGCTCCCATTTCTAGCTCAGTGTTTTTCTAAGCTATAATTTTTGAAATTCTTTAATTCGGATAGCGTTAAAAGATGGAAAATGTAAAAAACCCCTTAATTTCTGCATTGTAGTGAGGGCTGAGGTGGAGAGAAAATTTGCAGCATGTTATTTCTTCACTTTTGGTAATACTTCTTAAAGAGAATGTGCTGAGAGTTACAGCATATTAGAGCACTTCAGGCTTTTCAGCCCAAACCTGCAGCTGTTGTACAGTTCTGTTTGTTATCTTGCAGATAAGCCAGAAACAATTGCAGATGTAAATAAAATGGCATTTAATGTTTTTATTTTTCCTTGCAGTGCCAGCACATAAGATAAAGTGAGCATTACCCTGTGGGAACTTATGTTGAGAGACAAGTTACTTTTGTCTACCACAGTATTATAAGTCTCATGTTATGTGTTGCAAACATTGCTATGTTCTCTTCTTTGCTTTCTTTAAGTAGAACACTTGACATTTAACTTATTAAATTGTAAGTCTTCTAACTTAGCCAGGGTAGCACATCTTGACAATAATAGCAGGATACAGTAAAACAGTTCAGAAATTTCAGGCTATGCTTAGAACATCTTCATTGCCTGAGCAATGAGGTCAAGTGATATGGAATGGTTTTTGTTCATATTTTGCAGGTTGTAAGAGACAATTCCCATCCATATTACCTATCATAGCCACATGCTTGCCATGCACACAAGCCAATTGATTACTTTTTGCATCCTCCCCAATTTCCCCCAAGGAAACTGCCTCCCTGCCCGAGTGTCACTGGTGAGATCAGTGCTGTTGGGAGCCCTTGACATGTTTGTGCTTGGTCCTGAAGCAATCTGCCCAGATCCCTTGGCTGCCAGCAGTGGATCCCTTCATGGCCAGTACTGAGTGTACCTTTGATAAACTGACCCCAAGTTCAGTCTCTCACTACGGTCTGCTAAGCCCTTCAAAACTTGTGCAAAACCTCACATGAGCCTTACATCACCAGTGGGTGTGGGGGGATAGGAAATGCCAAGGTGCCCCTTTGTGCAGAGTAACAGAGGCTGTATTTCCCTGGGCAAGTGCTTGGCTCCTAGAAATGAGCAAGGAAAGCCCATCCTCACTGTCACTTTCTTCTTCAGCAATGTCCTGAGTGTGTTGGAGCAGAGAGAATATCAAAGGTATCTAGGATCCCTACTGAAGCCTCAGCTTATCACTGTTTCACCCCAGACACCCTGGAAGTTTTAAGCTTTTGTTTATAATGTTTGGAGTAATTGAATTTCCACTGAGAGCTTTGTATTTTTATCCCAAACACACCCTGAGAACATATGATAAATAACACTTAACAGCATGACAGCAAGCTTTCCCTCTTCTTTCAATTCCCTTTAGTGACATTTCTCATCTCAGCATACTTTCATTCTCTCCACACATAAATTTGAAATGGTTACTATACCTCTTAATAGGATGGAGCTAATCAGTCACAAAGTAAATCATTACAGAAGGTGATAATAGCAAAAGCATTTGAGTTCTTTCATTATGTCTCCTGGAGTACTCATTTAAAACTACTGAGTCTAACCCAGAGCACAGTGCAATTCGTTCATCTTTCTGCTTCACACTGAGCTCAGACTTCAGTGACACAAAATGGTTTATCAGCTTGAGGTGAGAGGTAGAATGGTAAATGTCATGAGGAGTAAAGCTTGGTACTAAAATATCACTTGTTTATTAGGTGGATGGGAAGGTATCTGTATTCATGGGTCGAGGTAGCTGAATTAACATCTCTGGTTGGTTTCAGCTGTGAGGCTGCAAAGAGAGATTCCATTTCTTTAGTCGTGGGTCCCAGATTGTTTCTGTCTTTAGAGACATCATTAATAAATCTTGATTTCTTTCCTGTCTGCTCTTAATGTTTCTGGAATAAATAAGTTTTTATATTATGCACATATGTTTGTACAAAAAAGCCCTGAGATTTCTTTCTGCAGCAATGTATTGGACTGTTGCTTCAGTAGGTTTTGCAAGCTACTTAATCATAGTTTTAGAAAGGAGACACAGAAATATTTTTTTTTTCTCCATCTTATTTATGTTGTCACAAAATGAAGTGCATTGACATCAAGTAAAGCTCTCTAAGCTGTTTGGAAATAAGTTCTTTAGCTAGAATTTTCTTTTAATGTTCTGTGCTCCAAGCTGATTCAATTTTTGTATCCCAGATTATGGCTAAATGTCTCCACATAAAAATGCTGAAATAATTCATTGAGAAAAACATGAGTTTCCAATCAGAACAAATAAATTTTTCATATTGCTGTACTTTGCTAAATAAATTGTTTGATAAGTTGAACAAACTGGGTTGTGTTTCTTGTTAGGTATTATTTGATATGATTTGGGGAAAGATTCTTTTTTGTATTCTGATTTGGTATAATTTTCATCTCATAGCTGAGCAAATTTTAAAATTAATGTAGCCTACTATGTAATACATCTTTATGAAAAGGGAAAATTATTTTCACAATATGGTAAATTGATGTTGTTTATTTTGGAGCAGCTTTTGAAACCTCAATTCATATTAAGCTATAGTTACCCAGTGGGACCACTTAATTAAAGACTACCTGGCTCAGATGTCCAAAAGTGAGACTTCTTTTTGTATCATAATTCAAATAGAAATTAAGCAGTCCAGTAAGGTCTTAATGATGCTTGAAAATAGAAACTGTAGGAAACTTAGGTTTGTTCGGATTTTTTATTAATAAAATCCTTTCCCACTTCAGCTGAGGCAAAAAATTAAGGTGGGTTTTGAGAAGACATTTGCTCATGTGTTAGGTACATGCTGGGTAATATATTTTGTTAAATAGCCATAATCTTCCAGTGGACTTAAATGTTTCCTTTGCTCTCTTCACATCTTGCACCACAAACACTTGTGCTGTTCCATTCATCACCCTTCAGTAGCACAAGCAAAAGTCACTTGAGATGTGTACATCTATGAATTGAAATGCTATGGCCTTGGAAGTTGGAGTTTATTGCCAATTTTGGTGGCCTCAGGAATACAAACAATGAAAACAATGAAAAATCATTGTGATAACTGAGATGGTTATTTAAATGCCATAAAAGTTCTTCCTATTCATGTGGTATGTTTCCTAAGAAATTCACTGAAGAATTTCCTCTACAAGGTTTTAAATAAAGGAATAATTACTTTGACCAGCAGAGAGCAGCAATGATATACTTTATAAGGGCTTGAGCCAGCCCTTGCAAAATCCTATTAGTGGCATGAGTGATAGATAATATTGTCTATGATTTTCCTGATTTATGGGAAAACATCTGTTGAAATTAGAGCAACAATAAAAAAATATGCCCTCATTTAATTTAATTATTTTATAGAGCCTCTTAATTTAAAATACTTTCTGTTTAATTTCTTGTCTGTATGAAAGTAACAAAGATTTATTGCTTGAACTGTGTAAGTCATTCTAGTTCTTAATAGGTGATTGCTTTCACATTGATCTGAAGATTTGCTCTGGAGTTCCACTGATTGTGTTGGGCATTGTCTATATTTTAATCTTACAGTTAAATTTTTGCCCATAATTGTCAATAGGAAGTTATTGTCCACTGGGTTACGGGAAGGGTTTCACCATTCCTGTGACATATATATTAAAATTCATTATAAAGAGATTAATAAGATAGGGTGAAAAATTCTAACTATGTATTTCAATTTTCTTTTGCTGTCTGTTCACAAAGATGTGCAATTTTACAGGCACTGCATAGGAAGGATGAGAACCTCTTTTTCCTCTGCTAGACCGTTCTAACAATGCTGTTAGAGATTTATATTTCCTGTTCTGGTTCTGTGGCTCTTCCATGTTTGATTGTGTAGCAGTACTCCAGAACAGATTGAAACAGCCCCTTTTTCTCAAGCTTTTTTGCTTTACCCTGAAAATGGAAAAAAATAAAAATAAAAAAAGAAGAGAGTCCCATCTTCTAGTGGGTCTACTTTGCAAAGTAGGAAGGAGTATTAACAATGCCACTAGTGTCACTTTTGGAAAATTGGAATTTATGTTGGTTTATGTTGTTTTGGAAAATTGGGATTTATGTTGGTTGTCCCAGTGTTGTTTATATGTTGTATTTTAGCTCAAATCAGGACTGTGGTTCAGAGTGAACCTTCTATTCCTGCTACCCCATGGAGCAGTTTTACTTTCACAGCTGTATTGCTCTCAGAGGTGTATAAGTAAAATACGTGTTCCTGACACAAATGAATATTCAGTTCTGGGAAATGCTGCATGTAGTTCAGAGTAAAAATCCTGTCAAACACATGAATTAAGTTGTGCCTAGGAAGGACTACCCTTGGCACCAAGTGTTCTGGCATCCAGATCCACCCCTGCTGCACCAAGCTGAGGTCAGGCTGCCTCAGGTTCCAGAGGAGCTTGGGTGGCAGCAGCACTGCCCTGCCTAGACTGCATCAGCTCTGTCACTGCCTGGACACTGGTGTGCAGGGAACTCTGGGGTCCAGATTAGAAATGCTGCCTGAGTTCAGATTACAGTGCTGAAGAGCCATAATCCAATGTGAATGGCACTAGCTCTCTCCTTTTTTGATGGCTAGCCTGTATGAAGTTCCCTTTGCTTCAGTGTTTCTATTGCAAAATAGGAGCAATTTTATCATAAAGGTTTTATAAAGTAAGTTTGGTGGTGTTTATGAAGCACTGAGGTCCTGCCATAATGAACTCTACACAGACTAATGAGGGAAACAGTGCTCTCCTCCTTCAGAACAGCTCTTAAATAGCAGGCAACAAATTTGTTGAGACCATAGACTGGATAAACATGGGGAAAGAAAATATTATATAGCTCTTCATTTAATGAGTACCATCCTTTCTGCAAATGTAATGAAAAAGGTCATGAAAGAAAATAATGAAATCTTGTAATTAAAGATTTTATCAGCACTCATATGCCCAAAGCACCTGCCTTAGAGTTCTATGAGAGATTTAATTCTGACACTTCATCACATGAATGCATGATACTGCAACCTATTCTTTAAAAATATTGTTTTACTGCAATGCATGTGAATTAGGGGTGGAAGAGGTTTAATTTTGATTAAATTATAATTCTTGTAATTTATTTATTTCTATTTAATTATTTGGAGCATTATTTAAAAAGAAAAGAACTGTTTCATTAATCAGCTGTCCATTCATCTTAACATATTAAATAAAAGAATATTCCTGTCATTGTCATAACTATTGTCACAGCAGTTTTTGTATTGAACCAATAATACATTCTTGCTTTGCTAGGGAGAATGCACTGATAGAATGATCTACAGTCCCAGACAAGGGGAGATTACTGCCTTTACATGTAGCAAGGACAACCATTAAAAGTGGAGGCTAAAAAAAAAAAAGAGGTGTGTGTAAATGTCATGTTCACTCTGACAGTGGATTTCCTTTAATTAATTGTATTTCTAGGCAAAGTTCTGTGCAGGAAGACTTAGCTATATAGGATTTAATGAAGGAAAAATAGGATGAAAAGGCATGTTAAAGATTGGATAAGGGGAGAGTCTGGTAGGTCACCAGGGAGTGAATGAGGGAATGGGAGCAGATAGTCCTCACCACAAAGAGAGTTAACAGCAAAAAGATTATTCTTTAGCATCTTTTGTAAACTTAACTGTCGGTATGGTTTGGAAATTACTTTCTTGTCTCTTCAAGCTCTGATTAACATTTTATTTCAAATTCATTAATACAGAATGTAAAAATATAATTCTCTTAAAAGAAGAAGTTAAAATGCCCACATTTGCTACAGTCTGCCACTAGTCCAAGATTCTGTATGCAAATTTTTATGCACACCCCCAGTGTGATATGCATAACAACACAGATGAGGGGATGATTAAACATGAAACCACCTTTTTTACCTTACTTCTCAATTTCCATGTTTTTCAGTTATTATATTAAATAAATAGGGCTATTGCCTGTATCATTTCAATTTCTGCTTTGCCAGGATACCAGAGCACTGGGGCTGACTCCTCCTACAGCTGCCTTGGACAGGCTCTGTGTGCAGATCTTGCTACCCTCTACATCCCCTAGCTGATTACTGCCTTGGGCACCTCTCTGGGGTCTGCTTCAGACAGCTGTGAAAACCTCCCCTACATTTCAGACAGAGCAATTTTTAAAATTCTTTTTGTTGATTATTATTTTGACCAAATGAGCCTTTTGAGGAGATGAGAGGGAGAGAGATGCCAGTGGTCATAAGCAGAGACTGCCACAGCACTGTATGTGGCTTTCTCAGCATGAATGAAGCCATAGCTAATATAGCACCTAAAATGAACTTTCTCCAGTGAACTCACCCAGTGTCAAAGCCATACTGCCCCAGACCACCCTGTCTTTTCCTTGTTTCTCTGCTTTTTCACCTGGCTAGACACCTCTGAGGTTTACCCTGAAATGGAATGTCTGCCTGCAGTGAGGTGTTGTGTGCCTGCTCTTTGTGCTCTTACTCTGAAGTAATTGAAACATGTCACAGAGTTCTCGAATCAGAATTTCATAGCCTTTTTTTTTTTTTTTTGGCCTGGTCTGAATACATATTTCAGCTTGATTTAAAAATGTCGTGTCCAAATCTAGATTCTGATAAATGAAATCTGTGAAAACTGCCCTGGAAACCTGGAGTCAGGAATTCTGTTGTTTTGGGTCAAGGATCAGCATGTCACTTTTAGTAGGATATTTTTTAAAGATATTAGGGATTTGTTTGCATCTGTTTTGTTTAAATTGACTTCACATCAGGATCGCCATTGTCCATGTGTTTACATGGACAGTGTTTTACAGATTTTCTCTAATACTAGTTAATACTTTTTTATCAAATGTATTACTAGAAAGAGGACTGTGAGGATAACCTTTGATAATTCTATGCATCTACTTTCTGAAACACATTGCTTATTATAATTCATATCTATCTTAATTTTAATGGATGCAATTATTTTAGCTATAATTAATAGGGGATTGTGTGTTTCTTATTAGTTGTATATTTTAAAATAAATATTGCTATAATATTTTAAATAAATTGTGGGGAATTTTTGTTCTCTCCACAAAGAAATACTGTTCTTTTTAGATTGTATTTCAGATATATCTGTTAAGAAATATATAAAAATAATACTATAATTATTTTTCCTTTTGAATACCTTATAACTTGCTCTTTCTTATGCTTATACTTTTTCTTAATCTGCCTTTTGCCATTTGTTTTTATATCATGTTTTAGTTTCTCCTTGCAATTCTTCGTAATGCAAAAGAATGAGCAAACTGCCATGATTTATTTTAATCTTTAGCCTATTAAATCTTGCACTTGAAGGTCAAATTTAAGCAGAGGCAAATCTGTGTTTCTTTAAAAATCTTTAATTCTACAAATGAAATGTGATTGCAACTGAATTGTAGTAGGATTTCATTTTAGGATTTCTTTCTTCTTCATCTGGTAAATATTGGTTGAAGGGAGAATAATGAGAATTTGACCTTACTTGTTCCCCAGAGTACAGGCATCATTTTCATATGGCTTTGTTAGAATGTTAGAAGAAAATACTTGGTGAAAACAGTAAAACTATAAGATAGTAGCAGGAAAATAAAAAGTCAGTAAAGGGTTATAGAAATTATTAGCAGTATGAGGAAGGTTTCAGTATAAAGGAAGATGTGAAGAAAGTCACTGTTTACTGTATTTAAATTTGAAAAAGGGACATTTTCACAGATTTAAATTTTTAAATCAAGAATTCATTCCTTTCTAGGAAAACTGAATGGGAATTTTAAGTTTTATTTAAAAAGGATTGGATGTATTGTATCATGTGTTAAGAAAACCCAACAGAATAATAAGTGATAGTTCCAATGACAGAACTGTGGGGAAAAAACCCAATGCTACCAATAATACTTTTCAAAGCAATTTCTATACTATAGGTAGGATATGGCAAGAAAGAATACAGGAAAGTTTAGAGAAGGCTTTGAAAAGCTTTTAAACACTTCTAGTATAGGCATCCATGAATATTCTTATTTCTATTTATTTCTTTCAGTCACAGATATCAGTGGGAATCCATTACACCAATATTGAATATTTTTTGAAGAAAAATGTTGTAAGCAATTCTAATGAAATTTAGGAATCTCAGTGTTACCAGAAACTTCCTTGTAATTAAAAAACAAACAAACAAACAAACCAACCCTCTGTTACTCTTACAATCTGATGACTTATTTTATCAGTGATAATTTAGGGGGCAAAAATGCAAAAGTGCTCTGAAAAATCTTTTGTGCTGTGTGAAGCAGACAATGCTGGAGTCAACAGGTGTGTCAGAGAACAATTGGGAGCACCTGCATCCTAATTCATGCTTTAGGCTGGGCTGCACCTGGGCTGGGGGTTGTGCTCCCAGGTTTGCTCTGGTGGCTTTGGGGACCCCAGCTGTCTGCAGGGGACTGGCTGGCTTCAGCCAGGCACAGGGCTCTGCACAAACAGGGGAGAGTCCTTCAGTGCCAGAGGTGAGTGAAACTGGTGCATTTTTCAGTCTGTGGCTGGACCAGAGGTTGGCTGAGTGGTGCCAGAAGCTGTCATGTTTTTGGAAAATGGGTAAAATAGACTTGAATTTTTGCTGTAGAGGAAAATATGAGACTGCAGCTCTCAAATCTAGCTCTGCATTTGTATGCATTGGGTAAGGGTGGGATGGGCTAAGTCTCCCCTGGGAAATAAAGGAAATAATCTCTGTATTACCTTCTAATAGAGCAGTTTATATAAACATGTATTGTGTGGTGCAGCTATTCAGGCTGCAGCCATCTGTATGGCATCTTGCTAATGCTTGAGCCCCAAAGAAGGGTAGGATTGGAAATATTTTCTCTTCAGTGCCTGGTGTTGGACTGTTCAGCTAAACTTTGACTCAGCTTAGTGAACTTGTCTGAACATTCAGTGTGATTCTCTGGCTTTATGTGAGTTGTCTTGGTGGATACCAGGGCAACTTGGGTTTAAAACCCCTCCTCTGATCTCAGAATGCAGCAGATTCTGAATACAAAAGAAATGTAGGTTTCAGTACTCTGGCTTCAAAAGAAGTACTCTCAGAAGTTTAATATAAGGAAATAATTTGAGTTGTTGTGGCAGAGAAATCATTTGGTGAAAATGAAGTGAAGCTGGCCATTCAGAAGCAAGGCTGTAGAGAGCATTGATGATGGAGCTGTGAGAGGGAGGAAGAATAACTTAATGTGCTGCATCTGTGTATGTGTGAACAAGAAATACACCAAGAATTTGCTTCTTTACCTGATTTTTGCTAGTTTTTCTATTTTTTTCTGGTTCTGAAGGTGAAATCCTGAATCTCTTTGATGGCATATACAAACTTACATGTGCTGCTTCAACATGTTAAAATATCAGAATATTTATTTACATGCTTGGGCTGCTCAAATGTAAATCTGCTTTAAAAGGATTTAATTGGAGTACAGCAAATGTTCTGCAGACAATATCTGTATACATTGTTTATATTGTTTTTGTTAATATATAAACTTCAGCTATAAACAGATTATGTCTGCTTAAGTTGTCAGTTTTAGCTAAGATCTTTTCTGGGAGTGTGTATACTTTTATTATATTGTAATTGCCAAGTAAAAAGCACACTTAGATTAAGTAACATTGTTCTAGTTTAAATACATTTAATTACAATATCAATTCCATAGGTGTTCCATATGTGAGTAGTCAGCTGGGAGAAGTCATTATGTACAGCATAATAAGAATTTCTCATGTGCCAGCCATGACACATTTTTTGTTAAAATTGTTTCAATCTTGTGTACTAAACTGGATTTACACAATGAACAGGTTTCTAGATATCTTGTACCTTGTGTGTAATGGAGGGTTAAAATTTCTTTTGCTGGAATTATCAGATCAAAGGACTAGAAGGAAGTGTATGTATTTCCCCTGCTCTTGCCAAGAAGGTGTGCAAGGCTGACTGTCAAGAGTGTAGCAAAGAGTTGGCAGTGCTTCTGAGATGGACACCGTCTAACAGAAAGGAGCAGCCTCAGAATTTCTGATTTGGACTGTTTAATTATGTATGAAAAGCTGGGGCTTGTTTCTTTTTCCCCTAGTAAAAAAGTGTGGTTTTTGAAGAACAAAGAAAAGACTTCTAGCTCAGATTTAAAGAAAAAAAGAAAAAAGCAGACTATTTGCAATTTGAACATCAGGGATGTTGCTGTGCTGCTCAACCAATGTAGTTTTACAATTCCATATGAACATCTTGCCTAGTGGCAAGATGCATCTAGCTGTCTGAACACCTCCAAGATGTGCACAATTCATAGCAAAAAGAATCAGGAATTATAGCATGTTATGGAATATGCAAATCATGTAGGATCTGACATCTTAGGCTGGGATATTAATTTTTACTAATTCATTGTCTATTTTGAGAAATTTACACCCTACCTGTAAGAAAAGCCTAAAATATGCTTATTTTCCTCTTTGGAAAAATTACTCCAGGATTAGACCTTGTATTTTAAAGAATTCTTTAACATTTCAGATACACAGAGAATAATATATTTCAACCCAAAAGATTGGTCCCTTAAAATGATGATCATCCAGTACTCATTCAACATCAAATGGAAACAGTACAGTTTATTTGCCTTTCTTCTTTGTCATTTAACTGTGAGATTTCATGCTCTTGTGGGGGTTGTTGTTGTTGTATTCCCAGAACTATTTGCTAAACCTTTGGATCACCTTAGAAAAATGTTAAACTATTTTAAAGTTATTAAAGTATCAGTAGTTAAACATTCTCATCATGTGTGTCAGTGCCAGGCATTGTGGCCCTGTAATCATGGGCTCAGGTGTGCAACTCTTGTTGTCCTTCACAATTAATGATTTCTCTGTTAATCACTCAGAAAGGGAATAAAACCCTCTTAATACTCACTGAAGTAAATACTGAGCAGCGTCAGAACTTAATGTTGGTTTTGTAACTGTGCATTGCCCTTAAAAATCAGACAGCAGTTCTGCTGCATAAAGCACAGACATGTACAGCTGGGATCTCAGAAGTTGTGTGACTGCTTGAGGACCTTTCTGAGAGCAAGGTGCACTTTGCTCTGGGCTCCCTGTCTTCCCCTGACTGAATTGGTATCAGAGCTACAGATGTTTCTTTCTTCTGAATAAATCCCCTTAATCCTCTTGGATACCCACAGAAGACCAAGAATGATCTTGCTCTTTATTTTTGGCTTTTTTTTGGTCAACTACACAAATGTGCATCATTCATGAAAAAATGTCTACAGAAGCAATACAGTGTTATAAATTTGGCAATGCAGAAATAAAAGGGGTTGTTACAGTTGCAGAGATCTTAAAATTTCTTTATTTTACCTTTCAGTGAAGTATTATAAACTGGCTTAGGATGAAACAAGTGGAGTCCTATAAAGACTTTATTGAGTTGAAAGCTGGAGAGAGACTTTTTTCAAGGGTGTGTAGTTATAGAACAAGGGATAATGGCTGAAAGAGAGCAGATTTACACTGGGTACATGGAAGAAATTCTTCACGCTGTTGGCGGTGAGGCACTGGAACAGGCTGCCCAGAGAAGCTGTAGCTGCCCCAACCCTGGAAGGGTTCAAGGGCAGCCTGGATTGCTTTGAGCAACCTGGACTAGTGGAAGGTGTCCATACCCATGGCAAGGTGAAGGGAGATGGATGATCTTTAAGGTCACTTCCAACCCAATCACTTCTGTGATTCTATAGAATCAATGCAAGTTTTCAGTAGACTTTGGAATCTATTGCTGCTGGAATTTTTTTTTTTTCCACTATTTAACCTAAAGATTTTTCCTGCGTAAATTTTTCATTCCTGAGTGCACAGCCTGTGGCTGTGATGTGTGAAAATGTTCACAGGGGTTTTCAGGATGAGGGAAGAGACATAGATCTGACTCTATATTTCAGAAGGCTTGATTTATTATTTTATGATATATATGTTACATTATGACTATACTAAAAGAAATAGAATGAAAGGTTTCATCTCAGAAGGCTAGCTAAGCTAAGAATAGAATGGAATGAATAACAAAGGTCTGTGGCTCAGACAGAGAGTCCAAGCTAACTGGGCTGTGGTTGGCCATTAATTGTAAGCATCCAAGATGGGCCAATCCCAGATGCACCTGTTGCATTCCACAGCAGCAGAAAACCATTGTTTACATTTTGTTCCTGGAGCCTCTCAGCTTCTCAGGAAGAAAAAATACTGAGAAAGGACTTTCATAAAAAAATGTCTGCAACAGTGATGTAACAACTGGCTTATTTCATGGCTTCTTGTTTTCTTCCAAGGTGAAAATGTGTTTATCTCTGTAGAAAAAAGGTTGATGCTTATCATCTATTATTAAAACTTGTTCCTTGATTTTTTAATTTGGTGTTCTTAGCTGAAAGTTGTTCTCAAGATGACCATAGAACGTATTATGAAAAAATACATGTAGAGTTTTGTGGATTTTTTCATCAGTCAAATTTAACTTGAAGTCTGTTTGGGCACTGAAATTAAAAAGTGGATAATAGCAGTCCCTGTGAAGAGCAGCATGGTCAATAATTAATGAAAGTGGCTATAACTTATTGATTCTCTTTTGAAGAAAACAAAGATGCTTTGGAAATTGTAATATGTTGCAATATATTTCTCTCCAATATACTGGGCATAAAGTGAGACACATGTAAGACTAGAGGAATCTAAAATTTGTCTTCTAATACACAGCTAGAAATGTGGGATTTTACTACTGTAGGTAACAATACATATTTATTACTCTCCTTTTCATAATGAATGTTTTTCTTTATGAAGAGGCTTTGGTTTCCCCATCCTTCCTCAATTCTTTTGACTTTCTTGAAGTAACTCTAGATCACGACAGTTTCAGTTTAGAAATCAGAAGTCTGTGGCTGGAGTCAGTGTCAAGAAAAGCAGACAGGATTGTTGTTTAGTTTCAAGACTGGTGGACAGTACTTGTGCAGAGGAGTATCAAGAGTAATACCTGTTTTTCAGAACCTTGCTTACTCGCAGTTCAACACTTTCCTTGGTTTATGTGTTTTTCTTACCCTGGACTAATTTAGTAGCTCACGCTGTAGGTGGGTTCCCAGTACCTAAACCAGGTTTCCTTCACTGAAAGGTAAACCAATTCCTTCTCATAGTCCCTCAGATGTGGAAACCAGCTTGAATACTGTTCCAATATATCTTCTCTCTTTTTCTCTCCTTAAGCCCAGCCTTCATCACAAATCATACTCCCTGAGCTTACTAATTTTCTTGTCATACTCTCAGCTTGGCCTAATTTTATCTCTGTCTTTATTTGATTTAAGCTTGTCAGGGTAATCCAGTAGGGGATTCTCCCACAGCTCATCACAGTTGACAGTGGGGTCAGTTTGTGCAATGCATGGTTCAATCTGCTTTTTGGGACCTTCTCTGCAGTTCTGCTACTTGGCCTTTTATTTTCTTATCTATTTTTCCTTAAATGTGTATGCTTTTGAAGGATTTTTAACATTTTGCCCTTTAAATGTTAAGTATAAAACTTCCTTGGAGAGGATCTTTTAGTGAAACAATAGGGATTCAGAAGTAACAGATTTTTAAGAATTTTTTTTTCCCAAAAATATGTAATTTTCTAAGACACTACTGAACATTTCATTTTATGGATTTTTGTAGAAATAGATTCGAAAACAGAATAAGCATTACATTGACAATAGTAAAAATATTGTGAGGGGAAAATCATTCCAAGTAAGAGTAATAAATTCACAGGATCAATAAAGTGATGGTTACTTTTATTTTCATTTTTTTAAATAGTAATTTTTTATATGTCTTTGCAAGAAATTCAAGTGAGAATATGTTTCAACATATCATAGCATACTTTTATTAATAGGATTTATTTTTAGGGGACTTTTTAGTTATTCTCAGTGACTACTGACTCATTTCAGTGCACATGCCAAAACTCCTCTTCGTCAGTCATGTGCTTGTATGAGTCCTCTGATCTGAACTCACCCTCTCTAATGAGTCTTCTGTTGAAATGTCTCTAAAGTATGTCCACTAGGCTCTTCAGTGGAGTCTTTTTAAATGTGTATTCAAAAATGTAAGGGTTTTTTAATAATCAACTTTTTCTTACTCTAGCAGAGATGAGGCTCTTGCCTGTTTTAGCAAGGCCCATTGCAATAGCTCAGTGAAATGATTTTTCTTTATCTCCTCCTCCCCACCCCCTTTGTGTTGATGGTTAAAGTTTACTCTACAATCAGGTGAGTACCAGAGCTAATAACAGAGAGCAGGGAGGGTCACACGGGGAGAAGAGGGGGAGGATTGGCAATAGCATTTTGCAGCAGTGAACCATTTAATCAGCTCTTTTGCAGTGCAGAGACTCTAATTAGTGTCTTGAATTTACACATCAAATTTGTCATGACAACTAAGCTAGGCAATCTTGATACTATCCTCTAGATCACAAGTGTATTTTCACTCCATCTTATTTTTCACTTGTCACATCTATTCTTGAGTAGAAGGAGAGATGCTTTTGCATTTAAGAATTGCTTAATCCTTCAGAATACTTTTTCAAAAGACAATACCAGGAGAAAAGATCAGATTAGAAAGGTGAAGTCATAAACCAAGTAAAAGCTAGCTATTTTCCCACTGTTCTTCTCTGTAGGAAATTTGGAGCTGGTAAAGAGATCATCTAAAAATATGAAAATTTGATGAAAAGCTTAAGATGAAAAGGTCAGACTGAGGGTACAGATATGATCTGACTGCAAGTGTTATCTCTCTTGTCCACAAGGGGATCCTGGTTTTCTGTTACCTAAATATATCCTTTCTGCATCTTGAAATTAAGCTTGCAAGTATCTTCAACATTTACCACCCTATTGTGAACACATAATGAATAGAAAGCAATAATTAATTAGTCCTGGTTTTAGCTTTCATTTAGGATTATAAGGGATATTATAGGAGTTAATGTCAAAGATTCCTGTCCCTTTGAATCCAGTCTCTGTGAGTGGCCTTGGCAGTGTTTAAGGGAGGTGTAAAAGAACACAAAAATGATCTTTCTGGCACTGACATATTCCAGTTTGGCACTGGAATACTGGATATCTTGGGAATGCAAAAGTCAGAAAATACCACCTCTCTGCATTTAATGTGCTAGAGGTTTGCTTTTTTTTTTTCCCATCCCTGTCTTGCAACTTTTTAATCTGTGCAACTGTTTTTTGATAAAGAGTTCTACAATATAACTGTGTAATGCATGAAGAAGTACAACTTACTGGGGTTTTTTGAACTTTTTTGCCACTTTGTCCAGTTTTTCATTTCACAGCCTTGAGTGCTAGTCATGCATACTGAAAATGAGTTGCATATCCCTGAAATATATAAGACGCATTTTAAACTAAAATTGCAGATGTTTGACTTGTCTAAGCTCCATGTGAAACTTGTTGGCACTTTTCCCCCCAATTTTATGTTGCTTTATTTATTTTTTATACTTTAAAAAACCTAAATATGACTGCTAGTTGTATAGTTAATCTTAAGTTCAGCCTGCTTTCCAGAAAGCACTGCACTTCCAACTTGTGCTAATCAGTACTTTCTAACAAAACATTCCATCTATAACCACCAGGAGAATAAGCCCAGTGTCACTTTGTGTTGAATACTATATATAAATGGTTCATGGGTCTGACAGATATTGTTATCACCATGAGGAAATTCAAGATTTAGGCATATATTACTCCTTTGAAGGATGTATAATACTAACATTGGAAAATTAAGCTTGCTCATGAGAGGGTTACAAACTCCCAAAGATACTGAGCCTTTAAAGTTGTGCCTAGAAGTCTTTGTTCTCACTGGGTTTTTTTTTTTTTTTGAAAAACCAGCAAGACCTTAAGGAAAAGATACCACCCTTTAGCGTCTCCAAACTTTTTCTATAGCTTAGAAAGAATTTAATTTATTTCTGGAAAAATGTCTAGAATGGTTTTTGCTGAAGTGTTACAGACTGTGCAAGGTCACCACAGCTAAAACAACTGTATGAGCTGCGACTCTCTTTGGAAATTGCAGCAAAGGATTCTAGGAACTGATTTCCTATGTATTTCTTATTTTACTGAATATTCTAATTCCTGCTTTGAAGATACTCTGCAGAACATCTTCAGAGCTCCCCTTTGGGAAGGAAGGCTCATCTTTTGTGTCGTGGCCACATCCTATTTGAGTAACCTGCTGCCAAATCGCATGTGACTTCTACTGCATTAATCTGCTTTTATAATCCTGTCACTGTTTCCTTTTGTTTTCTGCAATTTTTTTGATCTGCATACATTTCTCACCATGACTGAATTTTAGAGGGTTATGTACAGCAAAGTTAGAGGTGGGTGAGTTTGGCCTACAACAGCTGTGCTGGAAAAAGTAATTACCATGGAATCTGTTGTGCTGTTTTGCTTGAGAAGTGAACTGTGACTGGAGCTGTAGCAGAACAGCTGCCCTGCCCTGCTCTGGCTGGGTTAGCAGCTCTGTGTCACTGCTGCTGGCATCGTCCAGCTGCAGGATCAAAACCCTTTTGGTTGGTCAAGTAGAACATCTAAATTGCAAGCTCTTTGGACCAGGAATCCTCCTGCACCCTTCCTCTTCTGGTCTTAACATATATCTATCTATCTACACACACACACACACACACACACATATATATATATATATGTGTATATATATATATATATGTATATATCTTGGTGATGGGTTCTGTAAGCCTTTGGAGTGCCTCCTACTGTCACAAATGTTCACGATCCCCATTTGCAAAAGCTGAGGATGCGAAACAGAGGAAATAGCATCTCACAATACAATCTGCTTATTGAAATACTGCTTTTAGCAGGAATGAAGAAACCATGACCCCATAGAAAATTGGATCTTTACCCAAAACAGTGCATTTTATGTTGCAAAATACTTACATGTAGGTAAGGTCCTACAGCTATTTCCATAGATGATTACTTTTAATTCTGTGCAAAACTGAGGCCCTGGGTATATACATACTCCATACATTTATTGTAACATTGATAAAACTATTGAGAAGAAGTAAATAGTGATGCTACCTGATTAACCCCTGAGGTTGCTTCAAACTCATGTAACTCATATGTGTCAGGACAGAGATCTGTCAGGGATATCAGGTTCATCTGATGTCCTTGATGACAACCAGCTATGGAAATATAGGTACATAGTTTAAGTTACAGCTTGAATATCTCTCAGGAACCTCACAACTGACTCTTGGAAGTCATTAATCACCATAAAAGTTAAAGGAAAATCCCTGAAATTTGACATATTATACTTCAAGGGTAGTTTGTCACCCCAGTGAGTCTTTTTTTATGTGTTTAGTGTGTACAAGCTGAAGCAAGAGATGATTCGGTCCTGGGCAGAAATGTGAGGAGAAAGTTCTGAAGTGCTGAGCTGGAATAGCTATTTTGGGTGCTTTAAAACCAGCTTAATTGATTACTTAATTGATTACACTGCTTGCTCTGGGAAACCACACTTGAGCAAAAGAAATAGAAAGGCAGTTTTTGTCCTTTAGGTCAGGATTACTGCTCTGGCTAGAATACTGTCTGGGATTTTAGATTAAAGGAAAACAATGCTTCAATTTTTTAATCCTTATTAACGTTATGTAATTCGTTCTTCTCTTGACCCCAAGATTGATGTAGAGTGTGTTGATTTGGGATGAAATTAAATAATTTTTTAATACATTGATTTATCGAGTCAATCTTCTATTGTGACCTTAATTATTCAATTTTGGTTAGTTAATACAAATGTTACAATAACTTTTTTTTATGCTGATATTTGATTGCTTATTGGTTTTCAGAAAATCCTTGAAAATATAACTGGTAATTGTAAGATAAGTCACTAAAATCAAAATTTTCAATATATTCAATAAAATTCTTATTGGCCACAAAGGTTTCTTGCCTAGAGATTTTACCAAGGGAAGACAAAACAAACTGAAGCTCACTTTAGCCTTTTTTCACTTCTAAAGAGGACATTTTAACAGATATAATAACCTCAGATATACTACCAATCATGACTTCTGCATATATGTAAAAATCTTGGAATTGATAACTAATTCTTCTCAGTTATTTAAATTGTTGATATTCGTCTAATTCTTGTGAAATATTAAAGACTTCCAAAGGCTGGGATTTTATTTTAATTGTTCCTTTTTGTCCCCATACCACTGTTTTATTGACTTATTTGAAATATTCAGGAGATTAGCAGGGCATAAGTTTTACGTGGCAGAAATATCCTGGTTTGACCTTATTCAGAGATTATTATGTCTCCCTGCTACACAGCTCAGTCCATAAAATTGCCCTTGCAAGTTTTGCATGCTTTGTCTTCAGATTTACTGACTCCACTACTGTAAGAACTCCTCAAGGTAAAAGATTTCTCCTTGTCTTAATTTTTTTAAGCATAAAACATAATTTTTTTCAGATAAAAGCATAGTCTTTCTAAAAGGGTTTGATTACATAGCTGTAACACTTTCTGCTCTGCCTCAACTTTCCCATACTGTAGTTTCTATTAAATTTTAATATTTTCTCCCTTATGATAAGCTCAATTAACTAATGAAAACATACATATGAATATCTTATGAGTTACTGTCAAGCTCATGCAAAATTGATGGTCTAAGATTTTTGGAATAATTCAATCAGAATAAAACCTTAGAAATAATTTATTTTACAAGTATTTATTCAAAAACTGTCTGAATCGTTGTTTAGAGTAGTAGCGACAGAAGGAAGAAATCAACTTGTTTATCACAATCTTTTGTTCCTCCTGTTGTAGTTGTTACATATTGTTGTGCTTACTTACTGGAATTAGCTCCTGAATGGAAATCATCATCCTCCAGCCCGTTTGGCTTCCTCCTCTGTCATCCATTCTGTGCATTGCATTCTCACATAGCATGCTAGGATAAATATTTCTGTCATGGGATGTCATAGACTGTGTGCATGTACGGTAATAAAACCTTTGCAGTCTGACAATGTAAAGCCTTCAAACACATTTTAACATGGAAGCTGAAAAATGCTGTGAAAAAGAAGACAGATGGAATGGGACACTATACTTCAACTTTAAATAGTGGGGGTTTTTTTCTGATTCCTCCAGTTTCCATGTGAAGCCATAGTGTCTATTAAAAACAGATCTGATCCTCGTAGCTCATATTTCCCAGTTGGGAAAAGCCATATACAAAAAACCTGTGAAGAAAATACACTTTTTCTCCTTCCACAAAAATAGAAGTATGTAAGAGCATCAGATTTTGTTCATGCTCTTCTCTTGTTTGATTGCAAAACAAGGGGAAAGGGAAAGAATAAAAAGGATTAAGAATAAAAAAACAACTGAATATTACTAGCCAGACTAGGTAAAAATACAAAAAAAAATTCTATATTTATTCTCTCTTTTCTTGTATGCTGTCTCACTGTTTTAATCTCTCTGGTGTATTTAAACAGCTCTTGTTTTTATGGGTTTTTTTTTCTCAATGCTGTGTCTACAATGCCCTGTTCTAGTCTCCATTTTCTGATCATAATTCTACGCATTTTTGAATGCTTAATTTGTTTATTAAAGTATTTTTCTCTGTGAACATACATAAACTCTTTGCTTACCTTTGTCTCCTTTAACGTTCCCAGCTGTCATTTCCTGAGTCTCATGTTCCAGACATCTGACTACTGGACTGTTTTCTTTCTCTGGGAAAAGCGTTCAATTTGTGCCCTTTATGTACCATCAGATACTGAAAAATCAAACTAGCTTGAAGAGTTCTTATAGCACCCAAATTATTTGGAGGAGCGTTAGATAGTGCAAAGTGATGTTTGTCCCTTATTTATTGTTAAGCAATCATTTTTATATCATTGTCTTGCCATTTTAATCTCTTGTCATATGAAGAATAAAAAAAATCTGGCTTTATCTCCCAGGGTTTCCTTGTAACATTATCAAACTGTGCAATTCTGATCTACTGATCATTTTTTTTAGATACTACCATAGATATGGCCTTGAGAATGAGCCTGTTTCCAAAGAGAGGTTGAGGGACTTGTTCAAGTAGGAAATGTATAGAAAGTACAGGAGAGGGAAGAGGAAGTACAATGAATATTGGTCAAGATGGGCTTCAAAACTGAGCTGAAATGGCAGCCTAGCTTTAACTGTGCATTACACACCACTGCTTCAGCTAAGTGCAGAACTTGCATAATGAATCAACAACAGAAAGTATTTCATAGGTTATAGGTAGATCCTAGGTTCTATACAAATAAGGTGGTGTTTAAGGATTTTTCTTGCAGCTCTACATAAAAGCTTAGATCTCTTCTAAAGTCTTGCCAACAGCTGCTCTTCAGCTGCTCTGAAGTACACTGGTCATTAGTACAAAGAACTGGGGGCAAAGCCACTTTGACTTTGGTGAAGTATTTTTCCCAGGCTGGATGCAGACACACAAATAATACACATGCTTAAATTGAAAATAAAAAATTCTTTTTTTTTTTTTTTTAAGACAGATCAGTAGGGTTTTGCTTGTTAATTTTTCTTCTCTACTTTTCTTTTTATTTACCATACAAGCATTATGGGTATTTTTCCCCTGTGTTGTCTTAACACCTTGGAAGAATGTCCATAAATACCTACAATATTATTGCTGTCTTTCTGATTTACGATTTCTTTATTTTGAACTTCCTCTGCGACTGCTGCTCTGCCCCAGGTTGCCACTCCAGCCTGCTGCAGCATTTTCTATATTCTGTCACAACGGACCTGCAGCTCATGTGCCCATTGGCCCTGACTTCTCTGAACTCCCCAGAAACCTCCCCTCCTCTAGACACGGTACAGAGGACTAACCTGGTCTGTTAGAGCAGTTCTGTGTACTAGGGAAGCAGAAATAACTCTCTAAAACATTTTTGCTTCAGTTGCATTACACTGTTGGCCACTTGAACAGCAACCAGTAGCAGACATGACGCAAACTACGTGCAATGGCATCACCTTGTGGTCTCTGACTCATTCAGCCATGCTTGAGCCCCCTCAGTGAGGGGAGGGGGCCCTAGGACAGTGAGAATGGCTTGACAGCAGCCTCAAGCCCTCCTGTGGGGTTGGTTGTGCCATCATGTGCTTACCATGCCGCTGGCCAATGTCTGGTCCGTGCAGCTGGAGAACAGCAGTGCTTAAACTCAGTTTTCTGAAGTGGTAGCTATTAAAGAATACAAGTTGTCTTTTGAGAGAGTGAATAAAGGAAAGTAATACCCAGGATATGCATGATGAACTCAGACTGAATGAAATAATATCCCAAATTACTACCATTGAATGCACTGGTGTCTGTAGCTATAGAAACTATAAAATATGATGTTATCAGTGCAAGAGTAGGAAGATTTTATGGGTAAAGCATGGACCTTGGACTGCAGCCTTCCTGATTTTTTTTTTAGCTTAGTGGACGTTGAAGGTGTTTTGGGCTAGAACAGGATTTTCTCATACCCTTCTCAGACCTTGGAGGAAAAATGCCGAGGATACCTCATGAGGCTACTGATGAGCTATTGTATATTTTAATGACAAAAAAAAAAAAGAGATAGTAATAAACCTGGGCAGGGAAAGCCATTAATAATTCTAACAGGCCACCTACAGGTTGCCTTACAAAAATGTGTAAAAATTGGAAGAAATAGGAGATTAAGATCTGTACAGACATGGACTGATTAATAGCACAACAAACATCAGGTTTTCTTTTTCTTAAAATGCTCACTTTCTCAATTTAAAATATGTCCTCATGATTAATGAGAGTGGAGTTGTTTTGGTTTTTTTTTTCTTTCCCTTTATCATAAGAGAACACTGATATATTCATTCTGCCTCTGTGTTTATTATTCCAATTTTGGAACATTCATATCTTCCTCCAGTGCTAGTTCTCAAATAGTGCTGCTTAGTAATATGAAAAAGTTTCCATTTGCCCTTCACAACTCACTGAGCTGTAAATACTGAAGTAATTGAGCCACCCACATCCTAGTCTGCAGGTGATACGAGTGATGTATTTTATTAGCATTTAATTAAATTGCAAATTTTATGCTAAACTGTGAAATTGTTGGCAAAAGCTGAATAACTGGATTAAATGACACTATTTTTTAAAATAAAAAGATCGTTGAGTAATCTGGCAAAATATATTTTTTCAACTCTCTTGAAGCAATTAACCTATGCTCTGCTGCTTTTAAAAAAGTCCCTCAGCATACTGAAATTTGAGGCTGTTGCAACATTAATTTCACACCTTCCTAGTTTAGGTTAATGATTTAGGATTGTAACAATGAAGATTAAATGAATCTCATTCAGTCTGTAGTAGTAAAGAGATAATATATACTTGAAACAATCACGGATGACTAAAATTAAGTTTTATATTATTGCATTAAGGAATTAATAACTTCAGTTTATGAAAACTTGATTGTCTTTCAGTTTGGGGAAAATGGAATTATTTGATTTATTCCCGTTTGCTTATTTGGATGTGTGCCTGAAGAAGTCTAATTATGCAAAAGTCATTTGATATGAGTTTGTTTGGGACTAAGTATTTCCAGTTAAAATTTATAGCTATCTGTAGAACACGCTGGCTACTGTAAGGAATGCTGCAGCCAACTGGAAAAAGGAGGAGTATTCTCATGGGAAGTGGGAGGGAGGATGGTTCCAACATCTAATTGTTCATTTGAAAGATGAAGCAAAAACAATGTGGAACAATACAAATTTTCTGGTTGCAAAATAAGAAGGAGCCAAAGACTGAGTTTTCATCCAGAATTATTTTTATATTCTGGGATTACAAACAAAAACCAAGAAAAAAAGACATCTCTCTGTGAGTAGGGGGGAATCAAACAACTGCTGCAACCAGCTTCATTCAGTTCTTCTAAGCTGAAAGCCTGCACTCAGTTTCAATACATAATGTTTCCCAAATATTTAAGTTAAATATTTGAGGATTATTTCTTTTAAATCAGGCTGATACTTCACCGAAAATAATTTTAAATTAAAATAATTTCTTTGGGTTTTTATTTTTTTTGCTAAAGCATTTTTTTTAAGTTAAAAAAGAATCAATTGCATACTTATTGGACAAAGCCAATGTTCTAAGTGGTACTGAAAGTGAGGAAATTGCAATGTGAATTTTATATTTGTGTTCACCTGACTTATAACTAATATTAATGCGGTATACTAGGTGTTCTACACACTGCACATCTGTCAATGAAGGCCTAGCAAAAAAAAAAAAACCAAACAAAAGTGCCTTTCTATCATCACTTCTGCAAAATAACTCCCTAATGCTGTCGGTATCTGGAGAAAAAGAAATTGAAACTCCAAATACCTTATAGAAATGAAGTTTCAGACTTCAGTAGTGTGGAAATCTGTACTGTATGGTAGAATTTCAGTGAGACAGAAGTCTCTCTTTTTCTAAGGGAAATTGCTGTAATTATTATGTGCTTTCCTATACTAACCATGAGATGTCTGGGAATTCTTAAGAATAGCTCTAAAACATACCAGACTTCACTGTTGACATACCTAAGAGTCACAGTTTTTAAGCAAGTGCCAACATGTGAAAAAAGTGCAATTTATATTGGCAGAAACAAGATTAATTCCTTGCTGGGGCTTTGTAACTCAAGCAAGACATATTAAATATTTTCTTTTGTTTCATACTCTCTTACAAGAGATGTCAATGAGCTTGTAATGATAATAAATTCCTTTTAGGTATTTTGTTGTTTGTTTTTTTTTTTTTTTTTTGTGAAATTGTAGTTATACAATGTGGTATTTATATTGTTTATTGTTATCTAACTTAACTGAAACTGCAGACGGAAAAAAATAACAAGATCAGTGATAACTGTAATCCAAAAAGAAACCTGGGCACATACAGGTTAGTCTGTGCAAAATTCAACTTCTAAACCTTGCATGTTGGCTTTACATGTCACCTTAGACAAGGAGACTGGATGCATGGGGTTAAGCACACACACACACACACATAGTTTTTGGTTTTAATTTTTTAATGATATGCAGAATGTTCATGAATCTCATTTTCAGATCTATAATGCTACCCATTAGATGCTTTATGATGTCAGTTGGAGAGGAGAGGCAGTTCAAATTGAGACCTGGAATTCTTTCTGTTTCAGGCTGTGGGTACATCTGCCCAGTTGTACTGTGTATGCCATGGAATGTCCAGCATCCCACAGATGCTTAAACTTGAGGGCTGGCAGTAAAGTTGTTGGTTGGTGCAGCCCAAATTGTCAGACTTGCTAGACCAGAAGAAGAAAGATGAACAAAAACATGGTGCTGGTCTAGTGAACATGTCACTGAAATGGAAGGAAGAGCCCTGGGTCCTTGCATGTTCCAGTGTAACTATTTTTAAGAAGTCCTCATTAATTAGATTGAAATGACACCTGTTTGTCAGGTAAAAAGATAAAGAGGAGGAGAAGACCTCCTGGGCTTCTTTCCTCAGACCTTGCTAGGGGAGGCCAGAGCAGAGATAGATGTTCTGACTCAAAATCTCTTTGTTGAGGACAAAGAGATACTTGTTCATTTAGTTGATCCTGGACTGGATTCAAAATGAAGCAACAAATAATCCTCCAGTCATTAATTCTGATTTACATAATGACTTTTGCTTTTTCTCTCTTTCTTTTTTTTTTTCCTTTAATAAATGGATTTTTTAACTAATAATTTGACTTAGATCAGCTAACTTCATAAAGTTTGTTGAAAAGCCTTTGGAGAGTAATAATTGTCAACGTATGTTTTCTTATAGCAATAAAGGCAGCGGCAAAGCAAAGCATACTTCTTGTTTTTTGAATAAATTTCTATAGGATTATATTTGTCATGCTTCTGTGAATGGTAGCTGTTGTTAACTGGGAGTATTAGTTGCTACTTAGATTAATACACTAGTTGGAAACTCTATGTACAATTCCTGCAAGTATTGCTTACTTGAAAGGCCAGGTTTACTTTAATTGCTATTGTAGTATTGAAAAAGCTCATCTCAGAGTACAGAAAGAATCTTTCAAAAAATGCTCATTATTCTGGATACCACATTTATAGCTGATTTGATGGTGGTGTTCATGTCCTCAAAGATGAAGCAAACCAGATCATCCCATGAAGTAAGCACAAAGCATTCTGAAACACAATTTGCATCTAAATTTTAGAGCCTAATATTTTCTTAAATCGTTAGGTAGCACCTTTTTCTGTAAGCTTGTTTCCATTTTTGAAGTTACTTAAGACTCAGAAAGAAAAGTCTCAATAGGATTCAAGTCTTCCCAGGAATCATTGTTTATGAGTTAATAAAAATTACTTAGCATAGTTCAAGGCTAATACTAAAAAGGTTTTTGTGCATTCAAACATACAGAGAACTCTGAAAAGTACAAAATCCATTTTAACTACTGTATGATAAAATGGAAAGTAGTAACTGAGTTGCAGCCAACGATCCCTATGCTTTTAACAGCTTCTTGCTGTTAAACAGGAAGAGCTAAACTAAACTAACTAAATCAGTTTTCCCAAAACCTGAAAACAGACATGAGCAAAATAGAGGAGTGAAGGGTGACTTGGGAAGTACAGTGGATGAAGATTTATGTGCAGTTATGATTGCTTGTGAACAGAATGGAGAGGTTTTGTTGAAAGGAGATGCAACACTATGGGTAGCAACAACTGCTCAACTTTAGGGAAAGGGTTCTAACTTATTTAGGATAGACTGATAGAGCTAGACATTGTAAGTTTTAGCTCTTTCAGTCTTGAATTAGAAATTAAGTGAAGGACTAGAAAAACCTTGGGCAAATAGATAACTTTCTATCAGTATGTGCTTCTCCTGTGCTTTCATTAAAAAGAGATGAGCAGCTATTTCACTCTGGCTTTGGATTTTCAAAATTTTCAGCCCTAAGGAATCATCTTGGACTTACTGGTGTATTCATGTGATGTGGCATCCAAGTTTATATTCTAAGTAAATGACTTATTCATGAACTCCTGATTACAGAATCATTAAATATGTACTCTATCATTTAAAGTAAAGGTTCCTTTTTTATTTATCCTATGTAGGTTCACAAAGTAGAAAACTCAAAGCAGAGTTTGCTCAAATATTACATCTAGGATAAGTGCTTACATTCTGACTTGTGACTCTATAGGAAAGTGATATCCTAGATAATCTTTAAAGGTTACCATAAACGCTGTGTTGAAATTTTACTGACTGTCATTTATAAATTTCTCTCAGTGGAAACACATTCCTCTCTTAACACAGTCATCGTTCTTCATGTGCTTTTATTGACTGTAGCAAGGCTCTTAGGAACATGTTATGAGACAGAGTCAGCAGCCTCTGCTTGGAGGTTTGCTGGTATGCATTGGCAGAATGCTAATTTATTTAGCTGAGCTCTATGTCTAAACAGAGGCTGTGTGTTTCTCTTACTAGGAAAATGTAGGATTTGCATTGAGCAGATGGTAAATTGGCAACCTGGTGCTCCCATATACAGGACTTGAGGGCAGAAGTGGTTTTTCCTTCACATAGCTTATTAATTGGTGAGAGATGAAAGTACTGTGCTGGGGAAAAGTGATTTCTAAAAAAAAAAAAAGGGCAGAAAGGAGGCAGAAGAGTTCAGGTGGGTTGGATTGCACTTCATTCCCTGAACTGCTCTAGGGATAACTGTGTTGTACCTTACATCTAAGCTGCTTGAAAAAAAAAAAGTATTTGCTGATGTCAGTAAGTGACAGAAAGTGAAGGGCATAAACCTACAAATACCAAGCAAAGGAGATTATTCTCTGCTTTGGTTCACCATTATTATTTAAAAATAGTAATATGCTCTGAATGTGGTTACTTGCCTGCTCTGCTGTTACACAGCTGTAACATAAACCATCCAAGAAACAAAACCTCAAACTGTGTTAAAAAAAAACCCAACAAACAAACTGAAAATAAAATGTAAAAGTTTTCTCAATAAAGTTTTAGAACCTAGTGGTATAAATAACTGCAGAAAAATAAGAAGTTATTTTAAAACTGTCTTCTATGTTTTGGTCTTTTGTTTTTGTCAGTAACTGAGTTTTTTCCATCAATGAAATACTGTGTATTCTGGTTTTGATGTTATTCCAAAACATAGATCAATAAGATCTTCTGAGGATTACTGAGGCTCCATCTGTTCTTGCCATGAATAGGAAATACTACAGATGATAGTGAGCAGATGTATCCTGCCTGCCTATTACAGTCATGCTCCAAACCACGGGAATATTGGATTGAAAAGGCAAAAAACATTTTAGTTCTAAACAGCTTCCTTCGGTCTTTGCCAGACTCTGCATTTGTGTGACAGACCTCTCAAAATCATTTTACTTTTCCCTAAGAATCTCCAAAATGTGTTGGGTAATTCTCTTTTCTGTTTGCTTGGGGAAGGAGGGCATGGGGGTAAGGGTTGTGTTCTGTGGGTGTGTTTTGCTTGAAATTAGCACTGTTCACAGCCCAGGTGGTCACATCCTGTATAGAAAAACATATAATTGAACAACTTAGTGCCTATGAATTTATGCTCACACTTCCTTTTTTTTTTTCTGGCCTAATAAATTCTGAGGGGCATTGTGTACCTTGTTTTTGTTGGTTTTGGGTGCCTTAAGTGTAGAAAGGAAGGTGAACAGCAAGCAGGCATCCTAAAAATTTGCATGTCAGTATGGTAGGTGCCCTGAAGGTGATCCTTGCTTTGCCTGAAGTACTGGGTGGGTTTGAAAGCAGGTCTTTCCCCTTGAAGTGACTGGTAAACTGCATCAATAGAGGCAGAAAAGAGATAGGGACCATCCCAGTTTCCAAAAATGTAGTACCACAATCTCTGTGAGAATGGGTTATTTTGTACAAGTTGATAAGCACTATTAGGTACTTCAATTACAGGTATTCTGAGGGGTTTTTTTAGATTTTTTATGGTTTTTTTTTTTTGCTTTATATTTAATACTCAAACTGAGGTGAACTTGACTGAAGTATGGCATGACAAGTGTAGCTGCTACTACAGGCTGAGGTGAAGGATGAGAGGTTTTGAAGGATTGGTGTTCCTGCTGAATTTGTAAGACTTGTGGGCATAACTCCTGCCCTGTTATAGCTGAGGCTGTGGCTGTTGGGCATGTGGCCTGTTTCATACAAGGATCAGAGCCTGTGACAGCTCATTTTGATTTATGACATGTTGCTTATGGGCATAGAGGCTGAAAGGGGGATTCAAAGTAGCAGAAGTGTAATGAATGTACTTGGACAGCAGGGGAGATGGAGAACTCCCTTCTGGAAGCTAGAACAGAAAGCTAGAATGAGGTGTGACCAAGAGAGGAAAAAAATGTGTCTAAGGTAAGTTGGTACAAACAATAGGTTAAACTCTCCTGGGGGCTTATGCTGGGAAGGGATGAAGTTTCAAGACAGTTTTCTAAAAAGGCAGGAGAAAAAGAAATCCCAATTTTTAAGGAGGAGTTTCTTCAATTCATTAATAGGATTATTGAGCATGTGGTGACAACGAACAATGCTTACTTTGGTGCTACATTTCTCTGAAAGTTGAAGTCAATAATATTGTAACTAGCTTTTAATCTTTTGATGCTGGGGGATTTAACAGTATAAAAGCTGTATTTTATTCCATGAGCAATCATCCCTGATGGAGAATCCTATTCTGATGATCTCTTCATTTTTTTAACACTTTTCTCTTAGAAAAAATGCTTTGCCAAATATTTGGAAGTTTTCCATTTAGTTTTATAACTCACCTGTATCAGGTATGTCCTTCTCTTTTCTCTGGTTTTCTAAAGCAAAGAGGATATGCAGTAATACTGAATGATTTTATTTTACATAAAGTTGGTCTCTACTAGTTGTCTGCCTATGTAAAAATGTAATAATGAAAAAAAGGCAAAAAATTATGGCTCAGACAGCTAAACTATTTTTTTTTGTTTAAGTCATACTGTGAACTTGGAAAAATGTTGATCTGACAATGATGAAAAGAAAGAATTACACCACAGGGAAAGTTGGTAGCCATCATTCTAATGCTGCCACATGCTGCTTCCTTGAGGCTGTGGGAAGGAGTTTAAACAGTTTGATGGTGATACTTGCAGATTAAAAATCTGTAGCTAGATCATATTCAGTACCTTCACTGCTGCTCCTGCAGCTCACCTATAATAGTGTGGGACTGGTAGGCTGCTATTATGGCTCTAAAGCTGTTTTTTCTGAACATTGATACAATAAAGCAATGATACTTGAAGATTGGTATTCAGTCAAATTCCTAATTTTAATAAACTTCATGCTAGGCTTGATGATTTAATACATTTTATCTGTCCTAAAAGAAAAAAGAAATCTGATGCTTAAGACATATTAGTTTGCAAAAATAAATCACTATTCTGATAGTTTGCATGCCTGAAGTTCAAAGTTATATAAAACTAGTAATAGTTTTCAGTCTATAGGCATGTATTTTCTTGATCCAACAGAACACTAAAGGGGAAACTTAAGCTAAAACAAATTGATAAAGAAATTGGAGAATTTTTGTATGTTGAAAAGCTAAGATTATATTTTAATTATTTTTTTCAATGTGTTGTGGGGTTTCAGTCAGTTGAAACCAAGATTTCCTGAATTACTGTTTTTTACTATTTAGCTACTTTACAGTTAATTAAGCACTTGAGATAAATAAGAAAGCTTTCTTCTTTCAAGCTTGTAAATGGTAAATGTTTCCTACCATTATGGGGAAGCTCATTTTTTTCTTTTTCTTTTTTTTTTGTTTGTAATAGTGTTAGGAAGAGGATTTTGCAAATAATAAACACATGCTATAGCTTATGTGGATGTGACAGAAAGCATACTAGAGTATGTTCTGGAATGATTGCAAAATGTTGCTATTCTTATGTCCTTTGGATAATTTTTGGAGTAAGAATGAAGGCTATTTTTAATGGCAATATAAGAAGACAAGGAAGTGGGGAATGCAG
Source organism: Agelaius phoeniceus (assembly GCF_051311805.1). Taxonomy (NCBI): domain Eukaryota; kingdom Metazoa; phylum Chordata; class Aves; order Passeriformes; family Icteridae; genus Agelaius; species Agelaius phoeniceus. The sequence continues at coordinate 57,554,663 of NC_135268.1, forward strand.
TTATTTGATACTGCTATTTAAAACCCTTCAGCTAATGCAAGGTGATATGAATTTTTATATATTGGTATTTGTCTTATGACTTTTGCCATTTTATTCTTAGCTCATAATTTGGATCAATTGCATTAAGATTTTGTAATGTTCAAATGTTAAAATAGTTTTGGGTTTGTTTCTCTTTTTAGTCTTAATTGCAGTCTTGCATCTTACATCTTGCAGTCTTAAGGGAGAAAAGCCCATCTACACTCTATTTAAATGTCCCATTATATGAATAATGCTCACATGTAAATGGCCTTTGGGGATCTGTAGACTTGATTCTTTAGTGCTATTGTTTATAGTTTCTAAAGCTATGACGAGCTGAGCCACTTAGAAAAGCAAATCCTACTTTTTTACTGGAGTCTGTACTCCATGCTCTGTCTTGCTTTGTGTTCACGGGAAAGATAAAAATGAGGAGAAGACTGAGCCACAATCTTGTCTTGACTAACACTCTGAAAAACAATGAATCAACATAATCACTAAAAGGAGTTGACTTTATTTCTTCAGTTAAAGTGTTACAGAATCTGTGCCCATTTTTCTTATTCATGTAACATTAGCAGTGGACTAAGAATTAAAAGAGCAGAATAACGCAACTAAAATATTTGGAGTGTATTTTTCCCCCCAAATGGACAATCTTGTTGGAAACCCTTGTGCATTCCAAAAGTCAGCTTGGCTATTTGTCTGAAGGTGTTTTTGGAGGAATGTAACCTAGAGTCAGTTATCAGACTCTGTACTCTTTTTGCTTAGCAATAGCAAAACCAGGTGCTTCTGCATCGCTTGCTAGAATTGTGCATGTAACCTCACACATGCTGCAGTTAATAGATAAGCACTGCAGTGTTAAGCAGGCTTTATGGAAATAATGTGGAAGTTTGGAGGAGAAAAAGTAGAACAGAAAGCTACCAGTCTGTGACCGTCAGTCTTCAACATAGTGTTCCTGAGATTCTGAGAAGAGTCAATAAATGAAAAGCAAAAGCAGACAGAAAAAAATGCTGTCAGGGAAAAGAAGACTGATATGTTAAAAATTGGCAGGCATGGACTCCTTTGGTACTTCAGAGAAAGGACTAAGCTTGGGAAAATAACAAAGAAAGAAATAAACTCATTTTTAAATTTTCTTTTTCGTGAACTAGAGCAGTGATAAGAAGGGGTTATGAGTCACAAACAGAACCCCTCATGGTAGTGAATAGGAGAGATTTTTCCAACACTGGATGGTAAACAAAGTTCAAAACAAGTTAGAACAACAGAATTTTTTTTAGGTAATAGCCTTTAACAAGTGAAAAATATATTCTTTGCTCTACTTTTAATTTTCTTACATAAATTTAATTGGTTTTTTATCAACTACAGTTGATTTTTGGGAGTGGCAATTAGTGTCATCTTTACATTAATTGACAAGAACTTCTTTGCTTTTGTTATTAATTTTTAAAATTTTGGATTAAATATAATTAGCTAGCATCTTTTGTAGCATTCCAAATATATAGATATCTTGTCTTTAATATGTGCTTTTGATTTTGGTCTGTTTTGATCATGATTCTTTTTAATATTTGGGGGTTTCAGTCACATACTTAATTTAGTCAGCAGCAAATTACTTCATCGTGCTACTCTGTGGAATGGAAATTATTCTGTTCATGTGTCTTGAACCTGTAGAAGTACTTTAAGTATAATGAAACATTAAGTCCCACTACTCTTTTATACTCCTGTAATCTAGCTGATCTCTAAAGACTATTGTAAAACATAAGAGGGCTGTAATTAAAAAAAAAAAGAGTGATTGTGAATTTCTTTGAAAATTAGACACTTTTTTCCTAAAAAAAAGTGCAGCTTGGACTATGTTATTATGTAGATTGCAGAAAAATACAGCTTAGGAATGGGTCTTGGAAACTTTAGGAAGCCACACTTTCTACTGAAGTACTTTGTCAAACTGTTCAGATAAACCCTTGATCCTGAGCTCTTCAGGCAGTAATGCATCCCTGTGACACTCTCCAAGTTGCACTTAAACTTCGAACAATGCAGCCAGGCGCAGAATTCAGCAGCTCTGTATTTCTGCTCCTTTCTGTCTTTAGGTAACTGTATCTGAAAGTGTGCTGGCACTTGGGATATTATATCAAGGAAATCACAGTTTGGTGGACAATGAGCTGGATAAACAAAAAGCCTATTTGGATCACTAGGTTTAGTGGATGAAATGGGTTGTGTCCTACCTGGAGGCTGATGACGAGGAGAGTCAGAAATCTCTCCTGAAACCTGTCCTGTTTCACAGCTCTGTCAATAACCTGCAAAGACACTTGCTCTCAACAGGATTGCAGGTGATGCCAAAACTGGGAGAGCCACTCTCCAGAGAGACCTACACCGGCTGGAGGAGTGGGCCAGCAGGAGTCTCATGAAATGCAATAAAGAGAAATGTCAAATCCTGCGCTTCAGAAGGAATATGTAGAACAGCTCTGCTGGGAGCAGCTCTGCTGGAGAGCATCTGGGGGTCCTGGTGCACAGCAAGCAGAGTGTGCTGAGTGGTCCATTGCTGTCTTGATTATTTCTGGGCTGGGAGCATTCACAGGAAGGGTCACAGCCAGTGGGTAGATTGAGGAACATGATGACTTCATTACACTGTATCTAGAGTGCTGCATCCGGTGTTGGGTCCTCTAATACAAGGTACTGATAAACAGAAGTGAGCTCAGCAGAGACCCTTAATCTGGTGAGGAACTGGTGTATTTGTTTCTTAATATTTTCGTAACATGCAAACTTCTGATATAATCTAGACTCGTTTTGCTAGTACAAAGCAGAAACATATCACCATTCTTCACAACAGTCAACATCATTTCTAGTGTCTTGTTTCATAAGAATGAATTTTGAAAGTTCTGTTTAAACTTCATTATGTTTAATAATGTAAATCTGAGATGATTCTGCTTTTCACAGGGTAAAATGAATTCTATCATTAATTAATTCTCTTGTGTTCATTTAGAGGAGGATTTTATGTGCAGTTGTAGGAAAATAGCAAAACATACTTGCTCTTGTCAAATTTGGCAGCTAATTTAGCAACCAGCACTTTTTGAGATCAATGGAACTGGATGCTAATTCTGTAGCAGAAGCTGATCTCCAACATCCAACCATTACCAGCACCCTTTGGTCTCACCTGTGCTCTCTCTGCTGGTGTTTCTTCTGCTAGATCAGAGCTGCTCATAACAGCCCCACTGTCTTCATACCACCCTTGGCACTGGGAGAGCTTTCATAGCCTAAGGGCTGGTGTGGACAGAGAGTGTTCAGAAACTGTATTTTATAACCCTTCCTTCTCTTGGGCAACATAGGACGTGTTTTGAAGCGTGTCAGCATGCATTCCTGCAAGCTGAGTGTATGAAGCTGTTAGTGTGCTTTGGTTTGACTGAGTGCACATTGAAGAGCTGTGTTTGACAGCAGGAATAGGCGGAAGCAGCTTTGCTTGATCAAGAGAGCAGAAAGAGTGGTCTGTGGGTGGTAGAGAATATCAATGAACTGCAGAGAGGAAAGAATGGTGTTATCTCACAGCCATCTATTCATAATGAGGTGGATTTGATATGGAGTGTTTTGAGGTTTCCTTGGGAGATTTACTTTGTTCAAAGTGTGCTAGCATCCCCTGAGGGTGTAATGAATTTACTAGTGTAAATTTTATGGTCTAAAATGCCAGTATAAAGAGATCTGATGTAGGATTAAATCTTGCCGCTGTATTCTAACAGCAAGAGACTGTATGTGTGCTTTTAAGCCTCCATTTTCCTTCATGTTTTCAGGGCATTAACCACATATCTCATACTTCTTACAGAAAAATAAAGATCACTTAACTGGTCTGTGACTGTAGGAAGTGTTTCTTCTTAACTACTTTCCATTAATGGACTTAAATTTTTCGTTCTTCATCATTCTCTGGTTTTGCAGACTTGAGCTGATGGGCTTGCCAGAGAGAACTCATTTATTTCTTTTTATTCCCCCTAAAAATAAGTGGGTGGGAGGAAGCAGTTTTGGCAGTATGGCAAGGAAGTTCAAAGAAGCATCAGGGATTGAAAGGGATGGGCTGCTTTCATAAAGGACATAAGCCAGGAGCAGATGTTCCCAGCACAGGCAGTGCTCTCATGGATCGTGTTCCCACAGGGGCTGAACAGGGCAGGTGTGCTGATGGAAAAGCCACTGTCAGCCATCCACATGTCACCAAAGACAGTGATGTAATGAGTCAGGTTTAGGAGGTCAATCCAGAAAGTCCAGTCAGGAACCAAAGAGAGAGAGAGGCATGGACACTTCTAATAGGTTCAAAGGAAATGAGGACAGATATGGATACTCCCAGGATGCACTCCAGGCAAGATGCCCAAGCTTGAGCTGAACTGGACCCCTTGGACCCATGGAATTGGGTAGGACATCCCAGGTGAGGCAATCAAAGCCTTAAAAGTGCACTTGTGGGCCTGGCTATGTGCTATTAATTAATCACCCTAATTAGTTAATGTGCTTGGACTATTTAATTTTGTTAAATGGTGAATCTGTAGCATGTGACAGAACTCTGCAGGATGCTGGTTTCACACCCATAACAGTGCAAACGGCCTCAGTGGCTGACAGGAGTGGCCTCAGGTGATGAAGCTCCTGTCCTGCTGTGGCTCCTGCAGTGGCACCTTCCAAGGGAACTGCTAAGTTTCAACAAGGAAAACAAGTTAAAGGTGGGAACTTTGTAAGGTCAAAGCACAGATGGCAGGTTTGAAAAGTTCTTTTACTTCATAATCCAGCAGAAGGGTTCAATGGCTAGATACGTAGCAAAAAGCAGCCCTTGCCTCAAAAAAAATTTAAGTTGTGATGCACTCCATTAAAGTAACTCAAACTACCACTATTTTATTTATGAATGAGTATTGAATGCATAGGAATATAATGTACTTTCACTAAATAAGTTGTACATTTTGATCGTTAGATATTTTGGCTTGGCTTTTCAGCAAGATCTCCCTTCCCTATCATGGTGAAAGAAAAACAATGTAGAAACAAAAGCAATTTACTAAGTGTATTATCATGATTTTCAGTTAGACTGTTTGACTACTGTGATACCCAGTTAAAGGAAATTTTATTGACTGACTTTTTCCATCCTCTATGAAGACAAAGAGGCTCCTGGTGCCTTATGCATTACTGGAGCCTCTCAAAGTACCTGCCAATTATTTGAAGTAATGGAAACAAGAATACTTTTATTCTTGCTTGTACCTGTATAGCTCTTACACAATGCATAGCTTCTTCCTGCCAGCAAGTCCCCAAATTTACTCTTTATAATTATTTTACTAATAAATAGGGTTAATTGGATCCTGAGTGGCTTTTTTTTATCACAGTAAGTATCAGAAGGACAGTTATGAAGTATACTGTGGTACCTGGCTTATCATTGGGCTTCACTGATGAGACAGTCTAGGGTTTTGACATGGATTTGTGAGTCTCCTGGTATGTCATAAAGATCAAGAGAGATTTGTGGTCTTCATTAACACCTTGTCATGCTGAAGGCTAGGTGTGTGTTTCACATCAGTTAGAAGATCCTGTTGCAGCCATTAAAGCTGTCTCCTTTCTTTTCTCACACTATCAAGTCAGTTGTGATAACAACACATCATTGCAATTTCTTAAAATCATTCCCACTCTTGTGTCAGGCTGATATGCTATGCTTTTCCTTTGAGGCAAGTTAGTTTATATAGGCAATAAAATTCAAAGGTACTAATACATTCAGATTTATCTGCAACTTTCAGTATGATAAGTCAGGACATTTTAAAGCTTTTCTTTTACTCTTTGAAATTCTAGTAAATGATATCATCTTTTTTGGATACTTCTTTTTTCTCCGAGAAACTTCTTCACAGTTCCCACACCAACCAGTGCTGCAGGTCACTATCCACAAGCTATGGCACTCTATCTGCAGCCCTTTTCAACAGCAAATTTTCTTTTCACCTTCCCTCAGCAAAATGCTCATATGAAATTTATTGCATGTCCTCTCAGACAACATTGAGAGAGTGCTACTGGATTGCAGGAAAATCTTTAACAGCATTTCAGTAATGTTTTCTTTCAAAAAAGTTCATCTTTTTGTTCAGATAAGAATTGCTGTTTCAAATCACTACACTTCTGAGTAATAGTAACCAAAGATGCACCATTAGAAAACATTTTAACTGAATTGATTATTGAAGGAAATCATAACCCAGAATAGAGATACATGCACATGTTTTTCTCTTGTTCCAATGGGTAAAAAATATTTTCCATGTCTTTGCAGAGCTGACAGTCCTCTCTACCAATTCTGTCTGTGTATCAGAAATCTTGTATTTCTTGCTAAAATATCAACACATTTATTATCTGGTCAGTCAGGTAATTTCTATTTATTACTGTCTTTTAAAAGTCTATAAATGATGCAATTTACTGGGAGGAAACTATTCTTATCTCATATGAGAATCTGAATTTAAGATGCATACCATAGTTGGCATAGCAAAAGTTCAGGGTGAACATAAAGTTTCATTAGGAAATAGGACTCATAAATTATGTAGTTGATGAATAATAATACCCTTTATTTTTTATTAGAATATTAATAAGTAATTGACAGTAGCAGCCAAAAGATCTGTTAAGAGACAGCTGAAACATTTCAGCATTGTCATGTAAATCATTAATACCACATTAATTAATTTAGATGTTATTATGGTTACAATTTATTTCAGGGTTTAGATTACAAATTCATAATATTTAAATTAATTAGACACCAAGTTTCATTAATAATTAAAAACTAATTCATACAGCCCATATAAGTATGTGCTTTGTTAAGTTATGTGTTGATGGCACAATCTTTAACTGCAGTAGGTGAAAACATTAATTTAGTTGAAACAATAGCAAAGTTATTTCTGATGCTTACTGATGTGCAGGAATTCTTACACTTTGAAGATTTTCTTTGAGGTATTCAGAAAAATGAAATAGGGAAACAAATGCTTTCAGAGTTGGATTGCTCACACTTTTTACACTTTAAATCAGAATAACTTCTTGGTCTTTTCTATCATGTCTCATTTATCATCCTAAACATATCTTAGTGCTGTCTCCAATTTTGAGGCAATTGAGCAGAGAAGCCATGAGGTTCAAAATGACATGGTCACTATGAGAACACTGGAATGGGCTCTGAGCAAAAAGCAGTTTTTGAAAACTTTGATTTTTCCAGTCAAACAGACCATATCTGCTTTCAAGAAAGCACCAACAGCAATGATCCTGCTTCTCTGCCTTGTTACCCAGCATGGAACCTAGCAGAAAGGGATGATCCACACAGGCAGGGTATGTCTGAAACAGGAATAAGAAAGGGTTATGAATGTTCACATGCAAGATACCAATCAACTCTTGTAAGAAAGGAATTATAAAGTGCAGCTAAACAGCTGAAAAAACCTTTCAATTAGAATTTATTAATAACTGTGATTTTTTTAATTGACCAAATATATTACATTTTCTCAGGGATATTTCATTCATTGGCAATCGGTTTTGGTATAAAGATGCAGTGGGAATGTTAGAAGTAATGCAAAATTAAAAATATATTTATTTTTCTTAAGCTGATTTTTTGCCTACCACATAGGACAGTGAAATAAAGCTATTTTAAAATATATGATTATTTATGAAAATAGTATAATGCAGCAGCAGAAAAGACTGAATTTGTTTAAGTATGGATATGCTGCTGCGAAAACAGCGGGGGTTACTGCATTTTAATTATATCAATAATAAGAATATAGAGAAATGGAAAAGAGTATTCAAAGCTTTGCACAGTTCCAGGTTGGCTCAGTATTTGTAAAGTGAGTGGTCAGGGCAGGATTTCTCTTCACAACACCATGATCAAGTTTCTGGTCTGCATTTGTTTAGTTAAATGCCTCATAAAATTTAAGGCAGTTTGGCAATATACTTGCTGGAATGGATGAAAGGGAGTATAAAAGAAAGCCACTAAGCCATTATAGAAAATAATCTTTCCTACTATATTGACCATGCTGCATTTTGTACTTAAATAACCATACTAGAAAAAGAAATAATAGCCTAATAAAACATGCCAGGATGCATACTAAATGTGCTAGGAGATTGGATAGTAATGACTAAAAATTCTAGCTGATTAGACAATTGTCTTTTGAATGTGCTTTTGTGTATACCAGCAGCTGTGCCCAGACCTCTGCAAGAATGTTCTTGGCTGGAAGTTTGAGGCCTTACATTAGTATAAAGTTGGATCAAACTCTACTTAGTTGAAGTAAAAGGCAGAGAGTATATCAATATTAATAAATATTGATATCAGCCTGGTAAATTTAGGCTTTCTTTTTCATTTTTTTCTTCTGGGAGGGCCAGTAAGAAATCACCATAATTGAACTTGCTGGGAGGGTGAAATTGCCCAAGTCCAGATACCATTCATTTCCCACTGCTCCTGTTAAGGGAGAAAAGCAGTTCCCATCCCCAGTGGAATAGTAAATGCCCTGGGAAAAGTGACAAATCTCTAGGAGAAAAGCTTTTATTTTTCTTTTCTTACTTTTTGCATTTTCCGATGGTCTTCAGTCAGCTGTTACTGACTGCCTGGTTCACTCTGCCCATGTATTAGCAATACAAGCTGGTATTTCCTGATTTGTATTTAATGCTTGAAACAGCATTGCATCAAAGGATCCTTGTTGTGATATTCTGCATGCAAGAATAAAACAGAAAAACAATTTTTCTTTTTATCAGTTATCTTTGTGATTAGTAGCAGAAATACCATTCTCAGAACTGGTATTCAGCAACAACACCTTGCTATGTATAGAACTAGTTTCCTTATTAGCAGCTGGCTAATAAGGTAGCAAACAAAACTTCTTTGCTGTTGCAGTACTTACCTGGCAGAGTAAGGACATAATGCCTTGACACAATGGTACAATGCTGTGCCACAACTGCACTGCAGCTATCTTAGCAGAGATGAGCATGTACAGAATAAGATGTAAAACCATACCTGAGTTTTGCTTACTTTGCTTTATTAATCTGAAACAAGCTAGATTAGAATAAGGCCTCTTAGCGTTTTTTTTTTTTTTTACTTCTTTAAAGCTGTTTCACCTTTCAAGTAAAGAGAAAGTTTTCCTCTGCTAGTTCTATTTGAAGTGAGAATTTTAGACTCTGTGCTGCAGCCTTCACTGTGCAAAACTATGAGCACCAACCAAGGCAGTGACAGATAAAGCATGGCTGGGAAACTAACAGGATCCTTTTTAACCAGATTGATTCTTCTTTGTTGCAAAGACACCTTAAGGAACAAACGACTTTATAGGAGCTCCCCTGTAACTTTATAACCCCCCGTTATAGGAGGGCCAATACTCCACACTGGCAAGTGGTACATTCTGGAATCAGAGTTTATTCAGAAGAAGAATAGCAGTAGCACATCACTGGAAGAGGATAATGCAGTGCTACTGCAGTGCTAGTGAGTTTAGAGTTCACTGCAGTGCTAGTAAACATTGCTGACTCAATATTGGATTTACATATGCTCATATGTATACACTGATTTTAAGTAGACTAAGTGTCACATCTGGGGAATTTGTAAGCTAATTGTCTAGGGACAAAACTTAGTAACTCTGGTAACTGAGAAGAAAGGACTTGTATTTTAATTTAGGTTTTTTACTTAAAGAGTTTCATCAACTGTCCATCACTGCAGCTACTGACAAATGAGGAAGAGACTATTGAAAAGGGTAGGATATGCTTCAGTTATACTTAGCAATTCCAGAGGGTGAGCACAATCAATGTTTTTTAAAATAAAAGTAGGATCACCAAATATTACAAAGTTGCATGATCTTCATTGGTTTGAGCTAGTCCTAAGGAGGTTTTTCAGCTAAACTACTTTAAGCTCTTGTTCTGTTACTTTCCTGCAGTGCCCCATTGTAAAGCATAATCACTCTTATTTTGCTAACTATCAGAACTGAACAACAGAATCAAAAAAGCACAAGCAGAACCATTGATGTGTCAGCAGTGGTGTCTGATGTGTCCACAAATGCACAGAATTGGAAACCAAACTGTTTTAACTATTAACATAAAAAGGCTTTAACGGGGGGGATTGTGATCTGCAAACAGATAAGAGTGGTGGTAGAAGGAAAAAGCAGCAAACACAATGAAGGTATCTGTTCAATTAAATTTAGAATCATTGATATTTGCTATTCATTTGCAACTTGGGGGACAATATAAAGAGATTTTACAGATATAGATAGTAACTTTTATAGAGTCCTGGATGGACAGCTAGAATGATTACAGCTGTATGGAAACAGCTCTTCTTAGCTCTGAAGGAAAAGAAAACATTAGATAAAAGATGGCAGACTGATGAAAGTGGTGTGGTATTTTATAGACCTAAGTTCTCAAGATATTGCAGTGCAATAGCAATATAAATCTTTGGTATTTATTCTGCAGTAGACCAGCATTCCAAAAATGAAAAGTGTATTTATTAGCTTTTGTCTGTTATGGTATGTACAAACAGACTGCTGGTTGTGTGCAAGTATTTTGTGTTCACCTTACAAGCACAGTTGTTGGTTAATAGGGCTTAGATCTCCCTTCTCAAACATTCATGACCTATTTGTTTCTGTATTAAAGGTTATTATGAAGTGGAAGATATTTTCTTGTACTCCATGTGTAAACTTTTTTTTGCAGAAGATGATTTTTTTTTTACTTACAATGTAGCCTTGAATGAGGGCATGAGCATCTGTGTCTGTGTAAATCCAAGTGGTGAGAGAAAAAGTGTGATTTCTTCCAGGTCTTAAACATCATCATGCTAAGTCACAGGTTCTCAAGGAGTTCTCATTCCCCAGCAACCTGACCTTGAGCACAGGCAGCTTAAATTCCTGTCTAGGGGAGACACTTGACAAATATGCATACAGAAATGTGTAACTATGCCTGGGACCACGTCTCATTTAAATGTATTTATTCTTTGCAAAACAGCTCTTGCTGTAAAATGCTACAAATAGCCCTAAAGCATTAGACATTCATGTGTGGTGGTACTGCCTTTTCTTCCTTTGCTTCAGGAAAGCTGTCCTGCAGAGATCATAGAACAAATCATCAAGGCTGGGGATAGGGATGCAGCTGGGGTCTGGCAGCTGGATCTAATACTCTTGAGCGTGTCTGTGGCCCTTTTCCTCTTCCATAAGTGGGATAAAATTTACCAGCTTGTCAAATTTTGTCTGAGAATTTCTACTCACTCTTACTGCTTGTCAGCACAAGGCATATTCTCAAATATACTGATTTAACCACCGGGAAATGTAGAAATGCAGAAGTGAGCTGAACACCATTCCTTCATGCCTAGAGTATGTTAATTTTGTTTTCACTAGAGATTGGCAGTTGGAGAGAGGCTGAGGTTGTTGTGACTGTTCCTTTACTTCTGTGTTTTGCTTTTTTCAAGTGGCCTTTTGCTTCTTTATGTCCCTGAAGACTATAAAACTACCTTAGTTTTTTGCCATCCCATCCTTTTATTCCTTACCTCCTTCAAAGATACTCTGTTTAAATAGTACCTTGGGGAAAAATAGACAGTATCTTGAGTTATTAAGGAATTTTTTTGAGAAAAATCTGGAGAAATATGTTTTCTTAAACTTAATTATCCATAGATAATGTCTTCCAATACAGTCTATTGTATAGTGGAATTTGGGATGGGGAGAAATTGCTGTATTCATTCAAATTTTTATATTATTTTAATTTTTCTTCTCCAGCTACAATAAAAAGATTTATAGTTCTTAACTTAATACCACTGAGAAACTTCTTTGGGGATCAGTAATTCCCTCACTCTGCTAAAAGAGAAACTGAGTTCAACAAATAAGGCAGCAAGTGTTGCTTAACCTTTATTGAAGTTGCATTCCCTTTCCCCCAAACAATTAAAAGTGAAAGAAAACAATCTTCTGGCAGTGAGGGAGCCAGACAGCCCATGCATTCTGTCAGTTTGTGCCTCAGAGCAGATGCCTCATGTATCTCTTTTGGTGTGTTAGATGGTGTAATTCACTAGGAAGGAAAAATGTACTAGACTTGAATTTACCAAGGGAATTTACCAGCTGGCTGAAAACCATATAATATAACATTAATTTATCCTTTCAGCTGGGATCCAAATCAGGAAATCTAAGGAGTGTCTTTCAGAGTTCTGTGAGCATATCCTGTATACTTGTGTTAAGAATTGGAAATCAGAATTAATCACAAGCCACGTTAAACATGCAGAGTTGGACTGAGCTGTGTTGTTTTGTTACTGTGAGCTCAGGGGCTGTGTCTCACTGAACCCAACACAGGAAGAAATGCTGGTTGCTGCTTGACTGCTGCACCTCTTTGCACACATCTGGTGTGACAGCAAGTTTTGATTACCTCTGGCAATATCTTTGTGGTGTTTATGTCAGTTAAAACCTGCCCAGGATTCATTTCCTTACTTGCTTGGTCTTTCACCAGTCTGGCTTTTGTCCTGAGCCTACACAGCATTGCCAGTCTTGGCTGTAGTATTGCTACAACCATGAGATTAGTACTCAAAAGTGAAATGGGCACTGCTTGCAAGGTAATTTGGGACAAAAGCTCTGATTTTTGCTTGTTTGGGATTTTTCTGTCAATTTGTATTTTGTCTTGTTTTAGATTATCCTTGAAAGCTCTCACAGTATCAGGGAAGCACCGAAGCAAGTGCAGAAGTGACAGCATGCTGAGGCCAGGGCAGCAAAATGCCAGAGCTGTTCAAGCAGCCTCAGAGCAGCCTAACTGTCCTCAGTGTGCTCCAGTGAAAGACAGCACATGTCACTGTCCTGTTAGCAAAGAATAAGTTTGACAATGCACATTACCCAAAACTATCACCAGTTGCAGTGAGGGAATGGGCTGAGGTCTGGGCACACTTCTGGAGGTACCTCAACTGAAATTTCAGCTTCTGAAAGTGAAGGGTTGCTCAAGTTTATTTGCTTTTGAGGGATAAACAAGACATAATTTTTTAAAAATAATTAATATTATTTTCATGAGGAGAGGTTGTTAATGAAATGCTAAGGCTATGGTTGGTCAGTCATTATAGAATGTTGTTCATCACTAATTGAATTCCTAAAAACTAGTTACTAAATTTTTTCTATATAACTATTTTGCCTAATTAGAATGAGTTCAGAAAAGAGCAACTTGTTTGGAAGCTATGGAAATTGCTTCTGAGGAGATTAAAGGAATTAAAATTCATAGCCTGGTGTGCAGATGATTACTGGGGGAGGGGGAATGATTCCTAAGTATTAATGACAGTAAAAATATTCTTCATCTTAAAAATGGCAGAGAATGGATTAGAAATCTAGCCAGTTCCAAATCATCTTTGTTTATCAGGAGGAAGACATGAAGGGATCTCATTTATGGGATTTGGGTTTCACCATGTGCATGTCAAGAAACATGTGGAAATGAATTTCTCATTGGAAATATCTGCCTATCTAAGCTATAAGCATGGATTGTATAGAAGGTGTGATAAACCCTGCAAAGCTACTAAAGAAAAATTTGATCCCTGCAGCAGCATAAAACAATCAAAAATGGTATCTGAAATTTTATTAAGGTTTCTGTAGGTTTCAAGATTGTGTTTCTGTATTTTGTTGCTTCCCTCATTTCAGTGTCTACAGGAGCCTCATGATGCTGTGCTTAGTTGGGCATTATAATGCTTCCCCAGGGAATATCTGCAACCTTCCTCTAACTTACTGAAGTGATAAGTCATTGTAAGCTCATTGCTCCTTTCAGGGTTTGGTTTTATCCTAAAGCTGCTTCCCAATTTGCCAGAACAGCAAAATTGCTGTAGCAGAAAAATTTCCATTGCATTCTATGGATCCTCAAATATCATTGTAGGTTCTGGCATTGGAAAAGGGCTGTGAGCCACTGTGTTATGTGCTGAAAATCATGAAGTTATGCCATTTCTTTCAACCCCTTCCTCATAAGTATTTTTTTTTACTCTCTCTCTCTTTTGTGGAATAATAGGAGTCCAGTTCACAAAAGCTTTAAATTTCCTGAACTGTTAGTATTCTACCTTACTTATACTTTTAATGGCAGAATTAAAAGGCTTAAGAAGCCTCTGAGATTGTCAGAGTGAAAGCTCTGAATGAAAAGAAAAAGATCAGAAATTTTAAATAGAGGGAATACCTTTTTTATTAAAGGGAATACTTCTTTTATTAAAGGGAACATTATTTTACCTTTCAATGTGGAGATCATATGCATGTTTATCCCTATATCCTCATCCATTTCTTTTTCTTTCTCCTACTACCATTTATCAGGAATAAGCCTGTTTATCAGACGTCACCTATATGTAAGTGAATTTCAGGCCCTACACTAAAGAAAAGAAAAAATCTTCAGTGTCCACGTTACAACCCACCACAGAAGGCAAGGATAAGCCATGTCCTTGTTAATAGATCTCTTGGGATTTATTAGAGTGAAACAAAACTGAATATATATATGTGTATTTATAAATAAATGTATGTTGGGTTTCTTTTAGAACAATTTGACTGCAATGGAAAGGAGATATGTAGCCATTTTGGTTATAATAATAATAGTAATATAAAATCTTAAAAATAAAATTTAAGAAAATGTAGAAGTGAAAAGAAAGAAAGGATAAGAATAGACAGATATTACCAGACCTGGATCCGTGACGGAGATTTGATTGTTGCAATTTTGATATCTGTTGCTGGAAGTGATGGTCCAAATTTTGATCCATTGGGGATTGGGGAAACCTGCAAAACACAAATTTCAGTGGGTTAATGTAAACTCAGGGTCAGGTGGGAATGTTTTGCACTGGGTGATTGCCCTGGTCTAGAGCAAATTTGGGAGAAAACCTCCAAAGGGGGCCCCTCCAGAAAGCAAACCCACACGGCCCCTTCTGCCAACCGGTTTGGGAAGGATTCCTCGGAGAGAAGTGGAAAGAACCTGTTTATTTAACAGGCACAGCACCCCCCAGCACACAGAATGAACAATACCAGATGACAACACTCTTTCACCACTCTGAAAAAGATGAAAGATTCAAAAGTCTCTCCTGGGAGTAGTTGCTCTGTTATTGGTCCCTCCAGCACTGGGAATAGCTGCTGCAGACCACAAGGTGCAAACTCTCAGTGCAGGCTCGAGTGGTTCCAAGAGAGGGAAAGAAAAACAGCCCAGGGAAAAATTGGACTGCCTAGCTAAACTAACTAACAAGCAGAAGCAAAAGCAGGAGGAAAGAAGGAGCAAGAGAACAAAGCAAAAGCTGCACTAAGTACTGCCCCCATCTCTGTCTCCACCGACCTTTGGGGGAGTGAGCAGGCTGATAACAAAACAAAACAAAACTTTGCTCTTCAGAGCCAGTCTTCAAGGCACAGAACATAATATCCAGCAACTGGGGATACAAGCATCACCCTAGGACAGTGATGTAACACTGTGGATCACGGGGCACTTTGGGTGTCACTGATGGTTTATGACACCTTCCAAGACAGGACATCTCCCACGTCTGGCTGAGCCAGCTATGCCCCATCAGAAGGGATGAATACCCTCACCTCTAAGTGGTAATGTCCTGGTACTTCCCTGAAAAGGATTTTTCACTTCTGAGTCATTTGTGAAAGGGAGGACACCAACATGATAAAAAGCACTAACTCTCCTTGCAGGACCTTCTCATTGACCTCTTCCCATGTCTGGCTCAAACGCAGCTGTTGCTAACACAGGTCAGTTTGTCATGGCCATCCTCCCCTGGTGGGTCTGCACCCCCTCTGCACATGGGTGGTCACTTTGCATATGGTCAGCAAAGCTCTCTGCACTTTTTACAAAAGGTCAATAATTTTGAGTCATTAACCATTAACATTCCAGTGTCTCATGAGGTGATATGGACTAATTCTGAGTATTGCATAATTGTAACCACATGTTGCAGAGCTGTAGTCAAACCTGTGCATATGTCATCTGTAGTACAAGTCTAATTATATAGAGCTAAGGGACTGAATCAGGATTACAGACATTTCTTTAATGTGCTGTAACCATGTAATAGTTCATCTTTACAGGACAAATGCACTCATTTTTTTAACAAGGACATAAAATGTGGAAATATGTCAGCCTCTTCAGCCTTAATTTATAATACTTTCTGGTTGCTATGGTGAAATACAGTGCTTCACCTTTGGAAAAGCCAAGGAGAGAAATAGAACATTTATTGTGCATGGGTTATTTTATATCAGAGAAAAGTGCAATACAAAAAACAGCTGCTCAATAGTAATGTTCTTGTGATTGTGGTTAGTAATTTTTTCCCCTTTTCAGTATTTTTTTTCCTTTGGTTTAGTTGCTAACCATTCATTGAACCACAGAAACATCTGTTTTGAAACAGAGGTGTTGCAGAGGATAGGTTGACAATTTTAAATTGATAATTGGGTTGGAGGCTTGGTGATGAATATTCCTGTTTGTCACTAGAATATCAGCTTTTGTTACTGGCATACATGGTTCATTTATTCTCTCATTCATCACCACAGAAAACAACTTCCCTTAGGAACTCATCTGAGGTCATCTAGCTGCACAGCCCATAAATACATGGCTTCCTAGATGTATGGGCACATGTGAGTGGATGTAGTCATAATTTGGCTAACAGAAAATGACTGAATATGGAGCTGTGAATGCTGCTACTCTGTTCCATCATTTATACCAGCTTAATCTGTTGGCCTCCCAGTAGTTTTTCATTTCCATGAATAAAGTGATTGATAATGGCATTCTCTTTCTTCAGTGTATAAATAGAAAAATACTAGTAAAAGAAGAAACTCAGCAAGTCAGACATTACCATATTTGTTCCAAATGTGAAAAGACTGAAGAAAACAAGGGTTGTACAGGCAAAAAAACCTGTTTTCATAAAAGCAAGAAAATCTTAGAGGAAGTTGGGTTTCTATAGCTAACAAAATAGTTGGGTGTGATTGGTCCTTAGTAGTTCCATTAATACTGCACTTCTCCTGTGCAGATACACATTTCTGCTTACAAATTTGGTAGTGGCCATTCCTACTGCAGCAATTATGATTTAATAAAAAAAAAACACCCCCAGGTCTGTAGGCTGAAGACACAGTTGCATAATTTAGAGGTAATTTCATTTGTCAAATAAGCCAGTAGGCTTTGCAATAAAACAAACCAGAATTTGATTACTGACTATTACTAAATGTAATTTAACCTTGTTTAGGAAACATATAGCTGCTCTGTAATCCTTTGCTAAAGCTTAATAAATTAAAATGCTACTGTTGCTCCCATGGACATTCCATTTAATTTACAAACCACTTGTACACTAAGTATTTTATACATATTTGTATAACGTGCTGTATCAATTAGATCTTTTGACAAATAAATCCACCTGTGCTATGTTATGAAGGGACTTGGCAATGGTTTTCTTGTGGGATTCCTTTCAGCTCCTTTTTTCAGATCAGTAATGGCAGCAGTCCTTTGATATAGATCAAAGCAAGAACAAAAGCTAGGAAGCAAGTGAGAGTCATAAGGTGAAAATGGAGAGAAGAAAAAAGAAATGAAATCCCATTCCATGGCCTAGAACCTTTATACAGCTGTAACTACAATATTATATTTGTGTAATTTACTTCTAAGTATGAGAGTGAAGCTTTAGAAGCTTGGATATAATATTTTCTTCCTTGATTACAAACCATTGAGATTTATCTTGCCTGTACAGATGTTGAATTTTTCCTTTCTCAGCCTGTATTCATTTACAGTCATTAAAGATCTAGGGCACTTAGTGTAAATATTAAAAATTATATATGAAGCCTGACAAATTTAATCTTTCATAATTAGACTCTACCTTGCTCTTCTAGCTAGCAAATGTTTCCCTGCAATTCTGCCTGGATAAGTAATCTGCTAGTGCAATATTGGGCTCTTGAGCAGCTGCAGTGCTGGTGAGATGAACAATGTGATTCCATACATTAGCTTCATTTTTCTAAGCATTTTATGAAAGTTGCGTGATGTTCTGTGATTAGCTGTAGCAGCCTACAAAGGAAGTGTTACACTCAAAATTATTTTACCCTGAGACTAATTCTTGAAAAGATACGTGTAAAATAATTTCTTCTCTTGGTTCTTGAAATGCTTTCTAGTAGACATAGTTTTCCCCTGCAGATCAAAGACAGAAACTTTTATGAGTAGAAAACTGCAGTGTATTGCCTGTGAGTGAATTTCTCACTGGTTAAATAATAGTAGGATTAAGTTCATTATCCACCAGATAACTTTCCTAATAAGCTCGGATTTGGCATGACCAGGAAGCTGAAGACATGCCGTTTATCTGACCTGTTTTAGGTGCCCTTTCTGTGTTTATTTGACCATTTCATTCTCTTCTGGCTGTCTAACATGTCCCTCTGGAAGAAGAGAGTACAGAAAGAAGGACAGCTAATTAATACTTCCAAATTTTGTTTCTATTTCTAACTCATCCGCAGTTTCCCTTTTCAGATACATTGGGGGAAAATATCAAATAGAGTCTAATGAACTATTACTCCCAGCCAATTAAGACACACACACACACACATTAATTGTTAACACTGTACAGATTTTAACACCTAGGAAGGCAGTAAAATTCAAGTCAATTAATGAATAGTAATACATCCTTGCCTTGAAAATGGTTCAATTTTGGTCAGCTCCACTGTACATTAGACAACTGTAAATCCAGAATGTCTGCACAGAAATGAAAATCATTCTCGGTATAAAGAGAAAAATCTGAAAAGACTGATACTGTTTACAAGCAGGTGTTAAAAAGAAAATATAGTGAAAAGACATTAAACACTTCAATATATTACGGATCAGGTAGGTTCTCTGTAAGAGTCAAAAGAAACTTAAAAAGATGAGTTTATAATTTCCAGTAAAAATTTATTGTAAACATTAAAATGAAAGTTATTTAAGAGAATTAAGGAAGATAATTAGGGGAATTAAAAGAAAATACATGCCATTTTGCTGTGCTAATTACAATGACAGATATAATCCAAAACCAGGTACTGACTGGGATTAGTATAAAAGAAATGTGATAATACCAGATAATTTGAAAGGACTAGGTCACCATATTAAGTTGTAGCAAAATTTTACATCCTTATATGCTAGCAATTGAATTCTTATTTAGGGATTATTTAAGTATTTCTAGAATTAGAAATTGTTTTATTCCTTGGTTATTCAATTCTTAGCATCCTGTTGTTATTCTTAAGCATGTGCTACTTCCTTTGATGTGTTAAATTAGATGGAGTTGTTTGTAAGTGGCAGGTTTTCTCTGTTCTTAGTCAACTTTGAAATTAATGAAATTTAATTTCCTATATATTAGCTTTATAAATAATAGTTCTCAGTGTTTTTTTTCTTCTTAGGAAAAATTGATGGTATTCTACAAGCATATGGCAATCAGATACAAAATGTACATAGTGCATAATGCACTGTCTTATTTAAGGTGTCCTTTTTATACAATTTGCATTCCACACATAAATGATTCTATTTAAAATTATTAGAGTAGCCAGTAATTAGTTGGGATTGTTTGTGGAAAAATGTTGGGACTCCAGAATTGGATCATTCTTGTAGATGCCACTAGCTTAAACATATCTACTCCGTCCTGTTCAAAACTCACTTGGGATCTGTGCTTCCAAGTAATGTGTGTCTCCTACAGCACTTTAGCACAGGTTCCTCTTGAATATTTACTTAGGAAAGATAAAATTGTATTTGTTTTTATGCAGGGGACCTGAGCTCCAGCCAAAGCTCTCTGCTCAGCCAGGCCAGTTGTCTTCCCCCCTGGCTCATCTTTCAGCACATAGGGAGCAGCCTACTCCTGTGACTGTAATATTGCTTCCTTGGGGCACTGCCAGCCTCCCTGGACTCCTTTGCCCTTTAGGACTGCCTCCAACAGGATTTTCTTAACCTTATCAAGCCAGTGTCTGTCCAGAAGTCCAAGATGGCCTTTCTGCTGAGCTCCCTCCAGAGTTTTCTGAGAATTTCACAATTTTTGAAATTGTTTTATGAGAATTTCTCTTTCACAATTGCAATCCCTGAGATGGCCTGCAAGCACCCCATTACTCAGCAGGTCCAGTGGGACATCTCCCCTCTTCAGCTTCCTCACCAGCTGTGTCAGGAAGCTCTCTGCTGCACACCAGGAGCCTTCTAGACAGTCTGCTCGCTGTTGTGTTGTATTTGCAAGTTAAGGTCCTCCATGAGAACAAGGGCTAGCAATCATGATACTTCTCCCAGCTGCTTCCAGAACATTTTGTGTGCCTCTTCATCCTGATAAGGTGGTCTCTAGCAGACTCCACCATGGTATCTGCCCTCCTGGCCTTTCCCCTGATTCTCACCCATAAACACTCCACCCTATTGTCACCATCATTAAACTCTAGACAATCAAGACTCTCCTAACATGCAGTGGCTACCCCACTGCATCTCCTTCCTTGTCTGCTTCAAATCTTAATGGAGATTTAAGGACAGTGGAAGATGCAATGTTTAGATGGGATAGCTTCATAATAAATTCTAGTACTTTTATTTTTCCTGCTGTGCAACCCTGTGAAGAATCACAAAGAAGTTTCTGCAAACTTAAATGTATTGCTCAATCTCCACCAGAATGCCTTGCAAAGTCAAAAATGAAAGCTAGATTTAGGGAAAGAGAACAAGCCAGAGCAGTGCTTAGATATTATGTCATCCCCTGGTTTAATTTTGTTTCCAATTTTACATAAAAAATGGTGTTTCCTTTTGTATCCAGGAGGGATACATTATGGAAAAATTATTTTTCTTTCAACAACTCTATAAATTTGTTTGTACAGTCAATACAGGCACCACATAAGAATGTGTCAGACAAATATTTGTTTTCAAATTCTTGAAAAAAATAAGAAGTGTGTAAGAGAAATTGCAATGGAGTTTGAATTTAGAAGGATAAGCGTGCAAAGAATTGCTGTACGTATAACAAAATGTTATCTCCTTATTCAAGATTGGTTAAATTTTCAAATTTTTTGGGGCATAGAATTTTTTTTAATTGAACTTCTTCCAGAAGAATTCACATCTGTAAGTAATATTGATGTTTTAATCTGTTGCATGGCATATTGCAGGAAAGATTTCATGTATCCCTTCCTTCTCCTTTCCACATTGTTTCTTATCCTTGCTGCTTTACTTACGAGGGTTAAGGCTTGGAGACTCACAAATTCAGTGCATGTTTCCCTAACTTAGAGAGCTATCATGAGAAACAACAGGAAAAGTCGATTTCTTTTTTCAAGGAGGTATTCTCTGAAGTCAGTAATCAGGTACATTAATTCAAATCTGTGCTCTCAGTTGTTTTGTTTTTTTAATTTAAACATTCTTCTGTAACTCATTTGCTGTGCAGGTAGAATTGGCCCTTAAAATTCATCAAATTCATGATTTTTCTCCCTGTCATCTTTTTTAAGAGGTCCAGGCCTTTCTTCTTGTGTAAAAGCAGAAAACAAAACCTTGGCTGTGTCTGGGACCACTTCTTGCTGGGTGGCTTTCACTTGTAGGTGGGTTGGCGCCTCCCCTGGTGGAGTCGAAGGGACCCTGCTCCCAAAGTGGGCAGCTCAAGAGCACAAGGTAGCCTGAGCCTACTGCCTGAAAGGGGAATGTGGACTGACAGATTTCTCCATTTTAAGAGTTTCCCTAAGACCTTTTATTAGAGATAAATAAGGCCTTTTTTACTGCTGTAGTGTGAGTGTGGTATTGTATTAGGATTATTGTTTCTGCAATATCGTAAACATTTGTTCATGCTTCATCATTGAAGAAAAAGAACACAAATTTGAGAAAAAGAAAAGCCTAAGTAGGAATAACCTCAAGGAAAAAATAGGAGCAAGAGATGAAAATGAGGTCAAGATTAACATTTCAGAGCCTTAAAAGGAGAAGATTATTTGGAGTACCTAGAATTTGTAAAGAGAAAACAAAATGTTACTTTTCTTTTAAGAGGAGAAGAACTTAACAGGAAAATTTATTGAATTATTAATATGGAATATGAGGTAAAAATTTATGACATATTTGGAAGGTGCAAATGTGGGATAGTGTATTTGATTTGATTTATTTTTACTATGCTTTACCCTGTTTTAGCTTTACCGGTTAATGGGAAAGTGAACTGACACTCAGACTGAAAGGATATGTAAATAATACAGAACTCATAACATTTTAGTATTAAATACCCAGAAGTGTAAAACCAAAGAATATTCTTGCTTATATATTGATTAGATATAACCTAAAATTAACTGAAGCACACATATGCGTTTTTGAATGAATAAAAATATATAGCTTCTAGAGTTCTGTTTATATTGTCCTTCCATGTGTACAGCCTTCAAAGAAAACCAAAAAAAGCTGACAATAAACTGTAGATTACATCTTTCTTTCTCTACGTGGTAGCCCATAAGCAATAGCTTGTTAATGTTACAACTTCCTATGCTAATTTAAAATTATAATGACTTTTTGAACAACAGTAGAAATACCTGAACTTCTTGATAGTTAGCAAAAATTTTTTCTAGTCAAAAGACCTTAGTAACCTGAGTAGTTGATACTGGACATCATTTATGTAATTTTTTTTAGTGCTAGAACATATATTTTAATTAATAAAAATATCTAAAGTACTTTTTTTCTGAGCCTTCCCTTCACCTTATTGTTGTGCTTTGTAGAGCAATAAACAGGATTTATTTAAATTTTTAGGATGTGCACAAGGGTAAGCATTTAGGCATAACCTTGGTTATACATGTGCTGTGTAAATACTCTTTAGAGGATATTCTTCACACTGGGTATCCTCTTGGTAATCACATTAATAAACACAGGACAATTAGTTTTATACAAACTATCTAATAAATCAGCTGGGATTCTTTTCCCTTGATGTGTAGCCTGGATAAGATCTTCCCAGAAAAATGCTGAATACCCATTAATGTATATCAGAGTTTGGGGTTCAGCACTTCTAGGTTCATGTGCTGAGACAGAAAAGCAGTTTTGTTTCTTAATCAATAAAGAATACATTCTTCCTGGCTGTGGATCAGGAGTTTGGGCAGTGCATGTCTCCTTGACAGCACTGTATTTTGCTAGCTGGTGGCACTGATCATGCTGATGTGTATTTCTTTAATTTCTATTCTCACTTTCAGTGAAGATTTAATTAGACTCTGGTGATGCTTTAGAAGGGGAAGGGGCAGCGTTTCTCTGATCATTGTTCTTTCTAATGCAGAGGGCGGTAGTTTTCTGACATGCAGCATTTAGCACGTGAAAACAGATGTCTGTCTTTAGCAAACTGTCATTTCTGAAACTTAACAAAAATGGTGCTAAGAGGAGCTGGGGAAAGGCTGTGGAGCTGGGCAGAACGGCAGCATCTGGGTCTGGGAGCACCGGAGCGCTGAGTGCTGATAGCAGCGTGCTCCCTCGTGCAACTTTGCAGAGAGCTTTTCCTCTTGGCACTGCCACAGCCAAGGCTCCTGCTCGACACACATGTTCCTCCAGCAGCTCCCAGGAAGGCTGCTCCACGGATACAATGTCATACCCAGAGGCTCGGGGTCCACCTCAGCCTTCTAGGAGGACTCGCTACTGATGAAAGCAAATGCTCAGAGAAGCATGAGATGCAGGGCTTTATCTGATATTTTGTCTCAGCTGGAGTGGCTGCTGAACTGCCACTGCTTGGTATAGTGGTGCTTTACACCACTGCAAATTTCTTCAAAGCAAACTCTTGGTAAAATCCTCTAATTTCCCTCTGATTGCAAACCGGTGTGAAGACTGGAATGATTTGCCTGTTGGAAGAATGTTGACTCTCGAGTGGGAGTCGGAGGGACTACAAACAGTGGGTATTGTTGTGATTATATTTGCATCTCTGAAGCTGCTTCATTTGCTGGGACTGATTGATTTTTCAGAAGGTAAAGTGGTCACTCACAGTTTGTGCTGTTTGTAGGTTTGGTGTCTGATCTGCTAAAATAGAGAGCATCAGCTATAAAAAACTATGAAATGAAAAAAGTGAAAGTAACAGACTAAAAACCCTGGTTTGCTTCTGTTGCTTTTGCTTTGTTATTGAAAGCAGAAGTAGATGCTAGCATAAGGTTTTTATTTTGCAATGAATTTACAACTGTGAGAGGATATTCATTAAAGAAAGACTTAAATAGTAAATAAAACACCTGTCAGTGTTCTTTGAAAGCTGTTCAATGCTACTGAACTTGATAGATTTTAGTTCATGTTTAAAAAATGCTTTGCTCTTCTGATTTATGATGCAATTACAGTTTTCTTCTGTATAAGTATCTGTGTTTTAAAAGTGTGTTTCATAGCTAAATGCAATACACTGTTATTACAGGATGAGCTTTAGGATCAAGCCTGCTGTACATCTTTTAAAAAAAGGCATAGATGCCAACATTAAATGTGTGTATTTAAAATATATATCATTAATATATGTTTTAAAATTCCTGTTGCTTGCTCAGAATCTTGTCTGCTCTCTATTTTATGGGTCATATCATTTCATCTACTCCCAAAGAGGGCACGTTAATTTATTAGGACTTTTATTTCTATAAAAAAATGAGGGTTTTTTCACATTTTATAGAAATAAGCTATTTCAGGTCAGTTATAACTGAGATTTTATGCTGTCAACTTCTCAAGTTTTTCACAAAATGTCTACTCAGTCACTGAAGCCCTTGCTCAAAAAATACTTGCTTTTCTCATTATGTTTGCTCATGTCAGTCCAAACCAATCCTTTTTACTGGGTAACTGCTTTCAGTCAGAATCACACAGCCAAGGGGAGCACTCCAGTTCTCTGAAACATTAACTTTCCATCATAGAATAGGATCTTTGATGGATGCAGATTCACATAATCACCTCATAAAATTGTTCAGAGGGCTGATAAAATTTGAAATCTTTAGCACTTATATAGCTACTGAACTACTGAAATAAATCATCTTTCAAACTGTATGTGGTGAGAATATATATTTGCTTTGTTACTTTATAATGGTTATGGAAATACTTTTTCAGATCTAAACAATGGGTAATTTACTCCTCACAGCAGTGCTTACTTCTGGGATTTTTAATACTCTGGATGTGTAACATTTGCGACATCTAAAAAATCATCGTGGTTATGGATTAGCTTCAGCTTTATTACATATGGTAACAAATAGAGAAAAAAGATTGAGATGCAATATTGCTTTTTTTAGCATATGTAGAGTTAGAGCCTTTTTCTGATTTCTCACTGGTATTGCCATTAAGTTTGTGGGAGAAGGTTTTATGTGATTTCAGATTTATTAAATTACTTTAAAAAAATCCTCCTGGTACAAATTACTCTGATGTTAATAATAATTTCAAGATGATCTATCAATTGAAGCACACCTTTTTGTTCTAATGCACCCATTAGTGTCGTGGCATTTCCTCACATGATAATAATTTCACTCAAAAGTACCCAGCAACATAAACCAATCCCTAAATGTAAAAGGATTAAACTTTGTAAGGTACAGTTGATTTATTTATAATTGCAGTGTGAGTAACTCTGGTGACTTGAGGGATTTCCAGTTCCCCTGAGGCTGATATTGCTAATCAGCTTTTCCATGTTTGGGTACCACCACTACATTAAACAACAATTCTGCCCCAAATGGTTAAGGAATATTTTTTATGGTGTATTCAGAACTAGTGATTTGTTGTTCACCTACTGAATGCAAGGAAAGCTTTTCTGTTCATATCCAAGTAGGAGCACCTTTAAACTGCCAGCGTTGGTCTGGAAACCAAAATAAGCAATGAGTCCTCCCCATCTACCACACGCAGGCTGGTGAGACAAATCTGAATGCTGAAACAAATCTGTTCCCATAATTAGGCTTTCTGACTCTTAACATGCTTGTTTTAACATCCCTGATACATTGACTGCAAATATCACTGACAGAAATGACAGCATGCCTGATGTTTGCTATTGCAGCGCAGAGAAGACAGATAAAGGACAAATCCTTACTTCTTAACTGGCTGCAAGTCCACTAGTTGTAGTGCAGTTATGGTGAAGAAGAGCCTGACTTGCCCTCATCTCCATGAGAAAACAGGAGAACACAGTCAAATCTACTTAGTTTTACTGAATAAACTGAGTCACAGAATTAACTAGGTTGGAAAAGACCTTTGACATAATCAAGCCTAACCTATATCATTACAGTGTTCACCAATTGGCAGGACAGAGAAAAACCTGATTTTATCCTGTGTCCCAAACTAGGGACTATGTTATTCTGATTCATCCATTCTCTACTTTCCAATAAGTAGAAAACAGACCAGAATGAAGATAAAGCTGCCTTCACTGGAGGCAGCCAGCTATTTCAGTTAAAAGGACAGAATTGAATCAATATAACTTTTGCTAGGAGAGATTGAAACTCCCCTTTCCCTCTCCTTCCATTACTTTGAGACTGGTTTGACACTGACCATTATCTTCCCTCCAACTTCCTTGCCTGGAGCTTTTTCTGCTGGGCAGCTTCACTCCAAAGCTTGTGTTTGGTTACAAGCTGGAAGGGGAGGAGAGGAGGGAGATGAAACTGAAGGAATGGATCAGAACAGGGCCAGGCTTAGAGGGAATTCATCCACCAGAAACTTGGAAGTGAGAGAAGGCAAAACGAAGGATTTACTTTGCATTTCTGTGTCTAGAACAGCTGTCAAGTAGTAGCTATGCAGAGAGATTATCTAAACATGTGTGAGCAACTTTTTAAAAATAAGGGAACTGCATAAGTCAAAGTCTTTGAAAGGACAAACTCTATTCCTTTTCCTACATCATGCACTGGTTGTATCTTGAAATAACGTCTCTTACAGAAATGTTTTTCTTTTACGTGTTAATAGAATCAGCCATTATTGCAATCTTTTTAGACTCCTTTATTCCTTTATTATCTATCTGTAATAGTCTCCAGAGCTATCTGGAGCTATCTCTAATCTCTAACAGTCTCAAGAGCTTGTTGTTATTTTTCAAATGCCTATTCAGATATAAATGTCATGTTTGGCATGTGAATATCCTATGAACTCCATGTCTTTTGGTTAGTAGGACTCCCTGGTGTCTATATGTCTTTAAACTCAATAGGCTATCAAGGATAGGTAAGAATATTTTAGTTTTTCTTACTGTGATGCAAAGAAAAGACCAGTTCACTTGCTGTTATCAATGAACATATTTCACTGAACATATTGTAAGTAATTTGTTGCTTTAGCTACAGAGTGGAAATTGGTTCAGGGGGTAAATAGAGGTAGTTTTTAATAGAGGTAGTTTTCTGCCTTAGGATATATCTGCTCTATGCAGGTACAGAGAGATCTTTTTTTCTATCTAATCTAATCTGGATGGACAGAAGTCACCTCCAGTCCAAAAGTCATGTTAGTGAATTTATCTGCTCTGTCACACAAACTGCTAAAATGTGGCCTCTTTCATAGTTCAGATACTTAAAAGCACAGAGAAGATGTTTGGTCTGTCTGAAACCATCTGTGTTAACATGTTGTTAGTTACCCTCACAGCTTACCAAAACCAGTAAGGTTTAAGATATTTTCTTAAGTGCAGTATGACTCTCACCCTTATGATGTGGGGAAAGACATACTGCTGAGAAATTCTCTATTGCACCATATTTTCTAAGGAAAAGAACACTAAAAATCAAGGGAGTTTTCTCATTCTCTGCCTGTGGCTGACATGAATGATCCTAATTTGAATGTCCTCTCCATCCACTTAAAGCTGTGTTACAAGTCTAGCTTCCAACAGTCTCCCATGCTGCTCCCTCTCCTGTATAATTTCTCTCAGCCAAATGGGGTGCAATGTAGCATAATTCCACAATAAACAGAAAGGCAAAAATACCCCATGCAGCAGTATCTGTCCCATTGCCTTTTCTCAGCAGCTGCTTATAACACCTGTTCTCAGAAAGATGTTCAGTTAACACGTGGTGGAACGACCACCTCCTACTTGTCTCTTTTTCCTCTCCAGACAATGCAGAAGTGACAGAACTACTTTATCCTGAGTAACCCAGCCCTCCTTGTAAACCTTGACAGACATTCTGGATGCAAGGTCTCTAAAGGAGAGTCAGTCTCTAGAAGTATTGATAGATTGCACAGCAGAGTTATTTCAGAAGACCAGATGTGAAAGTGCATTCAGTTGCTGCTTTAAAAGCAACCTTGATCCAAATAGATGTAAAAACTGAAGTGTGAATTTCAATATGCTCATTTATATAGATACATTTCTCTATGCTTATGTTGGATGCAAGACAGGCAGTGAAACTTACTGAAAGTTGTGACCATTTCAATACCCAGCCTCAGCGTAGTAGGTGATGTTCTATTTACTCTCCACATATCCTCAAAAAGTAGACTTCTCCAGGCTTGGGAGAATGTTTATGTTTGGAAAGCAATGTCTTGTTTAACCTTAACTTAATTATATTGAAAGTGATTTTTTGACTTTGTTTTGCTTTCCTTTTAGTTCAGCAGTTTTTCTAGCTGGAACTAATGACATGATGTGCAAATTACATAAAAGTGTAAAGTAATGTGCTTAGTAAAGAACAGCAAAAGTTATTCTTTCATGTCAAAATTAGAGAAATCAAGCTTTTATCAAAATAGGAATAAAATGGGACAATTTATGTAAAAGTTTTGGGGAAGGATTTGTTGGTTTATGAAGATCTTTCCATCAACTCCTTTCCATGGACGTCTTCAGGGAATTTTAACATCCAGATCAACTAAATCACTGTGGAATAGGTCACTTTAGACCCACATCTCTCTGAATTAAAAATCTAGATGCTGTGTGAAAAATGGTGAGAAATATTTAAGAGCTGTTACAAAGACTGCCAGGAATATTTCTGTAAGGATAACATATGTCCTGTCTCCAGGTGGGAGTTCACAGATCCTCTCTGGTTCAGGATCATATAGGATATTTGCCTTCTAACTTGGGTAGGGCTCCTTTTGGCCATACTGTTCTAGGAGAACTCTTCCCTTCATTAGATCCTCCACTTTGTAGTCTTGAATTTTTTTTCCAAGAAAGTATTCACACTAATAATAATTTTAGATTGACTATGTGGAAGTAGAGAAATTTCCCCTTGTATTCATCTTTGCAAAGGTAGAGCTGCTTTTGAGCATCATTTGAAGCTTCTGTAATTCTGAGTATTCATCTGAAGGTAGTTATTTATCCAGATATGTCTTGGCTGTTTCTGGCCAAAATCCATGTATTTTGAAAGGAATGGAGGTATTTTCTCCCAGAATATAAGTACAGTCACCCAAAATAAAGGTTGGTGACGTGTATTTGATACCTGCAGCAAAGTCTGCATCTAACCACCTTGCATCTTCCAGTATGGATACCAGGAACTTCGTACGGAGTGCCTGGATTAGGCATTTTCTGTGTGCACTCTGCCACTGCTCCGTGCCCAGGCTGCTTTTAAAATGTAGCTCTGGATGAAATAATTCATTTTAAGATGACAAAAATTTGATATGACAAAATATGCTTCTGAAAAATAACTACACTTGTTCAGCTGAGTATAGGTGTGGAGAGAAAAGCATTGCCTACTCTCTGATGTACTTCAGTGCTGAGAATCTAGAAGGCCTTGCTGCTGGAATAAGATATTTGCAGGCATGAATAATCATTGCCTAAAATTCTATAGAACAAGATTCAATATACACAATGATGAAATGACTGAATGAAAAAAAAAAACACAATAATGTACTGATTAGAAATAATGCAGTCATCTTTGGTCTTTTGAATCTTAAATTATTTGTTCAATTTTTGATGCATTTTTGATCAGACTTCTTTGGCCTTTTATATTGAGATATGTGAGATACTCAGTGATTTTGTAGGGATTTATGTATCTGATTATGTGTAGACCTGTTTGAAACATTGAAATTTACAAAGCAATTGAATCTGTTCTAGGTAATGCAAAATAGCAGAATTTGGAGATATTACACTACAATTTTATTGTCTAGTATGCATTTTAGCTCATAATAAAAATACTTACAGAATTACCTTGGGAGAAAACTGCAAATGCAGCCATAAAGCTCATTTTGCAGTCTCATCTGTATATCTGCTTCATGTTACTAGAGCAGTATGAAGAAGCACAAATGAGACCATTCTGTTTATAGAAGTGAAATATGCCCTTCCTAAGTCTAGTCAGTGAACTTTTAGAAATAGGCCAATAATAGCTTGATTGCATGTGTATATGCATTTGTGGATATTTCATTAAGAAAGAGGAATAATCAAAACTAAAAACTTTGTGTACCAAATTTTAACACTAAGTAGCTTTTAACAGAGATCTTAAGAAAACAATTATAACATGGAAGGTCTGATACAGGTACAAATAGGTCAATTTAATGTTTCTTTTTTAAAAAAAGCCATTACTGATCAATGTCTGTAAATTATGCCAGTTCTAAATAATATATATTTTCATGTTTAAATAGTAGGATACAGTTCAGATTGATTATTTTATAATTGCTTGTAAGTTGATGTACAGATTCCATATATGCATTTGACTGATTTTTGAATATATATAGATGAAGAGCCCTTGACTGCTTCTGATAGATATCTGCCCTTATTTTGAGAACATTTTTAGTCTTCCACTAATCACTCAAGAAAGAATAAGTTACATCATAATAAAAACATCCTTGTTTAGACAATGCAGCTTTCATAAATTAGAAGGAAGGATATTCATCACTGAAATGAGTCAAACCAAAACAAAGTGCAACATTTTATTGATTGTTTTGTGATGCTCCCAAAGGAGGCTTGTTCCTTGCAGCTAAAACTGCTGGACTGGAAGTGGCAGAGTGGAACTAGAGAAATTTGAGAAAATATAGTTGAGAAGAAAGGGCAAAAAGGGTCTTGTTTGCTTAATGGTCAACCACCAGGTGAATAAGCAGCAAGGAAAGGTGGGCCTCAATTTTAATTTTTTTTAAATAAAATAGAAAAGTTAGGAAAATAATTAGGGTCATGAATTTCCAAGAATTAGATTTCTATATATTGTATGTCAATCACGTTGCATTTGAGCGTGTACTCCTGAGCAAGGAGAGGAAATGTAGCATTCCCTGCTCAAAACCAAATTCTGTATTTCTGGGTGATCCAATGGGAACTCCTTACTAAGCTGTGATTCTTCAGGCACTCTTAGTGACAGAGAGGCTAGTTTCAGCTTAGGTGTATCTGAAAAATGCAACCATAATGTTTAACCCGTATTTTAGCAGTCTGATCTGTATCCTTCTTGTACTATAAATATTTTAGATTTCTTTGTTTCTCGGTAAAAGACAGTGTTCTGGGTTTTACACGTCATGATGAAATTTGAGCTAAGGCAAAATGTGTATGTAAACATTTGTCTTGCAAAGTTATATTTATGAAGAAATTATCTGAATTTCTTCCTTTGAGATGGCAACAGAAGAACATGCCACTTGATGTGAGATAGCATTCCTGGGGAAGGGTATCACTTTCTACAAGTGGTAGAGCAGTGGTATTCTTTATATTGACATACTTACTGCTAGTTCTTTTTTATAAGAATACTTGTGATTAATATCCTTAGACTATGAGCTAATCTGCAGTCAGCATTGTCCTATATTTCTCCTGTAGTTTGAATTGCATATGAGTTTCTTTATTATTTCCCTGTCAGACAGGTGCCAACTGTCAGCAACTTCAATTATATATTTAAAAGAATCACAAATAAATAGGGTTGGCATTCAGGAACTCTCATTGTGATATCTTTCCTTTTTAACCTTAAAAAGTGTAGAAAAATGGTGGTAAAAATTATGCTGGTTAACTCACTGGTTGTTGTGAGAATGAGTAGGTTTAAAAAATGGCATCCAGTGCTAAAGTGGTGAGGCCATATGATGAGTATTGAGAGACAGACATCAAGAGATTTCTCTTAATCTCATTGTCAAAACCAAGGTTTGAAACTTGAACGTGGTGAGTGATAATAGCTTCAAACTGTTGAGACATTTTAAACCACAAAATCACACTGAATCTAGATAGAAAGGTGTTTGAATTAGTCAGTAATAGCATGTATTTTCTTGTTGAGAAAGCAGGTAGTCTCATCTCATGTTCCCATAAAAAGCTGGTTTAGAATAAACTACAGTAAGATTTTGACTGTAGCATAGTGAGTACCTCATGTTGTACTGTTATACACAATCTGCAGTTACAAATGCTTCATATTACCTATTCTTCTTAATACAAACCTTGTTGTTTCTTCTTTGTTTCTTATTAATAATGTATTTGTTTGAACACATAGGTTTATATGTTTAGAGAAGTATACACTCCTTTTGAGATACATAGAGCATAGAATGAATTTATACATATATGCAATGAAATATGTATGGGAAATAATTTTAGGTTTAAAGTTATGGTGTACTAAGGACAGGTAGATGAATTTGCCATATTTCACAGGCTGAAAATTAAAAAAATACCTTAGATGGTTGTTTGAAATATTTCAAATACAGGGCTTATTTCTCAGTCTCTTACTCATGTGAATAGTTTTTAAATACAACAAAATTGTAATAAAAATGCATTTTTAATTTCAGCATGAGGTGTTTTTTTGTTATTAAGGAGTGGCATTTTCCTATGGATTCAATTTTTCCCATACATAAGAAATAGAAATAATTTGAATTTAAAATTTTAAATAAATTATAAATAATTTGGAAAAAAAATTTCTTAGTTTAATATTGTGTATAGGGTTTTTCTTGTAATATTTCAATAATGATGCCCTGCAAATAAATTTTTCTCTTTTATATTTCAAGAATAAGTATTTGCCTTACATTGCTTCAGTTCTTTCTCCCTCTGGGCAGTCTTTTGTCCTCATTACTGAAGTCACTAAATGGAGCCAAATTAGTTAACTTGCAATAATCATTTTGGGATTGGATTCAGCCCCTGATCCTTGGGTAGATCAGAAAACTGTAACTTTTCTCCTTGCTTTTCTCAGTCAAAGAAGTCTAATGCATTGTGGCAAATACCGAGCTTCTAGTGTATAACAGAGATTTACATATGCCCATCACTTTACTCTCTCAGAATACTGAGCACAAACCAGCATTCCAAATATAGCAATCAACACAATAGTGCAGGCTGTTTTTATAGAAGCAGAGAACTTCTGTGTATTACCAATACATGGATACTTCATTGTGCACCCATACATTACCATTAATTTGTGCTTCTAGCTTTTTTCTGAATGGAGACAAAATTACTGAAAATAATGTCATTAAAAGCTTTTATTCAGATCTCTTTCATCCGTGCCAGGTTAAACTTGTATCTCATAGACGAACGCTTGAATAGAAGTATCTGAAGGATTATAATTAAGTAAAATCCTGAGTAGCAAATTCTTGCTCTTATGAATTTTATCAAATGGTGCAATTTGGTGTTATTTGTATAACAAGATACAGTAGTTGCAACAATTCTATTGGTTATTATTTTAAAAATTAGATTTTCTGCCTGAAGGCTTTACAGTTCAGGGCTATTTCTCTTTGTACCACTGCAGAAGTGGCCAGAGAAAAGGCTGGCAACACAGGGAGCAGCAATCTTATTTTGAGTTCTCTGCTGCTGAGAAGAAACCAGTAGCAGCAGATGAATATTTATGGCAGCTCATACTTTCTGCACTCTGCATGGCATCCCAATCCAGGATGTCTGATGGGAGGCACAGAGGAGATTCAGTGCAACACCCACATGAATAGGAAGCAGAACAGAGTGGGTTCTCCATTCTTCTGGAGTGTTGAGGAGGTGGCAAATGAGATAACATTTGCATGCAAAAACATGACTAAGTATGAGAGGTTGTGCTGTATAGATAGGTCAGCCATGCCCAGAGCACTGCAAAGGATGCACATTTTTAAGGAGGGCTTAGAGCTATAATAGGTTAATCTGTTAATCACAGCACGGTTTGTTAAGGACCTGATGATGTTAGCAGCCTTTTAAGAGAGGATAAAAACAAGAACAAACGGGGGGTGGGGGAGGGCAGATACAGCTCCAAAAAATTAAACTGTTTAGGATTTTCTGTGCTTGCCATATATCCAGGGAAGTATAGTTATTCACTGTATTGGATGATAAGTGAACACTTGAAAACCGACTGGTTTCGAATGAAGAAGCCTGACAATGCAGGACTACAAATGAAGATGCTCTGTATTTTTGAAGACTTGAACTATGAGTTTTGGGGAAGATCTCAGAGAAAACTTTTCAGCAAATTAGGCCACATCAATTCAGTTCCTAGATATTGATCTTTGTGACCCAGTTTAGACACCTTCATTTGAAAATGTAGTTTAAGCACTAGTGATTCTTTGCATGCTATTTATCCTTAACATAAAATCCTTTGCTTTTTGATGGGCTTTTGTGTTTTTTAAGTTGTATGATCAGTCTCTTCATGGAGATGTATCCAGACACATCTAAATCATGTGGTTTGATGCGAAGTGTAGCATACTCAGATATCCAGGAAGCTACATGGAAAGTACATTAAATTACTTCACACTGAGAGAACAGTTTTTATAGTCTTGGTTTATGAACAATCTCCCTCATTCATGTTTCAATAAAGACTAGTCTTACCCTGCAGGAAGTATAAAGCATTATTTAACACCAAGTGATTCACAGTGTGTTACTACTGTACTACACAGTTGTACATTTCTGAGGAAAAATTACCTTAATAATAGTTTTATTACTTTAATCCCATGATAATTGAATTCATAAATTCTTGCTTTGCAATGTATTTGAGAATGGTTAAGAGAGTGTAATTTTAAAAATTGTTGCAACCCTGTGTTATCTCTAGCTGTATGTTTTAAAAGAAAAGTAATATTCATATTTTCTGTTGCTTTCTTTTCAGTTGTGGTCTTTTTGCAAAACATTTCTCTAAGCTGAAAGCTTAGTTCTTGAAAAATTATATAGAGGATTTTTGCTGAAGGTCTTCTTGGCTCATTATGCCAAGGAGAAAGGAGATGAAAGTCAATTAGTTAGAATTGAGATTTTGCTTATTTTTCTTTTATGTTTATGTAGAGAAATTGAAAACACAAACTTTTCACAGAACTAAAACTCAGGAATTCATGGGCTGATAGGAATGTGAAGTGACAGAATATAGGAAGCTGTCACCTGACTTAATGCTTTCTGATTAGCTTTTTTAATATCCATTTTATTATTTGATAAATATTTTACACTTGAATCATGTTGTTCATTCCCAATGCATGCAAAAAAAGGAGTAAATCTCTATATTCTTACCCAAAATGTTTTCCTTTAATAAAAGTTTATCCTCTCATCATCCTATGTAGTTTGCACTTTTCGAGAGTGCATGGAAGGTTTAAAAGCAGAAAGAAGTGCCAAGCTCTCTTAAAGCTGGGATCCAGAGAAACTCAATAGTGGACACATCCTAACTGAAAACATTCATGTCACAACCCATCTCTTTTGAAATTTTCACCCATGTCTTTCTGCCTTAATATATTAGTAGGGCAGAAAGCTCTTTAAAAATAATTTTACTTAGCTAGTACCTATGTTGAGACACAGAGGGGTGTTTAAGGCCTAAAGGTAGATAAAAGTTGGGTATCTGAACTTCCTGTCCTGCTATAAAGACGTGAATTGCACTCTGGTTTTTCATACTGACAGATATGTGTATGTTTCCTCTGGCACATCCTCTTTTCCAGTTAGTAAACATCCTGTTTCCAAAACACTGCTTTACAATGACAACAGAGGGCAACCTGAGTTATTTGTATGTATGGTGGTTTCATGATAATTAAAATGGTCTCCAGACTGGGTATGCTTTGGGGAAATCATGAATCTTCCTTGAATTATCATATCTTTAAATGTGCATTAGGTGTATGAAATTAATCATGTAAAATGATATATTTAACAAATTAAGGTGCTCATGCTCTGTGTGTAATGAAGAAGGCAAATACACTACATATTTGCTTTCCATAGTACTATGATTATGTTCTTACAGTACATTTTGGGGTTTTCTAAAAACTATTTTTATCTGCAGATAATTTTTTATTTTAATTGCAAATTTTCCTGCACACACACTGCAATGTGTGTGTGCAGGAAAATTTGCAATTAAAATAAAAATTAGTTCCCCACCACCAAAAAGGCTGGTATGTGATCATATTTTTTCAGCTGATTCAGCTTGTTTTGTGGAAGATCAGCCAGCACTAAATGCTCAATAACTGTATTTCACTTAGAGTCTGTCAGTTGGTGTGTTTGACACCAGTCAGCTATTTGTCATTCAACAGGACAGAAAGTATCTCTGAAAGTGCTGTTTTAAATTAGAATTGAAAGCTTAGATTTTTTCATTTCAATCACCACATCTGTCATCCTGCGGTCCTCAGAAATGCCATGTTTGTCAATTGGAGTGAGAGGAGGATGGGAGCAACCTCTGGGTAGCTCAGTGTTACCTTAGTTCTTGTCTTCTGAGTAAACCAACACCTTACAGGCCAAGTTGTTATACAAAAGTGAGAGTTAAAATTAACTTTAAAAAATGCCTTTCTTGGTGTTATGGTAGCAGACAGTGTTTTATTTCAATCAATGAATAAAATGCTATTTGTTGATGCTACATATTTTAATTTTTTTCCCATACCCTCCTAGAACTAGCAGGACATTAAAAATGAAATAGAAAAAGTGAATTCAAACTTTTGTGATTTACAACCATTGCTGAAGAGGACAGATTCATGAGAAGGACTGGGCTGGGATTAGCTAAAGTGATTCTCTCTTAAAATTATTATGACTATATGATAAGGCACTGGATTATGAAGGTGTGAATTTGTGATATGCAGTGGATGTGTAATAGGCTTAAAGAAGGAAAGCAGGACTGTTTGTCAAATGTATGTCAAAAATATCACGACAGTCCCATAGTTTAAGACTATATTTCAAAAATCTATTTAAAATGAAGTTGAGTCAAAATGATCTGAAGGTTGCCTACAGAGCTCTTTAATGATGATTTATTTTGTGGTTGTACATTGTAATAACGAACAACAAAAAGCTGCCTAGAGCAAGAATGATCTAAGTATTGTAAATGTTAGCCATCAAGACAATATTTGTCCACAAATTCTTGAAACACCTCTAGGGACTCTAATTAAAAAGGAAGGAAAGAAACTATGACTAATTATTTATCTTCCCAACTAAACTGGTGCAATTAATTGAGAAATAATGGTAACTGTCAA
This sequence comes from Agelaius phoeniceus, assembly GCF_051311805.1. Classification (NCBI taxonomy): domain Eukaryota; kingdom Metazoa; phylum Chordata; class Aves; order Passeriformes; family Icteridae; genus Agelaius; species Agelaius phoeniceus. Next base: position 57,591,563 of record NC_135268.1, read on the forward strand.
AGCAAACTAAAGAGGTACAACTTCTGCCAATATTGGTTGGATTAGATCTTCCTGTTTTCCCTTAGTTGGGTACTGCAGTGGTGCTGCCTTATCTTCTGATAGCTGTGTTCTCAGGCTGGATGGACACAGCAGCCTGTCCTCATTTAAAGCTCTGTCTGACCTCACTTTAGCCTTTGCTCTAGCACTGGCTCCATGGGACAGACAGTCTGCCAGACCACTGCCCTGGGAGCTGTGCCTACGACTGTGCCTGTGTTAGCAGGGGATGTTGCTCTGGAGACAGACAACCTCTTCCCTCCCCTTTCCCTATGTGTATTTAAAATACACTCAGTGCTATGTACACATCATCAGCAAAGCAAATTTCAGACAGCAGAGACTATGAATAATATTTTCAGTGTAATCGAAATGAACTTCAGGCTAAAAAACCTCTCTCTTATTATTCCTTCTTCAACAATATTTTAAATTAGGTTAATGCACGCTGAGGCATTTTACCTGTCACATTCAAATGAAAGCAGTGAACCTTATGCTGGTTATTTTTCTGAACACCTGTTTCATGTGAAAGCTATTTTTGATAAGAACACACAGTTGTGATAGTTCACAGAATATATTTATAATGTATAACTACTCGGGGCTTGTCCTGCCTTTTCTGCCAGTTTCCATTTCTTCATGAATTTCTTCATGAATATAATCCTTGATTATATTCTTCATTGTTAAAGCTATTGGGTGTTTAGAATACATAAGAAATGCAGAATGTGCCCTCCCTATTGCTATCAGCAAAACAGTGATCTTCAGAAAATAGGAATAAATTACTGTTTTTCAAAGAGTAGAAAGGTCAGCTTCTACCTCTCTGTTCTTTGCAGAGTGAAATTGTCTGCTTGCTACTGTTAGTTTAATAAGACCTATTAATAATAATATAGAACTTTTTGGCTAGGAGAAGAAAATCAAATGTCAAAGGACTTTCAGTCCCCTTTTCAGTTGATGCACAAATTTATCCATTCCAAAAATTGCATTATGAAAATGAGACACAAAATATTAATTGCCATTTTGTTTTGGTTATGTTTTTATTTCGTTTTGCCTGGTTTTGTATGCTTGCTGTGTTTTTTTACTGGCACATGTATAGAAATTGAAAGACATCTTTGGTTTAAGCAAATCCTGTAGGCAAACTGTGCTGCATCACAGTGGCTGACTGTTTGAATAGCTGTGAAGAAATCTACCTTTCTTGGCAATTCATTTGTAGTAAAATCACCTCTAGGCTCATTCTGCAGTCTTTAAGCTTTCCTTGATCACAGGCTAGAGAGAAGAATATCTCAGCAAAGGCAACTGGTTTGGAGACCCTCTCTGCCACAGTGAAGTGATGTCTCCATTCCCAGGAGAGGAATGGTCTGGAGACCTTATGTAGTACTTGGACTGTTACCTACTGCCCAAAGGAAATTAATATCTCAAAATGATGATTGTCTGCTGCATTGAAAGCACGTAGAAATGTGTTTTTCAAGGTTATCAATGAGTTGACTGAGCTGTAGTGCTCTTCATTTATTCAATACTTTATTTCTTATTATGAAACCTCACAGTCTTCCGTGCTAAGGTAGTGTTGGATTTTTTGTTAGTTTAAAAAATGAATAATTAAAGTTGCTGACCAAGGCACAAATACTCACCTTCTTTTAAGTACTGATGGATTTACTGGTAATTCTAAAGATGTAGCTAAATTTTCCAATTTATTTATAGGTGTTGTTCATTGAAAAAAATATTCAAGGAAATTTACAATACTGTGGTAATTATATGTGGTGCAACTTTGACTATCTCCATAAATAATAGAGATAATTGAATATATGATCATTTTTTATACAAACATTTATAACAGTGAAAAATTGAAAAGTAGTATATTTTAGAGGTTCTTCTTTGAGAAGAGCCAGACAAAATTGATTGATTTAGCAAGAAACAAACTTTTCCCTTGGAAAAAGTTCTATTGTTTCTAAGATAAATGGTGAAAAAGCTATACAAAATTGCTGAGAGGAAAAGGAATATGAACGATTCTTCTGAAGCAGTCTGCATTTTTCAGTCCTGGAGGTTACTCTAGCTACAGCTGCCAAGGTAGAAGTTATCTTGACTGCCAGGCTTTCAGTCCTTTTTTAAAAAGAAAATTTTTATCAGTAATATTTGTCAGTGAGCAAGAGAAAGCTCATCTATTTTAGGGAGAACTCAGTTACCCTCACTCAGGGTCAACTAAACTTTGGAATTTTCTTGTAGCCAAAGGTTCCAACCTAACTTACTAAAAGAAGCTTTATCAAGCTTTAGAATGTGAAGCCATCATAATTCCCTTGTATTTAGATCCCTTTTGGTGATCAAGTAGATGTTCATCATTATCCAGCTTTTCAAAGACAGTAAATTCTATTTTTTCTCCTCACAAGTTGCCTGATGCACTAAAGATGGCACCTTATGTATTTCTACATGTGTTTCCACGCATTACAGGAATCAGTGTAGAAAAGAATAAACCAAGGCTAGGATTCATGTCCAGCTTTGGGAAATTGGTCTGATCTGCACAGATCTGTTATGCCTGCAATGACTGGTGTTAGAGATTGAGAGAGTGTTAGAGATTGATGTAGAGAGTATAATTGTATCATTTTCCAGCATTGTTCTTCTGTATACTTAAAAAAAAACCCCTTGTTCAAGGAGAAAGGCTGACATTTTCAGTTGGGACCAGAGTAAACTAGATATGAAATTACATATGGTTTTCTGACCAGTCTTTATAAAAATATTTGGCTTGAACTTTTACTGCCAAATGAGACTGTAACATTGTCTGTCCTAAAAACTGGTTACAAAGGTTTTCCTATGGAACTAGTGTTGGTAATAATATGCCTCAGCTGTGACTTAGACACTTTTTAGGAGTTTACAACTTCCTTGCTTGAAACTTCCTAACCATTACATTTCTAAAGATCCGAAGAATTTCATGTTGCAGGATGCTAGGCACATTTCTTCTTTCCAGGAAAACAATCCTAGGAATGTGTAAATTAAAAGACAATTATTTCCATTAAAGTCTCAGCACTTAAAAATCAGTTGAGTAAAGTTTGTTTAAATTTAGAAAAAATGAAAGGTAGAATAGAATCAGAGAAATTATTACTTGGTAGGGTCAAATACATGATTAGCCATTCAATCTAATTTATGGTGTTGTCTTGGGTTTACCAAGAAAATGATCAGTAGTGAAGATGGCAGGTATGAATAAGCATGAGTGAAAATCTACTCAGAGACTTCTCATCAGTAGCATGTGGTGTCACTGTATTATGGCACAAAAAGCAAGGGAAGTTTGCAAGACACATTGATTATAAAAACCTTTTATTTATACCCAGTATGATGTTGCTTGCAATGTACCCAGAAATGTACATTAGTCATCATTATAAAATCAACCTTTCTCAACAATTACTAGAGTGATACATGGATACTGCTGTTGTTTCATGGACACAAAAAAGCTCTGCAAATCCATCCTTGCTATTTCTGAGTTGAAAGACATAAATAAATCCTGCAGAACTCTGAGCACATGGCTGTGCTAGAGATGAGGTAATGGCTGGATTGCTGTGGAAATTTATGGATGTCCAACAAACCATGTTAAAAATGTACTGTATTAATATGCAGAGTCAGAGTGGCAAAAAACCAAATGAGGTAATGGAATTGTTGTGGGTTTCTATTGTGCTCTTGTTGGTACAAAAATGTTTTCTAACTGAGGTGATTCTTCCTGTTAGAGAATGTAATAAAGTATTTGGGCTGTGTACAGCTGTGTTCTGCTGTGGGGCTGGGGAGAAAAGTAAGGAATGCCTTCAGAATGGCTCCTGGCTTTTTTGTGAGTCACTGACAGACTAAGGAGTGCTTAAAAAGAAGTATTATCACCTCTGGAGCAGGCTTGAGCAATTACTAGGTGTTTTTGAGGTGCTACTTTGTCATCACTTCTGAAATTTCTCTTCTACTATATTTTTTTCCTGAATCTAAACTTTCCTTTTCGCTTGTGGAAGGTTCATAGAAATCTCTCATCCCAAAAGTTACTTGCAGCATTTGGTTGTGTTTAAAGGCTTAATGACAATGATTTCATAAATACTAGGATGAATGAGAGAATGTGTACTACATTTATATATTCAGGGTTAATGAAAGTTCACTGAAAATAATAGTTACTTGTCACTCGGATCTTTCAAAAAATATCACTGGTATTTGTGGTATTGTCACTAACATTTTGGCAGCCTCAGAAGTTCATGACAATATCATATCAGTCTGTGCCAAAGGGAGCCTTCATCTGGATAAGGCCTTACTCCATTTCATATCCTTGGCAAACCAAAACCCCTTTTTTTTCTCAAAACTTAATTAAACAGAGTTCCATCTGGTGGGACTGAGAAGGGGCATGTGCACATCATTTCTTGGTTCTCAACAGCTGAGGACAATTGTTGAAATTCAATGTGGGTAATCTTATATTTGGCAGAACCTGAAGCAGTTTTGGCATCTTTGACAATAAATTCTTCAAGGAAATGACTTCTAGCTTGCCACTCTTTTTTTACCCAGTGTAATTTCATCAGAATTGCTATAGGCAACTTGAAGACTTATCTTTCCAACAATTTTTCCTTCAATTCTGCAAGTTGTAAAACGCCCACACTTGTAGTTCTCTGTAGTATTATCCTATTAACTACTTATAATCTTAGTATTACTGATCACAGATAAAAACCCCCTTAATTTCATTATTAAAATGTAATAATCCAAATTAACTGGGAATTATGAGGCAGGAGTACATAAATTAAACATTATTTTATGGCTGAATTGTAGATAAATGCAAAACCGCCACCTAAATAAAATACAAACTTGCTAAAATTAGCCATCCACCAAGGCTTTGTATTTTTATGTTGCTATATTGTCACCAGCTTCTGTTAAAATGGTGTCTTAGAAGAAAATACTGATGTGGGAATCACAAGATACTTTCTCAGATTTAGAAATTCTGAAGATTACATTCAACACCCTGAAAGCGTTTCTCGTTCCCATAAAGGTGCTTGAGTTCCACATGGAGGAGGAACCCTTCTGCAATGGAAGCAGAACTCCACAAAGCTCTGATAGAGGTGCCAGACTGCCTGGAATACACTTGAGTGTGCCACAGTTTTGGATACACTTGAGTTTTTTATGGGAAAAAACCCTCCTTTTCTGAACTACTAATTTCCTTAGATTCCATCCCAAACAAATCACAGACAATCTAATTTATCCACTGTTTATTCTGAAGGTGGCTTCTTTCAGTGTGCTATGCCAAAATTGTATCCCATTACTCCAACAAGCACATTATCCAAAATATATTATAATGCATCTCCTATCCTTTACACAGGTCCTATTCTACATGGAAATATGCACTTCTTAAAACATAAAAATGTGCTTTGCTCTCAGTATTTAATTAGTAGCCTTGAGTTTTTGCTATACTCTCTCTTTAGCTGGCTATCAGAGATGTCGTAGAAAGTAATATATTTTTATACAATTTCAGCTTGTTCACCAAAAGGATTTGCAGGTTAAATCTACTTTTCAGACTTTTTGGAGTAACAATTACATCCCATTTCAAGGTGAAATAACTGATAATGTAAAGTAATTTCAAAATTTTGTCTGGTTCCCTTGGAAACAGCTTCATTATCAGTCTGTTACAGAACAGTGTATTAATCTTAACACCTATTGGGTTCAGAACCTCTTGATACAAGTATATGTAAAATCCAGTCATATGAACTTTATCATCTCTACTTGCATGGGGTTTGTCACTTTCCTTGTTGGGATGATTTTATTGTTTATTGGTTCATTTATCCATACAATACATTGTACAAAAAATTGATGTAAAGCTTCCCTTCTCCCCCTGTTCTGTAACACGAGATCAACAACCTGCTCCCTCTCTGAGCCTCTATGACTTAAAATTTGAGTTAAACCTTTTGTGTTTCTCCATTTCTAGTAGAGAAATTCCTACCCCCTTCTACCATAAACACCAGCTCTCATTTTCCATCTAAAAATTCCTTTAGGTCATCTCTTAAACTTGAAGGTGTTCTATCTTCTTGAAATTCCTCACTGGAAACAGTGGTCCATGTTACTGGTCCTTTCTTGGACCTCTGGTAGTTGTGGAGGAGATTTTGTAGGTTCACAGCCTTCTCACCCATTGCTGTGTTAATAAGGACTTTATCTGTGGCCACTGAGAAACCTTCTGTAGCTCTACTTTAATTTTTTACAAATTTCTGCTCTTGCTTTAAATTACCTCAGTCATTTCATTTTTATATCATGAGCAATTTAATTTTTTTCTGACTTGGTCTAATGAAAACTGTCATTTCCAATTTCCCTTCTTCGTCTTATGCCAACATTGCTGTCTGCTCTCAGATCAGCAACATTCTGGCTTTTTTGTTGTTGGTGGTGCGATTTTTGGGGGTTTTTTTTGCAGGGGATTTTTTTTGCAGGGGATTTTTTTTTTTAATATAAAAGACACATAGGGCTCACATAAATTCTAATGCCCTTATATTACTGCAGATGTAAACTGTGTTCCAGAGCATGGTAAAACTAAAATGAGACAGATTTCTACTGACAGTGTTGTTTGCTCATGCCAATAAGAAAATTGTAAATATTGTTTCTCTTGACTTCTTTACTAAGTTATATGTGTGATTTTTTGAGCCATTTTAGACGTTATAAAATATTTGTCAAGTTAACTGCATTCCTCAGTAAAATGTAGTTACAGAGTTTGTCTTAGCATTCATTTTTACCACTCCCGATGTCCTTTATTCCAAGATCCTCACTGGCTTTATTACTGACTTCTTTTTATTACTGACTTCTTTTTTATTTCTGGTTTTTACTGACTGGCAGGTACCTACTGATTTAGTTTTCCAGTATGTTCACCTCTGTATTCTTTGCTTTAAAACAATAGACAGAGCAGACAAATGGAGTGTGGTTTATTATTCTTGTGTATATCTATTATAAAACTCAAGGAGTGATGGTTCACCAAGATCACTGTCAAAGTCGGTGATGATGTAAGAAATGCATCCTTTATTTCCCAGTGTTTGGGATACTCGTTCCTGCTGGTGAAAGATACAATCAGGAATATTCTGTATTACTGTAATTTCTGGTACATCTGTTATGCTTATCTTCACACAAGCTGGAAGGAGATTTTGCATTGTGTCTGTTTTATGTGGTTTCATGGCTTCTATCCTGATGCCAGAGCAGAAGAGGTTCCTTGTAGTTTATATTGTGCTCCATTTATATCTGACTGGTAAAAAGCAGAGTTACTCTGAGTGTATGGCTTATTGAGACAGATTTTCAGTCAGGGCCAGAGACACTGAATCTCTGAAATTTCAAAGTAGATGGTACAATAAAAACTGGGAAAACCCATGTCAAGCTGGAATAAAAAAGACAGCGTGAAGAAAGGTTGGGCTGTTGAGCTGTATAATTAAGCAGTATCTTATGCCTACTGTGAGAGGCTGAGGTTCTGGACATAGGAGTGATTTGTAACTGGGTATCACTGGTTCTTCAGTAAATGCCCCTGCACACATTTTACTACATTATATGTTCATGGAAATATGAGATGTTTATCTATTTTTTTCTTTTAATTCTGCAAGGATTTGAACAGAAATGCTCTACTAATGAGGAAAGATAGGAGTGAATCCTTCATTGGTAGATAGACATGTTTTGTATTACCACTAAGACATGAAATAGGATGGGATGCTATACTCCCCCAAAAAATGTGCAAACTGAACTGTAACTCTCAATGGCTTCTTTTAATGAAGAGTTCATTAATAACAAGACCACTAAACTAAACTGCTCAGTCTAATTGTGGAAAAATAATCTTAATATTAGTTAAACATAAGACAGGATATATGTCAGGGACATAGTCTTTTTGATATTTTCAACAGGTTTATGACATGTGCTTTTTCCTAAAAGGTATTTGAGTTATGTTCCCTAACTAAAAGAAAAAGCTGCTTAGATAAACAAATTTGCAATTATAACAGGAAACCTACATCCTCAAAGTCCAGTTTACATCTAACGAGACAGCCAAAAAGTTCCTCTTAGCCTGTCAGTTCAGCTAACAAACAATTTAAAAGCTAAAGCCTCAGCATAATGTACACATTTTTGGCTGAAATGAAGCTGCAGTAGATGTACAACTTTCAAAAACAGCCAATGGAAAAAAACCCAACAGATATGTACAATTAAATATAAGTAAAAGTAGTTACAAAAAAAGAAAAAAAGGTCAACTTTTGTTGTTTCCTATGTACTTTTTCTGGTATTACCTCAGAACTTTACATACCCACAAAGATAGAACCACTTTATGTGAGTATTTAGACCCAACAAGCGCTTAGTTAGACATTTTTACAACCAGCAGATTATTTTGCCAAACCATGATTTTGGCCAAACCATAACCCAACACTGTGTTTTAGTGAAGTTCACTGAAAGGTGCTAAAGGATTTGTGAATGTTGCAAGGTGCTAACTGGACAGTATACCCCAAGGGACCAAGACTTGAGAAGGACTCCTATCCTGACACATTCTCATAGAATTCTTCTGGAGCACCCGCATTGCACCAGGGAGATGGCAAAGCTTTGCCCCAGTTTCTCTCCCAAACCTCTGCAATTCACCAATGTTCATAATTAAAATTACTTTAAAATGAAGGTCATTGTTCTGGGTCACAATAATTACCATGGTGATTTAGGGAATATAACTATGTATAGTTTCCAAACTCGCTTTGAGAATTTGAACTCTGTACTTGTAACTGTGTCAGACTGAAAACTCCTATTGTACTCCACTTTCTACCTCCATATTGGGAAACAAGCTAACAAAGGATGGCCAAACTTTGATTCAACTTATTAATGTGAAAGTATTTTTGAACAATTTTGAGTCTTGCCACACGTGATCTTTGAACATCTGAGAAAGATATCTGATGAACATGCATGAAAGTTGTAAAAGATGTTTTCAGATCCCGTGTTTTGTAGAGGGAGAGGAGATGAGACAGATTTTGTTGAAGGGTAAAAATTAATATCAGAGAGATAAGGAAGAACCATACATTACTCACACAACTCTGATTCAAGTAGAAAGGAAAAATTCATTGTTGAAGAAATAATTTTTCACTTTTTTTTAATATTTGATGAGATACCTAGAGACAGGATAAAGTGTATTGGAGTTTTTTACAGGTGGCACATACTACATGCTGTAACTGTTGTTTAATCCAGAGGAGCTTAATTGTAAACCAAAACATTGGTCAAACTAGTGCTCTGGAAAATGATGGGGGTTTAGCAATTGAGGCTTTTGGGAGAATTTGCATTGGTCATAAGGCCTAGGAAACTAGGCTGTGGGAGATCTTGCCTCTCTCTACTAAAGCTCACTGTCTGGCAAACATTATGTCCTCAGACAACATCTGGAGACTGAAAACCAGATTTACATTTTAACAATGTTGTTTTGGTAAGTAAACCCAAAATAACAGCTTAAGGAGTTATCAGCAAAGGCAGATTTAACAAAATTGTGATGATTGCTGGCTATAAAACTCAACCAATTAAAATAGAAAGATGCAATAGTCTTTTAAGTTAGCTTTTATTTCAGAATGTGTTTATAACATCAACAGTTTCTAAAGAAACTTAATGTTCACAATGTGGTCTCTTGGGATGTAAGAAGAAAACAGCATTCAGGCTGCTTCAACAAATCCTCAAGCAGTTATGATAGGATTTGGTTCTGGCTAGCTGCTTTTATCCTCTCTTAAATATAATCCTGATAGAACTTGCACTAAAAAATCAATGGAGGAATTTAGAAGAGATTCAGGAGGATTATTTGTTGATTCCTTTCCAGAGGGAAAACTTTAGGGAAGAGATACAAACCCCTGACTTATAAGTTATGGTACTCATCTTTGCATATTTTCCTGTAGGACCAGTGATTATTTTCTATAACTGCAAGACTAAATCTCCTGGATTCCCTAAGCAATATTTCCTTATCCATTCTACAAGAACTAACCAGAGATTTTTAGAAGCTGTTTTGCTGCAGTGCTACAGCATGGTTTTTCCAGCTCGGACCACACTGTATCTTGCAATCTGATTTCCTAACTGATACTTTGGTGTTTCTGGCCCAGCGTATCAAATTTCATGGTTCCTCTCATGACAGCAAGGTGAGATAAAGGGTTGTTTTTCCCTTTCTTAAAAGTGAAATAGAGCATACCAAGGGAAGATGACTTCATTCACATCACTCTCATCTTATTTCACGCCATCTGACTTATGAGCAGTGTTTCCCTTTCCTTTATTTCTCTAATTTTCCATACACCTCTGGACAACTCAGTCTAAACTGCTGGTGTTCTGCAGTGACATAACTAATGACATTATAGGCTTCTACAGCAGTCTGTGATGGAGCAAGCAGCCAAAGAAAACAGTTGTAGAGCTGTTACTGATCAGTAACCAATCAGTTATTTGTTACATAAAAGAATGTGTAGCTGGAAATGACTAGTGAGATGCAATGATCTGTAATTTATTAGCAGTATCTGTTTAACAGGATGGAGGACAAATGTGATGGAAAAGCTCATGGGAGGACATAAAGACAGGATGCTGGCTTTTTTATTACCTCCTCTTCCATGGCAGCAGCACGGGGAGAAGGGGAATGAGGGGTTGCAGTCAGTCCATAACTGTTTCCCTTTCTAACTCCTTCCTTCTCGCACTTTTTCTGTGCTCCTCCCTTTTCTGGATCTCCTTCCCATGACCTGCACCTCCAGCTTGGTCTCTCCACAGGCTGAAACTTCCTTCAGGAAATATTCTCCTGCCAAGGCATAGGGTTCTGCAGCCACCCCACTGCTGTCACAGCCTTGCCAGTTAAACCAACCACAAGTGGAAATAAAAACCTGGGTAAATACTCATTCACTGAATCATATAATATTTTCAGCTGTGCTACCAAGCATTTACCTTGAAACTAGATATATTCTTGATCTTACTAGAGCAGTTGAAGGAGCCCAGGTTTCATGGTAAATAAAAATTTTGTTAGTATCCAGCTTCAGAGTGTCTGCAGTCATCTCATATGCATTTGTTCTAATATTCTTTGGCTCACAGAGCATTATTTCCAGTTCTCAAGTTTGCATTTTTGATATATTTGCTGACAAGAGACATATTCTTTCTTGGTATTCCCTTAACTGAGCTAAACGAGTTCAGGTCATCCTGGGAATTTTTGTCTTCCACCATTCTATCTTCAGTTCATCTATGACAAACATGACTGACCAGAATTTTGCATTCTATCTTTGAGTGTTTCTGCTTGATACCAAAAACTCAGAGTTTTAAACTTTCTCTAAAGCATTCTTCTGTCATGGTCACTTCAGATCAGTTGTTGATAACCATTTTATGATCAAGTAATACATTCAGATTTTTACTTTCTCTGTCACTTCAAAATAAGGGGATCTTTTGTCCAGCTCACCATTCCTGTTGTTAGGTTATTTAGACTACTACTGTTTATTGCATCAAAATATTTTATAAAAGCCTTGTTATTTTGGTGTTAATATTTGCTACAAGGTATTGTCTCAGTACTCATATGAAGAGCTGTGAAGAGAAATTTGCCCATTAAAAGAGTTAAAATAATTGTTTCAAAAAACTGTGATGGAGAGGTAAAGAGAGACACAAATATAAACATCCTTGATAAGGCTGTCTGTTAAACTGATACTGTCTGGGTGAGCAGGAAGTTTCAGAAACTCAAATAGTTCTTTACTCTAAATGTTGAATGACTGCAAGATTGCAAGTAGACCATAAAGAAGTATTATTTTCCTGGTTAAATGTCTTAATGCTGCTAATAAAAACAACAAAAGGACAGAAACATATACCCCCTTCGTCACATACTGAGTTGTTCTTTTCTTGAATGACCTTCATAGGCTCCAGTAAAACATCTGTTTGTCTTTCCTGCCCAACAAGAAGGGAACTGTAAGAACAAAGAGAGGGTTGGTTCCGCTCACAGATCTCAGAAACATTCTGGCTTGTTGTTATTGTTACAAACTTGGCTCTCAATGACCAAGATGATAACTGCAGAGTGGCAGTCACATATCCTGTTTTCATCTTTTTTAATACCCCAAAGTTGTTCCCCTTTCTTTTTTTTTTTTTTGTGTCTCCATGGCAACAGCTATTAAAGAAGTTGCCACAGGTGTTTTTATGCCAAAACTTCTTAGATCTGTTAGTTGACCAAATCCGTGCACCTGTAGCCTTTTCATTACAGCTTAACTTACTCCTATTTTCTCTCCAACATGCAATTATTTGGGTATTTGAAGCAAATACATGGGCTACCACCCAAATTTCAATTCATCTGACTATGCCTGATTAGTGTGTTTGTTACCTATTTACATTTGGGGGAGTTTGTGGAGAGTATATTGGAAGAATCTCGTGCAGTACACAAGTTTTCCATTCAATTAAGTTTCACTTTAAAGTCGTGATTTATAATTTCTGTTGCTTAGGTCTCAAAATTGTAAAATGAGGATGATAATAATTTGTGTAACCTTTGCCTGAATATAGCTCAATCCCTGTGTATTTTCAGCTTTGGTTGTTGATGAGTATAGGAGTTTGCTTTTTATGCAGAAAAGCAGTGGCATAAACTGAATTGTTTAAGTGGGTTTCAAATCTGAATGTCTCATCATCTTTGGGTATCCATTGTGTGTTACACACCAGGGGTGATTTTGATAGCAAAGCTTTAATGTAAATCATAAAGCTCCCATGGTAGCTCTTTTTGCGATATTTTGTTTTGCTTATTTTCCCTCACATATTTGCTGCCCAGATGGTTTAGGATTTCTTAGATCACAAGGGCCACATTCTGAGTGAAATTGTTTTTTTCTGAAGAAATGTTCTTTCTAAAGGAGCAGAGAGTTGTAATTATCTCAGAGTGGAGAAAAGCTTGAAGTTGCAGAGACATATTGATTGAAATTTATTACTTTGGGACTTTTTATGAGACATATAGTGACTAGGAAGAGGTTATTAACAGAAACAGTGATTATCCCACCATGAAAATGTTTATCTTGGTGTGTGACTTCTGATAGTGCTAGCTCAGATGCCTAACCTGCTTCCACTAATTCTCATCTAGATATTATAGAGGACAGGCTCTACTGCCAAATAAATTTAGGGTTCAGACTTGTTTTAATGTAGAATAGATACCACTTCCTCTAAAAACAGTGTTTTGTTCTGCTGACTTAAAAACAAGCACTAGTGGTGCCAAACATTTTTTTAATACCTTTTTGATGTAATAAACTTTATGTGTATCTTGGCTCATCTTTCAGAACTAAGCAGAATTGACTGGGTTTGCATGCATTTTGTACTTAAACTCTTCATAGTTTAGCTCATGTTTTTCTTATTTTTCTGAGCACAGATCTCAGTATCAAAATACTGGTTGTGAGTTTTAAGATACGTATAGGAGGACATGTGCAAAAAAATAGTATCTCTGCCTATTATAAACACACAATTTCTGATGTATACTTCCCAATCATATATGTATACGTATCCCAATGTATATGTCCAAACAATCAAATAATAGGGTGATTTTAAAGTTCAGTTGACAGATGCTTTCATTCAGCTTTCAGTGCTTTTGAATTACTAATGATACAGTCTGGTGACAGCAGTAGAGTTACACTCCAGGTGCCCTAAAATTAGATAAAGAAGACCTGTCATTAAAACCTGAGAAATGAGAAGAGAAAGTGGCTGTGTTGCTGGTTCTGCCCTAGAACATGCTGTTTGACCAGTGTCTGTTTTGATTTGGGTCCAAGCCTCTGCATTTTGGAAGGACCACAGTCATCAGTCCAAGCTGTTATGGGCAATATTAGTGAGGAATCAAAACAAAAGGGTTGTGATGGATGATAACATAAGACCCATTCACAGGAAATTAGATTTTTTAAGTGCCAGACAGAAACATTACAGAGCTCAAACACCAGTAAATAGTTGCTTTTCCCATCCCTTACCCTGGAGGAGGCAGCACTAATGTTGCTACAAGCCAGAAGGAATGTTGTTTTAATAATTGAAACTGCACACTTGATCTTGCCACAGATCTTCTGCCTCACCAGACTTACAGGCAGTTCTGATTCCTAAGTGGTTATTCTTCACAGAGGCACAGAAATGCATACTGAGGAAAATAGTGTACAGACTTTTAAATGCAGTTACCAAAATGCATCTTTTTGTCTTCATTTGGGTTGTTAACACTTTTTGTTTCCTGGTGCTTATTAGGAAGACACCCAAAATGAGAAGAAAACCAGAAATATTTCAATTTCAGACAGCTTTTGGTAAGAGGATCTTTAAGCAAGTGTTAATTAGATTAGGCTCAAATAATAAATTACCTGATGTAGGTGAAGATTGACATGATTCATAGTTGTATGGTTTTGTAAAATTAGAAACCTTGGTATCTTCTTTAAACTTATGCTAGATGCTATTATATTCCTTAATGCACTTAATAAAACATTCTTGATAAATATTTACTAATTACAGTCTTACTGGAATACTGAACAGCCAGAGCCATCCATTATCCAAGTATGTGAAGGTGGAGAAGATGGAAAGAGCCCATCCTCAGGAACCTGTGCATTTGCTGGGAGGTCACTCACAGCACTGTACCAGCCTGTTCTGAACCAGGGTTAGTGGTATGCTAGTGGTCAGCCTTAATCAGCAGCTATGCTAACATAGACTCAGATAGAGGCACAAATCCTGACTCAAAGATACAAAAAAGTAACACTTGAGCCAACTGAAGCTCCTTGATAGGCTGTACTTAGAGAAGGAAAGGGATTTATAATTTATGGGGTCATTTGCTCTCCATAGGGAATTGTGTCTTATAGAAACAAAGGTGGTGATGCTGTCAGGTGGTCATTTATTCTGTTGCCTAGTCTAAGGTTTTAGCCATTTCTGACAAATGTTTTGAAACAACTGAAGCAATTTTGAGTCCACAATATGCCTAAGAAATCTGATTGCTTGTAATAGAATGATTTAAAAAAAATCCCAACCCTTAATATATATCTTTTCTGAAATTTAAGTTTATTACATGCTGTTGTGACCCAACAGGCATTAGAATATGCTTCTGGGTTTTGTGACAACTTTGCACAGAGTGAAGATTGTTATATGTTTTCCCTTCAGTCTTATCCTCCTTAGAGGAAAAAAATGCCCTGCTTTTCCAAGGTCCTTCTATCAGAGGCCATTTCACTCCTGATGCTCATTGTGAACTCCCTTCTACAGGTCTGTGTCCTTGAAAAACTCTTCCCTGACACTGCTCTAAAGCCATACTTGAAGTTTTACTAATTTTGCCAAGTCATTCTTTCTTCAGGGAGCCCTTTGCTCTTGTCTCAACTAACTTTTTTTTTTTCGAGCCTGTCAAAATCTCTTTGAATTCTAATCCTGTCTCCAGTGTGCTCACAGTTCTTCCCAAACCTTTCATTAGAAGAGTTATTTTGATCTTATGATTTGTGAAGTTATTTCATGTAACTTGCAGGTGTTAGGATGTGATTTTCACAAGTAGATTTTGGCCAGAAAAGCCTTTTAATAACACCAAAATCAGTCATTTATGCTATATAGAAAGTTATAATTCCCCCCCTTTTTTGAATATCATCAATAAACTCAGCTTGGAAGTATTTACAATATTAATGACACATAATAAATATTTGGCTTTTCTTTTTTTTTTTTCCAGTCTTTCTTCATCAACATTTTTCAGCCTTTTTTCATCAACATTTTTCAGCATAAGTGCTAAAAACATGCCTGCATTATTATTTGCACAAAAATTTAATGATTTATCTTGTAAGTGGTATTAAATGACTTGCAAAACTATCTTTCTGGCTATCATGTTTGAGCAGCTAAAGCAAAATGTCCACAATGAAAATGTTATTTTATGCATCTTGGAATGCTCTTTTTGCTTCCTTTTTTATCCACTGCTCAAGCATGATATAATACAGTTTCAATTCTCTAATGTAACTGCATTTTAGCAACCGAATCCAAACTAGCATAGCCTTGGTAACTTCATTGTAACTGCAGCAGTTCATATCTGCCCAGCACCTGCACATTTTTTATGCAACTTCTCATTGTTAAGAGTGATTTCAGTCATTTCTGTTACACAGACAGGGATATGTAATAGTGATACCCAGGTGATGCTAATTTACTAAGTCAGTGAAGATGACTCATTCTCCATGAACTTTTATGTGTAACAGGATGTGCTAGTCAATCAGAACAAAGGTCACTTCCACGTGCTCTTCCATATAGTTCCTGTCTACATAATTCAATCTTAGGATGGCTTCAAATCCACCTCTTCTTGGATACTATATTGCTTGCTGGAAAATGATACAATTTCATCTGCCATCAGTATTATAAATTTATGATTGCTGATGAATCCTTGTTCCTCAATATTTGACATTTTAATCAGATGTTCCCTGGGGCAAATTTTCATTTCAGATCATTAGCGTGAATCTTATTGGACTACAAAAAGAAATATAATGGAAAACACCCAGGAGCAATCTGAAAGACAAAATTTTTTCTGTGGAGGGTTCAAAGTCTATCAGAGTCCCATTTTGACATTTCTAATGAAATAATTTAGACTAACTTGGTATTCTGACTGGGAAAAGAAGCTGTTTTAGTTAAGCATGCAGGATCTTCCAGGATTACATGGGCCTTTCAAGTTTTAGTCATCCAGTACTTCTAATATATGCATGTGACATGTAGGTCCTTTCTTCTTTCTTTTGGTTGCAACAGAGGGGAAAAAAGGTGAAACATTTTCTTGCTGTGTTTCTTTATGCACAGTGGTGTTACTGAAAAAAACACAGCTGCAGATGGTTTTGATTATTGGACTGCAGCTTTCATAAGGGAGCTTTAGACTCCCTCAAATGTCTCTGTTCTCAAAACACAGCGTGTATTCCAAATAGCCAGCAATAAAAGAGGACCAGGATAGCTTTCCACACATCTCAACAAATATTCCCCTGGATTTGCTATCTGGAAGGAACTAACAGTAAATACAGTAAAGAACATTTCAATAAGACCACAATCTGTGGCAGCAGATTTCAATGTCTTTCTGAAGAAATATGGATAGATAAATAGTAATGCTCAGTTGACAAGGAAGAGGCTAGAGAATAACATGGCTAGCTAGCCTAAATTTCCAGAATATATTTCCTGAAGTCTTTCCATTTTTAAGGTCAAAAGGAAGGTGATATCTCATTACCAACCCAGACCTTAATCCTAAAAGGCAATGTGCATTCTGCCCCCAACCCAGCAAGACAATATTTCTGCCTTGTATGAGATTGAATTTATAAAATTCAAGTATTTGTTTACTTCTTCAAGAAGAAAGTATGATCTCATTGTCACCATCCTTGACATAATTTTCACTGAGTTTATCAAGAGGGGTCTGGGTAATATTCACCATTGCTTTTATATACATATATATAGCATATATATTATATATACATAAATATAGCATATATATACACATCATGTTTGAGTTTTTTAAACATCATTAGATTGATAGTTTCATCAAATCAGTCGAAAAATTCTTCAGTTAAATAGCTCTTATGTACAAAACCATGGTCATCTTCTTAAGGTTTAATTCAGAACTGATTTTTTTTCAAACTATTTCCATGGAGGAACAGGACTGCTGCTCCCTTACTTTCTATCTTTCCTGTGTCTACTTCTGTCAAAACTTTTCAAAGAAATTTATCCTGAAATGTCCTAGGATGTTTTAGCTCTTTTGATTGAGTAGAATCACCACAACCTGGTGAAGAACCTTGTGCTGTGTTTGTGAAGTGTGTATGTGCTCTGAAGGACCATAATGCTAAAGAGTAACTTTTAGCTAAAGAGTAATACTTTGATGTGTCTCTTTCACAGTAGAAGCAACTGCCAAATTTTTTCCTTCTTCATTCATTCATTCATTCATTCATTCATTCATTCATTCATTCATTCATTCATTCATTCATTCATTCATTCGCTGCTGTTGCTGCTGTTGGCTTTATGCTCCTGGAATTACTGCTTTTGTTTTTGAGACAACATCCTAAGGGAAAGAGCCATGTGTGCTACTTGCAGGTTTTGATTTATTCTTTAATGGTCCTTCATTAAGGTCAGAACATTGCTACAGACTTCACACTATGAGAGATTTCAACAGTCCTAGCAATATTTCAGAAGATTGTATTAGGCTTGGGCTTCTGTTGTAGCAAGTCTTAAATGTGCCTTCCAAGAGGTGGAATCTCCATCTCTAAGATAAGCTTGTGCATAATTTTTTCTTAACTTATTTTGAAATAATTACTGACATTATTTTGAAATACAGTATTTTCAGTTGGAACCACCTCTTAAAGAATGCAGTGGAGCCCTTTTAGACACACACAGTGCAGTGAAGACTACTTTAATTAAGCAGTTCTAAGAATTGCATTTAGTCAGCTGTAATGAGCCCTGCAGCATTTAAGTGAAATGATAAAGTTCTTGCCAGTCTGAAAAAGCTCACAGTCTAAAAGCTATGAACAACTAATTTGAGGGAATAAAATAACATTTTTGCTGCTGTTATGAATTCCCTTAGTGTATATTATATCCTAAAGACATTTTAGGAAAGGTTTTGATGCAAGTGATGCAACATCTTGTTCAGTAGCATCATTGTCTGAGGAGATGAGACAAAAATAGCAAATGCCAAATGATATTTGTTAGTTACACAAATTTGTATAGGGAATGTTTAGCGACTACAATAAATAATGCTTTTACAAAGTCTGTGTTAATTAATTCACCAGGTGAATCTTTTAAAAAATATTTTAAATAAATCACACATAGAAAAATTGCATTCCAACTTAGAAATACACCAGTAAAACCAATTTAATTTAAAAATAAGTTTTTTTTCCTTTGATACAGCTGCCCCACCATCATAATTAAAAGCTAAAAATTCTTCTGGACAGGGTGGTTTCAAAAATGGTTAACTCAGAACTGAGGAGACATTAGAAATGAATTTTCTGTATATAAATATAAACACTTGTTTACTTCAGTGCAAGTATTTTCTATCTGCTAATCAAATCATAGAACTCTCCAAGAACTCTTTTGAGTCCAACCAGCACTGCTAAGTCCAGCACTGAACTTGTCCCTAAGAGCCACATTTACATGTCCTGAATCCCTCCAGGGATGGTGACTCCACCACTTCCCTGGGCAGCCTGTTGTAATATTTGACAACTCTTTTAGTAAGGAAATTAGCACATATCCATTTTGAGTTTATCAGGAAGTGGTTCTGTCTGACAAAAGAACCCATAACAACCCCAATGTCAGCAGAACCCTAAAGGCTCAATCACTTCTGGCTACAGAAGTGCCTGCAAGAGAAATTGCTATCCACTGCTTTCTTACAGACATTTTTCACCCTGGTGTGGTTATTGTCCTCTCACATCTATTAGTTCAGTCTCAAAAATAAACCACACTAATAAAAACAGTTTCATTAGTATTTTGTTCACATGTCTAAAGATATATATATATATGTGTTGAGTAATGAGTTTTTATTTCTGAATTAACTTCCATAATGCTTGTGTCACTGGCTACTCAAGGAGAGAAAGAAAATGGCAGATGCTAATTTGCAGTGTATTGCACCCTGAAAAATAGCCAGGTTTGATCTCAAGAACACATTAAGCTATACTGTAACAGAGTGCTGTAGTAAATTGCTTATTGATTCTGAGATACTGAACAATGGGTCATCAGGTTGCTTTCTCAATGTTCTTTGTCCTGGTCCCTCTTTTTTTTTTTTTTTTAATTTAGATAGCAATAATAAAAGTTCCATAGATTGCAAAAAGTGTTAAAGAGTCTAAAGATCTTCTAAAAATGATTAATTATAAATAGAAATGACACTTTGAAAAAAATTGTTGCATCGCTAAAACAAAAGCAATACCAAACACCTACAGGTTGTTTTTTTTTTTTTTAAGCTTAATTAGCTGGCACTATTATAGCCATCATTAATCATTTATTCCAAACAGTCACCAAAAATATTGCTAATGGTTCATTAGGTATGCTTTTTTTCTCAGTCATTCCAAGTGTTTTTATTAGGAGATCTCAAAGAAAAATCTTCCTGCTGGCCCTCCTCCTGAACCTCAGTAATTTCCTGAAGTTTCAGAGCACAGATTTTCTTTGTCGGTAACTGCAGACAAAATGGTACAAGCCTCTGTGTCACTGTTCAGTGCAGTGCAGCCACTCAAATTGGTTTGACTGTGCAAAGTGACAATTCCTCCAAATCTTTTTCCCCAAGCCTAAGTGATCTGAAAGAAAATGAAGAGTGAGAATGCTGCTCTACTTTTTTGGGCTGGCTAATAAATCTCCTTGTGGCACAGGTCACCCAAACAGGCATTTTCTGAGAGATCCCTGTCCTATTTGCAGGATAAAGCTTTCATGCAAATATTCCTGGTGTAACAGCCTATGTTTAACAGTATCAATTTAAAAATTCCACTTATATATAAAAAGATCAGCTAGTTTTGTTCAAAATATTTTTTTCTCTTTCAGTATGCTTATTCTGTGGGTTTTATTACTGCTTTTATTGGGTTTTTTCTCACTTCTGAGGATGCCAAAACTAGTAGAGACATTTGATTTCTTAATAAGAAATTGTGCATGTAAGTCACAAAAATTATCATTAAATACTTATATCAGAAATAATATCTGAAATTATTACTGTTCCTTCTTAAATAAATATATTTCTTTTTCTGTGTCCCCAGTGTCCTAATTCTATAAGCAAACAAGATTTTGTTCTGTATCTCCTAGCAGGCCTTTGAAAACTGTTGAATTAGGCATTTTTTTTAGAAAATACAAGCTCGTGGTTTTGTGCCTGTTATAATTTTTTCAATACCTAATATATATTTTTTTCTTTTAAAAAAAATACTCAGGTGGGTACTTTTCTTTAAAAGTAGATAAATCCAGCCTAGAGAAGCTGTTCTCTTGAAGCCTGTTACCAAAAGAGACAGAAATTTTTGCAAAAATGCCATAATTGGGAATTTGCTTTCTAGCTCAACATAATTCTAAATTGGAGGGAAGGAATTCTGATTAATTATGGACTGCTCTTTTAAATTCTTAGTGTCTGTAAATAAAATTACGTGAGTTGGATGTACATGGGCTTTTGAGAAGGTATTTAAAAAGTCTCCTTCCCTTCCTACTGCTTCTTTCACAAATTGCTTTCATTATTCTTAATTTCTATTAGGTAAAGTGAGAATTGTTGGTCTTCCTGTAAGTGTTGGTAGTGCTCTGTATTAAAAATTCACAAACATATAATTTTGTCAATATGTTCAAGACTAGAAATGGAAAGATACTTTCTATGCAAATGTTTCTCCACTCTGGTATTGTTTCAATTCTGCTTCCCAGGCCTTAATAATTGATACTAGTTCTAGTGTTTCCCTTCCAAAGCTGCCTTGGTACGTTTTTACAAGATACCTACTCTGTTCATAGATCATTTCCTGTACTCTGGTCTGCCAAGTCATTCCTTCTGATTTTAGCTCAGTTCTAAAATCCACCTCTCATCTATTTTACTTCATTTAAATAGATCAACAATATCTATTAATTTATCGGCTTCTGCATTGGATCACAAAGTGAACCCCTTGAGACACTCTCTGTTACTGATTTGTGTTTGGACTGTTCAGTGCTTTTGGGCTTTTCTAGTTACAGAACTTTCACACAGAAGTTATCTATTGAGTGCTCTACACTAACCAACCACAGTTTGATCACTGACTGGTAGCACAGAACACCAAAGCAAATGGCTTCTAACAGTGTATTCATCTTCTTTAATGTGGATTCTGTTCAACTGAATTCAGGACTTTTCCATTGAGTTAATATCACACCATATTCTGTGTAAAACAAGAGCTACAATGAACTATTTTCTGTATTCAGATATTACTTGAAGTTAAATTCCACAAGCAGAAAGGACTGAAAATTGAACAGCTTACTGCTGCTCATATCTTTCTTCCATAGGTTTTCACCACCTAGCTGTTAGCCATTGAGGAACCTTCTCAAAAGTAATGTACTTTTTACTGCAGGAGAATCTAAGGGACACAATAAGAAATGGAGTACTTCTTCTGCTGAAATTACCTTAGACCAGAAAAGTGGAGAGCTTTATTCAAACATAACTGGAAAATCATATGCCAAGGGCTGTAAGATTATTCTTTCTATTTTTTTCTTTTTAAGAAATTGCTACAGATTTGCATATCTACTTATAATATTTATTTGGTCATGTCTTAATTAGTGTATTACTTAAAAATTAATAAAATATATGTAGTCATTCCAGATTTTACTCAGTATGATGTATTTTTTTTCTGAGAATTTATATAACTTTCTATATATTTATCCATAAATGAATATAGTTATATCTCTATCTGATCACCTGATTTTAAATTGAGAAACAAATACCATTAGATTTTGCAGATCTCATATTAGACAGCAAGGCTCTAGCCACTGACATTAGACAGCTGTGCTGTATGGGTTTGTGCATGCATGCATAAGAATCCATAATGAATGTTGTTTTTTGTCTCCTTTTTTGTTTTTGCCTTATTTACATTGTCTGAGACTTACTGGGAAGTCTCCACATTTCACACTTTAAAGAGTTTGCTGCGTCAATTGATCTGAAGTGATATGTTGTAAAGATTCTGAAGAAATAATCCGAAATTATTTCTTTAAAAACAGCTCCTTTGTGTTCCACTGGGAAAGAAATAATTTGAAGAAATCTTGAGAAACTAAAAAGGAATTTCTGTTTATTCCTGGCAACAGTTTCCAGATTCCCAAGATGGCCAATACCCATGTGTGGATGGGCTATCTGAAGACAAGAGAGCAGCTTGAGGACAATTGCCAAACTATAACAAAAAAATGTCCAAAATATTTTATTTAATTGCAGTCAAGATTGGAAGTGGTTTGGAAAAGAAAACTAAAAAAAACCCCAACCACCTATCAGAGCCTTCTGTAAAAAATATAGCAAGTGGATTTGTGTGCTTTTAGGTCTGATAAAAACCAGAATCAGTAGGGCAATTTATTCTAGCATGGCAAGAGTGTGGTTTGTCAGGATCTCTGGGGAGTCTCTGAACTGAATAGATTTGCCCTGGCAGAACTCCCAAATCAACCTTTGCTCTAAAGGGACTTTGCAAATGTATTTTTTTTTAATTCATGATAGGACCTTTGGGGAAGTTGGTTTCTCTGCTGGAAGTTTGCCTGTCCTTGTTTCCTGTATGGGAGCATTGCAGCACTCAGTGGGCTTCCTACTTACTCTTTCTCCCAGATTTATTGACTCATCAATTGATGTTTCTTTGGCCATTCCTTTTACCACAAGTTGACACATGTTGTCATAGATGGTTTACACTGGTTTAGCTGAAAATTTTGAACACTAATTAGAAAGCATTTAGGAATAGGAAATGAAAAAGACAGGGATTTTATGTATAGCATATAAGTCACAGCTGACTTACACCAGGACCTCTCATGTCCAAAAGTTAAATATATTTCTTTCTGATTGACAACAAGTAAGAAAGAGAAAAATGAGATACAGGATCCTCCTCAACAATCTGAATCATAAAATATCCTGAGTTGGAAGGGACCCACAAGGATCATGAAAGTACAACTTTCTTGGAAATAACTGACTTAAAGCACAAGAATTAAGTCCATGAGAGCTGGGGTCCCAGCACCTGTTCTTCCTGCACAGTTGAAAGTTCTGTCAGTCTCAATGTAAGAATTTGCTTCATGCAGCTCATGATAGAGCACTGCAAAGGCTCTTTGCCTGAAGTTAAAATCAAGCACATCTTCCTGTTCAGCAGCTGACACATGTCTTTCTTTTGTTCTTTCTAGTGATTCTTTCAAGCTTTTGAAAAATACTGTAATTTATAATCACACTGTATGAGAATTTTGCCTAAGGATCAGAGTCAGCTTGGATTTAGAAGAGTGAGTCTTGTGTGAATATAAATTAATATTCTTGTCCTCCCACACACAGTAGGACTTAAGTGACGAGTAGATAGATAAGGAGTCATTGATAAAAGCAGAAATTTAATACAAGTAAAATACAAAGTAATGCATTCCCTAAATGCCCTTATTCGTGTCATTCACAGTTCTTTACTTTTCTCTGAAAATTTGATCTAGTTGTAGCTCAGTGCACAAATAAAAGAGTTTAAAGGGATGGGAAAAAGAAGAACATGGTCCAGTTTTCATTTCCTTGTGCATGCACAGATATTAATAGAAGTTCTGAAAGTCTCAGCTAGAAATTCAGAGAATTGGGTGATGAAAAGCTGAGATCTAAGAGATCAAGAGATCACTAAGAGAACAAAGACATCAACCTTATATTAAGGCAAGTACTCTAAATGAGTTACATGTGTTTAAAGTGTGGAGAGTTTCCTTAAGATGAGACAGGAGTATTACTGCTGGAGGAACAATGGGGAGAGACAAGTTTAGAAGAGATGTCTATCCATGTTACAGAGCAGCAAGCACTAACTCCTTGTCAGAATGAAATATTTGTGTCAAGGCAGGAATTTTATCTTAGTAGCAGATTTTGAACAGAGTGCAGGAGATACTAGAACTAGGCATGTAATTAATACACGACAAATGAGAACTAAATTATGAAGTTTATATGGGGAAATTGAAGCTGCAGGCAAAAGAGAAGAAATTGAGCACTTGAAAAAACATTTCAACCACAGGAAACTGCATGTTTTAATAGTTACAAAGTCAGAAGGAAGTAACCAAACCCCAGTTGTTGCAGCACTTTATTTCTTTTATCTTGTGGCCTGAATTGCCACAGGGAAGAGTTGCTGTCAGCATTAGGATGATGCAGTCAGTGTTTGTGTGTGTGCCTGTGCATGCAATTGTAGGTTCATAGAGAAGAGCATCTTTAAAGAGCTGTCCAAAACCAAAAATTTTACACTCTTGTTCAGTAAGTGATGTTTATTTTAACATTCAGTGTTAGTTCTTCTTTATGTCCTTTGCAATGGTTAGCAAAGCATTTAGGATGGAACATTTCAGTTGAAACTTTTTTCCTAATGTTTTTTGCGAAGGTTTCAAAGTTCCTTTTTAAGCCAGATTTCACATTTCTTTGTTCAAGGAACTAATTTTATTAGGATTTTTGGCTGGCGAAATCCAAAGGCCTTTTCTCCAATTGCCTTCATAATGCTCTGTGAATTAACCAGTCTTGAAAACATTCTAATTAGTAGAAATACTAAAAGAAATAGATTTTTGGATTTTTTTGTATATTTCACATGTTAGATAAATCTCATTGTTATGACAGAGTATAATCATCTAACATTTTTCAGGCTGTTGATAGTTAATCTTTTCAAGGTTTTGCTTTACATGGTATCCTTCAGCTGAAATAGAATAGATGCCTTTCAAAACTTTCTTGAATAAAGAGGACAATAAATGCAATTTCTAATCTCAGAAAGTATCTTGGAATACCCTAATTTCTCTCTTCTGCAGGGAGCAGCAGGAAAACATTTTTTTATCTTCTTTCAATAACACTGCACCTTCTCTCCAGCTATGTGATATAGAAAACAAGATCACATCAGTGTTATGTGAACTTGACAGCAAGGAAGGCTCGCACTTGCCCAGATTTAGCATTTGTTCTCAATCCCACCCAAATACATCACTACTCCAGGCATTTAAAAATAATTAGTTTCAGAGACCTGCTGCATTAGGAAATAAAACCAGTTCTGCAAAGGAAAGGGCTGTTGTTAAGCAGTCAGATGCTGTCATGGGAAACACTGTAAAGGAAGAGAGGAATAGCTAGGGACCCTCAGCCAGGGATTCATTCGAGTCTGCCACAGAGGCAAAGACTTATTTTTCCTAAGAGGAAAAAATTATAGTTTCTTTTAACTTATTTAAACATTATATCAAAGGGGTGCAAATGCATCATAGTGTATAATATTTCAACAAATACATGACTCCTGATTCTTATGAAACTTTAAACTGCACTTGGAATTGTTGTCAGTTATGTTCTTATATTCACCACTTAAAGATTTTGTTGCTTCAAAGAGACTTCTTTAATTAATACTTTTAGAACTCTAGTGAAAAAGCTACAGTATATGATCACTGCTATCCAGACCATTAATTCTTCAGCCTATATGAAATTAATTATAGTCTCTGAATGCAAGATGGATGAGAAGATTGACTAGAAGTTCTGCATTTTGTAGCAAATTACACAATGGTCCTTATGGGATGAGATTGACAAGAATATATTTTTCACTTCTAGCCAGTCTGATTGCAAATCTGTCTTACTAAAATCCATCATGCTCACTTGCCAGGTGTTTTTAATTACAGATTCAAAGAACCCACAACCTTGGTGTTATTAGCACCACGCTCTAACCAACTTAGACTGTCACCTCTTGTGTGCCTAGAAGTGGTTTTCAAGATGGAGCTGTACACACAGTTGTAAAAACTACAAAAGTTTTTACAAAAGCTGCATCACTCTTAAGGAAACCAGAAAAAAACTGAAATAAAACACTGCTCTTACTTTTTTGTTAGTAGGGTGTACTGCATCTAACTACATAAAATAATTTATAGTAAAATCATCTCTGTACAAAGGAAATGTAAATGTGAACCTAATGTTACACTTGGTTTTAAGGCTAGCTGCTGAAGAGGAAGGAGTGATACCAATTTCTTCTATTTCTTCTCTATAGTATTTTTAATGAAGCATTTAATGAATGGCACAATTTTTGTTTTCTTTAGATTTTTTTGAACAAGGGAAAAGTAACATCTTCATTACTTTTTCCTGCCCCTCTTTCGTCTTAGTCAAAAAGGTTATTTTTTGAAAGCAGGATACAGATTATCAGTGGAAAGTGGAGCGCTTTACCTTAAGACTGGCAACCTAGCAACTGGAAACTCTTGGTATGCCAGAAAGATGTGATGTCTTCTGTGCAAAGATAGTGTGATGTCACCATCACCCCCAACCAAAATCAGCTTTACCTCAACCACAAAAATTTGTAGAAAAATATTAGCAATTTAAGCATGGAATATAAAATTTAACCTCCAGAGAAATCCTACAGAGTTCTATGGAAAATTTGCTGTTGACTTTGAGAGCAGTCTTGGAAATTACCTATTCCTGACTGACTGACCTAGGTGATAGCTGACTCAGCGACCAGTTCAGCAGAACTGAAAAGCATGAGCTGGTTTAATTTCACCATTTTGAGGCAGTTCTCTCTAAATTCCTATAAAACGTTCAAAAAGCACATTACAATGACTGCCTGGAGCACTGCAGGTTAATTATTTCCACTCATCTTAATTAGATAATAGTGTGAACACTATGAAGGTATCCTCCTCAAATTATTCATTAAAAGTATCTCTCTTTGGTTCTTTAACTTTCCTAATGAGTATGAAAAGACTTCTCTCCACAAAATACTGGTGTGCTTGTTAAGGGATGTTACAACAGGCTCCACACACGTGATTTGGGGGAGACACAGATGCTTCTCCCCCCTGCAGGTGGATCCAGACACCTGGGGGCTGCTGCACTGAGCCTCACTCACCCTGGAGCTGCTGTAGGTGTTTCTCAGGACACACCGAGCCCAGGGCTGGGACTGGCACCCACTGCAGTGAGTGGCACAGAGACACCACTGGCTCCAGCCAAGAGTGACACCACAGACCAGGGACACCCCTGGCCCTGCTCTGACTCCAGCTGCTGTCCCTTTGGCAAATGTGAGCGTCTGAGTCCAGCATTGAACATGTTCACATATGGCATTAGTACGGTTTAGATAAAAAGCTAAATTTAGAGGTAATGAATATTTGAAAGGTTTCTTTCTTTTTCATTAAAATTTCTTTACTTTTTCATTCAAATTATTAAGTCCTCTTAAGCATTTTTGATCTTTTTTATTTTTCTCCTTTCTCTACTGAACTCTCATTCCAGCTCAACTCATATCATCCATTTGATTTCTGTCACTCACTTTTGGTAGACTATTTTTTTTTTTTTGTTTTCAGTTGCTTTTTCTAGTCTTCTTACAATGGTGTTTTTCCTTTTTTACTTTCATATTTTACAGCACAGGCACATTGGTTTTTAGCCTCCAGGTTAGAACAGATCCTTCATTTCAGTTGAAACATCAATTAGTTTTCCTCCACTGCAAAACTCAATGAATCTCCACTAAACCTGATAAACTCAATCTAGTAATTAGCAGAAATTCAGTCTCTTGAACAGCTTTTCTTTATGGGTCTGTGCTGCTGTTTGTGACCTGCTAAATGCTTGGGAGGGCCTTTCACTGCCCCCACTGTGCCCTCTCTGGTGCCAGCCCTTCAGGCTCTTCCCTGACCAGGGACACCACCACAGAGGTGTCCAGAAGTGTCTGCCCAGTGCTAGGGCCCATTTCACTGTTACTCAAGTTTCCACCTTCTTCACTCCTTGTATCCACAAGCCATCTGCAATGCAACAGCATCACTTGCTATTTCTCAGCATCACTTGCTAGCTCTGTGGCACCAAATTGCTTGTGAAGAGACAGAGAGAATGATCTCTCATCTGTCTTAAAAACCTCTTCTTAATCTGTCTTCTTTCTAGATTCCCATGAGCTAAGTAACTTTCTGGTGATGTAAGTTGTTCTGTGAGCATTTGTATGCATTACAGATAGATAAAAAACTGCTAATAAACAACAAAAGGGAGGAAGGGAAAAGGAGGGAAAGAGCACATTTCAGTGCAGTAGTAAATCTGATTTATTGTGCATTTTTTCATATGCTCACATGGTCCACTTCAAGTGAGATTTTTCTAAAGAAAACAGGTGGTCTGGTATAAATATGTTTCCTGTCATAGGGGACCAGCTTAGTTTTACACACACTTAGTGTGTGTGTGTAAATGTGTTAAGTGGTAAATAATTAATTAAGTCATCTTGACATACTTGTACATTTTCAAGTATTGCACTGAAAAAACTCTCTGCAATTTTCAGTGTTTGTGCACCTGGAGATGTTTATAACAGTTTTAGATGTTTTAGATAGTGTTTACATTGAGCATTTGTACAGCAACTGTTCATAACATAAGCAGTTTTTCAGATTGGAAAGCTGCATATATATATATAATGGAAAGGCATGGTCTGAATGATAAAGCTGTAGTTGGGAAATTTAATGAAGACTGTCAAGAGAAAAGTATGGCCATTTCTCTGCTTTATCACTTTTATACTTTGATGCTTATCTACTCTATTTCTTCTCTCTAGTGATACTACTTAATCCTCTCTTCTTTCATCCTTTTTCCTTTGACAATCCTACAAATGCCAAACTGTAGTTACTGGTTTTGACAAGATCACTGGTTCTTTCCCCTTCATTTTCAATCAAATCCCGTTGCCTCCAGGCTTCCCAATTGGCTCTGATCTCTAATTTATTGGTAGAGAAGTGTAACTATCAGTTCCTAATCTGCATCTGCCATCGGGAGACTGATTTATAACTGTATGTACAAGAGAATTTAAAGTGAAGGAGAGCAATCTGACTTTTAAATTAGAGTTCTAAGATATTCCCTAAAATGCTGCCATTCATTTTTAACTCAGTACCTTCATGGGTGATCTGATGTGATCTATAGGGTTTTAGTAGTCAATGAAGTTGATAGGTATGTATTGCAATGAAAAACAGAAAACTAGGGTCAGTGGAGGAAGAATCAATAAAATGCATGTGTACAGACAAATGAGATTGTCAGGGATGTTTTCCTGGCTTGTCAAAGACTGCTGATGATCTACCAGGTAGCCTACTGACAACTCACACAGCTCCTTGGCAGGTGCTACCA
Organism: Agelaius phoeniceus; assembly: GCF_051311805.1. Lineage (NCBI taxonomy): Eukaryota > Metazoa > Chordata > Aves > Passeriformes > Icteridae > Agelaius > Agelaius phoeniceus. Next base: position 57,621,138 of record NC_135268.1, read on the forward strand.
AAGAACTGAGGCTGAGACTTATAAATATTTATGCTGTACATAATTTCATTCTATTCCCAGGCTCACAACACAGAAGGCACATGGATCCTGATTTGTCTCTCTTCCACAAGTCCTGAACTGTGAATATGAAACCTGCACTTCATTTTGTCTCCCCTGCCACTCCATCTGTGATGAACCATTAACAGTTTAGTGGGGCTGCCAGCCCTTAAGGCCCTCAGACATATTCCATCATACAGCTGAAATTAAGCGTAAATCATCATGTCAAGAAACCACTTAATACATTTCCCTTTTGGTTTTCAGAGTCCTTGTCACGTTTGTCTCAAAATTTTGTATTTAAAAAAAGGATCTGTCCAGCCTAGATTTTGGGGCTCATGCTAAATCTCTTCCAAAAATATCACATCCAGAACTAATATAAAAGATAATTTTCCCCATTTTTTGTGGGAAGACATAAAATCCTGTAGGTGAACAAAATCCAAATTCCAGCTCTACTGGGACCTTAGCTGTACTGTGAAGGCATTGGAGGTGGCCGTGGGTTGTAAATGCTGCTGACTAAAAAGCAGAGTTAGATTTAAACACTGAGAGTTAACCTGCTGACTTTGCCAAATATAGGAGGGAGACTTTGAGAAGGAAAAAAAAATAAATTAACAGAAATAAAAAATCATGAAGAAAAAAAGAGTGGGGGAAAAAAAGAGATGTGATTTTTGTCCTTCACTAACAGTCAAGGAGGAAATTTTTTGAAAGAATTGTTTCTAGTTTTTGAATTAGAAACATCTTCCTAAATAGGATGATTACCAGCCCCAAAAGCCTTTAGGGACTCAGATTACTAGGCCTTCTGTGTATATTTATCACCTAAATCCCATTACAAAAAGGCAGCAATGAGGCAGGTGGGTACTTCTTTGAAGAGAGAGTATTTGATGGAAGCAGGAAAGGTGAGCATGGCTTTGGGGGCAAGGGCAGCAACAGCAAGGTCTATCTTGTGCACTTAGTGGGTGTTTAAGGTAGACATTCTGATTTATCTGCCACTGCTGCAAAAAATGGCCTACCTGCCCTTGCTTTCATGCTGACTACAAAGAATTTTCAAAGACACCAATCACACTTAGAAGGAGAGATATTTTGCCTCTGAAAACTCCTTTCTAGATGGTCTTTCCTGGGGTAGTCTGACCTGTCTCTGCAACAACAGGGCAATATGTAATATGTACCATCTTTCTAAAACTGGGATCATACATCTGAAAAAAGTAAATACACTGAGTTAAGATAGTCTAGGTGTAGATGTATATGATTAGAAATATACAGTCATTTATTAATCACTTATAATTTTTATCTTTTAAAAGTTTATACATTTCTGTATTTTTGATAACCAGCAGTGTCAAAAATAGTGATCAAAAAGTGACTAGGACAGACACATGACAACAACATGGATGATTGTGGTCAAGTACAATTTTTTAAAGCAGCAGTTTGGAAAAAGATTGCACTGGCCATGTTGTACTCTTGATATTAAACCTCTATTAATAAATTACAGTTCTCTAGTTTAAGTATCTCTACCCAGGATTTTAAGTCATTGGTGAATTTAACAGTTGCAAATACACATATAAATCATGCTAAATGGCAGGCACTCCCACAGGGTGCTGTGTGCCCCATGTCTGTGCACAGGTAGCAGTACAGGGCTTCCAGGATGTGAGAATATGTGAGCTGTGCTCCAGTTACAGAACTGTTGGTGAAACGTGGGCACCTCTGGAGACAATTGCCCACAATTCCACGTGGTGTCATACAGAGATGAGTTCTAGGGCACTCCCACAGTGAATTCTGGGGAAAAATGTGTCTCACAGTTTAATTTTCATTGCAGGGAAACAGATTATTAAATTCACGAGCAAGCAGCACCAGTGAACTAACCTTAATTTTAAGAACCTTCACATCTTGCCTAGAGGAGTTTGTGCCTTACTGGGTTAGGGATAGGAGCTATGACATTTCTAGTCAACATATTTTGAGAGAAAAAAAAAAAAACCAACAACAAAAATAATCTGTAAAATTCAGTTTCTCCTGCATATCTGTTTTCAGGCTAAGAATTGCTATTATTCTATTGTAGAAGTTTGAAGGAAATAGCATCAGTCCATCATTATCAGTGCGTTGATGCTTCATAGCTCTTCTTTTCATGACCAGCCACTTTAAGGACTGGTAATAAGTGTTTCCTACTGTGTAAATAATTTTAATCTATTAGATTAACTAGCTTCTTAATGTCCATATTAGAGGTTGAGATTTTTTCCTTAACCTGTTTCAAACTGCACATAGGTACAGAATTCACAGAAATTGTTAAAATATTTCATCTTCATGATCACCTTTAGTGTTTTTACACAGCATAGGCTCAGTTTGCAGCATGTTTTCCCTGTATTAAATATTTTTTTATCTTAGCTCATGAAAAATCACATTGAAAGCTGCAGTACTGATCAGGAGATCATTACAGCAGTAACTGCAGAATAAACTAACTGCAGCCACTGGGAATGAAAACATCCATGCTGTTTTCTCATACTGTGAGAGGATAAACCAATCCCCTCACCTCTGCCCTGACCATAGTGTCAAAATTTTAAATTAACTGCCAGAAGTGAGTACAGAGCTGTACTGTTCTCCTCAGTTACTCACTCCTCTGATATTACTTTCTCCTATATATATTATTTTAGTTTTGACCTTAATCATATTACTGCAAAGCCCATATGGCTTGCATTGAATTCCATGAGCTTTTTGTGTGTTAAAAGTAGCAGAATTGTCTATTTACTCAAGGCTTTTACCTTCAAACCATTTAGAAATAATACATCCCTTTATGGTTTTTTAAGCAACATATACATCATCAGTAATTACATAGGTTTTGCAAATCTTTACTCAAACAAATAAGATAACTGTAGATATTTCTGCATCATGTCTATACTAGAAGAATTCCTAATAAAAAAAAAATTTCAGATGAAAAGATTTCTTTCAGCTCAGGTAGATACAGTACAGGCATAGTGTGATACAGCAGACACTGCCAGCTCAGACAGCAAGCTACCCATTTAAAGGCTCAGGTTTGGTGCTCAAACTAAAAATGGGAAATTTGAGATCCCATCAGATCCCAAATTGCATTTTATTTTATGCATTTATCTGCACTATGTTTCTGAGTTGAGCTGATGGTTAGGTGCTACAGGATAAAAGTGTATTCATTCTTATTATTTGTATTAAAAGATTTAGACATTTCTTGAGATAGTCATTTAGGTCCATCTGACCTTGAGCTGTAACTGGGTTGTTTTGTGTATTCACCAGAGCTGCTGCACTCTCAGAGGCAGAATTTGTCTGCTGAAAGTTGGTTGATTTTTTCAGGCTCTGGCTGAGTCATCCCTGGTTTTTCTCATTTCTTTTTCATTTCCTTCAATGTTTCACTCATATACAAACTGATATTTTTCCCTTTTATTTACACAGTTTAATATCCTTAAAGCTTCTTGCTTGCTGTTCCCAAATACAAGCACATGCTTAAGATGGCTTGGGAACTGTTCTACATCATGTCTCCAACACCAGGACTCAGTGCAGTGGCAGCAGGGGGGATAACCAATGATTGTCTGGGTGCCTGTGCCCTTAGCACAGGACCTGTCAGTTGTGTCTTTCATCTCTTGCCCCATCTGTTTTGCACTCTGGCTGTAGTGGCAAGAGCCATCATAGAGCAGTGTTTGTGTTTCTGTGCATGCAGTTGAGATGAAAAGTGCAGGAGTTGCATAATGTGTCAGCCAAGCTGTGCCTCTCTCAGGAACATAAATACTGAGCTGTTTTACAGGTGTTAAGTCTGCCATTTGCAGCAAATATCCACCCAGGCAATGCTTGCTCATATCACCCATTTTTTATAAGATGGTTGGTTTGGCCTCACAGGAAGATACTCCAACATTTTCCATTGCAGTAAATAAGGGTGATGCTGTTCAGCTGCTTTACAGCACATGAACATTAGCTATTCAGCCAAATTAGTCTTTAAAATGAGAGTATAAGTAATAGTTATATTTTATATATGTAAAGTGCCACATACTAAAGGGAGACTGACTACACATCATGGTTGGTATTTTACTACTCAGAAAAGGCAAAAGTACCAGACTGGTTATCACAACTGCCGAATTCATTATATTGGAAAGCTCAGCCATGGAATTAGAAGTCTGCCAGAAAGGACAACAAAAGATATATTTGAGATTTTATTTTGGTTTCATTTTGTTTTCCATCTTAAAATTCAAAAGGAAATAGACTTAAATTCTTTAAAATATTTTAACATTAAAATTTTTACACACCTTCTTTTACCTTCTGTTGTTTCAAATTAATAATCTGACACATCTCTGTTAGATGATTTAAGGTGGGTTATAAGAATATTACAAGAGATGCACACAGACAAGTAAATCCCCTGTATTGGAAAGATGCTGGAAAGATACAAAGACAAAACAATTTTGTTGTCCTGTTCAAAAATTCTGGTTGCCCTTTGCGATTCATGGTGGCTGCAATCTGTTTGGCCTTTTCCCATCAGCATTCTGCTCTAATGATGAACTCTGCAGCATGTACAGAAATTGTTCTCAAGCCTCTGTTAACAGTCCTGATGATATATTTTTTAGGTTTCCTCTACGCTCAGAACAGTACCAAACGCAGCATTAAAGAGCGACTTATGAAGCTCTTGCCCTGCTCGGCTGCCAAAACGACATCTCCTGTTACTCAAAGCAAGTTTTATTTTTCATTTTTTTCATTTGATTTTTTTTTTTTTTTTTTAGGTTTGCATGCATCAAAAATTATACTTTCATTAACTGGTCATTTGAGAGGCGAGATTTCTGCTGAAGTAATCACATGGTTTATTCAGGTTTAAAATGTAGCGCTGCACAGATTTGTGTATGCAGTAGGATGGCAAGAGAACAGTGCCACAGTCTGCCACACAGGAGCTTGGCAATTGCAGCAGAGGGGAAAACCAAAGATTATCACTTGGCACTTATGATCTGCAAGTTACTTGACAAGTGATTCCATTAAATCTAATACCTGCTCTCCATGTATTCGAGAAGTGGTAACTTTTTGGCATTTTTATGCACGTGACTGCGTGTGCTTGCTATCCAATACACAGGGGGTACCATCATAACTGGTCTGGGAGGAAAGGATTGGACCTGCAGGTTTTGAATATAGAGCTTCAAACTATTTAGGGAACAGGACTTAAACCTGGTGTCTGAGAGAAAAAGAAATGTTGAGATTGAAAAGAATGTGAATGTGAATATACAGGAAAAGCACTCTGATATTATACTGAATGTCCTGATAAAATCCCTCCAGAGCAGGTAACAGATAAATATAGAGGGGCAGCAGGAGTACGAGAGAGATCAATACATAGATACATATATATTCCTAGATAGAGATTAATTATAGTAATAACACTACAATGTCTTCCTATATAAATTGACTCCTATAGCAGATTTTAAAATATCTCTCTGGATCCAATTCAATTTAGATTAATTTGACTGAATTCTAGGCACTAATATGAGCACCTAAAATAAGAAGCTGAATTGTCCATGTGTTGCCTGTATAATCTTCTGATAAAGCATATCAATCAATCTCAGGAAGAAAAAAAGGCCTGCAAGAACAGTTCCCCACGTCTAGTGAATTTAGGACAATAAAAAGCAACTTGACTAGAAAAACAGCCCCCTACTAATGTCAAGACATCACAGGTGTAGATCTAGGGTTTCTTTATGCTATCCCCCTTCACTGTCTTTCATATGCTCTTCTGTAAAGAAAACTCTGGTGTTTGCTTTCCACTTAAGTATTTGAGATGAAAAGGGATAAATTAAAGGGATAAATGTACACTGATTTATTTATTTCATGGTGTCTTCAGCTGATATGCTTTAATTGAAAATAGGGTATCATAAAAACTGCAGTTACTGTTGGGACACTTGTTAATAACTCTTTCTGGATAAGTTACTTTCAGCTGCATGACCTGAACATGATATAGCCCTAGACAACAAAAGGAATCAGAGAATCACAAGTTTGCTTGAGTTGGAAGAGAGACCTTTAAAATCATCTAGTCTAGTCCTCCTGCACAAGACCAGGTTTCTCAAAGTCCCATCCAACCTGAACATTTCCATGGATGTGGAATGAAATAGATAATGAAAGAGAATGAATAGAAAGTTTGATCTGTTTGTTTGAAGTTGCTGTGGGAGTGACACATCCTTATTCATTGCACATTTCTATGTAAGGTCTTCATCTGCACAGGTAACAAAATATATTTAGAGTCAGTCTCAGAAATCTTGACCGTGTCAAACTTATATTTTCCTTACTGAAAGTATTCTACAAACCAGAAGAGAGGTTGAACTAAAATGAATATCAAATATTTCCTATTTGAGAACCAGCAGTAAAAAAGGTGCATTCAATAATTTTCTCTGCAATCTCCTCCATAAATAAGTGCTACATTAAGTAAGAATGTTATATCAAGTGAAAACTTTGAATAAGATTATCATTGTAGATATACACTGTAATTATTCTATTTTAACATCATGTGCTATTTCATTTCTGCTAGCATGAAAGAAGCAACATTATATTGTCCTAGGAATGAAAACAGCACAACTTGCAATAGCAATCACATGATGTGAATTCCTTAGAAATTATCAGGGAAATATTTTTAACTATTAATTTATTGAAATATTCATAGCCTGAATTTGCACTTCTGCACTTCTATCAATATGTACTTACAAAGGTTATCTAAAAATGTAAAATCTTGTCTCAGCATTTGCATTGAACATATTTCAGCATTCCTATTGAAAAAAGCATGTGAAAGAACACTTTGTGTGCTCTAGTCTAGCAAGTCTAAACTTTAAGCCATCATTCCCTAGATATGTGCATGTGCTAGTACACTAGGGCAGGGCTACACTCAATGGTTTTGAGAAATAAAAACTGCTAAATAGTTATTAAATGGTTAGGGAGGCTGTAATGTGTAGGGAAATGCATGTGCACAATTTTTTACAGATATATAGAGTACATAAAGAGTATATAAAGAGTACAGATATATAGAGTACATTTGTTTTTTGCTGTGTTTTTGCTTTGTTTTTGCCATCTTGTTCTTTAATGAATAATGAAAGGTTCAAAGTATATCTCCTATGACATTTACATTAAAAATGTCTTTACTATTTAGTAATAAGAAATCGAATTAATTTAATCAGTAATAATATTTTGTTTAGTACATTAATGAGGGATTGTGAACTTGTTTCTGGTTTTCAGTTGACATGAAATTTTATTTCTATGGAAAAAAAAGTATTCCTAACTGATCTAGGCTGAATAAACCAAGGAACTGAAATAAGTAATGCCATAGAAATCATTATTGTTTAGAAATAGATAAAAATAGAAATAGTAAAAAGAGATTTTCACCCACTTTCCTGCATATTTTAAAGTATAGATTTTTCTGATTTTTCTTTTCCAGCCTGTTATGTAGAACTGTGAAGAAAAAAATTAAAAACCAAATGCCTCATGAATGCTATAGCATTTTAGTCATCACAGTTGGTTGATTTTAAGGAAGTTTATGATTATCATGCATTTTTATTATTTCTAGCTATAAGACACTAGAGAAGCCGAGTGTAAAGAATGTTATACTGAACCTTTTCATTAACATCATCAGCCTACTGCAGTCTTCTACATGCTCACTGAATCATTTAAAGGCAATAAAAATGTTTACTGCTAAGGGTATACTAAATATTGTGCTCAGCACATTGTCTGGCCTTTATCTCTAGCCTCACATTTATTATGTGTATTCATTTAGCTTGCAGAAAAAATTGTAGATGTTTCTCTAGGTAGCCAGATGCTTTACAAATGGGTGCTTAGAGAACTCATTTCAAGTTAAGTCTTTTTCTGTCTAAAAACAAAACCCATTTAAATCCCATGTAACCATTCAAATATAAAATACAAGTGAGCCTTCAACAATATTTATTCTCAGGTTGATTTTTTTGCCAATTTAGTCTAAGTACCTAGTGTTGAATTGTGGTTATCAAAAAAAATCATCTGGATCACACTGAGATCATCCTCCTGAGAAGAGTGCTAACAGCAACATAATTTTCACAGGAGAAAGGACAAAGCCCTAAATTTTGTGAAGATTTTTACAAATAGTTTATATATTATTAAATATCTCTTTAAAGAGAGATATTTAATAATATATAAACTATTTGGTTGTTTATTTTTTGTTTAGCTGAACTGTATCTTCTGATGCCAAATTTCTCCCAAGCAGCTGAAAGCTATTATTTCGGCTTTATAGCAGAACAAAAATATATGAAACTCTAGGCATAATACTACTTTAGTAGAGTATTCTAATACTATGTGTTTATGAATATTGAACCAAATGATACTTTATTCTAAGATTAAATAGTCCCACATTCTAATGAAATAAAATATGTATCTTCAACATTGTAGAAGTGAAATTAGGCATTTGTATTGTTATATTGCTATAGTTCCTATAACTCCTAAATCAAAATAAAGCAGTAATTTCATTTCATTAATCTGGATAAGTTACATTTAAGGTTGCCAGTACTTAGAAATGGACACACACCTTTTTATTTTGATCACAAGGGACTGGCACTCTACTGTTAAAGTTCCTTTAGCTGTTTCATTGAACGTTCACATTTAAAACTCTACCTAGGAAAAAATGCATTGCTAATTCTCATTGTTTTAATCTACACTTAACTGTAAACCTTGAATGTGTATATCCACATTCTTACTTACCTAAAGAAGAAGTCACTAAAACTATCATGTTCCCCACTTAGGCTGCTCACCCTCAATAATATTTCTCCTAAAGGGTCAGTTGTATGATACTCAAAGTAAGATATGCTGCTGTATATGCAACACCAATTTCCAGAAGACAACTTCTTTCCAGAAGACAACTTCACAATAAAAATCCCAGCCTGATACAGTCAATTCACATCCATTATCTAACTGAAGGAAAATTTTCAGTTTTCTGGACTTGCTAAAGTTTTATTAAATTGTTTCCTTTGGTCAAAGAGTTGTACAAAACAAAAAGTCATACTGAATGTATCATGCATGCTCTTGCAGGATGCTGTCTTTCCAGTTTATTGGTATTATTACTCATGAGATAATATGCAGGCTACTGGATCATCACTGCTGTTCACTATTCTTTGCAGCCACAGAAGCAGATGATAGACACCCTTTTCCTATGAGTTCAAAATGGACTCATCATTTGTCATTAAAGCTGCAAAAACAAGTCTTAAAGAGAATGTCTTTTCTTTCTTCCTCCCTTTCCCTTTCCTTTTCCCTTTTCCCTTACCTTCCCCTCTTCTCCCCTCCCCTCCCTTCCCTCTTCCCTCTTTCCTTTTTTCTTCTCTGTCTTTTTGAAAGGGTTAAAGTATTTTCACTTCCTGTATTTCCTATTGAGCTTTCCTCCTCTGTCTCTTGTATTCTGCAGACACTGTAGAAGATGAAATGGAAATGGCCACAGTACGACATAGACCTGAAGCTCTTGAACTGCTGGAAGCACAGAGTAAATTCACAAAGAAGGAACTTCAGATCTTATATAGAGGTTTCAAGAATGTAAGCCCTTCCTTTTTGTATTTGCAATCTGTTTATGGGATTGGCCACTGCAGTCTCAGCTATGTAAGAGTGACTAGCAGTACAGCTCATGAGATTCAGTAGCTAAATACTGCATATCTGATCAGATGAGGAAACAATCACTCTGAAACAATTGGTCTAAAGTCATTAAACTATTTAATGAACATAAGATGCAAATAGGAAATAGCATCAAGGGGAAAATAATTATAACTTAGTAGGAGACGTTAGTTGCTTATTCTTAATAGAGTAAGTATAATTTATATAGTAGTTTGTTCAAAGACAAATTGAAAGTTGAATTGAGGTTGTTTGTCTAAGGATGCAAAAATGGAAGAGTCCTGAAAAATCTGGTCAGTAAGAAGAAAGATCTTGATTTTTGTATTCACAGGAGCTGTCACAAGAAGTAATTGATTTCTACTGCACTAGATGACTTTTTTATTTGATGAACAGCTGTAGATAACTTCATCAGTTCTCACTAGTTCTACAAATCTATAAACTTCTAAGATCCCTTTACTAGGATCTGAGTGATTTTTTTTTTCTGAAAATGTGTGATGTAGTGGCAGGACCAATGTTTTATTTGGCAGGGATCCCAACTGAGGACCCCAGTCCATGGGTGTAGTCTGATTCATTTTCCAGTGTGTACAGCTGCCCTGTAGTGCTGGGCTTGGCTTTGACTTGTGAGGCATTCATGGTTAGTGCAGCAAAGAAATAGAACTCAAAAGATGTTAGTAAGTAGTACTGAACTCCGTTTTCTTAAAAATATACTTTTTCTCTATTTATTTTACTATCTTTTATCTCATTAGAAAATATGTGGAATATTGGATGCAGTTAACATTGGATAAAAATATTAAAGAAATATTATATTAAAAATAATAATAGTAAATTATAATCATCAATGTTTAATTTTAATCTATAATTTCAACTGTAAGTATTGCAGCTGTGCAGATGCTATGTCTCCTGCTAAGATGAAGCTAAAGATTAATTTAATTGCATTTATCACCATATATAGTTTATCTTTTCTTTCACCCCTCTTGGGTGAAAAGGGACAATCTCTTGCCTATGGCATTTACTACTCAGATGAGTTAATAAAAACACAATGAAGCTCCATTATGGAATCAGAGAGGATATCTTCAATAGCTTGTACAAGAAGTGTAAATCTTGCAGTTCTTAGCTCTCCTGCATTCTGTAAAGAAAGCAAGACATGCAAAGGGATGTTTTAAACACATATTTTTATCAAAAGCTTACAATGCAAGCAAGAGAGAGTCACTTAATGTGTCCTGTCTGTATTGTTCTCAGTTCCAGAAAGTATATAATGTTGGCATGTTAGTGATTAACAGTGATTGCTCTTAAAAGCTTTTCATTTCCTCAGGGTTCCAGAGAACATTCCCCTGCTAATGACAATATTCTCCAGGCATTGCAAATCATGATCTAATGTCCCTAATTATCTAAGGCAAAAAGGTACAAAGTATAGTGGATAAAATAAGCCTTCTGTCTATTTCTCAAGAATAATTATTTTTAGAGTTTCAGAAACTAAGAAACTTTGATATTTCTTTCTTTATTTCATTTCTTTAAAATGAAGTATGGAGAATAAGAATAGGTTATAAGGAAATATTTTAATTGATACCTTTTTTTAGCATTTTCTGAAAAGAGGAATTCCAGCTCTTCATGTGCTTTTTTGTTCCAAGATGTAAGTTCTACTTACATCAAAGGAATGTTGATGGTAAGACATGGTAATACATTTTTATCCATATGTTTCATTTCCTTTTTAGTACATGATAATTCAAGACATGCATGTATAACATGTCCTTGACTAGATGATAGAGTTAATGGACATGAACTTCAGTGGTTTTGTGTATAATATCATTGGAAAGTTATCAATTATGATCTAAAATGTTGTAAATCATGCCCAGGGCTAGTGACTGTCATAAAGATAAATCAGTTTAAAGTAGTATTATTTAGCCCAAGCATTAGATTTCAGAAATGGATGATTTCAAACTTTTTGTTGAGTTGGAGTTTGTTTTATTTCTCATATTAACAGTTTCTACTGGTGCTAGATCACAGCTCTCTAATCCCTTCAGAGAACTGGTAGGACTAGTCTACCTCAGCTCTATGAGCATCTTGTCTATGCTGATTAGTTCACCTTTCCTGACACATATCTACCTTTTATTGAATATATCTGGAGTGGCTTTGGTGGGTACAGATCCTCAATGGCACTGCAATGTCTCCCATGGTCTGTGCTTGGACTGTGTCCCCCTTACAGCGTGCTCCATCATCCTCTGCTGCCTGCCACAGGCCACCTGCCTTCTGGCATTGTCATCCAGCTGAGTGCTGTCCTGCCAGTATTTCCAAGCACACATAAGCCAGTGTGCTTCACACATCTGCTCGTGTACCAACTTCTCCTGGGTGCCACCCAGCTGGACACTGCCTTGGCTTTGTTGGGCATGAGCCAGCAAATGTGCCTGTCTATGCAGGTAAGGCAGTTCTGCTTTAGGTAAGGCACTTCCAGCAGGTCAAAGGAGCCCTGGAGGCCACACCAGCCCCTCACTCAGCACTGGTGAGGCCACATCTGAAGTTCTGTGGCCTGTTCTGGGCCCTCCAGTGAAACAAAAGTATGGGCATACTGGGGAGAGTCCAGCAAAGGGTCACAAACATGTCTAAGGGACTGGAGCACCTCTCCTGTGGGAAAGGCTGGGGGAGCTGAGACTGATCAGTCTGGAGAAGAGAAAGCTCAGCAGGGATCTTATCAGCATATATAAATATCTGAAGGGAGGGTGTAAGGATGGAGCCAGGCTCTTTTCAGTAGTGCCCAGCGCCAGGACCAGAGGCAGTAGGCACAAAGTGAAACACAGGATGTTCCCTCTGTACATCAGGAAACACTTTTTCACTGTGAGGGTGACTGACTACCAGCCCAGATTGCTCACTGGGTTTGTGTCATCTTCCTGCTTGAAGATATCCAAAGTTACCTCTCTGGACATGGTCCTGGGGATCCTCTTCAGGACAGATGCAGGAATGTGCAACCAGATATCTCCAGAGATCCCTTCCAACCCCAGCCATTCTCTGAGTCTGTGATATTCTGTTTAATCATTCCACTAAGAAGGAAATTATTGAAAAGATTTAATGAAAGACACAGGCACACATATTTAACATGATGTCATCAAAATCTGGTGCAGATCCTACCTCTATGCTTTATGCTTGTCACCTGATATTTGCCTGTCTTACTATCTCTTGGATAATTCAGTATATAAAGCAAGATAAATTAAAGCATGAACTTAAGTTATGATAGTTCTGCTGATGTTGTGGTCCTGTTAGATGAAATTAGCAGCATCCTACAGCACATTAGTACTAATTGAAAAAATTTGTCTATAGAATCTCACTCCAGCCTGCATATTTCCCTGAACCCTGTTGAGTTTTAAGTCTCTTCTGAGATAGGGATGAACAGAACTTTTCACAGCTTACCTCCAGTTATTTGTTATTTCTGACTTCAAAATGCTTACAAGTAGTTCTGGCTGACTTCAGATAAAAAAAGAAGTAAGATACACCTGCATTTCTGTAGTGTTGATGATTACAAAGTTTGATTTTTTATCATCAATTTGATTTTCCACTGAGCACAAATTACATGCAAAATCCAGGCAGAAGTAGCACAGGATCTCACAGAGCATCTTTGTGTGTATGTAAACACCTGAAAGCTTTAGAAAGTCTCAGATCACATTGCAGTAGAGCTGATGCCCTGTGTAAGCAAGAGCTAGAGTATAATTGCAGAGAATGCTCAAAGATGATTGAAATGCCTTTGGGACAGTGGCTGTTTTGGTAGAACTCAAAGTCAACATTTAAAATGAAAGGGAATATACACAAAAGAAAATGTAAGAAGGTGGGATAAACACCTTCAGATGACATAACAACTACTATATGGAAAATTATGAAGGGAGAACTTATGTCTATATTAGGCAATTTAGCCATTTTTAAGCTTCTATACTACCCTTGAAAAATGAGCTTAATATAAGCCCTAAACCCATCTCAGACTGAAAAGGTTGTACCCAGCACTCTGGCTTTACAATATTCCTGTGCTGTTGTTGATGAATTGTTGCTCAGCTGCCATCCCAGTGGGACATTTCCAATTTGTATTTGGCTTCCTGTCATCCCATTTCTTGTAAATTGAAATTGTGATTGCTGCAGTCATTAACCTTTCAAACCAATAGCTCTGTGGCAGTCCTAGTACAAGTGGTACTTCACAATAACTTTTACAGACTATCAAGCATGGACTCAACATGTGGTCTTTCTTTCTCTTCTGTCCATTGATAGATCTCTCCCAGTTTTAAAAGCATCCATTTAAAAAATACCTAGATAATGCTTTTGCTGCACAAAAGATGCTCCTGTGCTAAATATAAATGTTAAAAATATTTTCATTTTGGTTGGTCATTCTTGTAAAAACTTTTGTAGAGCTTTGTGTTGTGAAACTCCTGGACTTTTCCAGAAAACTGAAAGGATTTTTCATGAACCTTAATTTTACCTGGCTGTATGTCAGAGAAAATGTAAATTGAAGCCATAATTGCATAAAAATGTCTGTGGACACATACTGGAGATTTAAATAGGCAGCTCCACACCTTTGACATTTATTGGGAATTTCTAAGACACTTTTCTTCCCTTTTGCAAATGAGACAAAGAATGATAGTAAGAAAATAAATCTGACAATGTTACAGCTCAAAGATCGGTTCCCTCATCACACCACCCATCTATGTACATAAGTTGAAATATGATCATTTATTCAGAGATTTTTTTATTTCAGTTATGATTTGATGGAAGCATTGCATCACTGTATGTTGCATTTGTGAATCTCACAGAAAGATAAATGGAAGCTAGTTTCAGAGGTGATAAAGCTCATTTATTGATTGTCTGAAGCATTTGAGTTTTGTGTTTAAACATTTTCCCATGTAATTAGAGTTTTTAAAAACAAAAGAAAAATTATAAATTTTGTGAAAGTAATTGAGATTTAGAAGAGCAGAATTTAATTAGTACATGGAATACAAATAATTTTCACGGCATAAATAATTTTTCTGCTCCTCAATTATTTGCTTAACAATGAAGATAAAAGATGGGTGTAAAAGGTGCATTTTGCAGGATATGCACTAACTTTGCAAAAGCTGAAACACCTCAATGTAATTTTGAGTACCAAAGCTAAAGTTTTCAGAATGATTAAACTTTTCTTAAATATTTGTATGCCTGATATTCTAGGAACACTATATACACTATTTCTTTTTTTTCACTGCAATTGGAACCTACTTGGTAAGACAGAAGGCATGAGAAATGTATCTCAGTGTCCTAGACATGGATGGCTTTCAGCTTTTTGGCTGTGCTATTTGCACAGCCTCTGACCTATGGCTAATAGAGATATACAGTTCTGTATTTCACTTCTGTCTTTCAAATGTAGTTTCTAAGATGATCAATGTCTTGATTAGAAATTATTTAGTACAAATTGAAATCTTGTACTGACAGGGGATATAGACATTTGACTATTAATGAGATGAAAAAATGGGCATTGCAAAGAGTTAAAATACCTCTGTGATGATCCAAAACAAGAGATTTTGAACCTTCATTCCATTTTCCTTGCTTTCTTACTTAACCTTTTCCACCTACTCTAAAGCATGACAAGGGACAATGACAAAATAATCCTCTTAGTTTATATCTCTGGAACATAGTATATTATGAAACAAAAGCTTTCATGCTACATGAAGTAATATTTTATCTTGGATCAGCTTTCTCTGAACTGACTGTGTCACCTATCTCACAGAGACAATAGGATTGTTCAGTTCAGACTGATCTTCTGTTTGTTGTGATCACATCCAGTTCTGTACTGAACCTGCATGTTTGTATTGCAGTGAGTAAATGCAGAGTCAAGATCAATACAGACCAGAACAGAGAGGAAAAACCCCAGACTGAACATGAGTGCAAATGGCACTAATGCAAGGATATTTTGCCCCTGACATCAGTCCTCCAAAGCTTGTTCTTGTAGGTGAAGTAGCTTAGAGCTTCAATATGCTTTATAACCTCCCATGTGGGGCTTGAGGACAGCAAGGAAGATTTTTCATTTGACCAGCAGTCGGTGCAGTTGCTTTTCTTTGAGATTTGATGACTCTCTGTACAAGTCTTAGGGCTTCACAGCAAGCAGTCTTAGCAAGATCTTTCCAGATGCAGAATATCTGACCCAGCAGAAGAGAGCCTAGAAGAAAATATAGATCAGTTAAAGGTTTCTACCTGGTTTCCTTGGCTAACATGAATCAATACTAAAACCATTTGAGCTACATCCCTCTGTGACTCTGAATATCAGACTGGGGGTGCTCTACTGGGCATCAGTGCATGAGGCATTCCTATTGTGCTGAAAGCTTTTGCAGAGGTGCTGACCCTTCTGCACAAAGCAGTGTTGGACCACCAGTGTTGTGGAGGTTGTACACAAAAAGTACCAACAACTTGTCTTTTCAGATAGACATAGGGATGACAGCTGAACAGGTTGTGCCTCATAAACCTGCTGAACTTTGAGCATGTAGATGCCAATAAAATGGAAAAAAATAAATGGAAGTTCTAAATCTTGAAAGAAAATCAGATAGTAGTAATTCAAACTGAAAATTAACATTCCCCAATGTTAGAAAACTCCTGTGCCTTGTTTGTCTTAATAAACAATAGACAACAGCATAATGAAGATCAAGAAAGTAAATCTAGAAGCTAGATACCTTGTGTGCTGTCAACAGACAGATTTCTGTAAATCTTTTTCTCTCTAAGGCATCAGTAGACATGTATAAAGCACATAGCTCAAATCTCCCTTTTTAAAGTTGAGTTCTTGTTTTCCAGTTGTGCCTCAGATTAATTGTTTTATCAACTTTAGATGACTGAAGAATAACTTTAAAATAACCAGCCCTTGTCAAGGAAGCATTTTGTTATTAGGCATTCACTTGTTAGGGACTTAGAGGGAACTCTTCCATATTTCAAACAAGGCTATGTGAAAATCTTTTAACAATCTCAGCAATAAATAATTCTTACATTCATCATATATTTCCTTTGAGTGTTAGTAAAGAGACTTGAAACATTTCAAAATTTTTTCAAGTAAAATAATTTGGAAGTACAGTTTGACAGACCTAGAGTAAAGTTGTCAGCTGTCACAAATTTACAGATCTTAGTGTGTTCAGCAGAGATATTTGTTTCAATTAGTCTCACAGTTACTAGCAGAGATGAAAATCCTCTCTCTGAAAGTTAATAATGACCTCAGTCCCTGCACTTCTATTCATCTCATGACTTGCATGAGACACTTCATGTTGTGCTCACTAGGGAAAAAATGTCATCTATCTTACCAAGGACTGTTTTCATAATAATGGCTGCTTGCTCATGAACTATCTCTTAAAAAGGTAGGTGCCAAATCTCTAATTAAGAAATGTACAAAAAGATTGTGACTTAAATAGCCAATAGTAATAGTAGTCTAGAGCACCAAATGCTTCCAAAATTCTTCTTTAAAAAAAAAAAAAGAAAAAGGGAAAAAAAAAGTCCACATTAGATTTTAGTGGAATTTTATTGTTCTGTATGTTTGTGTGAGCCCCTCCTATTTGGAACTGGCAATACCCTGTGCTGTGCTCTGGTGTGCTCTCCCTGGGGCTCACTGGTGGCAGGCTGACACTTGAAGCCCAGTGCAGACCTTCTGCTTTACCAGCCAGATGCTCAGTGTAACTCATCTGCTGGAAGAGCTGTTTTCTACCACATGAGCTTTTATGTGCATCAGTTTGGAACATAAATGTTTATGTACTGGAATACGAGCAGCCAAATGTCGTCTTTGGCTACAGCTCACTGCAGCCACTTTTTTGCAGCATCTGGGCTAAGCACTACAGAGCCTGGTATTTGAGTTATGTGCAGTGGTTGAATTTTGGTTTCTGGGTAATCACCAACATTAGAGAAGTAACTTTTGGTGCAATGCAGCTCTGATGGTGTTGTAACTTAAAAATTTAGTAAGGATACACCTCTTACTCTCCTTTCTCTGCCCATCGCCTTTTCTTCATGAGCTGCAATGCATATTAACTGTAACTGCTATAAACATTTTACTTTATAACACACAGCTCAATGTAAAATTGTTCTGTGAGAATATTTATTAGTTGAGACAGCAGCATTCAAAAATCCCTCTACCTGGCTTTCTTGCTACCAATTTCCTTACTTTCAAAGAATTTGTGTACAAAATGTTACCATTCCTTATTTAATCTTGTACTAAGTTATCTCTCTGTTCCCCTCCAATTCAGATGCAGCATGTGGACACATGTATTTTTGGGTGGGAATCCTAAGCCTGCAAAATGAGGGGAGAGGGAATAAATATACCTTCTGGTGAAACTTCTTGATGGTGCAGTTCAACCTTTTGGATGGACTTGATAGATAAATCTTTTTTGTGCTGGACTCGGGTATCTGTCATGGGTCCCAGGAATTTCCAAATGATTTTGGATCTTTATATTTTTTTCTACTTTAAATTTCTGATCAATGTGAACAAAATTAGCAACATACAGGTTTTGTCAGAAATAAGTGAAACAAATGAATGTCATTCCTTTATTTCAACAGAATTAATTTCTCTTTACAAATGTCTTTAGATAAACATCTGTGTTAAAAATAAACACTGGTAAATCTTCAAATAAAATAGCAAATCACAAGTGACAAAGCCTCAAGGTCAAGTCTTTCAGTGTCAGGGAAGTTTATTACAAGTCTTGGGTCAACCTGCATTTACCTTTGAGTGTAAGTGTCTGACAGTGCCTGTATTCTTTAGATCAGCTGGACATTTGTGCAGTTGCACTTCAGTTATGTGAATGATTCTCATATTAGCTTTCAAGTAATGGAATTTATTCAACCCAATGAATTCCATTGTGAAATATTCTTAAAAGATCTTAGATACGGTGAGTGTCAGAGAAGAAATAGGAGCCAATATCTCAGAAGACAGCATGATTCAGTAAACACAGCATGAAACTAGAAGTCTAAAGACTTCAACCTTTTTGCTCTCTGGCTGGCTTATTAACTGCCACACACCTTTAAAAGCCTTAACTATCATGCTAAAAGCCTTCTGGATTGCCTGAGACCATTATACCAGTGCATCAGGGCCTGCGTGGGCTCCACATTGACAGCTGCCTAATTTAATGTCTCTGCTCTGACAGCCAGAACCTTTCAGAGGGTCCCTGGCTCTCGGAGAGATTGCTTCTCAGCCAATGATCAAAGCCCCCTCCAACACGTCCTGGGAACAAAGTGGGGATACCAGTGGGGGGGCTGGTGGCTGTGGGAAACTGAACTTTCCCAGGGGCTGGAGATAGCAAAGTTCATCCCTAGAGGAGAGAAAAATGAACCCTGGATTCCTTGGTGTTAAGAGCGAAATGTGTGGGCAGGATGTTTGAGGGAGATACTTTGCCTCTCAATGGTCAGGCTCCATATCTGTCAAGAGGAAATCACAGTAAACTCATGCCTGAAAAAACACTGATCTAGGAAGCACTTTATGTGTACTTTATGCATTTCTAACAATTATTTACTCACTCTATTTATGCATCTCTGACACTGTGATCAGCTTCACAGTGGACTCACAAAAAAGAACAGCTTTTCAAAGTGAACTCTCAGTGACTGAATATTCCAGTATCTGTGTCTGACATACTACTACAAGCAATTATAAATATCAGAACAATAACATGATTATGATTTTTCTGGTGATTTAAAATGCCAGCATTTAAGCACTGTATTTAGATGCACAGGCTACCAAGTCAACAGTCTACTTCACTGAAAAAGAGGCATTGTACCACCTCTGTAATGGAGCATAAGCTATAACAGCCTTAAATTCTTATTTTGTTCTCAAAACCAGTGTTTATGGAACAAAGGCAAATTTAATGTGCCATAAACTTAGCAGACTGTGCAAGAAGTTTTTATGTCCAGCAATTTCAGCCTCAATGTATCTCCATAAGGAATGATACAACTATGAGAAACAAAATCTGTTTTTAGGCCTAAACTGATTGACAGATGACTCTTTTAGATGTACCTGATTGTCTAGTTGTCTCTTTTTATTCTTCTTTTTATTCTTCTGTTTTAACTGAGAAATATCTTCTTTTTTATTTCTCTATGTTGTTCATGTTTTCATGAAAATATGCCAGCAAATATCAATCACCATTTGTATAGGTTTATTTGAGTATTCAGTTCCAATGATTTGACATATGCTATAAGATTTTAGATATGCTGCCAAAAGCAATGTATTGAGTATCTACATATGAGGAAAGGAAAGCTCCAGAACAGTCTAAAGGAGATTCATATAGCTTATTTAGATATTTTGCTGTGCTAAAAGAATTATCAGTTTGTATGGCTTGCTAAACTTGAAATTCCATTCTGATACTTTTCTCATGTCTTTGAATTATAGGAATAATATCTCCTTTATAAGCAGTAATGATACATCCTCCCTTGTCTTATGGATCTGTTACCCCTCCTTCTCAAAAGGATTTAGATGTATGGCCACAAAGCCCACTCTGGTCCTTCCATGATTACCACGAGCAGTAGAGCTCTTGTGGCCAAGTGTCTTCTCCTTGTCAAGGAGACTCTGGGGAGACCTTTGTGCAGCAGAATAAAAGTGTCAGTGCTGGACTGGGCAGGCACAGAAGTGACAGTGAGCTTTTGGTGCTTGGGGAGGGGACCCTGTCTCAGACACTGAGTGCCAGAGTTCCTGTAGGATAAGGCATATTCCCCTCACTCTGTGGACAGGGAAGAGGCATTTCTTCCCACAGACCACCTCTCCCTCTCTCACCCACAGCAGCCTCAATTCACATCTTTGCCTCAGTTGTGTCTGATTTTCCCCACTGTACTTGGTGAATCAGCTCCAACTTATGCTAATGTCAGGCTCAGTTTTATAAATATTTATGCAGGTAAGCACATTTGTTCTTCTGTTTGCACTGCTGGGGCCCTTCTCCTGAGACAAAATGTTGTTAGTAGTGGAGAAAGCAAAAACCTTTGTAAAAGGGTAAATGTATTACCATATAAAATATAAATAATGAGCACAGTGTTTGATTTTCAGTGTCTAAACCAGTCCCCATTGAATTTTATGTTCTTTGCCATTTCCACAAGCCCAAGGCACTGAAATTCCTTGGTATTTTCATTGTATTTAGCACTAACCAAATATTGACCTGTCTGATTTTACCATTGCACATCTTTGAAAGAAACAAAGAACAACTGCTCTGAAAAATACTGGAATACCATGACTTAGGACACACTTTCAACCTGACTATCTTTTGTGCAGTCATGTCTCAGGAATGCAAAACTTGAGTGTTCTTACTTCATTACTAAAATGAAAATTAGTATCAAGTTCCAGTTGATTGAGAAGCATTTAAGACAGCATATAGAATATTTTTTTCACCCTGACATGCTGTTTCTGCTTCATAAATTCCTTGAGCTATATTCAGGCCTTTCCATTTTCTGATATGTCTGTGGTGCAAGTCCACTAACTTTTAGCAGAAGGTTATTAGTACAGCTTCTTCCTCAGCAAATCTTCCACTCTTCAAGGATAAAGGAGCTTCTAGGATAAACAAAAGCACCCTCATGTAGGAAAAACAAAATGAATGCCTCCATGATTTTAAAGAATGGAATTGACCTACCTTAAAATATTGCTTTTAGGGACTGGAAGTGTTCTCGATTCTGCTCAAGAGAATCACTTGAGTGGGTCTAATGAAATACACCCAAGGGATCAACACTTGCTAATATGGAGCTATTCCTCTCCTCTCACCCAGGATTTCATCTGATTTGAAAGGATTTGATTAAAAGAACTCACTTGGGAATGTGTGAAAGGCAGTCGCTGAAGCAGGGCTCACCTAAATACTGCTTTTCCCAAGAGGGTGAGCACCTTGTGTTTGCCAAAGTGTTTACAACAAGCTGCACTGCTGAAGTATGGGTTCTGCTGCATTTAGTTTAATTATATTGCCTGCTTATTTGTCAAGTCAGGATTGTAAAATGCCATCCTGCAGTGACAAGTAAGGTCAGAAACACTAAGCACCACTCAGATGCCTGGGACTCATCCATGAAGTTTGGTGTTTCAGGCTTTCGGGTGAGCTTTTAAGTTCAAATCTTTAGCTATGTTGTTTACTGTTGTTCTACTGCCAGCTAATAATAAGAATCTAAAAATTTCACTAGTTAGTGAGCATTGCTAAACAAAGAATGGCTCTGATTAAAAGCATTTGCTGGCACCTTGCCTGCTGAGTTGTGGAAGCAGCCAAAGTGTTGATTGTTATTTACTGTGTGAAGCCACACATGCTGGATGTGAGCCAGTTCCTTTATTTCTTCTTGTTTTCCTCTGAAACTGCCATAGCAAGTAGGGGGTGGAAAGAAGCTTTTGTTCATTAGAGTATCCTCCAGTAGGAGGCTTAAAATGTGGTACATCTTTGCTGTGCCACAGGAAAACATTGTATTTCTTTTACAGGTAGCTAAGTAGAAGCAAGTTTTGTGTTTTACCTGGTAAGACAAAGCTTGAAAAGAGTTTTTACATGTATTTCACCAATGGATGTCAATAGAGATGCTGTCAAATCAAAACTGCTACAACATTCCTAGAAATGTAGACTGTTGCCACTGAGCTATGAGTTTACAGCTCCTGTGACAGAAATGGAAATGCAACAACCTGAGGTGTTCCCTCTGTGAGTCTTTAGCTGAAGTAATCCTACTGTACTTTAAGTTAAAGAGGAAAGATTGAAAGTAAGGTTCTCCCTTTAGACCCAGTAATTAGTGCTCTCTGTTTGGGTCTGCCTTCTTTCTTTTGAGTCTTATGAAATAGCTTAAGCTTTATACTGGTAACCAAACAGGCAAATTCACAGGAAGATTTAAAAGTAGGGACAAAAGACTTTCTGAGGTAACTGTCCCTAAACATTCCTACCCATTTCCTTAACCATGACTTTGTATGTCTTTCATCCCATACAGCTTCTATGAAGACTGGAGAAAATATTTATTTCCCACCATCACTATTAGCTCTCTAGGCTCACAACTGTATTCAAGGATGCAAGACTAGAGTAGATTCATTTGTATTCTGATCTATAAGGATTGATTCTGAAATAAATAAAAATAGCAAAATGTCTTAGTGAGATATTTGGGCCCTCCTGAACTAAATAAATCTGATCCAAGATATAATTTTAGTTACACATATTTCAAAATTCATCACTTTTTTGTTACAATATCTTTCTATATGATGGCATGGAAGTATGTCTAAAAATGCAAACCAAATATTTTTTTCAATAAACAAGAGGTCTTGTGAAAGTGATTTTTTTTTAGCCCACTCCTGAGAAAACTAGCATGAGAAATCAAATTAAAAAAAAATAAAACCAAGAACTAATTCCATTTCAAGAGACAGGAGGTTAAATTATTACCTGTTCCTTTCCTGATAACACAAAATATAGAAGTGAAAATTGAAGTTAAAAGAACCAGTGATTTTCAATATAATTGAGTTTCAATATAATTGAGTTGACTTTCAATAACATAGGTTATTTATTAAATAAAATAAATGAAGATCCATCGAACTAGAAATAGATAATTATAAATATACCCATATGTATACCATATATTGTTATACATGTTAGGGACAATATTCCACAGATGAAAAGCATATTAATTCTGACCTTAAATTTTTCATGAAAACTAATTTCCAGTAGTGTAATAAATAAAAATTTAAAACCGTCATACCACCTTTTATTTTGAGCTTTTACAATTTTTGCTCTCCAAATGTCTTCATGTGTCTTACACATGTTAATATAGTGGGATTCAACTCTCCTATGAATTGGGTAAGGCTTTGAGCCAGTACTCTTGACTGGGCACCCAATGCACATGTGTTCAAAATTGTCCTTTACCCATCCCTTCCACGGGAGTCTCTGCTCTTCTTGTCTCTGCATGTTTCTTGGTACTGAACAGCAGCTCCTTCAGCAGCCTTTCAGAAGAAAGGCAGGTAAGGTCTGGATTAGAGCATTGGCCTGGGCAGACCCCAAAATGATAGGTGTAAAGATAGAATAAAACAAATTGTCATCCTTTGTGAGTAGTTTGAGACACTGTCCTGCCAATCATCCTCCCAGTGCTTTGACAAAGTGGCTTTTACAGCAGGCAAACAGCAAAGCTCAAGGAGAACACAGAGTTGGGTGAATAATCTCAAAAGAGCCAAGGCAGGTATCTCTTCTGTAGTCACTGCAATTATCTCATACGTGCACTGGTTTCCTAAAACCTTCCTCAGAGCTCCCATTTGATGTACTGACGTGCTGAATGATAAATCTATACAAAGGAAACTAAGTGTTTCTGTCTTTCAGGTAGTTTCAAAGAGAGGTATTTAAATGCAGGAGCCCTAATACTGACAATGCAGCAGTCCAGAAGCCACCAGTTCAAAGAAGCTGATCAGAGAAATTATTGTCTAGAATACAATACAGAGACGTGGGGGTTTTCCTTTTACTTCACAGTTGAAGCAACCCCTTTAAATTTTACCAAAACCTAATGGACAATACTTAGCTTGTATTTCCACCTCTGCAAATTTGTTGCTCTCTTGGGGACATCTAGGGCAGGAAAACAGTGGCTCTCTTCTCCCCACATAACCTTCTGTTATTTCTTCTTCTAGAAGCATTTAAAGAAAAAGAAAAGAAAAAAGAAAAGGAGCAAAAATACAGTTGTCTGTGATTTCTTAAAATCTGTATTAATGACTAAAAGTCTTTTGAACTGTCTGACTATTCCCGTATTTTTTCCAGTCTTAATTTCTAGTGCTTTGTTCAGCCACATTTCAAATATTTCAAGAGAGAGGTTTTTCTCTGAATTAGGTTTCTGAGACTGCTTCACAGGCTAGTGCATGCCATCTCTTTTAAGCATATCTTTTGAGATATTTTTTATACTATACTTGTTTTATTTTTAACAACTTCAAAACCTTCTCTCCCCCAGACACCTCATTTTGTTTGCATCATCTACTTTGAAGTCCTGGTAGAGTAAGTTCACTTTTATTAGCTTCTGCAGGATTTTTATCCTGCTCTTGTTTCTTCTTTGTTGGCCAGTAGTGTGATCAGCTCTCCAGAAATGCCACACAGTCCCTTTTCAAAAAGATAATTTCTGATATGTGTTCTGTGTTTTTTATTAAATAATCCAGTACCAAAAGTGAATCCTGTATTCTAAGAGTACTTTCAAGACAGAAAATTTATCACACTTGCTCTCACTTCAAAATAAATAGGCTATGAAATCTATTCCTGATGAATATTGCATGGACAAGTTTATTTATATTTACTACCAGGAAATTAGTTAAAAAATTAAAAATTTATTTGGTTTTTAATTTACAATAAATTACCAATTTATTTATTCTTGGCATGAAGCTCTAAGGTAGATAAAAATTTCACTTTAGCCCTTTTGGTATTTAGTAAATACATCTTTAATTCTAAAAGTATTCTCAAGTAACATGGCTACAATACTCATGAATGAATGTATTGGATTATAGAAACTCATTAAATCAAATCAATGAAGTAATTACATTTCTTAGGGGGAAGTATCTGATCAGATTCAACAGCATGAATGAGAAGGAGGCTGAAGGCAAATTCCTAGAAGGCACATGCACATAGAACATATAAGTACATGCAAAAAGAGAAGACATTTAAATCAATGGACATGGACATGTATCTATAATGAAGCAGTATGAAAACTGAAGCAGCAGATGCAGCATGGGATGGGAAATTATTCATGCAAAATTCTATAACTGAAAGATATTCAAAGTTGCCAAAACTCCAGCTTTATTCATCATTAAGAATTGTTATGCAGACAAAAGTCTGAGCTTTGAGTTCATTTTTCCCTCATTTTTTTTCTACATTTCACTATTTTTCTGGTTTTGTGTCTTCTTGGTCTGCCTCTTGTCTGAAAAGGATGTTGATTAGGTAGTAAAGAAGAATCACCTACTGCAGTATTTTAAAAAATACTGAAGGAGAATTGTCTTAGAGAGTTGTCTGAGGCTAAATAATTTACAGGGTTTGGAGTGGTTCATAAGACCATGTTCTGGAGGTATAATTTCCCAGCAGCAAAATAGGAAGCAAGAGAGATCATCAAAAGGCAGAATCATATTTATTATTCTCTGTCTGTCTGTTTATATTATTTTCTCTTTCAAAGAGAAAGAACTGGATTCAGTTCAAATTGAACATTCCCTCCTTTTTTTCCTTCTCTAGAAGGAAAATCTAATACATTAATGCAATTTTAAAAGCTTGTAAATTAGAAATTTGCTGTAACAAAATAAATTATATTCAGATCAAGGAAAGAAAGAATATAGGAAATTGTTTAAATAAGCCTCACATTTTTCTTTTGAACTATTTAATTTTTCCCTCTCTTTTATAAGAATTTAATGAAAGGTTAGATAGATTTTTTTAATTATAGTTGCTACAGTGGAAGAAGTCAGCAATAGCTTGACATAAAACCTTGGGGCATACTTAACAATTACAATATTTAATCTCTTTCCCTGAACTGCACAAATCTCCTGATGAACACAATAAAGCCAGATTTATGAGTCAAGAAAATACAGTCGTGGAAGTAAATGATGTTGGCCACATATATTTTTAGAATGAAATTATTCAAGATCAGAAGTGTTCCCTGTCAGGTAGAGTCTCAGAGGAAAGATGCGTGCTAAAGAGAGAAAAGCTTGAGCTGATATTTCTGGTAAATGTAATAGGCTAGCATCTCAGATTTTTAATGAATGTCCCTTAATACACCATTTCTACAGACCTTCAAGGATGGAAAAGGTAAAATGTTACTGGCAATGCTCTGGCAAAGAACAGAGGAAACTACAGAGGGACAAGCTAGAGGAACTCAAAATGTCATTCCTGGCTCTGCTAAAATATAATTCTCTGAAGTATAGAATTCTCTGAACCTGAAAGTAGGTTGCCTTTTCAAGCAATGATTCTTACAAACAGTATGGTGAAACCAGAGCTTATTAAGCAACAGAAAAAAAGGACTGCCTTTAAAAGAGGTATGTAAATCATGCATTTCTCTAATAACAAAGGCTGACAGCTTATTTTGAACTAAAAAATAATAAATCATATCAATTTTTGAAGAGTACCTTTAATTCTCCTCTAACATGACAAAATTTAAAAGCAGTCAGGAAATGGGACTCTCAGTCTTCAGAGCTTCAGATTAAGGACTCACAGGTTGGAATTGTTGGCATTTCCTGTAAAAAAGGGGAGTGCATTCTCTGCAAAATTAGAATCATTTGAATGTTTTTGTCAGCCAAAGAAAAGGGAAAAAATTGTTTTATATTTTAACAAGCCATAGAGTTAGATGACCTTAAATGTGCATTTTGTCGTCTATTGTTTATTAATCTTCTGAGAAAAAGAAAAGGCAACATCTGACCTGTACTAATTCAAAAATACAGGTTTTCTCTTTAATTCCTTCAAAATGTGCCCAGCTCTTTATTTTCTGGTCTGAAAAAAAATATTACCTGCTGAGCAGAAAGAAGCCACTGCTTCTTTTTCTAAATTTCAAAACGCTGCATTGTTTTTTCACACTCATACCCATCTCAAGGTAACAGCTGTTTATTCTTCCTCCTGCAGGTCTGGGAATGACATAGATCATATACCATTATATACTTGGAAGAGGAGGTTGTATAATACTTTTGTTACATTTTCTAAGTTGAATAACTATAATATTATTTCTATGAGTATCTGAAAAATTCACTGTTTTCTTTATTGTGTTTTGAATCCAAGTAGAAATACTGCTCTTTTGCATGCCCTTATACGACTCCAGAAGGCTTCCCAAAGACAAGCAGCATAGTAGAATCATAGCATCATAGAATCATCAAGGTTGAAAAGATGTCTGAGGTCATCGAGCCCAACCATTAACCCAGCACTGCCAGCTCCACAACTCAACCATGTCCCCAGGGGACACACTCACATGCTTTTAAATATCTTCAGGGGTGGTGACTCAAGCACTTCCCTGTGCAGCCTGTTTCAATGCTTGATAACCCTTTCGGTGAAGAAATTTTCCCCTATATCCAATCTGAACTTCCCCTGGGGGAACTTGAGGCCATTTCCTCTTGTCCTAATGCTTGTTACTTGTAAACCTGCTAGAAACCATAGAGACAGTGGCCTGTCTGACTACAGAATTTTCGGATAGCTGGTAAGAGAGAGAGATGTTTAAGAGTGCCCTCATACCCAAAGACATGACAGACAGGGAGATGCTTTCTCAATTATGGATTGCTCCTTACCTAATGAAGGGTGGAGATTCATTTCCCTGTTCCTCCCATTCCCCAAAGGCTTGGGTTCCAAAGGCAGTGTTGCTCAGCAGTCAGTATTTATCTCATCTTATTGAGACCTGAGCTCTAGCTCTGCCTGCATCAGGGACATCAGTGCCTGCATCGGCCTCTGTGCCCAGGGACAAGTAATTTTGTATGTGTATCTCTGACACTGATGTTTGTTTCTGTTTTTTTGACTAAACAGAATTCTTTCTTGCTATATGTTTGCATGTGCTTAGTTATGATGAAAAGCTGATTTAGCGAAGGATAATTGACATAAAAGCGTGATAATCCTAGACTTGACATACATTTCTCAGACCATGCATTTGTCTCTCAATTAGAGATTACACTATTTGTTTCTTAGCAGAAGGTGCCAGAACTATGAATATCTCAGTGGTTCTTATTTGATCTAATTGAGATACTATTTTTTCTCCCAGGAAAAGTTGTTATTACACTGGTAAAAGATGTTACACTACTCTTGATCTCCATTTCCAGCTATTAATTTTAGTGAGTTTAGGACTAGGAGCACATATGTTTGAGTCCTCAGTCCAAATAGCATGCTAATAGTCAAAAAAAAGTATGAACCTTAAAACTTTTTGCATTAAAAAAGAAATTAAGGCTTAAAAAAATTAAGTATATTGCCCAAAGTCTTTTGCACAGTCTGGCAAAATTAGGACTAGAAATCAGCTCTCTGGTCTTGTGTATTTATGCTTGACATAGTAATCAATGACAGTATTCCTTCTGCTTTTCCTACCTCTTTGCATAAGTGATTGGTTTCACCCTCTTTATTCTCCTTCACTTCCTTTCATTTTCTTTCTAATCACTCTATTCAGAAACTTCCTACATATTCTGTGTTACATATTTCAATTTATGAAAAAGGTGTAAAGAGGCAAAAGGATCTGCAAGTATTGTAAATGCAGGGCCACCGATGAAGGAAGGCATGATGAGGAAGACTTCATCTTATCAGAAGGCTGATTTATTACTTTATTATATTTGTAATATTCTTATAATAAGAATATTATATATTCTTTATATATTAAAGAATACTATACTATACTAAAGAATACAGAAAAGATACTTCCTAAATGCTAAAAAGATACTAATGAAAACTTGTGACTCTTTCCAGAGTCCCAACACAGCTTGGCCCCAATTGGCCAGAGTCGAAATAACTCAACGAAGTCCAATCAAGAAATCACCTTGGATAAAAAAAACTCCAAACACATTCCACATGAGCAAAACACAGGCGAAGCAAATGAGATAAGAGTTGTTTTTCTTTTCTCTGAGGCCTCTCGCTGCCTTTCAGCTTCCCAGGAGAAAAACCCTGGGCAAAGGAATCCTGTTCAGAGAATGTGAATGCCACATGCAAGGTTTGAACAAGACCCTCAATGGCAGGGTGTTTTGAATTCATTGAATAGAACTCTTCCAGTAGAATGTGACTGCATGTACTATCAGCAATACCAAAGTGTTTACATTCCTGCTTGATTTGCATACCACACAAATGCTGATTGCAGCTGAGGGAGTGACTGCTCATGGCACACAGGTGACACAGCAGCTCCAACAACAGCTCCACCCACAGCAGCACCGTGGCTGCTGCCCACGTGTGTCTCTCAGGCCTCAAAGGAAGTTGAGATCCATGGCATAGAAGGACTTTTTGTCTCATGGGAATTCTTTAGGAAGATACTTCAGTGTGATAATGTGCATTAATAATTGGTTGAAAGTGCAAAGTCATGCATTTTAGTGTGTCGGTTACGCACATACTGTGGATGGTCTCCTGAACCCATGGGCTGAGTGGATCAGATCGGATGGTATTCATTTCTTTTCATTTACTTTTTTCCAGGAATGCCCCAGTGGTGTTGTCAATGAAGAAACCTTCAAAGAGATTTACTCTCAGTTCTTTCCACAGGGAGGTAAGTACTTGGCAGACATAATTAGTACTGCAATATGTCTGCTAGTTCCTAAGTCTGACAAGAGCCTCTTGCTCAAATTAACAAGATTGTTCCCTCAAGCTCTGTCTGAACTCAAGGGGTTCTTCCCTGATAGTTGGACACATTTTTAAATCTGCATTTCTGAATGAAATGCAATGGTATCTACATGAAGTCAGTCTTCTGTTATGAAGTTACTAGCTGTGATGGATACCATTAAAGCAAGTTTCTCTGAGTAGGTTATTTTCCTTTAAGCTTTCTAAAAATTCTTGCCCATTCTCTTTTACCCAAAAAAACGTTTCACAGTAGGAGGAACTGTAGGAGGCACTGCAGGTACCCTCTCATATCAACAACAGAACCCCCCCTTTAATTCTATGGGATTTCTCTTAAATGCTAACCTTGATTTCAATTAACTGATTTCCAGGAGTTTTGTTATTTTTTAAATTTCCATTATCTTTTTAGTGCAATGAAGGTAACACAAAAATGTGTAACACTGTGTAACACGTTTTTTTCCTTGAACCTCAGATTTCTTTCAATTTGAATTTTTTTCCTCTCTTTTCTTCCTCTTGTATTTGCTATTCAGTTACCCCTCTTCATATTCTCCTACAACCCCACTTCTTCAGCTTCTCCCAGAGCTCTTGAGATTTGTGTAGTTCTCTGGGACTGTTCAGAACTCCTTCTTTTCATTTTTTATTTAAAACCCCATATTAATTGGTAGGAACAAAATATCTCCCCATTAGTTTTATTTTGAATAAAGACCTAGAAGGTAAAGAGCAGCATTCAGTGCAGATTACCATCTCTAATCATTAAGAAGTAGGCACACTCAATAGAAATGAACCACAGGCTAGAAGGGTTGACCTGCCTACTGATTGTGTCTCTTTGTAAACTTTTAGACCAAGCTAACAATTATAGTTTGAAATATTATATTTTGTAGTTGCCCTTGGGTAGTGAAAACAATTCTATGTGATTTAGTGCACCTTTACTACACTACTAGAAAAAAATCTATCATATCTCCTATTGTTACACCCAGAATTTTTATGGGCAAAGAGAAAGCACACTTGTTCTAAAAGTGAAGTCAAAAGATATTGTGAGAGTAAATGTAATCTTAAAAGACTGATATTTATTAGTCCAGATCTAGTTGTTCCAGAGAAGAAAAACTATTAATGTAGTTAAAATGGATTATACAAAATATCTAATTGCTACTCCTACTCCTGGTGTTAATGCTGATCCTCCTCTGGCATTTAGGGCAGTAGCATCCTTTGGAGGAGGAGGGTTGCACTGGGTTGGAGTGGCATCCTTTGGAGGAGCATCCTTGGCAGTGGCATCCTTTGGAGGAGGAGGGTTGCACTGCACTGGGATGTCTACTTAAGAAACCAGACTGAGTTCTTAAATCTTTAAGGTCTTGGCAAAATTATGTGTCCAGCTGAGGCCTTTAAATTTCAGTTGTTCTTAAAATAATGATTTTATGTATATCCCAGTATTAAAGAGGAAAGAAGAATCTTGAAAGTTTTCCCCAAATTAAAACATGTAGGTCTGTGCTCCAATTGTCTGTGTGATGAAAAGCCAGGTACAACACGATGTATCATTATGACAATTCATATATTCAATACATAATTCATATCCGAACAAACAAAATTATGTCTATAAGTTTTTAAGCTTCAAGGCAACCAAAGAAATTTTTCAATGTCATCCAGCAAGTCACTTCCTCAAGCAAATTCCAAGACTGTCCAGGACAGGTACAGGAGGATTACAAATAGGACAAGGTGCCACAGGAGTAACAAAGGAAAGGAAATGACACAAAGGAAAGGATTGCAGCAAAAGCAATGTATTTTAAAAGGTAAAAGTAGCTTTGTAAAAAGCTTTCCATGCCAGAAAGGGCACTCCAGGAACTTCTTTTTAGATTCACTGCCATACAGGTAAATGAATATACCCTCTGCATTTTTTGCAGTGGATCACCTGAAATGAAAGTTGGGATTTTTCTTCAGCCCAGTAGGTCATGGATAAGAATCCACACACTGAATAATTATTACACTCCTTTACCACTTGTGAACAAATTAGATCATGCTTGGAGTTTGATAAGTCCTACTCTTCCATGTGTAATGATTACTGGTTTTTGCCTCTGATGTTTAAAATGCTTTGATGGTGTTTTTCAAGGGAATTATAATTTAAGAGCTGTTCTATCTCAACCTGTTAAAATAGGAAATTAGCCTACTAGTTATGATATCAGATCCTTGGAAAGAAATTGTATTTAATTTAAAAAGTTAAGATTTTGTCTAAAATAAATGGTGTTCAAGATTTAGGGAGGAAAGGGGGAAATCAAACTAAGTAGCTCTAATTAAAATACTAGCATGCCTCATCCTGCTGTGGTATTGAAAGCAAAATTTCAGACCAGAATTGCTTGAGCAAACAACTGTAAAAAATGCTTTTGATTTTTTTTTTTCAGAGAGATTACCAGAAAAATTTTTTTTCAACTAGGGACTTTTTTTCATATACCATCATACAAAAAAAGTAGTATATTGTATCATGTATGGGCATCAAAATTAAAATTCCTTTCTGTTTTCTGTACATCTACAGAAAATAGCCAGGAATATTTCAGATGTTTTTAAGAAATGGGTGCCAAAGAATAGGGAGGTATTTAAAATTCCTTTTACAGTAATTATACCTCTAGAACACATTTTTTCCCTGAAGATGATTTACATAGTATATTCTGTTGCACAACAGAAGTCTCAGTAGATTATAGAAAATATGACTATTAAAATGCTAAATATAAACTCTAGTCAACAAATTTACATTTTTCAGCTGAAGTGGGAATGTGTCTGCCAAGTTGTGCTTAAGCAATTACAGTGGTTAGAGGACACATGGAAGAATGAATGACTCTCTCAAATAGTGGTGGTGGGGATTTAATTTTCTGAAAATGTGCTAACAGACATGTTTTAAAGATTGCAGTTTTTTCTTGTTATGATTATCTCACATCATACAAAATAAACATATTGAAGTAAGACTAGAGAATTTTCTTCAGGTCTGAATCTGTGAAGCACAAAGCTTTCAGTTTTGGTATATCTGGTTCCTCAAGGTGGCATTTCAGCTAAGTGTCGCCAGGCTACTGCTCAGTTTAATACAAAAGAGTAGTTTGGGCTGTAAAAAATAAAGGTTTGCAGGATTCATATAAAAGGTAAAATGGGTTAATGCCAAGAAATCAGAAAATGGTATTTCAGCATTGATCAGGTTTTTCCATGAGAGGGACTTTGTTCTGCAAAGGGGATGCTGATTTCATAGCACTTTGCCCTTTATTAATAATTTGTGAGGTTTATGTTAATTAGCCTAAAATTATTGTAAACATATGAGGTAGAAAGGGAAAATTGAGTATTAAAAGTAAACAAGCCCTCATCCTTCATTAATTTGCATGATTTTGAGGGAAGGAAAAACACTGAGGACAGCTGACTTGCCTTAACCCCAGCAGCTTCCACTTTACATCCAGAGGGCTGTCTTTGGATAAGTGCTCTCCTCACAATATATTACTCCTGGAGCAGGTTGTGCCTTTTAGAAGGCATTCAGTGGAAATAGAAGAAAGGATCTTTACAGAAGTTACAGTCTTGACAGATTTATATTCATGCTGTGTGGGTTTCTGAAATGAGTCAATATGCACTGGGGAGGAGGTTTAGTAAGTATGCAAATAGTGAAGGGATGATTTGTTTAAGGTCATCTTTCAGAGTCTTACTGACCATTTAGTGAGTCACAGCCAATTTTTCCAAACCCTAATGCCACGATCATGGGAATTCAGCAGCAAGCTTAACAATCTGCTTCTCAGGAGAGGATTTCCTCTCACCTGTGGGTGAGCATAGGACCCAACAGCAGCAGCAGCTTTCTGCAAAGATCAACTTCAATCTGGGGAACAGATCTGTGTGCAGAGCAAAACCAGCACACATGGTGTGGTGAGGGCAGTGTCTGCTTCCCTCATATAATGGGAGAAAATGAACACAGTCTCCATGGTAGGCATGTGATCCCTGTCACAGTCAGTGTTCCTGTTACAACAGGCTGTTTCAGAGTACAATAATATGTCATCTTTGCTATTTGCTCAGGTACCAATGATTAGCAAGCACAGGAAAAAAAATGAATAGAGATATTCCAGAACAGAATTTTCATTTTTGGTTTCTTTGCACTTATACCTTATCCCTCCTCTCCTGCCAAAAAGGAAATTTAAATTTCAGTGGAAAGCTAGTCTTGCTATGAAATTTTGGTATCAAAATATATCTTGGTATCAAATAGTTTTAATAGAATTAAATTAATTTTTATTAAATAAAATGTACTTACTGTCAATATTTTTTCTGCTTAAATTTTAGATTCCACAACATATGCACATTTTCTGTTTAATGCATTTGACACTGATCACAATGGATCTGTAAGTTTTGAGGTAAGTGATGCCATTGCTTATTTCTATAAAATTGAATACTTTGCCATTCCTTGTAATGAAGTCCACTTTGGTGGACTCACATTAGGGAAAATTTAGCTGATGTGACTCAAGTTTCAAGTTTTTCCAATGTAATAAAAAAGTCATTGCTTTACAGTTGTATATTCCATAAGGGTAACTCAAACTGTCCTACTACATAATTTTTTAAAAAATCTCACAATTTAAAAGGTAACCCAGTTTATTCACAAGTTACCTAAAATAGTTCTCCCTCTCTGCCTTTGCAAGAGGAGATCTCTGAACTACAACTAATGTTATGGGGATGACTCAGTCAAAATCAAAATCTGATTTTTCATACTTAGTTTCCAGAAAGTTCTAGAAAAAGGCTTTAAAGCAAATGTTTTAAAAGTACAAGAGTTGGAAATTCATTCTTCCTCCATATAACTGCCCAATCTCTTTTCCCAGTTCTGCCTTTCCCTGGTAAGGCTGATGTCATCCACACAATATAATATGGAAAAAAGGGACCTTACTTCAGTACTGTAGATGAGAACAGGGTGTACAAAATACTGCAAAGGAGATAATATTGTAAGCTGTAGAATTAAAAAAAAAAAATACCGTTCATTTGCAAAAGGATATATTTGTTTTGTCATGTTTTCCTTGGTTTTGATTATAATGAAGTAATTATTTCCTTAAACTTTTGATTGGATTGTGATAAATACACTCACTAGGAGTAGGAATGGAGGATTAATTCATGTCTTCTGTACATACACCTCTTCTTGTAATATGCAAGGATTCTTCTGAGCTAATCACAGAATCATAGAATGGTAAAGGATCTTAACGATCAGCCAGTTCCAAACCCCCTGCCATGGACAGGGACACCTCCCAGCAGACCAAGTTGCCTCATCCAACATGGCCCTGAGCATTTCCAGGGATGGGAATCCACAACTTCTCTGGGAAACCTGTGCCAGTGCCTCACCACCCTCCCAGTAATGAATTTCTTTTGTATATCTAACTTAAACTTCCCATCTTTCAGTTACAGCAACAGCAGGCACACTGAGAAAAAATATTTTTAGAATAAGTAGTTGTAAATTGTTTCTGCAATTTTCATTAAAAAGAATGGGAATTAAAGAAAATTTTTGTACCTTTTCTGGTCAATTTGTTGACACTTGCATTTCAGGCAGAAAGTCTTAAGAAATGCACTGGATTTGGAGCGCTTTGATTATCTCAGAGTACAGGTTTGTGCATGAACAAAGGGCTTTGGATAAAATAAATCAGGAAAATAAAAGCAGAGGTGCTGAACTTTTGTTCAATATCGAGGCAGACATGAGTGATCCAGACTTTCATATTATCTGCACTAATTTTGAATCCACCATAATTCTACTGCTGTCAAAAGACTCTTGCTTCTGTGTCCTTGTAGAAACATTATACTTACAAACTGCATGATGGCCATTCTAAAATCATCCTCTTGAAGTTAAAAATGTATGGGCTTTTTCCTAATCACATGAAAAAAGCTGCAAAATGTAGAAGAAGCTATTATGAAATGTGCAAAATACAATCATCTCATTTTTTCCTGCTCCTTTTAATCCTAGGTGCAGCTGTGCTATTCTCTTTCTACTCCAATCTTTATTCTAGTTTTGTAATTTCCATTAGAAAAACAACAAAAGTAAACAGCTCAAAAGGTAGAGGAGTAGTTTAGAAGCTTGGAGAAAAAAATAATCATTCTTTCTAAAGTACTTTCTATATCAAAGTGTAGGAGTAAATACAATTTAATATAATTACCTATGATGAAAACACTCTGGCTATCTTCTGTATAAAAGATTATCAAAATCTGAAATGGCAGCAAAATTCTTTTGTTGATAAAAATGACTTTTTTTTTTTATGTGTTGCACACTCAATTTCCCATGAAGGAGTGGTAGCTGGAGTTGTAGGTAAAAAAAAGAGAATTTACTTTAGCTTTTTGCCCTTTATTCCTCAAATTTTAAACCATCAACAATGAAAAGTTAGATC
The DNA here is from genome assembly GCF_051311805.1 of Agelaius phoeniceus. Classification (NCBI taxonomy): domain Eukaryota; kingdom Metazoa; phylum Chordata; class Aves; order Passeriformes; family Icteridae; genus Agelaius; species Agelaius phoeniceus. Next base: position 57,657,253 of record NC_135268.1, read on the forward strand.
TGAGCACAACTTAAATGCACACCTCAATTGACATTTCTTGGTGAGATTGCTGTGTCCTTAGAGTCCTTAGAGGTTTGTCGTCCTTACATCTATATGCTCTTTGGTAACAAGCCAGGATCTCTAAATGAAGGATTTATATAGCATAAAGAACAAACTTATAAAATTAGGTGCTTGAACTTATCTCTCTTTATCCCATGACTGTATTAATTTTGAGACTAGTTTATTTCATTTGTTTTGTGAACTAGTTTTGTTTTAATATGACAGAGTTTCCGAAGACCCAGTGACCCAACTATTGGAGAGCTCTCTGGGTATGTTAGTGAAGGTCTTTTTTCCATTAGACAGAGACAGATATAAAAGCAAAGTTTTCATTTGCTGCATGTATATTGTCATTGAGCCAAAATAAAGATCTGGCCTCAAAGCTATTCACACAGTCAGAAAAATGGAGGCTAATTAACTTTAGACATATTGTCAAAGTAAAGCTCATTGCACACACATGAAAATATCCAAATTAGTATCCTCCATTTGTTGTAGATGCAGATTGAGGTTGCTCTAAATGTGACCTTTCTGAAAGTCGTTAAATAATCCCACAAATTCTCAGTGCTTTAAAGCACAATGCTGTGCCCAAACACAAGGGAGATATTTAAAGACTTCTGTCATATTTAATCAAAACCAAATTATATCAGTTAATAAATGAGCAAGCATGCTAACCCACTTCCATGGAGGCGTACAGTTCTTAAGATCAAACACAACTTCATATTTCACTAATAATAAAAGTGGTGTCCAAGGCAGTATTATGAAGGCAGCAGTTAACTAAGTCATAGAATGCCTTGGATTGGAAAGGACCTTGAAGATCATCTTGTTCCAACCCCCCTGCCCTGGACAAGGACACTCCCACTAGAGCAGGTTGCTTGAAGCCCCATCCAATATGACCTTAAACACTTCCAGGAACAGGGCATTCACAGCTTCCCTTGGAAACCTGTTCCAGTGCCTCACCATCCTCACAGTGAAGGATTTGTTCCTAATAGCTAATTTAAACCTACTCTCTGTCAGTTTAAAGCCATTCCCCCTTGTCCTGCCCCTACATGTCCTTGTGCAGAGTCCCTCCCCAGCTCTCTTGTAGGCCCTCCTTAGGTAATGGGAGGTGCTTTAAGGTGTCCCTGGAGCCTTCTCTTCTCCTGGCTGAATAAGCTCAACTCTCAGTCTGTCTTCACAGCAGAGGTGCTCCAGTCCTCTGGACGTGTTCCAGCAGGTCCATGTCATTCAGCCCCTGAGCTGGATGCAGGATTCCAGGTGGGGTCTCATGAAGGCAAAGAGGGACAGAATCACCTTCCTTGACCTTGTGGTCCTGTTTATTTTGATGCAGCCCAGGTCATGGTTGGTTTTCTGGGCTGTAAGCCCACATTGCTGATTCATGTTGAGTTTGTCATCAACCAATATCCCCAAGTCCTTTTCCTCAGGGCTGCTCTAAATCCATTTTCTGCCCAGCTGTTATTTCAGCTTGGCATTGCCCTGATCCAGGTGCAGGACTTTGAACTTGGCCCCATTGAATTTCATGAGGTTCACAAGCATGATTCTGTGGGTTCAACACAAAAAGGTTTGTCCATGTCATGTAGGAAATGAGCTCATTTTTTTAAGTAAGTGGTGATCTCATAAGCATTTTAACACCATCTGATTTAAAGTAGCTACAAAGAAATACATTTCCTTTTAGGAGCAGTTCCTTCTCCGTGACCTTTTTTTTACATACACCAGGCCTCCACCACTTCTGTGCCATCACTTGATTCCTTTTCAAAATCCTGAAATCTAAATTTAAAAATGGATTAAGGTTCCTGCCTACCTACTTCTACCTACTTCTGAAAAAGACATAAAGGAACACATGACCAGGTGAATAATTTTAAGCTTTCCTATGGATTTGAGACAGCACACTAATAAGCTTGTAATTAATTTATTAATGAACTAATTATCCCCAAAGATTTACTGAGAGATAAAGCAATCAGAAAGTCATCAACAACCTTGCTAGGAGATAATTAATCACTGCTGAAAAAAACCCCACAAATACAAGTTCATCCCAGATCACAACCAGACATTCTCTACAGCTGTATGCAGAACAGAAATGTCAGCAGGCTCTGAGTACACACAGGCTCTGGTACAGGTGCAATGATGCTGCATTTTGCAGCCTTTCAGTGAGACATCCCCCTTTCTTGAAGATTCAGAATTAGGCACAGAAGGAGGTCTTAACAGGTATTAGCATGCTTTGCAGGAAACTGGCAAGTTACAAACAGGAAACTGTGGAAAGGAGTAAAGGCAAGTATGGAGACAGAGACTTTTGTATTTCTAACTTCACTGTCACAGACTGAAGAAAGACCCAACCTAGAGTTGTCTCAGCTCAGACTTCCTGTTTTAGACTCCTTTGTCACCCTAGATGGGATGCACCTCTCCCCTTTAGGTGCTCAGCTGAGCAGGACCATCCCTCTCAGGGGGCAGTGGCAGCATTCTCAGAGCATGTATGTATCCGAGTATGGTGACATTTTCTTTAAAAATAAACAGGTTCTAAAAGTAGAATTCCTCCCTCCCTAGAAATTACATGTCTAAACCAGGATGGAAAACAGTATCTGGGTGCTCTAATACTGTAATAGGGACTTGTATTGATCCTCTTTTGCTAAATTGTGTGTGTGATTTGTGCATCACTAAGATGTTGGTTCCATGCAAAAAGATGGGCAGCTGCTTCCTGAGTTTAGCTGCTTCCCTCTACACTGCTGCTTTACTGTGGCTTTCTGCACTGGATTATTCCTTAACACACAGAATGGCTGCACTGCTCCTGACACACACATTGCCTTCCACACAGAGCATTTTGCCTTTCAAGGCTCTAACCCAAAATACCCTGTGGATCTGGCCTATATCCACTGAATCAGATACTCCATTTCTGTGTGATTCTGTTACTGTTCTTCAGTTGCTTTAAAGTAAGCATGTAGAAAAGACTTCCCATCCAAGCTGGTCCTTGTCCAGCTCATCACAACTTCTTATTATGAACAATTCTTTCTATTGTTCCTGAGATTACTCCTGCACAACACTCAGACAAAGGCAATGCACCTGAACTATGTGTGATCCCAAAACATGTTGATGCAATATGGAAGGAGATAACTCACTGCTGCAATGTTTAGAGCACATACCTGGAAGGTTTTTGAGTCGTCTCTGCTTTTTAACAACCCCAAATCCCATGGAAAACAATATTAAGTCAAGGGTTTTTTTTTAACAAAAAAACGATGATAGAAGGGTAGCCTTGGAAATGGGGGTAGAAATGATTCTGGGAAGCCAGCTAACACAGGTGGTACATCACAGAAAGCTACAAAGAGAATTGAACAAGAAAAGAAAAATGGATTTATTTTAGATAAATTTTAAAAATGTTGCTCAGCCAAAATAAAAATAAATTCACAATTCTTACATATAATGTAAGAAAATAATGCAACTGAGGACCTTCACAAAGGACTTAAGGAGAAGCTACATCAAGAATGTAAAACCATGCAGAAAAGACTTGAAGACATGGTACTGAATTTAAAAGGTTAATTACTAATGCTGTAATGTGATCAAATCTGTTCTGAATTTCTTGAACAATTTAATGTTTAATAGTACATTGTTAAAGAACTGTTTAGAGATTTAACCCTGTGACCCTCAATTAGTCATTGATATGTAGACAAGATGAGCAAAATTCTTTCAAGATTCATGTACCCATTTACCCCAAAGGGCACATATACCAATAAGACAGAAATTTTTGACAGACTAAGAACAGCCAGAGCATGTCAATTGAATTGTTAAAAAGTCTGGAGCTGTCAGAAGAGTTGTCTGTGCCTGCTAGACCCCCTGAGTCCATGATATCTGTGTGTACTTCAGTGTATCAGGTATATTTATTTGACTTTGTGGTACACCAGGCCTTTTAAATTTATGTCTAACCTCAGTGTTCCATTGTTCCTGTGTTAGACAATGCAAAACCTTGCTGGTGCAAATAAGAAATATTTTGGCTTTTATTGTCTCTAATGTTACTCTAACACTTCCTGTATGTCATTGCAAGCAATGTAGAAAGACACATTTAAATGTACTCACTTGCCATATTCTGCTCAATGTATTAAGAAGGCAGTTTCACAAATTTATGGTTTCATACGCTTATCAAATAAAAAGAGGTGGAGGAAATGGTTAGGGAAAAAGAAAAAGCTATTGCTTACAAAATATTAACATGCTGAGAAATACAGATGAGAGGTGATGGAAGTGGATATTTTCTCCAATGTGGACAATGCTCAATAAATGTAAATGAGGTTTGTGCTGTCAAAAGAGTATTTAATATGAAATAAAAATCTATAACCAAATACTACATATACTACATACAAATAATCTCAAATGCCTTCTGATTGCTTTCTGTGGAATAGCTCTGCAGCAATAGAGCATTACATCACAAAAACATTAAAATGGCACATGGACATGTAATATATTTATTATTCCCTATCATACTTCCAATAAAAGTAATAAGAATTGAGGTGTGCAGTGTTGTACATGAAGTTTGAAAGATTGGATGCAACAGATTGGTCTAAGGGATCTGGGAACTACATATTCCACTTTAACAAGGTAGAGATTTAACAAGAATTTAATGTTCCTTAGTACACAGTTTTCCCCAAATTGGTCTCCTGTGCTTAGTTACCATTTAAGCTTTTCTTGGACCATTGAACCATGGGGATGGATTTTTCCTGGTATTCACTTCAACAGGAACTGCTTATGTGAGACATAGTCTTTTCAGAGGCTACAACCACTAACAGAAAATTATGTTTACTTTATAGAAAATTACTCAATTTACTTATTAATATGAGTATAGGAAATAGTGCCTAGATTGTTAATCCAGAAATCATTAGCACTCACAGTGAAGTAAAGAAATTTGGAACAATACATCTTTTTTTATTATTCTGGATTTCTGAGTTTTTGAGGAAAACTGCTCATTTCCAAACTGACCAAGACCTTTTGTCTATTTAGGATTTTGTTATGGGTCTCTCAGTTTTACTCCGAGGGACAGTACAGGAGAAACTGAACTGGGCTTTCAACTTGTATGATATAAATAAGGATGGATATATAACTAAAGAGGTAAGATCTAGTTCTTATGTAATCACTGAAAGTAAGTGTTGTTAGCTAAGTCCTGCATTCGGAGAAGAATGGTTCAGTTGTCAAACTGAATGTGTTAACAAGTTACCAGGTATTATGAAGTTAGACACACTAAAAACGTAATTGTCTCATTTTAAAGGTATAGATGAACATTGAAAAGGGAAAATCTTTATAGAAATTGCAAAAGTTCAGAATTCTTCAGAAATTATGTTTCTGAGCATAATAGGTACAGAAATGGTTGGCTTCAACTTATGCCTACATATTTGCCCATACAGTTCCTAGGATAGATTGTAGGATATTTGGACAAAATAAATTAAGTATGTTGGCAATAATTGTTTCTTATTTTGTTAATCTACTTCTAATAATTTTTACTTGAAACAGGATTTATAAAGAAAGATTCCTACATCTTTTACTCTGCAAGGATTCAAACAATACTTAAGTGGGACTAAATGAGTGTTTCATCAAAATATATGGAGAGGGTTTTTTTAAGTGGGGTTTATGCAAATATAAAAATTACACTTATAATTTTACACTTTTATAAAGCACTTCAGGTTCATTATAAAAGAGTAATGTATAGAATAATTTCTTAGCATACTACAGATGACTTGTTTTTGAAATTATTAAAATTTTCACAAGCCACTCAAAATTCAAAGATTATGATATAAAAGGAGGACTCTGCATAAGTGCAGGTGTGTTCATGGCTGTTTTTATTTTCTTTAGGGAAAATAGGTTGTAAGAAGGTGATGTGCTTTGGCCATTCACTTGCCATTACAGAACTTCTTTTTTATTTTTATTCATAAGATATTGGGAGATTCTTCCCACATATTATAAATCATTTGAAATTGAAATCATACATCTATGAAAGCTGAAATGCTAGATTTTCTAATAATTAAATAGTTCCTTCTTGAATCAGTTCAGTCAAAAAAAAAAAACAACCTAGGTGAATTCCAAAATTTTATTCTAAAATGCAAATCCTAAAAACTTATGTTCTGAGTTAAAGCAGTGGACATTCTAGAAGTCAAAGAGCAGCACTGCTGTGTCCAGGAACTGGAAGGTCATCTGGAAAAGAGGCCATGGAAGGGGCAGTGCAGGAGCCCCTTGGCGTGATGGGTGCCCACACTGTAGGGAGGTCCTTGCACCCCCCACCCTGGGATGCTCATCTGAGGATTCACCAAATGGTGCAAGTTTTTCTGAGTTGGTGGGAAAAATGCACTTTACATTGCAGAAACATAATTTTTTCCTCTTCAGGAGATGCTTGACATCATGAAAGCAATATATGACATGATGGGGAAATGCACCTATCCTGTTCTCAAAGAAGATGCACCCAGACAACATGTGGAAACATTTTTCCAGGTAGGTCACATAACACAGAAGCTGAAAAGACTGCGCAGTGAGCAGATAAAGATTTTCATTGTTGTAACATATCCTTCCAATTCTGTAATCCTTTCTATTCTCTGTGGCTCCATTCCAAGTTTCCCAGACCTACTCATCACACCCTGTTTTTTCAACAAAAGCTCTTTAAGCATAGTCCACTTACTATGACTTTTGGACTGGTTGTTCCTAGGCTGTCATATAATTGAAATGAAAAATGAAAACGACTTGTTTCACACAGGAGTTCAGGAGGAGAAACATACTGCTGAGGGTTGACCCTGTCTGGATGCCAGGCACCCAACAAAGCCTCTCTCTCACTCCCTGCCTCAAATGAACAGGGGAGAGAAAATCTAACAAAGGGCTGAAGAGGTTATCATTCCTCATTGCTCAGCCTTGGCCAGCAGCAGGTCCTGGAGCTGGCTGGCTTTGGCTCTGCTGCACATGGGGGAAGTTTCTGGCAGCTTCTCACTTCTGTAGCTCTCCTGCTACCAAAACTTGGCCACACAAATCCAATTCCTGCACTTTTTTTTCTTTTTCTTTTTTTAATACAGAAAATGGACAAGAACAAAGATGGAGTAGTTACCATAGATGAATTCATTGAGAGCTGCCAGAAAGTAAGTATTCAGTGTTAAGTACTGAATGTGTATCTGTTGGCTATTTCTATCACAGCTCTTTACAGATTTCTGGAGTGTCAGTGAGGGTGATCTTTATACCAGAGACAGCATTTTCCCAAGGTAGAGTATCTATGTACACCATTACACAGAAACACTGGCCAGTGTAAATAAATCTGTGGCCTGAATCTGCAGAAGAGCTGCTGTACACAAGCTGTCATTGCTTATTAGACAGCTGTGCCAATATCCTTTCTTTCTTTAATAGTGTATTGTTTACACTTGGTGGAAAAAAGCTTCTTTACATTCAGCTAAATATTTATTTCTATCTTCTGCTCATGCTGGGGCACACAGTTCTGTCACAACTGGCATAAAATCATGGCAATAATAATATTGCCTGAAAATTTATCCTCCATAGCTGATTTTCTCAGTGAGTTATGATGTGCTTATAAGCAGTAAAGCCTTATAAAAAGAGAGTGCAAGGGGCTCGCAAAGTGTTGGATGGCAAGAGTTAATACCAGACAAGTTTTCTTAAGGCAAGGGTGTAAACTGATTATGATTATCAGTCACAAGTCTTTATGCTACCCAAGTGGCTGTCAATTTCTTGACAGCAAGAAAAAAATTCTTCCAGCAGCTCCTGGCCCCTAGAGCCAGGATGGAGAACTTCTGAAGCAGGAGTTACAGACTGTTTTCTCTCCTCTGCTCTTCAGAAACCAGCTTGTTCTCCGACCAGTAGATGATATGAAGAAAGATCAGTTGCATTTTCATAAATTTAAGGAAATCCTGTTAATTTTTCAGTTTAAAATTGCAAGAAAAAGAAACATGATAGAGTATAAGATAAGAATGACTAGCTTTTGGCAAGATAAGAGGTTCATAGAATTATAGAATATGCTCAGTTGGAAGGCACCCACCAGGACAATCGAGTCCAATAGATGAAATTCCTGGCTCTGCACAGGACACCCCAAGATCAAGGCTGTTGTGTATAGTAAAGCATCACATTAGACAGAGTGAATATGATAGGCCTGATTACATTATGTAAATTCATGTGGTCAATAAGCCTGATACTGTTTGTTACAGTGACAAATTTAAGAAGTCATAGTAATGGTCTACTGATACCTTGCCCAGCAGACTGATTAATACAAAGCTGACAGAGACCAGCAATATAACCCCTGCTTATTGATTCTTGTCTCTTATATTGAGAACAGAGTAATAAAGAGACAGATAATAACAAGACTATCAAGATAAATGCATTTAATGCATTTTTTCAGTTTTTAACTATTTGGAATAGGGAAATCTCTAGATGCTCAAAGATGCTCTAGAAGCAGACTATTTTTATATGCATCTGTAGCTATTCATTGGAGTTGCTTTTTCGAGTGCAGCTACCTGGTAAGTGATACTTTGTTTGATTTTAATCCACTGATTTTGGGGAACAAAAGACAGCCAAGAGCTCTGCTAACTGTGGCTGTTCTGTGTATCCTTAGCAACAGGCACTGGGCAGTGTCTCATCTGTCAGCAGTGCTCTGTTGCACTGACCGTGGTTCCAGCTTGTCAGTCTTGTTCAATACCAACAAAAGTCATTTCCTCTGCTAACCCTGTGTGATCATCAGAAACTGAGATGAGATTCATTTCCCAGCTGAGGTCTGTAGCATTCTGGAAGTTAAATGACACATTAATCTGCATATGACAGCAATCATGGTGATGGGCTGAATGATTCATTTACAAAGAAAATTAATACCTTTAGTAAGGAATTGCCTGCTCTCCTTACCCAGTGCAATTCAGTCTCTCAAGTGTGTTAGAAGATTTATTTACCTGTTCTAACTATTCAGAATACACGTGAGAGAGATGCTCTCTAAACTGGGACATGATGGACACGCAACGAATGCTACAGAATGCTACAATTGTCATCCTGCTACTTATCTCACCTTCCCTTGCTTTCAACTTCAATGATGGCTATGGTTTTTTTTTGACACAAAAAGTATCTTGCTACCTAAATTTTTGTCTCTCTGCCACTTAAGACTGTTCTTCTTTTAAGACTTCTGTGCTTCAAAATGTGTAATTCATGTTTATATCAAGATTTGGTTTTAGAAATGAGGTTTGGGGTTGGGATTCATAGAATCATAGAGCATACTGAATTGGAAGAGACCCATCAGAATAAAGTCCAATTTCTGGCCCTGTGTAGGATATCCCAAGAATCACACCATGTGCCTGAGAGCAGTGTCCAAACGCTTCTTGAACTCTGTCAGGCTTGGTGCTGTGACCACTGCCCTGGGGAGCCTGTTCCAGTGCCCAACCTCTGGGTGAAGAACCTTTTCCTAATATCCAACCTAAACTTCCCTCATACGACTTCAGGGGTTCCCTCAGGTGCCATCAGTGGCCACCACAGAGCAGAGATCAGTGTCTGCTGCTCCTCTTCCCCTCACGCGGAAGTTGTAACTGCAATGAGGACTCTCCTCAGTCTCCTCCAGGCCGAACAGACCAAGTGACCTCAGCTGCTCCTCACAGGTCTTCTCCTCCAGAGCCTTCACCATCCTCATTGGCTCCTTTGGATGTTCTCTAATAGCTTTATGTCTTTCTTATATCGGGGTACCCAAAACTGCAATTTTCAAGGCGAGGCTGCCCCAGCTCAGAGCAGAGCAGGACAATCCCCTCCCTTGCCCAGCTGGCCATGCTGTGCCTGATGCCCCCCCAGGACAGGGCTGGCCCTCCTGGCTGCCAGGGCACTGCTGACTCATGTTCAGCTTTCCATTGAGCAGGATGCCCAGGTCCCTTTCCACAGTGCAGATCTCCAGCTTCATGTTCCCCAGTCTATACACACAAGCAGGATTGTTCCATCCCAAGTGCAGATGCCAGGACTGGTCCTTGTTAAACTTCATATGGTTGGTGATTATGCTACCTTTTGCCCAACCTGGAAATGAAATTCAAGATAATTTTAGTAAGTAGGTGATATAAAAGGGGATCTTTATTTTAAGGCCTTCAGGAGCAGTTATGGAAAGATGTCCACAAAGCCCAATTTCCCCCCAGGGGTGAGTAAGTTTTTATAGGTTTTAGGAAATTAGCATAATTGGTAAAAAGTCACCAATTAGGAGGACAAGTGGTGATGCAATTCCCCCCCAGGTCAAGCCCATTCTCTGGAGCCCCCCTTCAGCACTGGCTGTACTTTGTCCATGAGAATGGGACCTGCTGAGTTGTTCTCAGTCTTGGCTCTCGAGGAGAACCAAAATAGGATAGGGGCCTTTTACTTCCTGGGGCTTGGAGCTCTGGAATTTGTTTTGTCTTTCTGCTTTAGGGAAAGGCCATGGAAAAGAACTTGGAAAATGAGTCACTAATACAAGGGCTACAGAGCTACAAAATATATGTGTGAAGAATACAGAGAACATAGAAAAAAGGCAAAATCTAAACAGTGTCATTCACCATCTCTGTTTGGTCCAGGTCTCTCTGCAGGGCCTCCCTGACCTTGAGTGAATTGAAAGTTCTTCCTAGTTTAGTGATGTCCATAAATTTACTTAGTATTCCTTTGAGTCCTTCATCTAGGTCATTAATGAAGAGAATTGGTTGAGGATAAGCCCTGCAGAACCCCACTAGTGACTGGTTTCAATCAAAGTCCTTCAAGAAACTCAGTTCAGGAGTTCATGTGGCTTCACTCTTTTCAGGATTACATATTTTACAAAGGAACGTGACTGCTGCTTTTAAAACAGACCTGCAGGAAAACCTTTTGTTAACATTCTGATAGGTATGAGATCTAAAAAGGTAATGTCTGAATCTTTAAATAGACCTGAAGTGTGTTCTGCCAGGGAAAGGCTGCAGGAGCCTCTTCTTTGAAGGTTATCTCAGGCAAGATTTGCCAGTCTCTGAAAACTGGCGTTCCTCTACTTTGAGTTAGAAGACAACTTAGTGAGTTGCAGAAGTATATCCCTTTTATTCCTGTTTTGCAATAACTAAAGGAAATGTAGCATGCTTACTTTACAAGCAAGAAGAAACACAGCAAAACATCTTTGAACAGAGGTTCTACTTCAGGTTCCTGGGCTATGTTCCTGAGATTTTTTTTTTTTTGTAGCATCAAGAGACTCTAGTGTGTTCTTAAACACTAATTTTGCATATATGTGCCTTTCTTAAAATTTGTGCTGTTGTGCTGAGCACTTGTTTGGCACAACTATCAGTGCAGTGGCACTGTACAGCCTGAGGCACACAGGAGGTTCAAGGCTCTTAATTCACAGTCCCATTGCAAAGAATGGCCAGTCCATTCAAAAAGTGTTGAAACAGTTATGTAGGGAATTATAAAGCATTCAGGCTTTGAGTGCTGTCTTCTCTGGATACTGGGTAGAAGGATTTGAGTAGAATGGTGCTTCCCCTCATCCTCCCTCCATCTTAGACAGGGAATGTGTATGACCTCATTTCCCTGCCCTCCCTACCCCAAACATGCATTTGAATGTCAGTCTGCCATCCAGACTCCAGCAGCCTCTCTGCTCCCACAGGAGAAATGGACTATGCTGCCCTAGATATGCCAGACTGAGTCCCAGAAAGTGGTGGCTGTTTGTCTGGCTTCATATAAATTACCAAAGAGCAAATCTAGGTCTTGAGAAACAGGAGTGGGGGTACCTCAAGAACTAGGCACTTCTCAGTTCCTTACCTGTCTCCTTTCACTGGTTGGTGCTGGTGGGAAATGGTCTGACTTGGGCATTGCCTCGTATCCACAGCAGTACCACAAAGAACAGTCAAGGGACTAAGGCATGCACAGTGCACGGGTGACTGTCAGGGCCAGTGACATGGTCCTTCTGATAACGACAAAAAGGCTTCAGGCACAGGTGTTTTCTGCAGAAGTAACCCTTTCCATACACAGTGTTGATGGTTTGGGCTATCCTGAAAACAGCAAAGAAACTATTTCAAACCTATGAAAAACTGGTATAAAGGTAGGTCAGATCGGCCAAAGTTCATTCATCCAGGTTTGTGCTTCATATGGACAATGCTTCATAGGCATTAACACCTCCCTTTGTCTTGAATTAGGAGCTGTTTAACAAGTCTAATATGAAAATTTGTGTAGAAATGTACTGAAAAAAGAGGCAAATGAAAAAGATACACTTGCCAAAGAGTTCCAATGCAAGCATCTGGGGTTTTTCTGTTTTTTCGGTATTTTTTTTTAAAGATGGCAAAAAAAGCTACTAAAACTTATCATGTTCTAAATATTATGACAAGCCTGTATTTTCTTGTGAAGACTCTTCTAATTTGACTGACTAAGGGAGTGGCATTGGAAGACTTCTGTAAACAAACAGCCAGACTCCGAAATATGGAGCTGATTTTAGAAAACTACCAGTTTCATTCATGATTATACATATGTAGTAAAATTGGTAGAAGTGTCAAAACAATTTGCAGATTCAGAGCATGTTTGCTTGCACATTTACTGAGCTTAGTTGCTAATGTATATACAAAACATTTGTACTAATTATATGACAAGTGACTTAAGTTAAACTGTTAACCTTACATCAGTGACATTCACTAGTTTATTGATGTATCAAAGCAATGCAATGAGGAAAAGAATAATTTATTTTAACTTTCAGTAATTTAATATAGTAGCTTTGCTATACAAAATTTTCAAGCATTAGCCTATATAGTGTATTTTTGAAATGACATATCATTGCTTCTGTAAGTTATTTTATTTTACAAAATAGCACACAGTTCATTCCTTACAGCAGCACTACTTCAGATGACATACAGAATCAAAGATAAAAAACCCCACTGTGCATGTTTTATAACATAAATTAAGCTAATTATTCAGATTTGTCATTTTCTACAAAGCAAATCACCCACTAGACTGAACAGTGACTAATTTAAGTGGGAATTGATACTGAACACGTCTTACTGGAAAATTAATGTACAGAAATCTCACATACTTATCAGTAGTGGAGAATACTATTGAGATAACCTTTCTAAGAAGTGGGGTTTTGATGCACATTTTTCATGAAACATCCAAAAATAATCTATAATTCAGTCTTTTTATTCCTTAAAATTAAAGATGGCTATATCATCTCTGAAGAAATTACTAAAGAGAGGGATCATTACAGTGAGACCAGCAAATGCTAAATGAGCATGTAATAAACTCTTATATTGTGTGTATATATATTGTTTTGTGCTAGCAAGTGTTGATCCAGAAATGCCACCAAATATGGGCAACTGCAAGTAACTCTTTCTTCTATACACTGAAAGGTTAAGCTTACAAAGGAAAATATTTTTTGCTAATTGCTGTGCTGAAAGTTATCTACTGATAAAATCTGGAGCACAGAGTGATGCACTGGTATGATATAGAACTGGAAAGATTAATATTTTGTTTAAAAATTGCCTAATGCAAGATAATCAGAAAGCAGGAGTAGCATTTAGAGGCAGTCACCATCCTTCAGTGTGAACACACAAAAAATCTGAATTGGGGAGCTGAAGAGTGCTGTGGTGATACTTGTCAAACTGACTGATTTTGGCTCAGCAGTGGTGCACACTTCAGTCTGTTTTCCTTAGTCATCTCTAACTATGAAGCAGAAGCCTTAGGATTACAAGAAGAATCCTGTGTACTTTGCACAGGACTAACAATTACATGTACAGATTCACACTTGATACAACTATTCCATCAGTATTTATTGTCTAGGTGTATTCTGTTATCCTGGATATAAATGGATAACCTCAGAAATGTTACAGATCTAATTTTCTTAATATGCTATTGTATTCTTGACAGAGTAGTTTTAGTTTCATTAATACACAGAAAAACTTATTTAAGCATGGACCCATTAACAGCCTTTTTCTGCTAATCATTTCTCCAAACAAGCTGAAAAGAATGTTGCAATTAACTAAAATGTTCTACTACATTTCAGTATAGATATCCACCTACTACATTTGTGATGGTGTGTGATTTTTGGTTATGTGTTGTCTTTTTTTACAGGATGAGAATATAATGCGATCCATGCAGCTCTTTGAAAATGTGATTTAATGAAGACATTAGGTCTACAACTAATGGACAAATATGAACTATTCTGCAACATTATCTAAAAAAATGGATTTCCCACTTTATCATAAATAAAGTTACTCAGCTTTACACTGAGAAATGTATTATGCAAGTAAATTTTTTATTATAAACCCTTCCCAACAAAAAACCCTTTCTAAATTATACAATCTAGCACTTCCACAGTGGCTATTTAGTTAATAGGACTCTATTGAAAAATCAGGTTCTTACTACAAAATCAAACAAAATACAACTGACATTATGCACCTTTATTATCATTCCAACCCCTAGATAAAATAGATACAATCGCACAGAGATTAGTTTTGCTAGTTTTGCTACTCATTTGTACTGGACTAAGCTCCAGGTGTTAAAATGTACTTCTTAAATCTCTAGCTTCTAATTTATACAGAGGCATTACAATTTATTTTCTTCTCATATTTCTATAGTGTAGTCCTTATTTTTGAATAATATTTTGAGTTAAAATGCTATAATAAATGTGCAATGCACATCTTGCTATAATTGCATCCCAACTTTGACTTGTTTTTCTCTTCAGAAAAAAAACCCCAAAACCCAAACACAACTAAACAGGTAACTTGAGAGCAAGAACTGTTATAAAACAAAACAAACAAACAAACAAACAAGCAAGTTGCTTATGGGTATTCTTATTCCCTAAAAACTATGAATAAGCTTCTCTCAGTCTCACCTAATAAGTCTGCACTTAATTTATCATGACATGAGTATCAGAAATCCTACATAGTGTATTTTTAATTCTTCTTGGATGTGTATGAGAAGTTCTTTGCTTAAAATTAAGGATCTTCTGACTTCCAATTTTTCATGAAGAAACCTTAACTGGATCCTAACACTGCTCTCCTAAGTATGTGTCTTTCTGCCTTTAACGAAGAAAAAGGCATGAAATTTTGAAAACTGCCATCTCACTTTAGTGCTGAGAATGAACATCACTACATAGTAACCTCCACTAATAATGACTGCTAGAGGCTAACATCTATTTCATCTTTTTGTAATACCTTTAACTATGAGACAGAACCAGGAAAACAATTAAAACTTCAGCTATATATCATCTATATGTGATAAACGCTTTACATTTTTTAAGATCATTTCTTCATTAAGATTGGAGCTACCTAATTCTGAACCTAGAAAGAGTCTTCTAAGAAAGTATGCATATAAAATATAACATTTCCCCTCCATCCATGTAATTTTTAAAATATATTGTCCACAGAGTCTTCGCCAATACTTCAAAATAGGTGAAATGCTATCAAAGATAGGCCAACCTTCATTGTGACATTGCTGCAGAAAGTCTGAAAGGGGATTAATGAAGTAGAAAGAAAGTTACAAGAATTATTTTGTAAAAATAAATCAGGTATCTATTCTGGTGTAGAGATGGGATGTTAGAGGCATGTTGAAGGCTGCTCTGCTATCACCAGTGTAGGATAAGAGTAGTACAATACATGTACACCTGAAATCTGCTGTAGCGTGTTTGTGTAAACTAAATGTGCACATTTTGTAAAAAAAAAATTAAAAAATAAAGTAAACATTAAGAAAAAAAGGACCATGATCAATTTTTTGAGTTGTTAAATACCTGCTGGCAAAAATGCTTATTGAAGAAATACTTTTCTTTTTTAAAACATAAATACGTTTATCTTGACTTAGCACAATTCTGATCTTGGCAGAGATCGGTCCTGAAGTGAATTTTAGTCAGGTTGTGGTAATTTAAAAAAAACTTCTGAAATGCTTTCACATGACAGACTTTTATTAATACTCTATGCATTGGCATCTTCTTATGAAAAAAACATCCTTTCCAACAACTTTAAATGTCAGAATTGAATATTCCTCAGGGGAAAACCTTGGTCAAAGTTTGTTACTTTTGTTAACTCTCCCTGACATTGTACACAAATACAACATGTCCCTGAACAGCATTTATTACAAGAACCAATTAGGAATTATTTTGCATTCAAATTCAAATACATTAATGGACAAATGCTGTACCCTCCAAAGCTTGACAGCCAGGTAAGCTGTCTTGTACAATCTTCTTTTTGTCTTTAACTTACATTTTTCATAGCTTCCATGTTCAGAAGTTTATTAACTTGTCTGGACCTGAATCCACAAGCAAATCCCAAGCATATCTGTAACGTTACTGAGCTCAATACAAAGGGAGCACAGTGTAAGTATTTCAAAGTTGCCTCCTCCACCCAGCTCCCATTCAGTAGGCTCAAAGTTAACAGGAATTAATTAGCTGAGCAAAACCTCAGCTGTGGCTCTGTGGAGCAACCTGATGCCTCTACACTGTATTCTCCAGAGCCTCTCCAGGCTCTCAAAACAACATGCTGAGAATGCACTGAGCAAGTTCAGCTTGGGACCACATGCTGCCTGTTTACTGGGTTCAGCTTCACACCTTTAAAAGCTGACTCTGAAGAAGTCTGAGAGGGCTCACAGTTCTATGTCTAACCTAGTCCCCATAAACCTTAATGTGCCCATCTGTGCTGTGTCACAAAAGAAGTTATGTATTTCAAAAGAAGCTATACATACGTGATTTAGCACCAAGTTAGATTTTATTTAAGTAATTACAACAAAATTATTTTGCATCACACAAATATACAAAACATATAAAGCACTACAGATATAATACATGAAATTGTAATTAAAAACTAAATAAGAATCAATATTTATTCTGCTCTTGAAATAGCACATTAATCAGTGTCATTGTAAGCCAAATGTATATACAAATATACAAAAAAAAGTCTTCCATAATTACATATTCACAAACTGATAAGACTCCTGCTCTCCATCATACTGAGGAATAACTATTATTTTAAGAGAATATATAATACCCCAAATAAGTGTCAGTGATATTTACACACAGATTCTTTCCAAACTTCACCTTACAGTATAAATCACTACAGTTTCCTTGTTCAAGAGTAGATCGAACAATAGGTTGGAATTTTAGATTTGATGATCGCCACAGTTGCCTGTTGAAGAAAACAAAACAAATTTAAACAAAATAAGGGGCACTAGCACTACATATGACAGTACTCATATAGCCTCTATAAATTGCATAGTTCACAACTTTTACTTAGTTATCTTTGCTATTATCAAACAGTAGAAAGCTAAAAGCTAAAAAGTTAATATTTGCTGAGAAATTTACTGTGAAAAGGGCTGAAAATAATGAACTGAGAAAATGCACCATTGTGATAACTAATGCTGGGGAGTAAACATCCAAAATAAGGGACATGAAAACTCACACCTAAAAGGGGGCACAAATATATACAAGAAATAATAAGGATTTTTATGTAGAGGAATGATGTTCTGCAGGGGCTTTCCAACAAAAGTAAGAATCATATGCTTTATAACTAATTTAGAAAATAAATTTGATAAATTAATTGCTTGGATTATATAATATTGCTTGTAACCACAACTTAGTAGTTTGTTTCCAGGTTTTTTTGCTTTATCTTATTACAGTCTTTTTAAAAGATATACAGAAAGACCTACTCACCAACAGGTAAGACTATAAGAAATCAGGGGACTGATAGAAGAATTAGAGGTTAATGACTCACTGGATTAATTATATTATCTGGACCTAAATTTTCAGAACATTAAAATGAGCCGTAATTTTCCTTTTCTAGTCTCACTTCATACAAATAAAGAACTCTCATCTTCCTTCATTTTTCGTGAGCTTTTTCAAGTCTGTAAGCAAACACTGCTACTGCTCTTAAATGAACATGTGTACACACAAAAATGAAGAGGCAACTACTGATTATTTGGGCACCTACTGGCTAAGGCACACAAGCTCAGTACCGCTGGGCCTGCCTGTATGGTCCCTGCTCCTCAGGTAATTCCTATTCTTTACGAATAACCATTTAATATAACACATACAACTGTTCATAGGGTCAAGAAAGCAAATATTTTCTCTTCTAGATGAACATCTAAGTCAGTACTCCTCATTTTTTCTCCTTTTCTCCTTTGTGCACAATGTACAGCACAAAATTTGTCAAAAAAATGTTCAACAGAAGAAACCTCTACTGACATCTATTACTTAAAGCATCTTTTTGATTTATAGCCATTGCAGATCCAAACTCTGGGTTAACCAGGGTGGGCTGGAATGTGAGTGTCACATTCCCTCAGGAAATAGCATAAACAATAAACTATTAGTGGGAACAGGCAGGCATCATCAATACCAGCAAAAAGTAACTTTGTGCAGGAGTAAATCTTGTTGAGAAACATATTTAGTCCCAGAAAATGGAACAGCAAGCATGTATCCCAGCCATACTGAAGCAAGAACATGGCAACAAAACCAGAGATGAAAGCTGTTCTGACAAAATTGTATTAAAAAGTGTAGATTACTAAATAAACATCCAATCAACTCACCTTTCCACCACAGTGCTCCAACTTTTGTAAAGCAGTAGTAACTTCTTCTCTATATTTCTTGTCCATTAATCTCTTTAAAAGCTATTGGAAAAGTAAAACAAAGGTTTATTGCCCAATATAGTAAAATATATGCAAAGAGGCAATAATAACCTATTTTGTTACTTTATTCCATCTTACCTTTGCAAAGTAAAGCCACAAAGAAACATTATTTTATAACTTGTAACTGATGTCAAAGTATGGAACTCAATAAAAGCAAATGGAATAAAAAAGTTAACTAAAGAGAAACTTAAATTCAAAGAAAACTGATCTGTTAACCCACAAAAATATTTCTTTTTCTTTTACCAAACAAATTTGAAAGAAATATCCACCTTAAAAAAAGTCATTCTTAAAGAATTGTCCACAAGAAAAGTTAACTTCTATTATCATGTGCATTGAAAGAGATTTATTGTAGCAGAAATACTTCAAAAAAAACTTGCTGTAATTTCTCTTCTGTAGTGATTGTCAAAAAAAGTCTTTCTATTTTGCTGTAAAAGTGCACTTTGCAAGCAGGTTAAAAGAAACCATGAAAAGGCTGTCTGACAGAGGAAGGATGTCCCCAGAATAAGTTGGTATAAAAATACTTCTCATAATCCAACTCAAAGCTTATTTAATGACAACTTCCTTGTGCAGAATTCCCATCTGAAAGGAATGGGAATATTTGCTTCTGTTAATGTATTAAAACGTTTATGGTTTTGCTAAGATATTCAGACTTAAAATTAAAAACTCATTTTGCAACAAATTTTCCTCTGAAACAAAGCATCTGCATGTTTTCATAAATTGTAGAGAGAAGACTTCCATTATTCTCCAGTTTACATTAACAGGAGATTTTGGACCTTGCCAGAACTTTGTAAGTCACCACATTCTAAAAGAACAAAGGACTCACACTGGGGACTATATGAAATAATGTTTTTCATGGAACTGCTGAGTCCTCCACTGTATCTGTGCAGATAATATAGTAACATCTCAAACAAGAATGTCATGAAAATACAAATGATTTTTTATTACAGCATTAAAAACTTACATTTGTGAGTAGAAGCTTAAGATGATCATTAAGAGATGGGCCAACAACAGCACTCAATTGCACTAAAGCATCCAATCCCCTTCCAAATACTTCATCATCTGCATGCGCCTTCAGAAGGGGAAGAAAGAAAGAAAATCCTGTAAGATTCAGACAAAGTAAGTTTTTCTAAACTGCAATCTCTGCATTATGATTGTATGGAGTAGTTTTAAACACTAAAACTACTGTGCAATTGCTAATTGCTATAATGATACAAGTTTAGAAAGAGAAGTACAATATGACTGAATATTAGTCTCTAGAGGCCAAATTTAAAGGCAAGGCACATTTTTAAAGTGGAAAACAAAAGCATCCCTGAAATTTCCACAAAACTCTTCTATTTCTTCTGAGACAAGAAAACTATTGTTGAAATAAAAAATGTGGCATCCAGAAAAACTTGCTACACTGATAATTTCAGTATTCCACAGCACATTAGAAAAAACCAGTCAAATGCTGATATGTTGAAATTGAGAGACAACATTTTAGTTAAAAATGTAATGAATTCTGGGTAATTTCTGTGTAATTCATAACAATAACTTTCTTTGCTGGAGAAACAGAGGAGCCAATGACTTTCTGCCTCAATTAATTTAGTCCCCTGCCAACTACACCTGCCAGCAGTTATCAGGCTCTTATCTACTTCTACAGTTCTTTGTCATCTTTATTTGTCCCATGGGAAGGTTCTTCTGTACCTGACTTCTCTGGTGGTTTAATTATGCTGCTTTTCCTTTAGCAGAGAAATAGACTCATAACAACTTATTTTGATTTCATACTAAATTATAAGTTTATTGAAACAACTATTTTTCCTCTCCAGCATCTGGGCCCTGAAAATTTTCTTTTTAACTAGAAATCATGGACTACTTGTCTAGTAGAAGATTTAACAAGACATAATACCAAAACAGTGCAACAATAAAAATTATCAGAAGAGTAATATTAATTGGAGGAAGAGACAAGAATTATTTGTCTAATTTTGCCTTTAAGCTAAACCAAAGATAACACACAATCCCATACTTCTGTTACATCTCTGATTTGAGATCAAAATTAATTTTCAAACTTCAAGCCATCTCTGTTAAATCAGAACTGAAACACAGCTAGATTAAGGGACAGCTACTTACTGAACCAGAAAAGGGCTCTCAAAGACATGAAAAAGATCCAAAAGAGGTAACCTTCAAAGCCAAGATCTCACTTTATTTTCTGATGGTGTAGAAGAGTTAAAAACATTTTTTAAAATTAAGAATATGACCTTGAACACTATAAATGTATTATTCCTTTTTCCTCACTGACATATTCTGGAGATGGTGCTGTGCAGGGCTGGGAGTTGGATGCAATGATCCTTGTGGGTCTCTTATTTATGATTCTGTTTTACCTTTGTAGCATGTTTTGAATTGTTATATGTAATAGACGAGCATTTATTCCTGCATATCCATTTTACTTCATGTCATTTTTATTTTTTGCGTGTTATGGCGTGGACATATAAAAATGTCCACAAATATATGTATTTATTTTTGCTTATATTAAAACCTTTAAGAGAAGAGTTTCATAAAACTTTCCCATAGATACTGTCATATAGTTATACAAGAATTTGCCCATCTTAATTTATATTTACAGACATATTTAGCTAATAAACCAAGGCAGGGTTAACAACAGGAAGAGAAATCATTCCTACCCCCAAGCCAAAAGCCCAAGTGATAGATTTATTACATTAATATTACTCATGTAGTTCCCACCAGCAGCAGAAAACAAAAAAAGTCAAACCCATTAAAATCTCTGCATGAAGACTAGGACATACCAATGCAGCCTTTAAGACTGGAACTAGACGAGGCAGCAAGGGAATAACTTTTTCAGCAGCACCTTCAACCAGAAGTAATTGTTTAAAACCCTCCTTGGAAACAAAAGTATAGGGATGTTTTGTCTCTCTTAGTCCCTGTTGCAAATGTAAAACATGGTTTTCTTAATACTGAGCCTTCTTTTAAACAAAAACACATTTTAAAAGTTCCACACAGCAGCAAGACCATGTTTAGATTTTGTCAGATCAGTTCAAAACATAAAGTACACTAACTCCACCATGTGGAGCCACTGGGTACAGCTTTGCTCACAGAACATTCTAATTCATTTTTCCTTTACAATATTGAATATTAAAATTCACATTATGAATACTGCCAACTCAATCAATATTTGTACCTCACTACCTTTAATCTAAAAACCCAAGGTATTTTTCCAATGAGACCATGAACTAGAACAGTCTATATTTGTATAGGGGTTTTGTACCCTGAAAGGAAAAAAGAACAGAAGGTGAACTATGGAAGGAAAGACACCCCACACCACATACCTCTCTGTTCAACACTAAAAACTTGTAGATAGCACAAAGATGCACATCTAGTGAAGGTCTGACTGGCAAAACTCAAAGATTTAAAGCCATGTGTCTGAAGCTTTTTTTCTTAACATAAAAGAAGTTTTATGTTACCTTAGGAATTGACAGTTTTGTTTAGTATTTAAAAAAAGGAAAAAAAAGAAGAAACAAAGGGAAAAAGAAACAAAGAAAATAAAAATGAAAAAACAGGGAAAAAAAGGAGAAAAGAAAAAATAATGCAAGCCACCTCAGTATATGCACTTTATTCTACCTGCAGCATTGGATTCAGCATTTATTTAGACACCTGGAACATATTTGGTGATAAATGTCACAGATGGTTCTGAGAAAACAGAAGCCTCAACATAGTGTATAGTACTTCTCTTCCACTTATTTACAGGATCCTATTTCCACTATACTAATTCAACATAGTGTATAAGCCTCAACATAGTGTATAGTACTTCTCTTCCACTTATTTACAGGATCCTATTTCCACTATACTAATTCAATCTATTGAGGAGAGCGTTCTTACTTCATAAGGTAGGCGTTATATACAAAAATAAGCAAAACAATTTAGTTTACAAAAGCATCTGTAAAAACACAAATTTCATTCAACAGTTGGGCATCTGAGATGTGGTCTTGCATTTGATCAGTATCTTGAAAATTAAACAGCTCTACCTAGCTCTCCCAGAAAGCTCTAACTAAAGAACTACAAATAGCAATGATCTTGACCATTTTCATTCATACAATATCCTCACAAGTGGGGTTTTTTTATATTTCTCTAGAAGCTGAGCCTAACTAGCTAACTTAGATTGTTAAAAAATGACATTTGCAAATAGGAAATGGTTGTGTGCCTAATGTTGCAAGAAATTGGGTTTACCTCTGCCAATGTTAAAAGAAGAGGATCAAAGGGAACAGTTTCAGGAGGGCATTCCCACTGCAGTTTGTGCTTTACTGATCCATGCACTAACCTATATAAAGAATAAAGTTTTAACAAAATAACATATATTATATATAATTTCTTGCAAACACTATTTGCTATAAATGTATCACCAATTAGTTTATTGTATTCCTACATTACATACACAATCTCAATACATAATGCTCTCCTTAGTGAAATTATCGGATCACAGAATCAACTAAGTTGGCAAAGATCCCTGGGATCATGGATTCCAACCTGTGTGTATGTATAATGGTGAACAGCGCAATTATACTAAATTCCCAAAATATGTCAGTTTTCAAAATTCTGCTCCTAATCACATAGGAATCAGAAAACAGAAGTTATAAAAATTATAGATGTCTCTCATGCCAACACAGAAGATACTCCTTTTCCAAAGTTACTTATTTTGATAAGTATACCAAGAAACATTTTCCTCAAATAGCAATGAGTATAGAAAAGCAGTTGAAATTGAAGGAAAATCATATTGGAATTTACTATTTACTCCTAAGATACTAATAAATGTATTAATACTATGTATTAATTATTATTTTATACTATTATATACATATACATCTTATTAATGATGGCTTATATTTTTGTAAATTCTGCATCCATGTGACAAAATACCAGAATGTTGATTGTCTAGGCAAATATATAACTAAGTAACTTAAAATACCCTAAACTTGCTTGTGAGTAGTTTTGTTCATATTTCATATGCCTAAAAACTACAGAATAGGAAATTCAATAACATGTTGTTGTACCACGAAGGCTGTGCAAGGTCTACTTATTGAAATGGCACTAATTTTATTATCTTTGTTAGTAGGGATAAGTAAATTCAATTACCTGAAAATGTAGTTTGTGAAAGACACTTAGGAAACCAAATGTGCACATACTAAACTATTCTTTAAAAATGTGGCTTTGATATTAACACAGCATAAAAAAGAACCAAAAGAAGACAATTTCAAAGGCACGGGAAGTTGCTTTCTGCCCCGAAAAGAGTTAAGTATTGGAAATTTTTCCAGAATTGAATGGAACTAAACAACCTAACTAAAAGATGAAACATGAAGAGGTGTATTTCATAATATATTTAGTAAAAATAAAAAACAAACCCAACATACCTGCAGGGAATACCACCTCTAGCATAGGTAGCAGCAAATGCAGATGATGGTTGAGAATAAGCACGAAACTGTAAGGACAAAAAAAAAAGCATTATTTATTTAAAACAGTAATGTTTTATAGCTATTATGAATATGTTAAAACAGAAGTTTACCAAAACATGAACTTAATCATATGTTTCCAAAACAAATCAAAAAAAAAAGAACTGCAGCTATGAAGTGGAAAACATGTAAGTGATACACTCATCTGAAAGCTGCTTCTAAGACTCATCAGTCTGGGGAGTTGTTAAAATGAATAAAAATGTACAATCAGTGGTCTCCTGATGGAATCACTTTATTTTTCTATTTTTTCTCTTGCAAATGGTAATATTGAAGTCTTACAAGTTCTTTCCTAAGCAGAGCAAGGAGCTCTCACTTCCCTGAAGCTCTTGTTGTTATATTGGTAACATGCAGAAGTCAGTTTTACTGCAATTCCATCTTGATCTGAGTACAGACAAAGGTATACAATGGCAAGATGTGGGAGAAACCCCAAATATTGGGTAAGATGGTGGGAGGGCACTGCAAATGCACAGGGAGGTTCACGCTGGGTGAGAATCTAGGAAAGACACACTGGAGAAGGAAACTAGGACTTTCAAGCAAGGAAAAGCTGCACAAATTTGGTTTTTATAATATACATGCTTCTTATGCCTATGAACTATTATATTATTTATTAGCATGATCATTTAATTCTGCTTTCCAGATAATACAAAAGATATTATGAAAGCATTCAGAAGGAAATACCATGAAATCTCAATTGTTATCTTCTGAGTGTTTAAACCTACATTAAGATTAGCAGAATTGTGTTCATGGCTTAATTTTGGTCATTGTGCTACTTGCAAAGAGATTTCAAGTAAAAAAGATGCCCACATTAAAGTACTCAGCCTCTGCTTATCAGTAAAGTACCTCTGCATTTCATTCACTTTCCAAAAAGCCTGTGACAGTACTAATTGCCAAATTATATGGCCCAGTGGTGAACTATAATTCATGCATTCAATGTTAGATCTCCAGACACAGGACTTCCAGGAAATAAAAACTCCTTTCATTACTACTCTCCCAAGAACACAAATTTTTCCTGAAGGATTACACAGTCACAGTAACTGTGAGTTTCAAATAATGCTCACCAGCAATTAATTTGCCAGGTTTTATGAGGCCTTGAGTACCTTCAATATGACACCTGATTCTTGGTTTCATTGCATAACGGAAATAGGCTTCTCTAAAGCAACAGGTGCCAAAGCTTAGAAGTACGAAAAAACCAACCCTTTTTAATGCTTAGCTCTAAATCTTTTTTTAGGGCAATAGTAAATAAAAAGATAACAGTTACCATTCAAGCCACAACTGTACCAAAATACATTTTTATAGTAATGTAGTAAACAATGTTATACCTTCAGGCATTTGAGCTTAGAAGATAAGGTATGTATGATTAATAACTAAAGTTTAATTTCAGTTTAAAAAATAGGAAGCATGTCCTGCAAGCAATTTCATAAAGTAAGGAGCACTCCTCAAACCACAGATGGATTTTAACCAAACAAAACCACCACCACGTACACATACTGGATCAATAGTTTTAGGATTCAGCTTTGCACTAGGCTTTGGCTGTGATTCTGGAGAACATGTCTTGCTTTTCTGGGCTGAAGACTTTGTTTTTATTTGGATGCCTGATGACATTCTTAGAACATTTCTTCCTACAAAAAAAAAAAAATTAAAAACATAAAATAATTTTCATTCCTATATGGTGGAATATAGGAAGGGTTAGAATCCCCAGCCCCAAAAATTGACATGAACAACCAACCAAGTAAATCTGAATAAGTGCACTAGGAAACAGATGCTCATCCTTATATATTGGACACAGTGCATGGGACAATTGCAGTATTCCTGTCACTCCATATTTCAAATGCACACATTTCCTAACCTGCTCCTCTTTACTTGTGTTCTTTGAGACCTGAAGCAAAAGTGAATCAGATGCAGTCTGCTTTCAGGGTAGCCTACAAAAATTTGAGCAGCAGTACAGGCCTCAGCAGAAGAGCCCAGAGTCAAACAGGGTAGGGTACAGTTACATCAGAAGAAAGCAACAATTTGAGGAAGGTCCAGGATGAAGGAATGAAGCAAGTACATTCAAGACACAAAACCCAAACCACAATCAATAAGAGATGAGAACAGAAATGTAAGGCAGCAAAAAAAAAAAAAAAAATAAAAGAACACAGAAAATGAATTCCAATTCCACTAAGAAGAATGAAAGTACTTTTTTAAAAACACGGCAAAAATAACTTTGACTACATCATTTAATATTAAATACACTTATCTTCTGTAAGTCAATGCACCAGCTACACATCAATACAAATGTATGTAATTGGGTTGAAGTGTCCCTAATAAAAAAATAGTTCTCTACTTATTTAACATACCAAGTCTGATATTATGATGAATAATATAAATAATTCCTGTGAGATTACAAGATTTCAAATATTAATAAAATTAATAATACTGAAAACCCAGGTTTTAAATAATATAATGTTCAGTAATTTTTGCTGTGGTGTATTCTGCACATTTCCTATTGTGAAAAAGCAATTGCACCATATAGAGATGAAAAAAAAAGGAAACAAACATTGCCTCAGGGATGAGCAGTGTGCTTGCTGCTGTCCAGCCGTCACCCTTGGTGACACCTATTTTGTTAAAAATATTATCAAGTGCCAAATACTGAGACCAGGATGAATCAGAGACAGAATTGCCATGCTACTCTCTCACCCTCAGCTCTATCAGCCACCAGCCCTAATCTCTGCCAGATTCTTGCATCTGCACTCCTTGTTTAGCTTGGCTATTCTAATTCTCCCCTCTGAGCAGGATTGCCAGCCAGGTACCTTTGTCATTATCTGCATTATGAAATATTTAGAATTGCTTCTGTTTCTGGTAAGTGATAAGGTCCCAGCACATCTGTAGATATGCTGTCTTTATAACTTGTGGAAAGAATTCAATGAAGAGCCCAGGTTTTACTGAATGATATGAAACAACATATTATAATGATTAACAAATCAGCTAAAATACAAGCAAAACTAAAATTGAAAGTTTAAATCAATACTTCTTTACTCATGATTTAATCAGAACTAGTGATTCAAATCAGTTCACCTACTGTACATTTTGTTTTCTCTTTCCTGTCATTTCCAGAATGTGGCCTGTCTCCACTGAAAGTCTTTTTAAAAGAAATAATACACCACAATTAGTCAATTAAATGTCTTCAGAACTCATAGAAACTTGCATGACACTTTTGGGAACTATTCTGTTTGTAAAATGGAAGTCAAATGGAAAACGTTAATATAGAAATAAATCTATTGATTTTGTATGTCCATTTATTATCATGAAATTCTAATCACATTAGTGTAAGAGACAGATTTTTAACTGTCATAAAATTAAAAATCAAAATCGCTTCATACTATAAAAGCACCAGACAAGTTCTTGACAGTAGCAGCATGTAGCACAAAATAGTGTTATCTGTATCAGACTTTGAAATGTACAAATAATACAGTCAGCTTTCTAATACCTATATAAATATTTTTCTCAGACAAGTATTTAGAAGTAATTGAGATGTTTTTAATTTTTTCTGTTTTCCAAGTAATGAAGATACATGCTAAGGTACATTAGCTAGCCCTGACCAGAAAAAGTACTTTTCACAAGGAGGTCTCACTCTTCAGAGATGAAAGCTCTCGTGCAGTGAGGAGCTGCAAGGGTTTTGTAGAGAGATCAGACAGGTGAAGCACAGCCATGAATCAAACGAGAGTTTGGTACAGAAGTGACCCATCTACTGGCAGATGACAGACTTCAGATCAAGGAGAGACACTTTAAATAGAAATGGGAGAAGCACTTTTAAGAGACATCTTTCAAAGGAGGAAAAGCGCAGCCTGGAGTTCGGGATCTAGAAGTCACTTAAGGCAGGCAGGATGGAGGTCAGCAGGATCTGAAAGGCGAGGTTGCTCCCTTACCCTGCCGAGTGCCGACTCTCCCGGAGTGCAGAGGCAGAAACACATGAGGGGCTTCGAGCGCCTTCACCGCCGACAGGATCAGGCAGAGAAGCTCCGGCGAGCTCCCACAGAGGCCCCGGCCCGGGCCTCCCCAGCGCCGGGGGACATCCAGGAGCACGAGGGAGCCGAGGGGCCGCCCCGCTGCGCTGGGCCCCTGGGCCGCCCCGGCTCCCGCTGGCAGGGCACGCCGGGCTCGGGGCACGCCGGGCTCTGGGCTCCGGGCACGCAAGCTCCGGGCACGCCGGGCTCGGGGCACGCCGGGCTCTGGGCTCCGGGCACGCCAGGCTCCGGGCACGCCGGGCTCGGGGCACGCCGGGCTCTGGGCTCCGAGCACGCCAGGCTCCGGGCACGCCGGGCTCGGGGCTCCGGCCAGCGCCGTCCCCGCGGGCCCCCGGCGCCGCCGACGCTTCCTGCCGGTTGCCAGGGGAACTACGGGCCGCCGGCAGCACAAACTTCCTCCGTGCTTGCTGCAGACGGAGCGACAAGAAGATTGAAAGATCGATTTTGTTGGGCTTTCTGTTTTGGGTTGTTTTTTGGTTTTTTTTCCAGCCTATCTTGTATGCTGTGATTTAAATAAGAACGGTGAATTTTCAGGTGACACCGCCAGTCGTTTTTTTTCCACTTTTTAAATAGCTGCCCAGGTATATAATCCCCTGATACAATACTGAAAGTTCCACTGGGAATACAGCATCTTTTTGATGCTCAGATGTGATAAATACATTATCACATCTGAGTGTGGTAAATGAGCTTTTGGGTAAAGGGCTACTTTTTCACTTGACCACAAGAGTGCTTTCTTTCTTTATTCAAGAAATGTATATATTCATTGATGCACAGAAAAATAAATCTTCAAGGAAAATGTTTCCTCGGTTTGCTTAAACTGGTTGGGATGGAAGCTTTCCACCTTACATTCTTTCTCACTTCTGTCATTTCTGCTGCAGAACTGAATGTGGATAAGTGGGATTATTCTCATGATTTTCCACAGGAAAAAAAATTGACAGTAATGAAAAGTAGTCATGGAATATTTGAAAAATGCCATTGGCGTTAGATTTTTGGCAATAAAGGTATTCATACTTACTTTTATCCAACATAAATACTTTGTATCTGCCAATAATGGCGAGTCAAAAGTGAGGACATCTGCAGAGTTAAAACAGGACTGCATAACTGACAGCCACTGAAATGCATTAGTGCAAGATAACTATATTTGGAAATACAGAAATAAAATATCCATAAATAATATTGGAGAAGGGAAGATTTTTTGCTAAGTATTTTCGACTAAACTCAAGAGATATTATAGTACTTTAACAGAATTATTTTACTGTTCCACAATACTGAAGTTAATAGAAAAATGGATGTCTTTTTATCCAAAAAATTCATGGACTGATGAATGATCTCAGAAAAAATCCAGTACTGTAAAGCAGACCACGAGAACTTTGAAAATCACATGAAAAAATGCAAACCAGCATGATCATTTCCAGGATGAGAAAAAAAAATCCGCTTTTTTTCATCAACATTTATTTTTAGTTCAGTGCTGTAGTACCACTTAATCCATGAATCTGTAAAGGCTGTTTTGTGAGTACAAACCAGACCACAGCTATGGAAGACAGTAGTGGTACAATTCCAAAGTTAGCAGAAGGTATGAACTGCTGTGCACCATGAAGCAAAACCAACTCATCAGCTCTGTGGAGTCAGCGCCTGCCTCGACAGCTTTTTCCTTGGAAGCAGCCCTAGGCCAGGGCTGCTTTTCCTGCCTAGGGTTAGGGTTAGGGTCAAGGTGAGGCTTGGAATTACCATCTCGGAAACCACAAAGAGTGTGCTCCACGCACACTGCAGCGGCAAAAGGCATCCCAAGGGGAGCACAAAAGTGCCACAACATGGCTGCCTCCAGAGCTTTTTCCTTTGGAATAGCCCTAGGCCAGGATTGCTTTTCCTGCCTAGGGTTTGGGTTAGGGTAGCACCTAGGGTTAGCGTCTCCGAAGCCACAAAGCCCCGAGCTCCAGGCACACTGCCGCTGCGAAAGGCACCCCAAGGAGAGCACAAAAGTGCCACAACATGGCTGCCTCCAGACCTTTCACCTTGGAACCATCCCTAAATCTAGGCTGATTTGCCTGCCTAGGGTTAGGGTTAGGATTAGTGTTATGCCTAAGGCTAGGGTAAGGGTTAGGTTTGCAACTACAGTTAGGGTTTTTTAAAGCAGAAAGCCCTGAGCTCCAGGCACACTGCAGCTACAAAAGGCATCCCAAGGGGAGCGCAAAACTGCCACAGCATGGCTGCTTCCTCAGCTTTTTCCTTGGGACCAGCCCTAACCCTAGGCTGATTTACCTGCATACAGTTAGGGTTAGGGTTAGTGTTAGGCCTAGGGTTAGGGTTTTTAAACTAGGAAGCCCAAGCTCCAGGCACAATGCAGCTTCAAAACACATCCCAAGTGGAGCACAAAAGTTCCACAACACGGCTGCCTCCACTGCTTTTTCCTTGGGACCATCCCTAACCCTAGGCTGATTTACCTGCCTAGGGTTAGGGTCAGGGTTACGGTTAGGGTTAGGGATTTTTAAACTAGGAAGTCCTGAGCTCCAGGCACAGTGAAGCTGCCAAAGGCATCCCAAGTGGAGCACAAAAGTTCCACAACACGGCTGCCTCCACAGCTTTTTCCTTGGGACCATCCCTTGCCCTATGCTGATTTACCTGCCTAGGGTTTAAGTTTGGGTTAGGGTTAGGCCTAAGGTTAGGGTTTTTTATACTAGGAAGCCCTGAGCTCCAGGCACACTGCAGCTACAAAAGGCATCCCAAGGGGAGCACAAAACTGCCCCAACATGGCTGCCTCCACAGCTTTTTCCTTGGGACCATCCCTTTCCCTATGCTGATTTACCTGCCTAGGGTTAGGGTTAGGTTCAGTGTTACACCTATAGTTAGGGTCTTTTAAACTAGGAAGCCATGAACTCCAGGCACACTGCAGCTACAAAAGGCATCCCAAGGGGAGCACAAAACTGCCCCAACATGTCTGCCTCCACAGCTTTTTCCTTGGGACAATCCCTAACCCCAGCTGATTTACGTGGCTAGGGTTAGGGTTAGGGTTAGTGTTTCGACTAGGGTTGGGGTTTTTTAAACTTGGAAGCCCCAAGCTTTAGGCATACTGCAGCTGCAAAAGGCATCCCAAGGGAAGTGCAAAAGTGCCATAACACGGCTGCCTCCTCAGCTTTTTCCTTGGGACCATCCCAAACCCTAGGCTGATTTACCTGCCTAGGGTTTAAGTTCAAGTTAGTGTAACACCTAGGGTTGTGGTTTTTAAACCAGAGAGCCCCGAGCTCCAGGCCCATTGCAGCTGTGAAAGGCATCCCAAGGGGAGCCCCAAAGTGCCAAAGCAGGGCAGCCTCCACAGCTTTTTCCTTGGGACCATCCCTAACCCTAGGCTGATTTACCTGCCTAGGCTTAGGGTTAATGTTACACCTAGGGTTGGGGTTTTTTAAACCAGAGGGCCCAGAGCTCCAGGCACACTGCAGCTTCGAAAGGCTTCCCAAGGGGAGTGCAAACCTTCCTCAACATGGATGCCTTCACTTCTTTTTCCCTGGAAGCAGCTTTAGCCAAGGCTTCTTTTCCTGCCTAAGGTTAGGGTTAGGGTTACACCTAGGGTTAGCATCTTGGAAACCACAAGCTCCCACTGAGGTCACGGCAGTGCAGAATAAACTGGGTTGCAAGAGGACAAGGAACACTCTAGTCTCTGTGCAAGAACAGGGCTTAGTTTAGAGTCCAGTAATTTTCCTGGAAAATGCAAAATAAGAGATTGTCAGGGTCCTGCAGTGTGTGTGGTACCACAGGGAGTCCTGCTCTTCTTGGTGTTTTGGGTGTGTGCAAGACTCAGCCACCTGAGTGCTGCTGTTCTGGGTGGCCTTGCTCCTCCCACATGGCAGAAATACAGACTAAAATGATCCTAAATTCCTGGAGCAGAATAGGATGAAACTGTATCCTTATATATTTTTTTCTAACTGGCATGATATTTTAAGAGCTAGGAAAAGAGAAGTCCTAAGGTTAAACACCCATTCAGTCCCTTCTGGTTCCTACAGTATGATCTTAAAATGGTGTTTATTACACTTGTCCTATCCATTGCAGATCCCCTGCTCCTTAAGTACCTTCTTCTTTATTCTAACTGGCCTTGGATTTTCCCCTTTACTATAGACATGTGGAAGATGGGTCAAAATACTTATAATAAAACATATTTGTTTAAAATAAAATGTTTTTCATACTATGTTTTACTGTTTTTGATAGTTGTAATAGGAAATAGTCTGTGATATTTTAAACATACTTGGTGGATGGACAATTTAGGAGGAAAAATACTTTTTGATCACAGGATGGATCAACAAAACATGACAAATTTTATCATTTTTCTTCATCGTGATGATACCAGTTTGTAATGTTAAATAGGGTGTAATGAATGACCCACTATTTATTACTGTATATTTGTGTAGCATCAGCTCCAGTTCTTATGAGTTTCTTCTTTATGCATTTTAAGTTTTTTTTTTAATTTAACTGCCATAAACCTTCCTAAATGCTTGAAAATAACTAAAGACAAAAATATGAATAATTTCCAAAGAGTATTTATAATGAAAAGAAACTGTTATGTTTGTGTATGCAGTTGAGCATATAGAACATGAAAATGAAGGCTAACTCAGCACTGATTGATTAATTTTCATATTAATACTTAATCAGTTTAAATAGAACCAATGCTTAATTAATTACCTATAACTTCTGATAAAACCAATATGCAATTTGACTTCTTTTTTCATTAGCCACAGCTAAATAGTTAATTACTGAGGGGGAGGAGAATTCACCAATGCCAAATTAATTCTGAGGCTTATGAAGTTAAAACTGAGGCTTATTGGAATATGGCTAATTGAAAGAACATCACATAAACCAGTCACGTGTTAGATTTTTTTGTCTGAGAATATTTACACCTTTGTTAAGCTAATTTGGCATGGTTTACACCTGGCATGTTGCCAGAGCCAGTTGAGAAATTATGGGGAGAATATTTCTTGACAAGTGCAGGCTTTTGAATGTGGAACAAAGGGAGTTGATACTTTATTTTTTGTCATAATTTTATTAATTTGCATTGTCAAGTTTCCCTCTCTATTTGTAGCAGCTTTTCTGTTAGACAGTAAGTGGTTTATGCTGATTTGTTTGTTATATTTTTCTACATATAAGAAAGAAATTACCAACAGACTTAAAAATTGACTCATTTTACATCTTACTATAGTCCTCAATATTCATGTAATAACACACAAACATATATTTTCACTTGAGATTATTTTAGAAGTTAATAAACCAAGTGCAATTTTAACCACAGCTGGGCACCAACAACTTGCAGCCTAGTAAGAGCAGTAAAAGAACAAAACATGCTTCCTCAGTGTATTTGGTAACTCCTTTCATTTCTCCAGAAAACTTAGAAATTCTCTCTGGTCTCTTAAAAAGTGCAAGTTTAAACTGAATTCTAGTAGTGTGTTACTTAGATAGTCTTCAAATATCATTCCACAAAGCTTTTATCCTGACTTAACCACTCTGCCCCTTTTTAAATAGTCCTCTATAAAAGAGGAGTTACTTTACATGGTTTGGCAATAAATGTGAGCTACAGAACAGATTGTAGACACCTAATTGTAGTTTCCAGGTTTGTCTGCAAAGATTGAATGCTCCAGGCACTTCCATTGAGAAGCCTTGCATCAGATGATTAGTTCAGGGCCTGTGAAACTGATGGACCTGGGAATCTGCCCTTTTATCTTCAGTGAAAATTGGTGTGAAACAGCTCACTTCAGCTGAGCAATTCTGGATAACAGCCCATTGATTCTACTGGATTGCTTGCTTTTTTTCTGTAATACACCAGAAGTTATTTGATTGCCTATTATTAAGTGCTAAGATGCTGTAAGGATGTTGGATTAGCAGATCAAAGTCCTACATAAAACTCAGAGACAAGGTTCCAAGAAACAGACTGACCCACAGATCAGGTTTTGATGTTTCAGAGTAACAAAAATTCATACAGGTATGACCCCCAAATTTCCAAACCTAATGAGATTCCTGGTGGGTATCACAGAGTACAGGGTACTGTCAGGGTGCAGACATGCTGCTTTGGGCAGGATTTGTGAATGAGGGTGCAAGGCTGAGCACAATCAAGTAGTTGCATGGACAACTGCAATTAAATTCCACCCCAGGTTTTTGATTACCCTCAAGGATATCCTGCTGATCTGAAATTATCAGGTTTTTCCATGAACATTGAGTGAGTCAAAGAAATTTATGTCCATATAGATACAAAGATGCTGACTCATCATTGCTCCACTTTTCTTTACATATTGAAGTGTTTAAAGCTGCTCTGCAATGACTCAGCTATACCTGTATTCATCTTTTACCCATGGCCACACAGAACCAACGTTCCTGTCTCCTCCTAGTACTACCAGGAACCAAAGTAGACCACTTATACCCATCCTTCAGTGAACTGTAATACCTTAAAAAATGAAATTAGCATTAAAATGAGACATGTCAGAATTTAGGTTTTTCCCGATTCTTCTAACTTTTCATATCTCCATCAATAATGGTGATGCCAGTTCTGCTGATGCCAATTGCTCAGGAAGGACAATTTATTCCATTAAATCAACCAGATGCTGGCAAAATCACAGCTACTTCTGTAAAAGTAATTTGCTTTTTTACAGGAGAGATCCATTCCCACAAGTATAGTCAAAAAATAAAGAATTAGGAACCTCCATTTTTTGAGTCTCTAAATTAGAGTTTTATGATACTTGATTTCCTGCCTCCCTGCTGTTCACTGGAATCTTTATTCCTAATTTTTCTCAGGAGTCTTAATCATTTAGCATTTCAATAGTTAAACAGCTAAGAAGAAGACTCAAAAAAAGTACCAAAGATGACCTGGTGGTGACCACCACTAAATCATGAAAAATATTTAGAAAAAAGCTGCAGTTTCAGAGAAAAGTAGTTGACAAACAACTGGGGAAGGAAGAGGGGGAGTTGGATATATATTTGTGAATTCTTCTCTGAATTTTACAATTATCCAAGTTTTCAAAGCTAACAAAAGGTTCTGAAAGCAGTGCTAGAAGGCTCACTGGGTTTTGGAAGTCTTCTTTTGCCTGATTTGTACAGACTTGAACCCAGGCTCTGCTGCCTCTCAAACCTTACAAACACATTGTGATATATCCAAGTATTATTCTCAATTGCTTTAGGGCATAGTCTAAATTTTCCTAGAGTACGAATTTTTATTAACTATTTTCTTCACTAAACAGTGCAAGTATTTTTAAGTAGAAACAGAATGAAGGAATGTGAGTATAGTAATCCTGAAGATGAAGTAGTACCCAACATCACAGAAAAAGTGACAGAACTAGAAAAAACAGGTTCTCATTATAAATCAGAATCTACTTTTAAAAAATGAACTGGGTATTAAAAGATGACTATCACAACTTTGGGAACATTGAGAAATGTTCACCACTATTTTATATTGCAGGTACTTTTATCTAATATGATACATGCCCCCCATGCAAATAAATAAAAAAGATTTGTAGTGTAACCTTTCTCTTTGCTCTGCAGAGAATGCCATTATTCTCTTCCTGCTGATTTTTGTGAACTTGGAATTTGATTTTAAGAAAAATAGAAAACTTTCTCATTGAATAATATTATTTAAATGCAAGACAGACATGAATGAGCTGTAACGGTAGTCACTAGATGACTTTTCTATCATTATTTGAAAAAAAACACTCCCAATTAAATTTCGAAGCCAGGGTAAATATACTTTAAATTCTGCTGAGGGAAATAATTAAGCAAAGTTGAAAACTTGCACCTAATTTTCAGGGTGCTGCTGTGAGGGCTGATTGACATATTTTTCTCATCAGAGTTGAATAGAGAAAAAAACCCCAAACTACTTGAGGCACACGCTGCAGTTTTGTGTTTTCCCACTCGGTGGCAATGATTCCCTCTCTTTCCTTCCCAGTTCTGTGCTTCCTCCCAGATAGCTGCTGCTCTGCATTCTGCAGCCTCCATTCAAAGGAACAAACAAGGGAAAAATCGCAGTTTTCCTTTACTTCAAATATCAAAGATGGCAAAATAGAGGAGTTTGTTTAATGAAAATGTATTTTATAGTTCACTTGTCAGAGAAAATGTGTTCTTTGATAGGAATTTTTTACCAGTTTTATCCCACTCTAGGGCACAGATCGGTAGCAGTATATAAAATATCAACTTTGAGCAAGTTTAGCAAGTTTACTGGAATTTATAGCCCTTGACAGAATAATGCAAATAATAATTAATACAAAAAAGTCTTCAGCAAATTTACAAGGCATCACAAGAGTATTTCTACCCTTGTCTTCTATTTTCTATTTTCTTTCTTTCTTCCTTTTTTTTTTTTTTGTTTGTTTGTTTGTCTGTTTTTTCTTCCCAAGAGCAGGAATAAACTTATGTACCTGGCACTACTTGCTCTGCAGATAACATACTGGGGAAGGGGTCTAACTGTGCTGGCTCACCAAATGCATCTCTGCAGAAACTGTGGCTAGCTGCAACCTGGTCTTTCACAATATTTACAGACCTTTCAGCTTTTGCCAGAGTCCATGAGGTTCCCTTTGCTGGATCAGACATAGCAGAGAGCTGCAGAGAGCATCAGGCTCCGAGGCACACACAGCTTGGGAGCACTGCACCACAAAAGCATTTTGTGTCTCCCACACAGCAAGCACAGCTGGCACTTGAGATAACAAGTCCAGGCATGGTAGGAAAAAATTTTTGCTTAAGATGTAGAGAAGTTTTGAAA
This sequence comes from Agelaius phoeniceus, assembly GCF_051311805.1. Lineage (NCBI taxonomy): Eukaryota > Metazoa > Chordata > Aves > Passeriformes > Icteridae > Agelaius > Agelaius phoeniceus. The sequence goes on from NC_135268.1 coordinate 57,694,041, forward strand.
GACAGGCTTAAGGTTCATAAGACTCAATTCAAGTCAGTAACAGCCTAGAAGTACTGGCTGTAGAGATGGTGGTGAGTTGTGGCAAGTCATGACTAAATAGTAAGGATAGAATTGAAGGTAGTGGTGAACAGTTTTCATAGTTTCTCCTTTCAGAAAGTGGTTCAGTAACATCCCCTCTATCCCTGCCCACACAGGAGTAGCAAGTGGGGGAGGAAGGCTGCCCTGCTGTCTCTTGATATGCCACTGGATTTTGGAGGAGGATGAATTGAAACATCTTTGTAAAAGGAAAAAAAAAAAAAAAAAAGAGTTGGGAGGTAGGGGAGGAGAGGGGACAGTGGGGACAGTGCACTGGAGTTCCAGTGAGAAAGAATGCAGTGAATGTAGAAGGTTGGAGGGAGAATTAAAAATGAGGTTATTGGAGGTGACATGCAGGCAGAGCACAGCAATGTTTTCAAACTCATGTCTTTTAGACTTCCTCTATTGATGGATTGCAGTTCTTGTAATTCAGACATCATTTTGGTTTTCCATAGTTCTACATTTTGATACGAGAAGAGGATGGGTAAGAGAAACTAGAGTCTAGAGAAAATACATCATTAACTAGAGGAAAAGGGGGATAAGGGGAAAGGGAGAGAAGCTTCTGCTCAACTTAGTACACCTCTGCAGTCTGTATTTGAAACAGTAGAATATGAGCATGTTTATTTTTGAGGAAGAGAAAGGAAAGGATGGGAAGGGAAAGTGTGGGGAATGAGTACCTCACTGCACTGTTCAGCTGCAGGCTGCCCTGCTGTTGCTGGATGCCAGCATAGGAAGTGCCCCCTGTGTGGGTTGACTGGAGAATCTCAAGCTGATGCCCTTGTGGGCATGAAATTAATCTCAAGAGTAGGTGGAAAAGAGTAGTGGTGCGGTCAGAAAGGCTAAGAATGGAAGAACCTGGAAACTTGTAGTTCTGTAGGATAAACACTAACAGTTCCAGACAATGGGAGGCAAAAGAGGGACCTTCCCAAGAGCCTGCCAGGTCAGTTATTTGCCATGAGACAAGGCATGGACAAGTGGCCAGTACAACATTTCCTATCAGCTTCAGGTCTGAAAGTTAATTCTGTTCACAAAAGAACTGTGTATTTAAATACTGTGAACTTGCCATCTCACAAAATAATTTCAAAACCATTGCACATTCTGACTTTCGTTAAATTGAACACTGGGGAAATCAAAGATTAATGCATCATATTGTCTGTTCATTGAGTGTTCAGTCTGAGAGAGCTGAAGAGGGTGTTCAGGGAAGACTACACAAAATGAGGCAACTGTACATAACACTTCTCATGAGTATTCTCCCAGCTTTCAGCCTTTTGCCATTCAGTAACATCCTGAGCCAGGGATGACTGCAGCATATTCAGAAGTTTTCAATGGATTTCTGTCATGGGGAGTTCTCCTGCTGAACCTCAGGAGACTACTAGTATTCACAGTAGCCTGACAAGGAGTCTTGCAGCTCACTCTCACCTTTTTAATGATGGTTGAGTATTTGCTATGAGCTAATTTTTTCTTGTCAAACAGTTCTTCTGCTCAGGATTTTTCAAGGTTGCATCATGAGCAGGACAAGTTTATGTCATCCCACATATTTTAGCTTATTTTGACCGGATAATGAAAAATACAAGTCACTTCTCAGAATCTGAATACCATCTCTTTGTTCCTGAAGCCCCAAACTTATTTAGGTTTTAACTTTTCTAGACATTCTGTAAAACTACAGTTAGTTTAAATTGTGTTAAATTTTTCTAAACTGTAATGCAAAGCACTTCGAGCTGCAGTGGGCTAGAGTCTGCTTTATGACTGTCAGCTGGTTCACACTATACATGGAAATTTTATTCCACATGGAAGACCCCACTGTGGGAGGACCCCACTCCTGTCATCCTCCTTCATTACTATTTCCTTTATTTATTTACTTCTTTTCCTACTCTGAAAATAGGTGCAAGTTGCAGGACTATAGTCTATTTTCAGGCCATTTCAGTCTGTTTCCTGCTCTAGGCTGACTCTTGAATGCTCCCATCAGCCACTGGTTGTGTAGATTTCCATCCACAGAACTGAAATGTCACCATGTCCATTACCAGCCCAATCTAGGAAGTGCAGTGCCCCACTGAATATATTGGTATAACATATTCTTGAGAGCAATGCAGACTCAGTCCTGCAATATTATTCCTTTCTGTGCATCTTTATTTAGCATATATACCATGAATCCCAAAAGGATCCCATGAGCACTTCTGGTGTGGAATTCAATCTTGAAATCTAGTACACTGTTCTAAAGATGACTTGAGAAAACAGTGTTGGTATAATTTTGGAAAGCAAAGCAATCAATGAGGGACAAATAGTGGTAAATACACTGGTGTCATTGCACAGTCCCAAAAGGAGAAATATTGTGTGCATTCCCCAAGTAGTGGAGAAAAGTTGTGGGAGAAGATTAGGTCACCAACTGGAGTTTTTTTGGTTGGTTGGTTTGTTTTGTTTATTCTGGTTAGATACATTCTAGTTTGAATAAATATTTTAATGCCCTGTGGTTTTTGCTGAATACTAATTATCCATGGGGGCAATAAGTGCTGCATGAGAGGCTATTCAGAACTTCACTTCTTTGACACAAATAATAATAATTTATACCAACCTTCTTCACTAAAGTGTGATTTTTGTACTCAATTGTTTTAATGTTTTGGCTTTAGATAGTGATAGTAGTAGTTAGGAATTTATTTAATAGATTGTTCTTAAGTTGAAGAGGCAATGACCATTTAAAGCTACTCTTTAGTTTTTGTTGTTTTACTGGTCTTTTACTTACAACAACATGTCAGCCAGTAATATTTCATTTCTTAGTACTCTCAGACACTGGACCTTGTCACAAGGAAAATGAAAAAAGATTAGTCCACTGTTTTGACAAGCAAGCACCAGATATTTTATTGCTAAGAAAAATCTCTTTATCTGAATCTGACAGTTAGACCCAAACATATCGACATATTCTGGTTTTGATGTGTGTGCTTTTTAAAATCTGTGTATATTACTGTTTCCTTCAGTTTTACAGGTACAAATACAATTTTCTGGAGTACTCCTGTCAAGATCTGATTTTTATGATTATTAGAGAGATGCCTCTACCCAAATTAAGGTGCAAACTACAACATAGGCTGAAGTTAATGGTATGGATTTTAGTTAAGTAAATATGAGGTGGAGAGAGATAGAAGGAAATAGAAAAAAGCGGGGGGATTAAGTAGAAAGATATTCCTACCCATGGATCCAGACAGCGTCTTATTGGTCTTCTGTTCTTAGTGGTAGGGATGAGGTCACTCTAAACTTCTCCCCACTTATAAATTTTAGCAAACAAAGGAATTAATTCTCATTGGGTACACAGTTCTCTTATTCTATTGGTTAAATGATTCCTTGTTTCCAATGCTAATTAGTCCCATGCTCAGTCTTCCTCTTGAGTCAGTGGGCTGTGTCCTCTCCCTGCTGGACTCAATCAGAGCTGACTACAGCACAGTTGCTGAGTTGGCTTTCTTTGTGGATTCTTTATGCTCATTATCAGTGCTCCCCCAGCTTGTTTACCTCTTCCTAATTTGAGTTAGTAGTACCACCTTTATCTCATCCCAAGTTCCAGTCAGGTAGCTCAACTTAATGCCCAAAAATCCAGGAATTCACTGAGACATATTCAGAATGGAGTGCGTGTTGGTTGTCACAGATGAGCAGCTGCTTCTTTATATAGTTTGTCATAGTGGGCAAAGTCTTTTGGTAATGTTAACACTGAGGCAATTATGACCTTTTCAGTCTTACAGCTGCTTCCTGACCATTTAGTAGAGCAAACCCTGGGAGATGGGTTTTGGGCATCAGCTGTGCTTGGGAGCCTGTGAAATTGGGTATAGAGCAGCTTCAAATGTCATGGTGCTTCTAGAGCCAACATGGGTCCAGAGGCACTGTGTGCCTGCACTGCCCTGAGCAGGAGCTCTGGTGTTAATAAGGCCTGTGGACTCATGCCAGCAACTACCCAACACTGCACCCCTGGACCTGAAATGATTAAAAAAAGGATGGCAAGAAAGCTGCATGGTGCCACACAGTCAGCAAGAAGCTGTAGGAGTTCATTAGCTCTCATCAAGGTCTGACTGCGCTTATTAACTGCAGCTCAGCACTGCATTTCTTCAGTTCCTGGTGTGTGGGTTGTAGGTACAAGAAATCCTCTGCAATCTGAAAGTTCAATGGTTATTTTAATAAGAGAAAATTCTTATTTTTGCAAGATCCTGAGATATTTCAGACTTTAAATCACACTATATGAGGCTTTCCCAAATTAATTCCAGCTGAGTGGTATGTCTTCACAGCATAACCTTTTTGCTAATCCCTGCAGTGATATCTCTGCTCCAGCAATGTTCACCCAGCCTCTCAGTTTGTGAAGTTTTAAGATTCCACATGATGCCCTATTTCCCCAGGTGCTTGGTTGGTGCATAAACAAAACATGTGAAGATACCATAATCACTAACACAACCGCGAGAGGTTCACCATGCTGAAGAGGTGTAAGGTCCAAAAGCACATGTACAGGCATTTGAACTATAAATGTGGCAACAGCTTCACTGTGAAAAATAGAAGCCCCCAAAAAGCAGAGGTGACAATCAAATCTTCAGTTACAATCTGTTGGTAACAAGACACTGGAAACACACAAGGTCCACAGAAGACTTATATAAACAAATTAGGAACTACCATTTCCCATAAGTCTCTTTGGAGTATTGTTAATCATTTGGAAAACGAAATTGGGATTTAGGCAACAGTTGTGAAAAGTGCTTATGCTGGATATATGAGCCACAAAAGTGGCTAGACCAAAACAAAAAGAGGAGTTTTAGATTATAAAAGAAAAGGTTCAAGACAGTATTAAGTACAGATGTTTGGATATACCTCTCAAATATAAAGTAATTTACAATAACAAGACTGAACTTGAACAGGCTGAAAAATGCCATGTAACAATTTTTCTGAAAGAATTGTTTCTGCACAGTAGAATACAATAAAACTGATTCTGCCAGGCCCAATTCAATGCTGTTATGTGCCCTCAAGGCACCATTTATACTCCAATAAAGGGAATTTGCGCATTGAAAATTATTATGTCCTTAAATCACAAAAATCCCCTGCATTTTGTACTCGCAAAGCTACAAAATGACTAATTCAAGACTCCTACACAGGAAGTTTAGCAGTTAGTATTTTTCCCTCTCATCTCAAGGATGTATTTCTGGGTTGGGATTTTTTTATTTAGGATCTTTGAGAAAGAAAGCCCTTTGAGATAATGAAAGATCATTTATCAAAACAAAAGAAGAGTCTTTAATGTGTTACTCTTTAGCTCTATTGTAAATGTAGTGGCCCATTCCAGATCAGTCAACTTCTTCATCAGCTTAAAAAGAAATTTCAAATAGGGCAAATCCCAGATTCTGCCAAAACCCCATTTGTTTGGGTTTTTTTTTTTCTTATTTTGACTTGCCAAGGGTTTGTGTTTGACTTGATGCCACCAATAAAACTATTCCTCTTTCAACAATGGGCTCTCTGGGAATGGTGTGGGAAAGCTAATCCCATTACACGGCTCCGAAGTTCCCACTCAGTGGTGACCCAGGAGTGGCAGCTTATCAGGCACTTAGCAGAGCTGTCAACTGGTCAGCTCAAGTGGGATATTCTTCTTTGTGAAGTGAAGCAGGCCAGCAGGAGCAGTAGGAGGGGTTTGTTTGTTTGTTTTAAGTAAATAGAACAACAGGGAACTTCTACATCCTTGACCTGAAAGTCATGTCCTGTAAATAGAAGACATTAATGGTAGAGCACAGAATGGTGTCATTAACACATTGGCCAGATGAGTTAATTAATTTATAATCTACAGATGAGAAGAGTCTCCCTAAGACGCTGTGTCTTGTGACATTTCCTGTGACTCTCTCTCTTTCCAATAGTTCAGGTTATCCAAGTACTTTCCTAGGTATCTCTTAAAAGAATAGTTTTCCTTCAGGGAAGTTGTTTTCAGATTCAATGATGCCTTCATAATTTTGCTCCTAGTGGTGGGCATCCTGTGATACCTCTAGCCACATGGCCAAGGTCTCCTGATGATACTGAAGGAAAGATAAATGCCTGGAGAATGAGTTCTCTTTTTCTTTTGCAGAGAAGGAAACAGTGGTATTGCTGCCTGAGGACCAGGCCTTGCTTCGCCGTTTAATGAGATGAAAATTTGCTGGGGAGGGACAAGATTATCCATAGAAACATTAAAAAATGCATGGGAAAACATGTAAGAGTATCTTGGTTTTGGGGAGAGCAAGATTAATACAGAAGAAGAGAAAAATGTGATTTTTTTTTTTGTGTAACTGTGCGTTTGACTTATGAAGCCATCTGTGCATGAAGGGGAGGCTGCATCTGTCTTGCAAGCACTACTGTTTTCCAGAAGGCCAAGCACTGCAGATTGAAATAGAATAGAATCCCAGATTGAGCCTTACTCCTGTCTTATTAGTGTTGGTGTCTTAACTGATTGTCCTAATTGTTCGATTAAAGCAAAATATTATCTGGTTATGGCTAGAAAATACCACACTTTATCAGAACTCAGAAAAATTTGGATTCTGGTTATGGTGCTCGTGGAAATTTTATTATGTGCAGTTCTTGCCATTATTTCCCTGATATTCTCAGTATTTCTCTTTTACTTCAATGTAATTATAATGCTTGTATTCAGGAGACATAAACCAAACTGTGCTCATGAGAGTTCTGAATGGCCCAGTGATGACAGCCTAACCAGAAAGTATAGTGGTTTAAAGCATCATTTAGAGAATGGCCCTCTTAAATTCTTCTGTAAGAGTCAATGCATTATTTATTTCTTTTTAAATCTCCTTTATTTTAAGCAATTATATACTTCAGAGCAGCTCCTATTCCCTAATGTACTTCTCAAGATGAGCCAATCTTGAAAGCTATGAGGTGTCACCAGTGCTAGTGATGACACTGAGGAAGCTCAGTGATTCCACAGACCAAGGATTCTTTATGGAATTTTCATTCACCTATAGTTTGATATTTGTTTATCTTCATAGATTTTTAATCAATGGCATGGCATTCCATGGTTCTGACTTTCTGAGGGTTTTTTCTCTTTTTCTCATTTTTGGTTTGTTTTATTTTGTGTCATTTTGTTGTTGTTGTTGTTGTTGTTGCTGTATACTCAATATTTAGACCACATAGCAGAAAAGGCTAACAAAATAAAGCTGTCTTAAGAGCACTGGGGTGTGCCCCCTAATCCTTGCTAACAGAAATAAGGATGTTGAACTAGATAAATATGATCTGTGTTTTAGTTTTGCAATTTTTTTTTTAATTGCCTGTTACTTCATTGCCCAAGGTCAGTCTTGTCAGACAAGTGGACCAACAGTTCTCTAGAGTAACATAAAACCATTAAGTTGCTCTTTGATCTTGCACCTTCTTTAGAACCTTTTAATCAATTAACCATGAAGCTACTCAGCTTGTCTTATTTCCTGCACATAAAACTACTCTGGTCGAGCTGACACATTACTACATTATAGATCAAAGATTGAAGGAAATTTCACATCCAACCAGGATAATTATGTGGAATTTTTCTGAATCCATTATATACATTTTCATGCCTCAAGTGGATGAAAACCAGCATTTTGATCTAGAATGAATTAAAGGATTCATGTGTATTTTAAAGATTGGTTAAATGGGTTTGTGCATGACTGACCTTACACAAGGTGTGGATAGATTTCATGGCAATGTTACTGAGCCTCAACTGTCCATCTGTCCTTTGAAATTGATCACTATTGATAATAATAGGAAACATGATCTGTTGTAACATAAGCACTGATCTCTTCCTTAGGATACCTTTAAATAAAAAAGATATTTTAAATGTTGACTGCATTGTAATATGATACAGATTGAAATCCTCTTAGCTCACAAGTAAAATTTTGATAACAGAAAGAATTGTGGGTTTAGATTTGTGTAGGGCCACACTTTTGTGATCTTATTTGTATTCATAAAATGATTTTTTTATCAAGAATTAGAGATACCTTCAGTATTATGTTTTTAAAGATTTGTGACTGTTTATACTTTCATTTTCTAGTTATATGGGAATGAAGGTGTATCAAGATAAATATTCCATTCCTTCTGGCCAAATACTGGAATGCACAAACAACTTCAATCAGCTCCTCATTTGAGCTTCTCCCCTAAGTGAGACAGAGTGTTACCCACACTGGTCCAGAGGAGCAAAGCATCTGCTCATTCAGATTTTGCTTAAGGCATACTTTGCACAGCTGTTTCTTGTGGGACTGGTTTGTTTCCCTTCTGCCTGCTGATGCTGAAAGCAAAGATGGCCTGGCCCAGATAAGAGTGTCACCTGGTGCAGGTGCAGTGGTAACAGGTAGAAATACCAGAAGCCAGCATGATTTCTGAACAAAAATATGGCCCAGTGAAGAAGCATTTTTGAAAGAATCCATGTTATGAAATAAAGGTGTAGGATATTCTTCACAAATATCACCTTATTCCCTGAAGACTAAATTCAAATATCTTGAATTTAGACTCATTAGACTTAGAAGCAGGTAGGAAATGAGAACTCTTAGAGCTTCTGTAACTCACATTCTTTTCACTGCTTAGTTTTAGCCACGCTCTCTTTGCAAATCCCTATTGGTTTTTCTGAATGTCACACTTCCTTTAGCTAAACAGATCCCTGCTGATATTTGTCTTCTTCCTTTTAAGCGGAATTAAAAGTGAATGAACAAGTTTGTGGATAGCATGGATAAAGTGCTCTTTGATAGATATACTTCTTGTCTTCTGAACAAAGATGAGCGCATTCAGCTCTTGGTACTAAGGAGGAAATATTTTCCTCAATCTCATGCTGTATAAATCCCTCATTTAAGTCTAAATGGAAATTTACCAGAAAAGGGAAGGATATTTGTGAAGCTTACTTTTACATTTACCACTGCAGTATCTTTTTCTTGTGGATCCAGGATACAGTGGGGTGCTTTCCTTCTGGGATTTGAACAGACACAAAAATCCAAAAAGGAGTCAGTAGGCAGTTACACTTAATTTTGAGAGTAAAGCAGGCCAAACTTTAGGTTCTTTGTTTGTTTTGTTTCTACCTCCAGCTATAAATCATCCCAGATTCATCAAACTGTTTGCAAAGCTAATCCAAGCTGGACCAAGTTACAGACTGGACCAAGACGTAGGTTTATAATAATGTCTGAAAACAGGAAGGACTTTACATCAGAAAGGAAAAACTATCTGGTTTCATTACATGTGGCTTCAAGTTTCATTACAAAAGGTTTTACATGGCTTTGATCCTCTAATTTGGCTAAAACCTGGAAAAAAAAAAAAAAAAGAAGTGATCTCCATATGCACAGAGCCATTTCAGTGCATGCATGTGACTAAATTAGATATACTGTACCCCAGTGAACTACAGTGTATTCCATGCAGACGTGCTGCATTTAAATGCATAGAGTGCAAAGTCAAGATAGATTAGGTCAAACCTCCTTGCTGCCAGCTACCTTGAATTCTTAATCATACCTGCTGCTCAGGGGAACCAAAAAGCCTGAATGAGTTCCTATCCTGAAAAACAAACAAAAAAAAAGTATGCACTTTCTACCCTTATATATCCATGTATATATATATACACACACACTAAAGATTTTACAAGAAGAATCTGTTTTCCATAATGCTTTCTTATGGAGCCACAATTAAGTGAGTCTTTAAGAGAGAGTACTAAAAAAATTACTTCAAGAAATGACTCCACTAGAAGCAGTTTTACTACAATAGTATTCACTTAATTTTATTTTTTGTTTACAGACCTCCTGTCTTTCATTTTTGTGTGCTGTTGCTGAAGAGGAATTGCCAATTCTCTTTGTTCCCCTGGAGCTTGGAGCGCAGCACTGTAGAGCAAACTCCTTTCCCACAGATTCTCAGCATCAGTTCAATGGGGCAGCAGGGCAGAGATGAGCAAGAGGGGCACAAATGCTTTCCTAAAGTAACAAAGTGATTGCTCCTTTAGCCCATAGGCTGCAGAACAGATCACAGTTCCCTGCCCAGGTTTGGTGCACTGAAAACTTCTTTTACCTGATAGTAGTCATAGTGGCCAGCTAAGTTGAGTTTACAGCTGCTTTGCTTCCCTGAAACAGCATGAAGCAGCTTGAATAAACAGTGAATCTGGCCCTAGATGTCTTAAATCTTTAATATTTTCTTCTGTCTCATCTAATATGGTTGTTTTCCTGAATTTCGCAAGCCTGTTAATTGAACTGTGATCACTTCTGCTAAAAGAACTCATTTCCAAACAGTTCTTTCGTGTCCACATGAAATAGGATGACTTGTGTAGCTGGTCACTATTTTCTGGACTTTAAGTGTCCTTTCTACAGAAGTTTGAAAATACATGTTTGTATTTCTTACCCACAAAAAATAGCAGCAAATTCCCTTGTGAATTCACTGCCTAAAGTTTGATAATATTCCTTGTTAGCATTATTTCCCAGGCATGCATGCCTTACCTATTTGAATGCTTATTCTTTGTTCTCTTAGTAAAAAACCCAAACAAACCGGGCAAACTGGGGCATATTTTCTGTTTGTAGTATTTGCATGTGATTGCTGAGCAGATTTTCAGTGAGTTCTAGTTTCACTGAGTTCCTTTCAATTAAGCTGGTTACAGTTGCTTTTTGGAATGAAACCTGAGAGGCATCACTCTCCATAGCATGCACAGATTGGGAGTTCTATTACTTAACTGTTTTGACAGCCACAGTTCCCACTGATTGGTACTAGCACTTTGCCATAATAAATAAGACTTGATTTTTAATAAATAATACTTTTAAATAAATAATACTTGATTTTTAATAAATAATAAAGAATACTTGATTTAATAAATAATACTTGATTTTTAAATACCCAAATGGTAATTAGTTAGAGAGCGTTCTTTCCGTCACCAGCATGGTGTTTTACCCTGATTAGACACCTCAAATTATCTTAGGGAAGGCACATGCAGGAAGGTGATTGCTGTGACTTTCTGCAAATGGGAAGGAAGATGTGTCTGCTGGGAAGGCTGTGGGAATGGCAGGCACAGTCAGGGCTGGAGTCAGGTGGGTGGCAGAAGAGAAGCAAGCAGAGTCTGGAGTGCCTGGAGCAGGAGAGAAAGCGTGAATGCCAGCGGCTGGTCTGTGGTTTGTGATAATGAATGATGAGCACTGTTTTGATCACTTGGGACTTAAACCTTTTGCTTCTCACATTTAAGCTGCTTTTCAAAGTTTCTCATTAAGGTTTTTTGTTTGCTTTTTTTTTTTTTTTAATTTAGAGCAATAATTAATCTTTTTCTGCAGAGGAGTATGTGCTGTGCCACATGATCTTACTTGTGATATTCTGTGTAGATCTATGTGTCTTCTGTGGTCAGTTTTATTTACTGTTGACAATGTCTCATGTTCTTACCATTCCTCTACAAAATAAACATAAAACTACACAAAAATGGGTGAACAATTAGGGGAGGAGATGCAGTGAAAAACAAAACAAAACAAAACCCAAACCAAACCAACAACAACAACAACAACAACAACAACAACAACAACAACAAAAGGAAAGGAAAGAGAAGAGAGAACAGGCAAATCTCAGACTCTTTAAACTGGCTATTTCCAAACAGCAAGCAACTTCTAAAGCACAGGTCAGAAGGTTCTCCTCTTATTGCTGTTACCATAGCAGAAACACACAAATGTGATTAAATAAATACAGCTAATCAGAGGCAAAAGAAAAAAAACCCGACCAAATTTGCAGTAAAACCAGCTCAAGTTAACCTAGTCTCAGAGGACTTTGAAAGAAAACATACTTCTAAAGATGTTCTGTGAGAGATTTTAGGCACAGCTGCAGGAAAAAGACGGTATCCTTTTCCTCTCTCTGGAAGCATTAAATCTGTTCTGGAAATTAAACAAAGTCGACAAAGTTTCATAGAAACAACAGATTGAAGCCTAGAATGTTAAAAACGATGAGAAATAAGAAAAATGTCCTGAAGAAAGGCTACTGGATAATTTTAAGGAACTTTAATGTCAGAATAAGAAACCCAGGCACATTAATCCTATCTTTACTTGTCTCTTGTGATATGGAAAGTATCCTAAAAGGAATTTTAAAAAAAGTATAAGTAGTAGCAGTCAAAACCAGATAACCATCCTGTGGTGTAAGTCTAAAAAATCTACAAAATAAGTAAGTTTATATCACTTTATGGCTGTCAGACTGTTTCAGAGGAGCTAGTTTAACATTTTCTGAATTATAAAGGCTATTAGAATGTTTTATCTCATTATCTGTATGTATAACCTTCTTCTTTAAGGCAGGTCTTCTGATCCCTCTACAAATGTTACTGCATATCTAAAACAGGAACAAAAAAACCCAAGTCTCAATTTCCTATATGTAGCATAGGGCAGTGATTGAGAGTACTGAGGCTCGATGTGTTACTAGAGGAGTTTCCCTCTAACCTGGAATGAAATAAAAAGATGGAATTGTAAAGACCAGAAAAAACTACTCAGATCAGCATTCTGAAATAATGTTGTGGATCTGGGAGGCAGTTTTAAAGCCTGTTCCCATGGCTGAGCAAACTTCCTGCAGCACGGGTGTCATGCTGTAGAGCTGAAGTGTATTTGCTGGGACTGTGGATAGCCAGAAGTCTTGCTGTTCAGTGAGATGACTGCTCTTTCTCAGCCTGACAAATGACATCCAGCTCTGACAGAATACTTCTTCTTTGCTGGCCATCACCCCTACGGACACTGGCCAGAACAGCAGCAGCAGGAACAAACCCTCCAACTCTGATTTAATCACATGGAGCCCAGGAGACTAGTGAATGGAGCTGTTAACTCTCTGTTTAGTTTGCTTTTCCCATCTGTGTTTTATTAAACTGAGAGCAAGATTTATTCACTTTTTTTAACATCAGGATCTGTTGGTGTCCAAGATGATGGTTGATGTTAAGGTATACATAGAGAGTTTAACCTGGCTGAGGGCCAAACAGGCCTATGATTTCCAGCCTAGACAATTTATTTACAGAAGGACACTAAATCCCTCTATTCTAAAATATTTTAGAAAGGATGAGCATGACTTCCCACTCTCCCAGGAACACAATACACTGGGAACACAGTGAAAGAGCAGGCTCTCCAGGCATGCAGGCAAACACTTCAGTTTTACTGTCCTCCTGACAGCCCCTACATAGTCACAACTACCAATGATTTTCTGATTTCTACTCCAGGAATCTTAAATAGATTGGAAGTACCAGCTCTGTCTATAGATACTTCTAAAAACCAAGAATCCTGAATGGCTCAGCTGGTGAACTGCACTTCATGGGAACTGAAATTATGTGCCAGGCTCTTCACTGTAAGGTGGGATAGCTGAAGCACAGACACTTGCATGCCTAATGAGCTACTGCAGGAATAACACTCACTTCCAAAGGAGAAGAAAGGAACCAAAAGATGGGATTTTTAATTGCTTTGGAAAGAAACACTTTTGATCAAATAATAGGGTAAACTCAAGATGGAAATATCAAGTGTGTGTTTGTCAGAACTGTAAAGGGTTTTTTTAAAAAACATGTAAGTTTCAAGCGGTAACAGATAAAGCTCTCAAAATAGGGCTTCAGTACAAACAGCCCCCAAGACTTGACAGTTTTCCAAATCTTCTGTGCATTTTCTTCTTAACAGGGAGCTCCTTTTCGTAACATACCACTCTCTCTTTCATCTCTTAGTCATCACCTTAGTCACCACATCTGAGTCATCCTCTCATCAAAATTAACATGGTGACAATCCACTTTTGTGCCTTGCTCCCATCCCTGCAAGTACTCTATGGATGATTAGGTCTTCCAGACTTTTTGTCATTCCAAAACCTCTGCATCCTCTTTCAAAGCAAAAGCCTTCATAACATCATGAGTGTCATATTGTGGCACCTACACATATTACACATCATATTACAATAATTCTTGTAATACTAAGGCTCTTGGTGTCCCCCTATGGCAATAAAAAGTATCCTGAAGACAAAACTTTTACTACAATAGGTCTTATAAAATGAACTCAAAGCTTGTTCATAGCCTACCACTGGCTTGCTTAGAACAGTTTTTATCCCTCAAATATCCATTTGTCCCAGAAAAGTTAACACAGACTGCAGAATCTGGTTCCATGTGTGATAGCTGCTGTTCTGAATTGACTTTCAGTGTTAACAAAAGAGCAATGTCTTTAGTTAGCTTTATTCAAGAATGGTCTTTTTTCATGCTCTTTCACAATTTTGTCATCTGTTAGATGACAGTAAGAGCTGTGCAGTACAAATTAAGCAGTATTCTTGTGTTTTCTCTTTTTTACAGCTTTTAAGAACACTGGCAGAAAATGATGGAATCTTCGTTTTATTTTTCTTAGTTTCTAATGAAAGAAGAATTCTAATTGTATGCTGTGCTAAACTGAAGTGAGAACCTGGCCACGATACTGAGTCATATCCTTCAGATCCAGTGCATTTTATGGATTTTATTCAACACATTAAAAGCAGACTGTGAGAGTGATTCCCAGAGGAGGTAGCAGACACAAGAAGAAAAACCTAATCCCTAAGCTGTGTGTTAAAAGCTGCATGACTTATGTTTTTGAATGAACACCTGTGTCTGGAGTGTTCTGCAGTGAACTAAATTCTCCTCTGTGGCAGTGATACCTAAAGTGACAGTTCCTTCAGATCCCCATTTCCCTTTTGAGGAACACAGGACAAGGCAGCCTATAATAGCAGTATTACAAGATACTTGATTTAGGTATTAGAAAGGTGTTAGGGTGACCCATCCCATTGAGGGAGTTACCTCTTGTCATGCATGGTGGCATTTTGTGATGCTTCAGGATGCATGAGGTGCTGAGAAAGGGGGTCAGGAAAGCTGAATCTCCACTTGATGTGGGTGCCTTGTTTTTCTTCAGAGGGGCAGGTGACAAAGCTGGGTTTGGTTTTGGGGTATTGGGGGTATTTCTTCTTTCTCTTTCTTTCTTTCTTTCTTTCTTTCTTTCTTTCTTTCTTTCTTTCTTTCTTTCTTTCTTTCTTTCTTTCTTTCTTTCTTTCTTTCTTTCTTTCTTTCTTTCTTTCTTTCTTTCTTTCTTTCTTTCTTTCTTTCTTTCTTTCTTTCTTTCTTTCTTTCTTTCTTTCTTTCTTTCTTTCTTTCTTTCTTTCTTTCTTTCTTTCTTTCTTTTTCTTCCCTCTCTCTCTTTCTCTCTTTCTTTTCCTTCATTCTATTCTATTCTATTCTATTCTATTCTATTCTATTCTATTCTATTCTATTCTATTCTATTCTATTCTATTCTATATTTTCTGGTTCTGCTTGGAGACCACAGAGGGTCCCTCTCTTGATGACAAGATCACCAGTAGCTGCCAGTATTGCTTGAATACCATTGCAAAGTTCATCTTTCTCTGTCAATACGAGGACAGAAAGCAATCCAGTTCCAGATACGGGGACATTGAGCTCCAAGAGATCTTGCCACACCCAAGAATACTGTTTTAGGAGTGCTAGGCAAAAACATCTTCTTTCTCCTCAAAACTACCCCTATTTACAGCAGATTTTTTAGCAGTCACAGAAAATGCAAAGAAGC
Organism: Agelaius phoeniceus; assembly: GCF_051311805.1. NCBI lineage: Eukaryota > Metazoa > Chordata > Aves > Passeriformes > Icteridae > Agelaius > Agelaius phoeniceus. Next base: position 57,709,589 of record NC_135268.1, read on the forward strand.
CCTCACACCAAAGGCTATTTCACTGAATATTTAGACAAATTCTAAAGTAGACTAAGTAAAATAAACACAGAATTATTTGTAAAAAAGATATTAGAGAAAAAAAAACCTGGTTAAGTATCATCCCATCCAATTGCTTAAATTTAAAATACTTAGTCAAAGATTAGTGAAACTGAATCCCTCTAAAGAATCATATTGCTAGAACAACTGTCAAATTGCCATTTTTATAACCACTTAAGTATTAGGATAGACTCAAATTGTCTTTTCCTGCAGTGTACTGTAGTTATAAGTAGTTTTCTTAGTTTTGGTATAAGTTCACCTGAGTTCATAATGCACAGACATTTTCAGATGTCACTGCCTCTAGGTGTAATTATCCCAAGTCAATTCCTTCTTCAGATTTTCAGCAAGGAATACACTCGATTTAGGGTTGGGTTTTATTCCGTTTTTTTACCAAATATTCTTTGAAACAGATGTTTAATTAAAGGCTGCTAGACAATTTAAACTTCTCAGAAGAATACAAATAAAAGCTGTTAATGAAGTAAATATCTGTTTAATTTACAAACATCAGTAGCATTACTGATATCAGTCCAAATATGACAAAGCACACTGCATTACACATGTACATCTAACTTTTTTGTAAAAAAAATAATAAAATAAAATTGAAAAAACATCTGCATTTTTACAGGGTACCCTGGGTTTTACTGAAAGGAGAACACAACCCACTATTGATTACCAGTTCTACATTATAATTTAGCAGCAACATGTTAACATGGGGAACATTAGGGGCAGTAGAGTAGTTTTATTATTTGGGAAAATCACAGTTTTTGATAGCACAGCCTTTTCTTCTTTTTTATAAAAAAGGTAAAGAGCTCCATAGGAATATTAATTTATAAAGATCTATCTTCTAATGGAATTTTCTACACGCCATCTTATTTTCTGTAAGTACTGTATATAGGGAAAATTAACTTCTCTACAATTGCCATCTAGTGTAAAGACATTTTCTGTAATATATTACAGGTTCTTGGAAGGTGTCCTGAATATCTGCTATATGTGGAACCACAAATTGTCACCACTTTCTATTCAGTGACACCAAGTGGTCAGATTCTAAGGAAAAGGAAAAGGGAATGGAAAGGAAAAAACAGACTGAAAACATTTACCCCAAGACGACATGCTACGTTAGTTCTATTGCAAAAAAATCCTGATTTTTAAGTCCTTTAAAAAAAATTACAAAAATACTGGGACAAATATAAATTAATATATATTAAAGCATTGAAAAACAGTAAAAGGGATGGCCTAAAAGGGTTAAGTACAATGTACTTTGATACAATAAATATTTCTCAATGAAACCCAATACTGTATAGAGTTGTTTAGAACTCATAGAAACAGAAATCCATATTATTACTAATTTATCCATCAATAATCTATTTTATCATCCCCGGAACATTTATATTACAAAAAATTAATACTGTAAAAGGGAAGATAAACACTTTTTTATGCTTCTTTTGCTAACATGCTGACATAAAAGTACACATCATCAGGAGATTTCAGGATTATAGTATATTCTTGTATCTCCTATTTCCCATTCATTAAATGAGACCCCATCTTCTCAAGATGCTTAATAATTCCAAAAGACAAAATGTGTTTCAAACAATTGTTATTTCTGTATAATCTGATTCTTTTTGCTCATAAAGCTTCCTCATCCATAGGTAAGTGATTGGTATGGTCTGTCAAGACAATAAAATAGACTGATATGAAAGTGAAAAAACAAGCCTCGAGTTCTGGTCAGTATTTCATCTCTGAGTTGTTAAGTTGAAAGTCACATGTGTATAGTGTCAGTGTATCTTCAGCATGTTATAAAGAAGAATCCATGTTAAAAGCAGTTAAAGTTTCCCATTTCTGCTGCAATGTTACCAGGTCTTTTTTTTTTCTTCAAAGCTCCTCTTGGGTATGAGAAGTCTCAGTTCAAGCACTTGAATCTTTTTTTCAATGAAGAAAAAGTCTTTATTCTCATAATAAAAATAAGTCTGTTCTGTATTTTACAATATATTTCAAATATTTCCACTATGAAGCATTAATTAGTCCGACACGGTCAATAAGTATACAACATTTTCAAAAGACAAGTGTGACAGGGACACTTAGGAGGGACAATTTGTACAGCCACACTTCACTACTTTTTCGACCTCGTCCACGAAGGACGAGCCGTCGGTGCACTCGAAGGAGTATTTCCGCCTCTTGCTGCGCAGCGGCCCGCAGCACTGCCCGGCCGAGCACCCGCCTTTACATTCTAGTCTCGAAACCTTCTTGGTCGTCTGGCACGCAGCATACCCTTGCTGCTTTTGGTAGTAATCTCGGACTCGTTCCCCTCGACAAGAGATTTCTGTAGGAAACAACGTTTAAAATAAGAGATACGGTTTTGAGGCGTGGGTCAAAGAATGCATAATGCAGGAAGATGCTGTGTTACTATCTGCAGTTGGGATTGGTATTTTAAAGTTCGGCCGAGACTGTGTATTGGAAACTAGTGGTTCTTCCAAATGTAATGTGATTAATGCTGGGTTTCATTCCCTATACCTCCTATTTTCGGTAAAGCTTATATTATGTATGTGTAAACCATAAATACGAAGCTATTACAATGACAAGAAAATTGGAAGCTTAAATCTTTTCCTCTTTTATAAAAATACACATCTTCTGTTGCTACACTGCTTGCAGCTGGTTCTGTTTACCATAGGGAAATGTTTCAGAGAGCATGCAATTTAATTTATTAGACCTGGAGTTTAATATTATTCAAACTCTTATTTAATATAAGTTACATTCCGCTAACTTCATAAATTACTGAGGTATAAAGGCAGCTAAAAATGAGACATCTGTTAAAAGTTCTACAACCATATTCTTCTATTCACATCTATGTACAATACAAAATAAATGCCATCTGCGGTAAGGGAAAAGGGTAAGGGAGAGGGAGAGCTTTGATAGACAAAGGAGAAAGAAAAAGGTAGGGGGAAAAGTCATCCTGTTTTCATCCATCTCACCTGCATAATTCGCTGTGATAAATCAGTTGAAGCTGAGAGGTCAAAAGTAGAGTTTGTGATAAAACTAGGAGCAGAATCATTGGATTTGGCTTCTCAGTTGCAGAAGGTAGAGAAACAATAAATACAGAAAGATACAGCAGGTAAAAGGTAGTAGTTAAATATAGTAAAAATGTGTTTCTGAATAAAGGCAAAAAAAAAAAAAAAGAAATGTTTTCACAGCAAAACGTTTGATGAAAAAATCCTCAAAATGCAAACAAATTCATGGAAAAGGCTTGGTTTTTCTCTCATCAAGATAAAGTCTTATGGTAGAAAAAAAAGCAACAAATGTGTGTGTTGTGGAAAAAAAAATTGGTCATGTTTTTGGCTGTTCATGTGCTTGGCTGTTCATGTTTTACTAAAAAAGCCCATTTTCTAAGACCACAACAACATGAATGAATTTTTTTTACCTTTATCACAACTGTCCCCCGTGTATCCGCTGCCGCATTCGCAATATGGTTTCCCAAGTCCTGAAAGCCTACATTTGCCATGTTTACACCTGATGGATTGGCAGGGGTTAAGCAGCATTTCCTCTTCATCACAGAGGACTCCCCCATGTCCCTGCAGGCATTTACAACTGTATGAAAATGCATTGATCGGCAAGCAGGTACCATGCACACATCTACAGGGGAAACAAGCCCAAGAGAATAAAAATAAATTATTCATCAAAGTTCAGGCTAAGCAACATTAACTACAAATACTTTGGACTGTACTCAGAAGAAATTGCTTTTGTTTCTAATGGACTTTTTCAGTGAGATGCAGTGAAGTGGTTTAACTTGGTATGCAGGTTTACACAAAAGAAGCTGCAGTATAGAACTCCCTCTCACCAGAAAATAGCCACTGTAGATGTGTTATGGAAAAATTTTACAGGCCACAAATATTAAAAACAACATTTCCTGTCCACCTACATTTTCAGCATGCTTTTGAGAAGAACACAGTGAAATCAAGCCAAAGAAAAAAGATACTCACCTGAAATCCTGGTTCATGTATCATTTAAAAGAAACTCCATATTGTCACTCACGAAATATGGGGCTCCCAGCACATAGACAGGTCAGCTACTTCCTAAGAGAAGCTATTCTGACTCAAGCAATGGCAGTTTCAAGTTGCACATGTGCTTTCCCTTCAAATACATTAGTCTGTATTGCCAACTGCAAGTAGCAGGGCTTGTAATACATGAGGCAGTTCTGTGCTTCACTGCAAGGCAACAGCACTGCCCCAGAATTCATACCAAACCTCACACTAGGTGAGGCTGTGCATTGTCAAGTCTCACCCAAGGTGATTAAAGCAGCTAATTTCCCAGCTGAGCTTCAATAAACATTTGGGGCAGGCTCAAATCTTGTTGTTAATATAAAAAAGATTGTGAGTTAATCTGCATCTGCTAGGTTTTGATGTACAGTAGTATGGGAGCACACAGCTGGTCTTACTTCTCTTGGAGAGGGAGGTGGTGCTTCCCAAAAGGAGGATGCTTAATTACCTGTTCCTAGCTGTAAGCTGAACATCAGGGGATTTCATCTTCTGAAACCATCACCAATGACTTGGAATAAAATGACTTCCCTTTCCTCATTTGGCAGCACAGGAACAATAACTTCCTTCCAAAAATAAGGTTATTCTCTTTAGCTGTTGTTTCCATAGAAAAATTTTCTATCTAATTACTATTTCTTAGGGAGATCACAGAGAAAATTCCTCTGTAGGGAGGAATGCAATCCTGACATACAAGTCACCCTTGCTGATGTTTCTGCCCTCTAATGTTTTTCCTCTCTATAGTGTACAACTCTTGAACTTACAACCTCCTTAGTATATTATGACAGCTACCTAAATAAGTGAAAAAAATGAGATTAAAAAAAATCCCATTTGATCTAAAATAAAACAATTTGTTTCAATTTGAAGATAGCAAAAATTAATCTAAAATTGCATGTTCTCTTAAAAGAGGAATTCTATTAAGAGGAACGTTTTGAAATTTTAAGATAACATAACCAGTCTAGGACTAAAACCTGCAAATATAAAACTAATAGGTTAAGCACCTCCTACTTCTCTATTAGTCAGTGTTTTGAAGCAACCACATTCTCCACAAAAATTGAAAATTGTTCCTGTGGTTGAAGTCTGATATTTCAAAACTGTCATTTAGCAATTCAAAATGGAAGGCTTAGACAGTATCACGGGGCAGATAGCCTTTGTTTATTTTTCATTATGTTCAGCATTTGATCTTTTCACCATATATAAAAATCCACTTTTAGGACATCTGATCTACAGCTACTCAGGTGGCACTGACATCCTGCCATGCTCTATACAGGCTTTAGATATCAAAGCAATCTGTGTCAAGATCTTTGGTAAAGTTTTGCTTTGACTTAGAAGATGATTAAATTTTAGCTAATGCCAACTCTCACACTTTTGTTTCCACCTGCTCTTTGAAGCTCTAAATTTCATTTTCTGACTGTACTGAAAGGAACATCGAGCTAAGTGCAAACTTTTGGGCACCGTTTCATCTCATCTAATTTTAGGTACCTGTGTCAGGCACTCAAGTTGGATGTATAATTGCCATAAGCTCCAGACACCGTCAGTCATGGGGAGAAATGAGCTTATCTAGAGGATGATTAGACGACCTTAGTTCTTATTTACTCATTTGAAATGTGCTTATTCCATTACTGACTAGAGAACAAACTTTGGTCACTATATTTTGAATTCAAACACCTAGATGTAGGTAAATGTGTCTTAAGCCTTTTCATGATGTGCAAAGATCTCTAAAAGATCATCTACTTTTTGAAACAGAGATCACAGTGACAATTCTGTTACTCAGATAAAGCAGAATGTCAAACTGTATTAGATGGATAAAATGCATCTATTCAATGGACAATTTAGAGATGAATCAAGAAATACAGAATGAAAATCCCCTGGAAGTAAAGAACAACAAAGTTCTCCTCCACTCCAAAAAAAAAAAAATAAAAAATTGGTTTGGCTTTCTTTCTTAAAAGCTCACAGCACTGTATACAGCTGAAACAAATGCAATACTTTGAAGAGCAAACAAAATATTAACACTGTGCTCATTTACTTCTGTCTTTGGTACTCCCTATATCTGATACTGATAACTTCATAATTTGCTGCAAAAAAGCACTCTAGTTTGGGTGATAATGTGCACAATTATAAGAAACAATGAAGAATCTAGTACTTCAAAGACAGTTTAAAGAAATTCTCTGGCATTTCTGATAGTAGAACTTGTGGGTACAGTTTGATTGCATTTTTTAATCCTGAAGTATTGAAATATAAAGTCACATTTGCATTTTATAACCTGTTGTTATAAAAGTTGTTTAAAGTTACTGTGAAAGAGGACAGCCTAAAAAATTGACCAATAAAAAATTAAATTATATAATGATATCCTTCATAACCTGACTGCTCTAGCTTTGGGAAGAGTTCAAAACTTTAAAGGTACTGAAAGAGTCTATAACCAATATAAATAAAACCGTGTTGCAAAGCATGCTAACTGCTGTACAAAACTTTAAAGGGTCAGACTCTCCACACACTATGTGAAAAGATGATTTAAACATCATTTTATATAGGAGTTGAAAATCATCTTATTAGAATCTCTTAGAAAACTTAGGCCACTGGTCCTTAAAAGTCAAAAATTACATAGGCAAATGCTGCACTGAAAAAGCAATAGCCAAAAGATCCAAGCAGGCTTGCTTGAACAGAAAAAAAAAAAAAAAGAAAAGAAAAAAAAAGATGTTGCCAAGCTGTAATAAGGACAGTGGTAAGGACAAATAGAATGGCATCTTGCTGCCCAAGATGAATAAATACAAAATAGCTTTGAACTTCTGAAATTTCTGATCTTCTTGTGCTGGGAGTCCATGAACCCAAATAGAATCTGTCTCTACAGTAAATTTGAAAGGTGAATATGCATAGATATCAATACTATCATATACATAATTATACACGTCTTTTTCTATGTCCACACATTTATATATAAGAATCTTTCTACAGACATGCATAAATATCTAAACTAAAATTTTCTGCTCAAATCAGTAAATAGAATTACCACACTCAGACTTAAACCAAAGTTCACCACAAAGATTGAAATCTATTTTCCTCCTAAAACCTGGGGTACTCTGAAAATATAAAATATTAGGTATGTCCATTGTATCAGTTTTCAAAAACACAGTAGAGAATATTATTTTTAATTATTATTAATAATATTAATGATTTAATTACCTTATTCTTTACAACTGAAAATAAGAAAATAGGTTTTTTTTTTTTCATTTGCAACTACTTCAAAATTATTTTTGTGCCAAGGGTCATACCCACAGTTCCATCAGTGCATCTCATTACAAAAGAAGCCCATACAGAAGTATGCAAGAGCACCTCCCAGGCTTTAGGCAAAACTTCAGCGAGATGTGTGAAACTGCTCCCCTGAACTGGGGACTTTCCCTCATTAGGTTTATGGAAAGAACATATGCTAAAACCTAGATGCTGTTTTCACTTTTACATGCCCAGGTTATGTTGCTTCTTGCAAGTGTGAACTTTTATGGAAAAAAAATACACATAACAGGAGACATATGTGCACATTTTACTACTGTTTTTTCTTGAGTTAGGACATACTTATTTCCGAGACAAGGGTCGTTGGTTTGTTGATCACAGAGCGGTCCGGTCCATCCGCCTTCACACTCACAGGAGAAGCCTGACTGGCTGGTAGCATGGCATGTGCCATGCACACAAACTTTCTTATGGCAAGGCTCACAACCTGGCAGAATTCCCACTTGCAAGGGCACATTTCTGAAGTCTTGGAGTTCACTGTTGATATACAGATTCCGGATGCAGCCATGGAAGCTGGTGCCGTTCTGCCCTGGCGACTGGCGCAGAGCTGCTATGTTGTTTTTCACAGGCATGCCTAGGAAATTAATAATAGCAAATAACCAGTGTAATAATCTCACAATTTTCTATACCATTTTCTCCATTTTTAAAACACTTTTAAAGGAATGCTTCTACTAAATTAATTATTTGTAGCTATTCAAACTAGAACCACGAACAATAATCTAGTTTTTGGAAATTGTCCTCGTTGTCAAGCATGCATGTAAACCAGCTCAAAACCTGTAAATCTCTAAGTCATGCTTAAGAGATGAATATAAGATTTCACCAGCAAGGAAGCTCAGAGCTGTGAAAAGGTCAGCTTTGCCCAGTTTTTCCCTAGTGCATTTAAATCCATGATAGCACACAGTTTCTGAATCCCAGAAAAACAAAGGTTGTTGAAATTTAGCAGCTGATATGTCATTTTTTTGTGAGCTAAGATACTCAAATCCAGAAGAATTTAGTAGGACCAGTTCATCAAAATGGAGCTAGCATACACATTTCAAATGTGAGCTTTTGCTATGGAAAATTTCTTGGAAAGGATAGTTTAACAGGTTGAGGTTCCAAAACCAAAAATACTTTTGTTTAGCATGTATTAAAGACAGACTAATAAAATAAAACTAAAAGCCATTCATAGTTTGCCATTAAGATATAAAACAATCAATAATAAAAATAATTCAACATCCAACTACTATGTGTATACACTTTTAGATAATGCGAACGTCCCTCATGTTGACCATTTTCAGAGTAATTCCTCTGTAACAGTCTATAGTTGTAACAGGTGTAATTAGAGCAGTAGATGTGATGCACTTATTCTGTTATAATAATTCAAGAATAATTCAGAATAATTCAAGAATAATTCAGAAGGAACATTACTATCAAGTGTTCTCTTGTAAACATGAAGTTCTTCTACTCCTACCCCCTGCTTTTTGTTTTCTTTTAACTTATTGCCAACATATTAGCCTATAGCAGATAGTTCTTAAGAGAGTGCTTTCTAATAATGAATACACAAATGCCCAAATGAGTCCTGAGATTCACAAATAAAGGAAATCAAAGTACACCGAGCATAAAAAGGATCTGTTTACCTGAAAAAAAATATTCTTATTAGCTGCATAGGTTTATTCCTAGACAAAATCAACAGTTTTCATTCTGGTACTTGAATAATGACAAGAAAGCAGAAATGTTCTGCATAGTTCTGCATAGTTGCTCCTTAACCATGTAAACTGATACTTTTAATAACTTTCTATATTACTATGAACAGTTCAAGAGAGTTCATGCAGTAACCTAATGAAGTAGACGTGCCTTTACTTTAGAGGTTATTTTAATTTCATTTGTGCTAGGCTTCAGTGATTATAGAAATGAACAATATTGTATCCATACTGCTGAAGCGCCTAATCTTCTTTCATCTTATCAGTTAAGTAAATGTATAGGGTTTGTGTGGCCAGGCTTCTCCAAGAAGCTGCCAAAAGTGTCCACCGTGTCCAAGAGAGCCAATGCCAGCTGTGTCCAGGATGGACCTCTCAAGTATGCCTAGGCCAAGCCAATCAGCTGTGTGATAACATATCTATAAAGGAAAAAAACACAAAAGAGTAATTGTGCAGATGTGACCAGAGAGCAGTGAGAATATTTGAGGAGCAGCTCTGCAGACACCGAGGTCGGTGTAGCAGGAGGAGGAGGAGGTGCTCCATGCAGCCCTTGGTGCAGCCCATGGTGAGGTAGCTATGCCCTGCAGCCCATGGACGTTCACAGGGGAGCAGAGATCCACCTGCTCCATGGAGGAGACCATGCTGGAGCAGGCGGATGCGTAAGAGAAATCTGTGACCCCATGGGAAGCCTGTGCTGGAGCAGGCTCCTGGCAGGACCTGTGGAGAGAGGAGCCCCCACTGAAGCACGTTTTCTTTGACTTGTGACCCTGGGGACCCATGGGGACCCATGCTGGAGCAGCCTGTTCCTGAAGAACTGCATCCCATGGGAAAAAAGGGATCCATGCAGGAGCAGTTTGTGGAGAACCATCTCCCCTGTGAGGGACCCCAGCTGGAAGAGGGGAAGGACTCCTTTCTCTGAGGAGGAAGCAATGGCAGAAACAACGTGATGAACCATAACCCATATGCCTCATGTGCCTGCCCTGCTTGTAGGAAGGAGATAGAGAACTGGGGGAAAAGAAATTAAGCCTGAGAAGGAAGGGTGGGGGGAAGGTGTCTTTAAGAAATGTTTTACTTCTCCTTATCCTACTGTGATTTGGTTTGGTAATACATTAAATTAATTTCTTCAAGTTGAGTCTGTTTTGCCACATCAGTAATTGGTGAGGGTTCTCTCCCCATCTGCATCTCAACTCATGAGCTTTCATTGCATTTTCTCTCCCCTGTCCAGGTGAGAAGGGTGATAGAGTGGCTTTGGTGGGCACCTGGCACCCAGGCAGGGTCAAACTGTAAAATAGGCTTTGAACTATTATATTAAAGGACTCAGACTGCAAACAATCATGAGTTTACATCTCCTCACATCTACTTGCCATATTCTCAAGCCAGGGACAGGGCAGAGTCATCAAGACCCTTTCACCCTGTTGTCTACCTTGAAAGCCACACTCAGCTAATGTTAATAGAAAATGCTTGAAGTATCTCAGCAGAATAGATGCACTGAAGTTACTTTTTATAAAAATAAAAGGTGTACAAAACTAAGCACACCAATGCAATGCTAAACTAGATGTTATACTTAAAAGTGTCAGGCAACTTAGATGTGATTTCTGGGAACCATATAAGCACATATGTTTGATACCAGGCAATAGGTGGTATATCACACATGATTCAGAAGGTTTTTGTCTATTTTCTCTAATAAGGGAGACATTTGGAAACACAATAAAAACATATGCACAAGCTTTCAGCCTATACACTTTTGCTTCTTCTAGCAAGATACCAAATGTCAGAAGGCCAAAGTGTGTGTAAAACCTGCTTATATTCTTTAGAAATATTTCTTAGATAATTTTTATATAAAGATTCTTTACCAGTTAGGAAAGAACTGACATAGAAACAATACAGAAAAATATTTCAGATCTATTTTTGGCAAGGTAAGAGAGTTGTTCCCACCTCCTTTTAAGCTTTTGGATGCTGAACCTGACTACAGGTAAATGACTGTTCAAGGAGGCAAATGGTAGGAATCTCTCTGAAATAACAGTCACACAGTAAAACTGTCGAAACGAGTATCTAATTCTAGAAGCTGCCAGAACAGAGCAGGCACAAATGAGAAGCAGCTGATACTCTACCTGTCTCAGAAATAGGGACATCCATGAAAGAAGGTGCCACTCTCAACTAGTAAAATATGCTCTAATTTCCGAGAGAAGAATGTGAAGTATCAGTGATGTCTGTGACTCCTTTGAAGAATTTTTGAGAAGAAACAGATTGTCCCTTAAGAATTCGTACAAAAGCCATGCACTTTCAATATGATTTACTGAAATTTGTTACAGAAAGACTGAAAAATAACAAGCACGTGTATTCTGACCACACACTCCATACACTCAGAAGAGGCAAAAAAACCCCCAAAAGGTATAAATCAATTAGTTCAGTTTTTGTAAAAAAAAAAAAAAAAAAGTTAAATTACCCCTTTTAAACCAAGCTACATATTGTGACCCAAGAGTAACATTAAAAAAAAAGGGAGGAAGGCAGAGAGAGAGGGAATGAGAGAGAATGAGAGCATATACTGTACAAGGGCTTGCTGTTAAGTCTGAATTTCAGCCTGCCAACTGAGGTGATGCTTATCAGAAATGCCATTTTAGCAGGAAAGTGGTAAGAGTAAGTGTAAGCTACATGATGATTTAGGTGTCAAACTAAGACTTTGGCAAAGATAAAAATACTGCATAAAAACCTAGTGAGAATTTAAGTTCTTAACTGATGAAAATGTGTAATCAAATTCCCTAAAAAAAATCTAGATATAGTTGGATAAGAAAAAAATTACTGAATCTCAAAAAGATGGGTGATATAAAGTTAAAAGAGTGAAAATTACCTGTCTTGAGAATTTTAAAAAATCATAAACAGATAAATTTGATAAAGAAGAGGAAAGATTAAGATCTGAATGTCAACGTACTGGATTTTTTCCCTTTATTTTGTTACAATGTGCTTCTATGATTGGTTTTTATTATTTTTTGGATCAACATTTTCTATGAAAGCAGAATAATTGTCTGTTTGGAGCCTGAATGTGAAAAATTACATTAGAATAAACACAGAACCTCCCTAAGGAACATGCACTAGAATGCAGAAGACTGCTGCTCTTAGGTATCAAACCACTAAGAGAAAAGATTATTTCCAAAAAGTTATTCTTCCAATACTTGAAGATGACAATGCAGATTATTATGATTCTCTTAATGGAGGCACAGATCTGCAGGGTGAAGAAGCAAGGAAGAGAACCATATGTCACAAATCAGCATTGCAGTGGTAACAATGTGCCCAGAATAAATGTTTACAGTTGTCAGTCTGGCCTCATTTCATCAAAAGGTGCTTATAACAGACAGGAGGATTATTGCTCTGCACTAAGCTCAGCTTTCAAGTAATACAATTGGCCTCAGCAGTCATTAAACAAACCAATGTTGATAACACAAGTAAGCAAGCACACAGTGTCCTATCAGAGTCTAGGACCCCCTCTTCCAAATGTGGCACAGGACACTGTGTAAACAGAAATGATACACAGGAAAAAATGCAATGTGCATTTTCGGAGAGCAATCCATGTTTGAAGGCATCAGTACCTCAAACAAATGTATCTCTGTTGGCACAGCTTTTTGCAAGGAGGCAAGATGCTTAAGTCTAAAAAGTTATTCTCAAATATAAAAGAAATAGGCAAAATGAAAAAGAAAGTACATTTTTTTTAACAGAAAGAACAGATCAGAAGGAAATTCCTTACATGCCTGTTGTAAGAGTATAAGCTTGAACTAAGTAGACCATGAAAATCTGTAGCTTTTAAAAAGTATTTAAAAACCATGCCAAATCTCTGAACTTTTAAGAACTTTGACTTGCTACCAAGTAAGAAGGTACTAAGTGTTGGCTGAATTTTCTGACTTTTACCTAGATTGCACAGGTCCAAAGAAATCCAGCAGAAACTGCTAGTTAAAACAATGTGTTTGAACTCACAGGTCTACAGAGTAACTGGCATCAAATGATCAAAATTTTTCAAATCATTTAGCTGCTCAAGTTAAACAAACAATTAAGCAAACAATATTTTTTTTTCTCAAAACAAACAAAACCTAAGCCTGACACATACAGCGAAGCAACTCTCTGGGCACATTCTTTCCTAGTGTCCTAACTCTAATCAGCCCTAATCAGTAAGATCTCCAGGCATAAATTATACTTCATGGCTTTACACACTGCTATCATTTCCTGCAGATATCAGTACGGGGAAACAGGAATGTAAAATGAGCAAAACAGAATGCTACCATTCTACACTTTCTGAATAGGCATTACTAAATCTTCATGCAGCTAAACAAAGTTGAGCACACTTCTTCAGTATAATAAAAGGCTAAATAACAGCAGAAATTTACAAAATTTTACAGTTATAAAAAATAATAATTATAGAAAAGCCACCAGTGTAGTTTGAGGACATATTATTTCTTAAAATTGAAGCTATTGACATTAACTGCCAAAGTTTCATCTTAAGGAGTTATGTCAATGAATGAATCTCTTTAAGAAACACAAGAATGTGTTCCTTAAAACATGTTACCACAGTAAATTATCTGTAATACCTCTAGTAAGAAGCAATAAAATCCTCTTACCTCCTACATACAGTGGAGAATCAAAGTTCAGAGTGGATTGCTTGGACAAGTTGGTAATTATCTTAGGGCTTCCTCCATCAATAGATAAAGATAGAATCTGATCCATAGCTAGCAGCTCCACAATGTGGAAATTTCCATCATTAATAGTTTCCACACTGCAAAATAAACATTAATAATAAACAGTTGATGGTCAGGTTAGAACAGCTTTTTACCTTTTCCCCCTTTAAGAGTCAATAAAGTTTCAGAACAGAACTTCTGTAGGAGTGCACTCCGCTGAAAATTCCATTTTAAGCAAAGACATGCACATATGCTTAAAAGCCAATACAATACAATACATCCCTTCTTCTGGACTAATGATGACAGGGCTGAAATCCCTTTTCTATGAAGACAGGCTTTGGGAGCTGGAGTTGTTCAGCCTGGAGAAGAGAACACTCTGGGAAGACCTTATAGCAGCTTTTGAACATTGAAAGGGGGCTTGTAAGAAATATGGAGAGAGACTTTCTACCAGAGCCTGCAGTAACAGGACATAGCCCAACTGTTAAACTGAGAGAGGGTAGATATAGATCAGATAGAATCTATTAAGTAAAAGAAGTGACATTAAAAAAAAGTTCTTTAATATGAGGGTGGGTTAATATGAAATACTGGGACAAGTTTCCAGAGAATTTGTGGACCTGTTAGTGGAAATGCTTAGGGATCAGGTTGGATGGGGCATTGTACAACTTAATCTAGTGGAAGCTGTCCCTGCCCATAACAAAGAAGATGGAACTAGGTGGTTGCTTAAGGTCCCTTCCAACTTAAACCATTATGTGATTCTAATATTACTTCAAGACCATATTTGCATGCAAGTCTCTGTGTATCCTACATTTTGCAGAGTATTGGGTTTACTTATCTTGCAAATATGAAGGCCTGAGTCAACTCCAGTGATAAATAAATCTATTTCATGGAATATGGAACTGCATCTAACTTTAGTCCTGCCCAACAAAATCATATCATTGGTCCAGACAGCTCCACTGACACTTGCAATAAAGTTATTTGTTATCTTTATTGGACATGGTTACTTAAGTGTGTTCAGCTTCTGGCTAGTACAGTGAATATGAATGTTGTATTTTTTTTCTCTCATCTACATATTATCTGCTTACTAACAAGATATGAACTCACTAGTAGGAGAATGCCTGAAGGTTCTCAAGGTGGAAATGCTTACTTCAAGCATGGTGCTTACCCTGCCTAAGGAAGAGCTTACTCATGCTGCTGGACACAAAAAATAGCTGCTGGTGCTTATCAGCCTCAATATCTATGGAGCAAGTGCTTAAGTGCAGGAACTACTCTGCACTTGAACACTGCTTAAATACATCAGAGAAGGAAGAATATCATTACTCAGTTCTGGGACTGAATATATCATTGTACTTGCACAACTTGTAGTCCATTTTCCATTGCAGAAATAGAGCTGAATATATGCATGCAAGGTGTGAGCTGTAGTCCAGAGACCAAACTTTAAAAGCATTCCCATGAAAGCCTTTATTTGTTTCAGGGCACCATCAAGTAAGTGAGCTTAATCCTTTGAAAAAAGTTATTTAAATGAACCAATTGTATGATAGCCTGAAATGGACAGTCACACAGTCAATTAGCTCTTCTCATTGAGAAAGCAGGATAGCTGAAAGGGATTAAGTTCCTAAATCTCAAGGCAAAAATCAAGCAAATTACCTTAGAACATCCTTAGTGATGTTTTAATTAAGCTAAGTGCTTTTGTCCTGGAACAGATCAGCAGCACACTTGGTCATTCACAGCTGTGACACATTAAATAGCTTCTTAGCCATTTATTACCAGCTCTGTGAACAGCCTTTGCTTACTATGGATCAAAGATCTGCATGGTAGCATGCATGCTTTACACAAACCCAGCTCTATTTGAGAGTGCAAACACATGACAGGGCAGACACTGGCACAATAAACACTTTATGGGAGCTGTCAGGAGGGGGACTGCCAGTTTCCATGGGGGGAAAAGAAACAGTCAGGGTTTATCATTCCTAAAGCGAGAGACTTATTCAAGGTATCAAGAGATTTGTTTGATCTGATCAAGCAATATAAAAGATGCTGTGATTAAGTTACTTAACACATTTCAATGAATCCAACCAAAAATGTGTGCTAAAAAATCAAAGTGCATATAACTTGATTTCAGGAAGCATGTAATATTTCTTGATGCAATGTTCTTGTTTCAAGGAAACTTATTTTACAACTTCTAAACCTTTCACTCAATAGCATTTATAAGAATAAGAGCAACACAAAAAATGCATTTTTAGAGCAAGGGGTAGTTCCAGGGATATACAAACCATAGTGTGTGAAGGGAATGTGTCTCTGATAAGAGTGATTATTAAAAGCCTCTGGTTTAACCTGTTTCACTGGTAAAAATTTACTGCAGAAAGAGAAGCTCTCCTAGGTAAGGATGGTTTAAATTGAAGAGGAAATAAACTCAAGGCATATTTGCAATATTTCCTGCCAATGCACTTACATTACTTCTAGCCCATTTCCCATTGGAGTTATGAGAGCTGAATGCATAGATTGTAATGAAAAGCTGTAAGAAGAACTGACTTAAGGCTTCTGGTACTCTGTGGAAGAATAATGATCTGGGAATAAATAGTCCCACATTTCCAATAAATATATGATGAAAACTAGTTTACAGAATGAAAGATTTTTTTTTTATGTAAAAAACAGTTAACATTTAAAAATGGATGCCCAGACAGAATAAAACACAAGTGGATCAAATTTTTCCAAATAACCATCTCCAATGAATGAATATTATTTATTGGTCTTGGCAGTGCCATCATCCCATTTCTCAGATTGACTGATGACTGCTTTTGGGATGCAGGCTCTTCCTGCAGTCAGTTCCCATGAACTGGGAGGACAGGAGGGAAGCAGAAGGGAGGGACTAGAAGGAAGGACTGGAAACATTCCAGGAGACAGCTTTTAATAGGTAACAAAAGTACAGAAAGACAACATGCAATGAATGGATAAAAAGAAGGTAAAGACCTTAAAAAGGGCAGGAGATATCACAAAGATTCTGGGAGGTAAAACAGTAATAACTGGAAATAATGAAGGGATTTGAGTGAACTGTGTAAAAGGTTCTGTGCTACAATACACTCTTTTCTAGAACCTGAAATAGACATTAAACAGTACACAGTTTGGAGAGCTATCTCTAGATGCACATATATACCTATAAATCAATGCAGAAATGTATTTATGACTTCCAAAATAGAATGATGAAATCACAGACAAATTTTGGTTGGAAAAGACCCCTAAGATCATCAAGTCCAGCAACTAAACAGCACTGCCAAGTCCACCACCAAACAATGTCCCTAAGTGCCTGATCTACACTTCTGTTGAATACCTCCATGAATGGTGACTACACCACTTCCCTGGGCAGCCTGTTCCAATGCTTGACAACCATTTACGTGATGAAATTCTTCCTAATATCCAATCTAAGCCTTTCCTGGTGCAACTTAAGGCCTTTTCCTCTTGTCCTATTGCTTGTTATTTGTGAGAGGACTCTGATCCTCACCTGGCTGCAATCTTTCAGACAGCTGTAGAAAGAGATAAGGTATGCCCTCAGCCTTGCCTCAACAACAGACTTCACTACAGTTGGACTATCACATGATAGCTTTCAAATATCTCAGAAACTCACCATTATGCTTATCAGAAATAAAATGTAGCTTAATAACAGAAACTAAAAATAGTAACTAAAAGTGTGTATCTGCTTCACTAAACAACTGTGTCACTCTGTAACATGTAACTACATTTCCTGTCCCTCTCTTCACTACACTTCCATTCTTCATTTGTCACATAATTCAAAAGAGACAATCAACTATGTAAGGGAGATGCTTCTTGTTATTTTGTAACAGTAACCTAATTGGGGCTCTTTGTTAATTGTTCACTTTGTTATTAACTCCTTCCATGTTTATGTTTGGTTTTTTTTTTCTGTGTGAGTACTGTTTTTCAATCTTTCTAGATTAATCTTTATAGATAACTATAATGGACAAGTGTGAATTACCAACATTTGCTATGTTTCAATAATGCCAGAGAAAGCATAAATTTATGGGAAGGACATATATGTTTTGAAAGAGAAGAAGTATTCTTAATAGATTATAGAAATGGGAGCCAAAATAACTTGGAACTACATATGACCCTTATTCCTATTGCATCTTATTCTCAGACAGATGTACCTATTGAATAAAAATCAACAAAAATGATTAAACTCCTGAGAAAAAAGAATCTAAATTTCTTGTGTAGCCCTAACCCAGATAGAAAATAAAAATATTATTTTAATAGGAGTATAATAATTTATAAAAATCATTTGTTTTCACTGAAATGTCCCTAATAGAATGCAGAACAGTGTCACTGTTACAAACTATAGAAGCAAATACACCTATATATAATTTTACAATAAAAGGTGTAAATAGAGTGAAAAGAACATTCAAGAAAAACTGAAGAAAAATCAAGAAAGTAATTTTAGCGCCAAGAGGGCAGTCAAGACCAGGAACTGATGCCTCTTGTCTTTCTGCTCACTCTTACAATGACTGTTGCTAATTCCTGTGAAGTTATACAATATCTCCCAAAAAAATCGGGAGGTAATTTTTCAGATAGCCAGAGAAATATGATTAAAAAAAACACCTCAAAAATTATGCTACAGAAGCAGCTGTAGATTCTTTCTCTTAATGACTTTGGAAGCAAAAGCCATTTCTTTTCAAAGGTAGTGCCTTTTTTCAGAAATCAAGTTTTTAGCTTTCTCTTCAGTTGCCAGGGAAAAATCCCACATTATATGACTGCCTAACAGAGAAGAGAAGAGAAGAAAAGCTTCTATTTAATTTCTGCTTATACAGTGTAGTTTTTCATTTTACTCAGCACACTAGGAAATTATTTGGCAGTTACAACTAAGAAAAAACTCCACTGCTACATATAAGCTTTACAAATGTACAAATATTCTGCTGAAAGCTAACTCTTATTCTGTTTAAATGCATCAAATAATATATTATTTGCCTGACATATCTGCATTAGAGTTACTTGCCAACCAAATCACATCTTTTGGCAAGAAGTTTGAAGTGTCTGACAACACATTAATTTGCATATATTTCTTTTAACCATGTATTAAAAAATGTGACTTTGATATAAGTAATGAATGTAGGTTTTGTTTCAGTTACAAATGTGTTTCATCCAGGTTCACCTGTAAATAGCAGAGGCTGGATATGATCCTGTGTCATAGCTGACCCTCACTCTACCCCGGTACAGTTCCACTGCTATATGATCTTTATCGCCTTTGTACAGCAGGATCCCACTGTCTTCATCTGTGGCAATCTAGTTAAAAGATAGAAATATTTAGAAACCACAAAAATTAGGTATTTATTCAAAATGAGGTATTAAGTGAATCTCTGAATTTACTGCCATAATCTGTTACTACATTATAAAATTCTTTTTTGAAGGACAACCTGAAAAAACTCTCTCTCATCCTATCAATAAGCCCATCTAACTCAATGTGAATATAGAGTTATTGCATTAACTCTTCTAGATTTTTAGCTCAAACTGTGAAAAGCTCTTTAAGTGAGCCAATGACAACTTTGGGTCATTTTCCACATCATGGAAAGTCATTTACTTTCTTTTCCAGAAAAGAGAATCCACAACACAAGCAAACTTACCTGTAGAGTGATATTGGTTTGGGGGCGTATCTTAGCTGAAGGGATTTGCAGATAGGATTCTTTGTTGACGAAGTTTATACTAATCAGCTTTTCACATTTCTCACCCTGGTATCCTGATAAACACTGACAGATGGGTTCACTTTCTTTTATGATACACTGGGCCCCATTTTGACATTCATAATTATCACAGGGGCTGGTGCGAGGTAGAACCATTGGCGGTGAAAACTCACAAAACAAGCCACTAAATGAAAACAGAAAACAATCAGTATTTCCAAGAAAAAACAACTGTGACAGAAGACATCCGTGTTTGTACTGCCTTCAGATCTTTCTCACCTGTACCCTTCTGGGCAAATGCAGGTGTATCCATTAACTGCGTCCGTGCACTGCGCTCCGTTTTTGCATTTGTTGTCCTGGCAGTCGTCAAAGTCAATGTCACAATGCTCACCTACATATCCAGGTGTGCAATCACATCTGTAAAACAGCAAAGCAAACTGGATAGCACAGTGCCTTTTAATGACCTGCTGTGATTATAACAAAGTTAAGGAACTACTGTATTGTTTAAAAATCAAGGGAAAAAAGGCATTACTAATACTTTGTGTGCAAAGACTTTATAGCTTCATCATACTATTAGATGGGGAATCTACATATGTAATGAATACAGGTTTGCTAGTTAAAATGTTTACACACCTGCCATTATATTGAAGAATTGTGTGCAAATCTAGAGAGCCCTCATGAATAATTTAGGCAGTTTTTAGAATTTATGAGCACCACAGAATGTTACAGGATGTTATTCATGGCTGCAAACTCTAAACATAATCAATATGCTTGAAACCAAGACAAATAATCTGAAGCTAGTACTGATGGTTATTAGATTTGTCAACTGAACAGCTATGAATGGACCAATGGTCCATTTATGCAGTTTAAAGGCTATGCATAATTCTTTTGCTCCTAAGGTTCCACCAGTCTGATTTACTAAAAACAGCTCCATGGTTGTTGAACTAACAGAAGTCTCAAAACCCATCATCTGTCCTCCCTGAAGCCCCACTGGTCTAGAAACAGACCATCCTCAAGAGAGTATGTAATGATTTTTGTTTGTTGGTTTGTTTGGGGGGTTTTCCATGTGAAATTCTCATTGCTAATGCTGGTGGCATTCCTTCAGGGAATTCTCATATATAGGACTGAGAGAATGCTCAGAACTCTGTCAAAAATTAATGGAAAATATTATAAATCCATGCATCCATATGATATGCTTTTAAATTAAGATGTTATTTATTGATTTCATTAGATCTTGTAATTCCCTCCTCAGTGCCATTTCTTTTACTATCTAGAATTTTCGCTAAGCTGGCAAGAGTGATTTTAAATAGCCATGTAAATTTAAATTTAGCACTTCAATCAAATATGTTTCATTTTTTTTCAACAACAGATAGGAAAAAGACAAGGGAAAAAGAATATAGAGCAACCTATCAAATGTCTGACTGAGATACTTCTTGAAGTACACTGCATGTGCTATTTTCTGATTTAAAAGTAACAGGAAAGATTAATGAACTGGAGGTAAACTAGGTTTATTGAAGTGACAGGAAAAAACAAACATAATGCACTACAACAGAAACCAAACAATCTTTCTATTTTCCAGTTTGAAACTATCAAATTAATTTCACATTCAACTGAATATTTAATATTTTTATGCCATATTTTAAATAAAATGTCATTTCATAAGTAGTGGGAATGACAATCTGATTTTAGCACAAAAGCATGCTGTGCATAAAACAGGCACTTGTGAGAACAATTTAAATCTGCAGGTTTCCTGTATTTATTAACCTAAAGCCTATTAAAACAACTTTAATTTGTACATACTAATTAATCACAATAAGGATATGGTGTAATTAAAGATTAGCTTTCCTGGGGAGGGACTTCTTTACTTTATACCTTTCAGTGTGCCTTCCTAATAATCTCTTTCACAATTACTTCTCTAAAAGCAATATAATTATTCCACTTCAATAAAATGCAATTATTTTCCTACTGCTCAAACTCTTATAAGGGTTTTGTATAGACCATTATAAAGGCTGCCTGTGTTTCTATTTAAAATCTAGTTGGAATTAGACCTTTTAAAGATCAGTGAAATTCAGTAAAACATACTTAAGATAATAATGCAGCTTTACATGAAAATAATGGCCTATTCTGCCATAAGGTTTAATAATAATCAAAATTAGTACTTTGAGAATAGAATTGACTTCCACTTAAACAGAAGGAAAGGAAGCTAAGCAGGATGGAAAAATACAAACTTTGATCCAGTCCCTAATAACATTGCAGACTCACTTGTATCCTTTGGGTGTCAAGATACACTTTGAATCATGCTGGCAAGGATTCAGGTTTTGGGCACAGAAATCTAATTTCTCCTCACAGAGTTCACCTGAAATACAATGTATGTTGTCAATTCAGTGAAAATATCACAGTGACCTGACAACAGCAATGAAGAGAGTTTTAAAAGCAATTCCTTTGCTAACACTAAAATATGCATATTTCTTTACATAGCAATAAATACCTTTATGATAAATATTAATACATAAATAAATGGTTATACAGAAATAACAGAAATAAATAATAATATACCTGGTAACTCATTTATAAACAGTATCAAGTTCAATCGTCTATAGATGGATATATATGGTAATTTTGTAATTCTTTTTCTTTTACAATATTTATTTAGCTCTGCTATGTAGCAACACTAGTGATTGAAGTCACTAGAATAAAAAAGCCATCAATATGCTTTCCTTTACTTATTTCTGAGCACATCACACACAGTTATATCCAGATTTGCACTATCACTATAAGTAGTCTATTACCTGAAAAAAACCTGTTAATATCACTGCATGTCAACACAATTCCAATTATCCAAAAATGAAAACTTGTTTTCTACTTTTCCTTAAATATGACTCTCCATTTTTTGCATTTGTTAATGTACCATAATTATCTATAATCTGTTCTGTGAAAAGAAAAGAAAAAAAATCTATGTAAAACGTCTATCCTTCCCTGTTGATAGAGGCAGTGGCTCTAGTTTCCAAAATGGGCTTATAATCCAAAAAAGTATTTTAATATTATTAAAAAATGTTTTATTTGCAAGTTTATGGAAAGGAAACACAGGTTTGTAAACAGATCAACAGTATCTTGTTCCCTGACTTACTTATCAGATGATACAATGGATCGTGCACTTGCTAAACTTGTAATCATTGGTTTTTAAGGTAGGTATACTTATTCCAGCATCCATATGAAGAATATATGTGTAATATACAGGTATAAACCCTGTGCCTGCTGAATTCAGGGACTGACAGGTCCATGAGACTCTGAAACTATGGAAGCAGTAGGATTGTCCCTGTCCTTTATTCCCTTCCAGTAACAAAACATGATCTGGCAAGCAAAGAGAAGTAGAACTGCACATTACAGTGACAATGACAAACAGAAGAGCAGAAGAAATGAGGGAATGATCAGACACTTTCACTGCTCAAGCTGCACTTGCCTTCAAAGAGGTGATATTTGGTATCCCTCAGTTTTACTGAGCTGAGCATGTCAGTGGCTTGCAGTGCAGTGGACAAATAAACCAAAAAAGAGCTGAGGAACAATCTATATTAAAGTAAGGATGGAGAAAAAAGCAAAACTGAAGCAGAAGCAAAGACAGTTATGCCAGTTGAGAACACAACTGGAAAACATATACTAAGTGCAATAAGACATGGGATCTCTACATCTTCAAAAATGAGAGAGGACAAGCCAAAAAACAAGTAGACAAGTATTTTGCACCATTCAAAAGATCGAGGCTGGTTCTACACAAAGATTGAAAAAAAAAGATAAATGAGTAAATAAATAAATGAAGAAATAAATACGACATTCTCAATTTGCAAGTAATGTGTTTTCTCTACAAACCAAAGGTTTGGAAAGGTTTAAGATAACATAAGAAAATAGCCCTTATGAACAGGTCACTTAATAGCCTCAGGAAAACTGTCAGTAACAACATCACTTAGTCAATATATGTAGGAAATTGAATGGAGATCAAATGCAGAACACTGAAGATGACAAATACAAAGGGTTATAATTCTACCCTCAAAGCCTCTTCAAGGTCTCAATAGAATTATTAGTCTGGAAATGTGCAATTGTTATGACTAGATCAGTGCACAAAGAATCCTGAAATACCAGGGATTGTTTGCATCCCACGATATATTAAACAAAACCCAGATCCCTTTCTCTTTTCAAAGGGTTTTGTTCAAACAAACTCATATATATATAGGTCTTCAATGCTGTTCTTCACATAGCATTTAGTCAACTTGCAGAACTTGTAATAGCTGAATTCTGTTCAAAGAGCAGCACTGTTTAAGAGTGAGATGTAAGTATGGGAACAGTGAGTTCAGATTTTAAGGATCATGGGAGTAGAATAAGCAAAAATTACTGTTGTTTTACCCTAGTTTGTTCACATTCCCATAGTTTAGATACACACCAATAAAAATATCTTATTATGGCATATATTTTATATTAAATTACATGCAGAACTGAAAAATACATGACACCCCAACTACAAGTAATAAAAATGTGGTTGCACAGTACTAACTTGTATAAAAGCACCTCTAAATATTCCCAAGATTATTAAATCTGACATCATATCAGAGAGCTTCTGCAAGTGACACATTGAGCCTATCTCCCAAGCAGGGCTGGAGCTTGCTGTCTCTTATACATTCACAGCAATGAATGTAAAAGAAGACCAAACTACCTAGAAAATGCAATTTAGGAGTGGCATAATAGGAACAAGCATTCTTACCATTCCTGTCGAATTTATTGAACTGATTTTGCTACAGGACATTGATCTGTCTTGGATTATCATTGGCACAGATTTCTGAAATAACTTGAGTGGCAAATAGTTTTACTCAATAGTGTCTAAGCCTGTACATTTTTGTAAATCCTCCCCCAGGTAAAATACGAGATTAAAATAAAATACAGGATTTCTTGGAATACACTGCATTTTAGTATTCATAGGTTACTGGCCCTTATATCTTCAGAACGATACTGACAGCAGAATCACCTCATGAGGAGTGCTCAGGGACACTTGGAATCTTTTTATTTCCTACTCTTGGCTGTGGATCCTACATAATGATTGGGCATTTAAGTTTTAAACAGGTTTACCTTTTTGAAAAATGTCCACTTCAAATTATAAAATCACTGTTACACTACCAGCCATACTGCAGCCAAATGGTTTGCAAACATCATCAAACATCACCAGGCATTTTTGAGACTATGGTCAGAGTTTGATCTGAGTACTCTGTAGAAAAGCACATAGAAGCAGAACTTTTTGTGCTGGGACAGCAGAAAAGCAAGGAAACTTTTCCATTGCATTTGCAAACTGTATGCACAGTGAATCATATCCTCGAAGTTTTAGTTAAACAGTCAGTAGCAAATAGGAAACAGGATGGTGGCCATGTAGCAGAAGACTCATGTAAAAAAATACTATGACCATAAAAGTCAGCTTTACTTACAGTACAACCTTTAGGTATTAAAAAAAAAATTAGCATTAATGGCAGACTTGTACACAGGATCAGTAAAGAAAATATCAAGATGGAATCAAATATGTACATCAGATAGTCAATTTCTGAATGAAGATTTAAATACCAGAATAACAAGGCAAGATAACCTAAATGCAAGGTCTTCTACAGCTAATAGTTAATAACTGCTAATATTAATAAATGCTAATAGATCTTTTTCTGAATGGAGAATTCTCATGGCCAAAATAAAACTGTTTATGAAAAAATTAATAAAAAGGTAAGTAAATTATGGGATACAGAATATGAATCACTGAAGAATATAGTTTCATGGTAAAGAAACCCCTCCTTCAGCATACTGAACAACCATTGTTTTATTCAGAATTTAAATGAGACAAGTAGTAGTTTTAGTAGAATTTAAATGAGAAGTAGTTAATTTTGTTGAAATGAAAAGATAGTGATTAAAGTGAAACATTCATTGGACAAAAACCACAGTTTTACCAAGTTAGGTTCCTTGGCTTTACTGGAAGGAAATCTTATGGAGTTTCCTGATTTGAGAAACATAATACAAGGTTTAAAAACCATACTTCAAAATAATCAGAAAAGGTTGAGGAAAAAAAGTCTCAATTCAAGGAATTGACATCAATCTGTGAGGACATTCTTTTATTCATCTAATAATACTGTAACTGAGGCTTCTGTAAGAGCTTGGCTAAGTAATTATATTTTTAAAAGATGGGAACATTTCTGTATGTAGGAGAATAAGGAACAGACGGGTTTGTTTAAAAGTAAGTAGTGGATAAAGTGTCAAAAAACCTGTGAAAAGCTTCCAAAGTTTAATTAGAACCAGCAATAACCCTTTTCACAAGACATCTGGCTTAATTAATCTAAGGAAGTCTGAATTCTGGTATAGAGTAGCACTGAAACCAGTGGAATTATGAATGAACATGACCCTCCAAGCTCAAGACAAATATTTACTGAGATTTTGCATAGAGTACGATGTAGACTCAAACAGTCAGACAACACTAAGAAATACTGATATATACTGATGATACTTTATATAGGTAACCAAAGCTGGATGTTTACTAGATTCACAGGCCAGTTTGTGTTTCCTCTGTGTGTTAATTCACTTTTTATGACTTGATAAGATTATAAGTCACTAAAAACTTCATCATGGAATACCAGGTTTATCCCTCAAGGATCATCTCCTGGAAAAAGCAGGAGAGACAAAATGTTCCAGCACCCTTTCTAGCTGAATCCCAAAAGGGTCTGTTGGGAAATCCACCACTATCCTGGAAAGATTATTCCAATGGCACCATGTCCTGACTGTAAAAATTTCCCTCTTTTTTAATTCTAACTGGTATATCCCCAGGAGTACCTTGTACCCTTACTCCTCCTCTTTTCCATGTGATTCCTTGTAAAAAAGGGAGTCTCCATTTTCCTTCCAGCCACCCTTTTAAGTACTGGAACAGGGTGATAAAGTCTCCCCAAGTCTTCTTTTCTCAAGGCTGACTAGACCCTTAACTCTGGACTTTCCATTTTATAGATATGTACTAGAACAAATAATGTGTAACAAGGCAATGAAGTGAAAAAGGATTTCCATCTTTGTTATTTTGAATAATTGGTCAATAAATTTAAGATAAAGGAATGTCAGCCACTACATTTCTGAATGAAGAGGACAGCTCTAACAAAAATGGACATGGGCTTCTTAATGTAATAGCACATTGCTAATTACAGGCAAGTTTATAAAGAAACAAGTTTAAAATAACCGTTATTAGCAAAGCTGAGTTTGATATTAAAAAAAACCACAAAAAACAACCAAAACTCCCCTCCCCAAAAAAACTAGACAGAGAATCCAAAAGTGACAGTAGTCATTTTTCATTATCAAAACCCAGGTTTTTCTTAGGTTATTCCCTCTTCCAAAGTCAAAATACTCAATACCCACCACAGAATAGAACAAAAGGATTTGAAGTGTGTGCTAATATAACCATTTCATCTTCTGAGCTCAGTTAAGCTATACTGTGAGCCAACATCTGCAGTGTTTATGTTTTATCAATTAGGTATCCCTGTCTGACTCTGTGACTGGAGGTCTCTGTTTAATACTCTGGCTCAAAAAGCCAATGGAGTGCAGCAGGGGTTGGAAAATGACTGTGCCATTTGAGAAACTATATATAGAAAACTGCTGCATTTTTATTGTCTTCAGCTTGATGTGCAGGATACAACATGAATTATTTCAGATCTTAATCTCATTATTCAGAAAATACAAATAAAAATATTGACTATATGAGGGACAAAATTTCTTAGAATTAACAAAAGTTCTCAGTGACAGTAGAATACAGTTTATAACCATAAATCTGAACATTTTTTTGAATTTAATTTTAGAGTTAAATTGCTGGACTGTTCCCATCTTTCAGCATTGCATAAGTATTTTTAGCTGTCTCCCATGCTTGTGGATCTCATTAGTTAAACATTTTCATTTGTTTTATGTTCATTGTTAACAGCAAAAAACCAGTAACTTTTAGGCAGGTAAGATTTAAGACAATTAATGTAAACAGAAGGGTGGATCACAGACTAGAATGAGTCAAGGCAGTGATTAAACCAGAAGCAGGTAGCTCAGCTTGCCACAAATATCATGTAAATTTCCCCTTTATGCAAATGCAGTAAAATTATTTCAATACTTGAGCTTTTAATATAGAATGGTAATTTAAAGTTTATTAAGCTAGATGAAATAGAAAATTTTATGAGTGATAAAAAGCAAGAATAACAAATGCATCTCTTTATTCTAAGAATCTGTAACACATGCAGTTCTTACAAGGGTGAGAATTATGATTTAATTTGATGGAATTATTGAAATTTTTATCAAGTTTGATATTACATGATTTGCATTTGATTACTTGCATGCTTAAATTTCAGGAAGGTACTTATCTGATTACCAAGTAAATTCAAAGTACTAATGCAACTCCTTTGTTGCAGTGGCAAGAAGGTTGTGTCTAAGGCTTGCATAAACTGAGAT
This sequence comes from Agelaius phoeniceus, assembly GCF_051311805.1. Taxonomy (NCBI): domain Eukaryota; kingdom Metazoa; phylum Chordata; class Aves; order Passeriformes; family Icteridae; genus Agelaius; species Agelaius phoeniceus. Next base: position 57,737,434 of record NC_135268.1, read on the forward strand.
AATTACTTGAAATGATCCCCTTTTTCCCCCTAATACTGTCACAACTCAAAAGATGTCTTGCATGATAAAACTGATTGATCCGTCCAGGCACCCTGTAGACTATCAATAGCTTCCATGTTCAGCTGGCACGATAATATAAACATGTATCACATACACATCTGCTTAGTCTTGGAGCCAAACTACGTTCACATCCCCTGGATGTTTGATCATTTGTTTGTGAGGAGTTTGTTCTTCTTATAATCAGTAATTTTAATATGTTACAGTTCACACTTGATAATAAACAAGAAAAACAGCAGGCTACTTTTGCTGTCCAGATGAGTAATAAAATGCAAATACAGGAACATGTCTAAATGGAAGACAGTTTAAGCATGGAAAACCTGTTGCTGGAATAATTTTCTGAAAATGTCTCATACTCTGCCTCAGTTACAGAGAAAATTTACACTATGAGTTTAAGTTACAGGAATTATGAATCAGATATCTAAATTAATCAAATTAATCAACATAGATGTTATTAGGCAACATAGATTATATAACTGCAGTCTTGCTCAACATGTAATTTCATGGATAATGAACATATTTTTATTACGATATATAAAATATTATATTGCTTCAGGAACTGAAAAGATATTTATCAAATTAATGGCAAGCATACCACAATATTATTCATTTGCTTTTAAAACTAAATATGCAACTTTATAAATATGCTGCCATTTTTTATGGTAGATCTCAGGTTATATATATGATGAGATTGCAGAGAAGATGGTTTATCTCTGTTAATGTGTGATAGGTGCTAAGCAGAAACTTAAATAAAATTAAAAATCAAACACCCAAAGTTAGTATCATAAATCTCTTCTATATTACCTTTCTTCTACCATAGCCCCAGATTAATATGGTCATTTCAATTTCTTTAGATATTTACAGCAAAAAAGAAGCCACAGAAATGAGGAGCAAGATGATTGCCATTTGATACTCCAGCATATTTTCTAGTAACACAATCTATTGAAAATATTAAAGCAGAACAGTGCTGTAAGACAGAGAATACATTAGCATGGAGCCAAAGGATGGCTTTAAGGTGAGAATAAGGATTTCAGAACACAATAATGTAAGGTTTTTTTCAGTCCTATATCAATGTCTGTACAAGTTTTTAATACATCTGAAAAAAGACATTGAATGCAGTATTAAAGTACCCCTGCACAGTGATCTGCATCTTTGACAACATTCTTTTGCCATGTATGCACAGCAACAGCCAAGTGCCTAATTTCAGGATTTGCAGTGAGCTTTCTAAGTTATATCTATATACAATTTAGTAATTTCTAATAACTGAAATCCATGCACCTTTAAGAAAAGGAAAGTGAGAAACCAAGGTAAGTGAAAATAGGTTTAAAAGACAACTGACCTTTTTCCACTTCATTCAGATTAGCAGCTTGCAGTGACAAAGACAGAAGAGACAAGAGACTTTTTACATTGTAATACAACAGCATAGCACATCAAGCTAATGCACAACTATAGCAGCAGAGAGGTTGATATAGCAAACAAAGCAAGCTTCAAAGTCTCACCTCCAGCAGAACAAAACAAACAGAAAGGTAAGAAGTACATGCCACCAGTGGTGTAAGAGAAGTTTTACTTCTGGATCAGTTAGTTCTGTGATCTAATGACTGACAACAATGAGCAAGAGAAATGATTATCTGTAATCTATAGAATGTACATAAAATGACCTGAAGTCTACTAGACTGGGGTTAAAATAAAGGAGATGGTAATGTTAAGAGAATAGCAAGATTAAAGAGTGCAGGACATACTGAAGTATTTTAAATGTTTTATTTCTCCAGGTTTCATCAGAAACTCTGAATATCTGTTGATTCCATTTGCTTACTGTTGTGTCACAGTTACAGTCTGTGATCTTAAGAAAGCTCATATTATAGTGCAAATACCATTCTTTGTCTTTCCACCTGTAGCTGTGGTGGTTGCTGTAAAACTTAACTGAGGCAGAGCAAAACAGATTCCTGATTCTTATGCAACAACAAAATAAGCTTTCTAATTGCTTGTGTTTTTCTCAACACATTATAGTTGAGAAGTGTCGATTTTCAAGGGATTGTTAGAAAAGTTAAAAAGAGGCTGTTAGGTTTTACACTGCAACATTCTTTACAGTCCATTTTGGATTCTAACAAACCCTCCACATAAAAATAAGGCTTTATAGAAGAACGATTTACATTTCATACCAGCACATTCAGCTGCTTTCTTCCTTATACTGTGCTGCTGAAATGTAAAGCATATTTGCAGGTAATCATTCACCAAGGAAAATATTCTGGGCTGGTGCAATTCCAGGTTGAGTACATGTATGCTGTGACATGTTGAACAAGGACAATTGAGGGCATTGTCAACCTAATTAAAAGAGGACAGGACAAGCCTACAGTAATATTTTCCTAGTATGTGCCACTTAGAGGCTCAGGGACTTTCTGAACTAGAGATCAATACCTCTGAATTAAAAAATCTTTATATATACTGAATATGAATATATAGCCTGTTTTCCTGATTGTTAAGCTACTTTTGACCAGCTAATACATGAATTCATTTAGTGAAAAATCCTTTCATAAAAAGCAAACACTAGAAATATGCATATATGATTTTAATCTGCTAGAACAAATATCACAATCCAACAATGTTTACTAAGTTCCCCATGAAAATCACTGTATACATACTTTACTGGGATTCTGTTATTTATCCTTCACCTCAGGTTAAAGGCCTGAGAAAAATAAAAGTTCTACAAATTATTTGATACCTCATACACACTTGAGGCAACTGCACAGTTGTAGAACTTTTATTTTTCTCTAGTATAAAGCCTCTTACTTTATACTAAGAACATTACCCTTTTGAGATCCTTATGTGCCCAGACTGCTTTCAGTCTAATTCTTAATACTGAAGGTTATTATGTAAGACCATGGATGACAGATGTGACCCCTTGGCTAGCTCAATGTTTCACATTTTCACTTATAACTAATTTCAAAAATCACTTAAGATCTCACGCATTATGTCCTGTACTTAGATGCTTTGTATGATAGACAGTATATTGTAGAATTCTGTACTTTCCTCTGTGTAATGGAAAACCTTAATTTTTGCTGCAATTAATACAAAAAGAGTTGAGGCTCTGGTGATGCATTTAAAAGAAAAGCATATTTTTTTAAAAATGTGTGAAAAAAGTCTGATGAGCTATTGTAAATTCTCAACATTTTTTAACTGGAGGCTTAAACTTGCTGATTAGAAATAGATTTTTTTGATTTCTTTCAGAGCTGGTGAGAAGGCTCTCACCTACTCTCGTGTCTTACTGACTTCAGTAGATATTATGAGCAGGCATTGTATCTATAAACCTCATTTTATGATTATAGTAAAATTATGCACAGATATGAAACAAATTTTAAAAATGCATTGTCTTGTATTATGATTAAAGAAGTACAACTGCAATACAAACATGTAAAAATTTATCAATGTTTATTCTCTCCTTTTTTCTCTATCCATAGAGGTATATAGAGAAATGCATCAATTTTTATTTCAACTGTAAATTAAAAATTTACATTTCACTTACAATACTCCAAAAATGCAACAGGAACACTTAATCAAAGTTTTAGCCTAGGACATATAGACAATCCTTTGTATCCACTTCATGGATAGTTAATAAAAGCAGTCCTTCCCATGGCATCCTGTGGATCCAACTACCAGACTCTAACAATTAAAGGCACCCAAAGTAAGGCTGAAAATGTAGAAATGAGCAACACAGGTAAAAACACCTGCAAAGCTGCAGAGGAAGAATGCACTTGCAAGTGAACTATCTCCTATGTGATAGGGATATGAAACCTCTCAGCATGAAGCCACTGAAGAGCAACACTGGATTGATGTGACTTTGCTCTGCCCTCTTCCAGCCTACACAGGAGAATACCTGACCCCATTCTTAAAGGAGACAGCAACTGATCCCAGGGGAGCTGAACTGGACTCACCTATACCTGAAATATTAACTATAGCAGAACTGCTGTTCCTACTTACTGAGGCTGTTACCTGCTCCTTTCCAAGGCTTGAACTGTCAATTGCACTTAGGTATTTAGGTATTGGTACTTGGCAAAACAGTATTTTCTCTTACAAGATTATGTCTGTCCTTCCACATATGGATCATCCACGTATTGTTAAATAGATTTTTGGCTTTTGTGTTGGTTTAGATATTGTAGCTTATCCTGCATAGGGGAATTTCTACCAAAAATTCACCCTGAATAAGTACTGGATGAATACCTCTATTAGAGTATGAAGTTGTATTTCTTATACTTGTGTTTTACCATCTTCCCTCATTATGCATTCCCAATATTTAAATACTGACTTTAAATTTCCCAATATTTAAATACTGACTTTAAATTTGAATACCTGAAAACAGGGAAGCAATCCAGCTGTCTGTAGAACTAGTGATGGAAACATTTTGGATGAGAAAGGAGTTAGCTGGCTTTTCAATAAATGAAATTAATTATTGCATTTACCTCTCCTTACAGCTTCCCAGAGCTCAACTTTGATCGATTAAAGTAAAAATATTGGATGACAGAGAAGAATTAATCCCCAAACTATGGTGGATGTTACGTTTCTTTTTTATGCATTTCAAATCATATTGAATTTAAACTCTATGTTCTTCTAATGGTCAACTATCTAATAGAAAATAGGTTGGTCTAATTAGAAGTCCTATAAAAATTATCAATGCAAACAATAGATCCTACTCCCTCCATGCTGCTGTTCCAACTATCCTCCATTTCCACAGAGACCATGAGAGCAAGCAAGAGATCCTCTGTCACAAAGAAAAGAAGTGCTTTGGTTTGCCTGCCAACTGACAGAAACAATAGACACTTGTCTTTTTATTTTGTGCAGGAAGCATCACACTCGGTATTAATATTTCTGGTGGAGTACAGAACAGCATCCAGGGGTGCCAAACACAGTTCCACAATGGCACAGACAAATTCTTTGTAGTAAAATGAGGATTAAGGAGAAAAGCAGAATATTTTTCAGATTTCTACAGCTACAGAGGTCCTCCACTGGGGTGTCTAGGCAAACAGTAAGGAGGGGCACAATTTGAATGACCTTTTAAATATAAAAATGCTACAATTTCAAAACTAAAAAAGGAATTAATGAGTGGACATTAAATCTAATTTAGACTACAAACCATACAGGAGAAAAATATGGAGGGACACCTGGTGTTAAGTCAGTTGTAGAGCAGCTACCTGCAAAGTGGAAAATATTACTCTTCTGCTAGGAATTCTTGAATTACCCATGCTTTCTCTTATACTCCTACCTGTATATTCAGGTGGACAAAGGCAAGTATAGTTATTAATTCCATCCACACAAGTAGAATTGTTTTCACAGTCATTGTCTTCACAGTCATCAACATTTACTTCACAGTTTTCACCTTCAAATCCGTCTGCACAAGTACACCTGTAAAACAGAAAACCAAATAACCACATGGACATTTTAGGTGAGGAGTCCAGACAAGGAGTTCTGTAATTAATAGAATTACATTAGAATTATAATATTCCACAACAGAACATGGTTGATATAATGTAAAAGCCCTTTTATCAAACAATTACAAAGTAGTTTTTTTATTTTAAATGACAGAAAAATGCTTCTAAAGCCATATCTTAGTCTTTAATTTAAGGATCCTGCTAAATTAAATCATTCCTTTTGAAAAGCATTCTTCATTTACATTGTAAGATTAGATTTCTTATGGAAAGTAATCCTTTTGGTTTTTTAAGGGTAAATACATGGAAAATATTGTGGAATCAGCGATTAGTATGTAATAGTCGTTTTCCACAATCATTCAGTTAAATGCACCAATATAAAACTCTTTTTAATGTACATGCATTCATATAAAAAGCCAAAGCCTGCATAAATTCTACAAAGCAGTAATTTATTTTTTTGCTTTTAATCATGTTTCTGCAAAACAAATAAATCAAAATAGATAGGTAATGTAAAAGTCATTCAAACATGACTACACATACATTTTCATGTAATTTGCACTACCTATAATTTCTGAAGCTTTCACTTTGAGATTGCTTTGATTTTCAAAATATGTAGTGTTCAAAAAAATAAATGAAAAAGATCAAATTCTGAGGCGTGACTATGTCAATTTAAATTCTTTAGGCATAGTATTAAGATGTATACACTTAATTTTTAATAGAAAACCATTTAATCCTTGGGCAGAATTTGGATTAAAAGTAAGAATAATGTCATAACGAATTGCAGGATAATGAATTGTATCTTTTGGAAGTGTCATTTCTAACAAGCTTGAGGTGTAGATTATTAAATGACTAATAATCTCACGTAAGAATGCTAAAGAACTGTATTTCATAATTCATGAAGTACATCTGGAGTAATTGTACTGTATGATTAAATAACTCAAGATTAAAAATGCTCACAGCATGTTTATCTGCTGGCATAGTGAGTTTCAAATGAATCATTAATTTTCTGTTTCACTGGGATTTGCATTTTATCATTTACATGCTGTCTGTTGAAGTAATACACACAACAACAGATGAATTATGAGATTTTTTCAGCAGGGATCTAGCTAGCTATTAATTAACATAATGGAGTCAATACTATGATGTCTTGACCTGATATGCCTCAACAAATCACAGTCATTTGTTACTGTTTTTAACAGATTCAAAGCTCTAGAAGCTTTCCAAGGATGGCAACATGTTCTGAAAACACCCAAAGTGCTAAAATCTGCCTTTGTGTTGCTCTTACCAGCATACCTAAAGATTAACACCATTAGTTTACCATAAAAATCTCAGTAGTTTTCCATCCTGCTATTAAAATTAAAAAACCTACCAGAAACCATCCTTTTCTCCTTCTTTCAAATGACAAGTTCCACCATGTTGGCACGGGTTACTAATGCAAGCATGAATGGGAATATCACAGTCTTGACCCTACACAGAGAACAACAATTATAATGTAAGAAGAAAATACACACACCAGTGGAAGGGAGACAAAGGGAATACTTAAAGGTTTTTAAGGATGAGCTTACATTTCAGTGAGTTTTTTTCCTCTTCATGCAGTACCTACCTTGAAACCATATGGGCATGTACATCTGTAGAAGTCAACGGGATCATTATTGCAGGTTCCATCATTTTTACATGGATTTGATAAACAGGGATTACACTTTGCAAGAATATTAACATCCACAGGCCCTTAAAAATATAAATTGGATAGTCAGAAACAAGTAACTATTAATTTACATTGGACAGGATCTACCTTAGACGTTGCTTTAAATTTTAAAATTTTTATTTTAGACTTTATGGTGTTTCTATATTAATGAAATGCTGAACTATCCTTCATTCTTCTGATGCAACCAGGTAAATATAGGATTGGATTTTTGGTTAAAGTACCACTTCTTAGTTTTTGTTAAGTAGCTGACACCAAAGTGATTCCCATATTCCTATCCTCTGAAAGCTGTTCTGATGCATGATAATTACGTTTCCTTTGTATTAAAAAAATGAAGAACACAATTTCAACTTTTGTTTTGTTATGGAGCAGGAATTGCCAGTGAGAAAGTGGGCTATCACAATTTTCAATCTGTCTCATGATGGTGTTACTGAGAACATTTCTTTAAATGCATTTCTGCTTTAACATATTTTCTATCTGCAGGATCACATAGATGGCAAAATGAAAAGGTAAAATTACTGTAAATTCCTTGAACATTTGCAAACTGTAATGTAAATTGCATTGTCTCACCATAAATAGCTCTATACTGTGTCTTTCTTCCTTATGGGTCAGCCACAGTTCTGTGCATTACTGTGTTAGTTGAGCACACAAACCATGTAGACTGTGCCTCAAACCTATGTGCAAGTGAAGAGTGCAATCCATGCTTGCAGTCTAGCTTCTTCTGTTAATGATTATAATGAAAGAAATCAGAAACAGAAATCGACAAAACCCTAAGTTTCAGAACCCAGACTTGAGCTTTGATTTACACAAATCTTATCTCTGTTATACAGATACTTTGTAGGTTTTCTTTCTCTGTAGTTTCCTGGTTTCATAACCATTTCATGGTGAATTTTCAAGTCAGGAACCATCTTTTTCAGGGTGGTTTTTTTTTGTTTGTTTTTTCTGTTTTTTTTTTTTTTTAATGTCAAACAACTGAAGAAATCACTGCTTACTTGTTAGAAGTTAGAAAACACCTGTGTATGAATAATGACTAATTTTCATAATTTTTGTGAAGTTTGATTACTGTAAGAGAAAATGGGTGACTTTGTCAAATGCCAATTAAGAGAATGAAGATACATTCTCTATCCCCAGCTCTATGGCCTGATGACAATACTGCCTTCAGTTTGATTCAGATTTCTCCTACTAAAAAAAGCTCCAGTTATCCACAGATGAACTGCACATTTGAAGGAACAAACAGTGATTTCTTCTAAATGGGAAAAAAATCCCAAACTCCTGGGGCCTACTAGGGCAAATGCATGATTGCTCTGTAACAGGTTTTACATAAAATGAGCCAAACTGCAGAGTTTTCAAAGCTAAAAGGGCTTTTCTTAGATAGAGGGATTTATTCTATTTTTAAACTTAGATTGCTTAACTTTCTTAATTTTCTTCGCAAATTAACCTCACATTAATTGTAAAGGAGCTGGCCTGGAAGGAAGCCATATGATTGTAAGGATCCAGCAGGGAGTGTTAGATAAAGAGTGGGTGACCTTTTAATTTTTTTTTTCAATCTGCAGTTGCTGGTATCCTTCTGTGTCACAGCTTGCAAGCAGAACACAGTAATATGTGATGAGGTGCTTACTGCCAAAACCATAATCTATAAAGACCATTGGTTTTTTTCTCTTCATTACATTATTTTGAAAGAGAAATCTATACCTGGCCAAAGTATCTGTTAGATCAGTGCACAGAAGAGGTAGAAAAGTTGAAAAAAAAATCATAGAATCAACATCTAGAAAGTCCTGACTGTACTCTGGACTATTGCTGATTATTGACTATATTAAGAGGTTCTGTTAAAAAAATTAAGTGAAAGAGGCACAAAAATTTGTAATACTGTGCTGTACCTTGGGAGTCAATCCTTCCTTCTATTTATTCTGAATATTATATCCTCTTTTCAACTTTTCATACAATAAAATGCTAATTAATTGGCACAAATTAAAAAACATTCAATAACTAAGCTTTTGTTCCCAAATGGATTAGCACTCTAAATTTCACTTCTTAAAACAGAGACAGAAAATGAGAACCTAAGTCTCAAAAAGAGAGTAAGCAACATTATCAGATTTTGTACTTTATTTATTTCAAATGAATGTATATGTAGTATGCAATATAAAGCAATATAAAGTAATATAAATGATTTATCATTCTTCAGCCTAAAAATAAAAATAAAAAAAAAAAAGGTATTTTGGAACCTATTTTCATTTTCACTATACTTTCCCTTTATTCTTCCTGCTTGCATCTCTTAAAAGACTTGTATGTGAAAAAGAATTTGGTTCATAACCTTTTGGCTAGTTTAATTTTTCAAATTGTAGACATCTATGTTCTTGAGTAAGCCCTGAGAAAAAAAATTCTTTTGTAAACCAAGAAAAACTAACAGTATTTTATTGACATAGATATATACACGTAGCTGTTTTAAGAAAAACCATGACACAAACCCTCTCAAACCAGCTTCTAAAGAAACTTGTTGCAAGAAAAGCTTTGAGCTCTCACATTTTTTGACTCCTCTCTTGCATAGGGCCTCTAAAGCAGTATTTACACTGCTAATGAAATCACCAATTTTAGTACAATGCAATGGAAGTAATAATTTCAGTTAGATAACTCAGATTTTAAACCCAGACTTTTGAAATAAAAAACCTGCTCACACAATATACTAAATGATGTATCATGAAAAATCATCTGTAAATTCATCACAGGGGAAACAAACAGTAGGCATGCGTGTCTTAGGAACAAGTCTGCTTGAGGTACACAAAAGGAAGGTCAGAAGGTTCTTAAGCAGATCACCCATTCCAGATCTACTTATAACCTTACCTGGTATCAGAAAACCACAAGGCCCTGGAATCTCTAGAAGCAGGGCAAGGATGATAAGGAGGTAAAATATTGAGAAGCTGTTAGAGGCCACATTAAAAAAAGGAAAGAAAAAACCCACCCACAAATGTAGGAAAATAACTGGAAGGAGAAAATATTAATGGATGATTCCTGCAGTAAAAGAATTCACAAAATTAGAGTAAGGTAAAGTGATTTTTCTGAGCTTTATGACTCAGATGAGACTTCAATATGAAATGCTATTTTCACTGGGAACTATTCACTATGTAGGTAAAATTCAAGCACCTAATTCATTATCAATTGAATCCACAGATAGTGGTAAGAGGGAATTACACATTACTCTTTTCCTGTAAATACATATACAGCAGCAGACCATCAACAGATATTCTGAAAACAGCCCTTTTCTTCATAGGCAAAAATTTTGGTTCTAATAGGAACACAACATCTTCCTAATTTCTATTATTCAGCAGTTCACTTTTAAACAAAAGACAAAATTACTTATCTTTAAGCAACAGACTCAAAATGCCTTATAGGGCCATCATGTCATTGAAAAGCTGCTGATTTGCAATCTGTAATTATGAGCATCTTCATAGGACAGTGGCAGGAAAATTACTTTCTTTCAAAGGTATCCATAACACCAGATCTCCACTCTTGGAAGTGAAACAAATACACAGCTCTTACCCTGCACAATCATATAAAGGATCTTTCTGGATGGGTAAGAGGGAATAAGATATAATTTCTGGATTATCTGACAGAAATATAACAATGATTGTAGACTGATGTGATACAGTTTGTAAAACTGACAAAGCTAGAAAACAATTAAACAGGTTCCTCATATCCATGCAAATATCCATGCAAATATTCCTGCACTTGTCCCTATGCCAGTGTGCAATAAAAGCATATCTGCAATATGGTTCAGTGGACACTGGTAAAGAATGATCAGATGGGCCAGCAAATGTCCTATCCAAAATGAGGCTAAGAGATTTTGCAACAGATGAGTGTCATATGCAATGAACCATCCATGACCTCAGAGATGTACTGCTTCAAGAGGGATTAGGAGGTAAAAAAAATTCACTGGCATCACAAGTAACAAGATGGCTTCCAGTGGTATTTAAAAAAAAAAGGTTTTTTGACAGGAAGTCTAAAGAGAAAAGACTAAATAGATTAAATATGAAGTAAAGAACAACTTTGGATAAGACAAATTCTGACAAAGTCCCACTGCTTTGCTTTTTTAAGAACAAAATGACAAAGGGATAAAGTTCACCTTTGAAGATACATTAAATGATGAATAAGTCAAAACAGCTTCAAGATTACCTAGACACTGAGAATAAGTAACTTCTAAAAGACTAAAGATCATATTCATCTGATGCCTCAGAAATCACCATGAGCTTAGTAATGGCTTACAAATATTAGAACAGGGTTTTTTTTTTAATTGGATTTAATTTTAATTTTCAATGTTTTTAAATCAGGACTACAAAAAATGAAGTGACAGTAGAAGCTTTCTCTGTTTTCAGAATATTTAAGAGGGGATAAATCAGTGGAATAGAGAAAGATTTAACAGTAGACAAACCAAGTCCTTACTTGATGTAAGAAAATGGTACTTTTCTAAAAAGTAATAGCACAATTCAGAAAATGAACCCAGGAATTAACAGACAATAATATAAGTTGCCATGTAAATGCCAGCAACACTGGTACCAACATGGAGTTAAATGCCCTGAGACACTGCCTGTTTAAAACATTTCAGATCAAGACCTCTAGAGTGGTTATCACATTCCTTTTTCTACCTTTATATCTTCGTTTGGTTTTGGTCTGGCTTGGTTTGTGCTTTCTTCTGAAATATCAGAGATATATTATACATTTAATAGCAGACTGCAAAGATTGCTGATGTATTTACAGTTTTTATGGTGAACAACTTACAGGAAAAATGCTGAGGAAAGTGTAGATGTTTAGACTCTATTCATAACAGAGGCAGTACAAAGTACCTGTGTACATCCTGTATTTGATGTACTACGTACATCTTGAGGAATACTGTACTGCAAGTCCAAAGACTTTTTTCTCTATTTTAAAAGAGATAGGAATTAAAATGTTTAAAATAAATACATTTCCTAAATGGAACCAATGGCTATATCCTTAAGTATAAGTGAAAAGGCTGAGTTAAGATGCTGTAATAAATGTATTTTGAGTACAAAAGACTCATAATTTACAGCTCAACTATTTGTAAAAATTAAAAATTGACACTTTGAAGAGAAAAAAAAAAACAACAACAGTACCTTGGCAAGTAAATTTCTTAGAAGGAGTTGTGAGAAGAAGTTTATCTGCCATTTCTCCAGGACCAGCGCAACGTGCAATACCAGGTTCTTTGTATTCTGATTTTACCCAGTCAGACAGCCACTGCATATTACAATCACAATAAAGAGGATTTGCACCAATAGCCCTATGGAAAAAAGACAAGTAAAGAGGGAATCAAGTTTTAAATGGCTGCTTTTTAAAAAAGAAGCCAGAAAATGGCAAAAACCATTCAGAACACAAACCTGCTCTCCCACAACAAAAATACCTGTTACAGCACTACTGTTTGGATTTGGGTTCTAGATCAAGAAGTGATAGTTTTAGTAGAAACATAGCCCAGAAATGTAGATACACTTAACAGAATTATGTGTGAACTTTGGTGAGCTAATACCAACTAGATCTGTTTCACTGTTGGTTTGTAACGGTGAAGATCAGCTGCAACAGCAGAGTGAAACTGATCCTGGGCAATTTACCAAGATAACAAGAATAAAGTATTTCTCTTGAAGCAGTCAAGAAAATTCCACAGAATTCTGCCGTGATATTTCTCCTTTTCAGTTTATGGCTCTCAGACTGGTACAAACCATCTGTTTCTAAGCTTCCAAATTGGATTTAATTATTTCCTCTTTGGAGCTGTCTCACTGAACTCCCAACTATGTGCAGAATTCTGTAAGAGTTTTCTGCTGCATAAGTAAATAAAACCACATTATCCTAGCTTTGTGGTAGTTACATAAGAATTGCTTCATTATGAAAGTAAATCCATTTCTTTAAATAAGGATCCTTGTGATTTTTTTAATTAAAAAAAAATTAGCTAGAGATCTTCAGAATTAATTTCTGTAACAGATTTTTAAGTGTTTATTTTCTCTGCTATAAACTGGAAATCTCTTAAAACTCTGAAAACAATGAGACATTGTGTAGTTAATTTGGAGGATTGAAGCCTTGTGCTATTCTGTAAAGATGTACTCATGTTCCTTTCAAGAAATACAGTAATCATGGTCTTTTAACAGATAATCTCAACATGTGCAAACACTATCAGATGGCTGTATTAGAACTTCCTCTTCTCCAGATGTTTCAATACTTTCCACAGCTTTGAATCAGTGGGTCTTCCAGAGATACAAGAAAGTCTTTGGCAAGCAAAGGCAGTAGGAACCACCAGAGCTGAAACACTCTTTTCTGCCCCACTGAGCAGAAAGCCCTCTCATTTTAACTTTTTAATACATTCAAGCTGTACTCAAGAAAATATGCATATTTTTCAGTCAGGCTTAAGTCAGAGCAATTAAAAAAGGAGATTTAGTAACACGGGAACTTCCCACGCAAGCAGAAATACCTAGAATTTGTCCATTCTGTATTTGCAAAAGGGGATGTCAACCTGAACTAACACAATTGTTCTGCTAAAATCAAAACATTAAAAAGGATAACTGGTATCCATTAAGAAAACAGTTGTTTTCAGCAACAGCAACAATCAAATCTATCCAATTTTTACTGATATTTCATGCAGATAAATTGGTTTAATAGTAGCATTTGAATGTATTATCAATGACTGAAAGCTTAATCAGAATGAAATTTCTGAGAGCTAAATGTAAATGGACAATACTGAATGAGAAACAGATAATTAAGTTTTTCACAACTGCTGCTGTTCAGAAAGTTAAGCCCCCAGATATCTAAAGGCACTAGTTAACATACTCCTCAAAGTCCTAATTATCCAAAAACACCACGAGGCTTGCAGAAGGTAGCTTGTTCTGATTTAGGTTCCCAATGAAAATTAAAAACTGGAAAACTATTGTCTCAAATTATGTTCTGAAATCAGATGTGATGTGTTTAGTGTCAACAAGATGCTGACAGCGAATCATAGAATAATTTTCGTCCATTTCTCACCTCCTGCACAAAGCAGGGCTACCTTGGTAGTCAGGGTTGCTCAGGGCTGTTTCCATCTGAGCTCTGAAAATCTCCAGGGATGGAGATTCTCCTGCTTCTTTGGGCAACCTGGCTGAATCATCCTCACAGTGAAGAATTTTTCATTATGTTCAACTGGTGCAGGTTTTGATGCTCTACTCTTCACCTCTGAGTCTCCATCATTGCTGTAATCCTTAGAGGCTTGAAGAGTTTTAGGTCTTTCCTTGGCTTCCCCTTCTTCAGGCTGGAGAAGCACAGTTCCTGTAGCTTCTCCTTACAGCTCACACAACCAGGCCACCTCCCAACCCTGCTTGCCCCTCTGCTGGATTTGCTGTAGCTGATAAAGATCTGCTTTGCACTGGAGAAACTGGACATATGGTCCAGATGTGGCTCTTGGAGGGCCAAGCAGAAAGGAGTGAGCAGTATTCTCAATCCCCTGGCTGCTCACTTTCAAATTCAGCCCAGAGTGTCTTTAGCCTTCATTGCCATAAGGACACGGGGCAGACAAGTTCAACTTGCAGCCCAAGCAGCAAGCCCAGGGTTTCTCTGCTGAGCTGCTCTCTGGCCAGTGGCCATCCTCTACACAAGCACGAGCTTCTTCCAGAGAACTTTGCATTATATCTTTGTTTGGCTCTATGAAATTGGCTAAGCATAACAAAAAAAACCAAAAATACAGTATACAAGCTAAATACTCACAGGTGTGATAATGCTGAAAGATCATTAAAGGCTCCTTCAGGAACAACAGAAATATCATTGCCATGTAAAGACCTTAAAGAGAGAAGAAACACAATAATATCAATGCATAAAAAACCATCAGGTTAACTTGGCAAATATTTCATCTTCTTTCAACAGTTTTCATCTTTTCACATATTTTTTTATTTTTTTCTTCCAGTTCCTCAGTGTTTCCAACTGTTCATGTTCATGTTTTTTTTTTTTTTGGTAAACTCTAACTGGCAGCCTACTTGTCATTTGATTTTTTTCATCCTGGGTTTTCATAAGAAATAGAAATACTGTAATTATTTTAAAATTTAAAAATAAAAGTTGATAAAAGTAGGCACAGTTATGCAAAGTAACAATTTGATTTAGAGATAGCAGATAGCAAAAGAGTTTTGGATTTTTCAGCATCTCCCTGAAATTTCCATTAATTATGTTCATATGATCTTTTTAATCTTTCATGGATTCATAGAACATACAGACATTGACTGTTAATAAAAGTATTAACATTTTTGTCCAAATTTGATATAGAGGTACAAAATTAAAGACCTCATTAAGCATCACTACTGGGATTTCTTTTGTAGAAAACCTGCTGGTTTCACCAACCACATGAAGTTTATCAAGGGCAGTTGCTGGATTCTGCACCTGGCATGGGGCAATCCTGGATGTAGGTTCAAACTGAGGAATGAGATGCTGGAAAGCAGTGCCAGGAAAGGCATCTGGGCATCCTGGTCAGAGGGAAGTTGAACATGAGCCAGCAGTGCCCTGGCAGCCAGGAGGGGCAGCCCTGTCCTGGGGGGCATCAGGCACAGCATGGCCAGCTGGGCAAGGGAGGGATTGTCCTGCTCTGCTCTGAGCTGGGGCAGCCTCACCTTGAATATTGCAATTTTGGGTGCCACAGCAGAAGAAAGATAAGATAAGAAAGATAAGAAGCTAATACAGGTTGTCCAAAGAAAACTAATGGTGCTGTGAAGGGCCTTCAGAGGAAGCTGTATGAACAGGGACTGAGGTCACTTGGTCTGTTCAGCCTGGAGGAGATTGAGGGGAGACCTCGTTGCCGTCTGTAAATTCTTCTTGAGGGAAAAAGAAGGGGCAAGCACTGATCTCTTCTGTCTGGTGACCAGCGACAGCACCCGAGGGAATGAAGCTGTGTTAGGGGAGGTTTAGATTGGTTACTAGGAAAAGATTCTTCACTCAACCACCAGAAGGTGGTTGGGCACTGGAACAGGCTCCCCAGGGGTCACAGCACCAAGTCTGATGGAGCTCAAGAAGCATTTGGGCAATGCTCTCAGGCACATGGTGTGACTCTTGGGGATGATGCTGTGCAGGGCCAGGAGTTGGACCAATGATCCTTGTGGGTCACTCCCAAGTCAGCTCATTCTGTGGTTCGGTCTGTGAAAAGTATCTCTCCTTTTCTATAAATTAATTCATTTACATGAATATCTAACACATACAGAATTACAGTTCTTGAAATGATCCATATTGTTATTGAATAACTGAAGTTATGAAAACACAGTTGGATAATGCCATGCTTTAGGTATTTAATCCAAGCAAGTATTTAAATGGTTATAAATGACCTACATGGAGGCAAAAATTACATGTTCTGCTGTGGACTTTTGAAAAGGAATTTTTGCAGGCTTTCTTCTTAATGACAAATTAAAACTGTAAATGAGACTGTTCTTTATTTTCCTGTGTCCATTTGGTGCCCTGTCAACTATGTTTTTCCTAGTGGTAAAATGGAAAATCTTCTTGCAACCAAAAAATCAATTTAAAATTGATTTTAAATACTTAATAATGACATTATGGCTTTGGAAATACTCCTACATTAAATAAAACAAGACAAAGAAATTTACTGTTGCAATAAAAATATTCAAAATTCAACTGCAAACCCCCCTGATATATACTGAAGGAATTTATGCATATGGCATTTTTGCTAGACTTTAGTGCTTCTAACAAGGAAGAACATAACACAAGAAAAGAAATACAGCTACCATTAAAAATGAGAAAAGTAAAAACTGCATGTCTTAGATTTTTAAGGCTACATAATTATCACTTCTGAAATATTTGATAGATTTTATAATCTGCTAACTTCTTATGGTTCTGTTCTCTTCTGTACACAAATTAAAATTGTGGAAAATAGCAATGATTAAAAAAAATACTTACAACAACCTGAGTGATTTCAACCCATCAAAAGTCCGTGCAGGAATACATCTTAGGCGGTTGTAACTGAGAATTCTGAAAATATACAAAATGCTGTCAGCAAGTGAATCAGTTATTCAGTAAACTATGCAGAGCATGACCAAAAGCAGCTTTTGCACACATAGCTAGTTAGGAAACAAGTTATTTTACAGCCTCCAAACCAAGCAAGTTTTAATGTCACCTAAACACCCTTTCTTTCCAAGACACAAACCCCACTGTAATGCTTCCAAAGAGTCACTGTTACATGTTTAAACTTACAAGGTGAGCAGCTGAGTCATGTTGCTGAAGCTCTGATTAGAAAGAGTGCTGATTCTGTTGTTACTTAAATCTCTAAAAAATAAATTCAGAAATTCAGACCTTAAAATGACTGCCCCAGTCCCAAAACACTGTAAGTTAAACAGACACATTGTCATTAGTAGAAGTAGTATTATCATTGATATAACTATTCAAAGCAGCACCTGTTTTTATTTTCACATGCCATATACAAGCCCAGCAAGCGTTTAGCTTGATGAATAAAAAGCTTTTCCATTTCAACACAGATGAAAAAGCAGTGCAATGCATTCTAATACAATAGCAATGCTCATCATGCTACCAAGTTAATAATGCAATACTTCATCAACTCAAGCACAAAAATGAAAGTAACGTTTTAAAGTGGAAGTCATTCTAGTCATGTCCCTCATGATACCTAAGTAAATATCATTTAATACTCTACTTAACATTTACATGATGAAGACATCAAAGCCCAGAGCTATTATCATAAAGAACTTAGATTTACAGCAAAAGCCTTAATTTCTTTGTTCAAAATTCTAATGAATAAAATCTTAAACACAATTATGATGGAAGCTGTAGTGGTATGCTGGTAGCTTCAAAGATGCTGATTAAATGTGAATACTGTCTGTTCTTTATTCTCATATTGTGCTTTACTTCTCTTTTTATGTTGACTATTTCAGTATTGTTTCATGTATTTTGTGGTGAAATACTACCCTTTTTTTTAGAGGGAACCTTGATATATTAACTTAAGAGCACTGTTGAATACGTATGCAATATACATATTTCCCCACTTGAAATTTTCATGAAAGCATTAAGATGACTGACTCATAATAAGCATATTAGGCAACTATAACAGACAAATGCATTCAAAAGAGAAGGAAAAAGATAAAAATAAACAACTTTCTTTGTTAATCTGGAACTCAGGAGAGTTGTATGTAATTCTATTTTTTGACCACAGGATTATGTACAGTGGTTTCTTTTTCCAAACACAGCTGAGGAACATTTTCAACTACATAACAGCAGTATGAGTAAATGTACAGAAGACTTTAAAAAAATGTGCCCTGCAGGTCTCATAAATGGAGACTGTTAATACTCATTTGCATTCTATTCACCATTCATGAATTCATAACTTCCCTAAACTATTCACGAAGATTTCCTACAAGTTCTACATAGGATAGACTGCAAGGGTTTTTTTTCATGATATTATTTGAAAAATACAAAAAGTATGGGTTTTAAAAAATATGTGACTGTGACTTCTTTTGTCTAACATGAGGTAAATAAAGGAAATCAAGTTCTTGTTTTTGAATTGTTCTAAACCCAGTGAAAAATGAAATTTAAGGGATTTGGTTTCTCCCCTCACTTTTCATTCTGATTATAATGAAACCACAAACTGCTTTCAGGTTGTAACACATTTCAGCCTCAGATGGTATAAATTTTTATACTCCTAACAAAGACCATGGAATTACAGCTGGAATTACAGGCATTTGCATATATAGTCTTCCTGTTTTTCCTTGCTGTACACTTAAAAGGTACAGAAATCATATTCAAATCATCCATGAGGTGGAGGTAATAAATTTTAGAGCAACTAGAGTTTTGCCTAAAATCACATAGTGAGTCAGCAATTGAGTTGCCAGCAAGGCATTTTAGACAAGCTCTCCCCTTGGGTCATGAAAACCATATACTGTGGGAGAAACAATTACCATGAATTTAAAAGATTCTATGTCTCTTTTGAGCTCAACTATAATTTTTGCTTTGCTATTTTGTGATGTAATCACTGGAATAAAATATCGATGCTCATAAAAGGTGACTGAGTATATTATATGTACCATGTGATAAGTAGAATAAAATATCCTCACTTACAAAAAATGTTTGGGTATTTTCTGAAAGATACGATACATTTTACAGGCTTTTTCTTAGAAATAAATTCAGGTATAATTGAGTAAGTATAATAAAGTATAATAAATACTAAAAAAGTATAAGTAACTATAATAAATTTTGTTTTGCTTTTACTTCCAGTAGAGAACACTGCTTTAAACTACTTACATGAGTGTCAAATGCTTGTAGTTGGAAAGCTCTTTTGGAACTAGGGTAAACTGATTTCCATCCAAATAACTAAATCAGAAAAACAAAACAAAGAGCATTATGTATTTCATTAAAATAGGAGCATCTTCATCCACTAATCTCAGAATCCAACCGTAAAGTTAATATCAAATGAATGCATACTCTTCCATTTTATAAGAAAACTTGCTTACAAATTTTGGTTTTTAGAGACACAACTGAGGATTTGTAGCCTAAGATCCAAATGCTATGAAGTAACTGCATGAAGTAACACAATAAAAATATCTCTTGCATTATATTTTCTATTATTTCAAAATGACTGCAAAATGAGGTCTTTATCATCTCCATTTCCCACACACCTACAGAGAAAAGGTAAATCTAACTTCTGCAAATCACATTAAGTGTGGATTTTTAGATATCATAAGAAGAAACAGACTAGAGCATTGTACAGGTAGTCCTTTACACTGCAAACAGCAAGGTCTAGTTTTATCTCTAACAGCAAAGTCATTTGTCATGCCTATGGTTCAGGTCACCTTTCTTAATTTATCCCTGTAAATTTCATGATACATCAGTACACCATGCTACAGTCCTACTCCTGTGAAGTATGTTAGTGACTGAAGACAGCAATCAATTACCCTTCACTACAAAAGTCAGATTTTTTTCCCCCTCTCAGTAGGTTCACAGCTCCTGTATTATACTGCTCACTCTTCTTCCACGCTCATAACTCTCAATAAGAGACCTTCTCATCCTTAGAGTTAATGGGTTCAGAGCTCTCAAACTGCAGCGGCACCGGCAGTACAGGCAGAGGAAGGTAACAAGCCTTGCCTAAAAAGCTTCCAGTGTGCAGCCAGACATAACAAAGTACAAGTACAGGGGTTCTTCATGTAACCAGGGCAAGTAGTTCAGAGATTATAGGAACTGCTGAATTTACCTGATGGTTTGAAGTGAAGCAGATAGTGGCAAGAAGATTAAAGGTTTCTCAGCTGGGGAAAATGACTTTGCTGATAGTGGTATTACTTATGTTTCCTGGAACCCAAGTGGAAACTACACCCTCATTATCCCTATACAAAGAAGATATTTTTGCCATCCAAATACTTGCAACATGTCTGAGCTAAGAGCAGTCTTTGATAGAGACAGTTTTAGTTTTATTTTGAGCTTAATATTTTTACGTATGCTGCAGCATCTTTGGAAACTTCAGTCTTGACTAAATGGATGAGCTGAAACACAGTTCAATGTCACAAAAAAATATCTTCATCTAATCAAAAGGCTGTCTTTCTTTCTTCATTTTTTTCCTTTGGACTATGACTTTCTAGGGCTGCTTGCCAAATCCAAAATGTGTCTCAAAAAACCTTATACTATGGTAATGATGGTGAATAGAGCATGGGCTTATGCAATTAATTATTAAAATCCCAACTTTTAAAATTTTTGATGAAGTAAGTATTCTGAGGACATTCTTTTATCAACAGATACATTAGGTTATATTACTAAGCTTCATTAGAACTGAAGTACTACAAGTATCCACTTGCCTGATAAAAATTCCTTCTTGTTCAAAAGAAGCAACTATTAAGATATTTTATAAAACACATGAAGAGTACATCTTAGAAGAGAAATGCATGCTAATGAGCAAGAAGAATCAATCAGTGTGCAACTGTTAACAGGAACCACCTCCATTATTCTTTTGAAAAATATGCTGAATTGCATGCTTAGACACTAAAGCATACAAAAGTGGAAACAAATGAATTTTCAGTCACAGGGGTCCACTTGCAATTCCATAAGCATCTCTCTTTAGCTGCTTTGCTTTACATTGCATTGATGACCTTATATTGCCAAACTGCATTTATACCAAACTGTATTCAAGAAAGTCATCCTCTCTTTGAGGAAAAATAAAATAAACCACCAAACAAAACATAATGAAGTTGCAGGTTTATATACCTATACCTGTGTGCTAATTTGAGATCTTAATAATTTCAATTTATCGATGGCTAAAGACTTCTAGATGCTACTAAGCACCAGACTAATAGTGGGCATCTCAGAATATTCTATATAATACCAAACCGTAAAACAGTAGAATTTTTCAGTTACTTATGAAACATATTTATGATGTTTTCTGGAAAAGCACTACATTAACCAGCCATTATGAAACATTATTAAATACCTGCCATATGTAACAAAAACCAACATCTTTTTTCCTGCAAATAATTTGGATTTCTTTCAATATTGTGACCTATTTGATCAAGAATCAAAACAAACTAATATCTAAATTTTAAGGTTCATATTTTCCCTTTCATAATGCATTAAGTTTATCTGTATGGTGTTATGAGCAGTTTATTCAGGTAATAACTTCAAACAATACCTAAGGTAGCAAGCTCTTTTTTTCTGTCTGTTATTGTCCACCTGCATATTCAAATAGTATCTTTCATAAAATGCAATCTTAACAATTTTTCTCATAGAAAAAATGTTTCAATAGGTTGATAAAATAGCCCAGATTTTATAAAACTGCCGATGTGAAAAAGAAGACATTCTATTGAAACCAGTATTTTTGCAATATCACGAAACTATCATAATCTCTGCGTCATAGAATATCCTCAGCTGGAAGGATCACAGAATCATTGCATGGGACCTTTGGAGATAATCCAGTCCAAACCCCCTGACAAGGCAGGGTTACCTAGAGCAGGTCACACAGGAACACATCCTGGTGGATTCTGAATGTCTGCAGATAAGACTCCACAACCTCCCTGGGCACCCTTTTCCAGTGCTGTCACACCCTAAATGTAAAGAAGCTCTTCCTCATGTTGAGGTGCAGCTTCTTGTGCCTTATTTTATGGCCATTAGTCCTTGTCCTGTTGCTGGGCACCATCCTGTTGGCACCAGCCTTTGAGATATTTGTATCTATTGATGGGATCCCCTCTCAGTGTTCTCCAGACTACCCAGGCCCAGCTCTCACAGTCCCTCCTTGCCTGAGGAGAGATTCTCAGACCTTCATCACCTCTTTTGCCTCCATTGGACCCTCTCCAGTAACTCCTTGTCTTTCTTGAACTGTGGAGAACAGAACTGAACACAATACTCCGGAACTGGCCTCACAAGGGTTGAACAGTGAAGGAGAATCACTTCCTTTGACCTTTGCTGGTTACATTTTTCCCTAATACACCTCAGGATGGAGTCCAGCTCCTGGCTCTGCTCAGGACAGCCCCTAGAATAACACCATGTGCCTGAAAGCATTGTCCAAACACTTGTTGGACTCTGGTAGGCTTGGTGCTGTGACCACTGCTCTGGAGAGCCTGCTCCAGTGCCTGACCACCCTCTGAAGAAGAACCTTTTTTTGGCATAATTTTACTTCACACTGATGTGAAAGTGACTGGTTTATAGTTACCAGAGTCAACCCTCTTGCCCTTCTCAAAAACTGGGACTTTTTGCCAGCTTCCAGTTGACTGGGACTTCTCTAAATTACCAAGAACAGATAGAAATCATTTAGAGAGGCCTTGTAATGGCATCAGCCATATTTTTGAGTATTTTTGGATTAATTTCATCAGGCCCCACAGACTTAGAGAAAGCCAGAAGAAGCAGCAAGTCCTGTGCAAGTTTGGGGTTGGTTGGGTGTTAATCATTCTCACAGTCATGGTACTTCAGCTCAGGGCATTGGGACCCTCAGGGCTGATCACTGGTGTTGAAGACCTAAGTGAAGAAAGCAGTAAATATCTCTGCTTTGTCTATGTCCCTGCTTGTGAGGTGACCATATTCACGGAAAAATGGACCAGTGTTATTTTTGGGCTGCCTTTTGCTATTAAGATATTTTAAAAAGCTCTTTCTATTGTCCCCAGCAGTACTGGCCAGCTTCAGCTCTAACTGGGCCAATTCTCTTCCTACAGCAATAAGCAGCACCTCTATATTCCCCCCATGTCACCCATTGGATGTACACTTCTTATTTTTCCCTTAGCTCCAGAACATCCCTGCTTGGCTGAGCTGGCCTTTTCCCTCACCTGCTTGGCTTCTGACATTTTCTAATTGCTTGCTCTTTAGCTCTTAACAGGTGGTGCTCAAAAACTGACCAGCACTGATGCACCTCAGTACCTTCCATGGACACCTTACTAGCTCCCTGAGCAGCCTGAAGTCTCCTCTCATATTCAGAGTTGAAGTTTTGCTGGCACTTTTCCTCCTGTTGACAGAGATTTTAAACTCGACTGCTTTATGACCACTGTGGCCAAGACAGACACCAGAAGCCACTTTACTCACAAGACTCTCTTATTAGATATGCAACAGATCCAGGAGAGCAGCTTTCCTACTTCACCCCATTAGTACCATAAAGCCATTGTCTAGGTGTATTTAACTCCTTGACACAGATGAAGGCCACTGATTTAGAGGATTAAGGTGCTTAATTTAGAGGTAAAAAGTATTGAATAAGAGGTATAAAAAACACGTTCATTATGAGAACACATTCATGTTATTGTTTTTCCTTTTTCATGTAATTGAACTTCATTCCTTTCTAAACAATGACCAGAGATTAATCAGATTCACTGTTGCCCTTAATTTAACCCATTGTAACATGATATCCACACAATTATACAATGGTTCAGTGCTGGGGATATAAAATCTGAGAGTGATTACAATTTTATCCACATATATTTTTAAAGCTTTAACTAAAGATAGTTCTTAAGAGTGGTTTGGGACTTACAAAGCATTGCTAATTCAAACTTGACTCCAGTTTCTCAAGATAATGTGAAAGTCTTTATAAAGCAGTGGATTAACAAATTTCAACTCATCTACTAAATTCAACTCTTCATTTTCTTTTCCCCTCATTCTTGACACTGACAATAAAAATCTGACAATAATTTTCATAAAAGTGAAAAAAAGCATGCCACTTACAGTTCAGTCACATCTTTTGGGATGCCTTTAGGCAAAGCTTTCAGACCTTTGTTGCTGCAGCGAACTACTGTGTCCAGACAAGTACATTCTGCAGGGCAGCGGGCCAGGGGCGAACAGCTATTGTCATCATTTCCTGGTTAATAAAAACAAACAGATGCTAAGATTGCTAATAAATGTATCCTCAGTATTAGCAGCAATAGCCCACCTGAATTTTCTTCAAGTCAACCTGAATTTTCTTCAAGTCAAACAGCATTACAATATCTCAAGGTAAGGAAGAAAAATGTAATAATCTATGTAAAACATCATTCCAAGAATTTACATTTCAGGTGATGCTTTACTTAGCACAATGCTGTTTTACTAGGTAAGAATGCTATTATATGAAAAAAAATCATTAAAGACTAAATCCTAAAATTAAAGTCAATAAACTTAGAAAAGTATTAAAACAAGTCTTTCAAAAAAAATATACAGCCTTGAAAATTGACAAACCAGTAATGCAGTAAATGGAAGTATGTGTGAGAGATGCAAGATAGCAGCATCTCTTTTAATTAAGAGTTAATGAAGCCACAAGCTATAACATGTCATGTTATTTGATCAAGTAACCTGAAAGTGTGCTTGATTCAAGCCTTGGTGTTTGAAAATATTCTCATCTGTACAACAACATTTGATCAATTTTATTTTATACTATTTCTAAATTGTTAATTACAGTACTGAAGATAGGCAAGGAAAACTTTTGAGGGTATATATACAACAGCCCATGCTTGCTGATCATCCAAAATCAAATGGAAAATTTTTAAACTGACATAGAAACTGAGCAGGAAGGGCTTTAAAGTGCAGTACTTTGGGATCTGTGGGATTCACGCAGCTATCTATAGGAAAGCTGAAATTATAAAAGGTTCAAAAATTAATTTCCTTACCATCATCACATGTAAAATCCTGAATTGCCACATCCTGGATGGGAATCTCCTTGAGGAAGTAGGGTTTCTGGCAGCGAGGGTTCCCTGTCACAATGCGTTTCTTCCTTAGCCAGTCTCCAAGCCATGCCAGGTGGCAGTTGCAGTTGAAGGGATTGGCCAAGAGGTTTCTGAGAACCACAGGAAAGTTTATCTCAGATGACACCATCCTTTCATCCCAAGGATTATACTTCTATTTTCAAAAAAATTTACTTTAAACACTGTTTTCAAACAATAATGTGTGCAAACCATAGGTGAAAGGTGTAATTTAGGCTCTGTGTGGTAAATCTTGATACAACTTGTTTAGAAATAATTTAAAACTGTCCAAGACCTGACTTCATGTCAAGCCACCCTGTACCAATAATGCAATAATTCCATATAGAGATGGAGGCTGATTACTTTACATTATTAGCTTTAACCTGACAACAGGCATTCCATTCATTTATCATCTCAAGATTTCCATCTTTTATTTGCTCCAGAGAATAAATTTCCGTTCTGAAGTGACAGCTAAGCTGATTACATGCCAGTTACAAAAATGAATTTACTTCTAAAAGCCACAGTACTTTTGGCATCTCCTTATTTCAGCACAAACATATTGACAACTCCATTATTTATAAACATGTCACCCTTAATATGCAAAATTAGCAACTGGGGGCAAAGTGTCACTTTCCTTGTAAAAGGGGGATTAAGTATTTTCCTGAATGATGCTACCTACAACCAGCATTTCTTCATGAAACTGAGTGGCACTTTGCTTACTCTTTTAAATTCCCTTAAATCACATCACATTTAAATTAAAAAAAGGATGCTTCTTTTTATAGAAAATGAGACTGAAGCTTCCTTATAAAACACATATGAATTAAGATTTTCAGCAGGCCAAGGAAATTGAAGCTAGTAACTGGGTGTCACAGGGCAGAAGGACAGACAATATCTAACCAGCTGTGTGCTGCCTACGCAAAATGTGGACTTCTACCCTGGTTTAGATAAGTGGGCTTTCATGAGGGGTGTGAACAGGATGTTTTTTCTGCATTCTTAGACACTTCTGGAAACAGCCTAACGCTTTATCAAAGAGCACCATGAAAACATACTCTTCATGTGCCCAAGATGGTGCAGAAAACAGAATTTCTCAAAACTGCCTCTATGAAATGCTTTTATCCCTGAACTTTACTAAGTGCTGTGAAATCACTCATCAAAGTAATGAGGGAAATGCCCCCCAAAGGTCAGAGATGCAAATGTGGTTATGGTAAAAGACGAGCATGACTCACAGCGTGGAGAGCGAATGCAGCGTGTCGAAGGAGCCGGGCGCCACGGTGGTGATCTGGTTGTCATACAGAGAGAGCAGGCGCACAGAGCTCAGCCCTGTGAAGCTGTCATTTCCCACACAGCTCACCCTGTTGCTCCTCAGCATCCTGAGAAAGAAGGATCAGCATTTTTGAGCTTAGCCTGGGCAGGGACCAGGGCTGAAGTGGCTGCTGGAGTGAGGGCCGAGAGGTGTGACCACAAAGGGGCTGCTGCCAGCGAAGGGACCCCAGTGCAGTGACCCCTGTGCTCCTGTCACCTCACTGAAGAGACTGAGTGCAGTGTGTGTGGAGCAGGCTGGAAGAAAAAGGTGGGTGGGTAGCTTTCATAGAGGCAAGGGGTGTTTCACAGAATCACAGAATGGGTAAGGTTGGAAAGGACCACTGGAGATCATCTGGTGCAACCCTGCTCAAGAAGGGTTCCCTAGAGCTTTTCCCTAGAGAGTTACTCAGGATTGCATCCAGATGGCTTCTGAGTACCTCCAGATGAGACCCCACAACCTCTTTGGGTAATCTGCTCCAGTTTCCCCTAAGTGTTCAGGTTTTTTTTCTTTTCCTTTCAATACCAGCAGCAGTAACTATGAATTTTTAATTGACAAGAAATGAAAATGATTGAAATTCCCCAAATCAAAAAAAACACTGCAGCCCTCTCTTCATACTTCGAAGGACGGTGACTCCAGAACTGTTATTTATATAGAGTAGAGGCTTGTACCAGCTTACCTCCTCTTGAGGTCCCTTTGACTTCATTTTTCTTAGGACAGATTCTAGAAACCACTTCTACTGCATTCAAAAGCATTTCATTCAAGTGAAATCAGCATTCCTCCTCATTATGACTCTAAGACAGTACACATTTCAAAATCCTAAGCTATTCTAAAATCCCTCAAATTTCTCTAAAACTTAAGAACTTTGAACTCTGTTGTTCTCCTCTCTATCCACCAAAAGATGGCAATTTCCCCCCTTGCTCTTGTATAGGACTAGCTGCTTTAAACAATTTAGCAGCTTTAACTGCAAGGTTAGAAATTGTAGACGTGATTTATTTAAAATACCTAATGTCTATGGACAGCTGAAACCCCAAAGACTATTCAATCTTGGCTCTGGTCTGCAGATCAGAAGGGCAGGCTCTCTGAAGAAGGCCAAGATGCTGTAGATTGTATAAACATATTTTTTGAGTGGAAAGAACTAAACTGCTTCATGGAAAGAATGAAATAAGTTCAAGCTATAGTGCTTTTAATCTTGCCTTCACTGTTGAAATGACAAAAAGATTACTTAGGAGAGAATCATTTCCCACATTTCAATACACACCAGAACAATTTCTTCCTCCAGCAAAATTCCCAGTAATGGTTGAATTGAATGAATCAGACTCCATTACGTAAAATGTGTAATTCCCATGCAAAATTCTGTTACTTTGATGATTATTTCCATTTCCATTTCTGAAGTTGGATGTTTACCCATTCTCAACTATTTCATTGCTTTAGAGGAACCAGTATACCCATAATTAATAACTAATAAATTAGTATAATGTATAGCTTCTAGTAAAATAGAAATAAAAACCAAAATATGCTTGAATTATCCATAACTAATTCTCCAAAATAATTTTTTTAGGACAGATACAATATTATTCTCAAAAATACCTGTGAGAAAAGGAGAATAAAATCACACAAATAAATATACTTACAGTGTTTTGAGACTTTCTAGTCCTTTGAACATTTTGTGCTGAACACTTTCCAAGCGATTGCTTGTGAGCAATAGTTCATTCACACCAGAGGCTCCATCAAATGCTCCTTCTTCTATATCTGTAATCTTGTTATTGCTCAGGTTTCTATTACACATTAACACAAACAGACAAGAACTGAGGGGATTTTCTTTTATAAGTGTCCTAAATTAACTGTTAAATGCTCCAGTCTGAATTAATTCCAAGAAAGACTTAGAATCTTAGTTTTCCACTAAGCTTGGAAAAGATCTCCGAAATCATCAAATGTAATCTTGATGCAGTAGCCAAGTTGTTGTGTAAAAGAACAAAATATAAATACATCATTCAACTTCAAACCAGTAAAAAAATAATCAATGCCCTTCTAAGGGCATTGATTAAGGAAGCAAAGATTTTTAAAGTAATCTTTGGAAGATGGTTTTTAAATAGTGGCAATTACCCAAACTATGCTGCTGCCACATAAGAACATATTTTCCTAATTTTGAATCTTATCAGTAACTATATTTTTTCAGGTCTCCAGCCTTTGTAGCATTTTTAGATGAATTAATAACAAAATTATACTGTATGAGTACAGTACAGCTAACCTCTGATTTATTATATCTTGATAGAAAAATATAAGAAAGCAGTATAAACAGCAACATATGTAAAGGAAATGTGTGAATATAAACAGTACATGAAATGTTAATAATTTATGACATTAGTTAGAGATGAGGGCTTATAAGCAAGATAATTGCATGTATCTGCAATTTGCCTGCAAAGTGGATCAAAATGTCGGGAAAATTACCTAAAATATTGCCAAAATACTTAGTGTTTACAATTTTAGTTGAAATATGGAAATTAAATCCCAAATGTGTAGTATCTGTACTATATATACACAAAAGCAAACATATGCAACAGCACATATTTTCTTAAATATTTTTCATAATAGTGCCCTTTTGTTTTGTTTGTTTCATGTAATTATTTACACATATTACAGAAGTACATAGCTACACATTAAACAGTGTTATAATACACTACTGAATATTAAAAATATCTTAAAACCTCCCTGAGACAAAGTGTGTGGAAGTAAAGCTGAAGACTATTTGATGGAATTAATGGTGTCGGGAAGAAAATCAAACATTATTTGATGCAATTTCTAGAACGGTGTTTAATTCATTCAAAACAAGAAAGATAATATTTGTTAGGAAAAAAACCCAGGAAGTTGTGGCTTAATCTTCAGTGCTGACTACTCTCTCTAGACTAGCTGAAATGTAACCTACACCTTGCCTGTGATGAAGTACACAATCATCTCATCAGTTAGGTGGGATAGGACCTTTAATATCATCAAGTCCAAGCATCTAATCCAGTACTGCAAAGTCCATTACAAAAATGTATCCACAAATCTTTTAAATTTCTCCAGGGATGGCAACACCACCACTTCCCTGGGTGACCTGTTCCACTGCTTGACAACCATGGAGAAACCAAACTAAACCTCCTCTCCTGTGATTTGATATCATTTCCTCTCATCTTGTCACTTGTCCCCTGGGCAAAAAGGACAACCCCCACCTCACTACAACCTCCTTTCAGATACATGTAAAGAGCGAGAAGGTCCTCACCGAACTTCCATTTCTCCAGGCTAAACAACCTGTTTCCTTAGCTGCTCCTCATCACACTTGGGCTCCATACCCTCCAGCAGCTAGGTTACCCTTCTCTGGACTCTTCCCAGCACCTCAGTGTCTGGTAAAGAGGAATCCAAAACTGAACAAACTACTCAAGATGTGCCCTCACCAATGACGAGCACTGAGGGACAATCACTGCCCTGGTCCTGCTGGCCACACTATTGCTGATACAGGCCAGGTACCATTTGTCTTCTTGGCCACCTGGGCACATGCTGGTTCATGTTCACCTGGCTGTTGACTGGCATCCCCAGATTCTTTTCTGCTGGGCAGCTTTCCAGCCATTCTTCCCCAAGTCTGAGCACTGCCTGGGGATGTAATGTCAGTGTAGGACCTGGCACTCGGACTTGCTGAATCTCATACTGTTGGCCTTGGCCCATCTATCCAGCCAGTCCAGATCCCTCTGCAGAACCTACCTACCCTCCAGCAGATCAACACTCCCATCCAACATGGTGTCATTTGCAAACTTGTGGAGAGTGAATTTAATCCTCTCATCCAGATTATCAACACACGCATTAAACACGACTGATACGGAGCCCTAGGGAGCACCATTTGTGACTGTCTGCCAACTGGATTTAACTTCATTCACTACCCTCTGGGCCCAGCCATCCAGCCATTCTTTTACCCAGTGAAGTTTATGTCTGTCCAAGCCATGAACAGCCAGTTTATCCAGGAGAATGCTGTGGGAAATGGTGTCAAAGGCTTAACTAAAGTCTAAGTAGACAACATCCACAGTTAAGGCTTTCATTTAGTTTCACAGTGGAGCTGTTCAGTCTGCAAGGTGCTGTGGAAGACTGGAAGCAAGAAATTCATTATTTTTAATCTCAGATGGCTTGTCAATGTCAAGCCCTCAGTTTCCTAAAACCTTTTTGTTCTTGCTGTAACATGGATACTACTTCATCCACTTCACATAGATATTTTAAAGATTAATGTTGCATAGCTAATCAATGTTGCAGTGCATACACATGCTTTATTACTGATGAAGCATCAAATCAATGAAACAGTCAGGCCTCAATTTTTTAATGTCATCTGTGCAGAAAGATCTTTGCACCTATTTTAAACCTCCATAAGAAATATGAGCTTCACAGAAATACAGAATTCACTCATATTGCTGTCTCTGCAACATCAGTACTTCACTTTCTTCCAGTGATGCTTAAGCAGTCACTCTATTATTCTCTCAATGGAAGAATGTTGTAACAATTGACAACTGTATTAGGAAGTTATGGAGCAGTATTATTAAAATAGTTAACTCTTCATTAATATTTTTTTTCATTTTTTTCCCTATTTAATTAAACAGATTTTAAAGCCTTTGGGAGTTCCAACAGACAGCTACATTAAGACTGATTAATATTCATGCTTTTTTTTTTTCCCTTTTGTCTTGAACACATCCTCAATTTAAAAGAAATATTGTTAAATATGAAGATCTGATATATGTATAAATGTGTGTGTATGCATGTGCATGTATGACACATCAAGCCGTTTATTTCCTAGAATCCTGCAATCATAGAATGTCTTGGGTTGCAAAAGACCTTGAATATTATCTAGTTCCAATTCCTCTGCTGTAGGCAGGGACAACTTTCACTATAAATACAGGTCCTTAAGGGACACCATTTGTCATTGATGTCTTTGGGACTCTGAGCCACTGACCATTACCCTCTGGATGCTGCTGTCCAAACAATTTCTTATCCATCTAAGTCCACCCATCAAACCCATCTCTCCCCAGTTTAGAGAGAAGGATGCTGCAGGGGCCCATGTCAAAAGCTTTAGAGAAGTCTTGATAAATGACATCTACAGCCCTTCCTTTGTCCACTGATGCTTCATATTGATACTTCATATTTCCAAAGTACACTGCAGCTGTAAAAAGTGCTAATCTGAGATTCTGATTCTTGAAGATTGAAGAAAACGGGGTATCTACTGCATAGCACCAGAAAACTGTTGTGCCAGACATTGCTATATTTTTTTCTAAGTGTTGCAGCCCAGTTCAAAGTGGTAAGGTGTACTCAAGTAGAGAGGTCAAAGGCAAGTTCATTTTATATTGTTGGGGCTTTAAAAATATTTTAATCAAAAAAAATCAGTAATCAATATTTAACTAATTGTGACCACACCATCACAGATCTGGTTAAGGGTAACAATAGTTGAAGCAATACTATTGCTCCCTTAAGATTTTGATCACTAATACTGCTCTGTTACAAATGGTAGTCTCAAGGTGACTACTAATTTGTTTTTACTTGCATTCTTCTCTTCACTACTATTTATGTTTGGTTTAAAACCTGAAATGATTGAGCACAGATTCACAAAGTCTAACTAAATTATCTACCTTCAAACGTGTCTTTTACATAAGCTAAAGAAAAGCTTCTCATAGTCTTATTTTTAGCAACACTTGCAATTGGTAAGATTATAAACTACTGTTAGAACATTAACTGTTAACCTGGACTTACATGGATGACCTATCAAACCACTTTTTCTCAGTCATTTAAATTTTGATATTCCCCTCACCTAATGACCGTTTAATGAAGCACAGAATCAATGGCATGCCCTTAATGTGCTGAAAGAGGCAAAATTGTCTGGTTAGAGAATAATACAGGAAGTTACAAAAGATTACTGGAATCTCTTCTAAGCAGCTTATACTGTGAGCTCCCTGCTGTGGCTGCATAAGAGACCAGCTGGCTGGATGCTGCTGTGAAGGTGCTGGAGCTATACACCATGGGAAGTGGCTGCTGGCAGTGCCAAGCCCCAGACAGGAGAGCTGCCAACTCTGACCTACCTCAGGGATTAATTTAAACCCATTCTTGATTTTTGATTGGAATAAACTGAATCTTTTGTAGATTAGAACTAAGAAAGGTGGAGAGTCACAGCAAGGAGCTAATACACTATCTGAATAGACAAGGTCATTGAATTTGCACTTACATTTTTCGCAGCTGAGGAAGCTTCTTAAAGATTCCAGTAGCTTCCAGGACTGAAAATTCATTGTTATTTAGTCGCCTAAAAAAAATTATACAGCAATTTCAGAAAAAAAATTATACAGGGATTGATACAGAATGTTCCACATTATATGAACTTTTCAGTCTGGCTTCCCTGAACATCTGATATTTAACTGGTATCTGCAGAACAATTCCTTATATAATGACAGCTCTAATTTTGATAATTCCTGGGAATGAACATTCTCATTAGTTAAACTTAGGCATACATAAGACATTTTCAAAACCTGATCACAGAACTTTGCACAGCTAAAGCTGAAAAGGAATATAAGATGTGTTTTTAATTTTCAAACAAGAATGTAACTAAGGGAGGATTCCATGGCAACTTATAAATAAAAGTCTTTAGAAAGACATATAAACCACTGAAGATTAGTCTTCAGTTCTTAAAAGGATATCAGGTGGAGTCTGCCAGACATCTGGAGGTACTCACAGAACACTATTTACAAGAATGAAAGAATTACTCTCCTTTTGAGTAGGGAATGAAACCCACCGCACAGGTCTTCCCATGAATTTAAAAACACTTCCCTCTCCATGATTTATCTTCATACCACTACAGCTGGCACACATACATTGTTTAAGGCAGCATTAAATACCCTGTAAGAAGGTATGCAATGAGTGACAAACACAAATATTCAAATAGCTGGGCATTTCTCTTTCCTGCAAGGCTTACAGTACAGTATACCTTTAACAGCAGCTATGTTAGGGGACCATCTACATTTCAAACAATACCTGCATTGACCTAGTACTCCCTATTTCCTCTCTTGAAATGAAAACGGAAATTATGAGTCTTAGATCCTTTATATGCTCTAATAGAGCCATATTATTAAGGAAGGGAGTCTGTCCAGCATTTCTTTAGAAATCTTAAATAGGAAGGAGAAGATAGGACTGACAAGATCACTGTGAAATGAAATTCAGCACAATTGTAAACCCAGAATGCTTTTCAGAATTGCCTTATTGCAAGACAAGTTTAAAAAAAAAAACAAACTAGAAAATTAAAGAAAGCTGTTCGTTCATCCTTCCCTTCTGTTCATTCTCATTGATAGCCAGAAGGGAAATGAAGGTTGTAAATCTGAAGGTATGGTTGTACAACAGTTTCAACATGGAACCAAACTGAAAGAAGACAGAAGTTTTTTGGATATACACAAAACATTTGTAGGTCACACTAAACTATAAGGAACATGAATTTCTGAAGATGCTATCACCTCTAAAAATCAGACTTAATATGATTTTTAGGGGGACCATATAAAATACTTTTGCATATTCTAAATTAATAAAGTTATTTCTTGACTCTAAACAGACTTTTCTTTACCCTATCTATCAACAAAAGAACCACTGACCATTCTATAAATGCTGACATCTTCAAATACTTTTCAAGTGTTATACCATCTCGAATGACTTGATAATGAAAACATTAACTGATTTTAATAATACTTACTTACTCTACTGCAAACATTTCTAACCCCACTGAAAAATGCAAATAATTTGATAATTTATCCTTTGCAACAATCTTTTACCTGTTAGAAGTAATTTACTTTGTCTCTCCCTCAAGTTTCTTTCACACAAATGCCTTCAACCCTTCCAGTATTCTTTTCTATGATTCTTGTTCTCCTTGAATTTTATTCCAAGCAATTATATCCATCTTGAAAAATGAAGTCTTGAGCACAGTATTGCAGCTGATCCTTTACTATTATTGCTATGCACAGTACAATAATTATTTCCTATAATTTACATTCTACATTCCTATACATATATCCTGAAATGAAATTTGCATTAGTGCCCAATAGCACTCCTTCATCTTTATGGTGTGTGATAACCACATTCTTTTTTCTTGACCTATTTGCTGTTTATGCCTCAGTCTTGTACTTCCAGTACTAAATAGTTCTATCTAATGTCATATGTAGAATATTAATTTTATTTTATTTAAATTGTATTTATTTTATTTAAATTAGTCCATATACAATGGGATCAAATTTATTACAGATAACTGGAAAGTTTACAGATGTGATGGGATCTCCATTCTGTATCTTAATATTATTTTTGAGCCCAGTGCTCTTCACTGGTAAAGACAGCAACTGTAGTTATTACCCATCACTAGATCAAGAAAATGATCTTAAAATTACTTTTACCTGGTTTGTTGAAATAAAGTACTGAAATACCATTCTCAAAATCAAAAATAAACAGAAACATTTGATCTTAATGTCTACATATTCTGTTTGTCTGGATTATTTGATTCTTTTGGCTGTTTTAGTAACACAATGGCTAAGATATTGCATGTTTTTGAATAATATTTGAACCTTCCTTGAAGCCTATATACTGCAGTGATAGTCATGCTTCCTAAAACTACCTTGTTAGGTGATCATCTATTGTAAAATCATTATAAAAATTGAGCATATAAGACTGAAATTATTTTTTATTTAGCATTTCTCCTGGGGACTTCATTTTGAGTGATTTCTGAAATGCTTCCTGCGTTTTCCTACATTTTAGAAATCTACCTGAAAAATATTTTATTTTTGGGGTGCAATTACAGACTTGTACTTTACATCAAATACTTTACTGTCAGATTAGACAGATCATTCAATGTTTCTCTGGAAGACAGTGAGCAAGGGACAAAATGGGAAGTGAGAACAGCAGTTAATTGGTTTAGTTATAATTTTTTTAACTTTTACAATTAAGTATCTGTCTTGAGCAATATTCATATTTTCTAAATTTTTTTTTTTAAAAAGGCTTTTTGGAGGAAACAGGGTTTTTTCACTGTGGTATTATTGCTGTTACAATTTACACAATAGACACTTTTTTAAGAGACTCACAGGATATGCTGAGTTGGAGGAGACCCACAAAGATCACTGGGGCCAGGAACTGGACCCAGTGATCTTTGTGGGTCTCCTCCAACTCAGCATATCCTGTGAGTTGCCCTCCTTTGGACTTTGTTGCCCTCCTTTGGACTTTTTTCCTTTTGATCTTCATTTCCAAGCTGAGATTCAACTCCAAGCATCACCCTGCAGAAATTAGTCTAGGTCTCCTCACCACCTACAGAAGCATCAATGTAATTTGTCTCTAACTACTGTTTCTATATCACATTTTGTGGACAAAAAAAAAAAAAGAAAAGAAAAAAAGAAGGCTAACTAGCTGCTATTCTCATACATGCCAGTAAATATGCAAACTGGAAATCAAAGAATGGTCCTAGAGCTAGACTAGGAAGTCTCAGGATGAACAACAAAGTGCATCAAAGACCAGGACAGGAGGAAACAAGAGGAAGAGCTATAACTTTTGTATCAGTGAGGCAAAAACCAAACTAATGTATTTGGCTAGAGCAAATGGATTTTTAGCAGAAGTAAAAAAAAATGAAGACACAATTTCTCTATCCTCTCTGGAATATTTGCAAGACTTGAAATTTTTATTACATCAAATGACTTGAAGAACAATCTGCACAGCCTATCAAGTAGAAGGCTGAATAATGACTTTGTTACAGTTAAGCACCATCTAACTTGGATAGACTGCTGGAAAGAGAAGGGCTCTTTAATGCTAAAAAATATAAAGGAAGCAGTAATGGAAACTGAAGAGAAGTAGAGTACATCTAAAACTAAAAGTTCCCATTAAAAAAAAAATTAAAAGAAGTGAAAGAAAACAAATTCTGTAACAGTCTCAGGGGAATGGTGGATTTTTTAATCCACTAACACTTTCAAATAAGAC
Source organism: Agelaius phoeniceus (assembly GCF_051311805.1). Taxonomy (NCBI): domain Eukaryota; kingdom Metazoa; phylum Chordata; class Aves; order Passeriformes; family Icteridae; genus Agelaius; species Agelaius phoeniceus. Next base: position 57,774,016 of record NC_135268.1, read on the forward strand.
TGGATATTTTCTGAAAGAAGTGCTGTAACTTCATATTTAATAAAAAAAAAATTTGTCAACTGAAATTTGAGTGTTTAGGATATAGAGTAGATGAGGCTTGATTATTTCATTATTCCTTCTGAATTTAACATGTAGGAACCATAATTATAGAAAGAAAACACCTGACAGTATATCTTCCACATGCAAATAAATTAATCTAAAAAAACAATTAAAATGCTAAATTAAAATTATAATTTCTTCAGAGAAGAGACAATTAAACATGATTCCTCCTAAATATCAAAGTAATGCATGCTTAATAATGTCAACAACTCCATTCCTCTTTTCTTGGTTCAGTAACTTCATTTACACAACCACTACTTGATTTCTTCCCACACTTTAACCTGTTACTTATTCCATCAGCTTTTATTCTTAAATTAAACAATTGTATCTCAACATATTGGATAACATAAAATGTATTTCTCCACTGAATTCTATCTCCCTTCACACAAGACTGTATCAATTTTTTTTTTTTCTCGAATTGTAATTTTCAGATTTGTAATAGGAACATGTTGTGGTTTAAACCCAGCAAGACACCATGTTCAACACAGATACTTTGTTCTCTCCTCCAGCATACGGATCAGGGAGAGAACCAGAAGGGTAAAAGCTGGAAAACTCATGGGTAGAGATAAAGACAGTTTAATAGGGAAATCAAAAGCCGAGTAAAGAAAAACAAGAAATTAATTCACTGCTCTCCACGGGCAGGCAGGTGTTCAGCCATCCCCAGGAGAGCAAGGCTCCTTCAATTGTCTTGAAAAGACAAAGACTATCATTCCAAATGCCCCACTCTTCCTCTTTCTTCCTCCCCTTTATACACTGAGCACAATGTCACATGGTCTGGAATATCCCTTGGGTCAGGTTGGGTCACCTGTCCTGGCTGTGTCTCCTCCCAGCCTCCCACGTACCCCCAAATTCCTTGCCAGCACAGCAGTACAAAACGCAGAAAAGGCCTTGGCTCTGTGTAAATCCTGCCCACCAAGAACCAAAACATCTCCATATTATCAACCCTCTGTTCAGCACAATTCCAAATCATAAGCCCATACTGTAAGGGAATTAACTCTACCCCAGCCAAAACCAGCACAGAAAATAATAATACTAAGTTCAACTCCTTCTCCCAGATTAGAGACAGAAAAAAAGTCTCCATTTGTGTTTCAAAAATATTTCAGTTTTAAATCTCTTTTCCTGTCCAGATGTTCAAAAACTCAACAATAGTCTCACTATTTCATATCTGATTGCCATAGTGTTTCTTTGATGAAGGCTGTGGACTGCTCTTTTAAGAAGTGTGCCATCCTGGTGCTCATCTCACCCCTGCAGGTGACAACTTGATCACAATAATCTTGTCTCCACATCTCTACACTGCTTTACTATGTCAAATCAAAGCCCCTTTTTTTGTCCCTCAACATTTTGCCTTGTTCTTTAAACTGAATCTCCTAGGAAAACAGCTATTTCCTTCCACCTTTGCTCTGCAATGACAGTCACTTTCATCTACCTTTCTGCCAATCCTTCAACCATCTCTGCATTCCCTTTTATACTGTTCTTTGCACATGGAGAAATCTTGTAAAGCTGTCTTAATTTTATCTTTCACTCCCTCCTTGAAGATTACTTCAGTTGTAATGCTTAAAAATAATTCCCATATGGCACTTGTCAAGCAAGTAATAATCTCTGAGTCCTTCTCTCCCCACCTCTATTCATTATACTATTATCTCATCTTACCTCTGATCTGTTTGTCTGCTTTATCTTCCTCTGGTCTCCTGCCCAACAAACATAATGTGTACTTTGCATAAAAAGAATCATCTCTGTCATTTTAAACATCTAGGTAGCACTTTTTAAGACAGACCTCTCTGGTTACTGGATGCCCTACTTTCTCCTGCAGTTAAAAGTTAAAATTAAAATAAACCCCACTACCTTTCAAAAAATCAAAGTGGATTCCTCAGGTCCTGAAGAACTAGAAACATAGAATAGTTGTTTTATTTCTTTATCATAGATTTTTAGGGCCACATGGTATTGAAATAATGCATGAATAATTTTTATGAATATTTAAGCCTTTGAAGTGCATCATGGAAGCGTTACTTAGTTACTTTCAATTTTTGCTGTCCAAAAAAAGTAAAGCTGTGGTTTCATATTTAAAAATTTTAGTTTTTCTCCATAAGTAAACAATCTTTTATTATGGGTTCAACTTACAACTCTGCTGTGTACTGGGGAATGTGATCAGGAATTTTGTTGAGTTTCTGATTGGAGCAGTCCACTGTGGTTCCTTCACAGCGACATTTCTCAGGGCAAGCCAAATCTGCAAAGCAGTCTCCACTTAATTTGGATCTGTAATCTTCAGTGCCTGTAGAAGATTAAAGTCAAAACACAGAAACTAAGTCAATAACGTATAAGATTTTCTTCTTGTGAGAGGGTTGAAAAGACGTCTGCAATGCAGATAACGGGTGGGCAACTTGGGAAATGCATGATAAACTTCGTGATACTGAACAGACACAAGGGCTTCAAGAGAGGGTTAAATATAGGGACTTAAGATATGCTGGAAAAAGAAACTGAGACCAACTTCACATAGCAGGATAACATTAACTTGAGCTTTTCACAGCTGTACTTTCTGCTGATTATGTTGTCAGCCAATCTAGCCTTGTTTATAGCTAATCAAACAAATGCCTCTGTTTGTTTTAGAATTTGTTTTCTTTCTCTGTATCAAGAATAAATAGATCCTGAATGCCACCTTTTCTCTTTCTCTGGTTACAAATTTGTATTGTTGACTGGACTTCATTAACCTCTGTGATTTTTTTGTTTTTATAGTCCCGATACTCCACATCATCTCAACAAATAAGTTGAAAGCCCTGTTTTCAGCTTTAATTTAAAAAATGTGTGATCCTGACTTAAGCCTCAGCAGCTTGCCATGCTGTAGAAAGCTGCGTGACGTTCCATGGTGCTTGACAGAACCATGTTTTACTCATACCTCACAACCACATGGTTAGATCAAGCACAACAGAAAATCTCGCTACATTATCAAAACTGCATCCATTAGGCCAAGGATAAGAGCAAGGGAAAAGAGGAGGGAATAGGTATAAATTACAGAAGCATTTGAAGTTTAATACTTGCTTACATGACATGGCATTCTTATTACTGAATGTCCAGTGCCACAGTAACAGTATCACTGTCACAGATTGAATAAAAATACAATATCTATACAAAAAGAAAAAAAAAAAGGGAAAAAAAGAACCACATTGAAAGTTTCCTCCACCATTTCCCAGAGTCAGTCAAAGAAACATCCTAAACATATCAGGAAAAAACATCTGGTAAGGAACTGAGGGTGGGTGACAAAGAAAACAAAGAGAAGCCAAAAGGACCTGTGGGTTCTTCTTGGACAAAGGTGAAAAGACTGAGACTAGCAGAAGGTGCATCAGGGCTGGGAGGTACACTGTGATTTAGTTCAGACACTGAACTTTACTTACAGCCAAAATGGTGAACTCCTGAAAAAGTAAAGATAGCCAAGAAGGAAAGAAAGACAGAGTAATGCCAATTAAGACAAAAACATGAACTAAGCTTTCATGTTCTCTACTTAACTTTCATTTGATTAGAAGATGGTGCTAGGGCCATTGTCCTCAGCAGAAAGAAAGAATAATTCATTTTGAGTAGCATTTAAAAATGAAGATAAGATTGGGGTTTATTACAGATTTCATCTAGGATGATGATCATGCCTCCCATGAATTATTCTTCACTATTTTGAATATGTCCTTTAAAAGCTGCTCCCTAAACATATATAGGAGTTACAGAATATTCTGAGTTGGAAAAGACCCACAAGGATCACCAAGCCAAATATACATGCTATGCCACTTAAATCCTTAATAAATCAAACAAATATAGGAGAAACAAACTGCTCAGTGGAGGGGGAAAAAACCCAACAGTCATCAGATACTATGTTATCTACCACTTGTAAATGTTTTAGTAATCCATATGATGAAACCACTACAGGGTACTTCTATGAGGTAGCAGATAAATGATATTTTTTTCAAATAAATGATTTAATACTTGCAAACCTTTAGTCTTCCAAATTACCATAATGAAATTTTACTAGGACTTCATAGTGTCTGCGGAGCAACATCTCCAGATGACATATTTAAAACAAATACTAAAAATATTTAGGTGTTTAAAGAAATGCTAAGATTATTTTATAGTATCCACTTCAGTATAAAGAAGTGGTTTTTAGCACTTTTAAATACCCAATAAACAAGTCAAAAAATAAGTTTTGTTTTTTTCCTCCTGAATCCAGAGTACATCACTGTTAGCAGTTTAAACAATTAAATATTCAGAGACAATGCCTTCCACAACTAAAATACTTTTAGGTAGCATCTCCCTGATAACCTGATAGAAAGAGAAAGCAACAGAGAAGCATGTATATAGCCCATTCTTCACAATTTAATTATTTTTCTTCTTTCCTCCCGCCCCACCCTCCCCCTGGAATACCATTTTTAAAAGGGTATGTAAATAAGCCTAAACTGCATGAGTGGCCATGTAATAACCAGGCTGTGAGGACATTTGCTGGCAGGAAAACACTTCTAACTCACAAGTGAAAGTTGTGCCGGCAAGGTTGAGTAGAAGTCAGTCTGTGGCAGGAATACAGCTGTACTACACACTAAGGAATGGAATGGTACTACAGGTTTGTGAAATTGAATTCCCCTGTTTTATGCTGCTTTAACACATTTTTGTGGATGCTAGTGCTGACAAATTGTGGCCTTATTTTGTATTTCATATTTTCTTTACTTCATATTCAAAACAATGTATTAGTATAAGGGCCTGAATTATTTCACATGACTGCTGCAAATTTAAGTGTTACATCACACAGCATTTGGAGGAGAGCTAAACATACCAGCTGAAGAGAAAACAACTAAGATGACTGCAGAATGATGATATACCTGTAGTACTTGAAAGAAGGAGTGCACTGGTGTCCTAATCAATTACTGTAGATATTTTTCTAGATATTAAACCATGGCAGAAAATCCCGATTGCAAAACACATACTGTAACTCATCAATAGATGCATTATTCCCTTGTTTATTTTGTTATTTATAATCTGTTATGAATATAATGTGAGTGAATATTTTTTTTTCTATTAAGAAAACAGTGCACACACTGGCAAGCAATGTAAAAGAAAGAAAGATCCATATTTCAAAGAGCTAGGTCCAACATTGGTAAATCTTTTGTAAAAATATCATAGACTTATTGTAGCTTAAAGCTGTGTGTAAATTACTATTTCACTCCAACTTGAAAGTCATATTTTCTTTAATGGAAAGCATTTCTGATTCACTGTATACATGTGACCACAGAATGCCTCTAATTAAGAATATCAGCTTTCTTTTCCAAGCATTCCACTGTGATTTCCTAAACAAAAGAGGGTGAGCAAGCAGCAGATGCAGCCAGCGTAGAGCAGGAAAGCAAGGCAAGAAAACGTTCATTTGTAGAATGTTTAGTCTTTAGAGTTGTGCTAGCTCTTTGATGGCAGCATGGATTCCTGTGTTTAAAAGCAGCTCAGAAGCTACATTTTAAAAACAGTAGCAGCAGAAAGGCAAGGTACAAGGTAAGTAAAAGTGTCAGTTAAAATATGAACTAGCAGGTGCAACCTTCTAAATAATATAAATATAGGTATAATTTTGGTAGGTTGTGTGCAAATCTGTGAGACAGAAAAAGGTAAACGGAGCTGCATGCTAAGCTCTAATATTCAGAAAACAGAATTACTATTAGTCTACAAAGGAAAACTATGTATAGCTATAGGTAATGACTAATGTTAATACACATGCATCAGTTTCCTAAAAGCTATGACAAACTTTGCTTTTGGGGTGAAAGGGAGAGAATATCTGCAGTTAGTCAATCTTACTGCAGAGCCAAACCTACCTGGAATGAAATACTGTTCTTTAGCTAAATAAAGAGAAAAAAAAAAATAGAAGATGCACCTGAATGTCAGCAAGCAAAGAATGAGTTTTATTAGATTAAGTATGGACTGCAGTTAACTACAGATAATTAAGTGAAAAAAATGTGTATTCACAATGAGAGCTGATAAACAACGAAGTGTGAATAGTCATAAATGTATCCGGAACATGGATTAAAAAACAGTTTTCATCTGGTATTTGCACTTGAGACTGAATAAACTGTAGAATGTGAAATGCACCTGGAACAGCTGGATACCATATGACAAAAGTTAGGATTTAAAGAAATGTAAGTAGGAAATGGAATAAGATTAGAAAAAGAAAACAGTAAATTTCAGTATGAAGTAAGCTCCCTGTATAAAAGGAATATGTTATGTTTCCATATTTAGCTTAGAAATTTTTAGATCTTTCACATATTCCAGAGCCCTGTGGAAATTTAAAAAAATGATTTATGGCGGTGATACTTGTAGTGAATAACTTTAGCATTTAATTCTGAAGTTTTATATATTACATTTATGTTGTTAGATTTAATGTTACTCAGAAATAGTGCCAAATATGTTAACTACAGTAACGTTCCGTGATCCCACAGTCTATGACTTCCCAGATTTCCCTCTATTCAGTCAACCAACTAAAAAAAAATAATTCTGTGATGTTTAATAATTCTGTAGGGAGACAGCTGCTTTCATTAGAACTTCTAAAACCACTATTTTTCTTTTTGCCAATAAAGGAAAAATAGCAGCCGAACGAAGAAAATTACCTGAGCAGCGGAATTTCTTGCTTTTGATCTGGCCAATCCTTTTGTTTGCCAGCCGGCGGGGGCTGGTGCACCGGGCACCGCTGGTCTCAATGGGGTTTGTGTGCAGGTAATCCGCCAGCCACTTCAGATGGCAGTCACAGATAAACGGGTTCTGAGCCAAATGCCTTTCATTGGGAGGAAAAAAACCAATAATATCACACATTATTTCCCTTTGGTCTCAGCAGTACCCAGTGCTTTTACTGCACTGTAGAATATGAAGTCATACTTGAGAAAACCATAAACAAGTCCATACGTACAAGGTCTGAATGGCACGTAGGGGTGAGAAGGTGCCTTTTGCAATGGTCTGAAGCTTGTTGTCGTACAGAGAAAGAAGATTCAAGTTGTGCAGATCTTGAAAGGCATCAACTCGCAGACAATTGATCTTGTTGGCATTCAATAATCTGTTTAATGGAAGATAATTATAAAATTGAAAGAAATCGTTCTGTGTCGTGGCTTCAGCATTTTTCATAGACAATTCTTTGTGCATCTTTGCAACCAGAACAAGAGATGTTGTAACAAATTATAATTGACAATGACATAAGGAATTTCAGTGAATTGAAGTATCTTATTTAGGTTATACATATTCCTGCATATTTGAACCTTGGAGTTTAAATGCTTGCATTTATTTAGCTAAATTCACATTTCTTGTATGTGCTGGTAGAATGTCTGTGTGGTATTTGTGTACTGTGCAAAGAAACAAGCCTAAAAAATCAAGTATATTCAAGGAAAACTAGTTTCTTTGCCAAATAAATAAACAAACAAAAAGGAAGTGAACACTGTGTTCATTAGCTGGAAGAGATGTGCAGTGGCACTTTTAATTATATGTTACTAATCAGCATGCTGCCACATTAACAGAGTTGTACTAAAAACTGGTGGCATGGAATATATCCAAATCTGTCTTGGATCCTTTCTCCTCTGCATCTTCAAAGGGAGCCTTTTCTTCCCTGTACCTCCCAGACTTTTAGTGTTAAAACAAACAAGCCAATCTAAACCAAGTCCTTTTGAAGAGAAAAAAAAAGCCATTCCATTAAAAGCATTTTTATAACCAAATACTTTTTACTTCTTTCCATTTTGAGCCAGAAATGAAATTAAATGGTGGACTTGAAACCTAATGCTCTGATAAAAAGTTTTGCCACACAAGTAGAAATTTACTTAGACCTAAATGTACTATCTATACAATGCACATTAACATAGGGTCTTTTTTTAATGCAGACTTGAGAGTTAGGAAAGGTCTTTTACCTTAATTTTTTTTACCAAATCTGAAATATATTTTGTAGCTAAAGCATCTTTAAAGGAAAACAGGAAAGCATACCTGCCAACTACTATACTATTTTTCTGACTAAAGTCAATCAAAATGCAAACCTCTAGGTGGTGCTAGAAGTTGCATTTTCTTTGTATATATATTGCTGTTTTGCCATCTTCAATTAGTTGACATTTTGCCAACCACTTCATGGTGAAGTCTGGACATTAGGTAATTCTAAACATGTGTGAAGGCTTTAAGAAGGCTCTAATTCAGCAAGTCAGTTATTCTGGGGCAAGTTCTTTCAAAACCACCACTGTTGTTTTATGGTCTATTTAACACATTTCTTTTACACGGTACACCTACTTGCACAGCCTCTTCTGTTAAATATTGACAATCTTTGATAAAATTACCATCATGACATTCTTTATTCCAGTATAAAATCTAAACAGCAACTGTTTAAAAGGTTACATGTGGAAATTTCCAAAGTGTGAAACGACGTAGCAGCTCAAGTTCACAGATTCAAAGAATTGCAGAGAGTGTCAGTAAACATTAGAAGTCATCAATGAAACTGTGGTGCAATATTGTTCTTTCATGGGTACAACTAGAAATGCAATTGCATAGCATTTCCACTATATATTTTCTCTTTATAAAACACACAAATATTACTTCCATGGTTCCCACACAATTATATACATTCTATTTGTCATTTACAGTATCATATCTTTATGAGTTTTATCCTTAGAAACTCCACATGGGAGAATAACTTCATTTTAATCATTTCAGGCTGAAACATTAACTGATATGATCACATTTCTGGATGAGTGGCAAGCTGGCCTACAAGAGTCCTGACTCTTTTGGTTTTAGCATAATTTGATTTTACTGTACTTTGATCTTACGTATGGGATTTCCTGCCAGTTCTTCTTCTAGCATAACTCTCTCATCATGTTTACCCTTTTGAATGATCCTAAAATAGAATAAATAAGAAAAAAATACTCACAGCAGTTGCAGGGAAAAGAGTCCTTCAAATAGGCCCTTTGGAAGTTCTGTGATTTTATTGCCATACAGGACTCTGTACCAGGAAATAAAGCATACAGACCTACCATTATGAAAGGCAGGGAATTTGACTTCAAACATAGCAAAATTCCCATTTTCCTGAAAAGAATTGAATAACAACCACTTGATACTTGCAATATCCTTGTGGTCCTGTGAGGCATCAGGATCACACTTTCCCAAACAATGTCTAACCCAAAGATCTCTGCAGAATCAGCACCTCACTGATTACCACAGGCTTACCAAGGGACCCTGCTAAATGGATTTGCTGTTTGCAAGAACAACTAACTGGGGAATAAAATACATGATTGGTTGTGTTAACTCTTTGCCATGAACATATTTATAAAAAACCACACACACTATTAGTGTCCAACTGTAAAAGAATATTCAATTACCACTATCATTCTAAAATTATTATTACAACTTTCAGAATGGATTGAATTTATAGCAACATTTTGCACTGAGCCAAAAAGCCAGAATAATTTCGCTGTAAGAATATGAAAAATTTGTTTCTGTTTACAGGTCAAACAGATACCTACAGTGAATTGAGTGAACGTAAGCCCTGGAAAGCATCTGGAGCTGCTTCAGAGATCTGGTTATTGCTCAGGTCACTGAAACAAATAACATTTGATTCAATTAATTCAAGCTATTTTCAAAATAATGAACTTTAAGATAATATGTAATCAGAATTAAGCATGGATGGGAGAGAGAAATTGGAAATATTTACATGAGACACTGCCAAAGAATTTTAATATAAAACCACTGCAATTGCCAGTACACTGAAACTAAATGCATAGTTAAATATAGTTCAAAACTCTTGGAATAAAAGGAGAAAATGTTTACTTTTCCTGATTGCTTAAGTACATTTTTAAAGAATTCTCTGCTTGCTATAACCCCAGAGCTATAAAGCCTCAAAAATAATCTGAAGTTATCCTCATTCTTTTTTTTTTTACTAGAATTTTCACTACAGTAACATAGTGCTTCTATGCAAACGCACATTAAACTATTTCAATATTTGCTAAAAACCCAGATATTATTAATACGACAAAGATGATATATGGTCTCAATCATTAGGCTGCCATATCAGTTTGCCTTCTAGCAGTCAAACTTTCTTAAGAGCTCACACATTAACTGCAGTTCCCCTGTACCCTCTTGATTTGTTTTTTTTATCTGGATATATACACACACACACACACACACACACACATACATATGTAAATAAATGTAAGTTATTCGGTACGTACATTCTTCGGAGCTTTTTATAGGGGGAGAAAGCTCCAGGAGGTATGACCTTGATTGAATTTTGTTCTAACCGTCTGCAAAATAAGAGCAACAACATAACTATACAACCCCCAAGCTAAAGAAGAATCTAAAGACATAAGAAATTAGAAAGGATAGACTTCAACAAAGAAGACAACTTCTTCTTTCTCAGTATAATTTTTACTTCTTCCATTACCAAATAAAACTCAAACCAAAAGAAAAAAAACCAGAAAACCACCCCACCAAACAACCAGCCAAACCTTTAAACCTGTAGAGAGTAATATTGTAAATTAAAATCAAATTCTGATTTCATATTTAAAAGAAAACTTACTTTCAAAACATATAAGATTTTTTTAAAATTTAAGTCAGAATTCTCATCAAAAATTTCAATCTTGAATTAGTCTTAATTTAATCCCAATGTGCTATTCACATATAGCAATTTGCATAGTAATTTTTATTCAGAAATGCTTAAAGATTTCTATGAAATAATTGAAATATGTAAACCATGGGAATGGGGAGAGGAATGTTCCTACAGACCAAATAATATATGTTGCTACCTGCAATAAGGCAATTGCCATATTTTTAAAGATACACACAATTTCTTTAGATACTGTACACAAAATATTTTCTTTAACATACAATACTAGATTTGCCCAGCCACACTTCTAACTTCTTTAAACAAGTATTTTAATTTCAGCTTGTAGCTAATGTTACTGACCATGTTTGTTTTGTATGTATAGTGACCGTAATTGAAAATTCCCATGCTGTAAAGTGTGACTTTACTGATGGAAACAATTTTCCAAGAAGTTTTTGAACTTGTAGATGTTTGCATATGGGAAACCAATGCAGATATAGACCTGTGGCCCAAGTGCCAACAAGTCAAAACAGAGTCAGTGATGAGGACACTTAAACCAGAAGCTGCTTCCTCACACACCCCAGCATATCATGGTTATGGTAGAGCAAATTTCTGCCATGTGGACATAAGAAACTATTATACCAAAAAGTACTACAGGAAAAGCCATGATTATTCATACTACATAGCATGCTTACCTAATAAGCTATTGCCCTCTTTCATGCACAGGTATCAACTCTGTGATTTATGCACATAAAGACAATGCCAAAATCTTCTTAAGAAAATTACTCAAAAATCATTTAAGTTTACTGCAGTATTCTAACTTAAAAGGACTTTGCCTTAGAATTTAAGATTAAAGGGCCTTTTTAAATCTAGAGGCAGAAATACTGGCCTATTTTTTTTTTCCTTTTACTCTTGTCCTGCTACTTGTCTTCTGTTTCACTTTTGCTCCGATTGAGACATATGAGTCTCTGTGTGTGTGCAGTGTAAATAAAAAACTCATATATTTTAAGTAAGCTTTTCCAAGAAAACATTCTAACAGAAATTGTTTCTTTTTGTAAAGTTTCTCAAGAGATCATGATATAGTTGAACTGAAGCTTTTTTTTCCTGCCTTCATGAAGTCTCTTTCAGATAGAGATATTTATATATTTAATACTTAAAATCTCTTTATTCTGATAATGCTTTAAATTAACAGAATATGTTGTTGAATGGCTTATGATGAACTCAAGGAAAAAACCCAAAAGCTCCATGAAAATCTTCTAGATGAAGAAAATCTCACTTCATCACAACTGTTTTGGTCCTTTTTAGGAAAATGTTGTCACCTTGCTGTAGACTTCAGGGGTATTTAAGCACTGAAGGGAATCCCATGGCACAAGATGGAAAACTTTTTCCATGAACACGATGCTCATTCATACTCTTTGCCTTGACTGAGCCTTTTGGACCCATGAAACAATTTTGCATCAGCCTGGGAGTGCTGACCAGGATACAAAGGAACAAGGTCACTTCTCTCCTATACACCTGGCTAGATGCAGAAGGCAAACACCTGAATAAGCAAAAACTTGCTGAAGTTAAGGCCAACACCAAGTTAGGCCATACCCAAGTATTTTCTGTCCTTACATTTAAATTTTAGTTTAGTTTTCACCGAAAATAAAGATTAGGCGTGGTTATCAGCTAAGGTAGTTTTTTCACTCAGGTGCTAAATCAGGGAGAGGTAAACCCTCCAGATAACAAAACTTCCTCATTTTAGTAACTGGAAGGAGTTGAGTAACCAAATTACCCCAGCCATGGAGAGCATGGTTGCCATCCATCCACTCTTGTTACACATTCTGTTTGGCAGGAACCACCTGCCTAACCACCAGGGACAGCCTCACCTGACACTGATCAGATGTGGAGTTCTGAAAACAGCCAAAGACATACCTTGTACAGGGAAACAGATAAGGCACATGCAGAGAACTGGAAAGGAGAAGGGTGGTGAAAAGGACAGGGAAGGATTAGGCCATAATGCAGAGGAGGTCTTGGATTGCCAGGGAGGGAAAAATGGGTATATGGGAAAGAGATATTGCAGTAGCAATGCTCCCACATGAGGCTATCACAAGCCTCATTTATAAAAGCAGTTTATTAGTCTAAAATGGAGAGATTCATAACCTAGTGCTGGAGGGGCTCCAGTCCACACTCACATATCTTTAAACATATAATGATCTTAACTAGGTAGGAGAAGGCATGTAGCTTGAGGTCGAGCATTAAATAAATTAGGACACAACGTATTTTCCAGTTTATTCTCTTACTTTAAAATACACATTAATTCTATAAACTGAAGTACTTTACAGGATCCATGTAGGTAATTTTTCATGAGAAGGTGAAATAGCAGATTTCATTTACTGCTGTCCAATTTGGCTACAAATAACATGGCCAAAAACTGAAGAAGTCTTGCTACAGCATATTTCTGAGAGCTAACTTCCCAGCAGTTCTAGCACCAATTCACTGGTGGATATGAAAATGAACTTTATATCAACTTTACCTAACATTTCCTTTTAGTGTGGCATTTACATTGTAGCAGACAGAATATGCAGTGCTGGGATATATTTACAAGCTCTTCTGGATAAAAGATTTGTTTTAGTAGGATCATCTGAGTATGTATTTTCTTAACTTAAGCTGAAATGTAGACACTGAAACACATCACATTTTAGAAAATGAGATTAACATAAGACAAGAAGAAAAAGATTATATAAATAAAGAAGAAAAATCTTTTATACCCCACTTTGTCTGTAAAGAAAGTAAATCAAATCCACATTTTCAAGCTTTGTTATCTTCTAATTTTCTGCTTTATCTTCATAGAATCAGCTGAATTTCACAGAGTGTAAATTTGTATCCACTATTCCAGAGAAAATCTAATTAGATATATTCCCAAGTCATAAAGTACAGATAGACTAATATCTAAAGGAAATTTGCATTCTACTGATAAAACCCACAGTAATTAAAAACTTCTTTATATTAATGCCCTATATTAAATTAAATATTTTTAATTCTGGAATAGGATGGGTTGTAGTTATAGATTACTGAAAAAGTCAGCCATTAAGTGCTTGCAAATGACTTGGCCAGAAGAATTATTATATCACCAAAGAACTAAAAAAAACTTGAGTCAGTATTTTTCCATGAAATTTGTATTAAATTTTGTTCACAACAACTCCTTTCAAAGTCATTCCAGAAGTCATTTTTTTCTTATGAATGAACATCTATGTATCATAAACAGTGCCTTGGTGGTTTTTTTTTCAAAAGGCACAGTCAATTTTAGTAGCATATTTAATAAGCTAAGATAATGGAGAAAGATGGTTAAGTACACTCTTCATCAAAGCTTGCATTGCCCCATGTAAAAAGAAGTACTCTGCCCACCATCACACAAATGCTAATTAATGCTTTTAATATGAAGTCTCCATCTCCTTTTAGTGTTTCACTTCAAAGAAGTCCTGCATCGATACATAAGTGTTTTACTGTCTTTTAATGCTGCCAAACTAGTTGAAACCTTTTTTGAAGACTATTCCCTAAACACTCCTATCTAGGAAATGTACTGTGAACATTTCTCTTTGGAAATCTTTCCCCTCTGCTTATCACTGCAGACACTGTAATGTACAACCACTTACTATTCTGGGAAACAAAGGTGCTTCTGCAGTTGTGACTTCCAACCTAATCAAATCAAATCAAAGTAGGTCCCCAGCCAGTAGACAGATTCTTCCCACACGGTCCCCAGAGAGCCCTGTGACATGTAAATCACTTGACACTTTCCAGGAGGATGCTGTTCTGTGCTATGAGCCTGCAGCACACCATTACTGATTACTGCTTCCGCACTTCCAGAGACAGACAACATGCTTATTTATACTGACACTTCTAAACTAGCCTCTTTCCCCACTATAAAAAGCCATTTCTGTGAAAGACTGCTCCTCCAGGAAAGAGGGCAGACTGAGAATGGAGAACAGGGTGTTCTCTACAGAATCATTTTTCATTTAAATCATCCAGATGGGGTATAAGATACTAAGCCCTCTTAGTAGAGAATGGTAAAAAAGTATACACAGAGATGTGCTGCACCTAAATGCATGTAAAGGGATCAGAGATGTATAAAAAACATTGCATAATACTAAACTAAAAAAAAAAATCTTGCTTAAGAAAACGTGAATTTGAATATGGAGGAGCAAATTAGACATATATTTTGTAATTAAACAATCAGAACATAACATCTTGATTCAGTAAATTTGGATGACAGAATAGTGGCTTTAGCAGTTAATTAATCTATACTTTTAATTCCAATATCTCCTAATTTACAAGAAGTCTTTCAAGAAAGTTGTCAAGAAATCCCAAAAGAATTTTACTACAGAGAGAAAGTGTAAGCTGTGAAATGAGTCTGATGTATTGCACAGATGCTGATTATACATGGTAATAAAATTGACAGCTCTTCTTTGCATTTCCCCATCTGCTTTTAAAGTAAATGGCAAAAACAGCTGTCAAAAAACCAAAAAATAGATTTCAGTGATGGGATTGAGTACAGCTCCTGAATCTGAAGAACAGCAATACACAGCCAACACATCTCTCATCACATAAAACATCTGCCAGATTTTGGGTTTTCTTTGTTTGTTTTTAAAATAAGGAAACAGTAATGATTTCCCTTGCTAGAGGAATCCTTGAGGCTATTAAACAAAGTACCTTTTTTGTCTCTCCACAACTGCACCTCTAGAGTGCTTAAATCCACTAAATGTCACTTCTAGCCTTAGCAGCAGAAGAATTCTGTTGAAATCTGTGATATCATCCACATCTAAGAAAACAAAAGATGTATTTTGAATCACTACATTACTTCTTTTTCTTACTTTCAGGCTCTGTGTATTAATAAATCTGTTTGACAGTTTCCTAAATATTTGTATATAAAGAATCACTGTCAATGTTGCCCTAAAGCTTGCCAAACTGTTAACATCCAGTCTAATTGTTCTATCAAATATTTCCTCAGGGGATTGTAAATGACAGATGACTCCTTAGTCTGCATTGCATCAAGAAAGTAACAAGAACTGCAATTCTAAAGCTATTAAACAATTCATCTCATTTTCCCAAAAGGAAGTCTCAAACCTGCACTTCATTCCAGAAGGGGCCATCTCATGCTCTGAACTCTAGAGTGTCACTAATGATGATGGGCTTGACATTCCTCCACTGCTACAGGTTCAGGTTGGAGCAAAATACTCCACTTGTTAAATAATTATTTGCTTAGTACTTTGGCTTCTGTCAGTGTGGCTCCAGTGCAATTAGCCTGGGTCACCCAGAGCCAAGTTAGTCTCTCTAATTAGCCCATTTTTGATGAGAGTTCTTATACTACCAAACCTAGTCAAGCTGTTGAGATAAGTGTTTTAAATTCACAAAAGAAATAGATACAATCCTGCTACACTCTTGGCTCATCACAAGCAGGGACCTGTCTACCTGTTCTAAAAGAGCAGAAACAGTACCTTGAAAATCTCCCATTGTGTGAGACCAACAGGGTGACAGGAGTCCTCACTACCTGCTAAATGATACATGGTCTTACACTACAAATCTTCCACAAAACTTAGAAAGGGTTTTAACTGAGATTATGTGGTTGCTTACTAACTATGTATTTAAAGATGTAACTGGTAAAGAAACATTTGAATGATGACAAAACACAAAATACTGCAAAGTCAGTATCCATAGTTTCTTTTCAAATTACTTCACTCACATAATTGCTGAGGAAAAGTAATCAGAAATGAAGAGCCATATGTGAAAATAAAACCTAAGGTTAACAACACCTTTGGAGTGTGGCACAGCTGTCAGAGATCTACAGGGGTTTCTCTGGAAAAGTGACGTGGGCCTTCTCCAGCTTCCCTTCATGCTGTATAAAATATTAATTTATTCCATGCTTGAGTTATTTCTTTCCCTTGGCAGCATCAGAGAGGTCTGTCAAGGTGCCTCTTCTACTTAACACCCACGAAAAAATTGCACAAAACGCCGAGAGGTGGAATGGTGCTCAGCCTGGCCAGCACCTACTGCTAGGTTCTAGAGAACAGCACTGCTTTCATACACTTCTGTCTGGTTGCTTTGTTCTGTGTCTCTATGTTCTCTTGACTCCTGAAATGATCCTGTTGTCTGAATTTAATTAGTTTTCAGGATAGGACACAAGGGTATGAAGAAAGCCAAAGACGTGAACAATGGCAGCACAGAACACAGGCTAATAAGGAACAGGTTAGATGTTATACATACAAAAACATCTGACAACTCAAATGAAAAAGATGGGTTTTTTTGTTTTCTGAAAAGAATAAAGCCACATGATTTACAGTAATTTTCAGATTAGGAAGATATTTGAGTAAGAGCATGACAAATCATTTCTTTTGTGTGTGTTAAGCAGACAGGATTAGCTATCAAGTAGCAAAATCATCTATTTTTGAAGCAGTAAAATGAAATATGGTTTAGGTTTTGCCCAAGAAATAATAAGGTAGAATACCAAAGATAAGTTACAGGTAATTTAGTGAAATCTGCATTGGTAAATATATTAAGGTGAAGAAATTAATACCTCAACAGATTTCTTTAGCACATTTTAATTTGTTTTACATTTATTCAATATACTGCATTATGGATAATGCATTTTTCATTATTTACATGTAATTATTCTGTGTTTATATGCATACATCTTATAAAAGATGTTTAAATTTTAGAAAATTTCTAAATTTTTGATTAAGCACACAAACCAGTTGTTTACTACAGCATTGGGCATAAACACTGCTTTAACTAAGACATAATGACCCTCCCAAGATGACAGAAAAGCACAGCAAGAGAACTGTACCAATTGACACACAGATCAAGAGCCTAGACAGAGATCAGCGAGTGGCAAATCATAAAACTTTTCTAGTAAAATTATAATACAGTATTATGTTTATTTTCATGCAAAGATTTTCAATGTTTATGGCCTTATTTGCAATATTTAGCCAACTAAACAGGGTAAGGGACTTTTTTAAACGCAGTCACAGTGCATATTGATACTAAAATTTTATTTTCATGTCACCTATTTTGCAGCAGATATTTCCATTTCATTAGGAACATTTTTGGTCCTCCTCCATATGTAAAGCCTCCTCTTAGGAATTCTCATGAATAAGCACGTAAGCAATACATTTTAACTAATAATATTGCATCTGAAGATTATGTACTATTATTATTTGATATAGGCTTTTAAACCTAAAAATGCATTAAATTTTAGTCAAAACAGAAGGATAAAGCTCTAGATTTCAATGAAAATTCACTATGCCTCCATAGTCCACTGGTGTAAATCTGATTATCTGGTCCAATGCATTAGCCAGGACAGATCTTGAAAACACTGGTCTTAGAAACCTTTGGCTAGGGAAGAAGACAAGGTTTGAGGAAAAGGACACATGAAGTACAGTTAAAGAGAAACATATGTAAGAAAAGTTAATTTTCATATCAGGACAATTATATAGAGTTGCTCAAAAGTTTGGAGTGTTAGAATAAGAGCTGAGAAAGTATTAGCCAGACCACATGAATTTATTAAGGGGCATTTAGTTACTTATGTGTTTTTCAACACACTTTATTTTAATCCAGCACTTTCTGAAAATTCAAAACCTGACAGTTTTCTGGCTTCCTACTGACCAAAGTATTTACCACTATTCATAAGCAAATGAATGCTATAGCAATTACTTTAACTTTTCATCCATAAGTAGACATCATCTTTTCACTTGACACATGCAGGTGAAGAGCCATGTGTGAAAAAAAATCTAAGATAAAGAATATCTTTGGAGTGTGGCACAGTTGTCAGTATTTGTTATGAGAGCAATTAAGAAAAGATCTCAATAGAACAGAAAAGTTGAAAGAAGAGCCATAAGAATAATTATCATCAGAAGGTTAATATGTATTTTCTCAAAAACAGAAGACACAGTTATAGAGAACTTTTGCAAACTACTAAAAAGCAATATATTGTAAAGACCAGTGACTATATTAACATATGTATATATACAAACAACTTGGAAAAACCTTTCCTTGCTGGATGTGCAAGATTCTGGAGAACAGCACTGCTTTCATATGTGCAAGATTCTGGCTGATGGCTTAACTGTTTAAGAGGTAAATCACATGTATGAACTGACATCCCAAGTCCTAAGGAGATGAACGTTTTGATTTAAAAACACAAATCTAACTTGGAAAACCAATAATCAATTTAATGCCTTGTAACTTATTGAATCCTCTACTCAGCATCCCTCCTTTCTTTTCAAGCTGCAAAGATGCAGGGTTTGCTCTCATTTCTGTCCTGCTGCACAGACAGACAAATCATGCTTTGAGCTGTTAAAAAAAGAGAAAGCTGCCTTATCACTGACATTTCAGAGCTTTCCTGCTATGAGTTTCTTTAAAATGTCTTCAACAAATGTACCTAAACCATTCCAGGTGACTTTTCTCTGTAAAGGGTCATCCTTACATCTTTGCATCTTGATATAAGAGTCTCTCTATTCAATTGCTACTAATTTAAGGCTGTACCTTGGACTTTTACCTAAGGATTAATATTAAAAGACAACAGAAATGGTGAAACTGCACACATGCCAAGCATCTCTGGGAAGGATACAGACACAGAAGTCCCAGTACTCAAATAAAACTCCTCATGTATGCAAAGCACTTCCCCAGTGTCTGCAGTGTGATCAGATCACTTTGTCTTGGTTAAGTCCATCTGTCAAAATCAGTTCTGCCAGATTTCATTTCCTTTCCCCTCTTTTCCTCTTCTTTTTCTTCTTTCTCTCCTTTCACTTCCTTTTTTCTCCCTTCTCCTTTAATATAGTCTGAGTGTTACTGTGAGAAGCAATCTCAGGAGCTTTTAATCCTGCTTAATTTCAAACACAGCTCACAAAGATGTAGTTGAGTGCTTGGAATAACACACATTCATTAACCAACACTTATGAAAACAAAGTATATAAGAAAGTATATAAGAAAGAATGAGATGAGAAGATGAAAACATGAAGAAGATGAAAACATGAAGAAAATTAGCCAGAAATCAGGTTCATAAGATAAGACAAGACTGAGGGAAAAAATTAGGAAACTTGTGGAAAATGTAAATAAAGTTGTCATGAAACAACTGTACTTTTGGTTTCTACTTTTTCTAGTTTTGGTATCCAAGCATTATAAAGCTCCATTCACATGAAACAAAACCTTTATCCTGAAGGCCATAGTAATAGAAAGTCAGGGGCCTTTCAGTACATTGGATTGTGAAGGTGAACTCTTAAAATCCCTGACTTCTATATGTTTGTTTTTGTTTTTTTTTCATTTCACATATTATGTGGTTTAGGGTCTTTTTTGCCTGTTACAAAAACTAGAATTATCTATAAAACTGCTCCTTATTTAACAGTGCCTCCCTCCAACAAACCTCCCTCCTCCACAGAACACCATGGTAGTGACTGCTATCCTTCTGAAAAAGAAAAAGAATTTAATTAAGCTCTTCCTTTGACTAATGATTTTTTTAATATAAAAAAGTGAAGGAACAATCAATTTAATTCTGTGCTCTTTTTTTCTTAAATAGTCATCATTTGTACAAATTTGTGGTCATCAGTACAGATACTCCTTCCCCTGCATTCCTCTCTGCCATCCCTTAGTAACACTTATTGCAGTTCTATTTATTTCCACTAACCCATAATATTACAGTAAGGAAAGAAGTTTTAGAACCACTTTTTGACAGGTTCAAGCAATGGAAGAGAAAAGAAAGTCAGAAGAATGTAAGAGCAGCATTTTCATGAAGGTAGGTCTAGCTCATGAAAGGCTTTTTGGCCTCTTTTGAAATAAGAGCCAGTCACAGCACTCTGGGATAGAGTACCAGTACAATTAATGGAATTGCTGCTGGGTTGCTATTTTGTAGGGTTTCTCACAGTCTGAACACATGGCAAAAAAAGTCTCTATTCAAGGGGAACCAGAATTATTTCTGCTGATCATTCTCAAAGAATTTTCAGAAGGTGAATCCTTCTGAAATTAAACCAAGCCAAAAGAGATTAACAGTGATGAAAAACTAAAATGTGGAAGGAAAGCTAGTATAGAGGCTGATAAATGCTATTGCCATCAGAAAGGCTATAATTTCTACCACCAATTAAAGTAATAGTTTTGAACCCTAGTGACATTTAATGCCTTTAGTACATGAACTGCATGACAAAAGGAGGAAAGTACTAGGTGTGTGAGGCCACTTAAGTTGGTTAAGTTTAGATTGAACATGCCAATGAAAGGGCATTTCCTAAAAATTTCTGGAAAGAGAGGTTCTAACAAAAAATCGAAATCAACTCAAATTGTGATGTTTGAGATTAATTAATGAATAGTGTATCATGCTTTGCTTAAGTTGATGAAAAAAAGGCTGAAGTAAGACATACTGAATAACAAAGGTTGGAAGAGTATTCGTATCATTTACGGGCACTGTATTTTGCCTCACAATGTCACATTACAGACATTAAAATAACAGGTCTATGGGAAATTTCTTTAAGTTCACAAAATGTCTCCTGCAGGTTACTCATGGTATGAAATCTATTCATTTGAACCAGAGGCAAAGGTATATCTAGGCACCCTTTTAATTTTTGTGCTTTCTGTAGAATACATAGAAATTAATAGGTGCTCTAAAACTGGAGGAGTTTTGGTGCTCAATCAATTTTTTTTTAAATACACATGGAATATGAACTATTTCTTTCTCAAATATGATCACATTGATTGGATAAATTCTGAAAAGAAAAATTTAGGTATTCTTATTTGGCTGTGTGTGAGTTTATTTAGATAATAAAGCAGGGATTAACTTTGGAGAAATGGTGTAACTGGTATAGATACAATTGTAGGAAGTCAATACAGATTAAGAATTACATTTACTGAGATGCTGAATACTTAATTTTGCTCCAAGCTTTATCAAACAGAGGGGAAAAATAGAGGACACCCCAGGTTTTATTCTCCTTCCATTTCCACTGGCAGCTACTGGGAGATAAGCAGTCCTGTTTCTGAAGGCATCTTCCCAAGAGGCACTTGGCAGACAATGCACTGCCTGCCGACTGCCTCCGTGCAGCGGGAACTGCTGCTTCCAGCCAGCTGACTTCTGCACCAACCGAGATGCCAGACAGACAGTATGACACAATCCGCTCAGCAACACCCTGACAGTCACCAGCAAATCCAACTACACTGGAATGAAACAGCATTTTGGCAACTGGCTCTGCCTCCTCCTGCTCCCACCGTCACAGAACGCCTGCTCGTTCCTCAACCACTTTGGCTTCCAGTGCTGAAGATTCTTCTCAGTTTAGGTTTAGGCTATCACACCAAACTCAGAGACAGAGAGGCTCCAGTGCAGTGCAAGCACAGGCTCTCCTTGCCAGCTCTGCTGCAGAGGCAGTAGCCATCAGCCTGAGAAGACAGCTCCCAACATCCTAAAACAGCTTTCCAAGACAGCAGAGCTATCAAGGCAATGTAAGGCACATCAGTATTAGACTAAACAGAAAGCCTTTTCTTGTACTTTTCCATAGAGAGCTAACTCAGAGCTTCAACATGCAAAATTTTACTCAATAGAAACTGCTGATTTATAATACTTAAGGAATTCAATATTCCATTTAAAGGGTTCTTTTTTAACATACTATTTAGATACAAGTTAATTTATTAAACCCCTAGGGGGAAAAAAAAAGAAAAAAAGTATACAATGGTCAACAGGGAATATACACTTAAAACCTGCAACTTAATTATATTTATCAAAAGGGTAGAGAATAACAACATTATTAGTACTGCTTGGTTTTATACAACATTGCTCCAAACAGACAATGTAATGAATTCAAAGTATTATTGCACAGAAACAGATCAGACATTTTTTTCAAACAAAGCTAAGAAATCAGTGTTTCATAGGGTACTGGGGTATTGATTGAAGACAAAGTTTCAGAGAGAAAGAACAGCAGAAATGGACAGAGAACTTGGCAAAATGTCATAAAACCATGAGCTTGTATTGAAGACAAACTTCAGAAGAACCTCAAGAAAAAAATAGGAATTATAGATCTTTTGAAAGTAAATATGGGTTATATTCTTATTAAAAATAATCTGCTCTCCATATAAGAACAAATAAGTAAGAGGCAAAAATGGGCGGAAAAACAAAATCTCACAAAAATAAGTTGTCAGATTTTAAACACCTTTCTAAGGGAGGGTTGACAATAAAGTTTAATGTCAGCTTCACAGGAAAACATTATTTATATGAGATACAGTAAAGGAAAGACAAAAGGATGGAAAGATGTAAGCACCAGAGGTGTTTGTGTACCGTGAAGCTGGCTGAAGCACAATATGACAGCTCATGAATAGGGGACAGAGATCAGAGAAACATAGTCAGAGTAAGGGAATTTGAAAGTATTGTGGATCTTTCCAATGTCTCTATCAATAAAGCAGGAAATGTTCAGATGAAAATGCAGAAAAAGATTGGCAAAAAAGGAAAAGTACTGAAAAGATTGGACAATGTTTGGTGCAGGCAAATTAGAAGCATAAAGCTAATTTTCTTGCAGTTTGCACAGGAATCTGGTAGCATTATCAAGATGAGAGAATAAATAATAATTTGGCTGTTAAAGCCTGTACATCCTTCAGAAAACAACAGGGAGCCAGCACATTTCTCTCACTGAGAGCTGGGGAGCTCCTGCCAAAGCGTGTGCTCAAAGCAGTGACTGAGGCAGTGAAGCCATGTGTGTGGGAACTGGGAGGAATGGGGAGCACAGAGCTCACTGCACCCTCTGCCTCTGCTCAGCAGCCCCCAGGATTCCTCAGGAGGCTGCTGGGACAGCTCAGGCTCATCTCTTCAAGTGTTTACTGTCAGCTACCATCTTGGCATACTGACAACATCATCGCCTAGGAAATGAGTAAAAAACCAGATTATTTTGTGGGATACAATCATTCTTTTCAATCTTATCTCAAGGGGTTGCTATAAGCCTCAGTTGCAGAGGACTTCTTTAAAAAATGAAGCTTTAAAACACTTATTGTATGATAACAATACTGGAATGTTACAATCTTCCTGCAAGTTAAATTTAGTTTAAAGCTGAAAGGACTGAAGTCTTTCATAGAGCAGCTTTAAAATGAAAACGTGACATACAACCTGATTCAATGTTAGAAATGTCTGTGGATGTGATAATAGGATTATATGTACCAACTTCTTGCTCCTGACAAAATCATAACAGGTTAAAAAAAAAGGCCTAGGACTCTGCAGGGCTAGTTCAAGTTAAAACATGGTTCAACATGTACAGACAATCAAATAATGCAAGCGATTATTAGGTTGCAAAAGGCAAATGAAAGAAAACTAAAATTCTGTTAATAAAAACCAGATGATTCACTGTCATTTGGAATACTGTATTCAATTCTGGTCATTGAAGATAAAAAACAAGTTACAAAACAAGTAATTCAGAGAAATAAGAGTAGATTAAGACATGGAAGGTTTTGGCATTCAAAAAGATTGAAAGGAGTTGGAACTTAAGTTCAGATAAGAGACAAATGAAGATGGCATGCAAAACAGAAGGTGACAGGACAAATTATGTATGTGACTGCATTTTCCTTCCCTCTACAAAGACAAAGAAACATTATGAAACTTTAAAAAACTGTATTTTAAACTGGAAGAGTTTGAGCACAATTCCCTCCAACAAATTTATTCTCTTAATATGAAGATGTAAACATAGTAGGATTTAAAGCAGATTGGATACTTAAAAGAAAACCCCTTTTTTCCCTGGAAGTTTTGCAAATTTTCAAGTTTCAGAGCAACCCCATTACATATTGGGAGCAAACAAAATATTTGTGCTACTGGTATTTTATTTTTGAAGATTTACATTTCAGTTTCCTAAAATATTTTTTAGGGACAACTGATGTGGGCCATTGGCCAGTGTGGAATGCTGGTTTGATGCAGTCTCAGAATTCCCTCACCTCTTTATTGGTAAAACCTTTTTCACTCCAAAAACCACTTATTTTCTCTCTCTCTTTCTTTTTTATGCTATGAAGCTAAATACACCTCCCATCCATGAGAATCATAAGACAACGATCACTAATTGTTTTCTTCCCACTAAAGCAATAAGTATAGCATAAAGCTTTCTCCATATAACCAGCAAAAAGTATTTGTCAAAATTTTAACTCCTCTTCAACATACTGACAGGAAGCAGAAATAATCCCGTGATTCTCAGCAAATACACGATCCTTTACTCTAATTCTTCCACTCAGTTTATCCCTCAATTTCAGAGCATTTCCTTCCCTCCTTCCTTCCATTTCTCTCCTTACCTTCCACTGAACAGGAAATTGTTACTCTCTCTATCATAAGGTCAGCCTACCAATGCTTCAAACTATACCTTGTATCCTATTGTATCCTTGTATTCTGAGTTACTCAAAATCTATCACCGAAGTTCAGTTCTGTCACCACACCAGCATTCACTGGTGTGCATCTCTTTAATACAAAATGATTACTGAAATTTGATTTTCTAATGTTCAATGTCTATTTACACCTCCTGAGCAAAATATTGTGATCTGCATTTTATTTAGCCAGAGGCTATGAACTAGATACAATACAGACAGGTAACAGACAGTTTGCACTGTATCAGTATGAACTAGGTACACTCTACATTTGTAATTGAGCACACACAGAGATCTCTATATTTTAATGGGTTATGGATCTCAGAATGAGAAAAAACCTCACTCTGGAAACCAAATGATGTCTAGCCTAGCAGGAAACATTGGGCACCATTTTGCAATCTATTAATGCTTTCCCTAATACTGAAGGTGTTATGTGGTTACTTTTACTATCCAAGACAATAAAATGCTGAAGAACATAGCACTCCATGCTTAAAACTCAAGAGCATTTCTTACATATCTAGGAAAAGTATAGAGGAAAAAAGTCAGTCTTCAGTGTCTGTAATCCAGTGGTTAGCACCAGAAACATAGTGAGGAATATTTGACACATACTCACTACTTCTTTCTTGCAATATTTTTCCTCTATGCACATAGATGCACTTATGCAAGTAAAAACGTTGTATACAGCTCATTAAATTTAAAAAAAAAAAACCAAAAACAAAACAAAACACAAAAAACTAGTTCTGTGTAGTCTTCCTGGCCACTGTGAATGGAATTTATGAAAGAGTAACTCTATTTGCAAGCAGAGGGGTTTTTCTGAGAGTGGTGAAAGGTAGAAGTGTTTGTATTATACAGCTGAATGACTGTATTGGATCATGTAGGGTCAGCCAGGTCAGTATTAACAACAGTAATAATGAACTGACAGATGTGGCTATTATTCACATCCTAAGAAGAAACCAAAGTAGTTCCAACCCTCTAATGTTCAAAACCGCAGGTGAGGTATCAACAAGCCAATTAAGATTTCATTGTGGAGCCCTAGTTTTAAACATTTAAGATCATCTTGTATTATCAAAATACTCAAAAGCTTTTTATTCTGAATATTTTCTCCAACTCATTTACTTCTAGTCAGACCTCACTTACCAGGTTGTCATCACAGCTACTTTCCCACTATTTCCCTGAAGGGAACTCCCAGCTTCCCTTCCAAAACACTGCCCTGCTGATCCCAGAAAAGGTGTTCATGTTGCTGTGCCCCTGCCCATCTCATCACCAAGCTCACTTTTAACTTTTGCAGCTCACCTGCACAGATGACAGTGCAGCAGTAACTTACCTGCTGTGCCCCCACAACCTCTCAGCCACGTTGCTTTTGGAGACTGAGGGTCCCTCAGCACCTTTGCTATGACTCTGCTCTGGACATGGCAGTACTTTTTGTACATGACATGTCATGGGACACTACCAGTGTTCATGCTTTTCCTTACAAAGGTATGAGGTATTAACACAATGACTACATTTTATTCCTGCCTTCCCAGATTACTTTCTGAGGATACTGCTTTAAGCAGAACACTTATTATTGGTGGTGTAGATTGCTGATCTTTCATGCAAAGATACTCCTCTCTAGTAGGAAGTGTGATGAATAAAGTGACTGAAGGTGAGTGGCACAGTTTAACTCCAGCTGGCAACTAAGCCTCACAAAGCTGCCCACTCACCCCTGCCACACAGGATGGGGGAGAGAGTCAGAAGGTTAAAACTGCAAAAACTCATGGACTAAGACAAAGACAGTTTAACAGGTAAAGCAAAAGCTGCGTGTGAAAAAAGCAAAGCAAAGCACAGAATTCATTTGTGACTTCCCAAGGGCAGAGAGGTGTTCAGCCATCTCCAGGACAGCAGGGCTCTGTCTCATGTAACAGTGACTTGGGAAGACAAACACCATCACTCTGAACCTCTCACCATTCTTGTTCTTCCCCCAGCTTATATGCTGAGCACGATGCCACATGGTATAGAATATCCCCTGGCTCAGCTGGGGTCAGCTGGGTCCCCTCCCAGCTCATCATGCTTTCCAGCCTCCTCTGGTGGAGTTGGGTGAGGAGCAGAAAACGCCTTGGTTCTGTGTAAGCACTGCTCAGCAGTACTGAAAGGATCTGTTTTATCAACACTATTTTCAAATGCTAAACATGGCCTTGTACCAGCTACTATGAATAAAACTGATTATATCTCAGCCAAAACCAGCACAGAAAGCAACCCTGAAGGCAACATGCTTTAGAGTCTGCAGTGAAAAGCCATTCACCTGTAGACGAGCAAGGATTCCCACACTCTTTTTAAACCAATTGAGAATGCAGTTTACTCATGAAATATGAGTAGGACATACAAAAATATCTCACAAGATAAGCATAAAGGTCTTAAATGCTTTCATACAACTGCATATTCATTTTTATATCTGAGGCTGAAGGTATATATCAAAATTCCTACCATATATAATGCATTAATATATACAAATAACAAAAACATGTTATTCACATAGGAAAACCATGTTTTCTGTAAGTTAATAGAAAAGAAGTCAGATTACACACATTTCAGTGATGGTTTCTGGAAGGTTTGTTGGGATCTCAGTGAGGCCTTTCCCACGACAGTCCACGATGTTGTTGCTACAGGTGCATGCAGTAGGGCAGTGCAAGACACTGCAGGATGGAGCCATAAAGGACTGGTGACCTGTAAACGAAAGCACATTTTACACTTGAAAAATTTAAGGCAGAATTTCTAAAATAAACATTGTAGCCTACCAGTACTTTCAAACTGCATTTATTTGAACACACATTTAATACTAACATGTTGATAAAACCCAGAGAGGTGAAAGACAAATGCTCAACTATTGTGACAGCACTACATAATTTTTCAACTTTTTTAGTAACAGCCATTCAAAATCATCTTGTTTAAGAAGACTGTAATCCATTTTTCAGATATATTTGTTGTATGCTATTGAAAACTAATTACTGATTTATTTAGTTTTCAGCATGTTGTATAGTATTAAAAAAATGCATGTCAAGAGAAATGCACAAACTTTGCTATGAGCACTGAAAGTGACCTGCCAGTTTTGTTCTGTTCTGCAAATATTTATTTGAATATGGTCCTTCAGTTATGTATTGCTTATAGACAATTTTGAAGTTTTCACTCATTTAATGACATTTGCATTCACTCACACAAAAATACATAAAATTTTTGACTTCATATCTCTTACTCTGTTTTAGCTCAGCAGACTTCCTCCCACAATCTGCCAGTCTTACTAACTCAGGTGGCTAGTATACTGATTTCTTAGTGTTGTATGTTAAAGTAAAAAGTTTTAATTGCATTTAAACTCAGTCATTTCATATTTAGGTATGCTTTAGAAATTAAAAACCTTATTATATTTCCCTGCAAATAGATAGACTGCACATTTTATAATACATTAATGCACTCATTCCTCTATCAATTAAATAATACAGAACAGTTGTTTCATAATGATACAGAAAGACATAAAGGGATGAGAAAGGCATTACACCCTTTTCTTTTTTTCTCCATTAATTTATAAAATGCTAGAGACTGTTTTAATATTCTCAAGGAAAAAAAAACAAAACAACTTTTTGACTATGAAACCACAATTTAACTTAAGATCTATCTCACAATATTTAGTGTCATATATTAATATAAGAAGGGTACACTGATAATGTAAGTCGCAGCCAGTGCTGTTCCCACTTAAAACTTCATATAACAAGTGTCCAAGTCCTAAATTGCTGAAAATTGAGGCCAGGTTGGATAGGTCTTTGAGCAGTCTAGTCTGGTGGAAGGTGTCCCTAACCATGGCAGGGGAATTGGAAGATGATCTTTAAGGGCTCTTCCAAGCCAAGCATTCTATGCTTCTCTGGGACAGAATTTTACAATATAATAATTTGACTTCAGATTTATGTTTGCATTACAAAAGTACAAACAATAATCAAATCTAATAACACACACTATTCTTTTTATACTACCAGGAAAGAAATGTTTAACCTACCTTTACTGAAAAAAATACAGTGATTCAGAGAGAAAACATGGTTATTCTCCTTGCTAATAATCAGCACTATAATGATCAAGTTATAAAACTGTTCTTGACATCCAGGCTCTGCAGCCATAACATTTACATGTAAGATATATGAAATTATCTTGTTAGAAACCTTTTTAAATGCACATAAAGGCAGAATTAGTGACAAGAATACTGTTAGCATTTGCCGTGCGAAGATGGCAGTGCCTTACACTTCGATGTCAGAGGCTATTTAATAAGGACAGAACATTGTGCCCTCCATAAAACTCTTTTAGAAACATAGATCTGTGAAAATTTTGGCATATTTGGCAATAGACTTCTGGGGGTTTGCAGAAAATCAACCAGTAGGAGAAACCATGCTGAACCACTGAAAAGGCAGCAATATTGCGGCTGGTTTTTAATGTTCTTGGCAAAACTTGAAACAGTAGACAAAATTTACAGAAAATTTTCAATCTGAGTGTAAAAATATTTAAATAAGAAAGATAAACTTGCCTTCTTCCTCATCTAGAAGATACAAACAAAGGAAAAAAAATTGAATAGAGAAAATGTGATTAGTAATGAACTGTTAGTCATTTCATTATTTCATATAAAAATAACCTTATGCATTAAAGCACAACAATAACATTCCAAAAGTTACTTGGGGATACAGAGTAATATTTAAAAGTCTGAAAATAACAACAAGTATATACTTGTAGGGTTTTTAAAAAAATCCTTACTACTAACAGGTTTATGTTCTCAATCAGCACACCCTTTATTTAATTTCCGGTATCTCTCCCCCACAATTATACTTTTAGAAGGCCATAAAATCTATGCGAATGCAATATTTACACAAAATTCGCAAGGACACGAGCATGCCCACAAGCACCAACAAAAACAATTAGACTTTTCTTAATAAGCATTGAGGCTGGGATTAGGCAGAAGCCAGCATGCAGCCCTGGGGTGTCAGTCAGCAGGTGTGGCTGAAGGCAGGAGCGGCCAGGCCGGCCCGTTTCTCTTACCGCTGCAGACAAACTCGCGCTTCTGGACCTCGGCCACGTTGTGCCCGCGGAGGTGGGATGGGCCCATGCACTGCGTGTAGAGCCCCACGCGCGGCCGCTGCCGCAGCCAGTCCGACAGCCAGGCCAGGTGGCAGTCGCAGTACAGGTTGTTGGAGTGGAGGCGGCTGCACGGAACCAGACACGGCAACACCCTCCCGTTAGGAAGAACAAACAGGAAAGCCACCAGATCGCCCTCCCTTCAGCAAGCTACTGTGGCCATTTATTCATTTTTATTCATTAACTTTTTGCATCTTTCATTGAAAGTCTGGGAGTTACAAGTTAATAAATAAAACTATACAAGCAGCAAAATTATTTTTAATTTGCGGTCTAATTAACTGGGAGAAAAAAGAAGGCTTCCTAATAATTTAACTTTTCTGTAGTTCCCTCTTCCTTGTCTAAAAGAAAGAAGTAAATATACAAAAGATTGAAAGGTGACATAGGACTTTTTAGTCCAGATCTCCATAAATAGTGAGTAAGACAAAAATATCTCAAGAACATTGCCCTAGAGTGGTAATACTATAATGTCAGAAAAAAAGGGTTAATAAAAGATTTTGTTTCCAATTAGATGTATCTGTAAGTCTGGCCATTATTAGTCTCTATAGAAACAGCCTGAAAGATCCCTTTAGGAGGTCATACTCATTTTCTGCTGAACAAGATAGAGTAATAACTCAATATAAAGCACCTTCTTTCACATCTCTTTTCTGATTTCCTCTCTAGTTGTTTAATAGCAGAAAATGGGATTAGCTGCTTTTGGCTGCTAGGGATCTACACTTTAAGCAATCCCTGAAATTAATTAAAAGACCAAATGGAAGCAAGTGATGGAATTAAGAAAGTTGTCTCTTTGTTGGTGTGGTCTGACACAAGACCATGGCTCCTTGCCAAGTGGCAAAAAGCACTTTGCCATTGATAAAATATCAGACAAATGTATTCACTAAATTAGGTAAATTACTCTTCTCTGGCTCTTACATTTTCTTAAACTATCACAAAGGATGTCCACAGCTATAAATCAAATCTCGGAATCATCCATAACAGGGACATGCCATTTTGGTCCTTTTTAGCTGAGGTGCTCAATCCTAACTAAATAACTGGAAAGGAAGTGCAGGAAATTCAGAATGCAGACAAAGAGTCTAACTAATCCATTAGAAAATAAATCTGCAAAACAACATGAAATGTGTAAGCAACATAAACTAAAATATTAACCAACACCTTTTCACCCCATAAATGACTAGAATTTAAAGGCAATATATTTTCCTGTACTAATTCTTGGGTGGGTGCTTTGCAAATACAGCTCACAATACAGTATACTCATTCACCACAATCTGTGCCCAGCTGTAGGCATGAAGACCATACTAAATCAGAAGTAATGCCACTGAAATCAGTATAATTATACAAGCATATTCTGACTGCAAATGGGATGTCACAGCTATAATCCAGGATTCTGTGTGTCTATTTTATTTTTTTTCTAAAATATATTTTCAGAAAATGAAATATCCTAACCAAAGAAAATGTAAATATCACTAATTTGATTAATTCTATTTTATGGTTCAAAACAGAAACCATGTTTGAAAGTTCAAAAAAAGTACAAATTGCACATTTTCAAGACTCAGGCCTAAAAGAACAGAATGAAATTCTATTATCAAACTCTACCTGAGGTAGAGTTTGATAATAGGCCAAAAGCCCATGGTCAGCACTATTTAAGTACTGTTCTATTTGTCCAAGCAAGAATAGTTGCAATTCTGTGGTGAAATCAACAGAACTACCCACCTGTGTGAAGTTCTTCAGTTACAAGCCACATGTTAACCTGGGTGAATAGCCCTACTGATTTCAGAACAGTTGTGCAACTCAACATGGGTAAAAGAAACTAGACAGGTTTTTTGTAAAAGTAATTCTTTAACAGTAACAGCTACTCTTGAGTTCTGATACAAACATCCCATTCATTCTTAATTCCCACTTCACTGGAAAATCTGTTTAAAAGTGAGTCTCTGGACCAAACCTGGTTTTGCCAGTCAACACAATCTAGATTTATTTGTAGTCAGTATAAAAATACCAAAACATAATTCTAGCCCATATGACTTGCATACACAGACAATCTTTGCACTGTGCTTTGTTTTAGAAGCCTGAAGTACTCCTCTGACAAAGTCATAACCTCTAAAAATGGGGACCTTATTGTAAATGCTGACACAACTTTAATTATAATAGCACTACCGGATGATGCTATAATTTTATGTTACAAAGAATGTTGGCAAGCCAGTTTAGTTTAATTAGGTCTGCTAGCAGTACAGTAATAAAAGCATAAAGATTTCCCATTTATCACATCTGACAGTCAATCAAAGAATCTCCAATGCTCCAAAATGAAATGTGACCCATTCAAAAGCTCATAGTAAAACAAATCTTTGACTTTCAAAAAACATCAATTTACTTCTTTATATAGCTGTAACATGTAAGAAGAATTCCCCCCGCCCTCGTCTTTTTTTGGTGTGAAGGTGAAGCATTTCTGTCACTGAATACAGCACCATGGAAATCCCATTTGGGAAGAGGCCATGAAACTGATTTAAATACTTATTCATTTCATATCCTAAAAAAGCTGATTTAAAAGGATACAACTTCTTTATCTTCTGAGCCCCAGATGCAGCTTTGGGGTCACTTGTTAGGTTTACCTTTCAGAATGAGCTTCTTCAGACACACACACAGAATTTACACTCGACAATCTCATGAGACATCAATATTTTTTATTTGAGCTTATGCTTGCTTTGCCTCAATGTGTATTGATAGATCTCTGACAAAACTTAATAGGACTAAAAATAAAAATGATAAAAATGGCAGCCAGTTTCAGTGGGACTACTCACAATGTTCTGAGTTTGGGCATATGGTTGAAACTTGCCACGGATAGTCGAGTGATGTTGTTATTGTTGAGAGTGCTGCAAAGCCAAGAAGAAGCATATTAACATCTTAAGAGTTTTGTCATATTTAAAAAAAGGCACAGCTAATGAAAGTCATGGTGTACTGTTTTTAGGAATGTGTATCAGGAAAAAACTCCCTGCTTTTAGTTATATTTTTCCTCCCTGTTGAATTCTCAACAAAATACCATGGTTTTACCATTATCAATCCTAAGTAAGAGGTCACAGTAGCCTAGAATTCACTCAAAAGGAACTTCCACCAATATTGACAATATCTATGGCATTCAAGCCAAACTAGACATTGTGAGGGAAAAAAGAGAGTCCTTGGAGAAAATGTCTTGGTTCTAGGATACTGATTTCTCTTTCCAGCTTCTGAGAGTCTGTTTTTTGATGGATGATACAAGAGCTGAATGGTTTTTTCCCAAGAATTTTAGAAAATATTAACTCTGGGCTGTGCTTGGCTTTTATAGGGAATGAGTTACTATAGATGATCCAGAGCTGCATGAACAATAGGGGAGATTCCAATATGATAGGTGTCAGGAAATGTAACACTTAAGCAAACTAGCAATTTATATTTTAGACAAAGTGTTGGGAAATTGAGATAGGAACCAGGAACAAATCTAAGCCAATTCTTGGCTACAGAGTTTGTTATACTCATTACACGTAGTTTGTAAAGATTCAGAAACTTTATGAATTAACTTGCAGTTAAATATTGTCTTTAGGCTGCAAATAGAATGCAAACAAGCTTTACTCCAAAAAAAGGAAGCAAGCAATAGAATTTACAGATTTGACTTAGAGATTACTCATGTAAGCAGAATGGATAATGAGTTCTATGTAATTAGAGCAGTAATAAATAATAACTCTCACTGAAAAAAAGCTTTTCTCCCTTATGAAAAAGTATTTTCGTTTTTCCTTTTTTTTTTAACCAAAAACTGTAACTTGCTCCTATTTTGAACAAATTATTTGTACAGTCTGATCTTGAAACACAGCAAGGTAAAATCACAGTACCCTGACCAGGATCAGGCTATTTATCTCCACATTAACCAAGCAATTAATTACTGGTGCAATGTGCAGCATTTTACCTTTGTGTTCTTACTCATTCCATGTACTAAATCTTTCTTTTGCTGTGCATAAGGGATCTCCCCTGTGTGTTCTCTAGGCATACATAAGCAGAAAGAAGAATAATAGAAAAAAAAAAAAACCAAAAAAAAACCCAAACAAGTAAATTCCTCTTCCTTCCAAAGAGGAATTATGCCCCTTTTCAAAACAAAATTGTGCCCCAATAACAAAAATAAAAATGGCCAATGTACTGGGTACATCCATAAAAGGTGTCTTAATGGATAAATGTCAGTAAATTGTGGCAGAGTTTTTTTTACAATGTCCACATGGTAAATGATGGCTCCCACAGTACTTCCTGCATAACTTCTTACAAGATTTAAAAATAATATATTTTCAATGAAGGGAAATCAGCCAGTATTTCCATAGCTGTTAAGAGAAGGCAAATCTACAAATGTTTTAATTTCCAATTCTGGCTGTTTGATGTTTGCCTTGCTACTTTGTATATATATAAGCTATTAATTTTTTCAGAGTAAAGAAAACTAAATATAGGAATAGATGTAAGGGATACATATGGAATTAAATTATTGTTACAGCTATTCCTCTGTAATGATAAAAATGCTTAATTTCATAATAGAAATGTAATTTTAAAAAGTTGGCTCAATACTTTTACTTAAATGTTATATCCTATAGCAAAGACTGTGATGACTGACTTGTTTCCATTTTGTAGACACTTTCCATTTTTTTTAACATGTCAGTGTTATATTTTCCCCATAGTCTTTTTCCCAAATATAGCAGATTACCCTTAAAAAAAAAAAAAAAAAAACCAAAGACAAAGGAAAACTAACACAGAAATTAATGGAGAGGAATATTCAGGCTATTTTGTATCTTTAACACTAACAGCCTCTAAAATTATACAATTATTTAACCAAATTATAAGATTTGCTACTTTGGTAATCATTTCAAACTGCTACTGAACAGGATTGCAATCTATTTCAAAGCTTTACCTCAAACTTGAAGTTTGAAGTAATATCCACTTTCTCTGCTCAGTTAGAGCAACTGACTCCAAATGAAAACAGTATGAATAGTCTTATTTGCTACTCAGTGAATATACAGTATGGTCTGATCTACACAGTTTTCATTCTTTAAGCCATATGTAAAGGAACCTTAATTAGATACAAAACCTTCAGTAGTGTTTGAAATATCTATCTCAATTTCTTAAAATGCCATAAATCTTTACAAAATTTTTAGCACATAACATAATTCAAGACAGCAAACAGTCGTGTATTTGAACAATGCTAATAGATAATGTATGTTCATTCACAAAAATTGCAACTACCTAGTTTTCAGCAGACTGTTATTTTAGAAGTTTCTTTCCTCTTTTTCTACTCACTGAAATCAGTGTAAAAATTGCACCCCTGACCTCAACTGCAAGAATGACCTTTCAAGAACACTAAAATTGCAAGCATTAAAAAATGCACAAAACACTGTATTTATTTATTTTTTAATAAACATTTAACCCTTGCACTTGTAAAGAAAGGCTCATATTAAGAAAAAAAAAAAAACAAAAAAATGATACCAAACCATAGCAAGCAGATTGAGCATCATTGGAAAAAATATTCTGTCACATATAAGAGTTACAAACATAAAAATATCCAAGAACATCACATTTACTGACAGACAACAATTCACCAACTTAACAATTAGATGTAGTATTGAACCTACACTATATTTTACATGGCTTTATACCAGAGTTAACAATGGGCTTGTTATTCTATGACTGCAAAAAAAAAAAAAAAAATCAAATTTGGCTGCCAGTTTCATTCACCCATAAGTAAAACCAACTACTGTTTAATAATAAAAAACTTTTACCACCAGCTCCTCACATACTCTTTGGTTTCTTAGACATGCAGACACTATTGCCAGAGAAGCTTCTGTTCTTCAGAATATTTAAAAAAACCCCCAAATTACCCAAACACAACAAAACCCATTTCCTCACCATCCTCAAGTTGTGATTTAGCACGTATGATTCAAATTAACATGAAGTAACTCAGTGATACACAAATTCTTTCCTTTTTCTTAATGAAGAAAATCCAAATAAAATGTGTCACTTTGACTGACAGAGCAAATATTTCAGGAATGTGTCCTGTGCCTCAGATTCTTTGAGAACTAAGGCACTTTGCTCATTACAGTAACTATTCTCAGATGATAATTTTGTTACCTTTAACCTCACTGATAGCTACTTGAAGAAAGTGAAAAAAAAAGTATGCAAAGAAGTGTTACAAAAATAATCTTCTGTGACACAAAAAAAGATCTTTTCTTTGACATACAAATGTATTTACACACATAAAACTTAAAATGTTTTAAAAAAAAGCTATTGACATGGACATGCTAAACATCTTAACATATAGCAGTAATATTTGCTATAAAGTGCCTCTTTGAAAAATTCCAGATTGTCAAAGAGATATAGCATATTGTTCCTTACACTGAGCCTCAGTGATCAAAAGATCAAATTGATGATGAGTATACAACAAACACAATTCTGAAATGTTCAGTACATCAACAGTAATGGATAATGTACAAAATTAATTGGGTTCATTAATACTGCTGCCCTTCCCCTTTTTAAAATGAAATATATTCTTTTCTTACAGTTTCTGTCAATGGCTTTTTTATTATTATTATGTTTAATGGCTGTCTTGGAGAGTAAAAGAGTATCCATGCCTCTCCATATCTTCTTACCATTTTATAGCACATCACAGTGGATTCTTTTAAGACATCTTTTCACTAGAGCATCCTGACACCAGGCTGCAGCTTGCAGATAAGCTGCTACATTAGCACTCCCCAGATACTGAGCTCTCACTACGAGTAAGAGATACAAGGAATACTTACAGCACTTCCAGGTCACGCAGAGCCCTGAACGCCCCATCTTCAATGCAGCTGATCTGGTTGTAATCCAGTTGCCTGTTAAACAGATTAGGAAGGCATTTGTAAGGGAGAGGCATGCTGGCAAGGCGAGGTGAAAGGGAAGCCTCCCGAAGGGGTGGCAGAGGCCGGCCACGTGAGCGGAAAGGCTCTGGCCATCGCTGCCACCGCTCGGGCTGCCGCACGCACGGCGCTGGCCTGCACTCTGCCACTGAAATCCCTTTTTGTTCTCAACTGGCTGCGCAGAACAGCAGCACTGGGAAAGCTCCAGTAAATAATAACTGCACCTTATATTAAATGCCAAAGGAATGCAATTTCATTACATCAAGAAAAGCTATCCATTAAAAGCTCTCAGCGTCATCTCGCTGAAACAATTTCATTAAGGTAAAGGACGGTAAATCACTTAATGTCACACGCATCCCCTCGGTGACCTAACAGAATCCATTTATCAGAGCAGCCCAGCTGCATGTTAATTCCACCCGCCGCAGCAGGGACCAGGGACACACACCAGTTTTAGGGGTCTCCCTGCATGTGTGTGCATGCCTGGAGCAGGTGGGAGGTGTTACCCCCGGGTTTGCGGGGGATTTACAGTAATTACCTCCTGGAATATGTCTACATGTGGAAATAACAGTGTCCGAGGCATTTACAGACCTGTTTACTTATCTCCTTTAGTTCTGCTTCAAATGAAAGTAGTGTTTCTGCTGTAACCTTCAGTATCTGGTTTTCTACAGACTTTGTGCTGTCTGCAATTATATGCAGATAGCATGTTGTAATGGAGCACTCGAATCCTAGACATAAAACTCAGCAATCCATCCCATACATTATTAATCCTTAAGTATGAAGTTATGAAAAATTTAGATTCGTTTCTCTGAAGATGATTATTACCTTTTCAATTCAAAACATTGATACAGCACATATAGCCCAATTAAAAATGTCTGCTTAAATTAACAACCATGCAGACATAAAATCACACTTTCTCTACTCATAAAAACTTTTCCTATAAATACTGAAGTGTCTTATGCATTTCAGGGCATGACTTGCAAAGCAAGATGATAAAAAACCTCACTTTAAAAACTTCTCCAAGCTGGTAGCTTGTCAGTGTCAAATAATATATATGAGTAAATGTGTGTGAACAATACTAAGAAAATGAACAAAATACAAATGAACTCTGCCCTTCTATCTTCAATTATATATTAGCTAGCAGGGCTAATGACACTTCTACTACAGCATTTTCTGTGATTTTTCTGAATCTATGACAACATTTTACTTTATTAATAAAACATCAGAAGCACTGCTGAATGTAATGTACCAACTTCTATAAAGTTATTCTAGTTTCATCTGAATTACTACTACAAGGGAATAAAATATTGTCATAATTGTAACAGTGTCTGTGTTTCTGAAAATGCCAATTGTCATAATTGTAACAGCGTTTCTGTGTATTGAAAGCTAAATGCAAACTATCAGTTGCTGAATATGATCTTTAATCATTTTGGTGCAATGTTACAACACCAGTGCTGCAGTGTTGGAATACTTAGGTCTACTTTCTAAGGCTTCTTCAATTTTTAGTAATGAATTTCATTTAACAATTAAGCTAATAGCCTTTTTATTTTAAAATGGTAAAATATATACACAGTATAACCTCTCAAACAATTTATCAAAGCTATTTAAATTACTCCAATGGCATGAAATGTTACCCTTGACACAATACAAAAGAGAAATTGTTTCCAGACAAATTGGAAAAATCTTTTAATGCCATCAAATTTGCCTAATGCAGTCTGCAGGTTAATCTGTAAAAGGGTGAGCTGTATGTTTGCCCATATCTTATTATCCTTAGCTGTCAATGTATAAATCAGTGCTGACACAGCTTCTTCTAAATCATCCCCATTATACACAAAGGAAAATCTTTTAAAGCCGAGAAAGCACTTGAGCAAATCTTGTCCTACACAAGCTGAAAGGCAGATTTCTTCCACCAGACTGGCAGCAGTTGTGGTGATCCCGAAAACTTTTGGACTTCCTTTAATGAGTCACCATGATCACTACCTTAGTGAAGGGTGAGTTGTTTCCATTTAAATCTTCTTACCAGAAAGGTTACTCTGCTTGCACTGAGCTAATGAATTGGTTTCAGTATGAGGCAGGGAAGTTTGCAGATGGTAGTGGAAAAATATTCCCTAGTTTTAAAAATTACTGTCTTTGAAAGATGCTACCGTCTTTATGCTTTAGATTATTTTCCATCAGTTACAACTACGATATAAAAATGATTAGACACACACCATGAAGAACAATTGGTGTGATATATATATATATGTATTTATTTTTTAAGCTATGAAAGGGACATGACTTTGAAGACTGTGTGACTGGCTTTAATAGCAATTTATGGTAAAAGTAAAGGTTAAGGGTAAGGATACCCACACTACATATATGACCCAAATAGAAAGTTAGACAATATTTCATAACCAGTGTAACATTAACTTATGATGTCCTTCTAACAGATATACTGAAGCAATGTGATTGTGTGTTTTGATAAAACTGGTTCTCAATAGCAAGTATGTATTAAGCTATGTCTTAAATAGACATAGAAATTAAAAATTATATTTTTATCTAATTTTAAGTTACGTTCTTTTGTTTATTTTTAGTATGACACTCAAAACCACACATAAAAATCTCCAGTACCATAATGAAACCTTTCTCACCATTAAGCTATTGAGTATACCAATAACCCTAATTCCATCTTAGAAGGCTCTTTTTTCCCCCAAGAGCTGTTGTTCTTCTTCTCAAATTATTAGAACACTCTGAGGACCAAAGCTGAACAGAGATGGACCAGCAACTCTGGCCCATTCTCATCCTTCCCTCTCCCCAGTTTATCGTCTGTCTGCCTGCTCCACCTCCATTTTGGGTCTTTTCTACGTGGGATCTCTCCATGCGTTTGTAACGCTGCTGTTCCTTTCTGCCTCCAACATTCACAAAGATTCAGCAGTGCCATTCCTGTGAAGCTCATAAAATACTAAACTACAGTTAGCACATTCAAAATACTTCCACCATCACAGAGAATTAACTGGATTTTACACCTGTGTCTGCAGCATTATCTGGATATTTTCTATACGAAATAATCTAACTGAATTAATCTACAGCTGCTTAAAATGCCAATGTTTATGTGAGTTTAGCAATAAGAACGAGTAAGAATAATAAGCATTCAACTAATAATATGTTTACTGTATGATGTTTTATATTTATTGCTCTTATGCTGTAGAAACATGTTGCTAACTTATATTTTCTTCCCTTCTGGCATATGTTGTCTACCAGATAATGAAAAATAAATATCTTAAAATAAACCTCGTTATCCCACAAGAAGAACATTTAATGACTAACAGAAGATGCTGCATACATTTAAAAACTACTACCCTCATACAGGAAAAATCTGTCATCTGACTCTTGACAGAGAAAACATCCTTTACTCATTCCTAGAAAGTTGAAAGTAGGAAAATTTCAAACTATCGTCTGCTTTACTCTCCTGCTCTTCACAGTTTGAAGACATTTTGTGGTCCTTTGCAAGAGCTACTTTTTTCAACAGAACTGAGTTATGATTCCTATTTCTTATTTCTCAATCTCAATGTCATGACAAATCAATAATTTCAGAGGAATTAGTTAAAAATTATGTAAAAAAAATCATGCCAGAATTTATTTATTTTTTATCAAACTTCGAAGAACTGCTTGTTTCCCATGACTGTCAATATTTACATCCAAGTAATGCATACTTGCTGAACAAACTAGAAGTTTTAGAAACAAAAAGATTTATAGTTCAGTTGCTCAGTCCTCTGAAAATTGTCTAGCACTCTACTTGGTTAATCTCAGAATTATCTTACGGGAGGAAAATGATACCAAAAAAAAGTAAAAATTAAACAAAAATGTCATCAAAAGGAGCATGAATACAAAATTAAAAATCTATATGTTATATGATTCAAAGATATTATCAGATTAATAAGAAATAACTTTTTAAAAGAAAACAAAACTTTAAAAATAGTATTGAAATGCTATTTATTTTAACTATCAGTAAGAACAAGTTGGTTTTTTTTTTCCCCAAAGGCCACAGGGTCACCAACCTGCTTGGCAACAAGAGGTTTAGGAGGCACTAGAAAAGTATATCTATTCTTTCCTTCATGGCTTCAGAGCTATTTTTTATCGTAATAAAAATCTTAAGCATACACAGAATATAGTTCACTACACCCTGTGAAAATCCTTCTTTATGTAAACTTGAAATGCAGGTGGCTGAATAGAATAGCAGTCCAATTGAGATTTCCTGCAAGAGCAAGCATGAGAAATATTGAATTCTAGATTATTTAAGCATATCTTAGACAAGCAATGTATTTAGAACAGCACTTGTACAGATGAATAGACAACTATACTTCCAGTTGCAGTAGAATATTATGAGTGATCTGAGAAGAAATAAGTAATGAGAACATCAGCAGGAATCTCTTTTTCAACTACTAATAATTGGAATTTAAAAAAGTCCAATCATTCCCAAAAATAATTAATACAAAATTCATTTATGTCTCTAGTGGCAGCTTTAAATGTTTCACAATCAGCATAAAAGAGGCATAAGGGCAACAACAAGTAATATCAATCAAATTTTTGGACAAAGCTTAGTAAAATGAGAAGGACTTAGATTGGATGCTGGTAACTGCCTCCCTCTTCACTAATTCTTCACTTTCCCAGGCAATTTAATGTGTTTAACATTGCTCTGCAGCCTTTATCCCTGCCATGACAGCTACAGTCTCCTCCATTTGCTGGAAAGAAATGGACGCAAATGAACACAAAAAAGAGAAATGAAGGCCAAGAGCATGACAAGAAAAACAGGGCACAAGGTCCTTGTATGAGATATGATGATAATGTGCCCTACTATTTTTGGTAACATTTTAGATTGCACATATTTAGCATCACAATTCCACCATGATATTGGTGTATTCCTTTCCATCCTCTGCCAGGCATCGATTATACAGAGAAAGAGAAAATTGGAATCTTATAAAATTTTACACACTTGAAATGGAAAAGTCATAAGGCAAAAATCTACTCAAAAGGAGAGCATAGCAATATTGTTCTTTCAGTGGTGCCTTAAATATGTTAGTAACTCAGTTATTTTTCTTCCTAATTCAACCAGCTTCAAAAACAACCCCATTTAAGCTTGCAATCTGGGCACCTAAAGCATTTTCTTACCATCTTAAATACAAACAAAATTCCTGAGGTTGAGAAAATTTAAAGAATCTTTCTCATCCAGTTTGAGTACTATATCACCAGTGAGGGTTATGAAACATTCATTAACACGTCTATTAAAAAATCTGTGTTTAGTTTCCCATTTATATGATAATTTCTGTTTATTTTGTAAAAAGTAGATGCCACTGTCTTCTCTGAAGGATCTAATATCTTGGTG
The DNA here is from genome assembly GCF_051311805.1 of Agelaius phoeniceus. Lineage (NCBI taxonomy): Eukaryota > Metazoa > Chordata > Aves > Passeriformes > Icteridae > Agelaius > Agelaius phoeniceus. The sequence goes on from NC_135268.1 coordinate 57,816,377, forward strand.
AATACTCTTCTCCCTGAAAAATTTGCAAGTTAGGGGTAACTTTAGGAATTGTATTTTCAGAATTTCACCCTAATTGCTCTCAAGTCTCAGATCAATAGCTATAGTGTATGGAGTGTATTACTCTTTAAGTCATTCAAGAATACTTCCTTGAATAGAAAAATTGAGACTTTGACACACTGTAGATATTATGTTTTTCTACATTTGAACTGCCAAAATAATGGATACTGGATTTCTAGTCTGGAGCTACTACAACACAAGCTTCCCCCAATTTTTGTCACTTTTACTGAATAACTTAATACTTTACAAACAACTGGGCTGCATTGGTGAGAGTGAAGCCAGGGACACTGGCATTTTTGAGATGACTTCTGAGTTTGTGAGATGGCACCTAGTGTTGGCCTCTCCAGCAGAAGATGGAGTCAAACAGGGCCACAAGAATTGGGTTGAAGCAGATAACATTTGGGGATGGTCTGCAAGAAATGCATTTGTTTGGCTGTTAGAGAGAGGGGAAAGGGGGGATCTTATTGCTGCCTACAGTTGCCTCACGTGAGAGTACAGACAGAGCCAAACTCTTCTCACTTCTAAGACGAAAGGCATAACAAATTGGAAACTGGGTAATTAGATGTAAATTACATTTCTGAAGCCTGAATGTTTCTCAGAGTTTGTTACTCTTTTTGCTACAAGGGTGTGGCAGGTTGCCCACGTTGTCAATTCTCATAATGTCGTGCCCATTTTGCTTTTTATCTTCTACAGAATCTACATTAAGATGAGCATTAAGATGTCCAGAAAGAAAGCACCATGGATGCATTTTATGGAAACTAGACAGCTTCTTCTGAGAAACATCAAGAGGACTCTAGAGCTAACATGTTGCAGGAGGTTATAGTGGTATTATCAAACTTACAGGAAGCAGCTTCCTTCAGGTTATCTGAGCTAACATCTCATTCCTTTTGCTCTGCAAAGACTAAGAAGTATACAATAAGATTTTCAATAAGTTTTCCAAAATACTATTTTTACCATAATTTTTCCAAAATATTCCAATTCCAGATTCAGAAGGAAGGTATTTGGTGAAAATGAGAGAATGGTGAGTCTCCATTCAGGAACATAAAATATTTTATCAGGTCAAATTCTGTGAAATCGGTTAACCACTACTAAAATAACTTAATAGAGCTACTGTTCTGGATGGTTGTCAATCATTCCATGTTTAAAGAAAAGGTTCAGTAATTTAAATTGAAACTGATGTAATTACTGTTGTTACACGTTTTCGTATATATATATATATATATATAAATATGCTCTAATAGAGGTTTCTTTTCTCTTTGCACCTTTACCTATCTCGTAGATGAGTTTGGAAGAGATACATCTTTAACATTATGCTAAGCTACTAGGTTATTTCTAGAAGAAACGTCCAAAACTAGAACAAATATGGAATTCTACTTAGGACAATTCTTATTAAGGATATACAAGTATTTGGTTCCCGGACCTTAGGTTAATCACCTTCATAGACTCATAGAATCATTTAGGTTGGAAAAGACCTCTAAGATCATGGAGTTCAACTGTAAACCTGACACTGCCAAGTCCATTGCTCAATCCTGCCTCTTAGTGCCACATCTACATGTTTTTGAATACCTCCAGTTTATGATGACTCAATCTCTTCCCTCAGCCACCTATTTCAAAGCATAAAATAATTATTGGTGGAGACTTATTCCTCATATCCAATCTAAACTTCCACTGGTGCTACTCTAGGGCATTTCTTCTTACTTGGGAAAGAGACTGACACACACCTGGCTACAACCTCCTGACAGATGAATTCCTGTTTGAACAGTGATGCCTTCTATACCTGTCACTTATCAGTTGTCGCCCTAATTTTCTTAAACAATGAAATACAACTTGTAAAATTCTTGCTATACCTTTCTTCTCTAAGTAAAGACCAAGGCTAAATGGAAGGCTGGGGTTTGTCTCTCCTCACCAAAGATTCTGGAAAAGCACAACAGCCTGATTTGCAGAAAAATGCAGGCTTCTTGTAGCCAGATCTCTTTTTGACCATGCACAGCGGTGGGACTAGTTCTGAATAAAAACTCATAAACTGTCAATTAAATAGAGTAACAAAGCTACCCGGAGGATCACAAGCATTTGCATGTTTTTGAACACAATAGAGTTGAACGTAATGATTTTTTCCACTGAGGTATGATAGAATTTCATTTCAGGGAAGAACTGTAGTAGGCCACATTCTTGGGCATTCTGCTAAATCTTCAAAAAGACATTTTCCTCACCAATTTGTGTGCAGTGCTGCAGGCAGCAGAATGGATTCCATCACAGGCAGACAGAAAAGTGAAGGGCTTCCTAGCCCATCCTCTGCTACTGAGGATACATCAATCATAGAGCACTCCTGTTTTCAAAGCAATGTTTGTCTTTCTATTTTAGCAATGGCAACTTCAATTAATAAATTTTTTTCAGCAGGAATAACATGAAAGCCTCCTATAACCTAATATTTCCCTATATTTATTGATGCCACATTATATAGCAATCATATTTTTTCACAGCTGCATCACTCTGGAAGCTCCATAGTCTTTCTGAAACCTATTATTGTATGTCCTCTGTCTTTGCTGGCTGTTTGTAAGTGATGAGTCCCTGGCTTACAGCAGGGGTTGAAGCTTTTGAGTGCATAACCTATTGTTTCCTACTACAGAAGTTCATCACAGTCTTCAGGTTGTTTGGTTTCTCCAACCCACTAAACTGCCTTACTACTCTGAACAGAAAGTAAAAAAGTTACTGCTTTGCTTTGTCTTGAAACTCACATATTTCCACATTTAGAAACCATAAGAATTCAAAACCTGTCCATGAACTTCAAAGTCACTATCTCCAGGAAAGTATCTTTCTTTCAGAAAAGACAACAGAAGAAAACTGAGCAAGTAAAATAGTCACACAAGTATAAAAACATATGCTAGCAAAACTAGATAATAGCATGACTTGTCTTTCTTTATGCAAGCAAACAAAAGACAAACTTTTAAAACCAAGGCAAAATGATTTTTCCACATGAAACCATAAAATATTTCAAATTGCCTGACATTCAAATATTTAACTCAGTTTTATAGACTAATAGTTATAATGACATATTGTCTTCAACTTATTTCAATTTTTTACATTTCCATAAGGCAATTTGAGGATGTTTAAGATCCATTAAAGTATTTTGCACAAACAAATGATATCAGTGTTATGCAGATATTCCTTAAGCAGCTATAACAGTTCTTAGAAAAAAGATATCTGATTAAAAAAAAAAAAAAAGAGCATTGTATCTACAAAGCATTATCATCAGAATATATGGAAGGAAGAAAATACTTACAGATTTTTTATGTCTACCACTCCTCGGAATGCCTTCCTTGGTATTGCTTGAATCTGATTTTCACTAAGATCACTAAGAAAAAAAATATAAATGTAAAAGTGCTATATATATTTAGTTTCATGTATAACAAAAAAAAATTCAGCTATTATGGTTCAGTCAATATTTCCAATGAAGCTTATTTTATTACATTAATTGATTTGTAACTGAAGAAAAGAAGTAGCAATAAGAGTCAAAATTGTTTATCTCTGTCACACTAGGCAGTTCCTTTAGAAAATAACAACATATATGCCAAAAAAAAAATTAAAAAAACCAGTGGAAGTGTTTTCACTTTTCAACCATTCCAAATCCATGTTTGATAGTATATTCAGCTTTATGTAAGGAAGACTGAAATTCAGCAAATAGAACAGTGAGCTACTGAGAAGCAACAATGAAGCTGTGTAGTATCTGAGATCAATATGTTTCTGACTTTTGTTTCAGTGTCAAGCATCATCTATTTTAAAAGAAGGAATTAAAATACATTCTGCAGCAGACATCTAATATTCCTTCCCAAAATCCCTGTACGATCAACTGTATCATGTCATCTCAAATTATTATCTTTTACAAAAGAAAAATATTATTAAAATGCTTATAAAATTATTGTTCAGTAGTGGTTTTTTGCTATCAGTATGAATAAACAGCCCTTTATTTTTTCTGAAATACAGACACATTTTTGTCTCTACACAGGGATTTTAAGTCCATTTGCACAGCAGTTCTCTTATAGTTAACTAGATTTCATTTTGCTAAAATCAACCCAGGATCTTTACTCCAAAAGCACACCAAATGCAACCCAGATCCTAGCAGAAGTAAAGTTTCTCTACCTTGAGATTTGGAGACATCTTTAGAGGATGTTTTTCAGAAAGAATTTTTAGAGAAACATTGCAAAACAGAATTAAGAGATATAGCTCAGATTAAGTGAAGAAGCAAGAATCATTAGACATAAGAAGTCATGCTTTTGATATATTCTTTCTCTAAAATGTAATCTAGCATGAGCTCATATTTCCAGTTCTGAGCAATCACTCCTGAAGATCCCTTTCAGATTTATGAACTTGCAAAACACAATTTGAGGACTTTATAAAACCCCGTTTTCCCCAACTTTAACAAAATTTATATCAATGTAATTATTTTGAATATGATTCCACATACATTGCAGCAATTTTGTATTATCCAATTCATTGTTAATTTATGGAAAATCACTTTCTATTTACTAAATCTTTCATAGTTCATGCACCTAATTGCACTGCAATATCTTGCAAAGTATACTTAAAACTAGAGCCAATTTTAGTATTATTAATCGTGTGTGAAAAAAGAGAATTTGTGAGCTGTGATTTAATTTTCAAGCCACCTAAGTAATCTTGAAATGGGATATGACTGTACTGCTCTGACAATAAATTCAGTGGCAATGAATGAAAAAGCAGCCTTCAGCATTTGTTACGGTAACATGATTTAACAGCCTACTTCCTTGGAAAAAAATTCTCTTATAAGCATAAAACGCAAATATCTATATTTACATTTCTGTCTAATTGACTAATACATTTTACCTGTATAAAAATTGTGTGTGAAGTGGCTAAGCCAGCAGTAGTGATTTGTATCATGATGAGTGATTAGTTTATAACACAGATATATGTATATATCTACGTGAGCCACTGCTGTACCCGTAAATATTTACTACAGGAGATAATGGGCAATGGTGCATTAAGCTTTTCATGGCATTTGATAGAGTATCATCACTCACCATTTTATATAATTGAAAAAGTGAAAGATGAGTAATATTGAGGCCAAATGTAAATTATTTTTAAAAATCCCACAGAAAATATCAATGCTCAAAATCTTTGTTTCCGTGGGAAATTTTGGCACAAACACAAGGACTTACAAGTGACAGTCACTGTGCCAGGTCCCTCAATAGCCAATACACAGAGGCATTGTGCACAGGTATGTCTGTGTGTATGCAAATGCAAAAGACACGAGACAAACTAATTGCAGGCTAGATTTACTGCTGGGTCGGCAGAGTCAACACCATTTCCCTGTAGCACAAGCTCAAGCAGACTAAAGTATAGTGTTCCCTGGTAATTTTAGCTAATTTCAAATGTAAACTACTTGACTGAAAAGGTTCCCAGCCTTGCTGAACAAGGCATTGTTTAAAGCATACATTAAAATGTGGAGAGCTAGGTAAGATTGGCAAATGTTGTTTTCCAAAAGTAATTTTTTTGCAATGCATCAGCTGGTTTGGGAAACTTGGAACTGTTTCTGTAACAAAAGTGTAAGTTCATTTCCACACTGCTAAATTCTACTTCTCATAAAGAATAGTATTTTCCTTATAGCAGGAAAAATTTTAGTAATTATTTATTGATTGCTTCAAGTTCTTATCTACTCAGTGTAAAAAACTTCCTCATAAAAACCTTGAAGGGCTTAAACAAATATTCAACTTTTTCTTCTTGCATAAATTACACCTACATTTCACAACTCAGAAGCTGCATGTGGTCTTTTTTATTGATCTTTGAACTCATTCCACCGTAATTCTTAGACTGCTCAAAAATGAAGGCCACAAGCAGCACAAGGTGCATTGTGACTTTCATAGGAAATGGGGCAAAAATCTATTTTGTAGATAAAACCAGCCAATTTTGCATGCCATTACATTACATTGATTTGACTTTGCAACTTATATTCTGTAGTGAAGAAAGGTGCAAAACTCCTTTTCAGCCTGATGGTCATTGTATTGCTGCACTTATAACTATGCAGACATCATCTTCCATTTCAAAAACAGGCAGTCTTTGAATAGAGGCTCTATGATGGCAATCAATCCCCCTAAAATGAAAGAATATCTAAGAATATCTAAGAATATTTAAGCCAATATACAAAAAAACTTACTACTTTTATAAGAAGAGATCTGTTTTATTTTTTTTAAAAGCATGAACCTGATTCACATTTCAAAGTGTCAATCTGACTAAGATATTTTCACTGGAACAAATTATTCTCCATTAATATTACAGCCCAAGACCTTACATTAAAATCCAGAATACCTTTGGAACAGTAGATTTTAATAAAAAATACAGCTAGAGTGAAAAAGCCAAGGCTATGTGAGAATTTCTTTCTTTAATAGAGAGCAATGATCTAGTGAGATATTTTGACAAATTCATCTTTATGCAGATTCTTGCTGTTATAGAGGCCTCTTTTAACTAAATTGTTCTTGACTCTATTGTATAATTCCTAGAGAGATATACACCAAATTACTAAGTCTGAACGGGAGTACCTTAGACATTGACCTTCAAGAAAATTCCTTAGTGCAACTTTGTGGCCTTCATTTATGTCATTCAGTGGTGGGCAGAGCACCTTTGTTCCTTGTCCTCCACTGCTCCCTCTTGCTCCAGATCCCCAAACCTGTGCTCAGGGTCAGGAGTAACTTCAGTCTCTCTGAATGGGAGATGTTCTCAAGGACAACTCTCAGATTTGTTTCCTCAAGTTAAAAGGTAGTACAGGGGTTAAATAGCAGATTGGCCCCAAAAGCCTCCTGGGTGAGTTAGAGTGGCAGCAGCTGACAGAGACTTTTCAGAGGAGGAACAAATGAGCATTGCTGCTGCTCTAGATGCACAAACCAGCCTGAGTATACAGTGGATTGTTTCAGATAAGTTTAAGATGTAAATATGTTGAGCATTCTTCTGAGTTGTAATATTCTGGCTGCAGCCCCATTCTCCCAAATGCAAAAACAGAAAACCAAATCCATAAAGCAAACAAAGCTGAATCCCACTTTAGGTGAAGATACACAGAGAAGAATGAACAAAGATTTCTGAATTTTTGCCCAACTGCAGCACTGTTTTGAAAAACTTGCATACTATTTTTTCTCTCTTTGAAGGTCAGGTGTGTGTTTCTAAATCAAAGACTAAATATGCTGCATCTAAATAAATACTTTTTATAATTAACATATTCTATCCAAGTATTCAAACTCATCAATAAAACCAGAACAACTATAGATTCTCTAAGATTTGTGATGAAGTAAGTTCTGCAATTACCATGCTTATGTAAAATATAATTCATTTTTAAACAAACTGGATAAAGGCAATTTACATTCAATGGATTCTGATAAGCACATATGCCCCAGCTTTTAAACCGATTTCCAAAGATTAAAGATTTAATTTGGATATTCTGACAAAGCAACTTAACTTGTCTAATTTGAAATTATGTCTAAAAGAATGTAGATTTCTGCATTTCACAACCGATGATCTAAGAAAAAAAATCAATAACAAAAACAATACCATTAAAAAAAGCCCAAACACCTCTGCCCCACCCTTCCTCCCCCAACAGCTTCATTTTGTGTATGCAGACTTTTGTTCTCCAAGAATACACTGGTAATGATAATGTATTTAGCTTGTGGAAATAGCAAGAAGACCTTGCCAAAAACCTTGATACTACTGAATCCTTCTTAAGAACAGGATGGAAATGGTACAGTTCTATTTATCATATTTACTGGTTAGTAGATAGAGGAGTATCAGGGAAAAAACCTCACAGCTTATAGTCCTGTGAACACTTGAAATTCATGCCAATAGAAGACACTAACCTGTTCTCAGAAAAAAAAAACTTGAAGACTTATATACAGTATTGCTTTCTTATCTGAAGATAAAGCCCTGAGATAACCTGAAATTAATGATCCTGATGGAATGGTTCAGCTCTTAAAAAATGCAAACAGTACTGCATTGCAGTTATTTTATTACTCACCATGTATGGCTCTCAGCTGAATATCCTATATAGCCTTAAAATCCTATATACCCTTAAAAAGGAGGGCTCAATTTTTAATTATATAAATTGAAACATCACATAAAATATCTATATCATAAACTGTTAAGGCTGTATCACAGTTTTGTTGTGTGGCTAAATCATTGTTCGTTCTGCAACACTAAATCTTTTGAAGATGGCAAACCTGCTTGTAAATTTAATTACTTGTAATTTTATTTTCCTCAATGGTTTAACCTCCCTCTGTGTCTGACCACAGATATCATAAATCTATACTGCCATTCTGTACTTTGCAAAGTACTGAGTACTGGGAATGACTAATGTGTCCTGATTTTTAAAGGAAAAGGCAGAAATACTCAGCCCAACTAAGTACTGAATGCTTACCAGTTTATTTATGCCAGTTTATAAAAACATCTCAGAAAGTGGCTATCTCATGACTGGTATCCTGATAGTTATTTATGTATTAGTGACATGAATGAAGTAAGCCTTGCTGAGTACTTCTCTCTTACTGGAAAACAACACTTCTAACATTAGGTAACTATATTTTGCATTAAATCCTCCATGCCTCTATAAGGTGGCAAAATCTCATAGATAATGAGACTACTGGGCATTCAAAGAAATAAAAAGAATGAGAATTATTTAAATTACTGGACTGAAAATCAAATATATGAATTTGGACAGGGGATTTCACTTGGAATAAAAAGATGGTGAAAAAAACAACATATTTTTGAATAGGATAGTTCAGTTGAAAGGGACCTACAATTATCACCTAGGTCAATCAGATTATTTTGATGGAACAAGTAACAACTTCTTTTTAGGAACATTAGTATACATTGATACATTGAGTATCAATTAGACATTTACCCTAAAATAGTAAAACTAACCAAACAATTAATTTATGAATCTTAATTGGTCCTGTCCATTTCAGATGTTTTAATTATGATTGGCTTTTTCTTCAGTACTGTTCAGTATTCCTACAATATTCCTGTATTTGAGTACACCTTAACAAATACAGGTGGCAAGGAGAAGACATGCCCTACCTATTCACTAGGAAGCTCCTTGCAGAAAGAGCCTGTGAAACATGCTCTGGCATAGGCCACTCGCTGGATTCTGGATTTCATGAAGATATCTGTGAGGTCTTGCATGGTCTGAGACACTTCTCAGGTCACAATCACATTAATGAGGCAGATCATCTAAAACCTCAAAGCTATTCCAGAGCAAGAACCAAGAGTTATTATTTACTCCCCTGGCTTTGATCTTAGGGAAAACAAAGAGCTCTGTCTCACTGGGAGGCACTGAAAACACCCATAGTAAAATCTGAGATATGGAAGGTGTGAACATGCTGCAACATGACAGCATAAGACAAGGGAGCCACAGCCCCCAGTTTCAAGTGTTTAAAGTGAAATGTTTCCAGAGAAGTATGGCAAAAGGTTATTTCACATTATCATGAACACTGGCAGCTGCCTCTGTTTGCAAAGCTGCCATAGCCATGGACTTTCCAATGCAAAGAGGAGAGAATGAAATGCCAAAGTAGATTTTTTATGTTTCAGTCGATCTCTGACTTGGATTTCATTTGTAAAATGACAGTTTTCTACTTTCAAAATTTGAATAAATACATTTTTCTACTTTGTATTAGGTGTCTTGTGTTAACATGGAAAAGTTCTGACCAGATGGGTTTTTTCCTGCTCATGAAACTTCATTTATCGCTATACAACCAAACTGCAAAGTTCAAGCATGCCTAGGAATTTAATCTAAGACCTTTTCTGAATGCTACAGAGGCATGCTTTGACAACCACAAGTTTTATTGTATTAGGATAAAGCATGTAAGTGTGAAAATTATTTTCGAAACTATGTAATCAAAAAATCAAAGCAAAGCACAAAGTCATCAAGAATACAGATGCCATTGAACGTTGTGGTGTTAATGCAGGGGGAGCATCCTGAAGAGACAGCTCCTTTAAATCAGTAGCTCAGGTGAACTGGAGCTACTGAAGCCTATCAGGAATTCCATCATGGCAGCAATATATCATAGTGTAACACGAGCTTACTAAACAAACACAAATGATTAATTATAACAGAACATTTTTTTTTATCCCATGTTCAGCAAATACATTAATATATGCAGACAACTAAGTACCTTTCCCATCAGTCAAGTGAGGCTTAGCCAGTTAATTGTTAGAATACTGACATATGCTTGGCTTTAACTTTATACAGTTACTGTATAACAAGTTACTGTATGGCATCACTTATTCATGAAGATAATCTTATACTCAAATGGCTTGTCATGTCCTTTTAGTAGGCATAGCTTTCTGGCAGATCTACAGATCAATTATGATGCAACAAGAAAATGTTTAAAGATATATAATTAAAAATTCAGTCTAAACTCTTGTTCTGAGAAAGCAAAACAAACAAAGAAACAAAATCAAACAATCAAAAACTGTTGTACCATTATTCTTTGACTGTGAAATAAACTAGTTAGCTTCCTATTAATTTCAATGGTTTTATTCCTCTATTCTTAAGTAAAACAATCATTACAGCTATTTCTCTTCATATTGAAGACACAAAAGGTGTCCAGTAATACCAGCAGTAGCTAATAGGTCTCTACGGCACATGTATATCCCCTCATGAAGATAAAACCTATAAATTATAATTTCAAACATTAGTTCTGTAAATCATTATTGCTGCTGCTTCCCATAGGAGGATTAAAATTTCATGTATGAGAAAGCTACTATTAACCTCCTTTTACAGATAGGGAAACCAAGGCAGTATGTATCAGCAGTAGCATGGATCAGTACCATGCTGAGGAGCACAAAACTGATGAGAAGGATTTAGAGGACAGAATTTCAGGTTCTCTCTGCATCACTAATTTCCATTTGCTCTGTTGACTCCCTAGAGGTTCAGATGCTGCACACAGTGGGCACATAACCTATTCTCAGGCTAAAGCAGGATCACTCCCTGGGCCTGGTGTGCTACATTGCCCAAGTGAGTATTTCACATTTCACAACACAGGGCAATCATCACTGCAACACGGACTGAATGATTAGAATCACAGCAATTCCCATGGTAAGGAATGCTTTTTTTTTCCCCCTAAGAATATTCAGACTGAATTTCCCTGCCCACTTTCATGTCTCATTTTTTAATGATAGCACTTTTGATTATATCATTCATGCTTCTTTCATTCTTAATGCTTGAGGTTTTTTAAATGTCATCCATTTATAAATCTGTTAAGGAATCAAAATGTGCTTCTTATTATAGCTTTTGGCATACTATTATCTGTATTATTTCAGCATTACATCTTTTAATCCACTTTATCTATTTATTTATTAAAGAAGAGAGATCATTCATGTATTACAGAACTCATAGAGCAAAAGAGAAAAAGTAATGCACTACACAATAGTAGGACTGGTAGCCTGGCAATCTCCAGAGTTTATCAGTACCCTCAACCTTAACGTTTAGTTTCAGTCATCCACAATTTAAATTCTGATACTTAGTGCTAATCTCCTTTCTTTTGTTTGAGAAACAGCCTGACTCTTTATATCCATGCAATATAATACACTACGTATTTATAATTTTTAGTATTAGCAATCAATGATTTCTAAATCTAAATAGCACAGAGTACAAGTACTAGACCAGTTACTTTTTAATAGGAATACATTTTGGGTTTGGACTAAGCCAAAACCTCCAATGTCTGTCTTGGCAGAAAAGTTAACCCACGGGCTGCAAAATCAATTCCACTCTACGATGTGTCCAAAAGTGTACTTAAATCAATTTGTATGTTCTGATACTACTGAAAATGATTGCTTAAGGAGATTCGCCATTTATTCTTTATTTTTCTAGAGTGGCCTAGCAGGGAAAATGCTAATTGTGCAATAAAATAGGAGTATTAGGACCACACATGTATTTTATTGGAGCCTTAGACATTATTTTTGAAAAGGAAAGCATTCTTTAATAGTCTGTTCCACTAAATTAATACATAATTCTCTTTTGTTTAGACTACAAAAACCCCAAAACAAAACAGGAAAGAAATTACATGTTGTAGCTCCTAAAGAGGAAAGGACCACCCACAGTTTCAGAGAGGATTGCAATACTACTTCAAATTTGGCTTCAGCATAATCCTTTTCATAAAAAAAAACCTTGAAGCTCTTAAGAAGCCCTCACCTCCCAAAGAAAAAAGCTGACAAATCTTTATCCTCCATACAGTCTCAAATTGGCCAAGCTGCAGGAAGGCACCGAGTGACATTTTACTGACTTATCATGCACCCCTACTAGCACTGTGGTTCCCTACAGCTGTGCTGTGTGAGGGTATTGCTGACCTACAGCCCTACTTGGAGTTTGCAGAGTGGAAAATTCCTTTTACCCATGTGGATGCATATCCACGTGCTGAGGCTGTACCTCAGGTGCTGTGTCCTGCTGTGTTCTGGGTTCTGCACCACAAAAAAGACATTGAGGGGCTGGAGAGTGTCCAAAGGGCAGTGGGAGGTGCTGAAGGGTCTGGGGCACAACCCTGCTGAGAAGCAGCTGAGGGAGCTGAGGGTGTTTAGTCGAGTGAAAAAGAGGCTCAGGAAAAACCTTATTGCTGTCTATGACTGTCTCAAAGGAGACTATGGACAGGTGGAGATCAGTCTCTTCTCCTGCAGAACAAGTGACAGGACAAGAGGAAATGGTCTCAAACTGTGCCAGGGGACGTTTAGGTTAAATGTGGGTTTCATTCACAGATTTTCCTCTCTTTTTCCTTTAACCAGGTTGGAATTGAAGGAAAAGTAAAAAATAACAAATCTTATGTGTCATTTTTTCATACAAGGCCACAAAAGCGTGTTTCTATGTAGGCAAAGGGTAAAGATTCTGCTATTTTCATTTTACTAGTCTCTGATAGGTGATTTGGTGATTAATCTTTAATCAACTATTACACTTGACAGACTTGAAAATGTTAAGAGCTTTAAAAGAATAAAACAAGATTCTGCTGGGTAACTTTCACTTCTTCTGGTACATTAGACACTCAGCATATGCATGGCTGAAACATCCATTTGGCTTAGCTGGGGATCTGCTCACATTAAGAATAGATGAGATGGCATATTTAATTTTCCAAAAGACCTCTTCAACAGTATCTAAAAAAATCTATCACTACTTTTCCCTGTAACAAAACTTCTTTTTTAGAACAAGTTTGCAGCTGTCAACATGTCTTGAATATTTAATATTGTTTCACCTGCTTTGGAATTGAAACTGCAAGCACTTTCAGGAACTGATTGAAAGGTTGTCTGGTACATCGTCTAGTATCACTACACAGCCTACAACCCTGTATATTCTCTTCTGAAATATCACTCAGAAAGCTGTGGCAATTCCTGTTTCTTCAAAACAGAGCAGAGCAGACTCCTGATCCAATCCCATTATGCAGAGCTGCAATTCCAATACAGACAAGTAATAATTACATCCCTGGACACAGACATTTTTTATGCAGTATAGCTCCAAACTTTTACTCTGATAATAACCTGAGTAGTTCAAGTGTTTGCAAGCAGTAAAACTAACCTTGAAAAATTTGTCAAGGGACAGGGGAAAATTTGGAGAGTAAACTAGAAAAGATCTTGTGGACCATTAATGTTGAATAGCACTGTGCTCACTCTTCCTGCATTTGAGTTGAATGATGCAATTTGGGGATTGTCTCTCGAGATGGGCTGATTGCTTGATAAGACAGATTTATTGTACAGTCTTAGCTTTATATGATATGTGTAGGTGCATAATATAAATTAAGCACTGATACTTCGAGCTTTAAGGCTGTTGCCTGTCAGTGCCAAGAACTATGCTAAAGCAGTGGAAGAAACCAAAGCAAATTATTAAAAGGATTACCACAGATGATTAAAAAAACCTGACAACAGCTAAATTGCAATCATTGCTACTTACCAAGATGACCAATTTTATATGACTGTTTTTCTGGTCTTCATCCATCTGCTTATACCCACGTGACATTTCTTAGACTGTAATATCTTTCACAGAAACTTTTTTGTTTTACTGGGTGCTGGTTTGTTGGTATTTTTCTTATTCTGTGTAACAAAGTATAGTGACTAGCACCACTGGGCTTCTGGACCAAAGAACTAGGACTTTAAGCTTTTCTATGAGAAAACTATAAATGAAAGGACAAGGAACGGATGTTCGTGTTATCCTCCTCTTCACTGAAAATGAATTATAAAACAGCATAACAAGTTCAATTATTTGAGTAATGGAATGACTGGATTTCTTTGTTTATTCTATTTCTTGTGTGCTGCATATGTGCTGGTTAATACAAGTCAATTAAAGCTCTTAGGAGAAAAAATAAATTGTCGAGAAACTTCAGGGCAATTACTGATACATACATTCAGGAAATCTGGAAGTAAAACTTCCCATTGACCAGGATTAAATTATTTTAATACTCTAGCTGCACATCCCAGAAGTGTCAAGCCTCAAGTTTCTTCTGTTCAAGGGCTCCAGGTTTTTCTTTTTTCTTGAGCCTGCCTTCTCTTTCTGTGACTGCTCCAGCCTCTTCCCCCAAATTTCAGTGACTACAACTTTTTGCCTTTCAGTGCCATACAAAGAATCAGAATTTTAAGAGGTATTTTCCTCTATTAAAAGGAGCTGAGAATGCAGCAGAGGCAGTACAACTGGTCTGTATAACAAGAAAAGTGCATGCTAGCTGGATTCAGAGGCTATTTAGAATTTAAAAAACCTCATAAAAATGGTAAAAATGTATGTAAGCAATAAAAAGAAATTACACCATTCCAGAATGAATTAATCACAACTAATTTCTTAATCTTAAAATGAACAACCATGGCTAAGAAACTGAATCAGAGTGCTCCATTCTACATTTCAAGAATGTGAAAAATCCCATTTCTTCTTAATAGCCCTGTCTGTATGCTGTTGCCATAATACCAGTATGTAAATTACATTAAAATGTTCTGGGAAAAAATAATTTATGCAAAATGGAATTTAGTATTTTTTATAGAAAAGCTTAAATTTTATTGCTACTTCTGCCACATTTATTCCCTTTTCCTCCTCAAACTTTCAAAAAGATTCAGCTGCTTGCACCAGAAATAATTTCCATTCAGACATTTTTTTAAGCTTGAAGTCTACAAAGTTGACTTTCTGTTCCAGGACTGCACTTTTCCACTGACAGCATCAAAAAGTAGCTGCTCTTAATTGCACTTTAAAAACCCATCATCCCTCTTTTCAGATGCTTTTTATCCATCTGTATGTTTTCAAGCCTTTTTTTTCCAAATTGCTAAATTCTTTCCCTTCAACCAATACCCATACTCTCCTAAGTAGCTGATGGAGCTTTGTCCCAAATAACTGTCCTGAAAACTCCACTGAGAAGCCCCAATAATTAGGGTAAAGAGGGATTGCATGGGGGATGTGGTGGTTTTTTGTTGTTGTTTGAGGGTTTTTCATCCAGGAGGATGGGTGCTGTGTTTTGCTATATGAGGGCACACAAGGCAGCTGGATGGGATGGATGAGAGCTGGGCAATTGCAAACCAATGAGAGCACAGCAGTCTCAGGATGAGCAAGGGTGACACTGATGTCTCCATTCACAAGATTCTACACACTCCTGCAGTGAGCCAATGGGTAATTGCAGAAAAGAGAGGTCCAGGTGACCACATACACACTGAGAACAGTTATGGTAATGGGAAAAGAAACTACTAAATTTACTTTAAAAAACCCCAAAACACAAACCAGCAAACAATGCATAAACTTCCCTATTGCTTAAGGACTAATTCAGAAACATACTATAAAATGTTTAAATACTTAGATTGACTGCATTTTGTTTGAAGCATAGAAGTTAAAAAGGGATTTAAGAAATAAGGCTAAATACAAGAACACATGGCATAGTGCCTGTATCAATAATAGCCACTAAACAAATCAAGATCTCAGCACTATACAACCAGGCTTTTTGCTAAAGCATTCAGTGTGAATGCATTCATACTTCTAGGGAATTCAGCAAGACTTCCACCAGCTCAGAAATCCTAGGACATGCATCTTACAACAGCAGGAGCATCTTTAACTCACACCATTGAGTATGAACAGATCTCCTCTTAGAATGGAACCAACTCTGAGGTGATTGAATTCAAACAATATTTACAAAGATAGCTGAGAAGGTGTGAGAATTTCCTTCTTTATTGGCTCCACTGCACTTGCTATCTGTTGCCACATGGCTAATTCCTTCTCATGCTTATTCTTCTGTTTCAGTTCAAATTACAGTATACTCTTTCTACAGACCTGCAGCTTCAAACATCTGTAGCAAAGGTCCCAGGAATTGATTTAGAGGCTGAAACACAAGCATATCCAATCCTGCTCCTACACAAGGCTATATATCTTTGTTGGAAGACTGACACATGGTCCCCATATGCATCAGTGATAACATAAGCCTGCCAGGCACAGATGTACTTATAGCTCAAGAGAGATGGAATCTAATGATGGATAGGAATAACCTAATCATACAAACATTTGTATTTGTAAACCCTACCTAGTGCTACAGACAATATGTCTACATTTCACTGCCATATTTCTTCAAAGATATCAAGATGTTCCTAAGGTATGACAGGCACATGATGCAACTTAATGGTATGTAAAATAGGGAGACTGCTTTCTGAAGCACAACTTCATAGTTGGAAGTTCTAAAAATTAATTGCTCTTCTGGCAAACCCAATGAAAATGAAATTAAATTAGATACTGGAACTTTTTCATTAGAAGGCTCTGGCAAAATAAAGTTAATAGATGGAAAGCTTTCTGCAATTAAAAGTGACAGGTGCATTGCTTTCTCTAAGCTTTTAAATCACATCTGTCAAAAAACCTACTAAAATGCATTTTTTAAGCTCCTTCCAATCTACGCAACTTTTTTGAATCAAAATACTGTGGAATTATTGAAGATATATCACTTAAATCACAGCTTTATGGCAGTAAAGAGCTAAAATTTCTATAGAGTTATACATTTAACATATTTAGGACAATGAATTAAATCACAAAGTAACTCTGTCTCCTATTTCCATTCACTTCATTTGTCAGCATGATTTCCTGCTTCAATTCCTAACCACTGCACAAGAAACACACAACTTGATTTCCCTAATTTAAAACCATGTTGCTAGTAAATTCAGAATTCAGGCCAGTCAAAACTTTTTTGAATTATCTATTCCATGGGTTTAAGGTGATTTAGGAGAGAGATGGTTAGCAGTATTTACTCCTTTGAAGAAATTTTTTCTTCAAAGTGTCCTGGAAAGTGGCAGAAAAGTTTGAGGTCAGGTTTTGCTGTGCTTCTTAAAAGTGAAATTATTTTCAATGAACATGTGTTCCAACAGTGGGAGCAAAACCACTTATTGCACATCTTCCCTCTGCCCTTCAGACACACCTGAGCCAATCCTCTACCTCTCATTCCTCGCTCACAAAATAGGGAGTGTTTAAGCCCAAAACGCAAAAATCTCCAAATTCTCAAATGATTATTCCCAGGTTTTTGGGGTTTTTTGTTTGTTTTCGTTTGGGTATTTTTTTTGGCTGTGGGTTTTTTGGTTGTTTGGGTTTTTTTCATTTGTTTTACTTGCTGGTCTTTTGTTGGGCTTTTTTTTTGTTTGGTTGGTTGGTTCTTTTTTTAAAATCGACAACCAACCCTAATTTTCATAGGTTAGGAATTAAGTTTATTTAGGGAATGCTTCTCATCCCCACTAATTCCAAAAATAAACAAAAGCATTTCTCTCCAAAGTAATAAAGATCCTAATTATCAGCTAAATGTAAAGCTGTTAAACATTGTAAGATAACCTGTGACAATATGAATTGTATAGACCATGGCACAGCACCTTCAAAGACACAGGATGGAAAATTACAGTAACTCAGTTAAACATAACTCTTATTAACCAAAAACATACAAATAATCTCATGCCAATTCAGGAGAGCACTGAAGCATGTGCAATTTAATGTATGTGCTTAAATCCCACTAAATTCATTGCAACTACTCACAAGTTAAGTGTTAAGGATGTGATGAAATGTATCTTTGAATCACAAACTACTTACAGAAAACCAGTTTAAATGAACACATTTAAATTATGGACTTCCCTAATTTAAGCATAAGTGAAAAAAGACAAAATTCTCCTGAGGTGAGGAAACAGAAAAAGAAAAATAAGGAAATTGTTTTCTGTAATCCATCTATAAATTTTCATCATGCCCCATAATGAACTATTGCGACACCAAAACTAGTATTTCAGACAACTGGACCATGCACAAGTCTTTAATATAATTATCTTTTATATTTAACAAAACTCAGGGGTTAGGTGCTGGTTTTTGGGTTTTCTTTGAGGAATGGAGGTGAATCTTGCCAAGTTCTCAGTTACTATTGTAAAAAAATAATTTGGAAACTGCAAAGTCTCAGATGCTTCTCCCTGGCACTCCTTATGTGTTCAAGGGATTTTCTTCAGAGATAAAAATCTCTTCCAGTGGCCAGGTAGATGAAAGCTTTGAGGTGGAAGGTCAGTATTGCAGGAAGACTGACCACTCAACATAGTACTATACTTCCAAATTCTGTGTCAGGTCTGCATCCCTGTAGAATAACACAGGAACTGTGCTATCAAGAACAGCATTCTGAGGAGGAATCAAAAGCAGTTAACATATACACTGGAAGAGTATATATATTACTGGAAAAGTAAACACAGATAAGGATTCATCCCTGACTTGCAACTGAGTAAGTCTGAGAGCTGAACTGCAGTGCTACTGAGTGCTTCACATATGTAAACTAAAAATACACTAAAACCATCAAAGGAGCCAAGGTGTCATGAGGATATGTCTACAAACATTGGCTCCAAACACGGAAATATTTAAATATTTTCCCTTCGTATCAATTTTAACTAGACTGTGGGTGAGAATGAAAGGTCTGCAATCTGTGAAAAAGAAAAGATCAAATTCAGCATTCAGTAGAGACACAGAATATCTAATTAAGCCCTGGATCTGCAGTATTTTTTTTCAGTTTCTCTTCCATATCTCTTTTGCCCTCTGTTAACCATCTTCCCATCCATATCTATAAATAATGAAAATAAGCCAAAGTTTCCTCACTGGTATGTTTTACATAAATATATGAATGGAAAATATGTCCAGAACTTTGACAAGCTGTATTAATTGAACAGTTTAAACCAACATAAAAGATCATATAGAAATAATGACTTGAAAGAAGGTATTAGATAACCCTATTGTAAATAGAATTTAAAATACTGGTACCTTAAGGAATAGGATTTACCAGATACAAAGCCAGCATTCAAAACATACAAAATGAAATCTGTGTGTTGGTGATATTGATTTTATTCAGGTGTTACATCTAAGCTTAAAAATAAATGTTCTGATGAACTTTAAGATATGTGTTTTATTCTCCTGCATTTTTTTTTCCTTTCCTTTAATCTATCTGAAATTTCATTAAACTTACTTTCTATTTATAATACTGATTAACACACATCTTTGCACAGATCAAGAAGAAGAGTCTTATATAAACTTCTGTATACCTCTACCACTTTCTGCTTGTTGAGTTTTCTTGTTTTGATTCTACTTTTTTAATTAGGGCTATATCACTTCCAGTGGGAAATTACCTTCCATCTATGAAAACAAATATATGTATGGTACAATGCCTGTCCTGAAGAACCAGAAAACATCTCACAGTGCCTGTTTTCCACAATATTTTTAATATGCATGATTTCCTTTTCCATACATAGAATAGAAAGCAACACAAAATAGAGATCCCCAGTTGAGGCAGAGATGACATGTTAGCTTGCAGTTGTGAACAAAGAAGCATAGAAAAAGCATTTGAACAACAAAGAGAAACTGACTTGTTTTTTTTTTAATAAAATCAGAATAAACCTCTGTGTAAATGTGCTTATCAATGAAAATCATAACAGCCAGGATTACAGTATAAGGATTTCATATTACTGCCAGGTAGGTACATGTCTAATAGTGAATGTCTTTGTCTTCCTTACATTTATGAACAGATAAAGATTATAGTAATAAATCCCCATGCTGAAATACAACTGAGACTAATCTCAAGATTAGGAATTTAATCTCCATTAGAAATAAGATATAGGTATTTAAAATGAATAGGAGGTCAATTTGCTACAAGCAACATGACATTCTGTATTGTTCTGTATTGCATATGCCATGCATACTCCTGCACCACAGCTGAAGTGTGTTAAAACTTACAAGCTGACACAAAAAGCAGCAGATTAAAAGCGGAGTTTCATTAAAAGAAACCAAATGTGTCAGCAACCATCTTCAAGTTGAATTTTGGTCATACAGCTCCCTGGTATTTTTTCCTTTGCTTTTCTAACTAGTTCCCCTATGGATTAACCTCTTCTCACCTCTGGTTGTATATACACTGCAAGATAGAGCTGCTGGACAGTTCATTAGAGAAGCTCCTGCTGTTTCTTCCACTGGAGAGGAGGGACCTCTAAGTTATCATACACAGGCAGTCCCAAGTCGACATGTCTTCTAACAACTTCTGGCAGCTTTGATCACGCTGGTGGTTCATACAAGTTTCACAGGGAAAAAAAAAAGGCAGGAACTTTGAGGCATTTCCTGCTACTCCTTTGGAAACCAAATATCATCACTTAGCAATTCATGCACCATTCTAGTATCACCGGGTGGGGGCAGTGGGGGGCTGGATGTGGGGGCTTTTTCTGTCTGCCACATCTTAAACGAGAAAAAATGTATTTAAATGGAACACTTAAATGCACCGCTTGAAAATTTATGCTTTAGATAATTCCTAGATAGATGTTCAAACATTGAGTTTTTTGATTCAATATTTCAGTTGCCTGTTTCTGAGATGCTATCCACCCCAAGGTTTACAAGAGGCTTTGCTTTTACAGCCTCAGCTTTGTAAACTGCTAGAGGCTGCCTCGCTTTTCTAGAGTTGCTCTATGTGGCATGGTGGCAAAGAAACTTAAATTGCACTTAAGCACTTGAAACCAGCTCCTTCGTATCCAGCAACGTTTCCCACTGCTCAGCTCGGTCTCTTTTCTTGACACCTCTGGTGGCCAAGCCAAAAAAGTCAACGTTCTGCAGCAGTGAATGAATGCTCCAGGATCCTTTCATAATGGTGTAGCTGACTGAAGCTCTGTTTGAGAGGCCTTACCTCATTTCCCACACATTTTCTGACCCATTTTGTCCGCCTTTCTCAGAGGGGTTTTGCCTGTTATATTGTGGGCTAAGCAGTAAACTAATTATCCTGTTTAAATCCCTTTGCAACGCCTCTAATCCTATTAGTTATAAGAATGTGTGAATACTGATTGCACAACTTAAAACAGGGAGAAACAGAAAAAGAGACAGAGGCAGAGGGAAAAAGCCAAAAGGCAGGATCTGGGAAGATCTGCTAGCCACTTCAGCTTTTGAAGACTTGTCAGGACGCTCAAGACTCCCGTCCATCACAAGACAGGACAATTTGTAAGGTCCATATTTTCATTTTCTGTCAGTCTTTCATGTCTGCACCAGAAGTGCTGCTATTATCCAAGGCTGCTCTGAGTCTTTTGCTCGCAGCTGAACTGGCTGACCCTTGACTCCAGTTAACAGTTACATTTTCTCTCTTTCCCCTTTCATAATGAACATTTTAATGAAGGGGATGACAATATTACAATGTGTCAAAGAAGCCATATGAAGCACCGGAAATGAATGAATGTTAGTGTAGGCATCTCTAGGCCCTCTGAGTCCTACTTCTTTTCTTCAAAAAAGCCTCACAAGTCTTATTAAAGAGCCCTCTCGCCCTCTCCCTCAGCTGAAGATACCGGAGCAGTTGCCTCCTGCCGTCCAGTACTGAGTGAACTTTAATCATTTTCCTATTTTGTTCACACTGGGGAAGGAGCCAGACTTCAGTGAAAAGCCTGCAGTCACAGTTGATGTTAAAGAGCATGAAATTTATCTGACTTCCATAAAAGATGAGCTCTGCCCTTCCATTCCTGCTTTTGCTAAGCTGGCTGCTCCGGGGACAGCCATTCTCTGCTCCAAAAACAAATATTTGCTTTTAGCGTGGATGGATGCTGCTGCCTAGGAGTGCTTTTTCCCTTGCTTTTTAAACTGTGCATTTAGTTGTTTCCACCTACAAAGAAGACTTGTGGTCTTGGGAAAGAAATTTAACTTTATCATTTAGACATGCTGTTTTGCAAATGAAGGTTTTAAAAATGCAAACAGTTCCTGTTTTACATGAGTAATAAGCTCTGGCTAACTGGTTACCATAGAAGCAAATCCAACAGAATTCTGTGAGTAAGAGATTTACCTTTATTTTTTGACCCTCCTTCCCTGCAGGAATGCCTATGTCAGTGAAAACTTAACACTTAGGATGAAATAAAAAAGTACAAAAATAAGAGTTTCTTTTCTCACATACCATACTTGGAGATTTGAGACACCATTTATCTGGTGAAAACTCTAATAAATTGTATTAATACATAGCATTCCATCATTTGGTTTTAAATTTTTGCTATTTGGATTTTGGTCTACAATTCCATTATTAATGCTTGCTTTCCTCACAATGACAAATCAGTGACACATTTTTTGTACATCTCACAGTGCACATCTTATTTAGGGATGACTGCTATATAAATAGGCGTTTTCAAAACAACTGACTGTATAACTTTAGAAATGTTTATTTCAGAAGTAGTAGCATTTCTGTGTCATTTAATTACTCACATATTTCAAGTCCTGTAGTGAAATGGGATGCAAAGAACCCAAAAACAATTCCAGATGCAATTTATCTCCAAAACATTTTATGTATATAAAAAATCTGAAAAGCGGTATCAAAATTGCATCATTGCTTGATAATAAAAAGATTGTTCTAAAAAGGAATGAAAAGTGGTACTGATCTACTGACCATCCACTCTGCATGTCATAACCCACTCTAATCCCCAATTGATACTGACAACTGCAATGACAAGGGCTAAATTGGAGCCATAAGTGGGAGTAATGATAGACTGCCACTTCAGTATGTCAGCAATTGCCTGATTAAAATTAATACCACACAAACATTCTCCTGTAAAGCAGAGAATGAGCAAAAGGAAAAAAAAGTGCTTCTTTAACTGTAACACCTCCCAAAAATGCGCCGCCATGGGCGGGATGTGTGCCCAGTGCCCAGCAGAGGTGAGCTGCCCCTCAGCAGGAGCCAGGTGCACAGGGGAGGCTTTTCCTGCTGTACTTTTAGCTGTGACCACCTAGGGGCACTCAGTGTCCTACAAATTCATTGCAAAGCTCAGCTTTTGAACCAGCCCCATTCCGGTGTAGAGCACAAAACATATTTCCTGTCAAGCATCCTGCCTTATATTCAACTTGAACAACAATGATGAGTATTGTTTATTGGTACTTTATTACTGGCAGATAACCAGCCAGACAGCCTTGTTCCCTCTAAATGCTTCTAAAGAGCTTTTTTTCATAAAGGCTTTAATATACTATGAAGATTTTCAATCAATAGGCAAAATATACAGACCATATCTTTTGAGAAAGCGATTTCAGATTTTAAGGCTGGACTTCTTCCAAACTGCCAAGAAACTTCCAAACTGTCTAAAAGCTGTCTAGAGGGAGTTCACTTAGTTATGATTCACTACTGATTGGAAAAGGACATGGCAAAAATGGACAGAAATATAAAACTGAGAAATCACCACAAGGTCAAGAGAACTGCAATTTTTCCTTCTTCACATACATTCTTCCTTTCTACATTATGGTTTTATATACAAAATGTAAATGCAAATGTAACTGTATTCCTATATTTTGGGATTTTCTGAGTTTGAAAAAAAAAAGCATAATTAGTCTTCCAAATTTTCATCAAAAAACCCTTAAGATTTTCATTGAAGCAATCAGCAAAATAAAGTTTTAGATTGAAGCAAATGATTCGTTTAGGCTAAACTACAGCAGCCTACTAGCCAATCCTATCTGATATTTTATGGTCAAGTTTTATAGCATGAAAATTCTGACTTTCTGCCACATTTTTTTCCGTTCAAACAGGGTTCACTTAACAAGCAGAATGCAGACCTGCTGCTTTCCCTTGTGGCCAACTTCACTTGTTCAAAGTCTTTGAGAATCTTGGAACACGGCAATAGCTCTTAAAAGAACTTTGGCCTGCAGCTGTTATTAACTAGCTTTGGACGTATGGACCTCCGTTGACAAGCACCTCATGTAGAGAGGTTAAAAAATTGCTACCATATGCTTTCAGCTTTTTTAACCTACAATGTAAAGACTCAAAAGAAAAAAAACCCAACAAAACAAACCCCTTTTCAGTACTTTAAAAATACAAATAAATTTACACATAAGCCAACACTTCTATCTTCTGCTGCCTTACAGTTATGAAATATATATGTCATTTTTAAAAGGTTACCACAGTGTTCCGAAAGGCAAGAGCTGATTTCAATGAAAGGAACAACTGGTTATAGGTAAAAAGATCTCGACAGGCTTTATTACTAGACACAAATTAAAAGCTACCACACACTTAAAACCAGCATTAAATAACAACAAAAATCTGTGTCATGAGTAAATTTCTTCTGCACAGAAAAGCATTCTCTCCTCAATGAAAGCTAAAGCTAGCACTGTTTATTACACCTTTACTTTAGCCTCATATGTGCATACCTTAGATTAGCTTTCATTTCTGTGATCCAGTTCAGATCTGAAGGAGGAGCTGCATGCTCAACTCCTTGTTCCTTTTTCCAGACAGTCCCACTGGTTAACTGAAAATTATTAAACTGCCTGGACAAGAACAGGGCCATGATGAGAGCAGAGAATTTTTCTTACTCACTGAAGGAAGAAAGGTACCAGTGCTGGTACCACGCATAGACTGGAATGGATATTCACTATTTTTAACCTTGCTGGAATAAACATGCCAAAACTGTTAATTGCCAAAACTCTTCCATCTCTGTTCCATAGATTCCCATTTCATTTTCTAAAAACACCTTAACAGTGTAGTGAAGAGGGTAGTAAGCCTCACTTCAGCGTACATCACATCTGGGTTTGAGGATTTCAGCTTCTAGAGGTACTGTACAGATTTCTTTAATTATTGGAGGATCCCCATGCAGTATCAATAGAATTTTATTTTTTAATTTTAATTTATCAGAAGGTTAAATTGCCTCATCAAGTTGCTAGACGAAAACAAAATATTAGCATGTAATCAATTGCCTTATATACAAGACAGTTCTGCCATTCACAGTGTAGCCAAATACCCCAAGCAGTAATCAACAATCAGTCAGAAGTATGTTCACAAATCCAAACTACTGCTCTAGGAGATGACATGAAAAGCCAAGGAGACTTACTTTATCTTCTACCATAATAAGCTTTAACTTCATATATTTAAATCCAGGCCACTCTTCCCAAAATTCAGGAATATTCCATGTGCCAGATATGATTTTTAGTCAGATAACAAAATACTCCCTGGGAATAATACTAAAACTACCAAGAATTATATCTACCTAAATGGGCAGGAAACTGTAGATCTAGAAGAAATAGAGTCACTAAAAAAATATTTTCTGTCTATCATGAGTATTTACAGAATTTCATTATCATGTTGCCTAAATACTATACATATTTAACACTTTGATAGTAAAATAAACATTCATCCAGCAGACTGCAGAAATACATTATAATAATTTCATTTTAAGATGGGGGGAAGGGATCAGTACCAAGGAAATAGTAGTGGGAGTCATCTCAGCCATTTTCAGCCAGATAAAAAACCAGATAATCTAGTAATAATTGTCTACAGAAGGTGAAGACACCTTTAGAAGAAGAGTGTCTTTATCTCTGTCTCCACATTTGACAATACAAGAAGTTTTGAAAGGCAGCTGGGACTTAGCACCTCAGTTTTAGGGAAGGCAAGCTGGAAATCCCCACAGACCGACCTGGCACGCTGCCTAGTCAGGTCAGAGAGCAGTCCATGTCAGCTGGTGTGGGAACTCAGCACATCGCTCCCGATGTCCAGAGATGCCAGGAGAACCCTTGGGGGTCTCGGAAATCCTGGAATGTTGCCAAGAGTGCTTGGTGGCTTGATTTTGATCCATCCACAGAAGTGACAGCAGTTTGAGGACATGAGAATCACTTTAGAGTGAAGGGTGTAAAAGGGACACATTTAGAGGGTGAAATATAAACTTTAAGGTTTTTGGTACAGGGGGGTTATGGAGACAAGATGGAGGGATCAGGGCGTGTCTTGTCCTTCTTCTTTCTTCTTCTTGTCTTCCATCTCCTGTGGTGATGTTGGCACTTGGGGATTGGTTTATGGTGAAGGTGCACTTGCTAACATGGGTGAAAAGTATTGGAAAATAAAGGTAAATATCATGTACGTAGATTTTAGTATAAAAAGACATGACCGCCCCGTGGGTGGTCAAGAGTGCCCTTGGCTGCCTTGCAGGTCAGACCTCTGTTGGGCAGACAGAAAATTTTGTAGATAAGAAACAATAAACAATCTGAAGATGGAAAAGCTGAAGAGTCCAGACTCGTCCTTTGAAACGCGTGCCACCCAAGAACCACCCTACCCGTGTCGGGGCAGAGACAGACAGCCGGACCCGACAAGCTGGGTACCGAACTGATGTCTCCCAAACCCCAGGGTGGCTCCCCAGGTATTTGTACGTGAGGATATGGCATTCTTTAACAACGCTGGTTTATCCAGGACTTTTCTGAGTATGGGAACAAGCCGGAACTCTATTCTCTAGCCAAACTAGAGCATCTAGTAGAGCATCGGTGGGCATCTCCTGAGCTCCACAGCCTGCTCTGAATATGACAGACAGCCTGTATTAGAAAACTTACAACTGCTCAAAGATAGAGTCAACCACCCCAAAATCTCAGTCTCTTTCGCTAAGAGATTTAATTAACTTTGAAACATCAACAAGCTCTATATATTTTTATGCTAATTACAAGCAATGCAAGCTGTCTGTTTCCCAAGAGGTGACTGGAATGGCATCCTGGAGACTTTTGATACTATTTACCACTCAGACCTGCTCTTCAGCCACAAAAAGAGTCAGTTTTTTCATTTAAATTATTAGCTGGATCAACAGTTAGCACTTAAACATGGAAATCTGCTTATCACTTCAAGCTCAAAAGCCTTAGTTAAATTTTACCCATATAAAAACGGGATGAGAAATTGCTAAGACTTAGAAAACACAATGCTATTGAATATTCACATAAACTTTCACCAAAAGCTGACCAAAAGAACTTCTTAATAAAGAAAAGCTGTTATATATTACTTATATTGCAGCATTTTTCAACTTATGGACACACTGGCTTCTAATGAAATTGCACTAAAATATTAAGATGGGACTGGGAGGGGTGGAGTGCATGCACAAAGTTGATTTCGTGCTTGTTTAATTGTGAAGCTTTTTCTAATTTGGCTTTTGGACAAATTCTTAGACCATGACTTCCAGGATTACACAGCTTTACCACACAGGCCCCCCTAAGGGAGGGATCCCCATTCTCCACTAACAGCACAAAGACATCACATAGGAGGCTCATGGAAGTGCTCCATCTCTGCCCACATTCCCTGGCACACAGCCAGGAGCCTGACTTCCCCAGGGAAGTGCTGGGGATGCTCCCTGAAGCTTTCCCTGCTGCCAGCTTCCCCAGCCCAGTGCAGCAGGGCAGCCATGGGAGCCTCCACTTTCCCACCAAAAAAAGTCAAACACATAAGTTTCATTTTTTCAGTTTGGAAAAATGTTTAGGGTGGACCTTCAGAAGCGTTAAAAACCCCCTAGCTTATGTTTTGTCCTTGTGAAAAAAAAATTAAAATATTTCAGAATATGAAATGCAGGAAGATCCACTAGTGCACAAGTCCATTTACTGAACAATACTCTATTTCTAAAACACTTCTCCCCTATTTGGCCTCTATGCACCATCTGATCATTCAAAAACTAAACCCACATGATCAAAACAGAAAAAGATACATTTTTGAAAATGCATCAACATGTATAGGTGACTGAAAGAAAAAAACAGATACTTTTCAAATCTTCCAATAAATCTCATGTAATTCTCCAACAGCAGTATCAGCCAGGTAAAGCAACAAATTAAAATATATCTACTCTTCCATACTGATGAAGGCAGTAAAAATAGGATGGATATTCTGAGTGGCATTCCTCCTCATATACTCAAAGGACTTAGCCAGTAGTACAGGGCATAAGCCATCTCCTTTTACATTTCTTAAACACATCATTAGTATTAAAAATTTACTGCTTTTGGAATGGGGAGCCTTTAACCAAAGAAAAAGAAAATAAAATCATAAAAAGAAAATTAAAATTCCTTTCTAGACTACTGCTTTTGTATGCTATTCTATGTGAGACTATTGAGTGACACAATTATTTTACTCTAAAAGGTTGTCAGCATTTGCAGTAAGTTCCTTACAATTTATTCAGTATAAGTAATTTAGGTATTTTAATTAAGCTTGATAAAAATAGGTCACAACTCTTCATTAATTTTGCTACTGTTAATAAGAGTGAGAGTGTCACAGAAGAGCAAAACATCTTGACTAGTCTAATAATATTTTTTATTTTAACTAAAAAGGATTTAACTCTCTAATGGATGTTTTGGTGATAAAGTATGCTAGGTATCAACCTACTTGCAGGCATGAAGCTATGAATCTGATAATTACAGTAAACATCAAATTCAAGATGTAATAAGCAAATCATTGACTTGTTTACAGAACAGACCTTTTTATTACCATGTGCAACACGGCATATTTCCTATATATTACTATATATTATTATAAAATGGATATTTTAACAGTAACAGAGCTAAATATATGAGAAATTTGTGATTTAGGAGGGACATTTGATTTGCCTGAATTTAATAAAGACACCATGGCTTAGATGCAGCTGTTTTATCAGTGAAAGCCAGAAGAAGTTGAAGTTTGGTTATTGCAAGTTTAATTAATTTAGGGAACCCATCCCATTACCTTAATATATGGTATTCTTTCCAGAAGCAAGTTATTTTTTATGAAGTTGCTTTAGCTATATCTACTAGCTATCATAATCTGGTTACCAATTAACCAGCTCCTGCAAAGTATCAGTCCTGATGTGCACGTTTAAAAAAGATATTGAACAAAATATTCTCAGGTCAATAAGATTGTCAACATAGGGCAACTTGTGTGAACTTACACATTTTCATTCAGATTTTGCAGTACTAGTACCATTTCTAATGCACAACTGAAAAATATTTTAATTCATGCATGATTTAGCATCAGTACGAATTTGCCAATATGAGAAATTCTTGAATGAGAAAGCTCAGTTCTTTAAAGAACAGGCATTCTTTCATGGATTATTCCTCTGTGTTGCTTCCTGGGTTTAGATTTAAATCACAGCAACTATTACAGCAGGCACCTCCATTCCCAGGGGATGCTAATTCCATCTCATGCAGCTAAACACCAGGCAGGCTTAGACTATTTATCTGGATGTCAATAGCACTGTACAGTGTCCCACAACTGACTAAGCAAAGATTGAAAATCTGCTATTCAACAATCACGTCTTCATGGTTACTTGCACAAGTATTATGTTTCATGCTACAGATATTATAACAATCGTGCAAATATACTTTATGGGTAGCCAAGCACTTTTTGGAGTAAATGCAGCCCAATTACCTGTTCCAACAAGCAATAGGAAGTTATTTCACAGAGAGGTGATGAGTAAATATCATTAAGAAAATTTATGAGGGTTTTTTTTTCAATTATTGTTTTCTTATGTATAAATTCTTTTGTTCCTTACTACATGTTAGCAATCAACTTTTCAGGATCCTGGTATGAGAGCTCTTTAGAGATTTCAGCAGTACTGCAAAGCATAATTATCCCTTGTATCTGCACAATGTAAAACTAATTGCCCTCACATTTCACATGCAACATCAGAAGCCACATGATGGTTTAAATTGAACTCTGCCCATCAGATTGGCAATAGAGTGCAAACATTTTGTTCATTGCAACTTGCTTTCATAGCTCCATCCTGAAGTACACTGACTATTTATAAGAGAGAAAGAAGAAGAAAACACCAAGCAGAGTCATGTTAGCAACTACAACAACAGTCAAGGGTATTCTGCTTCATAAGAAAGCAAGTCTAATTTTGACATGTATGCTCACAGAGTTATTTCTAAAGAAAAACAACAGAATTTTTAAAGAAGCCATCTTTCTGAAGTTATCAGAGAAATACAAATGAAAAAAACCACACAAATAACAGTAACCAAACTCCAAATTCTGGATTTATCCTTCTAACATATTTCTTTGACAGCCAGAAGCTTTGATGGGATACCAACAGCAAAACACTAAAAGCAATTTCTTCTGGATTCTGATAGGTCATCTGTCCAGTATGTGAAAAGCAAAGCAATGACGAGTTTTGAAGTGAGAGCAAAGACATGTCATATATGCCAGGAGGGCATGTGCAAGTTTTACAAAAACAGCAAAAGAAATAGGAAACTACACCAAGGGGAATTTCCGATCACTTCACATCAATTTTTGCCTGTGGCAGATTTGATATACTGAATTACTGAATCACAAGATGCTTATCAGGCTTTCCTGTTCCTGTCTACAACAGAATGAAACAAATCTATTTATCATTTTTATTTTTGAAATCTTTAGAAAAATACACAACTTGAACAACTGGAAAGCTATATGAAAGGCTGAAAATCAATAATTTTTATTTCTGTGTCCAGCATCTCTCCAACAAAGAGAACAGAGAGTCACATGTCTTCAGATTAACTTAATTATAACCTTTTCCCATGCAGGGACCTAGAGACAAACTGCAATCAGCACAAGTTCTCACCTTTCTGTCTGCTCAGTTACAGCCCTGTCTCCCACATAATTCAACCCTAGTGTATTCCTGCTAAAACATTTTAAACTTCAAATTTAGTCCAGTGTCAAGCAGCAGCAGCCAGCCTAGCAAGCACTGGCCTAAAGGATTCAATTTGTAATAAATTAAACACATTTTAATTAAGTAAATAGAGTTAAATAAGTTTGAACTGAGACAAATTAAGGAAAAAAACCCTTAAAATTAAGCTAGCTTTGAGGTATGATATTGAT
This sequence comes from Agelaius phoeniceus, assembly GCF_051311805.1. Taxonomy (NCBI): domain Eukaryota; kingdom Metazoa; phylum Chordata; class Aves; order Passeriformes; family Icteridae; genus Agelaius; species Agelaius phoeniceus. The sequence continues at coordinate 57,847,450 of NC_135268.1, forward strand.
TCCAAAGACATCATATGCACATATGTAAAGAGGAAAAGTTTTTGAAATATTAAATAAAAGTAGCTTCTAAACAGTAATATCAAACTCTTCAAACATTTGCAATCTAGAAAACTATAGAATGTTTCAGCTACTGGTCTCTCAGCTTTATTCTTATTTGAACTTATTTTATAGGAGATGACACATTATTAAAAAAATCCAAGGAAATATATTCTAGATGATTACAATAGGCTTCTCTACTTCAAAAGTTTAGGAAATACTGAAATTCACTCTAAAATTGCAATCTATTTTAAAGAATACTAATACCAAGAAACAGAAGTTTTTAAGTTATACTTCAGAGTGAAGAAGAAGGAATAACATGAAACTGTGTCTGAAAAAGGAATTTTCACATTCAGAAATTTAATTAATAATTAATTTATGACACTGAGAGGTGTAAGATGGTGAGAATATGAGTCACAACAGAATTTTCCATCAGGAATTTTGCTCTTGATTTCTAGAAATCACCACCATTTTACTGAACAATAACTTAAAAAAACCTACCAAAACCAACCAAAAGCTCTACTGCATATAAAGCCATTGACAATTAGCCTAATTACTTATATAAGATCCTTATTTAGTTAAAATAGAATCATATCTTATGCCAGCATATAGATTTGCTTAATATTGACTGAACTGTTTCTTGAGGTTTCATAAAAACTGGCTCAGAAACAGAAACTAAAAATATGTATTTCAAATCAATACCAGATAGTCCACCACTGGTAGCACTGACAATTAAGATAATGCAGCACCCACAATGAAAAACTATTTTCAGAAGTTTTTAGTGTTTTAGTAATCTGTGTGAAGTCTTAAATAGGAGAGAACCCCTGCCCTCACAGGCTATAGAAAGGGCTGAATCAAAACCTTGGAAGGAAAAGCAGAAGACAGAAGGGAAGCACCTTTTTGGCATGTATTGTTAATGAAAGCCTGCATCTACACTGCAAAATTTGGAAGCAGATCTGTCCTACAGCCTTTGAGTCTACTACTTCTAATGGTTAAAATCTCTTCTGCCTGGGAAATTATCTTGAATGGAAAACATCTTACCCACAACCAGCATACAACTCTTGAAAGCATTGAGTAAATCAGAATCATACAAGCTCTTAGTGCTGAACTGAAATCAAGGTGTGCTTCAATTTGGCTCCCCAAAATGGCAAAGAGATTAGATAAATATTGACCAGCTCACCTTCTCAGGAAGAACCTGAGGAAAAAAACCTGAAAAAAATATGATTATGTATCAACACACAACCATAGGTAAATGCTTACATGTGCAATCAGGAGGGACCTTACTCATATTATTTGCATCAACCAAAAAAGAGACCTATCCAAACCAGAGCTCCTATTAGATGCTGATATATTATTAGCAAAATTTAGGAGTTATTCAGAGCATTAAGACAGCAGATGACTGCCACTCTCACAATAAAACTTTGAGGAACAATCCAACTCCAATATTTTTTTGAGGATGTAATCAAAGTCATTCATCAAAACACAATTTCAGCAGAGCATTAGGCCTCCATTGACATTTTCTCCAGGAGCCCCAAGGTTACTAGGAAGAGGCAAGTATACCATATTTCACTATTTTCTTCTTGAAGCCTAGATTACATCTCCTGGAAGTGCTTGACTGAAAATAAATTCTGTATTTGTTTGGAGGAATCTAAAGGGAAAGCATGGGAAACAAATTCCTAAACAAATTTGTCCAAGGGAGATAGGCATAGACATTTATTGAAACAGCTGCTGAGAGGCTGCTGTGGACCACAAAACACACAAAAAGGAGGCTTTGAGTAGGGTTGTGGTTTCTAAGCTCCCAAGGAACTTCCCAGACAAGAGGTGGAAAATGACAGAGCATGGATACCAGGCCTTCAGAGGGAACAGCTCTTTGGAGATGCTTACAAGCCCTCAGTACTCACTTCAAAAGGCTGAAGATCTAATAAATTGGAGAAAGTATTGTAAAATTGACATTGTTCCCTAAAACAAGCCACAACTTCAGGTTTCACTGCGCCATTGAGATTTCCCTTCTCCTTTTTCCAAGGATGAATGAGGAGGAAGGAAAACTTGGGAGAAGCACATGTGTCGTCCCCTTGTTAAACTGTCCATGGAAATCACTCAGTGTAGCTGGCTCTCCAAGCTGGTGGAATGCCTCCTCATATATCAAAGGGGGAATGAAAGGAGGTAGCAAGAAACTCTGACAAATTCCTACTGAGTCAAACCATGTATTTCCATACTAAATTACACAACATCTTTTAGTCTAATTTTTCCTATTACAAAGAGCTGTCCCTAAAAATAACTGTGAGATTTTTAACATCTTTTCCTGGCTGTTATTAACTATCCTTTCAGTTCTCCAAAAATAATATTCCACATGGATTTGTTTAACTATTTAAAACTCAAAATTTTAATTCAGAAGGAGAATAGTCATCAGATCCTACCTTAAATAAAATTTGAAAATTTCATGCCAGTGCAGAATAGAAATGAGTATTAATTTCCCCATGGAAAATACTTAACACACATAAGATAGTTAATGGAAACAGAACTGTGCTAATGTATTTTACATTTTGAATACACATACATATGTTATTACTTCACACTTACATCATGTCCCTTATCTGATAATCCTCAAATGTGTTTAAAACATTAATGACTTTATCCTCACAGAAGCTCAACCAAGTTGGAAGCATTTTCCTGTTGGTTTTATTCCTCTTGTGTGAGCTCTCTGGGCACACAATACTACATTGTACCTGTTTGGACAGTGCCTATCAGTACCATGGAGAAACCATCATTAGGAAATTCACAATAATTAAGAAGTCACCCTAGAACACTGAAACTGTGCAGTGTGGAGACACACAGGAATTATTTCTATGTCCAACAATTATAAAACCATACCATATTCCTATTTCTATCTACTTCATTACTCTAGATCAGAGCTGTTTCTACTGTGTTACACACTGCACAAATCTACCAGGAAAGAAAAAGTCCACTATTAGAGAGAATTTACATCTGAATTTAAAACAAAAAGGACTAGGGAAGAGAAAAAAGACAACACATAATGTGATTGTAAAGGCACAGGTTAGTGGTATCTATAATTAAAGCTATTACAACACTGGCAAGTTCTCTTCTACCCTGCTTGCAAAGATCACTTATGTGTGAAAGCCACTTAACTTGACCCAAATGGCTGATTAACAAAGGGGATCTTAAGAGGATAATAAAACACACACTTTTTGACAGAAAAAACCCATGCCTTTGAATTATATAAATGGTTTGATTATATATGGTCTATTTAACTGAGGTTTATAGAGACTAGAAAAAGATTTTAAATATTAAAGGCATGACTTTCGCAGTATATAAATAAGACTTTCTCTAAGTCCCTAGTATATTTAAAATTTACATTATTCCTCATAGGATATCTATGTAAGTAAAAGACACTGGAAAAGTTGGATTTGATAAACAAAATATAGTATTTTTTAAAACAACCTGAACATCAGAAGTTAAAACACCAACTGAGAGAGGATTCGTGCTCCTCTTAGACTGAAGAAAATTTTGATTGATAGCATTCAAAGAAAATTTGATATATGATGCACACGTTGGTGAACTCAGAAAAGAGCTGTCTCTCCCTTCAGTGATTTACATGCTTTGAGATTTAAATAAATAAAATTTTACTGTAAGGATGCTATTTATAGTTTTTTCTATAGGTTAAGATAGAATTCCCACCTCAGTAGAAACCCTTAGAGAAGCATTTCATGAATTACTACTAGAAACAGATTTCCAAACAGCTGTAAAGACCTCAGGTCTTCAATTATCTGGGGGGGAAAAAAGTCACACATTATTTTATTTCACTTTGTATTTGAAGTTGTTTTGTACAATATGTTCCCATCTTTATCACTACCGATGTATATGCCAAAAAAAAGATAAACAGCTCTCTTATCTTCCCCCTCAAATGTCAGTCTCCAGGAGGTTATCTTACATCTGGCTCTCAGTGTTCCTCTTGGAAACTGTACATAAATGATTACCAGCAGCACTTGGAAAGCTTTGGTCGAGCAGCAGCTCTGATCAGGCTTTGTAACACAAGCCTTCATCCTTCATGTCCAGAGTCAGAGTGTTCATCACCTGAATCCAGATGCCAAAAACTAGAAGGCTGAGAATCTGAGAGGATTGCACGGAGTACTGCTGTGCCTTCAAAGAGCAGGAAAGACTCTCACGCCAAGTATTCACTTTATTGCCAGTCCCTGCAAGCTACAGCTGAGCTATTTCTCTGGCTCAGAAACTTATATTGCTTACACACATATGTGAATTAACTGGAGTAGTGCTCATCAGGTCATTTAGATTTTTAATAGGCACATGAATATTTACTGGAAGTAAGGAATATCATATCCATTTTATTCAAGACTAGGTAAAAATGCCCAGGCTGTGTATTCCTTTGTGCTTCTGTATCAATTACTCCATTGAATGAAAGAGACCTGAACTTTGGGTTTCAGAATTTCTTTCTCATTTCCTAGTCTAGAAATCATTTCATAGCTGACCTGTACCAATTCCAGTGGTACATAATTTGACTTGGTATCTGATTTTTAAACCAGATTAAATTCCTGTTTCTACAGGATCCATCAGTTTCTAAGACACAAATTGAGGCATTGCACTTCTCTAACTGTCATGATTCAATGAGATTCCAAAGGTCCTTCCTTGCTGAGGCACCGATTATGTAATTTTTGTGATTTACTGTAGGGAACAGCATTGTTGTAAAATCACAGGAGGCAACACTTATATTGTCATAAAATGAATAATTGGTATCACAAGACAAGGAAGTGACTTGTCAAAACCCCAAAACAAAACAACATAGGATCTCAATATTTAAGAATCATGATTCTGCACTGTAAAATAGTTTTGAAGTTTGATACAATTATACGATACCCAATAGCCCATACCACAAACAGTTCACAGACTGTGAATCTGTGAATAATTATGGTATGTTTTCTCACGTGACAGGATATTTGCTTTCTAAGTAAATGAGAAAGAATAAAGGCTGAAGTGCTGCACTTGTTGACCACAGAATTAGAATTGTAAGCATCTACATCAAGTAGTCATGCAGAATTTTTTGCAATAAATGCAGAAGCATCTGTACGTTTGTGTTCAGCATGTCATAGCAAATGCATACATTTACAATAGCTCAAAGATATCTTGCTCCAAAACCTCACGAAAATGCACTTGTAAATTTACAATTCTTATTCTAAATAAATTTCAGATCTATCCAGACAGGACTATACTTAAAAAATTGTTTTACTCAAATGAATATTCTACAGTCCTTGCTATGTCAGTCTTCAGACATGAATCCATTTGTTACAATTGTCTTCAAACTTAGTATTGACTCCACATGTTACATAATAATGGATGCAATCCATAAAACAGCTTACCTACAAACACAGTTGCAAGGAGGGTGTTTAGTAAGGCCTCTGCAACTGCCCACAAATTGAGTATGCTAGGAATGGCAAAAATCTGCTTGCAAAATCTATGTGGAAGAAGAGTTAAAGAATCCTCTTCTCAATGAGTCTAATTAGAAACCAGAATTTGTTTCTCTGCAGAAAATACTATGACTGCATCTGCAATCTTTAGAATGCTGTTTAATGTACACACATGAGATACTTAAGTGTGGGGGAGAATGGGCAAGCAGTACAAAGATAATGATTTCTTCATTGTATAGCTTGTCAGTTTTATCCTGAAGAAGAATTACCAACCAAAGCCATAACAAATTCAGAATCTGTACATTGTGAAGATACTGAAAAATATCCATTTTAGAAGGAATAGCACAAGCAAAAATGTGACCACATTGGTTTCTAGAAATCATATACAGAAAGAGAGGAGTTTTGGAAACACTAATGACCTAAATGTCTTGTGAGACATACACAGAATATAGTTTTGACATAATATCAATATATTTCACCCTGGAATTTGTTATTTTAAATTAGTTTCAGCAAAGAGAAGCCCTCACCTGACAGTGAAATTAGTTAGGTGACTTAACACATTCTCTAGAGCTGTTTTCCATTATTTCAGCTTATAGAAATAGAATTATTTGGTCATGAAGGGACATTCAAAGGTCTCTACTCCAACTCTCTGCTCAAACCAGGGATCAGATGGTTCAGGACCACATCCAGTTAGGTCTTGGAACATCTCCAAGGAAAGAATCCCATATTTACCCATCCTTTGTGGTAAATTTTTGCCCTCTATTACGTAATCAGAATTATATATATTCATCTTCCTTATTGCCTCTCGTTCCACTGCTGTGCAGCTCTGAGAGGAGAAGGGATTTGTCTTCTCTGCATGCCCCAATCATGATGCTGAGCACAGCAATGGGGTGTGCCCCCACCAGATCCCCCTGCCTCGTGTGCCCCTGCCTCTGCTGTGGGAAGATCTTTTCCTAAACAGAACCCCAAACCTGATCACAGTTACCGAGTTACTTGAGTATACACATTTGAAAGGAGTGCTGCCTGCTGCCTGAAATAAAGCTTTAAATCATGCTCTAAAAGGAAGACAGCATTAATATAATAGAAAATTGTTTTACATCTGCATCCTCTTCAGATTGTATTTTCATAGTTAAATATTTCAAAGATTCAAAATTCATATAAAGAAAATGAAAATATTGGTTAGAGTTTTGAATGAAATATTATGACTGGTCATAAAAAATACAATTCCAAACAATGCTACGGATGGCAATATGCCAGTGGAATTTTAATAAATCCCAATTAGACATCTTTAAGGCACTAGATAAGGAAGACATCAAGATGACTATAGGATATTATGAAAGCCAAACAGAATCTCTGTGGAGATCACTTCAAAGCACAGTTTCCTGCATCCATAAAATTAAGTTTAAATTATGTGCTGCATGGATCTTTTGTATGTGGTTCTGTTACCGTGAACAACCAAATTCCATCACAGATCTATGAGCAATTGTTTCCCATCTTTTCATGAGAGTAACAAAAATTCTTGTTAGATAGACTTTCATTTTTCTTTTGATCTTACAATATTGACAATATTTTGTGCTTTTTTTTTTCTATACCCAGTTTCACGACTGTGATGAATTAACTTTAAAGCAAATAATGAAAGCAACACATTTGAGTGGTCTTTTCCTTGGAAGTCAGCTTACATATTAACAGAAAATAATTAAAATTCTTAAATTACAAATTACTTATTACCAATTACAAATTACTATCATCTCATTAAAAGAAGAACAAAGTAATGCTCAAGCCTCATTATTTGAACATTTTGGGATTTGTTTTTTAACTATTTTCTCCCATCATGGGTCAATTTAAATAGAAGTAATTTCTTAGAACTACCTATAGTCATGAAATTAGACAGAAAAAAGTGAACATGCAACACTTACAAGACCCTTCACTTCATTCCTGCTCTTCTTTAGGGCTGACCCAAAAGAAGAATGACCTTTGCCAACATTATATGAGTTTACACCAAGAACTTTCAGCAAGAATTGGCAAATTTTGCCGATTTTAAGATGTCTTTTACCCCAAATGATGCATTCCTCCCATGCACCTGGAACTTTACCAAGATTCAACTTTCAAGGTCGTTACAGTTTCTCACTTCAGTTCCTCCAGACAAGGATAAATCAAAAGCATTTTGCTCCTTCTACTTTCAGTGGTGACTGACAGTGATTTAAAATGTTTCCTGTTTGCAGTGATTTCAATGTGCAATTCTCAGAGCTACAGAAAATTGTTGTTCAATGATGAATTTAACCTACAGCAGATGATGCAGACCTTGGTACATTAAAACATTCAAATTAATGCTAATTTTGACATTCTGCAAATGTGTCATCAAATGATACCTTACAGATAGATGTTCAAATTTTCAAAATATTTTTTGATTGTCCTAATCCTGTAAGCATTTAAATGTATGCACTCAACAGGACTTCCATTACTGAATTCAATAGAACCAAGATTTCATCCTCTGATTCACAGCACCTATACTGGATTAATCACAGCAGCTAATTTTAGGCTCCTACACATAACCTTGCAAGAACACCACACTCATTAGTATTTATTAATGCAAGTTTTTCTACAAAATTCCTCAAATAATTTTTTTTTAAACAGCAACAGAAAAAAAATCCACTCTCTTACATTCTCACTCTGATGCTGTTTTTACTTTCTGTCACAGAAATAAACTGGCTTCACCAATACTTTTTTACTAGATTTCTGCTGGTGTAACAGGACATGATTTAACAACCCTATATTACAGGAAATGATGAGAAAGAAAATTTGAAACATCTCTTTGGAAACCTCATTCAAATATTCTAATCCATCTGTTTTTGAAAACTGATCTTAAAAAAAACCAATAAGTACATATTACTCTTCCTTTCCTCTCACCCCTCATTTTCTTTTAAAAACTAATTTAAGGAGTAGCTTGCCTTTCCAGTCAACCAAGCTCTTTTCATCAAGCCATGGTGACTATCTCTTCCTCCTTTTTTTATCCCCACAATGAAATTAGTACTTTGAATTGTATTTCCTGACACACTCAGCTTAATAAATCTTAAAATGCATGTATTTCTTTTACAAAGGTGATTTTCACTCTTTCAGTGACTGCTGTTCAGTGTCTAATTCAAGGCTTGCAAAAATTTTATTTCCTGAAATTTAATAAGGTTATGATGTTAGTATTCTTCTAGCCAATTCTGTGGAATGCCAGGTTTCAGCTACTGGATCCACGTTTTTCCATTCTCACATTCTCAAGTTTTAGTAGCATGGAGAACTAAAATCTAACTTTTAATTGCTGTGGATCATCTCACCAAGTTTATTTATGCTTAAATCAACCTGTCAGTGGATAACACTATGGAACTTTTTGCACTTGTATGTATGCATGTATCATTTGAATTATAAAGCTATTAATTTTGACACAGGTGGGCTCTTCTTGGGCCAACATTTGTGGTAATCTCATTTGGTGTATCTGGTGGATTTTCCACTCAAGATGCAGCTTTCCTTGCTCTTTCATGCCCCCTCAAGCATCTGCAGCTCTCATTCTTGAGCCAATAGCATTTTGAGGGCAAATTCTTCTCTACTAATGCAACCATCTGATCCCTTTCTTTACCCTCTACATATGTATGTGGACCTTAAACTGCCATTCTACACACATGTGCCAAAATCCACATGAACTTCCTATAATCTTCTTCCTGAACCTGTTTCCATATCCAGCTGCAGGCTAAATTAATCTTCACTATTTACGTATGTTTCAGGAAAGATGTAAGCAGTAGGCAATCCTTTGAAAATCAGCATGAATAAGAAGAATGTTATTTTCATCCATTTACAGCTGAACAACTGAAATTTCTCAAATGCATTGGTAGTATTCCACTTTCTTGTATACACAATGATCTGTATGGTCATACCCTTCTGATTTCACAGTACTGTCATCTACAGAAGTACATGCCTACAAATAAGGAATAGTAAAAAAATTGATATTCTAATTTTTTTTCCTAATTGAAATAGGCCCATTTTTTCCTCAAGTTAATTAGCTTTCCTATTTACAAGGAAGCACTATATTTTTATAATAATGAAAAGATTATTACTTGGAAAAAATATCAAACAGAATTGAGTTGTAAAAGTGTTGTAAATAATTTCCCTAAAAATAACATTGGATATATTTTTCTTGGATACGGCCAAAAGCTTAAATGGACATTAAATTAACATTCTCTAAAGAGTTACACAAATGTTAAAATTTCTTTCAACTCCTGTGGGAGGCAAGAAAATAAGCACTGTTATTTCTATTTTATGGCTAAAGAAACACAGACAGAAGTTAAGTGACTTGCCCATAGCAATGCCGTGAATCAACGTCAGTGCCAGGACTAAAATTTATGAGTTCCTTTTTCCTACCAAGAATGCTAAGACACACACTGCTCTTTAAAATATATACTACTTAATATTTATTACTACAAAAATATGCAGTGTGCACCTGGAATTGGATTAGTACAAATATGAGTTAAAGGTTTACAGCCGTTTGCTGTAACTTAAGTTGGTAGATGGATAAAAATACTCATTTAGCTACTTCATTACAGCTTTACAGTAACACATTTTAGGCCAAATCAATACTCTGCTGATCATCTGCCTTCCCTCAAAGCTTGTCCCCCTTTAGTTGAATAAATCCAGTAACAAACACTGGCATTTGAAAATTGCTGCACTGGGTGGTCTTCATTCCTAATGCAGGTATATATGTATTTTAAATAACTTAGTTTACTTCTGCTTAGATCAATATTCCTACTTATAATTAATGTTAGGAGTTTTTTTTCAAGTGAACCCAATAGTATCTGGAGACCAAAACTGAAAGGGAGGCAGAATTGCCCAGCAGCACTTCACAAGGCACAGCAAGAAAGGAACTCAGGTAGACAAAAGTAAAAAAAGTGAAGAGGAAGCAAAGCAAATTTAAGTTATTCATTCCAGAAGTCTCAAAGATGGTCAGGAATTCAACCCTACTTTTATTGCTGTTACTGTTTTGCCCCTCATCTGACATGCATGCTTCTTCCCTGAAGGTCCAGGTACCAAATTTTCCTTTCAAACCCAGGATGACCTCCTCATCAGGGTGAAATGGAAAAGATCAAAATGCAGTTCTCATTGTCCAAGCTGTGCCTGGATAACTCTCCAGTGCTGGTTCAAAGTCTAGATACAGTTTAATACAGGTATAACAAAAATTAGGCAGCAAAAAGAGCTTTATCAACAACTAAAAAAATGCAAATCAAGGCAAAGGAGTGAACAAAATTCTATTAGCATAGAAAGCTGTAGCATGGTTTAGTATATCTAAAATTAAATATATTTCAATGCACTATGCTCGGAATATTTCCCTCAAACACATTCTTAAAAAAAATTAACCTCCAACACAGAATTATTTCACATAGTAACTGATACTTAATGTTGTATGAAAAAGTAATTTGGAGTTTAAATCTTGCTAAAATGCTTATCTGAGGTATTTACCCAATCAGCTTGAACCATCAGTTAATCGATGAAACAGCGATAGCAGTGTTGTGTAAGTACTGAACCACCTACCAAAGCTAAAGGAAGTACAAGATAAAAAAATCTGGGAGTACTACCTATTTCTGTATGAACAATTTAAATATCTGTAGGAACTTCATCTTGCTACAGGGGATATGACACGTGATATGCAATATATTCCTCCAGACAACCAACACGGATCTTCCCAGCACTGAATAGTTGTGAGACTGAACAGAAGGAAAACAGGAGTTGTTAAAGAGACGCTGAAGAAAGAGACAGCAAAGAAATGTGTTCAGTTCAAGTCAAAACATGCAAGAAAGTCACAACAAAGTCTCAGAAAAAGAAGAACACAAACACTGCATCACAAATTTCTTTCCTACAATTTAAAAGTATTGAAAAAACATTTGAGCAGTTGTGCTTGGCCATGTTATTTTGCATTAATTTAGGAATATTTTCCTCTTAAGCTCTATCCCTTACACACTGCAAACTCTTAGTGACGTAAAGAAGTAAAATCTATTTGTACTTACAACAATGCCATTTAAACCAAAAACTGCTGCTAACTTAGCAAAACACTGGTTTAAGCTCCTTTTGCCTTCACATCACTCTCCTCCACTTCTGAACCTATTCTTCTTCAACCCTGCTAAAAATCAATAAACAACTTTAATATAAAGAAAAAAATATTCAAGAATAAGTACACTAAGAAATTAATGCCTCATCACCTTTTCACTTAGATACTTTCTTTATAATTGTTTAAAAATACTCAAAATGCCTAAACCCTAAACGTTATCTGCTTAAGCACCTTAGCACCTTAAGCAGATAGGTGCTAATGCAAAAAAATAACACATCTTTGGGGCTTGATATATGAGGTCTGACTGAACACTTACATTGGGCAAGAAGTCCCTACACATAACATAGATTATGAATATTGCCCAGTCTGATGTGAGGCTTCTTCTGGTCAAGTCTTTCAAGCAGAGCCAATGACAGTGCCCCAAGGGAAACAAAATTCTCACACTACAGAAAGATTGCATCTAAATGGAGACAATATGCTTGTGGTAGAGTTGTTTTGAACAGTCTCAAAAGATTGTTCATCACAAATCTCAAGAGCATTGTAACTTAACAATAAGGTTTTTTTATTACATATAACCTACTCATAATGTTGTTAACTTACATGGGCCAGTAAGGCAGGAGGGAGGGTTCAATGAAGCATTGTACAAATGGCTATGTAACATTTAAAAAGTCCTCTCAGACACACTAACACTCAGGCAACTGTAATTTTTAAAAATAATACTTCATACCTTTATTTTAGCAGAGATGTAATCCTGTTTTACTGATGAGTTGGTGAGGAATGTAAAATGCCTTACAAATTAAAAATTAATTAAGAATTATAAATGCCTTACAAAAAAGAAGTTGCAATTTTAGTATGTATTTATACACATCATACAAGATCCTCCTCTCTTTGACTTCCCTTTATCAAACCAACAGCATACCAGTCCTTTACAACACAGGAAAAAAAAAAACAAACCCAAACTATATACCTGAAATAAAAAAATAGTTTTACCATAAATTACATTGACCTTATAGGAACAAATACCTATCACAGAAGGCCCTGTAAGTATCCCATAAACATCAACAATTAATTCATTTCACAGCACCTTTTGAATATAGATTTTCACCTCATTATGAAGTGCTTCAAACTTAATTGCTTCATATTTTATATTATTATTTCTGTTATAAGATAAAAAACTATTTGGCAACCTACCTGCTTTGATAAAAGTATCTGATTTAAGAGAAGAAAAAAATTAAAATTGAACATTAAATACTTTGGCAACAAAAATTTATGTGTGCACAAACATACTAGATTGCTTAACAGCATTATTTACATTAATGTCTGTTCTTATACAATAGCAAGTATTTGCCTTTAGTTTTCCTTTGCAATTTTAAAGGACCTCTTATCCTGGTGCCTGAAAATTACTAGCATAAATTAAAAGACAATTTCATGCAGATTTCTTCCAAGTAGCAAAAAGAGACAGTTTGGGAAATTTCATCTCATGTACAGAGGTTTCTTGTAGTTTATTACATGTTTACTTTGCAGCTCTATAATTCAACCATGCTGAATGCAGCATAAAAATTATCAAAGAGGAAGAGGTCTCTGTGGCTCCATCAGGGAACTGCAGAAGTCAATGTTCAAAACTTCGATCAGAAAGAGTGTGCTACTGCTAGCCAGTTTCTGTCTCACTCAGGATTTTCCAGCATTTGGAGCTAGATGTATCAGGAATACAAAAAACTCCTTGGGACAGAAACACAGACAATGTAATGCTAAGGAACACAATGTCTTCCCTAACTTTCACCAAGACCAGTCATGCCCCTGAGTATCCAGCAGCAAGGATAATTAAACATGTTTCAAACACATCACTCCTCATTCAAATGTGCCACACTTCACCCACAGACTGAGTCTCAGGATCTGCAGATCCCAAAGGAGTATTTTGGATTGCTAATCTATTTGCCTAAAAAGTGGAATAATTTGTTTAATTTATCCACAAAACCCTTAGAAATAACAATCTTTTAAATGAAACTGATAAATAACCTAATATAGGCAAAAATTCTTGTTCCATATGTTAAAAATGGTGTGTCTATAAAGGTATATTTTATATATATTTTGATATATCTGTAAACGGACACACACACACACACATACATTCCCCCTCTCCACAAAAACCCTAGACTACCAACCTCCCCCAAATGAAAAAAGGATTCTCTGATACAAATGCATTCTCAGACTATGTCTTATTTGTTTAATGAGTTTCTGGATGTTTTTACTCAACTTTCCTAAAATTAAAATCTTAAAAGACGTTCAGTGATTTTGTTGAACAATAGACTTGCTTAGCCTTGAAGCTGCATTTGAAGGGGATGGGAACAAGGTACCAGTTTATAAGAGCCAAAACCTCCACTAATATTTAGAATTTTGAAGTGAATTTTCTCATACAAGAGATCCACTGGTTTCTGTAAGATATGAATATATCATTATTCTAGAATATCCTAGGATATCATTATTCTACACAAATAGAATATAATTCTTCTATATATGTAACTTCTGCAGCACCGATTCCTCACGTGGAAGCCAAAGAATTGTCATATTTTATATAATTTCCATTCAAGTAGAAAGAAAATTATAGGAACAGTTTTGTAAGCAAAAAACATGATTAGTGGTCCCCATATACTGTATGTAACTCATAGGAAAAACTTTTTGATCATGGCCAACAATTAGGTTCTTCAAGTGTTAGCCTCCTTTGAAAAGAGGGTTTCCCTGTGTGTTGCATTCATGGATCATTGTAAATACCACAAATTGGAACGAAAATCTGTTTAACTAAAAGGTTCAAATACAGAGCAATTGGTGTTAACACTAACAGAAAGCTGCCCACCAGATTGTTGGGGAGCCTTTTGAAACTCAACAGCAGACACGTCTTTGAAATAATAAAGGGGGGGGAAAAAAAGAAACCAAACACCATTGACTACAGCCATCACTAAATTCTAATCTTGTCTTCTGCTCTACATGCAGTTTTCCACCCTTTTCAACCCAAGAAATTTTTAAGATATACTGCTCCTTTGAAGTATCTGAATATTTTATGGATGAAATCCAGGAATCCAAGAGGAAGAGAATGAACAAAAAATCCATAGAATGGCTATCTACAAATTTCTGAAAATTGTTCTCCTTAAGTTATAACATCTAAATAAGCATATTTTCTTTTAGGCTATGGCCAATAAGCATGGCAAAATAATGCAGTGTTCCAGAAGCCAAGCTGTATCTTGATTCTTTGCCTTTGAGGAAAGGTGTATTCTGTCTTCTTCAAGAACATCAAAAAACACAATCCTTTCAGAGACAGAGATGAGACTGGCCTTGCTGACCATCCTGCCCCTTCCTTCCCTTTTGTTCTCCCCGACCAATACCACTGCTCTTCCCTATTTCTTGTCCCTCACTGTCCTACTCCTTCCCCCAGCACAGCAGTTGGCACTGTGCATATCACCTTACAGTGATGGACACGTAAGTTAAGGGCTCTCTGGATGCCTTTTAGCATTTTCTGTGCATGGCCACCTCTAACACTCAGAAATTAGAGGAAAGATTGTTAAAAAAAAACCAAAAAAACCAAAACAACCAAAACCAGCATAAACAGGAAAATAAAGGGGAAACTAGAGCCATTTTCTGTTTTGTACGTCTTCTGAGTAAAATGAAAGCACTACTTCACTTTTGACTTCAACATCACATTACCAAGGACCAAACTCAGGTACCAGAGCAAACAAAATTAAGGCATTTACCACTAACTTTAAATGATGAATCTGCCCTTTTTCATGATGGCAAAACATATCCTCATTGAGCTGCAGGGAATGAACCAGTCTCCATCCCATAACCTCTAAAAATCACGACAGAAATCAAAATTGCAGAAAATCATACTTTTCCTTTGCTTAAAAGGAAACCTTTCCTTCCATAAGCTTAGAAATATGAACTTGTGTAAAACAAAATTTGATTCCTCCCTGTGAATTTCTTTTTACTAGGAATACAGATTTTTAAATCATTGATATGGCCTTTAGTCTAATGACACCTTTTCTTGCCTTTAGCTTCCTGGAATAAACCTACAGCTATTGCTATTTGAAATTTGTTATTATTACTTCAGAATGTTAAATTTCATATCTGAAAACAGAGAATGTTTATGCTTAAAAAACTGCCTCCGCACTAAGACAGCTTTCTGCAGTATTATTTCTTATGCTTTTTGCTTTGCAACTTGTTATTCTGAAAAGACTTGTCAGCACTAAACTTTAAAAAGGAAGAATTTATTCAATTGTTTCCTTTAAAAGAATCCCAGGAGTTTTTCCTTTGAGTCAACAAAATCATTCTTTTATACCTGTACACAACAGTGAACTCAAAATGATTGGTGAAAAGTTCAATACTGCAAGGATAAAAATTTAAATGCTTAATTTCAG
Organism: Agelaius phoeniceus; assembly: GCF_051311805.1. NCBI lineage: Eukaryota > Metazoa > Chordata > Aves > Passeriformes > Icteridae > Agelaius > Agelaius phoeniceus. The sequence continues at coordinate 57,863,409 of NC_135268.1, forward strand.
CATATTTTGATGGAATATAGTTCAGGGACAGAAAAAACAAGAGCTGTATAAATCTGTGTGTCCTGTTAAGACAAAAGAGGCAGCCTTAATAACAATATCAATATTAATAATATCATTACACTGCGGCAGAGTTCAGAAGTGGCAGAGTTCAGAAAACTCGTAAGGTTTGCACCTTTTCACAGCTAAGTACAGACTCCTCCGAACAAACAGCATTAATTATTGTCACTAATTAAGTCTCGATCTCTTCCCCTGCAATGTTTTTGCCAAGCATTTAATACCTGCAGCCTGGTGATGGGCTGGTGGCCCTTGCTGGTCACCCAGAGCCGCTCTCCGAGCCGGCTGGAGCTTTGTGCTCACTCCGCACCTGCGCAGGGCCCCCGGCCCCAGGGGCTGAGTGGAGGGAGCGCTCCTGCCACGGGGCTCAGTCAGCTGGATCAAAATCACAGCAGACTCCCTCCCAACAAAGTCTCTTTTTTGTTGTTAATTAAGACAGTACCAAAAAAATAAAGTTACTTACTGAGTCATGAGGGCTGAATGCTCCCAGTAGGTAGTCTTTTCACAATTCAATTTCCCTGATGGGACTCGAAGAGGAAATGAAACAACAAATTGTGCTCCTGATGATCTAAGCAGAAGCTGCAATTCCACGGGGAGTCCTGCTAGGTCAATTAGTTCATCAGGCTAACAGTGCCAATCCAGAAACCAGTGTCCCACCAACAAAGGTTTGAAAAAGTGAAGTTCAAGGCCCAGATGTAAGGCAGTATCCAGTAGATATTATTGTTAGGCTTGGCAAAAGCACATATATTGAGTATAAAACCAGGGCAGCAGTACTCAATAGGCAGGGGGATATGCCTGTCCTGCCAGATTCATTCTTTTGAATGCAACAGACGCAGCTCACCTTTGCAAGATCTCTAATGAACACTCCTGAAGAAAAGAAGTTCATCTCAACAAAATGTTTCCTTCTCAAATTAGTTATTGAAAAGGTAAGTACCTTTAAGCAAACCTTTCTCTGAAAAGTTAAAGTTCAGTGCTGCACCTGCTTTTTTTTCTTTTAAAGTGTTTTGATATTCTGGAAATTCAGCATTATTTCATGCTCTATTCTTATTGCATAGTATTTTACAAATCTGGCAAAAATAATTAATAGGACATTCTTCTTACTATACCATCCAATAACATTCTAATGCAACTAACAGAATTTAAATATTTTTAAAGCCCCACTTCAAGCAAATATATCAACCTGTGCCAAGTTTTTACCCTTTTTACCCTTTATATTTTGAATATGAACTTGATACTTCAATGGTAATTTTATAAATTGCAAGCACTGTTTCTGATGCCAAAAGAATACACTTCAAAAGAAAGATGGTCTATCAGACTGTTTAAACTCCCAACTTTCACCTATAGACCTGTGAATGTCCCCAAAATATCCAAGCACCCATTTTGTTGCTCTAACTTATAGGATCTGAATTACAGAACTCATTTTTACCAATCTTGCAGCAGGACTCTGGGATTAACAGTTCTCAGTTTGGGAACAGAAAGGACTATAAATTCCAGACAGCTGTCCTCCTTGTGTCTGCATATATTGCTGCAATATAGTTGTCTTGAATAGGTCAAACATGAGGCAGCTGAATCTACAAATTATCATCACTCCTGTTATGTTTATAAATAATTATTGCATTTTCTGATGCAAAGCCACTCTAGATAGTCCAAGTTTTTAAAAAAATAAAATAAGAAAAATACCTTTTTTTCCCTTTACTAGTCACAGTTGTAAACAAATCTGTGTAAAGAAAAGTGGGTAATTTGCTTCTAGTTTACTTTATTGCTATCAGCTACTGTAATATTAGACCTTGATGCTTTATTTACAGAACTCCCCACTGACAAAAAATAGCATTGCATAATGAGTAGACAAATGCATTTCAAGAGCACATCTTGAAAGCTGTTTTTGTAAAACACCTTCTGGCTGCAGTATTTGAATGTACTCTATGCTGACAGTCAGTAGGGACAACAACACAGATGTGCTTTGTTTGGCTCCTAATGGATTCAATCCTGAATAGCATTAAAAAGAGAAGAGTGTGGAAAAAATTTAAGCTTTACCTTTTTATGAAACTCTGATCATGCACTCTCTTTCTCTCTGGCCATGTGGGTTGAAATAGGACAGAACAATAATACAGTCTATTTATGAGAGAATGCATTCTCATTTCTCTAGAAAAAAAATTAAAGCTACAATATATATCCATAGAAAACTTATCCTTTAATTTTTTTTTTAAGAATTGGTTAATTTTACTTGAATTTAAAATCACACACTGATACATTTAGGTCAAGATTCTTTATACTGTCTTTCTAGAAATAACACTTCCATTGTTTGCAAGTCCTGTAGATGTTGTAAAATTTATTTTACTTAATTAGCTTTATTTATTTTACTAATTAGCTTTTTATAGTTTAAAAGAACTGTTTTTACTTTCAGCATCTTGAAATAATTTGAGTGTTTCTACAGTGAATATAAGTGGTGGCTGAAAGAAATTCACCGTTGACAATCCATCATAAAGTCAGTCCTAGACTTAGAGTATCAATGGCAATGCTGTTGCCAGTAAGATCATAGTACAGAACATATCAAAGAAGCACCTTTGAACATGATGGTCTCATTTTACCCTGGAAATCCACATTTTGATGCAAATACAGACTATCACTAGCTCAAATCAATTATCCAGCTGTTCTGCCACAGCACTGAAACTAGAAAATATAGTAAGGTTACAGGAGCAATTGCTACTGCTCATGTTCTATGAAAACTTGATCTCTGTTAAGACTCCAGTTTTGAACAACTCTTACCTTTCCAAGAGGTATTAAAGAGATGCTGACTTCAATCTCTTTTAAAATTTTCTGGCAGGAAGACTGGTGTGATAGTGCACACAAGATGCTATGTGTAAAGTAAACTTTAGCTAGGCTACAAGTTTAGCTCCTAAACTTATAGGGTGTCACAACTTCTTGCATATTTCTAGGCACCAAGCTCAACAGTCAGCTCTAAGAGTCTGTGTCAGGTGGGACTGAGAATACAGGCATGGAGTGCCTCATGTGATTCAATAGAAACTATGTAAATGCAATAAAAGCATCATAATTGCAACCATAAAGTCTTCCAGATGCCAGCAAAGAAGCAGAAATAATGTCCCAGAAACTTGTGTGAAAAATCTTGCTACTAGCATGTTATACCATTAGTTTATATCAGATGATGGCTTTATAAATATTGATACCTAATTCATTGTCATAGACCACAGCAGAAAGGATGGAAAGTGGAGTAGGAGCCTTAGATCAATTATATTCATCCTGACAGAACCAGATCTTCTCTTCAAGTGAAAAAAATATCACTACACCAGATCACAGGTTCTCTACCAATTCTCTTGAGTTTTCTTACAAGGAAGAGAAGGAGAGATTCCAGAAACTATAAATAGGCTGCTGTCTTCACTGTAAGAAGGTTCAAATGACCTTTTCAACTGATACTTCTATGTGACAGCTACCAGGAGCACTACTTAATGCCCTATGGTCTTCACATTTGTGTGCCTATTAACAATTATTAGCTCACCAGACTTCAGATGATTGCTTTATTTCTATCTACAATAGATTCTGCAATCCAAAGCTTCATCTGAGAACCACTCAAACAACTGTTTGAAAACATCTCTCATAAATGTCAGGCCACCATTCAATTGCATTTGGCATCATTTTAAATGACAGCTAAACCATGCAAGTGGAAACTTGCTCTAAATAACGAGGTAATCGTAAGATGTTGGGTACTCAATTAGAAAATGCTCTAGGTCCTAGATTCTCTTAGTAATGACTACAATTTCACCTGATTATGGACTTTAAATTCAGTCTAGCAGACATAGAAATTCTATTAAAAGAACACAAACATGAAGAATGATCTCATCAATGACTTCTCAGGGAATAAAGTTCTTGTTAAAACATGATGTCTGATGGACTCATCAGATCAGCTGACAAAGGCAACATCATTAATAGAAGTGACTTCTGTAACCTCTGTAATGCAGTAAAATTACTTTGACCTGGAGCATAAAAGAAGCTCCTTTGAAAATACATTATTTCTAGTTCCAGTATTTTTAAATACTGTGTTGGAAAAGTGGAAAGAAGAAAACTAAATGAAAGGAGAAAACAGGCTCTTTAATGACAGGACTTCAGATGCTCTTGTTGCATACTCAGCAGACATTCTGAAGGTTAATTGAGCACTGACACTGCAAAAAATTTAAAAGAAGATCCTATACTTAGAATATGGAGATAGATAACCTACAGGAAGCAAGGTACATTTTTTAACAGTAAACAATTTTAAAAAAGAGGAAAACCTACTGGGAAAAAGCAGCTTTTCATGATGTCTTTACTTGAAAAAAAAAACTTCTTAAATAAAATTTTCTTTTTAATATCCCTTTTGAAAGCAAGCTGAGAACCACTTAGGTACTTGAGAACAACATAGTATCCAATTCTGAAACTTTATGCTCCTTTCCTAAAACATCCCATAAAATTGAATTATGCCAAAATCTATTATTTCTCATGTTTATAAATTTTGGAGCAATGAAACAAGTGGGATTTCACTTGGTGCTCTCAGCTCTTCTCTGTTTTCCTGTCTGCCTACATGTCCACATCACACAGTGCTCTTATTGTTCACACAAGTCATTTCAAGTGTCAAGAATACTGTGATGGTTCTTGGATGAGTCAATAAATTATACTGATTTACTTTAAGAGAAGACTGAAACACTGATATAAATGACAGCTTGGAATATAGAGGTGATTTCACAACATAATATAGAAAATATCTCCCTTTGTTATATTATTAATATGATACTTATATTTGAAAAATAAACTTTAGCAAAGGAGCCAGAATTAAAAATATGTTTTAAATTTATATTGAGATTTTTAATTTTGAGCCTGAAGTACCTCCACAAAATTAGGTGTGCCATAGTAGAAGTGAAAAGAAGCAAAACCCACAGTAAACCCCCAATATCGTTACATTTTCTGCAACTACCAATGAAGCAGAGTAATAACTTCTATAATTTCAATGTGAATAATGTGAGCCACTGTATATGCCACAGGAAAAATTCATAGGTCTTCCTCACACCCACCTCCAAATGGATTTATTCAGTCTACTGCAGTCAATGATAGAACCCACTAATTTGGTGCCATGCAATATTCAGATAGCTTTATAGAATATACCATATCTTATTCACATGGAACTGGTAAAACCTCCCTTTTCATATGTATTTCATATACACACTTGCATTTTCATTTACCTCAGAATATAATCAGAATTCTATTAAAAGAATGCAGAAGATTACTACATTTCAGAGGCACCCACACTCTTTTCAGGAAAGGAACCAGTGCATTTATCCAAAACTTTTTACAAGCTATTTTTAAGGATGCAGAAGTAAAAGGAAAGAAATCTAGTACTAAGTTTTTGACTTTGATTTTACTTTAAAAGAGTTAGAGCAAAATGCTAATTAGTATTTTAAGAAAGAATTGTCAAAATACTTTTAGAAATCAGAAATGTTTGTGGGTTAAGAATTTCTGAACAGAACACTACACCAGTTCTTTTATTCTGTGCATAAGTATCCCCTGCAGTGCCATAGGAACTTTTTGATGTATTTTTCAAAAGGTTTTCAACTCAACCAACCAGGTGGTTTTAGAAACTCAAATTCTTGTGCTGAAGCCCTGTGCCAGCAGTTATCAAAGAATGTGTGGCATGCATCCTAATATTCTTGCTGTGTGATCAGTCTGTTTCTATATTTGTGTGCATATGTATGTGTATTTCCATAGTTGCAGTCCAAATCTTGTGACACTGAAAATGGTGTAGTGTTTTCCTACAGCTATGTACATTGCAAAGTCTCACCAACAGAGGCTTTCCAAGCAACCATTAACTGGCTTCACTAGAATGGTTTGAAAAGCAGTCTTTTCATTTCTAATGATTTAATGATAATGGGGTTTTTTTTTCCAAAAGAGATGTAAAGTTTGGTTTAGTGCTAAAACAGATTAATTCTCTCAGGTTTCTACTTCCACGCCATGGGAGATGTGACTAGGTTAAATATTGCCATGGTTTAAGCCCAGCTGGAAGTTAAGCACCATGCAGCTGCTCACTCAACCCTCCCTCTCTTCCTGGCCCAGATAAATGGGGAGGAGAATAAAAGTAAAACTTGAATGTTGAGATAAGAACAGTTTAATAATTTAAAGTAAAATCTGATACAATCATAATGGTAAATGATAATATATAATATTAATGATTGTTGAAAGGGAAAAAAATAATTGATGCACAATGGAATTGCTCACCACCCACTGACCAATGCCAGACCCCCCTTTCCCAAACCCAGATCAGCACCTCTTCCAGGTAACTCCCATCAGATGTCATATATATATATATATATGTATATGTGTATATATATATATATGTGTGTGTATATATATATGTATATATATATGTATATATGTATATATATGTATATATAAAATGTATCTTTATTTAAATTATTAAAAGGAAAATATCAACTAATCTAGTATTCTCTTCTTGAGCTCTTGTAGTTACCTGAGCTTCCCATAAATGTATATACAGTTTTTAAAAATGAGAGCTGTGAAATATTAAAGGAAACCTTGGTCTTTCTGATTTATCACTGGATACTGATCATGTTACAGAAAGTAATTATTACAATATACTTTTAATTGGTTCTAGAATCTAGTCACAGCCAACAATCAACTCTCAAACAACAAATATCTAACTCCTTGACTTCAGTCTGAACAGGAATGGAGATGGAGGAGAGCTCCATGAGGCCACATCAAGGGGAGTGCATGTTGTGAAAAGCATCTTGCTGCTCACTCTCTGCAGATATTGGATAAATTCTGTAATTCTGCTACCTGTGGGATTGAATACATCACCTCTACAAATTGCATCAACTAGACCAGGCAGATTCCTGGAAAGTCTTTTTCCAGAAAAGGTAAATTCAGCTCCTTGTATTGCCTCGAAAACGGCTGTCATGAAGCTACACTACAATACCTGTGTTAGCTCTTGAAATTTTGACTGCTGACAGCTAAGGCTAAGAATCTGGGATCAAAATTTACTGCTACACCCATGTATTGCTCTGCACCAACTCTGTCTTTGCACTTTCATCAGTTAATACAAAAATCCTACATTTGACTTTATTCAAGTAATATTTTCTAATGATCAGCTCATCTGAAGTAGGACAATTAAAAAGTGCTGCTTCACTTCCAAAGCTACAGATATTTGAGGTGCTAGAAGATAGAGCTCTATTGCTCTAAAAGCTGACAGAAGAGTACTCAGTATCCAAACCTCTATGAATAAGACACCTTCCCACCTCTCCCCTTTCATGCTTATATTCTTTTGTATAAAGAATAGTATAAAGTTTCTACTAATAAACATATTTTTTTAATAACTAGTCCTCTGCATTTTAATACATGTAAAATTTTATCAAGTGTATTACATACAGGTATATGTGGTAAAGTGGGCAGAGTCAATGCATCATTTTTGGCAATATGAAAACTTGTAAATATTAAATTCTATACTTCATTTCATAACTGGTTTGAACTATTACCATTAAGTATTCTCAGGTGAGAAAGACAAAAACCACACACTAGAGAATAAAGCCTTTCACCTATAACTGCAAATAACACTGCTTGATCCCATTCACCTGCCAGCCATGTGGGCTTTTTGAGGCAATCGTCTTTATGAGCTCCACCTCTTGCCAAAGTTCACTATTTTTCTCCAAGTAAATTTTTTCCACCACTATAAGATACATTGTCCTTTCACATTAGTGACAAAATCTGCATGCATCTGGCTGAAAGTTAGTGCAGGCATATGTGGCTGACTTAGGGAAATAACTTTTAACACAGAGAAATCCACTCTCCACTATCAACATGTCTTTCTGCCTGAAGTCAGCTCTTAAGAGCTACAAAAGGTTGTTTACATGCCTCTATTGAGTGTAAAAGTAATGATTTCTCAATAGATAATAATTTCAGGTCTATGAGGGTGTGCTCCAGAACCAGGATGAGTAATTAGAACCAAAAAACAACCAACGTTCAGCCTCCTACCAGTGCTCTTATCTGTGTGCCACCACTGCTGCTTACAATGCAGCATGGAATGGATATGGGAAAATCTGATACAAGCCATGACTGATGCAATTCTTAAGAAAGAAAAATCTAAATATGGATAGCAGAAGGTACTAGACAAGCTTATAAGGAAGTGTAGGCAGAAATAAAAAATTGAAAATTGTGTGCAAGACTGTCTGGACAACTGTCCTAAAGTATAAAAGCATATTAGCCTAGAAAAAAAAAAAAAAAAAAAAAAAAAAAAAAAAAAAAAAAAAATTTAAGTAGGATTTAGTTAGAAATTTCAGTGGTTAAATTCTATTTAGAGTGGGACAGAAGCAGTCCCTTGCCAGTCCACCTTACAGTTTCCCCTAGCTTAGCACCAATCCTGCTGAGTGCTTACACAAAGAATCACCAGCCACTTGAAGGAGGTGATTGTCCTGCTGCGCACTCTGCTCATCCCCAGTGCTGCATGCAGGTGGCTGCCACAGTAAAAGAGGGACATAAAGCTATTAGAGAGCATCCAAAGGAGGCCATGAGGACAGTGAAGGCTCTGAAGGGGAAGCTGTGCAAGGAGCTGCTGAGGTCACTTACTCTGTTCAGCCTGGAGAAAGGGAGATTGAAGAGAGACCTCACTGCAGCCAAAACTCCTTGTGAGGGGAAGAGGAGGGGCAGGTGCTGATCTCTGTGGTGGCCAGTGACAGGACCCGAGGGAATGGCCTGAAGCTGTGCCAGGGGAGGTTCAGGTTGAATATTGGGAAATGGTTCTTCCCCCAGAGGGTGGTTGGGCTGGGTGGAATGGGCTCCCCAGGGACGTGGTCACAACCTGACAGAGCTCAACAAGTGTTTGGACAACACTCTCAGGCACATCGTGCAATTCTTGGAGTGTCCCATGTAGGGCCAGGAGTTGGACTCTGATGAAAGAAAGTCTTCAGTGTGAGGGTGGTGAGGCACTGAAACTGTTTGCCAGGGAACTTGTGGATGACCCATCCCTGGAGCTGTTCAATGCTGGGCTGAATAGAGCTCTCAGCAGCCAGGTTTAGGGAAAGGTCTCCCTGTCCACAGCAGGGTGGTTGGATCTAGATGATCTTTAAGGTCTTTTCCAACCCAGGCCATTCTATGATTCTGTGATCCCTTTGGGTCCCTTCAAACTCAGGATATTCTATGATTCTAGGAATGATTCAGTTCAAATATTATAGCATACTGTGTAACATGTGCTCTGAAACCAACCCAAAAATTTTAAATAAATATCAAAAAAGGCAGCACATATGTACATACATGAAAGACATTGTATGAGGTGTGTGAGGTGAAAATTATACTGCTTTTCCAAGTACCTATTAATATGCAACATGAATCAACGTACAATTCACAGCCATTTAGAAGTGGTTCAGGATCATCTCCTTATTATTCTTTACTTTCCTTTTTAGATATTCTAAAGAATGAACCATGCATACATTAAGAAATCTCAGTATAAAAAACAAGCTGTTGAAAACAAATCTTTCAATATTTATGTTTCACTATTAAGCCACAAAAGACTGTAAAAATGCACATAAATCAATGGTAAAAATAGGAGTATGCAAAATAATTCTCAATTATATTAACCTCTTTCCAGAGAGCACAAAAGGTCCTAAGATATATTTCAATCTTATTTATATAGCAGAATATTAAAAAAATAATAAAAATAAAAGTCATGCTTATGTGGTCTCCCTTCACTAGATGGATTTCACAGCTATGCAATTTTTTCAACTATCAGTGTTGAAGCTTTATTTTTACCTAGGTGATTTGAAATGTAAGATACGTGATCTATATATACAGCTATGCACAGTCAACATCAGTTCGGGTTTTACATCAGTAACACAAAACAGAAGAAACAGACATGAGGATGCACAAATATGTCTGCATGTCTACAGACTACTAATAAAGATAGACAGTGTTACACTGGGGTTTAACTGTTGGCAGCTTTTATTTAATTACAGTCAGCAAATTTTCATGCCATGCTTAATCCATCTCATGGTGGACTATTCCCTACAGTGTCCATCCACAAATGTACCTCAAATGTGCATCAGGTGTAACAAATAGGTGGTCCCATCAGACTGATGATCTATAGAAAAACTAATCATGTTTCCTTTTGGATTGTCTGTGGGTCCAGCTCAGTGTGTGCCACTTTCTCTGTATCAGGAACTCAACCACAGACTCAATATGCAAGCAGAACTGCACCATTTAGAAGAAAAATGCCTTTATTTTGGAATCTACCACCATGGGAAATTATATCCCTAGCAAGAATGAACTAGACCAAATGTGGCCACAGAAGTACATGGCAGTAAATCAAATGAACATGGGATCAACAGCAATGATGTGCTAAATGCACCCTGTGCTCACAGCATTATCCACTGAAATGCAGTTCACAAAACCATGCATTAGAACAACATCATCCCTGTGCTTCAGGACCACACAGACTTACAGCCTTTCCTTTCTGAAATCAAGTGTAAACCACATTATTCAGGTAATACTAGCTGGACCTAATTCTCCCATGAGTACCTAACTTGATCCAGCTCTTACCCTGCTTATGCCTTACTGCCAGAACTTGTAAAAGATTTTGGTTTTTTTAGCATGAGTACCTAAAATGTATGTTTTGAGCTGTTAATATCAATAAGCTAGAAAAAAATACCACATTATTGTCAGCCCCTGACTGTCTGGATTTAAGTCAGTATACTCATGGGAGAGGCTTTATGGAATAATCAATAAATAAGTAAAAAAGACAGCACAGCATCTTCTCTAAAGGAGAGAACAGAGGTCACACAGCAATTTAAAAACCATGCCAATAACAAGAAAGGAAAAAATAAAGTGGAAAAGGAAATCCAAAACACACCCTCTTAACAGAGTTCTCAGCAGAGTAGAACACAAATCCATAAAATATAATTTTTGGTATCCAGCTGAGATGCAGTAGCAAGCTCTCTCTAAGCACTCAGTGCTCTGCATCAGACAGGTACCAAACAAACACAGCTGTTCAAAATAATCCACCATGTGAATAATGTTCTACATTATAATCTGGTCTATTCTGCTGCAGGAATAACCAACAAGTCTTACTCCCAATCTAGGCAGGTTATCCTCTAAGAGCAGACTTATTCCCCTCTTAACAAAGTGCACAGCAACTCTTTAACTTTCTCTCTTGCACATCCCATTATTCTGATCAGAGTTGTTTCCAGCTCCAACCTCTGCCCACTACCTAGGCACTAACAAAGTGCACACAAAGCACAGTGCTGCTACTGTCCTCCTCTCAAAAATGGAAAGGTCAGAAAATAACCCCTGGAACATCCACACAAAACAGATCTGTGAAATGACACAGAAGCTCATAAAGCTACTCAGATTGCAGAAATAAAGAAGGGTGGTTACAATCATCAAAAACATCTAAATATAGGGAGGAGGACCACACTGAAGTAAAATAATGGACTTCAAAAATGTTAATTTGCTAACACATACTAACACATAGATTTGCTATCACATGTAGTGACCTTAGCTTGTTTTATACTTGCAGAGTTGAAAAAAGGTCATGATGAGCTGTCAGAACCTAACAGCACACAGGCACGGGAGTGCTGCATCAGAGGCCTCATCCTTACTCCAATTAAATTGTGACACAGCAATATCGATTTTAATAGGCTCAGGGTGGGATCTCTGTTGGAGTTTCTGTCACCATTGACCCAAATCAGAACTCAGCTGCTTTGCTTGAAGCAAAAAAAGCTGGTGTCCACTAGTCCCTGAAGCCCTTCTCTTCACCATAATGCATTTTTCAGGAACATTTTCTGTGTAAATATATATTTTGTTCAACCTGTACTCTTTTTCAGCAGTCTTTAAAAGATCAATAAATTTTCTGTAGCATATAATAATAATAATCTCATTGTGAACTTTTAAAAAATTTTAAGTCTTACATATTAAAAATATTTTGCAGGATTTAAACATCTATCAGAAATTATTAAAGGAGAATCCAATTTTTAAAATAAACATAAAATCAAGACATTGCAGTCTATGTATACTTCAATGTAATTTCTCCAGAGTTAAGCTTTCAATACATGCAACACCTACACAAGATGGGTGAGTTAGAAAAAACCACAGCACTTACTTCTCTGGTTTTGGCCATATGTCTAAACAATCATTACCAGTTTTTGTCATTTAAAGATCTAAACTCCTGAGGAGGTACAATGGAAATATCCAGTACTTAAATGTAATCAGCACTCAAGTACGGATTTAACAAACTGTATTTTAATGATTTGAGGTCCCAGTACAATGAACAAACAAAATGAAATTATTAACGGAGTTTTTCACAGTTATTTGTTAATTAACCATTGTATTCAGAGACGAAAACTAGTGCCACAGGACATTACCAGAATACTATATCTGATGCATATGCATAGTTTTTTTTATAGATTCCTTGTGGCAGTGCTACCTTTTCAAATCCTGCTCATGTTTCATATCACTGCACATCAATGCACAACTACAATTGTGCTATTCTTTGTACATACTAAGGGACATAGATAAAGTCTATACAGTAATCTTCTGGTATTTTTTAATATTACAAATTGTAGAAGGAAAAACCCCACTGTGATCATTGAACCATGTCGTGATCCTTCCTAGGAAATCTCTACAGAGATAAAGATAACACAGACTGACCTTTAGAAATCAGATGAGGGACACAGCTATCATAACAATGGTAGCTGAGTTCAAATGCTCAGTCTACAGAGAAAAGGAATAGAGCATACTCTACAATTTTTTTTTCTGTTTCTTTATTTATTTAATCCAAGTGGAAATGGTTTTTTCAAATCTCCACTTGAAAGCTGAAGGCAAAAACAAAGACAAATATGGCAAATGACTTCACTAGACATAGCATTTTTAAAAATTTTTTTGAAATGTAAATTAAAAGATACTTCCGAGATCTCCATTCAAATTAGGAGATCATTGTTGTACTAACGTACAAAAGGCTTCATCATTGCCAACTTAGATGCAATTTTTACTGAAACATTATCATGCAGGAGACCAAAAACAGGCAGCAGAAGCATGGGATTCTGCCTTCTATGCACTTTCAGATACAGGATGACATGACAGCGTGTGTAGAAGCTCTGCCTACCTGTGTTTTAAAGCAAAAAGTGTAATAGAAAAAGAATTGGTTTTTTTTATTTTCCATGAGTAATTGTTCTCCCTACAAGCTGATACCCTGAAAAATGGAACATCCACAGAAAAAAACATACATTTGGCAATCTGAGTCATTTTCATATGGACTGACCAGGAGTGGTCAATCATATAAGCAATCATATAAATATGTTTGTAGTACATTCACAGCTGGCCAGAATGAGGATATTGGTAAACATAAATTCTTGCATCCATACTACTTGATTCTGAGTGGTGTTGAGCATGTGCATGCAATGAATAAAACCATACAAGATGCGACATGAGAAATAAGATGAAAGTGGTAAAATGCCAGAAAAATGGCAGAAATATGCCATAAAATGACAGAAAAAAAATCACTTCCTGTAAATATGCAAAAACATCTAAGAATTACAATTTGGTTTTTTGTTAATATGTATTACTATACATTAGAAATGCTTCATCTTGTCTTAACTATGATTATATTGACTATTTCTGATTTAAAATTTAAAAGGTACACACAAGTCTCAACCTTTTATCTTTATTAATATGGAAGTTTAGCTTACAGCAGTGAAAGATTTTTTTAATGCATGTCCATCAGCATATTTATAGGTGCCTAAATATAAGCAACTCAATGGCTTTTTTTTCATAGTGCCATCAAATTCTTCTTTCAGCAGCAAGTATTCAGTGCCTAAAAAATTTAACTATAAGATATCTGAATTTAGAGTTGGAAATAACAGTCATATTGAAATATTCCATTATTCTATTTAGAAGCATGCACTTGAATCAAGTTTCCAATTTGCTAACTGAAATGCTATAGATAGACCATGAGTAAAATGCTACTGGTTTACACACGAATGAGTGGATATAAAGGAACTCTTTTTAGAGACCAAAAGGAGATTGCTTTCTTGAACAAAAAGAAGTATCATTTTTATAGAGAAGAGAAGTTACTACAAGTTTTAAGAACCTTCATCAGTGAGAGATATATCTGTTTAGACAGCACATGTGAATGCCTTCAGGAGAAAAGATAAAAAATCCATCTAAAATTATACACCTGCAAGGTCATTTGGTTAAGCATTTCTATTTCCCTTCTGTCCTCTCTCCTGCAATAACAACAGCATGGATTTTGAAAGAAGTCAGAGTGACCTATGTAATGGAGAAATATTTTAGACAAAATGGCTATACTTCTTTATTTCATTTCTTTGTCAGATCTCCCTTGCACACCCATAAAGGAATTTACGGGTGTCTCCCAATGCTCCACAGCATTTACGAATACATAAACAATGTATTGAAGATCTGAGTAGATGATCTGACAAGAGCTAAAATAAAGCATAAAGCAGGAAAAAAATTGCATCTCATGTTACTGTGACGCTGAAGAGGCCTCTTGGTGATCTCAGGCATTTTGCACATTATTAAATTTGAGGATGTTTTGTCAATAGTGTTTGCAGGTAACATAAAGGCTTGGTGGAAGGACTGTGTTTCAAAAAATTTAACTAATATTGCTCTATGAACATTGCAAATATTGAATTTTCACTGGAGAAAATGTGTTGGGATTTTTTCCCTCAGGTCAGGCAACAAACTCAAGTCCTATAGGAAGACTTACCTTCACCTCATAGATTTAGCAGGAGCTATGTCAATTCATGCAATCTAATGATCTGGGTTTTTTCCCCTATGTTGAAAGAGTTTCCAGATTAAAAAAAATTGCTTTTAGCCTTGAATTATATTTTTGGGGTAGACCTTATCTCTTCTGCCAAACATTTCATCACATTGTTATAATGTTTTGTAAGACTGCCAAATCCACACCAAAATGAAGATCAGACAACCCTCAGACAATTAAGCATTCCTTGAAATATCATTAAATAAATTAACTTAATTGACTTTGAGATAAATATAGGACAAAGAACCACAAATTAATAGCAGAAAAGTTTCAGGTATCAGGCTCTTGCTATTTCTCCTGTTCACTCTTCATCAGAATGAAAGAAGTTAATAAGTAGCTTAAAAAGCTTTTATTAAAAAGCCCCAAGCCTTCCATATTCTTTCCATGATCCTGAATTGCTGGTAAAGGGGTTTGTTAGTTAACAGGTATGAACTCCTTAATGAAAATATAAAAGAAAAAAAAACAAAACAAAACAAAAAACAAAACAGAAAAAAATAAAAGTTTTGAAAATGTCAGTAAGAAAAATCAAGATACAATGGCCATGAAATGGAACACAAGGGTTAGAGAAAAGGGTTAGAGAAAACTGGATTTTGTTGGCACAATGTACAGAGCAGAGAACTATGAGCTGATTAAGTAAATTAATCACTTATGCAACCAAGTGGAACTTTTAACTATGGAGCAATAAAAACACCTCATATAAAGGGCAAAGGCATTCAGGATGTCCACTAATTCAAAAGACTGTTAATCTTCAAACTTGATAGTTAGAATGAACCTCCCCTCTTTAAACCCTGAGGGTTAGATATAGCTCATATGAACTGCTGAAATGAGAAAATGCAAGGCATGTATTAAATATCCCAGAGGCAGCAGTACTCAGTCCTCCAGCAGCCATTCAGACTGGCTCTTTATACCTGAATGCTCCAGTGAACTCTTTGTGTTTGCTATACTAGATGGTATTTTAACCATGACATCAACAACTATATATCATCCCTTTTTTACTCGTCTTAGGTGGACTCTGCAATCAATTTTCTGCAATCAATACAGATTAATCTGTAAGCCTTCTTTTTCTAAAACCGCTTTCATTCTCTTCAGGAAGCAAAAGTTTTTTAAAAATCTAGTTTATACTAAAACTAAGAAAAACTGAAGACTTGCACTTCAGATCAGAAAAAAAAAACTTAAACGAATAAACCAACCAACTGAAAAAAAGGCAACAACCAGCCAAAAAAAAAAAACCAGAAAAACCAAACACCCCACCCCCCAAATAAAACAAAACACAAACACCTCAAAAAAAATCCCACCAAAACTAACAAAAAATATTTATAGAGTGAAATAGGACAGCTGAGTTCAAGATAATATTTAGTTACAAAAACAAGGGAGCAACAAAGGTAGCTTGCTGAGTTTCCATTGATATGTGCACTTCTACAGAGGACTAATCTATGCATCTTTTATAGTCAGAGAGCAACAACAATTTATGGGATGCAAATGATCAAAGCAATTTCAGATTTTATCAGCATCAGAGAAATTATACCCATTATTCATGTATACCTTTGACTCCTTTTTCTATCAATTGATTAAAAGGGAGCTTAGATGAATAGCTCTGATTCAGATGTCTTTGTTGCAGGGAACAGCTCTGCTCCTTAGGCTTCACAGGAGCTTGTCTTTCCAGTCCAGCAATTAAACTCAGTTGCAATGTACAACAACACTTAGTTAAGGAAATTTTTATTCAATTTCAATAGAACTTTGACATCAATGGGTCTTAGTGCAATCACACTTCAGGACCACTAACTTTATCAGCCCCCAGATCTGTTCAGGGCCATACACAAACAGAAACCAAGAGAAAAATATTCAAATACAGCAGAAACGTAAAAACAAAAACACTGAAGCACAACCTTTTTATCAGGTGTTACCTATCACTTATATGGGCTAAAGGGAAGTTTTGTATATACTTTTAAGGGTAAATGAAAGGATATAAATATAGAGGGCATAATGACCAGAGGTTCTTGTTTATAACCTGCAGATAGAGAAATTCCTTATATATTCAAATTCTCATTGCACTAATCGTACTGAATTCTAATATATTAAAAACATTTAGGCTCATAGATATTTACTGATATAATTCACAACTAGTAAGTAAATTTATGTCTTAATGCAAACAGTTTTCACAGCTGTTTCAGCAGCAGTCAAATCTTAGGAGACAGAAAATTTTAAAAATGCCCCAGAAATCTCTGAAGAGGTGGTTGCTATTTTATCCTATATGAAAAGAAAAAAACCTACAATTACTTAAATATAAAAATACAAAACCTTGAAAGATTTCAAGAGTAGAGGGAGGCAGTTCCTACATATTTTTTTGCTTAAATTCATCTCCAGCTCATATAAGTATCAGTGATACTTCTCTCATTAACTTCACAGGAAGTGAACATCCCCTGTAATGCAAAACTTTCTGTACAAATAAATAGATATTGCCAAAAAAAAAGATAAATATGTGTTATTGTCTAAATACAGTATGACACAGGCACCTGCATCTCACCCTTTAACTCTTACCCCAGCTATTTCTGTAAAAACCCCTTTGTAAAATAGATGGGAAAAAACTGTGGTGACAGTAAATTTCTCATCACTGGATATACATAGATGTACATCTCTATGCTTTAATGAAACAAAAAAAAAACCACCACCCTTCATCAAAATTTTCAGCAAAATAGGGTGTGATCATAAATATCAATGAAAACTAATCTTTCAGTTTTAACATCAGCTAAAGATGCTATTTTAAAAAGGTAATTTACCATCCAAATAGAATTAGTATGGAGTCCAAAGATTATCACTGGATTTTGGGAATTTTTTCATTATGATCTGAAAATGCAAAAATATATGTGAAAGAAGACCAAACTGAATAATGATGGACAAAAGAGAATAAAATGACCTATTGCAACATGCTGTGCTGAGGCCAAACCCTTCCCTGCAACAATCCACTTGCCATTACTCATGGACTGAAAAGGGAACCATGAACTGAGATTTGTGAAATACAAAACTGGATGAAGCTGCTGCACTCAGCACTTCCTTTTAGCTGATCTGAAACTGCCACAACATCCCATATCTTATCTGATGCAAACATTAATCAAAAGGGAGCTTGTAAGAAAGGTGGAATGAAACTTTTCACCAAGGCCTGTAGTGACAGGACAAGAGGTAATGGCTTCAAATGGAAAAAGGGTAGATTTAGACTGATATAAGGAAGAAATTTGTTTTTAATGAGGGTTGTGAGACAGTGCAACAAGCTGGCTAGAGAAGTTATGCATACTCCATCCTACAGGTGTTCAAGGCCAGGGTGGATGGGGCTTTGAGCAACTTGATCTAATGGAAAGTGTCCTTGCCCATGGCAGGGGCGTTGGAACCAGATGATCTTAAGAGGTCCCTTTGAGCCCAAACCAAGTTCTATGATTCTACAGCACTACAGAGTACATGATCCTTCAAGAAACAATAACTGATGGGAGCCAAAACTGCCAAAACACCCATAAGGTAAAGTTTGATTTTAAAAAGCATTATCCTAAACTAAACCTAGCTTCATTTTAAAATAAGATTGGAGTGTTCTTGATGGCTAAATTAGATTTTCAGTGAAATCTCTCTAAATTTTCATAGCCTGCCACTGATGCACTTCAAAGTTCTTGATAAGATGATCAATCCTTTCTTTATGACCAAAGTAATAACATTTTGGAAGCAATGCTACTCCTAAATTTAGGAAAAAATATAAAAATATTCTCTCTCAAAAATATTCTCAAATCTCTTTATCTATCAAAAAAGATAAAAAAGATTTATCTTTTTTTCTACCTTTGATTCTTCCTCACCTCCCTCCCTCCATGTTTGTGAGAGAGTAACACTAGCTAACTCCTCAAGCTTCTTTCTTTAATTCCAAAATTATGTCGAGGGTATAGCACTACCCTGCAAAAAAAAGTGCAGCAAATGACATTCATGCAGTTGACTTAATATTCCTCACATAAACATTACATGCAGATAACTCTTCCTCCTTTCTTTTTCCTCAAGAGAAAGGTTTGTGTTTCAGACTACCAAAATATCTTTTCAACAATTTTTATTTAGATATCCCTAACTTTTCAATAAAGATGTGATCCAATATGAATTCTTCATAGGTCATTAACTGGAAGCAGACCAAGGTCTTCCTTTTCTTGTGTGATTTCGTAGTAGACTGCCTTTTCCATGGACACTTTGGGAGATGAGAAAGCTATTTCCTCACTGTGTTGGGCAAGTGAAGCCTACAGCCCATCCTGCAGAGTGCCAAGCAAAGCCTTTTCCTGCCCTGACTTGAAGCTCACATAGCCAGGAAACACAAACTGCCCCATGACATTCCAGGAATCCTTTGAGTGTTAACTGTGCATTGCAACAGCATTCACAAACAGCCAGCTTTTTTTACCCAACATCACCCAAAACCACGAGTGCTGAGGTTTAACCCCAGCTGGCAAGTGAGTACCACAGAGCTGCTCCTTCACTCCCCTCAGCCTCCATCATGGGGAGAACTGGAAAGGAAAACGCAGAGGCCGAGGCAAGAACAGCTCAATAATCGAAACAAAGTCAATTATACTACCAATAATAACAGCAATATTAGTAAACCTAATGGAAAGTGGACAGAAGGAGGAATAAAATTGAAGCAAAATAGCTGCTGCACGCTACAACTGCTCACCACCCACGGGCTGACGCCCAGCGTGACCCTGAGCAGTGATTGGCTCCCTTCCTGGTAACTCCCCCAGTTTTTATTCTGGCCATGACATTATATGAAATATGCCTTTGGTAAGCTATGGAGGCTGAGAAGCTTTACATTATAGCCTTGGCAATATAAAAGCAAAATAATCAGGTCAGTAAAACAACATAGTTTAACTTAATTTTTAAAGCACCCTTCATCTTTCATGTGACACTGATGTTTTCCCTCAAAAAACATCACTGTTTTCCATCATAAAACAGACATTTTTGTAGGGCTTTCTTTGCCACCTAGAAACAAACATGATTTTTATTTTTAATTTCATTTATTTAATATTTATTAACTCACAACAGCTTTCCAAATAACTCTGATAAGAATACTTTCATGTTGTATAACAATGTTATAGAAACTAAAAAAGGCCCAATGGAAAACAGGTGGCCCCAATTTTATTCATCACTTTGGGACACAACTAAAACTCGAGAGAAAAACAGAACAAAATTAAGAAAAGCAGATACAAATTCTTCCAAATTTACTTTCTTTGCTAGTGTGAAATCTAAAGTAATGATGATAAATATATAACCCAAATTCTTTTCTCATTTTTTCTGTACAAACTGGTAGAATAAATATTCCTTCCATTTTTCAAACCTACAGAGTATGCTATACACTATGCAAGTGTTTTACATTATAAAAAAATTACCACACATATTGGATTCTGTTTTATAGCCTTGTCGTTGTTTAGTCTGTTCAGCTAATAGTTCTCTAATATTTCTCTCTCACTTAATAAAAAAACTTAATCCCAAAGATTTCCTTTTATTTTTAAGCAGGACATTTCAAAATTGTATATGACACCTGAGCAACAGCTATCCACAAAATTTCACTTCATTTTCCTGTTCATAATAACCATATTTCTAGTTGTTTTATATTCATATGCATTTAAACACATTTTTCCCAACAAATGTGCTATACTTGCAATACTCTCCATCAGAAAGCTTCCTCACTGTACCAAATTTTACAATAAAAACAGAAGTATGACATTAAAAAATTCAAACAGGCTCCAGCTAATGAGGCCAAGTCCAAGAGCAAAATCTGTGGCTTGGTTTTTATTCACTGCTATTTGGAATCTATATTAATGCAGATTTTTTCCCCCTTACATCTTTTGATTACTGAGAATTTTGCTTCCCACTGTTTCAGACAATGGAGGCTTAGAGAGCAGAAACAGTTTAAAGGGGTGGTGCCCATTTAACTACCACTTTTCAGCCCTAAAAGCACACACTCGCTTTTCTCTTCGTTTGGACAAAAAGACAAGGAGGCTAATTGAAAACTCTTATCTTGGCTGTTTCTACTGCTTTATCTCATTTAAGTACAAAATACAGTTTAACGCAGGAATCACTTCATAAAATTCTAGTCTCTGAATACAGTTATACTTAATGACAATTCTTTGATCTGGCCTTCAACATCTACTACTCCAGTTAAAAATGAACCTTTTAATTTGGCACACAATGAATCTTTAACTGCAGTTGTATTTTAAAAACAGAGCATTAATGGAACTTCATTCCTAACTATGCAGTTATTACTGCCTTCCTTAAAACTCCTCTTCTCTTACAACAATTCAGAATCTATATGCTTTTGGGTGCAGAGTGACTCATTTTTCTTTCAAATTTATAATGAGTAGTCTATGATTTACAAGATATTATTTCTGCAATGAAATCCATACTTTTTCTTTTTTTTTTTGTGATAGTTTGATACTTTCATATGTCATTTTTCCCCCATAGTGTCCCTATTAATCTCATTCTATCCTGCAAAGATGTGAGATGAATCTATTTAGAATTCAAACCAGTAGTGTAGGTCAAGTCCACGAATAAATTCAATAGCAAGGAATAGAAAAGGTAAATTCTCTTTCCCTTGACAACATCAAGTATTTTCAAGGATTTGTATGCATGAGAAGGAAAAAAATGAACTGCAATCCCCTATTTTCAGTGAATAAAATATTGCAGGTTTTCCTTTCCAATGGGCAAAGAAATTAACTTGGGGTCTTTTAGTAAAATGGAAGTGAAATCACTTAATAATAAATTAATCATTTACATTTAATCAAACGTATCTTGAATTTGTTTTGAGCAGATTTTATTTGCTGCATAAGAAAATTACTATCTTTTTTATTCACAGTATTGCTGTATTTATTCTTGACCAATTTTACTTTGTTGTTACTCTATAGGATACTTTGTCATGCTTAGGTAATCCTGTTGGAATAAATGGAATAAGACCTTGTGAGAAGTCAGTGCAAAAGGACATTTACTAAAATGTTAGACTGCTACTGATCCTGATACTTGTTCCAATCCTTGCTGAAGTTCAGGACTTCAACCTTCTTGTATCTACTTGTACTTCTGCAAACGAAGAGCATTACATACAGGCTCCTCCTGGACTCTCAGCTTTGTCTGTGGATGCTGTGAAGCTCACACCACATGAGAATTCCCCAAGTGTTAATAAAGTGCCATTGAAGCCTCCATGCAGGTTGTTAAGACTTTCCTTGATAGATGATAGGAAACAAAGCTGACTTGTATAAATATATACAGTACTACTCAGAGGTTGTACTTGACAATAAAAGTAAATTCATCTAGGGACTATGTATCATTTAAGACCTAATGCCAGAGAGCTAAGGAACATTTATGACAGGAAATTCTTAAGGAAACTCAGGAACACACATATCTATAATCATGTAATATACTGCACATTACCATGAGAATTCTAGAAGTTTTTCAAATAGAAGAGGTGTATGAGATCATAGCTTAAAACAATCACCAAATGCCAAGATATTTTTAGGTTAATGACTAAGTTGTGACTGAAAAAAAAGCACCTTAAAATACTGTTTTATCCTGCAAACAGGATGTGATTGCCATAAATACACCTGATTTGCCACAAATCAGGGCAAAAAGAGAGATTTTTCTGCATTTTTAGAGTGTACTGCTTTTATTCTCATATGTTTACATGTATGCATACAAAGTAATGATGAGAAATAATACTCAGTGTTCAAAGTGTGAGTCTGGGCACTTGAAACTAGTTTCCTTTTGAGAAATCACAGTAAGTGACTCAACTCCCAATACAAAATGGTACTTCCCCCAGCAGTCATGAGGTTTTTGCTATATTACCTCCTTTTTCTAATCCTTAGTTCATTAATATCCTTTCTCTTTTCCATCCTGTCATTCTCATACTCTCCATACTCTTCCATTGTGTTCTCCTGCACTCTAATATATAAATGCCCTCATCATCTCTCCTCTTGTACCATTCCTATCAGGTGTACCTTATTCTCAGTGCACCATCACACCCCTCTTGCAGGTGCACAAGGAATGTCCTCCTCTTCTCACCTGGGGCATCACCAGACTCTGAGCTGAAATCCTCAACACAGAATCTCCTAGTCTGAGCTACTTACACTATCAAGTTCTCACAGATATTCTTTTAGTAATTAAAAAGAATAAAGATGGTCCTTGACAATTAGTTCAAGAATGGCAAAAAAATAACATGTCAGACTGATTAAAGATTTTGGGATCTTATCCCCCTCCTTGAGTTATTGCTCACTCAAGAGAGAAATTTTTTAAGCAAAAATACCTAATGTATGTATATAGTCCATAATACTTTCAGTGACTCTGGTGCAGAGCTATGCCATTTGGATATGGAATATCACTTTAGCTGGGTATATACAGAAATCCAAGTACAAATAGTTTCCAATAGTTTCCTGTAGTGTATTTACTCTGAAAGTAAGGTGGTTTTGTGAAGAATCAGGCTTATAGCTCAACTCTTCTCACAAACTACTTTTTGGGAAAAAAAGCCCTCATCAAAGTCTATGAAAAGGTAAAAAGCAAAACACATATTAAAATAGAAAAAGTTACTGGAAGAAAAATTTAAACTGTATTCTTACACTGAGCTTCCCAAAGACTCTTACACAAAATGCTATTAAGACAACAAATGTTTGTAAAAAAATTCATTTTAACAGAAGTAGCTTTAATACAATATAAATCTACTGAATACTCTTAAAAAAAACCCACCGAAAAACTAATGCTAAACTGTTTTTCAAAACAATAATCTCTATCTCCTTTATTATTTAATGCTGGAGATGTTTGCTATTTCTGATTTTCCAGAAATATCTCTAAACTCCCTCAAATCTAAAGGCATATTTAGCTATGCTTTGAGATCAAGAATTATTCAACAGTTTCCTTGTTCAATCACATAATCCTTAATAATCATAATTATCATTTATCAGTTATCCATAATCATCAATTATCCATAATCATAAATTATTTTTCCTTTCTTAGTTTCATCTCTTTTGTGTAGTTTTACATTACAGCATTATCTCCCTTGACTAGTGTGAACAGTACACTGCTCCTTGACCATCTTTTTCTTGACCATTGTCCACTAAATTTTCTATTTCCAAGGTCCAGCCTCTGTAGCTCTGTTTAGCAAGTAATCCTGTTAGACTGATAGGATTATATTACAGTCTTTGTACTATGCTACAGTCACTGCAGTTCTTCCCTGCACAGCCTCCAAAGCAGCCACAGAAGCAGTAAATGGAGCTTCCACGTGGTGCCTGTAGCTCTGCTTCCCATTCCCAGTAAGTCCTGCCAGGTCTGCATTTCATGCATAGATTTCTTCTTTCCCCTCAAGAGTAAGTCCCTAATTCCCAGTATGGAGTGGATTTCTGCCCATTTAGCTCAGCTGCTCCATCATGGTTCATGGGCTAGAACTACTGTTGAATATTTTCTGTATTAGACTGCATTTAGCACCTGTGGGTTCTTGCAGCAGTAGTAATAAAATCCTTCCAAGGCTGCTAAAACTGAAACTGTGTCATCCAACACTGAAACTCTTGTCCAACTGAAGCAGTAAAAAAATATTAAGTTAATTTTGATACAGAAGTAAATATGTCTGCATCTCATAAATATACAGAACAAGCAGAGAGAAAATTGTAATACTTTAAGAATCTAACAGGCACCACTGAGGAGCAAAGAGGTTCCAAATTTTATAATGTTACTCTTTCCAGTTGAGCATAATCTGCTACATTGCCAGCCTGCTATACTATACTTATTAAGCTATCAGTTTCACAGTGCCTGAAAGACCAGTTAAAAGACTTGAGTAAAGATTTTGTAAGTAAGTGTGGTTCTATCTATAGCAAAACAAAGTACTATGCTGCTACTACAGTTATCGACTGAAAACACAAAAATCTACATTCAAAGTTAGCAGAATTAAAGTAGGAAAAAAAAAAAAAAAAACCAACAAAAAACTAAGACCCCAAAAAGCCAGAGAATGGCATTTTATCCATACACATTTACAGAAATTGCTGGTTATTCCAGTAACCTGGAGCTATGCTCTGGGCAATATTGCAGGCACTAGACAACAAAATCACTTTGGGATTCCTACTGACACAAAAGATGTTCTCAAAAGACAGGCTTTTGATTTGAGAACTTAGCAGTATTTGGTACAGCAGCCATGAACCTCATTCTGTAGAAAGACAGAATCTGCTCTGCTTAGGGACCCCCACACGTATTATTGAATTGTACCAAGGAGGAATTGCCAGACAGTTTCCAGCACACTGACAGAGGCACAGTTAGCTGTCTTGTATCTTTTTTTTAAATGAGTCTAACATTTTTAAATGCTTTTGTTTCTATTGTACACTTATTGGCTTAAATATGCTTTGACTTTCCATGTGGCTATGTAAACTTGGGGGTTAACAACCCAAACACACAACCTTTATTCTATCAAGTAAGATGGAAAGAAACAAGCACACCTTAAATCTAGTTATCTCTTTCATTTTACACAGTGCTTATAACTAGACTACGTCTCAGAGCCCCTCTGCTCTCCTTCATATCCTAGAGAACTCTTATTATTTCAGTCCAACTTGCTATCTTGAGTTTACATGTGGCCTAAAGCCTTTTGGGAAAAGACACAATTGTTTTGGTTCTGTGAACTAATTAAAAAATTTGGGTGCAGATGAAAAGAGGCAGTACATGTAATTTATCCTTTTGTGCCAATCCTTCAAGTATTAGTCATTCAGTTTTTTATAACTTCAGAACTCAATGAACAGCATCATGCAGTGTTCATAAAAGTATAAGGGATGCATAAAAAATAAATATTTGTCAGTTATATGAGTAAAATTTTAGCACTAAGAGGAATGGAGAAGGCTGGGTGTCAGGAAAAAGAGAAAGGCACAGGGCAAATATATTCCAAGGAAACCCAAATATCCTGGGGTGTGTGCCAACATAACGTTACTCATAACATCTCATGGAGCCAAGTCAGCAGAGACATCCCAATACACAGGACAATGTACAATGTAATACTTAAAATATTATCTCAAACTAGGGGCAGAGAGAGAATTGAAAACTATCAGAATAGAAAGCAGATTAAATTATCATGTAACAACTTTTTTTTTTTTTCCCCACAGATCTTTAGCTCATGCTACTTGGAGAACAGTGATAGCAATATTCAATTCCCCAGCAAGAAGATACAATACCAGCTAATGTTTCACCTAATATTACAGCAGACTGTTTGTATTCTTTGTATTAAGGAAATATCAACAACCAAGAAGGCATCAATCTCAGCACTTCTCATATACATTAATAACATGGTTTATAAACCAGCTGAAAAGATTTAGCATAGTAGCTGCTCAAAAGAGTAATTGGTTTAACATAAAAGACAAAGAAGCAAGATTGTTTAGTTAACTTATTTGTGGACCAAACTAAATTATATAAATAAGCATGGGATTTGATTTATCCTGTTCACCAGCTTGCTCAAGCTAATAATGACTGATTCACTCTGAAACGCTTATCAAATACAATTGATTCCTGCAATGTGAGCAAAGGAAACAGCATGATAAAAGGAAGTGTGTGCTAGGGAAAACCTGGGCATATTGAGCATCAGGTTTGTTTAGAACTGATCACATGGCATGTGAGATGAACCAGCACAGTATAATTTAAAGGTAATGTGTTTCTCAATGGTTTAACCTAAAGCAGAACCTAACAACTAGTTAGGCCTTTTCCTTAGCCCAGGGTTTTTTGAATCACCAGGTAACTGCTTTTGTGGATGACATTACCTCTTGGTTAGTGTGGTGTTTGTTTTTTAGCCAGGTAGTCATGCATGCTACAATGCTGCATTTAAGAGGTCATTGGTTTAGCATCAAAAAGGTCACAAAAAGCAACCAAATTGACTGTGATCCTCCTCTGAATCTCTAAGCACTCAACTGGTATGACTTGGGAGGTAAAGGAAAATGATTGGAAGGTCTAATTCAGTAGAGGGTTTCCAAGCAACCTTGCACAGTTGAGCAACCTCAAGCAATGGGAACAATGGCTATCTTTGGCAAGGATCCATTAAAGGGAAGCCTGCAGCAACACCATTGTATTCACACCACTAGCAGCTACAAATACAGGCTACATTAAACAGGATAAGAAATAAAATAAAAACAAACCTGGAAATGGGGTGAGCAGAGGGCTGGGCAGACTGACTAATTTTTGCATCGCTTTAACTACAATTTTTGCAGAATACAGGAAAAGGATTAAGAACCTTTGCTTAAAGCACTAAACTTTATGCAGTGATATTTCTAATACATTTGTCGTTTTGGTCTGGGCACAGTCCTGACATAGAGCAAAGATAACAAGGTGCTGGGGAATTGCTAGTCACTCCCAACTCGTAACCAGTTCAACCCCCTTGAAGCTATAATTTAGATCCTTGCTGGGATAGTTTAAGGTAGGTCAAGCTTGGTCTTTTTCACATTCTTATCTCATGCTTACAGAGGATTTTCTCAAAATCTAAGAATTCCAGCCCACACATCTGAGTGACTTGGTGGTGGTTCTGAAGAGACACAACTTGAATGCCAGACAGCTACTCAGTGGTTTTAGACTTCAAATTGCAAGATAGGTAGAAAAAATAAGAATATGGTGATATATTTTTTGTTACTTCTTACAGCCATGTTTTTAATGAAACTGCTAAAAAAAGCATTTTCTTTTGAACACTGCATCCAAATGATTCATGTTATGTAGGGCGACTAGAATTGAAATTGTACAATTTTCTGCCATTAGCATTTATGATCCATTTGCATATGCCTTAAAGCGTGTCTCTTTCTTTTTAAAAAGAAGCTGTTTTAATTAAAGTGTTTGTAAAGGAAATTCAGTATGTACAGAAATAATTGAATAGATTTCATTAAATAAATTAATCTGACTGGACTTCCTTTGAACTCTCACACCTTCTGTGCGACTGATTTTCTTTTCAGCAAATAAGCAACCGTAATTAAGGGTTTTTTGAGCTTTGCAGAAACACACAACCTTGTAATACCAAACAAATAACTGAAAATTCACAGTATGTTTGGTACTGCCAGGAGTTACATATTTAGCACTAAACACCCTAGTTTATTTTCTAGAATATCAATAGAATTACATTTCCAAGAATAAATCATCAAGTACATGTCTTATTTTCAGCAGATATTTTTGTGATAGCTCTAACTACAGCAGTAAAATACCTTGGGGAAAAAAAAAAAAAAACAAACATTTTGAGGGTGGAGATCATAAAACTAAAGATATAACAGATTCGCCTTTGAAAATAAAATACTGGACTGATAGACTTGGAAAAGGAACAAATTACTCAACTGCTGTGCAGTAAAAATAATCTGTAGATAAGTAGGCAAATATACAAGCCAGGCTCGAAGCATTGTTCTTGTACCAGGAGGGGTTGAGCAGTGCAATTTAACATTCATTCAGCCAAAATAAATAAATTAAGATGTACAATGCTGAATACTTACACCTGTTGCCATACCATTCTTTGAAAGTTCAATATTCTGCTTTTAAAAATTCAGAACAGGAAAAATATCAAATCATTTTTGCAACTGTTTCCTTAATTTAATAAAAACAAAATAATAATAATAAATTAACTATATCTTAGATATTTAGAATTATAATAATAAAGAGCATAATTTCTGATTAAGCTTCCCATTATGCAAACAAGTTCTTCTTATATGCATATACATTAAAATTGTAATATAGTGAAGTTTTTCCATTTTTCCAAATAAAGGTAGAATAGATTTTTGTCTACCTTTCTATTATCCTGCTACAGCAGATGGTGATGATGCATAATCAGATTTCAGAGTCTCATTCAGATCAATTTCTGTATTTTCTACCATTGTTTAACCGCTTGGACTGTTCGCAAACTCTCTTCAATATACAGAAAAAAACTTTTGCATCAAGCTGTGCTCATTCAGTGACACACAGAAAAGCTTTACACCAACTGAAGTTATTGTATAGACAGCTAGTAAATTATACTTGAAAACGTAACTTGCCTAAGTTTTTACATGTACAGAATCTTCGGTCTAAACTTAGGTTCCAGGGCTTTTCTCAGTGTCTTTCATCAGTGTAAATGGTTATTTTGCACTTGGGTTTTTCCCCTGCTTTGTGCTCTTACCATCTAATCAGCCCAGGACCCAGATTAGGACTGTCATGTTGCATCAGGAGTTTATAGTGAGTGCTCACTAGACTGCCTTTAATCCTCCAAGGTTTACTCAAATGTCACAACCATCTGGAGGAAAAGGCGACTTCTTGCTGGGTCCTGCTGACCACAAATTATTTGTGAGGAGAGAAAAAAAAAAGACAATAGAAAGCAAAATGCTAAGTATTTTCTCACCTTCCTGTCAAACACATCTACAGAAGTACTTTTGATATCATGAGCAAAATCAGGAATAACTTCACAACTTCACTTTGACTTCTCTAAAACTTATTAGATGCCTAAGGCAATTTTGTTATCACAGGTCCAGAAGAGCAAATAATACAATATAATGAAAATATGCCAATGAGAAAATATCCCATGAGTTTGTAATCAATTTTACAATAAATGACATCTTGTTTGGACTAGAATTCCAGTATATTACATTTTTTGTCAAACACACTAGTTACATTCCATATTTGGAAAAATTTATAGATTCTTTACTCCATATTTTTTATTCCTTTGTAACTCAGAGATGCTCATAAAATCCCTGTGACAAATTAAAATTAATATATGTTAAGTAGTGAGAAAATCATATTGCCTTAATCAAATTACAGTAATATAATAGCAGTTTTGCCACAGTTTTTACTAGAAATCTGGCATAGAATAAAAATATATGGCATTGTATCTTTGCTCAAAGCTTTTACTTCAGAGCAATGAGGAGGAGGTTGTGCACCCAATGCAAGATTTTGCTTCTTGTAAGAAAGAAGTCTGTGTCTAGTTTTAATTTTGAGAAGATATATTCTTAATCCTCTCCTCCAAGGAAAGCCACTTCCTAAGAGCATGGACAAGACTAGGTAAGCAGCTGCATGCCCATCTTTAAATAACTGCATTTGCCACTGTATTTACTTCCTATTCACCACCTAGAGGAGTTTACCTGTGATTACTGTTAATCATCCATTTCAAAATTAAGAAAATCAGGAAAGAAATAGGTATTGAAGGTACTTTAGCTCCACATCTTCTACACTTGTCAAAATAGCATTCCTGTCCTTTCTTATTCTTCTCTGCATAGTATTCCAGCTAAAAAGTTAAGGGGGTGTGAAAACACTGAAGTGTGGCACTTCCCATAGCTACCATCTAAACAGAAAGAGCTTTTTGCAGTAAACAAGGCACCGTCCAGATTTAGCCTGATCAAATTAATTAGTTACTTAAAAAAAATCATAAGTAAAACCTTTATTGCTTGGATAGGGTATATTAACAGCATCTTTGACCATTGATTTTCTGTAAGCTCACCTTCATGTTTGCACACTTTCATGTTTGCTCATTTAGATGCCAGAGTATTCTCTTATATTCAAAACTGACTAGCTAAATATTAGAGTTGATTACTCAAAGTGTCACTGGATGACTCGTAACTGCAATGAAGTGCCTTTGTTCCCTATCAATATATCTAATTGGCAAAATTTCAGCCAAATTTTATATCTACTTCCAATACATTAATCTACTTCGGTGTTTTACTCTCTTCGGTGAACCCTTGATGTCCAGTATTTCCATTCATAAGCTTATAAATACCTCAGTAAAAGCTGGAGGAAAAATCACTCTTATTTCACAAATACTGCCCACAAAGTCTTATCACTTTTAAGTTTGTTTTTGCTTTGCAAGCTGAAATTAATTTCTGAAATTAATTGAAATTAATTTCTGATACCTCGTGATGAACAATCCTTATGTGCTGTGTAGGGCAGAAAGCTCTATTCCTTTTCTTGCAGATACATGACATATTCAGTTCTCATTATAAAAGAAAACATGACATTTTAATTTTTGTCCAGAGTCGATTACTTTATTTACTCCTAAATAAGTACGACCTTCAGCACCAAATTTGAATTAATGATTAAATCCAAAAAATGTTTAGTTGCAAGAAACATAAAAATGTCAGCTGAATTCAAAACACAAGAAAAACAAATCTAATGTCTTCAGTGCTTTGCTTTGAACTGAATATGGCAAGATGACAATTCCATCCTTAGATCCTTCAAAATAAATAGAGCAGAGGTTTACTTTGAGTTTTAAATCCTATCTTGTAAATATGAGTTTTATTTATATTCCTTATTCTTTGCCCAGAAGAGAATTGCAGTCTTCACTCCCTTGCCTTATATTCTCCCACCAAACATCAGGGCAGCCAACTCAACCTAAGGAGTAAGACATGCTAGGTCATCAAAATAGTTCAGAAATCTAAAGCTCTACAAATGCATAAAAAAATATTTTCTCTGAACTGTTTATAAAAGAGAAAAGCTTTTCTTGTGAAAAACTTCTTTCCTGCTACTGTGCTTCTTGTACCTGACACACTGTGTCATTGGTTTACAGAAGGTACTCAAGGCCAGTCAAAACACAGAGTCAAGTGATGAGAACTAATTGAGACTTCCTCTCAAAGTTACTTTTTAATATTGAGTAAGTATTTTGAGAAGATAACACAGCTCTCAGAATTCAATAAAGATATTAGATGTCATCAGCAAGCTTCTAAATAACATTAAAATACAGAAATGGTTTAGGCTTATAACTTGTGGGAACCATTTTTTTAAAGATGAGCAAAATTTTTTTTTCTAATCTGTTGTATTTAAGCAGCATAAAATCTTTAGGCACAATAGCTACAACTCATTTTACATACTAACAAAATCACATGCTCCTTTTAAAGTTTTACGTAGTAGAGTTGTTACTATCTCTATGAATGGTAAAAAATGCCATCAGAGAAGAAATATGCATGAAATAACCCTTAATCAACTGAGCATGTAAATGCAATGTGGAGAAAAAAAACCCAATCTTTCTCCTACATTCTGAGCAGGAACCAGACAGATGCAGCAGAGAAAGAACAAAACAATCTACATTAATATATTTTTCAGATTTGTGAACTCACAATAAGTACCAATCACTATGGCACACTAATTCAATCAAGCTCCAAAAGCTGGAAGGAAATTGATAGAGAACAAGCAAAAAAAAATCTCACACAGTTATCATTCATAGATGCCTATGTTGTGCCAGCAGCAATGGAGAGACTAGTCAGAAAAAATGGGCAGATGTTATATCCTTTAGATTTTGTACAAAAATTAAAGATATGAGCAATACAAAGGTGATAGCACAACATAATGATAGACATTACTGTGATGTTTTCAAAGTAACATGCTCTCTGTAATGAATAAGATTCAGAAACTTCTTGACTGGCTATATCAACATAGAAAATTAATCATCTTTTCTCCAAAACCTATTGAGAGTAATGTCACTATTAAGATGTGCTATAATCCAAACAGTATAGACAGAAATTAAATCAAAAGCGATTTTTTTAGTAAAGCACTTTGCATATATAACACAAACATTGATTACAGAGATCTCAGTTAGTGCAAAGTCAGTATCTGGCCTCACTGATGCTTTACCAGAACAAGGCAAGGCTTTGGGCTACCTGTGTGTGACAGGGTTCAGGTGACAGCAAAGCCTCATCTCACAGACTTCTGGTCATTCATTCATGCACTGAGCCCACAAACAGGCAGTTAGAAAACAAAAACCCCATCCTACATCATGTCCAAATTGTGATGCTTCAGTACCAACTTAGGTACTTGAAAGATAAGGTTGTGTATGCACTTACTAAAAAGAAAACTACAAGCAACAAATATTGCAGTTATTTTTCACAGGATAAATGACATTGTGTTCTGCCTTAAAGCAAATTTAAAATTCCAGAACAGAGAGATGGGACAGATGAAACACAGACTGACTTTGTCTGTTAAAGTCAGAAAGGAAAACTGACAAGGACCTATTAATACTATTTAATGAGATTAAAGAGTATGCTTTTCAACCAGTCTCCATTTGGAGATAACCAGTCAAAATAAATGAAATTATAAGATGCTTTAAAGCACAAATAATGTTTAGGGCCTCCAGTTATCGAGGTTTGTTCCATATGCTACACTGATAAAGAGTGTGCGCTCTACAAATGTACCAACCACAGGAGGGAGGATTACTGGTCAAAAGCTTCATGGACTGAAGAGAAAAAGACAAAGCAATCAAGAAATTTAAAGACATGTTCTAAATCCTCAAGAAACACTGCTGGGTGCAGAAGAGGGGACTCAATTTAATTTCTTGATACAATTTATGACTTATAATATTTCCTGGAACAGTTGACTGGCAGGCATGCACTGTTCCTACCATACTTCATGCTAATATAATTCAACTTCCAAAATCTGTTCCAGTCATTGCATTTACCAACATGTTTCTACTGCAAATTTCCAGCATTTCTTAACTGCACCAGTTGTTTTTTGGACTACTTATTTGCTTATTTCTTGAGAATAAATTATAAATATTATATGATTAGGCCTTTATTTCTCCATACACTCAAAGCACTTGATAAAAGCACTGAGGAGTGTTCGTGCATCTTAAAGATAATTAGTGCACAATACTGAACTATGTTTTTATAAAATACTTCATGTAAGAAACGTTCAAACATTTTGCTTATGCATCTTCTTAACTTTGAAGAAGAAATAATCCCAGATGTTTATTTTTCGGTAATCCACGCTGACATAAATTAAGTCATCTTAAATGTAATATTTCCATATGAATGGCATAATTAGAAATTTGTATAAACCTCTTGAAAAGAAACAGATCAACAGTCATGATCACATCATCAATCAGATTCAGATAACTACAGCATGAATATTTTTAAATCTGTTTAGTCACCAGATTCACAGCCTATTTGCTTCTTCAAGTGTACAACAAATCCTTTAATCACGTTAGCCCAAAAAATATGCAGTGCTCCCCCCACAGGTGTCTAACCTTTTATATAGTGAGCAAATATTCTAACATACCAAGGAGTATGTATTATAATCAACTGCTCACAGAATGCAATTTAGGATTTGAAAATTCTTGTATCTTTTCCACACTACAATAAGAAAAAGGAAGTCACTAGCACAGACTTACTGTTTCTCTGGCAAAATGAAAACATACTGAGAGTCCTCTTAAAATAGGTTCTATAGACATTTCCTATTTCCATCCCATTTATATGTAAAATAAATGTGTGGAATGTGTAAAGCTTCTTTTAGAAGATTTCTTTTAAAAAAGAAAGATCAAAATGCTTACAAAAGGAGGTTGGTTATCTAAAAAAAAATAGTCCAAGAACACCAAGCAAAGAGATTCAAGACTACTTGCTCCACCACTCAAGGGATGTCAGCTGTGAATACTTTGGAGAAAAAAAAAATTCCATGCTAAGTTTCTCCCAGAAAGAGTTGTCTGCTCTTCATTAGGTGTTAGCATGCACTGTCAGTCATCTCTACCCATTTAAATTGAAAGACAGATGAAAAATAAAGGAAGAGCTTATATAAGTTTTCTTTATTTCAGCTTTTTAATGTAAGCTAAATCATATTACTTATATGTACATTTTCATTTATCAAAGATTTCAAAGGTGGGGAAGAAAAACCTTATGGTCTAGGTAAGACAGCAGGGTGGTTTGACCCCAGCTGGAAACCAGGCACTCACCAGAGCCACTCTATCACTCCTCTCCTTAATTGCACAGGGGAGAGAAAATACAACAGGCTCCTGGAAGGGTAGGGGAGATCAATCATCAATTACTGTCATGGGCAAAACAGACTTGACTTGGGGAAATTAGTTTAATTTATTACCAATCGAATCAGAGGAAGATAATGACAAATCAAATCAAATCTTAAAACACTTTCTTCCCATTCCTCCACAGGCTGAATTTCACTCTGAAATTCTAGTTCCTCCTCTCCCTCAATGACACAGGAGGGGAACAGGGCATGGGGGCTGGGGTCAGTTCATCATATGTTGTCTCTGCTCCTGCTTTTTCTACTCATTCAGAGGATTCCTTCCCTGCTGCAGCACAGGGTCCCTCTCATGGAAACACTCCTTCATTAACTTCTCCAACCTGAGCCCTTTGCACTGGGTGCAGTTCTCCATGAGCTGTTCCACTGGGGGTCCCTTCCACTGCGGGCAGTCCTTCAGAACAGTTTGGGTCCCCCATGGGGGGCTCAAGTTCTGCCACCAAAGCTGCTCCAGAGTAGATTTCTCTCTGCACAGGGTCACAGGTCCTGCCAGCAGCCTGCTCCAGCACAGGTTTCTCACAGGACACTGATGGGCTTGGCCCTGGCCAGCAGCAGGTCCAGCTTGGGCAGTCTGGCTCAACCAGACACAGCAGAAGCTTCTGGCAGCTTCCAGCAGAAGCCACCCCTGCAGCCTCTCTATCCCCTCACTACCAAAACCTGGCCACACAAAACCCATACAGACAAAACTGCCATCCAACAATTCCAAATTATATCTATCCATCACCAAATCATCAGGAATTACTTCTGAGGTGCAATGGGAACCAAACAGAAGAAGGGGTGATTTATTTTATCATTTTTGAGCCTGTGATAAGTCTGTGAATTAAGGAATATATAAGTACATATATGTTTAAATGTCTTTGCTTCAAAATGCAACTTGGCTTACTGAATTCGTGTGTCTGTGAAAAGCTTCTTTTTTAATGTAGTGTACCACTTTTTATAAAATTTGATCTATTTTCTAGTAAAATAGAACTTTCACAGAACAGAAAAACACCCTTCAAAAATAAAATACAAAAATGTACAGAGAAAATGGATTTAGCTTCATGCAAAGAAAGGACCTTTTTTTTTTTCTTTTTTTTTTTGGTTTTTTTTTTTTTTTTTTTGTTATGTTACACAAGAAGTGAATTCTGGTTCCTTTAAATTACTTCTACTGACTGTTAAATCATTGTGCTTGGGCTTTTTCTTGATCTTAACCATTACTTTATTGCAACAACAACAGCAGTAATGTATTCACTAATGTTACCTCCTTCTGGAATCACTTCACAGGTGTTAAATTCCTTGCACATTTTGATTTCAGGAAAGAGAGACCGACAGCAAAGAGCACACCAGCCAAAAGACACATTATGCTGGACTAAAATTAAGACAGCCCAGATGGGTAAACACTATCAACACAAAAGACTACAACAGGTACTCATAAATCATGCAACAGAAACCAAATATTGGTTGGAAAAGGGAGAAGGAACAGAATAATGACACAGTTGGTTTTGATTAAAATAGAAAAAAGCCTGAAAACTCTGGGTGTTCAACACATATGCATAATTTCAGAAATCTATGTGACATCAGTTTCTGCAAACCATAATGGTTGCCCAGAGAGTATCAGATTCCACTAGGAACTTCAATTTTATTTTTAGACTATTACAATACAAAGAGGGCCCAATTTTTACAACAACAATCAGCAAACCTTTATTTTATGCAGCATGGCAGAAAGAAACAATATGCCTTCTCTAAATATAATTACTAACCCTGTCAAGTTAATACAATCAGTAGTGTTCCGCTAGATTAAACTTTCAGCTGGATGAAAACAGCTCATTCTATCCACTTGCTCTTCTACTGAAGTTAATTCCTGTCTAAATAAAGAATGACAAATACTGAGACCACTTCTTATTTTCCAAACTCGTGCAAAGAATTATATTAAATTACAAATAAATTCTAACAAAGGAGGTAATAAACAATTGGAGAAAAGTTCATAGTGATAAATCTGAAGGCAAATAATAAATTATAATTTGTGATATAGTGTTGGGGGTAAGTTAAAGATTTGAAAGTAGGAAAAAATAAGCAAGATAGATAAAAAGACCAGTTATAAGTGGCGTCCCTCAAGGTTCTGTCTTGGAAGCAGCATCTTCAGAAAGTCTGCAGATGACCTGAAGTTTAGCAGTGCAGTTAATACAACGAAGGACAGGATGCCAGAGAGGTTTTCCACCCAGAGGAAAATTTGAAAAGTGGATCTATTAGAGCCTCATGAAGTTCAGCTAGTCCAAGAGCTAAGTGCTGCATTCGGGTCATGGCACTCCCAGACAGGGGTATAGACTGAGAGAAAAAGTCATTGGCAGAGCCCTGTGGAGAAGGCCATGGGGGTCTGGCAGATGAAAAACTGGACATGGACCAGCTTGTGTGTGTGCTTCCAGCCCAGAAGGCCAAACGCATCCTGGGCTGCATCAAAACCAGCATGGTCAGCAGGTCAAGAGAGGGGATTCTCCACCCTGGTGAGACCCCACCTGGAGCACTGCATCCAGTCCTGGGGTCCTCAGCACAGAAAGGACATGGATTTATTGGAACAAGTCCAGAGGAGGGCATGAAGATAATCAGATGGATGGTGCATCCCTCCTATGAAGATGGGCTGACAGAGTGGGGGCTTTTCAGGCTGGAGGAGAGAATAAAGACCTCATTGCAGCCTTTTCAGTGGTTGAAGAGCGCTTAAAAAAAGGAGAGAGACTGACATTTTACACAGGACCATAGAATTGGGAAGAGGAGAAATTGAGATTAGCTAACAGGAAGAAATACTTTCCTGTAAGAGTGGTGAGGTACTGGAACAGGGTGCCCAAAGGAGTTGTGGATACCCTATCCCTGGAAGTGCTCGAGGCCTGGCTGGACAGGGCTTTGAACAACATGATCTAGTGAAAGACATCCCTTCCTGTGGCAGGAGGGATAAACCTAGATCATCATTCACTTCCATAGAAAATCACTCTATGATTTACTAGTCAGATTTTGAATATGTTGCTTTAGGAGTATAAGCCATAAATACAATATTAAAATTAATTTCAATAAAATGTTATTTGAAGGCAGATGGATATGTCTTTACTCTTTGTATATATCTATATATACACAAATATTTATATATTATTATTTATATTTTATAATATTTATACATTTTCTAATTTTATATTATATATTAGTTATATTTTATCTTTTATTATATTTATATATTATTATTTATATCTTTATAATATTAAAATATTAAAGTACCTGGCACTCTAGATTGACAGTAGTAGATTGATTGTAGTAATTATTATGAAAGTAAAACAGTTCTGAGACCAGTAATGCTAGGACCTGCTATGTAAGTACAAATGGCTGACAGTGAACACCTTCACTGAAAGCAGTCTTTTAAATATTCTGTGAGATAGAGCATTGAACTTCATCTACATGAAAAAAATCAAAACAGAGCAGTATTAAGTTATGAAAGTCAATAGCTTCCATGTGAAGTACAGAGAGTAAGTTGAATGGTACCATTTCAGAATGTGTCCATAAGTTGTTTAAAACAGCTTTTGGGAAACAAACTTTTGAAAGCAATCAACCAAAAAACTTTCAGAATTAGTGGGATAGAAGTAGATGCTAAAATGAGCTATTTTCATCCCAGGTACTCTGTTGAATCACTGCATGCAATTGCTTAAGATTTATTTATCCTTTTTATTTATTATAGATTTAA
Organism: Agelaius phoeniceus; assembly: GCF_051311805.1. Taxonomy (NCBI): domain Eukaryota; kingdom Metazoa; phylum Chordata; class Aves; order Passeriformes; family Icteridae; genus Agelaius; species Agelaius phoeniceus. The sequence goes on from NC_135268.1 coordinate 57,901,703, forward strand.
TTGCATTTTGAAGGCACAGATCTGCTTTACATGTTGAACTCCCCCATGTAATTCCAAAAAGCTCATCTTGTAGGAATAGCTCTGCTCTGCTCTAAATTGTGTTACTAGGCAGCCATGCTGCAAGCTGATGAATGTTAGAAAGCATAAGTGTGTTATCAATAGATAAAAAGAGACTGTTGGCTCAGCTAAGAATTCTGCCCATTTTCCATACCATTTTTTCCAAGCAATGGAAGGCTGTGATGATGGGGAACATGAGAATAGCCACCAGCATTCATGGAACAAAAGCCCAATTTAATTATTTGCCCCATACTTTTTATCCATACATGGACACTTTTGCACCACCTCTGTGATTTGTCATATAAATGCTGTAAGCCAATTTCCAGAAATATTTATTTTGCTTAAAAAAAAAGCAAAACCATTAATTTATTGAAAAAACTAGGCTTGAATGTTTTGTTGTCATAAGATGATCTATCCTATGAATCAATAAGGAACACTTGATCAAAGAGGAAGAAACTAATGTAGTTCCAACTGAATCAAGGGAAATATTAAACTCACTGGGAGAAGCTTACCCTCCTTTCAAGTTAGGTGATTTTATAAAGTAAGAGTGCAAATGAAAGCTGCTAAAAAAAAACAAGTAAAAACAGCTGGGTACAAAATTGACACAGTTAGTTTAAGACTAAGAAGACCATAGGGAAAATTATGAATTTAGTAACTGCTACAAGCAACCTCCAAATAAAAGCAAGCAAGAAGCAGTAATGGCTCTACTAGCACTTACTTGATTTAAACAGCAGTGCTGTTTGTCTGTCTCCAGACATAAACTTCAAAAGGCTACTTTAAAAATATAACCCAGATTCTGAGACAGACCATTACTTCCACCACCTAACCATTGCTCATCCTTCAAAAAATGCCAGCGTTTAGATCCATGGCAAACTTACCTATTAGGCACAGCATTGCTCATTGCAGAGATTAATATAAACTCAAAAGGCAATTACAATTTTTCATTAATCTGATCATTTAGGAGAGTAAATTATGCCACATAGCGCCTTTCTATCAGACCTGGCTCTTCAGGACTCCCTTACTGAAGAAAAAAAAATTAAATAAATTCCAGTATTTCTTTTTTTCCTTGTAATAAAGACTGACTATCAACATTTTTCAGGAAATTTTACAGCAAACAAATCAAATATAAAACCCTTATTGAAGAGGTACACTGATCAAGCATAATTTGTCAAGAAGGATATGCTATAAAAACCACAAATGTTTTAGTCAAAATTTCAGTAGTAGATAGCATACTTCAGCTATAACTGTCAGGATTTGGTTGTTTACTAAAGTGAACATTTCATGAATTGTCTTTCAAAACAGAAAGAAAGATACTCAAGAAATGTCTTCACTTTCAGAATTAATAGATTACTGAATATTATACAAAACTATTCTTGTTTGTATCATTTGAAAAACTTCCTGCTCTAAGAACCAATATATCATTTTACAGAGGGCAGGTTTTTTTCTTGCCCTGGTTGCTTCACTGGTCTTAAATTGAGGGAATTTTGCAATACCTGTTACAACCAATACCTATAAAAACAAATCTAAGGCAATAATAAAGTCCACCTGTAGCACTGAAAGCACATTTCACCTAAGCAAACCCAAAGTTCCTCAGATTCCTGTGATAGCCAATGTGAACATCAGCCTAAATTGGTTATTAAAAGCTGAAATGATTAAGTGACAGACAAGAAAATATGACTATTACAATGACACAATAAAGTACATTAATTCTAATAATCAGTAATGTTTGATATTAGCTTTTTCCCATCTTGTATTGATGAGAGCACTAGAATCCCGGTTTTTTTTAAATTTTTTTTTTTTGCTTGGAATGTAAGGAGAATGCGAGATTATTTTAAATTATTTCCTGAATAATTTGTTAAAAGCTAGATCCAAGAAGATAATCAGGAAGAAGACAAAAAACCAGAGCTTCCTTCCTCCGTACACAAAAAGACACAGTAATAGACAGAGAAGAAAAGAAGATGACCAACATGTACCCTAAAAGAAAAAATAATGGAGTTGAGGATTCAGACCATGTCCCTAACCTGTAGCATTGGTACCAAAGAACAAAACCAAACCAGAATCTGTGAGCATAAAGAAAAGGGAAGAAAAATAAATGCATTAGAGGCACTTACTGTTTACAATATCTGCATTCCACAAACCCAGTCATTGAGATTTTATCATCTGTGGGAGACTAAAATCAGGCCCCTGTAACACTATGTGATAAGAACACAGTATTTCAAACATGCCAAACACCTAGAGAATCCCTCTGAGTTGGGTAGTTTTGGTTGGTTGGGTTTATTTATTTGTTTTTACTTAACCTACATACTTGCTACACCCAGATTTTTATCACTTTAACTCAAAACAAGGGCCTAAATATATTTTTGAAAAATATCAAGCCAACTTAACCAATCTGTTTCAAGTTAATGACTTTTCTTCAAGATGCAATAAAGACCACTTCCAACTGATGTTACTGCTACTACTGGTTTACAAAACATGTCAAAACAAAAAGCATTCAAAAAGAGATTGAAATCTCAAAACACAGCCATATCCCAAGCTGCATTTCAAAAGAAAGATTAAAATTATTACTATGACAAAACCAAAGTATCTCAGTTTCTGTGGAAAGCAAGAAACACAAACTGAGAAGTAACTTTTTGACTAGTAGACCACTACCATCCAGGTGTCTTGAAAACCAATGAATTCTCACCCCCAAATCATCTTCTCCTTGAAGTGAATTATAGTTCCTCAACTTTTTAAAATGTGCACAATTTGTGTATGCAATTTTACTTTTTTTTCTTTTTCAGACACTGAAATTTCATCTTGTCAGCAGAACTACACTATTTTCAGCCTGAAAATCTGACTCCACAGTAGTAAACTGTGAAGAACATGAGTGCTTCTGACCAGCATGAATGAGCAGCAAGACACTGAGAAGATCAACATGTTTCCCTGTGCTCTACTTCCCATATTATCTATGCAGGCACTGTATGCCTGCCAAGTGCTTAGAAAAGTGGATTTCTCTAAAAACCCACTGGCGTCTAAAGCATAATACAAATAATATAGTAATGATTTGTGCTTAAAAGAGGGGAAAAAACTGGGTTACATTCTTGCAATGCAAGAGGAGATTTATTCCCAGTATCTCCAGATAAATTGCATCTGACAAAGCAGTACTTATGGAAATACAAGTCACCAACACATAGTCTCTTCTGGTATGCCACTAAGACAGAAAAATTTGGCTCATGTCCAAATCATCCAGCTATTAAAGTTGTGGGGGTCAAGGACTTTCTTTGGAAAGTCTACTGGCTAGGGTGAGAAGGCACCAGCTCTACAGTTTCACTTCTACTTTTTGAGACAGTAAAGATGAAGATTATACACACTGTCTAGCAATTCATTGCTGAAACTCTTCTGCACCTCATGTAATTACATGTAACATGTAATTACCTCCTAGACAATTTATATTATCAAAAGAACATCACAACACTGTTTTGAAAATGCATGGTAAAAATTTTGCATTCAGTAATTTTTTCACCTCAGACTGATGCTTACTGATAAATGTAGACCAGACAAGGGGATCAGAGGAATAAGGAACACTAAATAGGTTACTGTCTTACAGGTCTATACTTCCTAATAAACAGTCACAATGTAGTGAGTCTCAAGTGGTTTTTAATATTTATAAATCAGCAAAATGCCCTAAATAAGTAATTGTTCTTTTTCAAGCCCTGATATACAATTAGCCCCACAAATGAACTCTTCTTCCTGGCAGATGCAAGAACTAATACACATTGAAGATATTAATTCTCTCTTCTAATTATTCTGAAATGTCAGGTACCATTATATGCCATCCATCTGATGAGACTTTTCACTATTTGTGTGCCCAGAAAATCTGCTTGACACTTCTGACATGAAAATGATTAATTTATAGGGAATGCTGGGAGAAACTGTATCAATATTGCTATCCTCTAGTTTACTAGTTTTTACTTCTTCTTTAAGAAAAATCATAGCATACATCACCTGACTTTGAATTTATCTTAGTCTGTATTTCTTAGTGAAGACTTAACTCTCTTCTATGTGTTCATATGGTCCTTCATAACATTCTACTGTATTAGGTCACTGCTTCATCAGCTGCACTGATGCTTTGTCTAAAATTAGCTGGTTTGGTTTGGACAGAGATTAGAGATGTGATCAAGAAGAGTTCCTGATGGATGAAGAATGAAGATGGAATGATTTGGGACTTGCCCAAAATTGTTCAATTTCTAATAAACAAGAAGTGTTAAATAGGCTTTCCAACTTTAGTAGAAGTTTCCTGAACTACTTTTCACTCAGATACTATTAATTGAAATGATGATCAAGCTTCCTATTGGGCTTCTGGTTGACAGGTAGGGAAAGCCTATTTTATACATTTAATTACACTTACTATGTTTCAATTTATTAACATTCCTAACACACAATATTCAGCACAAGAATATACAGAAAAAGGTGTCAGGGTTTTTTAAGCTCTGACAATCTGTATGATGTATAATAAAAATGAGTGCAAAAAAAGAGACAAGATTTTCCAGGCATTAACACTTTCTCTAATCTGAGCTAAGGACACCCATAAACAAGAGTTCTCACTACAAATGCTTTACCAAAATCAAGAACCCCCAACATGTCCATTCCATGCCATTCATGGCCATCCCAAGATAAACAATGGCAAGTGAAACCAACCAGAAACTTGCCAGCTTCTAACACAGAACTGTGTCAGAGTAGTACTGAATAAGCTATGCATGTTGTTGATATATATATATATATATATATAAAAACAACATGTGTGTGTGTGTGTGTATATAATATATATTTATACATCTATGTTTAACTAACACAATTTTATCTGGTCCATTTGTAATTTAACTTTGTATGAAGATGGTGGATATACTATGCTATACAAATGGCACATCAATACTTCCAACCAAGCTAAACTTCTATCAATGGCATATTAGGATGGGCACCTATTTTGAACTGCTACAATCCTCCATCCTTTCTACTGAAATATTGATCTTTACAGTATGTGAAGAAAAAATCTATATGCAGTTAATGAACAGAGTAGTGCCACAGAATACACAGGATTTATATAAATTTACCAGCATCTGTAGGTCAAAGAAAGCTTGATAAAAACGAGTGTGATAGCAGATAGCATCTCATGGTAGCCAGACTAAAGCAACAATAGGAAGAAAAGAAACATTTAAAAATTGTAGTTTAAGAGGAAAAAGAAAGAAAAAGTTATAAAGTCTAAGGATGAAACATCCAGCCGATTATTTGTCCTGATGATTCTTATTCCTTCAAAAAGGTTCAACATCATTGCATGGGTACACACATAATCTTTGAAACTACATCTATTCTTTGAGATGACAAATTCTTATTCTTCAAGAAGGAAATCTTAAAGGCACAGGAGCAGGCCATACTCATGTTTTGAAAGACAAACTAGTGGGAAAGTATGGTCTGGCAGAAACTTAAAGAAAAAAGGAGAGTTTGTCACCTTTAGAAGAAGGGGCAGGCCACAAGGATGTTGTGAGCCTGTGCAGGGAGAAAATTACAAGGGGCAAAGCCTAACCCAAACAATCTGGCTACTGCTGCAAAAGGCAATAAAAAATGCTTCTGTTAATACATCAGCAACAAAAGGAGGCTAAGTGGAGGGAAACACTGACAAAGGATGAGGAAAAGGCAGAGGTATTTAATGCCTTCTTCACCTCTCTACTAGGTTAACAGACTCAGTGATCTCGAAGGCCTTTTCCAACCTAAATGATTCTTTGATTCTGTTCCTCTGCTGCTTTTTTTTCCTAGTGCTTCATTTGGAAAAAAAGGAAGGTCACTGTAGATCAGCAGTCACTTTCAACCAGTCTATGGACCTCTAGATCATGCAGCTAGGAACAGTTCACAATAAGTATGCCAAGCTCCCAGCTGGAAAAACATCAGGGATGTTGAATCCATATGTTCTGTAACAGAAAGCTTTGCAAATGTTTCTAATACCATAATTCTTCTTCAGTGGTAGCTAAGAAGGCCTCTTTCCAATTTTCTTTAAAACCTTTCATATTCTTCCTGTGTAATATCTTTAAAATTCATTCTTTATTGCACATAATAAATAGCTGTATAATTAAAAATCGTAATTTGAAATCCTTACTGCAACAACATCCTACTGTATGACTCCTAAGTTATAATGCAATGCATACAATTTGCAAATAAAGGGTCTGGAAGCAACTAAAGAGCATCCCAGCATATCTCACCCATTCTACAGACCAGCCAGTGACCAGCCATTTCTAAAGTCTCCAGTAATTTTTGACCTTATGCAACCCTAGATCATCACTTTCAGGTAATCAGATTTCCCTCATGAGTAATTCTTTGTTTATGTGGGATAACAACTAAGCAGAGTTATCTGTCTAGGCAGTAACTAGCAAACCATACAAGGCTGAACCCACATAATTAAACACATCACACTTTACAATTTCTATTATTAGCTTTGGATAACTGCCCTTAGGAACACAATAAAGAGTGGACATTCAAAAAAAAAAAAAAAGCAGAAAAGTAATGTATTTATTTGAATTCTTCCTTACACACAGAGTTTCTAATGAATATACATGAAAATCAGAAACAATTCACGACTCATCACCCTTGGCTATAATTTCCAGAAACATCCCTATCTTCTGCATCCTTCACCAAAGGCTGTAGCAACTTAGAAGACTTTAGGGAACTGAACTCCATTTTGTCATAAATCTTTACACAGAATATATGGACTTCAGACACTGGATGAAGCATCAAGGGACAAAAAATGTAGAGTATCCATGTTTACAAGAACAGTAAATTCAGAAATCCTATCATACATATTCACACAGACCCAAAAATTCCAATTCAGTCTTTCTAATATTTAAGTTGCTTTGGACCAGTGTCATCCAATCTGAGTTCTTTAGCATTTTCAACTACTGTCAATGTTTCCATAACCTATGTCTTTTCAGGTTGCATTGCAAAACAGGTACAGCATCTTAATCTTAACTGGCATTCAAATTGCACCTGATTTCAAAAATAAAATCATAAAGTATTAACAGTAGCAAAATTCTTAACTATTCTCTTGTCTTCTGAAGTAAAATCATGAGATTCAAACAACTCAGAATTGCCTGACATTAATAATCCTTCTTGGCTAATAGAATAAAATTTCTACAATTCATGAACAGATGCTTATTTGGATGGTTTCATTCGTTTTCTTGGGACTAAAATTTAAAGAAAAGATTACTTACTGATATTTACACTGTAAGGATGTTTCTTTCCCATGATCATCAGAAAGCTTAAGTTTCACTCAAGTGTGAAAGTATACACCATCCTAAACAGAACTGACTTGGGGGGGAGTGTGTGTGTGGAATCTTTCATTAAATCCTAATTGGTTTCCATTATATTTAATTTTTGAAAATTCACTTGCCATGGGCATACCCACCTGACAACCATCTAACGCCACAGCATTTTCATTAAACACACACAGAAGTTTTCGGGTTTTTATATATTTTCAGCTTTTTATATATTCTACAGTGTAGAAGTAGCTGTAAAATTATTCTGCCCAGGTATCTGAAAAATGAATTCTATCTTGACATTTTTTTAGTATGTTGTGGAACTATGTTTAAAAGCTGTTTAAATGTAATGCACGTATCCATCAGACAGTTTTTGCTTTCCAACTTGGACTCTGAAAATGCTGCTTCAAAGTGATGGGCCACTGTTGCTTCTTTTTGAAAAATAATTCTCTCTTCTTTGAATACCCACTCACCGTAGTCAGAAGCCAAAAATTGTATGTGTTACCATACAATTATTGCTAATTGTGTTCTTGGCTGATTATTGTACATTTCCTCTAAGACCCCTCTGCTCCATTTATCTTTTGCAGTCCATCTTAGTAAATCCAGATCTTTTATTACCTTAATCTAAAATGTTTACTGTTTTTTGTAAATGTTATTTTTATTTTGACTATATTAATGAAAAACTAAGTGGTTGCTACGATAACAGACAAAATGAACACATTTCAGAAAAAGACAGTTACTGTAATACTGTTTATTCCACAGTCCAATGATTCCTTCAAACCAATCCACACACAAGAGACTGCAATCAGCACATGAAATCACTTTACTTAGAGGTGAAATAAACTCTCCTTGCTTTGGTTAATTGCATAGTTAAGCACTTGTGTTTATGATCACAGCATTGAAGCTGAAGTTAGAAGGGACCTCTGGAGGTCATCTGGTCAGCCCACCTGAAAACAGAGTTAACCAGAGCACATGGCCTAGCACTGGGGCCAGTCAGGTATTGAATTCCCTGAGGATGGAGAACCCAGTGCCTCCCCAGCTGACCTGTTCCAGTGCTTATCCCACTAACCCTATTGTAAAGAACTTTATATTCTCTAAATGGACTTTCTTTATTCTGATTCATGCCTTTTAAGGAAGAAATTTTTTTAAAGTTTAGACAAGATTGTATTACTCATTATGTAATAATGGAAAAGTAAGGCAAACCTTTCCTAAGTACCTATGCTTTGGCACCCACACCTCATTTTGGTTTTTTGTTTTGACAATTTCTCAGTTCCACATTTTATTATTTCCTTAAACTGAGTGACAGAATATTATTAAACATTACACAAACATTTACACAGGATCTAAAACCTAAACAATCCATTGGACTTGGTGAGCAAAATGCACTTGTAATGTTCAATTTATCACCATGAAACAAAAATTTCAAAACATTCAAGCAAGGCTCATAAACCTTGCCCAAAAACATTCAATATGCTTAAGTAGAAAATATTTCCTTTTAAAAGTAACATTTTACACTGGTCCTTAAACATGTCTTTAGAGCAAATAACAACACCAGAACTTCTAAACTAATTCTACCCAGCTCTGTAATGGAACTTGAGTTTTCTATAACTGCAAGTAGCAAACAGACAAGTCACTTCATGTAGACCTAGTTATGGAAGGACAGAAAATTATTGCTCACCCAGGCAGTAATCTTCAACTGGTGAATACTCCTGTATTATGGAAAAAAGTTTGACAGAATTACCTTTTTCTGGCCTCAGCTGTTCCATTCCCATCCACTATAAAATAAAACCAATTTGTTAACTCTATTGCAGACTCCTCCATTGTTTGATTATTTCATGATGACTGTCCTTTTTGGAGTAGTCTGTTTGGGGAAAAAGCCTCATTCCTAGCACGTCTTACTTGTCTTCTCAATTGTCCAGCTGGTTTCAGGTGCTGTAACACCAGAGCTGCTCAGGCTGGCATTGTCCTTGGAAGATTTTATACTCATTTCTAAAAACATTACAATAATGCTTTTTCTTACATTTTTTGAAGGTGTGTGCTGTCTTGAGTTGTTCTTTAAGCTGTAAGATGACAGTAAAAGTCTGCACTATGTAACTTTATGTTTCTTGATGAATTAGTCCCCTTCTTGCACTATTCCTTATCTCTTGTCTTTACCTTCCCAAACACAAAAAAATTTTTGAAATTGTGATGTTCAACAAAGCCAGGGGGTTTGGGTTTTATTTCACTGTGGTATCAACTCAAAAAACGGAGTTACTAATTTTGCAGAGAGGATGTTAGCTAAGTTACTGACATTGTTAATAATCCTTCAGCAATTCCTCGTAAAACCTTGGTTTCATTAAACATGAAGTAGTTTTCACACAGTGCAGTGAAACAGAAGAGAGCTCTTCATCTTACTGACACACAAGAGATATCCAAAATACTCCAAGGGGAGACAGTAAACACAGATTAACTTTGATAGATCTTTGCAATGGGACTATTGATACACAGTGCAGTAATTCTGATTGCTAAGACACAAAATTCAATCATCCATGTTCTTTTTTATATTAAAGGTCACACACACTGTAATCACATAAATTTTTACTTGGCTTATCAGTTTTCTCAAAAAAGAACAGAGGTAGACAAAGAGAACAGTCAGTAGGTAAGAATAAAAAAATAGAGCAAAATGACAATTTTAAAAAATCGCATTAGGAGAAAAGAAAATTTTTTTAACTGCTACTAAGACATAACAGAACTAATTTAAGGAAAAGGAATGCCATAAATAGTTGTCCTATTTTAGAGAAAAAAATTATCTCAACCAGCTTAATGAATCAAAACATGGCTGAATAGTTCTAACAATAGCAGGTTCTTCAGCAGGTAATATTACCTAGTTTAAAGAGAAAAACCCAAGCAGTTTGAGAAAAGTCTACTACTGACAAATAAAAATAATTTAAATAGCAAACAAAAGCAAGGGACAGAAGAATCCTCAAGTAGCATTTAATTGCAAAGGACATTTCAAGGATTTTTTATATTTTCCCAAAGAAATCCTTTGCAAAGTCGTATTTCAGCATCAACTTCACAATCAACTATTTTATATTGAATACAGTACCAATCAAGTTCAACATCAGCTCAGCAATTCACTGTGACTAGACTAAGGAATGTAAATGCCATTAAGTGTCCTTCAAGTCTTATGTTAAGCTTGAGTACCAAATGCCTTTGTAGTTCTTCTGGGGTATTACCATTAGTATAGAAGGGTTAATAGCAGAGGCTGATGATTGTTTAAAAATTCACATTACCAAAGTGGATTACATTGCATCTACTGAGGGGATCAACAATGTAAGCCTACACTAAGCCATTATTGCAGAAACAAAGCTTGCATTTTAAGCCTTTGGAAACAAGCATAAAATGGACAAAAGAAAAAATTCTTCTGATGTAAGAACAAGGCAAACACTACATGCTTTTCATACAGAATCACATTTTCAGAGCCATACAGAATACATGAAAATGGTCAAATAGTCTCCCCTAAAAGCTCATCATGAACTCCTGACAAGATCAGCAAACTTGAAGAAAAGGACAAAATGGATAACTGTAAGTGATCAAATGGCATAAAGGAAGTCTTGTCTTCTCTTTTATTCTAGACACAACAAAATTAATTATGTTGAATTTAGGAATGACTACTAGAAGAATCAAGTATGCTTGTTAAAGACTGAGGGTTTAGATCCTTAGTTCAATGCTTGATGTTCAAAGGCACTAAGAGCTGCAAATTTCTGTTAAGGTCAGTGGAATCTGAGGTTTTTGAACACATTTATTTATCTGGTCAGTTATAATTCAAACCTCGTTCATTTAAGTTTGAAAATACTAACAGAATCCTTCAGTCTTTTTTCCACGCTTCCTCTCATGCTCTCTGAATCCATCACTAAAATTTATCTTATACAAAATTAAAAATGAACAAAGTTTTAAAAAAATAAAAATTAACAAATCCCTGGTTGAGTATGCTTTGTTATCTGGAATGCTACCCCAGCTGGTTTTAAGTACCTCTTTTCAAACACTCCCCTATGGATCAAGATGCTTATTGCTGTTTCCCGTTGTAAATATAAGAGTTCAAGTTTTCTGACACAGTACTAAGCAGAGTAAAACACTCCAATGTTATGAAAGTAAATTAATAGGATATATTTAGCAGTAAATCACTGCATATGCTATCTATATTACAGAAAACACCCTTTTTTCAGAAACCCTATTCTTTAGCAGAGAAGATTATTTTATATTAATAGCCAGAAACAGCTTATTTTAAACCCCAATGCTAAGCTTCTTCAGAACCCAACTAAACAGGAAAGCATTATTCAACATTTACACAATTTAGGTTTCTAAATATAGCTTGCTTTTGTTTCAATTCTGTCATGATGAACTGAAATTGGATCAGCTACTGAAAAGCTGTGCAAATCTAATACTTAACATTAATCATACTTGAAGCAGACTACTGCAGACAGGTTCTGTTTTCTGAAGTGTTATTAAACTGTTAGCAGGAACAGGATTTATGATATTTGTCTTCTATGTTTACTTTAAAAAGAGCATCATTATTTAAATTATCCTTTTTATGACTACAGAATTTCACATATAAGTATAATAAAGTTCACACATGGAACAATAATTTTCCTAGCACAGGAAAAATGAATTCAGTCAATTTTATTAGTTCTTAGAGGTTTATTTGCAAGATTCAGACTGAGCACTGCCAACTGTTTTTTAAATTTGGCAATTAATTTAAACAAAGGTAGATGATCTTTGTACCAACTTCAGTTCCAAAGCTCTTAAAACTAGGATGATCTTGGGTATCTCCTGTAACATTTTGCACCTCTGGCTTTGGATCCTCTCAAGGATGGATAGAAGACAACAGAACTGAATTCCTTCCACGTTGACACCAGAGTTTTATGTTCTAGCAAGTTGGAACAGGGACAAGTTTCTCAACATTTTTCCTCCTCCCACCCATGATAAGGTGTCTTGGCCACATTTTCCCCTTCCCCCAGTTTAAAAGCTGATCTTCATCTTGTATTTTTAACATATATAACCAGGTTTGTCCTTTTTCTGCCTGATGGCTTTTTTTCTTCTTTAAGGGAGGGGAATGGATACTGTTGCATTTATAAGTCTACCTTTCTCTCATTCAGGATGCTGCAATTTTTTCTTAAAATATGTTAGCTCTTCCTGAATTTAAAAAACATATTTATCAGAACAGCAAAAATACTAGCAATAAAAAGAAGAAAAAACCTGTTATGCAGGAAGATTATATGCAAATAAATTTCTTTAAAATACATTGTGCACCTAGCTGCCTTTTCATCTACTGATCAGATAAATATTAACTGTGAGAATAAAGTACTTAAGAAAATGGGAAAGGCAGAATATAACATCTTTGATTTGGTTTCAACCCATAGGCTTAGATTTCATGGCTCAGAACAGTCTCACACTTGAGATACACAGAAGACAAATTTATAAATAAAGAAAATAAAAGAAAAAGAGAAAAAAAAATGTGATTTCTTAAAAGCCAGTAAGTTTTTGGCAAGTGATAGGAGAAAATTTGTCTACACTCTATCAATTTTCCTTTGTTCTTGCTACATTTTCTAAAAAGCTGAACAGAAAAGAGGAAACTGGTTGCAGTAGCCAAGAGCATATTTTCTGACATAGAATCAATTTTTTGTGCTATGAACCACTGTGACATCCCATATGTAGTACACGTATAAATAGACCAAGATGTGTCATTGACACTGACCTGATATCCTCATTTCTCTGACTATAGATATACTCTATGCTGTAAAACTACTCAGAAATGTTTCGAGCAAAATACTCAAAAAAGTAACAAGGAAACAGAAAGCATATAGTGTCTATATTCCAATAAGTAGGAGCTGAGAAGCAGAAACACAATATTGTTTCAAAAGAATAATATCTAAGCTTGGTTTTTTAAGGGCACGTTTTGGACACAATCATGCATAACAGCAAAGGGATAGTACAGTTACCTAGCATTTTTTGGCACTAATGTGTTATTAACATAATTCCCTCCACAACAATTTTTCATATGTAGCTTAGGAGGCTTAAAAGCTTACACCCAGGGATCTTCACTCACCACATTCTGAGTGTCTCTCTGAACAGGATGCACCTGGACCAATAGCAAGAGACAGCAAGAGGCTCTGGAGGAAGGTACTGCCTGCCTCTTTGATACTCCCTTTATGCTGTTCCTCTTCAATACACCTGAGGAGTCCTGTTCTTTTGTCTCTAAGCTGCATATTAATTTTCTCCAAGTAACACAGAAAAGGCCAAAATACATGTACTGATAAAACCCTAAAACATTCCTGTAATTATTTTAAGATTCATTAACTCTTTTCCCTACTTGCCTTAATTCTATTGCATTCACTAATCTTTTAGTTATTTACCATGAAAAAAATCAATTTTATTAAAATTAAAAATATCATTAAAATGTAATTTTCTACTAGAGCAATTTCCATTCATCTGACACTAAAACACCATTGTATTAGGATGCTTTTTTCTTCCAAGTGTTTTTACCATTCTTTAAAATTATTTTCTACAATACTTGTATGAACAGACATATCTCTTTCCTTATTTCTTTCAAGCAGAAGTAGAACTGGCATGTAGGAGTAATATGGATTCCTGTTTTGCACCTCAATGAAATAATTAATTGCTTACAAGAGCAAGAAGAAAGGCCCAAACTGTTTTCAACAACAGCAAGAAGCAAAATTAAACTTTCAATTTGTGTTAGGGAACTGTGACTGAACTTAATATGCTGATCTCTGAAGGAAGTGTGGGTGAGCATACATCTTGCATACCAGAAAGAGATAGATGGAGCACACTTCTGTGGGAAAATGCATATGCTGTCTATTTTTCAGATACCTATCAAATATCTCCTATTATTTCTTTGAACTAGAGAATGTTCCATCTGCTGAACTGGCAATAGTGTGAAAAGGAACCCACTGGGCTTTGTTAATGCTCAGCACACCAACTGATTTCTGATAGCTGGAAAAAGAGCAACAAGCTCCTCCACAGGCCTCAGCATAGAGAAATACAAGTCCTGCGTGACAAAACTGTCTTTGAAATGAAAAAATGAATTGTGGAGATTGGAAATAATACAGACAAAATCAATCAAGACACATTGCAAGGCAGAACAAAAACCCCTTGTATTGCTGATAGATCCCTTGGCACAAGGCTCTGAACTAACTCAATAAAGGTAATTAACAGAAACAACTCCAGCATGACTCCTTCTGGTACCTACAGACCAAACTGGCAAGTTGGTGGCAAAAAGAATAAGATGGAAATAACCACAGTATCCCTAAGCCTAAGGAGTTTCACTTGTTGATTCCAATTAGCACCTGACCATGAATACAAGCTGGAACATGCATTGTTCTGTGGGATGAAGGGAAGTCAGAGAAGCAAAGGGTATCCCATCAGCTAACAACATCTTCCTACTCTTAAGTTCAGAATCTGCTGAAAAGAAGACTACAGCCCCATCCTGGTTGGTGTGTCCTGGCCAAAAATCTAAAGAAGCATTCATAAAATAGAGGTCTTCCATACTGCCTCATCTCAAGTTCTGCCTAGAGATGTATGAGTTTAGGACTTTGGTTCATAGTACACACATGTATCAAAATAATTATGCACTGAAGTGATACAATAAATACAATTGGTAAATAAACACTGAAGAAAATAGAAACACATTTAACCATTAGCTAGCACATTTAACCACTGATAAGTGACTTAATCACCTGCAGCAAATTTCAATTATTTTATTTCAATATACAGTTTACAGAAATAAAAATCTGATGGTAAAGGTAAAAATCTTCTCTGTTCATAATAACTTTGAACTTCACAAGAACTCAAGTAGGAGTCCAAAGTGTTAAGCGAAAACTCAAGTCATGCTGTTCCAAACCAAAGAATAGAAAAACAGCAGGAGTAAAAAATTGGAATGGTTTTCAACCTCTTCAATTCAAGCTGATTAAATTCTATAGTATTTCAAACTAAGAATAATATTTTGATCAAGAAATACAGAATTCATGATAGAGACATATTACTACTAAAGGGGAGGAAAGACATGCCCTGATCATGCCACAGTACTTAATTTTACTGAATTATTACAAAGGGTAAGAAAACAGACATTAATAGCTCGGCAGAAGAAATTAGGACAAATACTGAAGAGGGTATGTAATTTATGCACTTGAACTTTCAGGGAATAAGTAGTCTCTTTAAAGTCTGAATGGACATGGAATGAGGCTGGTGAAGCACTGGTTGGCCATGAAGGTCCTCAGCACCTGCCTGGGCGCAGCTCTGAGGAAACTGCTTCAAGTTCAGTGTTGCTCTGCTATAAGCAAAAGGCCCCTCTGATTTATCCAGCAAATTCTGATTGCTTTACATTCATGGGCAGGATTCGACACAATTTAATAAATCTAAACTTTCTTGGACTGATTTTATATTCTGCAATCAGTCTTAAATTATAAAATACTTATAGAAAACAATTTTCACTAAAGTAACACAAAGTATTACTCCTGAAATATGGTTCTAGTCTGAACAACAATGGTACTCAGACACTCCAAAGAGATGGTGAAGAAATAGTTACTTTGCTTGTTATTTTGCCTTCATAAAACAAGTCTTTATTACAAACTTACTTTATAATGGCATTGTATAAGCAACAAATAAAATGTGATTCAACTTGAAAAAAATGTAAACATTTAATTAAAATAGATGAGTTAATCACAAAACAAGATTACTTATCATGTAATGTAAAAAGATAAAGTAAGTCATTAGACTATAAATAAATGTACATAACACGTGTTAACACATGCTGTTCCCAGTGCTTCCCTTTTAATATTCATGCTAGGATTGTTCACCACGAGGACTGACTCAATTAAAAAAAATTCCATTTTCAAATTTCACTGCTTTAAGACACTACACAAAGTAAAATGAATAGCTTAACATTTTTAAGCTTCCTCTTGCTCACACTGAAACTCCTCCAATTCAAAACTATTCTAATTAGGCACCTACTGTTTAACATAAAAGAATCTCTGAACTTCAAACAGAGGCATCTGCCAAAAAAATTGGATAGTGTTTAAAAAACCAAACCGCCTTCAAGTATTAGTGTTTCTACGGCAGTCCTTAGATGGTTTTAATCAAAATTCTTGCTCTAGACTGAATATGTGAGGTTTTTTTTCATATGTATATAGTAGAGATAACCATTTTTTATTTTCTTCTCTTTTCAACCTTTATATTTTTCCTCTAATTGTTTTTGAGCTGCTTAGCCTTTGCAAATGAAGCGTGTTGTCAAAAACTCCCTGCTTCCATTTGTGTGTTCTCTTCAATTTTATGCTATAATAACTGAATACAAATTGACTTGTGACAGTAACTAGTACTCCTGAAAATTTCAGTCACATGTTAATTGACTCTAATGTGAAAAAGGAACATAAGACCACACTTAAGTGTTCAGAGATGTTGTGTTTCCTGAAATACAATGAACACTGTGTTTGGATGCAGACACATTTATACACACATTTGTGAAGGCAATATTTTGATTGCAATAGTGATTTTAGTCATACAACAAACATTACAACTATCTTTTAAGTTCTTAGCCTTATAAGAACAACTATCTGATTCTTACAAGTAATTATACACTCCAACAGAGTCAATGCATTACCTGGCTGCTGGCCACACACGACAAGAGAAAGACTCCTATTCCAAAGTTACAGTAATTACTACACATCTCTCCATATTTCAGTGCATCTGCATATTCAGAGTGTACAGATCTGCAGACTGTGCAAATTCCTGCACTTGGAGGCAACCCTCAGTATCAATACAGGCTGAGGGATGAAGGGATTGAGAGCAGTCCTGCAGAGAAGGACGTGGAGTACTGTTGGATAAAAAGCTGGACATGACCCAGCGATGTGCACTGCAATCCAGAAAAGCCACAGCAAAAGTAGCAGGACTGAGTTTGAGGAGGCAATTCTGCCCCTCTGCTCCATTCTGGTGAGACCCCACGTGGAATACTACATCCAGTACTACATCTGGAGTCCCCACTACAGGAAAAACAGACCTGTTCGAGCAGGTCCAGATAGGAGGGTAACAAAATCCACCAAAGGGATGAACACCTCTCCTATGATGCCAGGCTGAGGGAGTTGGGGTTGTTCAGCCTGGAGAAGAGAAGGCTGCAGGCAGGCATAATTGCTTCTTTTCAGTTCTTCAAGAGAGCTTGTATGAAAGATGGACTTTTTAGTAGTGCCTTCAGGACAAGGGTAATGGTTTTAAACTGAAAGACTATAAATTCAGAGTAGTCTGAAGGAAGAAATTTTTCCAGTGATGGTGGCAAAACACTGGAATGGGATGCCCAGAGAAATGGTAGATTGCTGGTAGATTCTGGATATGTTTCAGATCAGGCTGGACGAGGCTCTGAGAAATCTGATCTAGTTGAAGATGTCCTGATAATTGCAGAGGTGTTGGACTAGATGACCTTTAAAGGTCCCTTTCAACCCAAACCATTCTGGTATTCTACAATGGACAGAGCCAAAAGGATTCAAGGTACATAAACCCAGCAAGAGCCTGGCCCTCTATAAACCAATAACAAATAGCATTCATGTTACAGGCATGCAAATTACTGCAGGTCAAAAGTAAATTTCTGTGTTACAGCTCCACAAGAATTCCATCTGATAAAACTGAATTTGTCAGTTGAGAACACAGAATCACAGAGTCACTTAGGTCAGAAAAAACCTCTAAGATGATTGAGTCAAACATTTCACCGATCACCACACAGTCAACTAGACCATGGCACAAAGTGCCATCTCCAGCCACTAAGCACACAGAAAAATCCATCCTTCTCTTCTGGGGCTCCCACTGCCCAAACAGATCCACACTACCTATGACTGCACAATCAAAACCACTCTAAGTAACTGCAATCACAAGAACAATCTGTTGAAGAAAAAGACTGGAATAAACAACAAAATGAATCACTATGTTTATCTAGACAGTATTTACATATTTTTCCTTTTTTCTTTTTTATTTAAAGAACTTAAACTGTCTTATCAAGTTTACACACAACACTACATGGCCCAAAGATACATATCCATTTACAGGTTTCAGCAATAAAAAATAAACCATCCACATCTGTGCACATGCCAACAGAAACAATGCATTCTCATGTAAACCAGGAAAAAAGTAAAATTTTAGAATAAGAATGACAGTTCCTTTTTTCACTCCCTTAAAACTTTCTAAACATTCAGATTACTCATGTATGTCCTTATTTGAATTGTTATCTCTACAGCACGACAAAAGTGAGGGGTTTCAATCAACATAATTTGAAGGCAGCACTTTTTAAAGTAAACTGCATTTAAAATGAAAAACAAGCATGTAAATTTCTTCAGACAGGGATATAGAATCTCTAGCATGTGGCAGAGAAGCCTTGAGACCAAAGCAGACATATAACCTGCTCTAAGAAGGCTTAAAGACTTTGGTATTACTCATCTTGCTCATCCAAAAAAAAAACAGATGCAAATCAAAGATTCACCTGGCAGAGAAATGGCAAGTATTAATATTAATCTACTTGTGCAATTTCAACAATCTGAAATAATTTTATGGGAGACACACATTTAGTTGAGAGAAAATAGTAATATTACAAGTTAGTGTTTCTATAATTTCTCAGACTTCCACAAATGATTTCTTTAACTACACCAAAACTTTATAGCAAAGCCTCAAGTACATACACTTTTTCACTGGGAAATATAAGTAAAAGTGATCTCTGAAAAATACATGTATGTCTTGTAATACTTCCATGAGACCAGGCTCCATCATGTCATTCTGAAGAGTTACAATTACCTGAAAATAATTTTGATGGCATTTTTGAATAAAGTAAATAGTATCAAAATTTCTGAGTTAATTTAGGAAGAGAAAGAAAGATGAGCTCTCAGACCAAACCCACTCATCTTTGACTACAACCAGACATGTTTTCTCATATGGTGGTCTCTGTACATGTTAGTGGATTTGAATCACATCTTTTCCACCTGTTGTACTTCTATACTTGAACACATTTTACACTAAAATGCTCTGGGTATTGTGAAGTTTGGGGTTTTCACTTGTTTTGGGGTTTTTTGAGGTTTTGTTTTGAGAGGGAGTCTTGCAGAGAGTAACTTGCTTTTTTTGATCTTATGCCCCAGAGAAGGAAACAGAATGAGCCCAAATAAGCACATCCTATCAGCATATCATTTCAATTGGCTCCTACTGAAAAGGGTGCAAAGGGTCAGTTTACAATGCAATTCCAACTAGGATAAACACTTTATTTAAGCCACAACTTCACAAGAAAATATCACCATATAATACCTGAAGATGCCTAATGGAGTGACACCATGCTGAAAAGGCACTGTTCTCAGCCTTTCTGTCCACTCAAATCTCTTAGATATTAGATATTAATCTATATTCTCCTGGCACTGAGTGGGGGATATCACTAAAAGTGACATTTACTACACAACTCCACTGGCATCAAGATATCCAAATAGTACCAGAATGTACACCCACATAATTTGGATTACACCTAAAAATTTTGTATTAAGATACCAAAATATGTTCAGTTCAAGTCAATGTAATTTATCCAGAAATACCTACTGCAAAACACTATCATCTAATCTAGAAAGCTGGATAAATCACTGGACTAAATTCTGAATTTTTCAAGTGTGGTCCTAAGCACCATCTATTCACACAAAACCTCTTTTTTAGTAGGGGAGAATCAATATTATGACAAGTTACCATTTGTCAAGTCCTGCTAGGAGATGTATCCTTTTTCCAGGCATGAATCTACTGGGACTGCTTGTTAACCATGGCAACTCTGGTGGTGTAAGCAGATAACATGCCAACTTGCCTACTAGTTAAATTAGTTTCTGTTTTTTACAAATGTTTCTACTAACAAAAAAAAAAATAGATAAATTCAATGCATTTGTTTGTAGTTAAAAACATTTCCCTAAGGGCAGAAGTTCAATACTTGAGAGGCAAAGATACACTGAAGTTAGCTTGGTAACACAAAAGAGATAAAGTCAGACAGCCTTTCAAAGGGCCGAAATCTTTCTTTGAGTATATATATTATGAAGTTATTATTTTATATAGATATTATATGTCACGTATGAATTGATATGTACTGTTTTATTATATATTACATTATATATTATACAATGTATATTATAATATATAAATATATTACAATGATATATTATAATTATATACTATATGTATTATACAGATTGAAGCTGACGACCAGATCTGGGTGCAGTTCTTGATCAAATGCTTAAGTCTTTATACTTTGGTCAAGTCCATTTACCTACTTCACAAAAGTAAGCAAACCAGGCCTCAAAGTGATTTATTACTGTTACCTACATCAATAAGTTGGATGCTGTAAAGCTAATGTTGCTTCTAGCCTTGAAAATCCAAGGATGAAAGGCACAGCATAAGTGCAAAGTAGAAGTAGCATAATTAAGTGTTCAATGTAAAAGCTATCCTGGTCTTTGAAAAACTATCTTTTGCTTTGAAACGTGTGAATATCAACTCACTGCTGTATTAACTGGCTCTGCACAGTTATCCCACACCACCATAAAAATTCCAGATGTGATACAGTTCTTATATTTAGAAACGCTACCCTTTGTCAAAAAAATGGTATTTCCAATTTTGGGAGGAAAAATTACTTTGATATAACATTAATATGACTGCTCATATTAAGAGAGTGATTACATATGAAGGTACACACAATGGTCTAACTCATTCATGTGAGCAGAATGAACTGCAATTTAAATATACAACTTAGCTGGTGCTGAGTGACAATGGGAGCCGCTGCCTACTTTTGAAGTTAGCACAAATCAAGTGTCAGACTTGATCTCTGTGTCTCTGATTTCTGATGTCCTTTTTTCAGTGATGCTATTTAAAGAGCATTAAAAGGTTTTGAGGGGAGAAGAAGGGAAACACTGCACCTTTTCTGTAAATCCTTAGGCATTATAAAAAACTTCAGACACCTAATTTCATACAAAATCCCAGATATTTAGCTATTTCTTATACATATTAAAAAAACCCTTTCAATTCCTAAAAAAATACTGTAAGACACTCTACCTAGTAGTTCTATTTCTAACACTGCATCACAGATATTACATTTTGGCTTGACTATAACAAATTTCTCCTCATAAAATTCAAGACGGCCTTCTTCCAAAACTAGTTAAAAAAAAGGGCAAAAAAAGGCAGCAATCTCTTAATAAATATAGCACCTGAAAGCTCTCTGTCAAATTCCAGTATTTTATTAGTAGTATTAAAAACACAGAGTGAACTGTTATTATAAGTAAGTTCTATATGTTTTCTTTGAGAAATATTCTTATTAAATATGGGGAAAAAAATGCCTGTTAAAAAAAAAAAAAAGAAACAAAACCAACCTGGATCTAAATTATTAGATCATGAGATTGTTCTTTTAAAATATAGTCCTCCAAAAAATTATGTATGTATGATAACATTTTGGTAAGTCATGAATTCCACAGACACCAGTACCATTCTATTCAATAAATGAAGCATGAGTAAGACAGAAATCTGGTATCTTAAAGCTATCATATATTAAGATGGCATCATCATTCAGGTAAGCTATTTAAATCTTTTAACATGACAAACAGCAAAAGCTCTTTTAATGTTAATAAAGAAATAATGAAGACTCCTAGGTATAAAAGACTCCAACTACTGGGCTTTAAAAAATAAAGTCAATTAGTAAGAAACACCAGGTGCTAAATCCACAAATTAGTTCCAGGTACCAACATCAGATGTCACTGATATCCTCAAATTTCCCACTCAACTGCAACCTAATCCTTTACACAACTAAAACCTCCACAACAATGGTGTTTATGTACAGGACCACCTAAGTTCCAACATTCAGACGCTTGCACCCACACTAATGCCTTATAAAATGAAGCAACTTCCTCCCAGAGTGCCAGTTTGGGGCACAATATAGGTAGGCAGAAGATCACTATTTCAAGGATGCAGTCATTTTCACATTGCTGTTTCCAAAAAGTTATTTAAATTTAGATGCTCTTCACCCCAGGAGGTTGCCCTAACCACCAGGCTGCTTCTGAGCTATATTTCTCCTTTTCTACAAACTACTCTCTAGGACCAATCAAATACTCAGTGTAAAAGGAATGGGGAAAAGGAGAAAGGAGTCACCAATGGTATTGCAATGTCAGAAAGCAGGATTAAAACCACTCTGCAGCCCCAGGTACGTTTTTCCTGAGAAGCAGAACTTTTGCAAAACTGAACATGACCACAGCTTAGAGTCCAAACCATTGAGTATGTGAGTAGAACCTTGTCCAGGCACACACAGTGTGTCTCTGCCAAGATAAAGGAGTATCTATAAAGAAATCTCCAATGGCCATGTCCTATTTGTCTTGTGAGTAAATCTAAGCTCTCTCTCCTGTTAAGAAAACTTTTGTTTCGCTTTCTCTTGTTTCTCTTAACAGAAGCCTGGCTATCCAAATATCAAAAGAAAGTATACCAGTAAGAAAGCAAAGGAGAGAGAGTCACTCAATTATCTGCAGGGAGAGAAAACAAGCTGGGCTGCTGGCCTCAGCATTTCCTACTGTCTTTCTTAATTCCATCCCTGACAGATTGCAAGTTCCTAGGAGACATGGGGACCTGGGCACCAACTCAAGACTTGTGAGAAGTTAAATCCATAAAATAACAGGATTTCCAGAAAAGTCATATAGGTGCAAACTGCAAACCTTAATCACTCTCAGCTGGCACTTCAACTTCATAGGCACCACATTCCCTGTAATATATCATGCAATGATACTCCTGCCTTTATTCATGTCAGAGTCATCCCAGCTTTGAAAAAGTACTGAGGAGCATGGACCCAGTCTTGTACACTGCAGACTAAAATATGAATAATATGAATCCCAGATCTGTTTCATTTCTGCTACGTAATTTTTGGTTTATTTACTCCATATCAATCCATGATCACAAATTCTCCCTCACCTTCACATTTCAGGAAAGAAGTGACATCACAGAAGTATACTGTAAATATGTTTTAGCAATAGCCAGCAACTTAACTAACCACAATATCTTCCACCATAACTCTCTCACACACACACACAAAAAAAAAAACACACAAAAAAAACCACACAACACAACAAAAAAATAAAAAAGACAATTATTGCTAAATCAATGTGGCAGAGAAATTATTTTATCTTTCCATGTATTCTGGAGACTAAATGTAAAGCTGAGATCATAACCCAAAATAATTATTAAGAAGTTAAAACAGAAGAATTGATTTCTGGTACAAAAGATATATGCAATTACAACATCACAAGTAAAGCTCTAAGTTACACCACGTTTGCTGTAAAAAAATGTTACTTAAAGCCCACAAGATAGGTACCATGCACCTCTCTTTCAGCATCCTAAGAAGCTTAAAATCTCAGGCTCAGACAAGGAAACTAATAAGGAAAGAAGAAAAGGACATGCTACAGAGAGAAAAGGAAAAGAATTAATTTGTAAGCAAGCAAAATAAATTAATCCAAAAACACTGAGTTCTCTGCTTTTCTGAAAACAGTCCTACATGTTAGAGCATAAAAAATCTGAAACAGATAACCAATGATACAAAACATATCACAGTTCTAAAGCACTTGGGGAAGAATATAATACATTTGCATGTCTCTGAGTGAAATATCCTGAAGGATGAAAACAGAATAGATACAAATTAATAGGGGAAGTCGTGTTGTTTTATATTTTAGGGATTTCTTTTCCCTCATTACAGAAATTGCCAGATCTAGAGCTTACTTAGAACAGCCTAGAAACTATCAAAATCTTCAGTGGCAGATGCTGCATTACTAACAAGTGAGATTTTAAAAGTAGGAGGCCAATAAATATGAAAACCACTGAATATTTTTTTTCTCCAAATATATAAGGCAGAGCAGAAAAATATAAAAGTATATAGTATTCTACTTTAGCAGAATAATTCTACTAAATACTAAGCCTTTTTTAATATTAGTAAAGCCTTTCTTTTGACTGTTACCCCCTTTTTCACTGTTGTAGTAATGCAGAAGGTTTTAATTTCTGTTCCACTCAGAGTAAAATGCATTCTTCTTTGTTAATGATGTTTCCTCTGTCAAAAGCAGGAGCTTGATGAACGGGTTGAAAAGCCACCTAATTTCACTGTTGCTGCTGGAACATTAACTTTAGCCTTGTCAAAAGCCATTCTATAGCATTTCACAGTAATTCTCAATGAAAGAAATGTTCCACCTACTAAACTGATTATTACTTTGTGAAGGTAGAAGTTCATTTATTCAACAACATAATTAAAATATGACAAACCAGAACATTAAGACAATGATGCTCTAACTTACATCCAGATCAAAAATGAATAGCCATTAAAGGAAGAAATGCTGTTGAAGACTTTTAAAAAGCTCAAGAAATACACTTGCGTTCTTCTGTTACATTATTAACAAGAGCAATAAGAATGAAGTCACAATAATATAAATAATTTAGTTTTTTCTGTAACCTAGTTTGTGGCTTAGCAGGATGAAACTAAAAAAGAAGAAAAAATGGTTTATAATCCAAAATATTTCAGTGTGAATTAACTGAATTTCTTATAGAAAACATTTCACATTAATTATGATGAAATAGAATTTCATACTAAATATGGCAACATAATTATTAAAATTACCAAACTCTTCTTATAATTACAAAAAAAATATGTTGACAAGACCTTTCTAAATGCTTAGATTGTGAAAGCATCACTGAGTCAGAATCAGTTTACACAGCTAAATAATCCCCTACCAGATGTTATCAACTCAGTCTTTAAAGTATCCATTGAAGTACATTTTCCAAAAGCCTTGGTAGTCTTTCACTGATTCAGACAACAGAAAAATGTTTCCTAGTTTTCAAATTAAACTCATCACTCCAAATGAAGCTGCTGGAGAGAAGTGAAAAATGCCGATTAGTTGTTAATTACTCTGTAACATTCTTCTCTTACTGTCCAGTCCTCTCCCCTCTAATATAAACAAACCAAACTATCTCAAGCCCCTCAAGGTTTTGAGGGGCTACATTTCCTAAACTCTGTAGACCTTATTTATAGTTCTTTTTTAAACCTTGCTCTTCTATAAAGCTCCCATAATTCTATAACTATCAATAAAAAAGTTTCCCAAAATAGACACAGATAAGCACCAAACAGAAGATGATCCAGCCTTACTACAGCAGGAGCTTTAGTAGTCAGAGAGACTAAATGCCTTTTCTGCAACAGAACTATGACTTCACTGTGACCTCCAAAACCCCACACAAGTTGTATTTTGCCATTCTATCTTGTGTATGCTTCCAGCATTAATTTCTCCTTTTTAACACTGATCCTCACTGTATTTTATGAGTGGATTTCAGATCACCCATCTAACACAGACACAATGAACCCCAGTGTCAGCCAAGGTGTCTGCAGCATCCACTCCCTGACCATGTACCCCAAACCTGTATATTACAAAGGTAGGCTAACTCCAATACCTGGAGATGTATGACAGCACTTGTGACACCTTCTCAGCCTAACAATGAATTGGCTGTTAAGCATTCCCAAGAAACCAGTCTCAGCTAGGAAGATAGGTAAAGAATTATCTAATCCTATTTCCTTATGTCCTTTATGAGAACACAGCGGAAAACAGAATAATAGCAAAAGATACACAGGTCATACTCATTGTTCAACATTTATCCTGAAGGCTAGACTCCTTGACCCATTACTACACAATACACATTTAAAAGTAGGGCATGAACCAAGGACTGTGCACTGATTTCCTAGAGTGCAACATGGCCTTGCATTGTTAAGAAAAATATGTGAAAAACATTAAGCTGCATCACCCTGGGGAGAAAAACTTAGCAGCAGCACAGGCTCTCATCCTGACCGCCCTACTGAGCTTCCAGCAGAAACACACACATACATACACACATCAGCAGACTCAAGCTACCAAACTCACTTGAATTATTTGAGTTCTATGATTTATTTCAAAAATATGTCACCACCATTTAGACAGATGGTGGCAAAAGTCACCTCGACCAAAGTAATATACTGTAGGGGATAGCTCATTTGTCTTGGCTTCCATCTCCTTAAATGCATTTAAGAGTCAGAAGGAAGCTTTTATCACATGATCCTTCCAGCCTTGCCCTTTTCATCTGGATCTCTGAGAACAGATTTCTCAAATACACACAGAAAATAGTTTCAGTCAGTTACCTAATTCAAAGCACAGGCTGGCAGAAGTGGTGGCTCAGGAGACAGGAGCTAAAAGCTAAATTTAGAGAGGGGTACAATGAATTTTTGGCTGTCAGTAGGCTGTCATATACCCCTAGACTTCCAGAAAGGTGGCAGGTATATTAACCCCTAGAGTAGGCAAAATGAAATGAGAGGCCATGAAGGCAGAAGAAAAGATAAAAAAAACTACCTTTTTGCTTTTTACCCTCTGCCCCACCCCCTTCTAACTATGCTGTTCAACAGTGGTAACTGTAACAATCTGCTTTATTCTCCCCTCTCTATAGAATTCAGGACATTTTTCTCCAAAAAACAAATTTTAGAATGCTCCACTTAAAAAAAAAAGGCAGCTTTGAAGGCATGGTTTATTAAAGGTAATTTTACAGCACAAAGAATAAACTAACAAAAGATTAACATAATTCATCAGACAATTAAATACTACTGTAATAAGAGCTACCTTCTCACTAAACACTTCAAACTACACAACAATAAACTTTTATTTGAAATCAGACAGATATTCACATGAACAAAAAAAGACAACACAGTTTTACATTGATGTATCTAATTGACACAACTGGTGATACAGAGAGCATTTTTTGTTTTTCAGAACACAACACCAGTTGCTACCAATTAGACCTTTTCCACAGGCAAAAATACAGACTAAAAATAGGAACACAGTTCTGAGGAATACTTTTTGGCTTACAAATTCTACAACTAAATTATTTTTTATTCTAAAAGAAATAAAAAATTAATTCACTCAGGAAACAGCTTCTGTTGAGATAGTTTATCTGACTCTACTAACTCAGATAAAATAGCTTCTGAGAGTATTTTTTCAATTTCATCCCGTTTGTGAATTTTAGATTCATTTACCAATTTAATGTCCAATTTAACCAATGCAATCAGAATCAAATCATGTCAAGAATTACTAGTATTTCCAGCATAGTTTTCAAATGCAGGAAATTACCCATACTAATTCCATCTCCTACATTCACATATATTTTTTAAAATTTTGCTAGTTCCTGTTTCCTTATTGCACATTATGTATAATTTTGAGTACATGGCTTAAAATCTTTTGAAATCTTTTCATATTAAATTATGTATTTGGATAATAGAGGCATTAAAGCACATAATGCAGAAAAAAACATACAAAACCCTTCTGGAGGTCCAGGTTATTAGAGGAAGCATAATAATTTTGTCATTTAAATACTTGGAATCTTTTATGAAAGATTTAACAATGCTCGGATAAAATTTCTCCTAATATCTACTGCCAAAGTAAAAAGTATTCAAGATGCTGAGGCTCTTCCTAAACCATAAAAAATATACCTAGAACTTAACTGCCATATGTATTCTCAGTTCAGTAATTTCCGCTTTATTTCCCTATCTCTTATGAAAAAACCCTCATCCTATGATGAGCTCATTTATTTCAGCCACTCTATTCTTGGTGTCCTCAACCTTTCTCTTCCAGTTTCTGGAAGCAGCCTTGCTTCCTTGGGAGTGGAAAGGGCCTGAATGCAAGTGCATTTCTTTGCTTTCTACTTGAAACCCCCACCCTCCAGAGAGCTCCAGACACTTTGTTCTGCTCAGCAGTTCCCTGAGAATGAGCAGAACAAGCCTGACCCAATTCTATAGGTGTGGCCAATGCTGAACAAAACACTTGGGCAAGGTAACAGGTCCAGCTGCAGAGAGTAGAACACACTGTGTTAAGAAAAATTTTTATTTCACTCTCAAAATATATTTTTCCATTCTCACAACGCATTTTGCTGCTATTTATTCTGCACTATACTCAGAGCTCTCCAGTCTATGATAAATCATTTGTCACAATCACAAAAGCTATAATTTTTAGGGCAAAGTCCACTATGGAGGTGGAAATGTCTTAAATTATATGGCATGGTTACAGAAGCACACTGACATTTTAGGAAGAAGTAAGGTGAAATCACTATATTTAATATAGAGGTAAAAAATATACTTTTTTTTTAAAAAAAACAGTAGCATTGTAAGAAGGTTCTAGTCACTTAGTCACTTGACTTTACTGCACTAAAAAAAGATGAAAGAAGTTTTCATCCAGGCTACAGGGTCTCTTATCACAGACTTACCATAGGTTAACACAGTTGGCCATAGTGCATTTGGTTCACATTCAACTGGAGAAGAAAAGTAAGTTGACAACTGGGTGAAACCTGCAGGCAGCATGGAAAAAGAGGGCCACTTGTTTGAAAGGGAGAGCCTAGTCTAAGAACAGGTAAGGAGCCTGTTTCTCAGCAAAAGATCCAGTCAGCAAGGTAACAGCATGAGCCACCCTAACCAGAGATGTGAAGGATGCTATAGATGTGACCCACGTGAGACACCTCAAGACTAAGCTGCAGCATTGTGCCAAAATTTACACTAGTTCTCTTTGATCTCCCACTAAGAAATACAGGCATTATGTTAAAGCTGCACAGCTTTCAAAAGATGTGAATTATCTTTCTTTACTCAAATATCAATAATGGTCTTCAGCTGAAAAATTAAGTATTTGTCATTATAGTCCCTGTATCTTCATATCTACCAATATTGTCTTGATGCTACAAAAAAAAAAGATCTTCAAGGGCAAACCAATGTAGTTATCTGTCTTTCCAGAGGTTTTTTCAGTTTATTTTTTTCTTTCTTTGGTGCATTGCAGAGAGCAGGTGGCAGGGAAAACAAGAGGGTGAGAGAAGGTAAAACTGTGTTTCTGTTGGTGAATATTAAGAGCTACATAGAATTAATGTTCATTTTCTAGGTGGATCTTGGTTTGGAAGGCATAGGTGTTATTCTACACTATAACACCAAACAAAGCTTTTGTCATTTAAAGATTTCTCACATTACAAAAATAATAAAAAGTTATGGAAAACACGGGAGAAAGCAATGTGTTAACTTCCTCTTGCCAACACTGTATTTTACTAATACAAGCAAATACATCACTCTTGAGTTATGTCACACTAAAGTTTTATAGGAATGCAAGGTAACAGTGAAGCTTTCTAAAGAAACAGAGAAAAATATAAGAGTGGCACATTTAGTTTCCCAATTAACAATAATGTCAAGATACATTAGCAGTAGAAGTTTAATAAAAATTGGATTGCAGCTACTTCCTGAGGCTTATGAGGTGTCTCTAGCACTGCACCACAGCATAGCATATCAGAACACAGTGAGACTGTTTACCCTGTCAATCATTTGTCAATCTATCCAGCTTTCTACAAATACCCCTTGTATTTGGAAGCAGTTTCACAAACCTCAGTAATTAAAATTTTTAACACAATAATAGACACATATAGCAAACCTACCAAACTAAAGCAACTAGCATGCTCAGGGAACAAAATGTAATGTCATGGTTACCTTTGGGCAATTAGTTAGATATAAAAATCCCACACAGCTATTTAAAATACATGTTTATTTTTCAGGTACTATTTTCATTTTTCTTGGGGGATTTTTTAAATATTTTATTGATAAGAACATGTGCGTGTGTGTGATTTCAAAACGAGCAAGTAATTTGTTTTTCTCCTGCACTGCATGCATCCCATAGGAGAAATAAGAAAACACCATCTTGAACACAAAGCATCTTAGAATCATTTATAATGAAGAAAGCTAGACTAACTAGATTTTTCATTAAGAATGTAGAAGTGAATTTTCAGGAGAAAATGTCATATTCTCCAGAAAAGACAGAAATCTAGACATCCCAATGTCCATCAACTGAGCTCACAGTGAAAGTCACCAACAAGTAACATCGTGTTGAGGTTCAGGACAGTGATGAGAAATAACATACTGAAGATACTGAGAAGACAAAAAGCTTTCACTGCACCCAAGAATTGGATGAATTTGATAGTAGAAGTACAGAAGAAGCACGACTAAACATGATATCCCCTGGGATCTGACAAGTTATACAAGAAGAACAAGTGTCATCAGAAATTATTGCTGATATCTTATCTGTTAAATGATCCTCTATTTCTTTGCACACAATTTTTTCTTTCATTGATCCATGATGTGTAAAAAGGGGATTTGACCAGCATAAAGCTCCTCCTGACTGCCCAGGAAAGTTAATCTGGCACTCTGTCAAATTACAGGTTTGATTGCAATATGCAGTCAGTGTCTGTATTGGTGAGGAAATAAAAATTTCTGTACTGAATTACCCCATCCTGTGACTCCAGGTTCAGGTTTTGCAAGTTTACATTTCCCAAAGAAACAAAACCTCCTGCAGCTGGCCAAACAAAATATTGGTCCACAAAAGCAGGAGAAACAGTAGCATCTTTTTCCCAATATAAATCTAATGATGGTTTTGTGAGTAATAGCCATCTTAATTCAGACACGCACGGTGATTTCTTCATTTTATACATAAAGCACTTATCCAGGAATTCTAATCTGCATGTTTCAAGTGACTATATACAAAAAAGTAGTTATATAATTTGCCAAATTTCTTGGTCCTGATTCATGATGTAATTTCACTGTTTGGTGAAGCTGCACCATGAACAGTCTGCAATTTCCTTCTTAGAGTCATCTTACCCATTTCACACTGAGAAAATGATTGAAATTAGCAAACAACAACTCAGGGATTGAGAATAATCTGAGAACAAACAATTAGCTCTGTCAGCCAGGAAACCATATGTACCTTATAACAGTACTAGCTAGTACTGTGATAGGAAAAATGGAATCTGGAAGGACCAGAAGGTTTCTGAATTTCAGAAAAGCATATTCCAACAAGACTGTCACTCACTTTAGAGATAATGTCAACTACTAAGACATTGATAAAGTCATCAAATCAATTAATTGTAGGCCATTAAGAAATCTTCAGGGCTAGAGCTGGCACTAATGGAAGTGGAAGAGTGAGGAAGATTGAGTTCTTCATGATGAAAAACACACATCTTCCATCTACAGACACATCACTATTTTTCAAGATTCACATGCAATTTTCAATATTGTTTCCTACATTTTTCATATGCTTCCCTTGGCACCAGATTTCATTAAGATGCTGGCAGTGCCATCTGCAGCTCCAGAAGCACCTCCTCTGTCAATAGTTTGATCTCAGATGAGTCATTCAGCCTGGGCTAGTGAGCAAGCAGAAAAGCCTCTTAAGCCTGTGTAAATAAATCTACTCAATGAGCTGCATTAAACACCTTGCAAGAAACAGGCAGTCAAGTGAAGAGGGTAAAAAAAATTGCCTTTACCACAGTTTGAAACTCTAAACTTGAAATTTTGATTTTTAAATTCCAAAATTCTAAACTGTGCCATAGCCCACATTCCATTGCAAAGTCCTGCATCATCATGGAAGACAAAAGGCACATCATTCCAACCAGCAATACAGTTGTCCCTGATCTTTGGTAGAGTTACCTGGAGAACTTGATGGAAATAATCTCCCAGTTGCCAGTGCTGATGCTCACAGTGGTATCAGTATCCTACATTAGACATCCACTTTTGGACATAACTTCATTTAGCAGAGAAGGTAAGCAGAACATTTAGAAAAAGCTAACAGAACATGTTTATATGGAAATTGCGTTCATCAAAAAACAGCAGCAGAGGTTGCATCAAAAACAGGATTCACAAAAAAGTTAAAACCTTTCTGTCCTAACAATAATTTTCCTACTCTCAAACCTTCTTTCTGAGTTAGGACTTTTCAGGTCAGCCAGACTTGAAAATTACTTGAGGATACAAAAAAAAAAAAAAAACCACCAAAAAGGAAAAAACCAACCGACATCTGAATTATATACAGATACTAACTTAAAAAAAAAAAAAAAAAAAAAAAAAAAAAAAAAAAAAAACCCACACATGTGGAATTCCAGGTTAAATTAGTACAAGGCTAGGAAGCTCATGAAATCTGGCAGTAGCTGGCTCAGCATCCACAAGGGGGAGCCTGCCCCAGGGAACAAATGTGAACTCTTGCTCTCCATTAGACAGCTCACGGCTGTCGGACAGCTCACCAGCCCACAATCTGGGACAGAACATTTTCCGCAAGTTTTAGACTTTAATCAGAGCTGATGTTTGCATAAGAGGAGAGTCACAGAGAGGGAAAGCAGGAAGGAAGCTGAAACAAATCAAGAAATGGGGATGTGACCATTACAAAGAGAATATATATAACCTGTCTAAATACACTGATTTTTAAAAGGAAGAACCAGCCCAGGGAAACAGGAATGGAACATATGCACACAAAAGATATATTTCTTATTTATCTTGGTTCCTTATAGTATGTCTATTTCCGCTTCTAATCTGCTTGGAAATGACTAGATATTTGTTAGTATTTCCATTTTGTAACTAATTATCTTCATAGTCATAGTAATACATTCACATAAAGGCATCAGAGCTGCCAAATTCCTTCATTACAATTTGGATCATGGTGTAGAGGCTGTGGTGTTGGCACTTGCATCTCACTGGACCCATAACAGCAGACACTCATCATCATCAAGTCATTATCACATTTTCCCTTCGTGACTGTGTTTATTTTAAGAAATTCCCCTGTGTTCAAACACTACCTAGGCTTATTTCAGGGTAAAAATTCTATACAAAAGTTCAGCACAAACAACTGTTGCTTTACTTTTCCTTTATAGTTCATACCTTCTGGAGCAGTTCCTACAGATTCATATCTTCAACAAAACATTCAAAAACAAAACAAAAAGTAGAAAACAAACAGAAAATAATATTTATCATAAATATTTTAACCACACCCCCTGCTTCTCTCCCGCCCCCCCAAAAGTTACTAAGTTTCCTTTTGAAACTAGTTAATTTACATCACATTTTCTTTTTTAAAAAAGTCTCATATTTGTAAAGTTTTACATAGTGCAATCCTCTCTAAACATTACACTACCCCAAAAGCAATGTTGATAAAAATTACACACAGCAGGATACTGTTATTAAGCAAATAAAGGAAAACAAAGCACCAATTAAAATATGATTTCTGATTATACAATATTTTCCTCCAGTAAGGAACAGAAACCAAATTCAGAACATCTTTTCAACCTTCTTCTGGACCACCCAACTGAAACACTGAGCATAATTCAAGTTGTTTGGGTTTTTTTTAATTACTAGTTATAGCTTTCTATATATTGTTTATTCTCCTTTCTATATAAAGAGAAAGATATGGGTTCTCCGTATCTTCATTTAGAAAGACATTCCTAGCATATCCAGGGAAATTCATTAACCAGGACATGCCAAAATGATGATGACCTTACACTTGGGCTGTACAGATACAGTGATTATCTTCTGTTGGTATCTTTCCTTAGGCATATCAAAACTACTCACCCTTTTTTAAATACTTACCTAATTTAGAGGGGACCTGCACTATTATTGTGCAGAATGAGATTACACCATTAAACACTTTTCAGCAACATTCACATTTAGCAAACTATTTAAGACATCATCTCAAGTTCAGAAGCCAAAATAAAACACAATTAACAAATACAGTCATACAGCTGTAATTTAAAAATGCAAGTAAAGTGAACAAAATACATTAATAGCAGCACACTTTCTTACAAAAAATCTCCACACAGAGCTAACCATGCAAAAAGGAGGCTCTGAACCCCATTACAAGAATCTAGTTTAAGTTCCATTTTCAACAAAGTACACAGTTACAAAGCTCTACATTTCTAAGGAACTATAAACTGAAACTACAGCATCACATTCTTATTCACTATATGAAGATATTAAGCTAAGTTCCAAATTCATGTCTCTAATTCATCAAATAATAATACAACATTTAATGGATACAGATATTTTTCCTAATTATTTTCTTTTGGAGAAACAGAGAAATCTTTTCAAGACAGACATCTCCACCTTCATTGGCATTTTCTCTTTCACTGCTTCTCAACCACTGGGATTTCTGGGATTTGTTTCAATTCTTTGGGGGTTGTTGCTTTTGTCTTAAAATGTTAGTATTTTAAACAGTAACAGTGAAGGCCCAAAGAACTACCAGTGCTAATGCATTTTCAGGCCCACACATCACACACTGATGCCTTGCTGTATGCATGAAAGGCAGAGTTGTGAACACTCAAATTCCTGTTCCATGGAACACACAAAACTGAGTGTTAGTTATGCTAATAGTGCTTTACTTCAGGAAACAGACTTTGAAGTCTTTTACAGCAACAGGAACCAAACTATGGTTTTTTAACACAAAATGCTTTCTACTTTTGTTTATTCAACATGCAACAATTCTTATGCACCTTAATCTGAATTTCTCTAGAATAAACATGTGAAATAATACACTTTTCTGCCAGCCCTGAAAGGCTCTCTAGGCCTCAATCCTACATTACAATTATGGTAATCTGCAGCTCTTGTAAGACAAATTCTTCCCTGGACAAAAAGACAAATCAGCAATCAAATTGCCAAGTATTTGTGACTTTCAGTTAAATGGTAGCTTTTTCATGTTTCAGAATTTACTCCCTTCTCCCAACTCACTGTCTAGAGCCTATCTAGGTATGAGAAGCACTGCTGGCCAGCAGTGTGGCTCCATCTGACTCCTTTTCTCCTTTTCACCCCAATCAAATACATCACATGGAACACAGCATTGCAAGCTCTCATTCATACTGCAAGGAAGAATCAGATTCCTCTCCCCACCTGGCACCTTTGTGGACAAAATCACGATGAAGAGAGCTTGTAACAGAATGGTTTGGAGACTAGCAATGAATAAAACAATCATAGAAAAAGCTTTGATTTTCAACTATTACTGAGAAAATCCAACACCCCTATTACTCCTAAATGTTAAATCTTGGGATTTACTATTATAGCAGACTGTACAGTTACATTTCTTTACTAAGAATTTGTGTATCTGGCAGTATTATTATTTTTACTTCAATGCTGACTATACACCAAACAATCATTCTTAGGTCACCCATCTCAAAAAACTTGCAACTCCCTGCAGAAATCTTTTCTTGACCAATCAATTTCCTAATTCAACTACATTTCTCTCAGTTTTGCTGTTTATTCTTCCCAATATACATGCACACATGATACTGATATTATTTTGCTATTCCACTCATATAAGTATGCAAACAGCACATACTAATTTTAAAGCCTTCCCTACAACTCAAATGCATTTCCATTTTCTTTCATTTGACTGAGGAAAAAGGTAAAATAGGTTTTGCAACCTGATTCACAAGAACAGAAAAAAACTTCAGTTTAGCCAAAATATTAGTGAAATATTTTTAATGTTGCAACAAAATGGAAAAAATAGCCATTTGAAGTGAACTTCCCATGAGATTAACTAGCAAAGCAAACCACATTACCATTGGTTATGCAAAACTCCATAACAAAGTTAGAAATATTTTCTTTTCTATTTCCTGCAGTGCCTTTGATACACACACATGAAATGGAATGATGTTGTTGTTCCATGCTGCACATTTACAGCTATTATTCTCTCACAATAGCTTTTTCCCCAGTGATTACAATCTTTAGTTTGCCATATTTTGTATTTCCTACATTCTCCAGAAGAAATAATTTTATAATTAATATGTAATTTCCTACATATCCACAGAAGAAATAATTCCAGTATGCTTTTTTGTTTTAAATTTAAATACCTTACTATTATTTCCTTTACCAGAATTTACTGGTATGCTATCTAAACAGTTTAGATCAGCAATCAATAAAGTACAAAACAATGACTCAAATAAATACTTCACCCCAGTATCTGAAACTTCAGGAGTGTGTGGCACAACTGGCCATGTCTCAGCAGCTTTGAACAGAGCATGTAGTTTTACATGCAAGACTTCAAAGGTGATCATGCACTGCATGTTGCAAAACTGTTTCATCTTAATATGGCTTGCTAGTTGAACAAACTTTACTAACAGTAATCTTTATTATAGATCTGAAAAACAGTTGAACAATTTTCTGGTTATTTCCTAGTCCAAGACTTACAACATGGTGAAAGATTCTCTTATTTTACACAGACAGAGCCACTGTTATCAGCCAGAACAGTGAAGATGGCCTGATTGGCATTTAGACCAATGCTCAAATCTGAATGTGGGTGGCTACTCTCACTGACAAACCAAGGAAAAGTAACACTGTGGTTATGACTTTTTTTTTTTTGTAGTTCAAATTTAAATTTGGCATCTGCTAAACTTACATACAAAACTAAAAGTTTGCCATGAGATATCTCCATACCCTGTGCCAAATGAGTGGTTTTGGTTTCTGCACCTCTGACATGAACACTGTACTAGAGAGATCAAGAGGCAAAGCATTCCTCTACAGATTTGGCAGGCTGTCCACAAAAGTTCTGTTTTGTCATTTTTAAAAATTACTCTGACATAAAAAATAATGCTTTTTGAGTGGTATTTTTATTGTTTTGTAGGCATATAAATGATGAGGACAGTACTACTGCTATAACAAGTTATGGCATAGGAGAGTTACACAGAAGTATTTGCTCTCTTGAATTTATAGACATTACTAAAATCTAGAAGGGAATTAAGCCTCTTGCCTTTTGCAAAGAATGCACAATTCATAAAGAACACAGAATATGTCAGAATCAATTAATCATTGACTAGATTTAACATTTATGCAGAAGTAGTAAGGACCAGATAGGAATTTTCCCCAGTCTCAGGAATGATCACTGCTTTCATGCAGCATACATATGTGTCAGAGTCATTTTTTTAGTTTAACTAACTAAACTAAATACCTTTATTTAGTTCTGCAAAACTTGTCAAATTCTTTTCCCCTTTGTTTAGATGCATATTTACATTCTTTTCCCTCTAATAAGCCTGCCATACTTTGCATTTAGAGAAGCAGCTATTATAAATCCACCTTTTTTATATTAGCTGTTATCCTATCTTCAGTGCAACTCTTCCCTGTGGGTCTTATCAAACTCCATGTGCAACCTTTGCAGCTTCAGTGTCAACCATCTAAATCCCTGCCAGCTATCCACCACTCCTACAAAAAGCCATAAAAGTGGAAAAAATAAGAGCTTGTGTTTCTTCTACCTTCCCCATGTTAAAATACCAAAAGCACTGAAAACTGCCACCAAACCTCTTCTTGTACACACTACCTCAAAAGTACGAGCAGCCCTTCCTCACAACTGTATGGATTACACATTCATAGCAAAAATAAAAATACCAATGAACTGTCTGGGCAGAAGGAGAAATGAAAAGAGGCAAAGATTTTCTCTCTTGTACATGTTACCCTGAAAAACCTCAAGGAGTGCTTAGCTGAAAGGATTACCCCCCCAGTTCAGCCCCTTATTTCTTCCCCCTAAAGACTGAGGGCCCTGGAAAGAAGCCTTCAGAGTGTGGTCCTTCAAACACCCTTGAGCCAGGGAGGGCCTGCACCTGGGCTTGGCTGTAAAGATGAAAAGAGCTCTGCAAGTCCCAGCTTTATTCTCCATGAGGTGGGTCTGAACAGCCATTAGCAGAGCAGGCCTCTCAAGTGTCTGGGGGAGAGAATAAACCCCGCTCAGCATTCATAAGCAGGCTTTTCCCAAGTAAAACCACCAGCCCTGACTCCAAGTACCCTTACAACAGCTACAAGGATCAGGACAACAGCCTGGGTTGTTCATCACTGCAGCTCTGCCTTCAGCTCTTCACCAAGACCAAGTATTCACTTTGTACATTGGCACTTTCTCTGCCACAATGAGAGTCCCTTTAATTGGTACTTAGATAATGTATGTGACCTTCCCACCAGGCCTCTGAGTCCCAAACAGTTCAGCGGAGTTTCAGCTGAATTTTACTGCTCTGCATGTAGAAAGTGCAGCCTCAGTCTTCCTGCATGCCCTGCTCATCTCAATCACTCACCAGCACAGCAAACCTACAAGCTCTGCCAGCACTGAGAGGAGAGCAAGCTCTGCACAGTACAGGGTAAGCCTTTCTTATCTATCCTAAGCATATCCTAAGGCTCCTTCATCCAACGTGTCAATTAAGAAATGGATATCGCAAAATTATTTTTCAATTAAAAACACTGAAGAAAGGACTGAAATTGCAACACACTGTTTGAACTCTAAATGCTCAAATATTAGAGACAAAAGATAATGCAAGTCTCTATCTGAATATTAAATTTCAACTTAATAAATATATTTAGAGAAGTTTGAAAAACATTAAGATCCCACTGGCAGATAAAAGTCTCACTGCAGCTGTAATATTTCATCAAGTGTTAGATGGTTCATGTCAGTTGCATGGAAAGAAAGGAACATTTACTGTATCAACAGATTCCATCTGCATTTTCTAACTCAGTTATTGACATGTGAGAAGGATATGATCATCAGAAAAAACAAAAAAAAACACAATAAAATTTGTGGATCATCAATAATTGACTTAAACCGTGCTGAGCTTTTTATTATTATTCTCTTAACATGCTTTAAAATTGTGGGGTTTATTCCTTGAGCAAAGACAAAATGATAAACAACCCCCAAAACAACCTCTAAATCTATACATCATTTCAATTTTTACTACTGTGTGCTTGTAAAAGCACATCAGGTGAAAAGCATCTGCTCTTTATCAAAGAGCATTTCATCTAGCTTCAGATCTAGGATGCAAAAAACCCTATTCAAATGTGCTTTCAAGGGTGACATTATTGCAGAAAGTATTTGTAGATCAACATTACAACAAAAAGCATTATGAAGGACCCAGAGCAAATTAAATCTTTTAGATAGCCTTGACTTTGATACAATGGAATTTATGGAAGTAGATTATACTGGGTAAAGTGGATACACAACTTTGTAGTAATGTTCCTTCCCTTGCCAATTTCCTATTCTTTTTGAAGAATTCAGACGGTAGCTACTACAACCAGAACATGATATGACGTCTATTTCAAACTTCCTTTTTGTTTTTTTTCTTGTAGAAGCTTGTATATCCTTATCAAAAACATAGAGACAAATCTGCCAAACCAACAACTTTATTTTTTTTAACTACAGTAGAATTTTTGTTGATAAATTCTATATACATTAGTTATTTTCCAAGAAAAACTATGCTCTGTGTAAGAATGTACACTTTGGGAAATATTTTTACATGGAAAAATATTGTGTTGTTTGAATGCTGTGCGAGTAACTTTAAAGAAGCTTTAAAACAAATTCAATGCATTTAAAATGCTATATAAATCAACATTCAGGACGAAGGGTCAACAGGGGTTAAACTGTCTGTCCTTCTTGATTGCCTTCATAAATGTCTTTTCTAGCTGTATTATAGAAGCAACCACAGCATAACTTGGATATTAAAACCTCCACGGAAACCAACAATAAAAGCTGCTAAGAATTTCACAAGGGTTGGTTTTTTTTTTTTTCTCTTAGGTGTTAATTAAATGATCATTTAACACTGAAATGTAAACACAACATTTTCATCTGCTGACAGCATAGCCCATTATAAATCCAGGGTAATAAACGTCCTGGTGTTAATACTCTGAAGCAGGTTCCCACAACACACTAAGATGCCTTGTCGTGTCTAAGGTTAAGCATCTAGACACAAAACAAAGATTGTGCCTACTCGACTTCCAGTTCAATTTTCCCATCGCCCAGTGACCTAGGTAACACTTTGAGCAATAAAGAATAAATTTAATTTCTCCAGCATTTTGTGAGGATTAGGAACAATTGTTGGCCTGCAATGACTTTTTATCCTTGGATTCTTTCTCTTCCAGAGCATTCCCCCAGTTTTAAAAGAAAATTCTGATGGTTTAAGACACAGAACAAACAGAACTTTAAATTAGGCTTTTTTCAATCAATTGGAACTCTTGGAGGGGAAGCAATCAACTTTTCTTTGGACTTTTCTCAGCTATTCAGTTACTTTAGGCTTTAATCTTCCACTTGTAGAAGAAACCTACCATCACAGGGACAAGCCTCTATACTTTCAGATTTTCCCTTGGCTTGATTTATTCCTCTTTTCTGTTCTTTTTTTTTTAATCAAGATGACATGGCTGCACTTAAATGTCCACTCTGTGCAAGCCAAGACTTACAGACTTACAGTCCTCTTTATAACATTTCACACCATGTTTCTGCACCACATAATAATGGCAATTCCTCTGACATGCTTTTTTACTTTTCATGACTTCTTTCACTGAGTTTCAGGTTTCTACTTAACTCCTGACTAAATGGTTTCCTGTATCATAATTTACCAAAGCTTTCAAGGTCAACCCTCCAGGAACAACCCAGGGACTGATTCAGACTGGACATGAATATGGTTACAGGTGATCCAAAACCAGCCAGTTTCATTTTTGCATTCAAAGACAATTCTCAGCTTTAACTGCTATGAGTCCAACAAAAACACAGAAGATAATTATTTATGCTTGTTGTCAAAGTACCAAAACCACAACAGCTAAAGTAGACCTCTCAATTACTCTGAATACCACCACACTATTGAAATAGAGCTATGGCTTGAGTAATTAATATGATTCATGTTTTCACATAAGACATATTTAAATGCCAGCAGCTAATAGCATAAAAAATTTAAATAACACATATTTATGTTGGTTGAAAAGAATTGCTGTAAGTCATATTTTTGTTTGCTTGGTGTTTAACATAAACTTCTGATTAAGGGTAAAAGTGACTGACCAGTTTTGGAGTGTTTTTTCTAATAAAAAACCCCCAAAAATATAAGCATCACACAATCACAGAGTGTTCCGTGATTCTATGATGGGAGGGACCTACGAGGATCAAAGTCCAACTCATGGATATTCCAATCACTTATTATTGCAGCTTACATAAAGAGTTAGTGATCTGCCCAGATCAGAATTAGTTTACAGCCCCAACAGTACATCCAATTTTACATTTTATCCCATAGCAAAAGAAATATTGCTTGTAAAAACCCAACAAAATTATGCTTTTATGATTAAAGAAATAAAGAAAAATTTAACCACAAAAATGACTTCCAATTATCTCAAAAGTAAAAAATAAAAACAACCATATAGAGAGCATCATTTCACAATAAAATAGTTTGTTTGCAATTTCAAAAATCTCATACTATTACTTCCAGTAACAACAATTCACTTAATTTCTGTATATTTGGTACACCAGTTTTTTTCCTACACAGCAGCATAGCAGGTGACTTTCAAATCCAAAAGAAGGCATAGTTCAGGAAAGACCAACAAATTAAGAGATTCTATAACAAAGGGCAGGAAGAGAAACATAGTGAAGTTTGAAGTCCAATAAATGCACAGAGTGATAATTAATTTTACTTTTATTTTTCTAACTACATTTCAAAAGTTCATTCTGGTTCTATCAACATTTCCACTCAGCTGAATCTAAGGCTGAATGCTTGCTGTTGCTAGGATATAGCTACTGCAAGTTGCACACCAAATGCATATAAGCAATACTTGTTTCTTTGCTAAAAAATCAATCAACCTGATGAATTTTTGCAACACTTCCAAAAATCTCTAAAATGCCATCTTGCCATATCAATAATGCTTATGTCTGAAGCAAAGCTACAGTGTTGTATTTT
This sequence comes from Agelaius phoeniceus, assembly GCF_051311805.1. Classification (NCBI taxonomy): domain Eukaryota; kingdom Metazoa; phylum Chordata; class Aves; order Passeriformes; family Icteridae; genus Agelaius; species Agelaius phoeniceus. The sequence continues at coordinate 57,943,597 of NC_135268.1, forward strand.
TCTTTTATTCAGTACCTTGAGACAACAGAATTTTCAATTCTGAAACATTATAGCAGAGAATGAAAGCTTAAAGTAGAAGCAAGTGGTCGTAGAACCAGAAAAAAGGTGAACACGCAAGTCAAACTGCATAAAGCATTTGAGCTCCCAATTCTCTTTTGCCTTTACATTAAAAATGAGCAGGTAACAGAAGTAACAGTGTTTATAATGTCTCACAAAACTTTATCTCCTAGTTCTTCCATGCCAAAAATAAATGCCAGAAATTAGGTATTACAAATCTAGCACAGAGGTAACATGTTCTGTAACTTTGGTTTATTCTCACAGGCAGTGAACCTTAAAAAGCATATGTTTAATACACAGTAATTCTTTTACTTTTTAGATAGGCCTGTCTGCCTACTGACTGGGATTATACAAAAATAAACTCCCAGAAATGTAAATGGCAGTGGCCACGCAGCATAAGGGACCACATTCACCCTGAAAACATTCCATACTGGGGCAGTAAGACCTCCTGTTAGCAAAAATGCAGTGATGTAGCAAACCAGCAAGCGTGCTTGCACACTGCAAAAAAAGATTAATAATTACTCATATATTAAAAATTCCTTTTTAATTAGCGGCTTACAATACCACAAAGCCAGAACTGTATACTCATTTATACCTACCGTAATATGCTGTATGCCTTCACTAAAGGATAATTTTGAAAGATAGTTACATTCTGAGAACTATAGTCACAGTTCAAGAGTGGTGCTAACAAAATAATGCTAGTATTTAAAAACTAACTAGCAGTAGAATAGCTATATTCTTGCCAACTGAACTTAATTGGCTAGATAAAACAATTCAAACATTCTTTTACTTGAACTAAGCAACTGTGGTAAAAAAAAAAATACAAGTCAAAACACAAACCAGACCAATACAATGTAGGGAAGACTTACTTGGTTCCACTTAGCCCTAAAATAAGACTTAATTCTATTGCATGAAAAAAAAAAAAAAAAGAGAGTTGCCTTGTGTGCAGGCTGCTAAAACACAACAAAATAAATCATAAAAACTCAAACAAGTGAGTAAAACACACACTATCCTGGGGAGGATATAGCAACAAGGTGGCTTCATAATTCATGTTTGAATTAGTGTTTCTTAAATTTTTTGTCCATCCCGCCCACCTCTGCAATAAAGTGGAGCACACTGTAACATTATTGCAGCACAGTGGAAACCAACCCACTGCACTTACCTGACAGCAGCTCCATTAGCAATCTATTCTGCAAAGGAGAAAAATTCTTCAATATTGTCTTTTGAAAAGGGAAAACTCATTTTTGCTCCTCATTGCACTTAACACCCAGGGCAGCTGTTTGCAGTTGGAGTATTTCAGAGGCTTTGAGATAATGAGCATTTTTCTAATGAGTGATTCCTTTATAGAGTTGTTAAAATGGTTTCAGACTGAAGTGCCTTTTCTACAAAATTATGACTATAGTCTCACTTATGATTACTGTTAAAAGAAATATGACAAAATCATAAATTACACCTTAACAATAGGGAGTCCAGAACTTAAAAATATTTAAAAGTCCTTGTTCTAGTGCCTTACATGCACCATCTTACAACCTTTTCCCCTTCCTATCTGATGTGGTTTGTTTTGCGGTATTTTTGCTGTTTTTTTCATTTTTTTCTCTCTCGGCAGAGGTGAAAGCAGCCCAAGGCTCAGCGAGTGATGCGAGCGGCACCTCCGGCAGCAGCGGCGGAGCCGGCGGGAGGAGCTGCCCGGGCCGGGATGAGTAATGATGTCGGTGCGGCCGGACAACGGTAACCCTGGCAACTGCAACCTGCAATTCCTGCCCAGCCATTGTGGGATTTATTGTGGCAAGGGCCAAAGAGGCCAAGAGTAAAATGAAGCAGAGAACTATGGTGTCTGACACATCTAGTACCACACACTTTAATCATAGCTGGCAGAAATTAATTCAGGAGGAATTTTTGCAAGGGCCCCCTGTACGGCACGTTTTGTTGTTGCTGCCGCCGCTGCTGTTCTGGCCTAAGATAATTTTTAAAAGTTTTTTTTGATGTTTAGTACTTTTTCTCTGTAATTATTTGCTCTTAGGAAATTTTTTAGTGACTAACAGACATCTCAAAATTGATGTTTATGAATCAGACTACATTAAGTTTTGGAAGTTTTTCCCTTTAGAGGGGAAACATTTGCAGTGTGTACCTTCAAGTTCATATATTAAAAGAAAAGCATATAAGACAACAGTCACTACAAAGGTTGATTTTTTTTTTTCAAGGCCAACATTGCCTAACTTATACAGATATTAGTCAGTAAAGAAACCTAACCACATTCCAAGCACACAAAGTGTAAATCAGAAGGGACAAGCTTTGTGCATGTAACTCAATAACCTTTACATGCCACTGATTAATAAAGGTATTTTTTACAACTGATTTTTCAAACAGCTTGGGTCCAAGCTGCAGCTCAGTATCCTGCAGCAAACAGCAATCAATGAACTGTGATCTAACCAGCCAAAGTAAGCAGTCAAAATCTATTTGCCTCAGATAAGCACTCGCTAGGCTGTGGTCATTGTCTGTGCTAAGGTACCATCCCTGACATGACACAACGTAGCATGACTGGGCATACAGGTCACCAAAGAATGCCCCTTCCTGCAGCAATACTACTTGTTGAGCAAGAACTTAAATTTTCATCCCAGGGGATTTCAAACAGCACCTTTATTTTAATGGCACTGCATCAAAACAGAGGCTCATGTACATTGTGCTTTGAGAGATTTCTTGCAAGGTAAAACTAATATACCCTACAGCACTCTTTATACTATTTTTGGCATTAACTACTTCCTAGTGAAATATTTATGTTAAAACACCTTTATAGATAGCTTTTAATGGGAAAATCAGCTTCTGTTTTGACTAAAATTATCCATTTTAACTAGTTCCAGGAGATTTCTTGGAAGGCTGCTAAACTGGAAAGAAAGTAGCCTGAAAAATAATTTAACTACCTTTGAAATTAAGTGCCTTTAGACACAGAAAATAATGCACTGTCTCTTTTAAATTCTCAACCTATTGCTTTCCTTTACTTACACTTCCCATCTGTCAACAAGTGCTTGTAATTTTATTACACTGTCCTGTAGTTTATGCAGAGTTGGTATTATTTTACAGAGTTCTGTTAATGGACTGGATAAATGGTAATGCTATTTAAACTAGTCTCCTGCTCCAGCAAACACAGCTGCAACTGTACTACTATTTCTAGGCAAACATCTTGACCTGAACACGCAGTGCTCTCTCAACCCGTCCAAAGAGAAATTGGAGCAGACAGCAAAGGGAAAGCATAGCCGGCCGCTGGCGGCAACCAACTGTGTCCAATCATAATTCATATACAGTGTAACCTCTTTCTTTTATATTGCATTTAGCCTACACAACAAGCATATGTGCTTCTTCACCTGGCATCTCATTTACAGCCAAGGGTCAAATGGTAATTATTATTCACAGAAGCTCAATAGTATGTTGAAACCTCGCAGTACACACATTGTTTGATTAGCTGTTAAATGCCAAAAATAAATACTGAACTCAAAACAAAAAATATATATATAATTGATCATGTTTTGAGAACTTTAATTCTCCTTACAAAACTATTTATTTGGATGTAAATACATCTAAGCCTATCCAATGATACATATAAAAAACCAAATCACTTTATACTCTTCAAAGGGAACAAGCTACATATTATCTGGAAACTAACCACAAACATTTAACTAACATCAGTGCCTTTGTTGGCCTGGCATCTTTTAATTACAAATATAGTGCTAAGCAGCTGTAATTTTCTACTACCATTCATATTTTCTTTTAAACATGAATACATTATAACCAGACATTCACTTTCATGGTCTGATCAACAATAACCCTTAGGCAGAGGAAATTTAATACTGTGAAGCCAGTGATCTCTTACTTTCCTCCATATCCACTATGAGCACTTGTGTGCTTTATGTCAAAGGACATTAGAGATTTAAGACTAGCATATATCAAATACACAATTCTGAAATAAATATATTCAAATATGATTTTGACTGAGGTGTGTATCCATTTTTTGCCTGCAAAATATGGCTCATTTCTATTATATATGTATCTAGGTATCAACCATTACACTGTAGGTGGAATAATAAACTGACCATAAATCCCTTTAATCTCATTCCTGATAGAGGTAATGTCTTTATCCCAGCTGATGGAAATTATGAGACTCAACTGTTAATATACAACTCAGTATTTGAATATATTATAATATTATAGTACTGAAAATATTTTTATTTGTCAGGAAAAAAGCCTTAAGCAGCTTGCTGGCCTAGTCATTTAAGAACTCATTAGATCTACGGGGAATTTCTGGAAACAAAGTAGACATCTTAGGCAGTGGAATAAAACAAAATACACAAAAATAAATGTTTACAATAATAGGAGTAATTTTCAGTTTGCTATTGTATATTGCTATAAGGAGGAAGAAAATAACTATCATTTCACAAAAGTAAAATAAAAATCAAGAAAAATAAAAGCATCACATTTGTTCTCAAACATAATTCCATATACTAAAATGGAAACAAGAGGAATCCCACTTTACTCCAACTTGACCGTTCTTTTTCCAAGCACACAGGTGATGAAACCCAGTATAAACCAGCAATTTCAACAGCAGAAAGCTCACCTGGAGCCTGAAGAAATGTATCAAACATATCCAAATTAAAACAGACTGAACTGGTACAACCTTATAAAAGCCTACTTAAGCATGTCATGTGTTATCCCTTCCATAACACATACTGTAACTTAAAGGTACCTTACAATTTAATTTGTTCAAATAAAACATATTCTGAACTTTATTCTACATTTCAATTGCACCAGAATTAAGCAGATTTTTAGAAATGACAGTGGGTCAAACCATGTATTTTAAAATATTGCCTGGAGTAAAACATTATCAAACCAAGTAATACAATCAAAACAAAGAAGTCGTTTCTCAATTCATTGTCATTTTTATTTACGGTAAAGCATTTAATCATTTTTTCTTCCCAGAGCTTGAGTTACTAGCTTTGTTTCCCTCTGAGGGACACAGGAGAGACTTCTCTGCAGACCTAGCATTTGCCAATGCCATCATTTTTCTGGCCAAGTGTGTATAACCAAAAAAGCAGAACATCACAAAACCAAAGTGCTTATACAGTGCAGCATCTTTGGGTCAGAATCTCCACAGGCACTTTTTAGCTCTTTTAACACAGAAAAAATTTAAAAAACCCAAACAAGAGAAAAGTAAAATCAAAAGTATTCTTTCTGAAAAACTTCCTTACAGAAGTGGGAATAAATGACAATATTCTCATACAAGTATCAGTATATGACCTAGATGTAAAACACAACTAAAAAAAAAAAAACTTGCGAAGCAGTGAAAGAAAGTACTCAGTTTAAACAAAACACCAATGTTCCAAGATGCATTTTAGCCCGATGTGAGGCAAAAGATAAAAATTCTAATGCAAGACACAATAACAGACCAAATCCAAGATTTCCCAAATATAGTTATTGGACCATGTCTACTTACAGCCTGTATAACTTCGGAGTCCCCAGAAAGAGCAGCTCAGAAAGCAACTGGAGGTTATTTCTGTTTAGGCGCCTTTGAAAAGAAAAGAAAAAGTTGTGTTAAATTACAAATGCTACAGCAATGCAATGTTACCACTTTGAGTTGGAATCCCAGGGCTGTAACAAGCTGATTTTAAAGACCAGAAAGGTCCATTAGCGGAGACATGGTCCAGTAGTAAATTTACCATGGACTAATTACATTTTCTGGTTTCCCCCAACAGACCATATTACCTATTTTATGAAAGATTTTGAATCTCAGCAGTGTGAGCCAATCACTAAGTCGGGACTCCATCCTGCATAAACAACATGAAAGCTAAAAATACAAAATCAGCAGTGCAAATTCAATTCCCTACCAACTCTATGTTCCTCTCAGTATAATGGAGCAGATAGACATTTTGTGACCATGAAAAGGTTCCAGGGAGCATGTATCAAATGTATACACTTTCAGTAAACAAGATAATATTATGTCTAACGATCCATATAACCTATTTATATGAATTTTAAAAAGCAAAGGAAGCTGTTACAGAAACCCTGATCAAATAGAAGTCAAAAAACCCCAAGGAGTCACAGCTTATATCTGGCATTACAAGGAGGTTTTTTGATGCACTTTTCCACTTTAACTGTAAAAATAGGAACTTTGAGGAAGCTATTTTTTTTTAAAAATAGAACTTGATCAGTTGTACATAAGACAGTGTACAACAGAAAAAACTGCAACTGAAATCTGGAAGGTGCCCACTTGTCTGTGAAGATTCTCACTGAGCATGCCGACCAGGGTCACAGCTGCTCAAACTGAGGTGACAAGATCAAAGCCCTCTGTATTATACCCATAGACAACAGAACCACCACTAGCCAAGGCAAATATATTCTAGCCTCATGGTTTTTTCTAAACATATGATGCAGATTATTCTTTCTACTGTGTCTGACAGCCCTGGAGCATACAGTCATCCCAGTCAAGAAATCAAGCTCAAAACAGGCTTTTGGTTGTTTTTAACAAATGCATCCACCACATGTGGCACCTGCCATTCAAGCAAAGCAACCAACTAGAAAAAACTGTTGTGCCCCATAAAATTTATCATAGGTCATACTTTGTAATGCACAATCCCTCAATAATTCAGGGCCCTCACAGAAACCAGACTGCATGGGACAATCTGATATATACATACATGTGTATATATATAAAAATTCTAACTGTGGTTACACTACATCAATAAACTGCTATCAACACATCCCACAAGGTTAAAAAATATACTGGGCATCAGTCTTGAAAAATTAAGTTTCAGAATTTCATAAAGGCTCAGATTTTCCTGTTTAGCTAAATAATTAAGATTGTTTAGCCTCTCTGGGCTAATTTCTCATAAACATTGTTCCATATAATGGTCTTTCCAGTTTAAAGATTTTTTCCAGAAATTCCCATGTAGATACATAGAGACATTCAAAATCAAATTTTACATAACTCCATGGTTTAGTTCAGTTAGTTTTTCCTCCCTTAAAGCTCAATGTGACTACTGATGAGAGTGAAATAATCTGAGAAATATTTTTATGCACACAGAGGGTTGCTGCCACACTTCAAATCATAAGCAAGCAGACAGCTACTTGAGTTCTAGATATCCATAATTCTCCAGTGTTAATTTCAGGTTCTCTTCTGTTAGTCAAGCATCAGAAATCCTGATTTCTGTAAGCAGAAGAAACCTAAATCACACATTTAGTGATTAAAAAAAAAAAACAAACTAAAAGTGTAATAACCAAAAAAATGTAAAACTAACTACACTACTGGATTAAGAGAGGTGAGAGACAATGCATTTTAGTAACTAGGGAAAAAAATCTTAATCCAGCAACAACAACAACAAAAAAATCTAGATTGTGATCTTGCAAGTCATATGTCCAAATTAGTAGAATAAAAAATTTCCATATAAAAGAAAGAGCTATAATTTAATGACTACTGGAAGACTTCTGATTTGAACACCACTTAAAAAGAAACCTATCCCAACATAAATACAAGAAAGTGATACATTCTACTGCTTCTGCATCTACCGCATTTTCAAAATTAAATTATTTATAAATTTACTAAAGGTCAGAAAATGTCTATTTATGTATAAAAGTATATGCCAAGACCACAAAACTTAGTTTAAAACAATGGTCTTCTACTTAAGCTACATTTGCACTCCAACAAGATTTTGAAAATTAAACAAACGAACAAAAGAGTAAGTAAAAAAAGAAAAAGTTCATTCACTGCTTCTGTTAGTTAAATAGAGACTTAAACCTCGAAGTCCATTTTTACAGATCCAAAATTACATGGAAAAGCACGTAGGGTAAAAACTAAAAAGTGAGTTTCTAATCAGTTTTTCAGGACAAAAATCTCTGTTGATACTTGGTAATAAATCTATTAAGTTTGGACACTAGACAATAATGATGAACTGTTACTGAAAGGGCAATGAAATTACTCAGTATCTGTATTTTTATAGAAGTTTCATTACACAAAAGCCTCTCTAGTACAATGACAATATTGATGATCAAGTTCATCAGGCAGGCTACCTTTCACTAAATGCAAGAACAGTCTCATAAGGACACACAGGATCACACAGAAGGATACTTCACAGGCAAAATACTTGCTCTGCTATTTATTGTCTTACACAAACAGTTAACACCTTCCATCAGGAGTTTCTGTTATTACCTGTACTTCACATACCTTTAACATACAGATATGTTATACAGATATATACAGTGTACCTTTAACATACTGATGCATCTGCCACTCTACAGACTTTCAAATCTAGTGTTATGGACAATAAATCAAGTTGTATTAATCAAACTAGCAATAAACAGCACTACCCTCATGTCTCACCAGTTTCTACCCTGTGAGATTGGAACTTCAAATTAGTGTTTCAACACACGATTCTACTTTGACATTCAGAAGACTAAAATATTTGTTCTTTGAGCACTACACAGATTGAGGGAATACACAAATTACTGATCCCTTATGAATCTTGCATTTTGTATCTTCTACTTTGAATAGCTTTATCCCACTCACTGAATATTCTTTTAGAACTAAGCTTTCTCTACCAAAAAGTTGACTATTCCTTATTGTCTGTGACCAAGAAGATAAAACATAACTAATTTTCATAAAGGCAATAATGGAAAATTCATCAAATACTTCAAAAAGAGACTTAAGCTACTCTTTACACCTAACAAGTTATAGCAGATGCTTTTAAGAGTGTCAATTTGCTGAGTTTTCTATATGGAGATTTTATGAACTAGACTTCATTGAAATACATTTTTCAAGACTACAGTAGGTAGTTCTGTCTATAAAAAGGACATGAAAATGTAAGTGAATGGGAAAAAAGTATGCAGAGCAAGTCTGAAACAACAGCCTTGTATCACAGTACACAACAGTCTCCCATTCAACAGTCACCATGAAGAGTTTCTAATCTTTGGAAAGAGTCACACAAGGAGTCGAGAAAATATATTACTATTTTAAAATGGTTCACTGTTTTACATGGTTCTCCCACAGTTCCACTTTTTCAGGTGACCTGATGCTTCATTTTGTCTGAAATAATACCTATCCAGAACACACAAACATACTGAAACAAGAGTGAGTGAAAAAGATCTCCTTTCTCTCGAGCTGAAACCCAGGGCAAGCAGAGTGGATCATGGAATCCAAGACTGTAGGTTTTAAAGAACTACAGCTACTTTGAGTAAAAACAACCATAAACATTCCACCACATCTTCTATCCATGTTTTCATGGTAGCAGACACTTAGCACAGGTACCTAGCAGGCTATGTTTCCCCTGGGACAATGCAAGAAGAGAAATTTCAGTTTCACCAAATGAACTGCTCTCCCAAAACTGACATGGAGCTCAAAGTGAAGCACTGAAGAAACAGTGATGAGATATTCCATACCGTGACTATTCAGTTTTCCAACTGAGCTGCAAATATTTGTGTTTCTCAAGCAGAGAGCTTAGAGGAGATGAAGCATTAGTGGTGTGAGCAACAGAAAATGTACTGAAGAACCTCTAACATTGTAACAACTTGTAAAGTCCTTTGGTAGTGTGCAGAAATAAACAGATGAGGGACCATTACAATATAATTCTTTCAAGTTGCAATTCAAATCTATCTTTTTTTTCCTTCTGCTGCTGAATGGATCTTTTAGAAGAGATTGGGCAAACTTACACAGATAAATTTTTGAGCTCTTCACAATAAATTCAAGCAATGTCCACATACTACCTAAAGTATACAAATACTTTAGTTTAAAACTCCCAGAGGTCAGTCTTCTAGACATAGTAAAGACTAGAAAAGCATCTCCAAAGTAAAAATATGGTATAAGTATATAAAAGGATTTAAGGACAAAGAAAAAATACCTTTGACAAATGAGCAGGTGAAAACACTCATTAAATTAAGCTCAATACCAACAGGCAGATAAAAAGTAAGACCTGACAAAGAATAAGTAACTTTTTGAAGCAGACAACATTAAGGTACGCAAAAAAAAAAGTGGCTTAATTTGAGCTGGTGGTTCTGAACAACAGGTTATTTTAGTAAATTGGTACATATCTGAGTTTTACTTGTCTTCTGCATGCAGCCAAAGTACATGAAGATGACAACAGACAGAGGCTGGAGGGAGAGCACATTATGCTCCCAGTAACAACATATCCTAACCCACTCAAGTCTGGCCATGCCACAAATCCATCCTGATGTGTCTCTCAAGTTTTCATGCCACAATAACTATGATCCAGTAGCAATCATGCATGGAGGAGGAAGGGAGGAAAAAAAAATCTTTATTGCACTGGGTACAATGCAATTGCTTTAATTCACACCCATTTGTTTCAGACTTGTTACAGCCTTCACTGTAACTTGTTTCTGATCCCACTGTATCAACTACATCCAGCCAGAGAAGGTGTAGGAGATTGTGGAGCCTCTCTGGGAAAATGAGCTGTTCCAGTGCTTGACTGTCCTCTCACAGGGAAGACATTTCGCCCTTACCTGCAGTTACACTCCCCACTTTGATTTATGCTTGTTGGCTCACCACAGCAATGAGCCTGGCTTGAGGTTTTTCATAACAACCTCACAAGTACTGGAAGGCTGCTCTTTTGTCCCACCTAAGTTTCAAATGGATTTTAGTTCAGGTAGATGCAATTCTACCCATAGACCCTGTAGGACAAAAGAAGCCCTCAAAGATAACTTGAGAGCTGATCGAAGTTAAAAGCTGTTTAAAGTCAGTTATAAATCAGCTGTGCTCTTTAATTAGAAACAGCCTATCCCATTGGGTGCATAGAGAATGAGTCTTCCAAAACCCTAAATACAGGACAGATGCATTTTATCCCACCGCCACTGCTTCAGGAAAATGATTAAATGCTTCCAACTTACAAGGATTATTGACAGTAGAATTCATTATTTTACATTCCTCCTTCAAAGTTAGCCTAGAGAAGTAAATACACTATCTGTACATAGTAGCACACAGCACCATACAGCTTAGAAATTGCATTCTTCAAAGGAGCATATTCACACCTTCTGTTTGTCAGCAGAGGAAATAACTATTACACCCATTTAACAGCTCAGTGAAGCTCATTTGCAAAATATACATAAACTTTGAAAGAATAAAAGCCTGTTTACATTACATTACAATTTAAAATGGAAGAACATGTCAGTAATCAAACCTCTGCATGTTCACACAGGAGCACTTTCTACCCACAACTGAGCCCACAAGGCTCCTTAAGTAGTTCCAAGATGTTACAGGGATATGCATCCTCTGGGAAGGTCTAACATCAGTTCAGGCTTTATGAGCTCAGGAAATAGAGAAGCCACCTACAAAATTATCCAAGTACTTCAAAAGAGAAAGCTAGTACACAGCACCCAAATCATTGCCACGGGCTAGTTTAAGTATGATGTCCAAAAATTTTACTCAAATACACAAGAGTTAGAATAACAGACATCAGAATAAGTGATTCCTACTGCCTCAACAGAGAAATTATAGACTTAGACTTCCATCTGAAAGGAAGGCAAATCACTACTTTCCTACAAAAACATTGTGCTATATCTGCCAGAGGCAGAAAATATTTGTGCATCCATGTCCAAAGCCACAATCTGCTGAACTTCAACACATCTGGCAACTGCTCTCTCTGAATGTGACTTGCATGTCATCAAGTGAGAGGAAAGCCCAAGAACTAAGAGCTAAGCAAAAGATTGTGCCAGTTTTTCCATTAAGAATTCTCTGCAAAGACAATTTCTCTAGTCAAACTACTCATAATCTCATTAAGCCTAACAATATCAAGTTCACCAACCACATGAGTAAAAACTGGAATCTGAGAAGTTCAAGGCTGTTCTTAGAGCATTGGATGTCCAAGGTTTTCCCCAGGTCAAGAAACACTTAAGCAGGACTCCACTTTCCAGTCTAAATAGTGACTGGCTAAAAAAGACATTCCCCATTTAATTTCAAATATAAATTAGATATTTGTTTTAGTAAGAAAAAAAAAATTCTGAACAGTAGCAGGACACTACTGCGAATTCAGTGTCTTATTTGTGTAGGAAGCAGTAAAAAGTACTTCTCAGCTATAGTACTACATTGAGCTAGTGCATGCTACTTGAAACCTAAGGTATTTTCTGTCCTTCATCTTCTTCTCCTGTGAATTTGATGTCAAATCCAAAATTACCACACTCCTCTCCTACCCCAATCAATTCTCCCTACATTATGCAGAACAGTATTTTGTGCTGTCAAGCATCTATACTCACTTTGCCTTTTTAAAGCATTTTTTTCACTATAAAGAAAAGACAAACTAAGGCTGCTGTTTTCTGTATTCCTTACTGTTTCAATAGAAAAGATATTTCTATAAATATTTAGTCATTATTCTTATTAATTCTGCCTACAGCACTAAAAAGCATGAAGAACACAGTAAAAGCCAGGAAACTGCAGGCTAGGAAGCCTCATCTCAATGCCTGAAAAGGCAACTGGGCAAAATATTTCTATTTTAGACACAGTAAGGACACAATGATGACTGAGAGTGGTCAGCACAGATTTGACATTGAGAAAATGATTCCTGACCAGCCTGGCAGCCTCCTGCAATGAATAAGGAACTTGGCAGATGAGGGGAAGGCAGTAGATGTTTATCTTGACTTCAGTAAGGGTTCTGACACTGCCATTCATAATGGTTGTCCTCACAGACAAACTGATAGAGTACAGACTACAAAAGCAGATGGTGAGGTGGACTGAAAACTACCAAAAGTGCCAAGTTCAAAGAGCTGTGGTCAGGGGCACAAAGTCCATTTGGAGAACAGTCACAAGTTACATGCTCCAGGAGTCAGCAATGGAACCAGCACTGTTCAAAACTTCATTCACGACCTGGAAGATGGGACACACTGCACCCTCAGCATATTTGCAGATGCTACAAAACTGGAAAGAATGACTGATGCACTAAGTCTGTGCACTGCCTGAAAGTAACACAAACAGGCTGGAGTATTGCTTGAAAAAGAACCTTGGGAAGGGCAACAAAAGGGAAATGGAAAGACCTGAACCTGGAGAAGACTAACTCCATACACCAGCACACACTGGAGAACCACCAGTTGGAAGAACCACCACAGAGCACAGTCTAGGGTGCAGGTGAATAAGAAAGTCAAATGAAGCCAGCAATGTGCCCTTGCACAGAAGGCCAACAGCATCCCAGGCTGTAATCATAGGATTGTTACCAGCAGGGCAAGGCATGTGGTCCTTCCCCTAAAATCAGCACTGGTGAGACATCTGGAGAGCTGTGCCCAGTGCTGGACTCCCACCACAAGAGACTGGACCAAGTCCAGGGAAGAACTGCTAAAATGACAAAGGAGGCAGATTGAAGCACCTGTCACATTGGAAGAAGTTGAGAGGGCAGGGACTGTTTAGCCTGAGGAGGAAAAGTCTCAGAGATATCTCAATGTGTATCAATACTTCATGTGCACAAATAAGTGATGTGATTCCATCCCAAGTAAGGAAAACTGAGCCAGACTCTTCTCAGCGGTGCACAGTGAAAGGACAAGAGGCAATGGGTACAAATCAAAGAACAGGAAAACTGTATTTCAACTTAAGAACAGTGACTGTGAGGGTGGTCACACAGAGAGGCTGCAGACTCTCCATTGCTGGAGAGATTCAAAATCCAACTGTTCAAGGAAACAGCCTTCAGACACCTGCTGGGATGGACCTTGAGTTAATCAGTAGCATGGGATTAGACAATCTCCAGGGACTTCTCCAAGCCTCCACAATCTTGTGAAGCTCACTCATGGGATTCTACTCTGTAAAGTACACCATAAAGAAGGAAACAGAAGTTATACTACATGTCTAGAACATGTTACTTCATAGAGTAACAGAGGTTCAAGTATCAGACAAAACAAGAATGATTTGACAATAACTGGGATTACTTCCAAGAAAGCAAAAACAAGGCAAAGAGAAAGGGGAGCTGAAGCTGATCTAGTAGGTGAAATTTAGCTGAGGTTTGAACAGATTGTTTAGAAAGACAAGAAAGGCCTGCAGATAGTCCTGACAGGCTTGTAAATGTCTTTCTGGCATGAAGTTACTACAGCAAATTTCACTCAAGAATTTTTCTAGAGCACCTGTACAGACATCCTGCCAAACTAAATCAGAATGGCTGGTGTGCCTTAAAAAAATAAAAGGAGACTTTGCCATGTTGTATTTGACTAACAGTCTAGACTATTATTAAAGACAAGCCAGCACAATGAACACATACTACGAAAGAAAATAGGAAAATAAAATGTTTCTTCTGATGAAGTTTCAACCAGGCTCTTCATAGTAAATGAGGTAATATAACAGTATGAGTCACTGAAGTTGCAGCCAGAAACCTAATACATTCTGGAGTTTATCTGTAAGACTCCAGATAGAAGTGTGGTTTCTACAATCAAAATAAGGAGCATCTTAGATAATCTTTCAAATATGCTATATTAAAACGTAATGACAAGTCAATTTTTACCTGTGGCCACCTAATATTAAATCAGCATTAAAAAAAATATTGAACTCATTTTGCAAGAAATAAATATGATTTTTAAAAGCTAAAATGTGTAGCTTTAAGTTTAATATCAGTGCTCTATAGAATCCATTTAAAATAACTTCTGAAGAAAAACCACCATTTGAAACAAAAACATTGGCACAACAGCTCTGCAGAATCAGATCTAGCTTCACCATTTTGCAACAGTGCAAATTACCCATTTCAGTGGAAGCAAGAAAGAAGAGCATCCAGCAAACAATGCCACAAAGGGTGAGCACAAAACAGATGTGGGAAAAATAAACAGCCTTCCCGCCCTGGAATTTGTAAAAAGGTCTGCAAAGAGCAAACAGGACTTCTCACTGCAATTTGACTTCTAGACCTATAAAAGGAATCCCATGAGAAAAGACACTCAGATGAATAAAATATAATAAAAATAAATAGTGGGCATTGACAAGTCTTTTAGAAGAACATTGCTCTTGGAATTAGTTTTATCAAATATTCTGTAGCATTCTGTAATCAAAATGTAGCTATATTTTTTTTAAAAATCTATTGGAACACTGCATCTTTTTATATACTGTCTTCAAAACCAGCCTTTTTCTATCTCTGATTCAACAGACATTTTTAAAGCAGATATGCGATGTTGCTTTGACAAAAGTCTGTTAATACAGAACAACTACAGTAGTAGTTTTAAATTATTTTTCTTAAGACACTATTAATACAAGTGGCCTGTATAATTCACGTACTATAGTCCCACATTCCATTGGTAAGTGATTAACACCGGAGGCTTCGTGGTCTCCTCCCTGTTCTAAGAGGAAGAATGTGCGGTGCATTGCCCTTAAAGTATGTAAGACTAGCTAAAACAAGGATTTCTCACATCCATGATTAACAAGGAATAACTGTTCACTCCCTTCAGGGCTGTTAAAAGCCAGGCCTCTCTACCTGTGCTCATTATTCTTCCCTTAACTATGACACACCTGTGTGAAGGAATTAACTCTTCATATGCTCATATACTCAGACTGAAGCCACACAGGTGATTAAGTACCAATGCTACAGAGAGGAGACAAGTGTAACATCAAGCAGCCTTAAAAAGCAAGCACATGAATATCCCCACGGGTTTTAGTCAGTCAAACCCAGACTTCCCCAGCAGCTGTAGTCAGAACTGCCCAGAATGTGCCCCAAATGAAAAAAATTAATTCTCAGACTCCAGTAAGGAACTTGCCTGCCACAATGAAGACCAGGATTCAGTGAGAAAAGAAACTCGAGACTAACTTTCAGCTAAAGAGCTAAGAACTCAATCTAAAACCTCGGTACAACTTCTAGACTATATAACACAAGGTCTTATCCCTAAAAAATTGATTTCATTGACACACTTTATAAGATGAAATATTGCTCATTTATCAGCTGTGCTTTTAGGAATGATAGTGATAGAAATGATTCCTCGAATAGTGGTTCTACTGCTAACACAGAATTTTTGCCAGGGATCCTAAATTCCACATTAGCCTTGACACCTAAGTGTCTGTAAATTGAGGGGGGGAAAAAAGTCATATTTTGCTTCAGCTAAAAACCCAAAACCTCATTATAAAAATAGGTGACATTCAACATTTTTTCCAGAAGTACCTGCTGCTAGATTATGATCATATAGCTTCATAGAAGTGAAATCTATGGTTTCTAACCCTTCTCTTCTGTAACTGAAAAGACTATATACTATCAGATTCAAAACTCAGAAAGAAAAAAGTTCAGCCCAAGCCTGCTTATTCTAGGATTAATTTATTGATGCAGTTCACATTTAAATAATCACAGAAAATATTGCCATTCCTCTCTTAAAACTATTTTCCTACTTGGAATTTACATTTCATTGATAGAGTTAGTCAATTTGGAATAAAACTGCAATCTCATGCAGAACAGAATATTAGCACATAGGTTTACTTTAATCTCTGGACAACACGTTTTTTTTTTCCCCCCCATCAGTGATTCACCAAGTCTGCACTCTAAGAAAGAGCATACATATAATATAGCCCTTTTCTAGACTAGACAGAAAGGACAGTATTTGTTCATCTAGTCTATTTTGAAGCAGCTGTTAAAGCCCTTGATAAACGCCCAGGCCTGCTGGGCTGTTATGTCCAAGACAAACTGCATTTGTCTTTACCCTAGATGGAACATTTCCCTTCTTAGTCTACCCTGCAATGCATGACTTTGTCAGATGAGATGCTCTGTAACACCCCATACATTCAGACATCACAGTAACTCCCAAGTCAGTTTTTATTTTGTAATTTCAAAACCTACTAATGCAGGGTAATAGTTTACCACATTTATCTGACAAAGTTAGAGCTCAACTGGATAACTCTAACCCTGCAATACATGAATACAACTAAACCCCACTTTATTTTACTGAAGCCCATTTAATATTTTTGACAAGATGATTTTCTTTGTATTAATCATAATTAAATCCATGCTGCAGCTGAAGCTGCACACAGTAATTTCACATACTAATCTGTATCCTGTAAAGAAATCCACCTAGTACTACAGTTTGTTTACTAAGTAGAAAGAACTTTTTCTTGAAGCTATGTAGTTGAAATATACTTTTCCTTCTATGCTATGGCACATCTGTAAGTTTCAAATTGTTCATCCACAGCATGTACAAAACAATACTGACTTTCAGTACTACTCAAACACTCATAAGTACACACCTAAGTAAGTGCTCTCTTCATGTTAACTTTGAATAACTTGTTTTAATGTATTCATGGAGATAGAGCCCAAATAAATGGCAAGTAGGGACAATTCCTCAGTTTGTCATTTTAGAACTGTGTTGCAAAAATTTAGAAAAATCAACAAACTCTAACAAAACATTTAATTCTTGAAATATTTTATGAAAATTGAAATATTGCATCAGCATGCATTGTAAGAAACATGAAAATACAATGGGTAGATTACAGTTTAAAAGCTCCTTCATGTACCAGCTCGATGTTCAGCATTCTTTCCTTGAACTCATGACTGCAGCTCACTCACATCATGTAGCTCAGAGGGGCTGTTTTTGGGGAGGTATGGTGGGGGTGTTTAGCTCAGACACCAACTCAGAAGCTGAAGTTATTCCTTTGAGAGTAACATTTCACCTACACACCAGTTTCAGCAGAAATGGGTTTGGTGGGGGGACTGGTGGCTTATTTCCTTTGTTTATGGGGTTTTGGGTTGGGTTGGTTTTTTTTCCCCATAGTTTGCATTTTAAGTCTACACAGGTAACAGTTTAAATGGACACTTTAAAAATGAAATTTGCTAATTCAAGTATCAAAAATAGGGAGGCTTGGCCTGGAAACTTCTTAGGCCACACAAGTAACCTTTCTCACAGGAGTAATCAGTGAGACTACTCATGCAAACCAAGTTATTCACATGGTAAATGTCTGCAGAATCAGACTCTAAATTAGCATTTTAGGGACATACTGCTGCCTCAATGGATTATTCATAAATACAGGAAGAAAGTGAGTAGTTTTGAAACTATTGCTGTAAACCCCTCCTATTCTGACATTTTTTCCTTGTCATAGCCCTAGCATAATAAGAGCTGGAATCCCAACTACTAGACTTAAAAAATATATTAGGAAAAATTATGATTGAAAAGTTTTCCTATCAGCCAATTTTTATTTTTTTATAAATGAAAAGGTAACTGCTCTTCTCTGTAAACATGTGAAGAGTATATTTAGCCCTCAAAAACCTGACAACCCTCTATTTCTAGGCTACATGGAACTGTAAAGACATTTTAGATTTAAGTAGCTTCTTACAGAACTGGTTCAGCAGTCTATGGCAGCTGTCTTCAACAAAATTTTATACTTCCCTCTAAATGACAATAACTTGTAAAAACACTGGCATATTTTAAGAACTATTTGCAACACTAGAGAATGAGGTGAATTTGGGAATAACAATGGCCTACACGTACTAAAAATTATTTCTAAAGCTGTGTCTAACAGTGTCAGTTTTCACAAAGTGGAAACTTTCAGTTCATCTTCATCTTGCTGTCTTAATATACTATTTCAACTAATATAAAGATCACACCCAAGATGACAGCTTTATGAAGAAAGAAGAAACAAGTTTTTGATTTCACATTCTCATAAGGAATTGTTTCAAAAAGTTTTGTCCCCCATAATAAGCAGTGGTCTCTGGAAATCTCTAAGTGTTGTGAAAATCCTCCACGTCTTGACCCTTTCTGTCTTCCTGCCATGAAGCAGATTGAAAACCATGCTGACACATGACTGTGGTCTCTGTAAGAGAGGTTCAAACCCCTAAGAGGCCACATCCAACCCTCACTCTAGGGCACTTGCCATTTGCTGAAGAGCCACATCCTCTTTAGAGGCTCTGCTCAAGTACATGGGCTCAAATAAGTTATAGATAATAAAGAAAGTCCTGCAGATATTAAGTACTGTAATTATTGCAGATGTCAAGACTGTAATTAGTCCAAGAGCTTTTAGCATTGCTTCAGGATGTACTCAAAGGTACAAGTTTTCCCAACTGAACTTCAGTGCATACAGCCCATTTCTCAATCAAAATGGGTTGTTTCAGCAGACAAAACATCTACACAACAAAACAGACCATGCAATTCTTCTGTTCGGTATCCAGTCTGTGAAAAAAATCATATTTGTGGCAGACAAGCCAGTTCAGGCAGTGTTGTACAAAACTGGCTTGGACTGGAGCCTTAAGAGCTCAGTCCTTAAGAACCTTCAAAGTTGTCAGAGATTGGAACTAAGTGAACACTGCAAAGTGAACACTGCAATGTATAGCAATTTATTTGACTTGAAGACTTCTCCCAGAAGTATCCATCTAAAAGGCTTACAGCAATATCAACTTCACCAGTGTTTCTCTAGCTACTACAGTTTCCACAAACCTAAAACTTACTAAGTTGCAAATTTCCACCTTGCTTTTCCCCTCCTATTTCTTAAGTAGCAGGCATAGGCACACAATAGTTTATTGCAAATGAAAATTTTTACTTTCATTCAGGCTGCTGTAATAATAATCACTTTTTACAGCAGTATTTACTGCAGCCTTGGGTTCCATTGCACTTGTACAATTACACTGGTGTGACACAAATTCCCATTGTGGAGCATATTAGGGCTATAGGTCACAAATAGCTCCATGTACATACTAACGTACATAGTGTACTAAAGATATTTTATTAATTTACAGGAGAAACCACCTGGCATATTTTTATGGATTTAATAAAATTCAATCTTAAGCAGATATCTTCTGAAGAGGTCAAAAGTTTCTCCTTTCTGAGATTAATTTTGCAAACCATTTCAGGTCCGCCCTTCCATTAAAAGGAGCTGAGGATATCCAGCATTTTGAATTATCAGACCTATAAGTGAGCATTCACAAGTAACTCATTAACGAACCAAACAGTTCCATTGAAATCAGAGTTACTGGTCCAAAAAAAATTTAACTGAGACTGCAGTTAAAAACAACCAAAAAAACCCAAGAAACAAACAAAAAGCCACCACCCTAACAAACAAACCCCAGCACTTCACTTAGAGAGATGGGCATTTCTTTTTTCCCAAAAAGAAACTACTGTTGTTCACATTGAAGAGTATTGAAGAACAGGAAATATCTTTTAAAATTAAGCCTGTATACACTAGCACAAGATATTTCAACATAAGCAGTATTACATGTAAACAATCTTATAAATTAAATGGACTTCATTTAAGCTGCCCTGAAGTTCTCTTACACCCTCTGCTTCCATGCTAAAAGGTCTGTATCAGGTACTCTGACAGCAGCTTGGCACATTACACTTAGAGTGAGAATGTGACACCCTACACTCACACATTGAAAAAAAACTAAAAAGCTTTAAAGTGCTTGTTATTTAATGTATAAAAGAAAATACTTGAATGAAGTACCCACAGGTTTCCTGAGAAATCATTTTGGATTTCAAAATCCCAAGGAGATGAATTGGCTGTCAGATAACAATGTGCCTTCCTCAGATGGACTTGGCAGTTGTAAACAAGAAGAATTTTCTCAGCTTTTCCCCACAAATATGAAATATTTGCTCTTAGCCAACAGCTGGGGCAGTTTACAGACATCCTGCATATATATTCAAATTACAAGTCACCCACACACCTAACACGGACTGAATTCCAGCAAATTAAAGAAACTGACAAGTGTTGGAGCAGATGTAATATAACTCTGAAGACAAAACATAATCTAACTTCATAGGTCTAAATAACTAAGTCTTCAGATAGCATAGTCTGCCTGCTGAAGAGTGAACAAATATAACCCACAAAGTATCCAAAAGTATCAAAATTTCTCTTCAGAACTAGTATCTTATGTAAATGGAAAATAGCTATTGTTTTCCAATTATCAAGGGAAAACCAAAGAAAAAATGAAACAATGTAATGGGCAAAATACAAACACATCAGACAAGTAAGTTTCAACTACTGAAGTTCATTTTTCTCTGGTAAAACAGTTCTATACTTCAAGAATAAAACCAGTAAAAGCCTTGAAGTTTTTTGAAATTTGTTAATGAATCACATAGCAGGACCTTACTCTGAAATAGTTAAGAAATAAGGCTGCTGATAAACTGTTTTAAAACTTTGTAAGCATTTGGTATCTCAGTGTCAAACCATATACACAGTGCGGATCTCTTAATGTTTTTTCATGTTTCACATATGAGTATTTACTTTGCAATATGAACTACACTGCTGTTTAATTTTTATCTAGACACCGTAAACCAAATTAAGGAATATGCATATATTATTCCAGTCTATCCCTCAGCAGGAAAAGCTGTTTTAAATTCCTATACTTTGTACAAAGTTGAAAACACATTGTAAAAAAGCATTGAATTAAGTATTTTAATACTACTTAGAAATGCACAGCCAGTTTTTTTCCAAAGAGTAATCAATCTCATTAAAATTTACTTAAAAAAAAAGTTGCACTACGTAATAACATCAACTTTTTAGGTCAAAAAGTTACTTTGGCTTATTTGAAAAAACAAGGTAATTATCTCAAGTACATAATATTTCAACTATTATAGAAATATCATAATTACACTGGTGGGTACTAATTCTCTTGAACAGCTTTGTCTAAATGACCAACCAAACCATAATGGTTTGCGGAGGTTTTTGTTTTAAACCCACAGCAGCTGTGGGTACAAAGCAACTATAATAAGACAAACTACACTCAGGCCAGTGCTGCTTTTCAATTGAGTACAGTAGAAATACTTCTATAAAGTTAAAGCAGCAGCAAATGAAACACTGAGCAAGACCTCAGAGGCACGCTTAAAGAAAAGGTGATATAATGAAAATGCACCAACTACAATGCCTAATAATGAAGACATGAGTCAAGTTCTACAGGAACATATATATTAATATTTTCCAGGCTCCACACTATGTCCAACAATCAGCATCCTGCCTTTAACAAGTCAGCTGTCCCAAGTTTCACAATACACTTAAAAATATTTTCATTTGAAGTGTAACAAAATCAGAAGGCACACACTGAAAACTAGCTTGGGAATGACTCATTTTCTAGGTCTCAATGCAACCAAGCAGGTGTTTGTACTTCAACTTCACCAGATAAGGTTGTCTAATCTCTGTTCCATCTTCTCTCCCCACAGTACTCAATTTTTTTTTTTTAATCCAAATTAAAATTATTTTTGAAAACTAACAGTTCATATTTCTTCTTAGCTTTTGTAAAAGCTTCCCTCATAAAAAACTGGAGTAGAATTGAATCACTGCTATGTGAAAAGAAAATATTTTATAGCCAGAAGTTACTTCCAATAAGGCATTGTATAAAATATCCAACACTACAGGTCAGAGAGCCTTCTTTTGGTGCATTTGAGTTCTCAAAAGTCCTTGTGTATTCAAGATTAAAGTGAAAAATATTAGATAGCATTGAAACTATTTCCTACGGGACAATTGCAGTTTGCACTTTGAATCCAGACTGCTCTTGAATGTTCCCCCCCAGCCGAGTCCCCTAAATGCTGCTTGAGAATTTATTTCTCTTGCATCTCAATAAGGCTAGAAACCATTCCAAAAAAAAAGAAAAAAGTATTTAAAAAATCTGAAGCCTGAGTGCCTTGACACACAATTAATCTGACACCCCAAAAGTTGAAACTTTTAGAATTAAACATACTTACAGCCTCTCCAGTTCTTTTAAGTCCTGGAATGCTCCTCTCTCAATAGTACTAATCTTGTTCTCCATGAGCTGACTGAAATACAGAAATTTTTAGATGTAAGTTTTAATATTTCTGAGATAATTTGTCACATTAACAACTGTCATTTAAAGGCAGCCACATGTTCTTTAAAAAAATCCAATAGCTATAGTAGAGTGACATCCACTTTAAACTTTTGTATCCCTGTCACCAACAATTTACATGGGCTCATATAACCAAAAGTAGGAAAATAAGCCTTGGTAAAAGAAACGGGAATCAATATTAGATTTGCTCATTTACTTAAGGAGTCAAAAGTTATAAAGCTACACAGATGCCTAGAGGCTGCATGCTCACATGCACACACATCAGTGCCCTTCGGCAGGCTGTGAGACTCCAGTCGAACAGCATGAAGGTGATACCAGTCTCACACGAGAATTACAAACCCAAAACTCTGAATTGTGGTGTTGGGAGAAACATCAGCAAAAGACTTGACAGAGATTGTAAACATAAGAGTATCTCTGTTTTGTAACAAAGTCAAAAATTACTACAATGTTATATTTACATCAGAGAGAAAAGGAAAAGGATTTTACAGGACCACTCGCTCAAATTAAACCAGCCTTAACAAATAAGCTAAGTAGTTAGATATTTCCTTCAGAAAGCAACAAAAAACCCAACCAAAAAATAAACAAAAAGCCCCCACAAACTACCACGAAATTTTAAAACCTTGATAATGCTTGAAAAAAATTTTTTAAAACAAAGAAACAAGAACCCAAAAAGCCACCCAAACAAACCAACCAAATAATTCCTTCCTCAACTTCAGTGGTAAAGTTTCTGTTTTGTCGAGAAACTACAAAAGAGCAATAATAATCACCTGGGACTTGCTTTTACATTCACTAAAGGAATAACTTTTTTCTTAATTATCTCCCTTATAGTTCTGGTTGAGAGTACCCATTTTCAGTGTGAACTATAAATTTCACAGCCTTAAACTGAAGTAACTCCAATGGTTATTCAACCAATTTTAGCAACTCTAACTTGTAAGCTATGTGCTAAATTAAGTCCTCAAGTTCTCATCATCTTAAGGAGAGATTAAAAACATTTAAAGAAATCTCGTTCAAAGGAATTGCTCACTCGCGCATAACAGTGCATAACACATGGCAGAGCAGTTTTAGGTTCAGATATGGTAATACAGTAGCTAAAAAGTGATAACCCATCCAGAAAATGAACTGAAATGTAACTACAACCTGTAGCATCAGTCCTAAGAGTTATCAATGAGAGAAAGAGAAAACTTACAGAACTCGAAGGTGCCTCAGACCAGCAAAGTCAGTCTTCGTGATTCTTGTGATGTTATTTCCATTAAGATCCCTAAGAAGAATAATTTGTAAGCAGCAAAATTAAAACATTAAAAAGCTATTTTTAAATTGTTTTGTTTTCAGGAGCACAGCATTTTTAGAAGTTAGGAGACATAAACAAATGCAACAAGCCATTCTTACAATTAACACCATGCAAGTTCCTAATTTCCAAGCAGCTGAAATACGATTTACCTTCAAAACAGTAGTTTGAAACTTTGTAGCAGGAGAGTCTTGGAAAGTCACTTCTGCTTGCCATTACAAAGCTCACGTTTAACTACAATCTTTACCAATAGAAGAGTTCAAGACTCTATGTTTGGGGTTATAACTGCTTTTAGAAGAACCACAAGACTCAGTACATAGAGGTACATCTATCTATCTATCTATGTTACAAACTTTGACTGTTACAAAAACTAACTGACTGAAAAAAAAAACAACTAAATTTTCACCATTTCAAGCAATTTTCAGATTTCCCAGTATGGCATAGGGCTTAAATACCTATAACAAATATGAGGTTTCAAACAAGCATTAAGGTTTCAAACTGCTGGAGTAAGTGATGGAAAATAAGGTTTTACCAAAACTAAGCTCTCCACTTGCTGCACAGGAAGCTATACGGACTGCAGAATGCAAAGCAAGTTCAGAAGCAACAGAAACCTGTATTTAGGCCCTAGCATTTCTCATCATACTTCTATACTACTTTTTCTTCTGGAGTATATGCCTCTTTTTAATAACTTTTTGGGTTTAAGAAATAAACATCTTTCTATTTCAATCACTGCAAATAAAACCAGACTTGGCAATTCATGAGATAAATCTTTAGGAAGTGGTATTACATGGGAGCTATTCTAACAATTATAGTTCATTCCCAACGTAGCTGGGGGGGGAAAGTAGTATGTTTTTAAGCGCTTTATACCACATATGGCCAAAACACCACTGTAAAGAAACCACACGAGTCCCAGGAGGAACGTGTCCCTGATACTCTTCCTGAGTGAAATTCACCACTCGAGACGCGCGTTCACATGCCAACATTTAAATGACTTATCAGAGAGTAAGAAATAACGCGCACACCACTTCCACTCTCAGGACCCGTCTGAAAGCAGCCTGATACAATAAATAACCGGCCACATACAGAAGACAGCCCAGCCGCGGGTGGAGGGAGGGATCACCGCTACGGCACCGCTGAGTGCCCTGCGAGCGCGGCTATCGCACCCCGGCGCGCCCTCGCCCGCCGGCAGATGCGCGCCCCCGCCCGCCCCTCGCGGCTCCGCGGCGGGAGGGAGCGCTGCGCGCCCCGGGGCCTCCCTGCCCACGCCCGCGGAGCGCGGCCCGGCTCTGCCCCGGGGAAGGCGAGCCGTAATAGCCAAGTTTGACGGGAAATGGGCGCCTGCGGGGGGAGAGGCCGCTCCGCCGCCGCCCCGGGGCGCCCCCCGGCCGCGGTGGTGCCCGCCCCCGCTCCCCGCGGAGGCGGGAACCGCGCTGCTCACCGCGGCTTCCCGGGATGAAAGGCAGCGGCTGGGAACAGCGCCCACCTCTTCCGTGTCTCCGCGCATCGCTGTGAATCGGGCACGGCCAGCAGCAGGAGAAGGGAACAGAAAACCCCCACCCAAAGGGCGTCGGGACCCTAAACCAGGCCGGGGCCGGGGGCCACCTCAGCCCGACAGCCGGCGCCGGCCGGAGCCCTGAAGGGAGCAGGGAGCCGAGGGGCGCTCGCCGCCGCCCCGGCCGGGTTACTTACAGCCTCTCGGTGTTGCGGGGGATGTTCCTCGGGACGCCGCGCAGCGCCAGCCCGTGACAGTCCACGGTGCTCCCCGAGCAGGAGCACTGCGCCGGGCACGGCTGCGGCGCCACCGCGCCCGCCATCGCCAGCAGCAGCCCCAGGGACAGGGTGAGCTTCCCCCAGCCGCACATCATCACCGCCCGCTGCAGCCCAGCCGGGCCCACCGGCCTCGGCCCCGGGGAGGCGCGGGGCGCGCCGCCCTCCTCCTCGCCGCGGGGAGCGCTCGGGCAACTTTCACGGTGCGGAGACAGCGAAGTCTTTTCTATCCAAAGCCAAGTCAAGAAAACAACCCCGGCAAAGTGAGGCGGGTGGCACCGGTCGGCGGCTGAAGGCAACTTCGCTAGGCGCGGGGCCGCGCCCGGGCCGTCCCTCGCTGGCCCGTCGGTGGCTGGGAGAGGCGGCACTTGGGTCTCACACACTTGGGTCTTCACACGCTCCCTGCGATGGCGAAGCAAACCCAGGGTCTCAGGCTGCGGTGGAGTTGGGCGAGCTACTTATGTTCCTCTTCGCCCCTTTCAAAGCCGTGACTCCCCGCTGAGCCCCCGGCGAGAGGCCGCGGAGCCCCGTCCGCCCGGCGGCGCTTCCTGCGCGGCGGCCCGCGCAGCGCTGCAGCCGCTCCCACGCGCGTCCCCCGCCGCGGGCCGCTCACAGCCCCACGGGGGGCGGCGGCGGGGCTGACACACACCGCGCACACACCGCCCTGCCAGAGGCGCCTCAGCAAATCATACCCCTCTCGCAGGCATTCATCAAACTGTCTCACGGAAGGAGGAGGGAGGGGAAAAAAAAAAAGTCAAACACACAAGATGCTGTTGGGCTTGGCTCTCCACCCCCCGCGCCCCCTCCTGCTGTACGCTCCCAAGCCAAGTTTAGCAGGAAAGGGCTGGTCCTTGACCACGGTAATAATAATCAGTCGAGAAGTGATTCGTTGCCCTGCTGGAAGGGAGTTCATCCACGACCTTCTCCTCGGTGACAGATCACAGTTATAGATCCTCCTGTGATCCCGGGAGCACGGCGAGACAGTGCAGATAACAAGCGAAGTGCGGCGAGAGCGGGAGGGGCGGGGAGGGGTGTTATTCTGCTCCCCGTGGTCTCCCGGATACCGTGGCTTTGCTGCGGCAAAGGCACCTGATGGAAGAGGTGGGAACTGCTCAGTCCTTCCAGGTGAGGCCAGTTCAGCAGCTCCTGGGCTTGCTGCAGGAAAGGGAGCAACTTTCCTCCTCTCCCGGAGCCCCCCCGAGGCGCAGCACCTCGGGAAGGGTTGGCGCCTCTTTCCCCGATCCCGCCGGTGCACCTGAGCTGTCGGTGCTGGTGCCGAACAGCCCGGCCCTCGGCTCCCTGGCGGCGGCGCTCCTCCGGCGCGGAGGGAAACGGCGGAGGGGAGCGGTGGGGAGCGGGAGAACGGACACGACACGCCGGGCTCCTTCCCTCGCACCCCGAGTCTTTCCGCTTGAACAATGGGCTAGCACCGCCGCTCGCAGGCCGGCCGGCTCTCCTCCCCGCCGCAAGGTGCCTGCCGCCGACCGCCGAAAGTGCTCCCCGAGCGCGGCCACCAGCCGAACGAGCCGCCGGCACCTCGCCGAGAGCTCCCCACGCGGCCGCCCGGCGCCCCCCTCCCTCCCCGGCGCGGCGCCCCTCGCCCGCTCCCACGGAGCCGGGTGCGCCCCCCGCGCCGCCCTATATAGGGCCGGCCTGGCCGCGCCCCCCCGGCCCCGCCCGCGGCGCCCCGAGCCCGCTCACTGGCTGCGCCGCCGCCCGCCCCGGCCCGCCCGGCACGGCCCCGGCACGGCCGCCGCGGGGCGGGGGGTGCGCGGCGGCGCCGGCGATGAATGAAAGTTGGGGGAGCGTGGCGGCGGCGGCGCGGGAGGCAGGTTCCCCCAGCCCGGCCGGGAGCGCCTCTCCGCTCCCCGCCGCGCGGAGTTTGCCACGCAGCCCTGGCCTGCGCGTGTCAGGCGCTCCACCAGGGAGAAGGGAGAGCAGGGAGCCGGACCAGGGTCCTTCGCGATGCTCGTGTGGGTTTTAGCTGGAGAGGGAGGGGGCGGAAACGCCGCTGGCTGCACTTGGAAATGCCTTGGGAGTCTCACCGAGGGTCTTCTTGTTTGGGAAAGGGGACAAGGATTGTAGTGGCATGTTCTTTGCTTGTAAATTTAGTGTGAAACACGCCAGGATCTCTCATAGGCTACTTTCGAAAATAAAATATGTTATTTAATGTTATTCCATACATTAAAATATGTCGAATAGCAACGTTAATACTGCTCCTTTAGAAAACATCTTCCATTTCAAAAAAATTGTATCCTTAATAAACACAACGTTCCTAATAAATGTTCCCAATGTATTGTTTATTGTCAGCGCATCTCCCGCAATCCTAGGAAAATACTACATGCATCTTAACATTTTAACTCATTTTGTTCTTCCTTGCTTGTGAATTCAGTTCCATGCGATTTATAACAGCTCTTGAGACTCCAGTAATAGGTGAAAGTGATTTGTCTTTCATTAGACGGCAAACCCCAGCAGGGATGACTAAGCCTTCAGCAAGGTGTAGTTTGGAAATGCTCAAGGGAGTCTATCGTTTCTTCCATATGGCTGGGTCCAGCTGAGTCTCTTCATCCCTGGGGTCTCTGCTGCACAATCCCTGCAAGAGGCTTACTGTGTCATTTTGCCCGTTACCAAGAGGACAAATTCTGTTCTCAGAAATGCTATTCTAGAGCTGAGTTAATCTGCTGAAGTGGAAGCCAACAAAGTTACTCCTGACTTCTCTTAGTGTAGAATGTGAGCCCAAAGTAAAATTGCTAAAGATGCACATGCCTACAAAAACTTTATAGTTTTTAATCCATTTGTTGAGACAAGGCTCGGTAAATATGATTGTTGCACTGTTTTCAAATGCTGATAATGGCATCTTTTCCATTATACAGAGATGCAGATACTCCAGTTTTTACATTGATGCAGAAAGGAGAATTCAGTGAGTGTCAGGGGAGTACATCAGCTTCTGTATATAAATGCTTTACACTCTTTTCTCCCTTTTGGTTGTTTTAAGTCTTTACAAAAGATTTCAAAAGGAATTTGCAAGTTTTTATTAAGCAACAGAAAAGAAAAAAACTCCTTATTCTAACATATTGCTTTTATACATCTACTACAATCCTTTAAAAATATAACTCAAGGCAGACAAAAAAGATAAATGTTAACTGTTCCATACTTTTCATTATTTATTTCAAGTACCAGCAATGTGCTTAGTGCTGCAGAAGACAGAAAGAGAGGAAACAGTGAATCTTTTTAATATAGTAATTCTCAGAAAATCTAAATCAATTCTTAGAGCATTAAATGTTGCTGAACTACTTTAGGCAGACCTGATTCAAAATCGAAATTGGTCTTAATTTAATATACTTTGTTTTCAAAGAGAAGCATTCTAAGTACAAGCAAGATAATTTTTTTTATTCATTTTGAGGGGGGTTCATTGATTTTCAACATGTCCACCTTTGAAACATACCTTTCAGTCATTCAGATTGATTTTCCTGAGTGTCTTGCCTGCCAGCATATTGAAACTCTCTTTGTGATCTAAACACTTCCATGGGAGAGCTCCCAGTGTCTGGATTTGTCCGAAGACGAGGCCTGTCAGACACACTCTGGTGTCATTGCTGGAATAGGAACCTGCAGAGTGCCCTGTGGCTGCAGAATTAACTGTCAACCACTTCCAAAGTTTCGAGGGAAAATATTCCCGTAGAGTAAGAAGCTGGGCAAAAATTTTAACTACGATATGATATATTAAAAGAAAAACAGTTAGAAAGATTCGTCAGTGGAAGAGCAAAAGTATTGCTGCAGCCATTTCAGAAAATACTGACAGTTTTCTCTTCTCCAGATTTCTTTGTACAACATTCCACTCTTTGAAGGGTAATCTAAGGGGATACTCAAAAAGCAAAGAAGATCAGAACTATTAGCATAAGGAGATCAAAGTCAATAATAATAGGTAACATCTTCAGAACAGGATCCAGAACATCAAAAAAGAAAAAGCTGCTACTCCCAGCTGAGGCTGGTAACAGTGACTGTGGCTGCGCACAAAGCTCTGTGCTCCGCGGATACATCTGACTGAGCTCCATGAACATAATCAGCTCTGTGAACATCACTGCAGCTTCACAAGGCCAGCATGCCTGAAAGATACTGAACCAAATGACTCATCAATTTGTAAATAGGAGGTCAATAAGATGAGAGAAAAATGGCCAACAGAGGTTTATCAAGAAAAAACATTATAAACTAATCTGTTTTCCTTCTTTGACAATGTAACTAGCTTCTGGGGAAGGGGAAAGTATGATAGATGGTGATATTAGCAGGCCATTTGCCACCATGCACATTCTCCTAAGCAATCTACTTAAATATAGCGAAAATCTAATTGCTGGAACGTGGATACTTAATTGGGTAAAAAATTCCAAAGCTTATATCCAGGGTATGGCTGATGGTCAATCTGAGAGTCCAAAGAAAGTACACTCTTTTAAAAAGCTGTTAAGACTGTTATGTCACTGAATGATTCCATTAGTGATTGAAAATTAAGTATAACTATTAACAGATGACACCAGAATGGAAAAGGATGCAAGGATCTTGTAAAGCAGAATGAGAATTCAAAATTATTTTGATGAAACTGGAGGAAATGTGTAATTAGTAAATCTTAAGGAAGACATGAACATTACATTCAGAAAAGAATTTCAAATGTATAAATGCAAAATGACCAGCTGGGTAGCAGTACTCCTGAGAAGGATATGGAGATGAAAACGTGTCATCTTAAACTTATGATAAAGGAGATTTCATTACAGAAAGGCAGATACCATTCTGATGAGGTATATATTGCATATATATATATATATATATATATATATATATATATATATATGGAGATATATACCATATATTGCATAAGAAAGGTAAGCATTCTTAATTTCCTACTGATTACTAAAATTTAATGTAAACTTTTGTCAGCTTTTATGAGTAGGATAAAGTGTTCAGTTTTTGGACATCATTCCTAAAATATACTGTAAATAAACCAGAGACACTTCAAGGAAAAAAACAAAGAATATAAATTTAAGCAAACATGAACTATGAAAAGAATTTTGAAAAAAGTGAAGTTTCCTGGTTTTAAAACAAACAAACAAACAAACAAACAAAGAAGCAAAACACTTCACCCCAAATAAACAACAGAGGCAAAGGAAAGTCATGGTACTTTCCCAAGTTAAAAGGTTTCTGTAAGCAGAACAATGTTCAGTTAATATTCACAACCAGTAAATGTTTAATTTTCAGGAAGGAAGATTTATGGACCAGGAAAGCTGGTAGTAAATAATGATCTGTAAACCAAAGTATGATAATGTTATTTTTTTTTCATTCTGCCTAAGCCAAATTTTTACTGAAAATTTTAAAACAAATTAAGCACATACTAAATAGGAATTATCCAGATGTGCTGTATTTAGTGTCTGAGTGAGGACATTAGATAATTGTCTTTTCACATTCTTTTTAGCTGTGATTTTTCATGAGCATAAAAGAAGTAGCAGTATTAATAATTGTTGAAATGTACATGTGGCTCCGTGTATTAGTTGTTTATTATTTATTATCACATATTTATAATCCAGGACCATCTAATGCTTTCAGTCAGAACTGTGCTTGGAAGTGAAGTGGTACAAAAAAGATATGCTCATTTTTGTCTAGATATGATGTATGAAAGGCAGAAGGAAAAACATAAAATTTTTAAAAACTGGCAAATAGATAATTTTGTCCATCAAGCTAATGTGAAGTTCATTCATTATTTACCTGTAAGCAAGTGGAGATCTTCAGGAACAAGGAATGCAGAGGTGATGCTAGCACTCAAATAAGAACAGAAGAGGAAGATTGTGCTATGATAGGTGCAAAAAAAGTCATGAGTAGAACACAAAAATAATGTAGGATACCAAAGGATGCTGGAGAAAAGTAAACATATGCAGTGAGAACAAAAGCTTGAACCTGCAGGAAAAGAAAGGAGTAACTATGTATTGTTTTGCTTAATAAACATGAAGAAACCCCCCATACTTTCCTGTAAGAATCTATTGAAACAGACACAGAGGGATAGGTGTAATCCACTGGAAGCACTGTTTAAATATTATTTAAATAATGTTTTGCTTTTATTGCTTCCAAGCATTTATTTTTTTTTTGTTTGGTTGGTTGGTTGGGTTTTTTTACACACTTCTTGGATGAATTTCAGCTTGTATTTTCCAAGCTTTAAATGTGTTGGTATTTCACAGTGGACTACAGACTAAAGAGCAACTTGAGCATTATAAGTGTATCTACACAATATTGTAGCTCATGAGATTTTATTTAGTTGCTAGCAATCTTCTCCAGTTGTTATCTAGCCAAGTTTAGAACCACAGTGTCTCCAAATTAAATACAGGATTAAAGAAAACTCAAACTGCAGGGAGGGGGTACAGGACCACGTCTGTGTTTGTACAACTTCTCCAAGGCAGCTAAGGATCAAACTTCATGACTTCTCTGAAACAACACCCATAATAAACATTACAACTGGTAGTAAATATTTCAGAAATGTATCCTTAATCTAAAGCTGAGAGACCTAAGGTTTATCCAATATCAAAGGGACACTATCAAATTTTTAAGATCATGGATTTCACACATGTAAAACCTTTAGGCTCCTGTGAAGCTATCTAGAGTCTCACAATGCTTTACCATAAAGTATGATTGGAAATTTATTTGAAAAGTTTCCTGGGTTTTAGGAGCTGAAAATGTAAACCTTGAATCCCTCCACTATCATTCTAATGGAATACGGTGAATTTATTAATTTCTCAAAGAAGTAGAATTTCAAGTACTTTATGCAGGTCTATTATATAGCAAGACTGTCTTTAGAATTTACCCCTTCAGAGGAAACATTTACAATACCTCATGGCTTGGTCTAGAAAAATCTGGGAAGGGAAGAAATGGAAGTGTCAGGGCCAGATGAGGACAGTTATATCACAATATTTGGACTATGCACACGTCTTCTTTCAGGTTCTGTTTGCTTCATTTGTGCTTAGATTTCTCATGTCAACATCATTATTTCAAAATAGCTAGGCTAAATTTGTTTAGAAAATGAAGGAGTTATATGAAAGGCTGCCCAACCACCATCTGATGACTACTACATAAATGGATAAATCTACCTCTATTAAGATAAATTTCCAAATAATATTTGGAAATTTTAAAAAATGCAATACTGAAACTTAAAGGGAGAATGGAAGAAATGCTTCCAGAGAAAACCAACAGAAAACTTGGCCAATCTTTTCCTCAAGTTCTTATGCAAAAATGAATAAATTTATTCCACTATTTATCTGAAACCTGGATTTAAGTGCTTATTTATTATGCTGCATCTTCACCTAGCAGT
The DNA here is from genome assembly GCF_051311805.1 of Agelaius phoeniceus. Classification (NCBI taxonomy): domain Eukaryota; kingdom Metazoa; phylum Chordata; class Aves; order Passeriformes; family Icteridae; genus Agelaius; species Agelaius phoeniceus. The sequence continues at coordinate 57,976,739 of NC_135268.1, forward strand.
AAGTCTCATAATTTGTGCTAGTAAAGTCTGTAACCCTTAGCAGTGACCTCCCAGGTGCCATCAAATGTAGAAAATGTGATAGCTGTTGTGTGTTCAATACTCCTATGACATAGATTAATGAACACAATATATTACTTACCTTGCATGTGATGACACGGGGGACCTCATCCACCACGTGCAGTTTAAAAACTTTAGTTAAGAACTATTATTTCAACTAAAAAATTACCTGTAATAGTTTAAGAGGAATTTGTATCTGAGAATCCAAATGCCAGTTTAGTGTGTGAGAATTCTTAGACTTCATTATTCTTTAGTGTAAAAGGGATTATTCAAATTATTGAGCCTGACATTTTGCATGAGACAGACCAGTGCAGCTGATATTTCTGCATGAAGACTGGTAATTTGTGCTAAGCAAATAACATCCTTGCAGGGTGAAGGATCTAGTCTCTTACTATGGAAAGTAACCAGTAAAACTCAGTCTTTAAATGAGTTGGGTTTGGCTTCATTTCTCTTTTTGCAAACAGAAACCTAATTTTCAGAGCAAGCACAGTCATGCTACTTTATCCTCATTTGTTTCAGTGTTAATGTCTAGACTTTAAATTAAATTGCTATTTTCCTTCCCTAGGGATTGCCACCCTGATATAGTTATAAACAGACAACACATCCTTTCTCACAGCATTCGTTTTGTCAGGCTTCCTCTGTTGTAACTGAATCTGAGGATAAAATGGCTTTTCCTGTTGAGATTAACTTTTGCCTATTCCAACAATGCAACTCCACACTTGTTTTCACTGTCATCCAGCAGCAGAGATAGGATACTTATTCCTGGCACAAGGGAATAAGCTGTAACTGTTTGTTTAGGTATGTTGAAGTCTGTTTTGGTTTGGGGTTTTTTTTTTAATCTTTTCATAATGGCCTTTCCAAGTCTTTCTCAGCTTCTCCTCAGAGTTTTGTAGAAACATATCTGCCCCAAAGTAATTGAAAAGGGTTTCTCCAGGTTCTTCACCACATGGTTATCTAAAGGGTTTTTTCTTTCCTTTCAGGATGTGTAACAATGAAATGGATGGATATGTTAATAGTACAAAGGATATTTTTCTGCAAGTTTAGGATAAGATGAAAAAAAGTGGAAAATATTGTTAAAAAAGTTGTGGAAAATATTGTTAAAAAAGTTGTTAAAAATATTTTTTAAAAAAAGTGGAAAATATTGTTAACCAGCATGGACAGACTTTGTGTCATTCCTTTTTGCCTCTCTGTAAGGGAAAATTGGTCTGTTCACTGATAACCCTTCTGTTGCCCTACCAAGGAAAGCAGAGCTGCTCTTCTTTCTGGCCTCTTTGAAGACTCAACCAAAAAAAAAAAAAAAAACCTCAAACAAAAAGACCTCAACCAAACAAAAAAGAAAACCAAAACTCTCACCATGACCCAAAGTCCACTGGACATTTCAGAGGCAATGGTTGGGTTTCAGGGGTGGGTTCATTTTGGAGAAATGGAGGTTTGTAAAATGTCTCAGTAGAGTACTGAGTTCTCTCAAGCTTTTCTGGCAATTGTCCTTTAAGAAGTTGTTATAACCTGATTTTGTCTAACCATACAAAAACTTACTAAAGCATGATATTTTCATTATGTATGCATTCTTTATTTTGTTTCTTTATCACCACAAAGGATGGCATAATGTACTTAAATTATATCTGGTTAGGTTTGAAATTGTGTCAATTCTAGAGGGAACATTGCTGAATTTTGTTTTCCTTTTATTGCTTGAAATTGATATCGTGAGGACATACTTTTCATGGAAAAAAAAAGTTTCTTTCCACAGATAACTAAAAAGAAATTTTCTAGAGAAATAATATTTAGCTATAAAAGCTGGTAGGTATTTTCAGCTGGGGGTATTCTATTCAGAATATTTAACTCCTCAGTCACAACCTGAATGAGGTTTAAAAAGGGCAGGTGCTGCATTCTGCACCTGGGATGAGGCAGTCCTGGATGTAGGTTCAGACTGGGGAATGAGATGCTGGAAAGCAGTGCTGCAGAATGGGTCCTGGTTGATGGAAAGCTGAGCATGAGCCAGCAGTGCCCTGGCAGCCAGGAGGGCCAACCCTGTCCTGGGGGGCATCAGGCACAGCATGGCCAGCTGGGCAAGGGAGGGGATTGTCCTGCTCTGCTCTGAGCTGGGGCAGCCTCACCTCCAGTGCTGGGAGCAGTTCTGGGCACTGCAATAAAAGATATTAAACTATTAGAGAGCATCCAAAGGGCAGCAATGAGGATGATGAAGGCTCTGGAGGGGAAGCCACGTGAGGAGCAGCTGTCACTTGGCTTGCTTGGCCTGGGCAAGAGGAGACTGAGGGGAGACCTCAGTGCAGTTACAGCTTCCTCATGAGGGAAAAGGAGGGACAGGCACTGATCTCTGCTCTGTGGTGACAGTGACAGGACCCAAGGGAATGGCCTGAAGCTGTGGCAGAGGAGGTTTAGGTTACATATCAGGAGAAGGTTCTTCACCCAGAGGGTGGTTGAGCACTGGAACAGGCTCTCCAGGGTAGTGATCACAACTCTAAGCCTGTCAAAGAAGTATTTGGACAACTCTCTCATGGTGTGATTCTTGGGGTGTCCTGTGCAGAAGTTGATCTTCAGTGATCCGTGTGGGTGCCTTTCAATTCAGAATATTCTGGGAATCTGTGATTTTGTAACCTTTGAAGAACAATTATCTAAGAGGAATGTGAAATATATTCCTGTTCGTGTTGGTGACAGTGTTCAGTACCAAAGTATTTTTGCCTCTCCTCCTATTGTTCTTGTGTACTTTGCTCTGTTCTCTGAAAGCACAACATACAAGTAACAGGGAATCAGAAAAATCAGAAAGCAAAGAGCTCACACTGACCCAGATTTTCACGTGAAATATCTGCTCCAGTTTTGGTATAATCAATGAATTCAAGATTAATTAGTTATGTAAATCCAGTCTCCAGATTCCTGAGGCATCTATAAGCAGAACCTTTGGATACCTGGGAGAAATATAAAAAGAAGTGAACTTTTACTATGTTATTGGTGAGAACTTTTTAAACTCTTGAACTCCTTGACTGAACAATATTGCCTGCTTATTTCTGTATGTTAACTTCTAAGAGTAACTTGCAGGCATACCTAAAGCATATGAGTTTTGCCAAAAAGGATTACAAGTAGTTTTGGCAATATAGGATAAAATAATGACTATTATTTCATCCACTTGAGGTGGCAACTTTTTATTTAGGTTTGAGTGTTTTGTTTGTTTGTTTGTTGGGTTTGGGGATTTTTTTAGGTGAGAATGGAGGGTTCAAACACACTTCCTTCATGTTTCAAAGGCTAAGATAATTGTATAGCTCTAAACATAGGAATAATTTTGTGGAAATCTACAGATATTCTACTTTTTTTTCCTGAAAATATAGACAAATCTGGTTCCTCTCATGTCGGATTAGAAATCATGGATTAATTTTCACTCATCATTTGAAATACTCCAGTGTTCTGATAATGTGATCATGGTATAATTTCACTCATCATTTGAAATACTCCAGTGTTCTGATAACATGGGCACTTCTCATCAGAATTTAGTTATGCAAAACAATGTGTCTCATCTGAAATATATCACTTCCACCAGCCCAGTGGGCCTGGTTCTAAGGCTGAATACTAATTCAATTCTGAGTAAGAGGCTCCTCTTTTGGCTCTCCTGCTTGCATCCTGAGAATCATAAAAATACATAACTTCATGTAAAGTACAAAAGAGGAGTTCAACAACCTGGAAAGAAATACTTCCATTTTTTCTTGGTAAGTGTATAAAACTTAACAATCGAAACCAAGTGCAGCTTAACCACACAGTTTGTTTGCAAAGAAATTCCTGTTGTCAGTGCAGAACACTTCTTGCCACATGAGAGAAATTCTTAGCTCTCTATTCAACACCAAGTTGAGGAATGAAAAGAACTTAACATCTACATTTCAAGCAGGAAGAAAGTTGTATGAAATACAAGACATTTTTACTGTGTATATACAGCAAATTAAACACTGTACAATATTTGCTCCATTTTAAACTATTTCTGTGAATGCTGACTTTGCCAGAACTAATCATTTAGTATCTACAGAACAAATAATGCTTTTGATCAGGAAGTAGCTTATTAGAACAAGAATAAGACAGACTTGAGAAACTATTTTCAAACTGCTAAGAGTCCTGGGTTATTTTATCCTGGAAACACCATTTTATCACTCATTTTTATTTTGCAGCTTGAGCTGCACTAAATAATTTCCTTAAGCTAATAAATGGTGAGTTTATATGTCAGTCTTCACCTTGATCCTTCTCTCAGTGCAGTAACTGCTGCTCTTGCAGGGGCTTGCTGGGTTGTTGTGGTTTCTCTATCCTGCTCTGGGGTTTATGTATTTAAACATGCTGGCTTCTTGTATTATTAAATTCTCTCTGGGACAATATTATTGTACAGGAGTGTTGATTTAAAGAGAAGCTTTTCTGAACAGAAAAAATCACTGTCAGTAGCCAGCAGAAGGTGGAACAAAATATTCAACACTTTGTAGTAAATTGAATGCAATACTTTGATATTCTATCTAGCCCAGAAATCCTAAGTGGAACCTATGAATTATAGATCACCAGCACAGAGGTTAACAGCTGGAAAACAAACATCCTTGCAATCAGTAAATTCTGAATTATCACAGTTTTGTTTGTTTGTTTCAAGCATAGGCAAGAACTCCAGTGCCTGTGTTTCTTCAGTCTTTGAAGTATATGCATTGTGATAACAAAAGAAAAGAGATTCTCTTCAGAACTCCACTTATTTCAGTACTCAAGATCAGTGGTATAAAGCCGATAACAGTATTTTTCTTTTCCCATGTTGTTTGTTGTGTGGTCAGTGTTTTTTCTCAGGCTCTGTGTTGGTTTTGTGTGTACACACTGAAAACAAAATGGTGAATTTTTTCCTGAGTTTTTGTATGCTGTTTGTCACCCTAAGATCTAATGCAGTTCTCCAATATTTCCAACTGTATGAGAAGCTATTATTTAATCACCATTCTTTATGCACTAAGAAATTAGGGTCTGAAAGTTTCACTACATTTCACTCAGGTGCCCAGCCTGAGGTGCCTATGACCTGAGGCTTTGGTCATTATTATACAAGTTGTGCTCCACAGTGTCTGTACTTCGTTACAGTCCCACACAACTCATCAGCCTCTCTTTCCCTTTAGAGATTCAGAATCACAGCAGACAAGATATGCAGCAATTCAGTGCTGTCTGAGGGATAAACCCCCCACATTTTTAAAAATATTTATCATGTCTGATTCCCATCCAGATTCAGACAGAGGATCTATATTCTTGGCCTGGCTCTGATAAGGACAACTCCAAGACTGAAATTCAAGAGGACTCTTCAAATCATGGATAACAAAGTTTTTCAAAACAGATCCAATCGTACTGCCCCTCATCCTTCCAAAAAACAAACCAAAACAAAACAAAGTAAAAAAACCCAAAAAAAAAACAAAGTAAAAAAATCAACAAAACAAAACAAAGAAAAACCCAAACCAAACAAACAACCAACGTGCTCTTCATCTGCTAATCACGGAATCCATCTAAATCTCATTCCTATGGAAAATCAACATACCTCATTCTCTTCTCATCCATGCAAGTTTTGCTTTTACAAGCTGTCCTGGCAGAACTGTGTTTATACTGCTAAGGAGGAAAAGGGGCATGAAATTGCTGAACAGAAATAAGAAATTAGACTTCAGGTGAAAAAGGATATGGTGTAAAACAGATCATTGTTTGCTTATAAATATAAATTATGCATTTTCCCTCTAGCTTCAAAAACAATGACAATAAATCCTTAGTTGTCAGGACTGATAAGTAAGAAGTGATATTAGAGGGACGGAAAAACAAAAATAAGAACTAAATACTGGAAGAATACAAGGAAAAGAGACCAAAGATGTAGCTGGAAGACAAGATGGAAAAATATTTCTTTAATAGACTTTCCAGAAGAAAAATCATAGGAACTCCTTGCTCAGCTCAAGAACTGACTACCAATAAAGAAGAAAAAGCTGAGCCAAATGTTACAAGGCTTTAGGAAATACACAGAAAAGACTGCTCTTGTCCATTCGTTCTCTTTTGCCTGTTCCAGTTATGCATCATACTGCCCATTTCAAACCAACTGAAGTCAGCAGGACATCTAAGCAAGTGCTTAGGTTGATTTTTATTCCTCATTTAATAAAGATTACACAAGCTTGAATAAATATTATGCAACATAGTTCTATTTCCCATACTTCAGTGTAGTTCTTATCTTCTTGGTTTAACAGGAGTATTTTAGGGCTGTAACATAGAAGGATGCAGATAGTCAATTCTTGGCCTTATTGAGGCCAGTGTTAAAAAGAGGATTTCTTCCAAGTACTTAGCCTAATTTCTAGCTGTTGAAATTCACGTGCATTTCAGACATTTCAGACTAGCAGAGAAATCTATAAAGCAGTTTTGTAGTAGTAAGTTTTTCACACTCCAAATCTTTACTTTAAATGGAAACTTTGTAAGAAGCTCCATTAAAGCTATAAAGTAAAATAAAATTAAATTAAAAATTACTTGTAAAAAGAAATACTAAAACATGGAAAAATGCTAAAGTATTTTAATAATTTAAAAACCTCACAGAGGCTACAGCATTATTTTCTGCCAAAATATTTCTAAAACTGGCAGTCCAGAAGAACTCTGGAACACCCATGTGGAAACATGTTTTTAATTTTGGAGTAAATAGTTTTTCCTCATACACAGAAGTATTTTCTTTAAATAGCATAAGATGCCTCAAAATAGTGAGGAAGCTAAGCATTTTTGTTGTGCAGTTAGACATTAAATATACGTAGTTAAAACCAAAGTTATTTCTAAGCTACATCTGAAAAATCTAGAAAAATAAATATTTCAGAAAGCAAAGCTTATAAACTGAGATTTCTCTTAATGCAGTCATTAATAGATTAGTTTTCCAAGTTCCATTCTTCTGGTCATTGTGTTTGGGCACCCAGAGGTGGGAACTTGCTGACAGGGACCTTCAGATGCCATGATTACCCACTCACAGACAATAAAATGTGGAAACTTGTCAGTGTTCTGTGTTACCAGGGATGTCACAGGGAGCAAAGCCACAGAACACAACAAAGGAGGTTTTTTCTCAAAGTACAAAAGGATCTGTGGAAGGACGGTCATTTTAATTGAAAGTTATAAACTGTTCCTAATCTGTGTTGTTCGTCTGCCAATGTAGCTGACATTAGGAGTGACTTTCAACACTTTGTCTGTATACTGTGGTTGAAGAGGACAAATTAGAAGTCCTAAAGTCAAAAGTTTTTTCCAGAAATAAAATCCAGCATCGGAACAAGCAAAGCTAGTGAGTCTAGCAAGTTTGTTCTTTGGTTTTTTAGCTTCAAACACATTAAAGATAAGCACCTATTTCACTCACCTTTCCTGTCATTAACCTTTTGTACTCTGCATCTCTTGGGTATGAAAGGCTTCTGACAGCCCAAATATTGGCATTTTCTGTCCCTGCAATGGGCACAACAAATCAGTGAATAACATCTACCTTTTCAACGAGCAGCAATATCAGTCACTGAATCTTACTTTTCATCTTTCAAGTGATCTGATATCTATACCATGCTTTTCCTAGAGGTGAAATGATACATTTCTAATTTTTAATGTTCTTTTCTGTTCAGTTGCATGTGAGATGCTATGTTGGCTTATATGATAAGAATATTTGATCACAAGCTTCCCAACTACATGCTAGAGAACATGAAGAGAAAGCTAACAGTATGAAAGAGAGTATAAAAAAATGTATATGAAGTATGGTGAAAAGATTGCCTACGTACAAAATAATGCATAAAAATTTTGTAATAAAATAGAAGAAAAATAATGAATAGTGAGGAAAAATAGGCATACTGTGAGCTTCTTTTCTAGCAAAGGAAAATAGCTGATTCAACTAAAGTTGTCAGATTGGAAATCAATAAAGGAGCTAATTTTTATAGTGCATAATTATTCAGCAGTACTATTAGTCACAGGAAGTTCCAAGAGCTGGACACTGGAGAGACAAGAGAGTTTGAGAGCTGGCTGCTGGAGATATCAGGATATCCAAGACTCCTGGAGGGACTGGTCCAGGAAGATCCCTTTGCCACAAAGATCCCTTTGCATCTGTGAGCCTGCAAGTCAACTGCAAACAACCCACAACTGACCAGAGCTGGGCACACAGAGCAGTGGCAGCCATGCCTCTGCTGAGCTGCGACCAACAGCAGGTTCAGCAGCAGGTTTCACCACAGCAGTAGAAAATGCCAAATAAAAATAGTTTTCTCCCATGATGTTCTGTATAAACACTGGCCAACAAGAAAAATATGCTGTTGATCATAATGATTGGATTCTGCTTTGTCATAAAAATATGAAACGGTCTTTTTCATTGACTATGCCTTTATATACTTATGTTGAGTTGTCCTTTGAATGTTACTACTTTTTTGAACATTTTCAGTTTCATAATACTTTACTAACATGAAAAATAATAAAATTGTTGCTGAAAAGAAACCTGTATTTACCTCTTAGTGTTGCTTTCATTTATGATCTCTTTACTTGCCTGTGACATTCTGGATCTCTTCATGGCATAAATTAGCAACATAATTGTAAAAACTGAAAGCTGCTCTGGAGCTTTTCAGAGGAGATCACATTTACTTTACAGTTGCTTGTTAATTGCTTTAGTGCCTAAGGATGTACAACATATGTCCTGCAAAGAGACACCCATATGGTTGTACAGTGTATGTCCTGGCACTCTGTTGCCACAGACTAGAAAACAGACTTCTGTTTAAAATGCATGGCCCATTGCGTGATTGAAGGTGTGACACATAAAGGATTATAACTGACAACATTGAAGCCCTACACCTGTCACAGTGCTGTGTTAGGAGGATATCTATGTTGTTTGCCTGAGAAGGGGAGAGAAGATTTCCTTCACTGAGGAAACAATTAAAAGAAATTTCAGAATTTCATAAAGGAAAGATTTTGTTTCTCAACTGTCTTATTTATTTCTGTCAGTATAACTCAGCTACAGCTCAATTTTGATTCAGAAGCTATAAAGTTAAAGAAATTATTAGAGATAAAAATATAAGGGCATTAATTGGCCACATGTAAGCACATTTTGAAAGGTCATTAAAACTTAAAAGCAGCAGAGAGGTGATTAAGGATGTCTCTTACAAGTAGCTACATTTATAGAGGCCTGAACACTTTAAATAGCCTGGATTTTAGGCTTTCACTTTTCTAGTATTATGGACATACTCAAATATTTGAAGAAATGCAAGAATATGCCTGACCCTCAGAAAATCAACAGTCACTGTGGATGGCTCTCTTAAACCAAGGCAAACCTCTTCCAACAAAGCAATTGCACACTTGCACTGTATGTGAGGTTCATTCCCCTCAGATTCAGCTTTCTCACCTAAAAAAAGAAACTAGTCTAAGGAAAAGATTAGTCTCACCTAACTTTAGCTGTTAAACATATATGTAAGCATATAGTATTACTAGAGCATGAACTAATCATTTATTACTGAGCTAATTATCCATTACTGTTACTGAACTAATCATCTCAGCCTCCATTGCACAACTGCAGAGAGCTGAGCATTTCTAGAGTGTGTCTTGGAAATCTGTCCCAGAGCAGAAGGAGTCATCCCATGGAAAGGCTCAGATCTTTTCACTGGCTGACTTAAGTAAGGGATTTCTCTCATCTGCTTTCAGACAGCAAATTTACAACACTGGTGCTTCTTAAATAGTTAACAAAAAGTGAAATACATGACTTCACAGTGAGTCATCTTATCTGAAACCTGAGTCATGTTTCAGTGATGCCTTTCTTTCTTCATTGACTACAGGGGAAGCGTAGGAGTACTCCTACACTCAAATAATCTCCTACCTCAGGTGTCTAATTTAAATGGTTAGATTATGTCAGACTAATTAAAGTTTATTGACAGCAACCTGAGTAATTTGCTGGAGTACCTCTTTCTCCTGAAGGGTACAGTTTTACATTGTGATCCTTTCTGGGCTTTTGTTCATGAAGAGAATAACAGTGACAGAATTAATTTCTCCTGCCTAATTTTCTCCATTGTTGTAAATTTTCTGAGGTAGCTTATAACTGTAACAAATTAATCCTATTACTCTCCTATTAATATGAACTGGGGCTAGATAGCTAAAAATCATAAATAATGCAACAATAGCTAAGGGTGCAATAGTTAAGAAAGCATTTCCAAATTCTCCAGTTGATCCAAAAAAATACCTTTTTTTTTTTCTATTGTACTTTTGGTTGTACTAATTTACTAATTGAAGAGCTGGAACACATTTGAATAAAAAAGGATCCTTGTAAGAGGTTATTTTAAAATTCTATGTATAAAATTTAATTACTCAAAAACATTTTTATCTACACTTTCCAGAATTTTTATGATAACAAGTCTCATAAAATTCAGAGAACTATATCAGAAGAAACAAGTGAAATAAGAGTCACTTGAGAGAGCAATGAGTTAAATCATCAACTGTTTGTCTTCTTACGGTCTTTTGCAGTCTTTCTATATAAATACTTATTAGCATAAGCAAAGTCTTCAACTTTATTCAGAGGCTCCACATCAAAATGCATTTCCTTCTTTAAAAATATGCTCATAACTAATCTTAGGTTATATAAATGTTTTAATAGCTACACACAGAATTATGACATGGTCACTATGATATTCTTGTCTTTGAATTTTTCCCACTTACAACAGAGAAAAGAATACTTGTTTATTGCTTTTACAGAGCACCTCTCTTCATTTCCTCTGGTACATATAAAAGCAGTATTTTCCCTTCAGGATGCCCCTTTTTTTTTTTTTTTCTAGGTGCAATCATTTACAGATGTAATATCTTTCTGTTAAGGATATTTTTCACTTCATGTAATTTGTGAAGCCTTTCCAAGATGATGCCACTAAAATAAATTATTTAGCAGAACTCATACCAAGAACATTCTCTTGAAAATGCTCAGAGAAAGCTTCTCGTATGAGCAGATTATTCCATCACTGCATTACTGAATTCTTGCACTTCACTCTGAGCCATATGGTAATACCTACTGTTAGACATAAGGTTTCTAGGAATCTCATCTATCTCAGTTAGGATGCTAGAAGCACATGGGGTTCAGTGTTTGTTGGTTCAACACTTAGCTGGTGCAAAGCAAACCATCCTCTTAGCATTGCTGTTGGGCAAGCTGTTGTTCCCAAAGAACCTCTGCTGGGCATTGGGCTTAAATCCTTGGGAAACCCAACTCCTTCCTTCCATCCCAATGGCCACCTGCACAAAGGATTTGAAGAAAAGAGATAGGTGACTTAAAGTAAGTTTTCCACCCATATGTTCTTTTTCAAAACATATTTTATTTACAATCATTTCCTGTCAAATGCAACTTAATCAAATCTACAAAGCAAGGCTGCTTTGATCCTTGCAATGAAGTTGTAATATCAGTTTTAAAGCCTCAGGATTCAGCATTTGTGATTATTTCTGTTTTAGTAGGAAAACATATTTTCAGTCCATCAGCTGTGAAAGCCCTGGCACTATTGCAGACTTACATTCTTGGCAAGGTTCACTGTAAAGAGCAAAGCAGGGTTTCACAACTGCTGACTCCAAGGAAAGCCAGCAGTAAACAAAACATACTTTACTAATTAATATACATTTTTAAAGATTTGAACCAAAGAACAGTGAAATACAGTTATGACAAAGTTTCACACATGGCAGTGACTAATTAGCTATGTATATGCATTCAGAATGGCAAATTTTACATTGAAGGACACGAATAGAACATGGCTTGCTTGAGAAAAAAATACTATTTAATACAGGCCAGTGATTTAATTTCAAAACTGGTCATGGGTAGTTTTCAGGAGCAAAATACTGCATAACTATTACTGCAGTGCAAGAGAAACATAAAAGGGGACATTCTTTCCCATTCTTTTTTTTTTTCAGACAAAATTGTCTTGACTGATTTAAAGCAAATACACACACATATAAACATTTCCATTTATAAATATTATATATATATACTTTTACAGTCAACTGGCTTAACGCAAAAAGGACCTAAATATCACCCACAATGTTTATCATAGTTTGTTTTCTTGTTTAATTTTTATTTATCAAACCAAATATATCTTGGACTATCTGTACATTATTCTTATTTTTCTAAAATTTATCTGTTTAAGTTATTTTCTTTGGGGTGTTATCAATAGATTACAATCTGCTACTTAAGTTAAAATTCACTACTAGGCTTAATTAAATGCTAGGTTTGAATGAAAAAGGATGCAAACCTATACATGATCCTCATGGAAATTTAAATTACCTTATAGGGAAAAAGACATTGTTGTCAATGAAGCATATTAAAAGTGGAAGTTTGCACCACTCATCTGTGATTTGCTTTTAGACATAAGGAATGACACTCTTTAATGTAATATTGAGCTCTACAAAGCTGTAATCTCCACACAGTAGAGAGCTAAAGGAGACAAGGGAAATAATCAACTGCAATAATCAACTAGATTTTTATAAGAGCTTACCTTCTTGAAATCAGATTTATTGTATTTAATATTGGTATATTTTAAGAAAAGATATTTGGAATGATTTATTAAAAAGTATAGAATTGAATTTTTAAAGAATTAGCAAGAAATTTTTTGATGGGAGGAAAAAATAGTAATTTTATAGAGCAAAGCATAAAGTTGAAGATGATGTATTTGTGATTTTGAACAAGTTTTAGTTTATAAACATGCCTAGATGTGACTTTAATTAAGTAACCTATATAAACCACTGGAACTACCTCTCCTCCTTTAAATTATGCAGGTGCTTAATCTCTGCACACAGTCTCCTAGGAATGGGAAATGTTTTAGTTGTGAAACAAAGTTAGATCCTGCCTTATTTATATCTTGAGACATGGCCTTAATTAATTCATGGTAACCCACATGATGCTTTGGTGAAAATATGCTAAAGCCTGCTACTATTTACTCTATAACTGTAACTATATTTTTATTTATGTATTTACATATTTCAGTTTATGGTTTCACAACTTTTCAATAAAGATTTTATATTCATTTAATCTTTTCATTCTGAGTAAGTTTGTTGTTTTTTGTTTTGGTTTTTTTCTGGGAAATTAAGCATAATTTTTAGCAACTTTATTTCAGATTATGAGTTTGCAAAATAAACAATGCCAAGACATATTGTTCCATTTTCTGCAAAGAATTAGCCTCATAAAGTCACCAAACAGTGGATGATGGATGATACCTCTGGAAATTATCTAGTCCCTCTGCTCAAGAATAGTCATCTAGAGCAGTTCGCCTGGGAACATGCTCAGTCAGGTTTTCAATGTCTCCACAACCTTTCTGGGCAGTTTGCTCCAGTGTTTGACCACTGTTACAGTGAAAGCAGTGAAATGGAGGCATTTACCTCCATTTAAACAATTTTTTTGCTCTTTACTTTGTGCCCATTGCCTCCTGTCCATTCACTGAGTATTTGAGCCCATACTCTATTTTCATCCTGCGATGTATTTGTACACACTGATAAGGCTCCCTGAGCTTATTCTCCTCCTCACTGTGCAGTTTTAGCCCTCTCATCCTCTCCTTATAGAACAGATGGTCCAAGCCCTTAATGATTACCATGGGTCTTCTCTGGACTTGGTCCACTATGTCCACATCTCTCCTGTGACAAGGGGCATGGCTCTCCAGATGTGGTTAAAGTGGAAGGATCTACCTTACCCAGCTGGCAACTCTCTTTCTTGTGTACTCCAGGATGCTTATAGACCCCTCTTGAAAAAAGGCACACTGCCATTGCTGGCTGATGATCAACCTCTTGCTCTCCAGAACCCCCAGATCCTTTTCTGCAAAGCTGCTTTTGGCCAGTTGCCCCCCAGCATTTAGTGATGAAGACCTGAATTGCTTGTGCTCTGGGACTGCTGCAGAGTTCTCAGGGTAGTTAAAGGTCCCCATGAGGACCTGGACTTGTGAATGTGAGCCCTCTTCCAGCTGTCTGAAGAAGGCCTCATCTACTCCTTCCTGATCAGGCAGCTGGTGGCAGACAGCTTTCACTGACTCTGTTCTGCTGGCTAATCCTGGCCACACTTCCACAGGCAGGACCTGATGCATCTCAGTTGCTTGCTCATGTGAAGGGTGTGTATTCATGCACAGGCACATCAGATGGCCTCCATTCCTTCCAATTCCCTGAGAAAAATACAGAAATATTTCCTTTGAGTGTAACACTTGGGACAGCCCACTTTTCAGAGTGGTTTTTTTTGGATTAAGAGGTTTCTCTTGTCCACCCTTGCACCCTTTAATAGCCAACTCGATTCACCACTTTCTTACTGAACTGTTCATCATCTCTGTTTCATTCCCAATTTAAAACTCTTCACCAGGTAGGCCAGCCTATTGGCAAAGACACTTTCACCTCACTTCTAAAGAGATCCCTTCTCTTTAAAGCAGTCTTTGGTCCTCAAAGTGTGAAAATTAAGTCCCTGATGTCAACATGAGTTGCACTTTTCTATAGTTATAGACCTATAGGTGAGGCAGGAGTCTCACAAAAGGGCCAATCAATTAAACAGGTTGGCTAATTAACAATAACCAGCCACCAACATCTCCCACATAAACTTACGGACTAGGACTCACACTGGAAGAAATAGTCACAATTTCTGTTAACTGTGCAATTGGTTCTTAGCTCTAACACCAGTGCTGTAAGACCATATTCCTTTAATGATTTGTAAACTGAAGCAAATGAGTGGAAGATTGCATATATGGAACCAAAAATGTAAATCAGGTTCTTAGTTAAAAGTAGCTCCTCTTCCCAAAGTACATTATAATTTTAAACAGCTCTGCAATTTTATCACTAATGCATATTATGTTGCCCCTCCCAATCCATAAAAATGTGAATAGGAAGAAAAAGCCTAGATAAGACCCATAACATTTAACATCTCTTTTTTAAAATGTGTAATCAGAAAGCATGCGTATCCAAGCAAGCACAGTCCATAAAAATTTTATTGAATAGAGTTTTATTTTGACACTAGTTGTCATTCTCTTCTCATATACTCCTTAAGGTGGACTACCCCTTCTTGAAGGACCCTGAAATCACAATGCACAGCAATGAATTGTTAGTGAGCTATTGTTTGATCCACAGTCCTATTTCCTTCCGTATTGTAAGAGTCTAAAGCATGTAATCTCATCCAGGTACAACATATAGGGATTTTTGTTTTGCTTTTTCTTAAGTTCTCACAGGCATACGAGTCAATAGATCTAAAATTTTTAGAAGTATCTTCACAAGAATTACTTTTCAATTAAACATAAAATATATACCTGGATTTTAATGAAGCAATCCTGCTGTACTCGTAATAAAGAAGTCATGTCCTTCAGATGCAAATATTCTATAAAAGTCACAGCCATCCATATTCTACAAGATTTATTGAAATTATATTGGGTTTCCCTGTAGTGCAAATAGAAGGCAGCCATATTAATTTTTCAGGAATTATCTTTGCAAAGATTAACTCCAGTAGAGGCACCTCAAGTCTCTTTCTATCTACTAGTCCCACTCCACACTCTATATCAAAACAAAGGTTCCTGCTAAGGGAAAATATAGAGCAAGAATCAGTATTACTCCTTTGTAATTTCTTATGGCTAAAATTTTTATTTGGTGAAGAATATTATTCATGACAATAAGCAAAAGAAGATCTTTGTGAAACAGAGTTTCTTCTTGTGATCACTAGACAGAAACAAAAGTAGAATATTTAACTGTGTTTGTTCAGTAACTCTGCACATGCACGACAGTCTTAAAAATAGTATAGTTTGGATGGTATTCTTTCTCATGTGCTTTTATGCAGTTTTGTCTCCAGAGATCTTAATTGCAAATTTGAATTTATTATCAAAGAAATTGTTAGCTACACAGTAAACAAGTAAAAGAAAGGGAATTTGCATTAAGCAAGTAAATGCTCTACCATCCAAAGAACATAATAAAGCTGTCACAAGAGGAAAATTTCCCAAGTAAAATAGTAAAAGAATGTTTGCTTCTCTAAACCCCTGAAGACTTGAAATAAGTAATTAGCTCAAAATTGAAAACATAAAGGAGTAGGAAATCAAATAAAAAACACTAAAAAAAAAAGTTTTTCTGAAACCATGGGGCTAACTCAGTAATCACACAGAAAAATACTTTATATTTCACTATATCTAAGAATCACACTGTGGATAAAGTACTCCCTTCCTCATCTTGTACAAAATTTATGGATAATCACTGAACAAATTGGGGAAAATTACTTATGGTCTAGGGAACAGTAGTTTCCCTAAACTAAATGTGAATCTTGCTGCATGGAAAAGCACAGCATAAAAGTTATCAGTCAGAGGAAACCGCACTGCTTTCATATTATATATATGAATAATGTATACATAACTGTGATACAGTAGAAGCTACAAAATCTATTCAGTGTTTAGGCAAACTGTTAGTCTAAGCCAAATCTTAAGAAAATTGCATAGAACAATCAGACAACTGCAGCAGAGCATATGATATTGGGAACTTACAGCAAAGGCAATATGACCAATTATCTAAAAGTAAATCTAGCAAACAGCAATTCCCATCTAAAAATCCTCAAGTACTTAATAATCATTCACATAACATGCAACTCAAATACAAACCCTTTGAGCAAAACATTAATCCAAAATCTTATTTTTAGGACTAGGTCACAGGACAAATAAAGCCATACATTGGAATGTTGTACATCAAAAAGAGATTTTTAAGAAATAAATAATTCCCTATATATGCATACATTGTTCAAACCTTAATTTAAGTACTTCCCAGGGCAGCAGAGACAATACTACTCCAGGAAATGGATAAATAGCTTAACAGTGTAATTGAGAAATGCACCAAGTTACAAGTTAGCATCAGCCATCAAGAAGGTCTTCTCTAAGTTTCAAACATTTACATTACAGGTAATATAATGGAAGATAAACAAAGAATCCAGTCTGACTTTTCCAGAGTGGCTTGATTCGTCTGAGGTACCAGTTAAGGGAATTTCATGGTCTTCATGAAAATTTAAGTTATTTTACAAGGAAGCCCAAATAAGTACTAAACCACATAATACCATTTTTAAGCTCATGACATACATGTAAGTCCTCTGGTGAAAAAGTACCTCAGACCAGATGGCCAACAACTCCTCTCAAAGAGATAATTCAAGTATAGACAGAGTAACACAGAAGCTGAAATGTTCTTTCCAAGGGAGCCTGAATCCTAAAGACCACATGGTCCTTTAAAGAGATTAGTTAAGTCAAGGAGCAAAGGAAGAGCTTATGATTGCAGAAGACATTACTTTCCAGCTGAAAGAGAACATAATAAAATATCTTTGGCAACAATAAATCTTTGGCTAGATAAAAATAAGTTAATTAAAACAAATAACAAAACACAAATCAGCAATAAAGTCCCTATACAATAAGATGCCTGCAAAAAATTATTTTAAATTCTCAAAGGCAAACCTGTTGTCACTATACTGCAGAGGTTCCATATTGTTGTTTCCTTATTAAAAGAGCTTCATACCTCCTTGATGTTTCTCAGAGGCAGCTCCTCTAAGCACTGACTCTTCCTTCTTCTCACAGCAGCCAAGTGACTCCAGCTCCCCCTCAACCAACCCATCCACTCTTTTATAGCACTCTTCTCATTGGCTACAGCTGTGGCCTGTTAAAGTCAGGTCTGCCCCCTAATCTTTAATAATTAATCCAGCTGCAACTCTTAAGGGGGTAAGATTACTTTCTATACTATCTTTATTTTCTTATATTCTATCCCCCTACACAAACAAAAAATAATATTATCAAATGTAATACATACACCAGGTAAAATAATATCAGATGGACTATCAGCAGAGTACATTAGTATTGATACCACGCCCCATTTTTATCAAACATTTTCATAAGCTACCTGGATGGTCAAATCAAATGCATCTTATGAATTATTTTAATTTAAGGCAACATTTTACCTGAACATTATGAGAGCCTCAGTCTAAAACTACCCTGAGAAATCTATGGTCTACACCTATAGAAAGCCCTTGAAGATTTTAAGATGCTGCATTTAGCACAGCAAATCCCATGCATCTCTACATGTTTGAGAAGTGATTGGCTAAAAGGGAGGTTGCTGAAAAGGGCCTGAAGGATAAGGTGACCTCCAGGTTGAGTACCATAAAGCAAGGACACACTCATTGCACATGATGCTAATCACACACTGGGCTATGTTTTAAGTCAAAAAAATTCCAAAGTTTTCTTAAGGCTTACAGAAAAAGTTTTTGTATTAAAGTTGTGAATATATAATCATTAATCTTTTGTTTTACCATCTTGTATGACGCCAAGCTTTAGAAATTTCTTTACCCAAAGCAATTTTCTATGCTCATTTGCTCTCAGCACAGGGCTAATCCCTCTCTTCCATGCAGAAAGAGCATTATAGAGTACAGTATCTGAAAAATTCAACAGACAACTTTCTTCTCCACTTCCTAGGTGCTGTCTTCAAGCATAACAGACTTTATAAGTGGAATAAGCATAATCCACGACAGTATCTGAAAAACAAAATCAGATCTGATAAAAATTCAGAAAAACCTAAAAATAAATAATTCTAAGTGTCTTGCCTACTGTACATGTGAATGTGCATATCTAGACCCTCTGAGGTATGGACATGCACAAGTCAGTGTGGATGGTTTATCTGGAAAGCAAATTGCTCCATTTATACAGAAATTGCTACAAAAAGACTAACTTCATGCAAAACTGTGCCATCTCCACTGAGGCTCATCAGCTCAAGTGCAGCACTGTGCAACCAACCAGAGCCATCTCAGACAGTCTTCACTGGATGTTGAGACTGGGATTGGGGTCAAGCATAGAGAAGCATTGCCATTTATTCCACAAAGTGCTGTCCCAGCTGAGTTCACAAACAGATGACAAACAGTGTATCTCTCCTCTTCGCTATCTGTTTCTGGTATCAGCCATGCAGCAGTCACTAACAGGTGAAAGGCAGTTAGGAACTGATGCAATTTTTTCACCATTAAAATTCATGATAAAAGTAAGCTAACCCAATGTGCCAAAAGTCTGGCCCCATGTCCAATGAGCCCTTCAAGATTATAGTTTGGGTTCAAATATGTATAAACTTATCATGCTCTGGATCTTAACATACAATTCAGTATATGTTGTGTGTGGATTAAAGGAGCCAACTGCAGCCTTTAGTGCTGAGCCAGAGCTAATATGTTGAATATAAGAAACCACCGAGTGGGAGGTAGGCAGATTGGAAATAGAATGAACCACCTTCTCTTTTTGTCCTGCTAGTTGTATCAAAGCTATATTAAGAATATAAGAAGTTCAGGGACTGAATTTATTTTATTTCTTAAGGAATTTACTGGATTTCCTGTGATATAAGCTGTATCTAACATCTTTATCGTTTGCATAAGAAAAACAAGAATTCTTCAGCATATTGTGATAGTATCTGTTATTCTCCTGGATATATCGGTTTTAGTGTTGAAGATCATAGCCTTAAACCACCTCTGTTGTCTGGATAAATAAAACCAGCTAGAATACTCCTGTAAAAGATCACGTCTATTACATATTTATACTATTATGCAAATGTTTCTGGAGAATATCTTATTCTATAATTTTCTTTCCTGATTACTAGCTTTTATTTCAAGAAAAGTCATGAAAATTGAATCTGCTGAAACACCTTGCAGTTTACCTAGAAAAAAAATCATTTTAGCAATGTGAGTTTGATACTGAAAGCATGGGGCCTTTAGATCTGCGTCATAATTTGAGTTAGGGTAGTCTAATTTTGTCACTGCCTGATAAAAGTTTCTTTGATATACTTTTTGTGAAGTCCAGAGGTTTGGACCAGCAACATTTTAATGATCTTTCTATGGGGGCTTGTCCCACTACTTCTTCTCCATTAAGAGCTTCTGCCACTAGATATCCAGTCCATGTGTACAGAGCAATCTTTTAACTAGTAAATCAAGTCCTGCTTGAATATTTCTACTCTATTTTAGTAATATGTTTATTATTTGAATTTAGAGAGGTTAATGAAATCTTCAAAAACCATCCTTAAGGAAAAAAAAATGCAAAGTAATTACTCTCCCTCAGAAGAGGTAAGAGTCCTTCAAGTTCTTTTTTCTTGATCATATTAAAAAGAGTTTGCTAGGCAATAGAATGAATAAGTCTTAAAGGCTTTTGCCTACATTTAAAATATTAAGGTTATTATGTTACGGTTAGTTACTGTAAGGTGCTCCAAGTTACTGTGTGCTACCAAACTTTGTAGAGAGAATAGAAGCTTCATTGTTGCAAATTTTGAATAACACTTAACACAAAGCTATTAAGACACACTATGGCTCTAAGGGTTTAAAATAAACTGAATCCTCAATATATGAGAAGGATGAACTGCCTTTGTACATAAAATTTTTGTACTACAAATTTGTGCTACAATTTTTTTACTACATAGCTGTGAATTTATTCAAATGCTTGGAAAAAAAGTTCTATTTCATTGGAGGGTTATGAAGTACATAGATTGCACATAGTGAAAAGTGGTAGACCATTCATACCTTTCATAATAAGGATTCTAGGTGAGTGAGAAGAAACAAGTGCCAGACTTTTACCCTTGTAAAAGTCTGGCACTTGTTTCAGATTCTTTGTGTTTCAGATTCTTTGATCTGAATAAATGGTGCAATACTATAAATCAGAGAAGAAAAAGATAGCTGATACCCACAGTTGGGAAATGGTGCTTTTTGACTACAGCAATTTTTCATGGGCTCTCCATAGAGTTTTTATTTACACCAAATGTCCAGAACACAACATCCGCTTGCTACTGCCCCTGTCATATTAGGCCATTCATATGCACAGATCAGCATCCCTTAGTGGCATATCTGGCCATACATTTGACAAAATACTTGTTTATTATGGAGTAAGTCCAGCTCTGACTGAAATAAGTGGAAAGACTCATGTGGATTTAAGTAAGAGTTGGTTTAGACTCCTTCTGAGCACTAAGATTTATGGCATCCTTAACATTTCATTTCCTCAATTTTAAGCATTTGGGTTTTGTAAATGACGTGCTGGATAAATACACTGTTGTCACTTAGCAGACTTAACTGGTGTGTGAAAAGAAGTATTTTACTTTCAGATAAACAGAGGCGATGGTGGATTATGGTCTGTTACTCAGCTGGCATAAATTTGCATAGATCCATGAATCTCAACTGGCTTCCAAATATCTGATCTATCAGCAAATGAAATTCAAGAAGAAAGTTTGTATTTCTTTGAAGACAGTATGTATATAGGTGCAGGTCAATTACCTTAGGATGTACTCTGAACAAGAAAATAGTAGATTACAGGCTTTCTAGATAAGGCACCTATTATTTGATCCAAAATTTTCCCTTCTAAAGCACAGAAATCACAGAATACACATTACAGAATAATTTTGAGAAGCTCATAAAAACGAATGTTTATCAGAAAAACAAAAAAGTTCTGAATTTCTGGCTAATACCTGAATGGAATGATTCTTATAAATTGTAACATTTAAATGTTAGGGCATTATTGAAGTAGTTTCTGTGCTGTTGTTTTCTTCATTCCAGAAAGATGTCTGTATTATATACACCAGAACAATAAAATTGTTGTCATAATTTCCATTCAAAATGGATGGTTTTAAAGTTCTGAAGTCCAAACCTTAGTTTTGTAAGCCAGGAATGGAGAGTAACTGTTTGAATAATGCTTATATAGATTTTCTTAAGTTGTTTTGCTTATATAGCTTAGATGTAATTAAAATAACTGTGTGCTCTTAAAATATATTCAGGCAATAATTTTTATTTCATCCAACTACTTAGCATAAGCTAGTTGCAAAATGTCATCAGCAGTGTATGTACAGTTCAGAATATTGGATCAGCATTTTTCCTTTTAAAACAATTATTTCCATGTTTTGTTCTCTCCTTCTTTTTTAGAGACAGTTTAATCATGACAGAAAACTGTGAATAACAATTACTATAAGGGATAATATTAAGGGCTTGACCCTGTTTCCACAGATCTTGGCAGAAGCTTCCTTATGGACTTCAGTGTAAGCAGGGACGGCTTGGGTAACCACATACATTAATTTAATTTTTCATAAGGACACATCCAATACTCACTGATTTGAGATGAGGCAGCTGCCTAACCCTTCTCAAGTTGTAGGGAAGAATGTTATCAAAACATTTACATATGGCTTTTCACCCTCAGTTTTATTACCTATACAATCTGACATAGCAAAGTCAGGTGAGCTAAGGCTTGGTATAATTTATCTTTTTTCACTTGAAGTGTTGTGCATATCGTAACTATCTAATCAATTTTAAAGCTGCAGAGGATTTTCTGTATGGTGGGGAAAAAATTTATTCAATTTTGGTGTACACAGAAATGTAAGAAAGGAATGTATTCAGCTCTTGCATATGATTAACATAGCCATCTGTTTCACCTTCCTGCATAATTGTCAGCTAATCAATTGCTAAATGCAAGTGTCCAGTTGCTTAACAGCATTGTACCTGCAATTACAATTCATTATCCTAAACATTTCAGAGATCTTCAGACCCTGAATTATTTATTTCCATGAGAAAACAGTGAAAGGAAGATGTCAAAGGAAAGAAAGCAAGGAATGGAGATACAGGTAAGAAGGAAGGAGGGTGGGGAATACAGATGAGGGTAACTCTGAGGAGCAGGTATGTATAAGATATTTGAGAGTAAGTAAGGCACAATGACATAGACATTTTTATGATGCTTTGATGGAATAGGTATGTGATAGAGAAGGTGACAGGTGGAAACTGGGAGAGGCAAACAAGCTCCTAGCAAGAGTAGGCGAAAGAGATGGAGCGTTATTGAAAGAGGAGTTGGGAACTCTGGCAGAGGGCCAAGGCTGCAGAACATGCATTGGATGTGGTCATTGCTAGTCAGATTGTCAATGCAGTTACCATGATGGCTTCTAGCAGTAATTCCTTCATTATCCTGAATTATAGATTTACTTTCTCAAAGTCTTTGGTGGATGGTGTAGCATGATGTAACAATGTATTTCTCTGGTATTGTAAGACTAATGACCTTTGTGCTTCCAAAATACGAACTTGACAGGTGCCATTATCTCAGAAATGTCTTGTAATGAGATTCTGATCTGTTCAAAGAAGAATTTTGAAATTTTATTCTTAAAGCAAAAGAAAGTAAAAAGGAGAGAGAATAAAAGTGGAATTTAATCTCTGCTTCACTACTTAAATGCATTATTATTTTGGAAAATATAGCTTAGGAAAGAATAATGCATCGGTGATTATTCTGGTATAGTACATTTGTGTACTACCAGAGATGTAATTTTCTTTACCCTACCTCCTTTCTCTCAGTAATTTACTTACATGCAAAGAAAAAGTTCATGTTGAGTTCACCAAAAAGATACTGGATGAATATTTAAAGAAAACCCACAAAGAAAGTTATGTTTTATAAACATCGATACCAACTGATTCAACTGTGCTTGAATACAAAGAAAAAGAAATTTTAGGAGAGCAATAAAAAAAATCTATCTATATATCATTCTTCTAAATTGTTGATAAAAAACCATTAGCAGGAGAACTGAGCCAGTGGCCTTGAAAGCAAACAGCAAATCTGCCTGACATATGAACAAATAAGTGAAAATTACTAGCATTCCAGAATGTTTTTATTTCTGCTTCTATGTTGAAGGGAATTTTTAAAAGGATTTTATAACTTCGATCATAGAAAGAAAGGAATAAATCTATGAATACCAGTGTGAGAGCAGAGGTCACATAAAGAAGAAAAAATACAAAAATATTTCTGAAGTGATGGTTCTCCTACACAACATTCAGTGTCTGGGGTTTCCAGCTGTATGCAAATATGAATAGCTATCCCATAAACTTGGACAGCATTACCATTTCTGAGACAGACCAGTCTCTCCACAGGTAGAAATGGTTCTAAGTTTTGCCATCCTGATTCCAGAGCCCTGGAACCATTTCATATTCCCAGTATAAACCAGAGCAGCCTAGAAACCACTGTATGTCAACTTTAATGATCTCTGAGGCACATTTTATTGTCTTGAGTCAGTGCAACAAAGCGATCCAACCACAGTGTCTTATATCTGTTCTTGCTTTGGATGTGTATATATACAGAGAAATTATATTTGGGTCATTTACATTAATAACCTGCTCAATGAGAAGTACTCCATAAAAACAACTCCAATTTTGTACAAGATATCATTAGTATTCATTCCTCCATAATCTGTTAGTGAGCTGTTCCAATCATGCTCTAATTAGTTCTTGATTTATAGCTGTACATGTATCTCATTTTTCTCTTTCCGTAGCTCTATTTACGCCCAACAATTTTGCTATGATTTAGTATATATTTTAAAAACTACATAAATAAAAGTTAGTTTATATAATATCTACTATTACATATCTGAATAGGAAGAATGAAAATTTATCATACTCAACAGAAAGCTTAGGTGCTGTCCAGAATAACTTGGAAGAGCTGTGAAATTTCTGTTTGTCTGGATTTTTAGTTTGTTTGTTTGGTTTGTTTGGGGTTTTTTTAAGATTAACCTGATAATGCAAGAATTGGTTTCTAAATACAAAATGACACCAAAAGAAAATACTCTTGACCTAATCCTAAGCATTTAATTCTTTAGACTTAAGTATTTCTCTTTGGTCAGTAGAGCAACAGAATTAACAAAACAGATCCAGAGGGCACCACTAGGGTTAGAACAGGAATGTTGTATTTGTGAAAGTTAGATGAGAAATAGCAACCTTGTGGAAAAAAATACTAAATATCCATTTCCCTTCTACTTTGTAGAAGCATCGACAGAATTGGCTATTTCCTCATGAACAATACTGACAATAATACAGCAACACCACTGAAACAAAGGAGATAAGAGTCTTTATGAATTAAATGTTATCATTAAAATGAGATTAGATCAATGGCAAGAGTTTGCAAGTTTGCTTTTTTTTAAAAAAAATTAATCTTAATTACTCCCATACAAATCAGGTGAAATTACAGTAGAACACAGCTTTCTGTATGTGTGATACATAGCTAAAATGTCTCTCTTCAAAATATGTGACTCAGGGTATATTCATAATCCCAGATTTAATGACAGTGGCAGGCCTGAGAAAGACACACCTGAAAGTCTCCACACCTTCTATTGACCTCAGAAAGGTATTGAAAAACTAAGTAACTTTTTCAAGAGTTGAAATATTAATATGGGTAAATAAAATGCTAAGGGAAAATTGAGGATGGTGCAAGGAAAAAGAGGAGGAAAGGAGACTGGATATTATTTTCTTTACAAAAGAATATAAAAAATAAATGTTTATAAGATGGACTGACAGTAATGTAAAAATATTTAATGGGGGAGAGAAATTGATTTGAATATTCTTTATCGGATAAATGCATAAAATATTTTTATGATTTACAGTTTAAAACAGGCAATTTTAGACTAGGATAAAACTGTGTTTTATTATAGCACTGAGATTAATTAAGAATTGGAACAGTTTATGTATGTACATCTCTGCCACACATTTTAAAAAAACAGATTGAAGCTTTTCTTTCTAAAAAACAGAGTTAAAACGTCTTCCAGCTCTTGCCAAGCAATCAGAGATTATTTCAGACTGGATTATAACACAGATTTTTTTCAAGCCTTGGAATCTGTGATACATTTGAACCCTAATTTTCCTTTCTACAAACTCTTCTCTACTCCCGTCCTTCCAAATTACATCTTTTCACATCATATTCACTGTTGTTCAAGTTTTATTTTCAGGTGTAATATTATGCAAATACCTAAAAAAAAAACCCAACCAAAAGAAGCCCACCAACCAAAAAGTTTTATATTGTATAAAAAGAAAGTATGGGCAAAGAAAGAGACCAGAACAAGGGATAAAAATAACAAAACAAATGGATAAACCCAACAAAATGGTGGGGATTATGGCAGGCCAATGTCACCGACAGTCTGAAGGTCTGTCTATAAATTGGATGATTTGGTTATAGTTTTTCAAGGAAGGAAAAGAAGATAGATGAATGCTAATGAAGTGATCAGAATTTAATTGAGAGGGAGAAGGATTCAAAGAGTGAGGAACAGATTGGGAAAGGCAACAGAAGGGTGAGAAGAAGGTCTCTGATGATAACGAAGGGCAATTCCCCAGTGGAAAAAGAAATTGGGAAAACATGTCAGTGTTTGGGAAAAAATCCAAGATCTGGATTTTACTGATGAGATTAAGAGATCACAGTTGCTTCCTGGCTCCTGCTCATCTCTGTATGGAGGCAGGTCATGAAGCCAATGGCCACAGTTATTAAGCAAGGGCTAGTAGCTTCCATGTCTGAAAGTTTCACAATAACACTTTTGCAGTTTCAAACTGGTCCATTTCAGAATTTAACACTGCCTCAGGTTTCTTTCAAAATTTATTCCACCTTGTTGTCTGTTATACATCCTCTTTTAAAGCCTTGTGAGACTATTTGAGTTCAGGCATTAATCAGCATTGGAGTAAGCCTTTCTGTTAACTTCTTACCCTGGCAGAACATGTGTGTCTCCAGAACCCAAGGACCATTCCTCCTTATTTTGTCTGACCTTTTATCACCAGGACTCTCCTCTCATCCCCTAACTGCAGGTGATTCCGTGCAAATAAATGCATCTGCTGTAAACATCTCCTTCAGTCTCCTCCATATCCAAGATTAGGCCTCATACAAATTTGACTTCTACCTGGTGTCAGTTTCTTTTTTGTACCTGTAGGCAGATTCCATCAATCTAAAACAGTCAGCTAGGCCTAAATATTTCACAGTAACTGTATTACCTGTAATGGAGTTAATTTCTTTTACAGTGTCACTTCAATGTGGTTTCTTAGTTACAGAAACAAATGAATCCTAACTAAATTAGGGATTTTAAGATAAGACATCTTCATAGCCAATAGTATCTCTAACTAAATACTTTTGTATTTTTTCAGGAATGCCTTAATATATTTTTGTGATGTAACTATAACCTGCCTGCCAGTTTTATCATGCTTTTAAAGCATGTGAAGTTACTTCATTCGTTTTTTGCCAAAGGAAAAAAAATCCATACAAACATGGCACTTTCCCATTATCATTGCTATGAGACAGGTGAAAAATCTATATATTTACGAAAAATGGATCAAAGCCTTCCTGTATTGATCATAGGACACTCTCATCCATCAGTGTAATTAAGTTAAAAAAAGTCATAATATTTAAAAATCAGTGCTTGCCAAAAGTAAGTGAGCATGCCTAAGGACATTGTGAGTCTTGGGCAAACTCCTACACTCACCTGCAATCACTAGCATTGTCCTCTCAGACATCATGGGTCTGGCTTGACTGAAGGTTGTCAATCAGCTTCACCTTCCAGAATTTTTAGGATCCTTCTCAGAAAGCCATATGAAGTAATCAAAACTGAGACAGACACAAACTAACAATTCAATCAAACAGAAGCCCCAGAACCCAACAACCCACAACTGTGGATTGCCTCGATTCCAGGTTCCCAAAGAGGTCTGGATAGCTAATTTAAATGGGGGATTGTGGGTTAGCCTTGCCAAAGAGCCAGATTCCCACCCAGCCATTCAGTCAGCTGCTTTGCTCACTCACTCAACCAGCCACTCATCCCCTGGAGTGGGGAGGGACAGAAAACAGGGTAAGAAAGATCATTGGTTGAGATAAAAACGGGGAGATTGATTACTAGCTACTACTGTAGGTGAAAGATGCATGGCTTCAGGAAAACGAATTCAATTTATTGCCACTTCAAATAGAGATGGATTGTGAGAAGTAAAGACAAGCATTAAAATAGGAACTTTTCTCATCTTTCTTCCAGACTCAGCTTCGCTTGGGGTTCCTCTGCCCAGCCTTGAGTGGTGCAGGGAGAATGGGGGTCTCTGGGCACCATTTGTCAGTTCTCCTCTGCAGCTACTTCATCCTCACGCTTTTAACTTGCTCTAGTGTGAGCTCTCCAGTAGCAGCGGTTCCTTCAGAAAACATTCCCCTACTCCAGTGGGGGATCCTTCATGGACCGTAGTGTGGATATCTGTTCCACCCTATGAGAGTGGTCCTCTCCATGAGCTGCAGGGAAATATCTGCTCGCAAGCCTGAAGTGCCTCCTTCCTTCCTCTTGTCCTGGGGTCCACGTTTTTATTTCTCCCTCTGTATATCCTCCTTCTCTCTCCCTCAAAGTTTTTGTCCTTTCTTCAGTATTTTGCTTCTAGTGGGTCCATTGCAGGCCTGAGTGTGCAGTCTGGGGCAGCCCCTGGTGTCCCCTCACAAAGGCTACCCCTGCAGACCACTACCTGCCAGCGCCTCTCCACAGATGCCCGTTGTGCTTGCCATGCAGGGCACAGTGTGCGTCTGGATTGACAGGGGCAAAGGATCACATAAAGGAATGTTAGAGGATGATATTCCACCCTAATTCAGATTTTAAAATAATGGTTATTTAAATGAGTGTCCATGTGTCTCCCCTCTGTGTAGCAATATTAATAGCTACTGCTGGGGTAGCGATGCTGCGTGGGCCTGCAGGGAAAGCAGCTGCCCCTCATGGAATGTGCTCTCCTCCCTGGTCCTTGTGCACAAGTAGTAGGGTGAGGACAAGCCCCATATGGTGCTGGTGTTAAAGGCCATATCACTTGGAAATGTATGTGAAATTTATGGGCTGGCTGTCTTCACAAAGAAACCAAATTCCTGCTGAAGAACAAATGCAAAAGTCTCCAGTGGTCCTCCAATGTTTTGAAGTGGTGACGCAGCTAAAGTAGTTCAGCCCGGAACACTTCACAGGGATGATTTCTGAGCAAGCATCTAGGCACATCTCAAGTGTTGGGTATTGTAATCTGGAAATCAAAAGAATTTCTTGGCTGATTTCAAATAAAAATGAGAAAATCCTTAGTTAATTCTCCAGATTTGATGGGAAAAAAAGTGTTTGGAAGGAATCAGTAGAGAGAAAATGAAAACAAATTCCTCCAATTCTGAATAAAAGCTTTTTTTTACTACTACAATACAACAAGACTTTGGAGAGAAAAAAGGAAACAGTTAAATAAAAGTTTTTAAAATTATAAAGGAATAAAGGATAACTATAACCTAGAAATGGAAAACAAAAGGCAGAAAGAATCAACTTTTTAAAGTAACATAAGAACATAATTTTTTTCTTGGTCTAGAGTGGTGTTTGTATAATTCTTAAGATTTTAACCAAATTCCTTTGTTAGAAAACAACATTAGATACATCTGTGTAAGACATATTTTCCAGTTTAACCAGGTTAGAACAACCACATTAATTTTCTACTTCACTGCAACATTAAGTAATAATCTAAGATGTCTTTAAACATAATGATTCAGCAGAGTTATAGGTTAACGAGCTGTTGCCTGTTACATCCCATTGCCTTTTTGATTCTTGATACTGAATATGGAAATTAGTATAGCAACATTGTGTAGCTTCAGACAAGAACATAATTTTTTCCCTTGGTCTAGAATGGCTTTTCTCCAAAAAATTAAAATAGATACAAACTAGGGGTAACACAATTTTGTACCCTGCACAATATCTACAGGGGAATATTAAAAAAAAAAAGAAAACACAACTCTTGTTTTTTAAAGACAAGCAAATAAAATTGAAATAGTACTCAACTTTTGATTAAATTATCTTAGTTGAAATGTTTAATCACTGGTGGAATGTTTAAAGAAAATTATAATTCTTTCACTCCCAAATAATACACAGAGATGATGTGAATTCTTAATCAGAGAAGAGCAGAGGATGCATCTAGAACCAATCTTATAATGATATAGAAAATAGGAAAGTGATATGACATGAACTAATAATTTTATATATACATATATATATGTATAATTAGTCTGTAACATATATCAAGGAGTTTCTTTTAGGCTGAGCTATTCTAATATCTGAAATTATATTCCATAGGTATGTGGTTTGTTACTTCCTCAGGATTTTTTTTGTCTGCAACTGTAGAACCTGGGATTTTAAAAAGTAACAAACCTGAAAATAAACTTCATTAGCAAGAGCTGTCAGTCTCTTCTACAGGTTTCCTGTTTCATCTTTGATATTTGTTTGAGTTTCAGGAGAGACTGGAATATAGAAAAGTACTGAGTATGTTAACAGTGTTAAGCAGAGAACAGAGTAAGTGAAGTGTTTTCAGTATTTCCAGGCTCAGGGCTTATCTGAAATAAGTAAAATTACTAGTGATATACAAATATACAGTAAGAACAGCATTGGCACTTATAAGTTATTACATCAGTAAACTACTCAGTCTCAGTAAATGCTTGGTCCCATGCACTCTTCCAAAAGCTATTGTCTCATTTTCCATGATATTGAAACCAGATGAAGCTGTTTTCCTGAATCCATCTGAGCCTAAGCAACAATTCTCCTTGTCATTTTAATTGAATAATTCTGTGGTTTTCAGTTGTTTCTTAAAACTTTGGATTACTCTCAAAATTATTTCCCCAGATAAAAAACTGCACACCAAACTGAAGTGTACATGTTTGTGCACATTTTGACCTTTTTTTGGTGTTTGACTTTGGGGTAAGAATTGATGACAGAACATAAAGACATTATTGAAAGTTGTTTATCTTATCCAAGGTCTTTCTTCAGTTAATGCATATAAAAGTAAAAGCTTTCAGTAGATATCATCATTCTATTCAATTTAATACTTCCACCTCAATCAATGAAAAAATAGTTGTTTAGAAAGTCTGAGAATTATGAAAGCTGGAATAAAAAAAATAAAACACGTCCAGATGTCAAGGAAAAAGCAACCAAGAATCACTTTGTTCTTTATATTGAGAGTATATTTTATTTTAATTAAATATATGGTTCTGATGGTTTCATTCCAGTTTGAAATTTTTCAATAAAAAGAGTATTTATTAAGATGCACACAATAAATTAATGTATTATACTCAAATTACAATTTAAAAAAAAAATCCTTCCCCACAGATATCCAATTTCTTCATTGTCCAGGTTCTCTGAAGCTCTTCTGAACTCTGTAAAGGGAAGATCATGCTACTCCACATCTAGCAGAGCACCAAGCAGTGGTTGTCTCAACTGGAAAAATGCCTTGCTATAGAAGATCACTACCAATAGTTTTATTACAGTCACTTTCTCTGCTATTAACCCTCTTCCCTGTTTAACACACAGGATAGTTTTAGCTTGGTCTATTCCTATTGGGATTTTAGGATATACAAATGTAACTAAAGTAACACCTAAGTTAACAGAAGTGATCATACTCCTTTTGCAGTTTGTGCAGTTGTATATAGTAGCAAGAGTATTAGATTCAAAGTCTCACAGCTTCTTTTCCGTGGAAATGCTGAGGCTCACCTAGAAAAGATGAACCTTGGGTCATTTAGAGCTTAAAAAGCTTCTCATGATGAGGAAATATGAAAGGAGGAATTCTAACCTCCTGTAACTTCTCAGGCCCAGCAGTGGCCAGTGTCTGTGATGTAGAATTTTGTAGCTTTGCAGACTGGTAGACTTGTAAGACCTTTGGTCCTGGTTCTGTCCTCATTGTTATTTGTGTAAACCAAGAGCGACCCAAAATTATCCCTGCTTTACAGCATTTTCAAAGAGAGGAGAGATAAGGCTGCACATATCACTTACCAGGGATCTTGAAAGCAAAGAGATTGTTTGGCACTATGAAGATGTTGTCATAGCTGTTATGCAATCTCAGTCTATTTTAAGTTGACTAATTAAGGAAAAGTTGAATATAAAAGAAATGCTCTAGGGCCTCCTAATCTGAAATAATATCAGGCTGTGCTTTATCAACTCACTGGGGTCTGTTTGTGAAGATTATATGCATGCTTCTATCTGCTTTGGAGGCAGAGCTAAACCAGAGTGAGCCCTGTGCACTGGTAGAAAAACAGTACTACTCAATGTGCTTTTTGGGTGAGCTGACTCAAACTCCTCTAACATGAAAAGATCTGGTTTTATATAAATACAAGGATAAATAGAGGCTCTCAAAATATCTGTTCCATCCCTATAGTATTTTTCTTGTAACTGTTCCAGCTCTATGAAGGTATCTGAGAATTTCAGATTCTTAAATATAATTTTATTTATTGTCTGTATAAGAGTAAAACTTAAGGCTCTTAGTGCATTTTCTGTTTAGCTTTCTCTCACGTCTGAAATTAGTCTTTTAAGAATTTTTAAGAGCCTATAGATTTGACAAATCTGATATTGGACTTGGCTTAAAGGAGTCTTTGAAATGTAATATTTTGGGCATGGAACACATTCATATTACTTTTCTAACCTGCCAAAGGCATGATTTCATCTGGGTTTTGTTTGGATTCTGCAAAATCTCACAGGAAGCAACTGCAGAAAACTGCTGGAGGACACCTACATTTAAAAAACGTATGCTGCTCTGAGATAAGTTCTCTGCTTCCCTATTCTTCCTCTTTAAAGCTTGTACATAAATGAGAAATACATTGTCATTCAGGGCTGCCTCAACCCAACCACAAGTTCTGTGACTGACATTTATGCAAAATGTTGATAGACAAATTCCGTAGTTATTTATCAACACTAAGCAGTCCCTGCAGACATCACTCAGCAGCCATATCCCATCATGCAAGCATTCCTATTTCCTTTCAAGTCATTCATCTGTATATGGGAGCTATTTAAACAAATAAACTTACCTAGATATGAAAACAGTTGCCATATTCATACATATATAAAAGGCAAACATTTAATAAAAGACTTTCATTTGGATATATGAGAAACACCCTGCAATATGTGAAGAAGCAGAGAAATAATACCTCCTTCCTATGTACATCCTTT
The DNA here is from genome assembly GCF_051311805.1 of Agelaius phoeniceus. Classification (NCBI taxonomy): domain Eukaryota; kingdom Metazoa; phylum Chordata; class Aves; order Passeriformes; family Icteridae; genus Agelaius; species Agelaius phoeniceus. The sequence goes on from NC_135268.1 coordinate 58,009,460, forward strand.
TTCTTATACAGGGAACTAAGTTAAAAAGTTCAAAAGGTAGAATTTATTAACCCATGCACATGCAGCTTTATCTATGTGTAGGACTTATTCATAAGATGTAGCCGTAATGAGTTCTGTTACCTATTTGCTTTTAAGAAAAGTGTTTTTTTATTACCATAAGTATCATTTTAAAGGCAAAGCTCTCTCTGCTCTGTACAAATTCACTAGAAAAAATTCAACTTATTATTCTGCTTATGAAGTTTTTTACAGAAACAGGAGTTTTGGGTTTTTTTTTTTTCTTGGACATTAATAAGAATTTCAGATTTTAGAGTAATTTTAAGTAGTTGGAGTACTCAAGACTGAGCAACACTTCATTTTGTGTCCCACCTATTTATGAAAATACAAAATAATGCATTTTATGCAATATTTTTTTAGTATCATGAACTGACACTGACATTTAGAAAATGTTCATTTGATCGTTTGATATGCTGATACCAAATGAAAAAGAAATTTACAATAAAGCTTTCCTGCTAAATTACTTGCCAGCAATCTGGACTCCTGTTTGTCCCAGTACTCCTCAATAACAGATTAAAGTGTTCCTGAATGATGATTTTGTCCATTTATTTTTTATGAGATGATTCAATTCAGAGTACATAAGACATTCCTTCACTATCTACTTTTAAGACTCAAAAAATGATGACCTCTATAAGAATCAGATACACGCATCTAGGAGCAGAATTCATCCCAGACAGCTATATTGGAGGCCTCTTCAGCTTTAGAATGTTACAACAGCAGTGGGAAGTAGCTTTGCAAGAAGGGCTCTGTGTCCTTTTGAAAGTGGAGGGAATTTCAGGTACTGTACTCATTTACAAGGGGTGTGTTTTATGCCCTGCCTTATGTCAGCCCAGCTTTAGCAGGCAGTAGGTGCTTGTCTGCTCCTCTCAAATGCAGTGGAAATGGCAGCTGTGGGGGAATAGCTGAAATTAATCTGTTATTAGATATATCTAGATACTTAGATGTTCTAAGTCCCTCTGTAACCTCCTTCATTGACACAACTGTCTTGCCTCTAGTAATCAGCCCTGATATCAACTTTTTCTTGAGTACCATTTTTGATCATTAGGATTAGGTGCCTAAGTACAGAAATGAACCCCTAACAGAGTTTTGGAGAATGACGAGGAAAAAAAATCCAATTCTGATAATCCTGGTGTTGACAAAGGAAGTTTAAACAAGCTGCCTAAAGAAAAAAACCTAAGTCCTAAAGTCTCATAAAATTCAGCTTGTAAGAAAAGGCAAGATTCACAGCCCTAACAAATGAAACTTTTTCTTATACCTGCAGATGGGACATCTGCAAGCAAAGGCTATCAATGCCAGAGAAACAGTTTCATGATAGAAAACATTGGTTTGAATTTTTTTATTAATACACAAATATATTGGGTGGTTTTACCAGTTTCATTTCTTCATGGTTAAAACAGACTGGAGCCATTCTCAGTTAGTTCTTTGTGATTAAAAAAAGATCTCACAATGGTCAAAGGATTTATCACTCCTCTTTCTTCTGTTTCCCTGATATCTTCTTCTGTCTTGCCTTGTGATAAAAGCCTGAAGTTATACTTGGAAAATCTATACTTAGAAACCCTATTAGAGGTCTGCATCAATTTCACCACCTTATGAATTAGAAAAGGTGCTGTACATCACCAGCCTAGACAGAGTTTTTATCCCTCCTCTCTCATCATCGTTCATCAGTTCTGACACACACGGCTTAGATCAAGCTGGCTGAGCTAAAACAGACAAATCATTCCACTCATATAGCAGAACAATACTTCAGTCACTTTGCCCCCTGCAAGATGTTAGGAAGCATATCAGATCATATGGTTACTCAACCACTCTATGGGATATTTATCCTCAGCTGGGTAAAAGAAACATGCCCAAATAGTTAGTTCTTCAGAGTGGCCAGGCAGTTAATGTGACTCTCTGAGGCTGATTAATTGGGTCCTCTTTCAAGGAGAAGAATTGCTGCTATGTTGCATATGGGAAAATGTGATTTAGAAGGTAAATTTCCCAACAGCAAGCTAATTCTTCTGAGCTCTACCATGATTTTAGGAACACAAGTCGCTGCCAACCTTGTGACAACATTTTTAGATATAAATTTTCCAAGACAACATTTTTGGATGCATAAACCCCACTCTTCATGTTGCTAGAACTTAGAGTAAGTCTGATTTTCTTATACCTGCAGTTATGTTTTTAAATTAAATGATACATGAAGTTATTTTCTTTCTCTACCTAAGCTCATCCCACAGTTCAGATAAAATCAAGTACAATAATTATGAGTGTATATACATAACGCTGCTGGAAAAGATCTGATTCTCTCACACTTAAGAAATATGTGATTCATTCAAATCTCATCAGTTCATTAGAGAACATGTGAATTTCACCCAGAGGGCAACAAATGATATGTTGATAAATCCAATTATCATAATTTTTTTAGATGGACTGTCACAATGGGAAAATACCTTACTAAAAATACAATACTTTGAAAAAGAAATATAAAGCCAGTCTGCTATAATGAGGCTATAAAATATGTATGTACATTTTAAGAACCATCCATTGCCCCATGCAGCCGTGCAGTGCACTTGTTATTTCAGGAAGTTAGTGATGCATGCATATGTCAGAGAAGCATGTCGTGCCATCTTCTCATTTCAGTCCACAAGAGACAAAACTAAGTCAGCGCTAAGTAAAGAAAATGACGTATTTGTATAGAGTGGATTTTTTATTTAGATGGCACCACAGAGTACAGTGGATCTCTTTGCAGCTCACAGCTCAGTTATCTCACAGGCAGTAGTAGTTCTCACAGCAAACTTACAGGTTCCACTCTGAGGAATGTTGTGCATTCCACGGTGGTATGGAATAACAACTGCAACTGGATGTTGGCTATTTGTTAGCACAACTGTCTAAACCTCAGTCACTCACTTTGTGGGATGAAAGAAGCAGAGCCTTAAGGCAACTGCAGTTTCTGTTTTCTGCCTCTGTCACAGCCTTCCCCTGTATGGTATGAATTCTCCTGTTGCATAAATGTCTGTGCTTGGGAAAGATTGAATAATGGTGGAAAGAAAGTTGACTGTAAACTAGAGTTTACCTCATCCTCTGTCAACTGGAACTGAATGTCTCCAAAACAAACCAGGAGTTTCTTGACACTCATTTCATCATCTCCCTGTTCAGTTAAAGATTTAGTCTTTTACAGACCCTTTATGGAGTAAAGATTTGAAAACTTTGGTGAGAAGGTACAAAACTTTGGTGAGAAGGTATGAAAAAGGTACTTTCTCAGGTACAAAGGTGTACAAAAACAATCGTCAGAAGTAGCGCAAGAAAAATTTTAATAAACTTAATTTTTTTTATATTTTCTTTTAAGTTGTATTTGGATTAAAAAAGGTTCCCATGTAATTCAGAAAAAAAGGTATGAATATATGTCAGTATGTCTAGTACATCTGTGTCCCACGTGGCATATTTTTAATATCCCTATTGCAATTCACAAAGAGCTTAAACTGGTGTCCATGTTACTCAGTGCAAATTTCTGAATCATCAGGGTTTTGATTTTAATAGGATCTCACCATCCTGCATTTGAAAATCCTTCCTTAGAAGAGCAGTAGGCCTCTAATAAATGTTCTGAGTTTGACAAACTGCCATTTCCAATTAAAAAAAAAAAAAAAGTAATGCACTGGAAAATTTCCAGCTAGCATGCAACAGAAATTAAAGAAAACTGTGACTAGTTCATTGAAACTGTTCTCTTTCTTTCTTTCTTTCTTTCTTTCTTTCTTTCTTTCTTTCTTTCTTTCTTTCTTTCTTTCTTTCTTTCTTTCTTTTTCTTTCTTTCTTTCTTTCTTTCTTTCTTTCTTTCTTTCTTTCTTTCTTTCTTTCTTTCTTTCTTTCTTTCTTTCTTTCTTTTTCTCTTTCTTTCTCTCTTTCTTTCTCTCTTTCTTTCTTTTCCTTCCTTCCTTCCTTCCTTCCTTCCTTCCTTCCTTCCTTCCTTCCTTCCTTCCTTCCTTCCTTCCTTCCTTCCTTCCTTCCTTCCTTCCTTCCTTCCAAGTTTAAACAATAGGAATCAGGATCTCCATCATCCCAAGTCTTCTTTCCAGAACAACTCATTTTGAAAACTTGTTTTATATCAAAACAGAAGATAAGGCCTTTAAGATATTTCTGAGTAAGAATATCAAACAAAAATTTGGACTACTATCAAAATTGTTTCTTCTGGGTCTAACAGAGAGAAAAAACACTGTGAATTTATTTTGCCAAGCCTTTGAGACCTCTTATTTACCAAAAAAAACACCCAAAAAATCTCACAAAAAACAATTGCATGGAATATGCTGGTTTTACAAAAACTTAAGGCCAGTATGCCATGTATTTCAATTTTAAAAAATGTAGCTGAACTTCACAGCTTGTCCATGTAATCTGATGAGAAGTATTTGTCCATTCTACATCATTGCCATTCACCTGATAGCAAATTAAAGCCATGTTAGAATGTTATGATCCTCATTAATATTGATTGCATGAAAACAATTATATTTTCTGCTCATAGTACTGGCTGTTCCAGTATTATGTTCATAAACTTGAAACTACCTTTATGGCCTGGTTCCAGAAATTGCAAGACCATCTAAAATGACACAGGAGAAGCCCAAGTGAAGTGGTAGAATAATGGTAGATACCATTCTTCAAATCCCTTGTCACAATGAGATTGTCTGTCACATACCCAAAGGAATTTTCTGAGACCCCACAAGGGATTATGGAAATAAATTCTTCAACATCTCAACCCACCATATGTTTCATTAATTGCAACTCTAATGAGAGCTCTGCTTTGATCTTCCATCTCCCCCACCCCCCATATCTTGGAAAAATATATTTTCACTTCTGATTTCTTCTCCGTAGAGATAGAAGAAAATGAAAGAATTGTGTTTGACAATTTTTTCATTTGTGCTGCTGAAAACCTTTTTATGCCATGTTCATAAGTGTAATAATTTGAGCAGCACAGAAAAATAAGTCAAGAAAAGGCCAAGGAAAACTCAAGACATGCAAATCTGACAGTGACAATGTAGCACTGGAAGGCAGATTCCAAGGTGATCATATAATTTCTGAAGTTTCCTTACTTGTCCCATGAATGGACACAGTGGCTGATTTCACTGAAAAAGGACCCAAATGAAACCATACTCCCTCTTTAATCAAAGATGGAGCATTATATTGTGCATATCTACTAAACTAATCAGTGTCTTACAATTCAGAGGTGGAAAGAGTATCTACACAGCTCAAATTAGCACGGTACTGTACTATTCACTTATATATGGTCTGCATCATCTGCTCTGTGAATATCAATTTCCTTACCTGAACATTTTCTAACTGTCTTAATTTCCAACAGTTCCAATAAATTCTCTTCTAAACATTTATCAGTCTACCACAGAGCCTCACATCTCCTTGGTATCCCATTAGGTACAGATCTGGGTCAGTTGGAGTTTTTTTGGACATAATGGCAGCCTCATTTAAAAGTCATATACCATTTGCCCATGCTGGGTTTGAAAATGAAATTTAATTCAGTGAGACAGAGAAGATTTCAGAAACTACCTTCAAGTCTGAACAGGTTTTTAAATTTATAATTTAAGGTGTGGAAGAAAATAGCTAGTTTAGGTAATTTAAAGAAGTTTTATGAGTCCTTTGTAGTCTTTACAATTTGGATTCATTTAAAAAAAATTAATATTGGGATTTACAGGCTATAGCTACAGTACTGTTATTCTTTTTTTTTCTATTAGCATTTTTAAAATCTTATAAAATATTCCAGAATTCATATTTTTAGAAAGTACATAGTATCTATGAAATAAAAAATGGACTTTGTATATCTTACATAATATATTTTCTGAAATTATTTTGGCATTCTTGTTTAACTAACTTTTGGTTCTTAAATAGCTTTTTTTTACCAAAAACTACCACCCATCAGGCATTCATGTGTATAGTGATTTTTTATTTTAAAGCTTTTGATAATATATCCACACACACTTGCACAACATACATTCCATTATATGTAAAATTTAGTATTCAGTACGTCAGTGCATCCAGTTTTCCTGCTCCTGTCAGTCACAGTCATACTCCAAGTTGAGATTCCTAAAACTGAGTAAGGTGAGAAAAATACCTGTAAAGTCCATTAGAATCAAATCATAAATCAATTAGATGTGTTATGAATGTAATGAGCTTGGATAGTAAGAAAAAAATCTTGTCATCGATATTTACTTACACATGCATTAGCTATTCCTTTTGTTTTGAAAGCTTGCTTTCATTTAGATTGTATTGCTTGTCATTATTCTAAAACAAGTTACTGGAGTAAATAAAAAGGAATTGTAATGAAAATGGTCACTGGCCTACTAATATTTCTCTCCTTCTACCCCAATCATTGCACTGAGGTTGACCAGAGAAATCTTTTTCTATGTAATTTGATCTCAGGCTGTCACCAGCAGGATAGTTTTCAGGATTTTAAATAGCATGCTTATTTCACAGGATTGCTTTATAAAATCAAACTCAGTGCCAATGTTCCCCCACCTATGCTACATCCAGAGAAAGAAGTATGAAGGGCACAGCTCTGTATGGTATTTGAAATCACACATAGATAAAAGCAGGAACTTCATACAACTAGAAATATAACGACTCTTTGAGGCATTAGACCAGAAATGTCACAATATTTTATTTTCTAGAAAAGTGATAAAAGACTGCAGGGGAGGAAGAGAACTCAAATACTGTCCAGTGCAACATGGTTTAGCTCCAGCTGGCAGCTAAGCACCATGCAGCTGTCACTATTGGAGTTTAGATACAGTATTTCAGCAAGTCCCAAGGAACATGCTGTTAAATTTTCCTGTTGGAAGAGTTCAGTTTATTACTGTTTGCTGTAGACTTCAGAATTTTACACATTCTAACCCTGAACTCTGAGGTATATTTATGAGAGCCAATGAATACTTAAGATAATGCTCAAACAAATTTACCTAATTGGTGTAGTACTCAAAATTTTTTTATCATATTGCCAATAATATATTTTTCTTATGCTATGTACTTACTAGAATTATTATGTGGCTGGTATATCTAGAGATATACCTATCCCCAGCAGAGTGGGACACTTGCCTTTAAAATAAGGAATTACTAGATCTTTTATGGACAGAGAGACACAGCTGATAGACTCACTTCCTGGCACGCTCTTGAGAAATGGATGAATATTTGAACAGGATAAATATTTCATTTTCCCCTTTCTGAAGCAAAGGGCTCAGTAGGATCAGGAAATCCTCTTCATCCTCTCAGCCCTTACTCTACTGATGTCATCATAGTCACACTATCCTGAAAGGAAAGCTTCCTCTACAGGGTGAGTTCAATTGAGGCCTGGAAGAAGCCAAGTCCAATCAATCTTTGAACATCTTCAGAATTTCCACAACCTTTCCCAAAACTTGATTACCCTCAGTGTGAAAAAATCTCCTTACATTCAAGCAGAATTCCAATCTTGCACCTTGTGACTGCTGCTTCATGCCCCTCACTGTGCCTCTCTGAGGAGAGCTGGCTCTGCCTGCCCTTCGCTCCAGCTGGGAGTTTGGAGTTCTCCAACATCTCCTTGTACATCTTGTGCCAGTGCCTTCACCCTCTTGGGAGCCCTTGACTGCACTGACTGCAGCAGGACATGGTCCATGCAGTTTTGGGGAGCCCAGAATTGATCACAGGACAGCAGGTCATCCTTCAGAAGGAGGGCAGGGACTATTCCTCCCTGTATGTTGGCTGCACTCCTACCACTACAGCCCATGTGCTGCTGGCCATCTTCATTGCAAAGGCAAATTGCTGACTTTCAACTGCTTTAACTTCAGGATACTGGGCCAACATAGAATACAGAATATTCTCCATAAAATATGCATAAACCATATGTTCTATATTCCTTATATTTTGATATTTAATTAGGTGAAGAAAAAACAGTTTGTCAATAACTGGGTGGTGTAGCATAATGCTTTTGCTCCGTAAAACTGCACAGTATCTGAGTGGCCCAGTTTATGGCCCATCCCCTGCTCTTGGTGCACAAAGCTGCATTTTGGGCTTGTGCTTTTCCCCTACTCTGTGCCTTTAAGTAGGATATGGGTTTAAGGACACCCGAAGAAAAAATTTGCTGCTCCCTAATTTTAAGGAAAACAGAGCCAGTCTTAATTGCTTGCAGGTCTTCAGGAGTCTTTCCATTGGACTGGGATCAAGATCTGTAAATTTAATAGGCATTTACACAGATCTCCAGGCACAATCTGATATTAGGCTGTTACTAAATCAAACTGTTGTTCTTTGTTTATGCAAAACTTTGGAAGAAACTTGGATGAAAAACATGTATGGTTCATTCTCTCAAGAAAACAAAGGAGTTGCAGATTGCTTTGCTACTTGCCTTAGGCTTTGAAAATGGTCTGTATTACGTCTCTTCTATAGCCAAAAGAAAGTAAAACAGAATAAAGATTCTAGGCATAAGTATTAATGGCACACTGATCTTTAGAAATATGTCACAAAAGGTATGATAGAAAGAAAATCATGTCTAATGTTCTTCAAAAGCTATTAATATTAGTCATAAGTTTGGGTTTTTTTTGTTTGCTTTGTTTTCGTTGTTGCATTTTTTCTTGTTGCATTTTTTCTTGGGGGGTGCTGTGGGTTTTTTCGTGCTTCTTTGGTTGGTTATTTTGGTTTTTTTTGCTTTGTTTTGGTTTGGTTTGTGTTTGGTTTTGATTTTGGATTTAGTTTCCCCCAGATCCATCAGATTATTTAATATTAAACAAAATGTGAAGAATTTTTTTGTCTCATTTTAATTCTGCTGAAAATATTGGCCACAATGCAGCAAAAGCTGGCTTAGAAATAAATATTTTTGTCAATAGTGTAATTTGACTTATATATGGAGTAATCAGGCCTATACAGTCTAAGGAGGTTGACTTTCTGTGCTGTTTGGGGGAGAAAGCTGCAAACTCATGGGTGAAACTGAGCCTGGGAAGAAGGGAGAGTGAGAGGAGGGTGTTTTAAGGTTTGGGTTTATTTCTCATTATCCTTTGCTGATTTGATTATTAAGAAAGCAATTTCTCAAAATTGAGTTTGTTTTGCCTGAAAGGGTAATTGCTCAGTGATGTCCCTGTCCTTATCTCAATCTATGAGTTTTTTTCATATTTTTTTCCCTCTGTCAGTTGGGGAAGAGAGTGATAAAGGGGTTTGATGGCACCTGGCATCCAGCCAAGGTCAACCCACTGCAGTATGCATGGGACTGTTGTTATTCTGAAGGTAAGAAAACAATAATATTTCAAATCTGTATCCTTATATATACAGCACACACATAAACTTCTAATTCTTGATAAATATATTGGTAGAACACTGTTTTACTTCAAAATATCTAAAATTCACTGTATCATCACCAAAATGAGAAGAGAGATGAACACCATCAACAAACAGAAAATAAAGAGAATTTATGATGTTCATGGGGAAAAATGGTAAACAATGTTTTATATAGCATGCCTTTGCTGGTTTGTTTCTATGATTTTCTATGAAAGAAACAATAGCAAAAAGCTCTTGAGCCTTTATTCCTGAACTTTGTAATTATAGATTTATCCTTCCATCATCACTTTTCCAGTAACTTCTGTGGGTCTGATACTTGCAAATCCCCCTTTCAAATGAAAGAGACAAGATCTCTTACCTGCAATTAGGATCTTGCACAGCATCATGTTCTATGAATAATTATCAGAAAAGTACCAGGGAAGGTCAAAAGATCTGCCTTTCAAATTATCTTCTTCTGTGCTTAGTGACACAGAAAATGAAAAACCGTCAGATCTTTCTGGTTTGTAGCTTTGCTGCTTGAATCCTCAACAATGCAAAGTATTTTCCCTCCATTACTTACACTGAAGAGGGAAGCTACAATACTGAAAACTCATCATGAATCTGGACAATAGCAGTACCTGCTCATGCAGCTAACCAATTTTAGAATCACTTCAATAAGCCGAGGCTTTAGAGTTGGAAACAGAATAATAAAGCCCTTCACATAAGGGGAAATATGGAATCTGTAAAGTGTTTACTTAGAAGAATAATGAGATATTTTTATTTGGTAAATATATTCAGGGAAAAGTTTGTACAGCTTGTTTCCAAGAAGTTTAAATTTGACAACAAAATTATAGGCAGAACCTGCATAATCAGTGATACTATAGATGGTTTTAGAGACATGTAGGGACATTACTGGGTATGAGTCTCAAAGTCCAGGAAAGAGCCTACAAATTTATATGGAAACTGTCCTGTTAAGAAAAAAATATGATTTCTCTTCATTTTTTAGGCAGATTCTTTGCTCCTCACCCCCACCAGCCTTCATCTACCTCTCCCCCCTCACAAGACACACAAGTTCCACACCCGAAGCAGGAGAGGAATAGTCGTTTCCTCCTCAATCTCCACCAATTTTCCTGACGTTGTAATTAAAGGGCTGACAGGGAAAGTGCAGTACTTGCTGTGAAATGAAATTGTTACACTAAAGAGAGTCCTAGACAGCTCAGTGATAAGATAATTTAGATGGCAAGGGAAAGCAGCTAACATATATGTGGGTATAAATGACAAAGAGTGGAGATTCGAGCTTTTGAAAACGTGGTTCAGACATCTCGAGATGGTGGGGAAGAAGCTGCAGAGCTGTACTTTCAGCTTTCCTGCCAGTCATAGGTAGAAGCTGAGGATTATTGAACAGGAACTGCATCTGAATGAGACAGTAAGAGACAGCAGCAAATTGATAGCAGGTAAGTGTTGTTAAAGCAGAACATCGCAGTGAGGGGAAAAAGTAACAAGTAGGAAAAAAAAAACCCATGGTGTTTTCATAAAGAAAGATTTTTTTAATCTTTCTTTAGGGAAAAAACAATTGTATAAATTCCTTTCAGATACAAGAAGGGATAATGAGAACACAGAAGCTTAACTGTACCTATAAGCTAACAATCTTTAATTTTTTTAAGTAAAACAAAATGAATTATATAGAAATTACTTCTGGCATCTTATGAAAAGAGACCTAATATAAAGATATAAAACCTATTATAACTTCAGGAGGAATGGTGCATGAGGTATTATATGTATAAGAGGAGAATAATAGAAGAAAGAAATGACACTTGCAAATTTCCTGCCAGCACAAACCATTTGCACTGCAGTGAAAGATAGAAATGCCAAGAAAATAATTGGAGGAAACTTTGAAGATTTTGTAGGACTGAATGACAGTCTAAACTAGGAAGTTAAAGCACTAGAATGCCCATAATAAAAGATCTCCATTACTCTGACATTTCAAAAATATGAAAACCATGAAGGGGTTCATGGAAGGAGCTAATTTGTACTGCCTGAATATGTACTGCCTGAACAGCCAGAAAGACCAGCAGCTTTATTTGTTTACTTCAAAGAAAGGAGTCATATAGACAAACTATTGGCATGTGAATTGCCAATGGTAACAAAAAGTAAATATACCCTAAAAGGTTACCACAGAAAATTAAATATTTGAAGTAGTAAGGATTTTAAAATTCTTTAAATATTTTAATTTGAAAATGTACAGAAGCTAAAAACCAAAGATGTATCAACAACACTCTAAAGCAAGTTAAAAAAATTGTAAGCTATTGCTTATTTTGTTTTTGCTCTTAACCAATATATTAGTTTCACGTCTTCACATGACCTGAATACCAGATCATCAGCTGTAGAATCAAATTAGAGTTTGAAGGAGCATCTTCTTTATATTACAGCCAAAGTAAGAACACACACATCTTGTAAGAAAGCTTACTGCTGAGAGATTTTTCATTTTGTAATACTGGGTTTGAACAAAGATAAAAACAAATTCTGAGAATCTTCAAGGTCATGTCCCAGCTATGTATACAGGTTTTTAAAAATTTACTGCAATAAAAGATGTTTACAAAAATCACAGCTGAATGATGGCCTGCTTATGAAATACAGCTAAATATCAGTTTTGTGCATACAAAGAATGGACCAGTAAGTGTGGGTGGATATATGCTCTAAAATTCAAGGCAGTATCTGCTGAACATTCATAAAGAGCTGCTGGAGAACTGAAGACTCTTAATGGACTTTCATACAGAGAATGTCTGATGCCCACAGGCTAATGAACAATGAAATGTTTAAGAAATCTGTGAATAAAGGATAAGTGAATTTCCACCAAATAAATTTTTTCTTGTTAATGGAATAATGCTTGAGGACAGAATGATTATTTGTTTCTTATGTTTCATGTCTATCATTTTATAATGGTTTCAATGTCAAATTTAGTGAAATAGATTCCAAAATGCAATCTGTTCCTAATATCTTTGCATTATCACCCATCTTGCTTTTTTTTAATCCTTTTTCAATTTTAAAGTCACCATTGTATTTCTTCTCATCTGACTGCTGAAATTCATTGTACTTACTTGTTTAGCATCTCTGCATTATTCCTTTGTTAATGAAGTGCAATAATCCTGAAATGTTTCCTCATTATAGTTGATGGCATCAAATCAGATTACCTAACATAGCAACGGTTACCAAGAAAGTCAACATCTCAAACTATATAATCCATGTTAGCATTGTTAAATGCTTTATTTTATTTTATTTTAAAGACTCATCTAACCTTCCTTCTTCAGAGTCAGGTTTGGCATTTTTTCCCATGTAGTTATTTATGATCTCTTAGCAGTTTAAAAATGAACCCAATTTTGCTAAGTGAAGGACTCAATAGTTCTCATGCTCTCAAACAATTCTGAACAGCAGTCAAATGAGAAAAAAAATCATGTTTCTTTGATAGGGTGGTTTGTTAATAAGCAGAGAATTATAGGACAAACTAATTTGTAAAGGGTTTACTGTGTTTCTACGCCAAGCTAGAGAGGTGTCTGGCATGGATGGTTCTGCACCTATAAAACAGCACCCATAAAGAAGATGCAGAGAAAGGACTTGATTAATAAAAAACAACATTCCTTTATGCCTGTCACTTTCAACACTTAAAAGTGCTGGTACTTATTAATGGTTCTGTGTAAGTATTTTTTTCCTACAATAAGCAAAATCAATATGTTTTTTTTTTTCTTATCATGATCTCTAATTTTTTCCCAGTGACTAAAGATGTTAGCCCAGGGAGGTGGTAGAGTCATTGACCCTGGAGGTGTTTAAAAAAAGCCTGGATGTGGTAATTAGTGCCATGGTCTAGTTGTCAAGGTGGTGTTAGGTCATAGATTGGACTCAATGATCTCAAAGGCTTTTTCTAACTTAGTTAATTCCATGATTCTGTGGGTCTCTGATTCAGAATGAAGTACAGCTCATCAGATGTGATGTCCTATTGAGAAATAGGGAAAGAGACAGTAGGATTTACCCTCAGGTTTCAACATCATTTGGGAAATATTTGGAGGAGGCAGTGGCTACTTCCACCCACAGCCTGTAAGGTTCCTGGAGCACTTATCTGCTCTGCTGAAGTGCTGGGACCAAAACTCCCTTTTCATTTGATTTAGAGAAGACTTGAATTTGGCTCTTCTATGTCTCAAGAGAGTATGATGACTTCTGGCTGGTAGGGTACTCTGGAATGAGTATATCAATATCAATCTCCTTTTGAAAGGTTCTACTTCTTGTAACCAATATTAATTCAGGAAGAGAATATGAATGACTGAATAGTGCAATCATTAGAGTACTCAATTGGATGCAATGACAGCTGGATTCCAGCCTGATTCACTGTGTTCCCTCTATAGCCCATTGTGTTGGTTTTACTTCATTTTGTATTTACAAAATACAAAATTCCCCCATGCCTTTGTCTCTTTAGGAACTCTTATTCAACATCCTGAAAAGAACTGGCTTGACACTTCTTCAACTTTTCTCCATGTTTTGCTTTGCTAGAAATGTGAAAATCATATTTGAAATTGTTTTGACTGTTTCAGAGATGCAAATTTCAGCAAAAAATGCATCCCTCAAAGGGTCAGTTCTTTGGGTACTTTTTCTTGTCAAAGTTTGCTGAAGAGTTGAAATACAAATCAGATTACAGATGTTTGGTGTTAATTTAGCAAGAGTCATTGTTATTTTTGTAATTGTTAATTTTGTTTTGCATTCTTAAACACCTTAGCCAGTGACAGTTTATTTAGTAAGAAAGTCTGCCTGGTTTCCTCTGACAGTAGGAAAAATTAAAACCAAAGTTCTTTTAGGCTTTCTCATGCTTTAAAAATATTTGTTGTGCTTTAATTAAATGCAGATTAGATTCAGACCAAAATTTTTAAACTTGCCGATTTTAATTTGTTAGAAGATTGAAAAATGTCCTAAATCAGGACTGGCAAGAAAAACTCCTTCCTCTTCCTCTCCCAGATTTTTTGTAATCTAATGCATTTTCTAAGTGGAATTTCAAAATTTTCTAAGGTCATATGAATAAAAATAACCCCTTTCTCCCTGGTGCTCCTTCAGAGTTAATGCCAATTTCTTTGGACTGTGAAGTTGCACTTTATTGCTCTGAATAACACTTTCATTTTATTTTTGGGATATAAGGAGATTATTTAAATTTATGTGACTCTCAAGTGTGCCAATCTCTCTAAGGCTTTATATGCCTTTTGGCACATCTTCTGGCAGCTTGAGTATTAAATATGGTAAGCAGATACAAAGATGATTAAGGACTGGTTTGGCATTTGTACAAAATATTTTTAAATGTGTATTTATTTAATAGTGGTTCAAAATCTCCACTTCCACTGTATGTGATATAGCAGTTTCAATTTGAATGAAGTGTGAAAATAAATCACTATCTATGACAATGATCTTTTCTTTGATGGAATACTTTTTGCTGAAGAGTGGAAAAAAGTACAGGTGAAACTATAGAGAGAGTATGGAACCTCTGTGGCCACAGGAGGGTTCCATATAGGAGCACTTAATAACCAGCTTTGTTGCTTCTCAAAGTTTCCTTTGACAGTCACAAATTCCTAATGCTCATGCATGAGAGAATATAGGGATGATCTTCCTTAACTATTAAATTATATTTCAGGATTTGTTTTGTTTCTTTTTTCATCAAGTATGAGCTCTCATTCCACTACTTTCTCTATTCTAACAATAGTGATTATCTAAATCAACTGTATTTTGAAGAATAAAAAAAAACCAGCCAGAATTTTTTCTTGTTACCTGTTAATATTGAGAACATTGCTTAGTTACAGAAACTTTTAGATTGTTCCTTTTTTTCCATATAACTCCCAGCAACTGCTTTCACAGTGTAAGGATGTGGAATCATAAAACAAACACAAGCATTCTGTAACACTTAAATTCTATATACACAGACTTTTGCAGACTTCAAAACCAGGGCCTAGTTACAAGAGCACTGAACTCAGAGAATCCACTTGACTTTAGAAGTCTTTGATTGTTTTTATATTTCCGAAGTCATTTTGGCAGTTTTCAGTGGTATTAAAAAGATTCACATCTCTTAACCAGAGGTTAATTGTGAGCGGTCATATCACAATCACAGTTTTTCATAGCATCTGCTAAAAAGAAATAGTAGGAAAATAGGAGTATTCAGTAACTTGGTTTCTAGTAAAAATAAGGCACTCTTCAAAGTTAGAATTATAGTTCTGGTTTTTGGGAATCATTTGACTATGTCTCTGAGATTCATCCTTGCTCTTCTGTTATATACAATATTACTGACCACACTGCTCAAACTTGCAGAGTTTTCATTGTGTTGGAGCTGAAGAGTAACTTCAGCAGTTCCAAACCAACATTTACTGAATTACATGAATTACCAACCTGAATTAACATTTACACGAATTACCAACATTTGCTAAATAACCCAATTTTTAGCCTTATCCTTTGGGCTGTTTTCCTCCCAGGATCTGTTTCTTCAAAACCCTTTTTCATTTTTTCCTGGTAGCCACAGTAGCTTGCTTGTGGCAGTAGGAGTGCATTGTGCACTGTTAGAGTGATAGAAGAACATTCCAGATATTTATCTTAATACAATGCTTCAGGTATCTCTAACTATTTTAATACTGTTTTCTCCTACAAGGTAGTTGTATTGTGTTAATTTCAAAACCATTTGAAGCATGACATGGGTCAGGAAAGTATTTCTGGAAAAATTATTTCATTTAGAAGGTAAAACAAATGCTTCTATTCTGCATCTTTCCCATTCAGCTATGTCACCTTCTGCATGCTGATTTTCCTTTCCCAAAATCTTTGCACAATTCACCTGACATTTTAGATAACTATCATCATAAGAATTTAAAGGTATAACTGAGAATAAGCAACAAAAATTAGGATTTAATCACTGTGTGGTCAGACTTCTCAAAATCTTGGTTGACATTTCCAGGATATAAAAATGTTAAAGAATTAATTTTATCACCATTAAAATTAATGACATTTTTATTGTCAATCACAAGTGGAAGAAAACTTCCTCTGAGAACAACAACAAAATAATTTTAAATTACCTGACCAATATTAAAGAAATTCAAGACAAGAAATTTAAAAAAAAAACAACCTTTTACTAGTACACCATTGATATTTCTTGATATTTGTGACTCAGTTGAACTTTTGTTCCCTTATTGCATAAACAGCTCTTAAAATATTTGTTATTTCATTTCTGTGAATAGAACTGTAGGAAGTACCTGAAGTCTTTAATGCTTATTGCAGTATAGAAGAAATGCTGTGTGTTTATTCCAAAGGTAGTTATGGCATCTACCTACATTTTAGTTACTTTCAGCACTTCTGTACTTCAAGTACAGATCTCCAAATAGCTCTCAAATATTTGTTTGCTTATTTAGAATATCTTCCCAAGAAAAGTGGTGGAAATTTCATCAGTAATATCACCCAAAACTACAAGACCAAAATGCTGTCTAACTGGCCCTTTATTGGCCAAATAATTAACTAATTTTTATAGGGGAAAAATTACAAGAGATTTTGTACCACATTGCCTTTCTTTGAAAACCAGTTTTTAAAATTCCTCAGACACTATTAGAAAGCCTCCTTTGAAATTTTAATGTGAAAATAGCAATGCAACATATTAAGTATTTCTAAAATTCCGAGTCAGATCATGAACTATTCTTCTCAGAAGCTTTTCTTTTTTGTACCTCATTTTTGATGAGTTTCTCAATACAATCCTCTTTTCCTGCATGAGAAAGTGTTTTGCTAAATGTTTTCCACTTTTTAAAATTCAAACTTGTTTGTTTTTGAGTAGAATTGACTAATTAAACATTTTTGTAATTATATACTGTGGATTTTTATTTCAACTTGCTGATGGAAGAAAGTGCAAACTAAAATTTTGTTGTGCTGAGATTTTTCACAACATTTTTCAAGAATTTTTTTATTTAATTTATTTTTATTTTGGAAGAATACTATTTTAAGTAAAAAAAATATATTAAATGCATTAATCTCTTTACAAGAGATATTCTTTTCCTCTGAAAGAAATGGCATTTCCCTACAGTGACCATACAGCTGCAACTAAAATACCACATTTCTTTCTCAGTGCTACCAATAGGAAATAGCAATTTTGTATCGAATGCCTTTGTTTATTTATTATCAACGCCAAGGGCATAGAAAGATAAACTGCTCCACTGTCACATTTTGATTGTTCATTTTAACTTCAAAGAGATATAATACAAATAATGTAAGTTTTCATATCTGAACAGAATTAAATAGTGGTCCATTTTTCCTATCTTTTTTGTTTGCTCTCTCAACTTTGCCAAAGGAATACACCCAGGATATCACTACCTAACAGTTAATCAATTTTTTCAGACTAATGGTTTTCATGTCCTTTTGTTAGAGGTTCCCCCTCCTTTTCCTCAAGCAGCTGCTGTTTTCTCTGAACCATAGCAACCGGTCAAGCAAGCAGAATAAGTAGCTCCCTGAGAAAACAACACCAACTCTGCTCCATAGGTGATCTAGTGAAGACAGCTTCATAGCAACCACTCCTGTCCTCCATTACTAGGATTATAAATAGGATTTCTCATCAATGAGGAGTATTATCAGGAAGGGAAGTGGTATCAGTAACTGTACCAGCACTTTTCTGCGGTCTACAGACAGAGTTGAAAAATTCTGTCAGTGGTCTTCTATGTATTTTGGATGCCAACAGCCATAAGAGTAATTATTTTTGTGCTAGGAAGAGGCCAGCTTGTAGTAGCAGAGAGTTTTGGAAAAGGCTGTACAGCTGGAAGAGGGTAGCCTAGCTGGGCCCCTCTGCTTTGGTGTCCTCCAGCTGCAGCAGCCTGGCAGAAATGGGAGCCCAAGGCAGGGATTATCAACAGTTACCTCACTGGAACTGGCACCAGCAGACATTTCCTTACGGTTTCCACAGTCTGTTAAAGCTTACCTGTCCCACCTGGAGAGAACATTGCTTTAATTTCACACTCTCCATTGGAGGCAGAGTAAGAAGCACTGCTGAGTTTCAGATTTTCCTGCCTCGTAAGGCAATGTTGATGTGTCAAAGTAACAGAAAATTCTTAAGAAATTTTTTGGAAGGAAAGGAAGTAAATATAAATCTACTACTTTGTTATATCTCTTCTATGAGCAACTTTTTTTAGAGCACAAATATTTAAAAAGTACAAGATTAAAAGTCAAGTAAAGCAAGAATAATTAATTACATAAACTTACATATTGGTTAAAATATAATTCTGATTTTTTTTTTATTAGATACCATAACTTCTTTCTGTAATTCCTGCAAAGAATAATGACAGTGAAGAAGATAGACATTTACAGGTTTTGGAATAAAATCAAGTAACTAACTCAACAGAAGAAGTATTATTGTGTTTTGTATTTTTATGCAAAATATGATTCAAAATTTATAAGAATAATTATTTAGTCCATGTATACTGTTGACTGAATGTAAATGAATGTTACTCATTTACTCTGGGGCAAGGCTTGTCTGTCTTGTTATCTAACTTGCATTTTCAGATGGAAGTATAACAAAAATGCCTGTTTTAAAAGTTTTGAAGAATTTCCATCATTGAAAATTCAAATAACATCTGATTTGAGGTAAGAAGTGACTAATTTTTAAAGCATCCAAAAAAATCCTCCTCACCTGAAAGCCTGTTATTACAGCCAATGAACACCAAGTGAATGTATCAAATTAGCAAAAGAAAAAAAAATCTTTGAATTCCCTCTGGGCAATAAAATGATGGGTTTATATGTGGAATTTTTGGCAATGTTTCATTGAGGGAACATTAATAGTTCATCAAGATGAAAGGTTAGAACATTTCACGAGATATTTGAATTTTGTACAATTATAGTTTCCAACCTTTATTTTCTCAGGTTGAAAGCTTTTGAATACTGAATAAAATATATTTTACTGTCTTCAAACCTACATTTTAGATGCACTGCTGTATTCTGCCATTTTCAATGCAAGACACTAATGAACCTAGTATGAGAATCTTATTTCATTCTAATATTGAAAAACAAAAAACCAAAACAAAGGAAAAGAAGGCTATGAGACCAGTACGATGCTAATAAAGATAAAGCTTACTTTCCTAAAAATCCCTCTTCTGTGGCTAAATCTCAAAAAAAACCCCAAACCTAGCTGTAATAACTTTGCACAGTCTGAGGTTTCCACAGCGCAGTGCAAGGAATAATTAATTACACCAGTTGCCAGTGAGGTGTGGCTTTGCTCCTCAGTCAGCTGTTTGTGGAAATGTTATTTGAAGAAACACAAGAAAGCAGTTTCCCTGGGTTACTGCAGCTGGCAAAGATACTGCCATTCACTGAGGAGTATTGTTATAGGAAGTTTCAACAGAGTCCAGACAGACTTTCAAAGCTGAAGGGAAACTTCAGGACCTTTCAATTAATACATAAGAGGATAGCTGGAATGTGAGATAATAAGAATAAACAGTCCACTGAAGTATTTTATTCATATATGAAACTTTTCTTCCATTTACCTTAATTTTCAGACTAAAAAGTGGCTGTTACTCTTCAGTTTTTTTTCAAGACTTTGTATTCCACTGATGTTTGTGTCCTGAGTTTAATTAAGCTTTATGAATTCCTTATTGCTGGAAGACTTAGCAAAGACTCAGATATGCTTTCCTGGCATGAATACTGTTATTTTCAGACTGAAGCTGTTTTTAATTGGATGGTGGAATAAATAGTTTATTGCAATGAATTGAATCAAATTCATGTAGGAAGCTACTGAAATATTTACAGCATAAAGAAGAAATAAATGATCTGGTAAGATGCTACATTACTTGATGTGAATGTAAGTCTTAATATGAGAGAGGGGGGTCATAAAAAAAAGGGAAGCAAAAAGGGATTGGACTAACCCCTAGAACAAGTCTGAGTGTATACTGTGCTGTCTTTACTCAGTAAATTACGCATACCACCATGATGACATCACTCCAAGGTCCTCAATTAATCTACCCCTTTTTATGATCTTTCACACCTTTCATTGTGGTCAAGAACCTTGTGAAGGATGAAGTGGATGCTAATATTTATACAGCACTTAATGTAATTGGGTCCTGACCTGGCTAAGCACAACAGTTATATAAACACATATGGAAAAAAAAGAGAATTGCTGCAGGGCTCAGCATGCATTTGTTCCTAGAACTCAGTTTTTGTTGGTCTTCTGGGCACAGGAAATATCAGATTATTATGACACACTGACTGTGGTCTGTCAATAAATTAATATTTAACAATCAAGAGAGATTAGGAACTCAATGTTAGCTTTAGAAAAACACTCCAAAATTCCAAACTAAGCTGCTTCCTTGAAAACAATAGACAAAGTCCAACAGAAACCAATTAACTTGAGGGGTTAAATAGACATTTTGAGAAGTGCTATACTTAAGATTTGAAAAATACAGGTTTAGGAAGAGGAGTGACCCAATATAGAAAAGTTAAACACAGAGTTTGTAAAAAAACACCTCAGCAGCTGAATGGTGTGGTGTTGGGCTACTTTTTTTTTTTTTTTTTTCCTAGATATAGAATGTAACTAGAGTATTGAGAGACAAATCTTGATATTTCTTGGGAAAAAGAAATTAAAGATGTAGGTTAACAGACCTTCTATATAAGTTAGAGAGGTGTGCAGGTAGATCTTAAGAAAGTTGTTCTTTTTCTAAAATAGTTCGTTTTAAGGAAGTATGTAGCTTTTTGAGTGCTTCAAAAACATTTTTTTCTAACTCTACAGCACCAGTGTAGAAATACATGTGTGTGAAGAACCCACAAAATAAAGAGCCTCTCTGCCTCACTCAGACTTAACAGGTTTTTTTTTCTGTCTGCCAGTGAGGGATACTTAAAAAAAGACTGCAGCTGGCAAGTAAAAGGAGAGGCTGAAAGGTAAGTGCCAAAGTTTACATGCAAAACCATCTCAAATTCAGTGCCCGAGTTGATAATTTTTTTTCTAGTAATTTACATTTTTTATCTCCTTATCACTACGAATGATACATTCATCAGTATACAAGTGACTGCATTTCTTGTTTCTATTCAAGAGGTTTGTCCTCTAGCTGTTTTTGTGACCTTTTATTTATATGTTTACATGTTTACAAACCTAAGATTGAGTGAATGCAGAATGAAACATGAATTATTAAAAGTAGTGTAAGACTGTTAAATATCTTAGCAATTGTTTTTCTAAACTTTCATTATTTGTGGTTGTTAATTTTTATTAGAACAATGAAACTTTCTGTATTGTATTAACTGGACCTTTGTGGAATACCAGCCTCAGCTCATTTTTGTCAATGTTTAATGCAGGAATGTAGTAGACCCAATTAGAGAATGTAGCCCATTCTAATAACATTTCAAGGTGAAAATCTTCTATTTATGTTTTTGAGTTTAAATCAGCTTTTCTCATTTGAGATTGTTTTACACCGCTGCCAGAAAACTGGCTTAGATTTTAAAAATTATCAATCCACTACTAGGGAGGATTTCAAGGCAAGTTCATCATTTAGTTATATATTTTTTTTTTGTCTGGGTCTTTTTTTTTATCCCTGAATAGATATAGCACCAATTGAATTCAATAGGCTTTGTCACTTTGGGTACATCTATAGTAAAAAAAAAGCAACTACTCAAAAGAGTAGTAGAGTTTCTTGCACACCACCCCAATCACAACTGGTATGACAAGGAAAAAAAATATACCAAAGGAGAAATAAAACAGCATTTTTAAGGAAAGATACTATCCTAGATATGTTGAGATACAGCCTTTAATGTTACAGCAGGGTTAAACTGAACACAAAGTTGTAGTTGTCTGAAATCCTGCAGGTGTCTGTACAGAAACACAGGCAGCATGGGAGACAAGCGTGAGGAACTAGAGCTCGAGTGACAGAATCTTGACACTGAATTAGGCGGAGGGACAGCTACCCTGGTTGTAGTGCTGCACTAGATGGGAAGCTCAAAGATGTCTTTCAGTTATATTTTTGCCTTCTGCATCAATAACTTGTTTTTCATAGATATTTATATCCATATAGAGTCAGATGTTGGAGGCCAGAGAACATGGATATCACATCCCCTTAGTTTCAGCCTTAAGCTGCATTATTAATCAGCAAAGTGGTCTGATCCAGACTGAAAAGCTGTTCTAAGGAGCATCAGAAGGATCAGCTGTTATTACCCTGAGTCCATCAGGGTTTTCCATCCCTTCCTAAAGGGAGAGCTGTAACAACTAAAAATTTGCTGAGCGAGCACTTCAGAAAAAATGTAAAAGAACTTGTGAGAAAATGTCTCCAGGTTCCTCTTGCAACAGCTTTTGCATTGCTGGAGTATTTGTTATGGTATACTGTATAGGAAAGGTTAAGGGAAGCTGGAATACTGAAAAGAAGCTTCAGGTAATTAAATTCCTCTACAGTGTGTAGGAGGAACTCCTGGAATGGAACAAATTTGGAGAGATGGCAAATTCTGCAGTGTGGGTTTACCTACAACTTTGATGCTAAGGTCCCAGCTATTCTATTAATCTGATTTTTCACTTACCTTCAGTCATCCCCTGGCACATATACTGGCTAGATATCTTTCCCTTGTGAAGGCAAATTAAGAGGCAATTCAGAAGAAAGCAGGAGAGCTGTGCTATCTGACAGATGAATTTTCTGTGCTGAATTCTATGAGTGGAGGCACTCAACCTTACCCATTATTTGGGTTCCTCAGGAGCATAGTAATCATCTAGACAAAGGGAAGGGGGAAAGTTGTGCTGGCAGTGCAATCTTATTTTCCTAAAAGAATATTAGATCTGCAGAGGGCAATTTGAGATACACAGAGGAATCTAAGCTTTAGTAAACAATCATATTTATATAGAATCTGGCTGTGAAAATATTGCAAAGTATAGAAATCCCTAGAACAATAAATCTTCTTGTTCTTCCTGATGGAGATAGATTCTAAGGTCATCAACTATAAGGATCAGATGAGTCTCACATGAATGCTTTGGCCCCGAGCTGCGCTGGTAATAAACAGGATTTTTATTACATTTCTAAGTGCTTCATGACATGTGTTAAATTACTGTAGGCTTCACAAACTGCAGCACAGAAGTATTGTGCAATTGGATAGTTTAAATGTGTTCCCTTTGTTCCATTTCAACACAGTGGCTCAGCTTCTCTTGCAGAACAAAAAAATGCTATTTGCTTATTTGATACACTATCTGATCCAAACTGTTCAACTATTGCATGATTACAGTAAATGACTAAAGATTTTTCATATTATTATAGAGTGAAATACTTTCTCAATTGTATTTTTTAGCTTCCATTTTATACCAGTCTGTCAGTACTCCAAGTTTGCACCTAAAGTGCAGGATGTATAAGCCCTTCTCAGGCTGTGATGACTAGATACATCTGAGCTTTCCATCAGCCAGGAGGGTGACATGAAACCACCTCCTCCTGGCTATTCTGCCCAGGCTAGATC
Source organism: Agelaius phoeniceus (assembly GCF_051311805.1). NCBI lineage: Eukaryota > Metazoa > Chordata > Aves > Passeriformes > Icteridae > Agelaius > Agelaius phoeniceus. The sequence continues at coordinate 58,033,202 of NC_135268.1, forward strand.
AGGTTTTAGTAGTGTACAGTTTGTAATTTAGATTCTAAACTTTTTTTTAAATCAGTGAGTCTATCACTCACAGGGTCTATTTATTATTTATTATTCTTCATAGGGTCACTTCAAAGTCTAGTGAATCTGTGCATGTATTTGAATTGATGTTAAGTCAGAGTATTAACTCCATTTCTGTGTTTGGACATGTTCACTCCATTTCCAAAATCAAGACTGAAAGAATTATTATGATTCATTGTGAAGCAGAGCTTCCACCTCTCAATCAAGCCTCTCAAAGAAAAGACACAAAACAATAAGTATTGTGTGTAAATTCAGTGCAAAACTGAAGTAAATGAATTGTGGCATTTTTGTTTTATCACTGCAGGGAAAGCTATGGACATATTCAAGTCTCTGCTTTTAATGAAACAAGTATGTCCAAGTTTCCTGAGAAGAGCTGATTGCCTAGTCCTCAGCTCAATCTTCCATTTCATTAAGCACTTGGAATGGTGATAAAAATTAAATAAAAACAGTTCCTGCATTTTTGCATATAAATCAGATGTGTAAAGGTTAAAGCAGCAATATTAAAGGGTGAATACTCTACTAGCAGAATGAGAGGAAACTTTAAGTGCAGAAGCATAGCCAGGCACTGCTCCTTTCTAAAATACTAAGAAATATTAAGAAATATTTGGTTTTATTCATTTATTAATGGTAAACATCTGCCTTCACATCTTTGCAGAAATATTCCAAAACCATAATTTGACCTTGAGGTAGGTGGTATCTTATCCTGGACAAGATATTTTTGTGTGACAAAGGGATGAATATTGTCCTTAGTAGTTCTTCTTTTAAGAATTCTGAAAACAAATGCAGAGTAAAGAACATTTATAATTTATATTCAGAATAACAACTTAAAGGTTAACACTGTAGAAAAATTACAACAAAAAAGCCTTAGCAAATTGTTAGTGAAGTAGCCCTGTACTAAAGGAAATCTTTTTATATTTAGTGCTTGTTTAAAGGGAGAAATTCTGTAAAGTTACTGAAAAATAACTAAGGTGAGAATTTAAAGTAAAATACCTATCATTAGTAGCTGTTCAGATCTCTTTCTTTTTCTAGAAGCAAGCTTTTAAGCTTTGCTGGCATTATAGTTGATCAGTTAATTTGCTGTTATTTATATCTGAAAATCTGTAATGTTACTTTTCATTTCATTCTGACAGTATTTCAAAAATTATTTTGGGGGTTATTTTTACCTGTCAGTAGAAAAATTTTCTAGGTAAAAATATAAAATTCTATCATGTAATTTATATTCAGCTTAGATTATTTTTTTTCTTTTTCAAATATCTGTGTTTGGTAACTTCTAATTGAGCTAAATTCTCAGTTAGTATTAAACTGATTTTCTTGACATGTTTATATATATTTTTCTTTCAGGAATAAAAAAGGCAGGACGCTTTTATGTGGTCACCATTCCGTGCTCTTTTTCCTAGCATTTTATTTCTTTAAAATTAGGGCTCAACTTATAAAATAACTTTTTTTCTGAGAATTACAATCACTTCAAGCATGCTTCTGTCATAGTGTCCTTGGGTAAATTTACATTTTTTTCTACCAAACCATAACTCTCCTATACCTTGTCTATTTGACAGATTGCTTCACTTCCATGGCAGTTTTCCCTTGTAGCCATATTTGGGTCATGGCTCATATTGTTTCAGCTATTTGTTTCTATTTAAGAGTTCAATATCTCTGCATTTATTCTAAGAAGCTGCTATTATGCCTACCATCTTCAAAGAGATTTAGCCCATCTATTAGCACAAGGGGGCTTCATAACTACAGAATTATGTTTCATCAGTCCTATCCATCAAAACATGATTGTCTGCATCATGGGGAAGTTAAGACATTGGACATATCAAGTTCTAAGGTCATGCAAATAGATTCTTCTCCTAGAGCTTGTCAGGTGCATCCAGCTGGAACCCCCAAGGGTCAGGGACAATACCACACCTGTTATAGTCTGGAAAGGAATATCTACTGTTGAGTGGAGAAGGAGCATATATTTGTGAAAATAGAACACGTATTTTTGAAAGAAGAAGAAGCGAATTGCAAAGAAGTCTGAACACTGGATTTTGACCAAGGTGAAAGCATTAGTCTGCTACAGGCCAAGCAACTAGAAGTAAGCTTTTTCTTATTTATGTTACAATTTGGTCCCATATTTTGTGTAAAAATCATACAAGTTTTCTCCTTTTGATTATCAAAAGCTTTTGTATTGTCTGTGTCACAAACAGATTTGTAAGCCTGTGACAGATTAATCTTGTTACCTGTATGGAAGCTCTTATTTGATGAGAAAATTTTAAATTAAGTCATGCAATAATTCTCGCAACGTTTTATTGTCCATGTTTAAAAAAGTAAGTGTCCACCAGTAACTAAATGCAAAGAGAATTAATAAGATATTTCAAGCACCAAATGTCATAAAAACACTTCCAGACTAAATTTTCAAGGGCAGGCCATTACATTGGTCTCTTGCATCCTTTTATAAGTAATTTTAACTCAGAAACAATCTCAGCAGGTAGATAAGATTAAGTGGGAAATGAACCAAACCAGAACTGCACTCCTTTTTCTGAAGAGGCTCAGGAAGAGGTGATGCTATATAATTTTTTTTTTCCAACTTCACATGCATCCTCTTGCCTTCCAAACAAGTAAGAGCATTTCCAGCTACCTACCATGAGCTTCTTAGCACAATGTTACTCCTTCAACGTTAAAGGCAGATGGAATCTGTATTTCTAGGATATTTTTGGTCAATTTCTCAGCAGTCTGGTAGTTGACAGGAACACTCTTTGTTTGGAAAGAACACAGAAAAGGATTATAGGAACTTGTTTATAGTCCCCACTGTACCAGCACAGTCCTGGTGCTTCATTTGGTGCTACACAGAGAGTTAATCCTCCACGAAACAAGACACTTTTATAACACCAGGTATATGATGGTAAGAATGAGTGAAGAAACTTCTCTGAGAGGCCAGCACCTAACTCCTAACTACTGTAAATACAGGCAGTTCTATCAGCACACTCAGAATCAGCACCAAAATCCAAAAATAAAAACCACATATGTATTTAACGCCCAAAAGCTGGCACTCAAAATAGTACTGTCCAGTCTGGTATTGTGCCTGATTTTACTGTTAACCTAACAGATTCCTGATTTTCTTCATGAAGTGTTTTATTTTTGGAAGGAAATCTGGATAGACACTTTAGATGTCAATTTACTTACAAGGTTCAAGTTTTTAAGGCTCACTAAGGCACTAATCTTGAAATAGTGAATGACGTCTATACAAGTAAACAATAATTGTTCCCAACAGAAAAAAACCTCTATTTGTATAGCAATTGATGATTCTTCTAAATGTAGCCAATTAAGGGGCAAACCCCAGGGTTTTTCTCCATTCAAGATCAAATACTGATATGTGAAATTTTAGTTCCAAATATGTATGCAGGGTTTAAAGGGGTGCATTTTAGAAAGGCTATGTCATTGCATAATAACAAAATACATTTCAAATCTGGACACTTTGGCATGTAAGCTCAAATATTAAATTAATCCAGGCACTGTTACATGAAAATCTGGGCTCATAAATTTGAATGATCCCCTGGTAAAAATCTAAGAAATAATTCAATATATTTATGAAATATTAGTGATAGAGCAGTCTTTGATGGTTTGTGTATTCTGATCTCTTTGAATTTGAATATGATAATCTTTCATTTTAAGACTTGTTTATGAAATAGAACAAAATTATTCTAAGATGCATGCCAGACTCTTCCCATAGGACGTTTGTGAGTAGGTTTTCTGCAGAAACATGGTAATTATGCTGTATTTACTATTTTTACTGTTTATGATGCTATTTGTGGGTGGGTGTGAGTGGAATAGCTTCATGTGATAATGACTGTATTTTTTATATATGCAGCTTGTTGCAGTAGCAAGACATCTCCTTGTTATAAAAGGATATTAAAGTTATAGTCTGCCAGCCAACATTAAATTCCCATAACTCCCAGCAGCTGAATTTGTTAAAGAAGTTGATACCCCTATAGGTCTCTGGTGAGGTCATATGCTGCACCGTGATACTCTGCTTATCTCCAGGCATAGCTGTGCAAACAAAGGCTTTGTGAAGGATTTGCTTCTCTGGCTGGGAGAACACTGAAGACAAGTTATTTTTTGTTACATATTAAAGAACCTGTTATTGTTGAACACAGAGAAAAACCTGAAAAAAAAGACGGGGTCTGGGTTACTTTTATGGTCCACAGTCTTATTGGGGTAATGAGATTATTTTAATTTGCTAGCCAAAATAAACTTTTTTCTTCCAAAATCATCATCAACAACAACAACAACAGCAAGCCACTTTAAATAAATACAAATGTCCTTTGTCTGGGGCTTGTCTTTATCCCCTGGTCACAGTGTTAGGACCTTTCTGCCAGATTTGCCTGCTGCAGGTGAAACCCCAGGAAAACCAGGCTGTTCCCTGTTCCAGGCTGAACACAGAAGAGCAGCCATTCACTGGGACCTCAGGCTTCTGCTCTACTCCCCTGAGGCCCTACTCCACTTTTCCCCTGAATGTGCCTCTCCTCTTTTTCCCTGAATCCTGAGTTTTCTCATTTCATTGAACTTCAATGACCCTTTGATATTCCTTCTGCCAAATGATTCCCATTACATGACCACTTTCTGATAAGTCTCAGGATAAGTAAAAAGAAAGCAAAATAGAACCATGCTGTCTTGAAGACTACACTGATACTATTGGTAAATTAAATATTCTATTCTATGTATTTTAGCTATGTCTCTTAATTAAAATGGTAACACATCTTTTCCTGGGAAGCCTACAATCTGTGCAATTTTCCCCCTAAATCTGAAGTTAAATTAAATTGAAGGCAGAAAACAGATGAACAGCTGTCAGTAATAATAGGTTTGTAAGTGTTTTAGTAGACACATCAACAGTCTTTGGTATACAGATAGGGAAATGGGACATATGGCAATTGTGAAGAGCAATTATAACATTTTTTTGAACATGCTAATAATTCATACATGTAATCACTTTAAAGCTTCCCTTGTTTGAAGTTCTTTATCTTCAAGTTGCTTTTTACAATTACATCCTAGCAATGATGCAATCTATTACCATACGAAGTGTGACTACTATTGTACCTTTAAATGTCTATCAGAGGCAATGCTTTAATGATATAATTTACCTCAGGGCTGAAAGTATATTTTGCAATGACTCTGTCTAGCTGTCAAAATCTTTATTGCTACACATAAAAAATGATGGAGTTATATTTGCAAGACCATGGCACTTATGAAGCCTTTGCAGTCTCTTCAATAATTTTTCTGCATCAAATATTCATTTTATTGTCAGTTCTTACCTCACTTTCTGCCACTGCTATTAAATCTAACCATGTTAGATCTTCAGTCCTCCCTTACATTTCAGATTTCTGTACATCTGACTAAAAGTATGGCAGGAAAGTATTATGTGTGATTCAGATTCATGTGTACTTACCAGTATTCCTGCTAGACTGATTGCACATTTTTTCTTGTGATTATCTCTGTAATGTTTCCTCTTTGTGGCTGCCAGATAAAAGCTTGATCCCAGTTCAGAAAAAATGGGTGAAAGAGTGATGGGCTGAGTTGCCTGCACTTGAATTGTCATCAGATTTGACTCTGGGAAAACTAGATTGATTGTAAGCAGAAAGCAATTGTGCCCTCAACAATGTGACACATTGACTTAAGACATTATCATATTAGCCAAGCTGAATAATTTATAACATTATATGCAGTGTCATATATTTGCTGATTGTTATCCCCTTTTAAGAGCCATTTTCCTCATTGTGATCAAAAAAAGAATAAAAAAAAAACTATTCTTCTTTGTAAATACATACATGTATGTTTATCTCTTTTTCAAAGAGTTAAACCGAGTATAAAGTGAATTTACATTATTTCAATTATAATCTGTACTAATGACAAATTACAGCAGTGATAAGTATAGGTTAGAATTGATTTCATGCATGTTAGGCAGAGGTCTTTGCAAACAGAATTTCTCACTGGATTGGACACTGATCTAAATACAAAATCCCTTTCCCTTACAAAGATTTTTTAGTGTCCTGAACACTAAGGAGTTGGTGCCTGTGTGTCAAGAAAACATGTCTATTAATTTTAAATCAACATTTGATATACATGTGCCTATGCAGAGGTTGTCTTATGTGATGGAAAAGCCCTGTTGGTTTGGTAAATACTAACAAATGCTTTAACAAATTCCTTTGCCAAAAAACTCTAAAATCTGTTCTATTTTGTACTGTGAGCCTGTGGGTGGAATAAAAGACTGGTTATGTAGGGTACCAGTTCTTTTACTACTCTACATTTACAGAGCTCTTCTTCAACAGAACACTCCACCTTACTATGGAAAATTGCATTTGAAGGTAGGGAGGAGAAATGGCACTTTATTTCATTCAAGAAAATTTTAGGGAAAGGTAAAGTGAGGAAAGAAAATATTTTTTCCATGTTAATTTACATGGTTTCTATGTGATATTTAAACTAGTATGAGATTAAAAAAAAGCCAATGAAACCAATGAAAACTACCTCTTAAATAAAATTCAGTCTGAAAGACGACTGAAGCATGTAAAAAACCACAGTACTATCAAAAATAAAATGAAGGAGTGCTGCTGGTACTGTGACAATTCTACATACATCTAGTACCTTTAAAAATGCGGAAATATTTTCAAAATTAACTTTCTGAAAAATGTTTACAGGTAGGAGAACACAAAAGTAACTCAACAGATCACAAAGTCATTATTAAAAAAAGTTATAAACTCCTACATTGTGATGCATTAGCAGTTTTCACAAGTTCTTTTGTAAGTGCTTCACAGAATAATAAGAGACAATTGTCCAGAACAGTAGGAGGCAAGAAGTTATGTTCCCTGGGTAGGAAAACAAGGTAAAGAACCCACATTTTTTTCATTGTCAAAATAGGACCACAGTTTAAAACATAGTTTAAAAGCATGTAATATTATTTTATTTAACTAAATCTTGAGAAATTTGAGATATAGCATATTTGTGTTTATTGTAGCAAAGCAGACTAATCAAGAGTCTATTTATCTGTGAAAACTTTTATATAAAAAACATTAATGAAAAATCATGGTCATCATGGTTTCCTACAACCATAAACAAATGACCTGGTTAAACCTTTATTTACAGAAGGTAAGAACAAAATCTACAAATATGTCTACATCAGAAATGAAACCATTTCTACCACTAGCTGAAAACAAAATTCTATTGAGTGCTTAAAAAGGAATTTGATCAGTCCCTGAATATGAGCCATATTCAATGAAAGTCGAGGGGAATCAATAACTTCAGAAAGTTTTCTTTTCCTAATAGGCAATGTAAAAAATCTTTGCTAATTAGAAGGCCTATAGCTGATTTTGTTATTTTTCACTCTGGCAGTACACATAATTAATTGTCCCCGCTGAGATCCTCCCAAAGCAGTCACTGCTTGCTCGCTCTCCCCTTCCCAGCTTCCCTCTCCATCCAGCAGGATGGAGTTGAGAACTGGAGCCACAAAAGGTGGAAATCACAGGTTGAGATAAGAACAATTTACTGAAAAGGGTGATGAGATAAGAAAAGGAACTGTAACAGCAGCAACATTAATAACAAAAGGCACAAGATAAAGAAACAATTTACAAGGAAAGCCCATGACAAAATACCACATGGTTTCTTCTTTCTTCCCAGCCATGTTTCTCCCATCAGAATTGGGGGCTCTTCTTCTCCAAGGTATGAGCCTCCCTTTCCCAGTGCCCAGCAATGAGGTGAGGGGGTATGGAATAACCTACTGGCCACAGGCACGGCCCCAGCCTCTGCCCCCTCATGGCTACTGCAAAAAATGAACTTTGGTCTGGATGAAAGTAGGAGAAACCCCAAATCAACCTTTTTGCTGTTTGGAGGAAAAATAACTAAATAAATGATACAGACTGTAAAGATTCTTATCCAGCTATGAAGGTGGCATTAGCTGTGCAATTGCAGGAATAGAAAATGAACATTTTTTGTCCAAAAACGATTCTCCATATATATTGTGGAAAATATTTTTGCTGAATTCCCATCCCATCTGTCTTTGGTCCCTTAAAATTTTCTACTCCAAATTACTATATTTGTAATTTTTAATCATGCAAACCAGCTATTATTTCATAAATAACTATATCTGTGTTTATGATTAATAATCATGGTAATTTGAAATTCAAATATGATCATGCGGTTTTCTTACATTATAATTGTTATACACATCCCAGACAGTGAAGGTGAGAATCTATTCTAGGAATAGATTCAGGAATAAAATAGAACAGCAAGGAAAGAAACAAACACAGAAGTGAAGGATAGCATTTACAAAACTATAGCAGTAACACTTGAGTGCTGGTGAAAAGATTTAAATATCATTTCTGGGGGAGCACTGGATTAATGACAGCTGAGTGAAAGATTTGTCCATTTATAATATGAAGTTTGAACAATAATAGGAATAATGGAATGGTGTCATGAAGAGTAGGCAGATTCTTCTAGGGGTTAAAACCTATAATCAGCTACACATCTTAATGACTTGGTTAAGGAAGAAAGCAGGTATTGTAGGAATCCTGCAGCACAAACTGTCCCAAGCTACTAATGTCTGCAGAACTATAGAATTTTTACAGACTGTACAGAGAAAAATTGAGCTATTACTTTGTAGAATTCAACTTCAGAAAGTAACAAAGTCAAATTGTGACACTTTAAAGCATTGTGCAGGCAAAAATGGAAAAATTTTGTTTAAATAGCTTAAAAAAAGTGTGCTGGTGATTGAGACTGAAAGGACACTAAAACAAACATGAGATAATTATTTTTGACTAAGGGTATCAGAGAGCTGCAACAGCATCACAGAGTCTCTGCAGAAGGAATATACTTTCAGCAGAAACGATATAGTTGAATGTCAGGTGTGGTTTAATAATATATATAGATCAAGACCAAAATAATGAAAAATAAGGGGAAATAAATTATGCAACTGTCTGCAAAATATAACTAGTTCTTACATTGTAACTAATTGTCTCTTGAGAACAATACTGGAGATCTGTAGAGTCATCATTTTGCAAATGAAAAAAGATAATTTCCAAGCAATTATTTATTAATTGATTGGAAGGAATATTTTGGCTGTCTCTGTTGGTTCTGGGTGGCTGTACTTAAGGCCCACTCAAGTGTGTTGGATTTTTATTGGCCTTGAGAAACAGATGATTGAATTCATTCTATAGAGTGAGTTTGAGCAGGTCAGTAAGCAGCTTGAACAGCTATGGACATTTTGAGTCCCAACATGCTGGTACAAACACAAGATTAATGTACAGAGATTTTATTCTATCACTTAGAGCAGTCAGTATTTTTTTACATCTGGCTGTAAGCTTTAGCTCCACCTTGCCATTTAGAAAATCTCTTAAATACAAAAGTCCCAGTGAGAACAACTTATTTTGCTTTCCTGCTTATGGAAGAATATATATAACAGTTCTGGAGGAAAGCAGCTTGTGCACTTGATCTCACAGAATCATGGAATCATGGAGGTTGGAGAAGATCTTTAATATCATTGAGTTCAACCATTAGCCCAGTTCTGCCAAGTCCACCACTAAACCGTGTTCCTAAGTGCCACCATTACCTGTCTTTTAAATAGCTCCAGAGACGGTGATTTCACCACTTCCCTAGGCAGCCAGTTTATGTCTTTGATAAACACTTTCAGGAAAGAAAGTTTTACTTATATTCCATCTACACTTCTGCTGCACCAACTTGAGGCCATTTCCTCTTGTCCTGCTACTTGTTATTTGGGATCATGAACAATCCATAATAAAGGCTCACAGAAGAAGGTCAGTGTGAGAATGCATACTCAGACAAGTATTCTGAACCAATATTGGAATAGGATTTTAAGATAAAACTATGTATAAAGCATGGAATTGTTATTTTATCTGGAATGTAGATAATCATATGCTTATGTCTTCACTTTCTGAGAACATAGGATGAGTAAAATCCAGGAACATCTGGTTCCTGCAATCTGCATATCCTCAGACATCTAAACTATTGGTTTTGATGACAGTGCTTACTGTAGGACACTCACTGTTCTAAAAGAGGATTTCTTCAGTGGTGTAAATACAAATCATGCATGCTAGGCTGTCATTGTTTTATCTATTGTCTTCAATAAAACTATCACATGTGCTACCAGATGAAGATTGTTTAGAATGGATTAAATTAATTCATCATTTTTTTGTTCAACAATTTTGTACTTACTCCTTGCCAGAATCTTTGCTAAGATTTGATGAGAAGTTGATCAGAAGTTTGTCTCACGCTAAATTTTTATGCATCCGGACTGAGATATATTCCAGGCATATTAATGCACATGTAAGAGAAAATTCTTGTAAGAGAATTTATAAGAATTTATTACAAAATTCTTATAGGGAAATTTTGTATATGGTGATGGTCTTGCATGCGGCATTCTCACTTCAGCATCTCTTGGGAATATGTATTTTCTATATTTACTATAAGTTGCTGAACTTGTCTAGGTTTTTGCATTTTACATATAGGATGTTTTTTTCAGATTATTTTTGGCTATTTAGAGTCACTAGAGATGTCCCTCATAAAAATAAAAGGGAATTGTGGCTGCTGAGAACTGCCCAGGAATACAACTGCTGATCTTAGGAGCACATGGAGCAACCAGCATAACATAGTGCCTGCTTCTATCCCTCCGGCTCAAAGTCCTGATAATTAGTTCTGAAGCTGAACATAATCCAATGATCCTATGATCCCAGTATCTCAGAGACTGGTTCTTTCTGTTGACACTCTCGGACTGTCAGGATTAAAAGGAATTCTTTGACTAAGTTCCTGTTGCTGAACAGGACACAAAGATTCGTATGTAATATAAACATTTGTCACGTTCCATCGCTCCACCCACACCGGCAGGGACCAGCAGCGATTGTGAGGGGCTGGCGCGGGAGAAATGCGGGAGATGGGTCTTAGGTGGAGAATCCAAGGGTCCTTTACTCTTCTGCTGCAGTAACAGGAGTGCTCCTGAATGCAGCCAAACATCAAGACCTCCAATAAGGGGTGATCCCAACTTATTTACACTAACATGGAACATTCTAGCAACATTCCAACCAACCATAATGGGCAACTAACCCATATTAGCATGGTAACTCACATGATCCCATTGGAACAAACTTTAACTCTCCCTAATTTGAAACAGTGTCCCCAAACTTAGGGTGTTGCTTTCCATGGCTTCAGGTTGATCTCAGCTATGGCTGGTTTGCTGGCCAGGCCAGCCCATTGGACCTCCACAATATGTGGACTAAGAATTTAGTATTTTCTTTCCCTTTCAAAACAGATTTTTCAGATTAATGTAAACAACATTTTTCACATGGCATAAGTTGCTATCTTTTTAGAAAATATTTTTGCTCCTTTTGTTTTTAGAGAAATATGTGTGATCAAATTCTCATTCTGTATTAAACTTCTTAAAAATAATGGATGATAAACAAATACATTTTAATTAGATTTTATTGGATATCTCTAATTACAGGCAACTTTATTCTCTAGAATTCTTATTGGACTACCTTTTAAAAATGAAAGCATGTCCCTAAATACAGTGTCAAAGGAATCAAAGAGTAGTTCACAATTCTGCATCTGAGCATTGCAATTCTAAATCTTTGGATTGGGTTTCAAATATTTTGTGCATTTTAATTCCATTTCCACTGTTCATCAGGAGAGCAAGAGTGAAATATAAATTACTACAGTGTTCACTAATAGTTATGATAAATTATTTTTTCCTTCTAGAAAAATATATGCTGTAATATTTGAGAAAATTATTTTATAAAGCACAGGCTATTTTATAGCAGACATTTGCATAGTGTTTTCATATGTCTTTTTTTCATTGATTATGCAAATAAAACAAATAAAACTAAAAAAGGTCTCTGTGTGTTTTTTATTTGATACTGCCTTCCACTTCCATTATATATATATATATATATATATATATAATATATATAATATCTGTGAAAACACTTTAGTCTGTTCTTTTCAGTTTCTTGAGTTATATAAAATATATATCAACTTGTCCTTCATGCTAGGTGTTCTGATCAGCATAAATGTATTGATGGGCCATAAACTTCTTTAGCAGAGAGTGTTATTCAAGCAGTAATAGAGAAGAAAATAAAATATTTTATTCCTCATCTTTATTCACTCTTCAGCATTTGAAGGCTTATTGATTAAGGTGCTGAACTTACAGACCTGAGGGAAAATCCCTCTTTTCATCTGCACGGCTTTATCAATTTTTCCATATTGTTTTGGGTAGGACCTAAATCTAGGAAATCACTTTAAATTTAGAGTAGTCTCTTCTCAAGTAGATTATTCATCTGCCTAAAATTCAGCAGTATAATAAGGGGCTTCAGGTTTCAGTTGTAACAGTTGAAGTATAGCAGGCACGGAACTGCAGAGATAATTTAACTGCAAATTCTCTGTTACAGGAATTGGATTTTGATCAGAGTAGCTGCACACTCCTTAATGAAGGCAGTGACACTAAGGTCAGATTCACTGACCACTCTGCTACCAACATCACCTTCACAGGCATCTGTAACAACTAGGAGAACCGTAAAGGAAGGTGTGAAAGAACTGAGTGCACCTTAGAAAACCAAGTAATCCTGGGCATTTATGTTATGCATTTTCTTTATCATTGTTTACTACAGACTCTGCAGGGATCTGGAAGGAAATTTGAAAAGGAATTCAAAGTTATTTTTCTTCAAAGTAAAATACTTTGTGATGCAACTACTTTGTGACTGATCTAATATGATCAATATCTAGTGCATATTAATAATTCACATCTGTGAGCCATTTGGCCATTGTTTCATGTAAGTAGGGAAGGCACTGCAGCCTCTGAGATGTCCTATCCTCTGCTTTGTTTCATATTCTGTCCCAAACAGAGGTATCACCAGGTCTGACCCTGTCCCACACATCATCTGTGTGGGTATATCTGTCTGTCTTCCTCAAATAAATAGACAAAAATCTACATATATTTGTGTGGATGTATACATATATATTTACATGGAGATATTTACTGGGGAATACTAGGAGCTACTTACCTTTCAATTAAATAAAGGACATCAAAACTGGCCCAGTGTACAGAGACATTCTAATTCATGCCATTTCCTAGAAGACATGAGCAGTAATTGGCACAGTGGAAGCACTCTTTTCATCTTCTTTTCCACCTATTGTGTGAAGAGATTTCTTTTCACTTTAATGAAAAAATGAATAGGATTTTTTTAGATAATTGCCTTTAGAGAATATTAAATCCATCTGAAACACATTCCCATGGTCAAAGCCTAAAAATATTTACTGCTTATAACTAAGCTACAGAAACCAACATGTGAGCTTTGTTATGAGTCTAGACTAGAAAGTCTTGCTTGATTTTAGGCTGACATTCTGACTGAAAAATGTTGTGGGGAAACTAAATTTATTGACACAATTGAAAGATTCAAAAACTTAATAGGATTTTTTTCCTTTCAGAATGTGGGACTGATAAATTTACAAGTGCAGTAATCACATATATTTAAAAAAAATTGTCTGGCCTACATTTTTAAGAGTGAGCAGTACTGAAAACTTAATCACTCTTGAATTATGATGAACCCCTTTCTCTTTCTTAGTCTTGTTTTACATTCACAGAGTATTTTTAATTATTATTATGATTATACATTTTTTCAGCAACAAGAAAATTCTTGCTTTCCATATATTTTTCTTTCAGGTTCCATATATCTGCCTTTCATACAGAGCTACAACACATTTGATTTTGATTGTCACTTTAGTATCCTTTTCACTAGAAAGCTAATCCAGGTTAACCAGGAAACTCTAATTTTGGTTAGCCTGGGCTAACATTAGTATGCCAGTAAATACCACGTGAACTGTACTTGCATGGTTTTTTAAGCTTTTGGAATTTACTGCTAAGGTTTCTATTATTTCCAGATGACAAGAGATGGTGACGAAAAGTATGGGAAAATATGGTTAAATTAATGGGCTTCCTGAAAACTAAATCATTCTGAATCACTGAACGGAGCTTCTGCATTATTGCATTGTTGTTTGAAAGCAAAAAGGCAAATTACAGTGCTGGAATTGCCTTAAAAAGATTATCTGATGAACTGATTCCTGCAGAGGTGGAGAAATGTCATATATTCTTGGGCTTGATGTACATACCTTCTCCAGAAGATCTTTATATCTGTGACAAAGTCCCAGGCAGTGAATTTATATTCCCTCTGCTTATGTTACCATTATCATAATATGTGCGTGTAGAGATTCTATCTAGGCTGAATGCTGTTCAGCTTTCTTCATTTTAAAGAGTTCAGATATTCTACAGTAGATTAAAGCTCAAAATCAGAATACCATTGGAAAGAGAGGTTTATTTTCTTCATACAGGAAATTAAGACTGGCTGTTATTAATTTTCAGGTATCAGAGGGATGTAAGAAGAAACAGACAGGAACTTGTTAATTATTAGATCTTAGCAGTGTACCCACCCTGAATGGGAGCCTGTTACAGATTTATCAAAAATCATTTAAAATACATTTTCCATTATTTGAATACTTGAGGAATATATCTCTCCTAATTGTGATAGATGAGTGGGTCTTTTTTATTAGATTTGGCATGCAAATCTGTTTTTAAAATAAAGGCAAATATATTCCTGTAATTTTTTGTCTTCTCATATTTCTGCAGCGTTAAAATTTTCTGGTCTTCTAGTGCCTTTAAAAGGTGCTTTGAGAAGATTATCCAGATGCCAAAGAAAATGCATGCTGTGCCTATGGGAACATCCTGTCTATACCTGGATTGACTGGGAAATCCCGCATTGCTGCAGGTTTTTCCCACTCTTTCATCTCTACATTGTCTTGTCTTCAAATTTTGTATGGACCCTTGTACCTGCCTGAAATTACCCAGCAAGGGTGTTGTGCTTGCAGGTGCATTGCAGAATCCTAAATGTAAATCCAAATTTTGAGCAATTCCTGAGGGCGTCGTCTGCTGAAACCTACCAGCGCCGGCTGCAGGGTGTCTCCTTATCAGCACTCTCCCTCTGCAGAAGGGATGAAGCATACTTTAGAGCTGGCAGGAAGGAGCTGTGAGAGAGTGGAGCATATGGTGATCCTGTCATGCATTCCTGCATCTCAGCTGGATTCTCACGTAGGAGAGCAATATGCATTTGCCTCTTAGCTGCTGAAGGTGGCTGCAGTAGTTTCTGGGTAGACATAAAATCGTAAGATTGGAGGCATGAAACCACAGAACATCTTTCAGCCCATTGATGTGTCCGAGGCAGAATTATGTAGGTCAGTGAAGACAAACTTGTTCAGACTGAAGGCACTGTTAGATGAAATTGGAAAGATACAAACTTCCCAGACAAATTTAATTTAAATGCTTTTACTATTCATAACTGTCTAAATCTCTTTTACATAATGTCCTTTTCTATTAATAATGAAGGCTGAATCCTGTCAAATCTGCTGCTCCCTACAGCAAACCTGAAAATGGTTGCAAACAGTTATTTACTGCTACTGCCTATCTGGTGTTTTCCTCTTGCATTAATACCTAGGGCTTGTCTTTCAAATGACTCCTTGCACTTAGTCTTGATTGTTGTGAGTTCCAGTTATATTCTCAGCTATACTGGCAGTATAGCTTCCAAGCCATGTATGATCTACATATTCAATAAATCTAAATCTCATAACTAAGGAGAACCCTAACTTGGGACAAACCCCAGCAGAATTTCACAATTTTTCACAATTTTTCACAATCGCTTTGTTTTGACACAGGGCTCATCATAACTGCTTCCAGAATTTGATACAACTAGCTTTGTATCTTTCTTCTTATATTTTCATTGAGGCCATTCTTTTCTCCTTAAGATTTTACTAGTGCTGAGAATTTGCTGAAGTCAAGCTATGTGTCAGTTGGTTTTCTTCTAACCATACAGTTTGGTAGCCTGTGGGAGAGAGACATTAAGTTGATTTGGTGTTATTTCTGGTTGATAATATATCAGCTGTTATTCATTTTTGTGTTCCTCTCTGGGTTTAAAAAAAAAAATTAAATAGCTCTTCCAGTACTTTTCCAGAGGCTGATGTTAAGGTGGTTATTCTTTTTTGCCTTCTTCTTTTCACATTTCCATTTCTTTGAACTATGTTTGTCTGTGTCTCCATTCTAATTTCTCAGAGATAACAACTAGTGATACCACGATTTCATCAGCCAGCTTTTTAATTGCACTACGGTGAAGGCCAGCTGCTTCAACTGTTTTGAGAATATTTAGATATTGTCTGACCTGTTCCTTCCTTATTAGAGAAAGAGGTCTTACCCTCTGATAATTGCATTAATTATGACTGCCCTATGACATTTTCAGGAATAACTCACAACAAAATTAATAACTCCTCACTTTTCCTGAATCAGCCTGAAATAATGCCATACTACAACAATTAGTCAACAAGTAGTCAACCAGTCTTTCCTCTTCTGGAAGGATTTATTGATATAATTTAGCTTCCTAATTAAAGGTTTTCAGTTTTTTGTTGTATCTTCTTCTTGCTCTCTCCCTATGCACTTATTCTGCTTTTTGTATTTGACCTTAGTAACCAAACCCAGTTTCCACTTTCTTTTTATGTTTGAAATTCACAAAAGGCCATGATTTCATCAAGCCCATCTCTTACTGCACCTTAAATCTTTTTTCTGTTATAGTATATTTTGCACATATGACCCTAATATTATTTCTTTGTAGAATTGACAGTTCACTTTAATTTATTTTTACTCTCCTAGGACTGCCTGTTTACCAGTTCTATGAATTTAGAGAAGCCTACTTTCTAGAAATGCCTCATTTTTGTTTTATTATAGTCCCTCTTTTCCTAAGGATCATGAACTCCATAATTTCACTCTCTCTCTAGATATTTTCTATTTAGGTGTTATTAACCATTTTCTACACCTTCTATCCATTGATGTCTCATTGATGCTCTTATATTTAGAAGTTGTTAAAATGCATACGAGTTAACCAACTGAGTTGGCCCCTTCACTATCTTCCTTTTCACAGAGTGAATGTTTATATTGAGTCTGACTGAGTTAATTTTCCCATAGCAGCCCTCACAGTGCTGTGCTTTGCAGTGGTATTGGGTTTGGGAGGCTGGATTTTGGTAAGAGGGGAGTTGCAGGGGTGGCTTCTGTGGGAGGCGGTCAGAAGCTTCCCCCATGTCTGCAGAGACAATGCCACCTGGTTCCAGGACAGACTGGCTGCTGGCCCATCAGGAATGATAGTAATGACTCTGTGGAGGCATATTTAAGAAGAAAAAAAGTTATTGTGAAGATTTAATTGCAGACAGAGAAAAGCAGAGAGAGAATACATGAAAGGAACAACTCTACAGACATCAGGGTAAGTGGAGAAGGAGGGAGAGGAGGTACTCCAGGCACCAGAGCTGAAATTCTCCTGCAATCCATGGTGAAGACCATGGAGAAGCAGCTGTGCGTCTGTAGCTCATGGAGATCCATAAGGATGCAGAATCCACTTGTAGCCCATGGAGGACACCTGCACTGGAGCAGATGGATGCCTGAAAGCAGAATTTGGGTCCATGAAAGGAGCAGCCTCCCCTGGAGATTTCCTCGTAGGACTTGTGACCCTGTTGGGGGACCCACATTGGAGTAAGCTGCACCTGAGGTTCTCTACCCAATGGAAGAGTGACCCATGCTGCAGAAGCTTGCAGAGATCTCTTGCTCTCTTGCTCATGAGATGGATCCCTCCTGTGGGAGGGATCTCCAGCTGGAGCAGGAGAAGGACTCTTCTCCCTGAGCAGTGAGAGAAACAATGTGTGGTGAACTCACCATGACTGCCATTTCTTGACTCCCTGTACCACTGAGGGAGGAGGAAGAGCTCAGGAAGAAGGGAGAGGTAGGAGGAAGGTGTTTGTAACATTTATTTTACTTCACATTACCTGCTCTGATTTTATTAGTAATATAGTCAATTAATATTCCCAAGTTGAGTCTGTTCTGCTCTTGATATTTGTCGAGTGATCTCTTCTGCTCTTTGTCTCAAGTAATGAGTTTTCATTATTATTTTCTTTCTTCTGTCCACTTGTGGAGGGGAGTGATAGAGCAGCTTTGGTGGGTGCTTGGCATCCAGACAGGGTCAACACACTACAATGGGCTCTACAAATTCACATCTACTTCTAAACCTGGTTGTTTGAATGGTTTCTCATTTTGCTCACAAAATCCATCATTCCCTTCTTCTGGCTCTGGTGGTATATAGTGGATGATTCCATTATGGCAACACCATACTTTCGCCTCTGCCATTGCCCATGATTTTTTTGCACTTAAGAGACAAAATGTTCTTAAGATATAGCATATATTGCCATCCCTACCCCTTCCTTTTTTCCTCTTAGTCTTTGCAGGACAAGTTCCTCCCTATTTCAGTTGTCTTGTTATATCAGCTCTCAGCTCTCTCAGCCTAAATCCTCAGGCTCCATTTTGTTCTGCTTTACCTGCTCATGGCAGATTTGAACAATCAGATTCAGTGGCCAGTTTAAGGGGCAGAAGAAGCAGCACAAAAAAAAAAAAAAAAGATTCCTGCTT
Organism: Agelaius phoeniceus; assembly: GCF_051311805.1. Classification (NCBI taxonomy): domain Eukaryota; kingdom Metazoa; phylum Chordata; class Aves; order Passeriformes; family Icteridae; genus Agelaius; species Agelaius phoeniceus. The sequence continues at coordinate 58,051,773 of NC_135268.1, forward strand.
ACTATGAGTACCTCATATTTAATTTCTTCCTCCCTGCTAATAACTGGCTTAGGCACTAGGCATAAAACCTAGCTGCCGTAATATCATTTCTCTTTTAACAGAAGTCTCATACTTTATATGAGTTGTCTCTTTTAGAAGCTGTCTGCTGCACATTTCCAAGCCTTCACCTGCTCACAGTGAGTTAATCTGCTCCTCAGCAATCCTTACATTGCCTAGTCTTGCACTCACATGATTCATTGACATGACTTAGGCTGCTGACTTTACCACTGACCTTGCATGGTTCAACATGTACTTTAATTATTGTCAATGTTGTGGTCTCTGTGGAGAAGAGTATTGATCACAACCTTAAACAAAGGGTCATATGCAAAATAGCCCTATATCTTAGATTTTGGTCCTTATATCATATATGTCTGTGTCAATGGCTCCAGGCTTTGCACCTTGTGACATGACTCCCTTGCTTATACTTGCCTAGTAGAACATATTTTTCTTGTAAATGTCTTTTTCTCTCCTTTAGTCAGATCTTATCCTCTCTGGTGTTGATGGTGTTGTATTCTTCCAGTCAGTTGTTTTCCTGTGATCCCCAGCTGCAGGAAATTACACATATACACCCCCCACATCTTTGCAAACCCTCTAGAACAACCAGTCTAAAAAACTCCAAAACTCCAACCAAACCCAACAAAAAACATGAAACGAGTCTAAGGTTTGGTGGACTCAACAGGTTTTATGGCATTCCTGGTCAGAACAATTCACTTCACTGACTGTCTTGGCCACCATGATATAGAAGTTGTTTATTAAGTAAAACAAGTATATAAGAAAATCAAAGAAAGTTCTCCCCTTGGCAAATTTGTAAAAGGGAATCTATGTATGAGTGATATCATCTTCATTTGATGTGATCTCACCAGTTTCCACTTCCATCAGGAAGTCCTGTCAACAATAAATTTTACAACATTAATACACCTTTATATCCTAATTTAAAGCCAAACTAAGGAATTGAAATACATTAGGCTGCATTGCAAGTGCATGGTTTTTAGTAGTGAAGCCATAAAATGTTCCAACCCCTATGGGGTTTTTTTCCGCCATGCAGTATAGATTTTCTGAGCACATGCTGCTTGGTACTATCCTCTTCAGTTTTTCCAGTGATTTAGAATGGACACACTTTCCTCAGCTCACACAGACACTTCAGCATGAGTGATGCAGAACTCCACTCTGTACCAGAAACTGATTTATTAAAGGATTTAGCCTGGGCAGAAAAGACCTTTGCTACTTCCCCTCTGGGAAAAATGAAAGTAAGAAAGCTAAAAAGTCTTATGCCTTTCTTTTTTTGCTCAAATTATCCATTGGTAGGCTGTACTGAAACTTGAGATATTTCATATACACACAGATAGTGTACTTGTAGAGAAGTGTGACCTCACAGCCTGAGAAGTTTTGAGGATGGCCTGAGTGCATGCAAATCTGAGTTTGCCAGCTGAAGTTTTATATTGTAGGAGTGTAGGTGTGGCTAGGGAGTGAAGAAAAGAGGGAAGACACAAGGGAAGGTTTATCCTAGGAATAACTTTGAGCATGTTAAATGTTTTATCATTAGTGTGTGTGTGGGTGAAGGAGAGTTTTGAGTGATTTGTTTATTGGAGTTGTGCCAGCCTCTCTTCTTATCTTCACAAAATCTACAATAGGGCTCTTACTGGAGGGCATAGAGAATGTAAAGTAGGGGACAAAAGGAACAATGTGTTCTAACTACTCAATTTTTAGCCTCTGCATTTTTCTTTCAGTGTCTCCTTTTGCATCTATTTGATATTCCATGAATGTAAGGCTAATGTGTGGTTAAAGATGGAGATGATGGTGTAGGGGATACCCATATTTCACACAAAAAATGGGAGTGACCACTAGCTTGCTTGTACTTGGCTTTAAAGAAAGACTCCATCGTGGATCCCACAAACCTTTTGTGATTAAAGATTTTATGAACACAGTTCTGCTTTTTTATTTTTTTAGTTGATTGATCTCTTTATGACAAATACATTTAATCAAAAAGATTCTGCTTAACTCTAAGGAGAACTGTTACTATTCCATTTACTCATGAGAACAAATTGTCATAGGCTTTTTATATACTAAGAGAACAATGGGAGACCTACTGGTATTGCACATCAGATGGTCTGAGCATGTTTTTATAATCAAAATTTTGAATGCTTTCAGGCACATCTTCCACTCCGATGTATATGTTAAAAGGTTCTATTTTAAACTCCCCCAGACATCAATAATATCCTTAATTAGTAATGTAGTATAAGGATATGTGTAATGGGACAGGTGAAACTATCATTATATTTTGTCCCCTTCCTTCTGTCTCTAAGTTTGAACTTCTGCCATAATATCTAAATGTCTTTTGAAATTGCAATTGAACAATTTTGAAATAAATTTTTAAGTCTTCTGAGAACAAATTGTGTATAAAAGAGACTATATAAATATATAGATGAGACTGCATTGCTTTTTATTCATTTTCTCTATTAGGACAAAAACCTCTGCTCAACCTTTACTCAAGCCTTTATTTCTGGCTCAAAATTTAGACATATGTCTGCTGCTTTAACTCATGGAATATTTACTGCTAATTTACATTGACATCATATGCAAATGACAAATCCTAATCATTTATATGAAATCATTCCTCCTACAGTTTAAATGAATAAAAAATAATTGAGGCTGTATTTGGTTTCTCACTTCCTAACGAGATCCAGTAACATCTACTGCCACCTGAAACTTAAGAGATACCCAGAAAGAAATGTATCTGTTCTATATTCTAAAATACTGTTTCATAAGTGATGGAAGATGATTACATGTAGATGTTAGAGCACTTGAATACTGGTTAACCAACACTAGCCCTTTCAGAACAGAATAAACTATTTCATTATAGAATGTAGAAAGTGGAAAGCAGTGATATTAAGTTCCTGTTTCTCAAACATGATTTTGCAAGCAAGAATTTAAAAAAGAAAAATCCCCTTGATTTCAGATTTTTTTTTTTTTGCAAGCATAGTATAGGAAATCTCACAGAACTCAGCAGAGGTTCCACATTTTTTCTCCTCCATGTTCACTTGATAGCTTTACTGAACATTCCATGCTAAATACCATAAACTCGTTTCTCTGAATGTATATGAACTTGTCTATTTCATAAAACTGCTTTGCCAGCTCAAAGCCATTTGCAGTTCTAAGAGGGTGTTTTCCTCCAGAATGAAGGCAGGGAACAGGAGAAAGTGTCTGGGATCCTTGTGAATGTGTCCATTATCCCTCTATTTAAAAAGCCTCAAGACAACATTAATTAGAAACATCCTCTAGATGGAGATTCCTAAGCTTGTAATGATGCAGAAGCCTGCTCTGCAGAGCAGCATGAAAGAACTGTCATTCAGGAGTCTTTATGGGAATATGTAAGATCAGCAGCAGGGACTGTTAGAAGATATGTTGATACCAAGAAGAAAACTTTATATTGTAATGCTTTTAAGCACAAAATTATGGCTCTACCTACACAATCTTCACTGGACATGCAAGAAGTGTCTCCATTTTTCTGTTTGTACCAGTAGCTGTGATTTTCCGTCTTCCCCCTGAGTTTTGAGATCTGCTCTGTCTCTTGTCAAGGGCTGTGTTACAATCTGCAGCAGTAAAACTACGTAAATCAACATATGGAAATAGTTTAGTTAACACGCTTTCAACAACAAAAAAGCACCATCTGTGTTACTAAAACCTACTTACATGCTAAAACAATTGCTTCACTTGCTAGTTTCTCTTCTGTTACAAACTGTCAATCTATCTCTACATCTATCTACCTATCTAGCCAATCTTAGGGACTGGATTCAGATATTGTTGGTATGAAACAATATCATACCATTTATGAAGATGAAAGCATTTCTATCTGTGGTAATGCTGCATCCAAAATTGCTTACTTCATACTAATATAGGCCCATACTAAATATTCTATTGCCCTTTCCTTGTAATTGTGTCAGCTGTTTAAAAACCCAGATCTATAAGTGTTTAACCTCCACTAATTTATTTACATATATATATATATATAGATATATATATATATATTCTTGAAACAAGGTGACAAGTGTTTAAGATATGTTATTTATAAACTTAAAATGTAATTTAGAAATTAATGTTAGTAACTAATTTACTTATTATTTTGCAAAAGTTTTAATTTTAATAAAATTGAGGTTAAAATATTCTCTTCTTATCTCTGTGAGAACGGTCATTAAACCGTCTCACAGTTCTAAAGCAAAACGTTCAATGGTCAAATGAGGTATACAGAGCCATGAAATTGTGTTTATATATATCTATACCTCAAAGGTTACTTTTACTTTTCTGTTTAGTTTGGATTGGTTTAGTTCTAACTAGCTGCTTGCAACTGAATCATACTTAAAGTTATCATTTAAAGTTGTTTGTTTTTTTTGAATTGGGTCTGTGAATTTTATGACATCACATGACTTCAAATGTTGAAACTTTGAAGTAGACGTGTTTGTTTTAATCATTATTTTTGAAAGCAAATGGTTAAGATTAAATAAATTTGACAAAACCTTTAGAGTTGAGAAAACCACTCATCAAAAAGATGCTCGGCAAATTTTTCCTTTTTAATGAATTTTGTCCATATACCTTTGCAAGAAAATATTTTTTCTTCTAGTTTGGCTTTCCAGGAGATACGTGAGATTTTCTGATGATATAAAGCTTAAATAATCTTCTCAGGGTGTCTAAAAAATTGTTCTTTTTTTTTTATTGCCGTGAGATTTAACTATGGCTTTATTGCAAGCAAGTCTACTACCAATGAACTCAAAACTCTAAACTTTTCTAAAAGAAATGTCTTTTCACTCACCCTGCTTATCAAACTTTCTGGCCAATCCCCAAATTCAGCATGTCTCAGGTTCTCAGGTGGAAGCAATCTTCCTTCCTCCCAGAATGGTTCACCTGATCTGAAGTGCAGCAGCCCAGGTCCCATAGTCAGTCAGTTTTTCTTATTGCTGCTCAACACATCCTCCTTTTACAAAATATAAAAAGCTACTGATATATACCAAACTGTGTACTATAAAAATAATTTTATTGTCCAGAATGGCCACTCAGTTTTGGTTATTCTCATCCTGGTTTGTAGCTGTAGCATGAAAAAATAGAGAACTACTTGACTCCAGGCACAAGAGTTGTACATCTTGTAGACAGAGAAATAAAAAGTTGTATTTATATCTGATCTAGTCTTTGCTACCTTCCTGTGAATCCTTACTGCTCCTAAAATACAGAGGAGCTGTTCCCACAAATCTTGGTTCTATTTGATGATCCTCCTTCCATTGAAACCCATATCCAGAGAGCTATTCCAAATTATCTGGGAGAGGCATTCTCTGAGCAGATGGGAAGCCCTGTATTCAACTGTTACCATGCCTGCCCGACACTTGGGCTGTGGCCACCACTGCAGAACAGAGTTTGTGTGAAGTGGGCTCCTCAGAGGTCTCCTGAGAAGTACACCTTGGCTGGACTAGGCAGTCTCCAGTCATTCAGTTAGTTGTCTCTTTCTGAATAAGGATGGCAACAAAGCATTCAGAGAGCAAAATCACTAAGCAGGCTTTTAGTCTGGGTTAATATCCATGTCATCTTTATGTATTCTCTCCCACTCAGATGCTCTGGGGTTTGACTTGAGGGGGTAGAAGCATTTGTTTACAGCATGGGTCAGTGATAAAATGTGGGTCATGAGGTAGTAAGCCAGGTCTTGTTTTGATTCTAGCATTTGTTAATTCCAAAGTGGGGGGCTTAGAGGTATTGAGCAATCATGGCTGTCTGCAGCATGACTCTGAAGAGACAGTGTGTATGGCTGTCTCTGCTCCACTCTTATCACCTCCACAATTCAGCAAGGCATGTCTGTCTGTGTGCTCAGGCCACTGAGCCTGGACCTTATCAATTTAATGCATAAGAATACACACATCCTTCTCACTTACTTGCTTTTGCTCCCATAGCCAGGCTATCAGCAGAGCCATTGAATACTTGAGTCCTGTGCAACCTGCAAGTTAATGCCTGTGGAAGAAGAAATCTGATAAAAGCTCCAAAATGTGGTCTATTAACTACATAGAATTCATTGCTTTAGGATAACCATCTTTTGACCTCAGTTTCCCAACTCAGTGTGAAGTCAATTCAGAATTTAAAACAATACTATTGTAATTTTAAAAATGCAATACTTTTTTTTATAAACATAAATATGTAGTAGAAATATATATTAACATATTTTCAGATAGAAGGAAAATAACTTTAATTAGAAGTTTAGCCTTAGCATGATATTTAGCATGTCTCTGCAATCTCAGCAAGTCTATTTATAAAAGGAACATATGTATGCATGTGCAGTTATTATATATATTCCACTGCTTAGTTTGTGACAGCAGTGAATATAATAAATATCACAAGTTTTAAGGTATTGAGAGAATATTTCTATCATTAAGCTTCTGAAGAATACACACATACATCCTTAAATCTTTTGTGACACAGTATTCCTCAAGCATTCTATATTTAACTTTTCGACAAGATTAAACCCTTCTGTAACATTTATGATTTCTTGAAAAGACACTTTTTTTTGTGAGAAAGTGACTGAATCAAATGAATATTTTTTTTCTGCAATCAAGACATGAAGTCAGCTATTTGGATGATAATATGTAATATTGACTGTAAATTCCTTACATCTTTCTCCTGTGACATTGCGTATCCTTAATTTAGTTGTTGCACTTATCAATAGTATTTTTAGTGTTTCCCTTTTCTGAAAAAATAGCAATATACATTTCAATGCATTCAATATTTTATGGTTTGCATTTTTTTTTAATTTATAACAAACAGGCTGCTTAATGAAATACTAATCCCTGAAAATGTTTCTCTAGTGTCTCCAATTTTGTCATGCATAAGGAATCCAAAGCTGCAGATGAGAAATCCTAAAAAAGCAGTTCTAATAGCTGGAAAATATTTTAGGATCCTTTCCTCTGTAAAGTAAAGAACCATTCTACATTTCCCTATAAGCATGACAAAATGCGATATAATTCTCCAAATATTTGGCATTTGAAGCAAGGAGAAGAAAACTGTTTTCTTCTGTCTTCAGACCAATTGATGATACAGCTACAGCATATTCTCCTTTACTAGGCATCCTAAGGAACCTTTTATACATTGCATTGCTCTTGTGAAGATAAGCAATAGATTATGTCCCACCCAGTAGTCCTGTAAGAAATAGCTAGCAAAATATGGTTTCAAACTATGACTTGAGGCCTCAGGAACCACAGAAAAAAATCTATCATTTCTGTCTAGGGGATATATGGTGTCTGATAATGTTTGATGGGGGATACTTGGAGAAAGAGTTTAATTGCTGGGAGACAAGGAGCTGTAGGATCTGTGTGCACCCGAAGGTCGTGAAGGTCATGAAGTGGAAGCAAAAAGAATAATAAAGCAGTTTGTGCTCTTAGTTGGAAGCTCTTCACTAACAAAGAAATCTGTGCTGTTATTTGGAAAGTTGATATTTTGAAATAGATTGCCTTGATTCTGGAATAAGTTAGTGTGAACAGTTGAAGTTAAGCATGTCTCTCCTTTTGAAGCAACTCCTGCCCTGTTGCTCTGCTGAATATGGTGTTCCAAAACTATTTATTGAATATAAATACAGAGCTTGGAAGTATTCTGAGTAGGGGCAATGTTTTTCATCTATTTAGATATATGATAGGACCATTGGGAATGGTGACATGCCTATATGAAGCTTTTAAAACAACACATTCTAGAAAAATACTTCATGATTAGTGAGGAAATCATCAGCTCAATTAAAAAACAGAGATTAAGAAAGGAGCACTTTTCACATTGCTTTTGGATCTAATATTTTTTATTTTAAGAACCCTGTAATGAGGTTCCTTCACTCTCCTCCTTTATCCTTTCTTCACATGGCTTCACCTGCCTTTAGGATTATCATCAGCAGTGAAATGCTGAATTGTATCTTCCTGACTACAGCTGCTGACATGAATACAACTGCTAACAGTGCAACAACTGATGGAGTCTGGTGAGTTGGGGTCATAACAGTAGAGTCCACAGGTACTGAGTTTATGTTCATGCAAATCTACTGTTAACAGAGCTGAAGAGAGGGGAAAGAATACCATTTCCCAAATAGTAAATATTTTAGAAAAGGCAACATTACCGTTTCCCAATTGTAGATCTAGATATACTAAGCAATACAAGCCAGATTGTACTTAGAATATAGAAGTTCTGAGCTGGAATGGAAATGGTGATGAAAAAAGGGGTAGTGGGTAGTGGAATGGCTCAGGAACATTGTCTGGGAAAATACACAATCACCATATATTTAGAAGCCAGATAAATGTTTGCTTTCTTCGTCCTGTTTACCATCTTGATGCTAACCAGAATGAGGCTACAAATCCTCTGCTGCCAGGAGCTCCTGGCCTTACTGTGACTGGCTATACAACACTGTGAGTACACACCCTTCATGAAAGTGTCCCTGAGGTTAAAACTTTTCTGACCATATTTTTATTTGCAGTTTTCTCTACACCAGTTGGTGACTCATGGCTAATGCTTATCAAATGTCAGTAAAATATCATTAACATTTACTTAAATGAATTTCATGTAAGCTCATGGCAGACTGTTTTGCTAAAGTGGACACTGTAGTCCTGAGACATTTTTCACATGGAAGGGAGAAAGAATAAAGGTTCATTGAATCAACCAGAGATTTGTTGCTCTTTTTAAGTTATCAAGCATTCTGGGGTTGGAATGCATAATCAGTTTACAGCCATTTTTACTCCAAGTGCTTAGGATGTTTTACTTTGTCTTTACTGCAAGTCATTCCATAAATGTGATTTTCATATGTTCCTTAAATTCATTGTTTATTGGATTTTTTTCACAATTACCTGGGATGTTCCCTGAAGTGGCATTAAATTCACATCTAAATTTCTCTCTCTAAATGAATTCATAGCAAGAATTTGGAGCACTGAACTGCAGAAAAGACTAATTCAGTAACATGTTTTACTGAATTTTTAGTTTTCTGATATCAAACATAGAAGCTTAGTGACTTGCTAGAGATCAAATTCAGTTCATTCTCTGAGAAGTGTGATTATGGGAGTGGATAGTATCAAAGACAGCACACTGTCTTTGAAATGACAGAAAACTTTGCTTTGATTTAATCTTTAAACAGTATTATTTTCCAGAAAAGACCTATCAGTCTACTTCTCTGACAAATTTTATTATTAGAATATTTGGTTGTTGTTTTATTTTAGCTCCTGGGAGAGCAGGGAAGAGGACTTCATGAATTTGAAGTAAAACAGAATATGTTCTTGTGAAACTCACACTTTCAAAAGCAATGATATATATAAATATTTGTTATGTTAATCTACAAAATTACTTTTATTATTTGACCCATATGGCTATGTGGATACCAGTGCATATAATTCAATCATGTATCCCAGTGTTACAAAAAATGCAGCCTTAGAACTTAAACACATTTTTCTCTTGTGTCAAAGGTGAATCATTTCCTTATGTCTGAGATATCAGGATATGAAGGAAGATTACTTTCACAGACAAACAAGAGACAGCTGCCCTTGATAACGTAAGATTTATTCTTAACATTCTTTTCAAAGGATCCATTTATGTCCAAATTTTCATAATGAAACAGAGCTTTTCAAAAATGTAAGATAGGCAAAGCAAGGCAAGAATATAAACTTTTTGCTCTCACTTTTGGTGGACTGAAATTTGCTCATCATGAAGTGAATTCAGCTACATGTAATAATGCAGACAAATGTAATACAGAGTTTACAAAGGGAAAATCAAGTTTCTCAGTTTAGGAGTAGAATATCTGCCTGCTGAATAAGCACTAAACGTATATGTATACACAAATTCAGTTTTACAGAACCTTAATTGAAGTTTGTAGGGTGATAATCATCCTGCAGGAATTTCGGTAAAGTGGACACAAGAAATCTGTGTCAGATTTATTTATATAAATGTGTAACATATAGCAGGAATCCATATCTTCTAAGTCACAGAGAATGAAATAGAAGATTTGCATGTTTTGTCTGGTTACTCAACGATATTTGAATTCAGTCCTTACATCTCAAGAGCACACTGTGATGAGAATGATCTGGAACCAGAGCTGAATGATGTCTCTTTTATGTCTCTTTTGAACTTTTACATGAGAATAATAAAAGCTTGAGGAGTTGAAAAATTATTCTAATAGAAATATTGTGCCATACAATGCCTGTGTATTAATTTATTTGCTAGCTGCACTTGATTAGCCTGTGTCATTTATGTATAACCATGTAACAATTTATTACTAGAGCAACTGTATCAACATGTAATTCAATCTGCATAGGTTTTGTGAACATGAATATCAAATAAACTTTTAAAATTGTATTCTGACTCTTTACCGGGTTCTGCTCTAATCTGACAACCCAACACTGTCTCTGGGTTTGGGATGTCTGCACATGGTCCCCAGGAGTTTATTATGGCTGTGTTCTGTGGAGCTCACAAAAGGAAATGTGACTGTGCTCACATGCATCTTAGTGTTGTTCTAAACTTTAAACTAATTTATTTATTCTAAACACCTTTCATTCATTATCATAGTCAAAAGCCATTCATGACTGTTTTATTGCCTGGAAGAAGCCACTTTAGCTAAATATCCTAACATTCCTATCAGTGGTTAAGATTGCTAAAGGCATTTGTGTGTTGTACCATCCTCATCACTATTGATGATTTCTTTCAGTCCTCATTACTACAATGGGACAACTGACTACCTTATTAATGTTCTTTTCATATTATTGCTTCTGTCTTTATCATTCTAATATAATAACATCTTTTAGACATACCTTTGGTTAAAAGTATACTTTAATTATAAAACAAAAAACCCTCCTCTTTAGTCATATCTGTTTCATTATGTGGGGATATTTAAGAGATTTTGCTCTTAAAGAAGTCATGGGATGAGAAAGAATATAGTGACAAGTAAAAATAGTTCCAAATATGCTCAGTTTAAGATGTAGGAAAGGAAGAGTAGAAATAAAGTGGTAGTTTTCATTGAAGAAAGAATGAAGTTCCTCAGGGATCTGTTCTGTGTATGTGCCCTTCTAAATGTGGAAAAAGGAAGGAAAAATTAATTAAATATTTTTGCTAGAAATATCAAGTTATCGAGGTAATGAGTTGAGGTGGTGTCAAAATTTGCAGAAGATATATACAAATTTCAATGACTCAAAATTTGGAATAAAACATTTGAATAAGTTTATATGTAAAAAAATGGACAAAACCCTCAAAATTATGTACCCAATGGGCTCAGATCTGGTCTATAATTCAAGAATTAAATACTGGATTTATAATGGTTCCATGAAAAATTAGCAAAATAAAAGCTACAGATCATAATGAAAAATCAGTAAGAATTACAAAAACAGCAAAAAACCCCAGAATAGTAAACATTGTAATTTCACAGGGTACATGCATCATTACATGCACATCTTGCATACTATGTACAGTTTTCATCTTGCATCTCAAAAATGTACGTGTGAGAATTGAAAAAGTTTGGAAAAGGAAAATAAGAAAAACAGCAAAGAACAGATGACTGGATATGGGTTCTATTTAGATTTCCTGAATCTCCTATTTTAAACTGAAAAAGAAATAATCAGTGAAGAACTTAACATATTTATCAAAAACAAAGTAACATGGAGAAAAGGCCAAGGGAATGACTGCTCCTTGTGCCCTAAGCTACTAGAGTTAAGGAGGCATCAAGTCAATTCAGTAAAGCACAATTTAAAGCAAATCAAAATTAAGAATGAGGTACCTTTTCACATTAACTAAAGGGCATGACATATATTAATAAGTTAGTATGGGTTGAAAAAGTGACCTAATATTTTATGGAAGAACTATTCTTTGGCATCTACCTTGGGTCTCTAATTCACTGGGAAAAAGCTCTGGGAACTTGTCCAGTTCTTTTGATCTTCCATATGCATCCTCACCAGTCATCTGTACTATGTGCTTTGGGTTTGGTGTAATATCAAAATGTTCCAATAATTTTCTCAAACATTTATGGGATATAGTTAAGCTTTCATCCCAGTTTAAAATAAAGTGCAGAAAGAAAGACCTTTGGCCAAGGTCTCCCAGCGAAGATCTGGAAAAAAGAATCACCTGATGTCCACCTGCACATGTTTTGTTGCACATTATCAGTATGTCACCCTTCATATGGCCTCAGACATACTTCTTCCTCTTACCTTCAAAGTTTAATATTAAAGTTATTCATGTTTTTCCTGTGGGCATGTTGGCTCTGCAAAATGTAGAATATTTTACACATAATAAGGAATGGTTTAGCTAAGGCAGCAAAGAACTCATTATTGGCTGTTTTGTTCTGCTTTTCACATGGGCTGGACTGGACCTGTGATTGGAAGTCTGTGTTGCCTCAGCACTCCTGCCTCTGGTGTGTCAGCTAGAATCTAGCTAATTTGAAGGTGGCTTAGCAGTACCCCTGCATCACTGTCAGCAGCACAGATGTAATGTTTGTGTCTACTTTTCTTTAAACCTTCTATCCCAACCCCAAAAAGAACCAGTTTTAACTTCACTGGTTTGCTTGTCTTGAACATCTACACACTCTGAGAAGGAAATTGGCTGTTTCTCTGGGACTCTAGTTTCGAGCTGCAGTCATGGCTACACCCGCTGTTTGGACCTAGGGAGCCATAAACCTGTGGTTTGGAGTCAAACCAATGGAACTCTAGCCTGTGTTTTCAGAAATCACTCAGAGCTGATGAAGTTAGATTAATTTGAATTCAAAGCTTTTCATCTTTTTTGTAATATCTCTCAAATTTTCCTGTGAAAGCAAGAAAAGTATTAGAAGAGAGAAGAAAATGACCACCTGCAGTTTTTCTTCATTTTATGAAGTACTTGAAAGAGGTAACTCCACTGTGGGGAAGTGAAATGACCCCGCTAGCAGCAGGAGGGAGCTTGAGGGCAAAAGATCCAGTGACTATTTTGACTACAAATTTCCCTGCATCCACTTGATTGTCCACCTCTGTTGGCCATATTAAGAGAATAAGTTTTTTGAACAAAAACTTTTTGTTTTGTTGCTTTAGAGTTCAACTACACTGAATTTTCAGATTAGGTATGAAAAACCAGAATATCATGCTGTCCCTTTATCATCTTTAACGTAGTTAGTTCCTGTATGGGTTGTCTGATATCACAACATGTAACTCTGGTTCTGTGGCTGGGTAAGGGTTTCTACTGCAGTGCATCCTGTACCTCCTGAGAAGTTAAATATGATCCATATTCATAACTCAGATTGTTTTTTTCACTGTTTGCCACTATAAGGATGAGCAAAAATAACAAAAACTAATTCTTCTCTTCTCATGATTTATTCTCCAATCCAGCCTGATTTGCAAGTTCTTGTCACACTTAATTGTGACTTAGTTTTATTGAAAAAAATACATAAAAGACATAGATAAAGAATTCAGCCTGGTTTATCAGCAAAGAAAGTTTCCAAGTTGGCGTTTAGTTGTTGGGTTTTTTTTGTAAATACATTTAAATGATAAAATATTCAGTGAGTGACACAATGAAAAAATTTTCAATATGGTATTGATATTTCAATATTTCAATCACTCTCTTGATACTTCATTCCTCCCTCAAATATCCTTTAATGAAATGGTGATAGAAAATATCTGCTATAATAAATTATTGGCTCCAATTCACTGCCAGTACCATGTTTGTAGGTTTACTGCTGTTATTTTTGTTATCCAATCTAGATTGTAATTACTATGTAACAAGAAAACAGTTTGAAGAATTTCCTATAACGTAATTACTATAATTGTCAGCAGTTTCTTTGTGATATATTCTAATTTATTGTCATTATTTCTAGCTATACACTCTTCAGTTATAAAATACACATTTAATCAAAGTTAATAATTTCTTTCACTCTACAGTGATTACAAATGTAAAATATTTGCAGTGTGTTATCATACTCTTCATTAACATATTCCTTGGCTTCAGGCTATTCAAACTATTAGTTCTGTGCTGTAGATTCCTCACTGCCTCTAGAAAAATCCTTATTCATTTTGAGTGAAGATGCCAGAATGTGGCCTTTTAAATCTTTCTTGTGCTATATTTTAATGTCAAATAACCAGTTTAACAAATTGGATTGCCACAATATACAATATAAATAACATTCTTGTTTGGGCTGGATGGTGACTGCAAATCTTGTCATGCCTTTGAATGTTTTGTTCTTTGACAGATTTAAAGAATCAATTTACCTGTATCTGGAAACAGCTTACACTTCTGTTTATTCTCTTCTGCATCTGCCTGATCAATAGGTCTGCAGTGAAGGGGGCATGATGAATGGCTGTAAAAGGCTGCTGCTCATACACAGCTCAGAAGAGTAACTCTCAACTTCAATGTGCATCTTTAGTGATTTTTTCAATATACAACGTACATGGCATTTCAGTGTTTGCTTTTCAGTAGCAAAAGAACTGCATGGGAGCAGTAAATGACATTCTAGAGACAGGAATGGCAGGGAATGACATTGCCATCACTGATCATCATTGAGTTCTAGTAGACTCAGAAAAACCACAATTTTTCAGACCACTATTTCAGCTTCATATTCACAAAACACTTAATAAATGCTTGAAGATTATACTGAGGGTGCAGTTGAAATATATCTAAATTTTCATTTCTGCAGATGCCATGCAGGAAAATTTAGTCCATTTGAAGCATTTTTTTTTCCTCATTCTTAAATCATTCTAGTTGAATAATAGGAGGAAATAGATGTCAGTGTTTTATATGAAATGGGAAGAGTTCTGGAAATGTATTCTATGCTAATGCTCTACTGTGTTATAATTTTGAGCTCTGTAGCTCCTTCATACCAGTTTCCTGGCTTCCAATAACTTCAAGAAAAAGACATTGTCAAATGATATTCTGCTGTGCATCAAAATTTAAAAAAAAAAAGACTTTAACAAAAAAAAGGATTTAATTTTTTAAATGTTCATTTAGAAAAACTATATTATTATTTTTCCAAGACAGAGCTGAAATGTATATAAAGCATGATTATGTTTCTATTTGCTGATATCTGAATTTCTGAGCTGTGAGCAATATTTAACCTCTCATAACTGTGGTCTTTAGCAAAAAGATACATTTTTTCTCCTTTTCATTTATATTTTAAAACAAATTTTCAATAATTGTTTCATCTGCAGATAAAAAGATTGTGTTTAAATTTTATTATTCCTTGATAATAGCAGAGGCGTGGTGAGAGTTTGATCAAGTGCACTGTCAAATGGCACCATAAATACCCACTCAGTGGCAATGCACAAGGGAACATGCCAGGGTACAAAGGATCACTCTTAAAGAAATCAGCCTAATTTTTCTACAGAATTCTGAAAAATTGTGATCTGATCAAAACCACTACAGATCAGAAGTAATGTCAAATGTTTTAGTCAAATAGTAATTACAAAATTCTTATCTAATTATAATTTCTACTATTTTTTGTCCTAAATTATAAAAAAAAAAAAATTCATATCCTTAAAAAAAATCCAAACAAACAAACAAAAAAAACCACCCCAAAAAACTAAAGAAAGTAAACCAAGGCACCCCGATAAGGGCTGAAGAATGAAATACATATATAAAAAATTTTTTTTCGCACATTTTTATTGGAAGGATGGAACTGATGATGTGTCTGTTAAAATGAAATTTTCACCATAATTGTGGGATTCAAGAAAGCAGACATCTTTCTAAGGTTAGAAATATTTCAATCTCTGCCTTCCTTGGGATGGAAAAGGATCACACTACAGCAAACTTCTTGTGTAGGTGTCCAGAGCCAGTCTGCAATGCAGATGGTCCATAAAAGGAAGGTGTAGTGTCCATTATAGTTCCACTGCCATGTTATGGGGTAAGTCACAGCCTTTTGGAAGTGAGTGCTGCAGCCTGTTATTTTGTTCTTTATACAAATCCTGAAATACATTAATGTTCTTTATTTATAAAACCTAAATCTGTAAGAAACTGCCTTAACAGAGGCTGGAACATAAATCCAAGGTTATATCCATATATATATTTTGACTTTATTTTTGTTCACATCTTTTGACTTCAGGATGTTTCTTAAATATGAAGGAAGCAAGACATCAGTAGATGAATTTTGGAAATTTCCTTTCAGCAGATGAATATTTTCTGGAGCAGTAATGCTTTCTATTGAATACTATCTATTCAATAGAATAATTTGAGGGAACCAGAACTACTGAGAACCTAGGAGACTTGCAGGGTGGTTTCCCTACTTTGGTGAAAGTTAGGCAACATATCAGAGAGTGGTTACTGGCCTTGGAGAGAAAGGAGCTCTTAAATTTGTCAAGGCAGAGATGAAAGACAACGTTAAGACTTATCTGGAGAAGAGCTTACTTGTGTCAGACTAGAAAAAATCTCTTGCTGCCTCCAGTATCAATGGGGAAAAAAAAAGTTGTCATGAAGGTTATCACAATTGTCCTTCTGCAGTGGATGATTACAGTGTAGAAAATCTCATTGCTAGGTTATGTCCATTAGCTAAGGCATGAGGCCAGCACTGCCCTCATGCCTCCCAGAGGTTCTCACAGGGTGGACATTCACAGCTGTCCCATGGAGTGGATTTTCAAAGGTGTTTTTACTCTCCTTGAAAGAGCTATTAAACATTTACATTTTGAAGAGATGGTGTTGCAGTGTTAGACAGGCATGTCAGTGTGCAGAACCTCCCCCTTGTCTTTCCTCATGTATACAGTATATATCTGTTCCTTTATTCAAAACCCTCCTTGGTTTAATCTTCATTGGCATAAGATCTGTTTGGACATCATCAACAAACACCAACTTGAGTAATGACAATTTTGACAAAAGCTAATAGGAACTGCAAGTGCTTTATAAATGAGGCCAATGTCAGAATTGATATATAACTGCAGCCATCCAGGAGGAAAATAATACAGACTTGTAATTTTTAATAGATGTTTTTTCCTACATTTAAAATAATGGATTTAAAGCCAAGAATTCCCACAGGATTTAGGTTGCCAAAGCACTGCTATTTAGCTGGTGGTATTTACTCTAATGGTTTCACTCTGCTTGGAATGCTCTTTCTTCATGGCCCTATTGCTTGCAGAGCTTTGTATGCTTGTTTTCCCCCTGTTAGAATACATCACTGATTCTATAGTTCTTTGAAGTATCTGATATGTCACCTTCTACTTTAAAAACTTGCTTCCTAATAGGAAGAGTAAGAATCCTCATTATACTTTGCTCATGTGAATTTTTGCTTATAATAAGGAGTTATACCAAATAGGGTCCATAGGAGGCAATGAAAAAACGGGGGAATTGCTTCCTATTTCTCCACAAGTAACATGAGATTTCAGAGTTATTTGTGGACAGTGCACAGTTACCTTCAGTGTGAATGAAAAGCTACTATTCTTACTCTAGTCATTTGAAGGGAATTTCCCTTTCTTAAACTGAAAAAAATCAGGCTCAGAAACAAGCATAAATGCTGTGACTAGGACTAAGACACAGCCTTGATGTATGATCCAATGCAAACATTTACTTTTTCTGTCTATGCTTTTTTACTCACAATAGAACTGCTTCTTTCTTAGTTTCTTTACTGTCTCACACTTTTCCTAGTTATTGCAGTTCTGGGCTGCTTTCAAAATCTGTAAGATCTGTGCTGTAACATTCTTCTTTAAACCCACTTTAGATATTTTCTAGTAAGAAAATAACTGTTGGTAAATTTTTTTTTTAAATACTTCAGAAAATATCCTGTGAAAACAGGTAGAAGGTTTAGGATGAGGGATTTGGTATCCAGATGATAGTTTTGAATTATCCATGGGCAGTTTGATTCACTACATAATTCACTAGCCATGCTGTACAATGGCATTAAAAAATCAGGAACTCCTTGTACTATTATTCTGACAAGTTTCTTACAGATAACTTTCAGTGCTTGAAGACACCATGTGAATACTTATTTTCTTTTTCAAATCAAATGATATATATATATTCATGTTCTTTCTTAGTATATTTATTAGAACTGAATTTTAATTTGCACTGCAGCACATACCTAAAAATCACTTTTTCACCATGAGTTGATGAAATGCATTTTGGTTCACATTATCTACATCTAGAAACATTGCTTTAATTATAGCGGTCTTAGCTGGAGAAACCAACTGAAGCTCAGCAAGCTAGCTTTTCTTACTAGGATCTGTTGATTCCTGTGAATCTGCAAAAACAACATAGAATTCTGTCAGAGACTGGATTAGATCAATGTCTCCAGATTCAACCCTTAAATTTCCCTTTGCCTCCCTTATCAATCCCTTAGAATTGTACACACCTCAGGAAAATGAAGAATGTAAAATCAAAGAAATATCCAGGTGGTGAAAACAATGTTTTGATGGTCATGGTTTCATTATTTGGGGGATGGCTTTTTTTTTTTTTTAAACAACTCCTATAGAGGAGGAATGGAAACATGGAGGTCACAAATCAAGTCTACGCTTTCTGTTGTGTTTTGGATGGAGGAGATGATGCATGACTGAAACTTCTATA
This sequence comes from Agelaius phoeniceus, assembly GCF_051311805.1. NCBI lineage: Eukaryota > Metazoa > Chordata > Aves > Passeriformes > Icteridae > Agelaius > Agelaius phoeniceus. Next base: position 58,070,277 of record NC_135268.1, read on the forward strand.
ATGGGTCAGGTTTAGCATGACTTACAACAAGTTAAGAAATACTTTGTTATTTATTAGACAACAAGATTAGTGCTAGATTACCTGATCAGAAATGTCTATCTCAGCAGAAATAACCTTTGGGAAATTTAGCTTCAGGTGATGCAGTAGGAATTGTTGGATGCTGCAGCTGTATAACCTAGCTGTGAACATTGCATGTTTGTAACTGTGGTCCTGCCAGAATCACTCTGGCAACTCAAGTATTGCTCTCAAGAATAAAGGTGAGCAACCTAGAAGTCCTGGTTATTGAAATGTTTACTTAAACTTTCCTTGTTCTGTGAGGTTTGTCTGGAATGATCCATCATCTTGTTGTTCCTTGCTCCTTTTGGAGATATTCCAAATGTAAACTTTTATTTCAAGGATGAGTGTCTAGGCTGATGCATTATAGAACGAATGGCAAGCATCCCACTGCTGTCTGTCTGCAATCTGAATAAATCTGGAATCCCAGTTAAGAGACTGGGAACATGTGAGGCAACTGATGCCACTGTTCCCACATCTGTTGTGGGATAGATTCTGTGACATTTTGCTTACTTATAAACTACAAGCCATAGTCCAAGCTAAAGGCATGTAGAAATCTGTGTCTCTTTTGCAGAAGGACCTGGAGGTAAAAAGCTTTGGGCAAGGTCTTATAAAATTTTCACAGGTAATCAGCCACATAGAAGATGTGGTTCCATGACAGCAGAGTCATGGGGTAGGCCTTGAATGATTCATACTTTTCAAGTAACAAGCTTTTTTAATTCAAGAACAAACCACTTTGATGTTTTCAACTAACAACAATAATTTTAAAAAATAGTAAAATTTGTGGATTCCCCTATAAAAGTTTTATCCCTACTGCTGACTGAATAAATGTTGGAGATCTGGCCTCTTGTAATTCGAAATATATTGAATTTTTGCTTTCCTTCAGGCAAAAAATGAAGATCAAGTCCTCACAGGGAACCTTGCAGCAACCATCTGAGGACTTCTGAAGGTTTTGTTCATTACCCAGTTTGCTTATTTGGTACACTGCTCTCTACAGGTCTAGCTCAAACTCATTGGACAATATCACTCAGTGGAGTATATTAACTTATGAACTATAATGTCACATTGAGTTATGTCATATATGACAAAACATGACCCTAAAAAAATATGATGGATAGTGATGAGCAGAAAAGGACGTTTCAAAAACTTCTGTCAAAGTAAACTTTTTTTTATTATTATTTTTAAAGCTGGCCTTGAAAAGAGCCTTATTTAAAAAATAAGATTTCATTAGGGGGCCGGGATTTGCCCACAGTGTAATCAGATACAAGTCATTAGTAAGGAGCAAATATTTCCCATCATGTAATATATTCCATCCACAAAAGGTAGAACTTCTATGGCTATACATGTCCAGCTGCACTGTCTGCTAGAGGAAACCAACTTCCCTTCAGTCTGACGTGTGAGGTTTTTTACAAATCTGGAGAGATTATGCTAGATATATATCATATGCTCCCTCTAGCTGAGATTGTTTTATCCATATACATGTATGCTTTCTCTTAAATTCCCTTCTTCAAATTGATGGCTCCCTAGTGGGCTTTTTAACACTTATGTGGTGTTTATCATGTTTAAAAGATCTTTTAAATGTATGTGATTGTGCTTAGCTTCATGAGGTGAGAGTGAACTGAATGGACAACAGATCTGTCAATGCTGTTTAAGGTTAGTTTTACAGGTCTCAATTTTTGATTATGCAGTGAAACTTCCTGCATGTTAACATCTGATATAAATCCCATGACACGTGTTTCAGGGTCATGCTGCTGGATGATATAAGTGCTGTGTATGGAATCAATGGCTCTGAGAGAAGAAATGCTTGTGGCTGTGCAGTTGCTCATAGTGCCAAAGACTGAGAGGTGATTCATGTTGCTATGAGTGAGTTAAAATGTATTTATTATTATAAAATTGCCTTTATGTAGTTCACCCTTCTGCTCTTGCCTCCTCAAGGCATTGTTTGACTTCCATATAATACAAATCCATTGATTTAATAATTTGCTTTTTCTGTTGTCAAGTAGGTTCCACTTCCTATCTAGTTTGTCTCTATATCAGATACACTTCAGAAAATGAAATTATTGAAAGAAGATTTAATTGCCTTGGAAAAAAAGTCTATGGCTTAAGATATTTAGCATATTTTGTAAGTCTGAGTCTTTTTTGTGACTTAAACATTTATGTTGGTCTTTGCTAACAATAACTGATGAAAGCTAAGTTAAGGGTCAATGCAGTGTGCTGGTTTTTGTTGCCTCCTTCTTAAACAAGCATTGTGATTTAGCATTTAGTAACAGGAAAAAAGCTGCTTTCCTCTTACAAAATTATGAATTTGTCTTTCAGAATTAGAAATGTTATATTTGACTTTAGTAAGTTTTGGACCATATTAAAAAAACCTCTAAAAATATGTAGTTCACATAACTTTTAAAGGGAGGTAGGGATTGTGTTTTCAGATGTCATGGGTTTTAATATGAAGGGAGAATATTTCTTCAAAGCTTGGAGTTTTCAGTATCCTAAAACTAGTAATGTCCTCTGATGTTTTAGAATACAGTCTCTATGCTGTGGGTATATTTTCCTCCTGGAAGGGAGGTCAAAAATCCCCACATAACTTGATTGACATCTGTAGTGAAATTGGCATTGCTCATTCTAGTTCTGGGGTTTAAAAATATGAGTTTTGGGAAGCAAATGTGTATTTTAGGCTTTGGGCTTAAATATCCTCAAAGGAATTCTCACTATTTGAATCTGAAATAATTTGTCAAATTAGCACATGACTGACATTGCATGAAACAAATTCTGACATTCTGCAATGTGGAGTACAACAGAGTCATTGAATTGAATTACTACTGCTAGGTGAGGCATGAAAAGGCTTGAACAGCATTGCATGAGTGTGAAGTTGCAAACCCAATAGTAGAACATGAAAGAATTGATTCAAGGGGTCTTTTTTAATAAGAGAAAATGGATTTAATTGTCATTAAATTATAGCAAATTTTATGAAGTATTGTTCTCATATGTGTATTTAAAAAATCCAAAAGCTTATGAAAATTATGAAGGCTGGTTTTAATCAACTGTTTCCTCTTTTAGAGTACAAATACAGCACTGGTTTATCTTACACAGAAAAATAATATAGGCATCCTTTGTTTTAGTGTTTGTAATACCAGATCTGATGCTTGTGCTAGCAGATTCAGTACTCAAGACAAATGTGTGCTTTAACCTGACTTCCATGGACTATATATAGTAGAATTTTTTTTCTTTTTTTTTTTTTTTTTTGAGGAATGCATGTAAATAGTGCCCTTCCATGCCTTTTTAATCTGATCAACTATGGAGATTTGAAATGTTCCTCTTCTTTTTCTGAAGAGACATGGTTGATAAAGAATGGCTGCTGCAATGAGAGTCATCACATAGTAATCAAATCACTTTCCCTATACACTCTATGTTGATATGCTAAAACATTAAACAGGTTTTGGCCACAGGGGATAAAATATGTTGAAGAATTCAGGCTCAATAGCAAATAAAAACCAGAAGAATTGACAACAAACACTAATGCTTCCCAGAGTGGGCAGAAGTAAGTTCTGGCTCTTTTGGCTTTGGGGAGATAGGTTGTTTCCACTGCAGGAGATGCATGCAAGTTCTCATCCTGCTCTGTGGTTTAATCTGAGATAAGTTTTGAATCTAATAAATACAAATATATTTCTCAAACACATGGAAGAGAGGCCAAATTTCTGGCAAACTCAAAGAAAAAAAACCATGACTAAGGCTCTTTCAATCCAATAGTGGCTCTGTCAGTCTCCTGTAAATAATAGAACTGAGTCTCTTCTCACACTGTAGTGTTACCTCCAGACCACTACACTTGATACCAATAGGTAGTTAGGTTTACATCTTCCACTTAATTTGTGATTCATCTGTCAGATGACAAAACACATCACTGGTTCTGTGAAGGGATTTAAAATCATCTGGACCTGTAGTACTGGACACTAAAAGCTGTTGTTCTGGGCTAAGTGGAGTTTTCTGTCCCAGTGAATGATGTCTTTAAGCAAGGTGTGCCACAAAACCAGGTCCATAAGGATGGATTCCAGGCAAAGGAGATTGCAAGTTTAGCTAACTTTTACTGTCTTAAGTTAAACAAGCCTAAGAATTTAAATACACATGTTAAAAGCCACATCCATAATGTATTAAAAATTAAAGTTAGATTAAACTCAGGCACAGGTCCTGCAGCAATCATCATTCCACATACCCTAGTGTAAAAGTATATATTTAACCTCATCTCCAGCTTTTCAAAACTTCTTAGCAACACCCTTCAAAGCTCAAACTTCAGATTACCCAGTACCCATTTCAAGCTCAAATGAAGGAGTTTTGCTGCCAAAAAAGAACAATTATTTAAAGTATTAGTTTTCCTGAAATCTGGCCTTAAGGATGTGTATTGAACATGTTTAAGTCTGTCCTTCAGTGATACCAAACAATAAACTGTCTTGAAACTCCACACTGATGAAATTGAGAAGGATTGTTTATCTTGTAGGTAACCAGCACACATATGCTCGGGAGGCAAGCATCTGGTAATATTTTCAAAACCACTAATTTGTTATAAATTTTATACAAAGTGCTCCCTTTGAGTGAATGTGTTAGCTGTTATACTGTAATGACCAAAAATTGAAGAGACAGGTGAAAACATTTTATTCACACTGATGAATAGTTACTTACATAAACAACTGCATTAGAAATCAAAATAGATGTCTAAATGCATAAAGAATCTTGTGATGCCTGCATACCTTATTAGCTGATAAATATTCTGAAATTTTTTCACAACCCTCAATTTCAAAAAACTGAGATTGGATGTCATAGTTTCCCTTTTTAAGTCATCCCTTTTTGTGTGTTTGTTTGACAAGATTACATCATTGCTGAGTAAATGTTTAATTTAGGTGTCCTCCTTAGTATTGTAATCTTTCTGGTCCATTTGGTCCTGAATGTTTCATGTATGTACTCCAGTTCCTCACACAGGTCTCTAGTGAGTGTAAAAATGGAAACACATTGAAAGTGGATGTTCTTTAAAAAACTAAATATGCAGCTAACACAGAAAAAAATCCATATTTGACTGAATTGTGAAAGGCACTGTGCTGAAAGTTTAATGTGTTTATCATGCATCATCCAAAATAAATTGTCCTACTTTAACGCTAGTTTCTTAAAATATGCATTAGGAGTTTTAGGGATTAAATGGACATTGTCAGATAGGTAGCCATCCAGTATTTTTCTCATTTGTTTCTTTCATTTTTTTTTAGATTCAAGTGTTATTTTGGAGAGGTTTTTTATTGGAGAATATTATTTTATTATTATTTGATTTTTAATTGGTGAATTATTTTATTTATTGGAGAGGTTTTTTCACTACAGTTACTACATGAGTTAATTGCCTACTAAGTTAATTGCCCTTCTAAACCTACTGCATGCTGCACTGAGGAAAATTGTTAAATATATAGGGCAGATACAGTCTGAGTTGAAACATCAGCCTGAAGAGATTACAGATACCAGTCAAAAACCTGTCCTATAATTCTTTACTAGCCATAGTTAACTGAGACAAGAGAAGTAGTGGTCATGTATTACTGATAAAAGCCTTTAGAAAATTACTGTTTCCTTTTCCACACCTATGTAGGTGCTTCTTCTTCAGACTACAAACTAGTCAAATTAGACTTGCAAGAATGTCAAATCCATAACAAAAAATTCTGCAAGTTTTATTTAAGACATATAGATTTGCAGCTATTATTCCTTGCTACAGGTATACTGCAGACACAGAAGGGTTATTCAACTCTAAAACAGATCTGGTTAGAAGAGGGACAATTACGTTTGTATTTTACTTTTTTCATAAATCTACTGTGCCTAGAACTGATCAACATGTCCTTTAATTGCCATGGAAAGTCACAGCCTAAAAAATTGCACCTTATTCCTCAGTACTTTCCTCATATCAGTGTCACCTGGAAATTCTCCTGCTGAATTTCAATTGAAATTTGACTGCTATTGGTGTGCAAAATTACTGCCCACTCTCTGAAGGAAATTAGGCAAAGTTAGCTTTCCAGAATGGCACAAATAGGGAAATATTGTTACTGTATGCATGGAAAGGACCTGAAGACCATTGGGTTATGACTTAGGTTTAGAAATCTTAGTTTAAACCAAGCAGAATTGCCCCTTAAAAGAAATAACATGAAAATATTTTGTTTTCCAGAGAAGAAAAGCTTTATTACACTCCTTATGTGATGTTGAACACATAAGCAAAGCAGTCAATTATTTCTGAGATTTCCTTGCAGTAGAATCTAGCCAAGAAACTGAAAAAACCCCAACCTGGGCAGAATTATTGCTGTTACACTCTGAGTTATTTTTGGTAAGGAAAACAAGTGGACACAAGGGATCACAGACGTGTAAATTGCATTGTTGTACTGAGCAGGCTGAATGATTAATACACCAGTAGTTGTCAGTCTGTAAGCAATTAAAGGACATGTTGATCAGTTCTAGGCACAGTGGATTTATGAAAAAAAGAAAAATACAGATGCAAGTGTCCCTCTTCTAACCAGATCTGTTTTAGAATTGAATAAGCATGTGTAGTTAAAGAAATGGACATTTAGGTAAAGAACAGATTTTAAGTGCAAATCTGTGTAGATTTTAACAAGTAGGATCCATGCTTGAAGGTGATAAAATGGTTACATTTTATCTCAAATCATTACTGGATGGGGGAAATGTATCAACATGTTGAATTACTTGAAAAGTTCGTGTATGTCACATGCCCAGAAGGCAGTGATCTGTTGACAGGAAACCAAAAGGGGTCAAATAATTTTATCTTGATTTAAATTTCAACCAGATTAAATTTTCACAGCTTATTGGGGCAAATTCCCACCATTTACATTTTTTTTTCCTAGGGTTACATGGTTAATTGTGTTAGCATCTACTCATATATACCACTGAAGACATAAAAAACACAGTTTAGGGGCCCATCTCCATTTAACAAAACACTTACTTCCTGGCACTTTTGTGCTTCTTATACTCTGTAAGAGAACATGAACTATTTTTCCCTTCCCATGTTCCTCATTTATGAGAATAGTTTTCTCTTCTCCCCACTCCTGCCTGTGGGATAGCTAAAGGAATTCTGCTCCTAATCTGCTTCTCATTGTACAGTCTGTAAAATCTACTGGTTTATGTACACCATGAAACATGGGAAACTTTTGCTGCAAACAGCTTTTACTTAGTCTGTTCTCAGTGCCAGCCATTCTCAGATTGATTTACTATTCCCAGTTCTTGTGACTTGCTTATGACATTTATCTCTTTCTGTAAGCAGTTTGGAAATATGTTGGGTCTGAATTTCACTACTGAACTGGAGTAGCCTAGAGACATTGTTCATACTGTGGTTTATTATTATCACCTTTTATTGCCATTGTTAGCATAATGTAAGAAGTATTTTTTTCAAAAGAAATATGACTACATGGTTGGACACATTAAAAATCAGTGTTGGGAATGATTTAGAAATTTATTTTCTTGTTGAATTGCAGTCATAAAATCAACTAGTACAGGGTGAATTTATCACGTATCATTGTCAATTTATCTTTGGTGAGTATTAGATTGCTGAAGCTTAAAATTTAGCTTTGCCAGTAAACTCAGTCACTAACATTTTAATTGCAAGTGGAGAAGAAAAGTCTGTGAACATGAACAAATTCAATGGTTTTGAAATTTGAATATGTATGCATAGGCAATGTTCATTTCTACTTTTCAGGAGTACCATTTGCACAGTTCTGCCACAGCTCTGCCACAGTTCTGCCACAGCTCAGGGTGGAATGAGGAGGCTTGGCTTTTTATAGGGCCGCTGACAGCACAGATATTGACAACAGCACTGGAAACAAAATTAAGAAGAATAATTTCCCGAGTCAGAGACATTCTTTATTTAAACTCTATCAGCATAGGCTTATACACATCAGAGGACTTGGGCAGGGGTTCATAATGTAGGGAGTGAACCTGTAAAGATTTCTTCCAATCTAAAAAATTCTGCAAATTTGGAGAAAGAGGTCAGTGTTCTATGCAAGTCACACTCCAATGGCAAGCATCCCATTAGAGCAAGACCAGCTCATCATTAAGTGTCTGTGGTCATTTAAATGGAAAGCTGATTTGTTTAGATGCTTTAGCATGAGTGGTAGAGGTTGCCAGGCTCACATAAACATTTACCTTTATTTAGTGATAAGCCCATGGCTGGGAAGCTTGTGGGTATTTATATTTGGCTGTGGCAGTCTTGTAATTATTTAATAAGGCACACTAAAGATAAGGTTATCATGATATAAGTGCCTGTAATCCCTCTGGGGTGTAATTGCCTCATGATAACCTCATCCCTTGAAGTTGTCTCTATTGCTAATATGAAAAATGTTTGTTTTCAGTGGGAACATATATTTTGTGATGGAACAGCATTAAACTGTCAGATCAAAAAGTTAAATAGCATTTGGACAGAGCAGAAGGGTTCAGATGGATTAACTCAGCCCTTATAGATGGTTGACCAGAGGAACTGAAATAATCCAAAACCATTTTAAATGAGTGAGGTTTTAAGTCTGGAAGCATCTGAAGAGAAATAGCTGTTTTCCCAGAAACATGTTTTACGTTTCTTAGCCTCTACTAGTGAACCTTGGGATTCATAGGAATCAGGAAATATGTTTCAAAAGACATAGTTGTGCATTTTTTTTGGGAGAAGGTAATTTGTTCTGGTTTTTTTTTCTTTTTTTTTTTTTTGTTTGGTTACTTTTGTTTTTGCCTTTTCTTTTTTTTTTTTGTAATGTTAACATCTGTATCTTTCTTTCAAAATTCAGCCTTTCCAATAGTTGATCAGCCATTCAGTAACACAACATTGTTTATGGCATTGTAAATTATGAGATAAGCTTTAATAAAATGCACATGCTTCACAAATAGGTCTTGGAGGACAGCTGTTATACTTGTTGCTACAAGGAGTTTCCAAAACACAGAAGTACATTAACTCACTTGAAATGTACCACCTGAAAACTAGGTGAGTCTGTCATGAAGACCCCAGAATACACAAATAGCACTTTCCACAAGACTAGAGAAGTGTATGGATAAGAACACTCCTTAGAGAGGCAGAGACATACTATTCCTGAAGGACACGAGTCCAGGTCAGGGACTCTGCTTTTCTCTTGCTTCAGGCATCAGCTGACATAAATTTGCACCTCTGAGCAGTTGCTCACAGATGAGTGCATGACAGGCATGCACATTTTGTGTCCCATTTTGCTTTCACAAGAAGCCCCGTGGCCTGCTTCTACAAGCTGCTATGTACATTCTTGTGACAAATTCACTGTGAGGTCCAGCAGCCAGTCACCCCCTGCAGCTCCAGAGGCTGGAGGGACTGCATGGAGAAACCTTTCCCATCACATGAAGGGTGTTACAAATGGGAGGTCAGCATGGCAGGCTGTGTTTAGGTTTCTGCACTTTTTATATGCTCTGGCTAGTTGTGTGCCTGAAGATGGAAAATATTTGGAAGTAAACCAAAAAATTCAAAACTAACCTTTTATTTCCTTGGGATTTTTGGCATCAGTGGCTCTTTTGGCTGCGTCTGAGTGGAATAAGCTGTGTCTTTGAGTTTAGTACATTATACAGTAACATATTACACTTCTCTCTTTTTTGTGCCTGGGAATTTCACCTCATCCATCTTTCACAATGTTCAGCAGAGACTTTTAAAAATCCCTGAGCCAGCTTTACGCAATTAATTGGAGACAGAGCCAAACCCTAGATCCTGATTTCAAACCTAAATCCTTGTTCCGCTTGAATCTGATGCTATGCCGGGGCTAAATTAAACACAGAATCAAAACACTGAACATCTAACAAAATTTGAATTTAAATGTTATTTGCTTGGCTAAGATTGAATATCCTAAGTGCAAATTTTGGCCATTCAATACCTATGCTTGAAACAAATCTTAAACTCAATAGTAAAAGAATTAGTGAGTAAAACCAGCATGCTTTATACTATTTCATCTCAGTTAAAGCAATGTCTCATTTTAATGTTTAAAGCATTGAAGCATTTGAAGGTTTAACTATTATTTTGGTTTGATCATTAGTTAAAACTTTTCAAATATCTCATATGTTTATCTGGATCCCTTGGTCTTCCTCTTTCCAGTTGCTGAAGTGTTGACTACAGTCTAGTCAGTGTTGTTCCCCTAGAAGAACTAGACAGCTTTTGTTTACACAGAAATGTATGTCTTAGGGAAATGTATGGACAGTAATTGTTTTCTTATTCTATATTAACTATTCTTTATGTTATGGATATATATATTTATGTTGTTTATATATACATTTTATACTACTTAAAGTAGTAATGAGGGTTTATTATGATTTTTATCTCTTTTTTATATTTCCGTTTTCGCTGTATTATTCTAAGGTAAAACATTAACGGCCCATGTTAGCTCATAACTTTCATTTTTCCGTCTGAGTGTAAGCCACACTCAAATTTGCAGGCAGAAGGGCATGAAACCTATAATTAATCTAAAATTAATTAACTGTTTCTCAAAGTGGGACAGTGAGGTTTGGGCAGTTTCCCTTGAGTACTAGTGTTGCTTTGGAGCCCTCTCCTGGAAGCTCTACTTGTGAATTGGGAAGCATATAATGAGTTGTATTTCATTTGGAACTTGCTCTAAGAGTATGAATTGGAAGGTTTACAGCTGTGTAATAGTGGAACAAAAGATTATTTTTTCTCTTAAGTTTGACTATTTTCTTATCTCTTTATAATTAATAGTGGGAAACCAGTGGTAAAATCATGGTTGTTAATGATGTTGACTATATAGTTCCTTTCTTGATGCTTGGCTCACTCCTTTCAAGTGTTCTGATCCGCCCAGAGAGACTCCAGGAATCTCAGTTCTGGTAAATGTTTTAGCCTGATTAATTTCAACTTCTAACACTGATATTCTGACTTCCAAGACACTAAAGAAAACAGCTCATTTTATAACCTTTTTCATCTAGTATTTCCAGTATTTGTTTTATTCTGTTTCGTCCTACTTCAGTGTTTCTGTAACTGATCAGGTAATGTATTACTATTTTACCCTAGGCTTAAGATTCATTCTGTAGACACAAGATTTATTACTGGTATCAGTTTACTCAGTGTTTAACCTGATTGCATATTTTCCCACACATGAAAACAACAGGGATTTTGAAAGGCAAATATAGTGAAACTTAAAAAAAAAACAAACCCACACAACATTGTGTGCTACCTGTCAGTGATTGTTAAAGAATTTGTGATTTATCTTTCTTTCTAAGCTAAATGAGAAATACCAGCAAATTCACCAAATTTTTAGATTTGAAATTAACAATTCTTGAGGCTTCCAGAAGACAAGATTTGTGAGTTCATGTGGAGAGGATGTAATTAATCCTGTCATCGTCTTCTGTTTCACTGCCATGTACAGAGTAGTCACTGTGCTGCTTCTGCATCTCTCAGGTCATAGTGTCTGCTTATACTGTGGCATAGCATTTCTTTCCAGTCTCATAGAAAACAGGGGAGGGAGGGTTAATTATTTTATCCATTTTCTTACTTTCTTCAGGTCAAAATTGAGCAGAAACATAGCTCTCATCAGGAAAATATGAACTGATTAGTGTTCCATCTGTGGCACGCCTTGACTGCCAATGGATTTTTTAATTATATTAAAATGATGGACTTTGTACTTTGATATAAGAAGTGAAATAGGAAGCTAGTTTCTAATAATTGCTTTAAAATGTACTTTGGAGGAAATATGGAAATATTAGCATTACCAGTAATACAATCTGAATGAGCTAAATGGGAGTTGTAATGAAAAGTTCAAGGCAGGAGGGAGCAGGAAGAATATTGAAAATGTCATTGTATGCTGGCTGAGGTATCATTTCCCAAATGATACTTTGGCCTGCCCCTGCTGTATCTGAATACCAAAGAGATGGCTCAGGAGTGAGTCTGCTGATACTGATTTACTCATTGCCATTGCTCCTCCTGGTGCATAGCCATATCCTGGATGTGTGTTTACAGATGATATCCACAGCATAATTTTATTAATGTCTAAATTAAAATTGACTTTTCCATGCCTGTTCTACCTTCCAAGATAGTTCTTTGCTCCTAGCTTTTATGTTGGAACTTCATTGAAATGTACAGTGCATAGCCTTTGCTTTATTGTTCTAAACAGCCAAAGTCACTGGGAAAATACAGCTTAATTAGCATTTTTGACAATATGCTACAACACGAAAAAGGAAGAAATATTTTTTAATCTTTGGGATTAAGTCCTCCAGCCTTAGGACAAGAGCTGTATATCTGAGAGCCACAGGAGACTGCTTTGGCTGCACCTTCAGTATTTTCCCTTTCCTGCATTTTAACTTTTTCAGATTTTATTTTTTATTTGAATACACCTTGGTGAAAAAAAAAAATAAGAAAGTGTACCTCTTTTCCTTCATGCTCTTTACTATGATCTTTACTATAAAAAAGTAATGCAAATAGCAAAAAAAAAAGTTATTTCAGCTCTTTAAGAATGCTATTCAAGAGACTGATTAGGAAAACCCAAAAGTGACTTGGGTATAGTAACAATACAACACAATGAATTAAAATTAGGGTCAGACATTGAAGAACAAATGTTTATTATCAGATGTATAAAACTAAGTTCCTAAGGATTTGACAGTTATGAGATTTGTGCTGTTTATGTATGTGTTGTGTGTAGGATTAAATTCATGAAAGTATCTTGTGTTCCATGAACTCAAATATTTTATCAGACAGAAAGATTCTGTGAGGGGATAAACTGCTGTGAACAGCAAACCTTGTGAGACAATGGATAAGACATATATAGGATATAAACCTACAGGGAACTTTGTTAGCTTTGTTACTCATGAAAATACTTGAAATTTTTACAAACTGTTTGAAATTTTCACAAACTGTTAAAGTTCATAATCTAGCTGTTTCTAGCTGTATGAATTTTCAGTTTTCTGAAAACTGTGTTTCCTTGATTCCAATGAAAGACAGATTTAAGACAAAAGCAATGCTCTGAAATGGAGTTTAAGAAATAGCTGCATTAAAAAAGTTTACAACTACAGCAGTTTTACTATTTAGTACCTCTAGTACCACTTCAAGCCTCATTCCTCTGGGTAAAAAGAATGCATCTTCAAGTACCTACTTTCTTTTTATTTCTACATAATTTTCATTAAAGTCCCAATCCTAAATTTTCTGGCAAAGTCTATACCCACTTTCAGAGTTATTGACATCTTTAATACAGGTCTGCTTTTGTCAGCCTAAAATTTAAAATCCATTACTTTTTCAGAGGAATATTTGAAATTGAAGTAACTAATTGACACAAAACCAAGACATATATAGCATCTAGCTTCAAATGTCAAGAGAAAACTTCAACACACCATAGCTGTCCCAAATTTTCTGTTCATTTTCTAAAATGGATAGTAAGCAGTGCAGAACATAGACTTGTTTGTAGTGTTATTAGCCTTTGAGTCCCTATAGTGCTGACTGGCCTATAGCCAATCTGAAGCCCCAATTAGGCAAGCACAGAATTCCATTCATGCTTAAAATTCATAAAAAATACAGTACATATGTTGAAACTCTACAAAAATAGTGTGGCTTACTTTTATTACACCCTGATCTCTTGTTTTCTACCTTCTATTGCTGTCACTTACTGCCTTTATGGGTAAGTGACTTAATGATACTTTATCTGCAAACAGTTCTCTTGTGTCTTGTTTTATTTTTACTAACATAAACCTTTCTGTAACTGTGGCTTTCTGTTTTAGTAAACACAACCCTACAGCGCTGTCTCATTATATGACCTCATAATGCTGAAAAATTTTAGGGGGTAAGTTTGACTGTAAATTGACTGCGAAGGTTCTGTTTTATTTTATAAACATAGTGAAATCCATATTAGTGAGATTCTCTATTTTATTGCTTGCTCTAGTATTTATGTCATCACTGACATCAGCATTAAATGTGATCTGGGTGCTTCCATAGGGATTCAATTTCCTTAAATAAGACTAAAATCTGAAGAATCAGCAAACAACCTTAAAATATAATTACACATTGCATAACAGACAAAATTATGGCATTGTGCATTTTCAGGAAGCGATTCAAAAATATATGTTGTGAGAAAACAATTGGGGATGTTCTTTCTTCCTTAGTTTAAGGTTTTCCTCTAAGGATATATGTCAGACCTCCACCAGGCTCTCCAGAAAAGCTGGGTATCCTGAGGGGCCCATGGCCTATCTGCCAGTTCTTTGCAGATATTATGGATACCCTAGAGGGTAAAAATGGCATGAGGTGCCTGTATTTAGGCAACTGAATCCCACCCTTGATGAAGTCCATTAACATGATTTGATCTTGGGTCAACATTCCCCATATAAAATTATCTGAGCAAATGCCAGAAAATTGGCAACATGTAGCAGGAAGCCAAAAATGGTAAAAAAAAAAAAAAAAAAAAAAGAAAAAAAAGAAGAAAGAAAGAAATGCTCATACTGTCAACTCACAGTAGTCATTGTATGGAAAGACAGAATAATGTGTAAGGAATCTTTTGGAGAATGGTGGTGAAAGGGTACAATTAAAATATGCTTTTCAAATGTTGGACTCAACATTTGAGAGTGTTGAGATTTTCAATCTATGCAGAAATTCTCTACGGAGTTAGTAAATTGATACCTTCTGAAAGAAAGCATTAGTCAAAGGAACGCTTTCTCATCTATTGCATGTTATTGATGGTGTAGTTTACTCTAAGAAAAGTCTAGAAAAAAGGGATAAAAGATTCTCAGAAAATACCCTAAGCTGCAAAACCATGAAAACAATACGAGATTTACAGAAAAAAAAAGTTTACGTTATATAGAGTCAACAGAAATTGTCTTGGTGAAACAAATACAAACATATCTCAGGCATAACAAATTGAAACCTAATTCAGCTTTCAACCCTTTCAAAAATTAGCCATAGGCAACCTTACCGGTGAAGATATTACATGAAAATGAAATGACAAAATGACATTTTTTTTGACAGATATTCTTCTTTTAGCCTAAATTATTTAATAATTTTTATGTAAATCTATTAGTAATTTGGGCTGAGTGAAAGCTGCAGCTCTTGCATTAACTCAGGTGCAATCAAGTTAGCATTTCTGTTTCAAAGCATGAAAAAGAGTACTATTTTTGAAGGCAAAAGCCCATAGCTATTTTTCAGCCAATCATACAATGTAAACATTTTTCCAATTCATTAATATGTCTCCAGAACAGAGATGAATATTTATAAATAATTATTTCAACAGAAATTAATGAGTTCACTGTTGCATATCTTTGTATATATTGCCTCAACAAATTAATTACACTTATTAATAATGTTTTTCTCTGGGGAGACTTATATCAACCACTGAAGTGATTTAGACTGTGTTTTGGCAATGAGCGTTTCACAAATTTAAAAATATTATTCCATATTTTAAGTTTGCTCACAAGGGTAATTACAGGTGACAGTCTTTTGGGAGGGTGATAAAAAAGTTTTAAAATCTCAAAACTGGTAAAATGTTCTTTATTCGTAATTTTACCACAGGTACCTCAAAAACCAGATGAGAATCTTGAGAAAGGAACATCAAACAGGAAGATTTCTAAGTACTGACAAGGTACTTTTCTATGACAATCTATGACATCTTTTGTCATAGATTGCTGTGTTGGAGTTATGTTGCTAGTGCAATGTAAATTAATTTCTAACAAATTAAATAGTCCTGTACCTATATTAAAATTGATAAGAAAGGTAGAATAAATACCCCAGAGATGTCCCATTTTTCATTTCTAATTTAGGCTAAATTTAGGCTAAAGGCCAAATTTAAACCTTTTTATATGTGTGTACAACTAAAAATGAACCTACATTCTGTGTGTGATTGTATAAGTTTATGAGTGTGGAATACCATATGTAAGACATATATAGGAACTGAACACTGGAAACAAAATTGTATTAAAAATTTTTTATAGAAGTATTATCCCAAGATTCTCAAGATGAAAGATGTTCACAAGAGGGTGATTTTAACCCCAATGCATCATTTCACCTAATCACTATGAATGATTATAATCCTAATGCATCATTTCTCAATTGCTGTTCTGAGGAGTTGGGAGAAGAGCCTCATTCCTGAAGTACAAGGTTGCTGAAAGGACAGCCCACTACCCACTGCTGTGAAAAACAATTGAAAATAACACCAAAGATTTTAGGGGGAATTCAATGGCACATCTCAGATTTGTAGAGGCATTAATAGATGGCAAAAATTTGTGTGAATATTTCGTTCACTATTTTTCCCATTTTATTCTAGTCCTGTGCCCGAGGCAAAGTTAAAAGTTCAGTTGGGTGCTCAACACCAAACTGACCATCTCAAAGCATCATTTCATTGACAGAAAAACTAAACTATAGAAAAAGCAAGGCATTTTTGTCAGAAATGGTGAGTGACCACATCCTAGATGAAGTCATTGGGATCCCTGGACACTCACCTTTCAGGAACTGCAAATCACCCATGGGTACTGAAGAAGTCAGTAGACCAAAAATAGAAAACGCTTTTCCTGTGTTGCAGGTTTATGTTAAAACCACAAGTCCCTTCCTTGTATTTATCTGCCAAACCACTACTGTAGTGATTTCTCGTTATAATGTCTTAAATTACAGAGTAAAGCAGAACTAGATAATTTTGGTTTTGCTAAATGGTTTTTATATAGATTGTCAGATTGGACAAACAATTCATGTCTTATTTAGATGGAACCTGCTTTTTGCAGAGTTCCTGTGGATGCTACATTTAAGGCTGCTAATTGACCCATAGGACACTTATTTTGAACAAAAATATATGTAAGATCAATTAAGCTCTTCTGTGGCTATTTCACTTGTTTATATAGCAAGGGGGTTATTTCAGGTTAAAATGTATTTCTTTCAACAAATTCAGAGATTCTTACCAGGAAAATAATGTCATCATGGCTGAAACAAGAGCTTCTGATAAACATAGCTAAGATTCAAATGGAGACAAATGAGTTTAAAATATGAAAAGTGGTGGCAGACATATCACAGTTGTACTAACATTATTCAAAAATATTGTTGGTTTTGTATGCAATCCACTGTACAGCTCTCAATGAATATGCCATCCACCTACTCCTGAGAATATTCATGACACTGCTGCTAGACTGTATAAAGTCACTGTCACTAGACTACAAAGGGGAACAAAGAAGGTTGACATTCTCACGTGCAGCTCTGCAAATCACATCATATTTGACACAGACTTCAGCTGATACAACCATTTATACTTTGAGCCTGACACAGTATTTAACTCTTTCCTTACCTGATAGGATGTTTATAGTTGTTGTGCCTCCAGTAGCTTTTTAAAAGTATTTACCCAGTAAATACCAACAATACCAAAGGAGTGATTTCAGATCTTATGCATAGACAGAGTATACAAAGCCCAAGAAGGATGACCGCAGAGTAACTTTTTATTTTGAAATTAGAATAATGATGCAGCCTTATCATATCATCACATCATATCATCATATCATATCCCCTGACATTAGGGTGCATTTTAATAAGCATTCTAATACTGAAGGTTCTAATAAGATCCTTTTCTTAGAGTCATTCTACCTAGTGCTTCTTTCCAGGCAGACCTCAGTGCCAAGCAGATCCTTGCTGGGGTGGGCAGGCTGCACAGAAGATCCCCCAGTGCAGAATAAAGGCCTGTCCAGCACAGGGTGCTGAGGGGCCGGGAAGATGCTGTTGCTGAAGGCCCCTCTGCTGATGGGCACCTTGCAAACTCTTGTTGGTGTAAACAATGTTCTAGAGGATGACATTAACTTTTCACTGAACTGTTTCAATCAAAACCTTTCCCTTTTTTTCTTTTTATGGTTTGTTTGCTTGCTTTGTTCAGATTTAATTTGAATTCAACCACAGTGTCAAACACAGGCATAGGAATTAATTTGTCAAACACAGGCATGGAAATTAATTATACCTTGAAAAAAACCTATGTCTTGAATGGGTTTTCAGGTAGCATTTAGGTACATTGACAATTTAAATGATGCAGCTATATTTGAGTGGGAATACTGATGAGGAAATGTATATCTCCCTTGAAATTTGATTCTGAGTTTTCAGTTTGCCGACAGTTCAAAATACTGGTAATAATTGAAAAATCTCCTCCCCCACCCCCCCCCAAAAAAAAAGGCAAGCAATAATCACTGATCTGGAATGCGGCTACTTGGGTTGAGTGAATTATCTTTCACCATGTCACACCTTTGGGGAACTAAATTTGTCTTGTATGATCTTGTCATCTCTGTCTGAAATTTAACTCTACTATTACCAGTAGGGCAACTGAGACATGTCTGTTATCTTTGAAACTCATGAAAAATTTATCAGAATATGTGTATTTAGATTAGCCTGTTCCTGGGTTCCTATAATCCTTGTGAAAATGGTACAAAATCTCTGAATGTAGGATTAGTACTGATGTCTGGTCATCCAGTATATTCTTAAAAATAATTGTGTATCACCAGAGTTTCATGTGAAGAAGACAATAGAAGTAAAGAAAGTCAATACATAAGAAAATAGAACTAGTATAAAGCATGTGAATCCCCAAGCTCTGGGTCTGTGAGAGAAACAAATCTTTTTGAAGAGCCAGAGAGAAAGAAAAGTAGGAAGAAAATGTGATTCATGCAGTCTTGTCTGGACTGCAGAAGAAGTTTAAAATCTGTGCATAAGAAGTCTGTCCAGAAAACATTTTCTTACATACTACTGACCAAAGTGCCACAGTCAATCAGATGCAAAAAAAACAAACTGGATTGGTAGAGACAGAATATTTTAAATTACTGCCCTATGTTCTTCTGAGCATCAACTGAGACATAGCACAATATGGCTTTAATTTGCAGAGAATTTCAGAAATTATTACCTTATTGTTTTAAAACTGTTTTTTCTTTCATGCATCCAAAAAAAAGACGAAACTCTTATATGACAAATAATAGGAAAAAAGTTGCTAATATAATTGATTCTTGAGAAATATCAATCCAGGAAGGATCTAATGACAGAAGACCCAGTCTTTGGCTGTGTAAATTGGGCACTGAAGACTTGGGACCTCCTTGTGCCCCATTAATCACCTGCTCTAACCTGTTTATCTGGCCTGGTAATGTTTTGGTTTATTTTCCCTGAAATGAGCGAGTAAGAAAGATTTGATTGTATATATCTTCTTTTAAAGACTATTTGAAAAACATTTGTGTTCCAGTAGGAAACTTAGGACAGGGACAGGATTCATCCCAGTTAACTCTTAAGCACTCAGCTGAGGCAGCTGGAGTTGCTTCCAGTTATCCAAGGTTCTGTGAAAGAGACAGGCATCTCCAGAGAGCAAGTCAGTTGACTTCGGATCTCTCTCTCTCTAGCTCCACTGTTATTATAATGTTTTTAAATGTTGCATGATATTTATGTCTGTTTACATAAATTATCCAAATTGTTCTCTATAGAGTTGGGTATCAAGCCCTCATTACTGTGAACTGGTCTGAAGCCACAGCCTGGGAAAAACAGAGTGAGTGTTGATGACTTTTCAGAATTTTAAAAGGAAATGAGATATGAATTTTTTTTAAACAAATATTAGTAAGACTGAAAGTTCTAAAATAAAATATAAGATCTTTATGTCTGGGAGAAGAATAAAGAGGATTTGTTAACAGCAAAAAAAGAAAAATGGAAGAAATGGAAAATCATTTGTGTAGAAAACAGAAGTTGATCTCACTGGCACAAACAAGTGAAGAAATCTGTGGCCTTTTGTTTTCTTTATTGTTATAATGAGGAAAAATCTAAGACTAAAATTTTAAGTCTCTCATATATAGCAATAAGATTTACAGATTTTTCTTTTCAACTTTGTCAGCCCAATCTAAACTCCAGAAAGTCTGGTGAAAATGAGTTGCATTCACATCTTTCAAACCAGTGATAAACAAAAAAAAGTTCAACTTTCTCCTTCTGGTAAAGCAAATAGTGTGTTTGGGCATTCTATTTTTCTTGTTCAATTTGCTTTCATATATATTTTTGTCAATATTCTGGAAATAATTAAGAGTCCTTGGAACTCTTTGAATGTCAGGTTAAAATCCCTGGGACACATCTTCCCAGTAAGCAGTGTAAGTAAATTACAGGGCTCAGTATGTGGTTTATGGTTAAAGATTCCCATAAAACAGCCTGCAGCTTCTAGCTTCAGAAGCAGTCAGGTTTTTAGTGTGTTATTTAATTTCACCTTCCAAATCATGGGAAAAGAAATGGAACTATGGCAAAATTACTGTTTTGGTTGTTGGGCTTTTTTTTTGTTTGTTTTTTTCAGTGTGTGTGTGTGTGTGTGTGCTTTGTTTGGATTTTTTGATGTTGTTGGTTGGTTTAGTTTGGTTTTTTTCTGGTTTGAGTTTTGTGCCTTTTTTTTTTTTATTGCAATAGATCTTGCTAATCAATTAATTGGCAATGTACAGACATAATTACTTCTTTCTGTGTCAATGCTCTGATAAAGCCAGCATGCACAAACACCAGTCATGCTGACTAGGTCAGAGTGGCTAGTGAGTCACATATCAAGGTAGGTTAAAAATATCTCTTTTAAAAATAATTCTTCAAATAAAATAGCAAATAACATAGCTCAGATAGCAAATCTACAGAGTTTTACTGGGGATTATGGAGAGTGAGCAACTTATTTCAGTTGTTATTTATGTTACCAGGTGTTAGTGAACAGAAGGCATGGATGCCTTGTGAAAACAAAATCATGGATGATGATATAACCCTCACCTTTTGTAGGAGGTACTGTTGACCTGGGAACCTAACAAAAGTGAAGGTCTATTATCCATACATAAGCAACATATTAAAAGATATGTGGCATAAGCTTTTCAGGAGCAAGCACCTTAAAGAGTAATCATATTTTTTTTACACTAATAGTTCAGGCAGTCTTGTCTGAGTCACAAGAGGTGTGAGGATACACACTGAATGTGAGCTATTCACTGCTGTGTAAAGAGAATGAAAAAGAAACCCAAGCAAAGGCCCATGGGACTCCTGCTGGCTCTTGGGCTGTTATTGTAGCTCTGCATGAGCATCTGCAGCTGGCTAAGACTAATGAGATGTTAGAGGGGCATCTGCAGATGAACTCCTAGAAGTTCAATGGAACTTATTTCCTCATGCTTGCTCCTAACCTAACATTTGTGGGTTGGAGTGTTTACACTTTATTTCAGTATGGCATTTGAACATGATTTGATAAGTAAATGAGTCTTGGGACACCATCATGCCCTGTGTGTTTGAAACTGTTGGCAGATTTAAACAAAATTTGACAGACAAAAGTGTCAGATGTATTAGGTTTCTGCAAGTTTCATAAAAACTTGATTAGATGGAGGAGGGAGACTTTAGGGCATGATTTACTTGCCTGAGCATGGACTGTACTAATATTTGTGGTATCCTAGAGCTATAACAGAAGGGCCCTCTCTGACTATATCAGGTATAAGGATATCCCAGAGAGCATTAGATGCCTGTGTTTAGGCATACTCTGTAAATCTCCAACACTACTTTCTAAACTGATGCAAAACCAGTATTATAACTCAAATATTATTAAAAACTAGAGAATCTACACAGAACAGACTGCTGCAACTGAAGTGCTGCAACTAGCCAGAAGATTTTGGATAAGAATTTGCAGCTGCCTAGTTTTAACATGTAAAGGAAATCCTGCTTCCAGCTTTATGTAGAATTTTAATAAGGAGATGAATAAATTTAAAAATATTCTCTGGTTTAAAAAACAGGATCATCAAATATCACAAAAACTCCAAATTCACAAATATATCTTGGGACTTCCCCAAAAAAAAAAAAGTTGACATTTCTTTACTTTCAATTTATTGCACACAACTCTTCATTAAGCTACTTTTTGCTTTTAACTAGCTGAATTTCTTCAATGCAACCTCTTTTTGGATTTGCTGTTTGTTCAGGTTTTTTTTGTTTCCTTGTTATTTACAGGCAGCTTGCTATATTTATATTTTTATTCTGAGTAGATATTGCCTTGTTTAAGGACCACCTTTTGTAAATTGTTCTAAACATATACCACCACACATACGAGTAGTGAAGTTTGCTGGGAAGACTTGCAGCATGGATTCATTTGAGAGGCAGGTCAGGTTTTTCCATAGTATCCATCATGAAGATTTTTTATAGACAAGTCCCTCTATTCTAAGTTGAATTAAAACCAGCTTGCATAAAGCTGTCCAATACAGGACATTTTAATAAATGTTATGGAACTTTTCCAATTTTTGCAGCATTCTGTAAGATGTGGTGATTTTTAATAAAGCAGAAAAATAAATACTCTAGAGAAAAGTTCAAATGAGAAGATTTGGGGGGGGCGATGAGTTTCTAAGTTAGTATTATTTATAAAATATTTATTAAATGTTTATTAGATTATGTGGCTGTTACTGCAACAGTTCTATGGAGACACTCCTGTACCAATTTGTGCCACAGAACAGGGGTTTGATACTGGTTCTCCTCTGATGCCAGAGAACACCTTTGGTGTTGCTACCACCTTCAAGAAAATGCAACAAAATTTTCCTGAAATGCCAGACCCTGAGGAATCTCGGGGGAATTTCTATTAGAGGAATCTCTATTTTCTTAGCAAATAGATTTTTCTTCAAATCTGATGACTAAATTTTCTTCAATGGAGTATTTATACCTGGGTTCTCTATTGTGTGCTTTTCTATATGGAAATAAGATTATAAATGCTTTTTTCATTCTGGAAAATTTAATGTCCTCTGTACCAGACGTGTAGGCTTTAGTTAAGACTATCATTGTAGTGATTTTTTGTGCTTTCTAGAGGTTGCTTTTGTTCTGATACAATAAAGGGGATGTTTTCCTTGCATGTTTCAATGTTCATGCAGCTGCTTTTAGGGAAAAGGGGAAAGAATAGGATGCGTCCTACCTGGAATTCAATGAAAAAGCAGGCAAAGATGGGAACCTAAAGCAGACTGATGATAACGTGACAGATTTAAGACTAAAAGACACTCTACTCACTTTTTAATTCTTTGAAGTTCCTCAGATATGCAGATTGCATTGGCACCACTCTGACACCACCAAGTTTCAAGAGAGGGATGCTTGCAATTCACATTGCTTTTTGTTTTTGTTCACAGCAACAAAAGCAGACAGAGAGAGCAGAGGGGCACTCTCTTTTGCTTGCAAACCAGATGAAGTTGGTAGATTTAATTTTAGGCTTGCCAATCTTTTCCATATTTATAAGGCTGGTACAAGTTAGGGCAAGCTAAAGAAAAAAAGATTGAGTGGAAATTTGTCCATCAAGCTGAGCTGGAAAGAGTGTTTTTTTGTAATCTGTATCTAAAGGGATAGGACAAGGTTTTAGCACAGTCATATCCTGGAATTCTTGCAGAGTGGTAATGCTGTGACAGGAAGCAAGAATTTTTAACAAGACCTGTGAAAGCTGGTATCTTTCCAGCTCTCTATACTTTAATCTTCTGTCTATTAACGGCTGCAAATGCTACATTGGCATATATTACAGCCACATGTTCATTTCTCACTTCTCCCTAGCAGCCCAATGGGAGGTAATACAACAATCCTATTTTACCTGGCTGTGACATATGAAAAGATAGAACATACCCTTCAGTTGCCTGAAATTCCCAAAATATTGAGGAAAATGACGCCAATCATTCATTGCTAAAGTATCCATGAAGAGGAAGCAGATTGGTTTGTTACACTGGGTTACTTCTAGTTTAGTGAAGAACAGAAAACATACCTCAAGGATTTAGATTTGGTCTCTTACTTCTGCTTTGTGCAGAACATCTCCAGTGTGAGCTGGCAAATGAAACACCATTACTGGGAAAAAATCACATGCTCTACAACTTAATCTTAATGAAGCACAGATTTTTGGTGAAGTAGTGAATTGTATAGCTGAAAGACAAAACAATATGACTTTCTTGGATTGCCTAATGAACTAGACTCTTTCCTTATTTATTTACAGAGCAAGATAAAGCCAGAATTGAATTCATTATCCAGATCTTCGTAATTAAAAAAAATTAAGCAATTTTTATTTCCTTTTAAATCTTTTCCTTGAATGAAACTTTCAGGTAATATTGGTATGAATTCAGCATTTCCCTCAACTGATCTCTTCCTTTTACAGGTTAAAATTAGACAAGCATTTCTTGGATACTCTCTGAGTGCACTGTGCTTATGAAAAAAATGTTATATTTGCACAGTCATTGAAAGGAAAGGTGCTAAGTGTCATAAGAATGTTACCTTGCTTTTTTTGGATATCTAATATTATTCATAATAAATATGACAGGATTCAGATAATACTGTCTAATTATGTAGTATAATGAAATAGTTTGAGAGGAGATTTGTGCCATACTGTTTTTTGATAATGATTTTAGACAGACATTGTTCAGACTTGACAGGGAAGAAGGATCCAAAATTGGTGTCTAGAGGCTAGAGATGATGATCAGGTATTTTCTGGGGAACTGGAAAAAGCTTCTAGGTTTGTTTATCTATCTACATACATTCTTATGTGCACACATATATATACATATAAATTGTCTTGCTCCCCATATAGCATAGCAATTATGAGGACATGATAATGTAAACTATATTATCCTTCAAGAAATCAAGGTATTATTCATATGGGATTTTTATGACCAATAATATATCTGATGGAGCTATCTATTAATAAATACCCTAATTCTGTTGGCCTCCTAAGTAACATAGGTAATATTTAAAATATATTAATATGGATACTGTCAAAGTAAGTCTCTATATATGTTGAAGTTGGAGAGAGTTGAATATTCCATATCTGGTGTTGCACAGCTGTGGCACTTGAAATATTCTAACCCTGTTGAGGACTTGTGGAAGTTAAAGCTTCATACATGCTGTCTGGGTTCCATATGAGTCTAGTTTAGGATGATGTTTCAAATGAGCAGATGAGGGCGTAGCAGGGGAAAATGAAGACATTAAAGAAATCAGTAGAGCTACATGACTCATGGAAGACAATGAGGGGTGCAAGAGTTATAAATGAAATTAAATAGCATTGACTCAATATCAGTCCTCCTATATTTTCCCCTTGAAATTCCGGCATTTGTAGGATCAGATACGTCTCATTCTAGAAGTTTCATTTTTAACACCTCAGAAATTCACAGAAGTTGTGTCTGAGGAAAGGCTTCCACTTGGGTTCATCATCTTTATTTAAATTTTCTCGTGAAGGCAAAGTCCATATCTTTTTACTATAGACATTCATTGCCTCAAACATAGAGAAGAGCATCTCTAGACAATAAAAAACAAAAGCAATAAGTGCAATGATAATACTAACAAAATTACAAAGGTGTACTTCAACATCTTGGTGGAAAGAAAAACAGATGCACAAACACAAACTGAAATCCTCTAGTTTATGTTTAATTGCACTCTTTGGAAAGATATTAAACATCTATTACCCAAAAATGAATTAATTAATGATTAATAAATTATTAAGCAACATTTCAGTTAAAAGGAGGGGAGTAATTAATTCTACCAAGATAAATAATTACTTTTTGATTTCAATAGCCTGGAGGAAGCCTTTTAACCACAAGCTATTTCTTCTTTTTTCCTATTACATTTGAACATTTTATAATGAGCATTTATGTCTCCACAGCCAGCATACTAATATGGTCTCTATTGTTTTTTCTGAGTTAGTAACTAAAGAAACAGATGTGTTTCTAAGATCAGTGATGTTTCAGTGAAGTAATTGCGTTGGGTTTGGGCTGAGTGGCCAAAGCCTGCTGACAGGCTGGGCAACCCTCCTGCCCCCAGTGCTGTTGGTTATCATTCAGAGAATGGCAGCATGCCCTGGGGAAGTCAGCAGCCCTGTCACTCCTGCCTGCCATGCTCAGGAGTGCAACAGCTGTTTAGCCCAGAATTCGTTGCATTAGTTCTGGCAGGCTTTTGAGGACTGAAAATTAAAATTTATTTTTGTACTCTGTGCATCTGTAAGAATAGTGGGAGGATCCAGGATGGCACAGAAGGGTCACTGAAGTCTCCATTTGGAATAGAGATGGGCTTAGGGTCAAACTCCAAGGCCGAGTTTGAATCTAAATGTTCCCCCATGCTGAGTGCTCAGGACAATCACTGTCATGTGGATTAGAACATAGAATAAAAACCAAAAGAAAAACTATGTTTTATATGTTGTTCAAATTACTATTTTCTAATTTTCTTCCTGTCTTCCTTTCTTGTGTTGATGGTTTTCTTTTCTAGCCTACTCCTTCACCTGGCTTTCAGGGTAGCTTTACAGTGCAGAGCAGCATTACACAAGTAGACCTTTCAATGAGATATAGTTGAATATAGTGAATTGTAAACTTTCTTACCAGAAGTTTTAAATTTAACCCAGGATATGGAAATTTTTTTGGTGTCTAAAATAATTAAGAAGAGAAAGGCAGCAAAGAAATTAACAGAAGTGAAGATCTCCTTGAACTCAGGATAATGGAGAGTTCCCAGGATCCCTCTTCATATTCTTCAAAGATTAAAAGCCATGAAAACATGATTACATAGAAAGCTTAGAAACTTCTTGTGATCAGGGAAAGATTGGCATGGTATGCTGCAACACCTTAGTTTTGCTACCAAGCTTTCACTGAACTAGAAACATTAACACAGGTGATCTTGCTTTTAATACTTTAATTACTTCACTTTGTTAAAACCATGGGCATAACTTTTGCCTCCCTTCCAAGTTATTAATATTGTGCTGGTAAAGAACAAAAGACATAGAAACAAAAGCTCAAATGAAAGCAGGTTCACTACCACTTGTGAGTCATTGAGGGTGTTATTTCAGAAAAAAATTATATTCAAACCAAACCTGTTCTATAAGTGATAAGGTAAAAATGTAAACCCTGGTGCTTTTCCAAAATTAATAGCTATTTCCTTTGGGCTTACTATGATGGCACAAATAAGAAATATATATTTTTAAAAGTTTATTTTGTCATACTGATAGCTGCATAAAAGAAAAATCAATTTATCTGAAGAAATAAAAGTATTAAAGTAACACTTGGATTTTTCTTAAGGTGACAAAGTTTGCTATGTGAGCATTTTTGCTTTTTACTTCATCCCATCATTCTCACTTAGTGTCTTGCCACACCTATCCTGAAATTCTAGCTAGGGAGAATTGATATCATCCTTTTTAGATAGGAACCTCTGGGTCCATGAAAATACTTTTCCTAGTGAAGATGTCTAGATTTTAATTAAAAATGTATATATTTTATCTTTATGCCTTATGGAAAGCACAAGTTTTCGGTTCTACTAAGTACAAAACAAAGCATATTGAATTTACTCTCATATACTGTTGCAAATTTAGAGGTAAGTGGCCATTCACCTAAATAGATAACAGCTCTCTCATTTATTTCACATAATGAAGGATCTTCCTGCTGTGGAAAATTATCTTTGATTGCCATTTCTTCTTCCAAAAGCACTTAAATTTTTTGACCTCTATTTAAACAAAAAAATATGTGTCTTTAGGTAAAACCAAGGGTTAAATGAAATACAAGTATGCATTTTCAGGTTCTTTTTACTATGCCATGGGTGTGAATTTCTTATTTTAGGAAAAGCATATTTAGGAAAGTCAGTATCAGCATGTTTACTATTCCACAGTGCAATTAACTGTCTATTGAATACCTTTGATGAACACTGGCATGTGAATCCTGTGCAAAGTTTGTTATGAATATAATGTTTAATAGCTTCATGGCCTTTGCTTTGCCCAGCTTCAGGAAAAAAACCCAAACCCACAGCACTTGGGAGTTTCACAAATCAGTCATATCTGGGATGAAGTTTGAAGGGGTTGGCCTTGGCTGCCAGATGCCCACCTAGCTGTTCTCTCACCCCTCCTCCTCAACAGGGCAGGGGGAGAAAATAGCAAGAAAAACCTTCTGTGTCAGGATAATGACAGGGAGATCATCTGTCAGTTACTGCCATGGGCAAAACAGACTGCCCTATTAATTTAATTATTTGCCATTTAAAATAGAAGAAAAAATAATGAGAAACAAAAGAAAAACTTTAAAGCACCTTCCCCCATCCTTTGCTTTTTTTTCTAGGCTGGACTTCACTCCTTCATTCCCAACTCCACTACTTCCCTGAGCAGAGCAGAGAAAGGTAATTTCATGTCAAAAACTAGATTAGAAGGCAGATAATGTCCTCTAAAGGATGGATCTATAGCACTGGTCTCAGAGAATTTCAAACTATTGACAAGCTTAAGTGTTGTGCTTGAGCAGGCCTGAGACCAGTGATGCGCGTGCTCGCAAATTCAGTAATTACTGTGTAGCTGTTTGAGTCTTCCTGCTGAATAGTTGACATCTGATGCAGACTTTTTTATGAACACCAAATATTTCCCTTTGTAAACCTCTGCTTATAAACAAAAAAAAAATTGAAAAGTTTTAACAAAGTTTAATTGATAACAGATTTTTATGCTTTTTTTTGTTTGGTTTGTTTGGTTGCTTTGGTTTGTTGGTTTGTTTTTGTGGGGTATTGTGTTGGGTTTGAACAGTACTGTGAGGGCTGCCAAGGGTATTTGTGGGTTTTTTTATGACTGGTAACTTTTGAAGATGTATACATTTTATTTATCCTTTGTACTAGTACAAAATGGAATATTTTAGGAACAAAAAGAAAATTCAGAAAACGTAAGTAAAGCTTTTTTCCATTTCTGCATAGCATTACAGAGAGATATTTACTTCTGTGAATTCCTCTCTAGCCATAAGGATGTACTTTTTCCCTTTTGGCTTCTCTCTTCACAGGTATTCTGACTGGAATTTTAAGTTCAAGTAAGACAAACATATTTCCTTATCTGCATGTAAATGTTGGCAAGAAGTGTTCAATGAAATTAATAGCTTCTATCTCTCAGAGATTATTTACCTTTCATGCATTTAAATATGTAACCATTCTGAGTGATTACAGCATTTTTTGAATTGTTTAGACTATGAGTAAAATCATCTGTTATACTTAAACTCCAAAATCTACTTGTCCTTTGGGTAACAACTGAGTAAGGCTTTCCAAAGAGACATCTATTCTGGAAAACCTAAAAAAACCCCAAAGTTGAACTAAGCAATATCTCACAGAACCACTATTTCAACTGCTTGTGCTCACATTTCTTATTTTTTTAGAAATTTGAAAAAGTACTACGTTAGGCTCTTATTCCACTGTTTTTACTTTGCACTCGACTGACTTCTGTTAAACGTTATTTCACAATAATGATTTTGCACTACTGAAATTTAACTCTGGTTTGGCTTCTACTCCTTTCATGTTTCATTTGTGTTTTTTGTAAAAAGTGTTAATCTTTATATTAAATTCCCGTATTTTAAGGTGTAGAAAGCTCTAAAATAATTCAAAAAAATTTAAAAAGTCCTTGAACATATTGTTTACCTGTTGTTCAAAAAGGGCCATTCTCAGTTGAGTTTCCCTGAGTTCAACTTTCAAGAAGAGCCATTTAAAACTTGGCTTTCTTTGTTTGTAAAATTTCCTGACCCAACTGGCTATACATACAGAATTCTGGATTTAATAGGCTTTGCTTTCCTTCAGCTAAAAACTCCTTTGAATTACTTTCTGTCAGCTAAAATCTTCACCAATAACGTGATAAAAATTTTGCAGATTTCTCTTGCATTAAAACATATAAATTTTGTTTATTTTCTTCATAACTTTTATTGCACAGCTTTGGGAATAGTAATACTATTTAACTAAATTTGGGTCTCCAGATTAGTGAAGTTTCAGATTTCTAAAGTCAAGCTCCCCATTTTGACTTCTTTTATAACTTTCTGAACCAAGAATTTCTGAGGTTTGTGCTAGAAATATTAGATTGGAAGTGAACATGACAGTGCTAGATCAACAGAGTGTCTACTTGACAATAATGTTTCTGCAGTAGATTATTATGAATAATACATAGTTAACTTATTCTACATAGTCTGAAAAGTTATGCAAATCACATTAGTAAATTGCCTACAATTTTAGTTGTTTTGACAAAGAAGGTAAATTGTCTTGGCTGATACTGCACAGAATTGATATGCAGGTTGCTCACACGAAATCTTCATGATTATTTTCAATTAAAAGATCTAGATCTTCCTTATTGAAAGGTATTTTCATATAAAACATGTATGCAATTGGAAACCCCATGCTCTTAACAGTATTTTATCAGTGTATCAGAAAACCACTGAATCTGGCTATCTAAACCTTCTGTTACCTGGAAATCAGAACTGTAGCAGGGATGGGAAATGCAAACTTACAGTATGGACATTTGCAGGGTGTTCAGAATTCAAACTAGCAATCTAAGCATGACCTAGCCATTTGCTCACACCCCCAGCCTCACTGGGACAGGAAGAGCAAAACTGAGTAAGTCAAGATATAGTTCAATACATGAAGGAAAGAGGAAGGCAAAACAATGTTGTGCAAAGGTAGCCACCTCCATAAACTGACTGACACCCAGACAGCCTCCAAGCAATTTTTACCTACCTCAAAACCACCCTCCTCATTGTTTATTGCTGTGTATGACAGAATATGGCATGGAATACTTTGGCCAATTTTATTTCATAAATTAATATTTTAATTTAATGTTTATATTGCTGTTATTGTTCCCTAAAATCAAAAACTTTAAAATATTGTCCAAACTTATTAGATTAAGGTCTTAGAAAACTTGCACATAAATTCTATTTGTAAGTGATTTCTCTGTTTAAATAATCCGAAGTCAATTGCAGGTATGAAAAAGTTACTTAAAAAAAAAGAAAGAGAGACAAAAACAAAGATGCCTACTTTTGTTAACAAGGAGGAAAGATGACCACAGTATTTTGGAAAATATATTGTAAGAAATATCTCCTGCTACAACTCATTTAATGCTATTACGTGTGGAAAAGAGAACCATAGGCTGAAATCACCTTTATTCTTGCTTACATAAAGAACTATTTTAGGTGGTGTTGAAATAAGCATAACCAGGTGCTGTGCCAAGCATTACAGCAGTGAATTTGGCGTATAGAGTTATTGCATGTGATATGTAATCTAACAAATTTCCAAACAAACATTCTGGAAACAATTACAAGTAAGCAAGTAACCCTGAGCAAAGACCATTGAAGTTTTAAATTGCATTTTGGTCACCCACGACCATGCTAAAAAATGTTCCACAGAATTTTTATGCCTTGAGCAACAAAAAGGGAGTTTTGGCTGTCTTTCCAAGTGAGAGTTTAATGTTGTGAATCATTAGGAAGCATACACATTAGTCTCAAAAATAATTGTTTGGTTTATAGTCACTTGAGGCTATAGTCTCAATCAGACCTCAGCTGTGGTGGGCCAGGAGAACATACAATTCAGTATAAATACAGTTTGTTGATATATCACTGACAGAAGCATATGTTACACCATTAACTTCCAAAACAAACATGCAAAATTGTTACCAAAGAAGAAAAAATGATATAGCATTTAAAAAATATATTTCAAGTTACTTTGAAAATAATCTGATACATTAATAGATACATATTTAAAATTTTTATATCCATGTAGCTTAAAACATTAATAAAATAATAAATATTTTAATAATAGATATTTGTCACAGAACCTAACCTAGTAACCTAGTATTTTTTACCAGGGCTGGACATATTCTTGGGAGGTCTAAAATGATGTCTATTCCTATTTATTCAACATGCAGTCCTTCAAATATATGCAAGGTTATTAGTAAAAAAAAACAACCCTTAAAATCTTCTTTGTTGTTTTGAGTACACATAGCTTCCTTCCTCTGTAGAAAGAGTTTGTCTCTTTTTTAAGCTGTCAGGCTCAAAAGAGTGTTTTCATGGGAAGTGTTCTGGGATTGTGATATAAAGAGGACCAAGAACTTTAAAGTTGAATCCCAGGGTATAGAAAGAATCTTGTGTTCCTACATAAATTGAACAACTAATAAGCAAACATTTGTTAAGTGTTGGCATCTTCAGCAGCACAGATCTGAAAGAAGCCTCTTTACAAAGCTAGAGTATTATTACTAACAATACTACTTTTAAATAAACCCAGCAGTTCGGAAAAAAACCCCGAACAAACAAATGAACAAACACAACCTGGTAAAAGATCAAATGATACTACTGTGAAAGCCATAACTGGTAGAATGATTTTAAAATATAAATCCAGCCCAAATCTTATAGCCATTGGGTTCAGTGTGAGCAGGACAAGGCAGCCAGTTGTGCTATGGCATTTTCTAATGATGAAAATCCCTCTCTGAATTATGACTATCAATGTGTCTGTGCACTCTCTAGTAGAAATGACCTTGGGGTGCTGTTGTAACTGTTATGAAGAAAGAAGGATTTATTTTCTCTGTATGGATATTTTGGCTCTGGTAAAGTATGCAATTGATTTTGGTCTTAACAATAAATTTATAGCTGATTCCATTAGAGGAACTTTCAAAATATCCCTGTCTGTTCCCACTATGAAAACAAAGGCTCATATCAACCAAATATATGATAACCATTCCCCAAAATTATTTAATTACCTTATGAATGGAATTAATTTTTAATCTACCATCTCTTGAAGAAGAAATGTAATGTCTACCTTCTGATATGCATCAACAAATGAATGACTTTAGTTTTTTTTTCTTACACTTCAGTAAACCTGTCTTATCTATATTAGTTTACCAAAATAGCAAAAGGGAACACAGGAATGGAAAAGAACAAAGGAATATCAAACCTGGTTCCTTTACAGCAATCACTGGTAGCCATATTTATATTACATTATATTAATAGTTCACAACGATTCAAACAGTAAGTATTTAATATTCCATGGCTTACAGAAAAAAAAAAACCACATTTCCTGAAAATCTACAGCAAAGTCAAGTATATTGGTATAACCGCTAATGGGCAGAGATGTTAAGTCCACCATTCTATGAGTATTTAACATCCTGTTTTGACTATAAACCAACAGATAGAAACACAAAGTGTGATACACTGTAAACAGATGGCATTAATTTGTTCTTTTTAAATTTCACCTTTGTCTACTAAAAAGTAGGCATAATGTATTTTCTCTCTGGTTTACGGAATCTTGTGGAGTGAACTAGAAGTCAAAAAGGCTATCTGTTTTTAATGCAACAGTTGTGTTTGTTTCTAAAACACTACTTTAAAATGATACTTTATAAATAACAAACATGACTGGGTCACAAAACTGTAATACCATTCATTGTACAGCCAACAAGCTTTTCATAGTTCTCCTCTTTCCTTTCCCCCTTTTATCTTGTTTTCTTGTTCTTGTTTCTTTATCATCAAGCCAAGGTTGTGGTTTCTGAATCTTAGCACTACAAGAAGGAAGGAAGCACATACAGGACATTTAGATGATCTCCCTTCCACCATTATAACCCTGCCAAACTCATCATTCTGTTGCTCTTTATTTTAACCATGAGTTGATACATTTGCAGCTAATTTGGTTTTTCAAGGACTAAAGGAGAGAGTTTGGAGTAAAAGGAGTCAGCTAGATAAACATGAAACAAAAATGGGATTGCTGAAGTAACATTAAAAAAAAAAAAAGTGTGCTTTTATCTGCTTGTCCTATATTCTAACCATTAAGAAGAGAAGAAAAGGTAGGAAGCTCTATGGCACTTATGGAAAGTTTCACCTCTCCTGAAACACAGAATCCTCACTGTCAGTTCTTGAACACTTGCCCTACCACTGACCCAAAGGTGACCCAGCAGTGGAGAAATGTTACCTTCTCAAAATAGGAATGGCCTCTTCATCTCAGTGAGTGTAATGGTATAGAGGCCAGGTGAGGAGATGGTTTGGCTTTTTAAAGAGCTCTTATCCTTGCTCTGCAAGATGAGCAGAAGTTTCTTCTCTTTTTCCATGCATTCAGCTCAGTGGAAAGAAGTCTCTTGGTGTTTAATTATCCAGAACTCACTGATGCTGCTCTACAGTGCCTGTGTTATTCTTGGCTGAAGGGAAGTCTCATTCACTCTTCTTTTCAGGGCCTTTCCTATTTCTAGCTCTACAAGATAAGCAGTTGAGGGTCTGCTGAAGGACAAGGCTTCAGGGTGCTCATTGCTCAGCAGCTGCTGGAAGCTGTTTGAAGTAAGGACATTCCTTTTTCTCTCATAATTTCTCTGTCATACATTTGGACCTTTTTATCAAGCAACACTTTTTACATCTAAGAATATTTATGAAGTAACAGTTCATCTTAATCATGCTGTAGTTTAACCTCATTTAAGAAAATATCCCATAAGGCTTTTCACAACTATAGCAGAAACACTTGTGACAAATATTTCCTTCACTTCAGCAATCACATACCAAAGGCAATAAACTACCTCATCAGATATGCATTTTTTCAGTTTATAATGTTTTTATTGTAAATTGTTGTGCAGAGAATAGGCATCTTGGATAGAAGAGTAAATGCAATGTAAATAACATAATTTCCTAAAGCATAAATTTGTTAATAAAACATAAGAAAGGTGTTAAAAACCCCAACTTTTCCTACTTCTGTTTCTAGTCAAAGAATTGGTAGTTAAATGACCCCAGAAGACCAAAATGAAATTAAAAAATCTGCAGGACTAAAAGCAGTGTGAGGTTTGATGGCTGCATACCCAGTCCTAAACTCAAAAGATTTTTCTAAGTTCACACAGAGGCAGCTTGAATTGAAGTAGATAAACATCTGTGCTCCTGGTAGCTTCAAAGGACCTGGACTAGTGTGCCAGGGAGAATGAGTTCCAGGCTGCTCAGTGAGGGAGGATGGGCCAGAAGGCAAGGGTGATCCACCAAACTGGTGCCCATTGCAAGAAGCATCTGAGCATGATGGGCAGAGAAGGGTCTCAGGCACGAGGTCCCACATTAGAAACAGCAAGGTGAGAAACCAGGCTCAGGGTCTGTCCAGGAGAAGCAGAAGACAAGAATCAAATATTAACATTCCACCAGCATCACTAGGGATTTGAGGACTATACTAAGATGGTGTTGATTCAGCTGGAGTGGCAATTATGTGCTCTGTATGATTATTTTTAAATTATTTGTTTTTCTTCTAATGTAATGATACTATAATGTCAATAATCTTTTAAATGTGGAGTTGCATATAAGTACCTAGAATAATTAATTTGAAACAGATTATGTAAAATTCAGTTGAGAATTTGTCACAAGCCTTATAGGGGAGAACTTGTATTCCTTACTGAATTGTATTGCTACAGAGCCACATGTATGTCACAACCTCATGTCAGACACTCTTCCTTGTTACAGGGTTAAGATCTTGCATTGTTTGGGAGATGGCCTGCCAGTCCATTATATTCTGTTACTTCCAGCAACATTCTATCTGTTGAATGCTGCCATGGTCTATCATGCATAAGAAATTTGGCTCTATTTGCAATATTATGTCTCATAAGTGCACACCAGATGATAAACTTGGGATCCCTTTGCTTATCAATGCATGAAGTTATACTGGCTTACCTTGTCATCTCTTCATATCAGGGCTTGCTGGGACAAAGATCAATATAGTCTCTCATTAGTGGTTCAAGAAGCAGGAGAAATATGAGTTCACATTGACCTTTAAAAAGAATTTAAACTCAGGATAGCTCTCTGCCTTTGCTGCTTTCAATGAAGATACAGTGCAATATACCTTTTAGATTTTGGAGCTTCTAACTGGAAATTCCAATCTGTCACATAACTTTGCCATATTATCTTGGACTTCCTTGTTTCCAGACTATAAAAAATCAACATGGAGATATAGTTTTCAAAACATTCCCAGCTTTATGCTCTTCTGCAATGCATCATCTTGAGCTTGAGCTAAGCATTCCTATGTAACCATGTAACACAGTGTTTTGGAATCCAAAATGGGTATCCTTCCATCAGCAACTGATTTTGTTATGATGTATAAAGTATATGGCCTAAGAAGTTGACTTTCTCCTGTTTCGATACTAGTGAAGTGGTATAGAGCCCAAACAACAAAGTTTTATCAGTTCTCCTTGTATATCAACATATTTGGGCCCTTTTTGCTCCTACATAGTTCTAAAGGACTTTTCTGAGCTAGTGCAAGATGTGTGTTGTCTAGATGTTTGGAAATGAATGAGAGTAAGTCTCCTATTAGGCCTGAGGGAAGTAATGGACTCTGTTTGCAGGTATTTGGTGAATTAAGCATCTCTTTGAATCATAGTTTAAGTGCTACTTGCTACATTGACTGTATGCTAAAAATCACTACATACCTGAAAGATACTTCAGGAAGCTATCTGTGGATGTAGTAATTATGGGTTTCTCAGAACAGGGTCAGCCATGATTAGTTGAAATTGTAAGTAGTATTTACAGTAGATTTCCTCTTCAGCTTGGATGAAGATCATGGATGTAATGCACTATTAAACTGTATTCTCATTTGCTAGCCTAACATATTAAACAGTGAATTCCAGATTTTGATTATCATAATCAGTCTGTGACTCAAACTGTTTCAAAATTATGTACACCAAGGTGGATTACCACATTTTCTCTAAAGGAAGTGTAGAACAGCTGGAAATCAAAAGCTCAAAATCAGAGCCTGCCTCTAAAATAGTACAACATAGATCTGTGTTGACAGTATATAAGGAAATTAAATTTGGACACTATGCTCTACCATAGTACTTTCTCAGACCTAGATCCTCTCTTTGGCTTTACTTGCACAAAGTATAATCATCCCCATAGCAGCAAAAAAGGAGAAAAGAAAGGAAACAGTTTCTGAGTTTTCATAGTGAAATGGGGTAAAATCAAGGACAAATTTGGTCTGCAATTTTACTGTTCTTGTAGTCAAATTACATATTTTGGGATAACTAAGCTCACAAGGTCCTGAATCATTCCAGCAGTTCCTGAAAATTATAATAGAAATAATAGACTTACATTAAAAAAAAAACAAACCTCTTTTGCTTGCATTTTACTTATTAAACCTTGTCGTAAAAATTAAGAAACAGAAGTTCAATTAGTCAATTTAATCACTCTATATAAATGTAAAGTGATGCCAGATGTCAATTGCATTAGTCATTATTATTATGGTTTTTTAAGGTATTTTACTTTACTTTTCCTATTTAATTATGTTCTTACATGCTTTCATTTTTTTTACTGGCAATTAATACCATGACATCTTGATCCTGGGCCTACAGGGACAACAGACAAGTGTGGGTCTCCTTGTCTCATTTCTCTCTCTGGGAGCAGCTTGTGGATCCCTTATGGATCCCCTTACAGAAGCAAAGCAATGCAATAAAAATAAGGAGGACTTATCACACTTCTCTTCTCTTTCTTCCCTCCTGCCTTTCATCCCGTGGCAGAAAAGCCATGGTACTTCAATTCCTTCTACATAAATACTTGCAGGCCTAACTGGTATCAGATCTATAATCACACAGCTAGTAAATTGAAGACTATTAAAATGCAAGATTAGAGGCTGCATTTCTAATCTTTGCTTAAGAAAAATATTCCCAAACTGAAGCAAAATTCTGTGGACCTTAATACAGCTGAAAATTTTCTACCTACTTGAAAAATTAGTGTGTTCACATAACCTGTTCAATATGAATGTTCACTGCCAGTTTTTCTCCTCCATTAAAAACCTTTATTTTGAACTTGTTTTAGAATGGGAATGTATCCACTTTGGCCAATTCTGGACATTTCCATGGACAAATTTGTCATTTTTTTATTTCTGTTCATGGTTTGTCACAATAAAGCACTGCAGGATAAAATATGATTTCTCCTCCAATGTGTCTTTCCACTTTTTTCATTGGTCTCTCTAGATTTGCACTTTTTTTTTTTACCCACTGTAAACCCTGATGTTTCTCTATTCTGCAATAGGGGCATCTCTAAGAAACTGCTTTTCTGTCTTTTACTTACAACCAGGTATTCTTGCTAATTGCTGCTAAGTGCAGAATTTTCATAACTGAGTCATTAGATTCCTCTAGACTTTTTAATGTAACAGGCTGTCATCAAACAAATGATATGAGATTAAACAGTCACAAGGCTTATAATTGAGTAATCTAAAAAATGTTCAAAATGATTTAATACCTTATATCAAACGTCTGACATAGTGATAAGTGAGGTATGAGACCTATCAACAGGAAGAAAAGACATTAATTCATGACCAGTCAAATTACTGAGTGTCATTTAATATCCAATTAATCAAAGTTGTATCCTGGCACCTCAGTAAAATCTTACAACCTTCTCTTCACAGTCGATTAGTTTCCTCAAGTCTTTATTGGATGTGGTTTAAACAAAGTTTAACATTGATGTTTCTGTGAAGCAAATTACAGAGAAATTCACATCATTCACTTCTATCAGTCTTATACACTACCTTGGAAATCTGCAGCCCTAAAGAAAGTGCAACAATCAAAGTGTTCCTGGTCTCTGCTCTACATCTTAGGTGACCATTGAAAGAATTGTTTCTTCCTTCTTTTCCCCTCTGATGCAAACTGCTGGGCAAGATAATTTTCTGTTCCTATACCCTGAGCTAATTTAGAGTTAGTCTCTCTCCCTTTGTATTGGATATATTTTCTGATTTTATGTCATGCAAATTTTTCCCTGCTTATTAACATATTAAAAATAATCCTGCTTACAACATAACCAAAACTAGTTAGAATTAATAAAAAAAACACTTGATTATTTCAGCCAGATCAATCTTAGTTTTTCAAGTTAGTTCTTTAGTCCAAGCCAGTCAAACTTCATTCTCGTCTTGAGTACCACTCTGTTTTAGTTTCATTCTCTCCAAAATATTTCTGCTGTCCCATCCTTCAGCCAGCCTTACTAGACCACATATTTTAGCAAATATTTCACCAAAGCTATAAATTTTTATATGTCAATATACTAATTCTGTGCTATTACAGACAAATTAATACAAATCTTTAAGTACATGCATATCCTACTTCATGCTATGCCTTTTGGCTTTCTGCTTGACTTTTTTAGCATACAGCTTCCTGTACACAGGCCTATACTTTCTGCACAAATCTCTAGATCTCTTATTATTTTTCTCTGTTCTTTCTTTCTTGTAGATCTTTATTTGTACTCACCTATGCTTGCTCAGAACATCTCTGTTCTTATTTTTTATGGAATTTTGAAATCCTTTCTCAGGTGGGCTGTTTTCTGCAACTAAAGAAACACATGATGCTTTCATATTTCCCAGGCACAGAGAATAAATTTTTGTTTTCTGCATTGGTCTTTTTTTTCTTCTCATTGGAAAAGTAAGTTCTGCACATCATTCACAACCATGTTTTTAGCATGTTTTGTAGGATTGTGGATCCACTTGTGGATTCCTTTGCCTGACAATATTCACCTGATTTGAAAATCCAGCTGCAGAAATAGCTGGATAATGTTTAGTAATGAAATTCCTATCTGCCCTGACTTCTAATTGAAAGCTGTTTTGGTTTCTTTAAGCAAACTCAATAGAACAACTCTCTTTATTTTTCCTTTTCAGTCAAAATAATTTCAAATTCTCTCTTATGTTTTTGGGAAATCTATTCATTCCTTAATCTTTCATCATTCTTTTCACAGACCTATTTTTTTTCAAGTAGTCTTTATTTTCTACCAACTTTTGCCATTCCAGTTCCAGTTTCACCTTTAGTATTTCCTCTCCTTTACAGGAGTATTATGTAATGCCTGTAAATTGAGGCATACTAAAGAAATTTTGGAATCTGTGAAATGTTTTAGCTATATAAAATTAAGTTTGTTTTGATAACTATTTAAAAAATTATAGTTTAATTGATGCTGATTTGATGACATAATGCAAAGTATCATGTATACAAGATTGACAGTTAAAAAAAAATGAAATAATCATATATTATTCCACCTTTTCTTTACAAATTTATCTCACAACTCTCTGTCACCCACAAGTGTATGTGTTTAAGATCAAGGGGTCTCATTAATTCATTGAATGATCATTATCAGCATGTACTTTTGCAATGCAGTACATGTGTCTGCCTGGGAAGAAGCAAGTCCTCGCCATGTTCTCATCTCCTGCTTCTGCTCATTTTGCTGCCGTGTGAGGTCTCTTGTGAATGTGATGGTACCAAGTGCCCACATGTCAGCCTGCTCTGAGAGGCTGCTATGGAGCAGTGACATTGAATGCTTCACAGAGAGAAACATACCTCTGGCACTTGCCACATCCTTGCAACTGTGCTTTGTGTGGGCAATATAGAGGCAGGGAATGGTAGATTTTTTCACAGCTTAAAGCACCAACAATGGTAATTAAACTTGTTAATACCTGAACTTCAATAATTTCAATTCATATTTTAATGAACACAGAGAATTCAAAAATTATCTTCAGAAACAGTTTGGTGTTCTAACACGGGGTACTTAGGCTTCCCTTTATATTTAATGGTGAGATGTGAGCAAAATTACCCAGATTCCTCTGATAAAGTGCTATTTATCAAGTGCTATTTTATTAGTTCATACCAATGGCAGAGTATAAGGCTTTAGGGAAAAAGATAAAACAGACAATTATTAATGAAGTTTAACATGTACATACTCATCTCTTTCTTAGTGTTGTTATTGTTGTCTTAGACATGCTTTTAACTATGAGAGATGAAAAGTCTGCATTCACTTTATCCACTTCATTTAAAAGAAAACAATTTCTAAATGAGTTACAGAAATCTGACAACCCAACAAAACATGCAGTGAAGCAAGCATTACTGAAATGCTTGAGAGACTGTTTGACCAATGCAAAAGAAAAAATGTTCAGTCATGCGCAAATGAGCAGAAGATAAGAAAGACGGATGTTGTATTGACCTCCCACTCACTGGAATTATGTTCTCAGTTTTGTTACTTTTCTGCAGCTATTGGCAGAGAAGTAACAAAACTGGGACAGGTAGGACATCAGTGCCGAATTGCATCAGACCAGGTTCTGCCATGGTACACAGAATTGGTAAGGTTCGAAGGCTATACAATGTGTCATCTGGTCCAAACTCCCTGCTCTCACTTGTTTGACATGTTTTGCAAGATTTCTGGCTTAAGTAAACTGCCTCATTCTCCTGTCCAGCAGGGGCCAGCTGCTGGTGTCATATCCAAAAGGTGGGCATTGCTACCAGAGAACAGAGAAAGAATGTGTTCAGGACATCCTTATTAATCTGGCAGCTTTGCTGTGGTGATATTCAAGCAGCATCATTCTGTAAACTCCACAAAGACCTAGCTAAATACTATGAAATTAAGAGCAAGGCAGACAACATACAAAATGAGATGTGGATCATCATGAACAATGATGAACACAAAGAAAAGGGTAGATTTTAGCCTCCAGATGGTTGGAAAATGGGTAACAAACAAGACAAACTGGAATTCTTGTTGGCAAGAAAAATGTTACGTGACGGAGCCAGTGAAATCAGTTGGGGGGGCTCATTCAGTTGTTATCCCAAAATCATGTAAGTTTTATAGAAAAAAATAGAACATACAGAGGGCATAACAGATGGCATTACTTACAACAGGCATTCTCTATTGTAAAACTATGAATAGTTTGGGTGGTTGGATCCTAGAATAATTGCAAATAAGCATACTCATGAACATTGCCTGGAAAGGAAGATCTGTAGGAGTTTGTGACAGACCATACACTCATATGGAAACCATGATCTATTCATTGTCTGTCCAGGCTGTGCAGAAAGAAAAAAAATATATAATGGAGGACTCACATTCAGGGAAATATTGAAGGTTTCAGGCAGGCAGTAATAAAACACCATTAAAGTATTTAAGTATTATACAGGATAATTTTTTAACACAAAAGGTATTGTAATGTATTTGCATGGATCACACAGTATTGAATTTCATTACAAGAGATAATGACAATTTAATAATCACTCAGATAGAAATTGATGGTTGAATAGTGGTCAAAACTTCTATTCAATGTAAGCAAATAAAAGAAAATAAGCAGAAATAACAGAAATAGGCCATGATTCAAAGAAGGCAGATTCTCACATCTGATGAAAATTAGGAATATAATTGATGCAGAGGATCGCTTAAATGGAAAAGCGTGAATAAGAAGTAGGAATTTTTCAATATGACTTCAAGATGAATTTCAAGTCATTTAACTTCAGTGCAGGCATGTTTTGCAGCAGAACTGGGAATCCAGAGTGGGCTTCCTGAGCCAGGGAAATTCTAGGGGAGTGCCAAGAACTGCCAGGACTTGGCAGCTTGCACAAGAGAAGCTGTCAAGCTGTGGGGCCAATAGTGATGGTGGCTGCCCCTCACTCCTACAGAGGCAGCCCTGGAGAGCATGAGCAACCAGGAGCACCATGACCAGAGTGGGAAAATGGTGTGGCACATCTGCCAGGGAGGTTCACACAACAGTTTGAGTAAGAGGGAACCTCTTTGAAGGAGGAACATCCCATGGTCTTAGTGCAATAGGAGAGACTTGAAGTACATACAACTCAGTAACTGGACACCATTTTGGGACCATCTGCACAGGTCAAGGGCACTTCTGCAGGCTGAGGTCTGACCATCAGGTTCTTCTTTCAGTGGGTCTATCTGAGTGGAGACATCAGCCACAGCCAGGATAGATGGTGCAAAGTTGCCCGATAGAACAGTGACTTTGATCTCAGATGAGTGCCCACCATCCTGCTGAGATGGCCAGGTAGGATGACCTGTGCCAAAACCTTTCTCTTGGGTCAGGGACACATGGAGGACCAGCAGGTGACTGAGCTGCAGGAGGCAGTGAGAAGAATGTAGCAACAGGGAGGCTGAGAATGACTGAGACAGCAGGTTCCAAGCTGATGGAACCTGCAGTTCCATGACCAAACATCCAAAAACTCTCCCACCACACAGAAGAGAGACAGGACAATAACTGGTAGAATGGAAACTTGCAATGGCAAAGACCTTCAGGAGGGAACGACTTCCTCTCAAAGCCTGAGTCTGCCCTTGCAAACTCACTTCACTGGTCTGCAGAAGGAAGAGGAAAGACTTTTCACTTCAGGAGAGAAGCTGGACCAGCCCTATCTGCTTCCCACATAGCAGGTAGTGCAACTAAGAAAGGGTGATGGGTGATGGCTGTAGACAGCTCTTTCCTGAAAGATGTGAAAGTCCCCATTTGTTGCCACACTGTCTAGAGAGGTGTGCTGTTCACCAGGACTTTGCTTCAGAGATGGTGCTGGGAGGCTATGAAGTGTCACACAGTTTGCTGGTCATTATCTGCTGCTGTTGCTTCACATAGACACCAGTGGTACAGCCAGGAGGAGTTTGAGGTGTAGCAAGAAGGATTAGAGTCTGGGGTGGGGCAGGAAGGAACTCTAGAACGTAGGAGGTGTTGTCATCAAACCTCCCAACCAAAGATAAGGGTTGAAAAAGGCGGCCAAACCTAGCAAATCAACCAATGGATACAGGACTGGTGCCACAACAAGGACTTCAGCTACTTCGACCATGGGACTTGCTTTGAAAAAGCTGGTCTGCTGAGGGGTGATGTGATCTCTCCATTAGAGAAGAGGAAGAGAAGAATCATAGAATGATTTGGGGTGGAAGGGACCTTATATCATCCAGTTCCAACCCCTTGACCATGGGCAGGGACACCGTCTGCCAGATCAGATTACTCAACAACCTCTCCAACTTGGTCTTGAACACTTCCAGGAATGGGCCATCCACAACTTTTGTGGGCAACCTGTTCCAGTGCCTCACCAGCCTCACAGTGAAGAACTTCTTTACAAATTCTAATCTAAACCTATCCTCTGCCAGTTTAAAGCCATTAGTCCTTGTCCTATCTCTTCAGGTCTTTGTAAAAAGTCCCTCTCCAGCATTCTTGTCAGTCTCCTTTAGGTACTGGGAGATTAAAATATCTGCCTGGAGCCTTCTCTTCTCCAGGCTGAACAATACAACTCTCACATGGTCTTCATGGGAGAGGTGCTCCAGTCCTCTGATCATCTTTGTGGCCTTCCTCTGGACTTGTTCCAACAGGTCCACGTTCTTATATGGAGTGCCCCAGACCTGGATACAGTATTCCAGGGGGGTTCTGATGACAGTAGAGTAAAGTGATAGGAATACCTCTGTCAACCTGATGTCTGCTTTGCTTCTGACAGCCCAGGTCATGGTTGGCTTTCTGGACTGTGACTGCACATTGCCAGGACATGTTGAACATGTTGTCAACCAATGCCCCAGGTCCTTCTCTTTAGGACAGCTCTCAATCCATTCTTCACCCCAGCCTGTATTTATGCCTTTTGTTGCCCTGTCCCAGGTTCAGAACCTTGCACTTGGCCTTGTTGAATGTCATGAGGCTTGTAGACACTCATCTCTTAAGCCTGCCCAGGTCCCATTAGCTGGCATTCCTTCTTTCCAGAGTTTCCACCACACCACACAGTCTGGTATCATCAGCAGACTGCCTCAGGGTGCACTCAATGTCATCCTGTTTTACCAACAAATGTCAAACAGTTTCAGTCCCTATACCAACACCTGAAGAACAGCTCTCATCACTGTTCTCCACTTGGATATGGAGCTGTTGACCTCGAGATTTGAGTGTGAACATCCAGGAAATTCTGTGTCCACTGAGTGGTCTATCAAATCAAATCTCTGTATTTGCAGTTTAAAGACAAAGATGTCATGTAGAACAATGTCAAATGCTTAGCACAAATCCAAGCAGATGGTGTCAGTTGCTCTTCCCTTACCAAACACCACCGGAACTATGTTGAAGAAGGGCCACAAAGTCTGTCAAGCATTAATTGCCCTTAGATAAGCCATGCTGGCTGTCACCAATCATCTCCCTACTTCCCATGTGCCTTAGCACAATTTACAGTAGGATCTATTTGCTCCATGAATTTGTCAGGCTCCAAGG
The DNA here is from genome assembly GCF_051311805.1 of Agelaius phoeniceus. NCBI lineage: Eukaryota > Metazoa > Chordata > Aves > Passeriformes > Icteridae > Agelaius > Agelaius phoeniceus. The sequence goes on from NC_135268.1 coordinate 58,114,918, forward strand.
TGAGTCTGACTGGCTCTGGGCCTTCCATTTCTCCATTCTAAAAGTTGGGGTTCCATATAAGCAAATTGTCAAGAGAAACAGTGGATTCTGTACAGGACTTTACTGTCCTCAGATCAAGCAGGGGATGTGTTTCTAGATTAGATGTTTTATGAAAATGCACTTTAACTGAAGTGGAGCAGTTATATCATAAACCATTACCTATATGAAAGGTAATGGTTTATGATATAAAGCAGGTCACACAAGATGACCTTTTGATTTCTACTAATATTAATATCTAGGATCTACTAAGAGATCTACTAGAAGAAAATATAATAACCATCCATTTTATTACATTTCTCTGAAGCCAGGAAGCACAGGTTGCCAAAGTCATGATAACACTGAACTGGCATTTGTGCTGCTGTAAACTTTTATTGTTAAAGATGACAGTAAAAAGAGGAGTTTTAATTGCCGAAGTGATTCCACAAAGTCTGCCTTGCTTAATTTCTTATTTCTTTATCAAAGAAATGTGATAGCAAAACTTAAATGAAAATGGTATCTACAGGAAAACAACATTAAATACTTTAGTACACTGGCCATATTTAATTTTCCTCCCTGTTATATTTCTTTAACATCAGAGTAATTTGTCTTTTGCTTAATAAATAAGAGAGAAAGTGAAATTCTGCACTGACTTGGAGCAGGAACAATGAAAACACTTCATGTCTTTCATTTGTTTTCTTTCTAATCCCCTTCAACCATGAATATTAATAATAAACTTTTATTGCCTTTGCATGTCTGTGGTATTCATGTGCCTAAGATATTAAGGGAGAAAGAAAATATTTACTTCAATTGTTTATTTAAGGTGTTGATTACTTGTTATTGATTAATTAATATACTGATTGTTAACTTTTTACTTAGGATACTGCATTGAGAACTCTGGATAACGAAGTTCTCTATCTGATTGGAGACTAAAATTGCTGTTCAATCATTAAAGAAATGTTAATATTAAATGTTCATATCATGATAGTGAGTGAGGACTGCAACAAAAGCTTTGTAACTCCAAGAGCTGGATGATAAATTGTCCTCTGTTGTGCAGCAATAGGTTCAAAAGATAAAAATGAAATAAGTTCTAGATGATGAGGGTATAAATATGAAGGCAGGTATGAGGATAAACAGGAAAAATTCTGTGTCTATTTAGTGGTTTTTTTGTATATTTTAGGTCTTGTTTATATATTTTTTTGTTTTGAAGAAGATTCAAGAACATTTTTAATTGTAAGACTGAGAAGAGTAAGGGAGACAAACACTGCAAAGGGATAGTTGATGCTTGCCAGCTTCTGAGTACCAATCAATAATTAGGTTAGCCTTGAGGAAATGTCTTTAAGAAATATTTGAAGGTGAATATATGAAAGCTCAGTAATATTAAAAGTTGTACTAATTAATTAAATACTGGAAAGAAAGATAATAGAATTACAGATATCATCTATACTGCTTCTGAGAAGTAGTTAATTATGTGTGTAAATTTATTTCAGTGTATAAGTTTTCATTTCATACTTTGTCATATGAAAAGGGGAGGTTTCCTTGACCCTTAGTGTTAATTTTTCTGTCAATGCCTCAAGATAAGCTGAGACCCTTGCAGCCAACAAGTGTCAGCATCCTGTTGGGGGGACCCTGCCCTGAGTAAAAGGGAGAACCCTCAGCAGGTTTTCCTCTTTATTTGAGTATGATATCTGCTGCCAGCAACTGTGCCCAAGAAGGACTCACACTAACAGTTTATAGAATAACACTCCTTCTTAATATAAAATTGTGGCAGGTTAAAATTCAAGGGTTGTTGGTGACAGTTTCTGATTCAAAAATGTATTCAAAGCAGCGTACAGACAAGCTCTAATCCACAATGAGATATTCAGCCTGCACAGAGGATGATTCTTTCCCAAAAGGCTGTGGGGGAGAAGACAGGTTCAGCCCCACTGGTCCCAGCAGTTACAGTGGAGTCTTCCCTAACTTTTCCCCCATTCTAAAGTTTTATACTATTTCTTTGTGTTTAGATGGAACCTGAGTGACTCTAGGCATACATATCTTTGGTACTGATTGTCTCACTTGTAATATTGGGTCACTTTGCTTTTAAAGATACAACCAAAAAGACTATACAGCACATGCCTGGTATGAGGTGATAATAACTTGGAGACAGATAACTTTGGGATGGAGGTGTGTGTTAATATTACAATTAGGATATAATGAACCAAGTTCGTCTGAGGAGAGTGATTTTGCCACAGCCAGCTCAGGAGCAGGACATCTTCCCCAGCCTCCCCAGGCTGACAGGTGCTGTGTGGTTTATCAGCTGCAAAGTGCCATTGAGCTCCTCTCCCTGCAGGGATTTCAACAGAGCCTGGCTGTGGTGTCTGCACTGCACTCACCTCCATTCCATCCCCTTTGGAATGCTGGTGCTTGCACTTGCAGATCCTGTGTATGGGGAGTCATCATGGAATAGGTTTGGAGCATGCCAACTGCATTTCATCCAGGAGCAGGAGCTGTATTTTCCCCTATAATTTCTGTACTGTTATAACTCCTGTTATTGGTAGGTAACTGACTCTGTTGGAATCAGAGCTGTTGTAAGAGTTGGTGTGACAGTTGAAATAAATATTTCAACTGTTCAATACCTGAAACAAATTTCAAAAATTATAAATAAAAGAACAGATCTTTGCCTGGCAACTTCTAAAATGCTTTGCTTTTTGCCTTCATGATCCACTTACTGTAGTTACAGGATTTTACGGTGGTATCTCAACTGCTATTTTCCCATGGAAATATTCCACTATGTCTTCTGCCAGCACAAAAAACCAGCTTATTTTTCTGCAAGCAACAAAATGAAATAACTTACACTAACTTTCAGTGTACAGTTTTAACTGACTGGAAAATACTTTTGAATTGAATGAGAAGGTAGATGGGCCTTTCAGGTAAATGAATGAAGGAAAATCTCTTTGTTTCCAATTATTTCAAATTACATGGAAATTCTAAGATTCAGTGATCCTCTCTTGTAAACATTTTTCAAGTGTTATTATCTGATCTACTATTCAGTATAACAATGTAGAGAAAAGTTTGCCAGAATAAAATAATTCAATCAGAAGACAGATTGAATCTTCTATATTGCTAAAATACTTCAGGAAGAAGCCCAAATTTGAATGAAAGATTCTGACTAAAAAGCATGGTTCTGTTCCTAATGTGTAGTTCTGCTGGTCTCCCAACACAGCAGAGCCACCAATTTTAGGGCCCCCTGGATCTACATATTTTCCTTTTTCTTCTTAGCTTAGTCCTCAAGGCTGAAAGTTTTGGAGAGGGTCTTCCTGAAAAAAATTTTAACCTTCTTCATCACTGTCTTTCATCATCATCTCCTTGGGAGGGCTACTGGGGGCCCCTCCAAAGCAGAATCAAAGAAAACTCCTGGAGTTCTTTTTAGCTGGAAATTCTTGGACCTGGAGCCAGACATCTCTGTAACAATGTTTTGGGGTAGTGATGAAGAGAAATCTGGCGTCTCTCTCTAAAGTCTCCTTGTTAATATCTTCAGGCTGTGTGGACAAGTGCCAAATGGAACTTTCACCTATAGCCATTATCTTCAATGTGTGCATTTGTGTTACTTTCGCTGGAGAAATCCTAGATGTTTGTACGCAGCACTTTTTGAGTAACAACTATAAAGAACCACATGTGTAAATAAACATTTTTGTTCTCTCTGTGCATAGATAAAGACAAGGCTCCAATTGAAAAACAGCTTTAAGAACAGCCTTTCCTTTGTTACATTGCAGTAATTTGTTTGATACACAAGAAAAGACAGACGGGAATGGGAGTTACCCTTGTAAAATGTTTATATCTGTGGTCTGTGCATATATGTTTTTGTTATACTTGTAATGTATTTTGTTAGGCAAGTATGCAAGACCTCCTTGAGAAAAAACTTTAATTCACATGTCAACTTTTCTCAGGGCATGTAATGAACTGCAACGAACATGCTGTTTTAAACTGATAAAAATCAAAAAAACACATGAATCCTTTTGTACAAAAAGACACCTTTGAAGAATTGTAAGTAAATTTCTTCAAAGGAAGCAAAGAAGAAAGAAAAATTCAGTTGAGATAAAATATTTTTTATCACGCTCAAAGAACTGAAATTTATTTATTGATCTCTATATATATTTTTCCAATAAATACTACAGGAATTACAAAATTTTTGAACTACATTCATTTCATCCTGTGTTTTTGTGTCTTTAAATTTTTGGAGGAGGCATAATTAACATTTATTTCCATGGGACAATGTAACAAAAGTCCTTCCATAAAATTTTGGAATATGTAGTTTTAGAAACATAGCCATGAAGCAAGACAATGCCATGTGAAATGAGTGACCACAACAGCTGTGATGAAACTGAGAGAAAATTTAGAAAACTTAATTTTTGAAGTAAATTTCATAAAGTAATTAGATGCTAAAACTGCACATATGAGTACTTGGTACATGAAAAAATGTGTATATATAAAACAGATTATTTGGTTCATAGCCTCAGATATATTAAAAAAAAGGTTATGTCTATTTAGAGACAATTAACAAATAGAAAAAACAAGTAAGCTTGCACTTTTCTAAAGTTTACTCAGCTTTGATCTTAGAACTAGTGTCAAGCTAAGAACTAAGAAAATAGTAAATACAAAATCATAATAAATAGTCAATAATCCAAGATGATCTTTTCTATAGAGAATGGAAAAATTCCAACAGGAAGGAGCACATTTTTAGAGCAGAATTCCTTTGACAAAGCCCAACTCCTGAATCATTACTTCATGTTTCTTAATCTTGGCAGTAGAATAAAGTCCTTAGCGGAATAGCGTTTTAAAGTCCAGATACACAACACTTCAGAGTTCTTATCATAACTTCTCTTTTTATGTCTACATAATTTACAGCGTTTGCAGATGGAAGTAATTTAATACCATGATGATCTTCCATATAGCCTGTTTCCTCTCAGTGACCTTATGTTTACTATAAGAAAACACCAACAAGGTGTCTGATTTCTCTTTAGAAAAATGGCAACTATTTTAAACAAAGAGATTTTATCCAACAGAATCATAATTCTTTCACCATCCTCATGCATTAACAAAAATGCTCATTTGTTCTAGGGGAGTGTTTTAGTAGAAGAGAGAGATTGTTTGGCTTTGCAGCAGAAGATCCATTTAAAATAAAATAAAAAGAAAAAACAATGGTAAGAACCACAGGTTTTATGTTTTAAATGGATAAAGTTCTAGTTGGAAAGGGACTGATTACATATTTCATATCATGACCTCACATTCAACCAGCCCTTCCTCACATGCCCCTGAAAACATCCTGCTGTGGTTCCTGGCATCTATGAAAGGTTGGTTGAAAGTTGCAAATTAAGCATATTTCCTAAGTGCTTGGACAGAGAATAATGGAAATAAGATCTCAGAATCCTTTTACTCATCCTGGAGCTGCAGTCCAAAGGCTAAAGTGAACCAATCCCAATATTATAATGTGCAATTTTAGTAACATAATAGGATTTTGTGGGACATCTCTAGAGTACTTTACTGTTGATAAGAAAGTTGAATCCTTTAGAAAAATATTTGTCTGGCTTTTTCCTAAACTAAAACAAGCCACAGTTTCACACTTAACAGAAATGTAAATTTTTTTGAATGTCACCTAGGCATCCAAGTAGAGTTGTTCACAGAATGACAGAATATGCTGAAGTGGAAGGGATCACTGAGTTCAACTCATTGCCCTGTGCAGGACCACACCAAGGATCATACCATGTGCTGGAGAGCATTGTCCAAATGCTCCTTGAGCTCTGTCAGGCTTGGTGCTGTGACCACTGCCCTGAGGAGCCTGTTTCCAATGCCCAATATCTCTTGCTTGCCCTCCTTTGGATGCTCTCTAGTAATGTATTGTCTCTTGTGGTGCCCCAAACTGCCCCAGCACTGGAGGTGAGGCTGCCCCAGCTCAGAGCAGAGCAGGACAATCCCCTCCCTTGCCCAGCTGGCCATGCTGTGCCTGATGCCCCCAGGACAGGGCTGCCCCTCCTGGCTGCCAGGACACTGCTGGCTCATGTTCAGCTTTCCATCAACCAGGACCCTCAGGTCCCTTTCTGCAGCCCTGCTTTTCAGCACCTCGTTCTCCAGTCTGTCCATACATTCAGGATTAGCCCATCCCAGGAGTATGGTTGGTGATTGCTCAGCCCTCTGATTTGTCTGAGTGTCTCCAGGGCCTCCCTTACACCATCCTCAGAGCCATGCATTGAATCAATCCACCTGCCTACTCCTATCAATATTGTTCCTTGTTACCAGAAAGATCAAGGAAATCACTATCTGTGCTCTTTAACCTTGTTGTATTCAGAAATCAATACTAGAGCTTGTTAAGGAAGAAATTTGGCAGAAGGGGTTTACATAATTGGGCAGACACCCAAGTTTATTGCAGCAAGGCTGCAGGTAACCCAGAGATTACATAGAGGGCTCTGGAATTCAACGGGTAGCTACATTCATCAGAACTTTAGTAGGGAACAGTTATATCATATTATATCAGCTGTGATTATTCTCCATATTTGAACTGATAGTAAATGATGAGAAACTTTGGTATTTTTAAAGGAAAGTACGTTTTTATGTGGTGATTATAAAAGAATATTACTCTTTAAAGTTCTCCTTTTTTAGGAAGGTCTGCCTGTCTCTTTTTTCCCAAATGGAGAGGCATCTCATTGCAGGACACTGAGGCTGCCTGGTTAGACTTGGAAGATCTGTGAATCAAAATGTTTCATAATCAAGTTCCTTGTGGACAACTGGAGTTTAGGGATTCTCATGCCCGACCTACAGCATGTCTATGACAGTGGCAGGGACAGGGAGCTCAGAAAGCTCTCAGTTTAGACATAGCACTGTATATCTTCATGATTATATAGCTAAAAGCTGCAAAAAACCCATAAAAATTGCCTGCTCTACCACAGTCATAATTTCCACAAATGATAAAACAGTGATTTTGTAATTTTCCCTGAAAGGTGAAAAGAAAAAAGTAAGAGTATTTTTTGTAGTAGAAAATAAAAACACCACACTTTCCTTTTCCTATTTTCCATTTCTTTTTCTCTTCAGGCTTTTAAATCAACACCATCATTCTTACAAGAAAAATGTACTGTATAGATAGGACAGTAAGGCCCTCATAATTCACTTTTAGTCTTTTCTCTGAGATTTATTGGATTTTCTATCACAAATAGAGATAAGAATCACATTCAATTTCTTGCTCTTTCCATGATACACTACAGGATCCATGCTGATAAGAACAGGGATCATGTAGTTTGACAGAGGACATAGAATGTATTAAGAAATGTTTTCATTTGATTTCTATAAACTGTACGAGCTTTTTCTTCAGGCAGACTATCCTTCAGTCATTTGTTTTCAGCAGTCACTCTAGTGCTATTTATGTTTATTTAAGAAGGATTCATAATCTCGGTATAAATGGTTTTCCTGGAATTCACCTACTCCCATATTCTGCTTCTTGAGAAATAGTCCTCACCTACCCAGCCTTTTGAAAAGATCTTGTGTGGAATCCGGACAGTAACTAATTTTCATAGTCTCTGGTTTCAGTTCATTTGTTTATATTGATGTAGATTCCGTGGACTTTGGCAGGCATGAAAGAAAAAAAGGTCATAGAAAATGCAATGCATTTTAGCATTAGATAGAGAGGATTTTCAATCAAATTACCAGATCCAACTGCATTGAAGAAATTTGATCTGATTTTTATCTCTGCTGTAAGAGGAGTAACCACCCAGATTCAAATTGGAGTGCTCAGATTATTATCCCACCCTACTATAGGGTAGGAACTATCCTTTTCCTTGTTTGTTTTTTTTCTTCAGCATGAGTTGCACTGTGGTTTTGCTATGTTAGATCTGGCCTGAAGTCCTCAAACAGAAAAAACTATTATTCTTCTGCAAATCATGCCTCAAAGTTGTATAGAGATGAAAACATTCCAGTTATTTGCCAAGGGACTGGCCACAAACCCAGAGTGTTGCCATTTTATTGCTCATACCTGAGGGATAATAGTGGTTTTATCAAGACCCCCAAAAACTTGCACTGTGTAAGCTGTTGCATAGTGAAAAACAAATGAGGAATCAGCTCTGTAAAGCACTAGAAATGAAAATATACTTCATACTCATTCACCTTGAACATCAGAGACCTAAATTTAAGAAGATTTGAACAGAGTTGTTTTCTAGAAAGCATCACAAGGACCATAGCTGAAGGTGCATGTTATTTCTTCAATATCTTTTCTCATATACATTAGAGTAATTTCTGCATAATGATTTTGTGATTCATATTTGAATGTGGTACTTCATGGATTTCTCTTTAATCACCACACAGGATTCACACATATTTTACGTACATCCATAAAGAATAGGTTTTTGCACATACAAGTATGTACAGACTGCTGATGAGTGACATTTTCTCTCTTCCCTATATTGTGTGCTTTAATCAGAAACAAGCAGCCTATGTTCAGATTCACATATTGTAGTGTTTTGCTACTGATCTTATCAGTCCCTATCTTCCAGAGGAATGGGACAAAAGCAGGCAAAGTGTTTATATCTATTTCTTCCTATTAGTTGGAACACCCACCAGTTAAGGCTAATACATTTCAGATGATGTCTGCAGTACTTCATTATGCTTTCATGAGCAGTGAAGTTCTTATGTGAAAAGAGATATCAAGGGTGGGTGGACAAATTAATGTAATAAAAGGGTAATTATAATTTATTATATGTATGATATAATATGATGTATTCCTTAAAAAAAGGAACCTTTATTATTATTAAAAAATCTGAACAACAATGAAATACTTGTAATTAATGATGTATCTGCAATTCTATTGTATCTTAATGTTGTCTTGTATCTTAATGTTCTATTCTATTTTAATGTTTTGAACATGTTTTAGGTTCATTTTACCTATACAACTGATTCATGATACTGTGCATGAGGAAGATCAGAGTTGAGTATTAGTCTATTAATTTTTTCTTCTCTAATTGTATCTTCACTTGACAGATTCAAACACAATTTAAGCCTGATTGCTGTTCAAATGCCATCTTTCCCCACATTAGTTTTGTGCTGTATAACCCTGCTGGTCTTGAACTGCCTCAGTAGTTCCTAAATAGATTACATGACAAAATAAAAAGATAAGATCCTCAGTGTAAATTATATTAAATTAGTTCAATATAAGTACCATGTTCTCATCCAGAAATGTATGCAGAAATGCATGGAGAAAGGAAACACTCCCTTATTCTTTTTTAAAAAAAAATATTAATTGAATTTTCAGATAAGTGTGCTATGGCATCTCAGTTTCATTTTTCTCAGTGGCATTATGCACTAAAATTTGCCCATTTTGTATAGCAATCAGAAACAGATAAATCTGCTTTAGAAAAATTGACTCTGCTCATGATGCTGGAATGGGAACCTCACATGCTGGACCTTGTTAAAATGCACTTCTATATCTGGTTAGCTTTAGACTTTGAAATGGTTGATGTTATCAACCTCGTATAAAATATTATTTTCTCCATTATTATACACAATATAAAATTTAATAGCAGGCTTCTTTGACATTTATCAGATGAATAAGTTAATTAAAAGGTGAGATTAGCATGTCTGTTAACTGGATTTTAACAAGCTCTATCACATTCTGTGGTTTTGGTTAAAAGAAAAACCATAAAAGTTTTTCTCAATATATTCAGAGACAAAACCTAAAATGGAAGATTAAATGATCAACACTAAGAAAATAAACTTCACAAGGCAGAACAATGTGAAAGCAAAAACATTTAAAATGAGAAACAAATGTTTCCAGTAAAATAAATGTTGTTGGTTTTTAAAAAAATAGGCATTCCTAATCATTTTTAGGATGAGAATTTACGTCAGTGTTTGATTCAATAACTCCTAACCTTAATAAAAGCTGCATGTTACAAAGAATTCCCACCAGAAAGCAGAGATTCTTTGGTATCTGGAACACACAGGCACAGTATACAGGTAAGATTTGGCTGAGAACAGAAAGCATTTAACTCCCAGAGGCAACATTTTTACTTTGAACATGATTAAGCTATTCACATTTTGTTAATAAACCCATACTAAAAAATGTATTCCTTAAGTAAGATGTGTCTGTATCAGAAGTTTAAAATGCCTCATGGCTTCTAGCAGAGCTTTTGGAAGTGGCAATTCTTCTATTTTTCCTGTGTATAACACATAACATGATGTAACTCTTTCCTATGACCAGCTAGGCAGGACTCCAGCTGGTCAAACAGGCATAGTTCCTCTCAATAGCAGAGGAAATGTACCTCCTTTTCAAAGTACATCTTACTAAGATATTTTGAATATCTCAGTGAAAAATGTCCTGACATTGTTACCTATCAAGGATACTTTCCTGGAGTTTGGAGAGGATAGAACGAAAAAACCAAAATATCTACAACTGCCTTTTAACTATGTAAAGGTTTTGATTTAGTTGCAAAAGAAAAATTGAGAACTAAGTAGCTATATATATTTGTGTTCAGTGGATATAACTTGGAAATTCTTTTTCCTTGAAGTTCTTTCTAAAAGTTACCTTATTCCCATTGGACTGAAACCCTGCCCTCAGCCCAGGAATGAAGCTTTCCACTACCCTCTGAAGGAAGATAAGCCTCGAGCCAACACCCAGCTGTGATATTTCCAAGGTGGGAGATATATTGATTTCCAGCTATGACTGAAATAAAAAGAAGGAATTGAAGTAGCTGAAACAGGCATCTAGTGCTGCTTGAGCTGGCAGGTACAGAACAGAACTAGTCCAAGGCCTGAGCTCTGCACCAGCAGCCACACACTTGTAGGGTAAGCTGGAGTACCTCAAATGCAACAAACAGGAAAAAAAACCCAAAACATTTAAAATCTATTCTTCCTTGCCCTTCTGCCTCGCTAAAGTGTAAATATATTGTGATCTCTTTCCTCCAAATGGGGAATCTCCTACTTGTTTTATCAGCATACATGAAGTCACAGTAAACTGAACCATGCCACTAATCAGAACTGCTCAGGAAAATTACAAGCCTAGTCATGTCAGTGTTTGGTGGTTTTATATGTATTTATGCATTTCTGCATAAATCAGCTCAACAAGTTTTCTCACATATATATCACACCAGTTTAAAGCAAGATATTTGTTTTCTTCTCATCCATACTAACACACATAAATACTAAATATTTAGTGCATCCTGATTCCTGCAATGAAATAAATGCTACCTCTCTGTTTTTTAATAAATTAAAATATATTTCATTAAAATATATTGCAATTAAAAATACACAAACATGCACAGAAGACTGCTGCATTATACTGCTCCCCCCCTCCCACACCTCCCCTTAAAGACTAAGCAAAAGGAAAAGAGACTGAAGTACAATAAATGATACTCCTGCAAATTTGCAAGCAAGACAGAGCTTCCCTCAGACAAAACTCATTTGTACAAGATTTCTTTTGAGGAGGGAGTACCACCCATCTTCTTTGTATCTCATACTACCCAGCAAATCAAATTTTGTTGCCAGCAAGCCTTGTTAACATTTATATCACAAAAAAAAAGGACCCCATGCTAACAGCACTGAATTGTGGTCATTCTTTTGCATGGAGTGTCTTTTCTTTTTTTCCACCAGAATATATCATTTTGCTCCGATGGCAAATATATGGAGTCCATTCCCACAAGCATCTTTGTATGGCATACAGTTAAACCCAAAGGCCATTATTCCTTGTGAGATTAAAAAATATGCTTCATAATGGTGAAGTAGGATTGAAGAGAAGTTTTCCTCTTTCATAGGGCACAAGTCAGATGCTGAAATTCACTGATAACAGTTTCAGTGGTTCTTGACAAATCCAAGAGTGTAAGGTCAGCTGCATCCTGTCCATGTGTGTGCAACTCACTGGTGAACATGTATTACAGGTCTCCATCTGTGCCTACTCTCCACAGGACATGATTGTATTAATCCATACCAGAAAGCTGGATTACAGGCTTCAGCAGGTTTTGCTCTGAGTGCTGGAGCTCTCCTTCCAGTGCCCTGTATGACAGCCGGGCTAGCAGCTGTCACCATTGGTATATGGTACAACAGTTACAGATCTCCTCACTTCCAATGAAAGCCCAGAGACACTGGTTTGTGAGGGGTCCTGTGTCCCCCCTGCACAAATCTTCTCAGGATAGCTTGAGGAAAATCCACCTGCATATTCTACATCCCATCCTTTTGGGGCCACTGGAAAGTCGACCATTCTCTTTCACAGTGTCACCCCTTGACCATCACACTGACAGTGTATGTCGGTTTACAGGTTTGTGCTTTTTTTATTGTTTTCTCAGACCTTAAGTCTCTTTACAGCATTCCCACTGACTTCAGGGGGCTATAGATGAGGCACTGAAACAGTTACCCAGCTATTTTTTTGTGCTGGACCATCTCCAGTGAACTGTCTTTATACTCTCCAGCCATACACTTTTCTATGATTTAATCTTTGGCTTCATATACATCCAAATTTTTTATATCTATATGTTAATTTAAAATGTTAAAATCAATTAATTTTCTATACAGTTGGGGCCTTATCAGCTTGACTTCTCTAGGCAAGTTGTCAGCAACTGTTCCTAAACTGTAGGAAGCTACTGTGTTGCCCAGGCTTGGACAGTATTAAACTCTTTGCCAAGACTTACAGTTTTTCCATTCACATTCCCACATCTCACTTCAAGACAGTAATAGGGCAACAAAGCTGGTGAAGTATCTGGAACACAAGACTTAGGAGGCGTGGCTGAGGGAGCTGGGGGTGTTCAGCCTGGAGAAAAGGAGGCTGAGGGAACATGTAGTTTGCTCTCCAAAATTGAGACAAAGGAGGTTGTAGTAAGGTGTGGCTTGGATTCTTCTCCTAGGTAGCAAGTGACAGGATGAGAGGAAATGTCTCAAGCTGCTCCAGGGGAGGTTCAGATTAGATTTTTTTCATGAAAAATTCTGCCAAGCATTGGGACAGGCTGCCCTGGAATTTTTCAAAAAATGTGTTGATAATGGGGCTTGAGGACGTAACGGCAAACATGGTGGTGGTGCTGGGTTGATGGTTGGACTTGATGATCTTAAAGGTCTTTTCTGCCCTTAAAGATTCTATGATCATTTGCACTGTCTCTGCTTTCACCACTCTTTCCATGGACTTAAGGAAACTAAGGCATCAGAGAGTTGGTGCTGTTCCTCAGCATCTGGAATAGGTTCAAGTGCTGGTCATGGAATTTTTTTTGGTGACAACCTCCTGCTGCCAAACATGAGAACAAAATGAAGTATCCTTTTAATGAGTAGTAACTGTGGGCAATTCAAATTATGCATAGCAAGTACAGGGCAGAGAATCACCTAAGATAGTCCTCCTCATGAGATTTCTTGTTCAAATTGCAGATTCATTAAATCTGGCTGTATTCTGAGTGATTTGCCTATGATAGTTTATACATCAAAAGTTTTGAAATTCTTTTCATATGCAAATTAGAAAAGATAATTCCATATAATATAGTATTTTCCTTCTGAAAAATACCTTTTTCATTTTCTAAAATGTACCAGAATAGTAATTCATGTATTTATTGCATCTAATTGCACTTAAGTGAGCATATTATTCTGAAGTGCTAAGCTAAAGGTTACCAAGAAAGAAAAATGTAATTTTTTTCAGTCCTGACAGTGCCTGGATAATTGCTATAGTACTAGCAAGGTGGTTTTGGTCTTGTTTTTCTGTTAAAGATAAGAGAAATTGGCATTAAATTACCAATTTGATGCCATGGTTACTTCTAGTTATTCAGATTGTTTTAATGAACAAACATGTTGATTTTGCCTCAACCTGTTCCTACTCAGCTACCACTATGACTACAAATTTTGCAGGGAGGTGGGAGTTGGAGTTTTGATGTGGGTTTTTTTTAGCTGTACTTCTCATATTTGGATAATTTTCATGTCTCATAGACCGTGTCAGCATTACAGAGATTGCAAGAATAATTGTTTACCCATGCAAATGGTTGCAAATGTATTGGCACAGGGGGAAAAAACATATTTGAAAGTCATTATCAGAGGTTATAAGCTAAGGTCAATATGATTTATTTCAATTTTCAACATGTATTTTGCAAAATCCTTTTGAATAAAAAACTCTTCTGTGTAATTCCTATAACATAAAAAATATAAATGAAGAAAAGAATCAAGTTCACAGGCTAAAAACACATTATTAATTTCCAGCATAGAAAATGGTCAACAGTGGGAAACCTCATGCTTCTGTATTAAGTATAGTTTTATTTGTTACATTGAGCAAGCATTGGGGAAAGATAGTGACTAATAGAGTATATACATATAATAGAACATATCTCTAAAGCATTCAAGTCTTAAGAGAAACTGCATGGTTTCTGAACATTTTGGCTATGGTCCAGTAAAGCTCTTAGCACTTGCTTAATTCTAAGTGCCTCAGAGGTCTCACTGCAAAAATTCTAGCTATGCAGCATTCTGTTCTGTGCTTGTTAGATGTTGTCAAAAGTCAAAAGCTTGCTAGTAATTTTCTTTCTGTTAACATTGATTAACTATTTATTCAGATGATGATTTTTATTTCTTTGAAGTCTCCTCTTTAAAAACATAACTGACCTAATCTCTTCCTCAAAAATTCCTAGCAACAAATTTTACAGAAATTAATTCATCTTCCAAATTCCCTTATCTGGGAAGGAAAAACTCCTGATAACATTATCAACAAAAGCTACAGTTTGAAACTGTCTACCAATTTAAATGATCATAGGAAAAGCATATGTGGTTCAAACAATATAATTGTTCATCTGGAGGGTTCTGCAGCATAGTTAGCCTGTCACAGAACTAATCCTGGTCCCATTTACAGCAGCATAATTCCACTGACATCAGTGCAAACAGCACCACTGGCATTACCAAGGAGACCGTTGCTGAAAACAGTAAAAAGACAAAGAGCATAAAAAAAAGGTTAAAATTAAACGAAATGTCCACTATTGACTCATGAATAATATTTCTTCCAAAGGATAATGTCTTTAATTTACGACCCATGATTACATACTAAGATAGGGATTTAGTGGAAAAGTCTCATCGTCTCAAGTACTGCTCAGTCCATCTGGTAATACATACACATTCTGAAAGGCATGATAGTATTTTGTGTAATATATTTTGCTACAAATACTTGGTTTGGCCCTATGAATTGACATGACTTTGACTTGAAAATATCTACAGTCACTTGTTTTTATTATTTAATGTACTTTTAGTACATTTGTCTGCAGTGAAGGGAAGCAAGGGCAAACACATGTTACTTAATGTCCTACCCAAGCCTAATAAAGATGACTTTTGCTCTCACAGTTCTGCATGAGAGAGTCACAGATGGGCAGGAGTAGCTCTTGGGAGCTTCTGCCCTGAACATTTCTGGACATGCTGCATAGGGGCAGCAGAGGATGCTCTCTGTCCCTCGAAACATCCACTGGAGCTGCTGACACTTGCCCACTCATTGCCATGGAGTTCTTTGGGCAGATCAAACAAGGCTCTATATTTGCATAGCCAAATTTGGTCTGTAGCTGATCTGGTGATGCTGTTACACTCTTGTTTTTCTAACAGGGAAAGGTGCTGTGTGTGTATTTGCAAGTATAAATGTTTTAACAGAATACATCTCATATTTCAGTGCTATGACGGTATGCAAAATAAATAAATATTGAAGTCAGATAACTCAGAGACCAGGTTCTGTGCATGTAGGAAAGAGAACTTTAAATACCTCTTACTCTCCAGGAGATACAGATAAGCTTCTATGAAGTTTCACTTATTGTTAGCCTGAGGGGCTAATTTTTTATTTATTTTTTTGGAAGGAATTTATTTGGAATTATCATGCCATATTAAAAGATTTTACAAAAAAAAGCTGGAGAACTTTATGCATACTCATTTTCCAGTGAAATTATTTCTAGAGCTCACAGAGCACCTCAATGCTTTTTTCAGAGCATCTCAGTGCAAAATGCCATAAATTTTCACATATTTCTCTACTGTGAAATGAGATCTGAGGTAGCTATAATTTTCTGTTGCCAGAGATTCATTTCTTGCATGAGATCCTTTGAATGCTGCAGCTTTCTCACAACACTAAGAACTTTATATTTTAGTCAAGGCTTGTTATTTCATACAAGTAGTCAGGTACATCACTATGTAGTACATATTGTATGTCCACTGATAAGAAGCTATGAATTACAGCTCTTTAGATCTCCCTCTGCCCCAGTTTTCTGGCTCAGCATTTGTAGCATAGTATTACACAAAGTACATTAAGATCATTTTGCTACCTGCAGCAATCTAGTTAATAAAACACTTTTGTATTTGTGTGTGTTTCTACTGTGTATCATAACTAGTAGCTTTTCAGTCAACTGTAAAAATCTGCTATGAAGCTATATAGGTGATTTTGAAGATATGAAAAGAAATTTGATTTAGCACCAATTAAATGAGTATAAGGAAAAAGGATGATTAGAGGTATGAAACAAAACTTCAATGTGATTATTTCTTACAAACACTTTTTCACTCACTCTCATGTACCTGAAGCATGATTGTGGTCCAATTATGATATTGTTCTAGGATAGAAGTACCTAAAAATGCAGGCTGGAGACATTCCTCCTATTCACATAACTGTGCTTTCAGAAGAGTAAATACTATGGAACAGTCTGTTCCCAGACCTTCAGATGGTCACTTATGCAAATCTGTTACAATATTTCACCGAATACAGCTGCCTTTGCCTATACAAAGCAGATGCAGAATTTCCAAGGGGAAAAAATTCAGTGGATGGAATTCAGTGAAGGCCGTGACTTCTAATCATGACTAACATTTTGTGAAACATGGCCTGCTATTGAGCTAACAGAGTAGATTCACAGTTTCAGATCTGAACTAAACTGATCAGGTTTTTTTTCTCTATATACAAATAATGTTAGTAGTTTTTTAAAATTTTTAAGATTTGGACAGACAGTGTGCAAATGCTGAAATTTTGATGGATGAAGTTTTGGTTTGGTTTTGTACTTTTCCTTAACTGGCATTACACAAATCAGAGTTTTGGGGTTTTTTTCCTATTTCTTCTTGAAATATTTTAAACACAACTGCAAAACAAATTCTTGCTCCCAGTTTTAAAAAAGAAAGAATATGTTTGTTGCTTTCAACTAAAATCAGAAGTTTTTTGTAAAAGTTTTTTTAAAAGTATTTTTAATACTTAGCATGGACAGAAAATCTCTCGTTCATTATAACGAAGAATTATGGAAAGACTAGTTACATAAAAATATTTGAAAAGGTGTTTCAATATTTTCTCTGTTAAAAAACAGCGATTAAAAAAAGAATGCTTGTACATCAGCCATCTAATATTAAAATAAATAAATTAAATTCATTATCTGTGTGCTTTAACTAACTGGTCCCAAAAATACATCTCCAATATTTTTACACGATTGAATTATTAAAAAGTTTTAATTAACATATATGAAAATCAGTATGCAGGTAAAAAGAATATTTTCAGAAAGTAAAGTGTTTTAAATCAACATTGATCAATAAAGTACGTAATTTTTTTCCAAATATCCATTTCTTTGTTGGAAAAAGCCAATAGCATATTAAAGCATATTAAACACATAAATCTCTGCACCACAACAATGTGCAGCTGTAATATAAAACATTAAAGTAAAATATTAACTATCAGTGAAAGTACATGTTTGTATGTTGTATACGACTACCATCTTTTTTTTTTTCATGTTTGTTTTTCTGGTACCTGAAAGAAATCAATAATTTCCAATACATTTTGAAACAAGTTTATCCATTGTCTGTTTTTATTTTGCTGCCTGATACAATTTTATCTCAAAGCATACCTTCGTAAATAAATATCTTCCTTGTAAAGACAGCTAGAAAAGCTAAAAGCCTTGATTTTTAGGGTAATGGATTTACCCCAAAACTGTAGAATTCAAATAAATTGGATTTTAATTCTAACAAATATAGAACCTTAAGATAAAGAAATAAAAAACACGTTTCCATTCTAATGCAAACCTCTCAGTCACTCAGCCAGATTGCAAATGATAATCAAAGGAAGACATGAGGATAATGATCTGACAGTAGCCTATTCCTTCCCACAGATAGTGCCCTGGAGAATGGGAACACGATGAAAATCTGATGGATTCTGAGAGAAAGCTCACTATCACCTGGATTAAAAATCAAATCAAACCAAAATAATTTCACTCTCCCAAAAACATATCTACCTCGACGATCACCGAAGCCAGGTTTGTAGCCCTTGCAGGTCATGTCTGAGCTGTTGATTTCATGAGTCATATCGAGTGCTTATACTTGCTGAGACATTCAGCTGATGTTGCTGTCCACACTGCTATTGATGCTCAAACATTTTTAAAAGTAACTCAGGTTTGTCTCCAAGCCATGACCAGATATCTCAGTTGCAGCAGAGGCAAAGAGGCAGCTAAAGAATGGAACATCTGTGAGAATTAAGTGTGGAGGCAGCTGTTTCTAATCAATCTCAGGGCATGTCTGCACTGTCAGACTGCAGCATGATGGAGAGATACTGAAAATAACAAAGGTTCTGCAATGAGAACAGTAACAGCATGTGTGAGTATCTACATGGATGCAAGCTGCCTAGTAATGTAGCATTTAATTCATGCTTTTAATATAATCTGAACTGTATTTTTCTGTGGTAAATAAATCAGGAAGAAATACTCTTATGAGGAGAGTCTTAATAGCTACAAGTCCATGACTGAGGAGAAAAAAACTCTTGGGAAAAGAAGAATCTGAATGGGGGAGAATTTGGGCCAAATAGAGCTGGGCCCTGGCACCATAAAAAAAACCTCTGGGCTCTTTACAGAGGAAGAACGCTAAAAATGCTTTGCAAAACAGATGCTATGGGGAAGTGAGATGAAAAATAAATTGTGGGTGGGAAGGAGAAAATGGAATATCTTTTCATCAACTACAATAGTCTTTATTCCTTCTTCCCTTTGTTTATGATATGGTTGGGGTCACTCTGGTCCAGAGAGCAGTAACTTGATGACACTGATAATGTAGTGACAGCTTGCTGTGCAGTCTGTATCTGTCTCCCTCCAGCAAAACTTTCTATCAGAAGTCTGCCCTTTTGGCATTTCATACACTTTTGCTGCTGTTTGTTTTACAGTTCAAAATATTTCTCATGGCAAGTTCATGAATTCAAATTATTTTTTTTTTACACTCTGTAGTCTGAGGGTGTATTATTTCTGAAGTGCTCTTCCTCTGAAGTTCAATCATATTACCAGAGAAGTCAGGACTTTTTGGAGCCCTTATAATGTAGGCATCCTGGAACATGTTCGTAGTAATTTCTGAGCTGTTAATAAGTATTATCAGTATTCAGTGTCCTGAATCAGTGCATATTCTGGGCAGAGTGAAAAAAATAGAGAATTTTTCAGGAAATATCACCATACACGTGGCAAATCTTTTCATTTTGAATATTCAGGAAAATAGCTCTGACGGCTGGTGTATCAAAGAGTTTATATTTGTAAGTGTGAATAAATAAATTCCTACATGAATTTATTTTTTAAAACATATAACAATTTCTCTATTTTGTCCTGCAAGTATTCATGAAATTCAAAGAAGCCCTAACCCCTTGCTGAACTTCCGGAGAAGAAAATACAAAATTCCTCTGACCAGATAGTCCTATAGGAAGCCAAGTGATTTAAAAGTACCAGGAGGTAGTTCTAAACATTTGCAAGTACAAGATAATTTTACAAGACTTTCATGCTTTATTTCCAAACACATTTTTCAAAATCAATTGAAGAGTTAATTCTGTGCTCTAAGCCACAGTCTTACTCAAATCAATGCCATATACTACTATTCTTTTACTCCATTAAGAAAATACAGAAAGAAAATTTTTTTCTGAAAACTGGGCTAAATTTGGGATTTTTGCAAGGTTTGTACCATGTGTAGACAGAGGTTGGTAAGAATATGAGAGAAATAGCAATCTGAACATTTCTGTGATTTGCTCTTGCTTCCTTCAACTTGTTTTCTAAAGCACTGGAAGCATGCTGGGACTGTTAACAAATACTTTTTCTGAATGAATGAATGAATAAATTCTGCTACGGTCTAGCAATCCTTAAATGTTGCACCTTCAGGGAATTAATCTACCCTTGCTATTATTTTGTAATCTTCAGTCAAGTTGAACTTAATGACCTGACCTGTTATTTCTATGTCCCAGAGGGGAAAAAATGGCAATCTAGAGAGTTTATAGGAAAAATTTTAGTGTGGCAAGACTTATATTTTACTCTACTTTGCTCTCATGCACACACTACTGTAATTCATATCTTTTATTACCCAATGAGATGGAATACCATGCATGGGTCCCAAAATCTTATGTGAAGCCACCTGTGAAACAGCAGTGGCAGAGAGCACTTGGATCTGTAGGGTTAAGTACACTATCTCACAGCATCAGGGCATTCTTCCATCTGCCACAGAGGAACCCTACACAAAACTGCTATGAAACTCAGATATTCAGCCACAACCAGAGTGAGAGTCTCCTTCATTTTCCCAAGGATAACTTGAGAATTGCCCACATGATGAACAGAACAGCTACAGCTCTCACATAGTGCCGGCCCTTTGGCTTTTCAGTCACAGCTCCTTCTTTCCCTTGAAGTCTCTCTGACACTCCTGGCAAGCCCTCAAGACAAGAAGTGCCAGCAGATAGAAATCTCCCATCTATAAGCCATAGGAAGAATTGCCTTGCCAGGCATAGTGCTCCAGCTGGCTGCTCTGCACACATGAATGCTTCTGTCACCATCAGACCACTTGGAAAACTATCCAGTGTGGCTGTGCTTGCTCATCTAACCAATTCCTGCCCTTCCTCTCTTGCCACAGTGAAAACAGGCTGCTTCAGAGAGCAGGAGATTCCTGAGCTACTTGTGATAGAAGAACCTTCCCCTAAAAAACCCAAGACCCAACACAATCCAGAAGGAAAAGTCTGTAAATCTTACCTGAGATTCCCATTTTGTTTCTGCTGAATGCAAATCATTCTTCAGATTGTTCTCTTCCCCTAACGCTGAGCATACATTCCTGATCTTGGCTGCAGTTCAGCAAGCTATGAGAGAAGCAAGATAATTCCTGCAAGCTGGATAAGCCATTGTCATATTTTACTCCTCCACAGAAGAAACACAAGTCAGTGTGCATCCTATGTTGTCCCAGTCATGCATAATTTTAGGACATTAATGAGCAACCTCAGGGAAAACCCCCCGTATCTTCTTACTTATAAGAATGCCTTGGTTCCCTCATGCTGTTGTTACACCTTTGATCTCTACTGTGAACAGGTCCACTCAGAGGCACTGCAATGTCCATTAAAATGTTTAGCAATGATCACAAAGAAAATTTCTAGGGATGCACTGAAATAATGTCAACAGGTATGGGACTCAGGATGGGATGACTCCGGATGGGATGAGACTGGAAAAGATTGAAAGGGGAAAGAAGCCCAGATCCAATATTCCTTGAGAACTGTTTGCTAGACTGCTGGGCATACATGCTAAATAAATTTGAAAATTAAGCTGAACATTTGAAGAAGCTTCCTCTGCTGGAAATTGTATCAGAAGCAAAACCACAGAGCAGTTCCTGTATCTTGGATTGCACAATAGATAGTATTATCCACAATAGCTGACACTTGAATGACTAAAAGGTGTAACCATCTTAGGAAAGTTTAAGTGATAAGGTTTGTCATCCTTTTCCACATCTGAACAAATCTCAAATGATCTCTGATCATTTGGCCATCTTTAATTAAATGAATTTGTAAAGCAGTGCAAACACTTAAGGTAATGTTAGTCAGTGATGAACAATACTATCAATAGGGATAATGTTGTTTAGCAGCCAAATGCAATTCGATTCTGACAGGTAGTCAGTTATAATGTCAATTATAACTGTTTGAAAATGTCAAGCATAAGTAAAGAAAACCCAAGCAGAACAGTTATCATTCTTGAAAACTACGTGGCATTTTTAAGGAGAGCTATTGCCTTTTTAAATTTCAGCACCATTAAAGTACAGAACAACTGATCTGTCACAAAGTGTGCTGATTTTTAACATTCTTGATGGTTTTGAACTGTGGAGATGTTTTTCTGTCTCGCTGAAACATATAATAAAAAGTATTCTTCCAGTTAGTTGCTAAGTGCCATATTTTGGAAGCACAATCTGAAAGTGAACTCACTAGACATAATCACCATCTGTATTTTTCCTTTACTTAAACAGAAAAAAAATATCTTTTCCATATTGCAATTAAAATCATAAATGTTATATAGAAGTAATGGATCCTTCTTGCACTTTTTGGTTTTCTCCTCTGTAAGCTAATACAATAGTCAAAACAGAAACTACTGAAAGAGAATACTAATTCACTTTAAATGAAACGATGAGTTACAACAGAGATGTGAAGGTACCCTGCCCCACATTTGGAAGCACTTTGACACAAAGCAAACAAACACAACACCTGGTGGATAATTCGAAGTCAAACCCAAACAAACACAACAGTGGTGGATAATTCAAAGTCAAACCCAAAGGTACAGACTAAGCTGAAAATAGCTTTTGCCAATTTTGTGCTTTGCTATGCAGAACACTGCTGTTTCCCATAGCGAATTCATAAAAATGGGTGAGAGAAGAAGGAGATGATTATCTGTGGGGTTTTCAGTAATGAAGTGTGTCCTTGGCTTGTTGTAACATGTCAGCTGAAAGTTGCAGAGGAGGTGTGAAGAAATGAACAATTTTCTTACTCTTAACATGAATGTTTTGCTTCTAAGGAGCATGTGATCATCATAGCACATTACACAAGAAAAATTTTCTGATAACTCTAGCACTTTAAACATTTAAAAAGAAGGCAGGTAGCTAAATTGGGACATGCACTGAAGTTCAGTATCTTAGTCAAGAGCCATGGTCTAAAAATTCTATCTTTACATGCCTTTCTTTCCACAGTTTTGAAGTTCCCAAGTCCAGTTTTTCAGAGTCAAGAGGTTCAATATTTATCTTATACCCCAGTTTCTCTGGTTCTGATCCTGATCCCTCATCCAGCTGCTTCTTTTGAGAGGATAATGATCCTCTCAAATACCTCACCAACAGGTGAGGTATTTAAACTACTTTTTTGCTGCTTTAGTCTGAGCCAACAGCTTTTACATGCTGTTAGATTCAGCGCCTATACAGGTGTGGAAGTTCCAGGTCATGTATCCTTTTGTTATCTTAAAGGATTAAATAGCTTTTAAACACTTCCCTGAGGAAAACAGTACTCATCATGAAATGATCTATTCTAAACATGCAGCTCTTGTGTGGATTTCTTTAAAGTTTAGGTTCAGTGTAGAAAGGAATTCAAAGATTTTTAGCTGAGAGGAAATGATGAAAACACTCTTCTACATAGCTTTTGCCTTAGAGCATGTGACTAGAATGGAAGTAAGGAATTTTACTGATGGACTAATTTTGGAGTTCCCTCAGTTTTGGGAACTGTCTCCACCTAATAGGTTACCTCTAAGAAGTCCTGCTACTTCTTGTGTTGTTTCTGTTGCAGTGAATTTGCATAAGTTTTATGAGAATGTGAGAGCTCCAGCATGAAAGTATTTTGCATTCACATTTATCTATAGATATGTGTAAGGCAGTAGGTTCAAGAAGAGATTAGTTGTAGAAATTAGTCCTTGTCCTTCAAGAAGAAAGGGAAATAAATTGCAAATAGAGTCAGTCAGAGCAATCTGCTCTGAAAAGTAAGAAAAATTGATTGTGCCATCCCAAAGACAGTAACTTAATATATTTCAGTCTTGTTGCTTTGCAGCATCAAGTTTGTAACAGCAACAGAACAACAAATTAATTTACACATAGCTTTTAAGCTGTGGTGGGATGAAAGTTGTTTGAAATTGGAAGGAACAAGCAGAGATAAGAAAGCTAGATCAGGGTCAATTTAGGGGTCAGTAAATCTCTCTTACTTATCTACATGGCTCCTTTGTAGTCATGTTTGGCCCTTTTTGCGGGACACCTTGCGTGGTTCTATCCTACATGTGCAGAGGAGCAGACAATGTTCCACTACAAAGGAATGATAGAACCAAGATATGGGGGAGGTTAAAGAACAAATTTCCCTACAATCCTGAGAAAACAATCTAAATCAAACAGAGAATTTTTTTTCCCCAATTGGAATAGGAAATCTAATGAAGAATTCCAGGGAAAATGACCTTAATACCTACTATCACAGCTTAGTAGTTATTTTTGGGACAGCTATTATTTTACACAGTTTTTACTGTGCTGATACAATACCTCTGGTTATCTTCCTAGGAGAGCACAAATGCATTTGTACATGCAAAAATAACATAGTTTTTTTACAAAATGCAACAACTCTGAAGATGCATATTAGGCTTCTGATGACCAGCTTGATCTCAGGTGCTACAGCATGACCAATGAGTGTGATACAATGATTCCAGACATGTCTTATTGGAAAGATTAAATTAAGATTTATTAATTTGGGGATTTTTCTTAATCAAAGATGTTAAGGAGCTGAAGTTAGGACATTTCATCATTTTGTTGATCTCGGACCCAACAATCTATCCAGTCGAACATCTGCATAACATAGCTGCAGAGTTATTTATTTATCCTCACATCTGTCCTAGCTACCACTTTTAGACAAATTCAGTCCAGAAGCTTCTTGATAAGAGCCTTTGGTTCTGGGTTTGGTCCTCTTGTGTAAAAGAAGCTCATTGATGTTTTCTTGGCTTTTAGTGGACACTTAACAACACTGCAAAACTTTGTTTTGTAGGATAGACAGGCAGCCTAATGAAGAGAAGCCCAGAGCAAGAACAGCCAGAGCATAGGAAGGTCAGGATTTTCACTGCCTGGCTGTGCTGGAGAGCTTATACAGCACATTTGCATAATTTGCTGTGGAAATTACTCAGTTCTCAGAAATATTTTGAAAAGAAAAGGGATGTCTGGATATTAGCAGATTTACGAGAAATATTCACTAATTTCATGCCTTGAGATTTAGGTTTGCAAAATACTGGTTGAATAAAGGGATTTTAAACCATCATTAAACCCAGGAAACAGACTTTGAATAGAAATGCAAGAGCTTTTTGTTCTGTCTGTAAAATCAGGGTGAATGGGACACATTTCCAACTTGAAATCATATTGTGTGTAATAACAATAAAATAATAAAGTATAATAATGTAATAATAAATCAGGAGTTTTTTCAATAATTTTAGTAAAGAATAAATACCAAGGAAAATTTAGACAGAATGAAAAGAGAGAGTGAGAAAGTAGCTTATAGATTTTTGCTTGCACAGGCTGCTTCTGGAAACTAAGGTATACTTTTTAAAGCTACCATGGTGCCTTATTCAGTACACTCTTCAGGATCCAACCTGAGCAAAACTGATACAGAGTACAGGAGGAACTGGGAAGGAATGGTCATGAAATTGAGGAATCCATTGGTATGAGATACTATGAAGGGCAAAATATGCATTAACTCAAAAATAAAACAGTGAAACAGTGGTAAAATTTTAAATTCCATGGTCTGGATAAAACTCCAGATTTTTAATGAGTGATTACCTGAAGGAGTAGCATCAGTCATGGGGAATGTTTTCATTTTCCTTTCCATATAAACTTTCCCTACTCTTTCATTCCTGACCATTATAAGAAAAAGGCTATATGGAATTCTGATGTGACCTAATCTGACAGTTCTTATGTTTTCTGTAGCTTTTCCCCCTCATATCAGGGAGCTTCCTAGTTATGCTAGTTTTGATTTCTTGTTTGTGACTGTGTCTGCAGATACCTTTCAAATCACATGTACCACAATGTATTCATATATTCAAGGCAATTTACTCTGCTTCTTTTTAGGTGGTGGGGCAATCATATTTCCCACAAATAGCTGAATGAGTAGCCGAGTAGTAAGTAGCACAAGGAGGATTTGCAAATTATTTTCACATATTTTCCCACTACAGATTATATTTTCCCAGCTATGGATTATAACCTACAACAGAAAAGCATCTGAAGATTTTCTAAGTATCAAAATTATATGATCTAATAAAACCTAATAGAATTCATTGGCTATGAATTAATCTGCCCAACTCTTTGCCAAATGAAGCACAATCCCAGTCTGTTTTGCAGTACAGCTTGGAAAGGATGCCATAACCAATATGTTAGTAGGATAGAAGATGAAATGTGGTGAGGATTATGGGCATTGTTTCAGTCCTTGAGACAATTTGTAATTTAAACTTTCCTCTACAATTATATAATCTCTCCTGTGTGCTGAAGCCTATTTTTTTCTTTCTCCCTGGTTGCAGTTTCTCCATATGTATTTAGAAATGGAACAGGGAATTTCAACTCTCTGTTTAGGAGAAAAAGTGAACTGTTATTCTAATTAGCTCTTTTATAGATATTTGCCTGGGAAAACTTTTTAGAGCATTTACTTTTCAAATCTAGTTTTTATTTATCACAGAACAATTACAGAAAACATTAATTATGTGTTATTACAAAATAACATGTAGGACAACACAAAAAAAGAAGAGTTGGAAGCATACCAAAGACACTGTATGAGAAATAGTGCCCCAAGGCAGGTCTCTCCTCAGTCTCAGCAGTGAGCATTTCACTTTTGTCCATTTTTGTCCATTATGAGATTGTTTCTGTGCAACTGACTTTCACAAAGTAATTTTTTATCTTCCTCTACAGCCTTGAAAGTAGCTTGCTGGGATGATCCTAGAAGTCATATCTCACCTAATCCATTCCCTAGCACCAGAGCAGCCGTGGCAATCAATGGCATCTTGGACAACCATGGTTTTGCCTGAGAAATACAGTTCTCTAATTTTAAAAGGACTGAAAATAGGTTTTGTCTACCCAAAATCTGATTTTAAATAGAGGTAAGTAAGGAAAATGTAACACTCTGTGAAATATAAGAAGTAATCTTTCTGGCCCTCCAACTTTTTCCTCAGTGTTTCAGGAAAAGTTGGGTTAGAGCAAATTTTTTGTTTGTTTATTCTCAGGCACAGATACTTTACACAGGAAAAAGCAAAAGTTGTTATTTTGGGATAGGTAAAAAAGAAATAGAGCTATGGGGCACCTGAAGTGTCAGCAGATTAAATCCTTCTGTTTATTGTGGAGATAGAGGAGAATACCTTTTGCTACTTGACCTTTTGGATCCTGAATTTAAGAGTGTGTTAAACAGTCATCATAAGCAGAAGGTGCCTCTGAGAGCACATGGTGAAAACCTCTGGTGAGACACAATGTATTTATTTAATCGTTGTAGCTCGTATTAGATATCAGGGCTGGAAACCACAGCTTGAAGAAATGCCAAAAGGAGAGGAGTGTATTTATTTTAAATATTTATATATGCCAGGGGTTCACTGCAGGCATGAGATTCTTCTGTGGGAGTGCAAAGAAAAATTGTACATTATGTATTCTAACCCTGTCACTCTGAAAAACTGCAACCCCCTACTAGATCTCTGCCTTCAGAATAGGGGAATAATGCAGACAAGGCCTTGTTTGAAGACAACTGAGTGTCATGTTATGTAATGTCACAGTAAGGTTGCCTATCAGACACTCTTGTATAAGTTCTGACTACTGGGCATATAGAAAATATAGCAATAAAATACAAAATTGTTTAATCTGAGGAATTTTTGTCCTTTTATGTGATTTAGAAGTAAACGTACTTTTTTATGTTGATGGTTTCCAGAGGTGTTTTTACAATGTGAAGCAAAAACAAACCTCTACTTTTCTGAGAATACAAAATTTTTTTTGAATAAAAATCCATCTAATTTTGAGAAAAAAAAAATCACTTTTGAAGGGCAAAATTAGGAAAAATTTTCAATTTGCCTAATTCTATAGTAATAAAATTGCAATAAAACTTGGAAAATTTGCAAATCATAGAACATCACATAGTACACTTTGCAAGACAAGCTTCATAAAGAAAATACTGTTCAACTTTATTAATTACATTAGAAAAAATATCTGAAAAACAGGCCTGAAGTAGACCGTGTCTTGTACACTCTACAAGAACTGAACTATACCTAGTGGTTCATTTTATACACTGAAAAATCCAACAAGGTCAGTGGTTACCCACTGATTCTTTATAAAGGCCCTCATTCAAAATGCTCTACATCTGAGGATTGTGTGCATACTTGTGATCAGAATGAGATTTATATTTGCAACCACTATTATTCCCTGCCCAGTTACCTGAAAATCATTCTATTCCACTAATACTAGTTTTTCCTTTCTCATGTTAGCACAAGCATTTGTGTCTCACTGGTTTATTCTTCAATGTTATTTCTCTATGTACTATATAAGAGGCCATAATTCTCACACAGTACAGTTAGCATTTTTAAATGCTGTATCTTATACTCATGTTTGGTTCTCATGGGTTCAATTGTATGCATGGGGAGTTTTTTACTTTCTTTGTAGAGACCAAAGAGATGAAGCAAGAGATTTTATATTACTTGTGGAATGCTTTTTTGCATCTTTTAAACAATGGTGATATGCATTACTGGAAGAGTTGTCATTTCCAGTTGTAATCGATTTGCATGGCTGCCATGGTGTAACATGTAAAATCACAACAGCAGGGAAATATGGGAACAGACAAGTCACTACTGTGCTTAATCTGGGATTGTTTGTTCATCATATTTTAAAGTTTAAGTTGCACTTGTCAGTTGGGATCATGGACTGTCTGATCCATTAACTACCCCCAAGCTTTTCACTTTCTAGAGGCTCTTGGCATTGTTGCAGTATGGTGAATTTACTAGAGGACATTCTTGCCCTCTGGGGTTATGAAGACTGCAGGAAACTCTGACGTGGTTATTCTTGTTGAGGGTTAAAGAAAGAGTTTCAGTGTACTTCAAATACCTTAAAAGAGAAGTGGGTGTGGATCACTGGCAATGTTGCTGCAGACAAGTCAGTCACCCCACAAAGTTTTCTGCCATGTTCTAAATGTCATCCTATTTCCCACACATTCTTAAATACCCAAACCGATCCTGCAACTTACAATACTGAGTCAGACTGACACAGTTTTTCCTGAATATGCAGTTCTAATCTGTCTGGCTCCCTGCTACATTGAATGTCATTCTGGCATGCTAGCAAGTGACAGTAATATCAATCTACTTCATATCCCTACTTGGTTCCACTTTACAGGAAGCATGGCAAACAATAATGTTGGTAACAGCAAACTGTCCAAACAAGGCAGACTAAAGATGCAAACTATTTACATATATCTTCTGTACTTGTATGATTTCTTACCAGCTGTATGAAATCTTACCAGATTTTTTACTAGTTCTTCCTAGCCAGAACTCAGACACTCCCACTAATTTGGCAGAAAAATGTGGAGGAAAAGGAGATGAGTATTGCAAAATATTCAGAGTTCCTGTTTTCATTTAAATATAAAAATTCTCTGAAGGAACAATAATAAGAACCAATGAAATAGGGTGATCCAATCAATGCTGGAAGATTTATGACTTATTTATGACTTTAACTAATGTTTAAGAGGGGCCCTATGTCCTCTGGCAGTGCACTTACTGGAAAAAACACATAGATAGCAGAGCTTCAATAAAGCACATTTTCACTGCCAGGTAGCACTGACTTTTGTTCCCCTCAAAGCTCCATGTTTGCATTTGTTTGAGTTTTTGCCCTACAGCTGAAAACTGTGGGTGCACCCTCATAGTTGGTTTTTTGCTGATGGTTCTTCAGGGTGAGTTTATGTCAGTTTAAGATAACCAGGTTTTCCCTTCTCTGGAACCCAATCTTTACGAGTTGTATGATACAATCCAATAACCTCACCTTTCCCCTTGTAGGACACACAAATCTGATGTCCCCTAAAGCATTGCCCCAAGGCACAGAATGAGGCAGGGGGAGTTGGAGTTTCTCAGGCACTTGGAGACACCTGACTCTTCCATTGCCAACCTCTTGGCATCACAGCTGGAATGAGAGCACCCACCTCTGGGGGGGCCACAGAGAGGAGATCAGGAGGCAATTGGAACTGGCTGAGGGGTGATCAAGGGAGGAGGAAGCAGCAATGGATCAATCATTCCTGATTTCCTAGAAATATGTGATTGTCCTTCCAAAACATTACAGACCACAGACGGAAATGAAAAGAAAATCCAGGAGCTCTGCATTCCCATTTTGCCAATTCATGCTTTGCTTTTGTCTTGCTTTCTACTTATAAACAGAAAAAAAATCAAGGGATAAATATTTTTTTATGGAGTAATGCAACATGTCTGTTTCACATCTGAGTATAATAGTTTTAATGTAAATAAATGTAAAATCATTTGACGATGACATCCTTACTAGAATGAAACTAAAAATCCACAGAGGTGAGGCAAAATATCATACAGGACAGGAGTCAAGGAAGGAAGGAGAAAAAACTAAATAAGAAATTTTTGTTTTCTCTGAGAGGAAGAGGCAAACTTAATATTTGAAAATATATTATTCTGTTAATTTCATTTTTAAAAATATTTTTCTTAAATTACTTTGAAAGCTTAAAAATTAGGTACAAAATATTAAAAATAAAAGCAAATTTAAATTTCAGTTGACTCATTAAACAAGCAGTTTTATTGTGCTCAGGACAGACATTACTGTGATGCTAAAATCCCTGCTTTTTACAAACTCATCCATTGCACAAGTTCCTACAAAAAAGGTAAGATGAACTGTGCAGCACATTCCTCAGGTTCAGCAAATCAAAAGGTTTGGATCAAAAAGAAGATCCAGAGTTGAGGACACCAAAAATATTTCCTCTTCTGACCACCTCTAACCAAAGTGCAAAAAAAGAAACACAGTAACCCACATAAGCAAATATCAGAATCATTGTTTCTGTGAAATTTGATATCAAGACTCTAAACTGCAGCTAGAAAAATTAGTGGCATTCACTGCAGAGGAGATAAATTTGCTAAATGGAAGTGATGGGAAATATATGTCCTGCTGTCTCCAAATGACAGGAGGCAATTTCATGTAAAGTGCACTACAACAATTTAGTTATGGGGTGACCAACTCATTGGTACTGTGCATCTTAAAGAATGAGGTGCAGTCATCTCACCCAACACACATGAGTGAACTTGTGATGAAAGAGTTACGATAGCTTTCAGAAAGAATTAGGAATTTAGAAACCTGTAAACTACCTGGCAATTGTTAGCACAAAAATAAATCTATGAAAGTAAAAATATACTATTAAAACTGTTGAATTGTTCTAACCCATCTTCAGGGTTTGAGTTTGTATTTTTGATTAGGTTGATTTTGCTGTGGTGGTGGTTTTTTTTTTGTCTTTTTTAAAATGAGGCACCAGGGAAAAAATCAGAAAGGACCTTCTAAAAAGGTGGTATAAATTACTTGTTTCCATTTCCTCCTCCCTCCTCCAAACAATTGCCAGCCTTTTGAATCATCTCCCCTCTTGTGTGAGCTATGCTTCTGTTATGACTCATCTCTTTTTCTCTCTTCCTCATCCATATCCTCTGCTGTTTTTCACAATATGAGTTTTGATCCTACCCTGAGGACTGGGAAGTTGCATTCAGTTTCAAGGCAATTAAGAAGAATGTTGATGATCTGAGCTAGAGCAGACATGGTAACAAAATTCAGAAATTATTAAAAATAACAGAAGATCTGAGCAGAAAAAGAGGGGGGGAAACAGGTTAAACATAAGCCTTGAATAACTTCAAGAAATATTTATTGCCAAAATCTGTAACCTTTCTGTTAAGTTTAATTGGTGAAACTCTGTGAAAGTCTCTCTCTTCTCCTTCCTTCCTCTTTGCAAATAGTTGTAAAAATCAATAAGAGAGAGAGAGAGAGAGAGAGAAAATCCAGTTTTAGTTAGAATTTCCTCAATTCCTTCTGTTAGAATCTATGCCAGTCTTCATGCTGGTTGACTGCTGGGAGAAGTGGAGATGACAATCAGAGAGCAGAACAGAGTGTTAAATTAAGATTTGAGAACAGAGTGTTTTGTTAAGATTTGGCACTGTTTTCCTTTGAATTTGTTTGGAATCAGAATTTTGTAAAATATACCTTTCTTTAGGATAAAATAGCTCAGGAGATTAATGCTCATTTCTTGCTAATCTGTTGGATAAATTGTTGCTAATGTATTTGGATAAATTCATGTTGTTATCTGAAAAGTCATGATACAAAAGCACAGTGTGAGAGGACAATGAAGCAGTCAAATGATACTTACTAATGCTTGCTCTCAATTAAGTGGTTTCAGATATTAAGTTCACATTTTTGTCATTTGTAATGATATAAAAATGTCAGGAGTGATAAGAGTATTTCAAGTCACATGGAGTGGGACATGGGTAAAGGCCCACTGAAGGACAAGCAGGGTTCAAAATGGAAGAGGTAGAGATACAATAAAACAAATGTTGGGTTGACCTGGTAATACCCTGGTTGACACTGAAACCTCGAGTTGTTTGGAGCTGATGTTGAAATTTTCATAATGTATTCGTGTGGGAGAAATTTTAACATCTTTTAAGGTCAGTAGCATTTTACAATGTTTTACCAGTACCTGTCACCATTTTAGTAATTCCTTTCATGCCTCCCTAGTGCTGGTGTTCCCCAGTGCCATGCATGGGCAAAGTCCTCACCCTGCATTTGCACGTGTTGTGCCAGTTATAACTACCTCTGTGGTGCTCACCATTCCAAAGTTACCCCTGCCATTGTAGCCTCCAGATTTTGTCTCTGTAATTCACTAATGTGGGATTACACTTGAAGCCATTCAGAAGCCACAGCTGTTGTGCTGTGCAGAGGCCAGGTTGCTTGGTGATGATAGCTAGGGAGAGAATGTGAAACTTCCTTTCCAGATTTGCTTTCAGGATGTTGCTGTGGTCTATAAATAGCTTCTAGGTTTGAGTATGCATTGTCTGAGAACCTCTACTCTCCCTGCTCACTGTGCAACAATCAAGGACAGCTGCCCATCAGGACATACTTTCATGCAGCTCTCCTTTATAAGCAACCACACAGAACTTGAACACCTTCATTTTACACAGGTATGACTATACACATGCTCCCTACAAGCTAATTCCAATTTTTATTCATGTAAATTCTAATAATTGCTTGTTCTCATAGGAATAAATTAAACTCATCGTGGGTTTTGGTTTGCTTTTTTAAGAAACCTGTGTTTGTTGAACTGTGTCCTAGTGGTGTTTGTACTGAAGTGTTATGAAGTATAAGCTTGTCAATGCTTTTAAACAGGAAAACCCATGTTAGTACTGCTAATCTTCATGAGCTTTGCTATGCTGTTTAAAACAGTGTGTTCTTAGACTTACCAACAAGACTGAAAGGAAGCAGCAGTCAGTGATGCAGACAGATTGCTTTATAGGTATTAGATTTGGCAATATATTTTTGCATCCATGGATTCTATTGATAATTAAAAAAAAAAAGGCCTCAGAACCTTAATATGGTCAGGCAAACCTCCAAATTTCAAATCACATGTGGGTATTGATTTTAAGTTTCAAATTAGTCCATGTTTTGATACTAATTTAGTAACTATTACACTTGAAAAACAACAAATTGGGTAGAAGTACCCCTAGAGTCCTAGTCTGCTTATTTAACTAGGCACTCATGCATTCCTGCCAAATCTGGTTTTCATGAAAGTCAATTTATTTGTTCATTATGTGACATTTGAAACCATTCAAGCAATTGTGAGATGAGATTAAAGTCTCTGCTGAAATGTTTCACTGATTGGAATATTTTGGCCATTTTTGAAGGCAATGTGAGATATGGTGATAAGGTGTGAAAATGCCCTGAAATATTAAAGCCACATTATTTTGATAACAAGGAATTTACTTGTGTTGGCACATTAGAGTGATTTTTTTTTTGCAGGAATGGCTCTGACTTATTTAGAACCTGTGGATCTGGAAGACTGAAATTTAAGCCATTTTCAAAAGAAAATTATCTGATAACATTAGCTCTGTTCCCTTGCCAAACAACATTCCACTAACTAGCTGAAATGGGACTTAATACCAATCACGTAAACCAATTAGTCTCAATTTATAACTCCATTAAGGGTGTTATTCATCACCACATGGCTTTATGGAACTGCACTTCCTTCTGACATTAGCAGATTAAATAACAAATACGGCCTTGGGTGCTAAACAAAAATGTAAATGCAGATAGCCTAAGAAAGTTTTATGTCTCTGAAAACAGATAATTTTGAAATCGCATACTTTTTACACATTCAAAAAAATTTCCTAACCTTGAAAACCAAAATATATCTCTGTCTAAAAGTATAGACAACAGCTGGATTAATAGTTTCATAATATTTAAGATCTGAGGGTTACCAAAAAAATCTGAATGTTGTCGAAATCACAGACCATTCACTCAGCTACCAATGTATTGATCCTAACAACAGCAGAAAGAAGAAAACTCACATCTTCACTAGAATAATTTTGGTTGTGTGCATAGAGACTGTTGCTACCATCAGCCCTGGCAATTGAATAATCTTATTCTGAGATGTTCCTACTTAATGAATAATGGTTCTTTTCCCTATAGAAATTAAATAAAACTCTTTACAGATACCTGCCCAATTTGGTTCAGAAGCTGTCCCTCTCTTGATTTAGTGATCAGTTTGATTCTGATTCATTTAGATTTTACTAAAATAAAGGCAACAAATTGTCAAAATAGTCAAAATACCTCTGCCTGAAAACGTTTTAAAAACAAATGTTGTGTATACTGTATCATTTTCAGTGTTTCAGAGAAAATGTAAAGGATGACTAAGCTATTTACTTTGCTTTTGGAATAGTTATTTTTATTCTAAAAAGTATCCAAAATTTCAAATTTTTTTCTGTTTAATTTATTATCATGAGGTTTTTTTTCACTTGAAACATTCATATAGAGATCTGTTTGGAAAATGCTTTTAAATCTTGTTGAATAGTTTTAATCTGATGCTTTTTTCTTCTAAAACTATCAGATTTTCACAAAACTGATCATATAATAGTGACATATTACTAAAGAGTTTGGAGTACAGAATTTGATGTAGGCTTAGACCATTTCTTCAAAATGTTTCTTCATTTAAAAAATATTGTTTCCTGAGTTTTA
This sequence comes from Agelaius phoeniceus, assembly GCF_051311805.1. Lineage (NCBI taxonomy): Eukaryota > Metazoa > Chordata > Aves > Passeriformes > Icteridae > Agelaius > Agelaius phoeniceus. Next base: position 58,149,853 of record NC_135268.1, read on the forward strand.
AAGTATTAATGGTTATAAATTTTAACTTAATCACTGTAATCTACTCTACCCAAAGCTTGTTGATGACAACTATGAGATAAATGGAAAATTTCTAAACATAATTGCATGGGAAGTCACATACATGATGTTCTGAAGTGATGGATTCATGTGGAATAAATGAAAGCTGTGGGAATTTTTTACTATTTTCCAGTGGGATGGTAGGTATATATTTTATAGATTTTTAAAATCTTGGGATTAGATCTAATTCCACCAATAATTATGTATGCAAACAAACTGTCTTAGATTAAGGAAAAGGAAACTAAGAACTAGAACAATGAAGACTGATGGTCTGAAAAAGCCAAAGTAAAGATCAGCTTTTTAATGCAACATTGTATGTATTAGAGTGACATATGCAAAAACCAGTTTAAAGCTTGCAAACTTTCTTTAAACTTGACACAAACAGGCTCTAAGAGAATTTTACCTTTGCTGGTACAAAGTAGTAAACATTTATTTTACTTATTCCCACCAGATCTCCAAAAGGTCTTGTGGTAATTGTCCTTCTACTTTGTTTTTTTTCCAAATGGCTCTCCTCGAATAGAGACAAAAATGCATTTTTGTTTTTAAGGGATGTAAGATGGCGCATTAATCTAAAAGAGTACATAGGAGAAAGAATGTTATCAGGAGTTCTAATTTTATTTAGTGTTAGGTCAGAGCAGCCTCATTTGGTTTAGCTCATAGTTGACTTGAAGGGAGTGAAAATTAAATGACAATATTTTCCAATAAATATTGTAGGATATTCAGGTAAGAACAAAGAGCACAGCCAGCATGGCTGAAGCTAGAGGATAATATGAGGGCAGGATGGAAAGTGGGAGAGACTGTGGACACAGACAGCTGAGTCATTAGGGTGCTGGACATCACATCTCATCCACAACAAAAAAATGTAGGTACATGTATGACCACCAACTAGAAAATTCTTTCAGATACATCAGTACTAGTGTTTCTTTCAAATTCTGCACACAGACACACAGAAAGAATAAATCTGGAAACTGTCATTTTTTTAAAATATCCAACTATATAAAGAGAGATCACAGCCACACACATTTCTCTGTATACTAGTTAATACTTCAGCGATGCACAAAATACCTAAAATAACTTAAACTGAATATTTTTTAACCTGTATCTTCATATGGTTTTGTTATTGTAACTAAAGCAATTTTGGGTCTACTTGCCAGAGGTAAAATTACAGTGACAAGTTAATGCCTGGCAGATTCAAAGCATGTTGGATGGAAGTGTGAATGATATTTCCTTTAACTAAGGCATGCAAAGATAGCTTTTTCATCATTTTTCCTCCTTTGCACTGTATGTTTTTCCTTGAATACTGAATTTCATTTTCACATTAGTATTTAGGAACAATTTGAGATAATCTTCCCAAGCAGTGCACTTACACCTATGAAATAGAATAACGTCTTAATTTGAGGTTTTGTTTTATTGATGTGAAGATTAGTTGCCTAGGATGGAGGATAATGTCTTTGCAGTCTTTTCTGTTCTTTTTTGTCTTCACTGAAAGTCTAATCAAGGATTTTAAAGTATCAGGATAATTTCCCTGTTGGACTAACCTCACCTTTAGCTCTAATTACCTCAAAACTTGAAAAATCTAATGAATGACTTAGAATTTGACCGATTTTTTTATTGCTGCTTTCATTTCTGCAGTAATTTCATACTACATACATCTGCTTTTAGTATCCATTTGATCATGCTGCACAATCAGTTCTATAGTATTTCTGTTACAAAGTATTGAACTCTTTCTGTGCCCTGTTTCTAAATAACTTTCTAGCTGAAGTGAACGGTGAGGATCTTCCCAAAGAGCTATGCTTTCCAGTTTCCTCTGCTACATAAATATACATTTACAGAGCTTCCCTGAACGCATCTTCTTTCAAGCCAGAAATTTTGTCTTGACTTACATTAGAAAATCTGTTTGTCTATAATCTCCATCCATCTGAATGCATAATGCAGACAAGGCTGGGATACTCACATGTCTAGAGTACCACGATATGCTGGAACTATTTTATGTGTCAGTTAAATTTAACATTTGGCATGTGTGATATTTACTGTGTGAGAACTGACCCTTTGTCTGCAATACCCTACATAGTACTAAAACACCTTTCCATGTCTTTCCAAGCAGCTCTACATTCAGGAAATGCACAAAAGCCAGAAAGAGCTTTCAGCAGAAATTTCCTCTGGAAGAGTCTGGGTCAAATTTCTCTTTAGCAAGTAGACTTAGGAAAAAAACCTGACTTCAGGGAGAACAATATTTTTTAAAGTTTTGATAACGGACAATAAATGAAGACATTGATGATTAATTATTTCATTTAGTTGAGGTCTGATAACTCTTTCAACAGGACTGACTGTAAACTGTTTGCTCTGTGGAAGATGCCCTCAACTTGAACTGGTTTTGGTAATGTTTCTACAGGTTTCCCTGTTTCTAGTCTCTAGCTGTAATTCATCAATCTCTTAGATGGACTGAGATGCAGTCAGCTACTCTTCAAAGGTTCTGCCACTAGTGTAATGCACATGAAATAGTTGGCTTTGACATTTAGAAGTGTGGGAAACTGATAAAGAAATTGAATGAACACATTAATAGTACTTAAACTCTTTGCATCCCCTCTAACAGTTTCCTTGTAGACAGTTAATATTATTGGTACAAGTCTGGCTTTCCATCAGGTGTAAATGAAAACCACAATTTCACTGTCCCACCTATCAAAATGCACGAGAACTTATTTCTCTGAACAGAGTCATAGTAGAGGGGTAAAAAAGAGGCTTTTCCCCTCTTTCAAAGTCACTGTGTGTTGAGATGTGACAATGACCTCACAGCTTGAGGTGGTCTAGGACTGGTACTCCCCAGTTCAGTGTTCCCACTGAGACTCTACAAACCGTGTGCTGCTTTCTCACTCCCTCTCCCCTGTGGCTTACTGGGGAGGAGAATTTGGGGCACAAAGAGTGAAGGTCGTGGATTAAGATAAGAAGAATTTGCTGGAAACAGAAATAAGAAAATGAACAGTAAGAGCAACAAAATTCATTAAAGAGTGTACAAAAGACAGAGTGATTGACATGCAAAATGCTCACTGTGGAGCTTGACCTGACCCCATCCAGCTGCAGACACTTTTACCCCAACTGCTCTCTCCAGCTCCAAACTGGGGTTACCCAGCTCCTCTCTCTGGCACGTTTGGAGGAGGAAGGAGCCCACACTGGAAGGAGCCCCTTCTTCCCAAAAGAGACTCCTTTTGCCTTGCCCCTGGAAAGGAGGTGAGGTTGCACAGAAAATCTCCAGGTCCTAGCTATGCCCCCGTCTTGATTTCTGCAAAAATTAACTCTGTCCTGGTCGAAATCAAGACACAGCTTTAGAAAAATAGCTATTAATTCACAACACTCTATCATTATAGCTAATAAATAGACAGCTAGATGTAGTAATCTAATTGCTATAAAACTAAAATATATTTAAAGAACACAAATTTATTCTTCTATTTGAGCTGGGCAAGTGCCTTAAAATTAATGGGCAAATACCAGACAGTGGTAGTATCCAAAATTAATGTATTCTCAAATTAGGAGTATGCCATTTCTTAGGACATACTTAGTTGGTTATTATCAGCTCCATCATTCTCTCTTGTCCTCACTTGGGAATGATCAGCCCTTTCCTTTCTCAGGCAAATTAGATATATTCCTCTCTATACTGCAATGATATATTCATGAGATAATGGGACAGCTCAATAGAAACCTGTGCTAACTTCAATGCATCATCTAAATCTCATTTTTAAGAACAAAGGAGTACTAATAAGACATAATGACATTCTTTCTCAGATTTATGGTTCAACTCTGCACTTGGAGAGAAAGGATGCCTTTATTCTCAATCTATTTCTTGTCTTCTGGGGAGCAAATATTCCAACCTACCTCTTCAATTCCATGTCAGATCATATTCAATTTTCATTTTAGACCATGATGAATTGATGCCATAGTTTCAATTCTGTGTAAACATCTTTCCTCTGAATCTGACAATAAGGAATAATCTAGGAATATCATTCACATTATAATTCAAATCTGAAGTATTCACTTCATTCTTTACTACTTTCTGCAATATTAACATTGAGGAATAATTAGCACTCTTTTGAAGTAACACAAGCTGACCACTTTAGTATATTTCCTGGACTATGTCAAGAAAAGCTTAGACAGCTCTGGTAAATCACCAGTTACTGCAATCAATAATAGCTCAAGCTGAATAAACTGCAACCATAATATTTTTCTGATGTTATCTAAGCTATAGATATGAATAATGATATGCTTGAGGTGAAAACTGTAGTTTGCTCATTGGATTTGATCCTAAGGTGAATGACATCAATTAAAAGCCTCTTTTCCCTTATATTATGTTTTGGAGCAAGCCTAATGATATCAATTGAGATACTCATTTCCCTTATATTATGCTTTGGAGCGAGTCTTAAATTATAAAAACATACTTACTCCAGTTTTAATTTGACAATATTGAGATAAAAATTAGACCTAACATATTAGCAAGCATTCTGCAGTTCTGGGTCACAGAAATGGGTGGGCACAAGTCAGCCTTTCATTACCACTGCCCAAAAGGTAAGTAGTCTATTCATTATTATATTTCCCAGCACAAGAACAAAATAGAAAGAACTTACCAATGTGAGAAATATTAATTTATTTTTTTACAAATAAATAGGAGAAGGTCAAATAAAAAAATAGATTTTAATTTGGTTGGGTAGTTACACTGGATCATGAACACAAACTGTATCGTTTACTGTCAATGTGCCTGTCACTCAGTTTTAATTGCTTTTCAGCTATGAATGGTCTGAAATTTACTTGTATTATAATTTTAATTTCATATGATGTTACAACAGTGTTTCATGTCTTATTATGGGAGATATTATGGCAACACTTTTCTTTATGATATCTACAATTTTAATTCCTACTGAAATGGATGCTTTTGTGCTGGGATGTCTCATTTCCTGCATGAGAGAGAGAGTGAGTACATAAGCTGCCTTCTCCCAGCTTCATGCACGTTTATACTCTCTGTTCTGCCACAACATAAGGTCTTTGGATCTCTTCTGGTCTTCACTAATTGCTTCTCCCTGGCAGAAGGAAGGACCTTATTTCACACACCAATGGGCAGCCTTCTTTAAGCTGCCTGAACCCATTGTTCCAGACAGGAGTTGCAGCTTCAAAAGTTGCCACATTACAAGTAGAAGGTGTGCAATTTGTACTTGTTCCATGTCTTTTTACATGACAATGTGAAATTGCTAGAACAGGCTCAGCTGGAAATAGCCCCAAAAGGAAAGAGAGGATGCTCTTGTGGCTCTTGATACATAGAATGGCAAGAAAATCCTTTTTCCTCTCTCCTCTGCCCGTCTCAGAATGCTGAGGAAGAAATGGACAAGGAAGCAACAGGTCTGGGGTTCAGTTGTAGGGTGACAGAGTTCCATGTGAGTCCAGCAGGTTGTGGAAATAGTTACAGAAGAATTCATGACCTATACTGTACAGGCTATTGCTGCTTATTTGCATAGTAGTGAAATTAATAATGTCCTAATCTCATGCTTTGACCCTTAGCTTTTTTCCTGTGCATCTAGGAAAATGAGGCACCTTGTGGAGCAATACATTGGTGTCCGGCTTGACCCGCGGCTTGAATTTTGAATTTGGAGAAACTACTTGTCAAAAATAGCTTGTTTGCAAAACATGTGTTTGCTTCTACATTTAGTTATGTTCAGACAATAAAACAAGGGTGGAATGACAAACAGTAACGTTTCCTTATTTTTGCAGTGAATATTCTCTGGTTCATCTAAACCAGCCTTTGCTCAGACCTACCAGGGACAGCAGGAATTGAAGTGCATGGACTGCCTTCACTGGAAGATATTTTTCTGGGCTCTTGGAAATTTGTCACCTAAATCCTGTGGGTTTAAATGTAAACTAAGTGTAACGAATGCTGAGAAATTGAGTCAAGGCTGAATATAATCTAAAGGTGACAGCAATAAAGACACTTCTTTCTTATCTAGATTATTCTGATGAATTCTGTGAAAATATTAGCAGGCACTTTCATAGACACTAGTTGTATGCAGTACCATTTCTTGGCACTAAAACTGCTAGAAATAGAAAAGAATAATTTAATCTTAGGAATGACAACTTGTTTGTGGAGGGCTTGAATTTTTAGCAATATTTTAGCAACATTTCCCTCTCATTTGCCATGTTAGCCACAAATTGTGTGAATCTGCTGAATATTTTCTTTGCTAAATGTAACTCAAACATAAAAATCAAATAACATTTAGCTACAGTGTTTTGGGCTACTCAAACTGTTGGGTCATTCTGACTTTCTATGTCTAGATTCCCTTGGTGGGAAAAATTTAAAAAAAAATCCCAAAAGATGGTGTTAAGGTGTGATTTAATCTTATTTAGATGGCTTTCTTTATGCTCAGTGAATTTCTCACAGTTTTTATCCTCTAATAAGACGCTTAAAGAATTTTCCCATATAATTTACTTTATTTAGAAATGAGTGTCTTAAATCCCAGAAGTCCAGATCTCAAAAGAAAAAATACTTACCCACTGTTGTTGGCTGTTGAATGACAAGACTGAGCATATTGCTCATAGAAGGTGGTCATACTTTTCTCTCTTATTAGTTTCAGTTTTATCTTTTTAATTTCCTGTATGTGCAACAAAAGTCAGAGGATTTGGCGAACACTGATAAAAAGGATTAAATCCTCAGTGGCTGTTGGAGATACTGCAGTTACAAAAACTGCAACACACACTCGTTCTCACTGGCAGCACTAATATTTGATTTTCTTTTTTTTGGGATAAATCTGCGGTCTACTCAGGTACCAATCTCTTTATAGACCTTTACCTGATTTGATCAGTAAAGGAGAAAGTGTAGTTACCAAACCCTGCATTTATCTTGTGAAGCTTTTAAGACTCTGTTCAACTTAGTTCTGTGATAAGTGTTGCAGTCATGTTATTATTTTAATCAGAAACTCCTGGTATAAGAAACACACAAACCACTTTAAGGATGATTATGCTGCCTTTTCTTTCTGTTTCTTTTTTTTTTTTTTTTTTTAGTTCAGAGTGCTATTTTGTGATGTCATTTGTTTACATAGTTACACCTGGCAAAGTCAATCTGTTGGTATTTCATTCTGTTATGACTTGCAGTAGGGACAATTGAAACTGAATATGATAAAACAAGCCACATCTGTTGGGGCTCATTCAGAACCAATTTCTTTTACAGATAATTAGTTATTGTTTCCAAACAAGCTTTTTTAAAACTAAAGATTTCTCTTAAAAAAAAATTAGAAGATGACAAAAAAGTAAAAGAGATTTTGTTTAGGAAGGTCAGCAAAATGATTTACCTAACTTACAACATGAACCAAACGTATGTCTATTCTTATTTGATTGTCTGCAATGCATATAGTACAGTTATGTTATAACCCTTCCCTTGTTGTCTTTAATGAAAATGTATAATCTTGTGTAATACTGCTGAAGTTTTCAGTCCAGTCTTTCTGGACTTGGACTCATTCATAGTGTTACATTAATGAATTTTGTATTTATAGCAAAGTTAAAAGAGAATATGGAAAAATTGTGATGGATTATCCTAGCATATGAATTCCTGATTAAAGGTACAGAGTAAGGAAAAAAAATTAAAGAAAAGTTGAAAGAGGAAAAAAAAAGAAAGGAAAACAAGGAGAAAAAGCACAAAAAAGGAAACAAAAAATGAAAAAAAAAGAAGTTTTAACTGCAAAGCAATGATCTATGTAAAATTAATTTTAAAATTATTTGCCCAATATCTGGGATTTTTTTGGTTTGGTTTTTTAAAACCAATGCTTTAATTTAATTTAATTGCAAAGCATATGCTTGGATAAATACATACTTGTTAATCAAGCACTGGATCTTGGCCTATCGTAGCCACTTAAGAAGAGCTTAAGTAAACTTCCTCCTCGGTTTACTCAGGTAGAACCAGCCATCATATCTGTTTCCCAGGGACAAGGGTGACAGGAGATGGCAGGCAGGCAGGAGCTGTAACCACACTCCACTGGGGCTGCCTGGTCACTGGCCAGTGCTGTGCTCCTGGGGCAGAGGGGATGCTCCCTTTTCATGTTTTATCAGGAGCAGGCACAGTCAGATCCCCCTCAGCTCTGTTACTGATGTTTCCTCATACATTAAACACTCTTAAGCAATGTTAAAGCTAAACAGCAACTGGTTGAAAATAAATTCTGTGATTGGAAAATCTGAAAAGCTTTTAATTTTGATTGTGTAAATTTTCTGAAATATTTGCAATAAATCCAGGTCTCTTATCAACTTGACGTTCGGGCTAGGGTAATACAAACACTTGTGAAGGTCTAAGCAAGCCATGAAGGTATTTATCATTTTAAAATAAAGTTGTATGGTCATTTAATTTTGTGTTGTTTTGACTCAAAATTCAGTGGAGCTTACTGAGTATTACAGAATTTGGTAAACCCACCAAATCAAGGACAGAAATTGTATCTGAATGCTTTTGAAAAGAACTAATTCCATTAATTCTGAAACTAATCCATGTTTTAAAGGATTTGGCACAGAAAGAGCTATTCCCTCAATTGCCTTAAATGCAGCAAATACAAAAATCTGCCTAATCACTTGCTTGAAGGCATACCTTTAATTGACTGTATTCTTCCACTTTGTCATTAGGGAAATATAAATATTATCCTAGTCAAATTATCATGCTGATCTCTTACGCTCCTCCTAGAGTCATATTTCATATAGCATAATATAGATTTATTCAGCATTTTATTTGATTACAATTTTTCCAATCTAAGATATTTATCACTCTGTTTTTTACATAAACAGCAGAATTGATTCCTAACGTATTTATTTTCACTATATACAGAAATATATACAATAACCCTCAGAAAAGGGGTATTTGTAACTCTAAACAATTTGTCTCAATAAACCACTGTTAAATCCACATTCACATATAAAATGCAGTAGAAAAATGTAGTTAATTTGATCTTTTAGACCAAAATATCTACAATTTTTATTCCATTAGACATTTTCTTTTAAAGGAGTGAAAGATAGAAAGTAAAACTTAGCCATACAATAGATCTTCCATTGTTCAGCCTGCAGCAGAGAAGGCTCTGGGAAGACATTTTTGCTGACTTTAAGTACCTAAAGAGACCTACAAGAAAGAGGGAGAGGGACTTTTTACCAGGAGGTAGTGCCAGCACAAGGGAGAATGGCTGTAAACTGACAGAGAGTAGGTTTATATCAGACACCAGGAAGAAATCCTTCACTGTCAGGGTGGTAAGGCCCTGGTTCACCAGAGAAGCTGTGGATGCCCCACCCCTGGAGGTGTTAAAGGCCAGTTTGGCTGGGGCTTTGAGCAACATAGTCTAATAAAGGTGTTCCCATAGTAGGAAAGTTGGAACAAGGTGATTTTTAAGGTTCTTTTTTAAACCCATAGGATTCTATGCTTCTATGATTATCAACTTCACTTTATTCATTCAGTATCCTTGATAAATGTGTCTTCACATGGCACTCTTTTAACAAATCTAATATATATATTATATTATATATTATCTAATCTATAATTAATATATGTATTGTTCTTTCTAAGTTATCTTTTCAGGATTACTTAAGATTGTTATTTTCAAATTTCCGATTAATTTGATTTTTTTCCCTTTTTCCTTCTTCATTCGTTTTTTCTCTGAGTCAGTTTATTAATACAATATCTCACCTCACTGTCCATAAAAGTTTTACTTTGCTAATTTCAAATGTAGTGAAATTTAACTTAATTTAGGCTTTCGTCACATCAGTGCAGCTCATTGTTTCCTTCTAATGAACAGTGATGATGTTAATTTGATCCTCTGTAATTACTCCAATTAGTTTATCAAAATACTCTGAAATTTTCAGTCCTTCTTCTGCTAAATATTGGTATTCAGCTATGATTTTTGCTGCTTCATAATCTCAAATTCTTACATAGGCATACTTGATTACATACAATCGTGTCCTTATTGCTGCCCAATTGGTTCCCTTATATCTTTTTACATTGATAATTGGCAGTATAATGCCACATTCTTCACATACGTCAATGCTTTTAATGCACAGCTACAGTGTATGTCTCCTTTTTGTGAAAATGAGCTAGAAACAGATCTCTGAGTGATTTTTACAAAGAGAATTTAAAATATCTTAACATGCTATAACTACTTGGTCTAAATATCTACCATAATTGTTATTTCCTCAAAAGAGATCATTGGAAAGAAATAAATTTTTTTTGCAGGTTTTATACATCTCATTGTTCTGTAAGAGTACTGTTGAAGAAAAAAAATTCCTCAATTATTACTTCACTATAAATGAAGCTAATCAGTGAATTCAATTCTATTCTATTCTATTCTATTCTATTCTATTCTATTCTTCAATTTTTCAGAGGTTTGTGCATTGAAATGGGATTCTTACCTTCTGACACATCACTTGATCAGAGTATTTCAAGAGCATAGCAAGGCTCAGGACTTTCAGATGGATATTAAAGAATGGTGACTTATTGCAATAATTCACTGCACATTGTTTTAGCAATATCATTTGTTTGTATTACATTTCTGTTAAGGTGTAACAGCAAAGTCACTCACTATAAATTGCCTCTTCTAAAGAGAGTGCACAGCATAAAAATATCCAAGAATATAGGGAAGGAGTACCAAGAGGTGTGTGAGGTCAAGGCTTTCCATCCAGTAGCAGCTTGCAGAATTAAATTAAGACGACTCTTGAGTGAATGGTGCAATGTAGACATATTTGACAAATGTACCTACATGCATCTTTGACTTACATGTTGTTTATTCCTGTCTTTGTATGTTTAAATTCTGGTACAAATGACTTTGCTAACACAATTATTTCTAATACTGATCCAGCATGACAACCAACACCAAAATACATTACTCACACTGGGAAAGGAAGTGTGTGTATGAACTGTTGAGAATCATCTTAGCACAGTACGCAAAGAGTGTGCGAGAAGGAAAAAAATGTAAATACTCCAAAAATGACAAGTAAATACAACAAAAACAACAAAAATATAAATACCCCAAAAATGACAACAAGGATGCTGAGGGTGGTGTCTTCACATGATAAGATTAAGGTTAATTTAACTGCTCATAGAGGGCTCAGTTATTAAATCACTGAACTCTAGGACCTAAACTGCAATGTTCATGCAAATGCAAATTCTGGAAACCAAAACCCAACCCAAACCCAGAAAATATTTGAAAAATACAAGGCAGTAATGGGCAATTAATTTACCAGAATTCAGGCATTCCCTGTTTCTATTTTTATTTCAAGAGGTTCAAGAGGATAAGTGACACATCAGGAATATTTAATAGAAAGAAACCCTCAGGAATTTATATGATCAGATAAAAAAAGTGACCTGAAAAATGTTATCTGGAAACATTCTTAGTCAGAGGACATCCATACCACAGAGCAGCTATAACAATATGTGCATGACAGCTTGGAATACACAGACTCTTGCTGATATTCACAATGTAAAATAAGGGAGGAAGAATTCAGTCGTCCTTTTTCTCATCATCCCTGAAGCATCAGCCTATCTAACAAAACAGTTGTAAGTGTACTGTTCCCATACCATCTTCTCATATCTGGCAAACCTTCACTCTAAATATTTGCAAAAAAATAGCTCAAGGATTTGATAATGGCTCATGACCTTTTCCTGAAGGCTAACATAAAAAAATAACCTTGTTGCTTAAGAAGGTCCCCATATCCCTTAAGCATGCCATCCTGCACATTACCCCATTATCTCTGAGGCCTCCTGTGGAATATTAAAATGTTGTTAAACTCTCTTGGTACTTTTCTGGATTTTTTCATTCATTTTTCAAAGTCTTGTATTCTACCTGCTGCAACTTAGATTCCTGCTGACTTGTACCTGTCCTTTTTCTCATTCTGTTCCTCACCACTCAACCTTCTGGATTTTTTTTTATTTCTTCTTTAATATTATTTTATTGATTGCTGTATTGTACTAACTTTCAGTGTGTAAGTGCAATTGAGGGGTTTGAATTCTGTGTTAATCATTGGTAACATTCTTAGGAAACATGATCTGTTTGTCATTGAGGGTTTTTTTTTTTTTTTCTCCAAAGATACCAGCTAGACTACAACCAATTGCAAAATCATTCTGATGTATTAGCCTCAGGTTTTTGGAGCATCTCAGACTGTTCTCTTTTCTGCATAGTTAAATTATATTCTCTACTGTTTTAATGAATGCTGAATTTTTCAATAAGTATATTAGTAAAACTGGTAGATAGGGAAAGGTGTTCATGAATCTATGTGACAAGATATTGTCAAATAACTGGTCTTGTTGAGTCTTTTCATGCCACCCATTCACAGAATGGAAAATCTGTGAACATCCTGGGGCACAAATAAACCAACAAATTCAGAAACACAAAAGGAGAAGAAGAATGAAAACATTTAGTCATAGCTAAGTACAAGATCCTGCTAGAGGGATGAATGGCAGGTAGTTGGGATGTCTTCCCAGAAGGCAGCTGCATGGTCTATATTTACTGCATGGGGATGGGCCAACAGGACCTCACAGCCCAGTTTTTGCATGTACTTTCAGTACATGCAAGTTCTAGTACTCAGAACCCTAAAGGAAGATCAGATTTTACAGGTTTTTATTCAATGAAACTCGGCTGATTCTCTATGAGGAACTGAAAATCTGGCTCTCCAAATACAAGGATTTTCATTTACATTCATCTAGTTATCCTGTGTTTTTATTGTTCACTGACGGTGACCAGGGAATAGCAATCCCATCTGGATATAATAAGAAATTACTTGAACATTTCCTTATATTCAAGATGGGTTTGGGGTTTTTTTTTCCATTTTTCATGAACTACAAGATTTTGGCAGGGACTGTGTCAGAAGTACTGCAAAATACATTGGTTCCCACAGTATTGCCAGGTTGGTTTTCAAGCCAGATTGGTTTGGCTAAGTTCAACTTTTGTCTGACTGCTCTAATTTGCAGATGAATATTATGAATGAAGGAGCACTGATTAAATTTCTTTATTCATCTATCTATGTAGCAGTTTCACCCATCCTATGTGCAGTGGGTTTCTTGATAAAGTAAGATACTAGAAAAGATAATAAGACAAGTAGAGCAGATGTGAGAGATGGGTATTATTTACCTGTTTGAACCTGAATTTGCAAAATGATATTGAGATAAATGCCTTGGATTACACAGTCCAGCAGGAATATATAGGGAGAGCAATAACTTTTCTAAGCTGTAGATGTCTTGCAGACAAATGGGAATACATAAATTATAAGTATGATGATGTTGTGTGCACTTTATATAGGCAGGTGGGAATAGGATGATAAACAAGTCTTGGCTTTTCCATTACATATTAGTATTATGACTCCATGCTCAACAACAAAAGCTATATGCTTTTTCCTCCACATTAAGGTGGAATGAAGACTTTAATCATACTACTTCGATGAAATGTGCCTGGGATGGCAAGGTTTTTACTGCTAGGTACAATAGATTTGCTGCCACAACAGATTTCAGGTTTTAGATGCAGTGACTAGGAAGTAATCAGTGGGTCCTTGCATGCACTTTGCATTCTGCCTATGTGAGCAAAGACTGCAGTGCAAGTGGGAGAAAAAACCTGGCCTGATACTTGCAGTCAGTTGCCATGGTTAAAGCTTCCAATTCAACAAAGCAAACACTTTTCCAAGTCACTCTCTGAGCCAGTGCATTTGGACTTTCCAGATGCTGGTGGCAGGGAAGTTTATGCACGAAGTTGTGTAATGGGAATACCCAAAGTGCTATGAAAGCTGCCAGGTGGGGACAAACAACTGGAGCAGATGTGGAGTGCTGAGTCTCAGGGAAGGAGACCTGTTCCCTAGTAGGTGGCTGCTGAACATCTGTTCAGACAGATGATTCATGCCCTTCAAGTGATCATTACGGAATTTCAAAATTCTGAAATTGAAACAGCACCACACTGGCCAAAATATCCCCTTTCCCTGGGCCTTGAACCACTCTGCATGTTCCCATAATAGCAGCCTCAGTTACCACTGTTTTCACCTCCAGGTTAGTTTTCACCTCCAGGTTAGCCATGCTCGGCATTGTACTTAATGAATTTGAACTAATCCGATTTCTACTGGATTAGTTCAAATATCTATATTTTCAGCCTGGGCACTCTTTCTTTACTACCACTTGGAGTTTTCCAAATTACAGATAGGAAAGAATCACAGGGTGCATTTACAGTACTTATAAAAATGTTCATTGTGGTTCTACTTCGGTGTGTTTACTTCAGTCATAAGAAAATTGAAAAAAATAAAGCAAAAATGAGTGTACAGTCAAATAATAAACAAATTTAATTTTCAACAAAAAAGGAAAATGCCAAAAATGTAAGCAATAAAGCTGAGTAAAACTTCTAATGTGTTTCTGTGGTTCAGACAGGAGATGGGGAGTTGTTCTTGGCACTGTTGCATTTTTTCTGAGAATTTGGTTGGGAAACATATATCTCAACTATGCATTTAAGTCACAGCACATTGTAGAAAGTGCAGAGGCGGGTCATTTTTTCGGTTTCAATCCCTGGATTAAAGCAACCACATAAACTGGGTTTATGAGGTCAGTTCCATTTTTTTTCCTCATATCTTAGTGTCCCAGGAATGTCTGAAAACATTTTGTTTTTCATTTCATCAGTGAAAACATTTGGGTTTTGCTTAAAAACCAAACCATTTAATTAAGACTTCTGCTACTTTGGGTGTTTTCTTTGACCAAGATTATCCAGAAAAAGGTTAGTGATTTCAGATTTTTATAGGGTCTTTTTTCTTCTCTTCCAAAGCACATTTAAGTCTCTCTAAAAGATCTCAACTGGGAAACCAAAGATCATTAGCCAGTTTTTAAGATCTTAGCATCATTTTTACCAAGCACAATCAGCTCTGAGGAATAAATATGAAAGGTAGTCAACACCTCTTGTTCTGGGGGAAAAAAATCAAAAAGTCTCTCAAATCTGTGGTTTGGTTTGGTTCTGTTCAGTTTTTGACTCAGAAAATGAATGCAGGCATAATGCACTTATTCATTGCATTCTAAAAAAATTAATTGCTCTTATTTTGACTGCCATTTATTTTTTATTTCAGTGGTGCGAAGAAGCCCTAATCAGGAATCAGCATGAGATATAACAGGTGGCTACTAACAGATGGGGAAAATACGAAGTAACAGCAAGACAATTGAGCTTGATGAAGTAAGCCTCAGTCTCAGGACAGCCCTTGCTACCTAGAAATACAGTAAGTTGCCAGTCCTCCTCTTGCTAAAATAACAAGTGGCCCCAGCTATTCAGGGTACCACTCAGAATATGTTGAGCATGTGCTCAAGGCTAAAATGGTTTAAGGAAACTGGGAATTAACAGAAAGTAAAGCATCTGCCAATGTGATTTCCTGATATGCCTACAGTAAGGATTGGCCTGACTTTCCTCTCCTTGTGAGTGTCTGTACAGCACACACCAGCTAGCCAAGGTGCTCACACATTTGTGGAATTTGTGGTAGCTTAACCAGTTACAGCAATTTGGCTGAGCCACAGGAACTGTGTGTTTGCAACCTTTTTTCCAGGAGCAAAGGCAGGACTATGTGACTTCTTGTAATTTTTTTTCTACACAATTTTTGTTATTTCATAGTTGTTGTTGGGTGATGGAGCAAACACAGGGACTTCCAAGGCTACTTAGCTCATAGCAATTTTGTAAACAAGTAGAAAATTATAAATTAATTTTAAATCTCAGTTCAAATTAGTTCAGGAAAGATTGGCTCAATGTTCCTGTATACATGCTCATTGCTTTTTTTTAATAGAAAAACATCAGCTGTTAACTTGCTTATCTCATCCTACTCATCTTAGCCTGCTTTTTCTCATCCTACTCTAATCCTCTTCTACCTAAACCCCTGCTTGCAATGTATGAACAAGGTCAGTCTCTTTCTTCTCTTCTTGATGAGTGGAATTGGTGACTATAATAGAAGAAAATCTCATAAAAAAGGAGAAAGGAGAATGGGAAAATTAAAGTAGATCAGACAGAAGGCCTCAGTAAGAGATCTGCTTCTGGGTAAGGGAAGGCAAGTATTTCCAAGGGAATAAAGTGAAATTAGATAGATCATTTAAAAATTATTACCAGTGATACATATATTGTCAGCTGAGAAAAAAGTCTTTTTTAATCAGTGACTTTATCTGTAAGTAAATTTCCAGGTGTAGTAAACATATAACAATAAACAATGTCCATTTTCCAAGGTTTCTGAAATTTGACAAGAGTAGTTTGAATGCTGTTATAGCACTTTAGAGAAAACCTAAGAATTAATGCCAAGTCTTAGGGTCAGATCTGGGGTTTCTGTGGGAGTTCATATATGTTAAAATGACTGAAAATGCTGAAGTACACAGCAAGATGCTCTAATTATTGAATTTTTTGTTTAGAGATGTTCATTTTGCCTGTCATTCCTCTACTAATGAACTACTTGGAAGTCTTAAATCATGTGATATAGTGTTTTTCTATTCTAAAAGAGGAGTAGCAGTAGACTGGTGGTAAGTTCCCTTATATTTACAACAGTAGTTTGGATGTCAGTCACAGCACCAAATGTCAAACTATGGAAGATATTGTTGCAGCAGCATCTGGCTCTTCACAGGTTTCCAGATGCTGCTGCACTGGTGGTTTTGGAGTTGTTTCTGGGTCATTTATTTTGGGACATGGGTTGTCTGACTGTTTTGCCCTCTCAGAAATTGTTTTCTTTTGATTTAAGCTATAATACTTGAGATTTAGATGTACAGTTCCATATATAATTATTTTATAAAATAAAAACACTTAGGGAGGTACACTGAGCAATATAGTACACAGAACTCATGCAGATTCCTTTTTGTGCATTTTGTTTGGATATGACCCATTGTACTCCTAGAACATTTTAGAAAACAGGGATCTGTAACTACTAAATAGCATCAGCAAAGTGCTTAAACAGCAACGAGGCTTAAACAGGAATTAGTGTAAAAGTCATTGTGGTTATGCTGCTGGCAAAAATAATGCTATTCTTAGTAATGGGAAAACAGATGATGCTTTAAAATCCAAACCACAAAAAATGTTAAATAAGGTGTTTGAACTCATCTGTGGATTTGGTCCTCAACAAGGGACTGTTGGCAGTTGCATTTCACAAGGCAAAGGGCAAGGCATGAACCTTCAGAGTAGGATATATAGACAAGGGCAAGCTTGGATAACAAAAGTCTTTGGCACTTGTGATGCCAAAATAATGCCAGTGCCAACATTAGTTTTGGTGCACGGGATATCTAACACAATGATGCAGTTATTTCTTTTTCAAAATACATTTCAGAAAGACCACATTTAGGTCACAATTTTCATTTCACAGCTCATCAGCAAGGCTATAGAATCTGCTACATATTCTACAGAAAAACTGTCTTGGACTGTTTGGGATAGTCTTTAGAATTATGGGAATTGTTTAATGCATCCTTCTGCTTGCAAAGCCACTTCCTTTCAATAAGAGTAAGACAAACAAGGAATAAACAAGCTTCGCAACATAAAGACCTCCCAAATTATACCAAACTTGATTTCTTGTCCTTATTAATGTTATTGTTTAAGATATCAAATGTCTTGGACCCTTGCAAAAGTTAAATACAGTCCTGGTTTACATAGGTATATTATCATCTGTTTTCTGCTAACATAATCATGCTTTCAGGCTTGGACTCTAAAGTAAGGATTTCATGTATGCAGAAAAACACACTATCATTCAGCCAAGTCAAGTGTTCTACTATGGTAAAACAATGTGAATTTGGAATAAAGGAAGAAAAAGTTATTTTGTAGTGTTAATTATCAGAAACAGTATTTTGTTCAGTGATGGTAAGAAATCTGAAACATTAGAATTTGTCTCAGAAATAAATGCTCACAGAGAAGTGATGAAATGACCAAATGTTATCACGAGCTTCTAGATCACCAAGTTGTCCAGCAGCTCATCACAGAGATGATTGGCAGAGTTCCATTTTTATGCTTGCAACTACCTCAAGCTATATAATCTTGAACCCCAATAAGGGCTCCAACCTGTGAGATATACTTGTATGTTTGTTTCTGCACATGTTCATGTAGACACCATTTGATTATTCTCATGTGCAATCTGGAGGTTACTGTTTAGTTCAAGATTATTTTTTCCATTTGCTTAATATTGCACATGAAAGGAACCATGGTGACTTACATGAATTTGTGTAAGAATATCCAAATTATGCAGCCACAGAGCAAGATAAATGTCAATAATAGACACATATCTCTGTAGCCTATGACTGTACAAAAGGGCAATTCAAATAGCAATCTTAAATGTACCAATCACATGCTATTTCTAAGGTAATAAACAGTTTGGGGGGAGTAAAATAAGGAATATATTTTCAGAATAACATACAGAAATAGTTCTGTAAAACACTGTCTACTCAAGATGTAATCAATAGATATTAAAGTTACTGTACAGGTTCTTACAGGATCCTAATAGGCTTTGGAATAGGACATCAATGGTAACCCAGTCAGTGTAATATATTTTTAAGACATGATGATTAAAATCAGACTTATCTTTTTTTTCAAAGCAATAGACAAAATAAGTTACAACTTATTTTCCTTCTCCATCCCACACCCTGTCACCCAACATCATTTGCATAATAGTGCCACCATACAAAAAATGAACAGGTGTATATAAGATAACATTTCATATCAGGTAGATTAATTCATTCCAAGGCATAAAGCAGCAGACTACTTTGGCTTAAAAAGAATACTTAATGAAAATATTGCTAGTAAGAAAATATTATTTTGAGCACAAAATATTTTGGAAGGAAAGATAAAGTTATAACATACATAAAGAGGGTGAATTGAAAATGTTCAAGTAGTATACAATTGAAAAAAGTAGAAATACAATATTTCTGGTTTTATTTATATCAGATGGCCATGCCTTTATGATACTGCAAAATATAAATTCCTCATGTCTGGAGCAAAAGACTATAGATATGGTAATTCTTTAGAAATAAATTGTAAAGGTGCTAACAGACACAACTTTAATCTGTGAATATACTAAATTGATAATTTCAATAATTTGAGAAGTGCGGGAATATATTTAAAGAAGGAATTTGAAAGAAGAAACTAGCAATGAGGGTTTTTTCCCAGGGCAGGAAGCAACTCTACACATAAACCCCAAATCTACAACACTATTTTATATTCTATAAACCACCTACACATGCTTTAAGCTAAGCATGTATTTAAAACACCTCTCCTAACTGAGGCATAGGTTTGCATTTACTAAACTGAAGGCAGCCAAATTGATAGAAAATTTATGTCACAAGCAGAAGAAAGCAACAGAAATAGTAGAGCTTATATAAAATTTCTAAATAATAAAAAAAAGAGTGAAAATTTACAACATTGAGGAAAACCAGTAAAGAACACATATCTTTCAGTACTTCTAAATTCTGAAAATCCTTCACATTAAAATTATTTTGGGAATAAGAGATACCTGTTCTCCATTTTATTTTCTAAAATTAACAAGATTTGCACAAGAAAAATGAAGGGTCAGTTTGAGTCTTATGTATCTGATGCATAAAAAAGTATGCTTACAATACAGTTGAAAATAATGCACTATAATCTGTACCAAAAAAATAGCAAATTTAATGCAGCTTGCTAGTAGGGATGAGCTAATAACAGTTGATGCTGAAATATATAAACCTTTAAAATATCTAAATTAAAGCAAGTTATTACTGAAAGAGTTTCCATTTTTTTCTCCTGCTCTTTCCAACACTACAGTAACAAGGGAAACTTTCTTTTGACTTCATCTGACACTGACTTCTTCTTTCTTTGTCTCAATTTTCCCATTCGCACAATGAGTCCTGTGGTATTTATAACCCTGGAAAGTCCTTTATGATCAGCTGAAAACAAGATGTTAGGTAGCTGCTAGACTCCCTCAGCATGGCTCCCCACTATGCAATGCTCACTATGGAGAACATCTGTAGCCTTACTCATAATGATAAATGCAACATTTTGCGTTACTGAGCAAAAGAAGTGCTACATACAATAGAATCACAGTCATTTGTATTCCAGTGACACCCACAACGTGCTAGCCACTGTTCTTGCACACACATACAGTCAGACAGGCCCTAAAGACCAGGTTTTTGGGAAGTGACAGCAGTGCTTTAATGACGTGTCAGTAACTGACAGCATCAGAGACAGCAGCATGATACGTGCTTTAAGGCACAATACATCCTAAGCAGGCCACATCTATTCAGAGACGAGTCTAGATAAGCCTTTTCATATATGGGGATGCAGAATCCCCATAAGAACTGTGTTTAATTGGAAGTAGTACTTGTAAATATATAATTGTAAAGGCCAATAAATCCTAATTAATAATGCTGATTCCTAAAAACCCTAACAATATCAACTCCCCACTATATGAGATTAAATATAAGCATGTAATAAAAGACAATTGAGAGTCTTAAAATATTCACCTGGTAAATGAAATTAATGGTGAAGATGGGAAAATGTAGTCATAGTGGCACTGCCTTGTTTTTCCACATTTTCTTGGTTTAGATGATCTATGTGGCCCATTTTCAGGTAGAAATCAGTTTTTCTAAGAGATACAAAAGCAAAAATTGATAGAATTATCTGAGGCATTGTCAGCTTACAGACAGCATTTTGTGAACACTTCAGTTCTAGTGATTTTTATGGGGGACTGTAAAGGCTTCTTCTCAAAATGTGCTTGCTATGTCTCACAACTATTCCTTCTTTGAATGAAGGGTATGTTCTGCCTAAGGGCAAAGCATGCCTTGTGTATATATTAGTTAACATTCTCTCCATTACTAAATGGAGATTTGGTTCTCTCCAAACAATATTGAGTAGAATGAAGCTTCCAAACACAGGAAGGTTTTTTGTGATTTTTCAAAAGGAAACATTAATAGAATCTGTAAGGGAGAAAAAAGAAAAATACTTGCATTTCCTACAGCTTAATGAAACAATCAAAATTACACAGGAACACCAGTTTCTTAAAACCAATTGTAAAATATTCTTTTAAAACTCGTGGCTGTATGAGGAATTGAGGAAGAAATGGGATTCGTAATGCTGGAAACATTTAAGCATGAGAGAAGAGTATCTGGGGAGGATAAAAGATTGACAAAATATATGAAAACCTGTTCTTTGACAATATATTTTGAAAAGAAAATATGTTTTATACACATTCAGTAAACTTGTTTGGGGTTTGAGGTTTTGTTTTGTTTTGTTTGTTTGTTTGTGGGGTTTTGTTTGGGGTGGTTGTTTTGGTTTGTATTTTGGTTTGGTTTGGTTTTGTTTTTGTGAGAGAAAAGTGTCATTATAGAGATCAGTGAACTCTTTCTTTTCCATTATTTCTATATTACTCCTCTACCAGTTATTCACATGTTTATTCTCCCACATTTTCAAAATGAGAGATTGTGGGTTAACTATAATTTTTTTTAATTACATCTGTAAATAGCTTGCAAGTTTTTCTAATGTAACACTTTTTTTTTCTCCCTCTTTCACCCTTTCATGTAATGTTTAAACCTATAAGCCCAGTTAAATCATCTTTATGTTGTGTTCACACTGATTGCAGCATGTTCAGGGGTGGCGATATCCATTACTCACCTTGATCTTTATATAAACTATGATTGTTTTCTGTAACTGCTAAGAAACAAAGCTGAATGGTGCTGGACTACTTACAGAAACACTATTAGGAAGTTCTGTCATTAGTAAGAATTACTGGCTTAAGAAAATTTGGAAGGGTTGCATCCTGTTGTGTTCAGATGGAAGCCAAGTGCTGCAATGAAACCAATGCATGTATTGTAAACACCTGACATGCTAGGAAGATCCATCCAAGGCTTCTCTTGCCAGAATATTGTTTTTGCTGATAGGTGACTACCATAAATGAATCATTAAACAGCAATTTGTTGAAACAAAATGAATATGAAAAAAAATTAAAAGTTGTAGAAGAATTCCAGTAGCAAAAGGTGCCTTTGCTCTCTCTCCTGTGGGTAACAAATCACTTGGCCAAAGCAAGCACAAATTCACATGTTATATCAAACTTCTCAGAAAGACTAGAATGGTGCACAGCAAGGTATCATTCTCTTTTATCCTTGGCAATCTCATTTGGAACTGTTCTGTATAATGCTGGCACACTCTTAATGAAAGAATATCCACAGCCCTAAATCTTCATTGCCTGGAGAACCTAGCATTTCTTACTTGCATGCTGCACAGATTCCAGGGAAAAAGGATATTCCTCCTTATTTCTCTACTATACATACCTCAAATTAGGGATTTTTCACCTCAGTTTTTCAAAAACCCTTGATTATATTTTCCTTTTGTAGTAATTTTAGTTCCTTTTTCTCCCTGATAAGAAAAAGAAGAAAAAGCAGATGTCCCCCCAGTCTTTAAAAAGGCAAGAAGAAGAACCCAGGCTGACCTTCCAGTCAGCCTCACCTCAATACCTGGAAATGTGACAGAGGTGACAGTAGCCTCATTCTGGAGGCCATCTCTAGCCAGGGGGATTATAAGAAGGTGATTAAGAGTAGTCAGCATGCATTCATTGAAGGTAAATCATACTTGGCCAACCAGACTGCCTTTTGGAATGAAAAAATCATCTGGATGGATGAGTGAAGAACTGTGGACATTGTCTACCTCAACTTCAGCACTGTCTCCACAGCATCCTCATAGGCAAACTCAGGAAGTGTGTGTTGGATGAGTGGGGTGGGAGATGAATTGTGACCTGGCTGAGCAGCAGATCCCAGAGTGTCAGAGCCTCAGGTAATGACCTGGAGGCTGTCATGAGTGGGATCCCCCAAGGTTCACTACTGGGCCCACGATTGTTTAACTTCTACATCAGTGTCTGGGATGAAGGTCCAGATACCTCCTCAGCAAGTTCACTGACAACACAAAGCTGGGAGGAATGAACAACATCCCTGAGTGCTGTGCAGCCCATCAGAAGGACCTAGGCATGTTGGAGAGATGGGCAGAAAGGGACCCATTCGAATTCAGCAAAAGCAAATGCAGGGTCCTACACCAGGGACGAATTAGGACCCCTTATTCTCCTTGGCTATGTGATCCCCTTTATACCTACAGCTTTGGGGGTTTTTCTGTTTGACATCATTAACTTGCACAAAGTATGTTTTCCCAGTTTTTCATAAAAGCTGTTACAGAACTGATTATTAAGCAAAATTTACTTTTCAGTAAACCTGTCTACAAGCTTCTCTGCATAATTTAACAGTAATTTATAAAGTGACAGTTGCAAGGTAGTCCCATAAGATGAAAAAAGCATCAGAGGAAATAAAGTTTTTCAAGAAGAAAATCTTGTGCACTGGTGTGACTTGCATTATTAACAAGATTATCTCATAAGATAGTGTTGTTAATAATAAACATAGCCACATTTTTCACACTGCATTGGAATGGTGATTCTTAGCTTCAGTCACGCAAAGAAAAATTATTAACAGACATGAAACTAACCTCTTTGGAAAAGGCCTTAAAAGGATATTGCAGCACAGATAAAACACAAACCCACAGACCTCACAAATTTTAAGTCTGGAAAGCCTGGCCATTCAAGAGGAAGTTTCTACTTAAGTAAACAAATGTTTGAAAGCAAGGAAATATAAAATTAATGGCATGCAGACAACATACATCTGCTGTCATACTCCTTCCACAGCCAGAGAGTTTAAGGAAACATTTCAACATTGAATCTCTGAGTTTTTTAACCTTATGGACTGCTTAACCAAGGAATTTTGACTTTTTTCCCAGCTTAAATGCTGAATATTGACTGTCTATTATCTTGGTTGCAGACTAGATGAGAAAATTTCAAGACAACATAACACAAGCGTATTTATAGCAAGTTCCCAGGAGCAGAGATAAAGATCTAAGATTTTCTGCACTTAAGAGGAGATGTGTCACTTAACAATATGCAGGAGACATAGTCAAAACAGGACAAATGTAAGTTAGTGCCTAGCTGCATACAGATATCTTATAAAACATCTGGAATTCTGACAAAACAATTCAGAGCAATTCAGCACCCACATTCTAGGGGACAAAACAAACTTATTAAGTAATAGTTGTGTTTTCTCATGTAATTTTTAAAATGACATTGTTCAAAATGAAGAAAATGAATAAAGAGCATATTGTCTTTCATAGCCTGCAAAATTGCGCATCTTGTTAGATTTGGCTTATGATGCAAGTTATACTTCAAAGCCTTTGTAATAAAGAACACTTGTTTAATGTCACGTGTGTTTGATTTACTCTTAAGCTATTATCCTAAGTGGAACTTGTGATTTGGAATTTGTTCATAACCAATATGGTTTTCCATACATGAAGTTTCTCACTTTTACAGGGCTAATTAAGAGATAATGAACAAGAGATATCTTCCTCCAATTTTTCCATTAAAAATAAAAAGCTACAATTCTTCTGTCTACATAGGACATGTAATAATTTAAACAGATGCTAAGGATGATAAGTACTGACAGCATGTTTTATTGTGTACAATGAAAGTCTCCAACTTTTCAAAGAAATTACATTTTCTGTTTATCTTATCATTAGTAATAAGAAATTCCTATGGACATTAAAAATCTCAAATTTCATATTATCAATTAGGCAGAAAACCAAAAAATATAAACAAAGTAGAACAATATGAGAACCCATGCCTTCCCATACATATACACTTTCTGAACTGAGTTTCAGTTTGAAATAATATTGTCCCAGTCTGCTTAAAAGAACACTGCACAGTATCTAGACTAAGAAAGAGGCAGGAGCTGGTGTTGGGTTTGTCTTGTTTCCAAGAGGTATTTTATGTATTCTTTCTACTAACAGTGGTTTGATTTCAGTGTTTTGCCTAATAACACATTTTTGTATAGCTGATTGATTTGGCACAGGTCTTCAGTAAAGCAGCCTTGTGTTGCTGGCTACATGTCTTTTAAGTAAATTTATGTCTTCCATAGTATCAATTGAATGTGAAGATGGAACAGAATGTGCACAAATTTTTGTACTGAAGATGCAAGAGATGGAGGACAAAGAGATGAAAGATGAAAATCCGAAAATTTGAAAAGTACAAATTGTATACTACAACTAAATATTGTGGTGTGTACAATCCTTCTCCCTACATTTCAGCCCTTGACAAAAACCATTATATTTAAAACATGCATTTAAAAAAAATTCTTAACCTTCCATGAAGACTTAATTAATGATGTGCTCTTTCTGCATACTTGTCATGTCCTCTCCATATTACTTTATGTGGTATAGTTTTTTTTTCTCTAGAGAAAAAAATTAAAAAAAAACCACTTTACATACACAGTTAGAAATACATTCAAAGTCAGGCCTATCCATCCTCTTCACACATCAAATGAATCCTTATGGATTCGACACAAATTGTCCATTCTTCATTGTATATGAACATATATCACATCCTTTTAATCCTAGTGACTTACTATCTCTGTAAGAACACTGTCTCCAATGAAAGAACAAAAGACAGAAACTAACAAAAAATGCTCCATTATACAAGAGTAGAATGGCTCAACATATTTGAAGTGAGCTATTTATAGAAATAATTGTGAAGTTATAAACATTTAAATCAACCCCTTATTTTTCTGCTTTGCTCATGGCAATGACCTAAAGAGGCAAAAGGCCCTGGATATACTGGGAAGGAAATTCATAACCATAAAGAAATTCTTCCATACAGTCTGCGGATTGTTATGCTAACCTGATGCAGGAAAGGCCTTTGAATGGATACATAATCACTCCAAAGAAGAGAGAAGTAGGTATAAAATCATCTATGCAGGACCTCACAACATCTTCTACCAATATCTGCATTAATATCTAATTAGTTGTTCATGTCCATTAACACAAGACAGGAAGCAATTTTGAGTTGAATTGTTGAAAGAAGGATGTTGTCCAAGAGTAGAAGGAAATGCCCTAACTGTAATGGCAGCTCTGTCCATTTGATCACCTAATGCTTTGCTGCGTCTTTCAGCTCAGAGAAAGACCAGATTAGAAAGAGTGCCTACTATTTATTAAATATTTTCTTTTGAAATATTCAAACTTCCTTCTTGAGCCATCAAGAATCTTTCTGTATCAGATTTCTCACTGATCAGCACCAATCGGTGTTCATAGATTATTTTTAGGTGACAGCAGGCAAAGAAATAGTTCATGTACTAGAGCAGGTTTCCACACTAATAGAATTAGTATTACTGCTTGCACTACTGCTGCTATAACTGATACCAATATTACTATTTTTTAGGCTTTGTCTGAGCAGTACAAATATTTTCTTTCGTCTAGCTGATTTTAAAATTTTAATTCAAAATACAAGCAGGAAAACAAAAGGTAGAAAAAAACCTAAGGGTCAATCAGTTCATGAATCAACAGAGAATTGTAATCAGAATACAAATTAGATCATGTGATCCTCAAAAATCATCCTGGTCAGCTTAGTACACCTCTGCTTCTGTCACAACACAAAGAGATAGCAACGTAACATATATGCCTAGAGCAGTTTAACATGCAGCAATGTAGTTATACTTTGCTTCACATACATAATGCTAATTATGAAAGTTCTTCATTAAATTTACCCATGAGGTATCATAAGATTTAGGGAATGACCCCTCTTTTCAAAGCAGGTTATAGTCTCACTACCAGAAATTTATTTGAGTTACAGGATACTTATATAGAGACATGTTAATGTAATATGTAATCCTTAATAACACTGAAATCAACTGAAAGTGTACATTCATCCATATTGCTTTAAAAACATGAATATTGCACTAAAAGTATAGATATTATCTTTTTTTAGCAAGGCATTATTAACTGCATTAAGCACAAAAATCTCATTTTATTCTACAAATTATAGGATATGAAAACACTGGGTAAGTAAGCAAATAGGGTCTTTGAAGTCGTAAACAAAGGAAAGTTATAAAACTTCCATGAGAAAATAAGCAACAATTTACTGTAGGGTATTGCTCAAACCTGCATTATTTTTTACAGGCAAGAAGGCAACTGTAATATTTTAAAGCTCTTGTTACAGTAGCAGGACATGCTTTTGCTTTCATAGCCTTCTTTCTCAGGTGGTTGCCACATGTTTGGCTTCTGTGCAAAGGTATATTATTTCATGACTTACCTCTCTGGCACACAGTTTGGTTGAGAATGGGGAGATTTCTTTTAGGATTAGAATGTTTAGCCATTCTGCAGAATAAATATAAACCAGCACAGCAGAGGCTAAACTGTGGATTACAGAAGAGAAAGGAAACAATTGAGGAATGAATCAAAATATAGATTCTGGCCACTGCTCAGAGGAGCCTGGAATGATAGAAGCAGCTATCCACTTGAACTGAGGGACTGTCCCAAAATTCCTTATTATAGTATCATATGATCATTTGGGTTGGAAGGGACCTTAAAAACCATCAAGTTCTGACACTCCTGCCATGGGGGGGATGGTTTTCTTTTCTAGAAAGGAATTTTTAGTTGTAAAGATGTCTGTTCAAAAAAATCAGAAACTCATGCAAGTAATGTACAAGATCCTTCAATAGCTATCCAAAAACCTTCAGAACCAGCCTTAAGACTCCAAAAGTCCATAAATTCTCCTTTCCATTACCAGTAAATATTAGAGCCAAAACAGCAATTTACCCTCCACACACCAAATATGTCTTCTAAATTAATCTCATGAAAATTGTAATTGATGTCTGAAAATTTTAGTTTGTTTGCTTATTCATTTTGTTCTTTTGAGATTTCTTTGGGACCACAAGCAAGTCAGGGCAGAAAAACACTGTGAGAGGCTGATTTTATGGTATTTACCATCTGACCAGAAAGAATTACAGAAATCTCCCAGAGGTGTTTACAATCAAGAGGTCTGCACAGCAAAAGAACTTATGAGTTCTTTCACTAAAATACCTCATTTGCCAACCTTTTCAAGTTTCACCCTCAATAAAACTGAAATTACCTCAATTCAAAACCAAAAACACCAGTGCAAAAATAAATGCCTACTGCTGTATGGTAATGTCGTGATGTGAGATATCCTTTACTTTCAGTGGGTGAGCATGTAGTGGCTGGGGTAATATTTTCTTCAGTAACATAAGCACAGTTCCTAATTATTTTTCCTAGCCCTGTATTTTTAGCATTTTTCTTGTTTCAGCCACAAGTAACTCAAACTCAATATATTAAAATTATGTAAAATTTACTGTGCTGCTCTTTTCTGCTGCATTTCCTAACCATACTGCTTTTTAAAATATTTTTTATTGTGCCATTCAGAGGGAAGGAATCAGAAAAGTGAGAGAAGGCTGAGAATATGCACAATGTTCTCTTTTGGGTTTGATTCTTGCTGCTGTGCCTGCTTTCTTTGATGGCTTCACCACTTTGAGCCACACACATGCAGAGGTCAGTTGTGCTAACCTCCACAGGACAGATTTTATCTGGTATGGCAGTTCAGACTCCAAAGCAGCTGCTAGTTCGTGTCATCAGCACATCTGGCTCCATATATCTTGAATTTTCCTTTTAACAGTGTAGCTGGATGTATATGAAAGACTAAGCATGGGGTCATCTGCTCATGAGGTGTTAGCCTTACTGTGAGCCCCAGAAATAGTTTCCCTATTTTCTTTTCCCAGGGACAGGACTTAAGTCTGCCTCAGATGCAGTTTTTCATCCAGGGCAAAATCCTGTCTCCACTGCTAGCAATTAGCATTTTGGTATTGATTTCCATAATGGCAGAAATTTTTCTTAGATGTACAGTAAAGGGAGCTGAGGAACACTGAGAAAATTCAGCAGGTGGCCAATGTAAGCATAATACTTCTGGGAAGAAATATGAAACTTAATAATCTTTTATCAATCTTGTAATAATATAATTATATAATATACCATATAAAATTGTATAGAATTTAATGTATTATAATTAGTTATATAATTTATTCGTAATTAATTTTTATCCAAGCTCTTCTGACAATTTCATCATCTGTTACTGTCAGGATAATCTTTTTGCAGATTATTTTCTGCCTTTCCCATTAACACTTTTCTTCCAATGCATATTGCCAGGAAGATACAGTTTCTATATCTATGGTCATTTAGATACAGAATATATTCTATTTTTTTATAGAATTAGTTGTAATATGTAAAGAGAAGAACCGTCTCTTTTTGTACACATTTTAACTCCTTATATGGATTTACATCTTCATCCTTGAAGTATGCTTTAACAAGTAATTTCTTATGCTTATTTAGATGCACAGTTTTACTGATTTGCAGAAGGCACTCATTTAAGGATGTATGCTTGACTAACTATTTATGAAAGAAGGGCCACAGGACTTATTACAAATAGTTGGAAAAGAAAATCTTAGCATCAAAACTGGTTATCAGCACTTCTTTCTTCAAAATGTCAAAAGCAAACAGATTAAATTATTACTTACCACCTTGTTCAATAAACAGGATTCTGCATTATGCTATCCTTACTGGAGCTCAGAGAAAAATTTAAAAAGTTAAATTCATGCTGAAATACTTTGCTGAGTCAAGGCCCAGATGGATAATCGATATTTCACAGATATAGTGGAAGGTTAGGTCTTAGAGGTCAGCTTGATCCCTTGACTTTAGAATTTAATACAAAAAGATTTACTTACAAAACTTAGCAGAGTGTGTTAAGTATTCAAGAGAGAACTTCTTTATACAGTTTATTATAAATTCACTTCTCTGTGTACTTGTATTCACTAGAGATTCATGTTCTACTCATAAACCCTGTTATAAATTTTTTATTTCTGATTTCAAATGCTGCAATACTTTTTCTAATAATAAATGCTATCCCAAAGGGACTGTGAATATGCTGATCACAAAAAGCATCTCATGGGACCTTCCATAACAATGAGATGAAGACCCTCTGGCTTCTCACAAGAAAGCGAGGAGAATCTCTCTTTATTGTCTGTATCTACTGATCATTTTTTACACAACATATTTATCTTCATGAAAGAGCATATTTTTTATACAGAAAAATACAACTTCCTATGTGTACGATTTAGTGGCAGATTATATATTAATGAATTACACAATGTATTTGCTTATTATTTTGAATTGCATTGCAATGTTTCTTCTAAATATTTTTCCTTCAGCTCCTCTCTCAAATAAGGACTCTTCAATAATGAAAACATAGTTCTAGGTATATTTTTAAGTCAGTGTCACACTGCTGTATCTCCTCTGATTTTTGACCAAAAATTTACCCTCTTATATATTTCAGATCCATATTATCCATCTAGACTCAGCTGCACTGCTAAATTTGGAATTAGATATCTGCAGGTTGGATTTCACTTCAAGTTCTGTTGATGGATCCTTTTTTTTTTCCTGTGTGTATAAGTTACTCATATTGGCCCTGCTATTCGAGTATCTGTCTTCCTCATAATCTTCAGTTAATTTATCCTTGCAGTCCTGAAAAGAGATTTTCTCATCCAAAGAAATTCAGTAAAAAGAAAAAAAAGAACTAATCTAAGGCCATGGTAGTGACCCTTCGATACAGAGGAGAGAAATGACATCTAACTGCTCTCCTGCATTACTGAAGACTGCCCTTAACATTACACTGCTTTGGCATTCTTCCTTTGCTTTCTGTATCCCAACCTTAATATTAATACTGAAATTTTTCATTCCTTATTTTTCCTTTCTTAATCTCAGTTACACACTCCACCTGGCAATCTGCCCTGCCCCTGAAATCAGAACTCTTCTTGCCTCAGTGTGCACTTGGCTTAATCCTTTCCTATAACTAAAAGCACCTGCCATTCCTTTCCTGTGTTCTGGATAGTGTTTTTTTAAGGTCTAAATACAGCTCTACTTTGTCCCAAAGCGTTGCTTGCTATTCACAAGATACCATTTCCTTCAAGACCAAGCTGTAAGAGGACTGTTTAATAAAATTTGTTATCAAAAATGCTGTTTTAGAAGAATGTCTAAACTATTCTTCACATACCAGGAGAAGAAAAGGAATACAAAGCCCCTTTTTTCCTCAAAATCTTCAAACGCAGGCCATGTAACATTCAGCAGTGATCTGAATAGCCAGACCCAAGCATCTCTGGTGTGTTCTTGTTCTTGTCTGTGTCATGGTGCTGATCAGTGCTGCAGCAGCTTCATGACAGCGTGCATTGGTGCAATGCAGGGCAAATGTGTTGCTTTTGGCATGGACAGGTGAGGTGACAGCCCAGAGGAGGGAACAGCATGAACCACAGCACCAACAAATCTGTGAACACTGATGATGAAAGGCAGGTTTTCAACCCACTTGCCAGAGAGTGGGTCGTAGTGAGTAGCTGAATAGTCAATACTGCAGCACTGAGGGGGAGGTTACTTCTGGTTTAACCCAGAGCTGCTGCAGCCAGAATCATTTGCTCTGGCTGTGCCCTAACTGAACACACAGGGAATAACACCTATGAGTCTCTAAACACTGAAAGAGAAAAATGCTCCCAGCATTTCAGAATTTCAGCCATAATTTTTTTGCTATCAATGTGAAAACCACATGTATCTAAAAGTTGTCATTTTAGGATCAGAGGCTCCCTTCCCATGATACTCCTGTATTATAAAGTCTGAATCTGTGTATGGTCTGTGTTGGAATAGTTTCATATGCTTAGATAAGTCATTTGAGTGATGAAGATGAAGGAAAACTGCCTATGGCAAGTAAGAAAGGAACTCTCATGGTCAGAATTTATCTTCACCTAGGTGAAACTGCAATCATTTTTGGCTGGAATTTAAACAGACAAAAAGACTGAATTATGCCAAAACTTAATAAACATATAAAATGTGGTATCATACACAAGAGTCTACTAAAAAATTATTTATATTCTCAATCAGATATAGAATTTCATATATATTATGAATATATTAATTATAAATTTTTATTATATTTTCCAGAAAGGAGCATAAAGACATGAATGGATTCTGGCACTGTAGGTTTAGATGCAATATAAAAGTATTTATATAAGTAATTCTAGTATATAGAATTGCCAGAAACATTGTTTATTTAAAATGGTTTGTACTTCCTCTAATAAGAACAATCATGGGATTGCACATTGATGTAAACACATCAGTTTGATTCTCCAGTCCAGTGCAAGAATGAAAGACCAGTTTTCACACTGCCAACATTACTGGACTTGCTGAACCAATGCCTAGATTTGTTATAATAAATTATTTGGTGGGTGTATATGTACACATCCACTAAATATATGTGCCAGTTCATGTTATGCAACTACTAAAGAAACAACAAAGCCATAAAATTCAACTAGGTGGTTAAAAGCATGAAGTGAAGAAAACTGGGAAAAGAATTGTTTATAGTAAGGGAAATCAAATTGCCAGTGACCTTACAGTAATCTTTTCTCATTATCTCAATCTAGTAAGTTGGTAATAATATAACAGAGATCATGAGCATAAATGGAATATGTGTTGCATAACATGTTTTGTTAATTTTCTATGTTTGATTTATAAGTAGAGAATTAAACAAATAAGACTGGATAGTATTAGTTAGCCCATGGACTGATTAAGTAACATTATCTACCTAAGACATCAGACACAGAGGAATTCTTCTAATACATTTACATCTATTTTATACCTACCAACTGATTAGATTAAATATCCCACAGTACCTGTCTCCAAGCACAATCATCAAGACTATTTGGGTACAAGACAGGTTGATTTGTGGTTGCTGCATTGCTAGGTAGGAAGGAACCAGGATAAAACAGGGGACCAAGAGGATCAGGAGTGAGGCATCCAATGACAAGAGTACTCCCTCAACATGTCACTATCTCATTAATTCAACACACACTAAACAAAATGAGTGAAATCCAGAACAGTAAATAATACTAGAAAAAGTCAATGCTGATTCAATTACTGCATCCCTAAGCCTCTCAGAATCAAGCCCAGGAACTATCAGCAGACTCTCTTTTATGTAGTTTACTTTTTGATTCCAGCTGCAGATCACCCCTCCTCTTCCTTGAAAAGCTCATCACACCCTGGTGGGAGCCAGTTACACCTGCCCAAGGAAAGTTTTTTCAACACGTCTTCTATTTTATTTTTCCCCCATATGTACACAATACTTTCCAGATTCTCTTGTTATGTCCTGCTGAATAAACTTCTCTCATGTTTATGTTCTAGTTCATCTGGTGGAACACCTTCACAATGATTTCAACATGCAATTCCTTTTTTTCTGACAATTTTTCAACATACACAAAAAGACAAGATATTCCATAAGACTAATAAAGCTGCATGGCTAAGAGCAGCCATCCTTGCTGTGCCTCAGAAGTTGAACACAGTACATCATAATTCCTTGATTGTGCCTATACAATTACTGACAGGGCAACAAAAATACAAATGAGACAAAAGACGATTGTGTTTCTCAACAAAATTGATGTTTACATGTTATTTGGGATTACAGTAACCAACCTTAGTGCAGTACAGCTTGATAAAAGACAACACTCTGCTAAGCTGACACAAGTCAGTGAACACTGAAGAAAGTATTTCACAGATATTTCCTATACTCAAATATAGGAAATATCTGTGAAATATATGTGAAATTTTTCCTATTTATAACACCACTTTTATGATATTTTCAAACTTTTTTGTTTTGAAAGATGTTTATGCTTTTGATTTTTTCTTTTCTTTTTTTTAAACTTGCACAGAAAGCAATGTGCCCAGGAAGCTTCATGACTAATCTGCAGGAAGTTTCAGGCTAGTAATGTCCAAATTTGTCTATTTAGAGATATTCTTACCCTACATATGAAGAAAAGGTTATAAAATATTAGGAAAAAAAAAAAAAAACAAAATAAAAAGCCAGCAGATTATAACACAAGATCAAGTACACAATTTGGGAAAGCAATTTTTGACCAAGTAACAGTGAAATGTCTACTGAACTTGTAAAGAAATAGGTATTGGTGGGAGAGAGGAGGGTAGGAATGCAGACATTAAATATCCCTTTACATAGGTTACTGTGGTGGGGGAGATTCTTCATTTCAATCCAACTGTCATACTATATCTGACAAGCCAGACTCTTGCTTTTTGAAAAAATTCATTGAATTTCAACTCCAAATAGATACTTTCTGGAGAAGGAAATAAGTCTTATGGAGTTGAAGGTGTCCAGCCCCTATGGTCCATAAGCAAACTGAGCCATGCTGTTTAGTCGTTGGAATTAGGAAATGAAGTTTCAGTATCATGTTCAGACTCATCAAGAGCCTCAAAACACTTCTAAAAGTGGTGCCTATATTTCAAGACCCTAAATTCCTCTGCTAAAAAAGCCCAAATAGCATCATGCCAGTGACCTTGCATCTTTCCATCAGCTAATATTTCTTACATGACTAACTCTTGTCCTACACTGTGTACAGAAGAGGATCCCCACTCCCAGCTGTTTCGGCTGGGGAAAAAAACCTGAAGGCAGGAGATTGATAAACCAAATCACAATCTTGCTTTATTGTCTACATAAAGATTTAAGGTTACTGTTCTTCTCTTCCCATGTTTGGAGATTTCACTAAAGGATTTTTGTGTTGGGTTAATAATAACTGGGGTATTCATTCTGATAATACATGAGCTTACAGTTTCTATGAATAATTCTCGTCCCTGCAAACTTCAGGACAACATAGATTTGACTGTTTACACTTTTCAAAGTTATTTAATTCTCCAAATAATACAAAGGGACAGTCATGGATTTAATTTTCTACCTGTTTCAAAGCTTCATTTATATGTTTGGGTTTTTTTTTTTCCCAAATGGTCCATTTTTAAGCAGCACATCTCAGGTTGATATGAGTATGGAAAGTAAACTTACATGAATTGACCTACAGGGCATTAATTAGGCTCAAATTATTTTAGTAAACACAAAAATCCCTTCAATTTAGTTTGACCTAAGCAAAACAGTTTAACTTAGACCCACCTATCCAGGAGCATGTGAGAGATGCATTCAGGACTGTAGGGCTGTTCTTTCCCTTTCCCCTGCCTTTCTGCCTTAGTTGATAGCACTTGCAGGATATGCTAATGTCATCATTACACAGCCCCTGACTCTGACTTCAGCGAAGAAAAAACACAAGCTAGAGTGAAAGATTTGTCTCTGAAAGCCCATTTGAAAGGTCACCTGAGAGTAACAAACAGAACTTCACTGTGTTTTCTGACTTGGAGAATTTGCAAACTTATGAAAGGACCATGGAGATGTACAGCCGGGTATTGCCAAGTCATAGCATTTCCATTAGAAAACATAGAGGGGTCTCGGGAGTTAAAATTCAAGGGCTGAATAGAAGTTGGCCAAAGCTGTGAGAGAAGAGCAAGGAAAGCAAAAGGCAGCTAGAGCTGGGCTGGCATCCAAGGGCAAAGCAGTAGTGATTGATAATTATAAAGGTGACCTTATCATATCCTTGTATTTGTCTGAGAACTTTTTAATAGGATATTAATGACTTCTTTATTGTATATGGATGTTAAAAGAATGTTAAAAGAATGCCTGGGAAGCATTGGGTTATTCACTGTGATTATTCATTACCCATCAGGCAGCTTCCCAGAATACGACGACTCTTCAGCATTCTCCCAAACACCAGATGTACTCCTAAAAGGCAAGATGTCAGTAACATTGACAAAATGCCCTGCACAGAAGCTGTCAGCACTGGGCAGCAGGGATCCCTCCTGCAGCGCAGCGTGCTGATGCCTGGGAGCCAACTACCTGCCCTCTCGTTAGCACAAGGGCACGCGCTAGTGCTGTCAACAGTAATGAACATGACAGGGGACTGCCTGCAGGACACATGCCACTGACAAGGTGCCCTTCCCTACCAAACAGACTGCAACCACTGGGTGATCGAATGAATGTGGTAGGGGCAACCTCTGCCTTCAGACTGCCTAGAGCTGCTCTTCTCGTGTCTGTCTTGGAACACTCTGGGTGTGGGGTCTCGAGATATTGCCTTGCATATGCTGCATCTTCTTATGAATGCAGCACTGGCACTAAAACATTAATTAACTATCTCTCAGTAGTGATTAATGAAAGGCTCTGCCACAGTAACTCAATATGTTCTATTCATTTTGTAGGCACATCATCTCCTTACATCTTCATTTGACATTTACAAAAGTGTATTTGCTACAAGGATTGTATTGCAAGTGACAGCACCTTTCCAATTAAATGCACATTTTGAGACCAGAATGGAACTGATACAAAAGTATTCATAACATAATGTCATTGCAATGGATTCGTAAACACTCTCCTAGCATGACAATGATGGTAGCTCAATAGCTTTGTAAAGTACTGAAAAGTGAAATACCAGCACAAACACTTCGAGCATGCAGATAGGTTTCAAACAATTCAAATCTGAGATTCTTTGTCAAATTCTTTCCCACATTACCTGTACTCTCCTATTTTAGATTCAGCTAGAAAAAAGGCTTCTGTATATTCTTGACATCCTCCTCTGCTTCAAAACAGACATAGGCTAAAACATTTGTTGAATTTCTTCCAGTGTTTTGTGGAAGAGAAAGCTTTGTCTCATGGTTACTCATCCCTTCCAAAGCAAAGTTTTCAGTTTTTAGGCTTTCTTTTAAGTTTTATTCTGGGAGAATGAAAACAAACACACAAAGATATCCCATGTTTGCAATCTTGGCTCCATCACCAACTCAATGTGTGGCCTCTTGGATGTCACTTTGCTACTGGTGGTTTTCCTGGGCTTGGGGAAAAGGGCTGGCCCTGCAGGAATCTTGCTTTGGAGGAAGGCTCTCTGCAAAGCATCTTTCCCAGGAAAATAAACCTTTTAGCCAATCACTTTATTTTACAGGATGAACTTTATACCCAAGTCTCAAGTGGATTTGGAATTTGCTTGAAGCAAACATTTTGAAACGTCAGGGTATAATTAAATGTCTTTGTTTGGGATGAATGTGCTCTCATGATAATTCTCTTATTAATGAATTTTACTAGTCCCTGAAGGTCCTCAGGGAGCTGGGTGAGCTTATCTAAAGGGATGATTTCTTTTCACTATTTTTTCCTCATTTGTTTTGTCAGGTGTAAGACACTGTACAGAAAATATTATGTGCTTATTATTT
This sequence comes from Agelaius phoeniceus, assembly GCF_051311805.1. Classification (NCBI taxonomy): domain Eukaryota; kingdom Metazoa; phylum Chordata; class Aves; order Passeriformes; family Icteridae; genus Agelaius; species Agelaius phoeniceus. The sequence goes on from NC_135268.1 coordinate 58,186,848, forward strand.
TATGGAAATTGTTAAAATTCTGAACACTTTCCAAATTTAACCAATCTCTCAACAAATTTGTATTGATTCACAATGTCTTTTAAGGGTACTGTGTTCATAACAATACAAAATCGAAAACAACTCTTGCTGGTGTGGAATGATATCATGATGGACATTCAGAAAATACTCATTAGGAAAGGAAACAGCAGAACAGATATGCTATGCTGTATCTTGCTTTTACTAAAAATTGTATTTTCAAGGCAGGAGAAAACAAAGGAAAATGTTAAAAAGCCACTTTTATCTGCGAAACTGTGCTATGAAGCTGATCAAACACTAGTAGACCACTGAGAGATGTGGTGTCAAAACAGCAAGATGAAGTGAAGCATGTGGACTGAGAATGCATAGTAGGTCAATTGTAGATGTGAAAAGAGGACCCAATACAAAATGAAGTGCCTGGCAGTTTCACAGTTTCCCTCTTTTTTCTGGAATTTCACTTCAGCAATCTAAAATTAAAGTTAGATTTGAATGACTTAATTTCCTGCTAGTTTTCAGTGTGATAGTCAGAAAACCTAAAATTTCTGCCTTTGAGCACCAGCTGTCTTTAGAGAATTGATTATACAGGGTAACCTAGAATGAGAATTTAATCCATAATCACACCTCCTGAGCCCTGTTATGTTCAGGGAGTTTTACACCACCTCTTTGTGAACAGTGGAGACACTCACATAGAAAACCTCTCATTTTCTTTGCATCTCAGGGAAGCCAAGTTCTACTTTAAGTCAGTTTAATTCTATTACCTCTCTTCTGCCAGGATGAGAACTTCCTGAATCTCTTAAGTGGGGAAAATGTAGTAATATAACCAGAAAGTTTTGGTAATATGTTTTGTCAATTTGTACATTTGTTTATTAGAAGAACTGCATCTAGTTCTGTCCTTGGATTGCTAAAAGGATAATGTGCATTAGTTTCATAAAATGAGACCTTTTTTTTTTTATATGTGCAGATTTATACTTCAATTCTGTTTACTCACTGAAACTCATTTTCATGCTTTTTGAGATAGCTAAACTGGAAGTTTAGCCACAATCTTGGACTGAACTTTCCAGCCTCCCTGAAAAATTTCTGGGCATTTTTGACAAATGTTTGTTTCCAACTTCTCCCCTTATGGCCAAGATTTGGGACTGCAGACGTGTACCCAGTGTACAGGGCATTTGTAGTTGCCTGTCTAGTCTGGTTAGATTAAGGGTTCTAGGATAAAAATCACTTAACTGAAAATAATTGATTTGTGGAAACTGAAGTCTTAAGAATGCATGAAATGCTGACCGCTTCCTAAAGTATCAAAAATGATCACAAATTATTTTTTGTGACTATGAAAAAAATTTGTTATGATGCTTTCCCAAATGCCAGTGAGTATGTGTGTTGTATGAGCACCTGTGTGAGTAGACATTGCTCACTGACTGCCTTGAATTGTTCTCAGAGATAAAGCAGGTGCATCTTCACTAATTTTTGTGACATCATGTTTTTCCCACACACATGGTACCTCTACTGCTTTTTAGCTGCAGTGGAGCTCAAGAGGAAATTTTTGGAGCACAGGGGTGTGTGTGTGTGTGTGTGTCTGTGTGTTTGTGTGTTTGTATTTGTCTGTGTGTCAGCTTGTGAGTGTTTATAACATAGCAGACGTTTAAGGCACTACTGTAAAAATCAAGGACAGTGTAAATGATTAATTACCAAGAAAAGTAATTTAAAAAAATTGTCCACATAAAGCATTTTGTTGTACACTGGAAAAGAGGAGAAACTGGCTAATAATAGAGGACTGTTTTTGTAGTGCCACAGAGCAGTGCAGTTTAGGGACATCCAGGGAAATCCCTTGTGTGCTACGGTGCAGGCACAAGGTACTGCCCATTCAGGGCTGAACTGCGTTATAGGTGCACCCATTTTTAGTATTGATATGAATGGCACTAAAATCAAAAAATATGAAATAATGTTATAAATATTAATTAGTGTGTTAGGTGTCATGACAGACTTGCAATTATATAAAAACTGTACTTCTCCAAGGAAAAGTAAACTGGATATACCTGGTTTACCTGGTTGACCACTGAGATTTTTTTTTTTCATTTTCTGAAAGATTTGGGATTCTAAAATCAACATTTTGTGAGAAAAGGCTCTAGTCTTTGCAGTAAGCTTTTTGATTTCATAGTGTATTTAGTGAGAGACCATGAACAGACTATTACAAGGAGCATATCAGGTCCATTCAGAAAAAAAGACACTGAGCCTGTTGCTTTAGAAGACTCCATTGAAGTTGCTGCTGTGTGACCTTAGATAAGGCACCAATCCTCTGAGTCCTGTTTTCTCATCTCATAAAATAGGAATAAATGGGTTTATTCTGTCTCACAGGGTAATTGGGCAGCTAAATACATAGGAAATGCTTGAGAGAGCTATAATAATAGGGGCCACATCAGTCCATAATGCTTCAGTAAGGAAATAGAAATGCTAGCACTGAGAAGTACTGTGCTAAAGTAATGATTGTTTGGAGTTAATGTACCTACTTCGTGGCTTTTTCAGTGAAGAAAGAACTGAATGTGTAATGTTTTAGTGATGAAGTTCTGTTTTAAATTCCATATGCCCAAGGCTTAAACTGTGAAATTACTGCAGCCACATCTGTAGTGCATTTAATCTAAAAAAGTCACTGCATATCTGCTGTTCTAATAGAATGTTTTAAGAATTTACATGGATGTAAAAGGATTTATGCAATGCCATTGATGTCCAATTTTTAATACCTAATTTTCATTCCATGAACATTCATATACTCTTACTTTTAGTTTATTTACACTAGATTGAATAGGACTGAAAAATGCTTGAATGTGTGTACATTAGTTTCAGCTCATGTTTCTGGACTTTGCTATGTGCTTCACCCTTTTTTAACCTTTCCCAACTTTTTAAATTTTAAATATTTTTCTCAAGAATCTATTTGTCAAATTTTTATCATGTGAGAAGATGACCATTGTGTCATTGCCTCAGCTCTCTAAATCTTCCTACATCTTTTCAGGTCCTCTGTGGATGCCAACACCCTAAGTCCAGAGACATGTCTTATTCTGATTCCAGTTTGGCAAAGTTTTTAAATGAAGCTATGCCATTTAAAGGAAGCAGCCAGATCGAACATTAAAAATGCTCCCTGGATCAAAATGAACAAAACAAGGTAATGTTTTCATGGACAAAACAAGCCATGGATTTTTCTTCTCTCTCACTCGTTAAGTACTATGAAAACTGCATTTAAAAACCATTTTACTCTGGTACTACAGATATATTTGTGGGAATGTAAATTTTATGGACAGAAAATATTACAGACCTTGGATGGTCTAATAATATATATCCAGAGAGCAATGTGTTAGCAGGAACTGTTCCTTCACAACCTTTCTCTTAATATGTGACATAAGGCAGCTATTGCATGGAAAGTGATTTTTTTTTTTTTAATTTCACTATTTCTTTAGTTATGGAAGGCACCAAAACTGCAATGAAGAGAGATAATGAGAAAATACAGAATACTGACAAGTTCTAATAAAAGTTATATGGCAATTAAATACCTTTCAATTCTTAAGGTCATCTGTTGATTTTCGAAACAAAAGTTTTTATTGAGAAGGGGAATCCTTAAAGAGAACTATTTTCATGAAGAAATACATTTTGTTCTAAAAACACAAAAAAAAAATTAAAATGGCAACAGACTTTTGTTTTTCTTTATGAGTTTTACTTCTCCTTTTGCTAGAAAGATGTAGAAAATATTTTCTGAAGTAAGAATTTAATTTTTCACTGAATTATTAACTTTTTTTTTGTTGCCAAAAAGAGAAAATATAAATATAGGTAGAGAGGTTTTCTTCACTGACCTAAATTTGAAGTAACCAATGTGAGGGCACAGAATATCCTGTGTTTGTACATAACCAGCAGTACAAGAGATTGAAAACTAATTTTCATATGCAAAAACCTTTTAACAAGGCTATAGAATTGCCTTCCAAAGAAGTGGACACATTTCTCTGAGATATTGCAAGAAGATGAGGAAGGAAACAAATGATGTTCAGATCATAGTGCTTTCCTTTCCTCTGTGACAAGGTGGATAGAATGACCTAATATGCATTTTGCATTTCTAAATTCAATTACACTGACATAAACTGTCCCCCAAGAGTAGATGGCTCTCTCCCTGTAGCCATGACACTTTCCAAATACATTATCTGATACAACCTGGAAAGGTCTAAAAGCCTCTGAAGCAGAGACATCATGACTGCAAATCCAACAAACTTTTTTTTTCTGGGCAGCAGCCAGATTTGATTCCTGGTAATTTTTCAGCCACTCTGGCTCTTGAGAATTGTTTTTACCAAATCAGCTTGTGTAGCTAACAGCTTTCTGTTCTGTACCACAGTCAGCATGTTGTCTAAACAGACCATTATCCCTAGCCCTTGCACACAGAAGGCTGCTACCATGGAGCTGACAAGAGGCCAAATGGTAGGCTGGACATCTGCCAAAGATCTCCTTCCCAGCAAAGCCTGGAAGAACCTTTGACATTTTTTCACTACCAGGATAGTAAGACATCATTCAGGTCTAATCTCACTACAAAAATGATCAGAGAAAGGCTGGAGCACCTCTGAAGACAGGCTGAGAAGTTGGGGTTGTTCAGGCTGGAGAAACGAAGGCCCCAGGAAAACCTTACAGTACCTTCCAGTTCCTGAAAGTGCCCTGCAAGAGACCCAGAGAGGAGCTTTTTCCAAGGGCATGTAATGACAGGACAAGGGGCAATGGCTTTAAACAGAAAGACAAGAGGTTTGGATCACATATTAGGAAGAAATCATTCATTATGAGAGTGGTAAGACACCAGAACAGGTTGCCCAGAGAAGCTGTGGGAGTTCCATCCATGGAAGAATTCAAAGCCAGGTTGTATGGTGCTATGAGCAACCTGGTCTAATGGATGGTGTCCTTGTCCATAGCTGGAGCTAGGTGAAATTTAAGGTCTTCTCCAACACAAGCCATTTTATTATTCTAGGAATCCAAAATTTGAGGAGCTACCTCAAATTTAGACTGCATGCAAATTTCATAATTTGAAAAAAGAAATTTCCTATGACAACCAGAATGCCCAGTGCTACATTGAACATCAGGTTTGCCACTGATTTGGGCACAGAGCAAAATACTTGTCCTAGTGGCATGGGAGAGCGACCAGCCTCTTGGGTGAAAATCTTGTGCTAATCAGTTCAATGAAAAATCTGCCTGTAGGCTTTTCACTTTACTGAAGCTGAAGGGATGAAGAGGAAATGAGAGGTTTAGGAAACCAATTTTTGGTCCCATTAAAAAAAAAAGTGATTTACGAAAAAGTGTCCAAAATAAGGATAAAATGTTTATATATAATATTTTACAAGTGGTTGTATTCAAAGAACATTGTTTTGGATGAGTTGTTTGGGATGAGTTTGGCTGTTTCAGGTAAGCTTTGAGTCTGTTTGCTTTCTGTTATAAAACTAGGTAATTATATAATTTTTTTGGATGGGAAATTTGAAGGCAATTCCAAAAAACCAATCTGAAATTTGATTGATAGAAATTATTAATCAGGAATCTTTTCCAAGGTGACATGGACTTCACAAAGAGTTTTTGTTAAATTTTTCTGTGATTTGATAGATCCTATAGTAGACTTAGTTGTATCTGTAAGAGCTTTGCTTTTTGTCAAGATCTGCTTCTTGCTTTTGCTGCTATGACTGTATTAGAAACCCAGACTTTTGCTTGAAATTTCTGTGTTAGATATGTGAGATTACTGGATTTCTGGAGAAAACATGTTTAAAAATTGCTGGATTGCAGCAAAAAAACATTAAAAATATATTTTAAATGCTTACCTTTCAACTAATAAATAAATCTCACACTTTCATGATGCTTTTATTTTATGTACTTGATGTGAAATTTGTCTCAAGCAAATTTTACACTTCATTACTTTTCATGGTATATGATTCAGAAAAATATCATAGATTACCTGTGACAGATGAATATAAAATTTAACTTCTGATATTACTCTCTATTTTCTGTAACTGCTAAAATCAAAGACCCATATCTGGAAAGATGACATCCAAGTCACTTGGCATGCACTTCATATGTTCATTTTAATGAACAAGAAATATTATTTTAAAAATCAGATTATACATTATAGTATTCTACCTTAGATTATACCTTAAAATCTGAAGCATAAAATACTTGATACCCCTGCAGATACCTGACTGGCAAATCAGTATGATTTTTGATAGCCAAACTTTGTCAACAGAGTTAAAAAGGAGCCACAAAGTGAGTCTGAATTTGTGAATCCAGATCTAGAATTCACTTCAGGTTCTTTAAAATTCTTCGTCCCGAACTTTTTTTTATTGCAATAAACTACAATAATAATTTCCATAACAGTGGTTAACAGAGAGAAAAAAAAAAACAAAACCACACAGTTTTTACTAAAAGCAATGAGTTGGAAGGAGCTAGAAATGTTTTGTGGGTATGGTCAGAGAAGAGGCTTCTTCATCCACCCTAGTGTGGGAGCTATCACAGGATGCTGAGTGTGGGGCTAAGCAGGCAGAAGAACTGGTCTGAAGTTCCTGTGACCAGGTCAGCTTAGGAGGAGAAACTCTGGAATGAAAACAGAAGTGAGAGTAAATGTGGAAAGAGACAAAGTATCAAGGAGAAATGAAAATATGGGGAAGTAAGTCCTCTGAATTTTTATGCACATTATAATGATGCAAGAGCTCCTGAGTATCTTGCAAAAATAGATTGATGTAGCAGTTGCTGTGAGGAGCTTAAACATTTGTGAATAAAACATGTGAGACAGAAGACAGTAGTTTGAAACACGGCAGCCCAAATGTGTGGGAATAGTAAAAGCTATTTCATTGAGCTCAATAGCAGAGGAGGACTGAGGTGCATCATGTATCAAACTCCTGTATATCTGAAGTTCTGTGAATCACTATCTCTGCAAAGGTCTTTCTCATCTCAGAAATCCTAAAAGAGCAAAGGGCACAGTGTGTAAAGAGAGGAATAGTACTGAAATCTCCAAGACACAAACTAAAAAACCATCTCCACTGTAATTTCTATTTTAGCCTGCAAAGAGCTGTCTTACAGTAAAGTTGGTGTGAAGCATGACCTGCTTTATTGACATAAAAATAGAAAACAACTGATTTACTTTCCATTCCAAAATTAATTTTCATTCCAAGTGAATGAGCAGTCTCCTCTCAACACAAATCTAACTTAAGGTCTTCTCAGAAAGCATAATTTAGCAAATTAAACTAACTTGCATGGTTGTTTTTCAGTGGTGTTTGCACTATAACTACATTTTATGAGCACAGCACAAGGACACATATGTATTTCTATCAATTTCCTGATTCATAACTACTGAAGACATTATTTTGGGGTGTTTTCTTTTTTTTCTCCCCACAAAATCAATGGCAGTTATCACTACAAAACTGTGACAGTAAAGCATTGTTTTTCCTGAAAAAACTTAACACTTTCAAGTATTTAGCATAATATGGATACTGAGCCACATGACAGCGTGAAAGGCTAGCACAGCAAACCATCACCCAGGACTTTCAGACTTTATATGAAAAATGAAACTATCTTTTCACAAAGTGGTTTCACAGAACATCTGCAAGTGTTTGTAAAATGTTTTAGTCCTTTAAGATACAATTGAGAATTTTCTTTTTATCTGTCCACATACCTTTTCATTTCCTATAATCCGTTGCATTGCTATCCTCAATGCATCTTGTGGTACAGGTGAATTATACATAAAATTCACTTTAATCAGTTTTATGTTTGCTCTCTTGCAGTTAGTTTTGTGTTCATTGTTTTTCAGTTCTATTCAATTCCATAGGGCAAAATGAGGGAAATGTTAGAAACAAAATAGGTACTAGGAAGATTCTTTGTCAGCACCAGGTTCAACATTTTGACATATATATTAACAGATACATAATTAATTGAATTTCCTAATAGAATATAGCATGGAACCAATGGTTAGCAGAGTGTGGGGTTTTGTTCACTAATCTATCACTTTTGAGACACAATGAATAAAATAAGTCTTCCTTAATAGCAAATAAGATGTTTACTCTAAAAGTACTAAAAACATAGGTGGTTTATCACTCTGTTTAATTTCTAATTTTTCTTCAAGACAGAAAGCACTCTAAGCAGAAACCTTAGGAATTAAAGCAGGGTCTAGTGTTGACTGCCTGTGTCCAAATCCAGAAAATAGCTCTATTTCACATGGCCACAATGTGTTAATTTTCTATACTGTGTGACCTTGTAGCAACTTCATTTTTTTCCTATATGGATGCAGTTGAAAATTTTTTTGCTCAATCTTAATAAGTAAATGAATACGATTTAAAAGATATTTTCCTTCAGAAAAGAGCAAGTATGACTCAAATTATTTTTAATATAACAGCATATAAATGTGCTGCATATATTTTTCTTTTAATCTGGAAAGGGAAAAGGAGTAAAGAATTTTTGCTAACATACACAACAGTTTGAAATTTATTATTCATCTTATTTATTTCTTTTATTTTTCCAGTTCATGTGGCACCCTGCAGAAGGATTCTCTGCAATTCTAATCTGATTACAGTGCTTTTACCACAGCAGAAATGAATGGCCAAATGGTGAAGTTTAAAGAAAGGATTATGTCAAACCAGGGTGAAGGCAAAAGCAGGGTCATAGAATTCATAAATCATAGAATCACAGAATGCTGTGGTTTGGAAGGGACTTTAAAGATCATTTAGTTCAAACCCCTTTCCCATGGCCAGGGACACCTTCCACTGGACTAGTCACTCAAGCTCTTTTAACCTGCCATTAAACACTGATGGGGATGCCCAGTTCTTCACCACCTCCATAGTAAAGAATTTCTTCTTAATATCTAATTTAAACCTACTCTCTTTCATCTTAAAGCCATTGCCCCTTGTCTTACCACTACATGCCCTTGTAAAAAAGTTTATGTTTCTTGGAGGCAACCTTCAGGTATTGGAAGACCACAGTTAGCTCATCCAAAGCCTTTTTTTCTCCAGGCTTAGCCATTGGATCTGGGACAACTCTGGGATGCATTCCCTCAGTCGCTCCTGGTCTCACGGTGAGAGAGCAGAGCTCTATCTCTGCCATGGAAGAGGTGTTTTGTCCTTAGAGAAAGGGCATCCCAGAGCACAGCTCTTTTTATGGCTTCCTGAAGCATGTCCTCTTCATGTTTGCAGCTTTGTGACAGATCTAGGAAATCAAAAGGTGGGATTTAGCTGTGACAAAGGTACAAATATAGAGAATAGATGCTTGGCCAGAGTTCAGCCAGAAGAAGAGACTGAGGGGACACCTCATCACAGTCTGTAACTTCCTTGTGAAGGGAAGAGGAAGGGCAAACACTGATCTCCTTTCTGTGGCTACCAGGGAAAGGACCTGAGGGAATGGTCTGAAGCTGTGACATGGGAGGTTTATGTTGGATATTAGACAAAGGTTCTTCACCCAGAGGGAAGAGCTCAAACATTGAAAATGCTCCCCAGCCCATGGTGGCACTCTTGGGGCTGTACTGTGCAGGACCAAGATCAGAGTTCTATGATCCTTCTGGGTCCCTTCCATCTCTGCATATTCTGTCATTCTGTAATTCTGGTATGGAATATAAAAAATTTTATTTGTATATGATTTATCAACAGTAAAATTATTTTGTTAAAGAAGACCAGCAGATCAATGGCCTTGCAGTTAAGTGACCTTTTCAAAACCATGTATCATTTCAATGCCATTCTCTAATGACATCTGCAGAGACCATAATGCCTGGATAGAAAGAAATGGTTTTGTCTCTTGATATGACAGTTTTCACATGTCATGTTGCCCTGCCCAGGAGAAATTTTCAACAGAGGGCAGACATTCACTTTTTTCAAAGCTGTGTGTTTTTCCAGAAGATACAAGTGTGTTTAGAAATATTCCTAATCAATTTCTGATGTCAACAAAATGACACTGTACTCCATGCTGTATAGTGTAAAAAACCAGTTCATAATTAAGGTGAGCAATAGAAAATGCAGTAGATAATATTCATATAGGCTAAGAAAGTGGCTGTAAATTTGCCCTTTTTTTATAGTCATTGCTTTAAGAAGAAATACTTTAGATCATATATTTTAATATCAAAACAAGTAATATGATGAGTAGAGTCGGGGTGTGTCAGCATACAAAACCACTCCACAAAGGTGAGCTTAAAATTGAACATACAGAACACTCCCTCTTAATACTTTATTATGTGTATCTTTGTGGACTTGGGTACCAACACACAAAAAGAGAGATTGTCTTGCAGCTCTTCTTCATTTTTTATATGGTTAATAAAACAAGGAGATAATATTTATAAATATATATTTCCATTAAATGTGTTAGAATTACTTTTTCACAGATAGACTCTAGTATCTAGTATCAATAAATAGCCATGGAATAATAAAATTCCATTTCTAAAGCTGTCTGTTTATGGTTTTAGCCAAGTATAAAAGTAAGAAAATCTGTAGAGACAGCAGACATTCATATCCAAGCATGGCTTACAGTGATGTTTCCATCTTTGAATGAGATCTACAGCATAGCCATAGAGCTGCATGCTGTGACCAGCAGTGCAAACCAAACATGTTGCTTTTGATTAGTAATTTTATTTTTCTTTAATTATGGGCCATTGTAATAATATAAGAGGAGGTCATATGTCAGCAGAGAGTGAAAATATATGTAACAACCATTCCTAGATCATATTTGGCAGCTGCCCTTTTTGTTCCTGAACCAATTTATACCACTCTAAGGGTCCCTCTGGAGTGCCCTGGTGAATACTGGTGAATCCACACTGTTGCAGGAGGAGATCTCAAGTATGTATGAACCTTTTCACACTTCAATCCCATTTCCAAGGTAAGAGCCAGTACATGACAGGACAGAGTCTTTCTGGGTACCAATTTCAGGCAATGGGGGTAGGGTGGAGAACATTTTCACTCAACAAAAAGTCTGAAGACTCACATGGCAGTAAAAATTGATAATTAATGTGAGGTTTAATCTTACTGTCTTCTCAGCAAATTTTCATCACTTGCAGTCCAAATCTGTAAATACAGTCACATTTACTTCCATCACTGGATTTTATCCCACAGATAGTAGGACTACTTATGCATTTGAAATTAAGCACATGTGTATGATCATGATTTTTTCTTCACAATATGTGAAATAACTTGACATTATTTGCTCAGTTCTTAAAGACTTTAGGATTACAAGGCTGGAAGCAGGTGTCCCTGCACTTGTTCCTGATGATAGGCTTATACTGATTTCACAGATGTGACCCCAAATTCCAAGAGACACATAATGCCAGTGTCCCAGCAGAGCATAAATTCTTTTTAAAGAGAAGAAACATTTTTTTAGAAATAGAGTATATGTAAACATAAGAGGTACAATTTCTCAGGTGGAAGTGAATTCTGAGAGCTATGTGCAGTGACGTATTTATTGACAAAGGTGTTATCTGGATTCCAGAATTATTTCTAGTTCTCTTTTCATAATAAATTGCTCCCCTGTGCCACTTAAGAAGGCCATGGCATTCATTTCATTTTGTGGAGAATGAGCAGCTTGTTACTTGGATGGAGTAGAATCTATTCCCAAGTGTCAATTTTGAAATATTTTAAGATGCTTGAGAAAATGTCTCCTTATGCAAAATCTTAGATGAGTTTCAAATGGGCTGGACAAACCTTTGTCTAAAGGTTTTCTAAAGCAAAAAAAGAATTGTTAATCATTAACTCATTATTTCCAGATTTCTTTTTTGCTGTTATAAAAAACATGCTTAATTTTTTTTTTCTTGAAAGATGTTCTCATCTGAGATTCTGATCTTTTGCAAGTATTTGGTGTATTTATTCATACCTTGGAATGGGTCAGCCTCTAGTGCTCTAGATGGGCATATAAAACTGGGTCTAGATCTCTCTTTATCACTGTCAGCAAATCCTTCAATCACTGACTAACGGTGAGCAAATGAGGGTTAAATATTTGTTCCTTCAGAACATCTTCCTGTTTTTAACTTTCAATAATTTGCATAATTTTCCAGATTTTTAATAGAAATCTAACAGTTTTCTCTAAGCCTGTCACTTGCAAAATACAAAATCTAGGCAAGACATAATGTAGCTGAATGGATTTGTCTGAGACACCCTAGATCTGCTTACAGGTCTGGGAAAGAAGTTGCAGGTTAAAGTAGTCATGATACCTGGGAGATGAAGCTAAAACAAAACAAAAACTTCTTGACAAAGTACATTCACTTCTGCTAGTATTCTTGCCACTTCTAATAATCTAAAAAGTAAAAAACAAGAGACTTAGCGAAAGTTGTTTTGAGCAATCAAATAAATCTAGTGTTGAAGAGTTTGTAGTTTGGAAAATTGCTGAATACAGTACTAAATTACTAAATAACTGAATTTACGTGTATTTACAAAGGTAAATAAAGGTACTATATGTACTAAGGTAAATAAAGGTACTTTATTTACCTTAGTAAATAAAGTCAGCTGCTATTTGTTACTAGTCATAATTACAGGGAGTTAATATATTGCTAGAAGCAAAGACACTACTTTAAAGAGTTCTTTGACTTCCTCATAACTGGATGCAAGAAAACCAAAAACAAAATGTTGAATGACAAATAGTGATGCTTCTATAGTAATGTTGCAACATCAGTTTCTTAAGTAGTCAACTGTCTTTCTTCAGGAAATATCTGCAAAATATATACCAAAACAAAATCATCTTTTTCTATAATTTAACTAGGAATGCTTCATGATGTTGACACTTAAAATCTTCAGACTTTGCTTGAGCTAACAGGTGAAGAAAAAAAGATATTTATTTTTTTACAAACATGCATGTTCCAGCCAAGATTGATCTTGACCTTGCATATAAATAATATTAATTTTGAACCTAATATTCAGTACCAATGGATTTCTAACCCCTCAAAAAAAAATCTGAGGCACGTCCTGGGTAAAAATTTTCCTGAGGTAACCCAGCATGATACTGGCAGAGCAGAATCCCAGGCTGGTGGCTCTTCTTCAGCTGAGTGAGCCTATCATGGCAGTAGATTATGCAAATCTTATCTCAATTTTTAATGCTTCACATTATATATATATATATATATATGTATATATTTATTTATTTATATAAATAAAGCTTCTCAGTATCTCGTACTTTTCAGATGTACTTAAGGTTGACAGTCAGTGCAATCACACACTTCTGAACCTAAGGAAGCAACAGGAAGCCTACAATTAACCTAGGTTATTACAATATCATTGAATAGTATGGGTTTTTCTCCCTTGTGGAATTAGCAGGATGCTCAAGATAAAATACATATTTTTGTGCATGGATTTAGGGTTGCTGTGAGATAAGTCTACCACTACAAGAATCAGACAGAACACCAGTGTTTGGTAATTTACAGATGACATCTGTGAAACAAGAAGAAATCAGTATTAAAGCTCTGCCTGTGTGCATGATGATAAAATGCAAGAAAAAGATAATAAGGTGAGAATAAGGTAAGCAGTGAGAGATGCCTGGGGAAGAGCAATGAAAAGAGGATGAGCAGCCTGCAAGATTTTGCTGAGGTGATTCTACAGCCTCTTTCCCCTGAGGGTGATGCTACAGTTGCTGCACCATCAAGAGGCTGTCCCTGATGAATTAAAATGTTATCTGGCTTTCATATAAGCAGTGCTAGAATTAAATTTTAAGGATACCATTCTTGAAAGTGCAAAAATTCACTAGAAAATGCCTTCTTTGGGCATTGTGTTTTTCTTAAGAAAGAACTAGACTTTGTGGATGACCTCATGGGACAAGATCTAAAGAAATGGATTGCAAGGCCTAATCTAAATAATAGGTGTCAACTTGAAACTCCCTAACTTCATTTGCACCCTGTCCTCCACAGTGAGGGCAAGGGACAGGAGCACAACAAGACGAAGTTGGCCAATGACATGATGCAGCAGGGTGGTGGAGCTGAAAGCCCACTGCCACACCCCAGCAGAGTGTGGAGGTCAGAGGCATTTCACAGTGGAAAATGGGAACTTGACAATGGCTTATCCTCACACCTGCAGTGGCAATACTGTGGTGTCTTCACTTATGTGGAAGGCTGAAGGTGGCAGCTCTCCCAAGTCCTTTTGCTATGGGAATCTCAGAAATATGGAACAGACCACAGCAAAAGAGAGCAGCCAATCTACAGCTGTGGGTCAGGGTTTTAATGGGGAGACTGGGAAGAAGTTGGGTGGTTTGATGGATTCAGAATAAAACAGCAGTCTGAGATCCTCCTTGGGAGGACTTCAGTCAGCTGACACTGTGATTAGAAATGAAAGGAACATGTGGAAAAGAGTGTGAATGAGTCTCTTTCCCCGTGTGAGTATTGTTTGAACGGGAAAAGAAAAATGAAAGACTGGAGAGGTTAAACTGGCTGTTAAATAGAAGCACATTTCTTGCACATAAAGTTTTATTGTGAGGGTTGTGTTTATGGGCTTAGTGAGAAGGGCTGATTAAACCTGGGTAGGTTAATAAAGGGACAGCATGTGGTTTCTGAACTAGGTGGAGAAAAGTTATAAGGTGGAAGAGAAAAAAGGCTGACTGAGAGCCAAGTATGGAAAGAGGAAATCTTACACTGACACAGCTCATAATCAGTGCACCTATTCAGTATGAAGGAAGCTGTTGCAGAGAGGAAAAATAAATGTGGCGTGTTCCATTGCTTTGCCACCAAGGTTAGTAAATTCATGGCTTGGATCTGTTACTGCTGGTGACTGCAACTTGTATGACCCTAAGTTTCAAAATTTCTAGCCCAGCACAAAGTAAATGTGGCATGAGAGCATCAACATCAAATATAACAAAGATATAAAGAATGGAAAGTTTTGTACATAACCTTGTATGTTAAAATGAATTCTTTTACAGAGGTAAATGACCAAAAATTGAAGAACGAAAACTGCAAAAAATTTACTGTGATGCTTTTAGTGTAAATCTGCACAATGATACAACTATAATATCATTGATTAATAGAACAATTGATGATATGATCTGGATGTGATAGCCACTGTAAAATTTTGTCAAAACATTGTTACATCTTAAGCATCGGAGCGTTGGCATTTTATGTGTAATTGTCATATATCTACACTTACCAAAGTACAGGGTAATTTTCGTAATGAAGTTTGGTTTTTTTTATTGCATTATCTCAGCCTGCTGTCTTTTCCAGTTTGAAACCCTTGCCATCATTCTCACTAAAGCTAAATGATATATGATTTACCAAAAAAGAGAAGTAAATCCATTTGTTGTCTGTGCATGCAAGCATGGGTCCAATTGTCTAGCTTTTGTAACTGAATTTTGTCAAAGCTTCTACACATTTGTGAAGTCTACATTGGTGCTTGCCAAGCAAATTCTATCTACTTCCATCTGTGGTACTTATCCTTCTTTGTTGACTTAGCATTTCCTGAAATGCAGTCCACTTTGATCTATGGTCTTAGAAATGGCGGCTTAGTGTGGCAAATTATCATTTCAAATGCTTGATCAGCACTTTTGAAAAATATCACTGTTTTGGCAGAAATTCATTATTTTTATGAAAATTTAGATATGAGTCTAGATATGAGTAATGGAACATTATGACAGGATGCCCTCAAGTGGCAAAATATAGACTCCACCCAGTAAAAATTAAAGTGGTTAATATATAGACATTTGCTGCTAGAAGACCCACTGGTGCTTCAGATTCTGACACTCTGGATGAGCCTAAATATCTTTTGGTCCTAAAAGAGTATCAGGAAATGAATTAAAATGAGATCATGTAATTTTTGCAAGATAAAAACTGGGAGGGAAAAGAAGTTGTCAAAGATAAAATATTGTGAAGCCTTTAGTCTACATGATTGAATAATTTCTTGCCTACAATATTAGCTTCTAGTTCTTACACAAGACTAGCAAAATCTTCATATAATTCCTAGTGTTACTAGAGAGGAACTATCAACAGTCAGTGTAATTGCATGAATTCTCATTTATTTGCATTAATTCAGGCATTAGCCTTCTATTTCGAAGCCATACTGTACCAAGCCGCATAAAAATCAAGTACATTCATGTATTCATAAATAATCACAGATGATGTTTTATGGGTTTGCTGTTCTTTGGCAATACAGCACACATTGACACAAATAATTTTCTGAATTCATAGGAAGTTGGCTTGCGCTCAGTGACAAACCTGGCAATAACAACAAAAGGAAATATTAAGCAGTTGGTATGAATTTCTGTTTTAAAAGTTCTTCAACTCTAAGCAAGAATTTTCATTCTCTTTCCCCTTAAAAAAAAGACACAGAAGATTTGACTTACCCAATTTCTTTTTTTTTTCAGTATCTCAGCAGAGGTTTTGCAAGAAATACTATCACTACTTTATATATATACTATATATAACTATAAAGCTAACTTTATAGTTAGCTTTTCTTATTTGAGATTAAAAAAAAAGTTTTGTATGTAAGCCAGAATACTTAAGTTTGAAATATTCATTAATAATTCAAATGCCATTACATTTATTCTGCTAAATAGACCAGAGCAGAACTTCAGTGGTTGCTGCTTCTTTCCCTTTAAAACTGCTTTTTAATTGAACAGATCTCATCTAAAAAAATATTTGAAAATAAATGGTAAGTGGTTCAGCTAATCCTAAAATCTTTCTCTTTAAAGTCACTGTTTTATCTAACATCTGAAGTTTCTCTTCATTAGGTCTGTAATCTTCTTAAAACATCCCTTTTCCATGAGAGCCACAAGTATTTCCACATAAGTTGTAAAGTACGTAATTCTACATACATTCATGAGGCTGATGTGACATCATCTGCTCTGCTCAAGGACAAAGGACGTGTCTTTATTAAAACATCATGCTTTTCAGTCGTCTTTTACTAGGCTAAGACCTATATTACTTCTAAAACTACTACACTGAAGATTTTGCATGAAGCCTGAGAGGTTTTAAAACGATGCAGATAACCTTATTCTGATCTTAGGCAGAAAAAAACCCTAACAACCCAACCCCAAAAAACAAAACAATGATACAAACAAACAGAAAAACTGTAAAAAAATCATTAATGTTACCACAGGTGTGGGAAATGATGCTAGAATAATTCCCTTTTTGCACAACACTTTCCCTGACTCTCTGCTCAGGCAGCTACGTGCCCACATAATGGGGTCCTTGCCCTCTTACTCTCCCCTTCTGACTGCCTGGGTCAGTCTTTACATAAAAGAACCCAAGTTCCACCTACAAAGCCGTCTCTCTGTCTTTATTTTCATGGCAGACACTTTTATATCAGAGTACTTTCATCACAGTGGCACCCATACCAGAGCTACAATACTGTAGTTAAGGGTCTGTTCTTTGGCATTTCTATTCTAAAGCACTATTGTATGAGGTTGCTCAGCAGCTAAAATTCCTTCCATGCTGAGACTTGGCATACAAGTGCTTAGCTCAAAAGCAATTTAATTTTTTTAAAATTTTGTTTTTAACCCTCTGGTGTCCCTTTGCAAAATGTAAAGGTGAAAAATAATGCTGGCTTTAAGGCATTGCTGGGTTTGTGTTGATGTAAGTGTATTTTATAATGAAATATTGCATGCTGTTAGTCAGAAATGTAGTTTTCAGGAACTCTCTGAAATCCTTGAATTACCCTCTATGAAATAAGTAAAACAAGATCCAGTAGTAATTCTCTCTGAATGAGTGAGAATCACACTCTGCATTTGCTAGAGTGTGAAGGTGTTCTCCTATGATGATTTTTAAATACTATCTTGATGGTTATTTTACAGGTATAGATTAAGATAAGCGTATTAAAATCAGAAGAATTCTAAAGTCAGAACAGCTTTAACTGGGAGGCTTCAGAGATAAAACAGTTGCCACATGGACTGAAACAGAATTTCTGTCTTCTCATCCCCTTCATGAAACAGTCTGTGGAGCAAGGTTCACTCTGAGGATTTCACAGCATCCTTTGAAGCCATTGTTAGGCATTGCTCAGAGTGGCAAGGTGCCAGACTGATGGACTTTTGGTCTGCTCTCCTGTAGTTAAGAATGGAAAGGGTGCAGAGCAGCTTAATGTGGATTAATGGTGACACTTTAAATTATATCACTGTTATTTCAGAAAAGGCAGGAAAACACTGAACCATGCTACATCAGCATGTTGATTTACAAGTCTTATACACCCACAGAAACTATTAAAAGAAAAAAAGATTAAATGAACAAAGGGTTATGGGATTGGTTTTTAATTTTTTTAAGTAACTAAAACCTGAGGATTTTGTCTTAAGAATTGCTGATTATATAGATTTCCAGGAAGAGACACAGACACTAACTGACAATAATAAGTTTCTATTTAAATAATTGATGGAACTTGAGTATTTATTTCTACATCAGAGACAAGGTGAAGGTCTAACATCCCAGCTATGACATCCTTGTGTACAAAACAGCACTGAGGGCAGAACTCACCCACTGCAGGAAGGGGTAACATGTTGACCCAAATAGTTTTGTTTGGACATTAGAGTGATGCTTGAAATCTGACAGTAGGACATAATTTGCTGAAGGTACACTGGCCAGAATCCTTTATTTATTCTTAAGTGAAAATGACAAAGGTGATGTACATATTTTCCTCAAGTTACCTCACTAGTTGTATCTGAACTATCTGAACTGGCTCTTAAGATGTCTGTTGACCTGTTTGGAAGAATGATATACAAGTGTATATGGCCCTCAATTCCTTAACCCTACCATGCAGGTTTCCCAGGAAACTAAGCAGTCCTCAAAAACCTAGTCATGCTCTGAAACTACTTTTTCGCATGTTTTCTTCTGAATAATAATTTACTTTTCCCTCACAGCTTTGCTTGTATAATTCAACATACCTCTAAAGACAGAAAAATTAGGCATCAAATGTTTTCTAGTCTAGAAAATATTTGTATTTGTGACATTTTTCTTTCCCAGTTTTTCAGTATAAGCCCAAGAAATGTTTATACCTTCAAAGGCATCTACATCTCTTGCTGGAAATGGAAGACCAGAAAAATTCAAATACTGTGTCCTTGATGCCACCGTTCCTTTGTGAAGATTACAGGTAGGTGGAAAAATTGTGTAATGCACAAGATGAAAATTGAAGGCTGAGTTATAACCAGAATCAGGCTGTTACCACTAGCAAGCTGGTTCTTCTAACCTTCCCCCTTTGGTAATATCTAATATCAATAACACCCCAAAAATGTGCATACAAGGTACTGGTGGTCCAAGAAAAAAGCCCAAACACATGACCGATAAAGTCCAAAACCCATATATGTCTATATTGGTGAAATTATACTCAGTTCTGTTACTTTCCATTTTACTGGAAAATCAAACAGAGAAATGTAATTGGAATAGCAGCAGAGCTCTCATCACAAGTCAATTATCTGCTGGAACAGTAAAGGAAACCTTTTCTGAGTATTTGCCAGCTATGCTTTTCTTTTTGTGTAATATCCTCTTTTTCAAGCTTAGTCAAGTGTAATAATCATCTCTCTCTTTTTTTTAACCAAATGTACAAAATATCTGAAGCAATTAGACTGCATTATTGTCTAATTACAAGAAATGGTAATTTTCAAATCAGAGCTACTGTCTTTTCTGCAGCTCTACAATCACAAATTAGTAAGCTCTTAGTTAGTGGGCTTCTGCTGGAATCACTGGCAAGGACTTTAAGTACAGTACAGCAGTGTGAACACATTTCTCTAATACAGCCAATTAGTCAATAATTCTGTTACTTATTACTCAATTAAAGATTGCTTTTATTTTTTACATGTTTTTGCACATGTGTGTGAATTTGGGTGTCTATGAACATGTATAACCCACAGAATTAAAACAAGATGGACTCAGAGAGTATTGATATATGAATTATCAAACTAAAAAGCTCTTCCTCATGGAGTGGCTATTTGTGAGGTTCTTAATTGATTTGCAAATGTAGGTGATGGATGTGTAAAGATTAAAACCAGATGTCAGTCTGTTGATCTCTAAATTTTCAGTTGTACTATTTTTTCCACTAGGTCAGTTTACTAATTTCTTCTTTCAAAAGTATGTTCTGTGTTTTGCTTTAATAATGGACACTATTTCTTGCCTTGCAAGTTGTGGAGATTGATGAGAAATTTTAACAAATTAGGAAACAGATAAAGAACATTTTGATTAGACATCCTAATTTTTCAAAGAGTAAGTGAATAAATTAATCACAAAATGACAGGATAGGGTCACTGTGTAAACAGTTGAAAAAACCCCTCAGATTTTTGTAAAGAACTAATTATACTAGGTAAATCACTAAATTATTTGAATTGTAGAGAAAAATAAAGAAGCAAATTCTCATAAGAAATTTGGTATAATGCATGTTTTTAATCTCTGAATATGTTTCATGTGAATAAAACTCTGATTTCAATATTAGCTTCAGTAACATTTCTATAAAGTCATAGAAAGCCCATAAAATACACAGAACTAGATCTTGATCTAGCTTCTTTACAAAGAAAGAAATTATACTCTTTTGCATAAATGATGTATACTAATTACTTATTGTCTTCCCATTCTAAAAAAAAATTCTCTCTGAAATGTGTAAGCTGATTTCTTCATGTTCTAGACATAGGAAACACATGCAAAAATGTGAAAGATCTTATCAGATGACAACAGGGAGGAGTATTTGGGAATATTAATTGATCGTAAGACCATTTGTGGTTGTAATTGGATATTTCTGAAAAAAATGCTATCTTAATCTTTGCAAGGATGCCTTCTGAAATACCATACAATAGAAGTGATTCCTCAGCTGGAATTCTGTGGGCACTGGCAGTGAATGCTATTTAAAAAATATAAATTCAAACCTGAGTGTATTCAGAAAAGTGTCATTAAGATAATCAGGTGAAAAAATAATTTACCTTATGAGATGAGAAAAACTCTTAAATTAGCACCAGCTGCCTTGAAAGGACCTCCTTTTCTTTTCCAAAGAGTATGCCCATGAAGATGCTTCAGTTCTGCATCTTCTACAAATAACTACTATCTTGATTTTAAATAAAAGATCACCATAAGAGAATATGTGTTTTCAAAAATTTTCAATGCCTTTGGCATATAAATCTGGACTGAAAAAAAGAAAGAAAATGTAGTATCCCTTTCTTGGACACCTTCTCTTATCTGCTGCTTCTTCTGCAGTCAGGTGCAGCCTCACTCCTGAAGCAATAGGACTCTGATCTACTCACAGCCAGAGTGAGCTTATAAAGAGCCAAACTAATGTAGTGCAGGAGCTGAAACTGCTGGAGCTTTGCACATTCATCACACAGTGATCAACAGGTTTCTTTTGTGTTTGCATTCCAAACACAGCAGAGTTTATATGTCTGATATATATATATGGATATATATGCACTGTTTCCCTCTGTGGAATAAGGGGAAGACCACTTAATGGTAATAACCAGGTTATTACCATTTACCTCTATCATGGATGTATCCCTGATTTTTTTATCCCCAATCCCTGTACAAAGAAAAAAATACCCTTTGCTGATGGATTTGAAATCTAAGGACTCCCTTTAATGTGAGAAATCTAGATGACAGTCATTACTTGAGTTGCTCACAGCTCATGTATGATGTAACAAGCAACAGCAGAGATATAAGCATGCCTGAATCTCCAGAGCATGACAAAGGAGTGGATGGATAGCATCACATTCCTGAAATCTCACTCCAGATCAAAAATTGAGTCCTCTTGGGTAATGGTGTGTATTGGGTTCATAAAAGATAATAAAGTGTTTGCACTTCTGTAAGTGCATGTATGAGGAATGGAACACCTGAAGTTTGGGAGTGCTAGATTTCAGACACACAATTATTTTTAGCATTTACAGCTAGGGTTTTTGCCTATCACAAGTTGCCTTGCAACAGCTAATAAGCAGAAACTTTTGGGTCACTTTTACAGTCAAGTCACTCACAATAATGTTTGGCAAGAAACTTCAGTGGGAAATGAAAATATTGCAAATATATTTGTGGAGATCATCCAATTGTTTATGCATCAATATAGTGCTGGAAAATAAATAAGGACGTTCAGGGTTTTTTTTTATATGTCATCACAGCTTTTATGGGATAAGTCTTTAGTGGCTGAGCTTTGGAACATTGGCAGAAGAGCAAGGGAAACCATGTGAAAAGGTTAGCCAAAAATGTCAGCTTTAACTTTAAAGAAATAACTTGTTCACTCGGAACAGAAAATCCATAAAACGGATATGGGACTAAAATGAAACCAGCAGGACAGCAAGAAAGCCTACATTGTGTGTAGAGTGCATAAAGTTGCTGATCATTCTGTACCAAAATTTTTCTGTTTCTTGGTCACTTATTAACTGGAAATTAAAGCAAACTGATTTGTTTTCTGCAGATGCTGGATGATGCCGAGAAGTTCACATCTTTAGGTGCCTGAATATAAATAGTAAAATTTTCCTTTACGCGCTTCTCTTTTGCACATTTTGCCTGACTTAAGTCATAAAGCAACAGACACAAAGGAACTGAGATGTTTTGTATCTGCTTATTCATAGGTAGGGTCGCCACAATGGGAAATATTAAGTATTTGGCAATTTAAATCAGGGACAGGAGCTGCAACTCTTGGTGTGTTTTGTCAGATGGACTTGCAAACACTGAGTTTTGCAGACCCTGTGTTCTTCAAAGATGCTCCTGGTTAGGAAAACAACTGCATTTTTTTTAATATCAGCCCAGTGATGTGGAATGATGTTCAAACACACCAATTATATAAAACATATTTATTTTTCTACCTTCTATTCTTCATGTTGCTTTTCATAAGGTGAAGATTTGGATTCTTCTGAAGGAAGAATTAAGAAATATTTTTAAAATTTGCTTCTTATTCATAACCACCAATTTATATTAGAGAAGGATTCCTTCTGTGATAGTTGAAACTATTCACATCACGGTCAGAGTACCAGGTGTTATTAGACAAGTCATTTCAAGAAAATAATACAATTCTTGTGTTATTTGATGAAATGTACAATTTCACTGTAATAAAATACAGCTGAAGCAGATACTGCACTATTATAATTCTCTAATTTTGTGACTATGCTCTCTAATTTAAAAATACATCATGCTGCTTTTGAGTTGGACACCAGAAGTACTACTTTCTGTCAGTCTTTAATATAACAAGGGCTAACGAGTTGAGAGAAACCTATTTCATGTGCTTTATTATGGCCTTGAAAATAGCAGCAAAGTCCAGGATGAAGAGTGTTAGCTGAAATATTTGACTCTGACACTAGGAGAGGTTTTTCTGTCTAGCTACAATGGGATTTTCCTCTTCATTCAAGCTCTTCAAAGGTTCCTGCAAATGCCTGCAGATGGCAGAAACCAGTATTTCTGAACAGCTCTGTGATACCCCACAAACTCAGTTCGGGTGGAACATAAATGTGGGATATTGTAAGCATCCCCAGGACAGTGATAACAGGGTTTAGCTACCCCTGCTTTCCTGCCTCATCCAGGCAGGGCTAGTGTGGTATCCTGTCCCCCTGTCCTTGCTACTGCACCTGCCTGGAAATGTTCAAGGGCAGGTTGGATGAGCCTCTGAGCAACCAGAGCAGCCTGACCTGGTTGAAGATGTCCCTGCTCACTGCAGGGTTGAACTGGATGACATTTAAAGGTCCCATCTAAACCAAACTATTCTGTGACTCTATAAAGTATGAGATGAAATTTTCTTCAGTTTATAAGTGAAGTCTTACTAAATGGTACTGCAAACCCACAGTGAATATCATTTTGGTATTAAAAAATAGCAAGTACTTATTAAGCGGAAAAATTTTTATTTCCTGTTACTTTAGATCACATATTAACATAATTTTTGATGTATTTAAATAAGAAATATTTATACTTTTTAGGCTTTTTCTGATAGGACGAGCATCAGTTCTGTAGATTTCACTAAAAATATAATAGGTAATTAGTATGGAGTATAAAAGTGCAAGGGATTTGATTTAAAATAAATGTCAGCTTAAAATTTAGTCACTGAAAAATAGTCAAAGAGTAGTCATTTCTGACATATCACTTCTTATTTAATTGCTCCACTGTTGCATGATGGTTTTGCAGCCATACATGTTTTTTTTACCTTTCTCTTTCCATTCTTAGTGAAAATAACTCTAAATTTATAATATAACATAGAGTATGCTGTCCAGAAAGACTGGAAAATGTACTGGCAAATAAACTAAAAGATGTAAAGTAAGTAATAGGTTTTAATTTCCTTCCACTTCACTTCTGGAGTTTACTTATTGCTTGTTTTTTGTCTGTAATCTCTATAAGGGTTTCTATTCTTTATACTACCTCATCTGAAGTAAAATTGACAACAATATTAATCTCTGGCACTTCAGTTATTTTCATGTTGTAGCTTTCAAGATGGTGCCACAAAGGAATTAAAACCTACATCAAGTAGTCCTCTTTCCTGTTAATGATTTTGGATTTTAAAATATTGTCAAATAATAATAGGGTAGAGGGACACTCATTCAGAGAAGTGAAAATTGTGACAGACAGAAGTGGAAGATGACATTACAAAGTTTGATTCTAACCTGAGTCATTCTTTATAGAGCAGACTATGTGCTGCACTAACTGTTAAAAACTGAGGGCTTGTTTTCTGGGATGTTTAGATGGGGATTTTTGTTGTTGTTTTTGTTGGTTTCCAGTTTATAAGAATTATTCTAGAAATATCTTTATCTAGTGCAATTTGAGTAAGAAATTCAGGTATGAAAAAAAGCTGCCTGTTGAGCTGATAGAACCCGACAATGATTGTGTCCAACCCTTTCAAGGATTGTTTATTGAGCAAACACTGACTGTGTCCCCAAGGCTTCCCATGCTCCCAGGAGCTCTGAGAGACATGGCAGAGGAGCAGGTGAGTCTTTGCATTTTGGCCACTGTGGATATAAACAGCTGTGATGCAACAGCTTAACAATGATAATCCCAATTGCTTGTATGCAAAATTATCATAATAAAAATAATTGTGACGTGACTTAAACGTCCTTGGGGAGAAGTGAAAGGGTGTGGTCAGAACCAGCCATTCAAGCCAGCATGTGACTTTGAAGTGTTACAAATCTGACAAACGTAATCTTTATGAAAGATTCAGTTTAAACAATTTTCATTGAAGTGTCAAATTTAAGAAAATGCTTTCTTCTTAGCTTTTGTTCATTTTTTTCCCTATTCACAGTCTCCGAGCACTTCAGATAACATTGAGGATCAACTAATATTACCATCACTGAGCAGCAGCAAGGACGGTACTTCATTAACAAACTCTTAACCATTTTCAATGGGAAGAATTATCCAACATAAATTGGGTTTTCAGTTAAAGATGAGACTTAGGTGATTGTATCCTGACTGTTCAACAGAGGAAAGGCCTACTGGCATGATGTTAACTTTGAAGGTAAAGGCAATTAGATGAAAGCCATCAGCCTTTGCTTTTCACAATGTAGGTTTCAAGTGTTGGATGAAAGGTCCCCATGACAGCTGTGGGAATATTCTATTGTGTCAGGATTGTTTTGCAGCAGTGCCTAAGAATACCAGAGCCATAAGCCAGGTGCAAGACTGCTACTGCGTGGGTACTACAGCCACAGCAGCACAGAGTTTTGTTTGAAGAAAATAAATTGGGTTTTGTGAGGCTCTATCATTCTCTGGCTGGACTATACCCAATTCCCACACTAACTATATTACCATGTTGACTGTTCTCACAGACAGATAAAGGACAACAGACTGCAGTTTAGCATGACTGGTAGAAATGTAATCACCCTAGAAAACTAAGAGGATTCTCTCAGGCAGTCTTGAGTCCATTAACAATTATCTTTAAGAAGGTATTTGTGGAGACAGAAACTTTTAAAGGCAAAAAAGATGACTTACTGATTAACCTAAGTTTAGTTCCTGAAACAAATATTTAGTCAAACAACTTACTTTGACTACCTGGAAGATAACATGGAAATAAGGACAATCAAGCATTTTTATAATTAAATGTCATCTATTCTTCTTTTGAGATATTTAATGACCTTCTGTATAGTGTCATATATATTGACTTCACTAAAATTTCTAACATCTTTCATGAATAGGTGAAACTGCCACAACATGAGCATACAGATGGATAGAAGGAGTTCACTGTCAACTTGAAAGAATGGTCTAAATAGGATTCCACAAAGATCTGGATGGAAGCTATTCAAGAACATTACCACTGGCAGTTTCATGGAACACAGACCCAGCTTTCACAGTGGGAGTGACTGCAGGCATACTTTATAGTGCTGGGACTCAAAGTGACCCTAAAATTGCAGAAATAACCCTTGAAAAGACAGAATACTGTTCAACAAGGACAAATGCAGAGTCTGACATTTAATTTTTAGCAGATCAAAAGTGAGTGAGAACCATGGATGCACCACTGTTAAGGCAAATAACACCTGTGGGTATAACTTCAGAGCAAATTAAGTGGCCTTTTCAAATTAGTGCTGGCCAGTATTTTTCCTATCTTGGACATAATGGTTTGAAAAAGATTTTCACTAGCAGGGGAAAATCTAAAGGAGAGCAAAGAAAGGATTCAAAGTTCACAGTGATGGCGTTGTTTAAATCTTTATGTTGTCAGAGAAGCTGCAAAGGGGAAAAAAAAGGAATCATTCTCATGTTCACTGTGGATGAAGTTACACAGTATCACAGAATCAGAGCTGAAAGAAACTTTGACATGTTCTTTCAGGTAACATCACCCCTTCTAAATATATTCTGTGTTAACCTTGAGTCATTAGTCCAGGTGGAGATCTATTGTTAACAGCCACTACTGTGATATTTAGAAATGTCCTTCTCAGGGAATCAGATTACAGGAAGCTCAAAAGAAAAAATAAGTTCTTATTCAAAATGTGTATACCCCAAAGCCTGCTGTGTGAGAATTATTACCATCTCTTGTTTTGAAGATCCCTTGTATGTAATGTCTGACACTTGGATATTGGCAGGCTAAGAGCATAGGTTAATAAAACTTTCAGGAAAATTTTGAGAAATTGAATTTTTCCCTTCATTGTTCCTCATAAAAAAGATGCATATAAGCACTGTCTCTATTATAGAAAGTATTTCATATTTTTCAACATATTAATTTTCTTTCAATTTTAACTTTTTTTAATCTAGAAATTTATTAGAATTTACAACCTCCTAAGATGTTTCCCTTCCTTGTGAAACTTAGCTAGTCAAGCATTTTCTCAGAGGATAAATGCAGCATTCTTGCCAGATTCAGTAATAAGTTTCATTTAAAAAGCAATGTGAGAAAACAAAAAGAGCAAAAAGTAACATGCCTGGTAACCTAAACATATATTGCTAAGTCTACTCTGTGCTCTCTTGAACTTTTATAAGAAGTAATCTTGAACTGAGAGCTGCACTAAGCTTTTCTTAAAGATCTGAACTGCAGAGAAACAGTTCCTTTAGGAAAAAATTCTTTTGAACTTTATATATTTGAATCAGCTGATTTAGATGGAAAGCTTGTAAGAGCACTTTTGCTACATGAATTTGGAATAAAAATAGCGTATTTAATTTAGTGCATATACATTGTTGGAGGAGGATTTCTCAAACAACTTTTCTCAAGCTCTCTCTAATCTTTCAAAGCTTATAGGACTTTAAAAAATATTTCATGTTCCCACAGTTTTAATTGAGCTGCACGTACAGTTTAATGGAAAAGGAGAATTTTGAGGAGACATTCAACAGGTCAACATATCAAACACAGTTTGATAAAATGCTGCTTAAGGTTAACAAGCAATACCTCACATATTATCCAAGCTTGAGAGAGAAGCCAAGACATTGCATTTCTGCTGTTGAGGAAATGGTTCTTTATCATATTCAAATTTAAATGCCATTGGGAAATTTCTTTGCATCTGTGTTATATCCAATGATTTTTACCAGACTGATTTTTAAATGATACACTGGGACGAATTATTCAGCCAGAAAACACTCAGAGCATGTAGTCCACCTTCCTTCCTGTCTCTCCTTAATTAATTACTGTTTTAACAAGTGGATGACTTCTAGAAGTAAAACATTTTAAAGGATGGAGAACTCACAATACTCCTGGTAGTCTGTTGCAATGGCTACTAACTTTTGTTACTTAAAATTCTTCCCATATTTCTGGTTTAATTTTTTCTAGCTGTAACTCCTATCATTTGCCTTTTGTTACATTTTTGTGTGAAATATTGAAGAGCTCTTTCTTAAGAAATTTTTTTGTCCCTTAAGATTTAATGTGATCAGATCTCTCCAGAAGCTTTTCTTTTCTAAAGTGATAGATTTTGAGTCCTTGACTATAAGCCATGCTTTCTGATACCTTGATTATCCTCCTGGCTCCACTTTTAATAATCCTTTGGTGTACTTAAATTCACTTTAGAAAATTGCATCTACTCTAAAACAAGCTTGTGTGACTCTTGTACTTACACTACAAATTATGCCCATGATGACAGCACAGTGCTCCTCATCCTGGCTGCACTACTGAATGTCATTTGTCAGATTGCTGATAGTGCTAGTCTTGAGTTTAATAGAAAAAAAAGTCTGCTGGAGATCTCGTTCAGACAATTTGTTCCAATATCCACTTTTTACTGTTTTTCTGTCCAGTCTTTCCCAATTATTCTCATAATTTCCTTTCCTTGACTAAACTATATTCCAATACGTGTGATACATTCTTCTAAAGTATCACACCTTGATGTGATGTCCATCTCCTGTACCAAGTAATGGTAAACTCCTACTGGCATTCAGGAACAGAAAGGAGGAAGCTTAATTTCTTACTTCTCAATATTTCATAATATATTTACTGAAATCTTACTTTAAAATATTACGTCACCAAAGTACTGATATATTTTAGTCTGCAGAGCATTCATTGAGTTAATAGATCAAAAAGTAACAATGATATATAGATACAGATTTTGATATAGATGTAGATATAGGTAGATATATCAATGTGATTAATATATCAGCCTTTAAATTCTTAAAATCACCCTATAATTTAAATCACTGTGATGTTAAGCCCTCTGTCTTTCCAGGGACATATGAAGTTTCCAAGTTGCCTTGGAAGCTTTAAAATTGTATCTATGGGAGATTGGGTAATATTAAGGATTTTAAAATGGAGCTCAAAATTGCTATTAATTCAAAATAGTTTTTCATAAATTGTGTCAGTAATACAAAGTTCATGGCTATACCTTTAAATTTCCTCTTGCCTCCTCATTAAATAGAGGCGTAATTATTCACTGTGAATAAATGTATTTTCTCTATAATAGAATGGAGAGAATACATTTTCCTTTAAATATACTAATTTCACTCTAGGCATCAGGCCACCGTAAATTCACCTTTCTCATGGAAACAAGTAAAAGATCAAAAATTTCTACAGAGGTTACCATGATTTCAATTTCAGTTTCTCTGGAGGATGATTTACCAGGTTAGGGAACAGAAAACAAATGTGTAATCTGAAAAGTCTAGAAGATTTTCCTATCCATCATATTATGATTTATAACTCTTATGTGATTTTGCAGAGAAAATATTCAGGGAATGTAATAATAATGAGGAACAATCTGTCATATTGTTAATTGCCTTTCAAAGAGATGTAGGCTGCTATTAGGCTGCCCTTAGCTTCCTCTTAAACAGCCCCAGCCCTCCTCTGATCTCTTCATTGGTCCTGTGCTGCAGGCTCCTGAGCAGCTGCTGCTGGATGCTCTTGAGTTCCTCCACATCCTCCTTGAGCTAGGGGGCCCAAACACAGAGGCAGTAATTTATACCAGGGAGGGCTTATCCAGTTTCTTATTCAAAATGACAACATAGCTGGTGTCCATCATAACCTCCAGGGGCTCTCAGAAGTGCACAGAGCAGCCAGCCTCTTGACTATTTCTTTCTAGAAGTTTGAGATATTAATTTGACTTGCATGAATTGCAATTTTTTATTCTTAGGCGCTCTTTTTTCCAGTCATACATTCCAGCACAGAAATAATTGAAATAGAAATCCTAAACAACTGACTACCAGCAAGAAAATAAATAAATGAATAAATATATATTCCTATGCCATTTATTGTTGAAAAAACTGTACTGACTACAATGCTATTAAGGGAGGTGGTGGCCATACATAGCACAGGAAATAGCATTTAATGGAATTCTTCATTCTTTATTTTGGCATTGTATAGCAAGATGAGAACTGAAGAGGGGAAATGAATGACTGCAGAATCTCCTAGGAAGTCTAGGATATAAGCAGGGCTGGTTTTCTCCCATTATAGGGTCTCCATACTCTGTGCAGGCATGGACATGCCTTACTAAGAATATTTTACCTGTTTTTACCTAGCTAGAAAGTTTTAAGTGAGATTCCAGATTTCATAGCTGGATTTTTTACTGCCTCTTGAGACACAGTTTAATATCATATGTTTTTGAGACATTGGGGTAGATTTCCACTGCTAGTTTGGAGCTATCCCTACCTAGCCCTGTGATGAGGTCTAGAAAAGTACAGGAGCTGTGCCATTTAGTGACTGAAGAAGCTTCTAAGAAGCCCAAGTGGACTTTGACATGAAAACTAGGGACAAGATAAAATAACTGTCTCTGTTTTTGTATCTAATCCCTGGGAAAGTGACCCCAGTAAACCAGGACAGGTCTCCAATATGCAACATGTACCTTTTAAAGGCTGCAGCAGTGGAAGTCCCTGGAAGCCTTTTCTATCCATCACCTATAAATGTTCCCTAGCCAAAGATTCCCAAACTATATGTTATGAATTTGGGAACTATTGATTATATGAGGATTCTGATATACAAATCACAAGGTAAAAAAGTACCTTCTTTTTTTGAGAGATACTTTAGTGTATAAAATCTGTATTTTTCAGAGGAGAGAAAACCATTAAAACAAACATTTACGTGAAAGATGATTTTGTCAAGTGGCACATAACCTCAATCTTATAGAGGACATCTAAGGAAAATGTAGTCATTTCTTGATGTTTTGTGGTCAATATATTTTATAGCAGACTCCTTTCCTTTTATTTTTAATTTCTAAGGTTCCTTGATGTCAAGGATGCATGTTCCCATTTCTCTGAGTCAGATAATGGTATCTGTCTGTTTTCTTCTGTATTTCAAGGGCTTCTATTCTGAAGTGTTACTTCTTTGTCGTTACTGCAACTCACTTCAGCACAGTAATTTAATTGATTATCAATGTTTCAGATTCCAATTCTTTGGATTCTTAAGCCAAACTTTTTCAAGGTATGTTTAACATTATATATGGTAATAATTTTCAACATCCACTTTTATTATTTCTGTTGTTTCTCCTTAAGTTACAGAATGTTATTAACAAAGAGTCAGCACAGATATCAAATCTATATTTGAAATAGTCTCAGTTGATAGCCAGTGTATTATAATTTATCATTATACAGCTATCCCACATTCTCATGTTGCATTGCTTAGAACATTCATTCCAGGATTCTTTTTAGCCTACGGATTATTAAATTTCTAAAAAATTTACAGACATCCAAGCCAAAAAATGACTGAAGTAGTCACATTCAAACCACAGAGTTCCCCCACTTTTATGTTGGTGATGCTTAAATTGAATCAATGGTGTGATTTCCTGAAGAATCAGAACACAAAGGGTTAGTGCAGAATCCAGCTTTATTTAATCTTCATTAGTGATCTGGAGGTGGAAGCAAACAGCTCATTAACAGAATTTGCAGATGCTAATAAATTGAGAGAAGTTATGTACCCGAGGGAAGATTGCAAAATAATAAAAGGGCATCCAACAGGGGTTTAAAATGTGGACAGAAAAAAACAATTTAACTCAGGAGAGCTAGTATTAATACAACTCAGAAAATAATTAAAAGCACAAATAAGAATGCAAATTAATTCCATACCTCACAGTAGAGAATGAGACATTGCATCAGCAGAAGAATATCTATTCTTTTAGGTATTTGGAAAGGAAAGCACAAAACTTGATTTAGAAATAGAGCCCATCATTGATGATCAGCAAAATAGGCAGGCAAAATGGATACTTAGAGGCATAATGCAAGATGCTTCCGCTTTAGGATTTTCTGTGAACTGATGAAGTCTCTCATTTACTATACATATCATTGGATTCCTGCAGGGGATTTTTCATACCTTTAGTTGTCCAAATATTGTCATTTTTTAATCAGTCTCTTAGGAAGTTTACTAGATTTAAACACAATGAAAATTTACATAATAATATGACATTTGGAATTTGAAAATATAAAGATTGCTTATGCCTTTTGACCCTTATTAATTTTTATGAATTAGATGATTATTAATTTTATGAATTAGAAAAGATTAAGAACTTTGTTAAAATAAATAAATTTAGGAATTGCTGCTATTAAATAAAGAGTAAGTATTACAACCCTTAGACCTGGCAGGAAATATTCACAAAGCTACATCATTGTTTTATAAATTTTATTTACAGAGTTAAATAACAATGCTGTGGTGGTTTAAACTATACATTGTTGGATTTAACCATTAATATAAATTTCTATATTTGGACCTTTATAGCTGAAGACAGTGACATGTTAAAAAAAATCAGTGAAAGCAATTATTATAAGATCATAGGTTTTTAAACTTCTCTTTTATTCCTACATTAGATTTCTTCACTGTGGGAAATAACATCTCAGATATACAGAGAAATAAAACTTGTGCTGCTTGCTTTGGCTAGCTTTAAAGTTAGTCATGAGCTCATGAGGACATAATACCATTCAGATGTGAGCCTGAGGTTTTGCTAAACATTTCCAACAATTTTGACAGCTAATCCTTGTTTCTTTTATATTTAGAAAACTAAAAGTATAATTAAAAAGTTCAGTTTGTGTAGTTCATTTTCCAAACATAATACAGGTCGCTGTATACATAACGTTTTCACTCCAGTGATTTCCTAGCCATAGCACTTTTGTCCTTACCTTTTATCCTTATTTAGTTGTTTAATGTTCATATCAAACCAGAAAATGTTCCCTTTCTATTCCCAATACAACCATTCTTCTTGCTCTTCTGCCTTCCTTTTATTAGAGTGGTATTTACTGCAGTAGCACTTCCTCTGTTTTCCCTTTCCTTCTCTAATTGCATTGCAGACTATTTGGAATGATTCCCTCTGTCTCTAAAGACTCTTTAAGATCAGATTAGTTGATCATGTCATCATTTTTGCAGTCCCTTAGTTGGTGGTGGCCTAGAGCTTCTCATTTTGAGCTTCACTTAATATGATGTTCTCTTGTCATTGCCACTCAAGCATATGTATGGCAGCTGTGAAGCTGCAGAACATGCAGGTTTTGGCAGCTACCACGCTTGCTTTGTGTTTGAAGCAGATGAGATAAAAAAGAGCTGTAGCATCCTGAGGCACAAATGATCACATATGGGGGAGAAGGAAAGAAAATAAAGATTGTGTAGGCTTTGACCTCAAGTGCACATTTTTGTGTGACTAGTTGCCTAATGATACACATCTGTGAAATCAACATTGTATGCCCTCTAAAAAAGGGCAGCTCAGTTTGTTGATGTTATTGTGGACTGACAGAGCATGATCTGATCAGCATCTGTAAAGTACAATTGAACTCAAGAAAAATGAGTAATACTGGAAACACGTAGGCTTTGCAGACAAGCAGAGGAGGATGAGCAATGGAATGGAATTTCAGCTAATATGTGTGGTATGTCTGGAATCCCTACCTGAGACATAGTATTAAAATTGAATTTCCCAGAAGAAATATAGGACTGTCAGAGAAACACCACTGGCAGCATGAGAAAAAAACAATAGTCATTGCTTTCAATCTGTTATTTATCTGCTTTACAAGCATAAATCAGTCATTATGCTTTAACACAAATAGTTAACATGTCACTTTCCCCTATGCAATTCCTCAGGTATCCAGTGAGGCAATCTCCTTGGCTGTCAAACACGTGTACCTTGGAATTGCACTCCCATACATTTAGGGCCAGGTTTGCTGTCTTTCACCAACTGGAGCCCCCTCATTCATCACACTAGGTCAGGTCACCAGCCTAGTGCTGGTGGGCTTGCTTGGCCAGCTTCCCTGCGTGGCAGCTGCAGAGTGCTGACTGTGATTAATCATGTTGCACTTACAGTGCTATATTAATTGTTTTGATTCACAGACAAAAAGAAAAACTTTCCGTTGTTAGGTCTCTAACAAGACACAAGTTGCTACTTTAGCTTCTCATAATCAGTATTAAAACACTGAGAAACAGTATTAGTGTCTTATTTTCTCTTGTGATTATGATTCAGGCTACTGAGCATCATGAAGTATCTTACAGTCAAATAAGCTAGCACTGTTTTGAAGATTGTAAAATAAATTCATAATTAGGGTATATTAAGATTTATTTTTATTTCAAGGTTTCATATTTTCTCTAAAAATGGTCATCTGTTGAGCTCTTATGATCAATAGCTTTTGCAGTTTGTAAAAAAACTTAAAGCCCAATTGTCTGAAAATGCTTCCCCCCTTTCCCTACCAAAAAAAGTCAACAGTTTCTTGGATTCCCATCCTCAGCCACAGAGTCCTCACATCTTCCACAATGTTGTTCATCTGATACACGGTGGGTGAGCTGGTGATCAGAAATTATCCACTTGAGTGGTGGAGGGAGGGATTGGTGTTTCTTTACTGATATCTTTATTAGTCCACTGTGGAGAAAAAGAAGTGTCCTCAATGACAGAAAGCCAACAGACATGTATGGTGAGAAGGAGTTGCAGAGAGGAGGACAGAAATCTGTTCTGACAGCAGAAAGCATGAAACTCACCTTCAGCATCTGGTCCACAGCTTGCTGGGTTAAATAAAATTTTTCCCATTGGGTTGGAATCCCGGTAAATTCTGCATTGTTTATTGATTTTTATGGTGTCTAACTTATAATACTCACAGCTGAATGCTCCACATAGGTGTGAAAATCCAACAACACACTTTATTTTACTGCTTATTCTATTTTTAGTTCAGCATTCAGGCAAATCCTCACTGAATTCTTCTCTCATTCTTGCTTGTAAAACCATGAGTATCTCTGTTGAAGACAAGCAAATTATGGTGCTGCAGAAGTGGAGAGAGGAAAATATCAGAGTGGTTGTTCTTGGGTAGATAACATCCCCCTTGGATCTAGATGAGGATGGGGTGACATGGTAACAAAGAGCTATCCAGCTCCTTTTTTCTTTCTGTTTGGAAGCTTCTAGCCCAAACAAGTTTCCTGTAACCCAGAAAAATTATTCTCTACTTAATGTATCTATTCAAAACAACAAAAAAAACCCACCAAAAAACCAAACCAAAAGAAAAAAATTCAATGCATATTGTCCTTTCTATCCACTGTAAAAGGTTATGTGTTCTTTGAGGAACAAACTGCAGAGGAGCTAAAGGCTCCACTAGATTTTTCTGCACTGGTTGATGACATTAGTACCTTTGGCTGTGTGCCTTGCCTCTCTGCTCATGCTGAATATACTACAACAGATGCATTCCCCTCAACAAAATTCCTTCATAGGTTTGTTTGTGGTCAGTATTCTGCTGTCTTTGATTACTTGAATTAATATGTTGATCTGTGAACTTGAGTGACTCGGGTAACAAAGCATGCTTCCTTCTACCCCTCCTGCTATAAGCCAGTAAATTCTGATAAATCAGATAAAAAGTGGATATCATGTTTTATCATGTTGCTATTAAATCCATTGGCAAACATCTTTCAGAGTGCTAAGAAAAATAGCAAGAAACCATCCAAATCTCAGTCTTAGAATGCTGAAAAAGAAGCTATTTCAGATATTTTATTACATCTCATTCTCTTTAAGGTTGTTCCAAATATTTTTTTTCTTAATGTAGAAAGCTACATATTGGAAGAAATCAGTCTGTAATCATCTTGTCTACATAAGGCCATGAACTTTAGCTTTTAGGTCAAAGAAATGAATCAAAATTTTGTTCCCACAAAAGTCACCATAACTACCAGCCACACTGACAAAGGATTTATTTTTGATTCAGTACCAGCTAATTGTATGTGATGATACACATTTCAATGCATCATACAAAATCAAGCAGAACAAAAACCTTATAGTGAGGCAATCATAATATAAAATGCAGTATCTTTTGTCATACAAAATTCACTTTTGTTTTTTGTGCAGATGGACCAGTACATGTGAAGAGTTGGAGTATTTTAACATGTCCCTTTAGAAACTGGGATAGAAATAAAAGCTCTGCAGAGACAGATAAAAGTGATAAATAGAATACACCAAATTTTCCAATACCTTAGCTCTGAACCAGTGCCTATCTAGTTTAAAGGATAAATAATTCAGGGGGAGAAGCAGTATCTAAGAGTGACCTAAGAGTAGGAGGGATCTCCTGGTGGAAATACATTTGATGTCTTTACTGCTGACAGAGGAAATAAAGTGAAGATAAAAATGGAGTCTATGGCTGAAACAGCAGCACTTTGATCTTGGACTGTCCTTTTAAACAGCTCTGCATCCTTCAGAGCATGGTATATGTTAAATCAGCTGTTATGTTTCTCCATCTACATGTGGGGGAAAATGCTGTTACAGAGAACAGGGCTAAAAAACTCAACACTGAATTTCAAAATCTACAACGGAGAACCCTTTAACCCAGTCGTGGTCATAATCAAAAAATCTGCCATCATAAATCTTTATTGTTCTTAATGAGCAAGAGTTTCAACAATTATTGAGCTGTGAGTGTATGTTAAAGCCTCCCAACCCCCACCTATATACCTAAGATTAGTCAGAGAATTTGGTGAAGTTTCTGGTGCCTAAAATAATTTCTTTGATTTTATGGATAATAGTTTGTGGGACTTCTAAAACAATAACAGGTTTTATTTTTTTTTTTTTCCAACTCTTTTTCTTTTATGACAGTTATATTCAACAGACACTGGAATGGGATGCATCTCACAGGAATATCAGAAAATTTGTGAAAATATTGGGCATCCTGTCTTCATTGAAATTTGTGCTGGCAACAGAACCCAGTGGTGGAAATGTGAAATGGAGGTAGCATTAGGTAATAAAGGCAATGAGGGACAAACTTTCCTGCTTTTTTTCATTGCAATGCTTGAAGACATTTCAGACTGTTACAAAGCCTTCTGCTTAGACCTTCACCAGCTAGAATGTTAGAGCTGCCTTGATCCTTCAGTTTAATTTTCTAAATCCTTGAGGGGATGTGCCAGCTTCTCTGCTTCACCTAAATCACAGAGGTATGTGGGTGACTATAATCAAAACAGTTCTCTAATTCTGTAGCTAAGGTTGTTTCAGCTTAGAGAAGCTGCACTACATTTTCCAACTGAACTCACTCCTGAACTCCTGCACTGCAGCCAAGTTTTAGCATGGACAAGCACTTTTCCCTCTGGCTTTTCCATATTTGACCACACTTACAGTGTTGCAAGGGGAGGGCACAGAAGAGGGTGCAGAAGCAGTTATTCCATCCCTGCCTGCTGGTACCCCTCTGCAGCTCCCAGCCTGACCCACTTCCCTCCCTGCCTCCTGTTTTCAGGAGGAAGGCAAAAAGCCTCTCCCTAGAAACAATTGGTAAAGAACTGGCACAGATTTTCTTCTTTGACATACTATGCATACTTTCCTATGTATTTCCATTCTTATGCATTTTCTTAACAAAGAGATTGCCTGTATAAATAAATAGTGAGGCAATCACACTTCCTGTTAGGAAGATCTGGAGTTCAATTCAAATGGCTGTTCTGGTTTTGTTATGTGTATCTATTTTGGTGGCAGTCATGAAAGGCAACTAATCCACAGCTGCCTATCTTCCCAATCCCCATTCAATGATTTAATTTCAATGGTATCTCAATGCCTAATTCTTCTCAATACTTCTGAAAAACACCACTATACAACTTCAAGTGCTTCATATACCAGTATTATTTTAGGTTATCTCAGCTACAGAAGATTGATTTCAAAATAAAACACTCTTTAACATCTTGTACCTTCTCCCTGTTCACTTACATATTACTTAGGTCAGCAGTTTTAGAGTAACTACAGATTTATTCATTAATGTGTCTCTTGTCATTTTGACTACACTAAATTTGGCATCAAATTGCTCATCAACATCCAAAATGCTTTCTCTGGTGGTAGAAGAAATAATCAAATTGTCATCAAAGATCAGTAAATTAATGTTTACATTTTGTGTTTGAATTCTCTAGTTCCTCAAATACTGTTCACGGAACAAGGAGAAGACTAAATGGAAAATGTCATAAGAGCCTGATTAGAAGTTATATATTGTAGCAGACTTAGAAAAGTTGTTGCAAAACCGAATCCCTAAATGTGTTTACATATTCATCTACCTACTAACTAACATGTTACCCAAGATTCAGTCATTCCTAAAAAAAGTCTTCTGCCTCAGTGGCATGATGTCTTCTTTTTCTTGCCTTTCTTTGCCTTTTCTTGTTTTCAGACTAATTTTATAATTTTTATTTTAAGCTTTTTGCATACTTAGATACATTAGTAACATACCTTTTCAGTGCCTGTGCTTTGGTATGATGTCTCCAGATTAGGTATTCTTTTTTCCACAGTTGTATATTTTTATAGGCATAGTAAAAAATAGAGGCAGTCCATCTTGTGAAAATATTGAGGATAGAATTTGTTCAAAAAATATATTCCCCGCTATTTCTGATATGCCAAATATTGCCATTTTGATTTTATTTAAAATTTTATTCCCTCAGTATACCCACTTTATCCCAGAGTCTTTAAGTATATTTGTGCTGTATGTACTGGTTTTAAAGCAGTACCTGAAACAGGACCAAAGGCCAGCTCTGCAGTGAAGGCAAAGATACAGCTGTAATACAAGGTAACTATTTTACACAGGACTAATGTCACAGTCATAAATTAATATATTTAAAAAATTAACATCCACCCAACCTTTCTCTGTCTTCCATTTCCACCCATCAAAGTATGCACGGCCATGCCAGGAAGCATCACCTGGAACAGGCAGGGACAGTAAGTAGGAGCAAGACAGCTATTCATGACCCTACTGAAAATAAGAGGGTTTTTTTTAATTACTCAGATGTAGTTACACAGATATCTATCAACTCTTCAGTCAGATGAGCATTGATGCTACAAAAGTTAAAAAAACATATGTATCACATGGAAAGAAATTTCAATGTTTTTCTCAAAATACAGAAATAAATCCAATTGTGGAGATGTTTTTCATGGCAAAAGTCTATTTTCTGTGATGATTTTTTGGCTTTTTTTGGTGGTTTGTTTTGTTTTTTTTTGGGGGGGGGTTAGTTTTGTTGTTGTTCGTTGGTTTTGGTTTTGGGGTTTTTGTTTGGCTGGTTTTGTTTTGGTTTGGTTTGGTTTTTTTTTAAAGAGAAGAAGAATGGATTTTTCTAGTGCACTGCCTTCTGTTGTGGGGGAAAGGGTCAGACAGTTGTTGTTAACTGCTGAAGGCAGAAGGAAATCTGATACTGGGAAGCATCTTCTGGAGTGCCCAAGAAGAGTCTGCAGGCTGCTGTAGGACCCCTGCAGGAGCTCAGCCTCTGCTGGAGAGCTGCTGCTGCTGATGGAGCAGAGCTTGGCTGAATCTTGCCACTGGGAGAAGTGCTCTTTTGAGAGAGCATGAGCTCATAAACATGACATTGTCATGTTGAGCTTCTTGAATGTGTGCTGACAATACCAAATCAATATTTTGATCAAGTATTAATCAAAAACGCCTGATGTTATTGGTCAGCAAAATAATATTTGGTGTATTTAAATGCAGTAGAAGCTGAGCTCAGTTTTCAATCTGTAAAGAACATGATGAATATTGCAAAGGGTATTTGTTTGTTTCTTTCACACTGTCCAGCATTCAGCAGAAATTCCCTTCTCAGGCCAAGGTGATGCATGGGATTCACAGATCCATGGATCATAGCAGAATGCTTTCTTTCATGTTAATGGCTTTTTTTGGTTGATAAATGAATTGCTTTCTCTGTGATAGAAGATGTGTGCATACACTAAGCAAAAGAAGGTGAATTAGTAATTTGCTGACTTTCTAACCTGGCAATGCATGCAAATTTCTAGATTTAGAGAAATTCTGTAGGAAATATGTAACAAAGATGCAGTTCTAGTTCCTCATTTGAGTAACTAAAAGTGTAAATGTATGAGTATTGTTCTTAACATACACAGCTTTGAGTCAACAGCTAAGCTATGTTATATATACTTAGCTGCTTATTAAATACATTTAATTGAAGGAAATATGAATCCTTGGATGAATATTATTCAAGTTTCAAATTGCAACACTTGAAGGAAAGGACATGCAGTGATTTTAAGAAGATGTTGAGACAGTTCACTCTGGCTAACTGCAGGTTCAGTCTGACATTTCAATCAGTTTCTAATATACTCCAACAATTATTTCAATAGACGATGATGAAATAATTTGATTAATAGTATATCATTTACACTTTTTACTTAGCATTCAGATACCTCCAATTTCCCTTTATTTAAAAAAAAAAAAACTCAAAAAACAGAGGAGAAATTTTCAATCTATACAGAAAGACTTGTGATGAGTAATGTGGCTTAAAATCAGCAAGGTTTAAAGTGTGTTTGTTTTACTTACTGTCAAAAAATGTTGTGATGTTAAGAAGTGCAAGTGCTGTCTCCCAAGACGCCTGGGGTGAAATCTTGAACCTACCAAGATGAATAGGAATTTTGTCCTTAACTTCATGGATTTAAGCTTATATGTGTTAGTGTGTCAGAAGTGACTAAGAGCATAAAATCTCAGTCCCACCTGGGAGCTATCTCTGACAGCACAAATCTAAGAAACAAGTTGAGTAAAGAGAGGTAAGAAGTTATTTACCACAAGATATATAGCCACAAGACATAGAAATCTAAACACTAATAATTTTGCTTAGATATCTTCCATCCCTTCCTCATATTCAAGTAGCAGAGATAGAAGTAATTTGTTTCCAAATATATCCAGTGAGATTATTAGCCTCTTATAGCTCTGATTCCTGTAGATTTTGATTGTCTGCCATACCATGCTAATATTTTCTTTGCAACATTCAAAATATATTACAGGAATGTTAACCAAGGTCTCATCTCAGCCATTGTAAGAAACATGGGTGCATGTAAGTAAGATAGAGCCATGAAGACACAGGTTTAATTTACATAGGGATTGAAGATTATTACTTGAACTTAGAATATCTGAACATCCCCAGTAGGAATGCCTCCTCAATTCTGTGGAAGAAAATATTTATTTAGGGTTGTATAGGTTTTAAAATTAAACACTTAGGTTATATTTTATTCTGTTTAATGATTGATCTTCATGTCCCATAAAAGGATAATAATGTTTAAATTTGGGGGAAAAAAATTGAGCTCCATGTGAAGAACATTTTTCTGCAGCAATAGACATCCCATAAGTAATGGATTTATGTCCAATGCCTTGCAATATGAAGCAATACTTGACAGAGATAAATCAGCCTGAGAAAACTGAAAAAAGCATGAATCAAAAGAAAGGGGGAAAAGAGAAGGTATTAAGACCAGACAAGTATAAAAAAATCTAAGTTAACTGAATAAACATTATGAAAACAAAATATAGCCAAGGGAATAGTAAGGAAGTAGCATAAATACTTCAAAGCAAGTCTTATTTTCATGAAAAACAATATTATGATTAGTCTCAGTTTTCTAGCCTAAAGGTATTTCGCTAAAATTCTTTTGTACATTATTCATATTCTTAGTATAAAGAGCCATGTTGGCTCTGTGATGACTGGTAGCAGGATAACAACAGAAAGAGCTGCTTTGCTCTTTGCTTGTCTTTCTTATTTGGGCTCAAATGGTAAAGTGGCAATGGAATTTGGCACTCTAGTGTCTACCTCCAGTCTCACAGCTAGAATTTGATTCCCAGCATTCACAGCATCCTTTGAAAATGATGAGTCAGACAGATCCTGGCAGACTTCCAGGTCTTGGTTACATGTGTGAAAGGACACTGCTTTTCCTTTAAAGAAGGAAAAGAAGTAAAAAAAAAAAAAATCTAAGATGAGAAGTCAAAGTTTTGTGCCCAGAGAGAAGGAGGATGGACTGAATTTGCATTAGAAACCTCTGCAACCAATTAGGGAGTAGAGGAATGTACAGTACCCATTAGGATACATCTCTTAAATTTCAAATTCTCAAGAGAAAGGGAGGAAACAAATGTTATAATGATTTTTATTTTAAAGACATGTTTTGTAAGATTAAAAGTAATCCGTTAAAAAATGAATATAAAGTAATGAAAGAAATCTACATCTTTAGAATCACTTTTCACCTTTCACCAAACATCAATTAGCATATTAAAATTGATGTCTTAAACATTTTTCTTCATTGAAACCCATATGAGTTGGAGATATTATGTGAAATTCCTCACAGAAAGGAACAAGCGAAGACCTTCGGGCAATGGCAGAGGTGGAAATTACCTGAACCACCAGCAGAACCACCTTGCTCGGAAAACCAAGGATTGAGGTCTGGAACCTGGGTCCAACCTGGGTTCCAAAACTTCCCCAAATTCAAGAAAAGTTGGTACGATATCTTTCATTTAACCCAGAGCCCCTAATTTCTGATGAACTAGAGACAGGGGTAAAGGGGTTCACATTCACTTTATGCCGCACACAAGGGTGACCTCTTCTGGTCAAGGACAAAACTGTCGACCACTCTCAACTGATTTTTCAACCTCGTTCTTTAGCCTAAGTGAAATTTCTTACCTCTGAAGGGAAGTACCCAAAACTTCCTTAACACTGGGACTTTATTCATTAGAAAAAGGAAAAGTCCAAATGTGCCTGCTGTATCAATCTGAAGTGTGATATGTCAATTTGATATATCAATCATTTATAGGTACTTATGGTACATTCTAAGTTACCCCAAGAATAGATTACCTGGTTCCATGCTTGCCACTTTTAACTCTGCACAAGTTCAGAGTGCAAATCTGCAAGAAAAAACTTAAAAAGAGTGCTGATTTGTTAACTGTATTTGCAGATGGAATGGATGCAATTGCATACACAAATATAAATTCCCTGCTGTATTTCCAAAGGAGGTGGCTTTGTCAGTAACTGCTGCTGAATGTGGCTGGAAGGAAGTTTAGGAGCATCCCCAAAGGGCACCATAGGCCAAAATGTGTTGGATGAGAGCCCAGAAGACTGAAGTGAAATCCTGACCAGCAGAGGTATCAATGAGTGTTTTGTAATCAGGCTCAGCAACACCACAGTTCATCCTTAAGTCTTAAAAAAATTATTCATATTTTAAAATTTTATAAATGCATAATACCACATGTGCTGGAAAATTATTTCATTTAAACAGTAAAAGAATAATATTTATTTTTTAATACTAATAATTTACTGAGATTTTCTCAGCAGAAATGTTTAAATTTTTCTGTAAAACAGTGACAGGAATAAACCTGTAAATGATCCATTTCAAAGTAGTTTGAAAACTGACTATCTTCTTTTGCTATTAGGATGAAAATACAGACATTAAGTCTTTGTTATGGTTGGTGGTTACCATAAGACATACATAAAATGTATGGAAGGCTGCTTAAATATTTTCAGTGCAATGACTGAGTCTTCTTAAATATTGTAGCTGTTACAACAGATGAAGTTCCATCTGTGGTTGGTAGTAATGCAAGTTAAATTCAATATTGTGTTAAAGTCATTCTCTTGTTGATGGAATTTCAATTTACCAGTCACTAAAAGGGTGCTTTTTCAAGAGAATGTTAGAAACTTTTTTGAGAGCAATTGTGAATACAATTGCTGCCCTTTCAATAACGGATATTTTATGACATCAGTTCTCAAATTCTGAATTCTTGAGACACAAAAGCAGTAGAGAGCTAAATTAATTCTTTACTCTCAATTGCTTTTTGAAATATTCTTTGCAAAAGATGTCTGTCCTTATCTCTGAGGAGCATCCAGCATCCAATCCAGTATCCATGAACTTTGTTTATAAACATCCTGATTATTTCTAAAACTGTATTTAAAACTCATTGCTTTAAACTTTAAAAATAATTTAATAGGAAATATGAATGCTGTGATACCTGGGAGCCTAAAATTGTACTTGAAGCAAAATACTTGATCTTCCCCGTAGCCGAAAACTGCTTTTAGAAGTCACCAAGAGATGAACATATCTGCATTTCCAAGAGGTACAAAGAGAATAGGTTTCAATGTAGATCCCATCCAGGAAAAGGTTTGATCTTAACAAACATAGATTGTTCAGTGCTGTGAACTTCAGCCCAGCTTGGACACAGATAACAGAATTGTATAACTGTAATTTTATTGATTTAATTCATCTAGGATTTTTCTTTGTGGTTGGAAAGGAGCTTTAAATATATAAGGGAAGATTTGGTCACTGGGAGCTAAAATGCTTTACTTTATTGAGGAAACATCTGGAAAACTCAGACACTTTCATATATGATGTTGGCAACATCAAAGCAGAACTCCGAGCATATTCAGATATAATTGGGAAGTCATTGAAAATCTTTCCATTATAACTTCTAAACTGCCCCAGCTGCTAAGAAAAACACTGCCACACTGCCACTGGCAGTCACACACAGACCTGTTTGAGAGCTCTGACTCATACAATTCAAGTGGCTGGGAATCTCACCGCTGCCACAGGAAACAGGCAATTTCCAGGATACCTCTATTCAGGGCAAAAGCCTTTGTTAAATGCTTGGCTTTTTGATTGAAAATATGGAGCATGGTGGGATTAAAGGGCACCTATT
This sequence comes from Agelaius phoeniceus, assembly GCF_051311805.1. Taxonomy (NCBI): domain Eukaryota; kingdom Metazoa; phylum Chordata; class Aves; order Passeriformes; family Icteridae; genus Agelaius; species Agelaius phoeniceus. The sequence goes on from NC_135268.1 coordinate 58,231,339, forward strand.
CAGTCAACAAAATGAACTCTTATAAATTTGCAGCTCTTTGCCTAGTTCCTCCTGTTTCTGCAGGGGCAAAAAAGACAGGGGAGCATTGCCATTGTTGTCAGCTTTTTGTTTAATTTTCTCATGTGAAATAATTCATCACATTTAACACTGAGAAATAACTAAAGTGTAAGATAAGTGTATATGTGTGGCTGTGAAAAGGAAATACTTTGAAATCTGCCTTGAAATATTGCTTTCTTTTTTGGTACTCAAGTGCAGAAATCTAAGGAACAGTCTGAGAAATGCCTCTTCACACTGAAGGGCTAATTTTTGGTATGTCCTATCAAAAACACTTATAAGCACTATTGTCTGTTGTCTGGTTTTGATGTGTAGGTGCAGATCCACTTCTTATGAGGATTTCCACTTATTTTTGAAATTTCAACTGACCACTTAGCAGTAGAAAATAGAAAAGCATGGACAACTTCTATGGAGGAAATATAATAAAAATTCTAGGATGCAGCAGAATTCATGAACATACTAGCAATCCTATTTAGCTCAGATCTTATTATCCTGCATCTGAATTTGTGTTATGTAATGCAAGCAAAAATTCACAATTAAGAATATTTCTTTTGTTAAAAAAAAGAAATACATATATAAAATGGGGAAGCATGCAAAATATTTTCAAAGTGCAGGGTTTGTATCACAGCTGGATACCTCAACAGTGATAATTCATCAGTTTAAAAGAAAATTCACTGAGTTTTATAGGTCATTTTATAAGAAAAGGAATCAGTCACTTCTCATCATATCAGACAATCATATTACTGGGGTCAGGGATTCTGTTTTAGACAAGGTGGGACTGATGAGCTTTAGAGTTCCTCTGTGACCACATTGTTATATCAAAACCTCAGGATATCAGATGAGGCAGTCGATGCTATGCAGACAAAAGTGCCTACTCATAGTGGCTTCGAGAAACTGCACTGAACCTTCCAAATTAGTTATATAATAGAATGAAAAGAACTGTGGGTTTAGTTCATCGCCTGACATTTTGGGAAACAGATTTCAGGTCAGAAGCCAGGTCAGCATCCACTCCTCAGATTTGCATTTCCACAGATAATTAAATATCACATGCCATAAAGGAGATAAAAAATCAAATCCTAATGCATACAGGAAACCAAGAGTCATACTTGAAAGTCTTACATCATCCTGACCAGGAATTCTCTTACCAAAAGACTTAGCTTCTGACATCAGATCTAGAACCTACATCATCAATTTAATGATTACAGCTTCAGTGGTCACTTCATGCCTGAAGGTTAGCTTTCCACAGCCATTTTCAAGATATGTAGATGTACACATAGCCACCACCTGTCAAGATTACCCTCAAATGTCCTTTTAGAAGTAAATCTTCTAGTCTGATACTCTTCCTTAGATTCTTACAAAGAATTTTGATCTTGTTTCTTTTTCTGCCATTTATTAACAAGGGCAGTCACAGACATGATTTACTGACACAGCTAGAAAATGGAGATCTTGAATGCCAAACTTCAGATATGGCAGTAATCTAACTATAAAAGATCCATGGCAACTGATAACTACTTCCCAAAGTTCAGATGGTGCTACTGTGTCATGGGAAGGGAGCCTCTCTCATCTCCTGCCATTCCCAGTCCTTGTCTTTATCTTTACTAAGCTGCTTCAATCCTCTCCTTCCCAGAGGAAAGGAAAAAAACTTAAAGCCCTCCCCAGTCACAAACATACACATAAGTTTCTATGACTTTTGGGGCTGGAAACCCATCAGCCCTCGATGATTCCCAGCACCTGTGCATGATTTCCTTACAAAATGGGACCAGCTGCGTTTTTAAGGGCCCCAGAACTCTCATGCTCTGTAATACTGAAGGGGGGGGAAAAAAAAATTCTTAAATTTTACTTAAACAAGCACTGGAGTGGAAGATAAATTAGAGCTTATGGACTCATGAACAGGAGGTTAAGCTGAAGGCAGAAACAGAGTAAGGGCAAAGTTGGGAGGGAGTAAGAGGATCTGCTGTAAATCAGGAAAGAACAGTGAAAAAGAAAGAACAACAAGACTGAAGAAAAACAAGTATTCTGGAGAAGATGTAAAGCATAGGCAAGGAAGGAAAGCAAGACTAACTCTGCATGCATAAGGGAAGAGACAAGAGGTACAGTAGAAAAATGAAAACTAGAATTAATACGAATGTGGGCAAGGATATTAAGGTGAAAAAATCACTTCTGCTTATAAACAAAGAAAATAAAACCCCAGCTGTTCACTTACTATTTTTACTTGGTATATTGTGAAAACTGGAAGAACTTACTTATAAGGAGGAGTCAGCTTTAGAAATTATTTCAAAAATAGGGTTTGGACACAGTAGACCACAACATCTGTTCAGAAGCCATTATGGTCCATTGTGCAAATTTTTCTTAGTTCAGTGCTTATTGGCTTAATAGAGTGCTCAGCAGGAATCCTTATGGTCCCTTCTATTAATCTTGCTGTCAGCCTTGCACAAATTCCATACTTAAAAAAATATCCCCACCCCTTAGCCCCCTACACTTACAGCATGACAAGAATGCAGAGGGAGTCAGACCCACTCTTCAAAAAACAGAAGGCTGCACAGTGAAAATACTGTGCATTGCAGGGGTAACAGGGGAGAAAGAGACACATTGCTGAGCTTGACTTCCTCTCATTCCCTTTTCTTTTATCTAAACACCTTATTTTTTTCTGACCCTCTGTTGTTTTTCACAGAACCAGAGATTTTATCCCTTCTGAAGTATAAGACATCTGTCCTTCATCACATTCCAAAACACAAGGGACAGAGTTCTACTCTTCACTCATCCCTATCTGCATCTTCCACTCAAAACGATCATATAAGCAGAGCTTCTAGCCCAAGGACTGACAGATATCTTCTTGATGTTTGTCTGAATGAAAGGCATTAAAAGGATTACTGCAGGAGGGGATATAATTTTTCCTTCTGCAGTCAAAGCAGAGTGTATTAATGGTTTTATTAAGTTTTTGGAATGATATCTCTTAGGCAATGTCCATCTACAAGGCAGTTAGTACAGTTGCCTCAAATAGCTAGAGGAAATCTTGCACTGAAGTTGCATGGGATTTTTTCTAAAAATATCTTTGTTATCCAGTATATGCAAAATAGATCCTGAAACATCATTAATTTTATGTTTTCCCTTCATTCCTGTGCATGATAAATTGTCAGACAGTTTTTCTTTTCCAAATTAAGTAACTTTGATTTATCTTTGAACTAGATGCCGGGCTGGGGTAAATTTTTCCTAATTGAACTGTAGTCCCTAGAAAAATTGCAGAGAGGTGTTGGCATAACCTTAATCACTGTGATTCTGAGGGTTTGTTTAGCACAGCTGTTTGTTTTGGAGTAGTGAATTTAGAGAAAAAAATCTGCATCTTGCACTCCACAAAGCACATCAAGGTCTGAAGGCTACATGCAGTAGTTATTGCAAAGTACTTAACTTTCATCTGGACTTGATCAGTCCTCTGCATGTAAAACATGTTGAAGATTGCAATCTAGCCCATCTTTCTCTAGAACCAGGATTTTGGTGTCACTGAAGGGCTTTCTCATGGATCCTGCCCTGAAGTTCAACCTCTTTTGAGATTACTCTATGAAGAATTGTTGCAATTGCATTAATTTTCTCTCTCTCTCTCTTTTGAAAATGCTTTTACTTACCAAAATCTTTCATGGTGCATCTAAATTTTGCATCTGAAGGTGAGGCTGAATTTTCCAAGTAGTAAGCAGAATGAATAAAGCAGCAGACTACAGAAAGCTATGTAAATTATTCACAGGATTTGGGATGTTTGGTTATGTCTTGAATTAATCAGTATGGTTTTAATTACACTTGTTACAAATGGAACGCATTTTTTACTAGAGGATCAAGGAGCCAAGTTTGAAGATAACAGACTTTTCACAAGTTTTGTACCTTCTGTCATGACAGATCAGGCTATCATTCACTGCATGATGTGTATTACTCTTTTAACAGTAATGTTAGTTTTCTTCAGGGCAATGTCATAACAAATAAATATAAAGCATAAATGTGATGTCTTTATATCCTTAGCATCTGAGGTGTGAGATCACCTACATTAGCACCTGCCCTTGAGCTAAACAAGATAGACTGAAAACTCAGATCTCTAGAAGATTTTATTGCTGTTCTTATGGTTAAGAATTTACAGATTAAACTGGTGCCAAATTTTACTATACATAGCTTGGATTTTTTGGAATTTGTTCAACTTCTAAAAGCCTGTTTTGACAGCACAGATTTGTCTATGGGTAAAATAGCTTAAAAACAGGCAAAATGCAGCTTCCCTTGTAGCTGAAAATAACAAGTTGAAAGGAACTCTGAAAGAATTATATAAAAAAACGTTAAGGGACAGACATGGAGTTAGTTACTTGGAGTAAACCAGCATAGCTCTTTGAAATTCAAAGAAGCCACACTGATTTATACCAGATGAGGATCTGCCCATAATAAAATAAGTTTAAAATTTAAATATTTACACAACTGAGGTATTGCAGAAAGTTTAAAAGTAAAATACTTTTCTTAATCTTTCCAGTCAAAGTTCCATGACTTTTTGTGGTTACTGGGATGTTTCCACCATGTTATATTTTTAACCAAGTTACTGGCTCTTAATTTGCTGCAGACCATCATATACCTGTATCTGCATGTAAATCTGAGCTGAAAAAAATTAAGCTGAATAAAAATAATGTTATTTCTTTTTCTAAAAGTGCTTTACTATTAACAAAAGATAATTGCCCTTGAGTTACAAATACAAGGTGATAACTAGAAAAACCAGGTTTGCTAACATATAACATCTGGGCAGTTGTCCTGGTTTCAGCTAGGGTAGAGTGAAAGTATTCTCCACAAAGAAAACCTAAGGAAATTTCAGTGCACTTCTGTTCAGCTGAAGGCTCTCCATAAGTATGATCTTCCAGCCCTTTGAGTGCTCAGGTCTCAATTCCTGTGGATTCCTTTTCCCAGACATGTACTCGTATTTATCGGCAGCTTCCCTGAAGGCAATGGCTTAGTCTGTGTTGGAGTCCTTGTATGTAAACCAAAGATATTTTAATAAAAACCTCTAGATTAAAGGTGTTCTGCTGGGGACTTCTCAGTACAGTCCTGTGTTCAGGTCCAACTATACCTCAAGGAACATGTGATCCAGTAGTGTTAATGTTTCGTGTAGTTCTTCATGCTGATCCATAGTCCAGATGTTCCAGCAGAAGTTATCTGAAAGCCAGTACTCTGCTTGGGACCATTTCTTTTTTTTTTTAAATACAAAAAAATGAGTCAAATTATCCACCTGGAATAATGAAAAGAATTCCTCCTCCTATAGGAAAACATCTCATCTTAGTTCACTGATCTTGCAGAAAAAAAAAAAATTAAATCCTCTGAACTATGCCTTCTGATTTTGGAAGCACTTAGTGCACACTACCTGCTCAGTTAGCTGCCCAAGTGTTATTAGAAGTGTCTGGTGTTTCCTTACACAGGTAAGTATATTAGGGCTGAGTTTCAGAAAGTCAAAAGGTGCTTTACCATTGCTGGAATGTCAGCTATTTAGTATTTGCTTACCAGAAGCACACACAAGTAATTCTCCATTGTAGACCCATTTGTTTTTCATACAAATATGTCTGTATATTAGCTGCACATCTGGAGCTGTTGATTATTTGATTTTTATATGAGTTGAACAAGTTACTTAAATGAGCAAGCACTTTTCAGTGGTCTTTTGGGTCATTATGTAGGCTAACCACCTTAGTTGCACAATAATTGAACCCTTTTACATTTTAGTTAAAAATTTCCCTTTGTAATTCAAACTATGATTATTGCTGTTCCAAATTTCCAGGTGTTTTACTTGGCATACATTTATTTTAAAAATTTTTTCAGTGCAAATATCACTAATTATCCAAATGTGCTTAAGTAGAAATATGTGTAGATGAAAGATTAAGGGTTAATCTACAAATATAAAAACTTAAATAGCTGTAGAAATACCCTACCCCCTAAAAAGTACTTTTGTCCTCTTTAGATAGTAGCTTCAGTGTTACTATTCAGGGCAAGATGTATGAGGAATAAACTATTTCTACATGTTGATTTTTTATTCTATAAAACATCCTTCAATACCCTAAAATGCAGTGGAGTTCAAAATTGCTGTTACATATAAAATGAAAATGTTTGAAGTGTTGAGTACAGCAGCATTTTTGGTGGAGGTATTTTGATCATATCAAAATATTATGGACAGAAGTCTAACACCTCAAGGATACAAGACACAAATCCATTTTACATTACATACATATTTTGCCTCTCACAGTTTTTGATATATTTGTTCTCACTTGCAAAATCCTATCAGATATTACTTTATTAGTCTATTAATTTATTTTGCATTAATAAGGAGAGAATACAAAATGTGCTAATGGCATTCATAGATTATACCAATTTGAGAGAAAATTGGTTTAGATTACTGTCACAGTAATATATAATTTTTATAATTCTTTTTGTTTTACTTGCTTGTGCCCAAAAAAGCCTAATAATACATATGTATATGTACATGTGCAAATATATAAATAGTATGACTTATCTGATTATATTATTATTTAATTATTATTTTATTATGATAAGACATTTTTGAACCACTATTCTGTAAGGTTAACATTGCTCCTGTTGGAAAACCATGTAAAATTGCTGCAATAAAGATGAATGGTAACTGTTAGTTACCTTTATTGGTGCTGAGAGCCCCTGAGTGTGACACCTGAAGATGAGACAGGTCAATATATTAAAAAAGCTGAATTTTCCTCAACCAGATGACTCAGTAGCAGCTAGTAGTGTAACAGACCGCCACATGCAGCCAGACCATACATAGTTAGGCAAACAACAAAAATTATGAATGAAGGAGGGACCTGGGCTTTGTCCTGAGAAATACTGCAGCTCAATTTTGACAGAAAATGTTTGGGAAAGAATATCAATGATGCTCACCCCAAGATGAGAAGCCCTCACCAGCCAGCCTGTCAGGGTTGTATTCCAGGGTACTCAATAATCCATTTTATCTGACTCCAGCTGTCGTGATCAGAGGCCAAGCAACAGGTGTCCCTCCCTGGAAGGAAGGGTCAGGGCTCAGGAGATTTTGTGAAGGTCATGCATGGAGTCCAGCTAACAGCTGATGAAGAGACCACGTTGCAGGTAAGAAGAGCTCACAAGAAAGTGAATAGAAGATTTAAGAATGTGTCTAAAGAGTGATGTTAAATTTATATGTGGCTAGAAAAATATATCATTTTTGAAGGTATCTTAATAGAACTATTTTTGTGTCCTACATATGATTAAGAGACTGTCATACACTGGGAAGGGAACCTGAGGAAAAAAAGAAAAATATCTTCTAGAATGTTTCTATCATAGAAAGTTTCTATCTCAAACATTCAGGTCTAATCCAGTATTGTGTTGAGGCTATAATTAGAGAAAAAGGTCAAATCTTGCTTTTCCTAACATTTGCAGAACCATTATATCTTGGGAATTTTTATTCAGGTTTTTTTCTCTTTTTTGAGCTGAACTTCCCTAGTTTTGGTTGAGCTGTGGTTTTTTTTAATCATTTTTTTCTTATCATCTTTACTACTTGCCAACATTTATGACCTTAAATGTAGAATAGCTTCAGGCAGAATTAATTCAGTCATGATAGTTCTATGCTGAAGCAAATCACCAGGAAAATTAACACTCATTAAAACCAAAAGTGTTTAAAATCTAATATCTCATTGCAAAACTGTCCATTTACTAAAACCCAATTAAAATGCAATTAGTTTTATAAGTGATGTATATAATATCTAAGAAGGTCAATTGCTCTGCACTTTATAACTCCAATTTGTTTTCATATTATCTAGTGAAAGAAAATTTAGAATGGCTTTTAAACTTTTCCCTCTTAGGATATGTAACTAAATGTTGCCTATACGTAAACATTTTTATTAAAAAGAAAAATATTAATAACTCATTGTGAATAATTCTGTATTTGTTTTTCTGTTTTTATTATAACAGCCACTAATGGTAGAATTTCTAGTAATAAACAACCCCCTTTCATGAAATCACTTACTTTCAAAAACACTGAAGTAGGTATTTTAATCTAAATAAATCAGGATGTTCTAACTTTCAAAGACACATAGTCAAACTGTAAATAGCTATCAATGGGGTAATAGACACCTGTTTGATGATATGATGAATTACTTCTCTCTAGGTACCTTTTCTCTTTTATGACCTGTGAAAGAGCTGGACACTTAGGTGAGAAGGATTCCTACATTTCACATCTCTTACATGATTGGATGACATGAAGCACGACTAATTTCATATGGTAATTCGATTTGTTAAAAATTGGCTGTATTGTACATCTTTTGTACTAAATCCTGATAACAAAAATACCAATTTCAAACACTTGTTATGTTGTTCAAACTATGAAAGAAATCAGTAACAAAAGCCAGTTTAACCAGCTTGCTTCTCACATATATTATTTTTTAAATTATGAACCACCTTGAGGAGGAAACTAAATTCCCAGCTACCTCTTCAGTGAGATTCCAGTGTAAAGCATTTACCATCCTTATTTCCTTCCTGCATGTGTTAACAGGGTTTGTTTCTTCCTAATGACTGGTGGGCTGAAAATATATTCTCCATTCATTTGATATTCATATTTGAACTTGCTATTTCTAAAGTATGTAAGAAAAAAAAAATGGTTCCATTCTTCTGCCTCTCTGTATCTGATAAAATGTCCCCTTTTCCATCCACAAATAGTTCTATCAATTTAGAATTTGTCTTGCTCTTATTGTGTTTAAACTACTTTAGTTAATTACCCATAAATCAGTATATCATACATTCCATTCTCTTCTTTTCATTTGTATTAACACATTTTTACTGCTCTTCCCCCCCCCCCCCCACTGGTTTTTTTCCTATCAATTTCCCTATCAAGTGAGCAAAGTTTTACCAAAAGTAGTCTCTGTTTTTGAATTAGGTTAGGTTTTGGGTTGGGGTTTTTAAAGTTATTTTTAACTATTCTAATGATTTAAAAAATGAATCAAAAATTAATTCTTGTTGGTACTAAGTTTTCTTGTTTCTTCAGCAGTGATTGTAGGTATGCCTTTTATTTACATTCAGAAATTCCATCATGGAGATTATTCCTAGCAGGTTTCATAGCTGAAACTATGTGTTTCAGCTTTTTAATAAACTGAATATTGGTGTTTTTTCTAACTTCACTGCTCGTTTTTATCAGGGAAACATCATGGAAAAATGACTCTGTGGCTTTTTGTCTGCTAAATTATAACTACAGAGCAAGTTGTAGCTGTCAGGCTTGGAAGAATTTAAATTCATCTTTTTCAAAAGACTTTTTTTTCTCTAAAAATATTGGACAAGTTCTTTGGTAGTTTTGGAGATAATTATGACTTCTAATGTATTTTGTTATGGAATGATCAAACCATTGTGAAACCATTTTGGATGCTTGGGTTTTTAATGTTTAAACACCCTTATGATGATTGAGGTAAAAGTGTCTTAGAAAGTGGGATTGTATATGTAGGTGTATATATATATATATATATATAAAGATTTTATTTTAACCAAAGTCATACACTTGAGTCCAGACTTGTCCTATATCAAACACACCTGGGTACCAGCCCAAGCTCAGCCACAGGTTCTGGATGAGCTCTGGAGCATGGTGGAGGAGGCAGTGGGGACCCTCCTGCCCTGGGCAGCACGAACATGCACAAGAAGGGAGCACCAGCTCCTCAGGGAACATCTCCATCACCTCTCACAGGGGTGTCACTCATCTGCCCACCCCGCTGCTCAGTGCACAAGAGCCTGTGCCTCCAGGGGCTGTCACCTGAGCACAGGGTAAGGCAGATTTGTGTCAGCTAGGGGTAGGTTTTGGGGGGTGTTCCTTCTTCTTACTCTTCCTCAAAGACAGGACATATTCACAATCTATCTATATTCTATGAAATGGAAAACATTGCTGAAAAGTAGAACTTGTTTCTCTTTAATGACTTTGATTTTCTAATGATATGGTTGATTTTCCTTTCTTTTTTTTTTTCCTTTTATTTCCCCCCACCCTGGTTTCTCATGGAAAAGTTAAGGGGAGAAAAAAAACTAAAAAAGAGAAAGAAAAACAGAGCCTCATTTAAAAGCAGATGTATTGAAATTATTTAATGCTTTTGTGCTTAGCCTTTTAACCAGAAAAGTATTGCTTGTGAAAAAATACCCAGCTTCACCCAATCAGAAAATTAAGACATAAGTAAGCAAAAAACCCTATAAGTGATTATTACCTTCTAATCTGCATAGATAACTGTAAGTACTCTCATGGAAGGCCACAACTGATGAAGAACTTCAAGGTTATTTTTCTGGTCTTTATTTTGTTGTTACTATTTTTAATGATCTGGACAAACAGAAGTAGATATCAAACACATTTTTGTAATCTTTAATTAGTATCAAAGCAAGCCCAGGCTGTGAATAGTTTTTAAAGGAAAAACACATTATAAGGAAGTCTAGATCTATCAGTGCACTTGTGACTGGAGTCAAAGTTGACAGTTTATTGCAGCAGTGGTATGTACATAAAATTTATATTCACAACCCCAGAAGAAGGGTTTGGCTTAAACAGATCAGAAGTTCATTTTTTATTTCAGTTGACTAATACCCTTGGAAGATAGCTTCATAGTTGTTTTATTCGATGATAAATTGGTGCGAGTCATTGCCTGTAGGAATGTGGCAGATGAGAGGAATACGGACAGAAATAAAATCCAAGCAGAACAAAAGGTCCACAGAGGGACCTCTCTGACAGTTAAACCCCCTTACTGATTGATGTAGCATTCAGTATCTTCTGTTAGGAGATTTGTACTTGGACACTCTTTTTTACCATTATCTTGTTACACCAACCTCTTAAAGTAGAGGGAAAAAAATAGTCCTCTTACCATGTAACTTTGGCAAGAGAAAGGAAATGGTTAAATCCATGTGCTCACAATACCTGCATGAAAATTCTGTAAATTTTCATGCAGAGTGAACCTTTCATCTTCATAGCACTTTTCCAAGAATAAAGTACTTCGTACAGTAGATAAATACGAGAAGATTCCATATGTTTTGCTAGTATTTTCATTACTATTGTGACTGGTGATTATCACACACTAATATAGAAATGGGGTTTGGATGTCATTGCAGAAATTCAGAATGAAAAAACTTTTCAAACAATAAAAGCTATATGACCTTTGAATTTAGAGAAGTAGGAATATAGAACTTATCATATTTCCTCTGTAATTGTATATATGATAGAAAATATGCATGGAATTTAAAAGGACATCAGCTAAAAATGTATTCACATGCTTATGAAAGGTAATTAAAACTGATACTATGACCTTACTGGAAAAGGGAGGACAGGGTGCATGCAAGAAAATTTAATGGAATATTTAAGTAGGGATTTTTAAAGTGCTGAAATAGATTTTTTAAAATAATTTTTAGTTTATTCTATAAAATTCTCTATTGGTACTAAACAAATTTATTTTTTTTAAGCTGTGTTGGTCATGGATAGCAGGGATAGGATTTTAAAACTGTGTTTATTTTTCTATTATTTTAATTTAGTATTTAAAGACCAAAGAATATTTGAGTAAAGGAAAACAGGCATTCAGTCTGAGATGGGATTGCTGAGGGGACAGAGGGCATCTGAACCTTTAACCATCACAAATATTTTGAAGCGGTTGGAAGAAACTATGTAAAGTCTCCTGAGTATTTTAATTTTCTTCATTTTGTGAGTATTTTGTAGAACAAAATATGTAAGGATATGATGTGTGGGCACTGTGGTGAAGGACATCACCATTGAGGAAGGGCAGCAAGAGGCAATGTGCCAGATCAAAACAGACTTTTGGAATAAAACAGGTTTACTCAAACATAAAACATTGTCATGCCTTTGGATACAAATAGAAAATTTTGAGAACTCTCATTTCTAACACTCTTTATCCCTTTGCAAGATAAACCTGGAAAAAAGCAAAAAGGAGATCCCATGATCTCCCCTGCCCAGAGCTCATGGCAGTTTCCAGCAAACTCATATGAAAGCACAAAAATCATAAAGGAAGGAAGATGCCTTACATTTGAAAAAAGCATGTAAGAATTTAACACAATTTTTGATTATGTTTCTTTTTTTGTATATGGGAGAGGATAGCCAGATACTGGTACCATAAAGATATGAATAAATACACAGTGAAAATCTGCTTTATTTGTTTTGAAACATATTTGACCTGGTAGGATGGTAGTTGAATCACAGGGAAATATATAGAGTCTAAAACAGAATTTGGAATTCACTTATAATGCCCCTCCTAATTACAAAGAGTCTAAAATCCCTGGGAATAAAAGCAAAAATCTGGTCAAAGTTAAATTTACCCTCAATCCTTTGTGTGTCAGGAAAAATCTCAACTCCTTCCTCACCATGAGAATGACCACAAGGCAGGCAATGCCTTTTCAAAATCCAAAGCCACTTTGCCTTTGAGTTTTATTTTGTGCCAAAAATTTTAAAGCATGCTTGATTCCTTTTTGTGCTTTACTATTGAACTTCTTCCATTCTGTCAAATCTCTTTCCTTACAGTTTCAGGGCTTTAAAGCCTCAAAATGACCTTTCTAGTTGACCCTGACCCATTCTTCATGCTACCATGATGTAGTGTCATAATGCTTCCATGAAGTACAGTCCCTGAAGGGGTTAATGCTTCCCTGCCATTCAGCTGCTAGTTTCTCCTGAATTTCCCACTGGACTGTCACAAAGGATAACAGAGATGTAATAAAAAGGTCACGCAGGTGCTCCCACAGAATATGTTATCAAGTCCTGGCAGTGAAGGAATGTGAGTAGGCCTATTTGAATGAACAATGAAGATACAATAAAAGGGAAGCTGAATTACAGGCAGCAGGCAGGTTTGCACTCAAAGAGTAAACAGGATTTACTATATTCAAGGAGTCTGAAAAATTACACTCATTAGCCATGTATCAAGTAAATCGATAATACCATTATGTGTTACAATGAGAATTAGCTTTAACAGCTATTTCATACAACTCAGCAGGGACTCACAGCTAATTCAATTTTTACTGTGTTGTATTCACACTAATATTCCTTCAAAATAGTATTATTTTTGGTTTGTCATTCATCTATTTCCTCACTTTACTCAACACATCTAGGAAAATAAAATGTAGCCCTTAAGAAGTGTAGTTGTAACATTGCTACAGGTTCATTGCTCCTGCACCTTGTGTCAAAACACTGAAGACCAAACCTTTGTCTTACACGTCCTGCCACTAATGCCTTCATTAGCCAGTCAGCTTTCTATTCCACAATAGATCAATGCCAGCTCCCAATGATTCCTTGAAACAGGTCATCCATGAGGACTGCTGCAGTAAGGATCCTTCTGTCTACCTCTCTCCTTGATTTTCCTTTATCAGGGGTTTCCTGGATGGCTATTATTCTCAAGTGCAGCAGCTGCAGGCTTAATTGGGAGCCAGCAAATGAAAACGATTTGGTGTTTGCACCTTTACTGTGCTGCATGGCCTAACTTAGTAAATAAAGGCAGGAAGGAGGGAGAGATGAAAATGGGCGCTTTGTTAAAAAGTATCCAATAAATACGGCTGATGTGGATAGAAAACTCATATCCTACAGAGAAAGCAGAATAAAATGTAAATAGTAAATTGTGATAAGGCAGTACAGGTAGGACATTTAAAAATTTCAGTGCGCAGAGACTTGTGGCAGAAGTCTTAGCTTTTATGTGAGAGAAATCAGGTCAAATATTCAACAGAGCATAACCAAAAGAGCCTGTGATAACATGTCAACAGTTTTCTACAGGGTCATTTCCCTGGTAAATGCATCATAATCTATTTAATTTATTATCTAATTTTGCTTCTTTTACTCCATTAAGATATTTTTAACAGAAAGTGATAGGCACACCAAGAATTTTTGTGTCAAAAAAACCTCAAACAATTTCCAGAGAGAAAATGAGGAAACTAGAGAGACTGAGGGAGGAGAATCATATATCTTTTGTTGCATCACAACAGTTGCTCTTCTAAATTTTATCCTATATCTGACCATCTATTCCTCTAGACAGGTATACAGTGTACTAAATCTTGAGAGAAATGAGATTACTAAGTCTCATACAATTGAAATTCACATCCTTAAGTCATTTACAGCATCCTAGTATAAGTTGCAAATGAGACACACATGCCAAACATGCAGCCCAGATGAAAAACATTGCTTCACAATGTATGTAGCCCATGACAATGCCAGTGAACCCTAGTGAGTTGCTTCTGTTCTAAAATTTGAGGTTCCCTTCATTCCTTATTTGATTTTTATCTAAAATGCACTTTTATACTACTCTAACTAAATAATTGAAAAACCTGATATTTCCTTTTGACCCCAAGTGGAAGTCTGTAATGGATCAAAATGATCAGTGTTTTAAATTGACCCTTAGAGTTTCTTTATTGAGCTTTTTATTTGTGTCAAATAACAAGCTGATTGAGGAAACTATTCCTGCATGAGAACAAAGACAGGATAATCACTGCTGATGATTATTTGGTCATCACTGTGCATTGCAAAATAATCCTTTATTCATCCTTGAAAAAAATAGTCAAATAATTACTTGTCATATACCATACAGTGCACACAGGTTTTATTTAGAACTCAGCTGTCCTCTCAGTTTTTCACCTATACAATTATTCTTGGGGAGCCAGGCAAACACCTGGATTCTCAAGTTGCCTCTTGCAGATTCTTTGCATGTGATTGTGTGTTTAAAGTTTGACTGAATAATAATAAAGTAGTTATTAGGAAATATTGGGTAGTTAAAATATAGGAACACGTGTGCAGTTTTTAATGGGGGTTTTTGTTGTGGGTTTTGGTGTTTTCTTCCCCTGAGGAAATGCCTAACTGGATGGGGAGGTACTAGATTGCATGCTTGAACTGGTGATTGTTTCAATTGAAAACAAAGTTGCAGAAGGTCGGAATGGGTCACTTGTATGACACTGAGTGTTTCTAAATTGGCTGTGTTCTTGGTGGTTTATTAAGAGTTTGGTTTAATGCTTGCCAGTCTTCTCCATGTAGAATGTTGCTGTAAATGACACAATATCAAAATGTGTAAGAAACCATCCTACCTAGGCAAGGCCCAGAGTTTTTGTTTGTATTTTGTCTTCAAGCTTCCCTGAAAAACATTGCTTGTTATCAGAAGACTGAGTAGATAATTGAATATAATTTATTTAGTTTTTGATAACTGATGACATCAAGTGACAAGTTACATGTCACTCAACTGAGAGTACTAATAAAATCAAATGAAGTTTTAAAATTTTTTTTAAAAGTAGACAAAAATTGTAAGAAAGTAATTTTGAGGGGAGTCATGAAGCAAAAGCCTCGAAGCAGATGAACAGAAGGAAGGATGAAGAAAGAAAATAACAAGATGAGAGTTTTCAATATGCATTGTGAACAAATCCTTCTACCACCTTGCCCTTTTACATCCAAAGTGGCCTTTTGGGACCACATCCTCCCACATACAGAGGGCAGACTGTTATTTGACCAAGACAAAACAACAGAAATCCACAAGATGGTTACATGCAGATTCCTCTTCTGTCTGCATCACTCTCTAGTTTCATGCATTCATTCATCTGCAGCTGCCTTCTCTCATCTTCGAGGCTACATCAAGGCTTCCTGCTGCCAGGCTGGGGCGAGACGTCTGGGCTCAGACATCCTGGAGGCAGAATGAAGGCACCCCTGAGTGATTGAAGGTAACAGATAGATGGACTAAGTGCTCATTAACAATACGTGTGCCTATGAAAAATCTGGTGCCCCAGGCCAACTGTCCATTTGGCCCAACCCCAGCATTTAACAGTTGCTCAAAAATATTTGTATTCCATCATAGTTAATTTTTCCCACATATTTACTGTAAAGGATTGCCATAATGAGTTCCAGCTTTTGAACTAGACTGACCTATCTTGTCAAAATCAGAGCCATGTCAGCAGAAGCTGGAGACTTGTGAAAACTACGTGTGAAGCCTGCTGCTCATGATATATTTCAATACAACTTTTTTCTCTCCCCATGTAGCCCAATCCATGTCTGATGGACTTAGGATATTCTGAGGAATGCATGTGTGGTGAGCAGAAACGGAACGTGAGGATGGCATGCTGAGATACAAACCATTGTTTTTCTGTTAAAATATGCCTTTTCTTACCCTCACCAGGTCCACATACAGTGCTGAACATACACAACATGAGTGTTTCATTTCTTCACCTATTCATCTTTCTTATAGCTTGTTTCTGGGGGAAAAAAATCAGCCTAAAAATGAGCCATGCTATTGTCCTATTTCTTTAAGATGTTATTTGCTAGAAAATAACTAACAATACACAAAAGACTGGGGGCTGCCTTGCCAGCTAGCAAAATTAATTACATGAAATTATATGACTAAGATGCTAAGACTGCTACAGCTTCAGAAAATACAAGCAGTGATCAATTATGTGTGACTTTTCAAGCATTTTTTATGGATCTGCACAGAATACATGAGTATAATTCTGTCAGACTTCCATCTCTCAAATCACCTTTTTTTCTCTCAGGCTCTGGGAATAGATTTTGTCATGTGTAAACTTAAGAAATTCATTGTAAAGGCATGTCCTTCAGACAGCATTTGTCTCATCCTACCTATTCTGGGCACTGGTGAGGAGCACTGGCTTGTTGTCAGCTGCTCAGAGGGCTGTTCCCCTCCAGGCCTGGGTACATGGTCTCTATACTCCCAGTCCATGCATGGACTCTCTCATCCTCCCTGCAGGAGGAGACAGCATAAACCTCCCAGTTTTATTTTCTGTGATTATGCTGGGAAAAGCAAGCTGAACAAGGGAGGGTTGGGATGTTTGAGGTATTTCTTACTTTGTGTAGGTGCTCAGAGGCCCCAGCAGCATTTTCTGGTGATCCTCACAGCCCTGTTTCCTACACAGTCTGGCTTCCTGATGATGGAGAACCTGGGAGGAGACTCCTCAACCAGGACATTTCTCCTGAAGCTTCAGGCAAATTTTTTTTATTTGCTTGCACTTGGTATTAACAGACTGTAAGTCAATATTTACTGGAAAACTATGCAGGGAGCAGAGGTTGATGATCTTTTAATATTTCACAATATTCTAAGTAGCATAAGGAAGCTGATAAAGCTCACAAGATGAAATTTTACTTCAGACACAGGTATTTAATCTCTAATAAATTCTGCTTGGGTCCATTTTATGGTAGCAGATGTCAATACTACTAGACTTCTATTAAAGCTACAGTGATAGCTTTAATAACTTCCTCAGGATGTGACCCCTTGCTCCATAGGCAAGGGAACAGAGTGGCTCAAGTGCCTGCTTTCCAGGGTGAGTGACTCTAAAGCCAGCAGGTTATTTCCATGTGTCATAGCAGTCCAGGTCTCTTGTGAGCTGTTTGTGATGCTCTTGCAGCCTTGAAACTGGGGGTGTCTTTTTGTTTGAGAAATCACTCCTTAGATAGCTTGAAGGCTGTTACACTGTACTGTCACCCCAAGGCTGCATCCAGCAGTGCTACTAAAGGAGTGCAGTGGGGATCTGCAGCTGAGGGGCTGCTGAAACAGCATCCTAATGCTGGAAAGGTTGAAATAGCCCAGCCATGTGTAACTTCATTCTTTTACCCATGGCACCTGTAGAGAGAGGTCTCTGAACCAATTTAGCCCCAGAACCATACACAGGTTTCATCTCAGAGGGGAATGTGGACAGTAGTGAAAGTCAGAACATGAGTTATCTGCAGGTATCTTACAGACTAACGTTGTCCCAGGTCATCTGTGTGCTACCCAAGTGTTGAGCGAAAAAAAAATCACAGAAATTTGGATTTTTTTTTTAAAAAGAGGAAAGTTAAAAGTTCAAATTTAGAGCATTGACAGTGTTTCCAGGGATAGCGCCATATTTTTACATTTTCTCCTCTGTTCACAAGCCTTCATGTATAATATTATCTGTGTTGGGTTTTATGATGGTACAAGCTTACTATAAATACTGTGTATAAGCAATTGCTAATTTCATTTCATAATTTCTTTATTTTTGACCAATTTTGGCTTCTTTGAGCCAAAACTATTTTATAAGAAATTTTAATTAAAGCTCTACAAAAAAATACCTTGATCCCAGGTTGACACTTTCAAGGTCCTGTAATATTACATATAATAATAAATATTAAACTACTGTCCAGATGAAGGGGTTTCTCCAGAAACTTTTTTTTTTTGTGTGCGACCAACTGTTCTGAAGCTGATTTCTACCACTTTTTCAAAACAATTACACTTTTGTCTTGCTTATCTTTCCGTTTATTCTACTCCTACTTTTCTTATATGTACAATAAATGCTAACATCTGATATTAAATAAAAAAATATGACAACTGTTTAAACTAAAAATCTGTGCATAGCAGTCAAACAACAAATTATAAAGCAGAAGAAAACACAATCTGGTATATGTTTTATTGCTGTAAAATAAAAAATAGCCAGAAACAGCTCAATCATCCCAGCTGCACACATCCTGGAGGACACCACCCCTGAGAGCCACCTCGTCCCTTGTCATCTCTCAGGGCTGTGCCCCTTGCAGAAAAGCAGAATCTGTGCTGTTTATGGCTAGGTCAGCATTTGGGTCTTTAGTGACAGCTGAGGCCAAGTGGGCAGCTAGAATGGGCACAGTAACAGTTTCCACGTCAGATGCAAAATGTGAGGAGTTTTGGGGAGTTATTTTAAGGTAAGTTAATTTTTTAAAATGTAAATATGTAATTATGTAGCTCTCCTTACTTTTGCAAATAGTCAGCTGCTATGGGAATTCAGCGTGCAAGTTTTTGTATTTTACCTCAGAACTCTCTCCACATATCCTGCTATCACAGGCCTTAGGCAACTAGAAGAAACAGAAAAGAAATTAAAGTAAATAATCAGAAGACTGTATGACATTAATGACATTAATTTTTATTTAAAATACACTTTGTAGATATTCCTTAGAGAGCTTTCCAGAGTCATATTGTGAGATTTTCTCAGCACTGGTAGATTTCTAATGACTGATAGAGAGTAGTATTGCTTTCCAAGTGATCAGTGTGGTTTCCTTTCATCTTTGAGTTTCTAGGAAAGAAACCCCTAATTTAAAATCTAATATCTTTCTTCTGTTCCCATACACAGCAGATGGCACATGCAACTACATCCTACTTTCTAATTCCTATGTGACATTTATTATTCATCAGAAAGGAAGTTAAAAAATATTATCTTTGCAGCTTCTGGTTTGGCTGGTCATATAAATTAGACAAAATATTGCTTAAAAGAAATTATATTTGAAAGCACAAAAACTATTAAAAGTATAGCATAGGGGCCACCCAGTGGGGCAGCAGCTGCCCATGCATAGTTCAATGAAGAAAGCACAGTTTGTGGAAACAAAGTTTTTTGACAATATTGACAAAAACAATATTTTTATATATATTTTATAATATATTTTTACATACATCTATGATATTTCTTCATAAAGTAATAAGGAAATTGGAGAAAGTTCAAGTACCATTGATCATATATTCAAAAATGCCCAACTTTTCTTCTATTTCAGGTCTCAAGATCATCTTACGTGGCTTTAGAGTAGAGCTTATTAATTCCTCTTTCCAAACTGCAGGCAAGATTTTAATTTATATTTACAGGTATCATTATTTAAAGGAAAATATTGTTATTCAATGAAAATCTCTATTTTTAAGTAGGTATGATATGGTACATCAGATTTAAAAAGTGGAAGAGTCTTGAACAGCAAAGCAAATCCCCCTGAGAAATAAAAAAGAATTGCATGCTGATAGCTTAATTTTTCTTTAGACTCAAGTAATTCTAGTGTTGGGTCATCAAAAACTCCTGAATGTTTTAGAAACACAAATTCTTGATATTCAAAAGGACTTTTTTCTCTGGTAAATTACTTAAGTTTTCATTTTTTAAATTATATTTTAAAAGCAACTAGATCTTTAGCAGCTCATAGGTTCAGTTGCAAGTTCACCCAACACTGACTTCCCTTTAGACATTATGCCCCTGACCTAGAGTTTTGTACACTTCCTAACCTGTTTCTGCTGCTAATTATGGGAAAATAAAAAAGAAAAAAAAACCAACCAAAAAAACCAACCAACCAAACAAAAATATTGTAATTCAGATTTGTCTCCTGCTTTTCAAAAAAAAAAAAAAAAGTAGATTTAATTCAGAATTTGGTATTGTTTTAGCTTTCTAGAGTAGTATGGTGCTTTGGACTATGTCTTCTTGCCATGTCTGCTCAGCCTCTTGAGTAGAAAAAGATCAGTTCCATGATAGCATGTTTTTATAAATACCAAAACAAGTCACTGTGTAAAACATCTTACAAAATACCTGGCTTAGGGAAAGACAGAGTATTTCTTCTCAATCCATCCTATTGTTAATAAATTGCAGTTATCATAACTAAAAGTATTTCCATATGAGGTCTGTTTGTGTCTGTTATAGAAGTTGCATGCAAATAAGCATCTAAAGGGGATCAGTGCATGACTTAGCAGATTCAACATTCTTGAATTCAGGGCATATAAGTACCAGTTAATCTTGCAATTACTCTTCACTGTACAACATTTCTCTGTGCAATCACAGATCCAAATTTCTTAATTATCGCTTTGATGCTGATGATTAAATTCCATTGGTTATAAAGTTAGATATGTTTAGCAGAGGTTATTCTAATGTGGCATTTTAATCTGAATTACCTTGTAGAAAGTCACCCTGATAACAGCAAAAGAAGAATAGAAGAAAAGATAAAATCTTCCTAATGCTTCCTAATCACATAACATCTACTTTTATACATTTTTCTTTCTTTTTAACTTTAAAAGGATGCAGTTCATGATTATTTAATACCTTCAGTGATGCTTTTCAATGGTCAATTTTTAAAGTGATCTGTATACAGATGAATTCAGGATCTTCAGGTCTTGGAGTCATCCTATTCTCCAAGAGGCTATTGGCCTTGCTAAGCCTTGTAAAACTTTCTACCAGAATATAATTCCTCAAAATTAATAAGAGTAAGGGATAAAGTGTGAATATAACAGCTTATGACCTTGAAAGTTTTGATATAAGTGTGTGGAATTCTGGGACAGCTTTCCAAAAGAGATGTCTCTGCACAAGTAAACTTGGAAGGTTTGGAGTTATCCTTATGAGCTTTTTTTCAAAAGTAGGAATTCAGTAACCAGGATGATCACATTGACCTGCATAATTCTGATGCTACCCAGGTCTTCACCCACTCTATCTTCACAGCGAATGAAAGGACCACTTGTTTTATTTAAGCTTACAAGACTTCTTAATTGTTGAAATTTGGATTAATAGTCATGAGGCTTGTGCATGCTATTATTCAAAAATGTTGGAATATTTTTGAAATTGACAGCTATCTTAGTAGTATAGTGTTTGGAGATTTTTTAATTTTCAAAGTAGTGTTAACCAGTAAGAATGCAGATTTTCAAACCTCAAACTTCAACAATATACACCTTACATATAGTCCTTTCTCAGTTTATGTAGTAATAACAAATTAATAATGCTTTCTTACAAAAAACAGTATGTGTTTTCAATTTTAATAACTTGTTTTTTTCTACCTCTGTTTCCTTCCAGTTCCTAGTTAGTTAGTGAAATAACTGAAATTTATTTTCTCCAATATTAAAAAGCTACTGACAGATGGATTAAGATGATCATACTCTCCAAAGCTCCTGAAAGTAATTTGCCTTTGAGAGATGGAAAATAAAACAGTAATTATTAGTCCAAGGATTTTGTAGGTTAATCTAATTAAGAATCCAGACTTCTTATGTCTTGGTTGGAGTCCTATCCTAGTAGCAAAGCAATTTATAGTTCATTTCACTGGATTTTTTTTTGCCATCTGCCTTTAAAAAAAAAATTGTAAAAAGATTTCTACAGTACCTACAGCTTGCATCACACTTCCACTCTGCATCATGTTTTTGCTACTACATCCAGATGGGCTGCTCATTTTCTATGTAGTTAGTAATATTCTTCAGGCTTGATCATCATAAGGGAAAAACATTTGTAGTTTATATTGCAATTTTTAAATAAATTCTTTCGGTTTATACAGATTGAGCTTGTCCCTTTCCCTCTTGATCTTTCTGCTTTTCCCCATTTTGCCTATATCACTTTCTATGTGATACCTCAGATACTACTCTCATTCATTGTCTGATAGAATTCCTGAGAGACATTACTGGATTAATGCAATATTTCATGTTTTTATTTCCAGAATATTAAAATTCTTAGTTTTATTGGTGTGTATGTATATTATTCTCTTACTATATTTGATTGCCATATAATTTCAAGATTATTTAGCTTACTTCTGGTCAACTGTGGTACTTCCAAAAAATTCTCATCTGTTTGGTAACAACTGACCTCATATTTAATATTTTCGAAGATTTTGGTTTTGAAAATTTAGGATAAAAAAGGATTTAGTCATTTTCTGTAAAGCCTACTCTATGATGGATCAAATAAACCACTTTTAATTTGGTTTCATTTGTTTTGGACCATAGCTTTCATTAAAAAATATTCAGTAAATCTTTTGGTGAAGGAAATATTTCCCATGCATATATGTTTGGATTTTTTTTCTCTCTCAGCTTGCCTATACATTTTCTACTAATCAGATTTCATTCTTATGATAGGTAGGAGGCAGTCTAAATATTGTTCTTTTTTCCACTGGTGATAGGCTGAGAATTGAACATGATGATAAAAATTCCTTCATCTGTTTCTGAAGGCTTAAAAAGCTCCAATTGAACCAGGCTAAACAGAACACAGGCAAAATATCTGCATTTGATTATATGAAATCTGTCTTTCCATCTCCTTTAGTATGATGCCATTCTTTGTTTTTAGTCCTATCCAAAGGAAAGGAAAAGCCTTGTTTAACTTTTCCAAGGTAACTATTGCCACCAAGTAATAAATTAAAATAAAATAAATTAAAGATAGACAAAATCTAATTTTTTTGGTATTTCACAGCTATTGCAGAATGTTTCTTTATTTAAACAAAGCCTAGTCTTGCCAATGGACCCACTTTTTTCTACAAATACTGGCATTCAGTTGTGGGTAGCAGAGACCTACCAGTGGTTTATGGTCCTTTACATTTTACCCTTTGTTTTTCCCATTAAAATTTAATAGTAAAGTGTTTGAGCCACAGAGATCCTTAAAGAGTCCCTTAGCCCCTAAATTCATTGGCATGTAGGCACAAAAAAATCAAGGCAAAATGGATATTATCAATCAAGCACAAATGATCTTCAGTTTACAGCTATTGTAAGTTCTCCTTCCCAGAAAGTATTCACTTTAGAAAACATGTGTTCAAAATTGGTTTTGGATTGTTTTATATGCTCTGTATTTCTAGAAATACAGCTCTTTGAAAAATGTTAATTTGATTGAAAAAGGCTCTCTGAAGCACATGTACACTAAGTACCTTCTAAGTCTAATTGGAGTGCAATGGCTCAAAGCAATGTCCTTGCTGTGTTGGTGCAGTGCTCTGCAGCCACAGATCCACAGCCACAGATCTGGCACTCACACAGATGGAGCTCTGAAGACAAAGCTGCCTTCCAAATCCATTGTTTTTTGTCCCCATAATAAATATTCACAGAGAGGAAAAATCTATTGAAATGAAATTAAATAGTTTCACAGGATTTTGTCTTTCTATCCCAGTAATAGTCCGGCCTTTTTGTTGAGGCTTTATTGTTCTCAAACATAATTCTATATGATTCCCATGCAGATGAAACACTAACACAGATGATAATTTAAAACTCTCCTTATTATTCCTCATAAGAACTTCAATAAATCATTATAGTGTTATCATTATTCCAACTTGTTTTGACAAGGCTACAACCTTCATGTTTCAAAATGAGTTAGGTCTGAATTTATCTAAGCCCAGGGTACTTTATGTGTTCTGAAAATGTCATGAAATTTTCACTGCCGTATATCTTCATAGTGCTAATTTACCATCAGAACCATATGTTTCTAATCTTAGATTACAGCTGTATAAAACACTCAAAATTGTGTTCATTAAAAGTATGCCTGTGGTTAGGTCAGCCTATCTATATTTATTTTAGGTATGAGGTAGAGGATTTTATTCTATTGCTAGTCATTTGGTAGGGACTGTGGGACACTAAGGAATGGAACAGAGGAACTGAAAAGAAAAGCAAATGTGAGTACAAGATATTGGTTTTGTCCATGAAAGGAAAGGGCTTTTTTTTTCCATTTTTAAACCATTTTTATGGTTTTCTATACTTCAAAGATTTGCTCAGTCCCAAAATATAACTTCAATATTGGCATGGAAAGAAAATGCCAAAGGTGGTGCTTCGAAGTGTGCTTTGCTTTTCATAAATATTCAGGGTTATAATTTTGGTTCTTTTCAGGAAGTTGGAGAAAAATACTGTCAAGTACATGATAGCAAAAGAGTATCCAAAAGAAAAACATCTGGGAAAAAGGCACATTTTGAACCCTTGAGCTTTTTGTTGTCAGTACTACTCTCAAAATGGTGCATGAAGTAAAAAGATGCTTGCATATACACTGTTATATGCAACAACCTTATTTGGAGGGCATTCCAGTGCATTGTGTGTTACGAGAAATGCCATGCAGTAATGTTAATTTATTTTTGGTGTTGTTGTTTAAGTTAAATCGATACATAAAACTTACATGAGTTGTTGGCACGCAAGTTATTGTTTCCTGGGGATGGCAGCAAGTTACTGAAACCTTTTTGAAATGATGTCATGATTTTTTGTAATTGAATATGCATATTTTACATGTTGGAGGCTGAAACACACTTTTTTTGGCAGGCTCTTTCAACAGATGCACATGCTGGGGCCCTATTCTAGGAGGTCTTACAGCATACGTAAGTCAATATTTGTGCATAATTTATAAAACTGAGCAGTGGAACAAGACTTTTCCATCAAATTTGCACGATCATATTTCCCTCACTTTGTTTTTTGCTTAACAGGATGTTGAAGCCTCAAAGATATAAAGAACAAAAAATTGGAATGTAGGATGAGCAACTAAACATTATTAGCTAATTCTAGTAGAAATTGACTTTTTTTCTGAAGGAAAAGTACAAATGAAAAACAGAAACAAAAGGGAGTATTGAAAAACTTGTAATTAGTCTTTCAATCCATACTCTCAAGTCTCTGAATGTTTCTCTTTAATTAGCCTGTCTTTCAATTTCTTTCAGGTTTTGATGAAAGAGATAAGCATAGGCAAGGCTGTGCTGAACTGAAACCATTTTCAAAACATGTCTGAAGTGTTCATAATATTAGTTAGAGTTGTCTGTGTATCTTGTAGTTTTTTTATATTGCCTTTGTTCACTTCAGCCAAAAGAAAGGGAAGACACAATAAACATTTTGCGGAAAGTGAATTGCTGTGTCTCAAACATGATAATATAGTGACTGAGTTCTACCCACTAGTTTCTGCTACTGCCATATTGATTAGAAAGTCATTGAAAAAAAAATCATGTGCTTAATATATCAGCAGTTATTATCTATACAGAGCAAAACTTAACTATATATTAAGGTAAACATTGATTGAATCTTTTGACTTATGGCCAAATTATCAATAATGAAAATATACCATACAAAGTAAATAAATAGAGAATAAAGATCTCAGAGGATAGGCATGTTTTGATTTATTTCCTATATTTTTATAAGACAAGAATAAGAGTAATATGCTGCTGGTCAGAGAATCAATATATATTATAATGAATATCATCTCTATCCAGTATTTCAGGTACATCCAGTGAACACTTGGTACAGAATAGTTTACATATTCCTAAGTGTCAAGTTAAGATGTTTGGAACTATTATTGTAAAAGATAGACCTGAACAGAGATTGCTGTAATTAGAATGTGTTTTATTAATGACAAATTATACCAACAGAGTGTCTTATCAGAACCAGTCTGAAATATAAAAATCCAATAAACTCTTATAATAATCCCACATTTTAATGTCTTTTAAAACATGTACTCTTCCATTAGGTCAGATTTAAAAGACAGGAATCAGACCAGCAAAGTTTCTGACACAGCTCAGTGAATGTGCACACTCACAGATTTTCCGGTGCTGTCTTCTTTTCTGCCTATGCTTTTTCTTTTTATCTTTCTTCTTTGTTTTTTTCCTTTTTTCCTTTTTTTTTTTTTTTGGCAAGTCTTCTCCTTATAGGCAAAGATGATGTCCCATCAGTGATTTTTCATTGTTACATTACCATACCGCTGAGTATATGTTCCATCTCACACAATTTCCAGGTTTATGAGAAAAGTTTAATGAAGCTTCTAGAATGTGCTGGTTTATTTTGAACCATGATGACAGCATGTAATTGATTATTTACCAGTTAGAAAAGTAGGTTGAGGGGGAAAAATTAAAATCCAATCCTAGTCTGCCATCAGATGCTCTCAGATGGCTTGAATTTATTTCCCATGAAGAAACAATGACAGAATCATGACCAAGTTCTGGAATTTCTCATTCCAGGAAGAATATTAATCAATATATTAGCTACAGCTTTTTTGTTACAGAAATCTGAGGGATGGATTATTAATTTATTTCTGGAACAATAAAAATCTTGCAGTAAGTGTCCTATATTTTATATCTTGTTAATTTTCCTTTTGGAACAATGAAACACTAAAATATTTTTTAAAAAAACTGAAAAAAATCAGTATTTACAGATTCAGATAATGTCTTTTTTAGATACTGTTTATATTAACACAAATTTTTGAATGAGGAAGTATCTTTTCTTTGCAGTGAAAATACAATCAATCTATTTATTACTGCTGCTACTGAGTAAAACTAAATATCAAACCATTTAGAGGTCAATGAAAACCATAACTGAACATAACCATTGAACTGAATCTAAAAGTCTTTCCTGCAAACTTGAATGGATATTCAGATCTTGTCACATGCAACTTAAGTCAATTGTTTAACTGCAAACTGAAAGACAAAAAAAATCTTAAATTTCAACTTAGAGATACTTTTGGTATGGGGATTCATTTATATAGTTCTAGTTTTAGTTTAGCCTTCATTTTATACATTGTATAGGAAAAGAATTGGTAACAAAGATTTATTACTCCACAGATAAAAAATGAACAACTATGACAGTATTTTCTTGCTATTGCATGCTGATGAAAAGCTATCCTGGTAAAACGCATGGGCTGCCAATGATAGTAACTGTTTTCAGTGGCAGTTTAGATCCAGACATGAATTTTCTAAAGAATATTAAATAATCAGCTATAAGTCTTTAAGCTTTGCCTCCTCTTACAGAACCCAAAGTATTTTAACTTGAGGAAGGTACACAGGATTTTTATCACTAGGCATGGTGCTGCTGTTACATTCTACCTATAGGTGACCTGATGTATGTAATGTCCCCCAGATTACACTGCAAAAATCTGTGAGTGTCAAGAATATAAACTAGCTGTTGTCACTAATTATAGCCACCAGACTTCATTGCCATTAGTCAAAAGACTTCATTACAGGAAAGATGTCAGGAGATGGGCACTAACAAAACATTGTTTTTAAATAATCCTGTCTTGAAATAGCTGAAAGAATAACTGGGAAAATAGACCAAGAATTAACTACAGCTTTTGCATTCCTGGTAACTTTTACTAGCATTCTATTGCAGACATCACTTTTAACATCTTGCTTTCATAAATTTCAAATAAAAAGATAATGATGTCAAAGATATGGTGTTAGATCTGGCATCAAGAATATAGTTTACATATACAGTGATAAACTCCTTTATATAATAGAAAGAAATAGCTAAGAATTCAGTTTTATCAAGCGTATCACAGCACAACTAGAATAATGAGTCTAAGGACAATTTCTCAGTATGCAGATGTGATTAAATTGGGTGGAACATCAAGTAATGAGGAGTAATAAACTAGGACTTGAATCACTGAAGAAATATGCCTGAGCTCATTTGTAGTAAATAGGTTTTGACAAAGACGGATGTGCTGTAAGGTGCTAAAAGGAAAGAACCTCATCTGTGGGAATGAAATGATGCAGAAGTCTTCCCATTTCAGACAGATAATCCACACCTCTGCCAATAACCTATACACTATACACATAAACAGCACTTTGTGTGTAAATATTGTTTCACAGCAACAGTAACATGACATGAAAAGACTGTGAAGCATCAAAATGAAGCCAAAAAAAAAGGGAAGAAGAAAGAAAAAAAAGAAAAAAACCCCAGAAGTACAAAGTATTTTAAATTCTGTTGAAATCTTCAAAGCTAGATTCAAAGACAGATTGAAGAGAAGAATCCTGCTTTAAATAGGAAGAGTCAATAGATGGAATACTCCATTCTTTTCTGTGTTTAAAACCTTTTTAGTCTTTGTAAAACTACTGAGTTCTCGTTTCTTTTTCAAGTTGAAAAATTTTGCTAAATGTTACCTGTGAAAATACAGCAGGTTTTCCCCCTCATTTTCTCTTTTTTTCTGCACTTTCTTAATTCAAAATTTAAGTCTCAATAGAAATAGATTTTGGAAGTTTAATAAAGATAGGTGTTTCAAACTTTAGTTGCTTGCCTAAAACTTAAACCACAGTAGCCTAGAAAACTCATTGAAATAAACAGCCTGTACATACACACATGTACCACAATATACTGGGTTGTGTGATTCTGTGTGCAATTGGTGACTGCTAGCCTGTATGCCCTTTTTATTCACTCTGGGCTCTTCAGCCACTCTAGAAGGCCTTTCTGTCCCTTTTTAATTACTCAGACTGTTTCTAACTGCAGTCTAATTCTCCCTCTTTATTTACTACAGTAACCACCCTTGACCTGAATCCAACCCCAATTTAACAATTAGTTTTGTCTTCAGAGTGAGCTGTCTTAATCAGTTTCTCTGTCTCATCTCTTCAGCCTGATGTCTGAGCAATAACCAAAAATGAAATCTAATGTTAAATCTGCGCCAATGCATCTTTTTCCTATACGGTACACAGAGAGACAATCAGATTCAGAAAAGGAGAGCTCTCATTTTGTCACATTCAGTGTTTTCTGCATGGTTCTGAAACAGACCTTCAAAAATCCAGAAATGAAATTAAGTAACCAAGGGCTATCTGCAATCTTAATCTGGTCAATGTGCATAATCTACATAATTACTGAAATGTAATTTAAAGCAGAAAAATGACATTTGTTTTCACATTCTACTTTTAAGTTCTTGGTAGTTGAATGCATCTGCTGCTTATTAGAGCTATCAATATCTCTATGCACTGAGAAAGCAAGTGTTAGTGCCTATTGCAGCTGTTAATTGATGGAGTCAACTACTAACTGGATGTTTTTGAGGTTTTCTATTTGCATCCATCCTGGAAAAAGTCTGATGATATATTAAGATGAAATAGAACAAGTATAAAAGAGCTGATCTTCATATCACCTACTGACCATAAAATTAGTGAAATGTCTGACATAATAGAACTTATGCTCTCCTATTTCTTGTTCTTTCTATGCTGAATTAAAATGACAGTTCTTTATGTTTTAGGTTGCCAAGTGGCTGCTGTATATGAATATTATATGCTGTATAATAGAGTGCACACAAAGCCTGCCTGTCTCATTTTCTTTGTGTCTTTCAAAATAACCTAATCTAGGAGGAGACTGATTTCTTTTTGTCTCTGTCTCAAGTATATCAGCTCCCAAGGGAGGGGGAAGAATCTGTATAATTTTCAAGATAAAAAACACAATGAAACATAGTTTATGATCTTATAAATTATTTTTTATATAATCATTGAAAATAAAGTTTTCTTGAATATGTTGTTGCTTATGCAAAGTATAGAATTGATGTCTATTGGCTTTGACCTTTTACTCTTTTATATATTCTCTGTATACCTTACACATACATTTGAAGCTCTGTAGCATATTATTGCATTTGTAGCTAGTTTTCCCAATAGTTTTCCATGCCCTTTCCTAGGCAGGAAGGAAAAATAAATTTCAGAGCTCCAAGCCCCAGGAAGTACAAGGCCCCTATCCTACCTTGGTTCTCCCTGGGAACCAAGGCTGAGAACAACACTTTGAGATCCATTCTCATGGACAAAGTACAGCCAGTGCTGAAGGGGGGCTCCAGAGAATGGGCTTGACCTGGGGGGGAATTGCATCACCACTTGTCCTCCTAACTGGTGACTTTTATCAATTATGCCAATTTCCCAAAACCTATAAAAATGTATTCACACTGTGTGGGTGGGCTTTTTTTGGACATTATTCCATAACTGCCCAGGAGCTCCAATAAAGATCCACTTTTATATTACCTACTGTACAAAAAATTATCTCAAGTTTCACTTCTAGGTTGATAAAGGCATCACAATCACCATATTTCATAGTAGTGCAATACTCTTAAACATGTATTAAATTAAATTAAGTGTAATGTAATTTAATAAAGACAGGAAAACTTTTATTTCCAGGAGTAAAAATTTACTTCAGGTGAATATTATTAAATAGACATGTATCTCACTACCATCTTTAGTAATAAAATATTTCTTTTGGATTTTTGGCATGTCTCAGGAGGACAAATACACTTCCAGAAAGTGTGAAGCAAATATGACCAATCACATTCTACTGTGAATATTTATGCCCTTTTCATCCAGAAATATTGTAGTTATTTAGTTTCAGCAGGGATATTTTACTATCAGGCAAAAATAAAATCTCCATTCTAGAATTAATATAAAGTTGATCAAATAGGTCTTCAAAGAGACATGACCAAAAAATAAAAAATTACCACAGCTATTTTAAGGCTGTGCTAATACTGGTACAGCTTTTGCCAAGTCTTTTTTTCCCTTTGTTTCTTCACTCAACATCTTTGTATCTCTTGACTAACCTGATAAGATCTAGACTGTTGAGATTGTCTTTTTGCTATTTTGCACATGTCTAGTTTGCCTCTTTTATGTATAGACACATATTTCTAACAGTAATTATCATTAGAAGCATTGATGTTTAACTACACGTTGTGGTATTTTAAAATTTCTCAGTCTTTTCTAATAAGCAAATGTATACAGTCAGTGGGAGCAGAAGATTAAAATAATTCAAAATCATATTATTTGAGTCAGAAGTAGTGCCAGTGACTCACTGTGTTGCCCTTATTGTTTATGTTTGGAGTTCAGAAAAATTAGTGATGAGGGCGGGAGCCAAAGGAAGCCATAAGATCTCTTTATTAAGGATCTTTTTTTTCCCCCTTCCAAATAAACAACATTTCATCATTCTAAAATCAAAGAAATTAGGTCCAAAGAGTTCTATTATGAACCATGAAATAACTGAAGTTGATAAAGAGACACTGATTTCTGTCAGCCAAAGATACACAACCAAGGAGGGTTGATTAGCTGCAGAAAAGAAAGGAAGTGATACAACTGGCCAAACTGGTTATTTGGGTGCACTCCTCTGGCCATACTGTGTCCATGGTCACTCAAGATAAAAATTCAGAAGTTGTTTATAAACCTGAACTTTATAAATATAGTGTTCAGTTAGAAAATTAAATGGCTCTTCCCCTGCCATATCTTCATTTTCTGCCTCTAAGGCATCAGTTTTAAACCTCCAGATGAAAATACAGATGTGCCTTTGAGCACCAATAGCAGGATTTGCTGTGATCCTTGTTTGAACTTCATGGTTAACCACTCACTTAACACCTGACTAAATGAACACATCACCGACTATTAGCTCCAAAGCTTCCCTGGGCAACTAATGAAACAATTATCGATGTCAATATCACAGGCAGATTATCCTTTCTTAAAATGGTATATGTGGGGGAAAAAAAGGGTTTAAAAACATGAGAATGGTGAGGAGAGAGAAAAACAAGTTGGTTTTAGAATTGTTTTCACTCCAAGATGTTAGAAAATGTTAGAAAATATTCATTGTGAGAGAATTCACATATTTGTGTTCACTTTGGTTTGTTTTCATCTGCTGAAAAAGAAATTGAATCTGAGTAGATAACAGGATGTTGTGAAAAGACTTAAGAGGCTTTTCCACAGACTGGGGCCTCCTTATAAAAGGGGAAAGGGAGGTAAGAGGGTTTGAAGATTGTAAAACAGCAGCTGGTGAAAGATTGCATGCGCATCAGGCCCTTTGATATGTAATGCAGGGATCAGGCCTCACCACATTTGCCCCTGCTATAATGAGCTTTGTAGTGTATGTGTCTTGGTTAGTGTTTTGGAATCCTCCAGCCAGAGATGTAATGGAATAAATCTACTCTTTGCACTTCAGCCATGGGTTGTTGTCTTGGTATTACTTGCATGTATTTGATTCACACAGTATAAGAATAGGATAAGATGTTCAATGGGTTTTTTCAACAGAGAAAATATCTGTGTATTGGGGTTTTTTACTTGCTAATAGTAATCATCATCATCATCATCATCATCATCATCATCATCATCATCATTTCTATGCTAGTGCTATCAAATAAATTCAAATAAATTCTCTTTTCAGATGTATGTGTCTTGTCTGACATTTGAGCAGTTCTTCTTTGGTATCTATACAGAAAAGAGTCCAGTCCAGTTGATGTTTAATTTATTAATTGAATACAATGTATAGGAAAATTTTATTCTGTATATATTATTTATTGACCTATTTGTCATTGAAATACATGTATCATTTCTATAATGTTGATTGTTCATTTTTCTTTGTTTCAGGAACTCTAAATAATTTTCTATACTTCTCTTCATTGTTTTGAGATATTTTACTGTATACTTTTGCAATTTTATGCAAGTATTGTGCAGTGACATATGAATGTTGATTTACCTGTAAGAGACACATTGAGGGAGAAGTCTCATCAGGTACTCAGGGAAGAAAGCACCCTTTTCACAAATGAACTGTGAATTTCTTTCCCATTTCAACACCCATGTACTCAGGGACATTGGAGCAGCTGCAGTGAGTATGATGGATGTTCCAAACTGGTTGCCATTGAACTCCTGCAATTTTAAAAGGTCACAGAGTGAAGAAAATGAAAAACCTCTGTTTTGGCAGAAACAAAGTTACCCTGTCATGACAATGAAATCAATAGCATAAATAGCTTTATGTTCGTATCTCACACAAAATCCTAAAATGTTTCTAAATAGCTTTTTATCAGCTTTATAGGCCTGTTTCCTCTTTAAATTTTTAAGTGTTTGATTTTTAATAATTGTGCTTTCATTAATCATGTGTTCGAAATTTGATCTCAATGTATTTGTATTTATATATCTCTTATTTATGTATATTTTGCATCCCTCAACTATCCAGGTAGCACTAGCATTCCCACACAGTCAGAAGATTCATTATTTTCACCACGCTTTTTCCTCCATCAGTTCTGTACCATGATTGTAGGAGAGATAATTCAATTAAGATTTTGCTATTTTTCAGCTGTAGTTACCAGTAAATTCTTGGTTCTTTTCAACACTAGTCCTTTTTTCTCATTGTAAATCATATTTCTGGACATGTGTTTAAAGAAAACAATACTTTCAGCTAGTATCTTATATGAATATTTTCTTCTCATCTTCTCATTACCTTTTTTTTGATTATGTAGTCACAGAGACATGAAGGTAATTATTTGCCTAACTCATGTTTAGGTCTGATTTGCTGATTAAAAAATTATTAGAACACAGATCCCTGATGAATAAGATTCAGGTACACAAATACTCTTATGAATTTTCAGCTGTGAAACAGAAATAACCTCTCTGTGCAAATTGTCCAGTTCATGTGGGATTCTAAGAACTTTCCAGTGAGAATATAAGTTATCTAGCAGGTGATGACTCAGAGGATCCAAGTTAGAGACCTGAAGTTACAAAGAATTAATTTTTCTCTTAGCCTAGTTACTTTTGTTATTTTTCATCCTTGATGAGTTGAAGCCGTTTCAAGGCTCTTTGTTCCCCATATTCACACTGCCAGAACTCCTAAAGAACTCCTAGACATCCCACCTTTGATAACATTACTTAGCACATCCTTTATTCTTCCCCTTATTCACAGTAGAGCTTTTCTCCTCTTGATCATTATAGTTTTGTTTTTTTCTAAGACCCTCAGAGTTAACTTTTCTTGAATAAGGGTGATGAGAACTTTACAAAGTATTAAATGAAGATTTACTAATATCCATCTCATGGGTTTAGTTCTCATATTTAGTGGAAATCTTACAGATACATGATAGGATTTAATTTTCTATGGGTGAAAAAACAAATGTTTTGTTGTCATTGTGCAGTCAACTAATATATCTTGATTTTTTAATTAAATGTAAATATCCGATATTTGTAATGAGTCTTGGATCAGTTCAATTCATAGGATGAGTATGTTGTGAAAAAATATTGCAATGTTCTAAAGTTGGAGATGGTGACCTACCAACCTTAGTACTCTCCACACAGATTGTAAGATATGATGTAAGACATAGCAATAAGTGAAGAGAATAGGTACAAAAAAACCTGAAACTAGCTGTTCTTATCACAGGAACTCTTGTGAGATACTAAATGAGACACAAATGCTAACAGCATTGTCTCCCATACTGTACACTTGCCAGCTTGGTTGCACTAAATCAAGGGAATGTAGGGAAGAGACATTCATCAATGACCACTGCCATTCAGAATTAAACATTCATAATGTGCAAAAAAAGGGACTGAGTTCCCTGAGTGGACTTAAAAGTATTCAGTTTCCATGGCACCTCATATCACCAGTACCCAAATTAGTCCTTATGATTCAGTGCAAAATACTCAGCTCATACAGGTCCTTTCCTTCACATGTGGGTATCCAAAAGGTCAGTTAAGAGAAATTTGTTATTTACTTCAAATGCTTTCAGATTTACAAGAGAATGGTTTAGTACATGATAAATTATCATGTTTAGGCAAACTGTGATCATCAAATCACCATCAAATGCTTCTGATTTCACTTTCTCCCTACAGCTTTGCTAATCGTAAGGTTTCTGCAATAAGTGCTCAAGAGGTTTTACAGGAAGCTGTATTTGCTTCCCTGCTCCCTGTCTTATGCATTCCTTTTGGGACTGAGAGGAAATAGGATAACCTCACAAACAGTTTAATTTAGATGAGGAATTTACCTCTGATTTTTTGAGACTGGGAGATGAGTAGATTTTATTACCGAGTTTTTGGATTTGTTGAAAGGTCTTGCTAGTAGCTCATTTTACCAGCACAAAATTATGTATGGTTAGACTTCAGAAATTAATTTAATATGAAACTTTGCAAAAGAAACAATGTCTTCCTATTTCCAAGCTTTTTTGCAACTAGATCTCTACAAACCTGTATTGACTTTCTGAAATAGAGTTTGTACCTGAAAGAGCCCAATTTTCCCAAGGTCAGATTGCTCTGCGAACTCAGATATGATTTATGCAGAGTAACATAGATCAAAAGTGTGTCTGAAGAAGGACATAATTATATGAGACAAAATATGAAAAAATAATGAGGTCGTTTCCTATTCAGGTATCTATATACAGGTCTTAATCCTTTCCAGGGAAAGGAAGATCAAAAACTTGAGTGTCACAGGGTATTTCAGATCCAATTTTATGTCTTCTCCTCTTGATTCTGAAAGAAGGCTTCAAAAATAAATAATTTAATTAATTGATTTTGGACTAAACTGCCCTTTTCTGTCTGAGAAATAATAGGATATAAAGTAAGCCATATAGACACAGCTAAATATAAAAGTATAGTTATATGTCAGATGTAAATACAGACTGAAGAGGATATATCATCTGGATGAGCACAATCTTGAATAAAGTAATAATTGGTGAAATGTATGAAAATCTCAATCCTGTGTAACTATATGGGAGTAAATAAGTACATATCAAAGGATTTTGTTATTACAACTGAAAAATATACACTTTTTCTTTCATGACACTAAGGCAATTCTTAAAATCTTTTCAAATACAATGTAACTTTAAGCATTAAGAACACACTAAACATTTAAAGAAGGAAAGTCAAAGTCAGATGCAATTTATAGTAAGGCAGACATAACTTTCTAGTAAGAACAATTTGAATTATTCCCAAATCTGAATAAAAGAAGGTGAGATTAAGTTATCCCATAGTGGATTTGCATAACAGAATTTAAAAACCTGAAACATTCCCTTACACTTGACTCAGGTACTAGCTTACTGCTCACTGTCTCCCCCCACCACACTGGGTTCTGTGGGTTTCCAGTTCCCAGATGAGAGGTGGATGTTCACCCAGGGAAGCTGAGAATGTTCTACTGGTACACTCCATTCTTGGGGATCACCAGCATTTGAGCCCACACATCTCTGGAACCTTCCCCTACTTTCCAGCTTTATTCTCCAGCTTCAATCTTCACCTTCTACTTCCTGTAATTTCTTCCTTCCCTGCCCTCCCTTCTCCCTCCCTTCTCACTCTCTCCTTTTCCCCTAGTATTTTCCCCAAGATCATTTCTCCCTTTTGGGAATCTCTCTTTTGTGAAGCACCTCCCCTTTCCAGGACCTTACACTCCCAGTTTTCACAGTCTAGACAGTCTAGGTAAGGAAGCATAACACATGACTGACCATCTCCATTTTTTAAATATTTTTTTTTTCAATTCATACGTTGAGAATGTGACTTTTGTTAGGTCCAGGTATTATAAAAATGTACAGCCAACCCATACCAGCTGCTGCAGCACTCTTCCCAAACACATACAGCCAGTTGTCTTCTGCCTGGTAATATTCACAATTTGAGCCACAAGTTTACCTACTTTCCTGCTGAAGTTGAATACATAGTGCTTTCCAAATTAGAAAAAAGAGCTGGCAGGAACAATAATATTTTATGTTGCAAGCATCTGCTATTCTATCATAACTGAATATATGGCACACCTAAGATTTTGCGAGTTAGAGAATAAATTCATCACATTAGATAGTATAAAATATATAGTCACAGAACATTGAATCACTTCATTACTTCACCCTCATGGAAAGAAGAACTAAACCATATATTCTCTTGACCTTTATCCAGACATGTTTTCATATCCTTTGTCTACAATTATGAGATTTCCCTTAATTTTTCTGAAAGATTTTCATAATCTAATGTCTTGAAATACAATTCTGGCACTGATGATTTTTTTTTTTCACGTAAGTACAGTTAGGGCTATTGAGAGCTGATTTCACACAATAATCCACTTCTTCAAGCTTGGTTGGTTTTGGCTGGTAAAATTAATGATATTGAAAACATAAAGATATTTT
Organism: Agelaius phoeniceus; assembly: GCF_051311805.1. Lineage (NCBI taxonomy): Eukaryota > Metazoa > Chordata > Aves > Passeriformes > Icteridae > Agelaius > Agelaius phoeniceus. Next base: position 58,268,389 of record NC_135268.1, read on the forward strand.
TTAAGCAGATGCTCATTTCGCAGTCAAGCACAGCACAGATGATTAGAGTTGTCCTTTACGGGCTAAAGACTACAGCAATCTGAAAAATATGGCAGTGATCTAGCACACTGAAGAGACAAGAAACAGTAGTGAAAATTTTATGCCTAAGTCCTTCTTCAATGGACTGAAATCAAACACAAAGGCTGACACAAGAATTCTACCCCATCTGGTAAGTATTGTTAACTTTAAATATCAGAAATCTCATAAAATATTAATCAATATAAACTAATCACTGCAAATATTTCCCAGTAAACTATTCTTCTCAAGACATTGAAATTCATTGAATTTTTCATTTTATCTTTTACTGGAATCATTTAACATTTTAACATCTAAAAATTAGTTATCCAGAAGGAGTGTCAGCATGCAATCTAAATACTGCACAATAAAAAGGTAAATGTCTACACACAGAAAAAAAAAAAATGTAGCTGCAGAGGAATTAATCTGAACTTTTTACCGAAACTTTCACCCTTTGGAAATTCAAAGCAGCATCCACTTCCAGGAGTCTATATGTAGTAAAAAAAGAAATTAATTTTTTCACAATATATATATATGGATAAAGAAGGAAGGAGAACTTTCTTCCAGGCAGCCTTTTCCCTCTAGAGATGTAGACCTGTAATTTGTACTTTCCCAAAACATTTTTTACTGATTAGACTATGAAAAGTAGCCTGAACTAAGACTGAGATCCTACCCACCCCATGAAAAATGTACAACTATAAAAATTTAAAAAAAAGCACAAGGGAGACTGGCTCTGTATCCTTCTGTAAAATACAGAGCTGTTAAAGGGAGGGTCTCATGCATGGCACTCTGCAGTGGTATAGAACAGAGTAAGGGATCATGGCTTCAAACTCAAAGAGGGTGGATTTAGGTTAGGTATTAGGAAGAAATTCTTCCCTGTGAGGGTGGTGAGACACTGGCACAGGTTACCCAGGGAAGCTGTGGATGTCCCATCCCTGGAAGCGTTCAAGGCCAGGATGGATGGGCTTTTGAGCAACCTGGCCTAGTGGAAAGAGAGAGAGATTCTACCATAAAATCTGTACATTGTTCATTTCAGCATTATTTTTTAAAACCACTGCACACATTTATCTAATTCTATTTATTTTTTCCCCCACATATTGCCCAATGTATAAGGGAAAATGATTTGGATATTATGAACTTGGCAAGAAAGGGGGTGTGGTAACTTTCTTCCTAACAGTATGCCATGTGCTGTATAGATGAGCCATCTTTTGACACGTTATCTAAAATGTGTGCCATCTTTTAATTCCTTCTCCAATGACTTACACCATCTGCCTGGAGTTGTGAACATCACTTGGGATGAAAAAATAAGAAGAATTCTGAAATCAAAGTATCAAAATATCAAGATCATAATATCAATATTGAAAGATACAGGAAATTTTACAAGAGATCAACATAATTTATTAGGAAAAGAGATATCCAGGTGATATGCAGTAAACTAATTTAAGCAAAATTAAGATTTGATAAAGGAAAAAGAAATAATGAAAAATCTAGGGGAAGAATGAATGAAAAATCCAAATATGTGTTCATTTAGTATAAGAGCATTAAAATGGATGTATTATGGAAAAGAGTTATAGCAACTTATAACTCTTGTATGTATTTAAAACAATTTAAAAAATAATATTGGAAGGGATTTACATGTAAAAAAAATAGGTTTTACTTGTTCTAAAAATATTTTAGTTCTTAAATCCAGGAAATTAATTTTAGAAAAATGTTCCCAGATCAACTTGAAACCTTTTAAGGAGTCATCATAATAAATAAACAAAGTTGACAGCCTGCATCTTAAACCTTTCTGGAATTTCAAAACACCTTGTATGTTTGTAAAACAAGAACATTTGGCAAGGGCCTTTTTTAAAATCGAACATATCTATGCAATTTCTGTGCCACAACAAATCACAGCTGATTATATCATATTACAGTATGTGTTGATGTAACTGTGGCAGTAATTTAATTCATTCATTGAACTTGTAGGACATTTGGATTCTCCAGAAGGTTCAAATATTTTCTTTTTAAAAGTTACTTATTTTTAAAGACAATTCAGAGCTTTTAGAATGTTCAGACACAAAAGGAGTTTTTGTTCATATAGAATCTGGTCTAATGCACTTATTTAATGCTCACATTTCTCATTTCCTCTTAATCAATTGAATTAAGTACCATCTATTGTGCCTGCTACCCATGATGCCTGGCATTTATCAATTCACTACACACATCCAGTTTTAAAACTTGGTCTGGAAGAGATGATCAGCGATTCCCCATGGAGTGCAGAGTCAAGAACCCTCAGAAATGTAACAGTAAGTGACAAATTAGATTGTTTAATTATAAACATGAGTTTAGGTTATTTTTAACTTCAATAAATCATGAAACAGTGTCTGCACCAGGTAGAATTGTAATTCATCCTTTCAAGGAAGAGCCCTGACCTATAATTTGCCATTACTAGGCACATAATGGAAATATAAGACTGAAGAGAAAACACTCAGATGTTAATAAAAAGTCTTTTACTTCACTTTGCTATGAGAATTTTTGATGACAATATTTAGGATATGCTGAACAGTTATACTAGTCCATAGCATTATCAGTGCTGTAAGGAGTATAAAGCATACAGGTAGTTGTTAAATAATTCTCAGAACCCTAAAGAGTGGAAGGCAAGATAACCATGAGATCTTTGGAAATGGAAGTATGGGTTAGCTTCCTAGAACATGCTTTAGTTTGGGGCGATGAACAGAAGAGCAGTCACAAGGGTTTGGGAGCCAAATCTCATTTAATTTTGTGATCATTGCAAGTATATGGAGCCCAAATGTAATGCTGCATCTAATGATAACTGCTTTTATGAGCTTCCATATGATAAGCAGCTGAATAAAAATCCTCATTGTATAGACAATAATACAAAACAAAAAGTTTTGTTTTGCATTATTCTCTATTCAATGAGGATTTGCTTTACTTTTGTTTACATTACAAAAAAAGTTTACATACAATTTATCACTTTCAAACATAGCATAAGGTAGACAACAATTCAGAGTGAGAGTGTACACAACTTCTTTTCATCTTTTTGGTTTGTCAACTAGAATGTCCATGAACCAAAACAAACCACTCTGGCCAGAATTTTCAAATTTGTTTTCTCAAGACAGACTACTAAAATAGTGGCTTGATTTTGACTTTCCATAAATATTCCAAAATTTGCAACATTTCTCCCTGATGTTTTAAGGCTATTGCTTTCCTTTAGCTACATTTTAAACTGAAAAAGTTCTAGAAACTGAGCCTGTGTTATATAGTAAGGATGGTCTCCCCCTCCAAAGAAGCAGTCCAAAATTCACAAGAGTGACATTCTTACACCAAATATTGGAAACCTGACCTTCATGTCATTAATTGTTTAAATGGTTAAAAAGCAGTTATCAGGCAGGGTAGAAAAATAATAAATGAACCAGTGTTGTAGATTTAGTGCATCTTACAAGGCTAAGTAAAGGAGTGGTCTGTATCTATCACCAAATGACATTATAAATCTTTGTACCTTGCTAGGCAATGACATGAAAAATTAGACTGAGCTAGCCAGAGATGCACTATTTGTAAGCCTCAAAGGAAAGGTTAATGCAAGTTAAATATTGACATGTCAGCAATAAGGATTATAGCAATTATAAATTTGCACTAATGCCAGCTGCTGTTTAATTATTATGTGACACTGACAGGTCAGTTGGGAAGATTGACAGCTGAAGGCATTTGCCTTATAGGAATTATTCAAGATCTTTGGAACAGTCTCTGATCTCAGTTACACCAGTTCAATTCGACACACAAATCTCCTAGAGTCAGGAGAGTTAATTTATATTTCCAATGGCAAGAGTAGAATCTGCTGTGTCACATATTATATTCCTTTTACCTAGAGTCAGGAAAGTGAATTATTAGTTATGCTGTAAACACACTTCCCTCTTCTTTCCTTCAAGTCACTTTTCTAAGAACTACACTAGAACATAAGTAAATACTGCTGGCTTTCTGCCTGATAAAAGGGTGGGGAGGAAGTAAGGAATGTGCATTTCTACTCTAAATGGGAATGCTTTCATTAATCTTGGAATGCTATTCATAAATCTTGAGCTTTTGGGATGTGCCCAGAAAGAATTAATACATAGATTGAAGGAGAATTTCACTCTATTATAAGGAAAAAAAAAAAACCAAAAAAACCAACCCAGTGATTAAAATGGAGTATTATTTCTGTAGTACAGGGAAAATACGAGATTGAATTTCTCTGTTGAAATATAATAGGTCTGATTAAATTATTTATTTGGGAACATTCATTCAATATCTGCGATTTTGCTGCACTTACATTGTTCACTCAGCAATCTTCACATCTAAAAGCACACTGAAATTATGGCTGTAGATGCCTGCAAATGATCAACACAAAGCCCATGAATCAATTAAATTCCATTTAAACATTTACAGACTGAATAAATGAACAGGATTTAACTTCTGGAGAGGTCTTATCTTAGTCTTCTGCACACTGGTGCATTTCTAAAAGACTCTTTAAAATAGAAAGTTGTGACTATCATATCTTTTCTGCCTGAAATTGCATGAAAAATAAACCAAACAAACAACTTAGTGATCTCAATGGGAGAAGATTAAAGCAAGTATTGTCACTTTTGAACTTTCTAGATCATTCTTTTTCTATTTTTAGTATCTAAGTAAATCAGAAAACCCACCCCAAACCCTCATAGAGCTCCTGATAAAGCTGCCATTTTTTGACAGACCTTTCTGTGCTTTTGGGCAGTTATTAATCTGTTTACCTACAGAAAGATATGTTTAATTTTGGATGTAGGAAATATGTTGAAGTTCAGCATCCTCTTAAATATTTCAGCTGTCTCAAACCATTTGAAAGAGCTGCTAGCTAAATCTCAGCTGGTAAGTGGAATGAAATTTCAATTCTCACCAACCGTTTTTGCTTCCAATCCCTCAATTAAAGTTATATAGAAAATTACAAGGGATTGGTTTGTTGTTTGTTTTTTTTTTTTTTTTTAATGGGACATTATAAATTTGATGGGAAATTATTGCTAGAGGCTTCTATACGCTTCCATGTTTCCTGTTTCTTACTCCCAGTCTTACGCATTCACTAGTGTCATGGAACCAAGGTTTTAACCTTCTATAGTGCTCACTGCATCTCTACTTGAATTCTAATCTTCAGGTTTAGTTCAAATGTTAAATTTAATTCCTGGTAAGATGAAGCACATAAGCTCAGTATTACATGATTAAATTGTAAAATGTTTGACTTTAAGCAAGAATTGTTGGCATTTTTCTTTCTTCATTGAAAATTGGATTTTTCACTTAAAAGAAAAAAAAATTAAAAGTAACCTCCAAGACATTTCCAGTACAAAAATATTTCATGTTGACATTTTACAATTACAAAATTAAACCCACAACAGCACGAGTACCTCTGAGCTTTAGATTTAGGCCAAACTTCTGGTTTAGTGTCGGTGGAGGGCACTACACATGGTTTTTATCATTAGAAAGCAAGTTTACATCAAGCTCATAAAAGAAGATTGTTGTTCCCTACCCTGAACAAAAGCAGAATGAATGGTGAGAGCCGGTGGATTCTTTTAAAAAAACACATTCCTAATCCTAATGTAGACATATCCTGTAGTGTCAGCCCATTATGTTCTTCACAATAAATGAAGATATTAATTGAGATTTCTCTATGGAGTATACTGTGACAGCAATACCACCCTGAAGCAACTCCAGAGAAAACCAAGGAGGTGACTGAGTCAGGGTCTTTTAGCCAGACCCTTCTTGAGCTTTGTAGAAGAAATACTGGTGACCCTACACTGCAGGATTTATACAGATCCTTTTAAGAACTTTCAGTGAGCAAAAACCAGGCTTTTGCATAGTCATAAAAGCTTCAGTGTTAGTAATTAGCCTAATATTTGCAAGTATGTTGGTAGAATAAAGTCAGAGCCCTCTTCTATCAGATAAAAAATAGGTTAATCAGATGTCTCTGCCAGTTCTTTTTCTTCCACACCAAAATTAACAGCATCATCATTGGATTTGAAACAAATATATTTGTAGGTGTTCTTTCAAATAAATGGAACACACTTTATTTCTATTATATTTTCTGAATTTGAATATACAAATCCAATTTATACAGAAAACTAAAGACATTTCTCCAGTCTGAAAAGTTCTTAGGCAATTTTGGCACACATCTCAAGGACACAAACTTTTAAAAGATTGACCAATCTCAATTATGTTTTTAATTCCTGAGTGTGCTCATATGAAAAAAGTCATAATGAGATCCAAGGGGTTTGGCAACTGAGTGCTTCAGCACCTGGCACTGTACATGGTCTGCATCACAAGCAGGCAGAAAAGTAGAACTCTGCATTTTTTATATACTGTAGATGTGTGTATATATATACGTATATATGTATATGTATATATAATTATATATGTTTATATAACAGTAGCAGTAAATGCCATTATGAACTTTAAAGGAAGAAATTTCACTTTGGAAAAAAATATAAACAAAACTGGTCACAGCAAAAAATTTTAGGCTTTTTTGATGCAAAAGTCATTAATCCCAAGCAACCACAAGCACACCTTCATTGTTCTTCCAATCTTCACTTGGTTCCCCAAGTTTCAAATATTTTTTAACTTATTTAAAGAGCATGTAGACCTTATGTTTTTGGTAGTTATAAGAGTAACACCACTTTCCAAACCTTCTTAAATGAATTGACCTAGAAACAAAGCAAAATTGTTTCTGTCTTTGTGGTTTAGATGCCAAAAACAATTTTTCTTTTTTAGAGGGATATAAAATTTCAGCTTTTAAAAAGTACTAAAAAAATTGGAATTTATATATATATTTCAATAGGAAAATGGGCTCCAAAAAGACTAGACATATTCCTTGTGATATTTTTTTCCTCTAGAAAAATATGCTTTACAAAAAGCTGGGAACTGCAAGGCTGATTCAGACTTATCATGTCTCTAATCATGCATGCTTTCTGAAATAGAGTCCAGCACCAGTTTGCAGATGTCACGTTATCTACCTCACTGCTATTTCCCTAAACAGATTGAATCTTCCCCTTTTCATTAAGACATCCCAATTCTGTGAGCTTCTGAGATTGTATCTCAGAGTCAGGATGACTAGAAACTCCCAGGAATCATTCCTGAATTGATGCATTACACATGTAATATGAGCAGGAAATTCAAATAATCCACTCTATTGTGGATTAATTTGTATTGGTTTAGTTCTATTTGACATAAGGCTACCACATTACTAGTCACATGATACTCTAATATTTTCTTGTGGCTTTCTCTGGATTTGATTATTCATGAAATAATTTCTGAACTTCAAAGCTACATCGTGAATATTCACTGAATATTTACAAATATGTTAACATTGGACTTTTCATGGAGATTTGAAACTCGGTACTATCAATCAGTTGTGTCACAATTGACCATTTACCATCTAGTTTTTTAACTCTTGCCATTTGTGGGAGACTTCTGGGTAAAGGCTTGATCCAATAAATAATTATTACTTTAAAATAATGTTCAAAGGATTCCAATCACTTCTCAAACTTGTTAGATCAGATATCCTGGAACTGGCATCCAGCTTCAAAAAAAAAAATTTGTTAACACAAACTACTTAAACTGACTTGGGTTCAAATAAAGTGGAAAGAAAAAAGTTTTAAATCCCAGACAGCTTTTCAGCTTTATAGTGAGAAAAAAAAATATATCCCTGAAAATCTTTTGTGGTATGTAATAAAGTTAGAAAATAATTCAACTTCTAAGCAATTTCCTTAAATTCTTTCAGTATTTCCTCAGTCACACTTAAATATACAAAAAAAGGCCCTGAACAATTTGGTCTGACATTTATTGTGCAGTTAGAATAATTGTTATGCACATGGCACTGAAATGATGAATAGAAGAGTTTTATTATAATTTACAACTTTGAACACAGCAGAGTTTAGTAATGTCAAAGATAAGAGCTGAGCCTGACAGGTAGCTGAAATCAATGAAAGGCAGAGGCAAATCATGAAGTGAAACAGCTTTTCAAGCTTTTCATGTCCCTTTGTGTGTGAAACTCACTCTCACACACATTATGGGTTTGCAAATTACACAACCCATAATATTTCTGAGATCACTGTAGAAAAATGGGTAATGAGAGGAAGAGAACAGACTGAACAAATTTTCACCTTTATTACATGACAAGAAGACTTTTTACAGAAGTCAGGGAAAGGATTCTGCATATTTTTCTGCTTTCTCTCTAGACAGATATGGCTAGAGAGAAAATATGTTTTAAAGTATATTATATTTTTTTTAAATGTGTTTGGTTGTTTTTTTCATTTATAAACATTATATTACTATTAGTACTGTTTTCCCTGAGGGCAAGGATTAGCAGAAAGTTATTCTTACCACAATGGTGCTTATGCAAAACCATCTTTCAGCATTCTTCCATTAGGGTTCCCACCAACACAGGGTGGTTGGTGATGCCTAAAGACTTTAGCCTTTTATATACTTTTGCATATAATTGAAACTTTGTAGACTGTTAATACATCATTATACCTTCTAGTATGTTTCCTGCCCTCTTCCATAGTTTAAAAAATACTTACTAATAAGTTCTTGAAATTCTTTTTAGTGTTGCCATTAGTCTAGCAAGGACGCTTTGTTTTGCACCATATATCACAGACACAAGAAAATGTAGAGCTAAAAGATTGAGGTGGGGAGGGCTTCAGTGGGGCAGAACCTGGGGGAAAGTTGCCTTACCAACTGCCCATCTAATTGGACTATATTTGAGGGGTGTACTAATCAGATAACTTCATAAAATTATAGAAATATTGTATCATGTGTGCACATTGCCATACTGTGCACCTTGAAGTCTTTCAATAAAAGATTTGCTTTTATATTATCATTCTGACACTGTTTGGTAAAGTTTTGTGTTTTATTCCAGGCAAGAGGGAGCAGGTATTGCCACCACCCAGTAATTAAGTGAGCATTTTTTCTTTTTTTCTCTCTTCATTCCTATCCATTGGCTTTCATTGATCAGATGCTGCGTTTGTGAAGAGAATTTTATTCCATGAGCATCCAAACATCTGAATCACCAAAAGATCTGGGTGAAGCATTTATTATCTGTTTGATATTTATTCTTCATTTATCCTCAATAAAATGGGATTCAGCTTGCATGTCTATAATTCCTACATGCTACCATAATTGTGATGATCACTGTTATAATCTCCAAATAAACTAACAATAAAATTATGTTTGTTGAACAATATACATTTCCCACAAATTTATGTTGGTTAGTATGAATTGTTCTCCTTTGTGTCCCCAATAGTGAAAGTGTATCCAACTTTTCATAATTAAAGATAAGTGCTTTAGGCTTATAAATATCATGCTCCTCATACTTGTATTTCTGATTATTGGCACAATATAAACTATCCTTCAGTCTTCTGGATTTTTTTCTGCAGTCCCTGAGGTTTATTAAAAATCAACACTATCAAACCAGAGATGTCATCAACCAGCTCTTTTTTGTGCAACTCTCCCAGCTTGATGATTTCAAATGTTTATCACCTCCAGATGTTACTTAACATCTTTTTTTAAGTTATAAATGGATGATATATATCCACCTAAACAATAGACATATTAATTCTTTCCAAATGTAAAAGTGTTCCTAAACTCTTTGGCTTTCTTATTTCTCAAAATATCTCAATCTTCTCCATGTAGTGAATGACCCCGCTTTCCTAAGGCTTCTATTGCTCTAATGATCTTAATATATATTATTTTATAGATATTTTAGCACAGAATATTTCATTATTAATATTCTACACTTGAAAGATGTATTTTATTGGTTTGAAAATGATTCTCCTTTTAATATTTTTCTGTATTAAGTATACCTTTTCACTTTTGCTTTAATTTCACTTCCATAGCACTATTAGGCAAGCAGCCAATTTGACCCCTTTCTTATTTTCAGAATCATATTTTTCATTAAATCAAATTTATTAAGCATTCTTAATTTTATTCACGTGGTCTTTTGTGTTATGACTCCTGACATAATTCCTATGGAGAATACATTTTCTGTCCTGATTAGACACTGGTAGGGCAGTAGATACTAATGGGTTAACATCTCTAAAGAGAAATAACACATTATTTAAATAAATTTAGAAGAGGAATGATTGACATGATGTATAAAGGAAAGTCACAGAGATGTGAAGGAAGGCAGTATCACCTGTCAATCTTGACAATTATAATTCCCTAGTCTAAGTCAAACCTCATATAATATTTGAATAAATTCTTTTCTGTATGGATATCTTAAATTTTTTCTGCCTAAGGCTAATGATTCAATAAGTGCTGGAACAGGTCCATCTCTAGCATTCTGATGCTGTTAATCCACACTAGACTGTAAACTTCTGAGTTTTACAGGATGGGGTGAAAAGCAACACATTCTATGTGGCATAATTATCAAAATAAATATGGAGTGGCTGTAGTGGTTACATGCTCTCCAAACTGTTCAGAATTTAAAATGATCTGTTGCAGGGGGTCTTATTTTGCTTTGATATCCTTAATCTATTTTCCTACCTTAAAAGCATGCAGAAAGTATGCTGTTCCTAAAGACACATGTGCATAATCATAAAGATCTGCTGAAGCACTTCTGCAAGATTTCCAATTTGTAAATTACTGACTCATTCCAGCAGATATTTCTGAGGGTATTTAGTTTACAGTAAGCAGATAAACACACTAAGGCTAATGGGCCCCATTGCTAGCTCTATTCACGGTTTACATGTTGAAACATATGTAATGTAATAATTTTTCATAAAGGAATTATTACTGTTAACAGTTTGCCTTTCTATTAGCCTTTCACACACAAGCATTTGTTAATAACTCCTTCCAAAATCTGACTGGCTAGGACATGCCTTTCAGACAGATGCAGCCTCAGAAATACACCAATTTGTCTTCTCTTGGCTAGAAGCATGACATAATGTACATGGGAATGAATTTGGAAATATGCAACAAAATGTACCTCAAAATTCAAAAAGCTTCAGGTGTTTAACATGAAAATTGAACACCTGAGCTGCAACCAGCGCATCAATTCTTTCCATAGATTTTCAGAGTGTTGCCTTATACTCGTCTTCCTAAGCTGGAGGTGATGTGACTGCCCAGAATGACAGAAGTGACTGACAGCTCTGCTTATTACGCAAAGTGGAGTGGTTTTTCCAATCAGGATGGAATCTTCTCCAGTCTGATTCAAGTGGGCAAAAATTCCCACAGAGTCTAAGTCCCATTTCAAATCCATTTTCTGCAAAATATGGGTTATGTCCAAAAATAAAGTTACAAAATACTGCAGGTACTGAAAAATTAAAAAAAAAAAAATTTAATTTCCCTCTTTTTGTCCTAAAATCTATTTTAAGATGACTTAAAATGCATTATTTTTACAGTGTCCAATCAGATCCTAATCAGATTTTATGATGGAGATATCACAATAGCAAAATACGCAAATGTTATACATGGCTTGGTGTTCAACATCCCACTTTTAAAGTCTCTACTAGCAGTTCATTGATGTTTTTAGAAAAACAAATCTGTCCTAAAAGAGGAAACTGATTTTAAATTAATTCACTTAGTTTAAAAATAATCATAAAGAGTGTAAAGTACCAAGACAAATTCAGGTAAGTAATCCACTTCTGATCTTGGATATTAGCTAGGAAAAAAAAAAAAAAAAAGATTTATTCATTCCTGCTAGCATCATTAGAAAGCTAAAATATTAATTTAGGCTTTCTTCATAGTGCAAATCCAAAGTCTGCGATGATTCTTAGTTTTTAAACAGATAATACATAAAAATTAGGAAGCTGAAAATTTCCCTATGGAATGTATAAATAAGCCCTTAATAACCTGTAAGCTAATAAATTATTAGAGTAATTTGCTCTGCTCTGAATGGGCTCTCCCTAAGGCTAGCAATGAGACGGTTTCCGAGGTGCTCTTTCCAGGATGTTCTCTCCCATAACAAGATGGCAGTGGAAAGGCCCAGGACCAGCAGCGTGCCAGTGTACAAGCCAGGAACCTGCTGTCAGGTTCCCAGTTTGCACAACAGGATTTGCAATGCAGCCCCCAGTTCCTTGGCTGATGTCAATCAACGCAGCCCTGCAGATGTTTATGGAGGGTGTATCCTGTTACCAGTGCCCAAGCATTGATAGGGATTTTTAGCAGCGGTCCCAGAGCTAAACTGTGTTTCAGGAATTCCAGATTTTCAGAGCAGCTTAACATTTTAGTTTGAGAAGGAAAGTTTTGCCTCAAAATAACTTCTTTTCTAGTGAAAAACGTGTTGTTATTCTGAGATTTGTATTTTATGTGTTAGTACAGAAGCTTATTCAGTTCTTTTCACTTTTTTGCAAATGCACTTTGAGACTCCAAGTTAATGTTATTGGGCCAATCACTAGAGAGAACAAGGTCCTCTCTCAGTTTCATGTCCACACCTCAGCTGAGGTCTCCACACCTCACAGGGGTTAGTGTTACCTCGAGCCTGAGAAGGTGCTGAGAGGATAAGATGAGAAACCCACTCCTTCAACTCCATCCACCACTAGCCAGTTGATCTAGAGGTGAAGGTGTGTATGTTTCCTCCATGAAATCCCTATCATTGTATACAATATGGGTTTTAAAATAAAAATAACACCCAAATCTTTCAGACAACTTCTTTTTTGAATAGCCTGGCAACACAAAATAATGCATTTAGCATATGAACAGATGTAAACACACATTTAGAAATGTGCAGAGAAATGCAATTTTCACTGTAATATACCTGTTCATATGAAAAGTTATATATTTTAAATATGTCTGGATAATGCCTTATTGTTTTAATTTCAGATCTATTTTAGTATCTGTAACATAATCTTAGCCATTTCATTCAATTTTGAAAATGCTAGTGAGGATTTTTTAAGAAGATAACTAATAGCATTTACTTTTAACAAAGTGAGAATCTAAGAGATTATATATTTCATCCGTTTTTATAAGATAACTTTAATTTTCTTTGCAAAGCACCTTTTGACTAGGTACAACGTACATGGAAACTTCATTATCCTACAATGAAAACATTTTTCTTTTTATGGGAATGCAGTGGTTCTTCTATTTCCCCAATGGGATTTGAATTAGTTTAGCAAAATCTAGTTTACTCATAACAGCTGCAGCTTGCACCTGTGCAGTATTTCAGAAAATCATTAGGAATTGTATATTACTTTTTCATTTTTATGTTTTGGGGGACCCAAATGGGTAGAAAGTGGTTACAGAGACCTAATGAAAAAGAAACTAATGTAATATCAGTTTGAAAAGGTATTTATTATTTTTGAGGTATGTAACTAAATGTACAAAGGAATCAAGTTTAAGGAACAAAATTGTGGTATTTTCACACAATTTTCAAAACTGAAACAGCAGCTAAGCTATAGAATGTTTGATGCTCCTAATTTCTTTCAAAGGGAAGTTTCAACCTTTTTTGATAGCTTTTTTTTCTTTTCAGAATCGTTGACAAGTCTTCATTCCAGATTTTAAGGTATGAACAAAGGTATGAACGCCTGATGTGTGGTGAATCAGTCAGTGGGTGAGTTACATTCTCATCATGATATGGATACCAGCCCTCAGGGAACCTGACAAGGGGGAGTTCTATGAGGAATTCAGAGCTTACTCTTGTCAGATGTTGATCTTCCCAACCTACACTGAAGTCATGGTGAGCTACAAATACTCCCAGAACTCAGGGCAGGGCGTTGTGCTGGATCCAGCCCTGCTCTGGGAGACCAGAGCTGCCTTAGCATGAGCCACACCAGGCCAGAAAGCAGGGGTGCACATTGTGGTGAGTGGAATGGCACAAAGCCCCCCCAGACACATCTACATTTTTCTCCTCTCTAATATGTTTTGCTAACTGACAATGTCAGGTGGCCCAGCCATGCCATGGAAATCCAATCCTTTCCCTCAATTCTCAATATGCCTTTTGGTGACAAAAAACATGAGACTTGGAACAAAATTTCTAACAGTATTCCTGTAACACCATTTGTAGCATTTTAACATTTACTAGATAGAAAATAAACATAAATAAAATGTATGTACTTCCATCCACTGCTTAAAGAAATCTGTGGCAAGCTGCCTTACAAATAAACATAAGTGCTTTCCAATTAAAAAAAAAAGAAGAAAACAAAAGGAAAAAAAAAAGAAAAAGGGCAGAATGGTTCCCTATTAAATGCAGATAGAGTAACAATCTTATTTTAGGTTTTAAATGGCTACAAAGAAATCACTTAAAATAAAACATAAAAAGAATGAATGCTATTAAAGACTGTCACTAGGCTTGACAAGTTAATGAGGGTTAGATTATGAGAGTATTATTGTTTTAGCAGAGTATTATATTCCACTCAGATTCTCCTCCTGACTTCATAGGCGAAACTTGCTCAGAAATCTGTGCCAACTATTACATTAAGTTAATGGGACCCTGACACGCAAAACAAGGCAATATAGTCCTGTTGACCTACCACATGGGAAAGGATACTGTAACTACAAATTCAGAAGGGGTACTAGATAGTTTTCCTTTTTCTTTTGAAATGTGAGAATAAGGTAAAGTGATTAAAAATGTCCAATTCAATGAACAGCAATTAATGAGTTGTTTTCTCCAAGAATATACATCGCTGTTCCTAAGTAAAATAGGCTTCACCTCCTCTCTCCACGTCTAATTTTCTCTTATCTTTAAAAGAGGCAGAATGAGTCCTATAAGACCCCACAGCTGAGAAAATCTCATAAAGACACTGTTTACCCTAGTACTTCCTTGAGGATCTGAAAATATGTACCTCTGGTTTTCTTTCTTACCTTAAAAGATAAATGTAATGCCTTTCAGCCCAGGCATGTGAAAAGCACTTCTATAACCTGCTAATTTCATTAAGGTCTGGACAAAACAACCACAATTACTTGAGCTTTTGTTTAAAACCACAGCTGTGGCATTGTTGCAATCTCATTTCATATAATCATTCCGTGGCTAATGCATTCCTCTTGAATGCAGTAATTTACATTGAAATGTCTTCAGCCTGACAGGGTTTACAGCCACAATCTGAATTCCAGGAACTGAAAATCTGAGCTGTCTAGTCCAAACCCCACAGAATAGGCTTAGCAAGTAATTCAGATCTAGGTATGTAGAAGGTATGTAAGACATCCAGGAAAGTGGTACCTGACACCAGAGGACAGCATTGCCAGCCATGCTCCTGTGGCAGGGATGGGCTGCACTGGGCATGCAGATGAATTAAATGGGCAATTCACTAAATCAATTGCTGTCTCAGCCCTCCTTCTGCAGCTGGGGTGGATTCAGATCTCTCTTTGGTTATGCAGTCCATGTCCCGTCTAGCTCAGATTTTTAATCCCTTCTTGGACTTAGATTCAGCTGAAGAGTTTTTCATTCCAATGACTTCTTTTGGTTATTTAGGAGGGGAAAAGATTATAAGAAAGTCAACCCCACTCCCACCACTTTCATTTCCCCAAAAGAATACCTGCAGGATCTGTCCTTACACATCCTCTTTAGGATCTGCTAAGATTCATTGGCCCAGAAACAGAGGATTACTCCCCTGCACTGTCATTATGCCATTTTCACAGAAGAAAAAGATGGCTTTAGGAGTTCTTTCTGTATTTGATCATGTTTCTGTTTTGATTGTCACCTGTGTCTGGGGTTGTTGTTAGTGGGATGTTCTGGGGTTTTTTACTGGCTGCTTATAGCCTCTGTCTTTCTATGCCTTTCCTATATGGGTGCTTTCCTGCATAACTAATTTCTAATACAATTCATACCCCTCAGTTTGGGCTTTATCTGATTTAACCCCTTAATCATTAACCATTCATTCCTCTCTTTGGCTCACAGCTTGCTTTTGCACCTGTCTTGACTTCTGCACCTATTTGAAAAGCTCAACCCTACCCTCTTTTTGCCTGGTTACACTCCTTGTCTTTCCTTTCCCTCTACACAAATGGACCTTTGTTCTCTTGTCATAGTTGAAATCAAGGGACTTCAGCCAATTTCTGCAATCCTTAATCAATTACTTACAGGACAGTCACTCGATTAAGGAGTGTGAACTTAGGATCTATAATGTGCAAGAGTACCCATGAAGCTTCTGTATTTCCAAAAAAAAAGGTTACACTATTCTTACTCCAATTTCTTTTACAATGATTTTTTTACTGAGTTTTATTTCTTTTTTTTTTATTTCTTTATAAGAATGTATAAATATAAAATAGATTAGAGAGAGAAAAAAGTGAGTTAGAATTGTAGAAAAAAACTTTGGTGAGTATCATGTAACTTTTTAGGCAAAGACAATTATTAATGGAAAAAAATTTGAACTATACTGAACAAAGATTTATGAATGGAATCGTACGTGTGGCAAAATTAATTTCACCTGCTTTTGTGGGAGAGTTTGGACTTTCAAGCTGTGTCTGGGCAAAGAGCCATTTTGAAAGGCTTTTAAATCATGTCAACAGAATGCAAATCAAGAAAAATGTGAAATAATGGTGTACTAGGTACAGAAAATATTTAAGCTTCATGCAGCATTCCATTTTATCACAGCATTGTAATATTTTTCAGTTACCCATAGTATTTCAGATAACATGTATTCATGATAACACAAGTACATGTGAACTTTTCCAATAAACTGTGGGGTGATCAGCTTTGCCTTGAAAGCAGCATTTGTTTAATCAGCCTGCACTGACAGTTTGTGAAAGACTCTTGTGCCACAGTGTCCCGAGAGTGTGGTCCCTCTGGATTTTATTCTTGTTTGATCATTGCTCAAATGTGCCCCCCACCCCATTACTCCTTAAGCTATGCTCTGTGTTTTTTAACTGATGGTATTTAAGCTGACATAGCAGCTGAAATGACAGGCAAACAAAGCCACAGAAACCCCTCTGCTCACAGCCAATCTCATCCTTGACAGTTGCCCTTGTTCTGCTAATTTTAACTGTCATGCCAAGTGGATTTGAGAACCAAAGCACAGATGAAATCAGTAATACAGAAATACTATTCATATTTTATGTCCACATTCCTGTTTACCAGGAGAAAAGGTAGAAAGAAATTCATGCTGCCCAGGAGGGTTTGAGGATATGGAGG
Organism: Agelaius phoeniceus; assembly: GCF_051311805.1. Classification (NCBI taxonomy): domain Eukaryota; kingdom Metazoa; phylum Chordata; class Aves; order Passeriformes; family Icteridae; genus Agelaius; species Agelaius phoeniceus. Next base: position 58,285,496 of record NC_135268.1, read on the forward strand.
TCATTTTGCCTGTAGATGTATTCACATGGAAATATCATTAATTTCAGTCTGTGGAATAAGCTGATCAGACCACACAAAATAGATCAAGGTTTTCTGTAGTAGCAAATTATAACTGAGCTCCTATCAGCAGAAGCAGCTTCTACAAACCTCTATGATGACTGAAAAAATACATGTTAATTTGTGTCTGATAAACAATGTAGCAATTGTTTCTTTACTACCTCTTTCTTCTGCAGTTTCCTATATGGAATTTGAAAGCTAATTTGGGTATAATTTGTTTCTAATCCTTCTTATGATTTTCCAGCAATGCCTCTCAAAGACATCATTTAGTCTGCAAATATTTATACTCATTTAAATATGTGTGTAGTATACACTTATATACATGTGTCTACTTAAAATTTGGTAACTCTTTTATTTCTTTTTATTTTCATATTTGCTGAAAGATATAAACATGGTCTATTTTTTAAATAACTGTTCTCTTTTATAAGAGTGATATAAATAAGATCCTGTGTTTCAGGTAGGCAGATGAGTAATACAAGTACAATTTCTTTCTTGTTAAGCTTACTGTATTCTGGCAATTCAATAACTCTGTGCCATCTGACCTGAAAGTATCACTTGAGATCCTCTTAAGAAACAGGAAAATCACTATTGCTGCAAGTGAAATTAGACAGGAAGAAAGTAAAAACAAACCAAAAACATGAAAAACAAAGTAATCACATTTCTGTATATTTTGTTCTGTCTGATCCACCAATTTCTTCTAATTAATCTGTTGAGTGAAATGGCATTTATTCATGACATGAACTCATGAAAAAATAATCTGACTCATGTCATTGGGGACTTCCATAGGAAGTTTCCTGATTTTGCAGGAAGAATGAGAAAACCTCTTGTATATGTTAGGCCTAAAAATTTTCACTAGGAATTAGAAAATGAGGATTTATTATTTTTTTACATTTTATTGTAATAGAAAGACAAATGACCAGCTCTAATACATCTTCCTCCATGTTGTACTCCAAATGGGTTTGTGTTTATACATGGTCTTTTGCTCCTCAATAAAATACACAAAAAAACCAAAACCAAGCCTTAGACAGTTCCTTCCCCATCTGTCCACAGAACTGTCATCTCAATCAGTGACTGACACATTCATGTGTTTCTGACAATCCAAGAAACAGGCAGAAAAGCAATTGCAGGCACACTGGGTATAAGAGAGATTCAGCTTTTTTCTACATGGCTTTAACAATATCTAGTTCAGATCTGAGTTTATAGTAAAGGTGTTATCATCCTGTTATTTGTTCAGATGGTTTCCCAATTGGACATCCCTGTTGAATGCTCCTCAATGAGATCACATAGAAATTAGAAATAATGATTTAACAAAAATAAAGGTGCTTTTTTCTCTTTCACACTTTTTAAAGATACCCTCATGTGCCTGAATTTAGTTATTTATGGCAGAGGTCTACAGAGAAAGCTATTTTATGGATAATGGATTTTGGAGAAATGGCAAAGATACAAAGTCAGGAAAAAATGTGACAAATTATCCATTAGAAAGAAGCGTTATAAAAAAACTGTGACTCATATGAGCAAAGATCTATTGTGGTCATGATGCTTGCTGATTCTGTTCTTACAATATGCCAAATTAGGAATCTGTCCCTCTATGGATTTTACAGTGGTAACAGCTTAAACCTTTTCTTTCAGCATTCTTGTGAGCAGAAGACAACTAAACACAAAGAATAATTAAAATCCTGAGGCTTTCCTATTATGATTTATTTTTCTGCAAAGTAAAACATTTTCAAAGAATGAAAATTTTTACCAACATGACCAAAATACACCCACTCAAACCATACATGTATTTTTCTTTTAGAGACAAAGCCATGCAAGTTGAGAGATCATGGAAGTTCTTAGCTGCTCAGATATGATTACTCCACTGTACTCTTAAGGAATCTGATTTAACTTGACAAAAGAATTAAAGTTATATTTCACTAATTTCTTTTATCTTGTTTTAAATGCTGTTCAGTCCTTAAGAACCTGATTAATTTTCTTTTAGACTCATAATGACGGGGTTAGACAAGATGTAACAAAACTGCTGCTTTGAGTTCCAGTTACAAGTAGGGTTATAATATGTATAATTACCATGCCCTTCCAGTACACAATTCATCTACCTGAAAGTTCAGTAGTGTCAGAGATATCTAATACATCAGTGTCTTAAACCAATGAAAAGGGAGAGGAAGTCTTTCTACATTTTTTTCAAAATACATATCATGAAAAGTCATAAGATATCTCAAGTTGGAAGGGATCAATAAAGATCACTGAGTTCAAATCTCTGCTCCTCACAGGAGCAACTTAAAAGTAAACCAAATGACAAGGAGTGTCACCTTGACATTCCCTGAGCTCAGACTGGTGCTGTGTCCATGTCTCTGTGGGTCTCACTCCAAGGACTGACCATCTTCTCAGTGAAGAGCTCCTTCCTAATGACCAACCTGAGCCTTCCCCGACACAACTTCATTTTATTTTCTTATGTCCTGTCACTGGTTGCCAGAAAGAGAAGATCAGCACTTGCCCCTGCACTGACCTCTTGTGAAAGCTGTAAGCTGGGATGAAGGCACCCCCAGCCTTCTCTTCTCCAGGCTGAACAAACCAAGTGACCTCAGCTGCTCCCCATGAGTCTTGCCCTCCTTGCTTGTCCTCTTTTGGATACTCTCTACTAGGCTTTTTCTTGTATTGTGATGCCCAAAACTGCCCCCCAGCACTCGAGGAGAGGCTGCCCCAGCTCAGAGCAGAGCAGGACAATCCCCTCCCTTGCCCAGCTGGCCATGCTGTGCCTGATGCCCCTCAGGACAGGGCTGGCCCTCCTGGCTGCCGGGGCACTGCTGACTCATGTTCAACTTTCCTTTTTTTTTTCTTTTTCTTTTTTTTTGCTTGTAATTACCTTCTTTTATACACTGTTGCTTTTAGCATTTTTGCTGTTACTGTATGTTTTCCTTAGTGCTGTTTTTTACAGTAAATTATTATCTCAACCTTTATCTCTGATTTTTTGTCCCTGTCTTACCAGAGAAAGCAGGAAGAAAGGGACCAGTAGCTTTAAGCTTAATTTCCAGCCAGTTTTAAACTACAACATATGCATGTATAAATCTGCAGCCATTTTTGGTAAAAATCATTCTACTTTAGTAGTGTCTTTGTCGCACAAAAAACCAAAATTACCCCCTGAAAAAATTTTGTTGTATTTTCCTGTGTCCAAATACATCCATGTTGTTCATGGATGTATTTGGACACAGGAAAATATGCATATGAAACACAAAATTCACAAAATGTAACTACGAGACATTGCAGTGTTGAGAATCAGTGACTTGCTAGTAAGATAGAAAGGAACTAGGAAGGGATAAACCCCAAGTTCCTAGGGCAGAAATAATCACATACTTTCTAACAACCTTTGCTTTCCAAGAGTAAATCTTCTAGATTCTTAGCTGGTGCTAATGTCCATATTTCAGATTACAATGGAGGAGCCCTATGAACTTATGATAGAGGAAAAATTCTGTTTTATACAGATTACACTGCTATGCAGATTATACAGATATTCAAAATATAACCCTTTACTATAATTTTATTTGTAATGAGCAATATTCAGCCATCCTAAGATTTTTAGAATTCAAAATATATTAATATTGCTTCTTCTCCAAAATAGTCCCAAACTAGTGCATTTTCTAGAAACATGATTTAATAGGATGACTTTAATCACCATGTAAACACATTGTTTGTGACATGACTGCATGAATTACTACAGCAAGATTTTCATGTGCAAATACAGAGTCAAATTACAGAGATTCTATAAAACCATAACAGATCCTCCTTTACATTGTCTTTGCTAACTTGGGCATATTTACAACCACTGGGGATTGGTTTATTTAAACAGTAGTAGGATGATATGAATTGGACTTCAGTGGACACATGTTTTCTTGTAAAAGGCATCTTTCCTTGAAAGAATAGAAAAATAATTTTAAAAATAAATAAATATATCCACTTAATGTACAAAATTGAGGCCAGGATAACTGAAGGATGAACATTTGCTATCTATTGTCACTTCCGCAGTTTCTACTATAGTAGCCAAAAAAGTCTACCTGTAACAAGTATTGTAGCACTTCAGTTTTAGTTCAAAACTTCTGCGGTTTTCTTTCTTCTTTTTGTGTTTTTACTCTACAGGAACCCATATCCTAGCATTCACTTCAATATCATTACAGTCATTTAATTTCCTTTCAGGTTTTTAAGTGGGAGGAGTCATTACAGCAGTACTGAGGCAATTTGGAAGTATATATTAAGTACTTAATAGAATCTAACAATCTATCATATCATGTCAATTGATAGTGTTAAACCACTAAAATATTTAGACATGAAAGCACTGGAATAATTCTCATACACAGCAGTCAGCTTTCAAACATACACAGGCTCAAGGGAGAGAACTTTAAAGACAGACTTAAAAACACCTGCAGGTTTTTGAAAATATGTTTGTTTTTTTTCTTTTTGCTCCATAAGCATCACCATTCAGTGATGTTACATGCTGAAGATTGCCATTAGCACAGACTGCTTACTTTAATAACTTTGTAGGTGCATTGCCTATATCAGAGTAAATTAAAAGGGAAGTTCCATAATATGGAGCAGAACAGTTTTGCTTGATAAGCACATGTTTGGGGGGAGATAAGAAAGAAAAACTGAACAAAAGAATGCAATGGTAACATTTAGGAGATGAACTGTAGATTTAATTTTGCCATTGCATTTCCATGTAAACTTGGACTTCTGTATGTCCAGTCCAACTGGCTCAGTAGAACTACAAATGTGAACTTTCTCATTTTACAAAATGTCACTATTTTGAAAATGCAGGACCACAGGATAAATAAGGACTTTAAGATATGTTTCCATTGTCATGACTCACAGGCTGGACCCAGGGGACTACTGCAGCCTCCTTTTTACACTTTAGACTAGCTGTGACCCATCTAATTGTGGTGATTTCAATTCAGTTACCAGGAAAATCTGAGTTCATAACACTAAGCCAGTAAAGAATGGTTTACAAGTGAGACAATTATTTTCAGTGACACTGCTTTATCTTAATGTGTATTCTTATAACTTACCACTAGTTCCTTTCCCTAAAACAAGAGGGTAATCCAACCACAGTCCTGCCAAACGTTTGGGCTTGGAACATTCATTTCATGGACAGTGGCCCACTCCTACAAGTCGGTTTCAGGGAGCCATTCAGGATTTCCTTTTCTTTGAAAATAGCCTGGTGGAAGCAGATTTTGTACTACCCTTTGAGCTACCCTTTCCTAAGACAAAATTGTCACAAGCATCTGAATAGTGCAGAGATCCAAAGTCCCTATTAGATAGTCTTTTAAAAACAAATCTGCAAGAGCAAAGAGAGAAATATGAATTTAAAATTACTTGAACAAAACCTGATATAACTTGCAATAAGAAACCACTAATTAAAAGGGATCATGAATCCATTCTTTTGATCTGCTTACCAGAATTACTTCAGACATGAATGTTTTAATTGTTGAAATCCTTCTGGCCAATTTTATTTCAGTAATAAAATATCAGACTGTTTTCTTACCATTATTTTTTTCATAAAAGCATTTTCAATCTGTCATATAGTTTTATGTGCATACATTTTATAATAGATGACTCAACACAGTATAGCTTTTTAATAGGCTCATCCATGTACTAACAAGATTTTATCTACTCTGTAGCCTGAGGTAACAGCTAAAAAAAGCAGGGAAGGTAGTACTAAGATTGGTTTTAGCTGGGTAATACTCATAACCCTTCTAAAATAATTTTAATGCCGTTATTCGAAGGACTAATCTCCTTTTATTGTTTCTACAGTCTCAAGTGTGCAAAATTTTTTTCATCACAAATGCTTCAAGCCATCAACTGTATCACTGTAAAGTACAATAATCAAATAGAGCAACCTTCAAATAAAAACCTTTTTGCTTGTTGTAAAATACTTGTTAAAAAAATCAGACAATAAAACAGAGAAAGAACCAAGTAAAAACAGAATGAAATAAAACAGAATGAGACATTCAGGTGAAGAAGACTATACAGCACCTTTTAGCATTTATTCTTTCAATAAAGAACTGAGGAGAACAGAGATGCTGGAAAAGATAGAATATCTTGAACACTTGAAATCTTCAGAAGGTGTTCAAAATATTCTACAAGATTAGCAAAACTGTGTGTTTATTCCTTTCCACCATTGCAGACCCAAGGAAAATGTATTTTAAACTGGAGGGCAGCAGTAAGAATTTAGATCACAAAGTCTGAAAATGCTGGGCTGGGTTACTCACCCTATTGAGAAAGTTTTAATTTTTTCATATAAAGCTCATTTTCTCAAATACCATAGACCATAGTCTCAACCATGTATTTTCAGAAACTCATTTTTCAATGTGTCTGAAAACTCTGTCTCAATTTTTCTGCCTCAAGAACTCTGAATTAAACCTCTGTTTTCCCAGATATGATGGTGATGCATCAATTTTATTTTTATTAGTTGTTTGTATAAGTTAAATTTTACTATGCAAAATGGTTTAAGTAAAATTAAACCCAGCAGAGTTGTGAATCTCACAAATGAAAGGTATTATTCAAAGATTGCTCCTTTCAATACATATACAAAGGATTAAACTGAGGGTAATGACAGGAATGGATCAGAAACACGTTTATTATGGGTTTGGTTCTTATATTTCAGTACATATTTTAACACAAATACACTGATCTTCAGTCTCTAGGTGAGAGCAGATATCCAGAAATGGGCTGGCCTTGGCAGGCTGCCAGATACCCACCCAGCTGCTCTCTCAGCCCCACTCCTCAAAAGGACAGGGGGAGAACACAAGGTGGAAAACCTCATGGAACAGGATAAAGAGCTCACTCATCTATTACAATCACAAGTAAAACAGACTCAACCTGGGAAAAATTATTTTAATTTATTGCTAATTAAAAATATATTTGGCAGTGGGAAACAAGAGAAAACATAAAATGTATTTCCCACACCCATTCAGTTACCATGACTCCTGATTCCACCTCCCTTCCTGCCCCAAACAGCACAAGGAAGATGGGAATGGAAGGTCTCAGTTAGCCTGTAATTTTTTTTCCTTCTACTTTTCCTTCTCCTCACTCTTTTTCCCTGCTCTGTCATGGGATACCTCCCAGGAGACACCGTCCCTCAGGAAGCATCCTCCTGCTCTGACATGGGGTCTTGGACTGCAGTGGGGAAAACCGCTCCATCATGGTCCTTTTGTGGGCTGCAGGAGAATCTCTTGCTCCTCTCCTCCTTCTTCTGACCTCTGCTCACAGGGCTGTTCCTCATATCGTACTCCTTATTCCTCACTGCCATGCAGTGTGTTCACTTTTCTTAAACATGTTACCCCAGAGGCACCACTGGGCTGGCTGATGCGGCGAGCCGGGTCCTCTGAGGGATCTGTTGTAGCTGGTTGGAGCCAGCTGGAACTGTCTGTGTCTCCTCACAGAGACCTCTGCAGCTCTCTGCTCTGGTTTCAGCACCTGGACATGACCTATAGCCAACACAAGCCAAGTATGGTCCCTTACCACTGCAATCACACAGTTTGCACAGCTTTGGACACTAGCCATGAGGAAGAAATAAAATCAAAGGACCATAGAATAGTGTAGTCTCGGGGTCTCTAGCTGGTAAGAGTGACCTCAAGAAAAGTTAGAAAGTCTCTTTTCCCAGCCTGGCGGTTGAAGAAGGAGTCAGAGCTCTTCATTTCTTGCTCTCAAGGTTGTTTTTTGTATCTTATCTATAAAATTCTTTCTCCTGACTTGCCGAGGTCCGCTCAGCAAGACAGTCAGAGGCACTCTGCCTCCCCCGGGGCAGTGTTATCTTTTTATACAAAAACTACGTGTACAATATTTACAATTACTTTCCAAAACCTGTCACCTATGTTAGACAGTGAGCTTCTACTCTAAACCAATCTAAAAGTGCCAACATCACAGCAGAAGATGGAGGCCAAGCAGAAGGAGAAAGGCTGGACATGCATTCCTCCACCTTGCCCCCTGACCCCCCATTCCAAAAACCCAAAAAAATCTATTTTTCACCCTGTAATAAATTCACTATCATTCTACTTAAACTTTTGTGTTTGTAATTCTTCATATAAGGTTAGTAATTGTTTTTTCCAAGGGCTAAATCAAAGGCACAGGGGTCTTGGGCTCTGTGCCAAGGTCTCTGAGCCCTCTGGGCAGGGGCTCAAGCCCTCCAGGGCAGCCAGAGGAATTTCCTGGGTTCCCACAGTGTAGGTTAGAAAAGACCTGTAAGAGCGAGTCCTGCCATTAACCTAGCACTGCCAAATCCACCACTAAACTATGTCCTTCAGTGCCACAGCTACATATTGTTATACACCTCCAGGGATGGCGTGACAGCAACTGACGAAAGAGGCGTGGACTCCATGGTTTGCACACATGAAGCCGATTATTGGTTCTCAAAGTTGAGTTTATAGAGCTTTTCAGCAGTTACTAAAAATAGCACAACTACAACATTTATGTAACATAGCTAAATTCAAAGCCTCGTACAGACTAGTGCAGGAATGTGTTATCTCACATAAGTTCTACTCACCAAGCACATGGTACCAAGCATATCTCTAACTTCTGCATTACTTCTTCATGGTTCTGCTTTCTGGTGCCAAGGTTTGCAGCCTGCTAATGCTAACATATCCACTTCTGTCATGAGCTGGACAGAAGTGGACATGGCTTTCTAGCTGTATTCCTACATGAGTGGTTCAACAGTTTCCTTGGGCAGCCTGTTCCAGTGCTTCACAACCCTTTTTCTGAAGAATTGTTTTCTAACATCCAATCTAAACCTCTCCTGGAGGAACTTGACGCCATTTCCTACAGTCCTGTTACAAGTTACCTGGGAGAAGAGGCTGACCCACACCTGGCTACAACCTCCTTTTGTGCAGCAGTTGAGTGAAAAGGCTCCTCTGAGCCTCCTTTACTCCAGGCTAACAACCCTAGGTCCCTCAGCTGTTCCTTATCAGATATGCTCCAGAGCCTTGGCCAGCTTCATTGGCCTTTTTTGGACATGCTTCAGCACCTCATAATAATAAGCATTATCTATCCAAGATGGAGCCAACTAATAAAGAGATGCTGAAGTTCCTTTTCTCATCTGCTCTATTTCTAATTTAACAAGCACACAATCCACATCTGATTCATGTGGCAAGAACAATGTCCAAATGCCTTATTCCTCATCAGAGCTGGCAAAAGGTTTGGATGAAGAGCTGTGATCAGGTTATTCTTCAGATACATGTATTTTAATATAATACATTTTGAGGCTAAAACAAAATACCTAATCAGCAAAACCATGATTTACTAGTCTCTCTTTTGAGATTATTCTGAGCTTTATGAGGTAATATTTTTTAAAGAAGCCAAAAGAGAAAAAAAATCACTCAATTTAACTAAAACAGAATGCAATTAGAGATGTAGCAAATGAAAAAGTACCTAAGCAGTAGGAACCATGATCTAATTAAGGCTTATAATTAAAAATAAATTGAGATTGAAAAGGGAAAAATACATCAGTATGCTTAATGTCAGAAGGAAATAGTTGTCAGATTAGTTAATATATTCTCAGGGGTAAACAAGCTACCAAGCAACAAAGATAGAGTAAGATATGGATGATGCGGATTAATATTGTATTAAATGCAACTAAAGGCATAAAAGAGAGGAATACCCTGCAGCTGTATAATATCAAATATAGAAATTAATTAAAACCATGGAACATAATGAGTGGAAACAGGAAGTGAAAGAAAATAGCTCAGAAACTAGCAGTGCTGGACAAAATCAGAAATTTCACTCTAAGAACACAGGACACATTAACAAGGAAATTTCAGTGATGAATAGCAGTAGAAAATTAAAAGCTTTTTAAAAGATCTCTGATGCACTGAATGATCAGCTTTTGTGCTAAATTAAAACAATTGTCCTACTTTACTAGTTTTTTAATTAATGCTTAGATTCTGGGAATGCTAGTCTAGATTTTCACAATTTCAATTTAGCTTTAAATTTCACATGCTCTTATCTCTGTTTAACTCTGCCTTGAAATTTGAATTATACACCAAAAAAAATATTTAGAGAAAAATATGTCAGAAAGGCCATTTATCCACATACTGTATAGAGCTGGGTTATGATTTTTTTTAAATTTTTTTCCTTGTTTCTTGGAATAAATATTCTCTTGATGGTGCACAAATGATGATGATGATGATGAATGCACAAATTTCACTGAAATTATTAGGTAGACTATCTTGGCCAGGTTGTTAGTGTTGGCCAGCTTTGGTCTTTTTTAGATCCATGGAGTCCAACTCTCTTATGCCACCCCACAGAATCATATTTCTTGAACAGCTAGCTGGGTTTATACTTTTTTGTTTATCAAGTAGACAACAAAGGCTGATCTATCTAGTACACTAAGCATCAGAAAAACTGTGGACATATATAAAAATTTATTGTTATTATATATAAAATTTATTGTAATGAAAGGAAAGACAGATCTGATTCCTTCATAGAAACTGTCAGAAAAACAACAAAGATCTATGAAGACATAATATAGTGGGAACAAAATGCGGCTAATAGTAAATAAGTGTGTCCAAGGCTTGGTCCTAAATGTGAATGTAGGTATTCTGCATAACTATCCTGCAAGACAACAGATGAAACAATATTAAGTGGTCTTGCCTCTGAAGTAGGATATAAAAAGTAAAAAACTAATTTGAATGCTTACAATTTTTGTGAGTTTAATGGTGTTTAGTCTGTTATCCACGTGAGAAATATGTGCCCAAAAAAAATTGCACTCTTAGCAGTTCTCCTCTTCAGCACTAAAATACTTTTTTTCCTGGTAATTTATACTGCACATATTCCAGATTATGGAGTCTGCAGTTCCAGCATGTCTTTTTTCTATAACAAAAGAATATATATGTATATTCTTCAAGGAGTTTACTGAAAATGAAATTTTAATATAGCAAAAGATGGTGTAACAAATAAGGAATCATGCAGAGGAGAGATCTGAGGAATGCAGAGGATGACAAGGGTGATGAAACTTGAGGAAGTGAAAAAGCATTTATTAAATGTTCATGTGAGGCACATGAATTGATCTGAAAATACAGTCCCCAAAATGTGCTCAATATTAATGGTTTTAACTTAAGATCTAGTAATTTATATGACTCCATAGTATATGCATAAAATTATAACTTTATATATAGAACAAACTGACGTAATAACATAAATAGCTGGAGACTGTTCTTTCATATTTAGGAACAGTTAAGATTTGCAGCCAGATATTCCTAACAACTTCAGAAATACCACTCATCCAGGAGCATATTTTCTTCCCCCTTTTATTTAGTACTTTTTTTCTTAAAGGAGTGTCTACAAAGATCACAGTTTGTTGTAAATCACTAGAAATGGAATTCAGACCTTCAGACACTAGACAAGACTTGAAATTAGACTAATAAGCACCTTCATGAACCGAGAGAAAAAAAAAATCAAACTAATTTAAATATATCTTAACCTGCTAGTAGTGAAAATTAGTTTGGGTCTTAATAAAAATAATAATAGCACTTTGAATATCAAAATGTAACTCAATTTTGTTTCAATTAAAACCAAGAACAGCAATTTTATGGAACTTCTGGGTGAGAATTTCATTCTGTCCTTCATTCTCTTATTTCTAACATATTTATTAAGCCTTTTAATAATAGTATACCTGTTTAAAACTTATCAGATAGTTGTAACAAACATGAGAGGACTAACGGATATAAAGGATTCCATCCTAAGGCAATGGCATACGCATAACATATCCATCCATCATGGTGATTGATCAGGATGGCCTTGCCATTAAGAAAACCTATGGATCTTTCTGGGTAACACTTAAATTTAGCTAATACAGAAAGACTTGCTCTTGTTCAAGTGTGTACTGCATGTTTATAGGGGCTGGGATGCAACTGGGCGGCAGCAGATTACCTGTACACCCTAGTCCAGTCCTGCCCCTCTGATGACAAAGTTTGGACAATTATTCTCACTAGGATGAAAAGTGTTTCTTTGCTTGATTAGCCTTCCTGGAATTTGTCTCTTCTAATGAGAAACTAAGTGCAGACAATTTTATTCAAAATAAATATTCTTCAGATGTACAGTTAAGGTAGAGTAAGAGTACACTCGGAACTAGTTTACTTAACCATTGGTTAGTGGACAATAATATCACATCAAAAAGAAAACCAAAGAACAAAACCAAATCACTAAGTAGATACTTATCCTGGCAAAGAGCATCTATGCTGACACAAAATCCCAGAATTTCTCACCTAAAACTGCTTTTTTATTTTCTTTTTATTTTAAAAGGAATTGCAGATATTCAGGATAGGAAAAAACTACACTGGTGACAAATGTTATCCTATCATACTGATATTTAAGTCATCATCCTGAATTATCTATAACAAGACTAAACTTCTAGCTAATATAAACTGAGTAGAACTTCCGAAAGTTGAAACAAACAGCAATAGTCAGGGTCGTCTTCTCTGAGTGGTATTTGGAGGTTTTCCAAGAACCTGAGGTCATGCCTGGGACTTTTTCTTAAGAGTGGTGCTGCTGTCAGTGTTTAACCTCTTATCTCTCATGAGTCTTAAGGAAATCAAACTTAATCTAACAGTTTTCCTTTAAGTGGTATTAATTGCAGGTTTAAGTCATGACTTGGAAATTCTCTAGAGAGACATCTTCATAATTACAGAATTTAAGGCCAGGCAAGACCATGACAGTAATTTAACTTGACCACGTACATAGCCCAGGCCATTACTTTCACTTCATGAAGTCTCTGGTCAGCTTAGAGCATATGTATTTAATACATGTAACCTTGACTTAAAAATACAAGAAAATACAAGCATATCTTTTAAAAGTTACATTTACTGAAATGTGCACTTTATCTCCACCTTGGGCTTTTTTCATCTTCCAGTTTCTCTATCCTGACTCTCACTGTGCTTTTTCTTCACTAAAGGGTATCTATGACAGAAATTTTGTCCTCCTGTAAATGCTGTCAACCATTCTTGTTATACAGAGTGCTGGAACTCTGGTACCTTTAAGACAACATTAACTTTTTCACTCATAAGAGCCTGCTTATGGTTACTTCTGCATGTTTCACTTGGCAAAAAGTCTGGTTTCTACCCTGTAGGAGTTTGCTGGATTATGGTGTATCACTTGATGAGGAAAGGGTCTGGGAGTTGAAAGGAGAGACTAATAACAAAGATGAATTATAGGATCACAAAATATTGGGATTGGCAGGGATCTCTGGAGATCCTCTAGTCTAATCATCCTTCTCAACCAAGGTCATCTAGACCAAGTTACTCAGCCCCAAGTCCAGCTGAGTTTTCAATATCTCCAAGGGAGGAATTGTTACAGAAATGCTTGTTAACTGTACTCTCCTCATTTTCTGAAACTCTGTGGCCCAAATGAAGAAATGCTCAAAATTTTCCAGCCCAGTCAAAGACAGTAAGAGTAGTCATTTGAACATATAATGTCATATGTGAATACCAACATCCTAAAAACGTGCCACTGGACAACTTGAATCCTACTATATATTTGGAGCTTCATTCATGTATTGAAAAGGGGGTTGTACCATCCAACTCTGGTTTTGCAGGGCTGTAAAATTCAAGTAACTTTGTCAAGCACTCATGCATTGTTGTGATGAGTTAAACAGAAGTAGCTGTTAGCCATTAATGGCCATCAATTAAACTTTGAGTACAGAATTTGAATAGTATGTGTAATAACCACATTTCAAAGATGCAATATGGATAAAGCAAAATTTTCCTGTGTGTGTGAAGTAAGCCCTACTTAGCCTTCACAATGAGTCAGACAGTTCTGAGGGGAAAAAAATAGAACCTGTACAATTTAAACCATACTATGAATTTGTAGATGGGAACTGAACTAAATTAGCCCAAAATATGCTCTATATCAATATCTCTCATCAACCATTTCGGGGTAAAGTTTAGTTTTATGAATTTCTGGGATTTAATGTTAGACATCTTTAGAGAAGACAAAGATTTTCTTTAAGGATTTTCTGAAGCATTTCCAAATCTGCAAAAGCCTTTTGAAGTCTGAACACCAGAACTAGCTAAAACATTGGAGAAATATGACTATACTAAATCTATATTATTATCCTTTTATACAGGAGAAATTAAAGACTGCTTTAGTTTATAAATTCTGTGGATTGTATGAACACACATGCTCTGACATCATATGCACTTTTATTTATTCTGTTTAGAAATCATCCTTAATGCAAGTCCAAAAAATGAAACAACAAACACTGCATTAAATATATGGGCTGACTAAAGAGAATAATTAAAAGAACCTCTGAAATAACCTTTTTCTTTGTAATGCTTGGAATTGCTGTTTGGAATGCTGTAGACTGATTTTTTTTAAACTATGTCAAATAAATACAGAAAAAATTTTAAGTGTAAAAGAGAGCTTCAGGAAATTCTTTTAAAAATATATTATTATTTTGAGAGTAGACATTCCAGAAGATATAAAACAAAATAGAAAGTTGGTGAAATCTGATGAAAGAACTTTTGTTGGAGTAACAATGTTTCATCTCTTCCTGGCATCCCTAATGAGTGCTAAAATTCTGTTTTGCAAACAAACTTGCATAAATGACATCTTCCCTTTCGCTGCATTAACCCTCCAGAACACTGTTTTACATAAAACATCTTTGTTTCTCAAGCTTCTCTTTCTGCCTTCTTCAGTGATATCCTTAGAAAAAGGTGATGGAGTGTGCCAACATAGACAGACTTTACCAACATGAAGAAGTAGTTACTCACCAAGGATAATGTTTAATAACAGCAAAGAATCTCAGAATATTTTGAGAAGGTAAGAAGATAATAGAAAAGAATTTCCATTTTTATCTTTCTACCACTTCTTTGCCAACCTCTTGTATCCTTGAGCATATTTTTACTCTTCTCACAAAAATTCTTTTTCTCACTTGACTCCCTGAATTGGTCAGAAAGTGAAAGGGAACATTGATTGTTGAGAAACTGAGAAAACTCTATCTCATGTCACTTGACAACAAAGTGTAGTATAAAAGGTTTTTCATGCAGACAGACCTAGATGGACCTATACCTATAGAACGCATTGATCAGTCTAGAAAATAAAGCTTTCCCAAGAAGGAGCTAATCCAATGTATTGTGAAGAGTGAAGACCTTTTGAGTCAGCATTAGTAGTGTGTGTATTAATTTATGAAATAGATTTCTTACATATTTATGTGAAAGTAGATAATTATTCAATTCATGAAAGAATAGATTCTCTTGTGCTTATAATAAATATGCTTTCTTTCAGCACTGTAGAATTATCTCATTAAAATTTCCATAATACTATAAATATTGGTACCTTTCACTTTTTCTCTGTTTTTTTTTTTTAATCAACACAAAATTCATAATACATATGAATGATACATAATCATATAGGCTAGTTTCCATTATCAGTAAAACACCAACGACTTTTGTAATTGCCCACACATTGCCCTTTTTAGGTACTCCATAGAGAAAATATATTTTAGTGGCTATTTATTCTAGTGCCTAAATAGTAAAGAAATCCTACAATATCAAGATCTGTTTCCTAGATTTTCTAGAGCTTGGTCTATAACCTATTCAGGTCAACAGAATTCATGTCAACTTAATAAAATTCAGGCCCCAGTGGAAAAAATAAATAAATTAAAAAAATACAAGTGTTCACCTGTATTTGGCAATGCACCCAGGAACTGAATGAAAATATCCCACAGCCTGCAAACAGTAAGCCTGTAGGTAATAACATATCATTGTACTTCAACAATAATGTCTGAAGTATCTTCAAACAAAAAATAGTGTCTTCTGAAATAATAGTATTTGGTTTGCCCTTCATTTTTTAAAATATATTTTATCCACTCTACTTACTGAAAGAATGAATTTGATTTAAAACTATGCTAATTTACTCAAGTGACAAGTCTTTACTGCCAGAGGCAAATTTAAAAAAACGCTGTCAAGAGTTTCTGTACAAGTAACTAGTCTTCACAAGAGTTCAGAATTCTCCAGATCAGTTTTTTGGTACTTGAGAAAGTCTCCATGGTACAAAGGATATTTGGGATATTTGACTAATTCTTCTGTTGGGAACTACTTTTTTAACATCTGTATTTTGATGCCTTCACCACATCTGAATATATCCATATATTTCAGGATGGTAATAAAATTATAAAAAAGAGATTCAAAACCCCTTTATTCAGTCATGCTCATTTTCCTGCAGGCCTACAGGATGTTTTTGACTGATGTATCTGGACTAGATTTAAATTATTCAAGAAATTGAGCTAATTGTCAGCCTAAATTTTTCCTTTGTATACTGTATCACAGCACTCTCAGTTGTATCCCACTGGACTACCCTAAACACTTCTTTTTCATCTCTAATTCTTATGCTCTCCAGTATTCCTAAATGATTGTTGGAAGCCCTCTCAAATAATCTTAGCAAAAATAAGAATGTGAAGTGTGTTCAGAATGTTGCCTCTCATCATAGAAGCAATGAATGAAATCATGATTAAAATGGCTAAGGACAATTTTTCTTTCCATGAGTTTTATATAGCTGTGTTATTTTAATCATGGACTGAGCAACAAATCAACAGATTATGAAGATCACATTTCCTTCTCTCTTTTGTCTTGGAAACCTAATGGGGGTCTAATAGCTGCCTTTAGATATCTTTGAAAAGCTAATTTTAAAGACCTAGCCAGAACCTTCACGGTGGTGGTCTGGCAGGAGCAGATAACAAGCTGAAACAAGAAGTTCTGACTCAGAATCAGTGAAAGCATTTTCCCCATAAGGGCAGTCCAGCAGGGAAGAAGGTTTCCCGGAGAGTTGGTATCATCTTCACTCCTGGGAGTTTTCATGACCCAGACAGACAAAGTCCTGAGCAATCATGTTTGATCCCATAATATCCCCTGCTTTGAGCTAGAGGTTGAACCAAAGCAACTTTCTGACATCACTTCAGTCACAGAATTATTATGTCATTCTACATGAAAGAGTGAGGAAATAACCAAGTAGGGAAAAAGAGAAAAGCACAAAAACAAATAATTTTCCTAGTCAAAGTTCCTGGGGATGCTGTTGTCTTTTTATCATTTACACACATTTAAGAAGACATGAAAATAAACTTTCATTCCCTAAAGTAACATTGTCTCATTATTATCACCATTGTTGCATTATTATCATCGCTGAGTAACAGTTTTAGAACATATTTAGGCATTGGAGGAGAATTTAGGCTTTTTATCATAATTAACAACAGTGAAGGTATCTTGTTAGGACTCTCTCAGAAAGCTATTTGTAGAAAAATTAAGGATGCAGGTAACATATACATCAGGATATGCAATGCAACTCTCTTAACCCTTCCTATTGATAAAACTTGTTTTGAGAATTGCAGTGTTGAACTATTAGGAACTCCACGTAAGTCATCATCATCATCCCTGAACTTTGTATCTAAAATATGCAATATGCACTCCTGGTTATTTGTTGGGCATTTTAATCCCATCTGTCGCTTGCTTGATCAGCTGTTTAAACAATACTAATCACTACAGGAATTCAAGGAATGGAATGCTATTCCTAGACAGAATTTCTTTATTTCTTTCCAGTTAAGTGTCACTGCAATAGATGTTTAATTTTTTTCTTTCAGAGATAAAAGCATTAGAGAAGATCCATAACAACTTTAATAATTTAGGGAGTTATTTTACATAAACATTCACCATTTTGCCAACAATGAATACAAATAAATTTATAACATATGGAATTACACAGTTTAAGAGTATAAAATTGCTTATGAATGTAAAAAACAAAACCTCCTGTAGAGCCTTGTTTCTCGTTACATGGACATTTCCATATCTTCTTCGATTACTTGACCATACAAACTCCATGTGATTATAAAGGTCAAGCTGGTTTTTTCTCTCATATTTAATGTTCAGTCACATACATGACAGCTGTCTGACTCATGGAAAAACCTGGGATGATACTCCTGCTAATACATCAGCAAGAAAAAAATGTCTGGGTCATAGGTAAGGGAGACTGAAAACTGAAAACACAACTCTGAATATACCTATGCAACATTCCCATGGATCAACTATTTTTAGGAGGGAAAAGATGCTATTCCAGCAAGTATGTATATATATGCACATATATGTACAACACTAAATATCAAGAACAGCTCTTCTGACAGCTCTTGGTTCAATAGTTTCCAAAAGGCCTTGTTTGTCATATGTATTAACTGATTATCATGAAAAAGGAAATATGCAGAATAATTCATCTGTCATTACACCATGTATTTCCTTAACTCATTGGTAAACTGAAAGCCTGAGAAACAGTCACACTGATTGATGGCTCATTCTAAAGCAGTGTTCCCCTGAGCAATCCACCATGGCACCCAAAGAGTGAATGCCAGGAATGTGCAAGAACTTTTACCAGTGCCATCCTCAGTTTAGTGCTATGGCAATGTTCTTTAGGGAACTGGTCACTGCAAGGTGCAGTGGAAACTGCTCTGAGTGCTTCATTTCTGCAATTTACATTCACTCAGAAGGGAATTGAGAAAGAACATTAAATCCTTGGAAGGCAAGTTCCCACTAAGGGATGTTGCAGACTTGAGAGCTAATGCATGCATTAAATGTATTGTTTCTGAACCTTTTATAGATTTAAAGATAAATGCTTTTAGCTCTGAGCTGATGCCATTTGATTATCTCTAAGGAAAAGAAGAGACACAGTGATTATTTCATACTTATCACAACATGAATTCACTGAGGAAAAACTGTTGATGTGCTTTTTCAATTCTAAACTAAAAATATATTGCTAAAAAGAGATAAAAACTGTGCTAGCTGCAGTAAGTAATCTTTCATATGTCTAACTCTTGTGCAAAGATTTATATGCTTTGATGATGCAATTACCCACTCTGAAGGATCTGTACAGAGACGAGAAAATTTGCTTCATTTTGCATTTCAGTTTGGACTTGAAACATAAATATGTCAAAGGCCAAGAGTCTCTCCTATGAGCCCCTCTACCCCTCTCTCTCTAGTCTACTTGAAAGTGTCATAAGTCTATACAATAGATCCCATTTATTATGAATTTATGATTTGTTTCCATGAATACCTACAGGTCTAGTTCAAAAAATCCTTGATTGCTGAATTGCAATTTAATAAGCAACTCTTAAAAGCTATTATAAAACATTACTGACTGGTCAGACACATGTAAATATTTAATCAGGAGTCAAGACTTCTTTACACTTGCACTTAAAAAGAACAGCTTCTTAAAGTAAGAGAAGTGGAGATTTTTGAAAGTGCATGTTTTAAAATACCTCATAAGTGCTGCTAAGGAATATTTTTTGCTTTAAAAGGATTTGCATACACATAGTTCCTTAAATATATAATATACAAATATTATTTGTGAAAAGAAAACAAATGCCTAAATAATTGTAAACAATTCAGTTGAGGTTTAAACTATAAGGTAATTCATTTCATTAAAACAAAAATATAATATGAGTACACCAGACAGGACTTTGGTTATATTTCCTTAAGGAAAAGTCAGTGTGATCCAGTGACAGTGTGCTGTCTCATGTTATCCAAACACTACTGTTAAGCCACATAAAGCTCAAGTCTCTTCAGGGACATTGACCTATAAAACTGAAGCAGCTGTTATAGTGTCATATAGGAGCTGTGAAAGAGAAATCATCTCTCTAATTTACTTGCAGTAAAAGGGAATCAAAAGTTTGCAACAGAAGGGGGGGGGGGGAATATAAATGATAAAATGTATGTTGAATAGAAAAATATGGGCTTTGTCAACAGCCTCTGATTCTGTTTAGTAACATTTGGTTTTGTTCTCAACTGAAGTGCTATATGAACCTCAGGACACTTCAGGCAGAGAGAACACTAGTCTTTAGTCTTTCAACACCTTTCTTTTATTATAGAATGTGAGTTAGAGTAGTTAGGTAGTATAAACAAGCTCTAAATCTCATTAATCTTGCTGCCCATTCTGTTCCCAGCTGTGCAGTCTGCAATATGGCAAACATATTTTGCACCTAGGCAGACACCATTTGCTCAGAAAGAAGAGTGATGTCTCAATGGCCCAAACAGTAGCAAATACAATATTGCCATTACCATCCAGCATCTAAAATTACTGAGAGTCATTCTTTCTTTCTTTTTTTTCCACACATAATGAGGTAGGAGGAAAAAATATAGGGTATATCAATTTCCCTGTTTCTAGAGATCAAGTAAATTTCCAATTGATTTCTTTTAGCCTAAATTAGAGATTGGGCAAATGGAACCTCCCCCACAACTGTTC
Source organism: Agelaius phoeniceus (assembly GCF_051311805.1). NCBI lineage: Eukaryota > Metazoa > Chordata > Aves > Passeriformes > Icteridae > Agelaius > Agelaius phoeniceus. The sequence continues at coordinate 58,305,803 of NC_135268.1, forward strand.
CAAATGTCAGCAAGGAGTTGTTGAACTAATGTATCTCCATGGCTATGACTGGAAAGTATCTGTGCTTCCCTTCACTTCTTTGAACATGACAGTAATCATGTGAGAAGAATCATACTAACAGGATTTCAGCCCAAACTGGCAGTCACTTCATAGGAAACACTAATCTCCAGAGATTTCCCACCACTTAAGCCAAGAAACAGTGAGAAATATTAGCAAGCTTCCAGCTAACACGTGTGAGTCTAAATCTGCATCCTGGCCTGAAAAGGAGCACTGCTCCCCTGGCCAGTCTTCTGTATATGCTCATGCCATGGCTGTTTCATGGCACCAAGAAGATAATAAAGGAAAATAAAAAGGAATGGTAAAAATGTCACCAAAGTTTAAAATAACTACTATTAGCTTTCTTTGGCACTTCAGAACAAGTTTCTGAAATATAATGGAGAAGTGCTGTTGAATAAATAAGTAATAGTAGGTACTGCAATAATGAAGGAAACGGAATGTAACAAATTACAGAGTATGCATGAAAACATTGTGTTTGCTTTATATGTACTTGTAGACTGGTGAACATTAACAATAAATTGCTTTTTAATTCTTCTTAGATAAAGTAATCTTAAAAATTAATGTCATCTGCAATATGTGCAGTGATGTACAGTTAGATAAATAACACACATTGTTATTGTCAAAAAGGAACTTAGAAATTATTGGATGAAGATATATGACTAAGAATCTTAATTAGAAACTGGTTTAGCTCCATGAAAATATAGAAAAATAAAAAGAAAATAATTCCTGAGAAATGTCTATCATTCCTCAGGCTGATATGTTCAAGGTAGCTGTAACAGGATTTTCCCAATCTTTCTTGCTATAAATCCTGATCTGCAGCCTGTCAGGTCATAAGTACAGCCCTGCTCCTCTGTAACCCTTGAGCTTATTCTATTTGACTTGCTTGACTTGAATCAGATGGGTGAAAGGTTTTGTTTGCTTTAAAGAAACAACAAGAAAGAAAAGCACCCACCAGCAAGCAAAGGGCTGTCTAAGAATTATGTGACCTAATTGAAGTGTCTTTGTTTTCCAAGACAGTAATAGCAAATCAAGCTTAAATGTTGTTCAGCTGACACCCAGTCTAGGTGTGATATAAAACCTTCTAGGACTGTTTATTGACATGCAATAAGTCAACATAAAAGATACTTTTCTCTGGAAGAGTATACATGAGAGGAATGGGAATAGAAAATTGAACTATGCATATACTAAAACTAAACAGTTGTCAGAATAAAAAATTGGGTCATTTTCCTATGGCTTGTAAGAAGTGAATGCACAGACCCCATAACTCAGAGTTCAGGCTGGTTTCATCAACAACAGGCAGCTTGATTGGGACATCATTCAGCTGTCACATTCGTTTGCTCTTCTACCAGGCCATTAAACAAATCCATATCAGTATTGTAGCTATGTAGACCAAACTCTCTTGTTTTTGATTGGCATGTTTCTCAAGCACAAAATATAATTTTAATATGTAAAATTAATTATATTAAATTAGGCATACAAAGACACTTGAACAAATTTCAGTAGTTAATAATTATCAGAATTAAATCATCCCACACTACAACTCTCTCTGCTTTGCAGTTAATACCATAGTTACAAACAGGAGATGTGGGCTCATCTGTTTAGGATTAACACATGGCAGTGTTGCAACAAGAAGAGAAGCAGTTAAGCTGTGAGGAGAATATTTACATAAACTGCTGACTCTTTAGTAATATAAAATCAGTTGTCTTTGGGTTTGCTAAGATGCTTTATTTTTTCCCTTTAATTCCTTTTTGCCTTGCTGGTAAAATTACCTGGCTTGAAATTTCTTTGGAAAATAATGTGAAACATGCAATGTAATCTATAATTTGGAAGACAAGTATGACATAACCAAATAGTCATCCTAAAGAATTTAACCTTGCTTACCCTGATGGAATCTAAATATTTCATCCGTAAATTCAGCAGCTATTATTATGCATACATTGTAGAAAAGTTCAATATGCATGTTCTAGCCAATAAACATAAAACCAATTAACTACATAAGCATCCCTTAGTTTTAGGTAAAGATAACATTAAAAGACATTCTAAGTCAACTATCTAAAACCCAAAAAACTAACCAAAAGTAGTACCTTCTCTTAGTGCATGTTGCTGCAAGAATTATAGTCTTCCAAGAAGTTTTTCTACTCAAGGCTCACAGTTGCTCTAACATACATATCCACTCCATGATGTATCAGCTGTGTCTCATTAGAAATAAAACTCACCAGTTAAAATAAGGGGTTTCCCATTCTCTATTTCTAGTCCTGTCTTTAATTCTCAAATTCTATGCTAATTTTTTTTTTCCCACAGTCATTGCTGCTTTTTTATTTATGGTCATATCCAGTGAAATATTTAAAAGGAGCAATAGCTAATATTATATACCTTTCAATAAATCATTAAACCCGATTTTCCTGACACCCAATACAGCATAGCTAAATATCTGGACATTTGTGAAAGGTAGGTAAAATTTAGATCTTCTCAGCATCCTGATTTAGGGAGTGCTTTGAGTCACGTGTAGTCATGTAAAGTGTAAAGATGGCAAAAGCTACCAGATGAATGATGAAGGAGTGGGAGGAGGTGCTCCAGGTGCTGGAGCTGAGATTCCCCTGCAGCCCGTGGTGCAGACCATGGGGAAGCAGCTGTGCCCCTGCAGCCCATGCAGAAACACAAGGATTCAGAAATCCACCTGCAGTCCTGTGGAGGAGACTCAAGCCGGAGCAGCTGGATTTCTGAGAGAGAGCTGTGAACTCCTGGGAAACCCATGCTGGAGGAGGCTCCTGGCAAGGGCCTGTGGAGAAAGCAGCCCATGCTGGAGCAAGTTTCCTGGTAGGACTTGTGACCCATGGGGAGACCCAAGCTGCAGCAGGCTGTGCCTGAAGGACTGCACCCTGTGGAAGAGTGAACCATGCTGCAGCAGCTCATGAAGACCTGTTGCCCATAGGATAGACTCACACTGGAGAAGTTTGTGAAGAACTGTCTACGTCACTTGTGGGGAGGAGGTGGAGTTTGGGAAGGAGGGAATGGTGGAAGAAAGGTGGTGTTCTTTAATATTTCTTTTAATTCCCATAATCCTTATTTTGTTAATAATAAATTCCCCATCTCAAGTCTGTTTTGCCTATGACAGCATTTGGTGAGTGATCTGTCCTGGATCTTATTTCACATGAACCTGTGCTATATTTTCTTTTCCCTGTCCAGCTGTAGAAGGAAGTGATAGACAGTCTCTGGTAGGTGTCTGCCATCCAACCAGCATCAACCCACTACACCTTTAATGAAAGGATAAATATTTTTTCTTTAGAATACACTATTAAAAAAAGGAAGGGAGGAGAAGAGAAAGACAAACATTTTTCTATGCCAGGGGAAGGAAGCTCACATTCAGCTCCTTTTCCTGACCAAGGAGTCCAGCATCTTCCTTACTCAGTCTCCTTTCCTAATGAAGAGACACTGAAATACTGTCAGGCATGCTGTACTTAGGTACTTGCCACCAGTGTTTATTCTATGCAGAAGAATGTCCCAAAACCATTGGTTTATAAGCAGGCAATAATTAACACCTGATTTTATAAGTTCTTATTTACAGAACCAGATTAATTTGTTAGCTTTGAGCTTCGGCAACTATTCCCAGAAAAATTCTGTATTTTGCTTTTAGCAGTCATTGAATAAAATTTGTGAACGTATCTCAAAATTCAAGATGGAGTGAAAATTCCTTCTTCCCTCAATAAGGAACTTAAATTGAGAGAAGTGCTTGAGTTTTGTGCTTCAACTGTCAAGCAGAGGTGTAGACACACATGTGAAAGAAGTACTTGTGACTGAATAAAGGACAATGGCAGCTAAAAAGGTATAGAATATTGGGAGCCTGGGCAACATCAACATCAGGAGTCAGCAGAGCAGAGGCTTTCAGAACGGCAAGTTTAGTTTTAAGCATCACAGATGCCTGCATCTCTTCTTGGATCTGGTCCATAGTTTTGTCAAGGAAACTTGTAGGGCTTGACTGTAGCTTTTATTTGAAGACAAATCCTGTGAGAGACCTCTAGTTCTTAACTAAGTTCTAACCTTTTCCTGTGTAAGCAAGCGTGCTTCGTTCTTAAATGTATTTCTATTCATGCACTGTGTGAATCTCCCACTGCAGAGTATTAATGTCAACAAAAGGTTAATAAAAAAATAAGGGTTTGAGGCCTTTTTTTCATGCTCGTCTGCTCCCACCTGAATTGTTTTATTACTGAAGCTGATGTTTTTCAATAGCACTTACAGCAGCAGCAGTGTTTAACTCTCACTTCTTATTGAAAAAGCCAATTCAAGAACTGAGTAATATTTGTTACTTATCTGTTCATTTTAAAATAAAAAGCAAAAGTTAAAAGCCATCGGGGTCATGGGTAAGTGCCATTGAAAGTCACAGCCAGCAAGGAGTTTGCAGGAAGAAAAAAGTCCTTTCCCTTCCTTTTCTATAGTCAGTCGTGGTATTGCTATTCTTCAGTTTTTTCATTTCTTCCCATGCCCTTTAACCAGCTCTGCTGGTCTGTCTTGAAATGAAATTCACCTCTCCTATTTTCAGATAAAAGGTAGGATGATCTAAGGTTTTTTCTTAGACCAAAGAATTCTCCAATCTGGATTTTAAAACTCGTATTTCTACAAATCACCATGCCACTCATTTTTTAACTCCCTCCCCTCTTTAAGTTGTTTTGGTTTAGAAAAAGAAATAAAGGATAACAATTCTATGGTAAAGTACTTTAATATCTATAAAGAGAGAGATCCAAATATTATTTCTTCATGGCATATACCAGTATTGCAGTCCATAGGGAAGATAGAAGACAAGCTTTGAGTGTGGAGCACTTGGGACTTATAGGTCATTAGAGTAAACTGTAATCTATTTTATAATAAATAAAATCAGCCAAATCTAAAATGTGTAAGATTAGCTCTGATAAAAATGCCTTCCCTCACTCTTAGTGTTAATGGAGTGTTAATGTTGACATAACTAAATATCACAAAGGATATTCACAAATGAAATAAATAATTTATAGAGTTTATAAGAAAAGAGAAAAAAGAATGTCTTTACACATTCAAATACTAGGAGGAAAATACATACATTTCCCTTTCAGCACATCTGAATGCTTTAGCAAAATGTTGTCCAAATGACTTAATGTAACAATAGGTAAATTTTCAACTGCTACATAAAAGATTTTTATCTTTTATCTTAATTTTTAGCTACTCCCCCAAGATCATCAATGAAAAATCTTTCTGACTGATAATTGCAGTAGATCCTGAATTTTAGATGCATTCAGGGCTTTTATAAATCACTAGTGCATTGGTGAATGCCAACTCATCATCTCCAGTGCATTATGTGGAATTATGTATGTCAAGAAAAGCTTATCTAGGAAAAAATTTAGGTCTATAATGGAATGGATGGACAAAATGAAATATAACTTCCAAATAGTCAGCTGATAACAATGAAATCTAGCTATTCAGTTAAGGCACTTTTCATGACATAAGCCAGACCAAGATCCAGAAGGAATTTACAATTTCACTTTCCCTCATTCCAGGAAAGTGAGTTAGCCAAATAAAATATGGTAAAGGCAGAACTGTACTGTGAAGTCTGGTTTCACTGAGGAAATGGTACAAGAACATATTTTCATTGTGCAATGGAAAAGAACATTACTTTTCCTTTTTTTTGAGATCCAAGAAATTTTCTAATAATCAAAAAACCATTTTCTACCTTTCTGCCCTGCATTTTATACCTTTTAACTACATCAGTGCTAAAAATAGAGTTTGTCTTTAAACAGTTATTTTTTTCACATATTGAGTATTGAAATGTACAAACTCCTTCGTACTGGCAAAACATGAAAATGGAATATTGATATTTCTCACAATTCTTTTCAGATCATGTTACATGTGCTCAGCATCCCTCGCTTTGATTGCAAAGTGCAGTTCTTTTTAAAAGAACCATGCTGTTTCCATCACAACTTTCTGCTTAACAAGGTTGCAAAGCATAATGTTACACTTTGTTACCCTCCTGACAGATAGAACTGCCAAAAAGCCATTCTCTCTGCCTTAAGATGCATCGGTGTGTCAGTCTTTATCCTCAGTTGTTCCTCTTTCATTTACATTACAAAATAAAATTATATTTACAGAAGAGAAATTATTGTTCACATTGCAATTTAATTGCTGTCAAATTAACAAGTAATTTTTTTAACAAGCTTTGAATCAACATGTGTGTTGTGCCCTCGTGGAAATCTTCCAGAATTGATTAAAGCAAGCTAAGGATTAAGCTGGTGATTTATTGACAAGAAGAATGTCACCTTTATCTCTCTGTCACAAGCAGGGATGTTTGTCTCAGCTGAAGTGTTCCCAGTGTGTTTCCCATATTTTTTGCCCACTACTTTTCATTTCTCCCATTCTGAAACATAAAAGAAAAGGGTATTATCTGGGGTAACCATAGGAATCAGAGTTGCACCTATCTGCAGGGTCACACATTTTCTTGGGCTGATGAAAACAAACTAAAACCCAACCAACAAAACAGAAAGAACCCAATATAAGGGGAAAGGGCCTTTTTAATATTTTTTCTCTTTTCTACAATATGTGGCTCAAAAGCCAGAGGTACCAAAAAAAGTTTATTCCACCAGAAACTTGACACAGAAGGAGTTGATGCCATCTGGCTTCATTCAGCTAGTAATTGTTATATTGGTTTATAAAGCTCTGGTGGACCATTGCTGCTGAAAGAGACACTTTAGTCATATGTGTTCCCACATCACTTAGAACACAGCAGTGGTGATTCATCAAAATGCAAATCAGTCAGGAAGTCTGTAATAACAGCATAAAGGAAAGTGATTTTAAGCTCCTATGAATCACAGAACTGGGTATCTTACGTGTGATATTTTTTTGCAATAATCTGTTTGGCTGCACTGTGCACTAGGCTAGCTGATTTCCCATAGGCTGTGTTTCATGGAAATATCCAATATAACCTGCACAAAATAGAAAGCAGATATGAAGGGCATTTCAAGGAGAGTGAGGAGAACTTGCAAAAATCTGCCAGCTGAGCAAACTGAATTTTGTTTATAATTAATAGAGTCCTCAGCTGATGACCATAGCTTATTTATACTTTTAAATTTTTCTATAGTGATGGGTGAACAAATATCTCTGAACATGAAAATTTATTAAACATTTGCTCCATTCAAAAAGGTTCTTGCTACAATCAAAATACTGAAAATATATACAGACAAAATTTAAAAATGTCTTCCTTCCATTCCCTTCTTATTCACAGATTTACTAGAAATCCATATTTCATGGCTATTCTAAAGGAACGTTATTTATGCTGCTTTTTATTAAGAACAGATCTCGACTCATTATTTCAGTCAACAATCTATTTGCAATGGCCAGATCTGTACAGCAGGAACCAGCAGATGCTTCCAGTTTCCACAGTGTCACACCCTAAAAATTAAATTCTAGTTTCAGCTATATAACTGTTGAGATGGTGAAGCAATGCCATTGACTTCACAGAACCTTTCTCAAAATAATATTGGTCCTACACTGCAGTGTAGTCTGGTATCAAAATTACACTTTGGTGAGTCTTTTCATTCATTTTATTTGAAATATCTGAAACATAAAGTATTGTATATCTGATTTCTGAAATCCAGAGACCTTTCAGAGGGGTACCAGACAGTGCCTAGAAATAATATTAGCTCTGAGGCTTGCAATCAAGAGCTGCTCATGAACATAACATCCTAGTAGTGATAAAATATGACAGCAGGGAAGAAGGATTCCAAATGGTTTCACACTTCCTGTCTTAACTATTATGCTTTGGAAACAAGACTACAACAGTTTTTTCCTCAGAGGATGTCTAAAGCATTCAGTCAGGAAAAATCAGATGGACAAGCAGACTCTCACTCCAGGGAGCTGTAACAATGAATTACTTCTGAAATCTTTTGACAGATAGAAAAATGTAGGCTTGTGCTTTGTTTTAGACCACTGAGTCCTCTACATGGCTCATTTCTGTGGTGAAGGGTGTGAAGTGTTTGATCCTTGTTTGTAAATCCAAACTCTGCAGCAATGGCAATAGTCACCACCCACGGATTGTCCAAGGTAATTGTCCCTTTTCCACAGTGGTATTATCTACATTAATTCAGCCTTCAAAGGATGTACCCAAAACTTTAACCAATGCATATTGTATTTGATCTTGTCTACTCATGCAGAAGTCAGGTTTCTCGTGTTTTTTGTGTTTTGTGTGTTTTGTGTGTTTTGAGTTTTGTGAGGGCCATTTGTTCAGTAAAACTGAAAACAACAAAAAGAAAAGGGAAAAAAAATCAAACAGGAGAGGGAGAGGAAAATGGAAAGTGGAATGGAAAGGGAAAAAAAAGAAAGGAAAAAGGAAAAAAAATCTTCTGATTGTTTCGTAACTCTCAGAATAAAAAGGTTGAATTCTGCAAAGGATCTATGACATAACAGAACCATTAACAATTATGATATTTTTAAAAAATTAAATATATATTAAAAGACTTATTCACTCACTCTCTTGTGCTTCCTAAATAAATACACATTGGTCTTTATGTTCCGATTGATACCATCAAGCATTCTGGTCTTTCGGACAATCAGGACCTTTTAATTTACTTAAATTGTTTGGAAATGGATAGTTTGCAGTTTATGCAAATACAGAGTAAAAAAAAATTATGCCTCAGGAAACAAAGTTTAAAGTACTTAATTTCAGGCATAGAAGCACGAGGCTATCCAAGCTTGCAAAGGAAGAGCGGAAGAGCAAGTTATATTACAGTTTGCTTATTTAGTTGGACTTCAGGGCACATTTAATCATTTCCCTTACAGATTTTGCCTACACTGCAACAAAAATGTGCCCAGTATGTCAGGGGTGTTTTATTCCTGCATTGGACTGACAGTCCTGGTTAGAAATCTCTAAGGTGATTTCTACTTGCCATGTCAGGGCCTGGACCACATCCTACATCTCATATGTGTAAGACTTATCAAACTGCAGTAAAAAATAAGGAAAAGTGGCTCGAGGTAGGAAGGGAATGGAAGAGTGACCACAAGTGTAGGGTCAGCCCATTTTCTGGTCAGATACAATGTCCTTAAGTCGACTTTTAATTCACATTTCTCAATAAAAGTAAAATGCTGGTACATACTACATTTCTTAGCTTTTCTAAGAAATGTACTTCTATTCTCACCATTTTTAAGACCACTGATAAGGATTAGCACCAAAGGTTTAGGGTGTGTGGAACTAAAGGGAAATTCCTTGCTTTCCAGCTACCTACTCAAAATATTTGAGTCCTTCCTGAACAATCATGACGTGTGAGGACACACAAACCAAAAGCAAAATATTGGAAGTCTTCATTTGGAGAGTTTAGCAGGTATCAGCATCATTGTTGCCTTTATGTTTGCATGACTTAAAGGCACATTACAAAGTTACAGCTGCAGTGGAAGACGTTGGAAAACTGAGAAATCTCTGACTAGGAAAGATCGAACCCTGGCAAAACATGGGATTTATGGCACATAAATTCTTCTGTATTTGGAACAAAATGGCTTCAGATGGCACAAAAATACTTCAGAATTTTTAATCCTTCCAAAGAATAAGCTGTATTTTCTTTCTTTTTCTGTAGTTACATATGCTTCTGCTTGAAACTTTTCCCACGTGTCTCCTGAAAAAAGACATTATACAGTGATTTAAATTTAGTCATGCAACTAGATCCAAAAAGATTTGCAAATCTTCCCAATTACAAGTACTTTCATCATTTTTTTAACAACACAGTAAAAAAAAAACAAAAGTGTTTTTTCCATTTATGGATTTCTAAAAAAAAAATAAATTAATAAATTTGGCGTCAGGCAGACACTTCAGCAAAGACAAGAAATATGTGACAATTAGTGAGCTAATACACTACACTTTTAATTTGCTAATTAAAACTATAGCAATGCAATAATTAAATTAAGGTCTCTACTAAAATTGAATCAATATACCAATAGATTAAGTAATCAAATTAATAGCAAGTAATCAAATCAAATTAACGGAATGGCACTACAGTGAATAATTATATATTGGTATTTTCTGTGAAGCCTTTAAGGAGAAAATACCTCCTTAGTGAAAATCAGATTTTTTTTTTCCCAGAAAAGCTGAGAAAAAAGATTGTGACCTTTAGGAATTTTTGCCAAGAAATTTTCCTCAAACTCTAGGCTGAGGTAAGAGCTGTTAGAACAATCAAAAAAACCACTCTTTTATCAGGCATATAATGACAAGCCAGACATATTCTTTTCCATACTTGCATTATTAAAGGCAATTATCACACTGCTTTCAGCATCTTAAAAATATCCTGGACTTTTTAATGTAAAAGAATTGGAGAATCAATATGAGCTCATAATTCATACTAATGTCTGTTGATAAAACATGAGCTGCTTTTACATTTATCAGAATTCTACTCAGAATTAAGCGATTTTCCCAGCTGTACTCAGATTTCTGCTTAATACTTCACATGATTAAGCACCTTAGTTGTATCTTTCGTTAATTCCAAGCAAGTAATCCCAGGAGAACGAGTTTGTTCTAAAAACCCAGTTGTTTAGTTTTCTAATTCAGAGACATTGTTTATTTCAGATGACTTCCTCTGCAATAGTTATTTTCTTCAGTCAAATTGTGTGATGAGAAGCCCTCCTGCTCTTGCTGCCTGAAGGTCAAAGGGTTGTGTGGGAGAGAATTTACCATGGAAGAAACAACCCAGCTTTACCTGGGTGACAGCAATTATGCAGAATAACAAAAGGAGAAGTTAAGTTACAAGATGAGAACTCTAATACATTCTCCCCAGGGTCTGCCACTCACTCAGCCACGAGAAAAACAATGCCAGACTTCATTTCAGCAGTTACGTCTCTATATTGCTGAGAGAGCAAAGCCTATATGATACACACAGCATACTTTGTTGCTTTACTTCCCGGGTGTCTGCTCCTCAGGTTGCCTCCTCTTAAGCTGTCATTCCTTGGAAGAATCAATTTTTAATTTAAGTGTCCCCATGAATAGATAGTGAAGTCATAACTTTCTTCAAAAGGCCAAACCTGGGCGCACCTTTAACCTGTAGTGAAAGAGAAATGTGGGAAAACGTATGGAGCAACATTCACAGTATATTAACATCCAGATCAAGACATAGAAATGTTACTGGGGAGAGAACTGTGGAGGGCATGGACTCTTCAACCCTCACAATAGGAGAGGTGCAGTAGGGGGGACAACACATTGTCTTGATTTGGGCAGGCACTTCAGGAGGAAATACTTGGAAGAGGTATTCACCCACACACATTCCCCACAGCCATTCCCATTAAGTCCTGAATCTAACTGAAAAGTGAACTACAAATGAAAAATAAATGTACCTCCTGTGTACATAAAAACACCTCCTGTGTTTCTTGTATGAAAGGTATTGAAGGGTGGAATTTATTTATTTTCTTAGGTTGTTTGCATTTTTGACCATTTAAAAAGTAGGTAATTTTTGCCACTTATCTCAAGTTGCAATTCCCTCCCTGGCCCTGAGTATATTTTAATCACTCCAGAAATGTAAATTAAAATCATATGTAAGAATATGATCAGTAATAGGCATTATTTCCAAGCTTGAAAAAATGATACTCAGAAAGGTCAAGATGTTGCCCAAAAAATGTGCTGGTTCCATGAAATAAATTTCAGTGGCCCTTGATAGAAACTGAAGCATTTTGATATGTAATCTTGTCTCTAAGCAACAACAAAAGACAAATCATTCTCTGAAGACCCCATTACACAATCACTCAGACTATTACTTTATCCCTTCAATGACAATTATTGACTGAGGCACAAGCTAAAGGCAATGGGCAGTCTAAGCAAAAGAACTTTCAGACATTTATGTGGCAGTTAAATACTGCTTTATTTTATAAAGCAATGATTATTATAATTGTTTCTCTCATCAAATTAATAAGAATATGCAAATATGGGTATAAATTCCCTGTTGCAGCATATACTTAGATGGTAAATCATCTGTAGAATTCTTCCACAAAATACACCTTGGATAAAAATGTTTCTCCATAGTGAATGATTAAGTAAAGATGCATAGTTGAAGTAAGTTTAGTTTGCCTTTATTTTGCATAAATTCTTTCTCTATACACATTGATATGTACAGAAATAAACACATTAGTCTTGAATTCAAGATGGAAATACTCTGGAACTCAGCAATTTTATTAGTTTTACTGTTGTTTGGTGGGGCTTTTTCATTCTATTTATATTGACTAAATGGACAAAAACAATGCACTGGAAATCCTGTATTTTGGTTCAAATTTTCTTATTTTGGGCATCTTCTTTTGAGGAATACCACTGAAATATGTGTTTGACTTACCAATTTTGAAAATGAGAACCATGTCTTTTTCTAAGGGCAATTTGGCCTGTGTTGTTGTAAGTGATAAGTCAAAGTGTCAGAAATGTGTGGCCTTATCTAAGATCTGTTCAAAAGACACTGAAGATTTCAGTGGGCTTCCTTCAAGTTTAGCAAGAAACTCTTGGGAAAATTCACGTTGCCATTAATTATGCTGTAAAAACTCTTTTCAATAGCATCTTATTTCTTAGTTAAATTTCATCATTCTACTAAACTATGTTCTCTTATTTTAGTAATTTTATGCATATTTTACAATTTATTAAATATTTTTATTTTATTTTTCTTATTCTTCCTGGTTCCACTACTTAATTTCATCAAATAGAATGGCGGGTACTTCCTTTCTCTACTTTTTTGCTTACTTTTACTCCTTAGATGGTTAAAAATGGAGATTGAAAACTTTTCATGTTTTCATGCTCAACTAGAAGCTTTTCCTAATGACATTTGCACCTGTGTCACGAGTCATTAGAGAAATCCTAACCACAAACATCAATAATCCAAAAGGCAATCAGCAAACACCTGAGGAAAACCTATATTTTCAGCTTTCATTAGAAACTCATGTTTTGACCTTTCACTTAATGCTTCAGAGGGAGTGAAAAAAGTTTTCCCAATGTTTTGCAATACACATTGCATTTAAGAAATATATTTATGCATGTTTTGTATTAATATATATGTTCACATATTTAGAATTATGTGTATATATATATACACAGGTATCATATCCACGGCATATTAAAACATACTAATCACCAAATACCCCGGGAGTTGTACAAGTTCCTGGCAGGTAGTATTATAATATTATTCATCTCCTGATATCAAATGACATCCTCAAGTCCAAGCCTGCTAATGGAACAAGCTGTAAGCTGTACACAAAAAAAAAAAAAACAGTCCCTGCTGCAATATGGTCTTGGGGTCTTGGCAACTGTTGCTTGGGAAATCAGCAAATATATCATGACCAAGTTAATTTGGAGTCTCTGGGAGTGGGATAAGTGAGCTGGGACTCAAACAGTGCCATTAACATGTTTAAGTTACCTATGAACATTTTAATCACATGCCCAGCAGAAACCTGCTTTCTGGAGCCCGTATGGTTCTGGTGAACACAACAACACAATTAAGTTATTGGGCTTTTCCTATAGCTGCTGCTCTGCCTTACTAATCTTGCTGAGCACTGTGAAACAATGGGTCATTTCTTCATCTGATGTAAACTGCTGTTCACCACTGATTTAACAAACCCAGCACAAAGCAGTGGAACCACACAGGTGTACACCAAATACCTGGTGTACATCCTATTTTTAAAGTCATCATACCACAGAAACAGTCTCTCATTCCAATCTCAAGAATTCTTGTATTTTCTTCAGAGTTATTCTATCTGCTCTGCAAAATGTATGAATGTTCAGCTCAGAAGCAATCTCTCAAGATTTCTCATGTTTGGGAGAAAACCTATGTCCTTTGGAAAAAATATTTTTCAGCTGCTGTTTTCTCAAAGGTTTAAGGTTATAGGAAAATTTATATTATCAACTGTAAGGATCCAGTATAGGACACTCATCCCACTGATGTTCCTAAACATTTAGTAGAGCATGACACAAATTTCTCCAGGGACAAATAGCTTCTAAACTGAGCTGCTGCTCTCAGTCATCCTCTGGAAGACACATAAATGCACATATATTTTTGGTCCCTATCATTTCCCCTTGTACACCTACAATAGTTAAAAAGTAGGGGAAATAATCTCCTAAATAAGACTCCTAAACTGGATGGCTAAAGAGAAAATTATCTGGAATATCCTGTATTGTTTCTATATTTGGAAGGTCAAAATATATGGTATTATTAAACTTGCAAGTTAAAAAAAAAAAAAAAAAAAAAATGTAGCTAAATATTTCAGGGTATTTATAAAAATAGGTTTTTACTTGTTTCAATTTTTAAGAATTTTTTGTATGTGCAAATAAGTGAGATAGAGGTGACAAGTAAAAAGCCATTACTTGGAAAATAAGGGAGAGAATATTTTAACGTGTAGTATTTATTGTCTTTACTTTGTGATTTGTTGTTTTTAAGATAGCATTCTCCACTAGACTTTTGCTTGAAGCTGCATTTATATAATTATTATGTTTGCAGTAAACTCATGCACAGCAAGCACTTTCAGTGATATATCGAATAGGAGAAAATCATCTTTGCAAGGATATTTGCTTTCCTGGAAACAGCTAAGACTGTGTAAATATTTAACTGTAATTATGCTAAAGCACCATTCTTTTATGCCACAGTCACTCACAAAATACAATCCTATAAAATGCCTTTCTCGAGATTTGTTACATGCTGGCTTTCGGTCTTATGGGAGCAAATCTCTCTCACTGCTATTGATCTGTTCTTTAAATTATTCTCCCATGAGGCTTTCAAGTAAGAGCATCTTTTCCTTGAATCTCTTTGTATTTTTAATTGGCTTATGTTTGTTTAAACAAAATCACACCAGTGCCTTAGGCTGCAGCCATCAACTCATTGCATTCAAAACCAGACACACTGTACTCTAGCAGCCTTCACTTCTGTCCTCTACTGGACTCATCTCTTTGGGGATGAAATCTGTCACAAGGACAAAAAAAAAAAAAAAAAAAGGCATACAAAATTGCCTTTGGATTGGGTTGCCAGGGACATAGCTGGGATTTGCATAATGCTGTTAGAGTCCTAAAGATGAAAGGAAGGGTAGATTGTGCCATTTGTCTGCAAGTCCTGGCTAGCAGGTGGTGAGTAGACACTGCCCCAGGAGGACTGCTGGAGAGATGGTGCCTCAGGCAGCCCCAGACCTTCCTTCCCACATCATCTCTGAGTGTGGGGAGAGGCTTTGTGCACTTTTCTCTGACACCATGGCACCATGCCTTTCACCAGTCCTGGTCCCCCAGGTGAAGTGAGGCTGTCACTGCTGCAGACTCAGCTTTCCCTGAACCCTGTTCATCAGTGGATGAGTGAGTGAGTGATTCCCAAGCTCCCCTCACTGAAGGAAGCACAGGAACTGCTATTGTGTGCTGTCCGTGTGCCACTGTGCAAAGAGAAAGGAGTTCTTATTTCCACTCCACCCCTCCTTGGCTGAGTAAAGAGGGTTAAGAGCCAGAACACAGAATAGAATAGAGAGTATGGGTGGCTAAAGAAATACCAAAAAACCATTTCTTGTCATTCTAGTTTATGCTTATGTACTTTGATCCCAGATTATTTTTGAATAGTGTGAAGTGAGGCATTTTCAAGGATTTTTAACTTTATCCCATTCTTTTAACTATTTCCAGTCAATTACCAGCTGCTAAAGTACTTTTCTTCTTCTGTGGCATAAATACAAGAGGAAGGAAATAAAGGTTTGCTCATATTCTATTATATTTTAGTTGAAATTGGTATAAAGCCAAGTCTTTATAGGTCACATGGGCATGCTAACTATACAGCCTGACTTGGGCTTTACAGCCCACGCCCCAGTACAGCTTTACATAGCACTGTCTTCATGTCACAGTCCATGGTAAGAATTAGTCCCTAAAAACCCTTGTTCTTGGGTTCCTGTTGTGCAGATGCTCCTTCTCTCCTCATGACCTTATCCCTTCCATGCAGCTGGGCAGGTATTGTAGATGAGACACCTTCTCCCACACGTCCCCTTATCAAGCCTTATGTGTCTCTTTTTATGCTCACTCAGTTACTTACAAACAGATTGAGATGCTACTGGGGATATGGGGATAGTAATATTTTACAAGACAAATAAAAGCACACCTAGCATTCACTTCTATAAGACACAGACTTCTTGCTCTTTAAGAAAGCACTGAAAGGCATCACTGATGGCTGATGTTATCTAAACTAACAATATTTGTGGAACCAACTGGGATACCAGCCTCTTGGTTAGTTCCATTCAACCCAAGCTTAAGAATACCCAAACTACTCATTCTTATATGAACTAACCACTGAAGTTTTCTGTTGAGCTAATCATAACAAATAGTTAAGTTCATGCAGTGGAATGAGGTATTGAGCCACTTCT
This sequence comes from Agelaius phoeniceus, assembly GCF_051311805.1. Classification (NCBI taxonomy): domain Eukaryota; kingdom Metazoa; phylum Chordata; class Aves; order Passeriformes; family Icteridae; genus Agelaius; species Agelaius phoeniceus. Next base: position 58,322,195 of record NC_135268.1, read on the forward strand.
TTGGAGGACAGGACATTGCTGGGCTCTGCGAGTGCTCCATTGTGGTTTCCCTCAATCAGCATCACGTCACAGAATCAGAGAATCAGAATGGCTATTGGAAGGGATCTCACAGATCATTTAGTTCCAACCCCCCTGCCATGAACAGGGACTCTTTCCACTAGACCAGGTGTTATCAGACATTAAATGAGTACACATTTAATGAGTAGAAAATGAATAAAAAATAAGGCAGACTGCTCACAGCCATAGTATTAGAATGAAACAGCATTCAGTCAAACTAACTGATTGATTTAGAATGGCTAAAGGAATGTATTTGCTTGTGCAGCCAATGGTGGACTTGTAGAAGCTGCTTCCACTGCACATTGGGGAAGGAGTTCAGACCAGCTCAATGACAGAGAAATACTAAAGCAAACAACAGAAGGTCCTCTACAGTCCTGAACCCAGCAGCTGCACATTCTGGGGCAGGAAGGGCAGACTGCACTGCAGAGAGCAGCCAGACTCACAGGCTCTCCCAGTGCTGCTCCAGCCTGGTAGGGCAACTATTCTCATATCCTTTGGCTATGTCTGAAAGTAGCAATTAATATTCATATTTTCCCCACAATCTTGACTAAAATATTCAATAGGTCTTACTGGATTTACACACTACACAAGTGTGAAACTCCCCATGCAAACCAGGGAATTTAAAAACTAAATACTGAAACATTGTCATAACCCAAGCGATTCAGAGAAAATTCTAAAGCATTGGAATTCTTACTGATCAGCCAGGTTTTCAGGTAGGCAGAGATGACCAAAGTACTTTTCACAAACAATAGAAACCACAAGTGGTGATGTAAATTCACCATCGAAAGTGAGATTAATTGGAACATGTTGGTAGACATGTAAGTACAAGAAGAAAAATTGAACTGCCTTCATGAGATGTTTTGCAAGCTATGAGATTTTAACTGAATCATGAACAATAAATAATTTTGTATTTCCTATTAAAAAATCCAGGACAAACAGAAGATCACTAATACTTTTCAGTTAACAATAGAATGCAGCATAAAACAAATTTTATCTCAGAGCCCTAGATGCAAAAACATTCCTCTTCATTATTATCCCAATTTCAGATATTTTGTTATTCTTCTTCATATGCTATCATCTAAATAAAATCATTCCAAACTTTTCTGCTGAAAACAGGGTTGATAAAAACATTGTTAGTGTCATGTGTTGAAACTTAAAAATGAAGACTTAATTGAATGTTGCATCTTAAATGAAAGACTTGAAATCTCTTTTCTCAATTGTAGAGTCAGTGTCCCCCAAGATGCAAAAATCTCATATGATACTTGAAAGAAGCAGCCAGGATGAGACCATTCCATAGTTAAATTTACAGAGGAAGGGGAAAATATGACTACTTTGTTGTAAAGTCTGAATTAAGGTAAACTTTTGAATCTTACAATGTCAACTTACAGTGTTTCCAGCATTTGCCAGTTTCAAAATTCTCTGTAAGACTGGTTACTAATTAAAGTGTGAATTCTTCATGTAAAGAAAAGTAACCATCCTAGTGACACAAAGATAAAAAAAATATTGGAAAATATTATGAGAAATATTTTGTGTTGTCACCTTGAAAACACACAGATGGCAGTGAAAATTCCTATACCTCTGAGATATTTTGACTACAATTTTTTCTTCAGTCATACTTTTTTCTAATTTATTCATTAACAAAATGGCTTCTAATGCATTTATATAAAAATCCAGTTCCTAAGGATGAGCTTTGCATATACTAATATAAGTGATATAGGCAGAGAAAAAGTTTTTTACAGAAGCATGAGCTTTGGAAGTGCTTTAGTTAAGGTTTAAAAAGCAGTGCTGCTTATCAGTTGATAGGTATTGAGCTGGATGCAGATGGTTCAAGTGACAAGAGGCTGCCCAGGGTTACGGTTGCCTCCCAGACAAGTGACACAGAGGGCATACCCCAAGAAGCAGCACTAACACAAGAGGGAAAAAAAAGGTGCCCTCTGGTAAATGTGTCACTGACCATGGTCATGTTCTATGCATTTTAGTCTTCTCTATCCAGTTTTATTTCCTTCTTCAGTTTCTGTTCTTATCTATACTGATGTTTACCCTTGGAATTTGATCTATAAGATCAATGGGAGCTGATTTAAGAGGTCATAGCGTTGTGATAAAAGAGTGTCTTAGCATTTTTGGCAGTCCTAAAAAAGCAAATGTCCAATATCATGGGTCATACTGGAAGTTCAGTGGGCTATCCAACTCAGCTGAAATGCAGTATAGGCAAAGGGGCTAAAGCTTTGAACTGACTGTCATTACAATTGTGCATATGTTCAACATTATGTTAAACAACTGACTGACTCAGCACCAGGGTATTTTTAATACACTAAGCTCCAGGGAGCTCAGAATCTGTCTAAAATAAAAGCAAAGGATTAAGAATCTAAGCTAAGGGATCAGACCAGCAAATTGCTCTCACACCCTTTACTATTACTTCAGTGTCAACCAATGAAGAAAATGTATTGCAGCTCTTACTCAATTTTCTCCTCCACAACTTTTTGCTTTACTGGATTGTGTGTCCATCTTACATATGCCGAGTGGATTTTTGAGGAAACACTTGGCTGCTAAATATGCATGCCTGTTAGAAAATGATTAAAAGAACAACAGCAAACCAATTGCTGGATGATGTTTGTGGCAAAGGTGTCCTGGTCAAGAAGGTTTCCACACACATAGCCTCTACTAATCAGTATTTTTTTCAGATCTAATATAATTTCATTTCAACATGGATAGCAGATAAAATTGGCCATATTCCAAATGTAGATATTCTGTTTTGGCTGGACTAATTTTCTTCACAGTAGCTGGTATGGGACTATTCTTGAATTTCAGATGAACATAGGGTTGGTAATACAGAGATGCTTTTGCTATTGCTGAGCAGGGCTCACACAGAGCCAAGGCCTTCCCTGCTTTTTGCACTGCCACACTGATGAGGAGGCTGACAGTGCATGAGAAGCTGGGAGGAGACACAGCCAGGACAGGTGACACAAAGAGACCAAAGAGATATTCCAGACTATGTGACATCTGCTCAGTGTATAAAGTAGGGGAAGAAGGAGGAGTGGGGCATTTGGAGTGATGGCATTTGTTCTCCTAAGTCACTGGTATGGGTGATGGAGCCCTCCTTTCCTGGGCATGGCTGAACACCTGCCTGCGGGGAACAGTGAATTAATTCCTTCTTTTCCTTGCTTGTGTGCACTGCTTTTTCATTCCCTACTAAACTGTCCTTATCTCCACCCAGGAGCTTTCCAGCTTTTACTCTTCTGGTTCTTTCCCCAGTCCTGCTGGTGAGAGGCTGTGTGGGCCTTGGCTGCTGGCTAAGGTTAAAACACAATCATAGAGAAAAATCTTTCTCTCCCCAAGACCCAGTTTTTCCATATTTTCTGTTCATAGGTGATACTTATAAATATATATATCACATTAATGTAAACAAAGACTGCCATTTTAACCAGAATTAAATCTGAAAATTGACTAGTACAAAATAAGAATAGAAGGTAGATAGAAGCCTCACAGAAAACGTAGATTGCATAAACATAGTGAAAATTTGAACTAAAGTCACTACTGGAGGAAAGGAAATAAAAATATCTTCCATTGAACCTACTGCAGACAAAACCTCCATTTACTGCTTCAAATTTCTTTTCAGTTAGAAATACATTCAATATTTTTTTCTCCGAATCAAATATTTTTCTTCACTAGATCAGTGTTTTTATTTTCATTGGTAGCAATGGTAGCAGTTGAGTAGACACAACCCACAGTACCAAAGTCTTATGCCTACAAATATCATGGACATTTAGAAAAACACTTCATCAATTCTGTTCTTGTGAAAATTATTACCTTGTGAACAAAAGCATCTGTGGAAACCAAGAAATCTGAGATAAACCCAATGAGAGTTTAAAAGAAAAATAAATAAAATATTTTGCTTGAGTTGAATACTGTCCATTCAAGATGTATAACAATTAAGTCTTTAAACTCAAATGAAATTATAATCAATGGTCATCATCTACTTTATATTTTACTAAGTCTTGCTTTGAAGTGGTTTCAATTGCATATTCTTAATAAAAGCAAGTTTTAAGCACCTTCTTGTTATGTCTGCTGTAAAAGAAAAGCAGATGGAAACAGAATGTTTAAAGATAACAGAATAGGAATATTTATTTAGAAAATTATTTTTTCTTCATGGTAAATCAAACCTATGAAAAGCGCTAAGGAAGATAAATGTCATTCTTGGGTTAATATTAATTTGTCTTTGTTGATTACAATTTCTAAAGTCTGATCACTGCATTTGGTCACTAAAACCAGAAATTCACAAATGATGAAGGATGCTGCTCACTCAAACCTTGCAAGGGGTTTACTGCCCTTACAGATGGAGGATGTGGGAAAGATTGTGAGGGGGATGTTGCAGAAAGTGGCAGAGTGTTGAGGGCAGAAAAGTTTAGAGTGAAGCATAAAGTAGAGAGCAATGATAGGCAATTTGCAGCTTGAGTTTGCTCAGAAAGAAAAGTAAAAATCTTGAGACAATCTCAGATAAGAGAATTATGTTTAAGTTGAGGAAGTGAGTTTATTCCAGATGTGTTTGACAGCATGAGAACAGAAATGGAAGTAGTGCTTTTGGTAAGGAGCCAGTACTGGGGATTAGTCAGGTGGAGAGCGCTGAGAGGGGAGTGAGGAGCTGAGAGAACAAGGGTGGGAAGAATTGAAAATACAGGCTCTGGCATCAAGCAAAGGGAATGAAAACAAAGAGGGAAGGAAAGGAATTAGAGAAGCAGAGAAATCAAAGGGAGGTTTAAGAGCAAAGCCAGCTTTGGTAGAGATCACAAGGAACAAATAAAACCAAGAAGGAAGGGAGAATAAGAGCTACTGAGAGAGTGATGCTGGTGGTTGTGGGGAGGGAATAAAGGGACTGGAGATGATTTGGGGCTAGGTTTCAATACATGAAGATGAATCTCTCAGACTTTCCCACGTTAGCCCTGCAGAAAGGGTTTTATGATCACTGTTGGCCCTGTCTATGTACAGTTAGTTATGTCAGCCTATCTGATTTTGGATTTGTTTTTCCTTAGGTGTTTTTTTCTCAAACCTACCCTCTAAGGACTTTATAACAGTGTCATTTTCTCAGGTAGAGCCTTCCTTGTTCGTACTTTTTAGTATATGGTCAGTACATGCAAACTATATTGTTTGCTGCCAGCCTGCTTCAACCCAAGTGGCCCCAAGAGGCATTTAAAGGATCAGCAATCTGTCTGCCATGGAAGAGCCTTGGAATCAGAATTATTTCTTAAGGCAGAGGTGGCTGACCTGAGTAATAAAATATGCATGCAGTTCAGAAAAGAGGAGGTGGTATGTCTTCTGAATAGCTTTTCTAGAAGGTTCTTTAATGTAGACAATTCATATCCTTACCCCACATGTCTTTGCATAGATTGCAGAACTATAACACTTTGCATGCATGCACATGGGATCTATAGGCTACCAACCAATGTCGAGGGTATTGCACTTCAGGCATATCTAAGCTCAAGGCAGCAATTGCTTTTCTAGAGAGAAGTAAACACTCAGGGCTTAGAGTGAACTCTTACCAAGCAGAAAAATTATAGCAATATTGAAATGAGATTCTGGTGTCAGAAGATGGGATAATGCACCCTCACCTTGGTACCTGGACACCTAGATGTCTTCATGGAAATATTAAAAATGTGGGAGATTTAATTATGGGCAAAGTGTAAGTCCCAGTGTTCATTGGTTTAGACAGTTGTTGACATCAAAAATAAAATAGCTTGTGAGCCCTCTGGTGGTATTTATTTTTTTATTTCTCAGAAATTAGCAAGTCTCTGCCATAGCAACAACACATAAATGTACTTGGATATATATGCAGGTGTGTGTATTGCTATGCATATTTACATAAAAATATACATATATACATATATATATACATAAATATAAATACACAGGATTGATTAATGTGAGATGAGTATCTTGGTGCTTTTTTTGAGCCACTGTCAGAGCAACAGAAAGAAGAAATCACCTGCCATCATGATCTGAACATTTATGTGTAAGTCTCCTATTTACCTGAGAGATAGAATACAATCATACACTAACAACAGTATTATAAGAAATTTAGTAAGACCTTTGGTTTTCCACATCATGACTTCTGTCTGTGCTATTGTGATGCCTGTTCAAAGAAAAAGAAGTCACTATTATGACCCCAAGGAACAAAATGTGAAATTAATTCCTACAAGGGTCTGAAGGGATTTGACAAATATAAATACTTACAAATATGAAAAATTAGAAATAATTTAAAATTCCTCTAAATCACAGGACATTCCTGTTTAATATAGTAACAATGACAGCTTTCCAGTTACTTTCAATTTTTCTCTACTACTGCAAAACTGGAATGTATAAAAAAATATTTTCCTATGCTGAAGAATTTCATAATATCACCATGCTAAAGACATACAGACATTTTAACCATAAGAATAAGAAACAAAGAAGAACCTAATAGAATGACATGTTGTTCTGAAATTGGTTCCCAGAAAATTTCAATTAAGATATAAATAAAATTCCATGCTTACAAGAGTAATTCATTTTTCACTTGTCATTATCATCCCTTTAGCTATCTTGTGGGGTAAAATTAACATTTTAGGTGTTACTCTTTGACAAGGATAATACCCAAGTTTCATTTTAAGAATATTCTTTGTTGTTATAAATGATAGGAGATTCCTGGTTTAAATTTAAACGTTGAATGGTAATACTTCAACAATTATTATTGACAGTAGAGAGAGGAACTGAGTCATAAGGGAATTTTCATAATATCTCTCTTTTGGATGTATTCAAGTATCATTTGTCTTTAGGAGGAGCTCTAAATGGTATAAGTTTTCAAATTCTTTCATATTATTACCTCATTAAAAAACCCTCAACATATTAATCAAAAAAACAGGTGACCAAAGTGTATAACTAAGTTGTTACATACACATAGGGTTTGGAAGGATTTTCACTGCCATAGTCTTTCATTTATGGCTTTCATTTGTAGGATCTGGCAGAAAGCATTATTCTTAAAAATTGACAAATTTGCTTGACTATAATCATCCATTTCCTATTGTCCAGCGCAGGTGTTCCATTTTCTGGCACAAGGAAGGTTTGAAATGTCAGTGCTGTGCATTTCATTTAATGCTCCACTATGTTTTGTGTCAGCTGGGAGTCAGGAGTGGTGAGTAGTTACACCTCCCCAAAGAGCTCTAGGAAAAAGCAACATCTCAAGAGGATGCCCCTGAACTTCTGGACTGCATTGCACCGTGTTGCAGCTGTGCTTTTTCTTTTCCTTTGGACGGGAAGAAAATAAATGTATTCCTGGAACTGCAGTGCCTTTGGAGCTCCCGTTCTGTTCCAAGAGGGAATATTTGGTATCAGACCATCACTAGAGGCAGCCCCCTTTCCCACCCATGCTCTACACTGTTTAAGGTCTGCCACTGTTTAAGGCCTGCCATTGCTACCACTACAGTGGGTAGTTATTGCCAAACTAATCCAAATAAGTTTTACTATTTGAACATGTAATGCTGAAATGAACATTTCTGGATGCCCTTTTTAGCCTTTTCAATATGCTTATGGGTGTTTTTGGCAACTCATTAGTCACTAGTCTAAAGAGTTTGGTGAATTTGGTTTTCATTTGGTGTTTACTCTCTGTGCATTAATCAATGGATCTGCAAAACTAATTAATATTTCTGGATTATATCCCAAAAAGAATCCCCAAAAGTTTAGATCCCTGTTCTTTTAGAGTACCAAGCTCTTTTTCAGTGTTGTGGTTTAATTCCAGCCAGCCACTAAGCTCTAAGCAGGCACTCACTAATTCACCCACCAGTGAGACCAGGGAGACAAAGGGAAGGGTAAAAGATGGAAAACTCGTGGGCTGCGATAAAGACAGTTCAAAGGGAAAGCAAAAATAAGCATGCATACAAGAAAAGTAAAACAATTAGTAGCCAATAATTCACTTCTACCCACAGGAAGGCAGGTGTTCAGCCATGCCCAGGTGAGCAGGGCTCCATCACATATAACATTACTTGGGAAGACCAATGCCATCATTCCAAATGTCCTCCCCTTCCTCATTCTTCCCCCACTTTATATACTGAGTATAATGTCACATGGTCTGGAACAGTCCTTGGGTCAGTTTGGGTCACCTGACTGTTACTTGTGTTCTGACTGTTACTTGTGCTCTGTTTCCAACCTCCCATGTACCCTCAATCACCTCATCAGCGTGGGAGTACAAAAAGCAAGAAAGGCCTTGGCTCTGTGCAAGCCCTGCTCAGCAAAACCAGAAACATTTCTATATTATCAACCCTGTGGTCACCATAAATCCAAGACACAGCCACATGTCAGCCACTGTGATGAAAATTAACTCTACCACAGCCAAAACTAGAACAGTTAGCCAAGTGTTAAGTAGGAAAGTAAAGCATGGCTGCAGTTACGACAGTGTGCACAGGACAGGAAAATGTTGAGCAATGAAGTCAGATTCTTAGAACAGTAGTGATAGCCCTGACCTTTGAATTTGAGCTCATGTCTTCACCACTCTCAGTGCAAGGCTATTTCTGGTTTTTTTCAGGCAAAATAGCACACCTATCTTCTTACATCTATCTCATACCATGAAAATGTTTAAGTATTAAAAATATGTTAAAAGTTAGGAACTATATTGAAAACACTGAGCAAATTTCATTGAAATACTGTCTACATGACCAGTGTACAGTATGTGACTTGCTTACAAATGATTTAGAGTTATTCTGGAATACCATTTGTGAAATAAATGGACATGGGCTTAATTTAGTAAAGCAGTCATTTGTCTCCCACAACTCCAAATTGGAAATCAAAATACAATAAAATATAGAACAGTTATTAAATCCAGATGGATCTTCAGCTGAAAGCAAGACCTATGGTAATGGCAGCCTTTAAGTGACACTGTCAACTTAAAACAACTGAAAATATTTTATATATTTTTGCTGCAAGTAACAATTAATTAAATTTAAAAATACAGAACAAAGGAGTTTTCTTAATTTTCCTATTGTTTTGTGGTGTTTACATTTCTGACAGTCATTTTTACTGTTTCTTCTCTGTAGCAACTTACCATAACTGTGTTTCATTTCCCTAATTTCAAATTCTACTTTCTGAGATTCAATAGGACTTATATAAACTTACATAAATTTATAAAGACTTACATCTTAATATATATACAGAAGTGCCTAGCAGGTTTTAGGCTCATAATTGTTTTGTTTAAAAAAAAAAAGCCCAGTAGAAGTTCACAGTTCAAATTTTACCAAATAACTTTATTTGTCCCTCTGTACTCACAGAGTTGCAGCAGTATTCTCTACCATAACCTTTAGAGATAGATTGCAGGTTTTAATTCCTGCCTGGAAATGCAAGATACTTTAATCCATTGGTAAGTTCTACCAAAAGTGCTCTCTAATATCTTTTTAAAGACACCATACTGTTAGGCTTATAAATTGAGATATTAATAGTGAGCTGTGCTGCTGGAAGTGTCAGGAGACTATCCAAGAACTTGCTATGCTATGACACCCCATTTGTATCCATCAGGCACTGTGACAGAGAGAAAACCAGGGACAGTGGCGTGGCTTCAGATAGCACAATATAACAGCTTTTGAACCCGTGCAATAGTTCATTGCTGTGCATTACTTTTGCAATGGAAACATTTGTGTTGGGAATGGGTCACTATAAAATCATCATAACTGTCAGAAGCAAGTACTCCATAGCAAAGGATTTAGCCCACTGAAGATCAAGTCACCTCTGCACACAAAGAAACCATCAAGATCTTTCCTTTGATATTTTGCCTTAGAACTGCCTAGGTTTCTCCTGAGCTGCAGTACTAGCTTTTCTTGTCATTTCAGGAGCTTTAGAGGTGCATAGGATTATCACAAACAGATGGCAGCCAGTGAGACACATCACATCAGACCTTCCTTCCTTCTCATTTCTTGGAATAGGAGTCCAATAAAGAAGTCACAACTCAGCACTTCCTAGGAAATGATATACATTACCCTCAAATAAAATTTCAGAAGCCAAAAGAGAAAGGCATGTAAAGATCAGGGAGATTGAACTTTCCCCTTGCTGCATCACTCAACAAAATTCCTTCTTTCTTTGTGTACATATTTACATTGTTAGGAGCAGAGGAACATATTAGTTACCCAGAACATCCATTTCAGTTCCTACCTTGTCTAGCTGAGGAAGTGTTTGGGCCACATGTGGTTGACCACATCCTTTCTCTTATGCTAACGGATGATGAAGGAGCACATCTGGATTCAAAATTTCATTTTCACCCTCAACATTTTTGTATTAGCACACTGTCATACTTAATATAAATTGGAAAACACTTAGTCCCATAGCACTTGATTTTCTGGAAGAAGACAAAGCATGACATTGTGGAGTCCATAAACAGCAGGGGGTGTAATTCATAGTAAAGCTATATAATATGTTCCATATACATTGCAGCTGTTGATAGATTTTATTACATTTCAGTTAAGGGCCTTATTACATTTGCAGGCAAGATTTATTATATTTGGTTGTATTACTTCTAAAGTTCAGGATATTTTCACATTTGTAGCTGGCTTATTTCATCTATGATCACTGAGTTTACATCACAACCTTGTTATAACTCTAGGTTATGAATAATGTCACCTGTTGTTATGACGCTTGCAGTCAGTTTTCATTACAACTGTTCCTAATACTTCACAATATTTTGCAGGTGCTGGATATTAAATTGCGGTTTTTAAAAACATATTTTGAAGTCAATGGAACATAACAGAGAAATGGCTGAAGTAAAGGCTCCTACAGGACAGAAATGACTCAGTTTTTCTACATTTTATAATTTCATCTATGCTAAGATGAAAACATGCTTGCTACAAAAGGAGGAAACATCACCTCAATTTCATGAAACATCTTCAGTGTTTTTCCGTGATAGTAAATGTATAATTTCAAGAAGCACTAATTCAAACTAATGAAATATCTGAGTTTCAATGGCAGAAAAGATAACCATCTGTTCTTAACTGTTTTTAGAAACCACATTGAACTGCCTAAGACATTCCATTGTACATTCACATATTGAAAGCTGTTTCCATCTTGTCTGAGTAGATAACATGAAACAGCTCTAATCCTCTGCAAATTCCTCCTTTCATTTTCCATGCTGAATCAGGTGTGTCCTTGGTATAGGAGTTATTTTCTGCCTGATGACTGGGGCAGAATATGCTCACCAGGGTGCATACTTAAATGCAGTTTTCAAAGAAATCTATGAGAACTCTTCTTGCATGAATTTAAGTCCCGTCTTCTGTGGTACAGAAAAGCAGAAGAGGCATTGTGCACACCAAATTAGCAAAACTCTACATATCCTTGAGATTGTGCAATTATGATGGTCTTTTTGTATTAGTCCTACATATAGCCCTTGGCACAAAGTGCTTGAGAACAGAACCTGCATATATCTTCAAAGGTTTTAATAATCTGATTAGACTTCAATTGAGACAAAAGAATTGAAAACGTCTTTTTTTTTTTTTTTAACCTGGAGTTTTCTAATTGTCTAATTCCTTTAGTTATCTAAACATGGTAAAAACCATAGCCCTGACTATAATCTAGGGACACTTTGCAGAAGAACTTCTCTTGAAACCTTATCAAAGAAACAGGATGTCAATGTTCATAAAGACAAAAGAATTTAAAAGAAGAAAGTGAAAATCAAAGGCAAAGAGAGGTTGCGATAAGACATTTTGTAATTCTGAAATTATGCTGATACAAATCCTGTAGGACACTAAGTAGCAAGGAAACAGAGGAAGGAAAATATAGAGAAGTGTTTTATTGATTTATCAGGTGGCTGTTTACTTCTGGTGCTTAGGAAAATGTAATTTTGGGGCTATTCTTGAAATATGTTAATATCTGATCTAGCAGTTACCTATGGAGGTATTTACTACAATTTAAAATATCCCTGTGCTGACTTTAAACTGAAAGGCTGTACCCAGAAATATTCAAAAACTTCAGGAGAGAGAAACTACATTGATCTGGGGAAGTGTAAAATCATTTGGGTCTGATGTGATATGAAGTGCACTAAAAAGCCCATCATGCATCTCTTCAGAAATGGAAGTTCAGCGAATGCCATGAAATACATTTATATTATCAGTGTATTACTTTTTAAATAAAAAGCATTACTGTTGCAATTTGCCCCCCCAAACCCCAATGTGAAGCAATTAAAGCCAGCTCCCATGAAATGAATTTGATTGCTATTCTTAGTTTTCATCAGCAGACATTTTTCTCCTTTTTTCTTTGTTTTCCTTTCATGAAACTTAAATAATCCTGATTCTGAGCACAGGTTGCAATGCTTATACTTAGGGAAACAGGCTTCACTGAGAACCACTGAGGAGAAGCCCTTCAGAGTGTTACAACCAAAGCAACTTTGCAGATCCAGGCCCTTTGCAGATTAATTTCTTTCACCTAATTAAAGAATCCTCTTTTTTTGTCCTTTTGCATTCATGGCTTAGCTTGAAACAGGCTTATGTTTTCCAGTTACATGTTCTCCAACAAGCAGAACAATAGAATTTACATCTGAAAAGTTCACAAAGCACTGTGTTGTAGAGTGAATTAATCAGTGACCTTTCACTAGCAGAAGTGTGCATGTCCTGATAATGCTGAAAGCCCTTCTGGAGGCAGGAGGGGGAAAATAAAGAGCATTGTAAATTAAAGGAGATTGGGACAGGGAGTCTCATTTTCTGTCTTCTGAGTTCAGAGATGACTATATCTCACCTTAAAGACTAGTCTTAGCAGGCAATTTTTCACCATGCCCAACATATTTAAATGACATAATTGACAACATTTGTTGAAAGGACTGAAGAAACTGGGATGATAAAAGACTTTCTTGCATGACTAGAGTTTGGTCATTCTAGGTCAAGGTTCAGGGGACACGACAGAGAGTCTGGCACCCAAACTGTGAATAAATGTAACATATTTCAGCTGGGGTGTCAGGTCTTTGAAAAGAGTTTCTACTCTATCATTTTCCCAGTATTCTTTATATGATAGCATATATCTAAGTTGAAGGTACAGCTGCATATTTCCAAGCAATTAAGAAAATAATTGATGCAAATTATAATAAATAGAAAATTATAATGCATAATTTACATAGACTGGATCAATGCTGGTAGGCCAAGTGGTTGCAATAAATTTTACTAAGTGCTGTAGCAAAAGTAGGACTTCATGCCTCAGCTGTGGTGCTATTAACATTCTACATCTGTTCCTTGAAAATTATAAATGGATGTATTTATTGTATCTCAGTGCTTAAATTTTTCAGATACACTGAAGTTTATGGATTTTAATTCACATGTTTTAACTGAAGGGGGAGGAAATGTAGAATATTTCCCCTCTTCAGTTATTCAGCCTCATCTTTGCAATTTGAATTTGCTCAGAAACAGAAAGTAATAAAATACTCAAGGAACTTACTAAGTCAATTTCTCAGCTGTAGTGAGACAATTACTTTCTAAGGGATTGCAGTAAACTTAAAGATCACATCTCACAGAATTCAGGAGTGCCAGGCAAAATGTACCTGCTTATGCTTGCTATGCTCATCTTCGTAAAATGCCTAAGAAAAATTAAAATAGATTTTCCTCTCTCTGTAGGGTCAGTATATAATGGCATTAACACAACCCGTTGAGATTACATTCCAAGATATATGTACAAGCCATTTACATCACATTTCCTATAAATACTATAAAACACAGAATCATAGAACACCAAGTTGGAAGGGACCTCAAGAATCATCCAGTACAATCTTTCTAGGCAAAAGCATGGTCCAGACAAGATGGCCCAGTAGCCTGTCCTACTGAATATTAAAAGTGTCCAGCACTAGGGAATCCACCACTTCCCTGGGAAGATTATTCCAATAGCTGATTGTTTTCATTGAGAATTTTTTTTTTCTTTTTCTGTCCAATCAGAACCTCCCTAGGAGTAACTTGTACCCATTACCCCTTGCTGTTCCAGGTGATTTCTTGTAAAAAAGGGAGTCTCCCTCTTTCTGGTAGCCACCCTATAAGTGGTGGAACATGATGATAAGGCCTCCCCTATGCCTTCCTTTCTCAACACTGAACAAACAGTTCTCAGCCTGCTCACATATTTTTTGCACAGCAGTTTTTGTAAAGTAAAACTTCATAGTGTGGTTGGACAAGGACTGAGCATAGTGGGACAGTGGTTTCTTTGTCTCTGCTGGTCATGCACTGGTTGATGCCACCCAACACCCCACTGACCTGCTTTGCTGCAGCAGCACACTGTTCACTCTCTCTGAGGTCCTTCTCCTGTATCATAGAGGTGCAAATCTTTGTCTTGTTCTTTAACAGGAATAGTCTCACTATAATTTTATTATTCAAGAATTTGATTCCAGAAGCCAGATTCCATTCAGAAGTAAATGGAGCACCAGTGGTCAAATCAAAGCCTAAATTAATAATTTATTTGTATTTGCCGTATTTGATTTATTCCTGTATTTCTAACCTACAAGCCCATTCAGTTCTTCTCAAATTATTTTCTGTATTAACTCCCAACTACCTGTCCCAACTACTTGGTTTTTTCCTTTTCTGTCAAGGTGGTTAAAGATCATCCCAAGATTGTTTATCCTAAGGTTCATCCTAATGATCCTAGATCATCCTAAAATTGTGTCTACTTGCTTTACACCTCTGCACTATGCATTTGACTGAATTTCCTGTGTATGGTCACAAATGCTCCATGGAGGTCAGGCAACTCAGTCAATTTTTTTTCCTCTGTTCAGATCACTATCTTATCCAAAACAAAAAGATTTTTTTTCTTTAAGCACAACTTGTGCTTTTCATAATTAGTAATGAAATTTTCTATTTCATAATTAGTTACTTTTTTCCTTTTTTTTTTTTCTTTTATCCATGTATCCATAAAACCCCTGAATGGCAGTTTTATATCCTTATGCAAGGTCTTCCTCAGTTTGAATTCTTTCAACTTTCTCTCCAAACACCTCGAATACAGACTTTTTTGCTCATCAATCCATTCTTTTTCCATTCATTATAGTGCCAATATGCTTTATGAGGGTATTAAGTGTTTCAAGCAGATCTGCATCTCATAGTCTTTTATTTCTTTCTTTGGAATCAATATTTGAAGTAGTTTATGCACTTCTACATTGAGAAAATGACAAATTTTTCAATCAGCTTTTGCCCCAAGCTTTTCAAATTAATTCATTTCAGGAACTATCTAATACTGTCAAATATATTTTTATGATATTGTGAAGGAGAGTTAGAGGAACTACTTTTAGGTTTCATTTAATTCAAATAAATTGGCCTAAGATTGTTCTGTCCAAGACCAAGAGAGATTTCTATGAAGAGATTTATAATTTTCTTCAGCATTTACACAACCCAAGAAAGTTTGCTGATTTGACAATTATTTCATAACTTTACAGCAGTCACACCTCAGAATAAATAGGAGCAAGCATTATTCCTACCAATTTTCCAATCCATATTCAGTAACTTTTGAAATATGCCAAATAATACTGTGTGAGAAATATTGTTGTTTTGGCCACCAACAGAAGTTCCACACAGCTGCTTGCTCACTACCTGCACATCACAGTGGGATGGGAAGAAGAACCAGGCAAAAAGGTAAAAACCATGGGCTTACATAATAAGAGTTGATTGGTTAAAAAATTAAATAATAATGAAAAAGGAAAAGAAGAGAGGAAGAAATAAAACCCAAGAGAAAAATTGATGCAGAATGCAAGTATTCACCAGCCTCTGACAAATGCCCATCCAATCCCTGTGCAGCAACTGGCCCATCCTGGTCAACTCACCCCATTTTATATACTGGGCATGATATTCTCTGGTGTGGGATATTCTTTTGGTCAGTTTGGGTCAGCTCTCCTGGCCATGATCCCTCACAGCTCCTTGTGCACCTGCTTTCTGGCAGAGCATGAGACACCCAAAAGTCCTTGATTTGGGGTAAGCACTGCTCAGTAACAACCAGCATTATTCTCATACTGAATCCAAAATATGGCCCTATACAAATGAAGAAAATTAAGTCTCTTCCAGCTGAAACCAGGGCAGTATCCATCCCTTATTCCATGCAATTTACATCATGCCAGGTCCCACACTGACCACTATACCATCACCTCTCCTCTCTTTCAGATGTGCACACAGACATTCCCTTAATCTGTGGATCACCCCTATAAAAGTCTGCTGAGTTCATTAAGTTCATGACTTTGGGGTCCATCTTTCAGGATTCTTTCAGGGTAGGAAAGACAACGTGTGGTGCTGGATTCTTGCATATTGAAGAGAGCTCTGAGCCAATCACCATTGTGTTTGTTCAGTTTCATTAAAGTTCATTCTTTAGTCAAAAGTATGTCAGTGTCAAATCCCCAAAGCCAAAAGACAAAGAGGAGCTATGAGGCAGCAAGTGTCATGATGGGCATATAGCCAGCAATTATCATCATAAAGCCAAGTCCTTTTTCATTGGAAAGTCCAATCTGTCCAACTAGCTCTCCTTCTTCTAGCCTGAACTCAACATTTTTGACCTGATAGCTCATTAGATACTGAGAAAAAATAATTTAACTAACCATTATCAGTTATATCTATTCTTAATAATTCCTGCAAAGTTATTGTGCTCAGCTCCATGGATGGCTGACCTGCTCAGGGAAAAGGTCAGCCATGCTGAAGAGATTTTCATTCTCTAAGTGGATCAGGGTTCTGATGATCCTCAAGGGAAAGTGGAGGCCAAGTTACCCCTCTCATGTCCCTTTAACTTCATTTTGAAACCAATGCCCATAAAAAGAACAAAAAAGCTTCCATTTCCATTTTCTTTTTTTGTCTTGGTTTTCCTAAGGAATCATCTTCAAATTCTCCATCAAGGACATTTGCAAAGAGTTTAAACTCATCACATCTCTGGCACAGTATGATTATTAATCTAGGGGTGCACACACCAAGTTCTAATTGCCAGAAAAATTACAAAAAGTTTAAAAATATTCTGTCCATTCTGTCACTAAGGTAGACACTTCAGAGTTCTACAAGCAATGTAATGGAAAGCCTCAGGATAACACACTAGCCTCAATGAGAACTGATTTATTTTCCAATCCTAAAATGTATACCTCCTAAATTAAGGTTTGTTAAGTTGGTAGAGAACCTATAGTTGGAACACTCATGTGCCAGTTTTAGGATCAGCAATGAATATTACATTTTTATAGAGATTTCTCCTGTTTAAAAATGCCTCAAGTCTATCTACTTCAAGTAAAAAGTAATTTATTTCAGTTTTCTCCAGTGACAGATTTTTTAATTCATAGGCTCAGCAGTAGTTTTTAACATTCAAATTGAGATGCATTATTTTGTCCAGTGATCAGAATTCATCTCCTGTTCAATATTCAACTACTGGAAGGTATCTAGGAAGAAAGTAGAAGGCTGTTATTTTTAAGATAGGTTTAGGCTCCTTCTTTACATAACAGCTGGAAACCTGTTTCTATATATTTTTATATGTCAGCATTATGAGCTCCACTCAGCTTACCTGGTCTATCTACCTTAAAGTAATATTAATGGACTAATATAGGTATATAATAACTTAATTCACCCTCAGCTCTTGGGTATGAATCCCCTCACAACCTTAGGGTTAAAAAAGCAATAGCAGTTTGCAGGACATGGTTAAAAAAATTTTTTGCTAATTGAAAAAAATATAAAGAGTGGCATGATTAAATTCATTTATCTGATTTATCCTAAAAATAAATTTAAAAGAAATTGAAAAAAATGTTTGACAAAAGTAATCAGTGCACAGTCAGAGTGGAGCATAAATGAAGCAAGATATTTGAGAAGTTTTGTCTTTGTCACATCAAAGAATTATGGTCACCACTTGCTAGATAAAATTTGAGTTTGACAAAGAAACAATATTTTTCTTTGAATAGTTTTCAGCAATTCTACCAGTGCTCCAAGCCAAGACAAAGCTATTGGAAGGCAGTTCTACCTCCCCTGAAAAGCAACTAAATTTGTAACTTTTTCAGGACTGAACCAGATAAATCAATCCAGACTTCTGTGAACAGGAATTATAACTGGATATGGTTTTGCCATAAAACTGTTATAATCAGTCAGACCAGTATTGCTGTTAACAAATTCATTTGTAGAACCGTTTCTTAATTCACTACAACTACTTTGATTTACATGGACAGTGTAGCCCGTACCATTTATAACCAATTTACTGTCTAATAAACCCTTTAAAAGAAAATAAATTTCATCAGTTTCCTCTAAGTAGGTACATTCTGTACAACCAGTCGCCCTTCAGTAGCATAAATGTAATTCCTTGGGAAGAAATCCAGGCCACTATGCCTCATGTATCTCAAACCCATGCTTGTGTAACTCTATCAAAGCTGGATGTCACTGGGAGACTTTGTTGGTTGAATATTGCTTCTCAGAGCTATGCATTGCTAATCTTGCAGTACAATAAGAATTGAATGTTCTACGGGAAAAGAAAAAGAAGTGAGGATAAACAGATCAGACATGGGAAATTTTCTATCACATGTGGAAGAATCAGGAATAGAAAAAAGTAGTTACAAATATTCACAGATTTAATCTGTGAATCCAGATCTCAGTCATTCTGATTTCTACCTATTTCCACCAGCATCAGTTTCACTCACATCTGTGCATAAGGGACAACATCTGAGACAAGAGAACTGCTGTTTTTCAGTGATATTATCTACCCTCCCCATTGGACACTACACACCACGCCTCGGTGGGAAAAGTATTTATGACATTTGAGCCATCACCTTCTGACCAGAAGCTGTAGCAGATGACACAGAAGTTGTTTCTCTACAGAAGAAGACAGTGGTTTGGTGCTTGCCAGGAGGTGGCTGGATGAGGCACACACACCAGGCTTCAATTGCCCCAGAGGCACGGCTGACACTGCCCAGCTTTCAGTGCTCAGTGAGAGCATGAGCTGCAGAGCACAACTTCAGAGATGATGATCAGGTTTGTTTCTGATGATGTCTGAAACTAGACACTCTCAAAAATGTCACAGAATAGGCATCAGATCTCGAGGTTGATCTCTCAAGTCAGTAAACACCTTCTCCCCACAGTATTGCAGCAGACATTTTCTTCCCTGAATTTACTCACTGCCTAATGTTATGGTACAAGGGTCCCTAGTCTGATGTTGTACCACCCCCCAAAAAGCCACAAGTCAGCAGTCTGGATGCCAAACACAAGACTTTGCCTCTCTCAGACCCACCAATGTTGTGGTGTAGGACCTGTCCCTGAGGACAGCTATCCTGTGCTCATTTACTTCACATTCCTCTCCTGCAGGAGACAAGGGCTGTCACTATGGATGTTTCATGCTCTGAACTGTCATACAGAGGAGGTGTGGTAAAAGGAGAATAGGAAGGTATAATTATAGGATGAGAAACATTAGGATTAACTAAGAACTAATGTGAAAATAAAAAGAACAGAACCTTTTATATGAAATATGAAGCTGGAATTTGGTGGTAAGGTATAACAAAGAGAGTTTGAAATGCAAGTATTTTTTTAAAGGGTTATAAAAAAAAGAAGTGTCGAAGAAGTGGAAGAGGAAATTAGAAATATAACCAGAAATGTCAGGTACAATAAATTAATGAATTCTATGTTTTGCAAACGTCTAGAAAAATGTTGAGTTGTGCTCAAAATTCAAATTCCAAAGAACCAAATATTTTGGCAACAGTGGGAGGTTTCTTAGAATGAGAATCTGTCTAGATTCAAATCTCAAAAACTGAACTAAAAGGAGTATTTAGCAAGATACAAAGAGAGCAGCATAAATCTATTTTCTACACCAACTGTTACAGTATATATAGGAAATTTGAATTTTAGATAAAAGTATTCAGAATAGTTTTTTTTAACGTGTCTAAACTTCATTAAAATTGTTCCCGCAAACAAAATTACAATTCTGAATGGTTTAGAAATGTAATAGTTTTTAAAAACAGAAATTTTTAAGATTATTTTTAGTGAAAAATTCTCTTCCCTCAATAAAATGCATGAGAATTTTTAAGCATTAGCTTAAAATATATAACACTAGTGACTTACCAGGTACTTTAACTTCAACAGATCAAAATAAAGTAACTTTGGATTCTAAGTTCCACTTAAAAAATTCTTACATCCGAAAATCTCATTTGCCAATGCTTTTAAGTGTTGAGGAATATGAATAAGTGTCTGGTAAGATTGTCAAAAGCCTTTGTTTTGGTTAGACAACTAAAAATTATTGATTTGAAGATATTTTTCTCTTCGAAAAATCTCAAAAGATTTATATTCTCATCATAACTGCCTGTAAAACCTATTAAAAAACTATTTCAACTGTACTTTCAAATTTTTATTTACCTGCTTTGAAAAATCTAAACACAGAGTAAATTCAAGGCACTCACTTAATGGTGAGGAAAATAAAATATGTATTTACAATAAAAATGTTAAAATTTTAATTATGAGCTTGATTTTTTTACAAGTTTTTCACCATAGGAAACTTTATTTCAAGAAAGAAAGACAAAAATATTTACTAAATCAAATAAGCCCTTTTTTAATCTATGAGGAATGGATTTTGATGTTATAATATATATATTTGTATGTATAATAATAATTTTCTTTTAAATTCGTCCTTCCTTCCTTTTTTCTTTTTTTTCCAGTCCTCATTTTGGTAAAACTGTCATGTCACAGCTGTAAAAGGGCAAGTCTGGAGTCCTGGGGGCAAGATCTTTGCAGGCAGAGCAGGTACTTTCTCTTTCAGATGGCAGGTGAGGCTGCCACACAGGCAGCAGGTTTCACACAGGCTCAGAGAGAGCTGTCATGTACAAAGAGCAGTGTCATTGCTAACCTCTAAGCTCACACTATTCTAGTGTCCAAGTGTCAGATAATAGGGTCCTGATAAGTAGATCAAAAGCACTACTTTATTATTATATGAACAAATTATAGTCTTATCTGACTCACTTTTACATTGGTTGTATTTTCCTCTTTTTTTCTGAAGCATTCTTTCTTCAAATCAACCAAGAACATTAGGGAAAAAAAGAGAAACTTTTTTTTTACTGTTGCACGAACTAGTAAAATCAGTCTCTCCTTTTATGCAGGATGCAAGGTAGAAATTAATTGTATATATCCTGATGGAATGGAATGCACTGAAACAGTATTGCACATTTATTGAATTTAATCTAGGATTAAATTACTGTTATGCAAAAATAGAAAATCCTGTTATAAATTATAGATACTGTTTTCCCTTCCAGTCCACTACATGCTATGTGGTAAAGGTTCACAGCAGTATTCTGGAAATTGCTTCTCTGGCTTCTGGTATCATTAGAAGAATTTGCCATCCTAATTCACAATAATTTGTGCTACAACATTATACTCATTTATAGCAAAGTCTAAATGTGTAGAATTGCATCTTACTAGATTTACTACAATTATTCCTGCACAATATATGTTATGTATGTTATGACATACATTTCTCCTGTAATTAGGGTAGGATAAAGCAGACTACTTGAGCACTTTATTGTGATTATCTATGCTATAGAGGTATTTACCACCTAAATTAAACCTCCTAAATGCAACAACTACATAGAAAAGTATTTTCAGGGAAACAGAAAAGAAGCAAAGTAAAATTTCCTATACACCAAAAGATACAGAAACATAAGCTGAGCAGTATAAGAGTTTGATTACACACATGTTGAAATAGTATGTGTTATTTCTGCTGATATAAATGAATTTTGCCCACGTTTAAGAGAGGTTATATCTCCAACTAGTAAAATTGAGACAAAAGGCTAACACAGAGTGATTTTAATTAGCTAGCTCATAAATTTATCCTGACTGAAGTAAGTTTTTATGGTACCAGAACATATACTCAAGTATCATGGATGCATTGACAACCAAAGGGACAGTGACACAATTTTTATCTATTTTCTTCCAGACAAAAGCAAAACATCTGTTTTCTTCTGGTGGCCATTGCTTCCTCTAGATCTGTACTCTGTCGTAATGCAAGCTTGGATCAGGGGACTTGAATAACTGCAGAGTAAAACTCAAAGCAGTTTCTAGAGGACACACTAGTCAAAAGAAAAGAAAATCTTTGTTTTTCTACTTCTTATTAGTTTGAAACCAGATTATTACTTGATGGGAAAGGAGAAACAGTGATAAAGTATTTAAGGGGACTCCCTGTGGATCCACAGGACGATGAGAATGTGTCTGGTTCCACCTACCTGCCAAGGCTAACAGAGGCTATCCACCCAAATCAAGTGGGCACCAAGGCCTTATAGGTAAACCATCATGAATAGTCACAAATTATAGTAGTCACATTACTTGTGTGATGTTTCTTCTGGGAAAAGGATTCTCTAGTCAGTTTGTCTTAATTAGCCAACCTGCTTCAAGTAGATCTCTCTTTGCCTTATTTCCCTGCAGTAGAGGCACAGACCTGTGCATTTTCTTCATATATAGGTTTTTACCTCAAACACTGTAATATCTTTTTCCTGAACTTTCAAATTTTTACCCAGTTTCAAATGAAACCTTATTTAATAAGCATGTCTTTCTGTTTCCCCCTATCTAATTTACCTCAAAAGAAACATTTCCCATGTACTTCTGCTCTGGAGTTCTATAAAAGAGGCACGATCAATTGCAGGAAGGCAGATACATGGAAGAAAAGCTCTTAATAAAATACGTCCTTTTCATTTTAGTGAGGTCTGAACTTCAGAAGACTCAAGATGAAATATAAAAAGCTGAAGTTCCAATGATTCCTATCTTTGACCTAAGGCTGGAAAGGAGAAACCAGCATATTTTAAGTATCTCTGCCATATTCACACTCAGTCAGGTCAGCATCTCACAGTTGCTTGTACTTGTATTTTAGCTCCTGGGGTCTCCCTTTTAGGTCCTGCACAGCTGTCAATAATCAGAAAGGAGGATAGCCTGTCCCACCCCATCTATAATGCATTCCTTTTTTGCCCAATCATTCTGGAGAGCAGAAATTTTCCAACTAGAAGTATTTGTCAAATCCATACTCCAGTTCAGCCAGGGAGTACTTTTATGCAGCAAGCAGGCAGTAGGTGTTTTTCTCATTTTGTAAAGCTCCCGTATCTTCCTGGTACAAAATTACATTTGTTTAAATAAACAAGATTAGGACCTGAACAAATATACATTTTTCTTTTGCCTGAAACAAAGGTATGGGATCTGACTTTACTATTTGTATGACTCCATGTGTACTTGATGAGTCAGTTTCTAGGGGGGGTGATGAAAGGGAGAAAGGTGATGAAAGCTTGTGAAATATACTGTGATGCCTACCACAAATAATTACCTTCATTACTACTCTGAATACTTCCAAAGATCAAGCCTTTTTGCCTGCATAGTATGAGTTTTCTATTTCCAAACAAATTAAGGCCTAATGTTAATCTGTTTATTAATTTTGTTTATTTTGAGGATTTTATTAAACAAGCTTCCTCAGAGTTCCAATATAACAAGTAACCTGTTTCCTGTAAAAGGGCCTTTGCTCTTTAGTCACTGTGAACTGTATCCTGCCACTTCCTTTGATGAGGGTGAGGAAATACTTGTCTTTGACACTTAGTTTCTGACATCTTATCATAGTTTAAAATTTGACCAATACATCAATACTAAGGAAAACACAGTACACACAAAAGCATCATTTCTATAGAATCCAGCCAGGAAAAAGGAAAGTTATGCACTGTCAGGGACAGACTGTAGGAGACATTTTTTTCCTAAATTAATTTTTTTTCACAGACTGGCAAAATCATTAAAGTTGGAAGGGACATCTGGAGCTAACCCTGTCCAGTCCCTACCAAAGCAGGGTCACCTAGAGAAAGTTACACAGGAACTCATCCAAGTGGGTTTTGAATGTCCCCAGAGAAGGAGACTCCACAACCTCCCTGGGCAGCCTCTTCCAGTGCTCTGCCACCCACCCTCATTTTGTTGGAGTGGAACTTTTTGTTTATGGCCATTGCTGAGACACATTAACTACCTATCCAATCCTTTGAGGAACTGAATGAAAAACACATCAGCTTCTCAGAATCTGGTACAGCAAAGATCTGAGGAAATAGACACAGGACAGCAAGGGAGATTTAGATTGTGGGAAGAAAACAGCTCACATTAAACAGATCTTCTAAAACTTAGAGGGTCTTCTCTGCTTTTCAGAAAGTCATGTTCTAAAGAAGTAGTAATTCAAAATAGTATGCAGGATAATGAACCAAGTCAAAAAATATTTTTTTTTTTTAAATAACAGTGATCATTTTTTGTATCAAGTCTTTAAAGTATAAGGTTTACTGTTTTCAAAGTTCAATTCCACAGAAATGCAGCTTGTGGCTGAAACATGAGCATCATAGATGACAATAATAAAACATTGCTGTGACTTTGCCACAATGAATGAGGCCTCATTTCATTGTAAAAGCTGTGCATGGGTTAACAGGAACTTGGGTGTAGGTGGCTGAATCTCAAGTCTTTACTGCCTTATGTGGCCTATTATACTGGGTGAAAGTTGTGAGAAAACTTCAAGACTTGCAGAAATTTTTTAGTACAGTTTCATTATGACTATACAAAGTGACAGCTTTGGTAACATGAAGTCTTTTAACTCTGACAGTTAAGATAGAGCACAATGTAATCTTAGTAAACTCTATTGCTAGGAAGAGAGAAAAGCAAAGCAATGCTTATCATCATAACTTCTCCCAATTAATGAAACCTGTCTGGAGTCAAGTTTCATTTTGTGAGCTATAGGTCTTAAATACTCACTGCACACATTTCAGCTCTCAAGGGTCCTTTTCAAAGAGTCAAAGTATGAATTTAGTCAAGCTATTCAAAGCTTTCAGATCAAGGTTTTTCACGTTGGTATTTCCTGTCTGGGGGCTGTGGTAAAAAGAATTTGATAAAAGAGTTTCACTTTAGGACAATTTCCAAATATCAGTACTTGGGAGAAGACATACTTCTGGTCTAGACTATTGAGGAATGTTGCAAGAGCCAAAACAAAAGCATAGTACCAAATTTTTCCCTTAGAATCCAGAAAACATAAATCTAGGAAAAATTCATCATTTGTCTATATCAATCATTGTTTTATTAAATACCTTACTAGAAATGTATATATTCCCCATCTGATGGAAAAGAATAAAATCTAATGCACCATTCCAAACAAAATCCATACTATTGCAATCATAATCCTAAACACTGCTGTTTTCCAGCTACATTTATGTTATCAGAATACTAAAATGGTCAATGAGCATCACTGGACAACTGCACACAAAAATCCTTGTAAATGCAGACATGTAAATAAGCAGTATATTTTACTGTTTAAGTCACCTGCTACCTAAGAGTGCCAAAGGTATCTGCAATAATTAACTCTACCCCACCATAATTTGTGGGTTGAGGAGGTTTTTTTTTGTTTGGTTTGGTTTTTAGTTTTCAGATTTTGAGGTTTTGGTTTGGTTTTTTGTTGCTTTTTTTTAATCAAATGCTGTTAGCCTCCCTTTATACGGGCAGGAAATGAAGCACAAATGGAGGACTTAACTAGAGAATCTTTGCAAACATCCAGAACAATTTTCTAAACCCTTTTTAAGTGGAAAACATGACCTATGAATATAGCCAGCATATTTATATTAATTCCATGTGGGTTTTTTCCTATTATAAAATTAACTGGATGTAGCATCTATGAAATATAAGATGTATGTAGAAAGGATGAAAGAAAAGGCAATCATGACAAGATGAGAGATGCTCACATTGCAAAGTTCTGAAATCATGCCTCAGTATTATCTTCCCCAAAATTCAGATATATTTGGACTCAAGTGTTCACTGATCTTTGAAAAGCAGATCTAACCTGATTCTGCACAAAGACAAAAAAAATCTAAACATTACAAGAAAGTGCATATCAACTATACATTCTTTAGTATATAATTCTTGATATCTCATCTGTGTTAGTACTTACCCATTCTCTCTCAAATTGCTGTTTTCCTACTTTGTATTGGCTTTTTCCTACTTTGTATTGGCTTTTTGATGAAAATGTTACTTAGATGCAACATTACTTAGATGTAAATATTTACACTACTTAGATGTAAACATTTTGAGTGTATCATGGTTTCAGAATGAATTTTTACTCTAGAAGGATATAGAGGGCTAAGAGCACAGTGCATTTGTTGTCGCCTATTCTCAGTCATATATTTCCAGGGAGATACAGCATAGCATTAGCCAAGTTAAAGCACCTTTTCTAAACAGTTATATTTCATTATTCTCATATTTAAAAACAGCCATTTGTAGCAATAAGGGTTTACAACTGATACTAAGCCCAATTAGTGTTAGTGTATTCATGAGCAGAAGATATTTCAGGTCTTGGTACTGTTTAGAAGGACAAGACACAGAAGGAATAAAAGTGGAAAGAGTACTGGGAAGTTAAGTGGCTTTCTCAGGATCTCATGGTGCCAAGTTCAATGCTGTTTAAGGTGGACAGCATGACAGCTCAGGGACTGCATTTCAGCATTTCCACAGTGTGTATTTGGGCTTACAGATTTCTTGTCTCACTTCTAAAGGCCAGTTCCTGAAATGTGTAGAAAACTTTTCTGTGGGTTGAGGTCATTCAGCACCTTGCAAGACTGACCCTGATGTTCAGAGGTGCTGAGCACACACAGCTCCTGTCGACCAAGAGTTCACTGTACCTCTGAAAATCAATTCAAGTCTAATGGCCTTTTCACCTGTCAGAAATAATTGCTATTACACAGAAGCATACTAACTCAGTCACCATTTTGTTTTTAAAGGAAACTATTTATTTTTGGCCTCCTCAGAAACAGATCTGCTAAGGAGGAATATCAGGATAAATTGTGTCCCAAAAGGAAAATACATTTTATATGAAACACTCATTCTTCTCATTGTCAGTCATAAAAAATATGTCTTTTAATAGTTCTTTCCCTTGCAGAAAAATCTGTTTAACTAATCTGATCATATAAAAAATTATTTTTCCTAATGTTAGATGCTTAGTTAGGTATTCTCTGCTGGGACATTTGTTTTACAGTCAAAGAAAATCCTTGATACCAGCAGAAGCAGCATTACATGTAACAGGGTGTGTCCTTTCTTCAGCTGGATCAGTGCCCACATATTGGAGAGCCTTTTCACTAAAAGGTATTATCTTCAGACATACTCCTGACTCCTTTATGGCTTCAATGTTCCAGAAGAGAACACCTTAATGTAATTTTCTGCTGTTGTAAGACACATTTGGAAATTAAAGCAAAGCTTTTACACAAGTAAAAGGCATACATCTGAAAGGATGGGACAGCAGGAACGTTCAACGGAAATTAAAATGCACTTTAGGAAATAGTGAGCTGCATGCCTTGGCTGTCATAGTTAACAGAACAGCTCTACTGGGATAGCATAATGTGTACAAACCCAACAGAAACTTCTAGATTTCATGTTCCTGCAAATCTTTCCTCACAAGGTTAAGTGTCTGCATGATGAGAGGCCTGTCTTTTCAAGTGCAGCACAAAGGAGGCATTTGTCTTGTCTCCAGATCAGATCTTCAGCTCCCTTTTCTGCTAAACCTATTTTTCTATTACCAAATAAAATTTCACTTTGAGAATTTAACCAAGGCAAAGAGTTATGAACACTTGATTTTTATTTAAAGCTTTTTAGTCCAATATGTCTTTGTATCTGCTTATTTATATACAAGTTCTGAGAACAATCTGAGTGATTTAGACAAAGTATGCAATGCAAAATCTCTGAGTGCATGGTTTTGATGCACAGAAAATATTTCCATATGGGCCTGCTTAACATGTACCCCTGGGTAAATGCAATTGGTATTCAGATTCTAAAAGCTAGCATGGTAAATGTATAGTGTGCATATATCATAAGACTTATTAGCCCCTAATGTCTTCTAGCTGCCCAGGGATGTATTAAGGCTCAACCCTATTTTTGGGAAAGCCAATGACTAAATGATATCAAGGACCAGAGCTCCCTCCCTCATGCAGGTGTTGGAGATTGAAATTAAAAATTACTACACTTTGTACCCCAGAGGTTGGATGCCCCAGAGTCATAGGGCTGTATCCCAAGGAAAACAGCTGGAGGCTATTGTGATAAACACTGCAAGGGCAAAAGAGAAAACAACCTCTCTTGTTAGTGAAATAGTTTTTCTCATGATTGCTCTGACACAACATATCACCAACATTCTGCATAGGCATCTTTTCTAATTTAAGAGTCTCGATGCTTCTGAAGAAAGAATACATTGCCCTTTTAATACCTCACTTTGGCAAAAGATCACTTAATCCCTGTAGCTCAGCCTTTGCCACGGTTCAAAATGGGAAAACTGCACTTAACAGTCTGGCCATGCATTTAATATGAGTTGTACATAGGTATTTCTCATGGGGTATTTCAATATTTTTATTTTATTTACAACTTGTTGTGTGGTTTGATGTGCTTTTTTCGGGTCTTTTTGAACTTCAGCCTGCAGAGTATTGTAGTGTATAGCTTTCTTTCCTGCACCTTGTCAATATAATTCCTTTTTTATTTTTCCTTCTGGAAAGAAAAATTATGCATTACTATGGAATCACGCTATCTTTTCTTCCTAACCTGTGCTCTTCATCTCTCACTGCCTCAGGGCCATTACTTTAATAGAATAGTTCTTCAAATGAATTAGATTACCTGTTTCATTGCTATTCTATCTGGATGTCATTCTCATTGAAAATATTCATCAGCTTAGAAATTAACATTGAAAATGGCATTGACTAAGTAATTCTATTATGGACAAAACTGAATGTCAACAGATGTCACTTCAGTTTGTGGTTTAAACTGATGAACTTCTTGATACAGTGGAAAAACATGTTCATAAAGCTCTTTTCCACATGCTTGCACTGTGTTGACATTTTTGCAGGTATGTTTATATCACAAACCTTATGTATCTGTCCAGTATATATTTTGAGAAATGTATAAAGATACATGTTTTTTGGTTATAAATCTCTTTTCCTACATCCTTTATTCTCTTGTAAAACAAAGCTTAGCTGTATAAGGAACAAGTTAATAACCATGGCAGACAGGTATGATAAAAGGGAAAAGCAGTGGTGTAATTATATTATTTCGTAGTTTTGCTAAGCTGCAGTGCTTCATCCAATTAACTTCCTCTTTAGGACCTGTAAGGTGTGTCAATTTGTGTAACATGATAAGCCTTTGTAGTAAGGCTAAGTATTCCATGGTGCTATACCCTACCTCATCTTCTCATTTTACTTCAGAGCTGTAATGCTAGTCCACATTAAAATTCTTTAAATACAAAAATTCCATATATATATATATGGGAAATTTAGGACTACAATATACTTCAAAACTTCAATCAAGTAAGAGCAATTAAAGTAAGGATGGAAAAAAATTAAACATTCACAGCAATTATTTTTTGTCCTGTGGTCCTCAAATATCCTAACTTAATAAAAAGCAAGTATTTATCCCATGATCTCCATCATAGTATTTCAACAGAGAGTTAAGAACAGTTTTACAATTAAATACTTACAACCATTTTCTTATATGCTCCCCAAAATCCTCCAGTAGCTGACCTCTACTGAATATGCAGTGGTCAGGCAACAATCTATGTTTCAGGTCACTAGATACACCATGTAGAAGAAGTATTGCAGACTTTCAGTGGATTATGTGAAGCTGAGAGTGTCTCACTGCAGATCAGAATTTACTGAACTCCATCCATCAGCAAAAGAGAGAAATCGCTGTAGCTGGAGAAGGTTCTCCCCTCCCAACAATGTATTGTGGATGTCAGTTGATTAGTCATCATTTCAGTTTAATGTATTTGAATTAATACTGTATCTTTTAAAATGATTTAAGAATCTTTTAAAATCGATTTAAGAAAAATGTTTTCTATTTTCACAGGTTTTGTTGATTCTCTTTTGACCAACCTCATATAAAAAAAGACAATGCCATTCCAACTCAGTGTCTGTTCTTATTTTGATAAAGCCATGAAATATTGACTTTACAGGGATTTAAGGCTGCATCAAAGCTATGCTTGAAATGCAGCTTGTGTTAGAGAGGGGTGTCCTGGATTTGGCAGGGATAGAATTAATTTTCTACCTGTAACTGGTACAGTGCTGTGGTTTGGATTCAGTGTGTGAATCAGTTTGATAATACACTGATGTTCTGGATGTTGCTCAGTGCTGCTTACTCTAAGTACTTTTACATTTTTCATGCTCTGCCAGAAAGCTGGTGCACAAGAAGCTGGGAGACAGCATGGCCAGGAGAGCTGACCCCAACTGGGCAAAGGTGAATTCCATTCCATAGGATGTCATGCCCAGTACATATAAACTGGGGAAAGCTGGCCAAGAGAGGTTACTCACTGCCTGGGGACAGGCTGTGTATTGGTCAGCGGGTGGTGAGCAATTGTAGCTTGCATCTCTTGTTTCTCTTAGGTTTATTCCTCTCTCTTCTTTTTCTTTTTTTTTTTTTTTTACCTTTTCATCATCATCATCATACTTTATTTATTTAATTGTTAATTCTTAGTGCATGAGTTTTACCTTTTTCTGATTCTCCTCCCCATCATGGTGGGGTCAGGGTCTAAGCCCTGTGGTACTGAGTTGCCAGCTCAGGTTAAACCACAACAAAGGGCTGTGACTTGTCCTGAGAGGCATCCTCTGATGGATGGATGGGAGGAAGGATGGGAGGGAGACTAGATTTTAGTACAAAAAGCCTTCAGGAAAGAAGCTTCTTGGTGGCACTGCTAATCTGTTTCAGGGTAGGACATTACAAAGCTCTTGACCTTTTCTTGTCTTAGCTTTGAGTATAAATGCCATTTCCTGCACTGAAATGTGCAGCTGTAGTGTCACCTAATAACTAATACAATTTTATAGCACCATATTGTCCTCCAGCAGTGAACTTTGGCCTCAAAGGAGACATAGGTTCAAATCCCATTCTTGAAAGAAGCTCCTGAGATGATCTAGACTCCTCTAAGCTATGGAATACAGAGGGCAGTACAAACCATGCACTCTTTGGAGCCTTGAATACAACTCTGCTGAGCTCACTGTGGAAGCAGTTTCTCAAACCATTCCCAGTTCCTTTTCAATGGAAGTCAGGACCAATTGTCTAACAGTAACTACACACATACATGTGTGGGAGTGCTATAAATACCATAGGATTTGGATCTCCATGATAAAAAAATAGTAAGTGGAGATCTGTAGAGGCCAAATCACCTGAGGTCCTCAGAAACTTTCAGTCTGTACTTGGAAAGAAAACAGAAAAGTGATCTAGTGCTTGAAGATCATTTGTCATTTGCCTCAGGATTGAAATGAGCAACATATGTAAAGATTTCATGCAAAGCACATAGCAGCACAATGCAGTCTAAAGCTCCCTTTATTCTGAAATCAAACTTTTGTATAAAATTCTATAAAATCTATTGATACAGGACTGTTTATTCCTTTATAAATCTCTGACTCATGTCAGTGACTAAATTCCTGGGAAAGGAAACCAGTGTAACTGGTAGTTATCTGTCCCCAGGTATTATTTACAAAGACTATACCTGTTCTCAATAAGTGCCTATCTAAGTGTGAATTTAAATGTCACATGTATAATTCCATCTCTTCATTTTTTTGGTGATTCTTAAAAGTCAAAAGATTGAAAGATGAAGGCTGAAATAAAATAAAGATTTCAAGTTTTCATTTTCAGAAGTATTCAGGAACATTTTTACTTATAGAAAGGACTCATTCAGATGTTGCTATGTAATTCTGAATATAGATTTCATCATGGTAACTGGGAACAGATTTAGGTGCACATGATTATAGCAATTTGACTTTGGACACAAACCTTGGTTTTTATTTTTAAACCCCTGTAATTTTACACAATCAGGTAGAAAATATTAATTCAATCTTTACTGAGAGGATTTCACATTCCCACTTTTTCTTCATCTTGAAATATCATTTGAACAGTCTTCTCCAGAGATATTTCATAATGTTTCTGTCACATAAATGACAAACTAGAAAATACAGCAGTACAAAGCATAAGATTAGTACAAAAAATAGTATTTTATCTCCAAACTATATAGTGTTTCACAAAAAGTCTTCCAATGACTCAATTTATCCTACCTCATCCTAAAATGTATTTTTACTTTGCATAACATTCAAAAACTTTGACATTTCTTAAGTCAAAGATAATTTTATATTTTGTTGCTCAGACACCTTTCTTAAATTCTAATCTTTTTACTGAGATGTACATATAGCAAGTGGGCAATTCCTTCTAAAAAAATGGGTCACGGGATATGCCCTGAGCCTGTCCCCTTCTTGTCTTGGAACTGCTGCATTCACTTTCTTGTACAACATTATTATTCATTATTATTCAGGTGCAATGATTCATTTCTCATGATACAAAAGATAAATCCACCCTCACTTCAAATTTAGCAACACCGAACGGTTACAACCCGCATTGAAATTAATGGTACTTGGGAACACCCTGCCCACATAAAAGCTGATATTCTACCTGTGAAATAGCAAACTGACATGTAAAAATTAAAACTATGAATTTGTTTCCTATCTGTACATATGCATTTTAGGCACAAATGTTTATTTCTGACAGACATTAAAATGGTCATTAAATCAAGGGCTCATGAAAACAGAAATGCAAGAAACATGACTAGTATGTTTTCCTCAAACAATAAATCCAGAATGTCTGTCACACCCCCTCAGTGTGATGTCTTGAATACTGCACTTTTTTAAAGTAGTCTTGTGATGTAGAAGATAACTCAAAAATATCCAAATTAGTTGGTCAGGCGGAGGGGGGAGGTAACAAAACAAAACAAAAAAAACTGAAATAAGGGAAAATTCACATCAAGATCTGGTGAATTATTTCAGTGGGCTGCCCTCCAATATCCCATTTCTGGTCTGACAGTTGCAATGCCTACAATGTTCTTTCCAACAACCAATTTCTTTCCATCTTTATTGTTAGACCATACAGCTCCTTCTATCAAGCTTGTGCTCTCCTTTACTGGAGAAGCTGTACAACTTTATCTTATGCAGATACCTACTGCAGATATCTACATTACCACTGCACAGATCTAGATCCTCCAATGTGATTTTGTCTATGCACCTCCTGCACTTGGACTGCAGATACCCCTACCCCAATTACCATGACTTTACTGTCACTGTCTGAGCTCAACAGGTCTAGCTCTCACAGTTCTTACTGCCAGGTACATTTTCTAAATCTTATGTCATTTTTGTAGATCTTATCTAAAAGCTCTCTACCTTCAAAAGATATTTACTGTTCTCTTATGACCTGGGACAATAACTGTAGGAGAGGTTGTATCTCATTGTGAATATAGAAACAATACAACCCTACTTAATATATTTCTTTTTAAAAGCATTGTATTTACATTTAAACAATTGCAAGTAGTAGTTTAAATGAAATGGTTTGGTTCAATCATTTAAGCTAATAAACTGCTTCAAATGATGGCACCGCCTCTTCAGCTGTCACCCTGTACTAGAAGTCTGCATTTCTCTGTAATCCTGAAATCACACAGCTACTATTGAATCCCCAGAAATAACTGCATTCAAAGACTTATCTGTCAATTTGTAATCTCTTCAATGTCTGACATATTAATTTTGATCAGGTGAGTTGGATTACACTGAGCAATGTGTGAAAGTTTTTGGGACAAGTTCATTCTATATTTATTCCTATAGGTCTTACTGATGACAGGCTTTTTTCTTCTGGTTCCTGTAGTCTTTTCCACTTGGGTTCCTTGTTTCAATGTACTTATTCCTGTAACAGGGCCTTGTTATCTACAAAGAATCCTTAAAAATTCCCAGATTCTTCTCAAGCAAGATACAATATATGAACAAAATAAGTGAAAAGACATTACAGAGGGAGGAAAGAATGACTGTGTGTTTGAAATGCATGCCAAAAACCCACATGATGATCCTTAGAGAAAATTCAGTCAAAGTAACAATTCATGAATGGCATTCCTACGGACTTACAGTTAACTTTCAGGTTGGAGTTAACCTACAACCTGGTTTTAACTGTCAAGAGATTTTTATTATTTTCAAATATTTCCCAATGATTCCATAAATGTATAACTCAAACCCAATGACAAAATAAAGAGATTTGGCTTGAAAACAGAGGGACAGAGTTCTTGTCTGACATTTGCATCATAAATCCAGCCAAGAATCAGAGTACACTAGCCCACTGAAAGCTGGAGAAGTCTAACAATAAACAAGAACACTGGGAGGCACAGCATTATTGCTAAATGGATTATTTATGCTAGTTCTCAAAACAAGGAAGGGAGGTGAATAATCCCCTTCATATCTCAAGGCTGCTGATCAAATAAAAATTTCCAAGTACAATAAAAACTTTGGCTCCTAGAAATATATTGGAACTCCTTGAGTTTTTCTTCCCTCAGCTCAGGAGAGAAAATTGTTCCACAGCTGCAAAGAATCAATTTTTGTTAGTCCTGAATTAGGATTTAAGTTCCCTGTGGGACTGCTTAAGCTTTCCATCCCCTTCAGCTCTCTGTGGGAGGCACCCATGGTTCTGAGGAAAAACACTTCTGAGGCCAGGCCAAGTTTGGAGCTAGAAAACACAGCCAGGTGTTGAAGCTGAGTCTGTAAACTTCCATGGCACAGTGCTCCTCCAGACTCAGAAATGGGGCAGGGCAGGGGGAAGATTCACATCCTGCTTTTCCTGCTTTTTTTCCCACTTTGTGCTGGATTTGGCAGGATTTTGTCTCAGGTACACAGGGGAAACATGTTTTTCACTTAACTTTTAGTTATGTATAACCTTGAAAAATTAGCCTGGTCACAAACTTGGTTTGCACAAGATTTAGAGGTGAAATTATCATCACGTGTACAGGTAGTGATCAAAAGCCCAGTGGAATTGGCGGGCAGTTTTCCACTGAGATCAATGGGCTCTGGATTACACCCATAAAGCCTGACTAATGAGGTGCTATATGGATTAAAGCACAGGTTAAATTAGGAAATACAGTGCTGTTGTGCCAATGAGATTCTAGATCTCTTTGGCTTCCCATAGATGTAGCAATGAATAACACAAAGGGAACAGAAAGTCCCATGCACATGTTGTGTGCACTCAGACTCCAGGGTCTCACAGAGCCCGTGGGCTCCAGGCCTGCAGGAATGAGGAGTCAGCTTGAAAGCTCACAGAGAGTGCTTCAGTGTCAAATACATTTCCAGTGTTTCATGAAGAAAAACATTAACAGTGGGTGTTTCCTTTTTTCCCTCCTCTCTTATGTATTTTCATCTTTTGTGCATGGGAATGAAAAGTTATATCCATTCTAAAACATTTGTGTAGGTCTGAGGCAGGAAGAGAGAGAAAGCACTGTTAGACATTTTGAAAAGATGAGTCAATTACCAGAAAGTTTTGCAGAATGTACTTATGACCAGGCTGGTTTCAACAGCCAGGTGTCTGACTAATGTCAGTGACATAATGAGATGAGATGTGATAATCTATGGTAAAATGAATCTTACTGCTTTATATTTAAATTAATTTCTCATATTAAAAAGGAATGCCACACACTTTTTTCTATAGATTTGCAATCAACAGCACTGCAAAGAGGCATTAGATACTGGCTAAAATATTTGTATACTTCTCTTTCTCACTCTATCACTGCTAATTTATTATTTGGGTCAGTCAGAGACAAAATAGATATTATGTTGTCTGGGAGCTGTAAGCTTTTTATCTTTATCATTGGAAAATATTTTAGTCATGTCAGTGCAGGCAGAAACAATGATTAGGCATCCAAAGTATCTTAATTCATAGAAATAAAAAATACAACTTTTCATGCAGACCAAGAAGAGGAAGGTGGGCATTCCTGCCAGCTACAGAGGAAAAATGTTGCCTTTCAGCTGTTCCCACCAAAGCCAGTACAGTCAGCATGAATCACAATCCTGCAAGAAGCAGATGATTTTCCTTTCCTGTGCAGGAGGTAGTAAATCCCACATTGGTCTGCAGGGACTCAGAATTCTCACTTTAAAAAGTGAGTGACAGTAAGTTGCTGTTTTATATACTCTCCTAGACAGACTGCTGGTGCTGAGTCAGTTCTCATCCTCACCTTCCTCTCTTTCTTAACACCAAGCAGCTTGAATAGCTGCTTACTTCACTTAAACTGATTAACCAGAGCTTTAAATGTTGTGTCAAAAAATTCAATAAAATAAAAAATATTTTATCTGTCAGCTAGGTAAGATTTGAGACTGTGAGTCTTAATATTTCAGTGTTTATAGAGCAGTTGCATACCATAAGATAATGCCATAATGTGCATCAAATCAACAATCATCCCCTGTCACCTTCAAAACACAGTATATGGAACATTACTGAAAAGAAGATGTGACAAAAGCAAAAATGATTGCACGAACCACAGAGTCATCATGTAGAACTAAAGACTGCCTCTAAACTGATGGTTTGCATTTAAAGTATCTTGTGAAATTTGTATGTCTTTTCAGACCAGTCACAGAGCTAAAACAACAAAAATAAAAAGACAGTAAGCACAACAAAACACCACAGAGATAAATGTAGCAGAACTCCTTTGTTTATTAAGCTGCATTTCTGCTCTAAACAATATGAAATTTGTCTAGCTTCAATATTCTTGTACATCTAAGCAACACAAATCTAGAGTGTAAAGAGAAATGCTGGTCAAAACACTGTGATTTTGTAGGCAACAACTTAAATACATTAGACTGAAGAGGACTATAATCTGCATTTCTGAATCTAAACAAAGCTATTAAAATCCTATTTTATTCAACTATTCAAAAAGTGTTTGCAAATATTGCAGCATGGATTCAATGGAGACATTCGTAAGTAGCAAGTTATCAACATAAATTACTCAAGAGAGATCATTTATTTATGACATTGAACATGACTTTTCTAATTTTGTCACAGTCACTGGTCCCTTGCAATCAATACTGTGGAAAACCTGCAGAGAAAACCACTATTTGCAATGTGCCTTGGCCTCTTTTCTAGCCAGCAACGCGCCCCTGACCGTGTTCAGCATGGAGCCTGGGAAAGCGTGGGCGTGCAATTCTCAGCCCTGAATTAGGAGCTACTGCCAAACTTGGCAGGGACTGGGATCCAGCAGCAGCTGCTTCTCACGAAGGTCATGCAATCCCTCCCATGAGAGGCAAGACAACCTGCTTCTTCACTCCTGCTGGGTGCCCAGTGGAGCACAACCTGAGACATCCCAGTGTGCACAGACAGAAAGCCCCAAATCCCTGAATGGGCAGACGCTTGTCCTGGGTCTGAGGTCAGAGCTGTGGTACAGGTCCCACTGCCCCTCCGAGCAGGCAGCACTCCCTTCATGCCTGGAAAAGCTCAAGGGCTGGTGCCAGGCACCTCCAGTGGAAATAGCTGTGTGACTCAGCTGAACAAACTGAGCAGTCAATATCATCTTTCTTGTAGGCAGGGTTCACTCTCACCTGGGGAACAGAGGGGTCCATTCCCGCCAGAGCTTTACAAACCTCACTAAAATCTTTATTTATTTGTCTCTCTTAACAGCTACATGCACTTACAGCAAAAGACATCAGAGGTGTAAGAGAACAAAATAAGAACCAGTGTAAGTAACTCATTAAAATAAGACTATACAAAGATGAGCCGGGTAATTTTCAAAATATTGCAAATCAGAAAAAAAAGAGTCATTATTCCATGTGAAAAGTTTCCGCATGCATTTGCTTTTGCAAGTGCTTAAAGACATTACAGAGTTTCTGCACCTGTGCAGGAGCCTCTCAGTGGGTTCATTGGTTGTTCACCAGTTTGCAAAAGCAGGCGTGTGCAACTCAGAGTATAAAAAGGGCAATCCTGAGGAAGTTATAAGTTTCTTTAAAAAGTCATTATCCCTATATCTGCAATCCTTGTTCTCAAATTGAGCAGTGTATAAACTCATAAGCTCTACTCAATCATAAACAAGGATTTCTACTTCAAAACAAAGATATGAGAAGGGAAAAGTGTGGCTAGGGTCATGCCCAGCACAGATAGGACACCCAAGTAAGCACCACTTCAAACTTTAGTTCTGGGTAAACTTGTTCAGGTTCTTCCATGCTTTAATCCAGAATGAGCTCCAGGCCCAGATCAGTTTAATGTTTCTAATATATCTACACCCACTTGTTTTAAATGTTTAGTATTCTGTAGACTTTCACATTAAATTACCATTGTCCACAACAAACTTCTGTTCCAGGGGCATTGAAAAAAAATAACAGATGTATCTGCTCAAGCAGATTGCAATTCCTGTTCTGAAAGTGTATAATTCTTTTTTTTAGTATTATTTTTATTTAAACAACCTCCATGCATTCTCTAAGAAAAACATACTTAAGCAGCCTCTTTAAAAAAAAGTTAAAGCTTTGATGTGATGGATGCATTGAACATGTCAGGAAGAGTATTATCAAAAGGAGAAGTTTAAAGCCATTCCCTGGGGTATATATGTTTTGATGTCCTACTGTCCTTGTCATACATGAAAGTATTTGGTCTATCTAGAAATTCATTTGACCCAGAAAAACAAATTGTTCAGAGTTAACAGGAAAAAAAGCCCCACACACAGAACAAGGGCAGGCACTGTGGTACACTCACTATTACACTTCACTCTGTTTGAAGTAGATTAAGAAGAGTAACAAGTAATTAAATTGTGTCCCATTGGGCCTGTACTACTGTCCAAACACTTCTGCAACACAAAAATCTCAAACCCGCAGCAAATGACTCTGACTCCCAGATGTTTTGAATGAGGTTCTTCAGGTCTTTACCTGAGGTTTCATTCATATGGCACAACCTTCCCAGGTGACAGTATACCCGGAAAACCTTTTCCAATGGAGTGTAAAAGTGGTCTGAGGGAAGGATCATCCTACACTTCCTTGGTATGAAAATATAGCCTCTAACACATTATTCAGATAATAGGAAAAAAATGGTTGCACCAAATGCATTAAACTAGCCTCTCTAAGCTTATATGATACTATCTATTAATTCTCTGAGGTTAAATAAAATGTATTATTTCTACTTTTAATAAAATAAAATTTTAAATTACTCTTATGTCTTTGGTGGATGTGTTTGCTCCAAAGACATCTTATAAAATGCAAGCTGAGAAATGCTTCCCTCGGCTTCAGAGTATTTGTTGAAAACACAGATAGATAAAAAACAAACTTGAGTGCAGCTTCCAGGACAGTTTCTGTGTCCTAACAGAGGTTAGGAAGAAGAGTTATTTGCCACATGTTTATGGAAGTTCTTTTTAAGTTCTCCTCATTGCTAGCAGACAGACATCCACAGATTTCAACATAAGTTGGGTCACAATTTTATTTAGAAATGACACTTGTTGACTGCCATAAATTTCTCCAGGAATGAGAGAGCATGAGGGTTAGAGCAAAGTGCAGCAAAACTCAGAAACTTGAGGATAAAATTGGCAGGAACTAGATTCATAGCAGGGAGCTAGCAATAAACTTTTCAGAAAAATAGTTTGGCTATGCAAGAGTGAACAACATTTTTGGCAAACCAGCAATTAGCCATGCTAAGTATAATAATAATAACCAGTTCAATGGTTTCCAAAAGCAAAAGGACATCCAGATTATCACTTGGGCTTCAACAAGCTCTCCAATTTTGTCTTTTGGAAGAATGATGATACAAGTGAAAAAGACTTGGAAGTGAAGTAAATCACAGAGATGCCCCTAGATCTGATACATCACATCCAAGGAATGATGAATTACAGCCCTTTGGAAAGGTTCACTATAATGAAAAAAAGTGATCTTGAACAGTAGTGATGACAATCCAGCCAGGAGTGACTACTCTGGTCCAACAGCAGGAGTCAGTCAGTTGTAACTTTTATCACCCTGAAATTCAGGACTCACTGCTGGGGAGAATTTGAAAGAGACAGATCTGCAAACTTTAAAGTAGCTCCAAATCTGTCCCCTGGCTCTGGGTTCCCGGAGCACTTGCATATTCTCACATGCTAAAACCCAGTTTCAGAGAAGTGGAACCTGGCTGTTTTAAAGAGGTCTTGCTTCTGGGATAAACAGCGTGAATGAATGCACAGAAAATTCCACAAGAGCATCACAGATGCATCTGAGTTTGTACAAAATGAACACTGACACCTTAGACAGAGCCTTTCCCACACTCTAAATGTTTTCATATTATATAGAGAAGTCCCAAAATACAGATTTATTCGCATATGTAAAAAACCAACACTTGCATGAAAGTATTTATTTTAAATGTAACAAATCTTGCCTTACTAAAGTAATTAATTGTTATTACCATTTTGTGTTTATGTACAGATCACAGCTTAGCCAAAGACTTGAACATGAGGTGCATGGCTAAACGTTGAAAACTGTGGTAATATAAGAGTGTATTGCTGATGATAAAATGTTCTGACAAAGTATAAAATGCAAATTGTGTGTTATTGCCTTAAATTGTTCCAGTTCATTTACCTTGCTATGAGCATTCATTACAGCTAATTATTGAAACAGATTTTTATTATTCATAATTACTTTTCACATTGTAATGATCATAAATTTTTGAAAATTCTGGTCATCATCTGTCACCATTCATGCTTGTCAGATCTTTTTTGTACAGAACATTTTGCATACTCATTATCATTAATACATTTGTAGGCTGTTATTATTCAAAACTAGTAAGGATCTTTTAAAGGAAATGTAATACTGTTTTTTAAATACATCCTTTTAGTCCTAATGACAGAGTGATGCTGAACTTAACTTAGAAAATGAAATGAAATGCCATTAATTAAATGTACAGTTTATTCCTTGCACTCACTTTGCCAGGTTCATGAATGCACCTACAGTTAGACAGAAATGATTTCCCTGTTATTATCATCCAGGCAGCTAGGCATTTTAAAGACCAATTTGTAAAATGAAAAGGTTGAAAACATTAAGCATTCCTTCCCAGCAAAAATGGAGAATGAGAGAAATAGCAAAAGAGAAAAAGAAAACTGCCTACATAGCTGTAAACATCAAAATGTTCACAGAACTGAGAAACATTGAATAACTTAAGCTCATCAATCTGGTCCCATTTTATGAGGTAGCTTTAGATGTCAGATAGCCATTTCATCAGGCAGAATAAACACAGAGGTTTTATTGTTGAGACTACCACTGTTTTGCAGGTTTACTTGATTTTCTACTTCTGAATAGACAGAAAATATAAAGTGAATAATTCCCTCAGAAGGGACTGTGATTTACTGTTTCCAGAAGAGCAGATATTACTGAACAATTTCATAAAACATAAAAAAATAATTTAGGGAACCTGAACTTGCAGATGAAGCAAGTGCACAGAAATAAAAGAAATAAATCCAACTGATGAGACATCTTGATTCACAGCATCAATCAGTGTCATCAGAAATTTTGAATTTATCCATTCCTAACAATGACGCAGTAATAATGGTAACTTGATAATATATACTATGGTTAATAGAAAAAAAGGAAAAAAATTGTTGAATATCAAAACCTAGGTGAATCTTTTGTTAATATTTCTCAGGTGTCTGATGAAGGTACTGGAGACTGAAGCTCTCTGAATATGGTTACTATTCACAGATTAAATGACAGGAAAATAAAGATTACAAATCTCACTTTTCCATTCAGCCTGTGTATAACATATGATGCCATCACAGTCAGGGTAAATCTTCCTAAACCATTTGGACAGAACAGAGTCTGGCAACTTTAAAACAAAATAACTTCACATGTGTTGATAAAACTATTGTATCTCTGACACAAAAAGCAAAAGATAAGGAGGTTACCAGTCATGGTTGACTAAATAAAGCCTTCGACAGAACTTGACATTCGATGATCCAACTTGAAAGGTTAGGGAACACATTCCAGGTTGATTAAATGGGTCAGAGCTTTTCCTATGGACCATAGCCAGCAGGTTAAAGTCAATTGTGTCCCCTCCAATTGGCAAGCGATTAATGGAGATGTCTCCCCCGGGCACTGAATTGG
Organism: Agelaius phoeniceus; assembly: GCF_051311805.1. NCBI lineage: Eukaryota > Metazoa > Chordata > Aves > Passeriformes > Icteridae > Agelaius > Agelaius phoeniceus. The sequence goes on from NC_135268.1 coordinate 58,364,049, forward strand.
GACCTTTACTCTTTCTGCTAATGATTAACGACCTGGCATTATAGGATGCAGCAATAAAGAATGAGCACATGATGCTTCCCTCACACACTGCTTTCTAAATCACTTCACTACAGATCTCAAACTTCAAGAAAAAATAGCATACAATAAATAGCTGTGCATGATTTTAAGAATAATAACAATAAGAACTGTACACTCTGTTCTTAGCTGAGGAATACAGACACAGAATGAAACCACTAATTGCATTAATTTATTTGCTTTACACAGTACAGTTGAGATCATTATCTGTACTTTTTCCTCATATTTCTAGAAGGAATATATTGGAACATTTATGCAAAAACAATTAGTAATAGGTGAAAATACTCTTTTTCTCTATTAAAAGAAAAAAGCTTTTTCTTTTAAGAAAAGTCAAGCTAAATCTCTGCCACCAAATAAGACATCTTTAAGGAGAAACCTCATCTCTTAGTGAAACTGTGGTACATTCAGGACCTGTTTTGAACATTCACCTCCCATAATTTGGGCACACTTCTGAAGGTAAAGTGATAAACAGAAAACTTTCCATTACAGTGAAGAAAAGAGAGCTGGAGACAACCAGATTATATGTTTCAAATGGAAACTAGCAGCAGTGTTTTAGAAGTCAAATATAAATTAAGAAGGCAGAAGAATCTCATTCACACAATTATCTGAAGGCACTTTGTTAAGCTGGTTCTTCACAAATTTTGTTCATAGCTAACCTCATTTCTTATCATGTTAGTGAAATTTGTCTTTATTTATTTACGTTCCCTTCAAACTTCTTTATAGTTTTTAAACCTATATATTGGAGAGAGGGAGGAGTTGGTCTCTTTTTTGGTGGTAGAAATAGAATTTGAATTATCTATTTTAGATAAAATGAGATATATTGAATAAGCTTCAGACAAATTAGTCTGAGGTTTGATGTGTGTTCAAAGGACATCAGATTTTACAATGTTCATCACTTTGGGGAGACATGAGCAGATGAGCTCATGGCTGACCCTGAGCTAATGTCCTCACTTTTTTAGGAAGATCAAAAAGAATTCCCCACATATAAAATTTGTGGGAAACCTCATCAAAAGAAAGAAAATGGGAAAGATACATGGAAAAACTAATTGCTGTTTTTTAAACTGAGATGTGAAAAAGAATCCCTTAAATAATTAAAAAAAATAAAAAGCAAACACTAATATTTTAAAAGATTGGTGAATAGGTCTACACACAGATATGAGTAGTAAATAATTATCAAAAAATTATTTTTCTATTGAGGGATGTATGGCAAAGCCTCTCAGATTTATCTTGATTGATATCTTTATCAATGAACAATAAAGAGAAACATCACATCACTGTTGATAATGTCTGGAAAAAACATAATGAGTGAGAAAATGCAAAGACTGAAGAGACATAGGCACTGTTGCAATTACCAGGCTTACAAGTTCACTGAAAATGTCATATCACATTTGCAAGGGGTTTTTTTCCTAAATGATGTGTCTAGTTACACAAGTAATAACTTGGAAAGGCCCTGCAGTCAGGAAGTTAGATTAGGTGCTGACAGTTGTTCTTTGCAGAATCACAATCTATGAATCTCTTAACCTAATACATTTATTTTTCCCATTGTAGAGCTGCAGTTGACAACAAATGAGAAGTTTTGTCCTTATATTATGACATTACCATGTGGAATGTTGGGAGAATAAGAAACTTGTCATCAATATGTTAAAACTCAGATATTTAATACAGCCATCTGATAAAATATACGAAGGTAAAACTGTATTTAATTAAAATTTATAAGCGTTAATTTAGTATCAGTCATTTTGTCTTCTTAGAAGCCAGAAACATTAGTTGGAAGTGACCTATGGTAACTGTCTTTGTCACAGGAAGGCAACCTAAATGTCCTCAAGTGCAGTCTGCAGCTGTTTCTCTTTATGTCATCTGGTGCTACCAAGAGGGGCATCATGAGTGTGTCAGCTTTGTGACTGCCTTCTGAGCAGCTGTAAGCTCTCAGATCAGCCTTTAGCCTCCTCAATCCCTAGCCCTATCACTGCTTAGATACTTGTCAAACTCTAAAAACAACACTGTCACATACTGCAATTCACTGTACCACTGAAAAGGGGCACTTTTATTCTTCTTCTTGGGAACAAAGAAAATAATTAGCTGGCAAATTTCCTGTTCTAGGGTGTATCACCAAGACACCATACCTCTCAAGCCTTTTTGAAAATAAAAAAGCATCCCTTCAAAGTTGCCATGGTAAATTTTTCTGGTTCCTTGGAAGCATCATGCTGCTCTGAGGAAACTACTTTTCTTGTTTGCTCTTTCCTGGTTTAAATAACCAGTAATTTGTGGATTTATTTAAGCTGTTAGATGCCCATTAGCTGCAAGAGAACAATACAAATGTTATATATATGTAAAATATGCATTGAATATATGAAAGGAAATATTTAATAGATTTTGATGTTCTTTCAGACTCTCAGCAGCTCTCTTAAAATTATCTTGACTACTTTTGTGACACATTCTGCTTCAGAATGGCACAAGTGGGAAAATGTGTGGCAAAAAATGCCCACAATAGAACTAAACTTAACCAGTATCCCTTTTTATTGTCAGAGTACTGAATAAATAATGAAAATGTACATAGAGAATACTTTTCAAACAAAAACTATAATTTCACTGGGCATCTGATATTAACCATCATCTGTCTTTGAAGATCTCTTGAAGACTAGAAATCCAGGAATTGCCAGCTAACTATTTTAAAAGAATGAGCAGACTAGGGAGTGGCTTATCTCTTTCATCACTGTTGCTGACAGGTATATTATGTGAACTAAGATAATTTCTTTGAATGGACCTGCATATGCATATTCAGCTATGATGAATTGCATAGCATTTCATGAGTATCTAGCCATAGTATCTACCTTGAAGGCAGGTTTAATTGTTGTTATTCCAGATCACTCCATGCCTGAATTGTAGGGAAAAACATATTATCTAAGATAAGGACCCAAAGATTTAAAGCATCATTGTCCAATGTCTTCAACCTCTCAGGTAATGAATAAAAAGTAAACTGTGTGAGGCATAAATAAAGACATGAGACAAACACTTGTTCTCTGAACTAAGACTGCAATATGAAAATTAAATTAAGGTAAATGATTACTTAAACCAAACACGCAGTAACTCTTTTTCTCTATAATTTCACATGGAATAAGTTATTAGATTTTCCTATTTAAAAATATTGTTGTTTCTCATGTACTGTTAGATCAAGCAATATAAAGTAACACAGAGTTTTTTTAAAATATCCAAGACAGCATTGAAAGATGATCATTATTAGTCTTTAAGATCCTATATTGTTTGTCTAATAATGTAAGCAAATGTATTTTGCCAATACTGCAAGCTATGCACTGCATAAATGAATATCTCTTTTAGTCTTGCTGTCAGTTTGCACCCACAATGACCAGGAGTCATAAAATAATTCAATAAAAACACACAGGAAAATACATAGCTTGGCAAGAAGAGTGTCCAAGGCACTGTAGACAAAAGAGACCTCATAATGAAGAAACCAGGGCTGAAAGAAGGGTATCCCTAAAAGAATGCACACAAATGAGGGCCTGATGGGGAATGTGCTCACCCTTTCCCTGGGAAATCACCATCTGAACTGCTTGTCCAATAATGCACTCACAGAATGATGAGTGCACAGGGGGAATCAGAGGTCTGCTTGCCCTTGCAGAGCTCCAGGCTCATTAGGATCACAGGCACATGGCAGGACAGCTCACACAGCTGGAGTGTGATAAGGCTAAACAGGCCGGGATGGCCAGGATGGGCACTTGCCTGCACAGGAACAATGATGGCCGAGCAAGAAGGGGGTTAGGCAGTGGCCCAGCAACAGTGATGCTGTGCTGCTAAAGATAAATCAGCTGACAATACAAGATAATAGTTCTCCTGACAAACCTTTCCCCATGCCTACCTTTAGATCATGTAACTGTTTTGAGTCTCCAGTATATTTTCAGAATATATTGCTGGGCATTAACATCTTGGCAATCACAGAGTGGTTCATTTTCTCAAGAAATCTAGTTTCTGTCTTGATAATGAATGAACCAATTCTTGAAATCTTAGGGGTTTTTTTAGGGAACAAAATTCTCATTTTCTGAACATGTACCAATAAATCTGGAATAGTCAGAAAATAAAACCAATTTTTGTTGATTGTTGGAGTGGAAAATTAACAAAACAACTAGCAAAGCCACCAAAATTAAAAGCTAAAAGGTACAGGGAGTTACATGTTGAAGACGATTAATTAGAAGTCTATTAAGCATGTGCACTGGGAAAGGAAAGCAGGAATTTTTTCTTGGTTTAGGTTAAAAAGCACAAGAAGACTTAATGAATGGTGTTTGCCCTAAAGTTAATCTTATGACCAAACCTGGAGTTTAAGTCTGCTTGAACCCACTGAAGTCTTCCTGCCTCCTGTAGAGTAAATAAAGTGAGGTGCTGAGGTTAAGACTGAGTCTATGTGCAGTGAGAATGCATTTAAATTAACAAACCTTGGATAGTCTAGTTTATCTAACCTCTTTCTGAAGTATTTGAAGAATGCATGATTCTTGACTTGTTCTGTTCCACAATGGCACAAGACACTTTCTGGTTTACCTGTGTTTCTTTGTCATTTAAAAAGCCTTTGCATGTCACCTTACACATGAAACATGAACAAAGCAGTGAATTATCATAATTAAGTTAAATTTGGAGCAGTTTTTCTCAGCCTCTGCTCATTTTAAATTTGCTGCTTCTGCTGCAGGTGTGACGTACTTCTGTGCATAATTGTGGTGGAGCATTCTCCCCTCCCCCAGGCCACACTGTGATCTGAGAAATATTCTAACAATTGTTCCAACAGATGATATTTTTTCTCACTATTAATGGCTTGTTTGCCATTACTTGCTTAAAAAGGAAAAGAAAAAGAAAATAGAATAAAACCTGCAAAGAATTCTAAATGTTAGGAGACAGATGAAAATGAGCAGTGTTACATCCAACCACTGACTTCATTGTCTATTCCTAATTTCTCCCTAGGTGTGGCCAGAAATAGCTTTGGAGAATTTTTGCTTTGTACCAAATTTTCCCTTTTCAGAGCAAACTGGAGATATAATTTCAGAGGGCAAATATTGGTGTCTAACTCGGACTGCCATAGTTCAAGATTTTAGCCTGCTTCTTGAAACATGTTGCCCATATACATAAAGAGGTTTTATGTGTGACTTTTATCCTTCCTGCATAGTATATACAGAGAATAAATACTTGAATTGACTCATTTTATGGAGGGAACACAATTTTCCTTGAAAACAGCCTGAAGCAAAATTTGGAGTCTTTTTATGTTTTTAAGGAAGATGAGATGTTACAAACACTGGAGAAGCAATCGAGGAAGAAATTGTGACTAAGTGCTTAGCCAAGTTAAATGAATAAAAGCAAGTGAAAGGTGAGAAGATTGTCCAGAGCATTAACCCTGAAGGCTGAAGTTGTTACAGTAACCAGTTTTTGGTAGTTGAGGTTCTGTTCTCCATTCCCTAACCTGCTGAGCAGGTGACTTTGTTGACTGCCACTTTATTAGCAGCCATGATGTCAACTGACCATATCATTAAATAATCATTAGATAACCAATGTAGCAGTTCAAAAAAAGCCAAGATGTATCCAAATATTGTAAAGAAATGAAACATGAAAAGACACTTATTTCTTCACCTAATATAGCATGTAAGAACCTTAGGCAACTGTATCTTGATTTTTACTAGGTTTGCAAAGAGGCTGAGTATTTTTCTTATCACTGTCCCACATTCTGCCAGCTCCCATCAGGCAGTGACACGGCATAGCTCTATCTATCGTGTCTGATGGCACAAAACTCCATGAGACACAATGTAACTGGCTCTGACAATGTTGCAAATACAATGACAATCCTTTTAAACCAATGAAAGGTCAACACTAACATTTTAGGTGAACTTTGACTTCAGATGCTTGTCCAAAGCTACCTGAAAGTCACATAAATGTGATTTTGGTTTTGTTCTCCTTCTTTGTACAGATCTTTGTTCAGATCACAAGCCAGCAATATTTTGTTTAAATTAGTCTTCAAAATAGTCAAAATTATACCGTGAAGTGATAGAAAGCACTTGTAAGTAATTTCTGTGAAATAAAACCAGATTTGAATCTTCAGCTATTTCATCCTTTCACAAGCCATTTTTCCTTCCCTGAACCACAGTTTGCTGATACATTCCTCCTCTGCTCTGTCCTCAGCAGTGTAAGCCAGCTACTGTACTCATATCTTTGGGGTCTGCTTAGCTCAGAGATGTATTTTTCAGACACTGCTCCAACCATCAACCTCTCCCTGATTCAGAGGCAATTCAAAACCACAACATTCTGATGAGCCAGAAATTACCTTAGTCATTGCTAGGTTTCTGATTTAGATTTCCATCATCTTGACCATTCTAACCTGCTCTCTCTCTCTACTGAACACTAACTCCTTGCAATGCAGAGGAGCAGGAACCCAGCCCAGGATCCAAAATGAGTGGCATATTGTGTAAACACAGAACATAGAACTGCCTAACAATGAATCTAAATAACTGTGTTTTGTAAAGGGTAGCCAGATGAGTGACCCACAGAGAACACACACAATATAATTCTGGTTCTGCCTACAGCAAAATGTCAGCTGCTCTAATTGTGGCACATCCCAGTTAATATTGAAGGTGAGATGATAAATACAGATCAGCTTGACATCAGCTGTCACAAGGAAAACAAATGAATTCACAGTGATGGAAAAGCTGGAGAGTACTGATAGCACAGACAAATTGAAAAGAAATAACAGAGTCAGATCTTGCCTGGCTGTTTTAATTGATAATTAAACAGAAATACTGTGTTTAAAGAAGGACATATAAGGCACTCAGGAGCAACCATAGCATAGAAACCTGTTTCTGAAAACAGAGTAAATATTCAGTAATATCTCTCCAGCATCCCCTCATATCCAACATACATTTAAATTATATGTAATGGAATTAAAACACATGGGGTCTGTGTTTCCAGCCCCTGCTGACATTAATAAAGCACCAGTTCTTCAGGCTGTTTCAACAGAGGCTCCTCTGATGTTACCCACTCCTCTCTGTGTGCCATATTAGCCTTTCAGTTCTTACAGCAAAACCACTTTAATGCCTCTGCTTAGAGCAAATCTGGGCAACTGCTCTGGCTTAAAGTATACTTGGGGGAAAGAGAAGAGGGAGAGAGAGAAAAGTGCTTCAGAGCCAAATCAGTTCACTGCAAGCTGACTGTGGGTGCACAGACCTTTGTGCCAGCACAGCTAAGAGACCCATTCATCACAGTATGATGAACTAGCAATTGAGAATGTTTCTACCTCTTGTGATTGTTGACAAAACCTTCACAATGGAGGGAAAGAGGCTCAAGTTTGTTATTTTTTAAATCTTTCCCTTACAGATGAAGAGATGCCAGCTAACTCACAGGACAGGGGCTGTTCCAGGAACTGGAAGTGCCAGTGAAGGAGGCAGTTTCAAAAGCTAAGGGAATTCTTAAAACAAAAGCTGCTGAAATAATTCCTTGCTGAAAATTGGAATGAGCACTTGTAACTATGGACCCTTCTCATAGCAGCTGGCCTGGAACCACTTTTCTTACTTTTTATCAAACTTTTCAGGCCATCTTTACCGTGTCTTTCCCTCACAATTGCTGAATACTGCCTCAGTCATAAAACAGACACAAAGCAGGTATACTGCAGCACTCAAGCTGTGCCTGTTTTCAGTCTGTAGTTTTCAATTTTTCATACAATAAGTGAGTACCCCTTCCTACTGAGATACTTTCAGTTATAAATGCCTCCATTGTAGATGGTGCTCTGGAGGGAACTGGTTCAGATAATGCAATGCTGAAAGGCAGGGGAACATTTTTCCTAATTGGACTCTTGAGTTTGGAAAATCTTTCTTTACTGGCTGGAGGAAATACTTCAGACTCAATGTCAGGACAAGAGATGATATATAAGAAAGGGAGACAGAAGGAATCTAAGATAGAGCCTAATTTATGACTCTTGAATAAATCTTTTTTGATTGATTGCATTCAGTCTGTTTCTGTGCTCAGTTGAAACTCTCTTAAACAGCAATCCTGTCTCTTCCATTTGCAAAGAATTTAGAAATATGCCTCTCTCTCTCTCTCTCTCTCTCTCTCTCTTTCTCTTATCTTTGGTTTTCAAATGACTGTAAGCATTTTTCAGTCTAAGAGTACTGGTCCATATTAATTCCTACTTTAATATTGTGGCTCTGTGCCCAAGATCATTTTGACCCATTATATATAACATAACAAAAGGAGCACTGTAAAAGGAAAAGAGATTTAAAGTGTATATTGAAGACTTGCAGCAGTACCAAAGGATAAAAATAGTTAGGTGAAAAACAAAAAGGGAGAAAAAGATCTTAAGACAATGTGAAGAAAACTGCAGGGCAATAACCACCCCCCCCACCCCAACCTCCCCCTGGAATTAGAACAGTGAACAACCATTCCAGTTTTTGTTTGAAGCCCTTAGTGAAAACTTCAGGGAAATAAACTGACAAAGCTCAAAAGAAAAAGATGAATTTTACACAAGACAGTAGAACTAACATCAGGCATAAAATATCAGCTCCTTCTAATTGCTTTTTGTCTTAACACATCGTATGTCTATGCCAATTTCAAACCTAACTGGATGTTCTCTCACTAAGTCTAAGCAAATGACCCCAGAAATTCCTATTTCTGTGGCCACCAGTCAGGAAAACTTAGAAGTCAGTTGGCACCTGTCTGAAAATTCCTTAAACATCTAAATGGCATACCTGGATGTGCACATATTCCTGAGCTTTTAACATTCTGAACAAAGGAAGATTAATTGGCCTGGACAAGTTAACTTGGAAGAGAGAGAATGCCAAAAGTAAAGTACACTGACAGAGATTGACTAGTGAAGGATACAGTACAGATAATAAGACATAATATGTGTTTCTTGCATTAAAAGAACAATGGACCACATAGGTGAGAATATTATGTGTGTATCAAACAAATCCAAAATTCATGTAGTTCAGTTGTAGAATTATTAATAATTTGAATCACCCCTGTTGTCACATGTGGGAAGTTTTTTATCATATATCACGCCTGTAAACATTAAATATAATGCATGTAGTGAATTGTTTCTATTCACTAATTTTATATTAATCACACTTTTTTATTGTAACATTGCTGAAACTTGACCAAAATCAGCATCTTTATTTTCCAGCTAATTATTCACACACAAATTTTGTATTTTCTGCAAGAACATAGTCATTAAAAGCTATTCGCTTTACTGTGTCACACTATACTATAATTATTCAGGTTCCATTGGCACACAATAGTTAACAATGCACATGCTTTATTATTATATTTCAGGGACCTTAAAATGTAGTTCCAACCCCCAGCCATGAGCACAAACACCTTTCACTACCCCAGCTTGCTCAGGGCTACATTGAAACTGGCCGTGATCCCCTCCAGGGATGGGTCATCCACAACTTCTCTGGGTAACCTGTTCCAGCACCTTACCGCCCTCACAGTAAAGAATTTCTCCCCAATATCTGATGCAAACCTACTTTATTCCAGTTTAAAGCCATTCCCCCTTGTCCAGAAGCTACATGTGAATTCCCTCTGCAGTTTTCCCCCTTTGCCACTGACAGGGACATTAAACAGCGCCGGTCCCAGCAGTGCCCACTGAGCAGCAGCCCGGCTCACTGGTCCCCACTTTGGACACTGCACTGGCAGCCACAGCTCCTGGAGTTCAGCCACCCAGCCTGTGTCCACTGACTGGTCAATCCACCACACCCCTGGCTCCTCAGTTCAGACACAAGGAATGATGCAGGACAGTCAGATGCTTGGGAAGCAGTGACATACAGGTCGTTGGATAGTGACATCAGTGCAACTGTCTGCAATCTGCAGCAAAGAGAGCTCTTGGAGCACTTATGAGCATTACCTGAAGAACATCAAGTAGGATCAGGGGAAGTTTACCCCTGAAACAGTTCAGCAAACTAGACTACCTTTGTGCTTAGTTTTGTGGTCTGTCACTGTCATATTTTCTGAAAAATCCCTGAGAAGCCTCAGAGAAGAATGAAAACAATAATTATCTGATTGCTTTCCCTGTGTTTTGCTGCTTTGGAATGTGTTTGGAGATTGCTTCTCCAAAGGGTGGTTGTTTGATTGGTTTCATGTGAATTGTTTTTACTTAATGACTAATCACCGTCCAGCTGTGTCGGGACTCTGAGGAATCAGTCACAAATTTTTAATTAGTATCTTGTTAAGCCTTCTGTAAGTATCCTTTATTCTTTAGTATAGTTTTAGTATAGCATTCTTTAATATAATATCATAAAATAATAAATTAGCCTTCTAAGAGCATGGAGTCAGATTCTCAATTCCTCCTTTGTCCTGGGGACCCAGCAAATACCACAGTGGTCCACATTTGAAGAAGGATGGGGAAAACTCCAGTGAAAGGTCCATGAGGAGGAGAGGTCAGGAAAACTAAGAGAAAACAAGCACTTCACAGCAGGGTTTATGAAGTTACTGTAACATGATAAGAGGCAAAATTGCATTCTAGACTCATTCCTGAAAATATAGAAGGAAAATCTTGGGTATTTAATATGCACAGTGTTAGCTAAACTAGGTTGGTGCTAACTTGACCAATTTACTGAAATTTTCTGATAATTAAATTTGTCTAGTACTTTTGACACAGGCAGACATCAGACAGATATTCCACAGAGATCAATATTTCACAAATATTTAAGACTATAAAAATTTGCACATTTTGGACTCCAAGCTGTGGGCAGTCAGAGATGTACTGACATGATCACTCTCTAAAGGGCAGGAAGATGTACTCAGGAACTAAGATTTGGAGACAACCCATATTTTAATGTGCTATACACCTACAGAGAATGATACCAGGGGAAAAAAATAAAAAGGAAAAGGAAAATGAATTCAGATAGAAGCTAACTAGAAGACAGAAAAGAAACAAATCACTACACAGTGTCTAATTTGGGAATTCTGCTGTGCTCCTGGTGAAATGGCAATCTTATTGACAAGAGGTCTAGAAAATTAAAATACACATTGATCCTATTTCTTTGCAAAAATCTGTGAGTGTTTAGAGTGGCAAAATAAAGGTGAAATTTAGTATAAAGTGTGGTGATAATGTCTCTCACTACCTTTCTTACTTCCTGCAGGAACCATGATTGCACCTAGAAAATCGTGGTTCAGATTAGTGAATATTTGCAGTAAATAGATGAGTATCTAGATCTGACAGGTGAAGTAGGGAAACACACTGTCAAACAAAATGTCAAACAGAGCACAAAAAATTTAGCTAAATACAGGCTGCTGAATAAAGAACCTAAAATTATAGCAAAGGTGAAATTGCATGGCAATTCTATAATTCTCTATAATCATATAAAAACAAATACAGTACAGAAGGACCAGTTTTAGATGTGCTCTGCCTGCTATTTACTTCAGTAGTACAACAACTAAGGCAGGTAACATTCCCCCTTCCCTCAGCATTGACCTAGAGCTGTCACTTGTCAGTACTTGTACTGAATAAGACATCTTTAACATAAACCCACCTAACAGTGTTCAGAAAATTGGTAAAAATATATTATTCTATTCAGCAGACTTGTCACACTGAAGTGCTACTGCTAGAAATTCAAACTGAAGGCATGCCTCACAACCTCTGGCTTGACTGAGCAGCAGAGCATCTTCAGCATCAATGAGAACACAGTGGAACTGCACATACTGAGAGAAAAGAGTTCAAAGTTACATTTTCTTCTATTTTAAACATATCCTTTTTGCAAATGTACATCTAGCATATGTGATTTATACATCTTAAACATGCAGCTGTGACACAAATGTAATGTTTGACCTTCCAATTTTGTGTATTTCACTGGCTTCTGATGAAATTCTCTGTACTGCTCTGACCAGCAACGCAGAGCTTTGGGAGTTTACTAACTAGCAAAGGAGAAATATCAATATACCTTATGAATTTAATCTTTTAGGCCTTGCATCTTTCAAAATCAAAGCTTAGCACTCCAAAAGAGATATTGCAATCATTAGCAGTGTGCCATACTGGCTGTTGAAATAATACATGAATACTGAGCCATTAGTGCAAGTAGAATTTAATATTTTAAAATGTTTCTTCTTGACCTTTTCTTGGATCAAATGGCCTACAGTAATCTACATGCATTACTTTACATTCTTCTGGACAACATTATATTGTTGTTTAAAGCACTGTACTCTCTGATGAGACATAAACGTGCTGACAAAATTGTTTGCATAGCAATGCTACGACACAGAATAAGATGAATTTAGGAAGTTCTATTGTCTTGGACAATAAAGCTTTGAGATTAGATGTTATCTCAAGAGAAATCTGAATCAAAAGAACAACAAGGAATGGAGTTAATCCAGCTGAGTCATAACCAGACAGTAGTTTGAGAGATTTGCCTATTTTCCCGAATGGGAGAGCATTGATGTAGGCAAAGTTTTTCGAAAGAAAACTCTCTGATGGTATTTGAAGAACATACCTACTCACAGAAATAGCAATTACTGGCATTATGTAAGTTAAAATACAAAATTTATCTGATCAGTCTTCTCGATTTTTCCATGAGAGCTGAGTTCAAATTACATTTGAAAATTCCCCACTGAGGCTGGAAACTTTATGTCCAATGCACCACTTTAGTAATGCAAAACAGGCCTGTAGCTGCACTGTCTTAGGCTGTGATCCTGTCAGATTTCATAAGGTGAGCAATACCAGGCATTGGAGAAGAGACCTCTTCAAAGCCAAACCAGACAGTACAGGAGGTGGTGCTGGCGACTCAGTAATTGATTTGCTTGCCTCCAAGTCTCAGCTGAGCTGAAGATTCCATTGCATGGTGCAAAGGTGGTGTCAAGAATCCTGTCTTTCAGAGCCAATGTGAATCAGGATCTGGGGCTAGTCCTCCTCCCTAAAGGTACAGCTTTAAAATATCTGGGGCCTGCCAGTAGAGTACAGGAACTAGTTTTTAGCATTTTCCACCTTGGAGAACTGATTTAATGAGTGGCTATTTTTGTATATCTGATGGGAGTCCATATGCAATGTGCAACTCTGAAGGCACAGGGATTTTGCAGAAAATGTAAAATGTGAGCTTCCTTAAATAAAATAATCTGGTGCTACCAGTAACCATTCTCTAGTAGAATTACTATATTTCTATCCAAGTTATTCCATTCCATTTCCAATGCCCCTTTGTCTTACTTACATCAACTACCTTCAATCTGAAGCCACTTTTAATGTGGTTTAAACAACTCATCATTAGGAATTCACTAGCATAGCCATATCCATTCATGGACAATGCATTCATCTCTTAAAGACATTTGTAAATACTGCAAATGTTTTCCTAAGTGATCTATCATTGTTTTGTAACTACTGCTAAAGGTAGTTAGCCCTGCAAAGCAATAATGAGTGCTAAAGTGTGCTTCTCCTGAACCACAAAGAATGAAACAGTGATGATAGATGCACTAAAATTTTCTCTGAAATTATCAGACTTTTTTTTCCACTATCCCTTCTTTGCATATGTGTCTCAGCTGTGTATTGAGCAGAAAATTATTCCTACCTAGAGAGCTAGTCCTATTAGGCTTCTAAATTGTTTGTTATAACAGTTTGTTTTCTTTCCTCTATCCTCACAAGAGCCTAACAAGCCATGCACTCTAATCACATGGTGATAATAATTAGTGTATGACTGGAAATGCAGTATGAGTAATGAATCATATTCTGTGTTGAACAAATAATCTTTTGAAAACTGGAGGAAAAATATTATCCAAAATATTAAAAATAAGGAAAATTTTAGGAGATTAATTTATGTCAGTTTAAGTCTCACCTGCTGTTAGCTGATTCACTCCTGATTCTTATCTTATGAAAGGCACACACTCTTTTATCCAACAATTTTTAGTCTGACACAGTGATGTTTCTGGTTTCCATGGACTTTCATTTTATTAGAAACACAAGGAAACAAATGCTGCCTGAATGATAAAGAGATGGAAAAAATGCCAGCGAAGTATTCAATCAGAAAGCACATTTTATAAATTTCTCCTGTGAATATCAAGATTTGGAACAGGGATGAGTTTTTTATCTTTTGAATTGCTTTTTGAGCATCACTGCTTTTGGACTACACATATGTAGTACACTATGTGTCAGTGTATGTGGCATTCATGGGGTTTTGTTCTTCTTACAGCAGCATGTTTACAGTCATTTCTTACTTTTCCTTTGTTCTCTGCTCTGTGGCCATTGATGGAACATTGCCTTTGTATTATACATAATTTCTTAAGCTTCAAAAGGGAGGACAGATGGAGTAGAAGTAATTTGAAATTAAGTCTTTAACATCTTTAATACTTTTTACTTCTGATTTACAAGTCAACCATATTAATGCTTTCCTTGTGCTGTAACTGAGAAAGGCTCCTCACATCAAAATTGATACAAAAACTTTTTCCATTCACCCTAGATGAACCACTAATCTCTGCAATTTGGGGCTTAATTCTCACTCACATTAAAAAGGCAAATAAAGCCATGACCAATTTAGGTCCACAGACATTTCCAGAGAAAGTTAACATAACATGAATGAAAGAAAAATTGGGCCTTTCATTTTCAATTACAAACAATTAATTTTTGAATTTCATAGAAAATGTGCAATTGATCTGTGATTTTTATGGATTTGTTCATTTTGCTAATACATCCAAAGAGCAAAAATAGGAATTTATTTCCAATAAGTCTCTCCATTCAACAAATATTTTGTCCCACTGGTTGACTACTCAGCATGCCTGCCTTTTGTTAACATCATTGACAAAGGAATAGACACAGTCTGGGTACCCAACTGTGTATTATCTCCACTACAAATCACCCGTCTTCACTCGTTAGCTCCTGCGCTGAAGCACACAAGGGAGCTCAGGTGTTCATATCACCAAGGCATGAATTCTTAAAACTGTTTTTTCTTAAACTGACTGGTGAACTATCACGGGTGAATGGGAAAGGAAAAATAGGAACTGGTGCATTTGAAACAAAATTTGACACTTTTATAAAAACAGAAACTGAAAGCCTAGCCACAGTGCTGTTGTTCTGTATCTGGAGTCATAGCAAAGGCAGAATGTGAGCTGACATCTTCACACCATATATGCTTAAGGGCAGATGACAACCCCCCTTTTTTCTTTTTTTTTTTTTATCCCATCATCTTGGGGGAGCTTTGCAGGACTTTGGATATATCTGTATCTACAATGTATATATGCTTTCATTTTTAGCTATGTTGCATTGAAAATCCATCCTGTAATTCCAGTAAAGGAAACACCACTATTCCCTCTAAAGAGTGCAGGAACACTTGAACAAAGCACGATTAATTTTCTCTTTAAATTCCAGCAATGTTTTGTGTCTTTTCTGTCTAGTGTACACCACAGGCAAATAACAAAATAAGGCTCATGATCATCTTACAAGCCTTGATTTCACGTGTGGCTTATTCAAACTAGAAGGTTATGTTTACTGAATTGCTCAAATGACTACTATTAGGCAATTGCCAATTGCCTTCCTCACAAAACCTATATCCTATCATTTCTCAAATAATTATAAATGGTCAATAATAATAGAGCTCCTATCACTCCCCATAATAGTCAATGGAGGATTGAATTAGATACAGTTGAACAACACACACCATAACTGCATTTGATGTATTCTATCTGATGCTTTGTAATCTTAATATTTGGAAGTTTATCTATCAAAATCAATGACAAAATAATCAAGTCCAGTATTTTTAAAAGATAACATTTTTAATATGCTGAAAAATAGTAATATCAGCTCACAGCATATACCTGATTACTTTTGGATCACATACTAATTAATGAATAAATTAATTACTCCAATGTCTTGTATATTGGTGTCTATTGTTTTAAATCTACATACACAGACATAAAGCAATCCTCTTTGTGTGTGAATTCCAAGTGACTTTCCCTGGGTTGCAATGGAAACTGAGAGGAAGTTTATGGCATTACACAAGCAAACCAATCCTGTTTGGGAAATGCTTTAGTCCACCTGTGCAGTGCAGCTCTCACAAACACAGTAAGAGGCTCTTGTCCTCCATAAAAGCCACAGACAGAAACTCACACCACTTTGTGGAATATCTTATTAGCTTAAATCATTCTTTGTCTGAGCATATGGGTTTTCCTGGATGTCATCTACAGGGCAATACTAAACCACAAAAAAGTATCTTTAACCTTAAACATGCATGTGGTTCTGATTAAGCCTTCCAAATCACTCACATTTAAACTTAAGTAACTGTCTAACAGCTTCATTTGTGGGAAGCAAATACAATCCATTTGCTTTTTTTATATCTGATTGTCTTCCACACAGATACAAAAGAAAAAAACCAAAAAATCAAAACAAAAAAAAAATAAAAGCAGAAAGCAATCATCATCATATAACCATAGAAATCTAGGAACTATAGAAATTCAGTTTGGGTTTATCTGTTTTGCAGGGCTTTTTTACTCACAGTTTGTTACTGAAACTATTTCAGTTGGCTTCTGCCTTTCTAGCTCTAAAAGTTCAGTTAAAGTTTCTGCTTCTTTGTTTGCTTGTTTTCAAAAAGTTCTTTAAACCAGTAATCCAACTATTATGAGTTCACATTGTCACATAAACTCATCCTTACAGATCCCAGTTTGGAAGTTACAAATCCACTGTGCAGTGTATGGATTGAAAACGCATACTGTAATTTTGCTCAGAAGGAGAGGGAGACAATGGTTTCTTGAGATGCAGTTTTTCAATACTTTCTCTGTGCTTTTGAATATGTATCTATGGGCCTTATTTATTGGAGCGTATTCAAAACCTCCTTGTGGGCCCAATCACTCATTTTCTCAGGGTCTCTTCAGTCAGGGTCTCAGTACTCTAGAATCTGAATACTTTCCAAACCTTAATTAATGTATTGTTGCAGAGTCCTGTGAGAAAAGAGGATTATACTGTCCAATTAACAAATAGGGAAATGAGAAAATGTAAGGTAAAAGCCTCCATTACACCAAATGCCTTCCTACTATAGTTATATCCATTTTTCTCACAGTACTGGACTTTAGATAGAATTATATATACTTTTAAGGTAGAAGTTGTTGGATTTAGCTGTAGTTAAGAGCACAAAATTAAAAGTTTTCAAAACAAAAACTCTATGTTCTTGAAAAAGAAAATTAATATGGATTGATTGGCTCACTTGCCATTGTAAAAATTCAGAGATCGTTAGAATTAATTTTTTTCACAGCAGCATAATTATTTCCTTCAACTGTGAAGGTTTCCTTTTTGTTCCAGGATTTCTCCTCCAGCCATAGCAAATCTACCTATGTCTGCAGTATGCAGACAGTATACAGACAATAGCTCCTCTCTTACCAAGCTGCAGATAGTCTTTATCCAGTGAAGCAGGGGGAAAATATTAATGAAATCAACTGATGATGAGACAAAGTGTGTAACATATATAAAAGTCTGGACAGTGAGAGGTGTTTTCTATATGATAGGCATGTAATGACATAGATTTTAATTTCAATTCCATCAAAAGGTGTCTCGTTAGCTCTAAGGATTGATTTCCAAAATAGTCAATGCTAATCAGTTGTCCTGCCACAAGATTTCATCAGAGAAATGCAGTTAAATGACTTTATCAAGCACTAAGGCAATATAGGTCAAGTATAGGGGTTGTAATTTACTACAATCTAATTTCTTGAATTCATTGTTGTTTGACTTTGCACAGGTTACAGTGCCTACACAGTAGCAAGGTAGGAGACAGCAGGTTGTGTCTGTTCATTTCCTCGATAAATTAGGAACAGAAATCACTACCAGTAAATATGCAGGGGTTGCATGAGATTATTTTTCTGGGTGTCTTTTGTGTTTCTTTTTGCTGTACAGAAAGGTTTTCTCTTTGTTTGGGAGCAGTGAAGAAGAGGAAAGAATTGTTCTCTCACCGAGGAGAATAAACTCATTGGCGTAGGAATGGAATAAAATAATAAACCAATACAAAATCCAGCCCAACTGCAAACCCTTTGGCTTCAGCTGTGTTACATTAGATGCACTATTACAAACTACATCCTGGGAATATTTTAATTCTTAGGTTAGCAGAAAATGAAATATTTTAATCTCTTATACCTGGAAAATGGACCACAAAGAAAATATTACTACAAATACCAGCTAACCATTATCACTCAGACAGCCACTGGGATCAGAACTCCACAAAACTGTTTTCCATTTAAGTTTTTGGACCTTTTTTTTCCACTTTTTTCTAAACTTGTCAGCCCTTTTTTGGTATATCAACAACCACTGAAACATAGCAAAAATGGGAAAAAATTATAGAATATTTCATTTCTTACTTTAATACTGACAACTTTACCAAAAATCCTGATATTTCTAGGTTGAATCAGAAAACAAAAAGAATTTCTATGGCCTTTACCAAAATATGCTCCATATTTAGTTCATTTGAATCATGAAAACTATTTGCATATTAAAACAAAAGAAATAATGTTGATTTTCTCTGAAGTATTGTATTGTTGTAAATAAGATAATTCTCATTATATTGACAGGGTAGGAAGGATTTGTAAATTTATACTCTATGTGGTAGACAAGTACCAACATTTTAAATGTGTACAGTTCACTTATCTCTGTCTATTGACCTTGTCATTCTGATTCCACCAAGAATTGTACTTTCACATCTTTTATTTATTCACAGGCTGAAATTAGTTCTATGGCCTATGGGTTCCCTGAAGCTACTTCTGTGACTCACTGAATTGCTTCTGCTGGGTTACTGCACATTAGAAATGAAATAAATGCCAGCAGCAGTTGCTTTCTGATACTGCAGGCCAAATATCCACAAATTAGAAGATGTTACAAGAGGTGTCTTCAGGAGAAAATGAGTGTTACAATGTTTAACTAGCCATTGTGGACGAGAGCAAGGTACACCTGAGCTCTACCAGGAGACGGTACCAGCCGAGGTTTAGAACAGTTTTTTCTTAACTCTATCAGCATTATTTGCCTCTATCTTGCTGGAACATTAAACCACTTTAACCTGAAGCAATCCTGAGCCATACTTAAATAAAAATTTAATTTACAGCTGCTCTTTAGAATATATTTTAAAATCAAAGTGATCAAAATTGTAGCAAATTAGAGCATGTCACTCCTATAGGATCCAATATTGCCACTAAACTTCCAGCCAAGGTACACACTCAGCCATATTCCTGTGCTGGTTTGGGATGAGATACAAGCAGGAAAGGCAGAGGAGGAGGACAGCTGAACACACCCTAAGCAGGAGACCATGAAATGAGCATTGTACACACGTGTCTTGGCACAAATCTGCAGAAATCCTCCTAAATAAAACCTCGCAATAGTGGTAAGTCAGAAAAATTCTTAAATATTTTGTGTGCTTAGAAACAAATAAGACTGCATAAAAAGACTCTTCCAGATCAGGAATTCCATTGGTATTTACTAAAATTTCTCAAATAAATCTAATTAAGAGAATTATGTTTTTGACTTCCTCATTGCCATGCACTGGGCAACGTCATGACATTGTCCCTTTCCATGAAAATATGAGGCTTTTTTAATCTTTTTTTGTATCAGTTTATAGTAGATATTGATTTAAGCTTTGTGTGCTGCCTGTTGCAAGCATGCCTGTAGCAATTATAATAAAAGTTACCCAAATTAATTAACTAGGACCTCTGGAGCTCCTAGTATCTTATGTGACACACAGATAGATAAAATACCACAGGATGCATTCACTATTTTTAATAACCATGTATAAGCATTTATACATTAAAAAAACTGGAAAAACATTAAGTGAACTTCACCTCTTTAAACTGTTATCTTCACTCTAATCAATATTTTTCCAAGTTCCAGAGCACCAAGAAAATGCATACACATCCAGGACCATAATCTTTGTAGCCAGATATTCTTCTGCTTGTGCCCACACTCACAGTGGTTGCATGCCATTCTGAACAATTTGAAGTAGAATGCTAGCAAAATATTTTAAGTAATTTCAAATTGAGAAAGATTTCTAAAGGAGTGTGGCCATCTTCCAATGTTAATAAAATTCTCATTTCTATAACACATAACCCTGAACCACACAGCCCCTTAAGTTCCAAATTATTTCATGACAAATTTGACATACTGGGTTTTATAGGTCTAACACAATTTTAAACACAAAAAAATAACAGTGCACTCTGCACTGTGACTATTTTTAGAAACACTTAACACAGTCACAGCTGTTTAGGTCTTGTCCTGCTTGCAAAGAGCTTTATTTTTCAAATTTAATCCAACAATCATGGAAAATAACAATAGACAGTAATATTAGTAAATGTATTATGCTAGCATATAATAACTTTATGTCACATTTGCTTCTTAGAGATAGTAAATCCACCAACACCACCAAAATGAAACAAATATTCAGATATGATCCGTTTCCAGACCTTAAAATTTTGAAACAGAAAACCCTGATAGAAAAGATTTGGCATTAAAAATCTAGTGAGCATTAAAAGTAAGCTACATGTACAATAAATAAAAAAATCATGTCTGTGAGATGCTACTGCATAATCAGATATCAAAACCAAAATATTTAG
The DNA here is from genome assembly GCF_051311805.1 of Agelaius phoeniceus. Taxonomy (NCBI): domain Eukaryota; kingdom Metazoa; phylum Chordata; class Aves; order Passeriformes; family Icteridae; genus Agelaius; species Agelaius phoeniceus. Next base: position 58,384,644 of record NC_135268.1, read on the forward strand.
AAAAATTATATTCAGAAAGGTAGGTGGGGGTCCCCAAAGTTTTAAATTAGTTTGTCTTCTATAGAGACTTATTAGTCTAACTGTACATGAAAGAAGGGGAAAGGTTATGTTTTCAAGACATAATAAACATTCAGTATTCTAAAGAAAAACTACTTGTGGCATTTTGGCAAAACTACATAGGCACATTCTATAGTATGGAATCAAAGCTCCTATCATATGATTTACTACAAATGTGCATTAAAAACCATTATATTTGGAAAAATATTTGCAGAAGTTTATATATTCCCAAGACTTCAGTAATAATAAACAACTTCTATATTTATAAAATACTTTGTGTAACTAAAATATCTAAGGCATCAATCTCTGCAAGAATCTATCAGATCTTATTCTCAATTCATTGAGAGACTGATATACAACAGTCACATTATTTTACTAATGATTATTTATGACTTCCATTTATGACCAAAAAACAACACCCTGAAGAAATATTGGTTAATGCCCTGGCCCAGACCTTCCAGCATGCCCAGTCATTGTCATTGTATAGCTCAGAATTATCTATAGAGCTCCTCCTCTGTGCTCCAGCTCTTCTGCTTTTATCCTGTGTCTAAAAGACACATAAAATTTGAAGGATACGTTCATTTCCCTCAAGACTTTCTATAAAGACCTTAAACAGCCTTTTTCTCCTCTTGGTCAGCTTATTCTGGAAAGTGTTCAGACCCAGCTCTTTTCATTTGTCACCCCACAAACTGCAAGTCATCTCCAAGCCTATGTTCACAATCTCCAAATAAGACTGGAAGAAAATATGTTTATGTGGTTCTTGGTCAGGACAATCCAATAGCTTGTATAAAGATTCCAGGGCTGTCAGAGAACCTGAATACTATACTGAAATTGTTATCAATAGAAGGCTTTGTTAGGCCTTATAAGACAACAAATTAAATATTTTTTTTCAATATAAAATAAATTAAATATAATTTTTTCCAAAGAGGAAACCTATTTGACCAAAGAGAATTTCCTCATTATTTCACTGACTGATGAAACTATAAATAAAAAGAAAAACTTTCAAGGCAGGTTATAAATCTCTGCTCTGATATTTTAAACATACCCACTACCATTATGCCGACCCAAAATCTCCTACTGATTACTCACAACAGCTTACTAATGACACAAGTGAAAGAGAAATGCTACGGTATGGAAGAGGTTTTTCCAAGCTTCCAATGAAATAACACAAGAAAGAATGCCTTAAAGAAACATTGGAATATGATCATTTCTTGTCAGTCTGGAGGAAAGGTCAATCCAAAATGGCATAAGGACAAAAGAAATTGAATATTGCAGTAAAGTATTGTAGTGGCACCGAGAACCTTCATCAAAACAGTGATGAAAAGTCCAAGAGAAATATCAAATTTTAAAACAATATCTGCTTTTTTAGTCAGTTCAGGTTTTCTGATAAATCTTCACTGTATCTTCCTGCCTATGGAAGAAGCCAGTTCTCCTGATCAGGAGCAGTGTCAGGAGGGTTGATAATTTGGAAAAAGCAGAAAATATAGACCCACAGAACTCAGCTTTAAATCTAGGGCTTTAAGGCCCAGAAAAATAAGTTTGGGTCACACTTCGGTTCAGGCAAGAGTTTGAATCAAACAACTTGCACAGAGCCCCATTACAGATATGCCAACAACCTGAACTCCTCTGAATCGTGCTTAGGAATGTTTATTGTTCACACAAATAAAAAACACTTTATTTCTGGTTATCCACAAGCTTCTCACTTTCTTCTTCTAAATGAACTGAATGTCTCGAGGGCCCGTAACTGGAATGATATAGGTATGATAATACAATGACATATAGCAATGCTTTAAATATTTTTTTAGAAATTTATGGTGCACTTTAAATAATAATGTTGCTGCACTGACTGTTTGATTTAGGCACCACTATATATCTTTCTCTTCAAGACTGAAGTAACCCAGATAGGTTAGGCAGATTGTAAATAGTGTGGGAGGGACCTGAAGTATGTTCAAAGCAGATCATCAATAGACAAGTTTTAGATTCATTATCATCTGACCTTAAGCTCAAAATTCATTTTCTTTTCAAATTCCCCAAGATATTTAGGTAAGACAACTGAAAACATCCTCTTCTTTTTTATAATGGATGGAAAGAGAGCAAGAATGGAGCAACACCACCCCCCCCCCCATCTCCCTCCTCCCAGTGGACCATTAATCTAGTGAGTATTAAAAGTTTAATCAGTATTCTCTTATCTGAATAGAAGGGATCTGCTATGAATAAGGCAGATGCTGATAATAAATATATGAATAGGCAGGTAGGAAACTGAAATTCCATGGACAAATGCAGACAGCAAGAAAGAGAAAAGGAACATGCCCCAGCAAGTAAGTTTCAATAATTTGGATATACAAAGCAGATCATACTTTGCACTGTGCAGCTACCACAGCAGACACTCTAAAAGCAAAAAAATCCTCGTTCAGACTGTAGTAATAACCCTGTTAACATTGGCCTTGGGTGGGCACCCTGAGAACAAATGGCACTGGCACCTCCCTTGTTTAATTGCCCTGTGCCTGCCATTTGCAAACCTTCAACCTTTTGTTCTTCAAAGCCACCCTGGCTTTTAGTACATTTTATGTGGGAAAGCAGGGGGAGAATAAAGATGGAAGAGAGTTTTGCAGTATGTAGACAGCACTTTGGAGCTTAAGCATCTAGCTGTATGTTCACGTCCTAGATTTGGCTGCACAGATAAATTCTCCACATCTCAAATTGGATTTAGTTCTGCAGATTGAAAATAGCTGCCCATTTGAATTCCAGTGAACTATGTTCTTATCAAACAAATTCTGCTATTTTTCTGAGTTAGGCTACTAAAACACAACATGAATAATTGCCTTTGTCCTAGTTCATAGTAATAGAAAAGTTTGCACACATCTTGGTGCAGTGCCTGCATCCCCCTGGGCAATGCTTGACACTTAAATCATCACAGACTTCTCTGAAATTGAATGACTATTTCAATACCAAAAAGTGAGGTTTTCTTCATCTCCAAGAGGTGGGAGACTTTCCAGATGTGCAGACCTGGTCTATGGGAAGTCTCCAAATGTAATTGGAAAAGTACCTGCAGTTAGGAATGGCTGCTGGAGAATGATCATCTGTGAGTGGGTGAGGTGGCTGTGATGGTATTGAGAAACAGTCTGAGCATCAGTGGAACAACAGCTCACTATATAAATATGATTTCATTTAAATAAGGAATAGGAAATTAGGCAGAACATTTGAAGATATTCATCACTATGGCAGTGGCAAAGTCCTCTCCCTTCCATCTTACCAGAGATTTCATTAATAACACCTGAGAGATTAGCAAGAAGAAAACTTTATGTCAAAATCCTGATTTGTTTAAAATGTTTTTCTCCAGGAGAGAAACTAAATCAGCTTAAGAAGTAAAGTCAGTCACATATAGTATCTGCATGATTCCTAGCCAATTAAGTAAATAATTGTGGGGGGAAAATAAAAATCAATTCTATCTCTGTCAAAACTGGGAAAAAGATTTCTCAAACACATAAGATTTCTCAACTCAACCTAAGACACATGGTTTGCTCCTTGAGGATCCTAGGTATACTGGAATACACTGAGGTTTGCCATACTACACCAGAATATTTAGTTTCTCTGTGTACTGTCCTGACTTGCTTATGTTAGTACTGACCTTTCCTAAGGAACAAGGGAACAGAGTACAGGACAGAAGCAGGTCTCCAAACCTTTTAAATCATATGCTTGATTTTACTTCATTAGACTAAAATGGCACCCTAAAATGAAGAAAATTCACTTGGCACCTGGTTAAATACAAAAACTTAGAAGCACATTTCCTATAAAATAAATCTAGCTTTTGGTAGGATTGCAACAATTATTATAAAATTGGGTTGTATCTCTAAATCAACTGTTCTGGTCTCATACCTCAGATCTTAATTTTATACCTCTAAAGATTTGGAGAAAATGCAGAAATAACGCTCTGTAGTTCCAGCAGAAGCAAAATAAAACCTAAATTCAAATACACTGATATTGACGTTAAGGGCTGTTGGTACAACTATATATACACCATGAGTATATTTGGAATAAGATTTGCTATGAAACAAAAGAATGCCTTTTTGTCATAAGAAAGTCAAATTATATAAATAATGTGTGCATACAAACAACAGACAACACCAATTAAAAAAAACCCCTAACAAAACCAAGACAAACCAGGTTTTAAAAGCTGTTCTTTGAAATTGTTGCTAGTATAAAGGAAATTTTTCAGAATTCGTAAATTTTTGTGAAAGTGTGGAAAGTAGAAAGAATGTAAGTCCAGAAAATGAAATACGAAATCATAAAAACATCTAAAAATATTTAAGGAACTCTTTATGAATATATAAAAATAGGCAGTCTAACAAAGACTCTATAGGACCAACAGGTGATTAAGAAGCTGTAAAAGAAGATAAGGCCAAAGCTGAATGGTTAAATTAATTCTTTGTATCGATGTTCTCTACAGATGTGGTTAGACTGGTTTCCACAGGGAAACTTTTTTGCAGAGGGAGAACTATAGGAATTATTTGCAATTGGACTCTCAGTGAAAAAATTCTTAGAACAAATGAATAAAATGAATAGTAACAAATTGCCCCAATAAAGTGATATTCACCTATGAGCTAAAAATATCAAATATGAAATTGTCAGATGGCTAATACTACTGAAAGTGATCTCAGTGCTGAGAGAACTAATGGTTAAAGAAGTCAGTTCTACTGATGAGTTTCAGTTGGAGTAGAAGAAAATAGGCATGAGTTAATGACCTCCTTAAAAGAAAGGAAACTAAATGTAAAAAAGGAGTAGACAAACAAATAAATATGGTACAATGAGAAGAATTAACTCAGCTTTTTTCGTATATTATTGTGCCTCACAAATTTATAGGAGCTCTTTGAGAAATTGAATAGCATGGGAGATGTGGCTGACATTATTTACTTGAATTTTCAAAAAGGTTTTAACAAAATTTCTCAGCAAGACAGTAAAGATAGTAAGGCACTTGGAATAATAGGAAAGATATTTTGTAAGATACTTGATTTTTTAAGAATACCAAGTTTTACAAAAATTCCTCTGTGAAGAGAGTTTTCTAGGAAACATCAACAAGCATACGGATATTTGTTTTATTCAGAGTTTACAGCAAGCTGTGGGGATACTGATGAAAAGATGACCAACTTTGCTGACCATGCTAAATTATTTAGCATTACCAAAACAAAAGCCAGCTGCAACAAGCTACAGAAGGTTATCATAAAGACTGTTTGGACTTGGAAAATATCCAAGGAATATCAACAGCCACCAATACAAATCAGCTATTACTATGGTGAGTCTAAATTAGCCATGTTCACTCAAAACAGAGTTTTGGGAGTCTTTAACACATCTATACAAACTTCTGCTCAATACTCATGAGAGATCATGAAAGCAGCAGAATGGGAGACATAGTTGGATAAGGAATCCAAAATAAATGTTGCTGAATATTGAATGTAGTCCTATTTCCCCACATCTGAAAATGGACTTTGGAGAACTAAAGAGATAGAGAAAGTGTACCTAGGAGAATAAAAAGTTGTTATTTAAAGTAGAGAGATTAAGACTACTAGATAGAAAAGAAATACCCATGAGATTATTACAATGAATATTTATAAAATATTGACTTGAATAAAGTATACTGAGAACTGTTCTCTGGTTCCCATCATGAAGGAACTTAGATGACTTAGTTATCAAGTGTCAGGCTTAAAGCAAACAAAAGGAAACACTTTTCACAAAGCACATAATTAAACTGCAGAACTCATAGCTACAGGATGTTGGAAATGTCAAAAGCTTAGGTGGGTTAAGAAATAATTAGAAAAAATCGTATGGAAGAAAAAATTCATCCAAGGCTATTCTATAACACACATCAAAAAAGCCCATTTCTCACTCACAAAGCCTTGGAGTTATGGTTTGACAAAAGTCAGAAACAGTAGCAGGAAAATTTTATTTTCTGCTTGGCCTGTTCTGTTATTCTCTCTCAAAGCTTTATCTATTGGCCACTGACAGAATACTGGTCTACTTAAATCTTTGTATTTGTTCCTGTATTTTCATTCTCATCACTTTGTTCCACAAAGGGTTTTCCTTTGATCTTCAAGATGACTTGATAAGAAGTAAACTCACTAAAATAAGAGCAGTGATTACTCTGCAAAGGTATTTTTGCTAGAGATACTTGGTGAAGCCATCATCTACCCAAATTAAATATCTATTCTAATTCACGGGGAACACCCTTATCATTTGTGGCAGTCTCCAGGCAGCTTTATCTGACAATCTGTACCAAATAGGGGTCATTGCTCATGCACCCTGTGATCTATGCTTTCCTGCAATCTATTTCTAAGTGCAGCTCCAAGTATTGATTCTGTTTTTCAACAAAATAGTTTGAATCAGTCTAGGAACTTCAGCTGGCAAGCTTGAGTTTCAATGAATACAGCTTCTCTGAGGGATCAGTCCCAAGCTCCTGAAGAACTTCGTGAATACTGGGTTCATATGCTTCCTGAACTGGCAGCAAACAGTTGAGAATTATCAGGACCTGATTAGGCATTTCTCTCAAGCACAATGAATTATCATTTTGGCATCAAAAATAAAGCCATAAAGCTCTATGCTTGGCCTTTAAGAAATCAGTTCATGTCACCTGGTATTGTAGGCTTACACAGGTTTTCTGAGAGAGGTTACTGAAATTTCCACACATTTCACAAAAAAACATGGTTGATATGAATTTCTAGGCATTTTACCAGTACTTGTTTAGCAACAAACATTGTGGAAAGGTGTGATTTTAAGGTTTTACCCAGATGTTAGACCAGAGTTATCTTACATCAGAGTAACATTACACAATGTGGGCCAATATTCAGTTGCTACAGGAATAATCCACATAATAAAACTACACCATTCACTTAGAGAGGATGTAACTCAGCCATTTGCCTTACAATTAATGTTAGAATTCTTACTTTTATATTCAGTCACATGATTAATATAGGTATTTATATCCAGATGCTTTGAGGCTATTTCTTCCCAGAAGAGTGTTATAAAATGCCTTGCTTGAGTAACACCCAGAGCTCTTAAATGTTGGACTGAGCTGAAACCTCCAGTGTAGTTATACAAAATCTGAACTATACAAAAATGGGTCAGGTTGAAGATATCCAGCAACATTAAGATAGCCAGGCTAGCAAGGAGATGAAAAGTTCACGAGCAGTGCACAAAAACACAAGGATAAAAATAGCTGTGTTCTTAGCAGAGTGATTATACTGAGCTCATTTGTAGGCTGCAGACAGATGTTCATCTAGCAAAGAACAGTGACAACTGAAGTTATGAGCAACCCTAAGAGTTTCCTCCTGTCTGTTCCTGAGAGCCTGCCAGTTCTGCAGCTTCTGGGCATAATGGATCATATGAGAACCCCATAAGGAGTCACAGCAGTAATAAACAGCTGATGAAGGCAGTCTGAAAAGAGAACTGACTTTGCCTCAAGTGGATAAGGCAAAGCTCTCAGACTCCTTTGTCCAGCAGAGAATAGGAATGGCAATGTGGGAATGGCAACTTCCAGCTGGCAGATTATAGGTATGGAGAGCTGAGCACACTTAACATCGTCATTCATCACTGGAAGACATCTTCTCGTGACCCTAGGGAGATTAGACATTCAAAATTTTTTAGAAGCTTAGCTTTTTTTTCACCACCAAGTCACATACAAAGAGAGGGGTAGGAGAAGGACATGTTTGGATGTATGCTTTTATGTCCCTTCATGATATGTAAAGAAAGCTTGAAAACTTTTTCTTTTTACTCTTCTTTTAAAATGACAAAATTCAGTCTTTGCCTGTAGATCAGAAGCAAAAGAATAATTTCACGAAGTCATTTCACAAATCATTTCAAGAAGTCAGAAATGTGACCAGAAAACAGAAAATATTATCAATGCATAATCTAGTATTTAAATATGATTATTCTACCAAAACTAGGTGAGATTTTCCGTATTACCACTAAATGTATGCAAGACTACAAAAAGTAATAAAAGAAAAAGAAGACATGCCTGTTTTCACTAATTCTTTGTAAATCACACAGACTTAATCCCTTGTGTTTATCCCAGATCCCCTTCATTATCCGGTCTCTACAATAAATGCTGAAACATTCTGAGGAAGTTGCTTAACATCATTTGGCCAGTGCCTGTTATCACATTATAAAACTGAAGTATCTCAGGAAAACACAGCCTCTTTTACAGTAGTACGAGTCGTACTTGTCCTACAGTTATTTTATACTTAACCTTCAAGCCACCATGCTCTAGGATATAAACCAATCATCACTGACAGAGATTAACAAGAAATTTCCTCTACGGGCAGAGCATTTCATAAGTGCTCACTGCAGGGATTCTTGCACTTTCCTCTGAAGCATCTGGTAACGGCCATTGTCAGATGGAATAATAGCGTAAGCAAGCTGTTAGTCTGATCTGGAATGGCTTCTCTTGTACACTAAAGCTTTTGTCCCTGATCTGCCTGTACGTTTTCCCTGCATTTCAAAAAAGGCAATAGAGATAACTTTGCACTTATTGCCAGTTAATTAGCAAAATCTTTCTCTTATCTTTGCATAATTTGGTTGTAAAACAGTAACAGCCATTGCAGAGAATCATAATTCATCTTAGATATCATATGGAGACTCCAGGTATTCCTCCAAACCAGCTTTTGGAAATACTGTTGTAAATAATGAAATTGAATTTAAGATTCATCTTCCAAGCATTCCTGGAATTTGTACTGTTCTCAGAAAGAAGACATTATGTAACTATTTCTTCCATTGAGAGAATAACAGTAAAGTAAACAAGATTAACAAGAATTACCTACGCACAGTATCAAAAACTTTTGATTTTCACACGTCAAGTTAAATAAAGTACAAATTCTTTCAATAGCTGAATCAAGAATTAACATTCTTTGAAAGCATACCATTATTTTCCTTATGCATGACCTAGCTCCTTGAGGAACATCTCACATCAGCATGCAGAAAAAGAGAGATATTAATTTAAAATCACATCATGTAAAAAATGATAAAGATATTTTTGTACCTCTAAAAGTCACATTCCTATTGTATACTGATTCTGATTTAAACTGGAAATACTGAGAAGTGAAGAAAACTACAATTCAAAAGTAGCCTGAGCACGTACATAAACACATACATAAATAGATGTACATTAATACATAAATAGATGTACATTAATACCTATGAGTGTTTCTGAATGCAGTTTCTGTGACTGAAAGAAATAGACCTACATTACAGAAAATCATATTTGATAACAGATATTAAGCCAAACTATTTTCTTACCTGTTGCAGTTCAGTTCCTAGTTTAATGAGGATTCTTAACATACATGTCAATTACTGAAATGAGCCTCTGGTAAATATTCCAGCAATACAGTTTTTAAAAACCATGAAAAATTTTGAAGATGAATTAATCAGTCACAGCCCAATGAGTTTTTTGTTCTGATTGCATCCAGACACTGAGGGAGTTTTTATGAGACCTGTCTGAGAAAAATAACTTATTTTGCCCTTTTAGTACTTTGAAAAAAAAACCAGTATCTTAGATACTACTGTAGTAAACACTGGCATCTATACAGGAACTAACACTGCCACTGACAAGAAATGGAAAGTAATGATGATTTTACAGTGTGGGTACAAAGATTACTCAGCAGTGGCTACAAGAAAGCTCAGCTGTGTGTTTTGCTCCTTGGCACTCATTTGGAACCAAAGTGTTAATGGAAAACCTATTTTCATGGGAAGAAGTAAAGAACAAGATTCTAACACTTGTTTACTGAAATTCTGAGTCCAGTATCACTGCCTGGCTCAAAATCTGAGCCAATATTATAGTATAGTTGGGTTGGATTCTTCTTCCAATGATTAATCAGAACCCTGAAGGTGGTATTAAAGCACAGTTTGTTTCTAAGTTGCTTTTTGCATCTTTAAAAATGCATCAAGTTTTGCACATGTGAAGCATAAAATAAAATTACCGGGAAAAGGCAGCACCTAAAGCAGATATTGCCATCTTACTAATACCAAACAATTGTATTAAAAATATTAACCTGGTGGAATTATTCTACAGTGCATCAAAGGATGTTATTTTAATTTTATTCATTATATTCAGCTTGAATAATTTGCACTGGGGGATTTGTCTTTATAAGAGTATTGGTGTGTCATTTATCCTAATCGACCTGGCATTTTACTCTCTTTCACTGTAGTTTATTAAAATGTGTTGGTATTATGCAATAACCATGCACTCACATTAAAACAATGTATCAAGATATCAACTTGGAATATCTCAGATTAGAGTTGTGCTTTACATTTTATGGATGATATTAAAGACAGTCACACACTGCTCAAATTCAAAATTCCTCTTATTATTATAGTTATTACATACAGTAATATAAATGTCCACAATCTAAAAAAAAAAGAAATAATGACATCAACATTTTCATTTCATAACTCAAAAAATTTAGTGTAAATTCTTAAAGTTCCTTATTTTAGATCTCACCACACAATGAATTTTCAAAGTAATTTTATCTGTATTTTTTAATGTGCAATTGAGTGAATTTTCTTCTTTTAAGAGGAATATACTTGTAATCATATGAATAAGGATTTTTCTTCCTGCCTACAATCCGTGCATTAGCATCTGTAGTTCTTTCTGAAGTGCAGTTGTTTTTAAACATAAGGCAGAAAAATTTCCGTGTGTTCTAAAAATGTACTTGGAAATGTCTTAAAAACCCCCAGCTTTGGCCTAAACTCATTGGATATCACTGGCAAAATTCACTGACATCTATAACAGCTTATGGTAAATACTTTTGAGTCAGGCCATAAAAAAAAAATTGACTGAATTTAGAATAAATATTTCTTAAAATCAAAAATATGTGAATCTTTTTGATTTGTGCTTTAGGTCATTTATCAATCTATTTTCCAAGTGTTTTCCATCATAGATGTCAGATCCAGAAAAATTTATTTTAAATGAAAATTGATATTTCTGGATATTTGTATCAAACATGGATGTAAGCCACAACAGAAAGACACAATACCATAATCCTCATCCCAAAAACTATAGAATTTGTTTCCCTAGGTGGAGAGGTCAGCCAACAAGCTTTCTTAAAAATCCCACCTTGATGGACTGTGCTTTAAAAGAGATGTTTTGAAAAGTGTCAAACAAAAGTATCTTTAATTCTCCACTGGAGAGAAGAAAAGGTTTGTCAGCATATGGAAATGGAAGTTCTTAAATACTCATCAAACTGTCCGCAGCCCAGCATTCATGGAAATATTTTGATAATACTTTGCACAAATTTTAGGAAATTTATATGTCTTCCTGATATTTCTCAGTCTACTGAAACAACACGGACTGATAGCACTGATTTTGAAAAATGATATTTATTTTTTTAAAACACAATTTCCAGTAGGGTAATGTATGCATTAAAAAAAATGGCAGTATAAACCATGAGGGAGGGTAACATGGCTCAAAAATATATAAAAAAGATGATACACAAAAGTAGTCTTCTCATAAGTTCCTGTTTTTGCAAAATGAAAGGCAAATTTGGAGCAGGAGTGTCTTACTATAGCTACAGAAAAAAAGCAAAGTTCATAGTAAACTTTTTCAATTCTCTGCAGTTCTGTGGTCAGGTTTGAATGAGAATCCTGCCATCTTGTGGGCACGGATTTCTCTACAGGGCTCAATTAGACAAATTAATGCTGAATGGAAATGCAGCACAGCTTTTGCAAAGACTCATTAAAAATGAATGTACACTTTAGCAACTTTAGGAGTTTTTCATAAAATTTAAATATTACCTATTCATACTAGTACTATTTAGCTCAGTGCAATTTTGCACAGCATGTTACCTATAAAGATAATTTTTTGTTTCTTGACTGTTTATTCTATACATTTAGATGATATATGTAATTTTAATCTATTTAATATTCGCTAATTCAGAGTCTTTCTCCATGATAATTGCCTTGTTTTTATGTATATTTGGCTGTTATATATAATTTGCTATCATGCAAGATGCAAATTTCCAAGCCAGCTTCACTGAGAAAAAAAGACTCTTATAAGATGCAATAAGTGATGGTGATTATAGATTATGAGCTTAAATTGCCGTAAGATTTGTAAATCATCATTCACTGCTGTGATGTAGAATAACACAGTTCTTGTTCCACTCCAAGGGAACATGCACTCATAAATAATCTCTGCATGGGATGATGAGCAGGATGGTTGCTCTCCTGGTATGCCCCATGGCAGTCTTGTGGCAGCTTGCTAAAAATGAGCACTTAAAAAGTTCGGAGGTAAAAGCCAGAATTCAATAACTATTAAAATAAAGGCTTTTGAACCTGCTCAGTTCACACAGAGATACCACATCAGGGTCATACAAGAGAACATTGAATTTCTTGAGAACAGCAATTTTCCGCTCCATCCATCCATTTTCCAAAACTCTCCTTTCCCCATCTGTTCCCCCAAACAAACTCCCCCAGATAGTAACGGCTTTCCTGACACCCTGGGAATGTCTCAACCCAGATTTCCTTTTCTGTCTCTTTGACCACCCCTTTCCCAGCAGTTCACTTCCACACTTTTCACAGCCTACATCTTTCCTCTTGCTATTTATGCCTACTTTTTACATTTGTGCTTTTTGAATTTCCACCAGATTCCTAAAGTGGATTGAATAAGTAACTGCCAGTGTGAGGCAGAATAAGGCATGAATTAATGGGTGGCTGAGGCAAAGAGGAAGGAGACAGAATGGTGAATGAAATAAAACTACCTATGTGGGTGATTGTTAGCATGAGGAGAAAAGTAAATCAAGTAAGTGGGTGGATGAGGAATGAGCAATCATAGCTAAGCTGAAGAAGAGCAAAGAACAATTAAGGAACACTGTGAGGAAAAAGAACAGAGAAACAAACCTACTCAGAAAGGTTTTGATGGAAATCTTGGAAAAAGGAAGAGAGAGAATTCAAAGTAACTTGGATAAAACCTGGACAAAAATAAAGCCACTGAGCCCAAATAAAAAAATAACAGCAAAGACTTTGAACTAGGAAATACTACAGGAATACAAATCATATAAATAGAAGGTTTAAACAAAATTGAAAAAAAAGGAATCTGGAAAATATAGTGCATGTTTACCCCTTTCATTAAAATAGCTTTCTTTCAATATTAAACTGAAGGGAAACTGAAGGGAAATGGGGATTTGGTTGGGGAAGGTGATGAGAGAAACCCATACATTCCTCATGTCATAACTCATCTTCTTATACCCCTCCACATTAGTCTATCTATCTACCTCCAGATAAACCCTACACCACAGACCAAGTCTATTCTTGGCATGTAGCTTCATTATTCCTTTGAAAATCTGGTCACTTTATGTTTGGTACTGATTTTTTAACCCTGCAAGCATCATTTTTGGGGGGGAAATTCCTTGGAATTATATCTTTCTTCTATTTTAGAAAAAAAAAGCAATTTTTCTGTTAGGTAGATGCTGTTCTTGAATCTTTATTTTCTTGTTGTTTTTTTAATTGTTCTTAAGGCCATTACTAAAGGGAGAATTTTTCCTGGGCTTTAAACTGACATGAAAAGAAACTGATATGTTCTGTTTCTTTTTTTTTATACCTTTATCAGTGAAAAGAAACAGCAAACACTATAAAGTTAGCACTATTTTTTTTTCCCTCACTAAATAATTATGATCTATTGGATAGATTTGGATGTGTATCCACAGACTCACACACACACAGAGAAAATCTGGTGACTTTCTCTTCTTTGTTACCATAGGTTACGACCAGTTATGTTCAATAATGGTATCATCATAACAAAGTGGTGTAGTCTTCAAAACAGTCTGCACAATCCTGCCCATGACCTTTGGGTAATTATTCAATATCTGTGTAGCTCTTCTGTCATCATTTCTCACACTGGCTATGAATAAGCAAATTTAGACATCTTCTGCAGATACTGCAATTACTGTATGCCTAGGACAAGGGCATGATTTCTAGGTTTCTTTAAAAGCAAAATCCCTTTTAAGAAAGGCAAATAATTTAACCAACTTATTATTTCAACTGTATATTAAAACAAATACTGAATTAACAAGCTTAGATTACAGTGCTTCTAGCCTTCTAGAGGTCATGATGGATTTCTAATCTATTTAACATACGGATAGACAAATCATTCAATGAAAGCTCTGTATTGGCAGTGGATGAACTGGGAGAAATTTCTACCTCTAAACTAAACTTAAAGAAAAAATGGGAATAGCAACATTTTGCCTATGTGTAAGTGAAGACCAATCCATAGCACAATGTAGCCATAAAAAGATTGATGGAAAACTTTTACTTACTTTCTCAGTTAGACTGCTTTGACCACGGGCCTCACTTTGAGAGCTGTGTTCTACTGGAGGTTGATGGGATCCATCTGTAAGAGAAGGGAAAGAGCATCTTGAGTCACTGGCTTGCCAAGCTGGCAAAGAGGGCTTTAACCTGAAGTTGAAGAACATGGAGAGTAGGAAATGGGGTAACAGCTTCAAACTGACAGAGGATAGGTTTAGATTAATGTTATTACTCAAGCTACTCATGGCAGAGGGGTTGGAAAATAATGTTTTCTAAGATCCCTTCCAACCCAAAACATTCTATGATAAAATCAGTTTTCTAAAACTAATATTGATAAAACTCATTCTGTAAGGATTATTAGACATCCTAAGCAACCTAACCTGTAGGTTAGCTCTAATACATATGCAGAGCAATTCAGACTAAATAATTTTACTGTGTCAGATTATTAAAGAATAGCATTAGCATTTGTAGGAAAAAAACAAGCTAAATTATGAATGCATGTTTAACTGGGGTAAAAATGTTGCTTTTAAATTGTGTCTCATGAGGTCATGTTGTTGAATAACCAACTCTGAACATTTTCTACTTAAGGACATCATGTCAAGCCTATTATCTGCTAAAAGTGCCTATTAGAGTAAATGTATTCACTTACATGCTTTAGATGTTGCAGTGGGGTGAAGATTTAAAAATAACAGTAAAGGTATATCAGTCATAGCACTTCAGAAACCTTGGAACATGTTTTGAAAGCAAATAGAGAGCCAGCAGAATCTATGAGCTAAAACATTAAATCCATGATTTGCTTAATATTAAATCAAGCCAGATACATACTGGATTAAGAATGATTAAGGATTTTTTTTTAAATCACCTCTTTACCACAATAAATTTTTTAAAAGAAGACTTCTCTCTTCTCTTCATTATGAAACATTCATGAGCGTTTAATATCTATTCACTTGCAGTCATTTTTGTGGGTAAAAGTCCAACTAGCTATTTATGCAATAGTATCTAATAACAGGACATGTCAGGGAGTCTGATCTAATTTAGACTGAGTAATCTTCTTCAATACTATCTGTTTAATAACAAAAATTGAAGCTAAGTCAGAGGTTATCATGTGTAGTTCACTGAAAAGAGAAATGCCATTAAAACTAGGAAACATTAGTTCTTTTCTTGGCTTTGCTATTGATTGAATTTAGGATCTTTAGCAAATAACTTACATGTATATGTGTATGTATATGTATATGTATATGTATATAAATGAGAGCAGATTCAGACCCATATATACATTTACAAAATTCAAATACAAAGTGTGTAAAATGAGAGTGCTGAATGATCTTTTTAAACCCTTTCAACATAGATCCCAAAGCAAAGTATTTCAAGAAATACAAGACACTACTTACCACTCGAATTCTGAAAGAGCCTCGGAGAAATTAATTTATCTGACTCACAAATATTTCATTAATCCAGAATACCCATATGCAACAAGAAAAGAATAGACTGGATGTGAACAGAAGACAACACAGCTAGATTTACTCACAAGGAAATGAAAGACATGTATCTCACTAGGATGAAAGCTCTCACGTTTCTTGTTTTTTCATACAAAAGTTATAGATATGAACAACTTTAAACTCAGGTCACTTTTGGCTACTCTTTCCTCTCAAAAATGAAAATTTAGTCATTTATTTCAGTTTAGAAAGTATCATATCTATGCATGTGTATTTCCAGAAGACATGCATACCTTACTTTGAAAATCCATGTTTCAAAACACAGTGATTTGTTGTTTATATTTTTAGTAAACAAATAGTGACACTGGTTTGCATCTGAACAGGAGGAAATTGGGAATGGTAACTAAATGGAACTTGCAAGTAGAAAGGTTTTGCGTTCTTTTCTTTTTTTCCCCCACTTATATTTTTGCAGCCTTCCCAGGAGTCTATAAATAAAACAGAACAGTGGTTCTGCTTTGGCAAGTGAAAAATCAGATTTCAAGAAGGACTCAAGATCAATAGACTGCTATTTTGTAGATGAAGCCTGGAATATTAGTCCCAGAAGGCCAATATATATCTTTAGATGGAACTCCCAAGTTTTACTTTCTTCATACTTAAAATATTTATGCATATACATGATACTGCCAGCTTTAAAAGCATTAATTTCTATCTGTATGGATTAGGAAAATGTCAGTAATGCTCTTCAGTGAAATAATACAGATGATTTCACATACCTAGAAAACAAAATTCCATAAAAATATAAATTGCCATGAACCTACATGGCATTGAAACAGGGAGTAGTATAACATCCATTAAATAATTGACAAAGGGAGGAGAAGAAAAATAATCATGATTCAGCCAGTTTTCATTGATAAAACAGAATTCATTTAATTAATTCTGAATTAATTAAATTAATCTGCCAATTCCAGGTGCTAGGGGCAAACTCTGCCTGCCACACAGCACTTCTGTGTGAGAGTAGTGTCCAACCTTCTTTCCAGGGCACCACAGGCTAAAAACCTTCTCCATTACAAAGGACTTAAGTTTCCCAATCTATCTAACATGGCCAGTGCACAAGGACTTTGATGAGGTTTAGTCTTAATGTAAAGCTTTCCCCTGTGAACTCCTTAGAGTATAGCACCTGGAGAAGGAAGGTGACATAATACTTTTATATTACTGTACTAGGTGATTTTGCCTCCAAAGGTGTTATCCTTGGTGTGATGTGGTTCATGGCTCCCTCAGTGAAAAGCAAGAGATAAAAGAATTTAAATCTTTATTAGGGCTGCTTAAAGCTACTAGAAAATAAATAAAATAATGAAAAGGCATCTAGGGTTGCCATGAATTGACAGGTGTATTAAAGCACACTTAGCATCTCAAAATTTGTGGAGGCTATGATAGCCTCCACAACTGTTCTAGTTACAGTTTGTAAGTAAAGGGGCATAAGGCTACATGAGTTGTAAAAATTACTAATAAGTTAGAAAAACACACCCTTTGATATCTAGAAAATGTGTTCTCACTTCCCATCCAGATTTTTACCTACTTGAAATTTGTTATTAACCTACATAAGGAGACAATCTGTAGGTTGTCTAAAGTTAGTTTTGGGATCAACCAGAAAACTAAAAATAATGTCAAATATTATTTCACCTAGGTATCAACTGTATAATTCATTGGGCTCGGTAAAGTCTTCATCCAGGGATTCTCCCTCCAGCTCTGATATATCAGGTGTATCATGCATTGCCGCTGGTATATATATATAAATATACATGTATATATGTGTGTGTGTGTGTGTGTAAATGTCTATGTATATAAAAACATTATTATTGTTTACAGTACAAGAAATTCTGGACAGGTATCTTGAGGCTTTGTTTTAAATAAAGTGTGTAGACAATGGTGTGAGCTATCTTTCATGTTCATCCTGCTGTTGACATTGTAATGTTGCAGCACCGTGGGCCTTTTTAGCATGTACAGATGGGTCAGGCACTTTTATTGATCAGGGTTTTTAACTATTTCATGCAAATTAGGAGGTGATTGGCAAAGAAAACAAATTATGAGAGGAAGTTTGAATTTTTTGCCATTATGAATGATGTGCAGAGTCATTCTATTATGGAGACACACCTTCTAATATGACAAGTTCCATCATCATCATCATTTGAATGCAAGCTAAATGACCAGGGAAAGTGAACCTCAGGGCTTATACAGATCAGATGCTACAAGAAGATATCGAAGTTCACTTTATAATCAGTACCACCAAGCAGCAAAGCAAGGGTTATGACATCATTTGATGCAAGACATGCTAGAGGCAGACTGAGTCTAAGGACAAAATTATCTCAATTATCTATGGTCTTCTGTTATGGTTTAAGCTCAGCTGGCAACCAAGCACCACAGAGCCCCTTGCACTCTTCACCTCCTGGGATTCGGAAGAGAAACAGAAGGTCAAAAGAGAGAAAACTCATGGGTTGAGATACAGACATTTTAACAGGTAAAGAAAATTCCATGTGCAGAAGTAAAGCAAAAAAAAGAATTCATTCACCACATTCCACAGGCAGGCAGCTGTTCCCACAGCTCTAGGAGAGCAGGGCTCCATCACATATAACAGTGACATGGGAAGACAAATGTCATCAGTTTGAACATGCCCTTCCCTCTTCTTCTCCCCCCTCAGCTGTGTATGCTGAGCATGATCCCGTAGGGTATGGAATATCTCTTGGGACAGTCCACATCAGCTGCCCCAGATGTGTCCCCTCCCAACTCATTGTGCACCCCAGCCTACTCACAAAAAGCAGAAAAGGCAAGAACTCTGTGCAAGAACTGCCCAGCAGTAACAAAAGTATCTCTGTATTATCAACACTGTTCTCAGTGCAAGTCCAAAATCTGGCCTCAGGCAGCCACTATGAAGAAAATTAACTGTACCCCAACTAAAAAAACCACACCTTTTCCTTAAGGGAGGGCATTGTGCAAATAAGTTTCTTTTTCTCATTCTCATGTCAGATGGACCTACAATTCTTTATAGTAAATTCCTTGTTCTTATATTTCTGCATATTAAATAAACTGAGTAGAAACCTTGTCAATTTTATTCAGTAACTGACCCAGCCTTTTGTCATAAGTTCTATTTACATATTTATTATAATTAACTGTTACACTTTATTGACTATTGAGAAATTTTTTCTAAGGACATGCGTAATCCTTGAGATTCATGTATCTTGATATTACAAGAATCATAAACTTTAAATTAGGAAAGGACAGACTAATGTGCGTAAATTGCTCTCGTGTACTCTAGGAAAATCTTTAATTGTTTCTGCCAGATTGATGGTGTATTTCTGATATCCATCTATCTGCCACTGATGCCTTTACTCTTAGCCTAAATTTAACAAAACTGTTTATTCCCATAGTTATTATATTTACAAATTAGCCATGCAAGAAATCATTTCAACACGTTTTTTACTCAAAAATTGGAGAACTCAAGAACTCATTGCTAGGTATAGCAATGACACTAATCAAATTCCTGCTCTTAAGACAGGAAATTATTTTCTTTAGTCTTCATTTAGTAGAATCATTTGAGGAATACAAAACAAACTTCTCCACTGTTCCATTGCTGTCTTCTCAGTTTCAGCAAAAAACAGAGAAATGGCAGAAAAAGAAACAGAAAATACACATCTTGAGCTCTCCGTTTTTTCCTTTAGCATTTTCAGTCTTAGCCACCCAGCACAGCTTACACTGTGCAATAAACACAACAGGAGACACAATGGTGCTGGAACCATTTAAAGCACTACTTATTTATGGTTGGGCTTCAGCTGCCTGCCAGCTTCCTGGAGGATTTGCATCTGAGAAGTGAGTTGAATCTGCAGAAAACACATAGATTTTAGGGATGTGATAGTGAAGGATGAGAGTTTTAAACACAGATTATTTCTGTCAATTCACTTTTAAACTTTCCTATCTAAGATAATATTAACCAAGCTTGTCAAGCAGGATCTTCTTTGGCTCCAATCCTACTAGGCAGAGTATTAAATTCTTTTGTGTTTTCAGTGGAATACAAATTTCTGCCTAGCCTCTGAGTCTTTTTCAAAATATGTGAAGCAGACACCCTAAGGAAAGTAAAGAAATATCTTTCCCAGTACTTCACTAGATGATAAAGTAGCCAAGAGGCAAACAGGTCGATTTCAAACACTGGGTACATTTTAGCAGAGCTCTTATTAGAATATTAAGCTGGCATCATGCTTTTTAAAAATTTGTTTTTACTTAGAAGAAAATATTTTTGAAAAAAACCATTATAGCTGCCCATTGATTTCATTAAATTTACAAAGCTCAGTTTTCCTATGAAAATTTAATTGATTCAGCAATTTGAAAACTATCTACTCCAGAACTCTCCTCCAAATTAAACAGCTGATTACACCACTTCCTTAAAATAAACCTGGCTATGGAGGGCTAGCAGTGCCCTTTGCATGTTAGAAACCTAGTGCTTTCTCCTGACAAGACACAGCAGGGGTTTGTTAATGGGTCACCTACAAATGCCCTGCTGCACTCCCCACACCGTTTGTTACCTAAGGACTGTCTCTGTCAAACAGGTCCTAACCGATATCAACTGCCTGGCCCAGGGGAACTCACCAGGACCTGTATCAAATCCATCTCCTAAGCAGACAAGATTCAAGCCTTCACCCCATGGAGCCCCAAGTGGAATAAGGTACCTGTGGGGCCCTTTGGCTGGCCCTTGCACCAGGCATGGTGGCAGCTTTCTGCCAGAGCTAACTTGGCAGGGGTTGCTCTTTCTTCACTGTGTTAAACCACATACTGGTCAGTGTGTTCCTGAAAAACAGGTCTTTTCAACAGTGCAGACAGGAGAAAAGAATAATTCCAGCCAAAAGTACATTTCCTCTGTATTTTGATATTTATTTTCTCTTTGAAAAACATTTATCTGGGCAAAAAGAACGATATTTTTGCAGTAGTGATTTTAATTTGCTATTTTCTCTCTCTCACTTACATAAACACACTGCTGTAAAACACTGTCCTCTGACAGCAGAAATCAATAGACTCTTCATATCTGGAAAACAATCAGGTAACACTTCAGTGATTAGGGGATTGACTCTGTTGTGATGTTGTCATCTGGAACAACTGAACTGAAACCAATGAATTTATATTGCTGTAAGATCACAATCCAGCCCCCTACCTAAGATGTTTTCCCTTGCGTCACAATCCTATAATAAGAAAAAGGGAAAAAATTCTTCAACAACATTGCAAATGTTTAATTTATCATTTGTACACTGAAAGAACATATCTTTTCACAGAGTAAAGGGCTTCACAGAGTACTCACATGTCTCTCTCTTTCAGCACAGGCATATACATATATATATATTTGTAAGTATATAAATTTCTACTCCTATGCAGATACATCTACACACATTCAAAGAACAAAAACACACATCTCTGTGAGCACACATCCATCGATAAATAATCTAAAATTTTAAATATAAATATCTGTCATAGAATACAATGAATATTTAGCAATTATTTTTCTTTCTTTTTATCTTTTTAATTATTTTTTCCTTGTTCTGGAGCCATATGGAAACTTCACAATTTTCTCTGTATACAGAACTTTTCTCCTTCACTATTTAGAATAAAGCATTTTGTATTCAAGCAAATCCCCTATTTTCCTAGAATTTCAGATAGCTTTTAATAAAAAAAAATTCTCTTAAAGGGGATTTCTGGGTAATATGCAATTATCAAATACTAAATGTTAAATTTGTAACTGCAGATTTTTTGGTTTAGACATTCCAAAGAAAAATAGGTTTATTAGTCAGAAGGGAGAAGATATGCTGTATGGTTAGCTAAGCATTGAAGAAATAGAAATTAGATTTCATATTATCTAAGGCAGATCAGTTATTTAGCCCCTAAAGTGTCTTTTTATCCAACCACCTTATAATTTTTACTTGCAACTTTGCTTGCAGCTCTTATTCATCACTACTGATTACAAAAAGCAAAAAAAAATTCCAGCACATTCTGCCAAGTCCTCAAGCTTTCACCATGCTGCCTTCAATACTCTATTCTTTGCCTGGAATAGTTTGCTCTGGTGCAGTTTAAAATAAAGATAGAGAAGCTGTTGATCACTTTATTCTAAGTGGGATTATATTTGGTCACTGCAATCTAAAACCTCTGTGTACCCAATCAGTCTCAATTTCCAATATGGACAATAAGGTAAAATGCACTCTAAAGAAAACACCTGCCCCCTCCTCCTGACACACACACAGAATTTCAGTTGATTTGCCCAAAGGTCAATTAATAGAAATGAGAAATTTAAGGATGTTTCCATGGGGCAGCCATCTGTTTTATGTTTTATTCTTTTCAGAATACAATTTTATATTTCATCTTTATGTGCATTGGTTGAGATTAATGACATTTTATGTAACTGTGACCCATCGTGATGAATATTACAGATGATGATAGGCTCGTTAAGCACATCTCATTTTAGTCAAACTGCAAGTGGCATTTTGTTTATATGGTTCATTTCACCAACAAATTAGATTCCAAATTGATTGCTTTCTGGAATGACTTTGTTCATCAATTTCTAGACTAGGCAATTACAAAGACTATACTAGTAATTAATAAGCCTCTGTATCAACAATGTTTTTAAACTGCTTGACAGTAGTTGTGAAGTTTACTGGAATTCAGATGTTAATTTTCAGGGTCTATCAGAGCTTCCAGAATTTTATAAAATAATATCTCACAGACATATCTTTTCATAGTGCAAAATCAAAAGCCAAATACCTAATACTAAGATAACACTCTCTTTTCCTCTTAGCCTTATTAGAAAGGGGGAAAACCACATTGCACTTAGTCTGTGAACTATTCAAATAAGAAATTCAGTGTTGCTTTTTTCAGTAATAAGTGAGAAGAATGATAGGGCTTAGAATTAAGTTTTGATTTGCCAGGGAATTGGTGAATGATATTGGTCAAAAGTCTAGGATTTGTTTGCATATCAAAACCTAACTTAGAAAGAACAACCTCAAGCCAAATGAGCTTGAATTCCCTGGGGCACAATCCCACAGTGAAGTCAGCACTCTGATCTCTAAGTTAGGAAAAAACACCTCTGAATGTGCCTTGCAGAATACAACATTAGTGACTGTCCCAAAGCCAGCTACAAACCTCATGTCAGAGTGAACTCTAACTGGTGTTTCTGTTCTTAGTATGTTAAATAAGGAAAACAACATTTCCTCTCTTACAAGGTTGATGTGTGTCCAGTAAATGGTTGTGAGGCTATCATACACCATAGCCACATGCTCCATCTAATTCATTTAAAATTCATGTTAAGTCTCCTAATAATAGGTTGTACTGGTCTTAGCTGGGACAGAGGTAATTTTCTTCACATTAACTCATACAGGGCTATGGTTTGTACTTCATAACAGAGAGATGTTTTAGCTGTTCCTGAGCAGCACTCACACAGCATCAAGGCCTTTTCTGCTTTCACATCATTCCACCAGCAATGAGACTGGGGGTGCACAAGAATTTTTAAGAGGGCCCAGCCAAGACAGCTGACCCCAGTGATCCAAAGGATACTACATTCCATAGGGTGTCACACTCAGCATACAAACCAGGAGGAAAAAGGAGAAGGGCATCATGTTCAGAGTGGAAGCATTTGCCTTTCCAAGCCACTGTAACTCATGATGAAGCGCTGTTTTCATGGGGCAGCTGAACACCTGCCTGCCCATGGGAAGTGGTGAATGAATTCATTGTTTTGGTGTGGGTGCAGATTTTGCTTTATATATTAAAATGTCCTTACATGAATACATGAGTTTTCCCATTTTTAACCTTCTCATTCTCTTTGCCCTCCCACCAGGGGGGAGTGAGTGAGTGGCTGTGTGAAGCTTAACTAGCAACCAGGGTTTATCCACAACTGAGGTCAAACCTACCTTGTGCCCCAGATACTTTTTTCCACTATCTTCACAAAGCTAAAATGGTACCTGATATGCCTCAAGACTTCAAAAGTATCTTTATGAGAGTCTCCATGTGTTAAACTCTCTTCTATTCCTTCATCTGTGCTGACCAAGACCACCTTCCCAACTGTGGGACCAGGTAGACTGTCTTGCAGGATGTTTCTAGGGCAGGTCATACCACTGCAT
Source organism: Agelaius phoeniceus (assembly GCF_051311805.1). Classification (NCBI taxonomy): domain Eukaryota; kingdom Metazoa; phylum Chordata; class Aves; order Passeriformes; family Icteridae; genus Agelaius; species Agelaius phoeniceus. Next base: position 58,408,558 of record NC_135268.1, read on the forward strand.
GCCACCTCAGAATGAATTATACCAGCTTTCTTTTAAATGCCCACATGTTTTTTAAATTAAAATTTTGAAGGGCTATTGATCCAGCACAGGCTATTAACCCAGAACATAAATCAGAGCCTTCGGGATTCAAGATAAAAATTAGGAAGGGAAATGTAACCTCAACTTTCTCACCATTTAACAGAAGAGCACATATTAACCATCAGAATTTGCTAAAAATTAATGTAAACAGTTCATGTCCTTGCAAGCTCTGAACATCAGGCTGTTGCAGAAACTATTAAGCTGGCTCACAGTATGCATCTCTGAGTAGCTGAAGTGCCAGAGTATGGAGAAGAACCAGCACCTGATGAAAATATAAATAAAATTTTAAAATACTCTAAGGATTGCAAAGGCCTTAGGTGAGCAATGAGGTGAGAGAGTAAACCAGCAATAACTCTAGCCTAATACACACTTCAAAAAGCAATAAAAATAAAGAAGCCAGCAGAAAATGGAAGCCTCAGACATTTAGAAACTGCAAAAAAGTAAAGACAATATATGGAAATATATGGAAATACCTACACTTGTATCTGTGATACTATCTCTGATACTTGGAGGGGTTCAAGTCTGGACATTGAAGACTACATTGTCAGCAACTCTGTCAAATGATGATTTAATGTAAACAAATGCTATTAGCTCAGTTTATTATGCTCCACTTTCTCTCTGGACTAGATTTTTCAATTGTATTTAACAAAAATGGAATGGCACATACACTGGAACTACCTTCTGATTTTTCAAACTCCTTCTGGCTAAAATTTGGAGTTTAGCCCACTTTAAATCCAGGCAACTCATATCCAGGCAGCTTAAGCCCTTTTTGCAGCTGCTGTTCCAGGAAAAGGAATATCATTTTTCTGACTATTGTTCTGACTTCTATAATTCTCAGCTTCATTGAGAAAGTCAGTCACAGTATGCATTAATGTAAGTACCTGAGATATCTGTCTAGCATTCAACTTTTGCTTTTTTCCAGGAAGCATTTTTCAAATCCTCCCTAAATAACTAATCAAAAGCTAACTAATGGATTTTTCACTGATAGCCTCCTTCAAATTTTGTTCCAGGTTTGACCTTTGAGTAGATTTGCACCTTAAACTAGATATTATCTCTAGGCTAATAAACTATAATAACCTACATCATCTTTGTCAGCCATAGATGTGATCCCTAATGTTTTATGTATGAAACGTACTGACCAACAAGAAAAACCAAGATTAGTTGCTATCATCATGCAAGAATTGTTATTGTTTCTTCAACCTTAACTTAAAAGGACAATTTCTGCTTAAAAACAAAATCCTTTTCCTTCATTAGTAATGGCATTTCAGGTTTATACAAACTAAACCCATGACTATTACAGCAAGTATTATTAAAAGATGTATTCCACTTGGCCTTAATCACTTGGGTCATGTGGAAGACATAAACCAGATTATGAAATAAAATGAGTTCAGCTTTCACTTAGATGAGAATGTATTTCCTACATCAGAAAAGTTTATTTTACATGCTGTATTAGCTGTTTAAATAGACTCAGTGCATATACTGTAATGAATCCACATATAATACACCGAGGAATTAAAGGCTCAGAGTACTGGAATTAAAGGTTCCATTATTTTTCAGGTAATTTATTTTGCATCACTGTATTATAAGATTGAGGACAGATGCTTTGGCCCTTTGCCTCAACTCTGCAGACGGTTCACCTTATTTATGTGAATACTTCCTATAAATCCAACAAGTCCCCAGGGTATGGTTAAACATGCACGGAATATTGCCGGATCAGGGCCCTCGTCCTGATTTGCTGTGGGGTTTTTTTCCTGTTTCTGTCCCACTCCTTGTTTTTTAATTATCTTTCCAGATGATTACTTCTGCCTTCCAAGTCCATCTCTGTGTGGGGCCACATATACACCTAGCAGGTTACTCCTACCTATTTCTGTCTGATCCCAGAATCTTGCTGCTTCAAAGCATCCAAAACAGTTCCCTACCTGGAACTCACCTTTCCGGAGACCCTCAATTTTTTTGACTTCTCCTAGTCCTATACAAAATATAGACAAATACTTTCATTTGATAATATTTTATTTTAAAAGAGAGGTTTTCTACTTTAACAAGGCTTTCAGCAGATGTTAAACACAGTGGTATCCTTGTTTACTTCAGCAAGATTTTTCAAAGCCCTTTTAATTACCCTTCAAACTTATTACATAATCTTGTGGAGGAGTCTGGGGACTCTGGGTAGTAGGAAATAAAATAGAAGGAAAAGACTTTTATGCTATTTCCAATCCAATTTCCTCATACATGTTCTCCATCCCTCCATGCTTGATAGGTTTTCTAGCCACTTTTGAGGACAATATTACCACAAATAAGAGGTGGATGCTTTGTGCATATTCTGTCTCCACACTATAAACTTTCTTTTGCATCATTTAATTGTTACAAAGATTTAGCAAGGTCAGTGTACTTTTATTAAAGCTAAGAAAATGATTGGTTTTTTCTTACCCTGGTAGATGGTTCCATACTGTTTGCAGAGTAGTCCATTGGCAGCAGGAAACTGTCACAGATTTGATTTTTATTGCACTGCATTAGCATCAAAGTCACATTCTTTTCACTTAGTAAATGAATAGGAAATAACTAAATTTCTTTTAGCCTTGGCAATGTCTGTAGTATTTCTGGCTAAGTAAATTAGCCACTATCTGCCATCTTTCAATGCAATATTTAACTGAGGCCAGGAATTTTAGAGGCATTTAGTTTTCTAAATACCTCTCCTCACAAACATATTGTAATAGTCCCTGTGTCCTGGCCTAATTCAAATACAATTATTCCCTCTTTTTAACTGCTTCCAACCATCTACTTTGTTGTCCTTGGCTATATTTTGCCCAAGATAACAACATTTCATCCATAAATTGCATCACTGCTGTTACATCAATTAAGAAATACTACATTTAATATTTACTCAGGTAAAACCTTTCAGCTACTTGCAGGGAAATAACTAGTTAGCAGTATTACCCAAACTTATTTGCCCCCAGAAAAGTGTGCAGATGTAGAAAATAAATAGTATTGATTAATAGGGCTTAGGAATATGAACATTTTGAATACACTTGTGCTTTTGGAGCACAAGATGAAAAGGAAGTTTAATTCACAGCATAGCCATGTGGCATTCCTGGGTTAAAGCAAGCCCATGTTGAAGGAAAAAGGGAAGCTGACAAGTGTGGTTATTTTCTTGCTTTTCCACCTGAGAAGAATGAAGAAAGCAGCAGCTTAGAGTGTAGGTCTGCCCTGAAAGTCATTTGCAATATAACATTTTAATTGACTATTGATGCATAAAAAGGTGAATGTTTTAGACCACTACCACCTCCAGGAGTTGACAAACAAATACTCTGGTTGTCAGCTCAGGATTCAGTTTTTATGACACTGAAGGCGTTGGATGCTCAGGCTTAAAGCATTAATATTGCCTCAGGAAAATAAAAATTTCCAAGATTACCAAAACAATAAACTAACCCAAATATGAACTAACCAAACAATAAATTAACCCAAATATGAAGTAATGGTCTTATTTTCAGAAAAGCTGAAGGGTATGTACTTGCTCTGGATCAGGTATTACTTCTGAAAATATTCTGTAACTTTCACAGAAAGTAAATCAGCACTTAAGAGGTTATATGGAATCATATAAACTGTGTTTAGACTTCTGGATCTTTTGATTTATGTTTCTCTTCCAATCTTCAGACAAAACAATTGTTTCATCTGTCTATATCCTAAAGTTGCATTCCCTCTGCTAAAAATATTTAATCTTTATACTTTATTTCAGAAAATATTTTTTTATTTATCATGATAAGGAAACTGTAGATTCTATTAAACACATTAAATGCATCTTCCAGGCAGATTGGCATACAATCCCTTAAAATTACAATAACATATCAGAATCTTCCCCAGACAAATGTAGCTAGAGAACTTGCAGCTGAATTTACAGATTCTTTAAGGATGTAAATCTGCCATCATAAGATAAGAGATATGGAATATAACAAGTAGACATCAACTCTGTTCAGAAACAAGCCTTGATAGGTACATAGTACATATGAGCTGGAACACTTCAATAATGAAAACAAAAGCATTTCAACTGCAACAATGCTGATAGATTCCAGAAGTAAACATCTCAGTGGTGTTTCATCATGCAACTCTAATATTCCATGAAAGAACAAATTAGTGCTCTTAAGTCATTCCTCCCCAGTGAATACTAAATACAACGTTCAGGATTTATTGATTGCTAACATTCCACAGGGCAAATATGCTGTTCAATGTGCCCAGAAGTCTTAGTTTTGATTGATCCAGTCTGGAGGATGTATTGAAGCACACTGTAGTTTTCTCTTTGGCTATACACTCAACTTTCCTCTTTGCATTTGGAACATAGCCTAAGTTCAGAAATTACTTGCTTGACAGTCTAGACAGAGCCAATATCAGCACTTTCTGAAAATAAACATAATTCTTTTATTTCCACTCAAATTTGCAAAGCTTTGCAAAGAATTCCCAAGCATATGTACCAGGAGGAGATCACAGCAACCAGCTTTGACCTTGTGGGACAAGGTATATTGGAAATGTGTGTTAAAGTGTTTCTTTTTTTAAAATTCTCAGTGGTATTTATCCTTTTGAATGGGTTACATAGGAAAGTGATAATTTCTTTATCACCTGACAGCCTTTTCTCAATTATAAACATCTTTCCAAAGATAAGCTGATATAGTTGCATTTGATGTTTACAGGATGAGTTTCTCATCTGAGTAACACCACATCAAGGCAGTATTATTGCACAATCCCCTTTGGCTCCAGGTTTACAATGATATGAAGAACGTCTCCAAGAACTTGGACACTCAGCAGTGACCATGGTCAAAATTTCAGTTTCTCTAATTTGTTTTTCTTTCTATGACACTAAACTCTGCAGAATGCAATGTGGTCCAAGAACTTTGACGCTACAAGCAGCTTTTGTGCAGAACATTGTGGTTTTTTGGAACCTGAAAGAATTATTAAGTGTCTGAAACAAAAATTGTCATTTTGTACACTACACTTAACAAACCAAGCTGTTGTGATCATTGCTCAAGGCCTATGTGGCACATTCAAGACTCTGCTACTTAAATATTTTGAACCTGCACGTGGAGAGAAAAAACTGCTCAGGAAATATTTACACCACAAACTTTTTCTCTCCCCTTTCCATTTACTGCATGTCAGTTTATTAATGTGGTAGTTACCATCATACTTGAAATGTGTCTTGGGCTTATTTATCAGAGTGTTGTTATGAATCAGATTATAAACGTCGTCTCCCAGTCCATCTTATTTTCTGTTCCAACCTCACCAGTAAGGAGTCTGGAGTTGCACAATGGGAGGGGATCCAGCTGGGACAGCTGACCCCATCTGACCCAAGATACCCAGGAATTCCAGACCATGACCCTGGACAGGACAGCTCCAAGAGTCACACCATGTGCCTGAGAGCATTGTCCAAATGCTTCTTGAAATCTGCCAGGCTTGCTGATGTGATCCCTTTCCCAGGGAGCCTGTTCCAGTGCCCAGCCACCCTCTTGATGAAAAACTTTTTCTTAATATCCAACCTAAACTTCCCTTGCACAACTGCAGGTCATTCCCTAGGGTTCTGTCACTGGCAGAGCAGAGATCAGTGCCTGCCCCTCCTCTTCCCCTCACAAGGAAGTTGTAAAGGAAGTTGTAAATGCAGTGAGGTCTCCCCTCAGTCTCCTCTTCTCCAAGTGACCTCAGCTGCTCTCCTACAGTTTCTCCTCCAGAGCCTTCCCCATCCTTGTGTTCCTTTGGGCAATCTCTAATAGGTTTATGTCCTTCTTTTATCATTGTGCCCCAAGGCGCACACTGGACTCAAGATAGGCCACACTACTGCAGAGTGGAGCAGTCATGGGAATATGAAGGAGAAAGTCTTGAACAAGTGAACACAAAGGGAAAACAGTTCTAGGAAAAACTGTTAGCACTCAAGGAAGAGGAATGTGCCTCATCTAGAATGAGATTCAAAGGGAAGGAAACTGAAAGAACCGCACCAGTGACTGGACAGCATGAAATGGACTGAATAGCAAATTGCGAGCCTTGAACCTTCCCAAAAGATCAGAATTGGTCATGTACAGTGTAAAAAAAGTCAACTGCATTAGAAGTTACTTGATTGCAGATCATTGATTTCTATACTAATGGAGCCTGCTGAATTTCAAATGTTTCTGATCTTTTCAACCTTTAGTTGTTGGGCTTTTTCCATTTTCCAAAAGGAGACTGGGTCTTTAATCCAACTTCTTTCCCAATGTTTATTGGCAGACACCCCAAAGATACAAAAAGTGCTTTTCCAAACAATGAAAATTTTGCATCTTTGGTGAAACAGAGTAGTGTTAGCAAATTAACTTCAGGAATGAAAAGGAGAAATAGAAGAAAGCAAAATTGTCATGTTGAAAATTTACCATGATGCTGGACCATTCTCTGACAGTGAAAGGCAAGGAACACTGCAGAGGAAAATGCAGAGGCTCAGTGTTCACATGAGAGTATTTTTCACTAAATTACACATTATTGTATAAACTCTAGGTTCCATGAAGAATATTTTTATCCAAACGTTTTCTTGGAAAAATCTATTGTAATGCATTTAATCTAAATTATTTGTGCAACAAGAGAAATGCAGAACATTTGTCATATTTCCTCTTAGTTTTCTTTGCAATTATTTTAAGCTGGCTTTTACTGTCTCACGCACCACTGTAAATCACAAGTAAATTCACTGAATTAGGTGGAATTCACTGGAACAAGCTTGTATAAGTAAGTGAAGAATCAGATTCTTTATACTTTAATTCATTGTTCCTGTTTTCTTTCCCTTCCTGCCTCCCATCATTATTTTAGCCCAGAGGTAACTAAGGTCAGCATATTTTGTTTGCAGCCTTGATCATGGTTACATCTTCTCTATATTTATAGTGAACAAGACAGATCAAAGAACTCTAAATCAGCTGCAGAAATAGCTAAAGCTTGCTTAAACAACAGCTGAAAAACACTTTGCATGCACTGTTTGACCTAACCTCAACTCTGCCCTCATGATGGATGAAGAAATGCAGCTTTCTGGCTGAACAACAAAAGTAATGGGAAACATTTACCAGCACAAAATATAATGGTAGATGGCATACCACATTAATTTATGAAACATCAGACTTTTAAAAAAAATTCTCTTTCAACCAGAAAACAAACATGAAAATCCTCAACTTGAAAAGAAACTTTTTTTCCCAAGGAAATGCAGATTACAACTGAAAATTACTGTTTCATTTATCTAGAACCACTGCCATAGCTCCAGAAATCCTGACGTACTTGCAGATAATGCCTTAAGTTCACTCTCTCTCTCAAGAACTGCTCTTACGCACACACATAAGGAAACAAGACAACCCTTCAGAGGAAATGCTTCCCTGACATTTTGGGCACAGTGAAACCAGTCCATGGGGTAAATGGTGGGGTCAGATCACAGCATGTTCATACACTGCATGACAATAAGGTAATTTCCTAGTGCAGGCTGAGCTATGGTTCATTTGGGTTTTTTTCTTGTTTGTTTTAATCCTGAATTACTATTTAAAGCAATTACTTATAAAAAAGGGGAGATCTATTGGCTACTCTTCATTTCCAGTGTATGTGTGAGTAACCCCACAACTAAATATTTGATTCATGTCACATTCATGCCCCCTCACGCACCGTCATAAGCCAAAACATGGGGCCTTTGGAGGACCTTGAGTCTACTGCAAATGCACAATCAAATATCCTGGGGAGTATTCTTGGCTTTCAGGAGTATTTCTGTGGGACATATCTCACAGGATATGCTTAATATCATATATAGACATTCTTCTCAAACCTTACTTATCCTTCTGCAGAGCATAACAACACAAGGATGAGATGACAGCCTTAAGCATGGATTTCCCATTCAGGCTGATATTGTATTTTGAAGAAATATCTGCTTCAGAGTAGAACATCTATAGTCTGGAAATCAAATCTAGATCTGTAACGAGGGTCTGAGAAGTGCAAGAGCCAAATAGATTTTCCTTTCCAAAGAGATGCTCCAGGTGGTCAGATCCAAGTACATTTGCTGTTTAAAGTACTGAGCTGACACTGCTAAATCTACCTCATCCAGCAGACAAATCAAAGACATTCTCCAGTGGTGAAAGCATTTGGCACTTTTCATATGGGTAGTTGAAATCCAGTGATTAAAGCAGGATTATTTTTTCTGTGTGTTTCACTACAAATCTTCAGCACACAGAAAAGTAAGCTGAAAGCATCTCTGGTGATCTTGGATTCACCATGTGCAGGATCTTCACTATTAGTATTTTTACTGCCAGCAAAATCACACTGTTGGACATATACCATACATTTTTGCCTAAGGATCTGGGAAACAAGTTTAGAGAACTTTCAAATGCAATACAAAGCACTTAAAATCTGCTTGCTTAGCATCTGCATATAATAATGTAGTTAGACTTCTCATTCAATTTGCAACTTTACCTGTAACATTAGATAAGAAACAGAAACTGTTTCTCTTCATAGTTTACTTGTCTTCTGTGCAATGTTTTATATTCAGAGAGCAGCCATCTGATGATAGAATATTTATTGCCTTTTTATTGTAAGAGTTTTTAGGACACACATGAATGACACAAGATCAAACGAGAAGAAAAATAAACTTATTCTAAATGAAAACAAACCTTTCTTACTAATTTATAAGACAATGTCTGTTAGAAACACAGAAACCTTAAATCTCACTTTCAGGCACTGAATCTTATTTCATTGCAGTAGAGCACCCAAATTTGTTTGATTATAGTTAGGATCAGAAAGGAAATGTTGGGCAAGTACAATAAAAAAAAATGAAATTTTCTGGGTTTGGGTTGGCTTGTCTTGGTGGGATTTTTTGGTTGGTTGGCTAGATGGCTTTGGTGGGGGATTTTTGCCAAAGTACAGCTCTCTCTTCACAGACTCATCTAAATAGAGAATCATAAAACCTTTCTTTTCTGCCCACAATGTCCTAATTCCCTGCCAGATTCTGATACTCAATTTCAACTCTATTTGCATTTGTCCCTTAACAAATGTTTATTTTGTGTGAACAATCAGCAGACTCGTAAAGTGTGATAGGCCTATATATTCATCCATCAGCAAAAATGCACACATCACACTCTTACTGTCAAAAGAGTAGAGAAAAAAGGCTGCAAGACTCTTTTTTAAGAGTCAAGTCCTTAAAATCTACTGTCTCCTTAAAGAGGTAAGATTCTGGTTCTTATCATTTCACCATCTAGAATGGGAAGCAGTGGCAGGAGAGACAGATTTGGTTGTTTTTTTTTTCATCTTCAAACATTGCTATACCACTGTAAGTGTGAAGCCACATTAGAACTGGCCTGTTTTATCAGGGAAATTCTTTGGGGAAAAATGCCTTTATCATGGGATACTAGGCATGCTGATCTTATTAATATTTGAGAACACTTGAATCTGCGAACACCCAAAAATATTTCAATAATTAGTTAAAATCAATAGATTTTAAAATTTCCAATCTAGATCCTGGAAAATATTATCAACTGACTGCAAAAAACTGCCATTGGCTAGGATTTTCAACAACAGTAGGATTCAATTCTGAAAAGTACCAAGAATCAAAGAAAATATTCTCATTCAATTCACATTTTGGATGCAAACAATGACTAACTTTATGGCCTGCTATGTAACAGGACAGACTGAACAAGTAAAATGCCTCAAAAGCATTCAGAAATTATACAGATTTGCACTGCCTCCCTTCTTCTGTCCAGCACTCCCTCACATACCCATTCATGAGCTAAATATGGCCTGGTGTACACAGAAATCCAGGAAAACTACGAGAGCACCTTCAAACACTAATTTTCACAATACAGCTCATCATTGTTCAGTCTATTCTCAGTTTTAAGCACCTGAATCATTTAAAACAAAAATATTTCAGCACACAAAATGGAAGATCTCTATCTGTGCCATGAATTTTCCCCAAAAGGATCTGCAATATTCTTCTACCAAAACATATTTAGGTTCAGCTTTTCCCAGAATATCAATTTCTATATTGCTTTTCTTTCTTTAAGGACCTGTGCTGGGCTCACCCAAAGCAGAGTGGCCAGCAGGTGAAGGGAGGTGATTCTGTCTCTCTGCTCCACTCTGGTGAGACCCCCTGTGCAGGGCTGCATCCAGCCTTGGGTCCCCCCAGCACAGGAAGGACACAGACCTGCTGGAGTGACTTCAGAAGACAGCCATGAAGATGATCAGAGGCATGGAGGATCTCTCCTATGAGGAAAGGCTAGAAAAAGTGGGATTGCTCATCCTGGAGTAATAAAGGCCTTGGGGTGGCCTAATTATGGCATGCCAGTAGCTGAAGGGGGGTTTTGAGAAAGATGGGAGAGTCATTTTACAAGAGCATGTAATGACAGGACAAGGGGAAATGGATTTAAACTGCGAGTAGGTTTTAGGAAGAAATCTTTTATTGCCAGGGTGGTAAGGCACTGGAAAAGGTCACCCAGAGAAGCTGTGGCTTCCCCAGCCCTGGAAGTGTTCAAGAACAAGTTGAATGAGGCTCAGGGGGACCTGCTCTAGTGTGTCCTTGCCCACAGCATGGAGGTTGGAACTAGATGCTCCAATCCAAGCCATTAAATGGTTCTTATTCTGTGATTCTATGACAGACTTGTTTTCCATTCTGTAAGGAGCTAGAGATGTTTAGTGAATTAATTCAATAAATGTAAGGAATCACTAAAGAAAAATAATTCCTCAGTTTTCTCTTGCTGGCATTTTGCAGTGTGGTTGAATGCCACATTACATAAGTAATATTGCCCTGAGAGTGCCAGAAGCTATTGAGGTATCTTCCATTTTGTGTACCTGAAGACTGCAACTATATCCTCCTAGTCTAGATGTATAATTTCTCTTTCTTTTGTTAAAAGAAATGCATTTATGTGCAAGCTCATACCTCTTTTATCTCCTATAGTAGCACCCTTGCAAATTTAGGCTTCAATTTTCAAAGTTTCTGACCAAGTATTTTACAAGGCAGATGTTTTGTTGCTGGCCAAGGCTTCTGCCAGCAGTCCATAAGAGCATCATTATAGAGGGTATAAAACTGGAAATAATACTTAACACACAGTTAAGGACCTGTGTGTTGTTTCATCACTAGTTTGTTTTTCAGACAGACAGTAAGCACTGTAGTGTCAAGGTGCCAACATAAGTTATTAAATAAATAACTTCTAGCACTTTAGTCTGCATGCTTGTTTAAAAGGAAACAGTACCAAAACCTTTCCCAAAAGACACACCAGCTGCTTGGTGTCTGACAGCAAGTAAAACAGATTATATGCAAATCCTGAAATGTGCTACTCTGGTTTTAATCCTCTTTTGTTTGTGATATGCAGCTGCAGTTTTAGGCAATATGATGCAGAAAATGGGCCATTCCAAGTTTGGTAACAACAACAAAATGTTTGAAAAATATTTATGGTAAATTATTCAAATGTTCTTCTACCATCAAACATTCAGAACATTCACATATTTCAAATACTAAATAGTTGTGAGTGCTTGGGATGTAAAATCATTCATTAAAGGAAGTGATTGGGGTCATCTGAATGTTATTAATTATGGGATGAATATAGCAATATGCATCTTCACATGATTATTCTTCAGTTATTGGCCATAACCCTGAGGGCTGAGCATTTTCAACTCAGTTTACTAAAAGCTGAAGCACAGCAAATGAAGATTCCTTCTGCAAAGAACTCCAGGAGTCGAGTTTGTTCTGGTTAGACCACGTGTTTTCTCACAACTTGCCTGCACAAGGACCTATTCAATATTGCTTGCAAGAATGTCAGGAATACTGAAATAAACTCAAACATAACGTTTTTCACAAATTACATTTGAAATACTATGGGTTCTCACAATAAGTAATCTTTACATATGGATCTATAAAGATAACTTAAAACAATTGCTACATATAAATGTCTTGTTTCTCAGGACCCCACCTTGTAAAAGATGTATGGCCAAGAAAGGACCAGCAGGTCAGACAAAGTGCACCCTAACATATTTTACACAGAGAAAGTGAATTCCCGCCTTTCTCTTCCAGCATTTGCATCTTTCCTCTAGACTGGGCTAAGCATCTGGGAAACAATTCCAAATGAAGCCTCCTAAGGTTTCTCAGTGCATCTGGTGGCCAGCACAGGAGGTTCCTCTCCTTCCACACTGTCATTCATTCCACCAACTTACAGTACAAAACAAGCAGCAGCCATCCACCTGCACAGGCAGGGGGAAGAACTGACCCAAATGAGACAGCTGACATGATGTCTCAGAATTTTGATCTGTTCTTGCTCCTTCCTGAGTTTTAACCACAAGGAAAACAAATGGGCCTTCCACCTCTCCAGAAAAATTTTCTGGGATGGAGGTCAAATTCTGAGCTGATTGCTGTTTGATGGAGGTCACCAGGTTAATACGTCACTAGAGCTTTCTCCTTTAACATTTCCATCTCTTTCTGTCTTGTACTATACTTGCTTCCAATACTTACAACAGGACTGTCAGACTTTTACTAGTTTGTGGGAGGGACTGTATGTTTCCTTTCATTCCCTTGCTCCATGTACTTATTCAATTTTGTCAGTTATTCCTAAGTTTGGTTGTGAGTTTCTGCTGTAATTTCCTCCTACAGAAAAGTGTAGGACTGCAGACTGAAGTGAAATGGGACAATCCCTCCTCTACACAAAAGAAAGTCTCAGGAGGCATTATTTTTCAAATTTCAAGACTTTTCTAACAGTTTAATAATTTCAGATTCAACTACATCAACCCACTCTTTGCACATGGTGGTAGTCATATAGTGGAGAAAGACCCTGAAAGGCTCTGAAATGTTCCTGAAAGACCCCACAGGCCATGTAGCTTGCCTTCACGAGTGGTTGGGTATCAATTCTGCTGATACAAAAGTGTGAGCCAGCAGAAGCATTGAGCTCATCTTTGACTGTAAGAAACACTTAATATCTTTAGTATAAATCTGGATGGCTGACTTGCACTGAGCATCCAACTGCTCTGTGCTGTACTGTCATGTTTGCCCCAGCAGGTAATGTAAGGCTTGTTCAGGAAACATGAGTTGAAGCCACTCTAATGTAGGTATAAGAGGTAGCATTCTTCATTAAATTCATATTGTTGCAAAAAATAAAATAAAATCCAGACTCCTCACTTTGTCAGGTGAAATGAGATATTATTGGAGCACCAGCTTCTCTCTAATGAAGTGACAGTGTTAACAGCACAGTACTATTAACATAGTAAGTCAATAAGTACTTACATAGTATGTAAGTATCATCAATAGCAATTCTCATAACTCACTGGCAGCACAACTGTATTTTGGAGGGACAATGCAAACACAGAATGGATAAAAAGTTAAGGGGTTTTAAGGGCACAATTTCAAAACAACAATTAAAATACAATAATAATCATAAGTCCTACAAGTATGTTCAATAGAAAACAAACATGGTATAGCAGAATTTTCCTTTACAAAAATATTATGAAAAGTGTAAATGCTCACTTTAGTATTCATCAAAATTTTACATAAATATTTATGTGACAATTGTGAATGTGACAATTAAGGAAAATCTTGAGCTGAAATCTAGCAATTGTGAAGACTAAGATGCTTTGGGTTTGCTTGTTTGCTTTTGAGACAAGCAGAATACAGGGAGGGATGGAAGTGGTATTTCCTGAGCTGTATGCCACAGGAAAGAATCCAGCAGACAAATGTAGAAACCAAATATCAAAGTTCTCCCATGCACAAAAGAATGGAAAAAAGAGCAGAACCATATTAGCATCTTTTGTGGCAGTCAGGGGAAGGGCAGGGCACTAGGAGAAATACTCTTTGTGTTGATTCACTCAGAACTGATTTTCAGACACAAGACTGGTGAGATTTGATCTCATGAAGCTGTGACACTCAGTATGAGTATAATGATGTGTTTCATAATATTACCAGTATAATAGACAAAATGTAATAAAGTTTAAATGACAAATCAAAACCCATATGCCAAAAAGCATACAACGCAGTGGAATACTAAAGAAAATAGTCCTTAATGGGATAGGAAAGTATAATACTATGAAAAAGGGCTGCAGAGAGAAGAACTATACCTGACACATAACCAGGAGCATATAAATAATTCATTGACATAATATGTTTTTACCTTTCTAATTCTTAAGGATTTATTGTGATATTTCTGAATTGCTTTTGTTAAATAACTTTTATATATGTCAAAATTTCAACTCACCATCCCTATTTGGGAAGAAAATAAAGTTTTAGAACACTTTAGAATCTTATAATACCATTCACTAATTTAGGGCAAGTCACGTGAAATCCAATCTTTGATTAATGAAGATGGTAAACTGTAACAGTATCTAACTGCACTTAATGAACTATTCTGGACTGTGAAAGTTTTTGTGCAGCCCATCCTCACAGTCTAGGTAGAGGTCTCCTGATGACAACTATGTATGAAGAAAATTGGAAATATACAATGTAGTTGAATCAATGTCTTCTACAGATGCTGAATGACAAAAACGGCAATGGAGCATTGAATTGTGGGGGGTTTGTCTTGCACTTTTATTAAGAGTTTGGGTAAAAACTCTTGGGTATATCTGTAAATAAGGAAATAACTTCCACTTATATTTCAGGAGAAAAATCTGCAGAGAAAGTGTCACATATAGCAGTGAGAAAATATAGCAGGACACTTACATTTTCTAATGTTGAGGACACCTGATGGAAGCCACTCTACACTGACTTCTTTAAAAGTTGCCAACCTGTGATATAACTCTAGAAAATCCTGTGCAAATTCCTTATATCTTGCTGCTTGGTCATTAGTTATGGAAACACATGGGCTTCTTCATATGCAGCTGTTGTGGGGCACTCTGCTCCTATGTTTTGCCTTGAGTCTTGGTACGGGTAATGAAATAAGATATTCAAAGAATATTTAATGTTTACTAAGTACTCCAAAATACTTTTTATGACAGTTGTGAAAACCCCTGAAATACAGAAAACAAGATTTTCACAGAGAAAATTTTGGTAGTAGTGATGACATAATTTCTTTTTTCTTAGTTGGAGGGCTTAATGAAAAACTTCCAGTGAAATTCAGGTAACACTTCATGATATCTTCCAAACTACCCTCGTGGTTCAGTTGAGAAAAGTCATGATTATCTGACCAGAAACATAGACCATGTACAAATGAGCTAAGAACACTGGAAACTGAATCTGATGCAGATGTAGTTTCTGAATGCAGCAGCAGAGCTGAGCATACAGTGAAGCTGTATTCTGTGCTTTAGGTAGTCATGTGAGGAGCAAGGAGCTGGACTCTCTTATTCTTATGGGTCCCTTCTAGCTTGAGGTGTTCTATGAGCCTGGAATTGTCAAAAGCTTCACAAGTTCCAAACATTACTCAAAGATTGTTTTGAAGCTTGATGGGTATCTTAATTTAGCTTAGTTTTATTCCAAATAATAGATTAGGTGCTCCCAAAAAGAAATCTCTAATCTCCTCTCAGCAAAGGTGGAGTTGAAAAGGAGTCTCTGGGCCCATAAGCAGTGGGTGTGGATAAAGGTCTCCTGTGCAGATGATGGGGACATAAGGAACCATTAGTGCCCACAGAGTATTCACAACAACTATAAGTCATTCAGACTCACAATATCAATTACACTATAGAAATTAAAAACAAAAACAAAACAACCAAAAACCACAAAGAGAAGGAGCTCAATGTTAACTGTAACTCAAGTTACCAGTGCTGCACAGTCACATGAGGTGTGTGAAAACCAGGCAGATTGAGATGACCACAACCAGGCAGTTGCTCTGTTGCTTTATATGTCCAAACTGGTTGTACAAACCTTTCATGAACTTTACTTTTTCTGTTACAGAACATCTGCTAACATTATACAGGCACTGTTTATGGAATTATTTAAAGGTCAAGTGTAATTCTGCTGAAATGCATTGTGTCCTCATGTGATGTATCTCAGAGTATATTAATCCACTCATTTTGGTTACTTGCTTTTGTATGACTGCAAGGGGCATAAGAATACTGAAGGAGCTATTTTCTTGAGTTGTCTCAAAGTGAGCATTCTTTTTGTAGGTACATTGGATGGAAAATTCCTGGAGGAAAAACCTGTGCAAGAGTCCACCTCTGTTAGATTCCAGCAGGCAGCAATCTAGTACTATATTACCTTCAGCAATTTCCTTAGTTCCTGGGAACTGGCTCATTATTTTACATTTTGGCACACAAGTAGAGACTGGAATATTTCTTTGAGATAATTCTTGCACCAGAGTAGTTGGCTAGTCTCTGTACTCCTGGCAAAAGTCTAAACACTGTAGTAATTCCCTAACGTACTGAAATACCCACTTAAGTGTGACTTTAGGAATTAGCTCACATAAGCATATTCCAATTTACAAGGCCTAATATATCTCTCTGAAATCAGAAATCTGCTATGACATCACCCAGACACTCTGGCCCACTTCCTTTTCCTGAACTGAAAATGTCATTAGCTAATCAAGCTTGAACCTTACTTCAAAACTTGAAGAAATTTCATGATAGGATTTGATTAGAGGAGAAATGGAATTGCACAAAACCTCTTTTTCCTTAAACTTCATGACAAGTGAATCTACATCTTTCATGATCACTGATTCTAGATAGTATTCACAAAAGACTTTCAGATTTTTTTTTTCTAGGTATTTTACAGCCAAAATCTAAAACTGCTTAGGGAACTAATCCTGTCAAATCCAAAGTACAGACTCATTCTCTAATACAGCACAAAGAACAATTTATTGCTGATGTGATCTAGATCCAAACAAAATCTCATCATGGCAACTCCAGTTCGTATTTCAACAACATGACTGGATGGTCTGTTGAGTACTGACAAAAATGAAATCAGAAAGCAACACATTTCTAGAAAAATAAATTTAGAGCACAGTAAAAGCATGTGATAGCTGGTAATTCCTTTGCTGCTTACACATAGCACAGAATACGAAGAGAGATATAAGGAATATGACAACAGTGTTGTCAAATCAGGAATTACATTTATAAACAGTCAGAAATAGAGGACTTTGTTAGTTTCCATTTTTTATGAATATAAACTGGGGTAACCATATGGATCTTCACACAGTAGATGTACACTAGCAGGCAAATTCATCCATTTTCCAATTTTATAGCAGAAAAACAAAATCATCATGAGTTATTACTTCTTGGATAAGATTTCAAGCTTATTCTACTGGAAAAAAATTATATGCCAGAAATTTCAAGTGTAACTTTAGTCTGTATTGTGGGCCAGAGGTTTTTCCCTTAGATAAAGTCAAGGCAGAATAGATTAGTAAAGAATCAAAGTCAAGGCATGGAAGGCACTGAAAGCACTTGATAGTTTCTACCAGTACCTTTCCCCAGCTACTTTGAAACAAAAGATCTCAGCCCTGTGAAGGAGTGATCAGCCACAATATCAGAATACTGTCAGCAAAGAAGACATCAGGAGTGGGGTTACTGCAGACCCTGAAATGGTGCCTAGCCCAGGAAATAGCCTAAAGGGAAAGGAATTGCCTCCCACATAAAAGTATGCACAGCTTAATACTGAAATATTTAGCATTTCAATAAGCTGACTAATGTCATAATTGCAGAAAAACCCCAAACATATAGCACACACCATCAGACATGAGCAGCAAGCAGCAAAACTTGCAGCTGTTTGAAAAATGCTGTCCATGGCAAGGAACCAGCATCTCCATTAACATGAACAGAGTTGCAACAAAACCAGCGTACATTCAAATTAAATCAAGCCAGCACGACCCATTGTAAGACCAAATACAGGTTTCTGTGGTCTTTAGGTATAATTCCTTGGACATCCTTTCAACTCCTGCTGCATTTTTCCACTGTGATGAGATTGCCTCAGCTGCTGTTTTAATGGGGTTAAAGTTAATGTTAAGCTTCCTTTCATCACTTATCTATAATTAGGATGGCTGTTATTCTATGGTTTCTGTAGGGCCATATGGTTATCTAATGCTAACAAGACCTGCAGTACTTCAGTTTCTGTATATTGCTTCCTGTCTGGCTTCTGGTTTCCTCATTTTCTGCAGCATTTCTTGGGTTGTCTATAAAAGGAAGGAAAAGGAAATCAAAGTCTGTGTTTATTGTGCTTCCTGGAGATTAATATTCCCCTATGAATAGGTTTGAAAATATTTCAGCCATGCTTGTCTTGTTTTTTCTGCAAAATATACCCTCAGAGCTACAAGGAAAACTGTCCAAACTTGCTCCTGTGTATTTGTCAAAACATTACTTGTTTTATTTTACTGAGTTGCACCAAGGGAGTACCACTTAACATTTCTCAACTGATACTGCCACTACAACAACAGAATTTTCCCTTTTATTGTGTCACAACATTTTTTGCTGTTGGTTTGCAGTACTACCCAGAAGGAGTTGGGCATCAGAAACGTGCAAAAAGAAAAGATACTTCCTAATCTAAAAAGGACAAGACAAACCTGAGGTAAGAAAGGAGGTACAGAGTGGTCCCAGAGGTGACAGGGCCTGCTGTGGTAATTCAGTGTTAGAAACACAGTGATTTTGACTTTTAGAAAAGGAAAACTCACTACACATTTTGATATTCTGTTCTCTGCAAAGGTTGGCAAAGCTTTCCACTAAAGTAACACTTTCCTAGAAGGCTTTCTTCCCCCCAAAAAAGTCAAAACTGTAGACATTATATAGCAAATTCTGTTTCTTAGAAACAAGTTTTTCTCATTTTGCTCTAAAACTTGATTTTACTTCCTGTTTCCTTTGGGTCCAGTTTTTATTGTTTCAGTGCAGCAATTTCAGTGCCAATGTCAACACAAAGACAGGAGCATTTCCAGTTTATGACAGGTCTGACAGTCATGTTTCCAGTGATCCTAGTTAGAAGCTAAACCAGTGGGCCAGCTCAGATGTTTTTGCAATGAAAACATTGATTGAAGAAAGAAAACAGACATCTTGGACATTAATAGGAGCCTGGAAAGCAAACACCTCACATGAGAAATAACTCAGAAAATGACACCATTACAGAAAATGGTGATTCATGGTATCTCAGAGGAGGAAGAACTGGCATCAACAATGCATAAGGTTAAATCATTCTGAATTTGGTAGCCATCTAGAATTGTGCAATGAAGCTGAAGATTGAGTGGAATATTAAAACAGAAAGGGAAATGGGATAGTCTTAAGTAGAAATTAGGACAGCCAGAAAAGCTATTGCAAACATTAGTCTGGATGCACAGCCGTATAAGTAGCCATGAGTACTCCAATACAGATTTCATCAAGGTTTCTTGATGAAAACAATACTGAAAATGATGAAAACAACTGAAAATGCAATACAATAAATTTATTTTACAATAAATAAGCTTTTGCAAAAAAATAAAAATATAGGAATGCATAAAATCAAATTCTGATTACTGGGGTTTTTGCTGATTCTTTGCATGTTCAGAGAATTTTCAAAGGAGAGTAGCAGAATTTAGTTCCCACTGAATTTCAGTAAACTATGACTTTGCCTAGTGTCTTTCAAAAAAACCTCTTACAGAAGAGAAAAATCAGTACTTCGGTCCATATTTTTTGTATTTTAGGGAGATTTATTAGAATACACATAGAAATGCAATCATTGTGCTCTACAGGACAGAGCTTCCCTCCATCACCAGTCCCTCAAATGGACTGAGTTAAATATCAATTGGAGGTACTTGGTTCAGCCTCCTGCCCCTCAGTACAGTCACAGATGTATTATGTAACATTTATCCTTGCAAGCAGAGCTGTCTTAGTTTTCCCATCTTGCAAATGAAGGATTTGGGCACAGAGGGATTAAGGTACATATCTTCAGTACAGGCTGAGACATCTGGCCATTGGCACTGCATTCTCTGAGTATTTAAAAGTTATCCAAGGCCACACAGATCATCTTTAAGGGCAGAAAGGAACTGAACTTGAATTTCTGAAGTCCAGGCTAGAATCCTTAACTTTCATCCATCTTCCCTCTTCAGACATTACTTTTGGCTCAGAACTTGATATTAAGAATTGTAAAGCAGAGTAGCCCCAAATTCTCAATCACACAAAAGGGAATTTCTCTACAGGACCACATTAGACCATAGGTGAGAATTCTTTTGTCACTGGAAAATAATGGGAGAGATAGATTTCATCTCCCCTAATTTCATTTTATAGAAACAGCCCATACTATAAATGGGCAGCAGAAAATTATTTTTAACAAGAATTTTTTTTTTTTTAAATCTTAAAAATTTGTTTCCTCATTAAAACACAGTAAATCAAAATTAGATACCATTTTGTGGTCAAGCCAAATATTTTATCTCTTTATTAGAAAACGTTAGTAGTTGAGACTATCATGATTTTTGATAACAAAACTGAAGAGCAGTAAGTAATTCCAAAGCTGGACAAATTCACAAACAAGAATATAAGTGAGGATGTTTTACAGTAAACTGACAAACGTACTTTTCAACAGCATTTGCACTGGAAAAAAAAAGAAAAATTCAGTTTTACTGGGCTTCTAATATCTAATCAGCCTGCTACTTCTTTAGCAGACCCCTTCACTGAATATTAGAATGATGTAATTTATAGCACTGATGCCACAAATTTACCCTTAGTTTGATTTGAAGAGAATAGGTTTTACAGTTTCTAAAAAGGGATTAAAATTCCTGCAGATTATTGAGCGCCATCTACTGTTTCATTACTTCTTCATACACCAACTGTGCTTTGGAGTAGCCAGGTCAAATTAAAATGCTATTCATTAACTAAAGAAGAAATTCAGACTTTGGGGTTTATTTTTAAATTGCTTTGTATTTTACCCAAAATACAGTGCTCTCTTTTTTCAACAATAGAATAAATTTTACAAGCATTAGAAAACAAAGCCAGTATGTTAAAGTTTAAGGTTAGCATCAGTCTCTTCTGTAGCTCAAATATTTTAGTACTGAGATAATAGAGGTCCTTAATTCTTTTCACATCACTAAATAAATGGAAATATCTGGTACTGATAAATGAAAAGAAAAAAATGAGAAAAAAACAAAAATAACCCCCCAAATACTAAGCAAACAATGGTTGTATTATAATGATTATGAATATCTAGGGATTCTTCTTTTTTTAAGAAACAACAGCTTAAGTTGTTTCTTAAAAAGAAGAAACCAGGCATATTGCAATATCACATATAATTCAGATGGGCTTCTACCTTCCAGAATAACTTATTTAAGTAATTTTTCAAGTTGTAGTGAATTTGCATAAAGAAAGCGATCAAACAAAGGTCAAGACTAATGACCTGTATAGATCAATTGTTCATGCTCTCTTGCACCAGTATTTTTTCCTTCTTGCTTTCATATTGTTCATAGTCACTGTCTCTACTCACAAAGTAAGGAGGAACACAGGACCTAAAAAACCCCCAAACCAAGACAAAACAAAATACATTCCCACCAGGCTTACTGGATATTCAAGCTGTCATTTGCCTACCTATCTTATCACTTCAACATCACTTGGATGATCTACATGGCCAGAAAACAATCTGCTGTGGGCATCATTCACAGTTTTGCACTCTTTAGTTTTATGGTGAAATGTGAGGACTTTTATTTAGAAATGTTACATGCTTTCACTACTTTACACCTCCCAGTTCAGGTCTGGTTTCAGCTTTTGTACCAAAGTTGAGACTGTTACTCACAGCTAATTATCTTACCTCTGAAGTTAATAAAGAGAGGTGGTTGCTTCTAAAAGACACCCTGTATCATGCTAAGAAAGGTGTTAAATACACCCCGACTTTTGTGCATGCATGTTTTTAATTGAGTAAATTCACAAACCCTATAGTCAAACACCTTGGAGTATATTTAAGAGCATAGGTGGAGCAATTCTCCTTGAACAAGCTGACAACAAGACCTGCTGTCTTAGGCTCCAGGGCTCTATCACTTAAAGCCAAAAGGGCGAAAAGCAACAATAGATGTGACAAAACATCAAGATTCCACGTCCAGCTGCAAAGATGAGAATGGGTCTTGGAAATGGTGAAATGCATCATCAGAGCAATTCTCTCCGGTTCCCATTTGGAGAGCTCCTCAGTTCCAGACCTCAGCTACTGAGACAACTTTGTGTTTAAATGGCACCATACTGCAAGCTGTGGACAGCCTCAGATAAATACAGTGATGCCAAGAGAGCTCAGGAGGAGACTGAAAGACATTAAAACCAGGATGCCTGATGGCATGGTTCTTTCCACACACCCTCACACAGCAAGACTCCAGCAGCAGCTTTGGAGGGGAGAGCCTTCCTTTCCCAGTACTGTACAATGGAGGACAGCATGGGTGTGCTGGGCACTGCAAAGGTCACACAGGTAATACAGAAGGGCAACTGTGGCAAGGCTGAGAGCCAGTTTTTGGCAGCTCAAAGTCACACAAACAGGCTCACCCTAGTCTGTGCAGCACTACTTAACACCTGGCATTACAGCGTTGGCTTGTATCCCTCTGGGCTATTCACTGTACACAACAGTGTAAACCTTTGCAGTTTCATAGCACCCCACTCTCTCCCCCACTTTTGAGAAATTTTAGATGGGAACTACAGAGATTAACCAGCTTGTCATTTTCTGAGCAGGGAAATAGAGTTTGTGCTACCCTGTAATCTAACACTTAATTTAAAATCATAACACAATTGCCAATGCTCAATCTGAGCTTTCAACTCTGAATTTGGAATTCAAGCTGGATAACTTTTCAATGGTTACTTTGCATGAACACAAGTTTTATGTATGAAATAGAATGCACACTGCAGTGTTACATCCCCAAGCCTTAAGTGTTCATGAGTCAGACCTCCCATGAGCAATGACTAATCTAGAAACCTGTGCTTTTTTCTCTTATATATATATATATAATTAATTTAGTGTTTTCATCTACCTTTTGATTTATCAGGAGCTCATTCAGGACACAAAATGTTTCTACCTTTGGCTTTTACACTGGGCAGAAAATTCCCACAGGGGTTTTGTGCTGGCTGAGATCCCAGACAGCTGGGACCTGAAAGGCTCCAAAGACTCAATAAGAGTAATTTGAACATCTATGCTGACCTCCTGATCTTTCAGTTTCGCCTAGCCAGATGGTTTGGATGTGGACAGGCAAGAGAGGTCCTCAACAGCTTGGAGCTATTTTAACTCCATGGCATCATGAGACACAGGGGTGCTTGCTGACCAGTAGCTCTTCAGGCTGGGGTGCTGGAGGAAAGCCACTACAGTTCCTGAGCTCTACACAGACAGAGCCTTGGCAGCTGCCAAGGGAAGAATGAGCCACAGTGGGACCTGAAGGACCATTTCCAATTCCAAAATCTCAGTGGAGGGAATCTGAAAACCAAACTACTGATTTCCTGGGGAAGCCTATCCTATAAGAACCATCCACATATCTGAGTGGAGAATAAAAATTACTCCAATACTGCTGGGCAACCCTCAGTCCTCAAGTTTATGTTGAATAGCTCTTACTTACAATGGACATGTCTGCCACTAAAACACCAGCACAGTAAAATAGATAATGATAAATATATAATTTCCATTTGTGGACAAACTTAGTTTAGAATGAGAATGCTTTTCCTTTTTAAAATTCTGAAAACCCAATGTAAGAGAAAAGTAAAGCAATACTTTACACTGATACAGAACCCAACTGCTTCACAAGGACCAAATCTCCTTTTAGGTGAAGATTCAATCCTAGAGATAGTCCAAACAATAGAATGTTCTTCTTGTGTTCATAAACTCTACTCATATACTCAAATACAGACTCCTCAAAAAATATGTAAAAAGATACCCCCACTTTCTCCTGAAAACTTCCTCTGAAAGACACAGGGAAGGAGATTAAAGAGGTAGTGTTCTAGAAACCTGCCATAAATGTTCCATTCTTTCACTAACTGCTTTATTATGATAAAGTACAGTCAGAGTGTTCACACTAATGGCAGTACAAGTTTTAGGGGACAATCAGGATTTAGATTTTTTTAAGGAAACAGTTTATCCAAAATGGCAAATCTATTTTGCAGCAATTCTTGGCTTTGTCATCACTCAACTTTAATAATGGAAGAAATTGATACTAAAACAGCAGTCTTAAAGATACTCAGAATTTGAAAGCTCTGCTCTGAAGTTTCTTAGATTTATTATCTCAGTCTAAGATGAAGCCAAATGTACTGTAATATATTTTACTCTGAATATATTTTCAAGTATAAGTAAATTTTTCAAACTAAGCATCTTCCCCTTCCTTTACCCCATATTCTGCCTGAAAGCTTATGGAAATAAAACATTTGAAAGATCAGGGGTCATCTTGTTCCATGTCTTCTATGTGAAGTGTACATACCCATATAGTTTCAAGAGTAGGCCTGTTATTTAAATAAACCTTTCTTCAGATGTTAAAGATAAACAGATATGAAAGTAAATAATGTTTACTGACAGAAACCTGAACAATGGACTAAGGAAATAACCTTGAAAGTATAAACAGCCATAGCAAAATTTGTTATGGTGAGCATTTTTTCCTGGTGACAAGCTTTTATTCCAGTTAGGTTCCTCATATATTTTCTACGATCTCTATTATGACTTTTTCCCCTAGTTCATGTTCTATTTCATAGTCTCTTTGATTTCCATCCTTTCCAAAAGATCTTTGACATTACTGTATTGTTTTGCTGCTAATATATTCACCCATGGCACCTTCATTTGCCTAAGTTTAATTCAACCCAAGAATGACAATGAAGCAGCAGGAGACTTAAGACATTTCTTTAAAAGTAATTGGCACACAGAGAATCTCCCTAGTATGAAACCAACTTCCTGTCTAGGACAAAAACAATTTACTTTCTTTCCTATCAGAACTCTTTTTCCCATACAAGGCAATGTTTCTTCCATATGTGTTTTAATTCCATTACATTTCTGGTGGAGTTATCCAACTTGTACATGGCAGGAAGTGACAAAGTATTAAGGAAGCATTTGTAAAATGCTGTAACTGCAGCGCAAAGTGTTTCCAGAATAAATTGTCTTAATTGCTATTCAGTTTTAGTTGTTTTAACTGTGGTTTTTGACAAGACAATAAATCTTCTTAGGAGCATTGTTCCATGTGCTGACACACAAAAATATAGAAGAATGTCCCAGTATTTGAGCTACATGTGGAAACAACATCCATTAATATTCTATAGTAGGGCTTACTGTTGTTTAAACATGTCCCTTACAAAGGAGTTGGTTAAAAATATAATGGCCACTACAAAATGCCTAAAAATATTGTGTATTTTATACCCATGCACAAACAAAAGCACACAAAATAATATCATATACTCAAGATATCATTAGCTGTGAATAATTCCTGTGCACTTTCATGAAAGTTAGGCCTAGTCATTAAAAACATTAAGTAGCTTAGACAAACTCAGCAATGCCATCCACAGTGTGCCAGTCAGCCTGGCATGTTCCTGGCATGCAGCAGCAGGAAGCTGGGCAGCCTGGAGGCTGTGACCCAGCCCTTGGACAAGCCCATGGCCATGGCACCTGGGTTCAGCAGGACTCCAGGGCAGGGGGGGACTGGAGATCAACCCTCTTGTAGTGTCACTGGGGCAAGGACTGTCAGATTCAGGGGACTGAAATGGAACCCTGGACCATGGGCAGACTGTGGAAGTCCTTGCCAGGGATTGCAGAGAATTGCTAAAACCAGGCACACACTCACATATCTACAAAAATGTGCCAGTTTTTGAAATGTGGGATAACAGGTGAAGCTATGAATCATAACAGTATTTTGAAGCATGCTAAATTAAACCTTTCTAAATACCACTGTCCCTTTCAGCCACAGTACTCATCTGGAGAGCCTATGATCCCCTCAGCAGGATCATACAAGAGTGTAGCAGTGGCAAGCCATGCATTTAATCACTGAGTGATTAAATTCCAGGTGCTGTTGTTGAGCAGACTGACACAAAAAATGGTTTTTCAGGGGTTACAGTTGTTCAAAAGCTATAAATATATTTGCATTTATAATTACACAATACACTGCAAGAAGGAAACACATACTCCCTGACTGGAATTTGACTGAATGATGCCAGTTGCTCCTCAGTTCAAATCTGTGTGTCTGGCAGTAAATACTGAGGGGTGCAAAACCTGGTGCCTTAGTTTATTTGCAGTTAATACTTTATGTTTTGTTTAAAATGCCACAATAGGACAGCAAGGAAGGAGTTACTCTGATCACTTCATCAGAAGTCAGTCAGGCCCTCAAGAAGGGTCTAGCCCTAATAAACACACTAGAGGTGAGAGAAGCTTCTCTGTTGGCAGACAGAAGAAAGGCTGAGGGCAAAACTTATATTTCCTCTGAGGGAAACCAGGCAATCTCCTTGTAAAGAGAGACAATCCAGAGTCAAAAGAAGACAGAAAGAAGAAGGAAATTTTCCCAAGATCAGAGACTGGGCTCTATGTAGTTTGCTGCAACCACAGGCATCAGAGAAAGTTCCTAACCAATGAATTCAGACATGAGGGGGGGGGGGGAAATACTGTACCAGGAGTGAGCAGAGAAGTGATCTGTTTTCAAAACCTTCATTTTAAACTTTTCCAATCTGTCTTTCCTATAAGATATTTCACCCTTGAAGTTCAGATACCTGTATTTGATATCTTTTAACATACTTACTTTAAATAAAAAGTGGAACAGACTTCTGGCCAGTGCCAAAGTCCTACATCAGGGTACTGGACAAGTGAATATTCAGCAAGGAAGATTACTAAGACTATAAGCTATCGACTGACAGATGAGCTTTGCTAAGTACATATACAGCTAGGGAATTCTGAACAGTGGTGTGCTATAACACAATCTCACCAGTCCATGCTCTGAGAGTTCTGGTCTCTTCAGAGACCACGAGGAATCAGCTCCTTTAAGTCCAAAGCGTTAAGAAGTTCAAAGCAATCCTTGAACTTTTGTTCTTGTCATCTTCTATAGTTTTGGCTGTTCTTTATACAAATCTGTCATCACATCCACCAGGCACTTGTCATGCTCTAGGTGCAGCTTCCATATACTAAGGTCTTTATGGACTTGCACCTCTGAACTAAGATGTGTGCCTTAATTTCTAAATTACACCCTAGGGTATATAAAATATGCATTTACTGAAGATTATAAAATGTAACAGTAACCCTTACTGAACAAAATGGGTAAATCAAATCATATGTGTACAGAGTTTTAAAATCATCTGACATGTACTGCTTAGATCTTTTACGGCTTTGCTAGCAGGTGCAAATGACGACTTCAGATTCCAGTTCCTTACCACATGGAAGTCATTGTTCTGTTTCCAGACTTGTTGAGGAGAGGTAAAATTATGCACCTACATAATATTTAACACACTGAATGTTTCTTAGAATCTACTGGACTTTAACCTAAATAGCAATAAAAAGATGAAAAATATTATCAAAGGTGGGAATGAAATTCAAAATAATGAGACTCCCTGAGATGCCATGATTCCTTCAGATTCCTCACATTTCCACAAGCTACAAATTACATAGCTGCTACATTTTTACTGGAACAACTTGTATTCAGAACTCTAGGCATATAATACCAATTCATCAAAATAGAAATCCTCTGAAAACTTAAATATTGTCTGATCTATTAATCTGCATCAATTAAAATATTTAAATAATTTAATTCTTTGTTATGCAACAAGATTAAGTAAGAGTTCACCATTTTCAGGGACTTTCTTAATACTGTTATACTTAATACTGATTCTTCATATTATTTCTTACTACTTATCTATCATTTCTGTTCACATAGCACCTGTAGAACAAGATTGCATTAAAAACAATTAAAACAGACTGAAATATGATACCAAATCTCTCGATGAATATGGAATTGTTAGGTTCTTCGCCAGCAAGTGCCTGGAGTAGAACAAAGTAGAAAAAATATAAACCAGCTTACTGAAGCATTCCTCTGCAAAGGACTTCAGCCAGGTTTCATTTCTTTTTCCAGTCATGTTTCTTCTCATCTGAAAGCTGAAAATGTGCCCAATTCTGCAGCTGCAGTCACAATGGTAAATACTTTTGTATAGGACTCATTCTGCTCATCTGTCAGTTATGCACAGCATATATATAATTTAATTCTCTTTTGTGGATGGTTAAGTGTAGACATTGAACTCAAGAAAGATAGTCACAGAGGCCCAAGCCTCATTTGCCTAACAAAAAATGCATGTCCCTTGATTGGTGTCTTTGGTGTTTCCCATCAAATTATCAGCTGCCCCTGTCCCCTCTCAGACATTCTTGCCTATTAGCCAGACTATGGCAGGCTGAGATCCTCAAATAAACTAGTCATAATCTTCAAGGCTACCTGCAGTTGCAGACACCATAGGATAAATGACAAGAGGCATCTAACCCTCCTAAGCTTTTATCTATAGACCCATCAGCTGCTGGACTGCTTGAAAAATGAGAATTCATTTGAAAAATGGGAAATCAAATAGCCCCTGTGGGACATCAGGACTTCTCTGACTCCTGGCTTCCATGTAGCAGCTACAGGAACCAGAGAAAACTTGAAGTGTATACCTTCATTACACAGTCTGAGATGAAAGGGGTATTACATTGTTCTTTTATCTAACACCAGGACTATTAAATAGATGTATTATATTGCATTGGCAAAAGACAGGATTTCATAGGTGTTATCTGCCAAGCCACAGACTTTAATCCATATGGCTTACTCTAGCCACAGAAGAGAAACACTATGCAGAGCCAGCATGGATCCAGCCAAAGTATGAGTGAGAAATTTGCCAGACATGCAGCAATCACAGCATCACAAAAATCAGAAAATACACACTCCAGAGCAGAAAGTGTAAATGGAGAGTGGTAGACCTTTTAAATATTTTGCTAGGTCTGCACAAGCAACAAGTCAAATTTTGCCACAGCATTTTAACAAAGAGTTTTTTATGCCTTAGGCATGTCAGTTACATGCCACCCGCTCTCTGTAGCTGGGTTAGCAGAGATCTGTAGAAAACTGAATACTGATTATAGAAGGCTCCTAGAATAATGCAAAACTTCTTCAACAAAGACCTTATTCCATCTTTAGCCAAAACATGGCTCATACTGTTTCCAGCATTCTTATTCTGCCCCCATGAATTATTTCAGAGATCTAAACTCTTGGATTTTACCATGTACCTTATGAAATTCATTGAACTTTCAAAATAAATATTTCATTTCAAATGAGAAAATTCAAGTGCTTTGAAAGCATGCCCTTATCTTCTTGAGTCTCTCATTTGGAGAAGTTGCTAAGTGTGAGGAGTAAAGGAGAAGAACTTAAGAAGATTAAACTGCAGAGTATCAGCTGATCCTTTAAGGTTAGTCATTTAAAAAAAGAACACAACTTCTGTTTCAATTTCCCTTTCATACTGCAAAAAAATTTCATTACAATGAATTTTTCTATCCTTCCCCAAACATTTGAGTCAATTTATTCTATCTGTCCTTCAAGAATCTTCATAGGAAAAAAGGGGGAAATCCTGTTGCATATTTTTTTGTTTCTAACAGCTACACAAGCATAGGATTCAGTGTCTTCAACCTAAACAAGTATTTAATTTCCTTACTGATAATATGTGAAGATAGGTTGCAGCCTGCTACTTGGAATTATCAGTTCTCTGAGCCACAGCAGTAGCCCCTGTAGGATGCATGGCTTTGAGCCCACTTTCAAAAACTCAAGGTGTCAACATAAGCCTAACTTTCAATATTTTGAAGTTTGTCCAGCATGCCTCTGGCCTCATTAAACACTGTCCTCAAGTCCAAAAAGGCATTCTTCCTTAAACAAAAAAAAAAAAAAAAATTAAATCCCCACAAAAGAACCCCACACAACAAATACCACCCAACAAAACACAGAACAACTCCTTTCTGATCTTTAGCATCATAGCAGTCCCTCCCAATGAATCTTTCTTGAGATAAAATTTGCCCTGCTTCTGTAGTCTGCTTTATCCTAGGAGATTACAACAGTTTTCTTCAATGAAAGCTCAGCAAATTCAGTAGTCCAAATGGGATATACTTTCCAATTAAGGATTAGCATACTTAACATGAGGTTGTCAATTTCAATTGGCATAACTCAAACTGAAATGTCAACCCACTTGCCATCTGCTGTATACAGATCTAGTCTAAAAAGCAGCAATGGAACAGCCAAGAGGATGCTACCATAGAAACTGTACCACAGACAGTAAATGTTACCTAGAGATCTCTTAAATTTTTACAAAGTATTGTACCAGTGACTTGGCACTTTAGGTTTGTTCCTTTGGACAGACAAATTTAGAGAAGACTTAATCTAAAATGCAGTAAGTCAAGGCAGCTAAGATTTAAAAGATAGAGGCCTGAAATTAAGACTTTCTAACTAATAGGCTAAAAATTAATATATTATTCATCTATTTTACAAATATTAAACAGGCCAAGAGAACACAATTTAAAGGGCAAATTCAACCCTTAGTAAATCCTACTTTATATGACTTCCATTTAAATAGAGTACAAAGATAATTCATAACAAAGAATTGCCAACACCTCTGTCAGGAAAGGTTGTCTGTACCCATTGTGGTATACTGCATAGTTCATAATCATAGAATCATTAAGGGTGGAAAACACCCCTGAGGTCATCAGGTCCAACTGTTAACCCAATACTGAAATGATTTAGTGTCCACCACTAAATCATTTCTTGAAGCACCACATCCTCACACTAAGTACACTAACCTTGGCCAAAGCTGTCATTAACTCTTTTTGCTCAATGTTCAAATCATCCACATCACAATGTCCAGCACCAGGTGCTTTGAAAAGAAGTTAAGAATTAAGGGATATGAAATAAAATAAGACTGGGAGATAAGGTTTAGTATATTTTAGGTACTGGGGAATGAGGAAGAAGGCAAAGCAGTTGGATGACTTCTGGATAAGCAGACCAACTTTACCCAAGAGCTCTGCAGTGCAGTACTTGAGTACAGGACATGTGCCCAGCTAGTCCTACAGGCCTAGGGAGTTCTCCAGCATAGATAAAGAATTGCTGCAACTAAAAAAATGCAATCTATTTTGGTTTTTTGAGAGAGAATACCATTCATTGCTAACACAGGTGTCATATTCTGAGATGACAAAATGTGGAGCTGGGGGGAATATCCATGTGAAAAAATGTACATGAATGGAAGGGGATTCTTCAGTCTTGAGTAAGAGTGTTCCAAACCACTCCTGACCTATTTACAAGCAAAATTCAGTTGCCAGAACTCCTATCCAGTCTTCTTTAACAATGTAGCTCACAGCCACATGTTTTTATGTTTCTTCTATTAGTTTTTCCTTCCATCTGTATTTAAGGATTGCAGTAACTTCTCAACCATACAACACTAGAAACCTCATGCAACTAACCTTGCCAACACAAATTCTGTCAAGCCATCCCATGCTGAAGGATTTAATGCAAAGCAGGCACTCCTTATTCCCTGGCAAACTACATTCTTTCTGGCAATGCAGTCCTTGTATCTGTTTAACTGATATTATCAAAATTCTGAGAATACTATTTTAAATTTACATTGGAGCTTTAAAGTTTGATCTGTGCTCTAGAACTTGAAAGTTTTAATCCTTGATGACTTGAAATCTTGTCTCATTAATGCTATCTTTTGTGGATTAGTGTGGCTAGTATATTGGAAAAAAACAAAATTTGTCTGATTTGAATTGTTATATCTAAGGGGGGGAGTATGCCAGATGTATGGGAAGAAAAAAAGCATTTATCTTTAAATGTTAGTTACAACGGCATGACAGTGAGAGTACTCCCAAACAAATTATGATCATATTAGTAAATTAGAATACCTTATTTGGAAATATATCACTGTCACCCAAATCTCTATTTTTCTTTTGAAAACAAGATATTAATGAACTAAGCAAGTAATTTTACAGATTGAAGCCTTTACTGCAATTCAGACAGAATAGATTATCAGTCGCAGAAGACAGATATGACAGAGAACAACAATAGGCATAATTATGACAGAATCATTCTTTACTTAGGAAGAAATTCCTTACCTGAGGTAAATTCTTTACTGTTAGGGAGGATGAGGTGTGGCAGCATCCATCACAGTTGGGACAGCCAGACACAGAGAAGCACCATACAATTTCAGAATGCATGAACCCATACAGAATAACACCACACCACCTCAGAAGGCTTCAGGCACCTGCCCTTCTCATTCTTTAGCCCAACTTTCATACCCCTCATGTTGATGCATTGCACCTGTGTGCCCTCTGTTCCCTTTGGTGGTTGCTCAGTGCCCCTGGGCACTCCAGGTCTCATGACCCTCAATGCAGCTCACAGCTGTGCCCACTGGGGATGAGGCTGGGCCAGCCCCACTCCCAGTCACCACAAACTGTGCACCACAGTGAGGCACTCAAACAGGTTGTCCCACCCCTGGAAGTATTCAAGGGCAGGTTGGACAGAACTCTAGGAAATGTGTTCTGGTGAAAGATGCCCCAGCCCACAGCAGGGAAAGTGGAAACTGGATGACCTGTGAGGTTTCTTCCAACCCAACCATTCCAGTATTCTATGAAATAAAACTCATAGCTAACACCAGACAGAACAGATAGAAATTGATTGAACATTCTTCCTTGATAGGAGATTGTTCTGGTAACTAACAAACAAAATGAACACCTACATTGTTGGATTCTACCAAACTGCACCAGACTGCACTGTAGTCGTTGAAATGCATCACAAAGACCTCAGCCATGTATTATTACAGTCAGCTGAAGTTACATTTTCAGGCCTGTACAAGATCAGTTGGCAGGAGAGCACAGGGTGAATAAAAGATAAAAGTTGTCAGCAAAGACCAAAGAAAATAATCCAGTTCCTTGGCACTAGAAACCTGACACCAAAGGCCTGAACTTTCTAAAATAAATTGCAAAGTTCTAAAAACCCAAAGTGCCTGTTTGTCTTAGCCAAAACATGCAATGAACATTCACAAATATTCTCTGGAAATTCCAAACAGTGTGCCCCAGTGGCATTGCTTGTGTCCATTCAGCATGCTCAAACCGTATAAAGCCAGATGGGTGTTTAAACTCCAAATTCAAAAACTTGATTGATATTTTGAATTCAGGATTGCAACATAAAAATCACACCCAGAGGAAAATTCAGCTTTTCTGGAGAAGTTCTTCAGTCATCCCAGGTCTAATCAGATTTTTTCAATCCCATTCTTTTAAGATTCCCGTTTTCATGCAAGATATTTTTATTAGTATTTTTGATACAGAGCCTGACCTAACAGGCGGGTGAGGAAATAAGCCTTTTCCAGTTGTTGTTCGCCCTTCGGCCACAAGATAGCGATGTTTTCCAACGATTCCTGAAATAAAAACACTGCAGCGAGGCCAAACCATTGCCATTCCAGAACGGCCGGGCTCTTCAGAGGGAATGGGTATGGGAGTGATGTTATTCATACAACCTCTGCCTTGTTCTAACCCCCTAAATATGCTTTGGTATCTATCACAGCACTTTATTCACAGTTCATTGTAGCAGGTAAGTAGCTAAAAAAGAAAACCTTTCCTGAAAGTAACTTCAGAGAAGTTTTGAAAGTAATGTCAGAGAAAAATTCTCACCATGAAATACTTTGTTCTCTCCCATGTTCTTACTGCTCTTTTTCAGTCTTATGATCATGATTTCTCGGAAAAGCTCAGTCACAGAATCTGATTTTTAAAAAATCATAGAAATAAAAATACCAGAAAGATTTTACTGTAACCAAGAGATCAAAGTTATCAGTAAATATTCCTGTGGATTTCCAATACAGACTCAGGAATATAGAAAGGTGATCGCTCTCTCTCTCTTTCCCCTTCTCTTCTGTCTCTGTCTCTTTCCTTTTTTTTTCATTGTTGTTGTTGTTGGCTGAGATTTTTTGTGTCACAAATTTTTTTAGGTATTCTTGCAAAGAGAAGTTAAAGATTTTCTTAGGGCAAGGAGAAAAAGAGCTTAGGAGGAGATACTTTTCAAAAGTGTGGGAGCATCCTGTACATAGTGTGTGTGCCCATTGGGCATTAATTCTGCTGAGTTCTTAGAGAACTAAATATGCAGCCCCTTCCCACACCACAGCTGACTATTGGAAAGGCTGCTTGCCACAACAGTGGGGTAGCCATACCATAACTTGAGGCACAGATTCTCAACAATCAAATTGATATTTAATAAAGACAGATAGATCCAATGAGATAAATCAGTGCATCTGCTTTAGATTTCCATTCCAGATAACTTTAAAGTATCTCTTGCTCCTCTTTCCTTTAGTATAAAAAAAAAAAAAAAAAAAAAGTGAGAGAGGACAGTTATCTTGCAAAGTGCATAAGCATAAACAGCATAAACTCTTTGTTCCTCTTAGATCAAGAATGAAGTGCTTCAGTAACTGTGTATGTATTTCTGGAGAATTTCTCATAGCTCTAGAGACCTGATTTTCAGGAGCAAGTTGTACTCACAGCCACCACACAAAATGTCCATACAGAGATATCTGTTCACTGTGGAACCAGAAGCTGCAAAGCCCTTTCAATGATCTTCCTCAGTTTTTCCTTTAGAAACTGCTCCCTTTGCATAAGTTATTAAATATTTCCCATGCTACGGACTGGAACCAGGTGTCTTAACCCACACGATAAAGTGTTATTCACATCTCACACTGTTTTAAGGAACACGAAACTATTGCAAAATGACAAAGTACCACAAAGGAGAGGCTTGAGGAATCACACAGTAGCCCAGCAACTGCAGCATTTACATGAGAAAACACATCCAAATTCACTTCCAGTTTACACATACTTTCTCAAATTCATGGAGATGCTAAATGTGAATAACCAATATAATCTGTGTTAACTGGAGTTTAATTTTATCTTTGTTTTTCTTAGCAGTTTATCTATAAAAATGTTACATTTTGGAAAATACAACATTTGATACAAAACTAAATTCCAGTCTCTTTATTTAAATGTATATATGCGTATACCACAAAGGATATGTGTGCTTTTTTAAGTCATGACCACTCAAATAAATAGAAATTGTTTGATTTGAATATAATAATTTCACAGAAAATCTCCACACCATATTTAATTACTTGTACAAAATAATTTCATTATCTCTTCTTTTACATAAATATTGCTATAGTGTAGAAACAAATTAAGATATATTGAAGCAAATTAAATTATGGTTGAACTGATATGTAAAATAAATTACTATTTAAATTAAAATGCAATGCTTATTAAATAAAGCCTTACTAAATACAAAAAATATCCCCACACATTGAAAGGATGTTTTCTCCTCATTCCAAAACTGAAGTCACACTGAAAGAAGAAAAGAGAGCTCAGATTTTCATTTGTAATGTTTATACATTGCTAAGGAAACCACATACAACAAGCTACACAAACAACATTTCCAAGATCAAGTTTATGATTATACAAATTCATATAACTATTCTGATATTTACAAAGCATTCTAAAATGCTTCTTTTTGCATTAATCTAATCCAGCTTATTGCTTCAATTTGCAACAAAGAAATCCATTCATTCTGTACCCACATTAAAAAAATAACATTTCACAGGCCTTTTCTTTCACATTTCTAATTTAAAAGTCTTTTATTATATATCTCAAGTCTTAAAGTGTTAGTTGACCCTACTGGAGAGGAAAAAGGCAGCACATGGAGAGTTAATCCGTTTTCCATCTGAGACACAAGCGACTGCATAATTAGTTACACCCATGCTTTCGCTTGTGCCTGTGCTTGGAAACTGCTGGCTCTCCCATTTCACCAAAGAAAGGCCTCCACATTAATTTATAATGTGAACAAGTATGGGTGAGAGGGAAAGCGTGTGTGAGAGTATGATCAGTCATTTCTCCATGCTAGATTTCTTACATATGCAATACTGAATAGCTATTTACTATTTGTCACCCTTTCTTTTAATGTTTATGCTGTACAGTAAAATACATTGTAGGATATTTGATTCCTTTTGTTTTATGTTGCAGCTTAAAATTTTTTTAAGTTTAGGTTAGCAACAGGGAAAAATTGCCATTCAGGGAAAAAATGCCATGAAATCCACTCAGGCTGTCATTTTTTGCCAAACATTGTCTTTTGTGATTCTAATTTGTTAATAACAGCAAGCTGAAGACAGAACCAAGCTAAGTCAACTACTGAAAACAACAGTTTAATAATATTTTGAAGATGCAGTTTCCTTAGTTAGCAGCACAATAGCTTTTAAGCAGCTGCTGTCTTGAAACAGTTTCTTTGAAATAAGTGTAAAATGTCATACCTGGGAAAGTCACAAGTGCAAAAGCACCGGGACATTCCAGGGAAGAAGCAAGCAGTAAATATTCTTTAGGTTTCTGCCATACAATAGTTGTTGATTGCTTATAGTTATTTCCTACTCTGTAAATGTCATCTCTTTGGAAAGAACTGCAGCTACCACAGTAGAGCTAGCCCTGTCATGGAGTACCATTATCAATTCTTAATAAACAACAACTGCTAAGCAAACTAAGCATGAACTCCCTCTCCACAGTTATATCAATCAAACTGACAGCACAGAGGTATGAGAAATTCTGCCTGTCTGTCTGCAAGGAAAGAGAACAGGTACTAATTCCCCAGGATCTCCTTACCTGATTTCTATCAGCAGCAATGGAATATTTAAATGGATATTCTTTGCTCCTCAAAAGTTAGTTACAAATTGTCACTGATCCCTATAACAGACTTTCACCAACTGATGGTAATGCTTCACAGAGAAAGATGATACAATATATTTTAGCTACTGCCATGCCACTTTTGCTTTTCTTTTCTTCTTAAAAGCCAATTGCAATGTGTAGGAATATTTTTCTTCTGCTTGTTCATTTTCTTTCTAATATCCTTTAGTGTATTTCCATAAAACATTTGAAATCACATTCAATTTTTCTCTTCTACTTATTTATATTTTAAAGTTAATTATTAAAAGTAAAAACTAATTTATCATTACTTGATAACCTGCTCTGGGTTCAGATATTAATCATTCTGCCCCGAACCAATTTATTTTCTCTTTTGGCATTGCACATTCTGCTACTGTTGTTTCATGCTTGCCTCCAACAAAATATAGAAACTCTTCTGCTTTCCATTTCCCAGAGGGTGACCTTGCTATGCTCTGATGTCATCAGTGGGTGCTAGACATGACAGTCCTAACCATCCAACTCTTTTGCTTTTGCAAGACTTGAGGCTCTTCACTAAATCAGAGTATCACCCCTGGCCTCAGGCCCCTTAAAGATAGGCATGGTGAAACTAAAGCAGTGGCTTTTCTAATGGAAAAGCTATGGTTGCACTTTTGTCTTAATTCCAACCACGGCACATCTATGTTGTGCCAGTACAGCTGTTAGTAGAGAGAGATACTTACTGATTCAAAAAAAATTCATTAATCCATGAATCTGTCTATTAATCTATATTTATAGAGAGACAGAGAGATCCCATGCATATACACACACTGATATGATGCAGAGAGGCAGATCTTCCCTAAAAGAGCATTGTTTCCAAGGCAAACCTCACTACATCTTAAATCCTTTAGGATGTGGATCATTATGACATTCAGACAACCAGACCTGCAGAGCCTTTGAGGTACAGTGTGGCACACACTTATTCCAAATTTAGGCTGAAATTTAGAGTCTCAGAACAGTATGTTTAGAAATATGATTCTATATATCACCTTATCTGATAAATATTTTTGGATAAATTAGTCTCACTCCCATCCTTACTGAGCCAATATATATTCAAAAATAACTCTACTGGGAAAGGGCTAATCTTGCAAAATTTTGCAAGCTTTTGCATCTGAGAGTCCCATTGGAATCAATGGGAGTATTCATAGTAAAATTAAATGCATGCAATAAGTTCTTTACTACAGAAAAATGGCATTCCAAAGTAGATTTAAACCATTTTGCTTAATTCATGAACCAAGTCCTGTGGTTACACTGTTTCTGTGACTTTTCTAATAACTGTGTGGACAGACAAGGCCTCTATTTTATAACTTTTGGTGTGCAGCACTCGGCCACTGCACAATGGGGAAGCTTTCTGCAAGCATGTGGTCCAGCTGCCCACCACACTTTTTGTGAGCTGGTTGTGATATTCTGTTGTATTCCATTACACAGCCCTGGCTCAGCCAAACTCATTTCTGTCAATATTAAACACCCAAAGAGATCCAGAGAAATTACATGCACTTCAGCAGACAAATCACTGTGCCTCATGGAAGCCTCTTCCTACAGGAAAAGCTGTGATTCCTAAGCAAAACTATTATGGTTAATGCCACTTAGGTATTTCTTCATTTTCTGTTTAAGACAAAATTGAAGAGAAAAAGAAATTCTTTCAGGTAGGTTTATTTACTCATGGGATATTTTACAGCTCTGTTAACTATCAATACATGCAAAACTATTTTGTCAGTCTGTTTATTGGCAATTTAAGTCTCACACTGATAACGCTGAGTCACAAATTTGGAATAACGTTCCTTTTCATTTATATCCTTTGAAAAGTATGTTTTTTAGAAAGTTTTCTTTTAAGTCAAGTGATAGAAATAAAAAGTATACCAGTGGCAATTTCATTCCACTTTTAAGGGAAAAATATTTTAGGAAGTAGGATGCTGTCTGCAAGACGCAGCATAGCATCTTGCAGACAAGGTCTGTCATCCAGAGCCTGCTCCTGCCCTGATCTGAGGAGGCCCCAGGAAAACCTTTTGTCTCTGGTAGGGCCTAGAGTGGTAGGAGAGTCTGCTCCTGGCTGATCCTCCATGGATGTGAGGAGCACCTTGGAGGAGTGGCTGATCAGACTGTATACATGTAATAATCTGCAGCCTGATAAATCAGTTGTAAATCAAATACTCAGGGACAAGTCATGGTGCTGAGAGGAAGAATTTCCCCTGTCACAAGAATAAGGTTAAGAGGAAATACGAGATTTCAGAGATTTTTTTCTTCTTCCGAGTTAGCTTAGCCAGTTCCACGAGTTTAAATCAAAATGTCCTTAGCAGCAGCAGCATTATTTCCAGTTGGAGGCAGATGGATAGTTTGCACATGGATGGCTGCTGAGGCTGAAGTCTAGCACTGGAAGCCTGAAGTCCCTGCTCAGGCACGAACACACACACAAAAAAAACCCATACAGAGGTCCAGAGATTTTAGGTAAGCAGTATTGACCAAGAAAAACTTAGTAGGACAAAAGGAAAATAATTTAAACCCTTTGTATATATTTCCAAATAATTTGCTTAATTTTTATTACATATTGTGCTTTAAAAGGACAGAATACCCCTTATGAAAAGCTGGTCTCAGTTTTGCAAAGCTTTTACCTTCTGCTGTTCCCCACTTATATCTTCCAGTTATTTCAATTATATTAAACTGGTGAAGTTGCATTTAATGTGCAACAATAATAATTTATATATTTTTGTCCTCTGTTTGTGTTAAGAAATAAGTTTAAAAAACAATCAAATAGAAATTCTCAATTTCTGTTGTCATTCTCTATTTCTCTTGCAGTTTATACTGGAAAAGGATAGAACACAAAAAACTGAATAAAAATACTCAATATAAGAAAAATCTTTTCTTCATTAATATTCTGAATTTCTCTTTCCACAGCTGCAACCAGAAATTATAATCCCAGAGAGCTATTTCAGTACAAAGTGCAGTAATTAGCTCATAAATGATCAGAATCAAATCCATGCCTGGTGTTTTAGCCTTTACAATAACAGGGAAGAAGTGAGGTTTTTAAATACCATTTTTGCAAGCCTGCTGAGAAGAGACTTTTTTGCTTATTTTTAAGGGCAAAATTCCCTTACTGTGTGGCTTGTCTGTTTGTGCTATTATAAAAATTTCAGGGGAATGGTAATGTGTGAAATAAACCTTACTATGAAAGCTATTCCACTAAAATGTATATTTAAATTTGATCTGTTTACTATCTTTTACTCCCCTTCAATTGAAACCAGACAGTCAACCCAGCTCTGGTATAATTTGAATTTAAAACAATTTAAAATAGCCTTTCCATATATTGAAAAATAATTCACATGAGACATGTACATAGAGTATATTAAAAGAAAAACAAAGTGACATTGAGCAAACAACTAGAAATTGCAGAATTAGATTAAGCTGAAAAAAATCATTTCACCTCCCTTTTCAGTAGGCATTAATAAATAGAGAGTTTTAAGTACTTGATAATATATTATTCCTCCCTAGTCCTTCCTCAGCACACCACTCTGAGGGGACCAGAAAACCTGTCACTCCCTCTTGTCCCCAGACTGTTCCAGCCCCACAGGGGCAGCTGATTGATTTTCAGGCTTGCTCTCATTTCTGACTCCTTTCAGTGTCATTAAGCTCCTTGCCCTCATCACCTTTTCCCATCAGGTCTTTTATCTCAAACAAATAAAAATCAAGGAGCTATCCTGAACTGCTTGACAGCAGAGACAGAAAGCTCCCAGTTCCAATGTCTGAACTCAGCTGACCATTCCAGATCATTGCTTGAGCCAATTTTGCAGTTTGACCAGATTTGGCAGGGATCTACTTTTTCCATTCATATTTCATTTCCTTTGAGATCTGTTCATTTCAATATGTTCAAGAAACTGAGTTAAAATGCAAGAGCTTGAAATGTACTAGGAAGGTATAAATGTATGAACTAGACTATGTGCACAGTTGTTATTATAGCTGCTTTCAGTAGAAATTAAAGGTATTTTTATCTTCAGATTGCAAAAGGAAGAACAGTTCCTATCATTTAGGTAGTCATGCAGAGAATTTAGATTTTTTTTCCACACCTTGTGTCTGACTTTGATGTCTAAAATCAGAGGAAGGAACGTTTGTTCCTACATGCATTTCAGCAACAGCACTTTGGGCACTGAAATATTTTGAGAATTATTTTTCTGGGACTGTCTAGTAAATCATTCCTCATGTACTATGTAAGAGATTCTCAATTAAATAAATTATTTTTAAAATAGTCTGCATAGTAATAGAATAGTAGTTTCCCAAAAGGACTAAGCATAATGTAAAATATTAAATAAATATTGCATTAGAAACTTAGATATTGAAGCCTATTTTGGCTTTTACTGATTTGTGATTTCCTCTTATATCTTTTAGAAATGTTGGAACAATTTGAATTACTTCTTTTCAAGGTCAAGCTCAAATTATGAACCCTCCCTAAGAGCATGCTGTAATATATTCTTAGCTATTTCACAAAGCTATCATTTTCTGAGTTTCATTTTTCAATTCACTTATTGCCACACAATATTTCTATTATTTCTATGTGATGACATTACAATTATTCATGTTTTTAAATCACAGATTTATCATAAAATCTTCTGATATTTACCTCCTAGTGGCATTTCTGAAATTTAACCTATCTAGCAAAAATTACTGTGAAAAATATATAGACCTAAATAAAGCCTAGTCCACTGTTATTTCCTAGGAATTACATTTGTAATTGGCAACATAGCATCACTGTGATAGGAAAACTTTCAAAGCCACACTGGACAGCACCAGAGAAAGGTGGAGAAGGAAGAGGATACACTTTATTCTTCCAGGTTGCACCATAATATTTGTAGCAAGAACAGCATGTCTGCTGATTCCACAGACATTTGAGAAAAGAACATAAGCAGAAGCAATGCAGAAGATGTGATGCATTGAACTGTCCTATTACTATACTATACTATTACTAGTTCAAATTAGATGTTTTGATGGTTAAAATTACACAGCATACAGAGCTCTTTCATGAAGTTAGAGAATTACCCTGGTTGCTCATTGATTATCATAATACCCCCATTCTCAAAGCTATCTCTATTCCAGAAAGCTTCCATCTATTCAAGAACACCTAATTTTATATAATATTTATTATCCCAAGCTTCCACTCACATTACTATAAAAGTGTACCTTTGTTTTAACATTTAATGTGTGCAAGAGCATAGATTCTTCCCCTGAACTAAGAACCTAGTCCTTCATACATATGGGACGATATTAACTATACCTCAGCAAGTAAAAACTGTACTATTATCACCATTTTTAAGGTTAAATCTATTCAAGTTGTATTTGTAGAATGCTGAAAACCTGTAAATTCACTTCAATACAGAGATGCATCATCATTCCAGCAATGCACAAGCCTCAAGGAACTGAAGCATGTGCAGAGTCTCTAAGTCCATAGGAAGTCTCATTGAAGTTCTGAGAAAAAAGACTTCTGAAATCCAAATTGCTATAGTGATGCCTGTCACAGCTAGACACCCTGTGGAAACAGGACCTGGCACAGCCATTCATCCTATTCCCATACATCACATGGCTTTTGATTTCAGGCAGGGTGGATGAAATGGAGCCCAGTGCTCCAGTGACAGGTAAGCCTCATGTCCTCCCTCAGTCATCACAATCTGGTGCATCAGCCTCAGCTCATTGTCTATTCTACAGTGACTCTATGGCCTTAGCATAGAAATATAGAGAATAAGACCCTGGATATAAATACCATTCAAATAAAAGATGGAAAGGCAATTATATTATGCCAAGGATGAATTAGACTGCTAACTTGCTCTCCTGTGCTAACTGTGGAAAACTATTACCAGTTTTGACTTTTCCCATCTGTTCTACTCCAAGCTTGCCGAAAGGCTGATATTCTGACAGCAATCTGAAGCACAGATTTGCCAACTGTTTCTTTTTGAAAGTCCATGTTCCATATGTTCTTATTATGCTTCTTTTTATTGCCGTGAAAGTACACAACTAACTAGGAAGAAAAAAGTTTGCTGTTTTCCAAAATTATATTAAATATATATTTTTTAAAAAAAGTTTTCAGAACAGGTCATTCAAATACTCTTTTCTCTTTTCCATGAGATACATCCTTGTGTTATTATAGTGTATATTTCTGTCACTTATAATGATTGCCTGTTTAATTTAACATACATTATGTCTCATATGTATGACTTACAGTCTCTACAAAACAATTTAATTCTTTAGAATA
This sequence comes from Agelaius phoeniceus, assembly GCF_051311805.1. Taxonomy (NCBI): domain Eukaryota; kingdom Metazoa; phylum Chordata; class Aves; order Passeriformes; family Icteridae; genus Agelaius; species Agelaius phoeniceus. Next base: position 58,451,367 of record NC_135268.1, read on the forward strand.
GGCATTCAGTAGAACAGGGACACAGGGTGAGAGCTCATCTTCTCTTTCAAACAAGAGTTCTAAATATATGTTGACTGTCCAAATTTAAGAAGAAATTCATCTATTGCTCATATGGGGAAACTATTTCCACCAGCATTTCTAAAATAGTTGTTGGTCTTTATCACAAGAGTATGAAAAGCAAAAATCTTGAATTCTGGCCTCAGGATAACCGTGCAATCCTATGTAATAGAAAGCACGATCACGAAATCTATGTAGCAGTTGACACATTATTACTGATTTTATATCCACTGGGTTCTCATCATCATGGGGCAAATCTCTACAGTTATCATCTATCAGTATGAGCCAGAAGCAATTGAATAAACCACCAGAAGAAACCAGTGGAGTTTCATATCCATTTACAATAGTCTGACTGACTTGAGACCCAAAAGAAGACAGCAATCAAAAACAAAATTGTTGGAAGAGTGCTCCATGATACTGATGACAGCAGGCACAGGCTAAGTTTATCATTAAAGGAAAGACTATGAAATTGGTATTTTACACTTGCTTACCTGACAGGTTAAGAAATAAAGTCTTACTCAGAACCCCTTCTTTAAGTCTGAAATAGAAGTACCAGCCTTCAAAGCTGAAAAACCCAGAGCTATCTTGGTGGGCAGGGGTTCTGATTATCATCTAATACAACATCCTGCTTCAAGCAGGACCACAGCCAGCACTTGGTCAGGTAGGCCAAAGCTTGGTGTAGCCAAACCTCAAATATATCCAGAGGTCCCATAACTGGTCTGGTAAACATGTTCCAGTCCTTCATCTCCCTGCAAGTGTAAACTTCATAATGTCTGAGATACATGTGACCATTGCCCTTACTACATAATCTGTCCTACCAAGAAGAACCTGGCCCTGTCATCTTCCCAGCTACCCTTGAAATAGCTGTAAGCAGATGTTAGATGGGCCCTCGTTCTCCTTTCCACCAGAGTAACCAGCTCAGGTCCTTCAGCCTCTCTTTGGAGATGTTCTGCAGCCACCAGAGCATCCTGCTAGCCCAGATGGATTCACTCCTATTTTGTTATGTATGTTTTGAATGTCAGAGCCCCAAATTGAATTAACTTTTCCTGAGTGACCTGTCCAGTGACAAGTAAAGAGGATAGCAAGTTCTTTAGACTGGGGTCCATCTCCTCAAAATTCAGACTGTTGTACCACAAAATTTATTCCCGGTGAGAGCATGTTGTCTGCTTGTTCAGCCTGACATCACCTGTAACATCCCAGCCCTATTCTGCAGATCTCTCAGCCAGTCACTTGCCAGTCTGCGCAGGGTAATTCTGCATAAGGAAAAAGAACTTCCCAATTTTCCATGTTGAACCATGCAGGATTTCTGCAGGCACAATCCTCAGATTTATTCAAGTGTCTCCAGACTAAGGTGTTGCTACCTCAGTCAGCTGCTCTCCCTTTACTGACATGCTGAGGATACACTGTGTCACCATCCATAATACCACTGAAGGTCATTGAACAATATGAGTCTGATATCAGGCCCAGCGTATTACAGTCATTGCTGACTGTCACAGACGTGTTTTATGAAAAATCCTTTCCTTAGGATTTTTTCTCCTGAGAAGCTGAGAGGCCTACAGGAACAAAATGTAAACAATAATTATCTGCTGCTGTGGAATGCAACAGGTGAATCTTTGATTGGTCTCATGTGATTGTTTCTAATTAATGGCCAATCACAGTCCAGCTGTCTCAGACTGTGTGATCAGCCACAAGATTTTATTATCATTCCATTCTTTCCTTTCCTTGATAGCCTTCTGATGAAATCCTTTCTTCTATTCCTTTTAGTATAGTTTTAATATATCATTTACTTTTAATATAATATATATAATAAAATTATAAACCAGCCTTCTGAAACATGGAGTCAAGATTCTCATCTCTTCCCTGGTCCTGGGACCCCTGTGAACACCACCACAGCTGACTACCCAGCAGATCTCAAACCATGGATTATTGCACTTCAAACTTGTTGGTCCAGCTAATATTCTTCTAACAGTCCCATTCTTGAGACCTCACTTCTCAGCTTACAAAGAAAAAGTGCTGTAGGACATGGTGTCCAAAACCTCGTGGAAGTCAAACTGTATCACATTCCCCACTCTCCTCTCATGCAAAGAACCAGTCATATCAATAGAGAAGACAGTCAGCTTGGTCAAGCATAATATGCCCTGGCAAATCTGTGTTGAGTTTCTGGATTATGTCTTTGCCCTGTAGGTGCTTGGGACTTAATTCCAATAATTGCATGATTTTCCCAGGGAATGATTTTTGTAGGGCTTCAGAATTGCTCCAACATAACAATCACCTTGACCAATTGGGTTACTATCCTACTCCATCCATCCAATAGTCTTATCACTTTTATGCTTGAAAAAACAACCCTTTGCTGTAGAGATACCAATCCAATAATTTTTTTCTCTCAGATGGTCTAATTATTTAATGGAATTGCATTAAATTAATACAATTATTCTCCAACTACATTTAGCTTGAGCAGTTTTGCTTCAAATTCAGACTTAGAAGAAAGATTTAGATGACTAATAAAGTCTCTTACAGCTGTATTAAGTGGGTCTAATAAAGACATATAATTGTTTGACAAAATTAATGATTTTTTTAAATTATCACAAGTATAAAAAAATTATTAAAATATACATACAAAAACCCACTAATTCACAGTTTGAAGCTAAGAGGATTTGTTTCCAAATTGACAACAAGTCTTTAGGTTATTAGTTATAGATAGGCAAACTCTGTCATCATTATAATTATTACATCAATAATATTTCATTTATTTGTAAGAAAATAGCATTTGGAGTTCCAAGCATCACAACCTTCTTCTACACTCATAACTGAAAGCTCTCAGAGAAACTACCTGTGTTTAGTTCCATTCAAAGCCCATTGTTCTCTGAGGCTTTGGTGCGAGTCAGAATGACCACCTTCAAAGTTTCCAGGTTTGCTTAAACTTCTCTAAACCTCTGGCCCCACCTTGTCTCCCTGCCTGGGTGCACTGCTTGGGCTGTGATGGTTCTGGCATTAATCACTTCAGCTGATTTGTCCAAAGGGAAACATTTTGCTGTTAAGATCAGCTTCCAGTCAGGTCAAAAAACAAAACTCCTGAAGGCAATGCCAAGGAAAAAGTAGGCAAGTGTGTCCACACTTATCTTAGGAGTAATACAGGCTTAGAAGTCACCTCTAACACTCATGTCTCTCAAGATATTTGTGAAAATATTCTCTTAACAATAAGCTTGAAATTAATCTCACACATAACTCCATTTATGCTAACGGAAATCTGCACAGCAGAGTACAGCTTTCCCAAAGAAATAAGCAGTGACAATAGCCTTCAGTTTTACTTCTTTACATTTCCTTCATTTTGATTAATTCAGAGGGACTGACTTGTTTCTCACTTCCATTTATCCATTCTGACATGTATTACCTGAACTGCACACAAAACGCACAAAATTCTAGATAGAGGAAAACAGAAGCTCAGAAAAATAGGATTTTGAGATAAAATATGTGACACACATATGCAACCTGGAACAGTAGATTAGCTGAACAGCACTATCTTGCTCTTAAACCAGATAATCCATTTCTTTTATGATTGGCAATAATGCTGATTATGATCTGATTAATGGCCAATTTCATGATGAGAACATTATTCAAATTTATAGTCATTTGTTAGTAATGTGGGCTATCAGAAAGCTGTGCTCTTAATTATGCTGTTGCTTTAATTGTATAGTTCTACAGTGCTGATTGGAATTGTCAGTTTGTGAATGTGATTATTGCACATTAGCACTAAGTATATAGTAATGTTCTTCTAGTAGGATATGAACGAGTTGTGTTCTCCCTCTTGATTCTACCATATTTAATTATTGTTAGTATATTCTTTATTAGAAGCAGATGGGCTGTTCAATAGAAGCAGCTTTGTGCTGTGTCCCTGCACAGTCTGCACTGTGTCACTGTCATCCAAGCTATGACAAGTTAGGATTGCATTGTTGAGGCTCTGCACGTAGTTACTGAGTTCAATCCAATGTAATGTAGCTGGCTGCAGTTGGGGAATAGTGGATTTGCGAGAATGTTCCAAGAATTGAAGAGCAAACAAGAAATGACGTTATTGATGCATTTATTGGTATATGTTCAGCAGTCTAGAAGTTAAACAGTAACTACAGTAAGACCTGCTGCTCCAATCTAACATTATAGTATCAATGTTTTTCTGAAGCCAGTTTAATCTGACCTTATTTTGAAAACGTGTATTTAACCTGTGCACTTAAGTTCATTGTCTCCTTATCTGGACTGTGCCAAAATGAAAGACTGCTCAGATAGTTGCTGGGACTGCTGGGTGCTCATACCAACCACCGCAAATACTTGCTAGCACTATCCATTGCCAGTGCTACAGTGCAGGTTTTACTTTAAAAACGATTTTGATATATAAGGAGCACAAACTAATGACTGAGAGTACATAATTTGTTAACAAATACTGGGTAGAAGTTTCCCCCCAATAGGAAAGATTAGCCATCATGACTGACTGAAGTATAACTAGGAGGACTGGCTTTCTCCATCTCATGTTTGCACCTGCTATATATTAATATATCACCATGTGACAGCTCTCCTTGTGAAGTCAACAGAAGTGGCCTCTGAGATGCCACAAGGAACCTGTCCATCAGCGCTGCTGAACCATTTCTAGTTAACATCCTGGTCCAAGGCTCAGAACATAAAGGATGTGACACGACACTTTTAATAATTTAAAGATCTGATAAATCTTGTTAATGAGAGAAAATAATTTAAAGATCTGATAAATCTTGTTAATGAGAGAAAATAGTATCTATCAGCTCTTCTTCCAAAGACTTTTCTTGCAGAAAGTCACGGAGAAAACATGATAACATGTACTGGTTTTCTGACAGCTTCAGCATTATGGGGTGCTTCACTCTCTGAAAGGCCTGGGTTTTATCTCCAGGAGCAGTTTTAGCCACTTTCATCAGCCCCAGATGGCAGGTAGCCACGTTCCTATGCTAGCACAAACATTTCAGCAGAATTTAATCTTTCCCAAACACATTAAGTTGCTTTTTACTAATAACTGATCAGCTCAGTGGGTGCTTCTGCTGTTGGATGCAGAGAGCCATGGGCAGGCCCCACGCTCGCACTCCAAATCGTCAGGAAGGGAGGCACTGCCTGCCCAAAGCCATTAGCTACATTAATGCAGGACTGTGCCTGAGCTAATAAGGCCTGCTGAGAGCCTCAGCATTAGTACAATTCTGTTTTCACAGCAGCTTGTTTTTCTTTTAGTAAAATATCAGATCACATGGGCTGACGATTTCATTATTTACTTCACGACTGAAGTAGAGTTTAATATGTATACAGAGAGTTTATCCCAAACAGAAGCTTAAATAGCCAATATAAATCTTCTTCAAAATAGTAATAATGAATTCAGCAGCTATGTGGTAAACAGAATTAAGGATTTCATTCCACAAGTCTTTTGTTTGTCTTTAAGCTGACAAACAACATAATTTTGCTGTTCCCAATAACAAACCTTAATTGATAGACTTCTTCCTAGTATTTTATTGCAAAAAATAAATGTTTGCATGTAATATCATGCTGTCATTATCTTGTTTCCTCCACAGTGAGAAGAGTTGTCTGCTTTCTGCAGGTGCAGAGGACCAGCTCCCCCCCTTATCCTTCCTATCAGCATACACAATGATCACTAGTTATTATGCATAATTACATGGTTGCATGTATTAAATGTTGTTATATTGCATGACAGCATGTTTTAACAGTTAGGAACTTACATCTCAGAACTCTTAGTTATTTTAGTCACATTTTGAAAAGCAGAACCTTTTTCCTGGAACAAAATGTGATTTTAGCAGAAGTTAACTAATGAACTATAAGAAAACATAATTAAATAAGTGGAGAAAAAATATGGTTTTCTTTTTGGTTTTTTTCTGTGTGTTACCATCTGGTTCACTGGTAACCTAGAAACTAGATTTATCAGCTGCTAGCTACCTGAAGCCTTGGGAGGAGCTCAGGGGGGAAAGGAAGGTTAGCACTCAGTATTTGTTTTAGCACAATATGTTATAGGTTTGATAGAGCTAGTACTGTAAAGCTGTATACAAAAGCAGAAATTCAAAAGAGCATTAACAAAATTATAATTCATTGATATTACCAACTCAATATTGATTTTCAAAGGGACTACTATTCTGAGACTCAAGCAATACAAATCTTGAGATGCAACTTGATTTCTCCATCTATATAAAATGGAAAGTTGCTTCCCACATTTGTTTGCTGATACCAGGAAAATCTGAGTTAAGACTGCACTTAAAAGAAAATCAAATATTTGAAAATGTGTAGGCATCTAGACAAGACATCCCAAAAATTAAAACTAAGAAAACTAAATTAAATAAGATTTTTTTTAATCTATTAAGTATCTCAGAATTTCAACCATCATTTGAATTTGAAGGCTCTTCCCTGGTTTTAACCACTGTATCCCAGCCATGGATCTCTGGGGAGGGAGAGGGTGGTAAGACTACTGGTGAGCTTCATTACAGCACAAGCCCTACAACCATCTCCTAATCACACTGGTGTTTATTATAATACATAGTACTTTGGAGTATTAGGGTAAAATAACCCATTTAGAATTTCCTGGATGCACTCTCAAAAATCCAGCTTATTATAATGGGTAATAGTAGGAACTATCAAGAGACTTTTCAACAGGATGAGAGAAAATATAGAAAAGGCAACCACTGAAAATTACAGCTTTGAACAGTTTTTCTGTTTAATATAATGAAATACCTTTATATGTTCTTACACTCTACCATTTCATTTTAAGCTAAGTATTTCCAAATATAACAACCCACATTTAAAACTAAAGTAATCTCTCTTGCACACACATATTAGCTATTGATTAAAAACACATTTGTCCTTTTCTTTTTTGTTTTTTAATGTCCCTAGCCTTGGAACAGATTGTACAGGGTTAAGATAAGATTATGTTACAATGCAACTGTAAACTGAGACCTTAAAAATGGGAACACTTCCAGGTTACTCACAATTAATATAACCAAAGGTTGAAACGTTTTCCTTTAAATTGAGAAAAGTATTAAATTATACATCAGTTCTATTATCTACAAATATTTATACAAGATTAACTGATCAGTTTTATATTTCAGTAAGCAAAGACTGCAAAGGGCCAACTGCTGAAAATGTGTCCCAGAACACAAGGCAAATTGGGCTGTAGAGCATTTACAAGAACCTCCAGTGAAACAACAAGTGGAAACGGCTTCAAACTGAAAGAGAGTAGGTTTTGATTAGATATTAGTTAGAAATTCTTTACTGGGAGGATGGTAAGGCCCTGGAACAGATTGGCCAGAGAAGTTGTGGAAGCCCCATCCCTGGAAGTGTTCAAGTTGGAATGCAGCTCTGAGCAACCTGATCTTGTGAGAAGTGCTCTTGCTCATATCAGGAGGGTTGGAATGAGATGACTTTTAAGGTCCCTTCCAACCAAAACCATTCTATGACTCTGTGACTCTGAGTTTGTAAACCTTGAAACTGTAGTGAGTTCCCCAAGTAGAGAAGAATCATCTATCATGAAGTGAATATTATGGCGAGTTAAAAGTAGGATCAAACCCAGAAAGGTAATCTATATTCAGTTCTTTGATATCTATATTTACAATTTGGCATAACCATGAATCACCAGAGTTCTGCTCCCAGTTGTACTACCAACTTTCTGCTAAAAGCAAAGGAATCTTTTAGTTGATATCTTAGATTATTTGTCTCAAATACATTTTAATTTCTTACAGGCTTGCTTTCAAAAATTTTCATGAGTTCTCAGTATAAATTCTCAAGAAGAGTAAATATTCATTCCATGGATTTACAAAGCTGTAAAATAAATATACTGTTCTTTTACTATGAACTTACTCAGCATAAAGTGGACTATAAGATTTACATCTATCTCACCAGAAATCTAAAGAAATAAGTTGTGACTGTCATGACCAGTCCTGCAATGAAAACACAGACCTTGAATTTCAAGCAGTAAGCCAAACTTACTGAAACTGTGAGAAACAATTACATATATATACATACATGCATGCATATATATATATGTAAAGAACACAATTACAAATAATGACTGTTCCCACATTTTTTTAAAATGGGAGATTGAATCCTATGTGTAATGGCATGCATGTTCACATCAGAAATTTGTCTGCAGGAACAGTTTTAATCTAGAAAATTTATATTAAGTTCTCTTTCTAAACATAAAGACCAGCATAAATATCTAAATTAAAGCCTCTAAAATATGGGTTCAACTATGTTCAAATTGTGTGTTCAAATTTGTGTAGTAATTTGGAATTCATCATCATGTGGTAATTCTTTAATTACAAAAACACTTTGTCCCATTTCAGAGAGAACTGTGAAACACCTTTCATTTGCATTGGGTCTCCACTGCCAGCAAATACATCACTGGTCAAGGGAAATATATCTCGGTCACTATAAGAGTGTATGTTCCAGCTAACTCCTTGGAAAAGCTGATATTCACTTCAGTTACCCCATCTAATCAGTGAAATATTCAGAAAGAACCTTATTAATCATAGAAAACAACAAAGTTTTGGTAAAGTTTTCCTAAATACACCAATTCATATCAGAATTTTAACTTCTTATAGTTCCCAATCATTTTTAACAGTTCAGATCACAAAACAAATACTCTGAATATGATGTGAAAGTGTTAAGAGATGTTCTGGAAATGCTAACAGCAGCTAAGAACTGCAAATTTTGTGTGCAAAAAAAAAATCTTTGCTAGCTAAAGTAAAGGACATTCAGATAGTTTTTCAGATAGTGAATCCCAGGAAAGTTTTTGATCAAAAATAGGCATGACTATATATATGAGCTCTAAATAATTGCCTATCTAGACAAGAATCTAGGCCTTCTCTATTTTCCCTAATTTCCGTGGTTTCCTCACTCAGTTCTTTTGCTTTTTTTTTTCTCACTGTTAGTTTGAGTGGATGATTCATTGAAAATGACATGAGCTATTCATACTTCTGCTGCATGCTGCTATGCACCAACATATTGGTTATTTTAAAATGAAAAATAAATGACGTTTTTGCAAGTTGCATTTTTTGGTTTTCAGGGATTTTTTTTCCTATACAAGTAGCTCACACCAGTGTGAGCATTGGACACTTAACATTTCAAAATTCAAACTGTGTTGCTATGCCACAGGAAAGCAAGAAAAAGGCTTTTGTTTCTATTCTTGGATCTTAAAAGTATAAAAATGCACTGGTTTGAAGAAGCCAGACTTTTTGGAAAAGGAAGTGTTTAGAGAAAGATTGGAAAAAAATAGGATACAGGGAATACTACAAAGAATATTAACTGTTATCTTTCCAGGTTACATTTACATATCACATGCAGTTGAAATAATAATAATAAATAGGAATGGAAGAGATTGCAGATCTTCATTATCTACTTCAGTTCTATTAAACTTAGGATTGAAAATGTTTGATCACCTACGGATTTCTTTTAAAATGGGTTGTGAAAAGCAAAACAAGAAATGAAAATCAGCTGTTATTATGCTTAGATTTGCTATGTAGGGATGCAAAAAGTTCAAAAAACATATACAAACATTTTATAAGCAGTTCCACAATTCCTTCTGGACATTTTAACAGGAAAAATAGATATTTTTTAATATATGCAGTACCTATATAAACACATATGGAATACATATAACAATTTTAAAAAATTATCTTTAGTTCAGTTTAAAAAAGGCATCTCATAGTTCAGTTTAAACCCATTACTTGTTGTCTGCCCATGGTGGCTGACCTGAAAACAGAAAGCCCAAAGTCAAACCCCAGACCACACCTTCTCATGGAGCTGCTCTCTGAATGCCAGTTCCATTAGGCAGCTGTAGTGTCAGGGAGAAATGTGTGGTTTTGGAAACACAGTATGTCAGTGTTTCCAAAACATTTTCCTGGAATTTTTTTTTTTCTGAAGAAATTTTTCTTAAAAAAATGGAATTGTTCCAATTTGAAACTAAGCCAAATTAAAAAGAAAAACATCCACAAATCTGTGAACTGTGAAGCCGATTATTCAGCCAGTCCTAGTGCTGTGGAGAACTGCTTTTTTCCAAATATACTGGTGACACCATGGTCTGATTCCTATTCTTTCTTTCCCTTGAGTCTTCCTGTTTCATTCAACAAGACTTTCCCCCTCTTAATGCTCTTGAAGTTTTGTATTAGGCAGTTTTCTAGTCCTTTAGCCACTCCCTCCTACCCCTATTCTTTGTTGGTGTCATGTATATTGTAAATTAACCTCAACTTCACTGGGTAGAAGAGGACTGAAAGATTATTAGTGAGGATTGCTTTATTTTCATCTGCCATCCTTTGCCTGTAGAGAAAAGCAGCCCACACTACTCTTTACTGAAGTGTCACAGAAGCCCTTACTCACTTGTCATAAAGTTTATTACTATTACACAGGATTTCATGCTCTCAGCATTTCACAGGTTTATATCTTTTTTTTTTTAAATCCCTGTACCTACCTGAAGAAATAAGTCCCACTGACAATAACAACGTGGTGGATGTTTCAGATATGACAATATATCTGACTTCAGCATTGGCTAATAAACCTTCATAAACTTTACAAATCCTTCAATAAAATAATGATAAATGCTAATGCTGTTACTTTCCAGTTTGCTGAAAGTCATTTTTCCTGAAAAATTTATACTGATACTTAACTCCATGATTTTATCTTGAAATGAAGTCACCGGAACAATGCTGCAGCCTGAGATGGGTGTGCAGCCATGACAAACTTAAATAGAATAAAGGCAAAGAGATGTTTCTGTTTAAGCAGACATCCAAGAAGAGATATCTTTGAATTATTGAGCCTCACTGTCATCTGAATTCATATAAGTAGGATTTCTTTCTTCTATTTCAAGTATATTAAAGGGTTGTTTTCAGTGACAGGTAGATACATAAGTTCCTCCTGTTGCTTTCAAAACTCCAGTCCACTTTTCCCTCTCTATCTCAAGCAAAAAGCTACAGAACAAAGAGTGGAGGGCAGCTGAAAATAACAGTCTGAGGAGCAGATAATGCTGAGCACTGTTTAACAGGATATATGCCCTCAAACTGATGAATTTTAGCTTGTGGACAGGTGAGTACATTCCAATGTGAAATCACCAGTTGAAAATGACAGTACACATTATTTAAGACAGCACTTTATATATTTTATTGTACTCCATAATGTAGTCAACTAAAAGCTATCATTCAGCTTTCAGCTAAAAATCCCATTGCCCAAAACACTGGAAATCTGCAACAGATGTGAAGTTCCTGCCCATGTCCTGTTCCCCTGGCTGCAATTCCTGTAGTCAGATGGCTCCCTTTCAACTCCATTCATACGTTCCAGCAGGTCATACTTTGTGAAGCCTCTAACAACTAATTAAAGTTTTATTTCAGACCTCTAATAGCTCAATGAATAATTTAGGGAGAAAAGAAAACATTTTCTGGGAAAGCATTAGCATAAGATTCAGTGAAGCTGCATCACTCCTTCTGGACATATTCAATTTTAGGAAGATGAAAGAAGTGAAAACACAGTATAACTTGCTGCCATACAAACAGTTGCAGTGTCAGTTTGTATCTTGGAACACTTCTAAATAGCTTTTCTGCTAAAGAAATAATCAATTAGTATTGAGGCACATCTGTAGCACAACAAGATATTCTGCTTGGAACTGGATCAAAATTACATTTTGCAAATGTTATCTCATTCTTGTATTACTTTCATTTGAATCTACAAATAAAGAATTTAAAACTTCAATTCCAAGTTCCAATGGATCAGTAATATGAAGTTAGAAAAATTTTGAAATAGACATCTTAGAAAGATGTCTTTGAAATAGACATCTAAGAAAGAATCTTAGCCTTTGAAACTTGCTTACTTTAACTTGTGTATCCTTAATATCTCTGGGTTCAAGAAACCTTTCTATTGATGTCTGATTGCTAATAAATTGTTTGGATTTTTTTTCCTGAGGGCAAAACTTATTTAAGCATTCCAAACTGCACCTGACTGTGGACAATAGAAAAAAAAAAAATCAGTCAAATGGACTGTAAAACAAACACAGGGAAAAAGTGAGTAAGAAACAACACAGGTAGGTATTAGCTGGAAAAAGTGTACCAAAAATCTATCTAACATAGAAGCTATCTGAAATAGCTTCTATGTTACTACAATGTAGAAGTCTAAAACTGATAACCACAATAGAAATCCAGAAGCAGCTGGTTAAAATACAAAATAAATTGCATTTAGCTCAGCCAGTGGGAAAGGCACCACCTTTCAGTCTTCAAAAAGCTGGGAAAGATCCTCTCAACCCAAACCACTCACCTACAGCTGAGGTCTCTGGTCCTCTCTCATTGTACCAGTAATACTAAAGGGGATGGCACTTAAGAAGATGAATATCTACACTTAAAGAAACCATCCAGGAGGCCCCAGTCCTGCCTGAGGAGAAAGGTTCTTTCAGACCTGCCTGCACTTGGCAGCAGTCTGCTGTGTTTTGGACAGTGTTGGACATTAAAACGATGAGCTCCATCTGATTGTGGTGTATTGAACAGGTTGGCCTTGCAGAATTTCTAATTGGGAAAGGGGAGAATCTCAAGGAAAAGTCTCCTGTAAAACTAAATTTACTGATCTTAGAGGCCTCATATATCCAAAGTCTTTAGCTGTCTGCAAGTTATCTATCATGTTTGGGTACATGGAAGGAACAAGTTCATAATGTACTCCAAATTGTATAAACAACTGAAGTTTTCTGTGTTTCAGGGTTTAAAAAACAGATTCCAAAATGTCTTTCTTCTCCTGCTTTCCTTCCAAGATTTTAGTTTCCTGGATCCATTTTTCTTCTGGGCAAAGGAACCAGACTATTGGATCTAGCAATTCCTTAGATCACCACATAATCTGGAATGCACAACATCCTACTGAGGATTAGGCAAAAGATATTAATTACATAGGTCTTAAACTAATTTCTGGATACTTTTTTTTCTTTATAGAGTGAAGAGTTCTGCCATTATTTATGATTATTTGGCATTGCTGCTGGAAAGAAATGGGATGTTGGCAGTTCCTATATATAAACAGATGTTTCCAGCACGATGACACTTGAAATCCTGATTTACTCAAGAGAATAATCAATTTTTAAAGCAGCTTCCATGTGAATAAAAGGTCCCCAGAGTTTAAAATTTCTATATCACCATTATTTGGAATTTGAATGCAATACAATGAAGAAATTAGGCAAATTAAGACAAGCATGGCATTTGCAGCACAGTTTCTATGTATATATTAAGAAATTCCCAAAAAACTAATTGTATAAACTTTATGTAGGTGGTCAGTATACTGAGGTTCATTTCAATAATAACATTGCAAGACACACTGCAAAGAACAGTTTTAAAATTCCATCTAAAAAGCTGAACTTTGTTAATCCAAATTGAGCCAGATTTTTTTCCAAAAATGTTATCAAAATGTGCTTCTTTCAAAATCTTGCTGACTTTAGAAAAGGTCTGGAAAGCTTCTGAATACTCCTGTCCATTTAAAAAGTAATTTATTTCCTTGCAGTTCCTAAAGAATAGTCTGACCTCATATTTCTGCAGGTGTCTTTGATATGAAGGAAAAGCCACCAGGAACAAGGAGTTTAATCTGTTTTAACATAGATATTTGACTGATATAAACACAAACAAATTAAAAGCACATATCCTGTAACTTGATCGATTTAAGTTTCTTCCTTTAACTATAAAACAAGCAACAAAAATTGAAACCTTTTAACGAAGTTATCATCAAATTTCCCAGCTTTTACTAGGAAAAGAACTAAATCAGGAATACTTAGTAACTTTTTCTTCAATAGCAGTTAATTATAGCTGCATCTCCACTGAGACATACCAAGCGTGAAGCAATATTCTACAGATATTTTTGGTTCTTGACCTTGGCAATTTAGAGAATGTTCAGAACTTGCTGAAAATTTTTCAAGCAGGGATTTTAACTTGACTGTTGTTATAAATAGCACAGGTATTTTTTTGGCAAAAATAGTGTAAACCAATCCATGTACCCTTAAACTACACAGTGTTTTTTCACATATGCAAAATTAAAAGTGCCAACAGTATAACTGCTGATGTAAAGACAAGTTTCTTATTCACAGTCTTCACTTTTTTTTGTAACCAGTGGACCTGAAAAGCACTGTTTTTTTCTATTTAAGGACAAATAATTATGATTTCTGCTGGTTGGTTCCTGACTTCCAGTTATTATCTCATTTAGGCAAAACATGGAGGTTCTAAAAACCTACACACAATGTCAACCATAGAAATCTTTCCATCTTTACCATGATGGCCCAGACTTGGATAATGGCTCCTTCTGGTTCATCTCTCAGTTAACAAAAAGCCATTCCATCTGCCTGATGGCTCTAAGCATATAAAGCAGCTTCTCAAGGGTCTCTTGCTAAAGCCAGGACAAAATCCTTTTGTTTAGCAATATTAGCTCACGTAGCAAAACAAGACTTGAACTTTTGGATCTTCTCTATGTCAGAAAATTAAAAGAGTAGTGCTGGTGTGTCTTTAAATTCAGCAGACACTCCCAGTATTTCTGTCTGCAAACACTAAACTTCTGGGACCATCCCCTCATTTTAATTAGCTGAATTCACTGTAAGATATTTTATTTGTATATCCAGTTTAAGTACATCTATATCACTCTGTGATTCTGTGATTGTATGGTTATTTCCATGAAATACAGTTTCACTTGCAACAGTCCCCAGATGTAACTAGCTACAGAAAGAGGCAATAGGATCATGCAATGGTGTGGCTTGGAAGGGACATTAAGGATATTGTAGTTCTAGCTCACTTGCCAGGGGCAGGGACATCTTCCACAGGCTGCTCAAACCTCCAACCTGGCCTTGAATACTTACTATAATGAGGAATCTACAACTTCTCTGATCAACCTCTTCCAGTGTCTCACCATCCTCACAGTAAAGAATTTATTTACAAATTCTAATCTAAACCTATCCTCTGTCTGTTTAAAGCACCTACCTGCTGTCATCATATCTCAAAAGTCCCATACCTTCTCAGCGATTTCTCATGGACAGCTCCT
Source organism: Agelaius phoeniceus (assembly GCF_051311805.1). Lineage (NCBI taxonomy): Eukaryota > Metazoa > Chordata > Aves > Passeriformes > Icteridae > Agelaius > Agelaius phoeniceus. The sequence goes on from NC_135268.1 coordinate 58,466,457, forward strand.
CACAGCACTGACTCCACCTCTCTTCACAGCACAGCCAACAAACTCCAACTCTCTCCTCAGCCAGCTAACGACTCTTTTGTAGCACTAGCTCCTTATTGGACACAGCTGTGGCCTATTAAGGGCAGGGCTGTTCCTGATCTTTGGTGATCAGTACAGCTGCAACTCCTCAGGTGTGAGACTACCTTCTGCACTATTTTCTTACATTCTATCCTTCCACACCTACCTCTTTTCATGTCACAACAGGCCCTTGTAGAAAGCACTTTTCCAGCCTTTTTAGAGGTCTCCTTTTGGATTCCCCTTTTGGCTTCCCCTTTTGGAAGGCTGTTATAACACCTCCCCAGAACCTTCTCATCTCCAGGCTGAACAGCCCCACCTCCTTCTGCCCATCTTCATAGGAAAGGTGCTCCATCCCTCTGATCATCTTCATGACCCTTCTCTGGACTCATTCCAATAGGTTCATGTTTTTCTTGTGTTGGGGCCCCAGAGTCAGACACAGCACTCCAGGTGGGGTCTCACCAGAGCAGAGAGGCAGGATCTCCTCCCTTAACACGCTAACCTCTCTGCTTTTGATGCAGACCAGGTCAAAGTTGGCTTTCTGGGCTGCAAGTGCACATTGCCAGGTCATGTTGAGCTTGTTGTCAACCAACAGCCCCAAGCTCATCTTCCCCAGGCTTTTGTCAGTGCATTCTCTGCCCAACCTATTTATGCTTGGGATTGCCCTGGCCTAGGTGCAGGACCCTGCACTTGGCCTTGGTGGATTTCATGAGGTTCACGTGGGCCCAACCCTCAAGGTCCCTCTGGCTGGCATCCCTTCCCTGCAGTGTTTTGACCACACCACTCAGCTCAGTGTCATCAGTGACCTTGCTAAGGCTGCACTCAGTCCCACTGTCTGTGTCACCAGCAAAGGTGTCAAATAGTGCCAGTCCCAATACCAAACCCAGAGCAACTCCACTTGTCAGTGGGCTCTATGTGGATATTGAGCCATTGACAACAATTCTTTTGAGTGCAAACATCCAGCCAATTCCTTATGCAGCAAGAGGTCTATCCATCAAATCCATGTCTGTCTGGTTTAGAGAGAAGGATGCCTTTTAGAGCAATGTCAGAGGCTTTGCACAAGTCCAGTAGATGACACCAGTCTCTCTTGTCTCAATCAGCAATGCTGTAACATCATCATAGAAAGCCACCAAATTTGTCAGGCACAATTTGTCCTCAGTGAAGCCATGTTGGCCATCACTAATCAGTTCTCTCTTTTCTGTGTGCCATGGAAATATGCCATGACATAAATTAGAGATTTTTCTTTTCAGTTTCTGCAGTCAAGTTCCAAGGACATAATGCACAATGGGTACTATATAGTGGTCTTCTCTCAAGAAAACACTTTAATTATAGGTTGCTGGCAGAGATCCAAAGGAAAGCTGGCTATCATTACTGGCCGGAGGCTTTCATCTAGTTAATTCATAAAAGCAATGCAAGGTGGACAAAGCAAAGTAATTACCATTATCAGAAAAAAAATACAACAATGCTAGAGCTGGTCTTTGCTCTTCAGAAGAGATGTGCTCTTTTGTTAAGACAGTCTTGACTCCTGTGTGTTCACACAGATAGGCTAGAGCATGTGTGAATGCTTAGAAACCTTTTCTTTCTTGGCAAACCATGCTTAGCAGGGCAAATATCATGTGTTTGATGTCTGTCATTAACCATAAATTTGAAGAACAACACCTGCTTTCTAGCACAATGCCTCTGTGAGTATTATCTATATGCACCTAAGTATCTCATCTGCATGATATTGATAAGCAGATCTTCATCTGTTGATTCTTAATGAATCAGTTATTTAATCTAGTACCACATGAAATAAATTGGGTGAGTGCTATTACCAAGTCTCCATGATTATTGTGAAATAATAGTAACACACATGCACAAAATCATACAAACAATCTTATGTGGAACAAATATTAGCAAAAAAAAAAAAACAATCCCTGGGAAATTTTAATTTTATGCAAGTACAATGATCTCTCCCTTACCCAAAGAATACACTGCATTTAATCTCCTGTCCCCTATAATGATAACTGCTGAGAAAAGAGCCAATTACATGAAAGCTTTCTTGCCACTTAATAAGTGTGCCTCCAGAGCTGCAGGGAGACATATCACTGGCTGTGGAGGAACTTCCCCCACACAGTAACTTTATCAGCTTATATCAGCCTTTAAAGGCACCTCTCAGAACATCATCCTGCAGATGGTGACTGCTGCACTCCCAGCACAGTCCCACTTGGAATGCCCTGACTGAGGTGCACAGACAGTCGCTGCCTTCCGAGTAACACAACCCTGACCAGGTGCAAAATGCCACAGAATTCCCACTGATAGCGATTACGGTTTACAAAGAAAGGAGATGAAGACTCTTCTCCAGGACTGGGTGATTTGGACTGCTCTGCACAATTCTCTTTTGGGTGACCCTTGCAAACACCATGGAACTGCACTGGTACGTTTTGCCTTCTGAAATAGTGTGTGCTTTACACTGAAACTCAGGACAGAAGAAATGTTTTAGCTAAGAAGAAAAATGGTGTGGTTTATCCCTTCCATTTCCAAATTAGTTATTTCATTCGGCACCTGGAGAGACTTTTCACAGATTAATTTTGTTAAAGGGAAAAAAAACATTGGGGCAAGTGAATTGCAAAATGCTTCGAACACCTCACAAATTTAGCTTTTCTTACTGCTGACCTCAGCCACCACTAATTACAATTGCAAATTTTCCAGTATTGTTTTGTATCCTATTAAGGAAACAAGTTTCCTGTCTTTCAGAAAAGAGGCAAAGCAATTCAGTACAAAGAACAGAGAACTAACCAACCATTCCTGACAGGAAACGGAAACTCGGAAGCTGCTTTTTAAAAACAAAAATTCTAAGTTTTATTTCATGAAAATTTGGCAAATTTTTCTTGTCTGATTTCTCTGTTGCTTTATGGCTGTATTATTCCTCTTGATGTTTATTTCAGATTTTTTAGAAACTGATTTTCTGATGATTACAGAGAGGTCTGATAATTTTTTGAAACATCATGTTTCATTCCCTTTCTTCCCTATCAGAATTTTGTGATGCTTCAGTGGAATAAAAACACAGGCCTGTTTTCAGTCTTTTTTCAGAATTATGGACCCTGGTGAATCCTTAGCATTACCAGGCATCTTTCTTAATTAATTTTCAAGGCGATGTGAATCATTCATTCTTTGCTGTGAGTTCATGAATTATGTATTTTATTGCATTCTAAGCTCAGTCATGTGATTATTAATATCTCTCACACGGTTCTTAATCATTCAAGGTTGTCTTTTTTCCTACACAGATGAATAATTTCTCCTACTCTGTCCAAAGGTTTTGTTCTTCCCTGCAGTAGTTTGAACTGTTCAATACCCTCTTGGGCCTGCAGACAGAAGCAGCCATGCAGCCAAGTGCTTAGCACCTCCCGGGGCTACTATGGCCCTTTGGGCTCCTGAGGTCCACCTGTCCTGACTGTCTTTGATGCAGTTGTCAGGGAAGTGCTGAGTGCTTCCAAGGAAGTGCACAGCAGTTTGCAGGACTGGCCCCAAATACCCAAAGGGTTGGCGCTTGTGTTACATCTCTTTGATTGAGACACCAGAGATGTCCCTCCTGGCTGTCACAGATACTGGCAGCAGTAAGTGCTCTATAGGAAGCAGCTAAAGCTAATTACCAGTTTTGAAGCCCACCCTCCTTTTCAGGTGTCGGTTGGGGTGACACTGGGAAGTAGAAGTTCCCTTTGCTGTGTGTTCAGCAATAAGACGAAATCTTCTCTGCCCTGAGGCCCTGGGAATGTCTGGGGCAATTCTGCAGCCAGGCAGTCTCCCCACCCTTTTCCAGGACCAGCAATACATTGCTTATGATCTTGCTCTCACCTTGCCCACCCACCATCCAGGCATTTTTTCTGCTCACTTCATGGCAAATTACAACCACAAACTCAATTTATCTTCACGTAACTAAAATCTTTGCTGATCCAGCAAGCTTTGGGGCACAGCCCTAAAAGGCTAACAAATACAAAGTATAATCTCTTTTTAAAAAATTGTGTCAAATGCAGTAATATTTAACTGAGTATGAGTGTATTACCTTTATTAGAATCAGAGATTTCAGACAGAAATCAGAGTATCTCAGGAAAAGTGTCACTTCACTATTTTTGTCTCACAGTAGCAGTAACAGATAATATTTTGGAAAGTTTTAGGAGCAAGAGTCACTGAAAAAATTATCCCTTTCCACATTTTGAGGCCCCAGTTAAAGCCCAGAGTAGCAGCATATTTTGCTTACTGGGAATATATCCCTGTAGATATAAATTATGGTATATTATGGAATTTAAAGGAAAATTTCTGAGAATTTCAAAGTTCATGCAACCAGGAAAGTAAAAATCAGTATGGCAAAGGAATTTATAGCTGATTACTAGAGAGGAGTAGAATGTGAGAGCTCTGGGGTTTTTCCCCAGATTTTAAAATTTTTCTTCTCTTCAAAAACAGACAATAGTAAGAAAAAAATGATTTCTGGAAAAATTTTATTTTTCATATTTATTAAAAATAATCCATAGACACTATGTTAATTTTTTATCAGAATGTTACACCCCACATCACTCCTAACCTCTAGATTTGAGTACAGGTGTCTCACATTATTAATTTGTTAATCCTCATGCAGGGCAGTCTCAGACTCCCATACTTGTTTGACTTCAGAAAAATGACATCTTCTGACAAAAGAAAATGTATCAACTAGTTCTATTAATCAGTGCAGTGCAGGACCAATTGAAATGAACATTTTGATTTTTCTCAGTTTTAACAGAACTGTAGAAAATTACAAAAGAATAGAAATTAAAATGGGGCACTCTGCATAGTGGAAAGAAGGGTGAGGTAATCCACATTTCTCCCAGACAGGGAGGTGATGTGCTCCTGCAAAGAGAAGTTCCAAAGGCATTCCTATACATCCTTAATCCAAAGACTTCTTGTGCAAAACACAACCATAATAAACTGACTGATCAAACCAGAGCATATAGCTGGATCGTCTACTGCATTATGAACTTTGTCCTGTAACAGTAGCAAGGTCTGTGGATACTGGAATATACATGAATTTCATACTGAGAATGATATGTTTTCCCAAACTCTTGAACACAAAATCTGTGCTGGGAATCACAGGACATTTCAGAGAATATCAAGATAGTAGCATTCGAACAGCCAGTTTTGCAAGGAGGATAAATCATCCTCCCCAAAAAATTGCAAACAAACTTGGATTTACACAAAAAAAATTACAAACTATGTGTGATGTGTCGATGCTGTTGCACCCTGGAAGAAACAGCCAGTACAAGATAGCAGTGAAATGATGGCACAGTGTCACAACATTGTGTCCTGATCCAGCCCCCGGCCTCTCTGGGTCACCTCTGTGCCTGACAGCTGCTCTGCAGAAAGTTAAATCTCTGCTAGAATTACAGGATCCCAATGTTATTCAGGCTCTATTTGACACAGCAGTGGTGGACTGAGGAACTCAGTATTTTAGCATTCCAGTCCAGCTGGACAGCAGATATGAAATATTGACTTAGCCAGCAAACAGGTCATTAGAGGGAGTGCCCCAGGGTCTTGTCTAACCAGAATGGATTCTGATGGCTATAGCTCTGTCTCTCATTTTGTTTCTGTCCATTGCTTGATCAAGGGCCTTTAAAGCTAAGTCTCTGTCTATGTTATCAGTTTGTGAAGCGGGCCAGTTAGTTAGGAAATTCATTACAGGCACTGCTATTAAGTGGTTTACCTCTGCTTGAGTTTCTACAGGCTGTTAAATGTGTTCTTCCATTTATTCCATTAAATGTACTCTACAGAACTCGGTGCAATGGCCACATGGTAAAAATACCATGCCATTTACAAAAACAATATGTCATTAAACAGTAATAAATATAAATCTTTCAAGGCAAAAGGAACTGGTGTCTTCATGGTACAGTGCAAGTCTGGTAGCCAAAATAACCCCACATTCAGGAGACTTCCTTTGAAAAAGGCTAATGAGAGAAAAGGTAACCTCACCCCAAAACTAGCCACAGTGTACACTTGGAGGAAGTTGGTTTGCCTCTTTCACCTTGACATGACAGCCTCCATTAAAACTCACATTTCAATAGCTCTGACTAGGAGTCTGCCCAAGTTTTGATGCAATAAACATGTTTTGCTCTTATATGAACTGATATGACTCACATCACTGATTATTCAAATAACTTCAAGGCATTTTGCATATTTCTGTTTTAATGAGAAGTGCAGTAATTTTAGAGCTATTTTCCTCTTAATGCAGGCAAACCACTTGTTAATATCATGTATGGCATCAACTGCAAATATCATATTGCTGAACTAAAAGGCTTTAATGTGTTAGACCAGTGGCCAAAGAACCAGTCTCCATGGCAACTCTATATTAAGTTTCCCTGCTACAACAATTGCAAAGACTATTCAATCACAACTCATTTCAGCTGAATTCTTTTATATTTCTAAATGGCTCTCATAGATAATACCACTTCCGACATTTTGTCTTAGTTTCAAGAGAAAAGAAAAACATAGGAAAATGAAAGGCCAAATAAAAGGCTGACTTTGAAAAGGTTACTATGAGTCTATTTTACATTCCTAGTCTAAATAAAACATTAAAAAAATCAAAATAAAGATAAAACTAAAATTTAAAAAATAAAAATTAGTGCAGATATGTGTAAAATTTTAGATACAACACCTACCCACAGAGCCCTGGCAGACTCCATCAGTTATTCCTATTAAGATTTTATCAGACCAGTTATTCACCTCTGAACTTTCATCACATATCTGGAGGCAGGTTCTTCTTAACCAGCAAAAATACTTTTTTCTCTTATCACTGAGTGTCCATACCCACCTGTGGACAGCAACTTTCTTATCACATACAAGCAGAGCCATCTCTCAAGTTGCTCAGTGCTTAGCAGGGGTCAGCAGCTGGAACAGCAAAGGGAAAAAAAAAGTGGAAAACACCTAGTTCCAACTACATTCTGCACAATGCTCCTTTCTATTAAGAGCTTCTCCTAAAAGCTTTTTAAGTCCATTTGTAACTGGATATCCAAACACATGGCTCTTTCCCATTTGTGGGCTGACCAGAGCTCTTTGCTGGTCAGTTTTTGAAGTAATTTGTCTGACGTGAATAGCCAGTACTTGATTCTTGTGCTGAATTATTGCAACATGTAAGCAAAGAGAGAAATTGTGTTTTCCTGAGAAACCTCCATTTGATGCAAGTGCAACTTCCCACCAGCTGAGGCACCATAAGAATATCACAGCATGGCTCCCATCTCTGCATTGATTCCCCGCTAAAAATAAGCGAGTGCATGGTGCCATCCCATTAATTGGACTCTGTCACAGGACTGACCTTTAGAATCTGAGATCACCTCTCTGTCCATGACTCCTAATTTCTGTAGCTGCTTCTTCCCACTGGAAGCACAAGTCAAGCACAAAATTGCCACAATGAGAACAGGATTTTTTTTTTTTTTTGAATACTAGATAAGATTTTTGACATAATTTCTACAGAAAATTAAAGAAAACACAGAACCTCAGCTGCTTTCAGAAATAATAATACCTTCCACATTTCCCAAAATAAGTCACATTAAACTTGAAAAAATAGCTGATCATTGTCTGTGGAAACAGCAATATAGAGAGAGAAAAAAAAATTACTCCTGAATATTCCTTGAGTGGCTCAAACATATGAGCCTTTCTGAGAGAGCCTACACAGTTATTAATACTGGTGAACACTATAATAATCTGCAAAATTTCTGTTGTGATTTCAATCATCTCTGTTTCTCAGTCTCAGGATCACGAGTCCAAAGCTTCAGAGCAAGAGCTGAAGTGGACTTTATTTTCCATAACTTATGGAAATAATTTACTTATTTTCCATACTAATAAAAATGCTAAACCAACATAATTTTGCATTTTGCAGAGCAGAGTTCTCACCCTTTCTTATACAGGTACAAACTGTTAATAATTATCACAAATATTGATTGAACTGTGGGTTACTGTAGCAGATTTATTCCTAGGTCAAAGCTCTATATTAATTTAAAATAGCAATCAAGTTAGAACAAAAGATCTGAGAATTTTAAATCTGTTCTAACTTCAAGTTTTCTTATAAAATATAAAGGCAGGAAAAAGGTTTGTGGTTTCAGGTTTCCATTAAAATACTTAGCACATATCCATTTGTGCTTATTAAAAAAACCACATACTTTAATCTGACCATCTCTGAAAGACATAGGTGGGATCTTTTTAGTTTCCAGGCCACATTTACTTATTTTAATGAATTGATACTACGAACCATAACATCCTGAAACCCATCAAGCATCATATGAAATTAAAATTTGAGCTTGAGTCATTCTGCTTATCATTACTAATCTACCAGTCATTATAGGTATTTCTCCTTAATCCTTCTTTCCTGTAATATCTTGAGGTTTGACTGCAATATGGGGGCAAAGTCATTTAAAAACATGAGACACCAAATGAATGTCTACAGGTAAAATGTCTTACAGCAATGAAGTGTCCATTTATTTTAAAAGCAGCAAGGTTTAATAGAACATTACTGAAGCTTTTAATCATCCCTCAAGATATTTCAGGGCTTTTCTCATGGGAGCCTTATCTGCAGGGATTCCAGAGCTAAACTGCAGACAAACTGCTATTTCAGAAAGGGTTGGTGTAGTTCATGTTTAAATTAAATTGTAGAACCCTCACAGCAATAAAATACAGTTACAAGAAAAAAAGAACAAACATCACTTTACATAAAAGCCTTTGTCTTTAACCACTTTCAGTAGAAGATTAGAGGTTTAATCATAGTAAGTTGAGGCAGGAAAAAACCCCACTTCCATTGGAGTTAAAATGGCTTCAGAGGGACTAAAATTTTACCATGAGCATCAGACCAATACATCTCAACAAAGCTCTTTACCTCAACATCTCCATGATCTATAGATATTACTCCCAATAAGCAGAATTTATTAACCTAGATCCAGTGGCTCAGTAAGTATGTCTGCATTGCTTTTGAATCAGAATTGAATTATGTTCTCAGAAAACAGTCCCACAAAACATAGTATTTGCAAAAGTTTAATTAAATATATCCATGATCTACCTTGTATTTGAGTGCAGGTACATAAAATGAACAAAAGCACCTCCTTTTCTCTACTTAGCAATTCCTGGAAAGCAGCACCTTTGCTAAGTAAACTGTGCCTGTGCTAGTCAGTTCATCTAAAGTCCAGATCATTTCCCAGTCACAGAAACACAATCACATGTGCTAATTAATTGCAAATAAATACTAATAAGTGTCCTTGGCATACTACTTCTTTGCCAACTATTTCCCAAATAGTTCTGCAGCACAGTTCAAGAGCAGAGCTTTCCCAGAGCCATTCCCTGATGGCATCATGGAGGTGTTAAGCTACAGGGATGAAGGCTTTCCCTCTCCCCTTGGCCACCAGATACAGGGCTATTCTCGACTATGCTTCATTTGCTTATACAGATGTGGCTTCTGAGGCCACCCAAAGCAGAAGGTTGCCAAGGCAGGTGGTTGACACTTAAATCAGAAGGTTGTCAGGGCAGGTGGTTGACACTCAAAGCAGAAGGTTGCCATGGTAGGTGGTTGACACTCAAAGCAGAAGGTTGCCATGGCAGGTGGTTGACACTTAAATCAGAAGGTTGCCAAGGCAGGTGGTTGACACTTAAATCAGAAGGTTGCCATGGCAGGTGGTTGACACTTAAATCAGAAGGTTGCCATGGCAGGTGGTTGACTCTCAAAGCAGAAGGTTGCCATGGTAGGTGGTTGACACTCAAAGCAGAGGGTTGCCATGGCAGGTGGTTGACACTCAAAGAAGAGGGTTGCCATGGCAGGTGGTTGACACTCAAAGCAGAAGGTTGCCATGGTAGGTGGTTGACACTCAAAGAAGAGGGTTGCCATGGCAGGTGGTTGACACTCAAAGCAGAAGGTTGCCATGGTAGGTGGTTGGCACTCAAAGCAGAAGGTTGCCATGGTAGGTGGTTGACACTCAAAGAAGAAGGTTGCCATGGCAGGTGGTTGACACTCAAAGCAGAGGGTTGCCATGGCAGGTGGTTGACACTCAAAGAAGAGGGTTGCCATGGCAGGTGGTTGACACTCAAAGCAGAAGGTTGCCATGGCAGGTGGTTGACACTCAAAGCAGAAGGTTGCCATGGCAGGTGGTTGCACTGAGCCAGCCCAGTCACTCTGACCATTGCACAGTCCCAGCTCTCGTGGAGGACTCTTCTTTCTTGCTCTGAGCACAAGGTTCTTCAGAATCCCAGATTGAAGCAGGTCCCCTTTAGTTCTTGGCTGGGGTCCCTGGGTTCCCTAGGACATCACATTCCCAAGGACGCTAACCACAGGAACGTCCATGGAAAGTTTCATGAGAGAAGCCTGGAACCAGGCCATTGTGCTTACAGTGGGGGCCCACAGCCATACAGATGCACCATATTCTTCCTCACTAAGGTTCACTGTTACCCTGTCCCTTTTACCTCTACTACATAATTCCAGAGTTTTCACTTAATTCAGTATGACTACCAGATGGCAAACTCAGCCACACCTGGTTTTCTATAAATGAAAACATACAGTAAAAGAGCCTTGTAGCACAAATTATAATGTTCAGAGTATTGTATTTTTACATAAGGCAAAGGCAATATCTCATAGCTAGATGATATAAGATCTTTCATCATTATTCATGCCTTTTAAAAGTATTAGTACAGGTGTCTCTTAGGGGTCAACAGCATGCCACAAGCTGAGTATTCTTTAAGCAGTTTCAAATAAAAGTCCTTTCTCCTGTGATACAGGTGACTAGTTAATCAGCTGAAGTCAGCACATCCAGAATATTTACTAAGCTTAATGAACAGTGATTTTCAGGAAGTATATTTTAATCACTAGATTGCTCCAAATTTAATTTATGACAAAGCTGGTAAATATAATTACACAAACAACTATGAGGTGAATTAATACATATTAACATTCACAAACGCTATTTGGACTTGAACATTACAATATATTTCAAACACATGGGGAAATTACCTAAACAAGTAAAACACTGTATTTTTGCAGCCTCATTTTTATATCAATCCCTCTCATCTCCCCCCTAAAGCCTTCTATAATTAGAAAATGCACTTTGTGACTAGAACACTGTAAATCACAGATCTGGTATGGTAAAAACAGCTCTTCCAAATGCCTCTGTTATTCTTTAGATCATGTGCACTATCATTTTATTTTCTGGATGGGTCCAAAACAAAACCAATTTAAAAAATATTTTTTAAAATCCCAAATTAAGAAAGCAATATAGAACATGACTGCATGTGTACATACATATACACATAGATTCAAACTCATGCAAGACTCTTGAAAGCTATTTAAATACCTAAGCTGGCACAAATCAGTCAATAGGCAGGTCCTATAACTATAAGGTCTTAGGGCACTGAAGATGCAGAGTATTTTCAGCTGCAGGGGAAGTCAGTGGAGGAGGGAAGTTACACATTTCAGAGGAGAATGTGAACACTTTGAAGGCTACTGCAGTCAGGGAAAATGAAGATTCACATCAGTTTTTTGTGCATAGAATTACTTCAAATATTAGAAAGGAATAGAGAAAAATGAAATTGTTTTAAGATGTTTTGGGAGAGCTTTTAGGACCCTGAAAAATGCTCAGATTTTCTTTTTAACAGTAGGTTGTAAATAAGACATGGCAAATACCATGTTGAATGTGAGCAGTTGTTTTTTGGTCATGAAACACTTATGAGCACACCTCATGTAAACATCACTAGAGAGGGAGTTGAAATTTAGGTGGATGCGGGGTTGTCTGATGCAGAGATAACCCACCAGCCTCCTCAGAGTGCCTGGTCTCCAAGGGGATGCAGCCACAATCTGAACTACATGAGACCTTCTGCCTCTCAGAGGAGTTACTTTTTTGGGTATACTATCAAGGCACCATGGTTAAACAGATTCCAAGGCCAAAGTGTGCTGTGTTGAAGCGTGGGCCAAGTAAAGATATTACATTATTTGCATGATCAAGGTAGACCAATACAGGTTTTATTACATAAAGATTAAGGTATAGATCCTCTAGCTTTTCCCAGCAGGTGAACAATCCTCTACAATTTACTGAAGTTAGGATCTTCATTCTGCTCAAAATCTTCCTTATTTTAATAATCCAGAGTTTAAAGAAGAGATTGACAGTAACCTAGGATGAGGAGTCCACTCTGTTTTCTGCATGGATATATGCACATAAACATTCACAGTTCAGATAACACCTGGGTAACAGATCTAAATGACCTTATTTTTACAGCTTGAATTAGTTCAGAGACCAATTTAATTTAACTTTATGTATTCCTCCCACAAGCATTCTTACTTTGAATTCAGTATTCCTCTTTTCAGTTTTGTTTAACCACTAAATAAAAATCACCAAAAAAACAAATGAATAGAGTATTATTCATCCAAAAGACATTTTCCATACAAAGAGAATTTAATTAAATTAGATCCTAATCCAGTTAATTAATGTGCAAACTATGCTCAGACAGCCCTAAAAAGTATTTGTTCCATAGTCTGGGCATCCATTTAAAAGCATATCATAAATCATTTCATTTTGCTTGTCTTCTAGCAGTAATAATTACAAAACCAGAGCACATTTTTCTAGCTGCTATTAATACTCTCCAGGAAAAGTAAGAATGATTATCCCCATTTTACAGGTGGGGAAACCTATTTCCCATTTCATTAATGATCCCCTCTCCCTTCGCACTTCATTAAGTCATTCACAGAAGTATAAAGGGAATCTGAAATAGTGTCATGATAGTATTTGTAGCATGTGCAGTTTTTCATCGTTTTGCCCTGGACTGACTGGCGTCAGTGAAGTGTTGCATCAGCTTTGGGAACTAAGATACTGAAGTTTATTAATGATATACACATTTACATGTGACTAAATACTACTCCTGTAGAAACCATAAGGAGAAGTCCTTACTAACTGAAGACTCATGAATGACAAGCAATGGAATGTCAGCTACTTAATTCATAAATTTTGGAAAGCAAATGAATAAGAAAAGCAACTTATTTTATTCCCCAGAATGTTTTGCATTTTAAAAACTACCTCTCACAACATTCCCAACTCTTAACTTAGTGCCTAAGGTAACAGATCAGATAGAGAAAGTGAAGTGCTTAGTTGATTGCCCTCTTAGTCAAGGTAAAAGGTCTCTCCTGGATTCAGCACATACGCAGATATGCATCAATTCCCGGAAACATTATCTTTAAATGATGTCTGAATCACAAGATAAATTCAGCAATTGAACTTCCTGGTTATTTTAGCTCTTTTAAGCAACTGAATTGCTACCATAGCTGTTGTAACCACAGCTAGTTTCTGTTATTTCTTTGAGTGACAACTGTAAAAATGTAACAGTGACCTTGAAAACAGGACTAATGTGGTAACACTGTGGAAGATAAAAGACACTGAAACACAGAGGTTGTTTTGGATGGCTCCATGGCAGACACATTTGTGCCTCTATACTGCTCTTTACAACTGGTGTGGGTGTGGTGGGGGAGTGGGGTGTGGGTGTGATATTAGATTTTACTTCAAGCCTGTCTTATTTGACACCCATCAAGATGCAGCTGAGGAGCCAAGTGTTGTGCAGAAAAGGGGTGACTTCATTTTCAGGGGAGTGTGTTAAGGAGTACACCCCAGCCTGCAGGGAAGGAGAGCAGCACCTTGACATTACAACTCCTGCCAAACTGCCTTTGGCTCTGCCCACCATCCACTCTGCTCCCACATCTGGAATTCTCAAAATCTCTTCTTCAGACCTCTCCAGACCTCTCCAGAAATCCTCTCATTTATACTAGAGGTGTTTAAAATAAGATTGAGGGGAAAAAGGTTTTTACTCTGGTTTAGAATCACATTCTGTATCATCATTCCCAGTTTTAGGCATGCTGTGTCGTGACTAGAAGATAAAGTATTTGGGGCAAAGACAGTGTTTATGATTTTTTTATACAGTATTTTGCATGCCTAGAAGTCTTTATGCAAAACCCATGAAAGGTTTGTTTTTAAGATAGACCACTGATATGATACAGTGATAGGATAGCTTCTTATGAAATAAATATCTACTTGTTGAGGTTCTTTTAATTTCATAAAGATCAAGTTTTGAGAAGTCACATTTCATTCTTATTCTAAACAGGGAGAAATTTGACAAAAATACAAAATTTTATTTTAAAATGTTTTAGTGCCGCAATATTTAATTATATGGGGTTTTTTCTGGCATTTTTCCCCATTCTAAATGTTCTGAAATAGTACAAAAATGGATATGACAACTCTTTGCATTCTTATAGATTTCTCAATTCCTATCAGAAAGGATTATCCTACAGCAAACATTACAGAGGCTCAGTAGTGAGGACAGTAAGACTAATTGATTTCACCTTAGGTCATGTACTGACAACAAACTGCTCTCAGAAAACAGAACATCTTCCATAAAGTCACAATGTAATGCAAAATGTACACTGGCAACAGGAATGAATACATCTGCCTGTGTGTTTCATTTCTTGCTGCTGTTTCTACAATTATGTGGTGAAGGTACAGTTCCAAAAGTATAAATTGGTAAGCATCATTATTAAAATGTAGCATAGTTTGTAAAAATCTCAGACAAATACTGACAGTTTAAATCCAGCTGTTACAGCATGAATTACCTTTCCAGAGCACTTATCTGAATACATTTATAATCCATTCTAATTGTAAGATTATCATTTGCTGTTTGATTCTATGTGTTTGAACTGTAGTTTAATCATCTCTTAAGAATTAGAATGATAAATGTTTTACAGAAAGAAATCATCTATTGGGCAGCATTTTATTACTCTGCCACTTCACTCAAGATTTTAATGCTTCTTTAAGCAGCACAAGAAAAATTTCTGCACATTTCCACACAGGGCCTCATAAATGGAAGTGAGAGAGGCTGCTTGTACCTGCCATCTGTTCTGCAAGTGGAAATCCTCTTAGTGTAGTGGACTGAGATACCACCTTCTCCCTTAACCCATGAGGATCTCACTGTGCCCAATTAGTCTGCCTGGAATTACTCAGAAGAAACGTGACCTTAGCTGCATTGCTAAGGTCAGTCCTGCTTCACTGCCACCTCCCCAGGCAAGAAAATTTTTAAGTTACAGAAAAACTTTTTTTTCTGTGTGAGGGAAGAGGGAAAATTTGGAAAAAAAAGAGACAGCAAGAAGTTCAGACTGGGAGTAAGAGGAGCAAGGGTCAGGTATGGGAGGACCAGTGAACATAAATATGGATTGTGACAGACAAAATAAAAGGAGGAAAATTAAAAAAAAAAAAAAGGAGAAAAATTAGATTTAAAAAAGGAAAATATAATGCAGCTACTTGGAAAATTACACTAAAAAACAAGTTATAAAAGAAGGGAAGATGTATTTTCTGTCATTTTCCATGTGTTCTGTACTCTCTCTTTAATTCTATTAGTCAAACATTTAGCAGACTTCTAGTTGCTGAAAAGAAATTACCTTCTAGTCTCAGCTAATTCAGATTTTTAATTTTTTTACATTTAGTTAGGAAGCTGGCAAAAAGAATAGAATATCACTAATCATACTAGAAAATTCTACTTTGAAAAAATTTCCTTCGGATCATAAATATTTTCTGCAAAATACATAAAAGATGTTGAACAATATTCATTTCTAGCTAGGAAGGAAATGCAAATCATTTGTTTTGTATTTAAATTAGCTCTTAATTTTAGTATATAGTACTTATCATTAGTATTCAGTACTTAACCCCTGCATTTATTGATTCAGGAAATTATTTTCAAAGCAACACAGGACTCTGAGGATTTGCCTTTGGACATCACCCTTTTCCTATTTCATTCTTCTTCACCTCTCACCCACTCTGTCTGCAACTCAAAGGTACACAGAATTAAGCATTTTCATGTCTTCCACAGTTTTCCATAAGACAGTACAAAAATGGTTACATCCTTTTGCTACTGTTAAGAACTGAGATTAAGAGATCCAAAAAATATTCTGTTTTTTGTTTGGGGTTTTCTTAGTTTGGGAGTCCACATCTCTTTCTAAGGCACTCGATGCTCACATCAGCTGCAAACATTCAGTGGCACAAGATGTAAGAAGCCCTTAGGGACTATTTATAAACTTACTTATTAACTCTGTGCTGATTTAAAGCCACATTTTAACCAAGGTAGACTAGTTCCAGTTAGTTATTTATACATATAAATCCTAATCATGTTTGAATTGTACTGAGCAAAATGTCTTAATTAAACTTCTGATAATTAGTTCCATGGGCTAATTTTATGCCATACAAACAGCTATTTTCTATCAGGCTTATTTTTATAGTCTTTTTTATTGTCACTGAATGTGTTCCTTTTTTTTGTTCTATTACAATGCTATGCTCTGCATAGCAATAATAATCCATACTGTTATATAAATAAAATTTGTGTCCTCTAATTGGGATATTCATGTCACTATGGACAGCTTCATAAATTAATACTTCGTCATCCTTATAGTATTTTCTGTTAGCTTCTGGAAGTGTTATGTGTAGAAGTACTTTTATCTATACAAAAGCAGAACCAAGTTTATGTCCTCACCATGTCAATCCATGTCAGGAAGCTGAACAAATTTGCAACCATTCTCTGGCACTGCAGACTTGTAGACCAAAACAATTTGTGCTTGTATTTTTAAACAGAGGTCCCACAAAAGCTGATTTTTAGAAATGGTCCTCTGCCTGTACTTGCTCCCAAGCCAAACCTCAGAGCTCTTTAGAAAGCTGCCAGTTAGCCCAAAACAAAAGCACGACAGGGAAGACTTGAATACTGCCATGAGCTAAATTATATTTTTTTGGCCCTGGCCTGTCCAAATTTTGCTAATACAGGATTAGGTTAAGAGAATGGGTTCTGGTCTTTACCTAGACAGAAGGACAGGATTTTATCCAGGACTACCAATGCAAGAAAGGTAAAATGAGAGAACACAGGGTGAAAAGGATTCTGTTGCTGTTGTTAAGATCTGGCTTTCTCTTAAGACGAGAGGCAGGAGCCCTGCAAGAAACACCAAAGTGCAGCTGGATGTAATTGCTAAAATGGGTGCAAGCAAGAGAATTGGCTGGGAAACAAGGAGAAAGGGAGGATGTTATTCCTTTATCCCTGGTTTAAAAGCCTCCCAGTATAGGAAGGCTGAGTGGTTGAAGCAAGAACAGCTACTTCCTTCAGAAGAGCTTTAAGTGCTTTGGCTGGAGTCACATCAAGTTCCTTGCTTTTGCTGAGGTTAACAGAGCAGAGCTGAGTTACTCCATTCCTCTTTTTTGCTGGAAAGATAAATTTTTCAATTATAAACATCAAAAGCTCTATTATTTGGTGAGCTGGCTAGCAGGAAGCAAGGCCAGCCTATACCACAAAGTTTTTAAAACATAATAATTACAGACTGCCTTGGTTTTATTCAGATCTTGGCTAAAAGTAAATTCAAGTTAAAGGTACCCCTTTCCTGTTTTCTTAAAAGCAAAGGCAAAATCTAGCTTATGTGAATCAGTAGTTAGACTGAAATCTGGGCCTAGGACCCTAGTAACTGGGCTATTGAAGTTGTGTGTCAGTGCATAGATATCCTTTAAATCATATATATTCTAATCATTTGCTGCCTCAGAAGGAAAATTATGAATCTATTTTCATATGTTATATGGAAAAGACAGGTAATACTCTGAATAAAACTAAATACCCTTTATTCCTTTATCATAAAGGTCAAACATTACTCTCATAGATTAAATGCCAACCTTATAACTGACAGAAATGATGGTCTGAACCTAACAAACACAATAAAGGGAAAATAATGTCAGTAAGACCTGGAGAAGGAGTTAATTAAGTTAACTTGGAAAGAACACCGAGAATTCTGCTACCGAGCTGTCAGTGATCAGCCATGTTGTGATCACAGGACACTCTGGGGAGAAAGGTAATCTCAAAGCCATTTGGTCAATGGAAAGTCATCTGCTAATTACAGTCATTTATGGATCACAACTTTAAGTATGACTCAAGAAGTTGATCCAAGTATTAACTGTTTGTATCTCATTTGAAAATGTCCCAAATCTCATTCAATGTGGTGCATTGAAAACCTGGAATCCAGACCAAGATCAACTGCACAGGGCCAGAGTAATCATAGCTCCAATGAAAATTAAATAGATCTTTCTATTTTGTACAGGAACAGTGAGTAGTGGGATAGCTATGGACTTCATCTAAAAGATAAGTGTGATTAAAAGGTTCAGTATAAGGATAAGCCATATTCTTTCCTATTCTGCTATTTTTATTCTGAATCTAGCATACAAAAGAAATAAGGAAAGTAGCTTAGCTAAAGCATATGGATAATTTCAGTAAACCAATCAATGACACAAAAAAAAGCCACTTTTGCTTTAGAGATGTGTGGGCTCTACATAGTCACACAAAGTCATAAAGAATGAAAATATATTCCAATTACTTTTTCTTTACATTCGAGGTGTATTTCATTTGGGCTTTCAAAACTAATAAAGCAGTATACCCTGTGCAGCACAAGTGGGACTTGGCAATATGCTATATTGCCATCTGGTTTTGTTTATCATGTATTTTAACTATTAAACATTTATTGAAGACCTTATTGGTTAAGCCATTCCTCAATAATTGCAGTTATTATTTATTAATCGTAATACATCTACATAATTAGTTAGGGACTCCTTCTGGTATCCTTACTCACACTGAGTTATAATTTACTCCATGATCTACCCCAATAAAATAAACCACAAATCTGGCCAACACTCATCACAAATTTGGGAAGCACAACTGATTTTCCTGTGGCATTTTCACAGAGGCCATTAAGTCTAATGGCCACATACATGCACATGTGCATGTGTGTGCTCCAGTTATCCAGAGCTGAGGGGTATTCTGATTAATAATTTCAGTTTAGAGGTGTATATGTTGCCAATTTTTCTGAGATAATAAATTGGCAGGAAAGGCATGTCAAGATCTATCACTGCTAGGGATTTGACCTGTGTTATTAACTCACATTCTAAAAGAAAGGTGATGTTTTGTTTCTTAAGATATGTTATCTGATACCCTGTTCAATACCAGCCTCGATCTTTGTTTATTTTGTAATAACCAAAATCTAAGATTCTTTTTCAGAGAGAAAGATCCAAATTTGTATAATCTGAAGATCTGAGCATTGTATGACTGACTATATTTAATGATCCTGAACTGAAGAGAAAAGCCTGCCATTCAGATACATCTTAATTCGTTTCAAGGAATCTGTTATTAAGCCTCTCAATAAAGAAATCCAGTATGTCACCAAAAAACTGTACCAAGCAGCTTGACTTTACATGATCAGAAGCTGAGTAATCTTCAAAGGTGGCTTCATCCAGTATACGTGAGCCAATAAAAGTAAAGGTAATAATGTATGTGTTCAGAAGGAAAACAGTTTGACATTGCACAAGCAATCAAGGCAGAAATTATTCTGAGAAAAAAACCAATATGCCACACAAATCAGAGCTCTTGAGAAACAAGACATTGTGTCTCTGCTTGCCATTTTTGAATAAGGAAGACATGTCACAGTCCTTCCTAATGAGGCTGATCCAGACAAGAGATTAAATAACTCATTTTGTTACCTCAGGCTGGGAAAACTGTAAAGGCCACAGCACTTCAACATGTCTATGGCATTTTGGGTTTGTGTTGTCATATATACATGAGAACCTGTGGCATTAGAAAAAAGGCAAAAGTTTGTTTTCTACTTTCTTTCAGTTCTCGATGAACAATGATGTAAAGGGTCTTTTTTCATAACAGACTGATTTTGTTGGGTTTAACATTGGCTCTGCAATTCCAATATCAACAGAGCCTAAAAATTCCACCAAGACAATATTTTAAAGGGATATATAAATATAATATGTAGTTGATCTAGATTTATTTGATTTGTACACATCATTAATATCTATCTGGCCAGAGAATCAGGAAGAGATGTAAACACAAAATGGAGCCTGGAGGAGGTTTTCAGTACTCTCTAGGAAGAGCAGTAGATGGAGTTTTGTCTGTATTTAGAATTGTGACCCTTGACCAAGGTTTCTTAGGTGGAAATTAATTTAGCAGAAGCATGCTGGAATTAGAACAAGTAGATGAGAATAATAGCTTGCCCTTAAGAATGTCTTTTTGTTTCCAGAGGAAAAAATTAGTTTTCCTTTCATTTTTTTTTTATTTCACATCATCATTATTCAAAAGCGTTGTGTGTGCTGTACTAACGCTACAAGCTAGACTTTCCTTTTGTGATTAACACAGATGGCAAAAGCAAAAATAAACAGAATTCTCAAGGGCTGTAAGCACACTGAGTATATTTTAATTCATTTTCACCCAACAAGGAAAGCTTTATCACAAGCACAAGAAATTTTGCCTCAACAGAGCAGATACATCAGTACTCACGCAAGACATTTTGTGGCAGGAAATCAAAAAGTATTGCATAAAACTACTACAGCACAACAGAATTAAAACTATCTCTCTTTGACCCCCAGTCAACTCTGATTCAACTTCTGTGACAATTTCTTTAGCAAGTTTGTTCTTCTCAGTAAAACATCTAATCATGTAAATATTGTAAAGAAGACTTTTGGAATGAAAAATTCTATGGGAGCTTTATGAACAACTTTATAGTATTTTTCAAACTATACATAAGTTTTCTACTCTTTGAGCCTTTTATTTTAGCATCAACTAGCTATAACAAAGAAACATTCAGTGTTCAAAAGGATGGCAAATACTAAATTCAACTTTGAAATTCCATTGAAGCCCCTAAAACGGTATCTCATAATTTAAAGACCACATGCAAGTTTAATAGCTGTTGAGCATCTCTATGGGCAAGATTTATGCAGTCGCATCTTCCCATCTCACATCCTTGGCCAATGCACTATAACCTTCAGTCAAGCATGCTGGCCAGCATTATAGGTAATTCAGTTGGATGTTACTGAATCACCTTTTATTTAGTTGAAAAGGGCACAAGAATTGAACTGTTCAATTCTCCTTCCAGATTTTTAGTAGGCCGCAAAGGATGAGGCTGGTTCTTTAGTGTTTAATGCTCAGTGTTTCAGCTTTGCAGCACATAAAAGAAGAGTGTCCCACTGCTAAGCTCAACAGTCTGGATTAGATGTCCCTGGTCTTGCATCCTAATCATCCATAGGTTCACAACATAATTTGGGGCAAGAACCTTTGAAATAGAGTGATCTTGTTTAACTTCAGTTGTCCAGTCTATATCAGATATCAAGATTCCTTTCCAACAGTGCAAAAAAAGGTGCGCATCTCCAGAGAGAGATTTAGAGATTTATTTTGTTCTGATGCCTGGACTGATACAGCTGGCTGCAAATGGAGGTGGAAGTGTAGGATTTTGCTGAGCTTTGAATAGCTTGTGTCAGGTAAAATAGATTTATCTGTGTTCAGTGATCAAGCCACCAGGCAAGGTGGGCACTCCTGGTGGCTGTCCAGCAGCACAGACTGGATGAGTTGCCAGAGAGCAGAGCGTGGCAGTGACCTCAGTGCAGACTGGCACCTGAGAGAGGATTCTTCCCTGGCAGCTTCACAACCCAGGCTGCTTGCCCCACTACCTGTGCCCACCATGTCTGGTTCTTGAAGGCAGCGTGTACAGGTGTTCCTGAGCTCCAGCTCTGTCAGCAACAGCAGTGCAGAAGGTACTTTAGTGAGTACTAAAGACACTTAGGAACCTAGGTCTTTGTGCTTTATCTCTCCACCTCACAAAAGGAGAGTAGGACTCCCCTTGTTTAATGCATGTTATGAATACAAAATGTAAAAAAATATGACATTTTGAAATGCAGTCATTACAGTAATAACATAATGGTAATAAAGCTCAAAAAAAAATCCTCCATTTCAATTTTATTACAATGTTTTATATATAGAGACACTTTGAGGAAACAAGATCTTTTTTCCCATTCCTATGCATGTTTGTTAAAAATCAAATAAAATCTGTTGAAAATATAAATCACAAAAGGATAATTTACTCTGATGAGACATTTATTTCACATATATATGTGAATTTGCTACAAATATTTGCTTTAATCATATTTTTCTACTGAAGTGTTTTTAACAGTATTTAGAGCACTAAAAATGTCATGACCATTGAATTTCTACAGAAGAAGGAAAAAGAGGATTACTGCAGAAAGATTTAGTTTTGTAGCTAAAATTCTTAACTGTGGGATTTTTTGCATTCTGTTACATGAGAAATTGTTGAAACCATGTGTTTAAAGACCATTGTAATGCATATACACCAGAGGGCAGAGCAAAGGCCACTTAACTTGGACATTTCCAGGCTTTGAGTGCACAATGCAGCAACAGGAGAGTTCAGTGGGGAACATAATATTTTTTGCATTTAATAGAGTATCTATAATTCAAGTCAGCAGTAGCTTCTTCCTAATTGCCTTGTTGCCAGTTGTCATCAGATGTTAAGCTAAAGACAGAATGATGTGTAACAGAAATGTCCTGCTGCAATAAGGAGCAACATGAATTGCCCTTTGCCATAACTCAGCAAGTCAGAGCCAAGCATGAAGTACTTGTCTGTGTCATACTCTATCCAGGCCTGTCTCAGCAGAGTAAGAACTGCAGGAACTTTCCAAAACAATGTTGTTTGTTTATTTATTTCTTTGGTTTTTGGGTTTTGGTTTTATGGTGTGTTTTTTTTTTTTTTAATTATTTTGTTTTGTTCTGTTTCAGATGAAGGAGAAGGAGAAAAGTTCAGGCTATACCTGAAGTGTCATTTCCTAGTTTGCTTCCAACTCAGAGTGGTGCTTAATACTTCAAGTGGCAGCCAGAGCATCCCAGATCAATAATCTAATGTGATTGCAGATGTAAAATCTACAATCTTAAAATCCACATTTCTAAAGAGGCTTGGGATAGCCTCATGTTCAAATAAATTGACCCTCTGGCAATTATTTCGTAAATTATGACCCTGTTTAGAGGAAAATATAAGTCAATTTATCTTTCTTCTGTAGATTTTTGTATTCCTGGAAAATTAATGTGAGTTATTCAGGAAAGAAAATAGGAATCTGATTTAGAAGGACCAGCAGAAAACAAAGGAACAATTCCTGAATTTATTATTAAAAATTTCATCTAAAGGGTTTGCCTATAATATTTAAAATAAAATTTAGCAGTAGAACAAATCTCTGTTTCAGAAATGGCTGCCTTATGACTGAGGGAATAAGAGAGGAAACTGCATTTTAGAAGAGAATCTGAGCTGTGATCTGAAAGTCCCAGTTGTATCCTCTCCTTACAACTGACTAATGCAAAGTCTTACATCTGAATGCACTTTATTTTAGGTTGAGCAGTTTAGTGCTCTTGGCTCTTCATAAATATCAGCACATGCTCTTCTGTTCTTCTCCTGGATAATGTAAAATTGAATCTGAGCAATTAAAGATGTTTTCTAGAGCAGTAATAACTTCATTTTAATACCATTGTGTTTTCTGTTACCTTAGTTGTTTCTAACCTTTTACTAATTCAAACTGAATGTTCTTGACATGACATTTCCCCTGATATATACCTGTTTCTTAGAGGCACCTGGTCAATTATTTAATTGACATAAGCTGTATTCTTGCTTAATAGGAAAGAACATCTCTACTGTTACTGTCATGTTACATCAATTAATTTGTGTGAGAATTGGGACTGATTTCCTCAGTTCTGCAAATGTTTTTCCATGTTTCATTCTGCTTTTGAAAAGCATAATAAGTTCTGTAAAAACACTAAAAAAATGAGTTTGCAATCTTTTGTGTATGTGGGCACATGTGTATGTACAGAAACTTAGTCAAAATGTGAAACACTAAATCTGGGGTGAAGCCCATTAAAATCAGTGCTGGTTTATGCATTTTTTTAATTTCTTTGCAATCAATCCTATGTAATTTATTCTGTTACAAAATTGTGGAGAAATTTTGTAATAGAAAGAGTGACCTTTTGTTTCTGTGTAGATACATTGCTGGTATTTTTTATCTCAAGATGTAAAAGGCTTACATCAGAATCTCCCAAACTGTAAATTATCATCCTGCTGTTGAGACTTTGTAAAAAATACTGTTGGCTCTCCACTGAGAGTGTAAGATAAATTTGAATAAGGTCTCCATAGGGCATCATTTAGAACACCAAGGATGTCTGACTCTATAAACAGCTGGTTGATTTAAAAAAAGGGTGCATGAGATCAGGATGACAAATTATTTGGACTAAGTGAAAAGCCATCCTTTTATTTTTTTCATAAAATAGAATGGCTTGGATTGGAAGGGACCTTAAAGATTACCTAGTTCCAGCCCCTCCACCATGGGCACCAGGTACCTTCCACTAGACCAGGTTGCTCAAACCTTGAGCAGTTCCAGGGATGGGGCATCCACAGCTTCTCTGGGCAACTTGTGCCTGTGCCTCACCACTCTCACAAGAAAGAATTTCTACCTAATATCTAACCTGAATCTACCCTCTTTTAGTTTAAAAACATTCCCCTTGTTGTACCAACATCTGCCCATGTAAAAGGCTGTTCTTTCTCTTTAATAAGCCCCCTTTTTGTTCTGAAAGATGGCAATGAAGTCTCCATGGAACATTTTCTTCTCCAGACTGAACAGCCCAGCTCTCTCAGACAGTCTCCATAGAAAGAAGAGATCAGAGGCTGCAGTCTTCTGATCATCTTTGTGGCTTTTTACATTAAAATGAAGGTATGAGAACCTTATCTTTTCAGTCCCTTTACTTTAAATGTACAGCACTCTTACAGATTTCACCTTTCAAAACTCTACAACTTTTACAGGTTTCAGAGAAAAGGTCAGGATTACGTTGGAGCCCAAAGTCTCCACCACCCCTGAGTATACGATGTTAAAAATTGAAACTATGAACATTTTCTATAAGAATTTTTCTTTCCATGCAATTTCACAGTAAACAGATACAGTATTAGAAGGCAGAAGGAAAACTCAGTCCCAAAATCTGTCATTCTGTTCCGATAAATTTTGCCTGACAGTTTGGTATAGAAATATAAGAGATGTTGCAATTCCGTATGTTTATATTCAGAAATGGATCTTAAAGCAGAAAAATGGTTTTTCATTAAAACAAAGCAACATTACCTTTTCACCCTGTGTGCTCTGCTTCCCAGTAAAGGAAAACAATGCTTCAAGTTAGGTTCAGCATAAAATATTATATAGCCAGTTTCTCTCCCTGCAAATTTCAGGATAATTTTTTTTAGAGTTCTGATCCACTTTGTATATGACTGTGTTTTTTGACCTTGTGTTTTTTATCTAAACACAACCTTTGTACACAGAATTTTCTTACATCCTATATGGACCACAAATTGAAAAACTGGCCTCAAATAAATCATGAGTGAAAAGTGCTGTGGTATGAAATTCAATAGAAGGAGCACTTCTTTTCCTTAACTTTCATGCCAGAAGTGGAAACAAGAAAAAGGGGGGAAAAAAGCCCAAATCAACTACCAAGTGAATAGCACTCACAGAGATGAGAATAAATGAAAACAAAATAGCCTAAACTGCATTTTATCAATACATCTCTGCACATGGAAAGTGACACAGCTATTTATAGCAAGCAGTCCTTTTCTGTTTTCCACCAGGTTTTATGACCAATAATTATATTTCATAGTCAGAAGTGTTGAACTGTCACAAAGCATGAGTCCAGACCTCAGAAACAAAGTACACTGCTAATTTACATTTTGGCTAGGCAGAGGAGGTTTTTAAAACTGCAGGATAAGAATCAAGCCCTTTTCAAAAACTGCAGGATAAGAATCAAGTCCTCCTTTCTAGAATTTCATACTATTCCACCCCTACCAGCTTTCTGCCATTAAATTAGCTTTTCCTGGACTACTGGCATCCAGGGAGAACCTAGAAAATCTGAGAGGCAGCACCATTACCCTTGTGTGCACAGTCTGTCACTGTGCATGTGGAGAGTCCTCTCCATCTGTAACCAGTTCTCCAGTCATTTAAAAAACACGATCCAAACAGGGATGGCTGGGCAGGGAAGAAGAAGGATCTACTTCAAGCTTTCATGTATATTTTTTAATTCACATCAGGCCTACTGGGCACCATCGTCCTCTTTCTGCAGCACTGCTGCACAATTCTACTTTGCAGGGAAGGAATATCAAAAGCAGAAAGACTCAAACAGCAATTTCTGCAGCAATCTCTCCCTAATATCCCATCACCAAGAAAAAGAGAAAGCCTATGGAAGGCTAAGTGAGTCTGTTTCAATCCATTATAACCCTCTAAAATGGCAACTCACAGGCAGCCACTGTAGTTGGTGGTCCTCAGGGAGTAACAGAGGCAAAAGAAAAGGCACCCAAGTGAATGCTTAATTCTTGCTCCAGCTTTTTCTTTATTTTCCAAATGGACAATAAAGAGTCTGGAATCTTAGATGTGTTCAACTTAGGGACAGATGAAATCATTTTCCCACTGAAAAAATAATCAAATAAAATTGTAAACACTCATGCAGCAAAGAATCACTGCTGTTTATTCAGAGGCTTGTGGAATAACATCAATATCTTGCTCAGATTTAAGGACCCCCTGCATGTCTCCCTCAGAAACATTAGCAAGAGAAAAAAAGGCAATGATTTTTAGAGACAAGAGCCACAATATTCTTGGCAATTACTGTAAAATTACAGTAAAAAGTGGGCAAATTTATTTCAAGTGCACAATGTAATTGTATGATTGCATTGATGCTAAATGACATTATTTTGCCTTTAATGTATAATAATTTTATATTTAGGTTGTGGGTAGAGAGGAAATGTTACCTTTTTGTAATTTATTAAATACATTTGTTGAAAAAGCCCAGCCCAGATTTTGGCAGCCCTCTTAAAGGTCAGTACAATTATTTTTAAAACAATCACAATATTTATTGTTAGCACCACTAAACTGAGAACCAGATTGGCCCTCCCACTGCTCAATATCTCAGACCATGCCTTCTCAAAGAAAAAGAGATGATCTTTGCACATGCCTGAAAGGCTGCTGGTTGGGGGAGCCAAGGCTGAATGATGCCTTGCTCTACAGCCCTGAGGATTAACACCACCTCCTCTACCCTGTCAGGGTGGCAGTGGTTTGAAAGTGGGAATAGCCTGCAGGCTACTGCTATGAACAGCATGTTTCACATACAGATTTCAAAGCTCCTTACAAAGGATTACTATTATCTGCATTTTACATACAGGAAACAAAAACATTAGGGAAGGAGATATTCTTTGAGGATGAGAACAGGAGAAGAAACATCACCTCCTTAGTTATCATGCATACATTTTCTGTTAGGCTAGCAACTTGAAAGCTGCTGGAAGCCCACTGGAAAAAAAAAAAAGTAATTGAATGATTTTAGTAAACAGGCAGTTTCCATCATATTGCAGTGCTGCAGATAGAAATTGATTGACTGAGTTTAGTGAACTTGTATTAGTTTACATAAATGAATTCAATCGTTATACATACACAAAAAGTGTATAACAGTGTGTTATACATAAAAGTGTATAACATCACTAAAGTGATGACTAGTTACAAAATTTATTTCTATGTAGTTTATTTACAAAAAGAAAAATTCTCCCACAAAATCTACCTGTTCTCAAGAGGAAGTTTTGTTCAAATATAGTTTTATAGGTCCTTAAGTCTGAGCAAATATATATTTCTGAAATCAGAAAATCTTTATAAGAAGTGTCTGGAGTACACCTTAGCTTTGGAGAGAAGGGGTCCTCTACAACTTGAGCAACTTCAAGGAAATAAACACCTGTTTAGAGATTAACTTCAGGTCTAACCCAAGGAAGGAAGAAAGCTAACTATGAACATAATTTTCTCTAGGAAAAAATGCTGACAACACAAAACCTTTTTTGCGCAGGTGAGGTAATGCTTTAGGTGATCTCATAAGTCCTTTCCACCTCTAGCATCTGCACTTCTGAGAATTTCCAAGGAAACTTGTATGCCAGTACTTCAAATAGGCCACAGGAGCCAAGAGGAAACTGAGTGTTTTCTTAATTTCTCTTTTTTTTTCCTCTCTCTCTCTTTTTTTGTTTTTTTTGATGGAGTAAGAGGACTTTTTCTTCAATTTTTTTTTACCTATTTAATTTTCTCTATTTATAGAGAACAGCTTTACAGTTTATTTACAAAGCCATATTATAACATAATATGCAATGCATATTTTTGCACATCTCTTTAGCATTGAAGCATGTGAACAGTAGTGCTATAGGTTTCATTTCCTTTCCTTTTTCTACTTTGCCTGCAAAATAAAAGGGTGTTTGTCACATTACAGTTGCCATAATGGAAAATGACAGCACAGAGATTGGAATGTCATTGTATTACCATAGCAATAGACAAACAGTGCTTATTACTGGTAGTTTTAAGATTTCACTCAAGTATTGGAGGCACTTTTTAGTTCTTTCTTCTTATGCAAACACATTTTAGTGATTTTTGGCTGGCTTCATCCTTGCTGGCTGAATCGGGTGCAAATTGAATGGCAGTTCTGTGGACTAGGAAGCTCTCCTGCTCCATTGAGAAATAAATCATCTTATGATGACAGACTTCATTTCCACTGCCATGCCTTCCCTCAGTCATGGCACAGAATGGTATCTTTACTTTCTGAGGAGCATACATTCATCTATCTCCACTCCTGAGCCATTCAGGTTTCTGAAAGCTTAAAGCAGAAATGAACTTGCTTACCCTTTACTTACCACATCTGACAGAATTAAAACCAATGCTGTAATTTTTACTCAGTAATACTTGGGCTACATTTTAATTGACATACTGCCCAAATCAAGACTGATGCTTATTTAACACACTGCCATCTTAAATAATTACTTGAACTTCTGAATTGCCTATACTTACATTGATTGCACTTAAATGATTTTCTTAAGTGAAATGTAAATTATCCTATAATTACAATTGTAATTGAGGATTTATCATAAGAATTAGAATAATGTAAGAGCCTTGGGAAAAAAAATGATCCTCCTGTAAGGCAAATTAATTAGAAGGCCAAACAGTGCTGTGATTTGACTTAGATTCTGTAGCTAATATTCTATTAATATTAATTTCTCTTTAAGAAATGTTCCTGTTTTATTTTCACCAAAGCCAATAAGGTTAATTGTTGGGCATTCAATACCTGTAAACTAAGTCCTGGTTTTAAAGGTTCACTGGAATAAATTAGCAATTAAGTATCACACACCCATTTGCTCACTTCCCCCAGTCTTGTGGGGAGAAGAATTAGAAAGAAAAGGTAAACCTTATGGATTAAGGTAAGAGAAATTTAATAATTGAAACAAAATATTGTTGTTATTGGTAATAATGATATGCCAATAATACTATAATTAGTAACACTGTAATTATAAAAAAACTGAGAGAGAGCACGAGACTCTGACAGAAACAAGTGAGTTTCAACACAACACAGTTGCCCACCACTCACTGACCCAGCCCATATTTGAACAGCAATCAGCCTCTTCCAGCCAATACCCATATACTGGGGTGATGCTCTGTGGTGTGGAATATCCCCTTGGCCAGTCTGGGACCTCCTGTCCTGGCTATATTCTGTGTCAGCCTTCTGTGCAGCTCCTCACTAGTGGAGCAAATGACACTGAAAAATCCTTGACTCAGGGTAAACATTTTCAGTTAACAACCAAAATATCACCGTTTATCAACATTATTCTCATACTAAATCCAGTAAACCCAGCACTGTACCAGCTACTAAGTAGAAAAGGTAGCCCAGACCAGACCAGGGCCAGCTCTTAAGGTAAATTTTCCCTTCATGTATGAAATCCCAAGGAAAGGAACAGTACAGCATCAGTTGTGATAGAAACATCTAATCATAGAGTTGAAAGAAGTCTCAGATATTTAGAAAGTATCTATGACCTTAGACAGAATCAATTATCTATCACACCTGACCAGTTTGTCCAGCCTGCTCTTAAAATATTCTAGTGATAAAGACTCATACTTACTTCCATTCTAGTATTTCAGAGGCTTGGCAAGTTTATTCTAATACCCCATCTGAACCTCTCTTGCTTGAGATTCATCTTGTTTCTGCCACCATAGGGAGAGAGCACAGAAAACCCCTTCTTTACAGCAGCCCTTTCATATATAGAAGTTTGTTACCACATCACTCCACAGTCCTCCTTTCAACAGGCTAAACATCCCCATATTATTATTGATTCTTCCCCCACATATTGCACTTGCATGCCAAGGTCATGGTAGTGGTGGGCATGGAGGGATAGGGGGCTGGGGAAGCAGAGGTGGTGCTGCTGGGTGGCTTCTGTGAGATGCCAGAAGTTGCCCCCCTGTCCAACAGTCAGTGACATCAGCCTCCAAGACAGATCTGTTGCCCACCAAGGCTGAGTCCATCAGCAATGAGGGCAGCAGCCCAGGATAATGGCGGGAGGGAAACAACTGCACAGCTGCAGCAAGGAGTGAGAACGTGTGAGAGGAAGGGCCCTGCAGGCACCAAGGTCAGTGCAGAAGGACAGAGGGGAGGGGATGGCCCAGGTGCCCAAGCTGGGATTGCCCTGCAGCCCACAGTGAAGACCATGGTGAAGCAGCAGTGCCCCTGCAGCGCCTGCAACCTGCAGAGGACTTGCTCTGGTGAGCAGGGGGATATATCTGAATGATGCTGCACTGGGAAGTACAGGAAACCTTCCCCCCCAGACCATGGGAAGCTGGAACACAATCCTGGCAGGACCTGTGGACCCATGGTGAAAGAAGTCCCTGCTGGAGCAGTTTTGCTGGCCAGACTCGTGACCCCACAGAAGATCCACACTGGTGCAGTAGTAAAGGCCTACACCCCATAGAAAGAACCTATAAACCTCTTCATAAAGAACTGCAGCCTATAGAAAGGTCCCATAGTAGAAAAATTCAAGAAGGACTTTCTCCTGTGGGTGGAACCCAAAGAGGTTCCAGGGGAAGAAACTGAGGAAGAAGGAGCAGCAGAGACAATGTTTGATGAAGGGACTGCTCCCCTGTGCAACTCACTGGGATGAGGTGGAGAAATCCAAAGCTAAGTCAATCCCTGGAAGAAGGGAGGAGCGAGAGGAAGGTGTTTAAAGATCTGGTTTTATTTCTCATCATCCTACTCTGATTGTATTAGTGCAAAATTCAATTAATTTCCCCAAGCTGAGTCTGTTCTGCCCATTACAGTAATTGTCTCCCTGACTGCCCATGAACCTGTCTTACTTCTGACCCCTGCCCATCTAAGAAGGGGAGTGATAGAGTAGTTGGGAGGGAACCTGGTGTTCAGCCAGGGTCAACTACCACATCTCTCAACAACACCTTAGAAAGTCTGAATTCATTGTTCTTTCAAACATTTTGCCTCTTTCTTTTTCATTTGCCTCTTCTATATTTTTCATATATGAAAAATATATGCCCTAAACTGGGTGCAATATGGTGGCCTACTATGTGATTAGATTAAACATTTACTAGGATTTTTTAGTTAATATGAGCAATCACACTTAGAAGATTTTCTCTCTCTTCATCACTAGATTCTTCCACTCCCTTTCTTTGGATTTAATGACTAAAAAGCTGTCAATATTCCAGTGTGATATCTGGTCAACATCTGAAAATATACCAATGGGGCAGCATGTTCTCAGTGCAAGCTGTGAGCTAATGAGTCTATGTGTTAAAACTGGAATTTATGTAATAAGCCTAGAGATCTTGACCTGCATAAATGGGCAATTAACAAAATTAATTGTATTAAACCAGAAGAGAAGTAAGTTTATCAAGATCAAGTAGGAAATTAAAAATCAAGTTCTGGATAGAACAGAACCGGTGGATGGAGTAAGCACAGATGATGGCTAACACCCTAGTAACTAGTTTTTCATACTAATGAGGCTTAAAAACCTTGAAAGAACCAATTAAAAGAAAATATCCTAAAATTCAGTGAAGTAGTGAACAAAATAAGGTATTAGAAATGTTTTCAGTATGAGCAAAAGTTCAGTCACACCCGAATGAACCACATTTGAGGCAATGGGGATTGAAACTCCCCACAGGTCCTTGCAATTAACAAAGATTCTGATCCACTTCTCCCCCTTCCCACAAAAAAGGCCTTAAATAACACACCATCTCTTAAATTGATTTTTTTTCACTTCCCTGAAATAAATACCTGCTGATTTTACTTAGTTTTGAAGAAAAAATTTATAAAATAAAAATTTATTATAAGAGGGTCATTTCTCTAGTGTGAGTCAGAATACTCCATCCCAAAACCCCAATCACAGCAACTAGTCTGAAAAAATATTGTATTTTTTAATTATAAATTCCAATAGGCCACTTAATAAACCTAAATTTCAAATAAAATATTGATTGACTCCTGTGACAACAGATTTTGAGATGTGAAGAGCAGTCTACATCAAAGAACAACTGTTTTAAGCTCTTTTCAAACTCTCAGGAATGTAACACATTTCACACATTCAAAAGTAATAGAATTTTACCTTCGTTGAGTTTGGTGATTTCTCACAGGTCCTTTGTCCGTCATCATTACTGTCTTACACCCCCACACACTGCAAAACCTTGTGGTCACACAGCCCCTGCTACTTATGCCAGAGAAGCTTTTCCATCTTCAGCCCTGAGTCCTACCAGGTGCATGTTGCAGCTCTGAGAATGTTCCCATCTGGGAATATTTTAAAGCAATTGCTTCAGTAAGCACTATCTCTCATCAGCTGCTAAAAGGTTTCCACTCTGCCCTCTGCAGCATATTTCCCTCTATGGAAAGGGACCACTGGAGTTAGTTGTAAGTGCAGCTTTGCCTCTGGACTCCCAAGGGTGGCACATGAGACCATGCAAAGCATTGGGAATTCTCTTTCCAGAGCTAACAGTGGCCCTACAGGGGGGAACTCAGACAATCTTTTTAGTTCTGAAGGCATGGATGTGAGTATTCAGATGTGAATTGTGATGTCTGCTGGTCTGCCCTAATAACCAGTGGTCATGCTCAGCTGCAGCAGTTTGATTTCTCCTGGAGGTGGGGATTAATCACTGAATAAATTAGAACCCTGTGTTTTGACATAATGCTGGGAATTATGGGTCCTATCTCTGTCTTCAATGCAGTGCCTTTGTCTTGCTTGGCTGCTGCTTCAGGCACTAAAGCTGCTTTCTCTAGCTGGTAATTTGTCTAGAGCAAGATACTCTGACATGTATGAAGACTTAGAATGACCCTTCAAGGATTCCAAGGTAAGAATAGCAAATACATCTCTGCCTCTCTGCTGGAAGTCCCACTCCCTCAGGTCTGACAATTATGCTCCTTTTGTTTATTAAGAGAGAACAATTGGTTTGACAGAGAGACCTCACTTCACTGACACCTAACTCTATTGATATTTTGTAGATTGCCATTGTGGGGAAGTATCAGAAAAACAGTTAAAAGGGAATTGGCAGTTGGAAGGATACCACAAGGCACTGGAAACAGTACTTCTTAGCTCTCAGCAGCTGATTTTCTTCAGGACCAGGAGAGTGAAAAGTCTCTGTAATTACTAACTACAAATGTTTCCATTATCCAGGGAATTGCAAATTCCCTGTAATTGTTGATAGCAGTTTAGATACTTGAGGTAGAGGAAGTAAAAGATAGAGGGAACAAGATCAGTCATTATAGCCAGCTCTCACTCTCCCATCCTAAGGGAAATTAAGTGCTCTGAACACAGAAGCAGTACAAGGACAGTTTAGCTAAAAGCTAAAAAGTTTCAAAATGTCAAAAATAAACCAGCATTTTGTGGTATCAAGCTCATTTGAAAAATTATAAAGTAGCATCACAGGTTCCTACAAAGATCACAATTTGTCTGTATATAAACAAGTGGTTTGGTCCACAGAATAAGTCTGCAGGTTCACCAGGCAAAAATTCATGTTTGTAATGAATTTATCTTTCTTGAAAATCCCCTTAGCAGACACATTTCAGTCATACATCTGCCATTTGCTTTCTTCTCCTTGCAAGCTCTTAGGCAGACAAAATCCTGGCTGTGAACTAGTAACACATCTTGAATGCCTAAGAAACACAAAACCACATAACTACTGAAAGAAAGAGTTTTGCTTCAGGAAGATATCCTATGCTTAGGAAA
Organism: Agelaius phoeniceus; assembly: GCF_051311805.1. Lineage (NCBI taxonomy): Eukaryota > Metazoa > Chordata > Aves > Passeriformes > Icteridae > Agelaius > Agelaius phoeniceus. The sequence goes on from NC_135268.1 coordinate 58,500,430, forward strand.
GACTGTTGCATTTTACTAAAATACTTTTGAGTGTGGAAACTTAGTAATTAAATTATTTAAAAATCAGAAGGGATTCTGTAATTGTGATTTAAAAATGAGTGGAATTTCTTAAGAATACATAAAGTCATAAAATAGTTAAAATGCTAACAATCTCTTCTTTCTCTGGAACATAAAGTGTGAGCAGAATTCCCATCTGGTTAAGGTAAAAAACATGAGGATGGAGAGAAACACTAATTATACATTAGCTCAGTTAAACTAATTCATGTGGGACTGCAGCACATGAATAGATGAAATAAATATTAGTATTTTAAAGGATGGAAGAACTAGTAAACATGCAATCATTTTAAACCCATCTCTGTGATAGGAGCCTGGGTTTGTAAATGCTGCAGTAAAAGTGAAACTTTAAAAGAGATGAGACCTGGTCTACCTGCATATAGCTGATGGTTTGTTTTCAACAGCAATTAAGCCATAAAATCATCAGAAAAGCAGTGTAAATATCAACTGCCAAGAGGTACTCCTGGGGAATTTCTGAAAAAGTGAAGCTGTAAGTATTCTGGGGGAAAAAAAAGATAGTTTAGTTATATAAAAATACAAATTAAGTCAATAGAATGGAGGTGTTTAATTATGCCAAAATGGAAAGAATTTTAACATTAAGTAATTATAATAATTAAGTGATTCTGTTTCAAATATTTAACAGGAATAAATCCTACAGCACTGGTAAATTTGGGGATAGATCATGGCTAGGTAGATCAAGGTTAGAGATCTAAAGTTCAAACTTTGGTTTTGGAAGAAAACAAATATTCATTCTTTTCACAATGAATATTGCTTTGTTCTTCAGAGAGTTCTCATCATTCCTACAAAATACTTACAAAACAAAATAATATTCAACAAGCTGAAACATCAACATTTAGGAGGAATTAGCAATTTCAAGCAAACCTGATAGTGGAATGTCAGCTTTTGTGCCCACTCACAAAGCTGCTGCTCCTCCCTATTCCTGAGGTCTAAAGAATGTGCTATATATACTGTACATAATTCAAAAGCTGTCAACATTATTTTCACCCAGCAAGACAAACATGTTTCTGGATTTTTGATAAATGCCCTATTTTACTAAATTAAATCAGAGCATATTGTCATAAATGGGTACTTTTAGGATAGGAAAAATGCACTGCTATGCAAAACTTTTTTTGTGTACGTGGCTACAGATTTAACTTGCAGAACTAGTGGTCTGGGAGTGCTTTTAGTAATTTCTTTCAGGGTGTCTTTTTGTAAAATGCAAGTGATCCCATCAGGGTATGTAGGTTAGCACTGAGGATATCAGACAGACTTGGTATTCAAAGTGAAGCTTCTTCTCTCCTTCAAAATTGTGTCTGTGCAACACTGCATAAATAACAAACCTGTAGTTTTTGAGAACCCCATAGAGAGGTTTTGTAATAATCTTCCAAATTTGATTATAGATTCAATGTCTGTGTAATTTATGTAGCTGGAATGTCTTTGAGAAAGACATCAAATCCTGATTTTGAAGCTATAGGTAATGGAGAATGCATGATTTTGTTATTAGATGATCCCACAGTCAGTCATCTTCACCTGAAGAAAAATAAATCTACATTTAAATAGGGACTGAACTTCAGACTTTGAAATAAGTTGTTCCCTTGCTTTGGATTCCTTTGGATCTGCTTTTTTACTGTTTGCTTAGGCAGGATTGAACCAACACGTTGCTAAAAGCAAAATTCATCCTGAGAAATTCTTCCATCTCCCACGCAATCCTTTTTTCCCCAAGAAAATGGCTCTTGTGCAGGTACTTGCAAAGGACTAGTGTGAACCCCACTGATACCTCATCCAAGGCAAAGGCGAGGCAGGGGACAGATTTTGCCCACATAGGACTTAGAGTATCTGCTGTGTCCCAGCAGTGGCAAAAAGGACCACGAGTTACCTCTCTCCACCCTCCTAACCAAAGGGACAGAGGCATGTGGCACAGAGTGACACACCATTGCACCAGCAGTACCCCCAGGGACTTGGAGAGGAGCATTCCTGCATAAAGGGTTGTCTCTGTCCAGGCACATTGCCGAGGTAGGGAAAGGAGCGTGTGTTATATAGGCAGGTGTGAGATATGAAGGAGAAGGAGAGAGATGGGCTTCCTCCACAGAGCCAGTGCCATGTGCCTGTGCTGCTGTCAGAATGTCAGAGACTGGAATACTATGGTTAATTGCTTAAACAGTCTTAGGAAGGTCCTTTTCTATGATGGCAAAAATGTTTAAAGAAGCTGCAACCACCAAAACTCACCCCTCCCTGAAGATCCCTCCTGACTAGAGCTTTGGGCTGTGAGTTAAGGTGAAGGGAACCTGAGATAAAGGGGCCACCATTGTTCAATTATCTCAGGTCTAGGGAGAAATAAACAGGGCTGAGGGAGCAGAATGTATCCACGAGCCAAACCAAAGAGTTGCTGTGAAAATCAGCTCTGGATGGGTTCAGGGTGGGGCAGGCCAAGGCCCGCAGGCTCATCTGCTGAGGCTGGGTTTGCAGAGACTCCCCTCTCCTCCAGCCAAGGGGGAAGGAGGAGAGTTTTGGGTGTGTGGCATAACCCCTCCTTCATTACACAAACTGGCTCAGCTGTAAAACACTCACCCCCAAAAGGCCATGCCCATGGCACGTTCATGTGAGGGGCAGCTGAGGGGGTGTCATAAATCATCAAAGACCCCCAAAACACTCCTAGACTCATTCCTGAGGCCTTGCACCACAGTACTGCATGTGATGCACAGTGATGCAACAGATGCAGAGGCTGTTGCAAGAGATTGTGTCAAACTTGCCCCCAGTCCAGAGGAGGTACTTGGGTGTTCCCACGAGGTTTGAACATATACTAATCCATAAAACTCTATTTTTTTGGGGGGGACCCTCACCAGTAAGAAGGCCATACGGAGAGAATCAATGGGATGCCACTGAGATCCACAGAGCGGTGATAATTTTCTATATAATCTGTCTCTGTTACTCTCTTTCTCTCCCCTTACTTCTTTTCTATTACTTTCTCTTTCTCTCTCTCTGTGTCTCTCTCTCTCTCTCATTTACTGTTAAATAAAAACCATACCACTGACTTTGTCATATGGTCTCATTTGCACCTTAACCCAGGCAGAGGCATCACTCAAAAAATATTAATAACTGGATCATAAAACCATGTCTGTCAGCAGAGAGGGCCCAAACTCATTTCCATCACAGCCCTTCTGGGGAGGGAGACTTTCCTTACCAACACTGCACAGTGTCTATTACAGGTAACAACTGTCTCACCCAAAATGAAGGAAAGTACCGGGGCTGACTTGCAAGTGGAATAAATTTTTACAATTGTTTTCATAGCTTGCTGTCATTGAAATAACTACTCAGCATTTTCCCTGGAAATTTCCAGTGTTTATTTAGGGAAAAACATTTAGATAGCTTAGATGGGTAGGAATTTTCCCACTCTAATACTTTCAGTGATTTACTTTCCTAGGTAGATCTTCCCTTTATTGCTCAGGTAAATTTCAAACAGCAGTTTTGGCCTACATACAGCAGATAATGCATGTTGACTCTGCTTCTGGCAAATTAATGATGCATCTTTGGTAAGACACCATTTTCTGAAAATTCATTTTCTCAGAGGAATTGGATTATTTCTGCTGATTTCAGCAGCCTTTGTTCAAAACCACCAACTACCACTATTATCATCTAATAAATGTGACATCAGGAAGTGAGGGTTTAACCAATTCTAACCAATTCTGTCAACAACAGACGAAAAGAAACTCACAGAGATATGTGAGATGACAAAAAATTTTAAATGCTAATAATTTGGGACCTTAGAATGTCTGCTGCCCATGAAGTAAAGTGGCATGTCTAAATAGCTGTAGAAAGAAAGTGTGGGTGGGGGGAGGGAGAGTTCCACAAATGATAACTAACTTAGTGAACTAAATCCCAAACAGAATTGTAATTTTGAAATAGATCTGAAGCAGAGGAAAAAATGTGTAAAATCTTCTTAATGAGCATTTAAACACAGAGTCCCCAAAGCAAGAACTGAATTGACAAGGGCAAGTCTCAGTGAGCCAAATCTTACTGACACCTTGCTGTCTCCTAAATTGAGGTGACAAGCTGTCTGCCCCAGGGAGAACAGCCAGCCATGAGCTGATGAAAGCAGGGAGATATACCAGATATCACTATGCCACCATGTTCTAATCTCTTCTGCTGTGTATCTCAGCTCTATACCCCTTGGATTTGCAGAGGTGTCTCTAATTTGCAGCCTGTTCAAATGCTGCCCTTAATGCTTCTTTTGCCTTTGATTTTCAGGAGTTTATAGTAGCTCATATGGGTATGATAGGTTTTTTACTTAAGTGAAGACATATTAAGGTGTTTTGCAACATAGATACATGCTTTAAAGAATTTTCCAGGGTACTTACACAGGTAATTGCCAATGTCTGCTAGAAAGCACGAAGTTTTTCATTATCTTGAGACCTATGCATTTGTTTAAAAATCTGGACTATATGCTTGTGAGGTCACTTAATGCCACACAGTGAGGTCTGTTTGAGGAATTAAGTCACACGTGGGCTGCGGTTTTTTTTTGTAGCTGCAACAATATGAGAGAACTGGATGCAAAACCGAAATGGAGATGCTAATGAATCTCCTGGTGATAAATCTTTTGGGCCACCTGGTCAGTTAGTCTCATTTCAAGTTGTTCTGCATATTCACCAACCTTTCAAAAATGATACAAACAGGACATGTTTTGAAAATAAAGACATATACTCACTACAGTAACCCACAAACCTCCTTGCAGCCTAGTACATCACTGGGCTCCAGAGCAGTTGGAAATGGGAGCCCCACCCAGGCATAAATAAGTCTGAATTGTCTTCAGAGAATAAGCCTAAAACTCAGTTCATGGCCATTCCCCAGGGACTGGTGCTGCAAAGGCTGTCTCCTAGTACAAAAGAGACAGTGAAATAGTTCAGGCAGTTGGAACCATTAGTCACTAGACCACTGATTCAAAACCCCATGAAGATTCAGCAGACTGAAAGAATTAATAACTTTATCTTGAAAGCTCATTTGGACCATAGTTGTTTACAAAAGCAAACCTTCAAAGGCAAATGTTGGAGTGTTTCAGTTGGTTTTGATCCTTTTTAAAAATGATTTATAATTTTGATTTCTATTTCAAATGCTTAAAAATGCTCATTATGAAAGTAAATATAGCTCAGCAGGATCTTCACACAATATGTTGATTACAATTCTATGGTATTTATTTAAGACTGAGAGAAATGTCCCTGGCATATTGCCAGTATCTTTCACTAGTGTCTACAGTCAGTACAGAGTCTACAAAAATGCAGAGGTTAAAAAGGCTAAATTTGGGTACATTTACTTGCTGCTTTAATTATTGAGAAGAAGACAGTTGGTTACTAGTGGCTGATAACATTCCTACTGTTAAAGGCCCTTTTATCTCACACAGTAAGGAGAGACCTAGCTTTTTATATAAATAATCATCTCTATATAATGCTAGGGGTTTAACATATGCCATATTTTGCATTCATTTTAATTAAAAACAAGCAACTATAATACCAATACAGAGTGCCTATGCAAAGTTAATAAATTACAAATTATTGATAATTAAATAGTACATGTGGCAGTACTTCAAAGTATTTATATTTATCATTAACAAGAATCTGGAATAAAAAGAGATATATGGCAACCCAGACCTATTATTGTATTAAAATTGTGTTCTTATAAGCTCTAGCTTTTTTTCATTAAATTATTAATATAAAAGCTTATAATTTGATACAAAAATATTTATTTTTTTAGTGCATTATCAGTAAGTTATGGAAATTACTTTTGGTACCTTCTTGCATTCTTTTTGTTCTGACTGATACAGTACTTTTCTTGTGACAAGTAATGAAATTTTTCAACATTTTGATTTACAGCGCTCTATCCTATTGGTAACCTGTTAATTCAATAGTTTATGTATGGGCATAGCAAAGGTGTTGTGGCAGATCATCACCTCTGTATTTTTTAATTTTTTTAATCATCCCTGATGGGGAGAAATTTGTAGAGTTTTACTGGGAAAAATAATTGAAATATGACAAAATCTGCTTTTAATAGAATACTTACTTTGACAATATTTTTATTTTTAATAGTCATAAAATAATCTTTGAGTTTATTGTGGGAGATCTAAGAGGCAATCCAGATTTCAGATTGTCATACTACAAGTTAAAGTGTAATAATTGATGTGAATCTGATTTTCAGAAATGTTGGATCCCAAATCCTACCGGTTTGGGTTAAGAAGACCAGAAAAGCCATTGTTTTTCTGGGAAAGAAAAAATCAATCTATTATGCAGATGTGCATTTTTAAATGAATGTCCATAAAAACCTCATAAAAGCTCAAGAATAAAAAAGAAATTGAACTAATTTTGTTAGCTAATTAGCAGCATGGACTTTCATTGATGCTAATAGCAGAAGAAAGGTTTTAGCATCAAACAGCACCAGGTCTATTCTTATTTATTTTAAATAACACCCTTATTAAAAGCTGTCATGTTGCAAGTGAAATGAGTGAATGTTTATGTATGCATCTGTGCAACAATGTGCAATAATAAAGATGTATCAGTTTTGTATGTGCTTTCATGCACTAAGTAAATCTCATGATCTTTGTTTGAAAGGGTTTCTAATATTTTTGCTTTTGAATCTGCATAGACCATTTCCCTTTCTTAATTTCTTACTCTCTCTCTCTCTCAGGTGAAGGACATGAGGACATGCATATTGCTGAAAGGAAAAGCTTTGCTTAATGAAAATAAACCAAGCTAAAGATTCTAGAAGAAGGACACCTCAGTACTGAAACTGTGTGCATTTTAGCACCAAACAGGTGAAACACTGGTGCCAGCAACTGGAGTGCAGAAAAGAAACAGATCAAGAATTTTTCACATGGAAAGATTGCATTAGCCCAGGGAACAATAGTCTCCTGATACTGCTGAGCCACAGTGTACAGAGAAAATGTAATTTAAACAAGTGAGAGCAGGTGTATATTACTCAGTGACCTACTACCATGGTTCTCATTTCTTAACCTATAAAGGAAAACATCTATTTGTTGTAGGACAAAAGAATGGTCTTGGTATAAGAGAGTATGACATACATTAACACACAGTAAATATGGTTTATGTTACTGAAAATTCTTCATACACATGAATATGCACATATAGAAAATCTGTAATTTTTAATTTTGTTTCCTTATTTGAAAATAATGAAAAATCATAACAGAGCCAAGACATTTCTACACAGGGGTTTTAAATGAACGTTTCATCCAAGAGAAGCAATCTTTCCAATTTTGTAAGTGATATTACATGACCACATAAAAGGTAACTGCAGACACCCTTTATTCAGCATTACATTTTATCATCATTCTGGGAGCTTTGCCACTGTAATTCTCAGGGTTCATCCCACTTCTAAGCAGCCATTGAGCCATTTTGTCATGGCTCAATTCCACATTGCCACAGAGATCATCCATTGCAGGCCAGCAACCTGCAGAAAAAGGAACCAAAAAATGGGTTGGCCCAGCTCAACAACATTCAGCTGGGAGAATTCCTCAAAGTCTTCCCATGGAGGTTCAGATCACTTTAAAATTTTTGCATTCTGACATTATCTTCTATAGACAAATTCATGAGTTGTTTGAGCTCTCTTACAGGAAAACCCCATGAGCAGATGCAGCCAAAAGAGGGGCTGCTTCCCACAAAAAACAGCAAGGGCCTCCAAACTCCCCACAGTCTGAACAGAAATGCATACATAGAAGCCAGATGGTTCTAAGCATGGTGTCAGAACAGACCAAGCTTTGAAAAGAATCCAAGGGAAAGTTATTCCACTATTTTCTTGGAGTATTAGAGATAACCTCGTATGTATAAACTGAAGAAAATGGTTTGACTGTCCCTCAGCTTTCTCTTTTCATCCTGTGCAGTCTTAAAAATACCACCACTAGTTCATCTTGTGAGGAATTCAAAGCAAATAGCTGTTATAAAAATTAAAAAATATACAAAAGTCATTAAGCTAAAATTTCGACATCAACAGGGCTGTATGCATGAGTATTGGGCATCACAGAATATTGACTAAATAATATTTAAACTATCATCAATATACCACCTTAAAGCAAGAGTCTATGTTATGGAACACTACTTATCTTTAGACATAAATCTGTTTCTTGATCTCCACATTATCCTAAGGACCTCTTTCAACTTCTTTCAGCACCATCTGGTAACCAGAACAAGTAAATCATATATCTGTACTTTTTCCAATTTTCATATGCAGCAAATACTTTCTCTTGGTACTGGTATCTATGGTACCAGTCCAGAGATAGGACTTGTTCATTTTCAGGTCCTGTTCAAAAAGGAGAAAGCCTATAAGCTGGTGAATTTATTGATATATTTGAATATTTGCTGGTAGTAAATAAACAGCTATTTACTAAAATAGAGGCAATATTTTATATCACCAATTTAACTATGTAGTATTCTAGAATTCTAACCAGGAAATTATACCCATCCTCCTAAAACTAAAAGCACTCCTGGTCCTCCTGAAAATATCATGTAAATAATATTTGCCAATACAGTAACCTACCAATTTTTTTACCTTTCAATTACTGGTTTTACTTGTTTCACAACATGGAAATGCTTGGCTTCCCAGCAGGTTGTAATATTCAGCACAAGAGAAGATAGGAGAACATGAACTAAAGGTTGATCTTGTTCCCATTGAATGGCTTCACTAACTGCATCAGTATCTCATGATTTTGGGTCATGTATCCATGCACACAGAAGAACCCTGTGCAGGAGGAAGTACCGCTATCTCCCTGTCTGATGGCACAATTTTGTTTTGCAGCTCTATGGAGCCTACCTGAACTGGCAATCCTGGAGTAAGCAGTCCCACTCCCAAAACATCTGCCTGTCTGCAGGGGTATGTTCCCAAAAATTCTCTTGGATCTTGGCATGTGATGGAGCCAACAAAAATAAGACGTGATTTTGCAGGGCAGTGTTCTGGTGTGTGGGCTGAAGCCAACTGACCCTGCAGCCGTGTAACAGCAATTTCCAGTCAGGGGGAAGGGGCCAAAGACAGGCAGGGGAGAGGGACTCCTGCTTCCAGAGCCAGTCCCTTTTGATGTGAAACCTATGCTAAGATATAAGAGCTACCAGGGTGTGGTGTAGTGGCAGTACCCAAAGCTGGGACAGGTCTAGGTCTCCCGCCTCATGACCTAAGTGCTTGGAGAAGAAAAAACAACACACATAGGGTGAGAGGGTGAGAGAACCAGGCCAAGTCATCTGTGTTTTCAGTACCTTGGTCATTTGCTGAGTGGGAATGTGCCTGACATTTAAATGCTTCCCTGAGCTGGAACCTTAGTGAACTTCAAAGAAGGGCTATGCTGGAAAAGGAAGTTGAGAGAGCAAGATGCACAAAGAAATTCTGATGTCAGCAGAATAAAAAATAAAATAAAATTAAAAAAAAATTTAAAAGCGCCTTTCTATCCCTGATCTTTTTCCACAGGGCAAAAGAGGGAATAAACAATCCATATTTCCTGAATTATTGCCAGTCATTGAGTCGGCTGTAACATTTAGCATTCACAATCTTGTGCTGGGATGGCTGTTGTGCCAAACTTTTCAGAGCAGAAAATGGAGAGTAGGACTGAAACAAGGTCCTCTTTCTTTTTCTCTCCTTTTCCCCAAACACGCAAACACCAGCACGCACACCAAAGACAATTCAACATATATTGTTCATAGAATTAGTGTACCCAGTACATTTTGCTGCTCTATTATCTGCTTTGTTTTCCTCTGCCTCTGATCTTCCTCCTTACCAGATCAAGTATATTGTCATATACCATTTGCAATTGCTGGAACACAAAACACTATCATACATTTCCTAAAATTATATATTTACAGTAAATGTACCAGCTTTTTAGCATGGGTGACAATGATGTACTTTAGCTACAATCAAGACCATCAACAGATTGTACTGCAATCTGTCACACATTCTCAGGAGGAAGAAATTGGCAACTCACTACACTGAAGAACAGTAATCAAGCATCTGGAATATTACAGTACAAGTAGATTTTGTATGATCTGACTAGTTGAAGCAATTTGTAATAATGACTTTTTAAAAATGAGCTTGCCAACAAGAATCTGCAACAAGCTTAGGCTCCTATTGTCACCAGAATACTTAATGCACGTGACCCTCTGATCAGTAGTATCTCCCATCAATTTTACTAAAGATACTGTTCTAAATTACTTGTAGCTGAAATAGATGCATTTTAATGGAAAAAAAAAAAAGTTAACTCTTGGTGTTAATCAAAAGTAATATGTTGTTTTTATGGATGCCTAATGCTTGGGAAGAACTTTAAAAATGCTCAGTAAGCAAAACATTTGTGTCATTTTCTGCACTGTTGGCAAGTAAAACTTAATAACTGCTTTCTCTCATGTGAGGAAAATGATATATTGAACAATCTGACAAAACCAGAAAGGCTGTCAAAAAGTAATCCAAAGGAGGAAAATAATGTCCTCTGGTCTCTATCACTCTGAGCTTGGACCATTACAACAATTCCTTTTGTTCAAAGAAACCAAGAAGAAAAGAATGAAATTAAGTCTGAATACGATTTTTAATTCTTGAAAGCAGAAGTTATAGATGTTCTGAAGCAAAACACTCAATATCTCAATACAGGGGCGTATGCTGACAGGGATCCCAGTCAATAAAACTGCTAAGATACTTCTAATGTTGTACATGTCAATCACAAAAAAAAAAAAAAAAAACCACAAAAAAAAACCACAAAAAAACCCCCACCACCTTCAAGAAAATACTGATTTTCTTTCAAGACAAATGTTTTAAAAGGGAGACAAAATTATATTCAAAAGTACCCTATAAAATTATTTTAAAATTAGTTATGTAAAATTATATTTTTTCAAATAAACATAAAATTATTCCTACCTTCTAATTCTGAAAATATGCAAAATGGAGATTTAAACCAAAATTTTGGGGCAGTCCTTATGAAGTCTACAGTTTATGATTAAGGTATAGAGTTAAGAAATAATACAACACCTATTAAATACATAGTAAGATTAATTAAATAGATTTATTAATTAACTAAATTAATCAATAAATAGAATTATTCATTGCTAAGTTTTAAATCAGAATAGCAAAGCCTTAAAGAGCAGAGCCTTAAAACTGTTGTCTGACCCAGTTCTCACAACCAATTGCACCTTGCAGGCAGAGGACTGGAAACAGCTGCAGGTATAAGCTATATGAAGGAATCAGAGTAGTCATTCACTCTTCTTGCTCTTCATCTTCCTTATTATTCTTCTTTTTGAGCCCACATCAACTTCTTCAGAGAGTCAAGTTAGTCCTAAACCTGAAGATCCATGCTGGGCCACGTTATGCTCAGGAGTAGAGAGCTGCTGTACATTTCCTTCCCTCTGGTCCAACAAGTGAATTCAAGTTTCCCATCATTTCTGTTGGTCATAGTAGGCTGAAGGAAAAGCCTTACTCAGGGATGTTAATTTTCTTGTGTCCATACTTGGAAGTGGCAAACCTAGCAACAGAGACACACACACTACCAGATTACAGGCCTTTGGTGTCTCTCAGGTTCAAGAAAAACACCATCTATAAGAGAATCTTCACTTGACTGATGACTAACTCATTCACAACTCACTGTTGTAGGCATCTAGGAAAGCAGATGTGCCTCTGACCAGGAGCCTGTCTTACACCCAGCACCTACCCTCATACTGTATCTCCTAAATTCTGTAGGCCCTGTCACATCCATCTCACAGCATCTGTTGATCCCTCTCAAAAAAATCACTGGATCAGTCTCATCAAAAGTTAGAGCTACAAGAACAATTCTGAAGTCCTCCCTTGCTTTTCTTGGAGTCATCTTAGTTCTGATGAGGGGCTGTTAAAGATAGATGCAGTTTAAGAAGCGCTATCATTTTGAAGAGTGCTCACACTCTCACTTGAGTTTAGCCTAGGTCAACCCTATTGCTTTGCTAAGCTTTGATAGATCTGCTCTTACTAGCAGATGATCCCAAAGAGAAAATGGAAACCCTAAAAGCCTTATGAATTATCAGGCTGAAGCTGGGAAGACTTCAGTCATGACACTGAGTGTAAGGGAAGAACAGAGCCTCAAAGATGATGTGATGTAGAGGAGTCACACAAAAGCTCCTTTGTGTTCACACACACCTAGAGAAGGCTTACTCCTGAATCCCTAGAGTTATCTGGAGTACAGACTCCAGTGAAATAGGGTTAAATTTACTTTTAGGTCTTGTCTTGAACAAGGATAATACCCTGGAACAAGAAAAGTAGCAGCCCTTGGACCTCTCAGTTTAAGCCTTGCTTTTGCATATTAACACTGGCAGACAGCCTGACTAAGCTGCAGGTACCTTCCTTCTCAACTTTCCTCCTCCTTCTTGTGAGTCCCTGATGTTCTGTTTAAAAGTGTGTCAGAGGGTTCAGCCTCAAAACACCCACCACTTATTCTGACTTGGAGATCTCACTGTCTGCAGATCTTCAGGGTGCTTTGTGGAAGCTGGGGGGGGAGTGGGAGTGGAAGGTGAAGCAGCAGCACATTGACTGTGCCTGTGGACACACAGAAGAGTTATGCTGATAGAGAAAAGAGGGTCAACACAGCACATCAGGGGAGTCAAACTGTACCCAAGGACTTCAAAGTGACTGGATATGACTCCCAGTATGAACACAGACAATGTGGGCAATTTGGCAAACTCCAGGGGAAGTGATGAGAGTGATCAGGCAGTGCCTAAGGCCTCAGTGCCTGACGTGAGTACTGCAGAGGAGGTTGGCCCCAGGCAGAGGAATGAGGCACTGAACTCCTGGCAGGGATCCATTGCTTTAGCATCAAAACAGTGAGAACTGCAGTAGCTCCTTTCTGTGTTGTTCCAGTCTAGAAGTCTACATGGGTTATCCCTGCTCTGCTCCCTGGCCCAGAGGAAGTCCACCACATATGATCTCTGATAGATTCTTCTTCCCTGCTGTAATGGAACATGGAAAAGTGCCTATCAGGTGGGACATCCACAGAGCCACAGCAAGGCAAGCACCTTGACAGCTCCCTAAAATAAAGATCATAGAGGGAGCCTGAATAGCTGCTTGAGGAGCAGAAACTCCTAGAATAAATTAAGATACCACCACCTCTCTGTGCTAAACCATGACTGATGGGTGTGCCAGTAATGATGTATACAGGCAAATGAACTGCTTTTGTGCTGCTGTTCTGCTTTTGAATCATGAGCAGCCATAACCCACTATTTGCATCTATTCAAAGGGGCCTAAACAGACAGCACAAATACGGAACTGGAGCATCAAATATGGACAAAAAAAAAAAATGGGGGGAAATCTTGAGCTGAGAGGTAAAAAAAATGTCATCTGTAGCATTATGTCAGTACTGAGAGCAGCACTAGAAGAGTTAGACCAGTCCTATTTTGAGACTGGGAGCAGAAGACAAAAAGACAAAAAGGCTGCTGAGAGATGCAGTATGAGTCTTCACATATAAGAAGGAATGAGCAGCTATGGTTCTCCCCTTTGGGAAGAGGGGAAGAGGAGAAGAGGAGAAAAAGTAAAGACAGCTGCAGCTTAAAGAGTGTGAGAAAAATAAAAGGGAAAAATTCCTGAGTCAGATTGCTGATTATGGTGTTAATGCTGTGATTCCTATAGTCTTGAACAGATTTTAATGGGCTGAAATGTTTATTCTGATTTCATAAAGCAAGTACTTCTTGATGGGCTTTTCTGATGTCATTAGAAATTGGGTCACTAAAATTTACCACTTACTTTTAAAAACCAAGTCTTCATATTCCTTTTTATGGATTTTATGATATGTTATCATAGATTAAAATAAGTCTTGTTCAATTTTATTTGGAGGAGATCTCACTGCTATTAATGAATTTCCATTGCTCAGTGCACTGAAACCAACTTAAAATATTTTTGCATGCTCCAAAAATTATGTAAATATTCCCCAAACCATTTCATTAGCATTTAGAGGGAAAAAAACATAAATTCATTTGAGTTCATGGTTAGTTCCTTAATACTCTTTCATTAAATGACCTCTAAAATATTTTCCATGCCAAATTTATTTCTTCACAATCTAAAATTTAACTGCTGCTTAGTGTTTGTTATTAAATATTCACAAAGAAGGAGGAAGCTACTTTTTTAATGTAGAAGTTAGTAAAGTGTGAATATGAAAGACTCAGCCCTAGGAATGTGTTTATTCTTTAAGTCTTTATGGGCAGGACAGGAAAATCTGACAGAATATTGCTTAAGAAATGGACAAAGGAGTTATAATTTTTTGGTCATTTCATGATATATTCTTTCATTCAAGAGCAAAGCCAAAAGCAGAATTGTTAACATCTCTCACATGATTTTTCAAAATTATTTTAGAAACATGAGCTAAATGTGGATATTGTAACAGTTTTTCCATTATGTGTGACAGTACAGTAAAGTAGTAATAAAAGCTCTTTATTCACACCGTAGCTCAAGAGTCCTGCTTACACAGGACATTTTCATCCTATTCCATTTTTAACAGTTGCAAATATAATGCTGATTCTGCAACTGATATAGCAAAGGACAAGCCATGTTCAGCACCATGTCACCTAGTGGTACTGGAACTCATTGAGAATACAGCCTCAGTTTGAGGACATGACATGATTATTACCAGAACTTGTCCTTTGGTACACTGCCTGAAAAATCCCACCAAGATCTGTTAGCTGACTTTAGCATTAAAAATTGCATTTAGGGATCATAATATTTGCACTATTTCAAGCTGCATTTCTTTTATTCAAATAGGACTTTCTTCACCAGAAGAATTCATTGAGTTTCAAAACTGAAGCATTTTCTCATCTTTTATTAAGAACTTTGGTATAGTAAGAGACCATCACAACTCTCTTAAATGTGAACTTAAAATAAATTCCTTTGCTTTGCTATATTAACTCTGTATTAACTGAGAATAAAAAAGCAGAGCTACATTACTGTTCCTGCTGTATTTCATTGCCAATTCCTCCCTCTCTCCCAATTCCTCCCTCTCTCCTGATTACATTTTCCCACCCACATCACTGAATGTGCAGTGAGGCAGCCAGGCCTAAGTCTTAGTGCTCTGCAAGTGCTTGCTGGCCTTTCACTTTTGCTCTGCCTTCATCTCTCACCCTAATATATTATCCTGGAGAATCTGAGCCAAAATCCGTTTTCAGACCCAGGAAGGTAAACCTGAAGGCACTGAGCTGTGAGTGCTGGCTCCCATTTGTGCTGCCCCCAGCTGCCCTGTCTCAGCTGACACCAGCCTGGAAGCTGCGAGCTGGGTCCTGCAGGGCAGCAACTGCCAGGGGCTTGCAGGGACAGTGGCTCATGAGCAAAGCACCCAGATAATCTCGTTAGTAACTCTGTGAGTCATAGCAGAAATGCTTCAGGATGCCAGAGCAGCAGTGGGATCCATTTAGCTGCTGGAATGCCTAAAACACTTAAATGATGGAATAATTTACCCTCAGTCTTTCTGCTACTAAGCTGTGGCTCCTTCCTAAGAATAAAAGAACACAAGAATCAGCAAGTATCAGCAACAGTGGGTCTGAAACACTAATAACAGACCACTGCCTAAGCAGTTTCAAGGATTTTTTCTTATATGCTTCTTTTATTCTATAGTGAAAACACTACAGACACTAAATTCATAGCCAGTGGCTGCATTAGTGGTCTGCAGAAAACACAGAAAACCTATACTAAATCCTACTAGAAACATGAAATAAAAATTCCAAAAAGCTTTCAATTCAACTGATGACAAAAATATTCTGCTTTATTTACAGATACAAGAATACAAGCAATACATGTATCAAAGAGTTGTAGTGTTGGCCTTGTTGTAAAAAGAACCTTTAAAAGTAGTAATTGTAATCCTTCAGTAATATATATATCATCAGAAAATGCCTATTCATTTGAATCGGGAAAGAACTGACTTTGGAAAACCTGTAAGAACACATGCAAAGAGTTCAGAAAATACCAAAACATTTCATCATGGTGCTTTGAAATTTTAAAATTACTTTTCCTAAAATAAAAATAAGTTTAGGTAATAACAAAAAAAAAAATTAAAAAACCCCACAGCCAAATAGAGATTAAATATTAGAAGATACAAATAAAGCACTTCAATTTACTTGAGCTGACTATTTTCCTCATTTTTGATTGTGAAGATTCTTTGAGATTTCCATATTGCATTCCTTACTTGAATAAAACACATTTCACACTCCAAAAATTGCACAAAAAAAAAAATCGTTTCTACTTTAAATGAAAATCCATACTTAGAGAAAAATCTGGTAGCTCTGTCTCCTTGGCCTGGTGAAGGACTACCAAAGCACTCTGGGAAGCTCCATTGTGCTGCAGTGCTCAGAACAGTTCAGCTTTCCCTGACTCTCATTGTTCTGCCTTCACCATGTAAAGCTCTCCAGTTTCTTTGTATGACTACTTAACAAAAGCAGCTATAAAGAATACTATTTTTATTTTTCAAGTATTCTTCAGTCAGAGGTTACAATAAATATTTTTTTTAACACAGATGCTGAGCAAAAGGCCAGACCTTGCTGCTCCACAGCTCTGGAAACAATTGATCTGCTAGTTCTTTCTGAAAAGGATGCAGCTTGCTGAAGTAAATGCAGCATCCCTAGGCTTACAAGTACAATTGACTGGTACTCATACCACCTGTGTGAGTACCTCAGTGGACCCCAGGCTCTGGTGATTTATGTATTTGTCTTGTGAACATGCTAATGAAAATGCTAAGTAAGGATAAGTATTACATGATGCAAAATAACAGGCTCAGAGAGATAAAAATACATCCAGCAATGCAATGTGTGAAACTGCAAGCTGCCTTGAATCCACTTTGTGAAGTTAATCTAAAATAATAAATGCAGTATTTACAGTAATTATTAATCTTAGAAAGGTCACTAGAAGTAGTACTGAGGAAGAGTTTTCTTGTATCAGGGAGTCAAGAGTCACTGGGATATTTGTTCATATGACGTGTTTTTTCCTGGAATGATCTTGAAAGGTTACTTAATAAACATCCTGATCGTGCATTGACAATGGCTACAGTGTCTTTTGATCTCTTCCAATGGAAAAGTTTAGCTAAGACTTTTATTACAGAGCTTATGTTTTTAATGGAATGCAGAAATATTTCATGAGATGTATAAATAGCGTGTGGCACAGATGATACTGTGAAACCTTCAGACTTGGTGTGATTGCTGAGAATTACAAATCATTAGATCTGATGATGCAGGAGACTATTTCCAGACCTATATTTTTGTGCACTTTCTCTTTTGTCCTGTACCTTCTCACAAGTCTTATTTTTATGGAAGAGGTGGTTCCTCATAGAGTACTCAGTTTAAGGGCTAAAGCATTCATCAGTGAAGGAGGTCTTCATTACTATTATCACAGCTGCTCCTTCTTTTGTTACTTTTTCCTGCAGTCCATAGGGACAAATTTCACAGCCATGGAAATTGAATCAGTAGGAGTTGATTCAGGACATTCAAATTTGATTCTCCAAAATGTTGAACAGGCTAGCCCTTATCCAGTAATTTATATAAATAACTGCTTGACCTCAAACATATTAATAGTTACAGACTTCAAAGAAAGCTTTACTTTGAGTATGAATATAAACTATGGTTAATTTACTTTAGTGAGAGCTACATAATCTAGTGAGAATTTGCTTGTTGCATGATAAAAGCCTGAAGCACTCATTTAAGCACTGATCTATAAATCATTAGTTGATCACAGCAAACCAAGCACTAACCTGGTGGATTAATGAAAAGAAAGAAAGAAAAAGTTTATTTACTTAAACAATTAAAACTCAGCCTTGGAATTCAAGACCTACTGGATTTCATATATGCTGAACTCTATTAAATTATGTCCTATTTTTTTTCAGATTTTCAGTCTTCTGGAAATAAAAAAAAAATCTATTTAAAATAGCATGTATATAAATGTAACATGTATATGTATATAAACACACATAAATGTGCTGTGTATATATATCTATATATCCACGTTATATATACATATATAATGTGCATACACATGTGAAGCACATTTACCTGCTACATATGTAGCTGTTTCACCTAATTCTTGGCAAAATAGAAAACTACTGGTCAAAATGTATTTCAACAATTCATTTCTGATTCTTTTTCATTTTTTAACATCTTCCCTAAATATAGATGGGAACTGATAGTAGGCTGTCCTGTACAGGACAACTTGGTAAGGTTTTTGTACAGAATATGCAAGTATCAGGAAAAATGTGCTGACATTCCAGGCAAGCCTTTGGTGATGTAGCACTTCTTCCAGGGCACACAATCTCTTCTATCCATCAAATGAAAAAAGTTTGTGCTACCTCTACACAGAGAAATCTTCTGCCACATCATACAGAGAACACTCTCCCAGAGAAGTTTCATCTTTTTTGACCCCTTAACCCAAATTTGTGTGAACTTCTTGCTTTGCAGTTTGTTTGAAAGTGTAGGAAATGTGTTAGAGTGCTGATCAAAGCTAGGAAAAGATGTATGTGCATTATATAGAGTGCTGATCAGAAACTAGTAAAAGGTATATATGCATGACTAGAGCAAATGTTATCAGTGTCAGGCAGGATATTTGCTTTGGTGTATTCCTAAAGATTTGGATCACCAAGTAAAGTTTCCAGTATAAACAGTATGATTAGATTCCTTAAAGATGGAAATTGCTTCCTACCTCTGAAATATCTTTGCAAATAATTCATGTCATCCTTTTTACAGAAATATGTGGAATTTGTTACTGCAAGTTTCATGTTTGGCTCAATTGTAAGGCAAAATATATAAGAGGAAAATAAGTGTAAGCATATGTCATAAAAATTATAATGCCTTTAAAGGGAAAAATCCTCTGCATAAATGTGAGTAATTCTTGAGGATAGAGAAATCCACCCTAAGTGAAATGACAGCAATACCTGTGTAGTTTCAGAAACCTTCACTTGTAAATGACTTTTGATAAAGAAAGTATGTCTCATAATATAGACACTCAATAATCTGGTACTAAATGTTCCTTAAAATACAACTGTAAAAACATCTAATACATTTTTTCTTTTTTTTTAAAGCCAAATCCTTTAAAGTCAATACCTTGAAAGTCCTTCACACAAAGCTGATTTCCAAAGAATCCTGAAACAGTCACATTTTTCTTAGTCAAGTATTCACAAAAGCTGTTATTTCTGCAGGCATGAATACATAGCAACAAATTAAAGCAACCAACTGTCCTGTTTCAGGTAGAAAATTACTTCATGGGAATTTTCTTTTAACTGTTGTAAAAACTTTGAACAAACTTACTAACCTCAGAAAACACCACTGTCTAATTACATTCTCTCACCTTTTCTGCTAAGCTCTGTATAATTTTTTTTTCTTTTTCTCCTCCTACTTGTCTTTTACAGAAAGTACATATCTCTTCACACCTTTGCCTACTCATTTTAACCACAAATACAGTTTTTAATAAAATTAGTCATTACTACATTACAGATCCAAAGAAATCATCGCCTTTACCATTCATCAAGAGGCAGTTGTGTGCTGGTCTCTCATCATCATGCCCATTTTGACCTATGCCCACCTATTTTTAGATTTTTTCCACTGATAAATCCATAAGTTAACTAATGTTCAGTAGATTTTCAACTCCTCCTAACAAAAACACACATCAGAGAGTGTTTTTTCCACCTTCTCTGACTTTAGACAATTAATTCAGATTAGTTTAAACACCAGAGATGCAGACCTCTGAATAATTCTTTGAGCAATGATTTTCCTAATTGTCTGAAGTCCATGTGGTGAGGGGATACAGGCATATGTTTGCAGTTGTATTGCAAACCAAGACTTAGTGTTTGGAGCTGAAAACTGTTTTGTCTCTGTCTTATGAATCTGAAATTGTCAGAAAATATTTTTTTGTAAGTAGCATAGAGTAAATGAATATTTTCTGACTTTTCCATCCGAGGGTGATAAAGAAAGATTAGGTAATATCCTTAATTCCTCAGTTCTGCAGCTCCTGTTTCGTAAAATGCATCAACAGAATACGACATTGTTGCAATGTCAATGCGATGAGACAGTGTCCTCAACAGAAAGTCTGAATTTTCTCCAGAACTTCAATGCAGGATCAGGTCAGTCTTTTCACTGATATTCATGGCTTCTTTCAATTTTTTACCTCCACCTCGTAGTTTGTGGAACACCACTCACATAAAGAGTTACTGAAGTGGTAAGACCACTAATTAGACTGTCTGACACACAGCTCACATTCCCATATGAGCCTTGGGCAACATTACAATTACTGTGAACTCAGAGATGAATCTGGCAGTATTTCAAGGTGGAACACACAAGTTCATCTGCACTGAATCTCCAGAGACTCTGAACAATTAATAATAGTGATTGTGTATATAATCTGCAGCAGAGCAATATCTTACTTTTCAGTCAGCTAAAACATCACAGAAGCTAAAAGCCACCCTAGTGTACCTATGCTATTATTTCCTGGTTGTCCTCTCTCACTGGAAATGATCAAGGCTTTAGGCCCATGTGGGGAATCCTTCAGAGATCCATACCCTCACTAACCACCCTGCCTGCAGCTGAGAATCCCTTGCAGCAAGAAGGGAAACCATTGAGAGCCCAGCACTACCCTGCCCTACTCTGCCCCAGCCTATAAAATCTATTTTTCTCTCAAGACCTGCACAATGTCTCAGTGCCAGCTTCTGCCACAGTATCTTCTAACATGGAAATGCTATAAACAGCCAATAGGGAGGATGAATCAATTGAAGTGAAGCAAGGGTGTGTCTTCTATTACATCTACTGAGACAGTTGAAAAAAACCCAATTTTAAAAAATACAGATTACTTTTCAATTAAAAGTGAGATTCTCTGTTTATCATAAATCTATGCAAACATTGTTTTCTGTAACCTGATAAAGAGTTTGTATATATGAGCATAGATCTCATGCTAATTTTCTCCTAATATTCAACATTTGGAAAAATTGAGTGATTCATCTTTCAATATTTGAATTGTCCACTGATGGGTTTTTTAATTTGCCTGTACTTGCACATATTTGATATTTATAAATATAAAGGTCAAACTTCTTGTAGTTCACATTTACTGCTACAGAATTCTAAGGAAATAACCTCAATTACCTTCTGAGCATGTCTTAAACTAACATAGTGCTTTTCCAAAAACTTCTCAAACTATTAGACAATGACCAGCTAACAGAAATAATAGGGAGCAGCTATAATTTGATGAGAAATTTTCTAATGTACTTGTTTTTAATAGATTTTAGTTAATTAAGGCAGATGAGCATAACTATGAAGTTGTGATTTTGAAATGTGAGAATTTCTGCACTATCAAATTAAAAAATAAAATACATTTTTATGTTTTATGTAGTAGTTCAAAGAATAAGGGAAGTATTTTTTATTGTTTATATAAATCTGAAAATCTACTATTGCAATTGTGAGAGACTGAGCTTCTGCTAAAGCAAAAAAACCCAATTGTGATCTGGGAATTAAAATCTGTGGAATGAGAGTTATCCTAAAATAGTAATTAGAACTTGCCAATCAAAGTCACCTAAACCAAAATAAAGTTTATGAAAACTAGATTATATCCTTATGTTATGGAGAACACAATTTCCTGCAAGCAATGAACATGGAAGCAGACAAACAAACCCTTCAAATGAGTCTTCAACAGCTGCACTAAAGCTGCTTCATCAAAACAATACAAACCAAATCATGATCCAACACTTGAAAGAATATGAAAGGCAGTAAAGGCAAAGAGAAGAAAACTCCTTAGCTCAAAGATCACTTCATAGGCACAAGGCACAGAACTGCATCAGCAAACTCAAAGAGCCTTGTTCCAAAATGTGTTGGTTCTCAATCACTGTCTTGACAGTATAGTGCCAAAAGCAGTTGTCTCATTAAAAAAAAAAAAAATAAAAGCCTCGTGGTTTAAAATTTATATTGATTATATCACTTAGGGTAGTAAAAATACAGTCCAAATTACCAAAAATGTGAACTTAATCTGAGAGAAAATAAATTGAAAAAGACGGAATTTGCAGCAGTACTGCAGGGAAAAGTATATATTAGTATATATTGAAATGAACAAGGAAGGAAAAGGAAGATAAAACAACTGAAGAATAGTTTATGGTGACTTTCTAGATGGATATTTTTCTCATCAGCTTATAGAATATAGCTAATGGAGACCAAATTTTCACCTTATTCCAAGGGAAAGGATGAGTATCAGAAGAGGTTCATCACTTTGGGAATCAAAGAATAAATAATGCCATGTTTATATTGAATATAAAATATGCAAATCTGGGATATATTCTGAGAGAAAAGTCATATTTCCTAATGTAAGAAATACATTCCATATAAGCTCATAGACACACTTCAAAAAATACCATGTACACCTGTATACATTCAATTCACCTTTTGGGTGACTTTTGCACTACTGTTCCCACTACATTCCATAGCCAACATTCTGAAATTTCAGAGACACACACGTGTGTGTGCGCTTGCATGTACATTTCATCATACAGGTGTTCCTAGGATCCTTACAAGAAGTATTTGCATGTACAAAAGTGAAATAAAAGCACGGCCAAAAGATCTGAACATCTGTGAAAAGGACAAGAATTATTGAGCGAAACTTATAAATATGTAAATGTGGGCTCTATTAAAATCCACATAGCAAAAGACACAAGACTGAAACTATCACCTAAGTCCACTATTCATAGGCTTAAGTCTCCTGAAGTTCTGCCTAAAGTCTCAGTTCACTGATGAGCACTATTCCAAACACTACACCTGAATAGGAGCATTCCTTGCATAGTTCCAGCTAATCAAGCAATCCAGATTTCTCTAAATGACTACCAAACCTTCAGGATTATTTACCTTTCCATCTGCACAATTTATCATCTCAGATTTCATATTTGCTTCCTCATATCATTGATGAAATGCTGAAAAAACATTGACCCTAATAGGAATCTGAGCAGTATCTCCCTTGAAAGGGGAGGTACATGGCATCCTCATGCCATGTAAGGATGATTCAACATTGGCAAGGACCTGGGATCTGTCAGGCCTGTTTGAAATTATCTATTTCCTTTAAGTCATATCAGTGCTGATAAATTGTATCCTTATTTTTCATTGTTTTATCAGATAGCACTTTTGAATTATATTCATATTTTTCAATGATTTTATCAGATAGCACTTTGCACATTATTTCAATTGGTTTTGTTTTCAGGATAACTGGAACCTCTTTTGCCCTTTTGAATTACTGGTACACGTGGGGCTGGTTTTCAACTCTATGGAACTTCCTTAGTATTCAAATGTTTAACAAGTTCAACACTAGCAGACCAGATACCTTAGCCAGCTCTATTCAAACTCTGTACTCCAGTTATTGACATCAGCAGTTATTGGTATCAGCTCTTTTTCTATGAGCAGGTAGGACGTTCTTCTTTGTTCTTATGTAACTCTTACAGATCAGCCTTTCTGAATGGGATAGGAATATCTCTTGAACATTTCCTGAGACATTATCTTCATTTTAGCTATCTCCAATTTCATAATGGCCTATACCATTACTGGAATCTTTTTTGTTCCCAATGTAATTTTAAAAAAACTAAATTTCTATTGGCCTTTTTACTGGCAGGCATGGCTTTTCTTCAATTCCTATTTTAGTAACAATTTTCTATGCTCTAGATTGAAACTCATTTTTCTCTCTCTCCTTGTCTCTTCTTGGATTTCACAGACAGTTTCTTGATTTCTGTCATCTCCATTGCATCACTGATAAAGGGTGAGCTTCTAAGAAAATAATTCTCTTACCTGATACAGAATCATAACTGAAGATTTTCTGATAATTCTCTAGACTTAATCAAAATCCTTATTTTTAATAATTCTTTCCTTAAAGAATCCAAATTATTAAAGTTCAGTCAGGTTTATCCACTATAATAATGTTCAAATATTGTTGTTCCATGGTG
Organism: Agelaius phoeniceus; assembly: GCF_051311805.1. Taxonomy (NCBI): domain Eukaryota; kingdom Metazoa; phylum Chordata; class Aves; order Passeriformes; family Icteridae; genus Agelaius; species Agelaius phoeniceus. The sequence continues at coordinate 58,524,380 of NC_135268.1, forward strand.
AATTCATGCTACTGCATTTGATTTTAAAACCTCTATCAGTGCTTAGAGTGTCTTGCTCCACACATTCTCTTACATTTGCTTTAAGACATAACTACAGTTTTTCCCCTACACACTTTATAGTCAGATGGTTTCCATTTTTATTAAATGGTCTTTAATAGATTCGCTTTTGTGCCTGTATTTGTTTGTGCTTACATGGAGCTCTCTGTGCTGTGCTAGAGGTACAACAGTGGCTTATGTGAATTTACACAGTAATTCAAGTGGAAAGCAGAGGAAAAGATGTTGTATGCTGAACTCAGCAAACATTCTCAAGTGTCTATTATTGAAAGTTCTGTTATGATACCACAGCTTTCAGACATGCATGACTAAAATTCAGCATCAGAATAAAGGATATAAAATAATCCTCAGAGCAAGGAGATGATTTTCTTGGAGGCACTGACCAGTAACAAAGGGGTTTTATTTTTTCAGGTGCCTGAATATGGGTTTTGCTTAATTTTTTTAATATTATATTAAAAACTGTAAAAGAGCATTATTAAGACATTCAGTTCCAGACTCTAAAATTTGACAAGGGCTTGTAAATATTTCATGTTGTTTTCCAAGGGAAAACTGAAATTCATCATGTTGATGGACTGAAAATCCCACATCATCCCACACATTGTCCCACATCCTTCTCAAAAGCATTGGCTTTGGCAGGTTTTGACCTCAGCTCTAATGATTTCTGTTCCTTAATGGAGGGAGAATTTATTTCTATGGAGTGCTGAAGAAATTTTAAAGGGGAAAATATCTGTACTGAGAAAAGAGGTAAATATGGCTTTAGCTGGGTAATTCCCCTTCCTTACATCAGTGGAGTGGAGGAAGTTGTTCCATATTTTAAAATACATTTTCAGTACTGTTGAGGACGCCTTATCACAGCTTGCATCTATCCAAAGATTATTTTTCTTAAATTTTAAATACAACTTAGGTAACAAAATTTGTGCAGAATAGTAACTCACAAGAATTATGTTCCTTCTTAGCCAGAGAAAAGAAAGAAAAGTTTGGTGTCACTCCACAGGCTGTAAAACTGATTTACAACAAGTGTAAGGAGTCTCAGACACTCTATTAAGAGATCTTATACAAAACCAGAATATAATGATGTTCATTATAATTTTATTTCTTGTTTCTATTTTTGAGGCATCTTTCTGAGAGCTCATACTGAGGTAAGAGCTTGTTCATCACTTGCAGGACAGTACAGACTTCTTATTCTTTCTTCACCTGTTAGCCTATGCCAAAAATTATAATCTCATGGAAAGTCAATTATCATTTTTCTTTTAATAAAAGTGGGCATTGTACCCAGTTTTCTTCTTACATGTTTAATAAAAATGGAATGATCTAATAGAAGGTATGGTGAAGGCCCCACACGTTTGTTTTCACCTGCTTGATTCCAGCTATCAATTAGATCTCAAAGGAACAGCAGAACTTTGGCAAGTGTAACACACAATTAAACTGAAAGGTCTTGTTCTAATGCTTCTCTGCTCTTGCAGACTTATTTTATTTCAATTAGTTATTTAGATTTATAAATAAATGACATGTCTTCTCCCCTCACACCAGGCAATCAGGGAAACAAAATCTAAGTTTAATTATGCTGTACTTTCCTCCATCTGCAAACTCTTTTAATAATTCCCATTCCAAACTCTATTGCTACGAGGATGTTGGTAACCATAAAAATTAGTTTTGTTGTTATATTTCTGGACATTTTCTCAGCCTTTGATTATAGATCTTTGTAAGCATAATAAAGATTGCAGCTGTTGAAAAGGCTGACTTCAGACTGAGAATTACCAACAATTATAAACTCCTGTACTTCACACTGTAATAATTATTATACAAATTCTACTTATGTCATTTGATGTCAAAGAAGGGTGAGATCCATGCTGTGGTTTGGTAAAATATGGTTAAAATGGCAATTAACTGCGAGATACAAATGCAAAACAAACCAGACTTCTATAGTTCCCCTGTTCATGGAACTACTTATTTAAGCCCACAGTCAACTGACATTTACACAGATTGTGAATTGTTGTTGCTATTGATGCAGAACTTGGTTGCTTGCTTGCTGGCCTAATCTCAGAAACAACAAAACAGAGATACCCAGGAAAACTCATCCAGAAACAATTTAACTTCTTTCATGTGATACAAAGATAAAGGCTGTAAACTCAGCAGCCCTAATTTGCTCCTGAATAATCTCAGTGCCTCAGGACTGCACTTTGAAGCACCCCAGTTCCAGGAGAGCTTCAGATGGGCACAGCAGCACGTGAATGGCAGAATGGGAGCAGGTTTAAACCCAGAACCAAGTTACCCAGGGATGTGATCAAAAGACATCCAATGTTCCTGGAAAAACCAGTGTTGACCTTTGGGGTTTAACAAGACTTATAGAGCCCAAAGTATGTTCCAAGTAACTACAAAAAAATTTTCCTTGTCAGCCATATTCACAATAATCACAACACTGAGATTTTTACACTAGCCTAGGCTTCCTAGCTATATTTTTCCAGAATAATCCAGAGTTGACAGTGGCCAAAACGCCAAAAAAGCAAAGTCCATTACTATGTTTGTTGCTAAATACATATATTAAAGTTACAAGTAGTGATGCATATTTGCCAAAACGACCACTATTTATTTCTATTCTGTATTTATAATGAAGCAGAAGGAGATGTTACATCCCATATGATGTTAAGGATGCAGTAAAATTTACCATCTGTTGACAAAGAAAGATGTGAAGGAGAATTTGCTAAAATTAATGATTGTAGTTAAAGCTGAACATCTTATATCCAAGATCCCCACAGCAACTAGCTGGAAAGCTCACTGGAATAGTCTAGGGTCCTTCTAAGGACTAGGGTACTCTTCTAATGTCAGACATGAGCAAGCTAAAGGGTGAATCAGGGATTGCAGGCTGCCAATCAGCCCCTGTGGCACAGAAGGGCTCTCATGCCCAGCTGTACAATAACTCCCATTTTCAGGAAGGTGGGAGCAGGGGTTTGCAGTACAGACTGCCCCTCAAAACACAAATGCATGGACTTGTGGTGAGAACAATCAGGAGGGAGAGGGACCTGAATGAGGGGTTGGGAGCGCAGACAATTTTTAAAAGGACTAGAGAGCAGTAATGTTGTTCTGGCATTCACGTAGTATTTAATTTATCAAAACTCATACTTCAGGGATTCAGTGAGTCCCTTAATTACATTAGGAAAAAGATCCCTTCCTTTTTTCATCAACACAGAGCTGAGAGATGCATTCAGAAGGAGAGATTTTTATTTTTTTTTTAGTACTTAAACAGGGAAGTTTACCTAGAGAGGTCAACAAGGCAGGTCAATCAGCTTTCTTTGCTGCTGTACAGCCTGCTTTCTTACCAAGTATGAATGAAGTATTCAGCTCAAAGGATTATATCTCTATCACTAGATTTGGAAAGTGTAAACTTCTGCTGTTTGCAACAGATCAGCCAGGACAACCAACATGCCACTGTTTAGTCTCCTGACATTTGGAATGATTTTCACTAACGGAAGCATTTGGATTATAGGGGAGATAAGTATGTAACACAACAGCCTTTGACACACAGAAAGTCACACTAGTTGATTAAATGGAATACTTTGGCAAGCAGATCTGCTGAAAACTTTGACTTGCATATTTTCTGCTTAAAGGAACAGACACAGACTTGACCCATCAGGGACAGATTCCTGGGCTCAGATGAAGAATGTGTGTTCCTAGAATGAATTTCACAGATGACTAGATCCCTAGCAGCAGATATTCCAGAAATAATCCAATTCAACAGATAAGCTTTTTTCTGTCTAGTAGGCATATTAGGAAGAATTCATCTGCCTGAAAATAGGCAAAAATTTTAGGTGCTATAGGAATTTGGGTTATCGACAGTTGACTGGCCAGTAGACTCATCACAGTCTGTAGCTGTAGCCAGAAGCAATAGAGAATTTAAAATGAAAAATGTGTTTGGACATATGAACATCAATAGTTTTCCAAAGTCCTTTTTACAGTCATAAACTGTTTGAACTTTTAATTGTTCTACTTTTTGTCAGAAAAGAGACAAGATTTTCTGTATGCTAGAAATAGAAAAGTTGTACACATCCTCAACATCAGTTTTTATTTCCCTTAGTTTGGAGTTTCATATTGAAAATCAAATAGCTAAATTTAGAAGATGAATTCATGCATTGAAAAACTGCAATGGGGCTGCCTAAATTAAGTCAATTAGTTGGGGAATAGACCTAGTTTAAATATTGATATAAATCAATCAGACATAAAGGACATGGAATTAAACTGGACTGATACAGTCAAAACAAGAAATCAAACATTTTCGGGGGGTTCTTGGCATGGATTTATTTCTGCTCATAGAGCCAGAATTCTTGTGAAAATGAGGTGATGCCATTATAATAGGCTGGATTAGATCAAAAGAGCAATGCCTTTCTTTTCAAGGACATAATGTGTCCTTACAAGCAATCATTCTCCACTGCTCATGAAAGTTTAGGGTTAGTCACAAGGCAACAAAAGGAAGCCTCCAGCATTAAGTTATGATCCCTCTGTTTTTCTTATTAGCTACTCTAACAAAATTGCCCTGAGAAATACAACTACTACATATGACAGAGCAGAAGCACAGTAGGACAAACACTGAGAGTGACAGAACCAGGAGGTTCAGTTAACCTTGGTCACAATCAGTAAAAAACCTGAGGCCACACTTGCAGGTCCTGTCATGCTGCAGCAGAAGACATAGAGTGTAACAGTGCAGGGGCTCAGCTAAGAAGGAAGACATAAGGATGCCCAGGTATCTGTATCTTGTTTCTTCCCTTCCACTTACAGGAAGTAAGTCCAGCCTGACAAGTCACCAAGCAGACCATTAGCACTTTCCCACAGTTTTGTCTGCAGGTTTTTGAGCAGATAGGGAAAGGGCACTTTATTTCCCTTTGTGCTTCCATTCCTCATATCTCACCCTCTCAGATTTGCTGCATGGCAAAGGAGACTTTCTACCTCTCTGGTGCTCTCAAAAGAGACCTCCTTCCTTCTTTGGTCTATTTGGATTCTGAAGGAGAGAATTGCCCCTCCTTTTAATTTTCTTTCTCCACTTTCTGCTCTCTGCCTCTAATGTTGCTTCCATTAAGACCCATGGGCTTTGTGGTGTTTCTGTGGGGTTTCTGTAGTGCTCCCAGCCCAAAGACCGAGCAATATCTTTATAATCTGTGCCTCAGAGTTGCATAAATAGGAGTTTTAACCTGCAAATGCAAATGGGGTGATCCTGTTGATTCAAATGGTCCATATTAGCAAATCATACATACTACAACTAGATCTAGCATAAAATCATTTGTCCTAACCAGTATTTACATTATTTTTTTTTTTCTTTTCTGAAAAAAAAGTATTTGTCAAAGGAAAAATAACATTAAATTGTGATTATGGAAGATAGTTTCACATCTGATATGGTCAACCTTTCCATTAAAATATTAATTAGGAAATGATAGCAGTAAAAATTCAGGTATGTTTTTAATATTTAATGTAAGCATTTCACATCCCCTAAATCATAGTTTATTTTGTAAATATTTGCTAATCTAACAATATGTGTACTACCAGCCTTAGGTCATAACTCATGCAGATAGCAAAGAGGACTTCGTGCCATTTTATTATGTGACTCCTCCATTTAATTAACTCCTTTAACTACTAATATCAGACTTTTTTTTTCCCCTAGCTCTCGTGCTTTTCCCTGTGTGACTAAAAAGCTCTGTGTGCCATTCAGCCAGCACAGGTTGGCTTCCTCCCTCTCTCATAGCAACAAAATCCTGGCTACCTCTGAAGTGGATATGCTAAATGGGAGGGATTTCACATCATCTGTTGTCTTTCTAGCTCACATGCACAAAATGCCACAGTTCTGCTCAGAAGGTGTTTTTCAGCAACCATTCTGCATGTGATATTAATCAGTTTGCTATTGATGAACGCATCTACACTGTAAAAAAATATATCAAAAACATAATTCATCTGTTTCATGATGTATGGTACAGACACACATTCTTTATAAATATATAAAGAGCATTAACATTTACAAATCTACTTGCTGGTTTTGTTTAAATAAGAAAGCCACATTCTTCTCTGGATGCTTCACTTAGAAAAATACTCATGGCTAGCAATATCTTGCACCAACACATTAAGCATTTTTGTTGAACATTGTAGCAAATTTTTTCTGACAGAATTTATACTTTTTGCTAACACAGAGTTCAATCCTGGTCCAGTCCTGTAACCCTGATTCAAATGACTTCATGGAAATAATATCACTTATTTCAGTAAACCTATGAGTTTGTGCTGTTCAATATCCTGTCAGCTTGCTGAATCAGATCATTAGCAAAGCCAGGCAAATGTATTCAGCCTAGGCAACTTGCACTCCCCTGTTTCTAAATAAATGGACTTATCCTGCAGTAAAAACAGCACTTATTTTTCTCAAAATTTTAAAGGAATGAACGCAGTCAAGATTAATCTCTTTATTATGACATCTGTTATTTTTCCATTATCCATTTCTAAATTTTGTCGCATGCCCTACAATTAGAGAATGTTTTGTTGCTTAGTTCAGCAGTAAAAAGGATTGTTTCTACAAGGCACAAATGAAATATCTCCAGACCAGTTCAATGAGCTTCTGAGATCCTTTCACTTCTAATGAAGCACCATTACTGAGCAATCATAGAGCATTTGCTAGCCCTCAGCAGCTCTTGCTCCAATGAGACTATTTATGACAGCAGAAATAAAAATGAATATAAACATCTGCAGAGTGATAGCTTTGACAAGAGGTGCTGTGAAGAGTATTTCTAACACAACACCTTACTCCTCAGAGCAAAGGTGGGCAATGCGGGGCACTGCTGACCAAGCTGCTATGTTAATAATAGAAGAATGATTGAAGTTAAGAAGGATTTTTGACCTAATGGTAAAAGGAAAAACTAAATACATTACCAGCTTTGTGTAGTAATGCTGACTAAATCAATTTACCCTTATTTATACCCATCTACATTACTGTAGTGATTTTCTCTCCTTTTATCTTAGTCAAAATTCTGTTTTGATACTCTTACTAGAAGGGAAATATGAGAAACAGAAGGTCTGCAGCAGCTGAAGAGAAAAGGAAAGATCAGGACCTTCAGTGTAACTGCAGTGTGCATTGCCTGAATTTTCCTTCCCATCTCCTTGGACAAATAAGAGTGTTTCTAGTCTAGGTTACCATAGTTTCTGGTTTCCTTAGTAACCCACCCTTTTGAGAGCATTCATGTGTTTGTGTCAGTAGGCAAGAGTGTGAGTGGGTCCAAAATGGAGGACAAACCTATCAAATTCTATTTGAGTGAAAAAAATCCAAATTTTCTCCTCAACCAACAAAAAACCCCAAAACTTAAACCAAAAAAGTCTCACTGGAAATCAAGTGAAATAACTATGAACAGGTATGATTTAAATCATGATGTGAGGAAAGGATGAGTTTGTTCTCAAGTCAGAGGGATCTTCAGGGTAACTTGGAATTTGAACAGAAGAAATGCAGTTACTGTTCCTGGGATAGGAATCTGGAACTGTGAACTGCAAGGATGCTTCCTTTCTAGAGTTTTGTTGCATGACAGTTACAAAGAAAGCAGTTACCCATTTGAGGCATAATGTCAGCAAACAAAAACAAGGCCAGTAAGACTTATCAGTCAGTATCTTTGTGTAATTATAATGGAAATGCGTTAATAAGAATATAACCGGTAATATTTTGTACAGCATTTCCTTCACCCTTCATGCAATAGACACTAAATATAAAAATTATGTGGTTTATGAGGTAATGGCTTGATCTTGCTTTATTCCTTAGTCTGAAATATTTGATATGATACTTAAATACTTGAAAGTTTAAATTTCTCTTTAAATATAGAAATTTATTTATGTTTATATAAGACTACTTTTTACTAGTAGCCTTCAATGATCTTTATTATTGTACATCTGTCCTGAAACTTCTCCATAGATTTGTTCTATTGCTCTTGCTCTTGAAGAGCCCTCCTGTGTTTGGAACTGTGCAGACACTGAAGTAAGGCAGGTCTTAGCTAAGCAGGATAAATAATGAATATAAGAAAACACATTTTTACTGTGAGGGTGGTTGTACAGTGGAACAGGTTGCCCAAAGAGACTGCAGGGTTTTCCATCCTTGGAGATATTCAAAACTCAACTGGCCTCAGAGTGGGAAAACCCACTCTGGGGAAGGGAGTCGCATTAGATCTCCAGAAGACCTTTCCAATTTCTGCTCTGCTGTGACTCCAAGATTCTGTGAATTATGTAAAGACTGGAAAACTGCCTAAATGCATATTACTGAGAGATCTGGAGAAAGTCTGTGATTCATGTAAGGAAGCACATGCTGTATCACAAATTTAATACTTTTCTAAATATTTATATAGTATTTGAGAACTTAAAATATAAGTGACTTTGAGGGTATAAAAAGGGAGGCAGGGAGGCAGGCAGTAAGGCAGGCAGGAAAGATAGTAGTAACTATAGCATTGGTATTAAGTATATCAAATATCCTAAAAACAAATTTGGTAATTATAGGATTTTGCATTTGGGAAATTTATCAAAATTTGAAGCCAGAAGGATTTCATTTTTATAAGAAAAAAAGGTACAGCTCCTTTCACATACAAATGGGAGAAAGATAGAAAACAAGTACATAGACAAGAGTGATATGGAAAAATGAATGGTTTTAGGAAGAAAAGAGCATAAATATTTATCCCATTTTTTTGTTCATCTTTTCCATTCTTGTCCTTTAACTGTCATTCCCTTGTGTTGTTGATGGCTTGCTGTGTTTTTGAAGGCAGTTATGGCAAAGCTGCTGTTACTACTTTTCTAATTGTTGGCTCCTGTGCCAATGCTTTTTAACTTATAGTAACAGATTGCAAAATACGTTTGTTGATATTTGTCTGATTTTCTGAAACAAAAATAAAAAACAATTACTTAGGTCAGTAATGAATGGTCTAGAATTTTTCCTATGAGTTTCTTTGAAAGGAAATTGAAATTTTTATATATTGTATGTGAAAGAAGCATCACTAACAGCCTTGTTCTATATACAATACATTACATATACATCTTTAATCAGATAAACAGTTTCAGTTGGTGGCTTCTAATGAGCTATTTGCTACACTTCAGAGGTGATTTATTGATTGGATTTGATTGATTATTGATTATCAGTAGGAGCTCTGCCCTTTGGTAGATATTGGTCAGTTTATTGTCCTTAAACTATCTCTCCTCCTACATTTGGTCAACATTTCATTGCCTTGGATCTTGCAAAATATTTACTTCAGCACAAAGAAGAGAACCAGAATAGTAATGTTTTGTGCCTGTTTTGTACCTATTATTCCCATCAAGAAACTGTCAGGGCCTTTTCCTTTAGATAAATACCACTAAAAACACATGGGATTACAGAGCATCACTTAAAGGTCTGACTCAAACCTCAGTAAAATCAGAGGGAATCTTTCTATTTAATTTCATAAACTTCAGATCAGATCCTGAATAGCCCTGGCTTTATATTAGAGTCAAAGACATCTCTCTCCTCTAAGAGGCTGAAGAGACTCCCTAGTGACTTCTAATGCTGTTTTTGAAAAGTAGAAAACTGTCAAGAGGAGACTGCATAATAACAAAGAAACAATTGAAAATACCATTGCCACACTTTACTTCTTAGCTGCTGACCACAAGATTTAAGATTCAGCTCAGCTGAAAAAAAAAACCAAAACCCAAAGCAAATAAACTACAGGAAGGACTATGGCTTGTGTGTGTCCAGATTCCTGGTAGAACTTCCCACTTCACAATTATAAAAAGTCTAGAGTGTAGGGAATACTTATAATTTGGGTATCATTCTTGGTTTGCAGACTGAAAATGCTCATGTGTTAAGTAGAATTCTTTCACTATAAAAGAGTAGTATAACATATTAATGCTACAGTTAAGATGAATATTTTTAGAAAGATACATATTATTCCACATTAATAAATTTTCTTCTTGGTAAAGTGGGTCCATTCCAGATGTTGATGTTTAATATTCAATATGAGGAAAAAAACAAGTGTTAGTATTTTCTTTCATCTTCTCACTCCTTCTTTTACTATTGCATTCAAGTTTCATAGGGAAAAAATGAGCATTCTTACAATAGACAAAAAAATCACTGAAGCTCAGTTCACCTGTTACCAGCCAGCTGTCATAATAAAAATAAGTCTTTCCTAACACAGCAGTATGTATAAATAAGATAGTAGGAAGTCATGAATTGGGTCACATACTCATTACAATGCCATATATTGTTATCATATTGTTTCCATCTGATGGTGTTTAAAAAATAGCTCATATAATCCAGATCACACTTCATTTTCTTTGCCATGAGTGCCACAAGTAATGTGTCCCCCCAATAAAGAGAGACATTATCTGGCACACTGGGTGACAACTTCAACATAAGGCTGAGTGACAGAGGCTTAAATGATCTCTGAACATACAGGGTGCTACTCTAAAACAGTTTAGGTAAAATGATACAGGAAACTTTTCATTAACACTGCCTGGTATTGAAACTTGATCACAAAGATACTTCATTGCAAGGAAAAAGAGCTTCGGGGATAGTGGGTAATTTTATACATAATGGCTACTTTTAACAGTTATTCTTGAGTGCTAGGTACAAGTACAGGGATAATCTTCAACTATGGAATTAAAACAGCAAGGCTATATGACACCACTTTCAGTAGAGGCTGTCTGGTGAGATTGTGGGAGAACCAGTAAAAAAGGTGTCTCATTTTGATTAGACTACCTTTTTCTAGTAACTTTGTACTTTGTTCAGGTTCAGAGGCAAAGAAAGAAATCCATGTTCCTTATTTTGACCCCCAGTAACCCACTGGCTTTGTGTTCTTCTCTTTTAGAATGAGAAGCACTGAATTTCTAAGGTACTATTAAATAGATGCATTGTCAGTAACGCTATGAAAACCCCTACTCTTATACAGTTAATTAGTCTCGTTACATTAATTGAAAACCATTCAGAACTCCGAAGTGAATGGAGGGTGCTCTGGGACAGCAGCCAAGCTTTAGGGGTTTGAGAGAGGGATGCAGGCTGGCCGTGCCTCCCCTCAGCCTGCGGCAGGCAGGGGCAGAGCCTGCGCCAGGCACTGCATCCGGCCATGCTCCCATTCCAAAGGGCTGCTGAGGAGCCACACATTTATATCAAGTGATCACATTTAGTAGTGGTTAGAATAATGAAAAAGGTGCAAGGGGAAAGCCTTTTAAAGACTTTCAGCAATTAAGAAGCAAGGAAGGTATCTTGCACTGACCATACTGAGTCATTGATACTGGCTAATTGCTCCTCAGGAAATATCTGTGCCATCTTGCAGATGTTTGCAATCCTCAGAACACAGTTTTGTCTTTTTGGGTTTTGGGGTTTTTTTTCTGTTGTTCCTAGTTAGGTTCTTTGAAAAATAGAATGTTAATAAAATAATGATAGATTGTAAATAAAAAAGGTAGATCAAATATTCTGTTTATACATAGATACTGAACTCTGCAGTGCAGCAAATAGAAAAAAAAAACAGGACTAGGATGAAAACATTTTTAAGAGCTGGATGACTCAATGTGAAGACATGTTTGCTCAGCTCTTTCTGAGCTCCCACTCTAGAAGAAAACATAAAATACAGTAACAAAGTGCCTTATGATGGATTTCTCTAACTAAAAGGCAAAAATGTAGAAAACCAGAAAATTACGAATTATATGTACACTTGTATTCTAGTTTCTGGAAAATTTAATTGCAGTGCACTTATCTTCAGGAAAATAAATGTTTTTGTAGTGGATTACCCTTGGCCCTAGACCAAACTCCCTCCCAGCAGCTCTGTCGCTCCTTTTCAACAGTCCAGGGGGTGAAAATAAGAAGTGTTCCTGGTCTAGCACTAAGACAGGGACATTGTTTAACAGTTTGCAACATGGGCAAAAAGGACTTGACTTGGGAAAAATTAATTTATTTTAATATCAATTAAAGTAGACTTGGTTAGAGAAACAAAGACAAATATTTAAACAACCATCCCATCCTTCTTAAATATGTTTATCTAGAGGCTCCCTATCCCTGGCTAAGGGACTTGGCTATACCCTGCTATGAGTCTGTTGGAGGCAGATGGGATGGGCTGTGTCCTCCTCACAGAGGCACTTTGTCAACCAAACCCAACAGAGCGCTTGGTTCAGAAACATGACTAAACTTAAATATGAAAGAACATTGACTGTCACAAAGAAAGCCTCTTGTTTTACCTTTGGAGATATAACTATAAAATGCTCTCAAGCATGGAGGAGGAGACTGAGGGGAGACCTCATTGGAGCCTGCAAGCTCCTCATGAGGGGAAGAGGACGGGCAGACACTGATCTCTGCTCTCTGGTAACACAATCAAAGGGAATGGCTCGGAGCTGAGTCAGGGGAGCTTTAAGTCAGGAGTTAGGAAAACATTCCTCACCCAGAGGGTGGTGGAACAGGCACCCCAGGGACGTGGTCACAGCAGCAATCCTGAAAAGAGCTCAAGAAGTATTTGGATAATGTGCATGGTGTGATCCTTGGAGCAATCCAAGGGTTGAGTGCAGGGTTGAGTTGGACTTTGATGATCCTCGTGGTCCCTTACAACTCAGGATAGTGCATGATTCTATGATTTATGAAGATTTGTATATTTTTTATATTCTTGTGATAGAAGCTGATCCAAATTAAATACAATTGTGGATTGAAAGTTAGTAGTAGCACTTGATTTTCTGACAAATACATAGCTCTTCAACAAGTCAGATCATTTGCTTTCTGGAATATTTTGGCAAGAGAAGATTCAAAATGGATGGAAAAGATGGAAAAGAGTCAACTCTTTTGGGAAATAATGCTTTGAAACAGAGAAATGTGTTGATAGTCTTATAGAAAAGATATGCACCTGACACTTCTCTTCTTTCCATCACACTGTGGTTGTACCAGTAAATGTACCTTTCTTCAAAATCCTGCCTTTTAAAATCACTGCAGAGTTCATTCCCATGTCCTGAACACCATCAAGTTTGTAAGATATTTTAATAATCAGGACTGTCATAAATGCTGTAATTCATCGCTGTAGTACATTTTTTTTCTGTTTTCATCTCCTTTTTCCTCCCATACATATATCATAAATTACCCTCATTCCAGATACCTTATTAGAGCCATCCTTATTCAGCCATGTGCATTGTCTTTGACTTTTTCCTACTTTGACATTTTTTTTCTTTTTTAACTACAGATAATTTTGTGACCTGAGCTCTTTTTGCAATAACAGAAAAAAAACAGGAGCAGGGCACGCATTTTTCAAAAATTGATGCTTGAATTATTAAATGCATCTCTATTCCCATGTGCAGTGACAGTCAAGTAGAAAATGGAAGCTGTCTATAATTTAATCATAGTACATACAATAATAATTAGTTGTCATTAAGACCCTGATTTTCACTGTGATGTACAAGCAGAGAAATGCCGAATTCACACAGTGTTGTGTAACTTGCAGTGCAGGACTGAGTAATTTTTTGTGCAAAACTGCATTTTTTATTTATTTCTAGTGTTTATTTCTGGTGATGTTATGTCACTCTAAACTTTTAATTGCACACAGTGAATACATGACACTAACTGGTATTATAATTTAAAGAATCCAAAACTTAACAAATAATTAATTTTTAAAGCAAATCATAATAGTGGGCATATTCTAGAAAAGGGATTAGAGACCATGTTCTTATTTCTATGTGATTCCTGTTTAAATTGTGTGTTCATGCTACTATTTTGTAATTAAATGCCAGAGTCTCAGCTCTCTAATGATAGAAATTTGTTGATTACTACAGATCTTTAAACATCACTCAGGCACATACTGAAACAGATTGATAATGCCAACTGGATACAAAGTGGGAGTGTTAAATTCTGCTGCCAGTTTCAGATGCTTTGAAACACTTTGGGAGTAGAGTTCTGGTGGCCCCAGCATGAAGACTGTGCTAAGCACTGTATATATAACAAAAGGTGCTGGTCTCCACCAGCCTACATCTAATGCAGAAAAAGAGTCATGTTGACCAGATCAATACTCAAGTGACACAGGGCAAAGGGCATAAACACAATGATATGAAGATATGAAAAATTCAAAGTCTAATTATCACAGCTATGCAACTGAAGGACTGACAGGAAAGATGTCCATAGTCTGTTGAAGGACAAGTGAAAGTCTGCTTGTGGCACTGTGTGGATGCAGCCTGGAAAATGCCAGAAATAGCTTTAAACATATATAGCTTGTACTGAACATGTGGTGCTACTAATGACTACATTTTGTGTACATGTTTTGCATGTCAATAAATTAATTAACCATTTTTAAAGGCACATGGTGAAAATGATAGCCTACAGGGTTTTGTTTAAGGAACTGATTAGACATCTATGAAAGAGAGGTGTAAGCTTGATTTGACTTGCTGGACAGCAGAAACTGATACTGGTGATGATTAAGCAGCAGAGCTCTCAGAGTTTTTCAGTGGCTGAACAGCCTTAATCAAGAAATCCAGGAGGTGAACTAGGAGCTGCTTCAGTCAATCTTTGTGACTGGGCAAGGTTGAGCAAATCTGATTCCTATGAAAGTTAGGATTCAAGGCAGACACTGGGATAATGAGAAGTATCCTCTGGAAGAGCCCATGAGCTCTGTAGCACCTTGCAGGTCAGAGTACTCACCCATCCTTCAACAAACACATGGGATTTCCATAAGAAAAACTTTAATGTTCGATATTGCATATTTGGGTGGGTTGGAGCCTTAATTTTTCACAGTTTTCACAATCAGTAGAGTGCTCAAACCTGCACATTGCAAATGGCCACTAGTTCCCAAAGAAATTAAGAGGCACTACTTCTCAGGATAGCAGAGTTTTCCCTCTCAGTTGAAGAACCCTATTCAAGACTATCTGAAAAACATATGAAAAAACCCTGTCAGATTCAATAGTGCAACCCACCACTAACATACAAATCACAACACACTGCTTGCACAGGAGTTTAATTGCTGACAATCTCACAGTAAATTTTGCCACAAGTTGCAAATTTGCACTACGAAAGGATTTTGTAAGGCCTTAGCTCTCAAACTGATGCCATGAAATGAGACTTTCAGCTTTCAATTAATCTAAATAAGGATTTCAGGGTGTCATAGCTGCAAGCATATTCTTGAATGCATGACTTGTCCACACCTTGTGGGTTTATAAACCAAAATGCAGACCGGTTATCTACAGACCTGCCTACCCTAGTGCCAATGTCATACACCTGAGCACCTTTTTCTGCCCCTTACTAGATAAAACTTTGGTCTGAATTCATAATGGCACCTTGATCCAGCCCTAAAATATGGAATTCCTTACTGTTCAGACTAAGCCCATCAAGTCTGGTGTCCAGAAGGAACCAGCACATTCCACTCAAGTCTGCTACAAGATAGGATTTTGTCCCAGGTAAAGAAGAAAATTATTCCATACCTAGTCTTTTTTTTTTAATGGATTTTCCACAGTATTCACCTACTGAATTATACATTTAAGTCATGCTAGCCTATATTTTTTTTAAGTTACAATTTTTTAAATTCGCTTTCTTTCTTCTATTATACTTATAAGGGCCATTTAATGCTTTTGGTAATGTAGAACTTTTGAACTACCTTTAGTAACAGCATTGTTAAAACTTGTAGACCAAACTTGAGCTCTGCACCACCCCAGGCTTTCTCTGCTTGTGAAAGAATATTACTAGGCAAAAGACAAATTTGCAAGCATTTCACTTCTGAAAAAAAACCAAAAATTTCAGGTTATGGCATGAAGAAAATGCCCCTTCTCTTTCATGTAAAAATTTGGTTTTGTACCTGCCATACAGGACTAAATGTAGCCTGATTCTGTTTCACCATGATATATTGCCAGTTTCTGAGCACAGCAAAAGTGGTTCTATATTTAAAAGATTCTGTACAAATTCCATCTGCTAATGGCACTCATTTTTATGTTCAAAAGTGGTGTACTGCTTTATGAAGATGTTTAATTTCTATTTCTAGTTACTTAATGTATATTTAGACATTGGATGGCACTTGTCTAAATTTTAGATGGTATATTTAGTCTGCATACCTGTAAAGGTTCTTAAGAAGAATAAGGTATGGCCAACTACTCACAGAAAATATTACTTCATGGTAATCAGCACATTATGAAAACACATAAGCCATTGCTTAAATTCCTAGCCTGCCTCTATTTGGTCCTTAAAGGTAACATCTTCTCAAATAGAATTAGAATTATAGCTTTCTTTTCACCTATTTCTACATGCAAATGAGGTGTTCTGAAAGCAGGTAAGGGAAACATGCTTTCCAATGTTTGGGATAAGACTTTTGCTCATAACCTGTGTGCATGGTAACACTTAAAGCCAGGCACAAAAATAAATACATAAGTACAGACCACTCTGCACATGAAAAGATAATTTTCTCCATGGTCACTGAAAACTGAACACTGTGTGATAAATTCAGCAGAACAACCCTCCAGAGAGCCCCAGAGTGGCAGCAACAGAAGACAACATCTGTGAATCCAACATGCTAAACTCCAACAGAGCACTAACACAATATTTAAGGGCAGTTCTTCTCACTGTTCACTGTAGGAAAGGAATCATTCCTTTCATACCCTTAATCTGACACCTGAAGTGCTTCAGACTCATAAAAGGGATGAGTCCCTAGTTCAGTAACCCAGATCATCTTGATTCAGCTTAGATGTTCCCTGTGTGGAGCATTTTCACTGAAACTCTCCCCCTGCACAGATATTGCCAAATCACATCTTTTCAGCCTTGCAGACCTAGCTCAGTACCAGTTCTATGCTTTATTTCTAAAAAGTTTGGGCCAGGTGGAAAAGTCTGGCTGTTGTTTTGTTCATAGAAAAAGAGGATAGAAGAAAAGTAGTCACTACTACATTCCATAATAAACACCTCACTTCTTGGCTTCCAGTTGTCTGTAGTAAGACTTTACAACACCTTGAATACTCAATGACCTCTCAGAGAACTTTTGTTACTCTGTAAACACTGAAACAGAAAAACTATTATAGTCATTCCATTCATGCTTATGTTAAATATCCTCACACCCTTCTGAAGCACAATGTTTTCTCCAGAACTGTGTTCAGAGCAGGGAAGAGTATTTGGAAATCCAGTGTGAACATCTGATACCTTATAATCTATATTTTCTCTAAACTAACAATCAACACCTTAAACATATGGCAATTCAAAGTCAAAATGTTGATAGATATTTGGATTACTGATAAATCCTTTTCCTCAGAGATGTGGAATCCTCTAATGCAAAATAACAGCTTTGACACTTCATGGAACACACACCTTTTTCATCCTGCCTAAAAGGCAATAGGTAGAGCAAACAGAACAAATACTGGAAGCTTAGAAAACGAAAAGAATATTCTGAAAAAAAATATCAAGTTCCAAAGCTGGTTGATTGTACTTTATTTTCAGGAACCCAACTTGAAATCAACCAAGTCTTTTTGATTTTTGGGAAGCCCCAAGCTCCCTTTCCAAAGACCAGTCCTGCAGGACAAGGCAGATGGGGACTTCCTTGCCCATTCAAGTTCCTTTGAAAAGTATGGGCCAAAGTTGGTTTGAGTTTTCTTAGCTCTTCAACTAAGCTGACAAGTTGTCAGTTGCTCTTCTGAAGGAATACATTGTAGGATGATTTGAGATTTACTTTTCCTGAAAGCCAAATCAGGGTCCAGCAATGAATTGTATAAAGCTGTTAATGTAGACCTTGTATAACCAGTGTATAACTATTAACTTGTATAACATGTAGAACAGTTACATCATCCTATTTTGCATCCACCTTTTTGTATTCCATGCAATTAAAGAGAGTGGCATGAAAAGACCATCAAATAGGTACAGGACAAGTAATAATAAAAGGTTTTATGACCATGATTCTGGGAAGAGTGTGTTCCTCACAAAGAAGTTATGCAACTCATTCTTAGAAGTGACAATAAAACCTTTATTCCTCTCCTTTCTCACCCTTTCCCATCAACACACAGAGGCACAAATTTCTATGCAATCTGTTGGAAAAAATACTTTATTACATTTTCAGATTTGGAGCCTGTTTGTCATTCACCTAGTTTATTTACAATTCTTTATCTGTGTGAGGCTTTTGACAGCTTCATATACATATATAAATATATGTAAATTACTTCTTTATCCTACCCTATTTTTTTGGTATCAGAAAAAACAGTTTTAAAATATTTTAGGTCATATCTGGAAAGATTCACTGCTAAGTCATGCTGTCTAAACATACTGTCTTGTAAAAGAGCATAACTGGAAACTTGTGGATTATTATTTTAAACTACTAGGATTCCAGTCTCTCCCAAAACTTTTAAAGCATTTGCAATAAACCTCCCAGCTAGACAGTCATCAGTCATATAATCAAAACAAGCATTTTTAGAGATAATCCTTTTAATCTATTTTGAAGCCTTGCATTTCACAACAGAGAGCACAGGATGATCTAGTAAGGCAGAACATAAACAGCCAAACGGTGCTGCAGAATTTGTGGGGATTTCTTGGGTCAGAGCAGGCAAGCAGATTTCTAACTGTCACATACTATCTTCCTCTGGAATAATGAACCATGGTTTCTCTCTTTCACAAAGAACTTCAGATTTACAGGCTAAGTGCTTTTTTCTTTCTCTCTCCACCAACCCTGCCCCAAGAAGAAATAAAAGTCACAAAATTAAAAGGGGGTTTCTTGATCAGAAAAATAACAAAACCAAAACTGACAGGATGCTTCCAGACATTTCCATTGAGCTTATTACAATAGCAGGTACAAATTAACAAAATCCAAAAGAGGATTAGATATTGAGAGATAGTGCTTCTGACATATATCAATTAAAAATACTCCAAGGCATTTGACTGAAAGATCCAGGCAAAAAACTAAACTTTTGGGTCAAACCACTTCCTGTGTATAAAAAGTTAGGATGGCATCTAATGTGTGGGGAGAAAAAATTACTGCAGCTGCTGGTTGGAGTTTTTGGAACTGTGTTCTTCAGTCTATGCTACCTGTCACAGGCTATTAGCAAAGTCTGGCTTTGTTTGGGTTTTATCCAAAGTGGGCTTGATCCACCGTGTTAATTCCAGTATATAGATTCTGTAGATTATTACATTGATAAAATACTATCGTTTCACAAACTAAAAATACAAAAGTGCTACCCAGTGCTACAAATTAACAAAGCTGGAAAAAGCTGAAACAGGATTTTTTAGTTACACTGTTAGATTATGTGTGGTACTGATGAATTCCTCTGAGGTAACTCATAAATTTGAGACAAAGACTTTGCCTCCTATAAAGTCTGAAAGACGTAGGTGCCGCCTTCTGTAAATATTAATAATGGCTGCAGAGTGAGTGCCACAAGCAAAGGGCACTCAGTCACACAGAGCCAGCCCAACAAAGCCCTCCCTACAACAGAGACTATTGCTTGTTCTCAAAGCTACATTTAAGATTGTAAATGTAAAGAATATTTCTGTAAATTCCACAACAACAGGTGGATTAAAGACTGCAGTTATTCCTACATTGCTATTTTTGTATTTTGATTTAATTTTTTTTTTTTTTTTGGGAAAGATTTGGTGCGCTTTAGAGCACTTGCAGTGACTGCCCCAACCCAAAGTACATGACTAACTTCTTTAACCACACTCTAAAAAATACTCTTCAAACATAAACTGCTTCAAGAGAGAATCATTTAATCTCTTTCAAAAATCAAAAATAAATAAAGAAATAAATACATAATGGAACTTTTCAATCGCTCTTGAAGACAGCACCCAAAATTCTGCTAGCAATCTGACAGTCCAAGCAGGTGCCCAGCAGAGATCCTTTGTGCCTTGCTTCCCTGGATAATGAGTACACAGGCTAGGAATGGAACACAAATCAGCCAGGAACCACTCGGAATCCTTTCCACTTTTTTTGCTGCTCTGTCACTTTAAAACATCTCACAAGCATACACTGTCTCAAAAGGCAGCTTGAAAGAGATAGAAATTGCCATGTGTGTGCACTCTCCTTTTGAATACAGGGCAAATCAATGACTGTTTATTTATCCTGAGCAAAGCAAGTAATGCTTTTTTCAAATTCTAGCAGACAAATCTCCCACTGCTGAACCTGGCAGGGCAGGTCACAAAGAGCTGGGAGTGGGCACAGGACTGGAGCACGTTAGAAACCAGCTGCCTTGGTCACCAAGGGAGTACAATTACTTAATGACAGCAATTTACCCATTTTACAGTTTGCAGTGCCAAGGAAATATCGCTTGTGACAGTGGAAACAAATCAAGCCTGAACTGGTAATTCAGCACAGCGAACCTGAGCTGCTACTTCTAACACTGAAAATCATGGAATTTATTTCAGTGCTTGAATAAAGTTGTAGATACCCAGTCCTAAATAGATTTGTTGGCAAGTCTGGGACACCAGTCCTTTCTAATAACCAGAAGTTATGGATTATTGTTATATTGCTTCTAGCAGTTATTAACTTGATGCTGAATTTTTTCTAATGATTATTCCCTGTGTGCTACTCATCTTCCAACTGTGAGAGATATTTATTTGTGCTGTTTTCCTAAGCAACAGCTAATTCCCTGCTGAAAGATCATGCATAAGCAAGGGGCTATCAAACATGGCTGAAATCTTCCAGTGCAAAAGGAGAGGACATTAAGAAAGAAAAGGGTTATTGAAACCACTCAAGGCTAGATTCATATGTTCACCTTTCCACATTAAATGAGTGCCTTTCAATTTTGTATAATCATCTGTTGTAATAGGAGTTCAGAAACAGGAAAAAATGTTACTCTTTTATGTTTAAAATCACTTAAGAAGAAGAGACAGGAAGGGATTTGGTTTAACAGGTAACGAACTCACAACAATCACCAGGAATAACGTCACTGGTGCACAGGAGGGGAAATCCCAGCTACATGTATTTTCCCCTGTTTATGTACAGCTTTGATGATTTCTCCAAGTAAAATGAAACAAATGAAAATCAAAATGTCAAAGAATCAGTAATTAAACTAGGGGGTTGATTTTTGACTAAAAAATGAATTAGCCCAAAACCTAATATTAAAAGGTTTTTACAGTTGGATAACTTTCAGACCAAAAAACACTAGAAATCTATCACTGCTTTCTGACCTACTTTCCATGGCCATGGCTAATTCGATCTTCTTGCCTTTCATATCTCTGTCTCTGCCAACAGACAGATGAGCAGTGGAAGAACAGAAGAGGCAGGTTGGGTTAAGAGGACAGGTCAAGACAAATCATTACAAGCAAGAGAGTGAAAGTTTTCAGAGACCTACTCCCAAAATAAGCAGACAATTATTCTTATGAGGATGAAGTCAAAAGATGTTATTATCACAAATATAGTATGCCTCATAAATCACCAAAAAGTGTTCATGTAAATGATCTGTGCCAGGATAATGTCATGCTTGAAATGATTATACCACTTATATTTCAAATCTATATGCTACAAGAAGTTAAACAAGGAAATTGAATAAATAGTAGATCTGTTAAAAAAAAAAAAAAAGAAACAGAAATTAGAGGGGAAACTGAGTACTTCAGACATTTGCTACAAGAATTATTGTTATTTTCATTTAAGAAGTATGTATTTGTTTTAAAACATAAACAATTATGGGATGTGAAACCTTCTTATAAACCCAGAAATCATGATTTTTGGTTCAATTCAACTGCTTCACTTGGCCTGAACAACATAAAAGAATGCTTTTAAATCTAATTGAATTTTGCTCTTTCTCCCTAAGAAACTTTTCCTGTGTCCCAATTTCTATCCTGAGTCCTTCCACATTAATCTCTGATTTTCTAAGTAAATTAGGTTTAGGTAACAGTACTGTCAATTGACATCTGTACTCCAGATCTTCTGATAGGTTTTCATCCCATGGCTACATTAAAATACAAATTTAAAGATATTAATTTCTACAGATGTGTCTGCTAATTGAGAGCTGTTTGAAGAAGGCAGCCTAAATTGCATGTCCCTATTTAAAGCCAGACTGTGTAACTCCAGCAGTTTCCTGTTTTACAGGCAGTGTATACATGGACTAAGCCAGCCTCTGCATCTGCTGCTACGTGCCCAGCCAAACATGGAAGTGATTTAGGAGTCAGAAGAAAAAGAGGGGGGAGAGGACTGGAGTAATAGAACATCAGCACGTTCTGTGAGATGAGAATGAGAGAATTAAGACACTGATAGGTTGAAAGCTTGTTTCCACTAGTACCATCCCTGTGACTCTTTCTCCCCCTCATATTTTTCAGTATAGCTCCCAAAATGAAGAAGTCATTATTTGCACACTCCTAATTAAATGTTAATAAACTGGTGGTAAAAGCTGCATGAAAGAGATTGGGTAGGTAAACTTCAGATTTTAGGAAGGTTCAAAGAGAGATACCTGACACAGTAACAAGTCCTTGATTCTGAGGATCTGCATCTTTTGACCTTGGTTCAAGTGTAAAACAGGCCACCATCCACACTGATCCATATCTACAGTTCCTAAAAGCAACCATCATGCCTTTTCATGCTTGCTTCTAATAGACCCACTGCCATTAGGATTAACTTCCTTTTTGAGCTCAACAGTTCTTTCATCATTGAAAACTCTATCTGGACTGAAAGAGTGGCAGGAGTGTCAAATCTCTCAAAGAACATGCAGATGTCTTCCCAGTCCCATGTTGTGTATACACTGTTGTAATCCTGTTTTAAAGAATGTGTTGATTTTTTTTCAGCCTTAAAGAGCTAACTGGATTTTGTGGTTTCAGTCATGATCACAGAAACATACAGGGCAAGTTTCAACCAACAGTCCCAAGCTTTACTCTCTTATGCTGTTTTCTAGTAGAGCTGTGTGCTTCTCGCCACCATGAAATAACAGCATCTGTATTTTCATTTTTATAATTTCACTGAATTTAATTTTTACTTGTTTGTTCTTGCCTTCAAATTTCCCTTTCATAAAGCCATTAATATTGGAAATGAAAAATGTTTACAAAATGCCATTCTTTCATTTGTCATATTCCTTTTAAAATCCCCTAGAAAAACAAAACCAAAACCAAATAAGTTAACAAAATCACCTCAAAAATGTGAATAAATCAGTAGAAGAAAAAAATACTAATTTCAATGAAATTTTTTTTTTTTCCATTTGGAAAACACTATAATGATGATGAATTTTCAGCCAATTCCAGATGATGAAAAGAAGGTAAAAATACAGAGGTTGTGCAGCTCCATGGTTAAGGCTGTATGGTCTTCTACACCTTCAGCTAGATTAAATTTGCTAGGCTTCACGATTTCACAATCACAAATTTGAAAATAAGAATTCTTCAGAAAATGACAGAGCCAGACATACCATTTTTGTGTTTAATCAGTAACTTTAAAAGATGCTGTATTCTGCAGTGTTCTGGCCACACAGAGAACAGGAACACAGAAGAGGCAAGTGATTTCACTGCAACTTTCAGTTTCAGGGCTGCTAATGAACAGTATTTCTTTCAAGAGCTGGAGCCATTCTTTGTGCATAACACTGCTGTAGGTTTTCTCTGTAACAGACATTTTGTCAGAAAATATAGTTAAAGTATCTGGAAATACTTTTGGTAACATTAAAATAATTGCCAGGAAGTGAACACTTCACTATAAATGTTTTAATGCTTTTAAAAAAACTATTTCTTTATCCCATAGAAGATTAATATACCTAAAGAGATAGTAATGTACCAATCATTAAGACAGTGAAACTTCCCAAGACTTCTAGTAAATCTAATGTAATATTTGTGGGCTTTTGCTTTTTTTTTTCCTAACCTGAACTATGACGTAAATGTATGTGGGATGTTAATAAAATATTACATAGCCTAATGACTGTCATTTTATCTATGTTGAGTAACCAGCTCATACTGAAGGGGGTTGGTTACTGTGAGCACAGTTGTTCATGTGTATTTGCAGAATAGCAGCCTGCAACAGGGTGCTTTTAGAAAAGCAGGTTCAACTAGGGAAGAATATGAAACACATATAAAAGAAAGTTCACCTTTGAAAAAGTAGTCTTTCATAGTGTTTTTTTTAAACCAAAGAGGATTTTGTTTTTGCTGTTATTCAGAAACAATGATTATTTTATCTTTTTCTGCTTCCATCCTTTTTTTAAAACCTTTGAAGCCATACTTTTGTAAGAAACAGAAAAAAATTACTTCCCTCAGGATAAGAGGAAGAAATTTGTCGTGTAAATCTACCTAGTTCAAGCTCAAAAATTTATGAAATTTATTTATTTAGTTAGTTGTAATATTTTGCCTTCTATCTTATATGGACTAAAAATATTGTCAGAGAACTTTTTTAAACAACAGAAATTTTTCATATACTATGATGTTCCTTCAATTGTCTTCTAAAAAGTGTTTTAGAACTTATTTTATAGTTTAAAATGACACATGCTTTTTATAAGAATGTAATGGAATGTTTGATACAAAATTCTATAGATCTCTACTGAAAGGAATTATGAATCTTCAAAGGTCAGGCTATAAATATCTTTTCTAATGACTTTGTGACTGAAAAGAGTTTCCTAGAAATTATTATAATCTTTGTTTAGATTGTCTTATTCAAGGAAATCAACTGTTTTCTCTAATTCTCTTGTTTACAGGTATTCTGCAAGGTTCATCCTTTCATAGCAAAGGAGAAAAAAATAGACCTGTTTGAAAGGAGCAGCTGGCATTGTTGCAAAGTGGACTGAAAGTGCATCAAGACATAGAAGAACATAATTTTTTATTCCTCAACTACTCAGACTTTTGATCCCCAGGATACCTGGGTCTCTCTCGTGGCACTAAGCTGGACTTCTCTGAGAACAGGAATCACCTTTCAGGTGAGTATGATATGCACATTTATTCAACAGCAACCAAATGAGGAAAGATTTCAATGTCTTCCCTTCAGTCTGACTCAAAACTACACAGAAGAGTAGAGCTTTTGCAGCTTTTTTTCCTCAGAAGTAGTAACACAGGTTACCACTCAGTTACTAATCAGTTGACCCAAAATTCTTCCTTTTGAAGATCTACTAGCAATAAGTAGTGCTCAAAGGCTGTGTAATAAGCCAGATATCAGCTTCAACAACATGACAAAGAATAACATGAAAATAGAGCCAGAAACAAGATAATATATCTCAACACAAAATGCAAGCATTGTAAGGGCTGAGTAATTACTGACCACCACATGATGCCAGATACAGAAAGGAAACTCAGCAACAAATGGACCATCCACAACCACAAATAAAATTCTGGACATGTAAAAAAAACCCAAAGAAGTGCAAAATACAGCTTAAGTTTTAAATTCAAGCAATGGGATCTTAAAAAAAAAAAAAAGAAAAAAACCACAAGGAAAACCCACACTACTCAGAGTAACTCTTCTTCTTTTTCCTAGATGCCTTTGAGGCATTCAGTGCACTCAGCTCTGTTACAGAAATCTGAGGATTATTTCATGTCAAAAAATGTCTGGAAGGAACTGGAGAGTAGTAATTTTAAAAGAGTGCTAGATGCTGACTTTCCAGTGCTCAAGTCAATGTAGCAATAATTCATTCTGTCTGAACTGTTGCAATTATGAATATAACACAATGCTTTATGTCATGATTACCAAATTATTTTATTTCAGTATAAATCCACACTACTGCTGAGGGGATTGAGCTTGTCTTCCCCCTTTCCTCTTTCCTGTCCCCTCCCTGCTGCTAGCACTAGCACTTAGGAAAACACATGGTGCAGCAAACAGATCTCATGTCCATGAAAATTACAGTTAGGGTTTAGTTTTTTGAGTTTTAGGGGTTTTTTTAAGGTTTTTTTTAGCAGATCATTGCCATATATAATTCACCTTGGAGTCTGACGAATGTTCAGGTCTGCTCAAGGGAAGGGGCAAGAAAAAACAACTAAAAGTCTGCTGACTGCTGTTGGACTCCCAGGTCATGGGGAAACCCTAAAAATGGGGCATAGAAACTGTTGCCTACTGTAGCCTTGCATAGGAGAAATGACAGTGATTCCTCAGTTATCTCTCACAGTTTCTTTTTCTGCCTGGCAATTCATGTATTTTTCTGTTATTTAAGCAATACAGCTGCTGTAATAACAGTTATTTGAGCATCATTAACTAATGAGAATAATTGCCTATTGTCATCTTCATTAAATCCCTCCTTTTCCTTTGTTTTTGAATAGTTATGCTTCTTACAGTACTTCTTTCCCGTAAGCTGAATAGGATGAGTTTATTTCCATAGTGTCTGCTAACATAGGATGTTGGTTTAATAATTATGGATTAAATCCCTGTACAAATTAAATCAAAGTCATTTCTCTAATTGAATTGCCTCTCCAATTAATCCATTGCCTTCAAATGCAGGAACTCTGCTAGAAGACCTCCAAGCCTCCATTCCTTTCTGTCTGGGAACCAGCATCCTTACTTGTGCTCTAACTTCCCCAGGTTCATACAGATTTTACAATTTCTCTGACCTGCTGTGAAGGGAGTTGCATTTTCCACCCCACGTACACACACACAGATCTCCCCTAGCTGCCCTTAGACTAATTTAAAGGCACATGGAGAACTTGGCAGAGACTATTGCAGTGCAGTGAATGGAGCCACTGTAGTTAGTAAGGGCTTCATGAACAAGCCCATATTACAGTGTCATAACATAAATATATAACTAATTAACTAAATAATGAAGGGGAAACAAAAACAGTTTCTAATGCCTGGGGAGTTATAGAGCTTATAGCTGAAATACCAGCTTTAAATTATTATTTCCTTCTGGTTTTGTTAATACAGGTTGCTTTATTTTAATACACATTTATATTAAAATCAATTATAATGTATATTGGGTGTTGTGGCTATAATTTGTATTTTCTGCCTTATGTGTCACTCACTCATTAGGTTCCTAAATAACAGAGAACACACTTAGTCAGTTGGCATTTTCCAGTGTTTTAATTGCCTGCTGTGATATAATTATTGTGACATTTTGGGATGTTTTTAACATCCTGAATTAAATATTCTGACATCCCACAGAGCACTTCATGAAAACAGTCAAACTGTATTCAAGTCATTAGGAGTCTCCAGTTGTCCTTTAATATTAAAATTATTTTTGACACAAAAAATGCAGATAAAATTAAAGTGCTTAACAGCTTATATCGTATGTCAGTTTTCATCTTTAAAATTTTAAAATGTTATAACCATATAATGAGCAACTGTGGAGCTCAAAATATCCCATTAATTTGTATTTTATTTTTCTTTTTTTAAAGTAGCTTTTAAAGAATGTTACATAAGAAATCCTATCTACAAAGCTTAGTTTTTGGTGAATTTTCATAGCATAATATCACACAAGTATTTTAAAGAATAAAATAAATAATTTCTTCTGATTCTTTTTCACAATAGCTGTGAAATACTGTACATCTTTAAAAATTCTTTTACTTGCACAAAATATTTCATGACAGAACATAAAATGCTTTGACTTTCAGATTAGACTTCATTTCTGCAAACATTAATTATTTAATGGGTTAAACAATGAGAATGACATATGTAAAATAAAATGTTGCGAATTAGCTTCTAACAATGCATGAGGATCCTTAAGATACATTAAAAATAACAAACAGCCATAACCTTGTCTTGGTTTTATCAGTCTTGTTTTTGCAAATACTTTAGAAGCTTCCTGCTTTGTGCTAGGACAGCATAGGAGAGGTTTTGGGAGCCACAGAGCCAAAAAGGTCAGCCCGACACAGCCCTCCAGTCCAGCCCCTCTGTCTCTACCAACACTGTACAAAAATGTGTGATTTCATCAGGGACAGAAGGGCAAGTCAGGAGACTGAGGGAGGGAGGTACCGCACCCTGGCAATCTCCAGATTGCACCCCAAACTCTCATATGCTGCCTGCTGCACAGCACTGTACTGAATTGTGCTCCAGTCACACTGGAAAGCCAGGCATAACCTGCCCCTTAAATTACATGGGTGAGAGAATGGCTCTAAAGACACAAATTGCACAAGTCAATGTTTTAATATATACCTAATGTTTCATTTACACTTACCTGTGATTCCCCAAAACCTCAAATGAAATCCTCAATTCATATTCTCACATTCTAAGGACAAAATAATTATTTCTTTTTATCTTAATGGCAAATTTAGCTAGTGTATGACATTAATCATTTAAATTTTGAAAGATTGCTTGTATTTTCCTGATACAGTTTTAAAAGAAATGCATTTCTGTAACACTGAAGTAATGTCCCACAAGTTTTAAATGCAAATATGAATGTTTTAACTAAAAATATATTGGGCTACTGAGTGACCAAGGTCCGTGCAAGATGCATGGAAAGATTTTATAGTTTGTGTGGAAAGACAGTAATTGGTAGAGAATCAGAACAGAAACTAGAAGTGAGGAAGCAACTGTAAACAGCACTATACTATGTTGGCATTAATTTGATAGCAAGAATATAGGAAGTGAAGTTCTTTCTGTTTCTTAGGCAGAATACAGAAAAAAATCCTCTAAATCAAGTCAATTATCTGATATAATTGATGAAGATGGCAGTATTACTGAGCACAGTGTGTGCAAAATTAATGTTCATTGTAACTTTAGTGAGAACCCGGAGAGAGAGATAGTGGAGATACAGCCAGGGGACAAATTTGCAGCAGGGATGTTACTTATATGTGTACAATTGCCTGTCTCTTCTGAGTTATCACTTACTTAGGTGAGTACTTATTTACTTCATATTTTTCTGAAGATTCATATTGACTTGAGTATCCCCTAGCGTACTTACTACAATAAAATTCACTGAAACAATCACAATTAGATGATCAAAATCTTCAATAACCTAACTGGCATTTAATGCTGACACACTGTCCACACATCATGTTTCTATGCAGGCTTGAGTCTTTTTCTGGTCAAATCACATTTTCCCTTTTTATATGTCTTTAAAACAATTTCAATGAGTTAATTACAATTCCAAATAGTAGATGTGGGGTTAAAAAGTCATAGGGTTTGCACCAACAGGATATCTGAGCAAATATCCTGTTAACTTAGGCGAAACTTGCAAAGATATGGAACCAAGTAATTAGAGATTAATAATAATATGGTTAAAATTAAGCTGACAAAAACTGTATTTGCATTTATAGCCAGGAGCAGATCACCACTACTCTTATTTTAGCCTTATATTGAACCACTTTTCAATATGTTATAAGACTATGAAATTCAATGAGACCAAGTTCAAGGTCCTACACCTGGGTCAGGGCAACCCCCAAAACAAATACAGGCTGGCAGGAGAATGGATTGAGAACAGCCTGAGGAGGAAGACTTGGGGGTGTTGGCTGATGAGAAGCTCAACATGATCCAGCAATGTCCACTCACAGCCCAGAAAGCCAACAGCATCCTGAGCTGCATCAAAAGCAGCATGGCCAGCAGAGCAAAAGTGCTGTTTAATTCCAGATGCAAGATTTTTAAAAGATTTTCTAAAAGTTTAATGGGATTTTTTTTTATTGCAGGAATATCTAATAAATATGTGTTTATATGTTGAAAGATGCTAAAAGACCATCTTCTAAGTTTGTTAGAAAATGAGCACCCATTTAACAAAAAAGCCTTATAGCTCTAGTCATTGAATTCATTACTTGCTCCGAGATAGTATGGAGTTATTGTCATGTATTTACTCAATATAGTTCTTCAAAGAGTCAAAGATCAAAGTCCTAAGTAAAATAACGCTCATATTTCAACACCATCAGCAAGGTATTGCTATTAATAAATTGGATCATTATCTTTACTGAAGGAATATTATATTACATGAGCATTTTAGTTCAAAGATTACTGTTCTCAAGCATGTTTCCCACTCACTGCCACCTACTATGCTATACTTCACATCATGGAGTGATACCTTATTTTTATCTGAAAAGAATAAGATATGTACCAGAAGCATGTGTAATAGTGTCCACTCCTGGCCAGACATCTAGGCCAGGGGATAGATTACTGCAAGTCCAAAAAAAACCTCAAAAAATGTAAATAACGCAAACATAACACACAGTCACCAGTACAAAACTCTACAGGTTCAATCAGGAAAGTCTCTTGCTGAAATGAACATAGATAGCCCTTCTGTCCAGAAAAATACTATAGGAGTTTTGATGTTTAAAAATACAAACCATTTATACCCAAGATTTTTAAGAGAAATTATAAAAACTATGGTGAATGAAACAGATGGCAGGAAGTCTCTCTCTTCTTATGAGGTATATAATAATTTCATGGAACACCAAGTGCTCCATTGCCAATGGTTCACCTTCTAACTCCATGGGTTTCCCAAAATACCTATGATAAGCCAGCCTTGAGACTTAAGCTTCCAGGTTATCTCTGACAAATCCTTCTTGACAATGCATCTTCACCTCTTAAATAAACTCAACAAGGTGATCCAGACTCCACTCTTTGTTCCAGCTGCAGGGATTTAAACCTCCCTCCCTCAAGAAGTATCTGCAACCATGAACCTC
The DNA here is from genome assembly GCF_051311805.1 of Agelaius phoeniceus. Taxonomy (NCBI): domain Eukaryota; kingdom Metazoa; phylum Chordata; class Aves; order Passeriformes; family Icteridae; genus Agelaius; species Agelaius phoeniceus. The sequence goes on from NC_135268.1 coordinate 58,554,774, forward strand.
TGGGTGATTTGGAGGAGAATGTGCCCTCTCTCCATACTCCTGACACTGTGACATCATGCAGAAAGGAATTTGTCATAAATTGAATTGGAAAGGCAGAGTCCAACTTTAACTTATTGATTGAGACATTTCTATTAAAGACAGGAATACTCAATAACAGTCTGCAGGTTGTTGTAGCTGCCATTACAGAAAGTGATTTAGAAAACATTACAACTGCATTTTCTGAAGGGCCTAATCCTTTAGTAAGTATTAGGTATGGTCTGAGAATACCTCTCAGATGAAGCTGCTTAGAGGATTTGGTGGAGAAATGGTTCCCAGATTGCTGCCAGACAAAGGCAGAAGATAGGAAAACTCCAAGCAGGACATGCATAAAACCAGGTATCTGGATACATATACACAATAAAAGGAAAAGAAGCAAAGGAAGTCAAGTGTGTCTAGAATGAAACAGCTACTAACAAAGGTCTTTTGGCATCATACTTTAGGTTCTTAAGCCCTTTATTTGAGCTACTGTACAATTCCCCTGATTTTGAGGTCTAGTAGTACTCTCCCTCCAAAAGGAATAGCAGTATATAGGGAAAATAGAGGAAACAAAGAGAAGGAAGCATATGTACTACAAATTGCATAACCCAAGGCAGCTTGAGCACTGGAAGGCAGTCAGTGAACTCACCCCAGTGCCAGGCAGCTGTGCTCACAGACCATTTCCAGCCCCTGAGCACGGGCCCTTCAGACTGGCTCAGATAGCGCTGCGCTCTCTGCGGTCAGCAGGCCTAGCACGAAACCAGGGCAGGAAAGAACTTTTGGTATGCACTTAAGTTCATAATTAGGAAAGTGGGTAAGTGGAAGCTTGAAGTTAATCACCTGCTTAAGTGCTTTCCTGAATTAGAGCCATACATTGGTATAACTGATAACTATATCTTAACGTAGACTCCATTTTATAATTCCACACAGAAACAGGGAAAGAAGCTATTCATGTTAAAGGAAGTGAAATGAAGCTGAGTAAATTCTACTCCTGCTAATTTTGTTAGCTTTTTTCAGTGCTATCACACCAGTTGGAACTTAATTTAGAAATCTGTTTGATTTTTGTAATTTGAGATTGATGTTTCTTAGCAATAGCCTATTTATACAAAAACATTTTGTTTCCCTTTTGCTTTTTGTTTTCCTTCATATTATAACAATTTGTACCATTTCTTACCTCTATTGCTAAACAGATACGGTTGTTAGGTTTTGCAGTAATTCCAGCCATAATTGTGCAGTGTAAATGTTTCCTGTCCCTCATCCCAGTGAGAAGCTTTCTGAGTAAATATTTACAAGGACATAATTTCAGTGCAGTTTAATTAAAATGTTGATTTTCAAAGAACTGCAAATACATACAGTTGATATTATTAAAGCATATTTTAAAATCATAATAAATAAGAAAACATGAGCTAGAATTAGTATAATCCTAGTACTCACTATAAACAACGGGATATTTATTTCTGAAACTGATCATTCAGCATGGATGGAATATTCTATGCTCACTGAATTCATACAAAAACACTTCCACACCTTTGTGTTTACTAAACATTCTCCAAAATATCATAAGAAGTGGAAATAACATCATTAGCTGTTCTGAAAAACTCCCAGATTTCCATAAATGTAGTTTGTTCACACCAGAACTGAGACAGATGTAGTTACAACAGTTACAGCATCAGCAAGGGCACCTATTAATCCATAGTTTGATCTTTGCTCTCTAAAAATTGTTGTTCATGTTGTTAAGTACTCACTGCATTTCATTTCAGGGGAGAGAGCTATCCCTATGCAAAGGGATATTGCAAGTTTGCTATAACACTTCTCTGCAGAAAAAAAAGATACCATACATAGCCTCAGTCTTGCATAGTTTAAACAAAGCTTTACTAAACACTTGCCTTGGAAAAAGTGACCAAAATGGTTAAAGGGTGACAAAAAAAGGACAATTATTTTGCAGATATAGAGCTGAGTAATGAAATAAGAACACAAAGATTTTTTTTTTTTTTTTACTTGCAGTCAAGTAAGTTACAATGGAATTATTGGAAGAGAGCAAGCACTTGTTCACATAAATATTCCGGCAGGATCAAGGCTTAAGTTATACAAAAACCCCACCCAAATTCAGCCATTAGCTCAGTTTCTCCTTTTCTTAAAGTCACCCAAAAATATGACGGATCTATAACCCCTAAAAAGAAGAACAAACTATATCTGTAACAAGTGTAAATTCAGAAATATTGAGACATATTAAAAAAATAGTCTGAGAACTAATCTGTCCCCTACCTGCTAAGCCCCTAGAGGCTAAAATCTTCCTTAAAGTTAATTTTTCTTACTCAGAAATTCCCCAAACTAAATACAGTCTGTACAAATGCCTCAACAAAGAAAAATTCTGTTTCCTCTATGACTTAAATATTTGAGTACTAATGTTACTGGAACTTAACCCTAACTCTTTTACAAATTTGTTTCTTGTAGAAATTCACTGTGCTCTCTTCCTCAGATGCTTTCTCACCCTCCTAAAAAGGCAAGAGTTTTCCACATCAAGTAGTAAAGAAATCACTTTATTACAATAATCCTATTATTTCACACCAACACTTTCTCCCAAGTGAATATGGTTAACTGCTCCCAGGGGAATTTCCCTCTTCTGCCTATGGACTTCACCTGAGCAGAGTGCAACATCCAGAGCTGTTCTCTCTGTATCCAGTCATTGATTTATTAACAAAGAATACCATAGAGTAAGCTGTGTACAAAAAGTTCCATTGACTATCATAATAGGCCTGGTTCTAGCTCTCAGCTTGGGTAATCAGGTTAGATAAAAATAGCCTTTGTGTTCCATTTTCTAATCTGAAATGCATCTCTTTTAGAAGAAAGGAAAGAAAAGGAAACAGATATTGATTATAGCTGTGTTGGTTTCATCTGGGATATTTTTTTTTCCAATGGCTGGTATGGAGTTAGGTTTTGGATTTGTTCTGAACATAGGATTGATAATGTAGAGATGTTTTTATCATTGGTTGCTGGCTGGGGTGAAACCACCACAAGCCCTAATTTAGGGAGTGGTGAGCTTGTGTTTTGCATTTCTCAGCTCTTGTACTGGGTAATTTTTGAATATATTTTCCTTTGCTCTGATTGTTTTGAAGTTGGCATATTACGGGGGGGGGGGAGTTATTCTGTTTTGGATTTGCTTCATTGTTTTGTTGCTTGTTGTTGTTGTTGTTTTTTTAATAATAAATCTGCCAATATTACCTAAAAGCCCACAGTATGTGCTGGAGATAGGAGCATTAGAGACAAGTCAGCAGATCTCCAAACAGCCTTTCCATAAACTCCAGGATCCTCACTCCTCCTCAGTGAAAGATGCAAGAGGACCAGATCACTTAATATTTGGAGGAAAGAAGATTTACAAGTCATCATTTCTTAAGCAAGCTATACCAAAATTAAAAGAAAGCTCTCTAAAATGAAACTTAAAGAAGCTTATGGACCTTAGAGGTTTGTACACCTTGTTCCAAGAGGATTCCTTTACAACCTCTTTCTCTAGCTACTTTTGCCTATTGCTTTTACAAAGAAGCTCTATTTCTTCTCAGTAGGCAGTAGGAAAAACTGTCATAATGACCCTTTCTTTGCAAAATTTTGCTGCACTGGTAAGGCCCCACTCATCCATGTCTAACTTTTTTCATATTTATAAGAAGGAATGTGAAGGAGAAAAATATGTAAGAATATGTTTCAACATTCCTTTTTTTCCTTTTTCAACATTCCTATCCTTTTTTACTTCCGTTTTCATCCTGAGCTTTGCTTGCATGACAAGGAATTGCTACTGGGTTTTGTATGTGTACATAGGGATATTTATGTGTGTGTGTGTATATGTTGTTTTGCTTCTGAAAGAAATATCTGCTGCAAGTGATCTGGATTCTGCATGGAATTGAACTGTTTCTTCACCTTTAAGGTGTTTTTGTTGTTTTCTATGTTGTCAGTTACAAACTGACATTTTAAGGAAGCATAGTGCTTCTGAAGGATTTGGTTTACATGCATTTCTCTGCTCCACAGCATGTTATTGCTTGGCTGATTACCTCTGTAACTAAGAGGAAATATCTTTCCTGATGATCAAAAGGGTGACCATTTTCCCAGTTTCCCAACAATTTCCACCACTGTTAAAGTTTCTATCTTTTGATAAACCTACTTCCTCATTTTCTCTGCTCTGGTCAGAGCACAGATGTACTTCCCAGAGTAAATACCAGCTGTGGATGGTATAGCCAATTGCCATGTTGGATAGAACAGCTGAACAACATATACTGTATGAAGGGTCACTGTGAAGTGCAAAAGAGAAAAGCAAAATCAAATAGCTGAATAGGTGCACGGCCTGTTCGGTGACAGCTGTATATCCATGCAAGGTCTTATCATGAGGGCCAATCTGAGTACAAGTTTCTGCTTCATTTGTTTCTCCAGCTTGCTTTTTTTCATGCCTTCCCCTTGGCTTTTGTCCTCTATTGTGTGTATACTTATCATCTTATCCTAGATATGGTTCTTGTATTACCTATTACATAAGTAACAGCAGCATTATTTTATTAGCAAGCTCCAAGGTTTCAGTTCTAGTGAAACAAATGTCTCCCAAATAATATATGCTGAAAAGAATGGTGATTCAAGTTGTATAATATTGAACACAATGATGAACTCTCTTCCTATCTAGATATCCTTGGACAACATTGATTTGTCACATGCTGTGTAAGACTGTTTATGACAACTTTGATCAGAAGTACTCAAATTTAAGAAACAATCAGGACACAGATGGCAGTTAAGCTAGTCTTTGACTAAATTAATTGGTTTCATAATTGGGTACACATGGAGCTCTTTAAACATTAATCACAGTCCTCTTAGATACCTTTAACAAGAGAAAGTATGGCTGTTCTAACCAAATGCTTTGTGAAGCTGAAAATAACCAGGAATGTCCTAGGAAAAAAAACCTCAGAATGCTGTGATTGTATTTAGTTCTGCAGAGATAAGAAACAGCAAGATGAGAATTGGCATGTTTGGTTAAATTTAAGAAACATTTTGTAACTGCACAGAGGTAGGAAACTTGTTACTGTTACCCTTTCACTGGGCACAGAATTCAAAATTGCTTTGGATTTTAAAAGCTTTTGCAATTTCTACAATTAGTTTTCTGTTAAATCTCTTCCAGTTTCACAGACCTGTAGATACAATAATGAAAGACTAGAGCCCGCTTAAATTATCAGCAACAAATGCTGTTGGCTTAAGACATTCTGAGCAGTTCCTTTGACTCTCCAGTCTGATGAAGTATCTCACTAGAATCTATATTAAGGCAGCAACACCTGACTGATGAATGTTGAGAAAAAGTTGATTGTGAGAATGCATAAAAGGCTAAGAATATGAGAAATAATCTAAATAGAAAGGGCTTATTACAGGGGTATGAAAAGTACTCACTAGGAAACCTCATCAGCCAAATCTGATGAAGTGATGGTACAGCCTTGGCTCGTAAAAATATTTGTTTAATATTTAAGTGGGCAATTTTAATTTTTAACAGTAAAGCTCTACAGTTAAGACAGAGTTTCTACCTTAAAGAACAAAACATTGTGAGGTCTAACACTAGCATTACAAATTCTGTTGTTTCTTTAAGCCCAGGACTCTAGGATCAGAAGACAGGGGCCTCTTGGCTTTCCTTTGAAAGAAGCTGTAAACATTTCAGTGCAGAAAAGGTTGAAAACATACCTTGATTCAACCCTAAGCAGACAGGCAAGAAAAAAAAATGCAAAATGGAATGTAATAGACTAGAGAGAAGGGATGGAGAAGGAATTGATCTGAATTGCTGTGGCACTGGGCCCAAACTTGAAGGAGAGGGATCTCAGCATTGCTTTGAAGCACTGCACACCAGCTTCTCAGCCAGCTTGCTCTGCACTGTGGGGAGGAATTGCCAGGGAATATAGATATCTAGCTGGGAAAACATCCTTCATGGCAAATGGTGGGGAATTAAACACATTTTAAACCAGAGGAGGAAAAGGAAGAAACCCTCAAAATGTTTGGGTTTTATGAGGAAGTCGCCTTGCCTAAGACAGAGAAGGAAAGGATTACTTCTCTTTGCATCTCAATCCATGAATACTTGAAATGAAAAGGCTTTTTCTAGGATGATCAAATTATGGGAGAGAACAACAGAAATATCACACTTTTTCTCATGATGATCTGCAGTAGATCATCTCTGCTGTCTACTTTTCTCAGCAGGAATCCAATGAGGAGCTGTTCAGTTTGTCATATTCAGCCTACCATGACTTCATTTTTTTATTAGCTGAGGGGATTACTTAATGTAGTCCTAAAAAGGAATACTTAATATGAATCTATACTTGTTCTGTTACTTTGTTTGAATTAGCCTAATACAAAAACAGTCTTTAAAATTAATGTGAAAATGGTAAATGGAAGAAAATAATAATAAAAAAAACTGATTGAGAAATAACATGAATGAAAAAAAATTCCATGTTTGATTTTAAAATCTCAGCATGAAAAAGGGAAAATAAAAGAACATCTTGATTATGTTGAATTAACTGCCTTTACAAAATAGAAATGTTGTTTTCAGTACTTCTGCAGCACTACTGAGATTGATTATAACCACATGAAAAGATACTTATTGAGAACCAGCAGATAAAAATCCAAATATTTCAAGAATGCAGTTATGTGAAGAAATCTAAGGTCACAGCAAACTAAACCCCACAAGACTGATCTAGCTACTGAAAGAGTTGCATTACAGTATTAACTTTTTTTTTCACCTTATTTTGGATTTGAGAAGTCATGTTACTCTCCCTGTTTTGCTAAAAGGAGAGTCAATTTCATACACAGTATTCCTTCTTTTCTTTTTCTTCTACTTTTTTTTTCAATTCAATGAGTTTAGCCTGAAAATGAAGATAGAGAATTGGTAGGAAAAGAGGGAAAGGGGAGATCAGTGAGGGATTCAGAATATAGCTTAAACCACACGCAATTCAGCTAAAAGAAAGGCTATACATAAAATTGATAGGATGAAGCCTAAAGATGTAATCAAAATAGTTGTTCTAAATCAATCCATTAATAGTTCTACTTCAAGAGGTGATAATTTTGCAAGTGATAATACAGGAAATAAACTGCCTTACCCAAGTGACTACCACTCAGGGTGGATGCTGGTTAGGTTGGTTATAAAATTGCAGCCTGTTCTGGAAACTGAGCTGGAAAGAGGTGCAAAGGACTCCAAAACATGAATTTCTGCAATAAGATCAAAAACATGCATACACCTTCCTCATCACTGACTCACACTCCTGGGGAGATGGTAGAGACCTAGGAGGTGATACCCTATGCTCTGCTTCCTGGGCAATGGCTCTCATGGAGCAGGCAGCTTGAGAACTGGGTGTTGCTCTTGCAATCCTTCGGGGGAAGGAACCACCTCCTGTGATGCTCCACATATTCTGTATTTGTCACATGCTCTGTTGGTTCAACTTTCATACAGGGAAACCTACCCAGTGGGACATTCCATACAAAGAACGGTAGGTTTTGGGGAAAAAACTTCTTTCTTAGCTTAAATAATAATTGAGCTGTAGTCTGCAACAGAAGTAGCAGTCCTTGTCTTACTTAGCTTTAGCTAAGTAAGACAGCTGCTAAGTTCTTAGCTACTATAATTGTAAAAGTCATTCATGAAGACATAAACAGTCCTTTGTCTTTTCAATTATAACACAAGTTTGGATTACCAGGGCATTCTCTGATGGCTGGCTCAGTATTTCATGTCCATCTCTAATATTAAGCTGCAATTAGTGATCTATTCTCTCTGGATTTAATAGCAGTATATTTTCAGCTGCAGAGTTGCTCTGGTGATGGCATACTTAAATTACTTGGCCACATGGGAAACTTTAGAGAGAGTGAGTGACATTACTGGGCTGTGTGGAACATAGGATAACGGTTTAAATGGACGGAAAACCAGCCATATTTGATAGATGGTGCTGTGGAGACATCACTTAGGAGTATATATCGGATTTTACCTTCCCTCCAAATTTCATTTTAATAGCCAAATAATGACACATTAAAACAGCAGCCCAATCTACAGTAATTTGTTATTTTCTGGCATTTCAAGCTGACTGCTTTCACTAACACACCTTTTGCTGCCAGACTAGTACTGAAACAAGATATATCATTCTCATAAGAACACTCTGAGAATAATAAATGTTTTAAAATAGTACCAAACAAAAGCTTCTCTTCTACTTGTTTTGTATAATATAACATCATGGAGTCTTTCATATAGTTGCATGTTAATATTTTATTTCACCTTACAAGCCTGAGTTGTTTAAAGTCCCTTATTTTTGACCTTGCTGACCACTTTAAGGAACAATTCTATAAAGTAACATGATTTTACTAAGATCAAGTGTGCTCAGCTCACCATAAAAGTTGTGTGATTGTTTTTCTAGTTCTAAGAGTTTGTCTAAATACAATGCAGCCTCCATAAATGCATTCTCTTGTGTAGCAGAACATATATGTGATGAGACCATGGCTCCTGTACCACCAGATCCTTAAGTCTCTAAACAATAACAATAAACAAAGACCTGAAAATAACCTATGAAAACTTCACTGTATATTCTAAAATGGTATATAATGGAGAGCTCTATTCATGTTTTAGTTACCCACATAAAACCAAGTGCATCTATTTTATAAACATTTACTGTAGAGTTTCATTATAATGTTTGCTTGCTACAAAAAAGACAAGTTTGATATATGGAAGTGACATCTCTATTTAACTAAAATAGTTGATATAAGTAAACAGGACATGAAGAATATTGGTGTTCTTGAAAGCCTGCCTGCTTTTCACTGAGCTAATTAGATGATGTGATAAGAGCACATCCACTCAGATGCAAACTTTGTTTTTTGGTTGCCCTAAACCAGTACACCTAGTTAGATTCTCACGGATTTAAGAGCACTACTGCTAGACCAAAATAATCATATTCCCATTTTTTACCTTCCTATCCAAAGGACAAAGATTTTTTTTTAATGGTCATCTGCCTGAAATATTCATGTTTCATGTATTTAGAATTAGGTCAATAACAGCAACAGAAATACAAGCACTGGAATCAGCTAATGTCAATGAGAATCACAAAAACAGACCCTATAATAAGGAGACAGCAGTATTGTTAATTGTATATTTTACTGAAATACACAGTCTTTGAACACTAAATATATATCCTGAGATATACCCAATATGTGATGTGATTTGGGGGGTTTTCCTGTGCAGGGCCAGGAGCTGGACTCAATGATCCACACGGATCCCTTCCAGCTCACAACATTCTACATACCCTGAATTTTCAGGTGTAAACAGATAATTTCTTTCTTCATATTTAAGATATTTGATATTAAATTATAGTCTATCCACCCATCACCATTTGTAAACTATTTTGAATTTTATATGAGCATAGAGATATAAAAGATGTAAACCTGGAATGCTTACAAATCATACTTCTTCCTGGTGATCCAAAAATCAAAGAGGAGACCTGAAGCTGCCTGACTCTTCAGCTCTGTTAAAAAGCTCATTCTTCCACTTGTGTGTGAAATGGAAGCTTTTCCAATTGTTCCTATTAGAGTTTGTTATTTAATTTTCCCTTCCTTTCCTTTCATTTTCATTTAGAACTGATGACAATGCAAAGAAATATTTGGAGTTTAACTTTCAAGACTCACAGGGCCCCTAACCCAAAAATCAGCAACATCTGGATTATGAACATATTTTTGTGTATCTTCACATTGGTTGAGGTTGTTGTGAAAATCAAGTCTAAACTACTAGCTTAGGGACAATCTTTTTATCTGGGCTGTGCTGCTTGCTACCACAGACATGGAAGTGATAAATAATGTGCTGGTCCCTCTCTCACAGCATTTTTGCTCTACTGCTCTACAGCTGCTGGTAGAGCTGCCTCTGCTGAAGGAAAAAGAATGATCATGTCAGTGTTTATGGTGAAATATCCTCTAGTGTCATTATTTCCACCCTTCTTTTTTCTGTTGTGGTATATCTTTCAAGTATCAATGATTATCTGCAATATTCATTCATAAAGCTATCACACAATTCATCATTTAACCCCTTCTGTTTTACCAAGACACTGACAATTTCAAGGTTTACTAATTGCATTCATGTGAGAGAGGAGCTCACCACTGATTGCATCTGCAGAAGGCTTGCTACAAGGTTTTGACTGTTCAAGTTAGGTTCTTTTAATTACACTCCATCATTGCCCCCAGTTTCCATAAAGCAGCACTTATGTGACAAAGAGCCATGCAAAGTTGTCTGTACAGGAGTAAATTTCACCTTTGGGGACTAATTATAAAGACTTTTTGGTGATGAACAATTTTGAAAGATAGTTAAATCTCCCCAATATGTTCAAAAATTAATTCAAAATGTCAGATTTTGATGGGGTTGTGGTATCAAACTGTAAGCATCTCTGAGTGTTTTAATTTCTCTTTACCCCCAAATTAATATGAGATGAAACAGGAAGAACAGCAGTAGTAATTCTTGTATCTTCAAAAAAATTGTACTGGATTTTGTCTCCAGAGTCATTTCTAAGTAACTGGCACTCTGATCCCATAAAAATTAGCTAGGACAGGCAGCTAAAATTAACTAAATTGAAACTACCCCTCACTGCTTCAGCTTCTGCCCTCAATCAACCTTAGAGTTTTAATCCAAGCCTTGTTCAGAAAACTGGAAATATTTCTATAAAATCAAGTACAAATCCACATAAGAAGTAATCTCTTGGCTGGAAACTAATTTTCATAGAGAAGAAAAACCAGTACTCCTAATGTAAAAAAAACATCCCTGAAGGTTTGATGAAGCAGGATCCTTGGCTTACCTGGTTCAGTTTTGTTTGGAAAAATTAAACATCTCCAAGGGAGGGAGTGGTCCAAAGCTGGTCTCTGTAGCATATCTGATTTCTAGGCAGTATTTTCAGAAGGAGTAAGAGTTCAAAACCTAGTTAACTGCAAAATTTCAGTTGGAAATGCTTTATTTGTCCTTTTCTTCTCCTCTCTGAAACCTGCCTACCAAGGTTTTCAGTTTTGTTACTTTTTCCTTTCATGCCTGGAAAAGTCTCTCAAGCAGGAGAAACCTTGAAACTGCAAGAAAAATAATGTTAATTTCACAAAATGAGAGGGGGGTGTAATTCCTTCCATATTCATTATTTAATCATAGAAACCTCAGAATAAAACTCTTCAGATGTGGGACATTTGTGTCCCTATGAAACTGATTCACATCACGTAGGCTCAGGGATTCAGTTAAACACCATTCATTTAAAATTCTTCCGTGTTGAATTCCCTAAGCTCAATAACCTGCTTTACAGAAGTGACAAAGTTTATTTTTATGAAATTTCTTTACAAAAAGATTATGTGATCTGCCATCTGTTCCCAAAGTTTTGTTTGTCCCAGCAGAAGCAGAACAGAACTTCAGGGATCTCTACAAGCAACTCCTGAATGTGTCCTTCACCCATAAAAAAAGAACATCTTTCTGAAGTTCAGAAGGAAATATCCATCAGGTTTGCAATAGAAGCCAATTAATGAAAGATTTGTTTTTAACCAGTCTTATGGCAAAAAAAAAAAAAAAATACAGGAAGGATTCTATTAGTTTGAAACTTTTGTGTTATCCAAATAAGGTTACATTTTACTTTGTGTGGGTTTTGTCTTCTCTGAGTTACCTTGGGTTTTGCCATTTCTTTGAGGTAAGACTGAAAACTTTTGCTGCTGTTTGGAAGGCCAGTATGAGATCCAGCACATCTGAGGTGAAGAAGGAAACTCATAAGTTGCTGCTTATTTATTGCAGGCTGCCATGATGAAAAGTTAGAGGAAGCAACAGGTTGCCTGCACTTCCAGTCTTGTCATTCTCCTGATATGCTTCACTAAAAAGTGGTCAGGGCTCCACTCCTACATAGCCCTGCTTCTTACAGTCTACACAGATCTGGAGAGGGATGAATGAGTGGGGAATAATTTCTTCTTATTGTTCAAACTTGAAGCTCTTCTGCGGTTTTGACACAGTATTGCTGCTGTTAACTCTGCTCATACTTGAGAACAAAAAGAAAATTTGGTATAGATAGGATGATTTGGTTCCTTCCAGCCTTGCACCTTCAACCCATATAGGGGAGTAAGGGGAGAAGAAATGCTGCCTTGTCTTTTCTATGACCTTATTAAATCCTGTTTTCTATTACAACCTCCAAGTAGGCACAGAAAATGTAACTTCTTGCTGAAGTGATACTGCTTACAAAGCCTGGTATGAGAAGGAGAACATGGGGGAGGAGGAGGCACTCAAAGACCGAACCAGGATCTGAGAAAACTGCGGATCTTGATTCTTCTGTCTAGGGAATTAAGGACTGCTAATTGCTCTCTTGCAAGACATGGGTAGCGATTGTCACATTAGACTGGTGCGGAGGGATGTGTGCTTGTGCTGGAGGCACAACACGGGGGTGACTGCACAGAGCAGCACAACCGCCGGTCCAAGGGGCTGTCAAGTGCTCCAAGTAATCTAATCTGACGTTTGTGTGTTAACTTCCTTGCAGTTACCTTAATCTGACTTCAGTTTGTAGGTTGATAGTAAGCCTTCTCAGGCGTGCTCCAGACATTGAACTGATTTGGTTCCTAGTTTTCACGCTAGTCTCCAAAGGCGTGGCGGGAGATAACGCTGTGTGACGCCAGTCCCCAGCAAAACTCCCTGTCCAGCTCTACATGACACTAACACCCCCATAAAAACTGGACTGAAAGCAAAGCCGTTGAAAACAGACTGCTGAACCGGGCAGCAGTTCAGAGAACTTTGAAAATCTCCTTACGGAGTGAATCTGGCGAGCTGGCTCGTAAGGCACAGCGCTGTGTGACAGCCGCGTCCGTGCGGTGCTGGCAAGGCCGGGGCGGGGGCGAGCTGGCGGCAGCCTCGGGGCAGGTGTGGGCGAGGGGCTGGAACAGGCACCTGAGCCAGGAGCCCCGCTCCAAGCAGCGCCCAGGACAGACCGTGGGATGAAAGCGAGAACCGCCCCGGTTTCAGAGGTGTTCTGAGCCCGGCACTGTGAGGCGCGGAGCTATGGGGCCGCTGGCAGGGCCGGCTGTGCTGCCCACCCGGGGAGAAACCTCGGGGGCGGTGCCGCTCCCCTCCCTCACGAACTACAGCTCCCGACGTGCCTTGCTGCCGCCTGCCCTGGCCGGGCCAGAGCAGGTGGCGCGCTGCCCTGCGGGAGCTGTAGGCCGGGGGAAATCGATGGGCAGCGGGACAGTGGCGGGCAGGGAAGGGTTTTCGGTTCTCGACCCGATTCTCGGCCCGGCCCGCGGTCTGTGGGGGAGAACCGGGCCTCGGGCAGGGAGGGCGGCGGGGCGGGGGAACCGTGGGGAGCGGGGACGCGCGTCAGTCACCCCGCCAGGCGGCGCGCGCGCTCCCCGCGCCGGATGCTGAGGGGGAGAAGGGGGTGCGCGGGCGCGCGCTCGACGAGGCAAAGGGGGGTGGGGGGGAGGGAGAGGAGCCGGGGGAGCGCGCGCTCGTATGTAAATGAGCGGGCGTGAGGTCAGAGGCAGATGGAAAAGGGAACAGAAGGAATGGCCGCCGCGGCTCCCGCTCCTCCTGCCGCCGCCTCCCAGTGCCGGAGCCCCCGCTGCACGGCGGAGCGAAGGGGAGTCCGCCGAGAACTCGACTCCTGGCGGCACCGGCTCATGCACTGTGTGGGTAAGAGAGGGGGCGGCGGCGGCGTGTCCCGGCTGCAGCGGGGGGCACCGAGGGGCGGGGGACGGGGCGGCGAGCGGGGTCTGTGAGGGGAACGGGCAGCGGGGCGGGCGAGGCTCTCCGAGCCCAGATCTGTCGAGTGGGCGGAGGGGGGGGGGAGCGGGGATGGAGGAGCAGCTCCAGCGGCTTTCTTGGAGGGTGGGAGCGGGGACGGGGTCTGTAAGGGAGAGCGAAGGTCCTAAGCCGCCTCCGGGCAGCAGAGGGTGGGTGCTACGGCTTTGCCTGGGGCCGCTGGCTCCCTCCCGTCATCGCCGACCGAGAGCCTTTCTCGGCTCGGGTCCTTTTGTCTCAGCTCCTCGTCGATCGCGCGGTGAGCGCCGGTGGCTGCCCCCCTCCTCTCCTCCATCGCCAGTGCCTGGGGGGCGGAGGGGGGAAGGGAGCCCGCCTCTGTGTGTGTGTCTGTGTGTGCGTGCGCCTTTAAGAGGGAGCCGCTCCTGCACTGACGGTTGGGATTTGAAGTTTTCCCTCCCCCTGGAAGTTGTCATGGCGACGGCAGCTCTCCCCCCTCCCGCCCCCGGGGCTGCCCCGGTGGCTCTCGTGCCGGGAGGTTTCCTGGGTCACGTGACTCCCGCGCGCGTGTCCGGCTGGCTGGGGCGCGCGGGCACCGGCGGCGTTCCCGCCCGGAGGAGCCCCGGGACCGGCGCTGCTCCCGCTGCGCTCCGCCCGGGCAAAGGCAGCCTCCCCTCCCGGCCCCTGTCCCTGTAAGCGCTGGCATTCGGCACGTGTGCCGCCTCGGGGCGGCGGGCGCTTCGCTTGGGGTTTTTTTTTTTTGTTTATTTGTTTGTGGAGGTGGGGTGTGAACGCTGAGGCCGGGAACTGCCTGTTTGTATTGTTTCAACAGTCGTTTCCCTTCTTGGGGAAATAGAATCCTTGATCTTCAAGTAGAGCGTTAGAGTCGCTGCCGATCCTCCCCGATGGCTGAGCGGGGAAACACATCTAGTGTGGCTGGGAGGGTGAGCAGCACTTCATTCAGTGTTTCTGCGGGCGCTTGAGACAAGAGCAGAGTAAGCAGTGAATACCTAACGAGCTGGCATACCTGTATTTACAGGCAATTAGTACTAATCCACTATCCGTGGATTTTTTACGTTTTTCAGTAACCCGATAATTGCCTGTTGCACGCAAGCTTCTTCATCTTGCTGTGTTGCCCCAAGAGCACTTATAAACACCTGTTATAACACCTGTATATATGTGAACGTGTCTCTGTATGCTTGCAGTGTCTTTTTATTCCTCCAAGTTATAGTACAGTGTTTTCTAAACACTACTACACTATATAACGCTTCTAATAGAAAGAATGCAGTATAATTAGAATATACAGGAGGGCCAGATTTGCATAGATGCTGTGATAAGGTGTTAAATCTGAGGATGGATATCTCTCACAAGTGGCGCTTTCTGTGGCTGGCTGTTATTTAATGGCATTTCACTGAAAAATTTAAACTGAAATCTAGAAGCCTGCTTGACACAGTGGATGACTGAAGGAGTCTTCTGGTGGTAATTGTATGCTGTCAGATGTGTTTGAGAAACAGTTGCACAGCACAACCCGCACTGAGAAGTGTAAAGAAATACAAGAAGTTGAGTCCTCTACTGGGCAGATCTCCTGGGTTTAGGGAACTTCTTCAGAGTTGCCTTTTGAGTTGGCCTTTCACTGAGAATTGCAAAGTGCAGAACTGTCATATAATTACTTACATTTTACACTGATTGCACTACGGTTGTGCTTCACATTCAGCTTTGTCTTATTTGGAATAAAAGTTAAGGGTATGATTTCTTTGTATGTTCATGATGAGAAATTCAGTTAAAAGAAGGGAGCCCTAAGATTAGTAGCAAGTGCTAAGGAGAAAGGACATAGGTTATGGTTTAATAGTTAGTCAAGAGCTATCTCAGTTAAGAACTGTTACCTGGCAGGCCTGTTGAGCAGCCCTTATCAGAGAGAGAGTGTAAACAAAGTGGCAAGAAAGTGAGTAGTCAGGATAATGGAGGTAGAGTACGTTTAACAGGTTTGGGCTGGGGGTTTTTTGTGTGGGGTTTTTGTTCCCCTTTACTCCTTTGAAATTCCGTTGCATTAAATTCTGTAAAATAACCTCCTACAATAGCTAAAAATAACTTCTAAAGTAAAAATGGTTCATTGTTCTCACTTGCCAAAGTATTCCTAAGGATTTGAAGAGTCTAACAAAGTTAGTGTTACCTGGAAGGTCTTGATGGCTGAAATGGCAGCATGGTGGAGGAGGGAGTGGTGAATTTGGATTTGGCACTCTTCTCAAGAATTGTATGTTTATAGTAAAATGAGAAAAACAATATGGTAAGGCAGTGGTCCCCCAGTTCTTGAACTTTTTGGATGAACAACTTTATTTTGATGTCTTGTGTCATTTACTGTATTGATACTAAATTTGATATTGGCATTTCTGTAGTATAATTAATTGAACACTGAAATCATTTATCTGTCAAGGATTCCTCATCTACTTTCTTTATGGAAGTGGTAAACTGAGCTGGAGATAACTCCAAGGCAGTGGCTGAGGCTCACAGCGAGCACTGTTCTTATTTACAACAGTGAGAGTGAAATAATATTCAGTGGAGGGCTAGTGATGGTTAGGGACTTCTGCTTGAAGGGCTCAGTTGCTGAATTGTTCATTGGTCAAAGCCTGGGAGATGTAGCAGATTTAGCTCTGAAGCCCATGCATATATGTAGAAGCTTGGGGTTTGCCAGCCTGATGTGTTTATTTGTGACCTGCAGAATATGATTTAAAGTCTCATGTCACAATGTTCGAACACTTAAAGAATTTGAAAAGCAAATCAGTGATAAGATTTCACTGACATTACTGAAAATTTGTTTGTTTGGTATCTAAACGTACTTGAAGGTACAAAAGAATCCACATGGTAAATGACTGCAATATATTAATGGAAATTTGAAATAGGTGTTCAGTACAAAATGTCTGTTCAGCTGGAAATCTTTGTGTGTGTTATGTTGAGCACTGACATTCCTAAGATGCTTAGACTTGTGCTTATTGGGTGTTCCTAACTCTTGCATGACTCAATCAGAGTTCAAAACTAGATGTTCTTAAAAAGCACCTGGAGATCTCAATTCTGTAGTGTCCTTACAGCTGTATACTATGTGCTGACAAGTACTGCTTATTCTTGTCAACAGCGCTCACTGGTATGTTTGGACTTAGGTACAGTCTTTGTGGCATAACTAACACAAAATACCCTAATTGTAAATGGTGTATTTATAGAAAAGTGCCAGAAAGCTCAGGATTGAAGTACCTGAGTTCTGTGGTGGTTTAAATTGCAAGGTATTTTATAGAGGTGAATATCACAAGGATTAAAAAGTGCTCTCTGGTGCTCTTTGATTAGAACTTTGTCATGTGAATTGATTAAGTCTGTTCCATTGGATTGGGAGGCTTTGACAGTATGGACCTGTCTAGCTTTGTGATTAGCCTTAAAAAACAGGATTTATGCAGGTTTTTCCAAGCAGTAATTGATCCCACTGCCCAACTGCACTTGAACTTCGTAGGTTGAGTGTTGGCAAGTAGTTTGAGTTCCCATTACTTTCATGATTAGGCACAGAGGGGAGACCAGGTAATGGCTGGGATGCAAGAAGGGTTCAAGCACAGGGTCGGGCTTTTTGCTGTGTTATCACAGTAGCCTGTGGCTGAGGTTTGGAGCAGTAATATGGGGCTTTTTAATGGAAAGTGCCAGGTAATTCCAACCATGGATGTTGGAATCTTGCTAGGACCCTGCAGTGTGTTGTAAAAATACAACAGTGTCTAAGTATAACTTTTATTTTCAGTGAAAAATTAAATTATTATTGCTACTTTTTCTAAAAAAAAATACATTGCTGTTTGGGGGAAGGGCAGAAGTTTTACTGTTCCTCTGCTGCAGCTCAAGGGCACACATTTGACAGGAAATAGCCTTGGTATTGCTTTCTTATGAAAACTGAAATTTGATCAAAGTGAAAATCCATTTTTGTATGCCTGTGATATGTAGCATACAAATACTCCTTTACTCTTGTTAAATTTTTCCAGCCTTTTTTCCTTCAAAACTAGGATACATTATTGCATCTAATTCTGTTTTGATAGAACTTGACTTTCAATTTGTATTTTGTTTTAGTATTTGAACTTCTGCTCCAGCTTACTATTTTTGAACAAGCTGTCTCAAAAGTGTACTTTCCAAGGAGAGGAATTCTCCCCAAACAAAAGATTTATATCTGCTTCAGTTGCTGGTATCCCCACACTTGCAACGCTCCTGCATTAAATGCCTCATATCTTTATTCCCACAATATGCAGCAGTGTTCTCACTTTCCATGTGGGTGTAAGCACTTTGCAGCAGGATAGTGTCACTTTTTATTTGTAATACTGTCATGGTTTTAGGTGATTTTCTATGGTTGCCATTGTAGTAGTGGGAGAACCAGCTACTTTACTATGCATCTGTAATGTTCTTGTGTATCTGCTGATGATAGTTATGGTGGCTCAGTGCTCTGTCAGCTGTCAGGCCACGAACAGATGGCATGCAAGAGTGACTTCAGTATGATACCTGCTTTGAACTCTTTTGCTTCCTTGGCACTCCAGCCAACAAGCCTGCTATGGCCATAGTGCCATCACCCAATGTGATGGGCAGTATTACTGGTGTAAGGTGTTCCTGTGGATCTGTTGTGCTCTAAGCTGTGATGTGAAACCCTTGGTGTGATTCCAGCATGAAGCAGATCAAGGAAGTAATCTCACTGTTACTGCAAATGTTGGAAGTAGAGCAGGAATTAAATCTAGATCTCAATCACAGCACAGGTTCACAGGCAGTTTTTGATGCAGTGAGGGAAGATGGTATCATCTAAGGGAATAGCTCAAACTAGCATTACAGAGTCAGGTGTGTAAGTGGGCACTAGCATTGAACACTCATTGTGAACCACAGCTTAAGAATGCAATAAAATGCCATTTTGCATTGTCAACAGTTCCCATGGAACTGTTACTAGAATGGAGTAATTGCAATTCTGACTACATGTTCATGCCTCTTGGATGCTTGCATCAGCACTCACTGGACCCCTGTCTGACCTGTTTGAACCCAGTATCTGGTCAACTGGCTGTTGCAGAGTTGGGGGGTTTGCAAAAGAAAAAAAAAAATATTGATAGCTCCTGCTGCTAACACAAAGATAGGGATGGGCCTTTGCAACAGAAGCAGAATGGGTAGTTACAGAAAGGAGCCACTGGATTGGTTTAGCTGACAGGAATGGAACACAGTCCTGAATGTACCATCTCAATTTCCCCTGAACAAAACAGGTTAGCAAAAGAGGAAAAAATGGTCAGTGTAAATATATAGGTCATTGGAAGTTGCTGCAGCGTATGTATTGAATTAACTGTCTTTAGACTGAAATAAGAGAAAACACATGGGGTTTGTTTTGTGTTGGACTACCTTTGTTTCAAATATGCAGTGTTAAATCGGCTTCTTTTCTGGATCTTGTCACAATCCATTTCAACTCATCAGCTTTTCTCTTAGAAAGAAGTAATAGCCCATTGCTGTCATATGTTTTTGAAGGGTTATCTTATGATTGACTCTTGAGAGAAATGTCTATGTGGTGAAAACAGTACAAGAAAAGTTAGATTAATGATACCCAGAGATTTAGTTGAAAAGACACTGGGAAGGAGTTCTGTGTATTTAGCTGTAGATGCAGTACTAGTTCACTGATCCCTTGAGAACTGCCATTGGAAGGATCTGTGGAGCATAATTTTTATGAAAGATGAAACTGTTCCTGCTACATAGACTAATCCATGGATTGTATGGCATGCATGCAGTGCTTGATTTGAATTCTTTGCACATGGAACAGAAATGTGTTGCTGGGCATGCAAGCAGATACACATATCTGCAGTAGTGTTGATAAAACCTGTGATTGTTTTTGGTGCTCCCTATGTCTAGATACTGGTATGTGGAAGCAGTTCAATTCTTAAGTGTTCCAGGAACTACTGTAATCTTTGTCAGTGTTTCTAGGCATAGCTTGAACTTTCTTATTGTATGTTCTTATATGGTAGCTGTTTACTTTATATGTGCTGATAGGGAGCTGAGAAATTGAAACTCTGATTTTCTACTTTATAGGCACTGAGAATTTCCTAAGCTGGAACATGTGTAAACCAAAACCATGGAGTGCAAATAAAGTCACTGCAGCTCCCTCTCAGTTGTTCCCTTGATTTGGCATTTAGTAACTGTGCACTCTAATGCTTGAGGTTGGTAACTTTCAGGGGATTTTTTTGTTGATGCATGACACAGTATTGTTGTTTTTCTTTCTGAACTCACTGTACCTACCTTCATGATTTATGTTGACTGGTATGACCATTCATTTATTAAACAGTTCAACAAACTAGACTGTAAAACTAATCTAGCTTAACACTAACCTAGAAAACAGGAGGAGAAACGTGGCAGGAGGAAGAAGAGAAAAGAAAAGGTCAGATCTAGTTTAACTTGGATCAGTTTTCCAATCAGGTTTACAGTGTACCTGTTTTTTTCCCCTGAGTTAAGTGTAAGTAGCTTTAATGGGGAGAACAAGGCTTCTGATTTTTAGCAACTGCTTATTTTATCAATATTTTTGGTTGTTTGAAGAGTGTAAGTTGGCTGGAGACTGTTCCCAACCAACAAGACTGTTGATGAGGGAGAATACAGTACCACTAACAGTAGGATCTTTCCACTTGTTCTCTCTTTGTAGTAGAACTTGTCTGGTGTAACAGTGAACTGCCCTTCTGTTTTAAGTTAGCGTGGGAGGCCTACTGTAAATTTTGTTGTTGCTGTTGCTCTGGGTTGGTTTTCTGTTAGTTGGGTCTCCTGAACTGCCTTGCTATGTGAGGAAAGTAATAACAGGCATGTGTTGTGCTGATCAGTTACCAGATTGGGGTATGCTGTTGAGGAGCTGTATTCCAGCTGTTCTCAAATAGCTGGGGCTTGTGCTGCCTACAGCTAAACCAGGAAAAATTAGTGCCTCTTTCCCTTTTCCACCCTTGCCTGTTTTATTTTTCAGCTACATTATATGGGTGTTTTGAGTAGATGGTTACAATGGATCCCTTTTTCTTGACTATGACTCAAGTATCAGGGCTTCAAAGTAAGTTGTTGTTCTAACCTTTAGAGTTCAGTGTGTTTATGTAGAGGTCAGGCAGAGCTTTATAGACTTTACTAACTTAATTCTTTGTCCCAGTTAGAACTACTGTCTTTTATGTTATTCTTGAACTTTGCTCTCTTCAATGTGCTTGGTGGGAACTTTGATAAGATAAGTTGGAACATTAATAGAGGTTGGAACAGAACTGAATTACTATGGTTCACATGTATAGTATCAAACTTCTGAAAAGTAAAATGACATTCTACATTTGGCTATCATGCATTAGGAAAAAAAATCCACAGAGCACAAAACCAAACAAAATCAAACACAACCTTGTTTGGGGATATAAAGTTATGTGATACATCTCTTCTTTTTCCACTGCTAATCTACCACTTCATCCTTCCATTTACTACAGGCATAAAGAAGCCAGGCAGAAGTGTGAGGGAAGAGCAGGGAAGATGGATGGTAGTGGCTCATCTGTTTGAGCATGTGAGGACACAGAAGATGCATTGCAAAGAGCAGAGACCTCTGAATCTGCAGAAATGCACTGAGCTGTGGAGGCTGAATTCCTTTTTATGGGGTGTGGTCAGCAGCATGTCACTCTGCAGATCAAAGAGCCACTGTCAGGCATTTTTTTTGTTATCCACTTCTGGCACAGTCCAGGTTCCTGTGTAGTATCTTGAGAAGCTGGATTAACTCCTTCTTAGATAAACATCTTATTCTTGGCAAAATTCTTCTAGCATCTCAGTTACTGCTCTTGTGTTTGGTTCTCAACATCCATCCAGGCTTGTATCTCCATAGCAGCAAGTGTTGTATTGCAGGAGTGTGAGTTGGGTAAATGTCACTAGATGTAATTTTTTTTTCCTGTTTTAATTGGTTTTTTTAAGTTTGTTGGTAAATGAAAGCTCACTGAATTTTTGACCTCATTAAGTCTGTCCCTTGCTTTCACTTTCTCTATAACTTACTAGAGTCCTGATATCCAATTATGAGACATCCTAGCTTTTGTGGCACCTGGGGATTGATTACTCATGTTCAAAGCGCTGTTCAGGAGGAAAAATTACTGGTTTTCAGTGTGTTTTATTGTAAAATGTTGCTAATTTATTTTAAAAATGCTAAATTTTCAGATTTTAAGTATTTATCTTCCTCCTTCCATGGTTCCCAGCTTCTTCAAATCATCTTAATTAAAGGCTAGTTAGTTGTACATGTGAGTAATAGTTCTCACTGTCATAATTCCACTTTCATGGAATTTTATGGAATATTTAGCTTTATAAACTAGCTTTAGTGCATTTCTAGTCTGATGGTCCAGTAATAGGTCAGAGGGAATTGTAATTGATCTAGGGTTGAATGTGCTCCTCCTTTTCATAACTATTGTCAAAAAGCTTTGTGTATCTTATTTAAAAGTTTTATTTTCAATTTGAAAAGCACTACACCAGGTTAAAATGCTACTGCTGTAAAACTGCTGTACATCTTTTGATTGATGATGAAATAGTATTGCTGCCATATATAATGTAGAGTGTAGAAGACTGCTTTAAAGGAGCTCTCCTTATGATTACAGCTGGCTCACAGAACAGAGTGTGCCACAGCAAGGCCCAGCTAAATGTCAAGATCTGACTTCACTTAAGGGTGGCTATTAAGCCCCCTAATCTGAAAATGGGGGAGGATTATCAAATGGCTACTGTTTTATGACCTTAGTTCAGATCTAGGTCATTCTGGTGTAAGCCATTGATGGGGGGAAGAAAAATAGAATCTGAGTTTTACTGGTGCCTTAGACTGTTCTGTGTATGGGCTTGAGTGCTAGCAGTGACAAGCTGTTTCAAAAGTTTACTGTGCTATCAGCTAAATAATGCAGTGATTGTGGAGTTACCTGTGATTCTGGTTCATGCTCCTTCAATTTTCTAATTCTTCCTGGACCATTTCTGTCCTTTCCATCCTTCAACTTTCATGCATAGTACTTGACTAAAACAAACTTGAAAGTGATACAGTACAATGGCTGTTGGGGAAATGAGCTTTATATACTCACTTCTGCCATTTTGAAACCCACTTCTGTCCCTCCCCGCAGCAGGGAGCTGGAACTGGAGGAGCTTTAAGGTCCCTTCCAAGCCTGTTCTGTGATCCCTACTTACTTGGGAATTTTGCCACCTGTTATCTGTTCCTCTCTGTTGTGGCTTTTGAGCTCAGAGATCTTCCTGTGATATTTAGAAAGTTTCAAAGCTGTCCTGATTGAGGACCTGCCACACCTCTTTCTGTTGATGCCTAAATCTTATTCAGTTATAGTTGTCCTGTGATCTATTAGGAAGTGAGATCCTTTGGTCAGAGAAATTTCAACTGTTCAGATCCTGTTGGGTTCTTTGCTTCATTGCAGGTACGTTCCTGCATGTCATTTAATTAGATGTGAAATGAAATGTCATTTGTTTATCTTTGAGGCCTGCATCATACTCTCTGCTGATGCAATGAGTCAGAACTTCTGATGTACTTGCTTCTTTTAATTGTTGATTAAATGTATTTAGCAAGGTAAAACTTACTCTAAAGGAAATTGTCTTCGTGAGGCTAGACCATCTCCTTCAGCATTACTTGTTTTTGTCTTCCCCATTTTTGTCAGTTCTGTGCTATTTTACATGCACAATGCCTTGCAGGTGTGACAAAGTTTTGTGTTGAGATGCCAGTTGATGTTGAAATTGGTTAAACCATGACAACACATCTGTCCTAACTCTAACTGATGTATATGCCATAAGCACTTAATACCAGTCTGCTCTAGTGATGTCCAGAAACATGCACTCCTGTTCCATGTCACCAAGCCCTCACAGCTCTCTAAGGACCTCAGAAATGGGAGGTGGCTCTTGATTTTTGGCCTTTCTTGTTTTTCTTAGGTGCCTTACTGCAGTTTGCATTAA
This sequence comes from Agelaius phoeniceus, assembly GCF_051311805.1. Taxonomy (NCBI): domain Eukaryota; kingdom Metazoa; phylum Chordata; class Aves; order Passeriformes; family Icteridae; genus Agelaius; species Agelaius phoeniceus. The sequence continues at coordinate 58,578,442 of NC_135268.1, forward strand.
TTCCTTACTGCTTTTTAAGCACCACCAACAAACTTTCCCTTAAACTCATATTGGCCTCTCTTTTGAAATGCCAGATGTTATACCTTCTCAGAAAGAATTTCTTCAACAAGACCATCAGACTGATTAGGATATATTGGAAAGTACCTTTATTTCTCATCTGCATCCTTTCTGAAGTCTACTGACTCCAGAATATGGGTTCTGCCCTAGTGAAATAGGATTTAATAAGAAAATGGTCCCTTTGGAACTTGTGGTGTCAGTTCTTATCTTAATAAGAAACATTGGAGTTGTCCAGAGGGCTCTGAGCTTAGCACTGATGTGAAAAGCTGCACATCAGTACTGACCCTAGATCAGCTTTGTGCACAGCCCTCAGAAGCAATGGTAGATGGGCCCTGGGTCCTTCGTACCTCACTATGTCACTTGCACAGAACAGAGCTTTTTCTTAGAGCTAGAGCTTCTCCACAAAACATCAGAGTTTCACTGGGGAATTAATATTAGAGCTAAACTGCTTAGGAAGTCTTAAAATAGCAAGTGTTTTTGAGCAAGTGTTCGTCTGTAGATCAGTCATGTCTAAATTACTGTTGTCACCTCTGGCGAGAGCTCCTTGTCCCACAAACCTTCAAAGAGTGAACTGAAAATTCAATGTATCATGGATTTCTTATTTAAGTGATCACTGCTTTCTGCAGTTACACTGCAGGACAAAAAGCTGTAAGGGAAACACACTCTAGTATGACCTGAGGAAACTTGCACAATGAATTTAGGTTATTGAAGTCTGTGATATTACTTGCTGCATATGTCTCTTAATTGGTGACTTAAAGAATACTTGTCCAGTGGTTCAGGAAGGAGTTTTGCTGAGCCACACCTGTCTTTATAAGGCCTTTACAACAGGCTGTCACGTACAGTAGTAGTTTGACAGGTGCTACTTGATGTAACTTGAAGTAATTTCCCACTCCTTCCTGTTGTCTGAGGAGATCCTGACATCTTTTCAGACTGAGGAATCGAGTCATTCACCTTGTCTGCCTCATTCAGCCACCAGCATCACAAAGAGCCAAAACAGCCTCTTCTACTGTTGTTTGTGAGAGCAGTTACTTGGTAGTGATTGGGATGGTGTGTTTGAAGAGCTGTTAACTCTCCTTTGCTCTGTCTTGTGCTGCACTTCTCCACCTGCCTTTAACTGACCTGGTTAAGTGGCATTCAGGGTAGTTGCAAACTGGATACTCCACAGCTTTATGCATTCAGCATCTCAAGTGGCAATCAGGCATTTTCTCCTCTTTCATTCTCAACCTTTCTGATAAGTAATAAATGCTTTTTTGCTCCTTGTGTGAGTGCTATGAGTGATCTTGACCTATGAGACTGATTTAAGAAATTTGGTACCAGATAAGTAACTTTATACTAAGTTTTCCTGAATGCTGGTACTGAGATTGATCTGTTTCCTGCAGAAGTTTCCCTCTTGCTGGAAATGCAGACTATGATCACACCTTTCATTTAAGAAATCCTATTAATGTATTCTTGACCTTGCAGTTCACTTGGCTTCCCTAACTGGTTGCAGTTGTCTTTCCAAATTGTTTCATTAGGAGGGAAAAATGCTCTCCTTACAGATCAGCTCAGAGTACTGAAGTTTCTTGTTTTGTCTTGCTTGTGACTTGTGGGAAGAAGCAATGGGTTATGGCTGTCTTGGGTCAAAGCAACTCACTAAACTGTGAGTGGAATAATGACTCTGCTAAAGATTCTGCCTTTTCTATTTACCTTATAATTTATGATTCTTATGGAGAAAAAGAAGTGAACCCCAAAGCAACTGATTTTGAATCTTTTTTTTTTTTTCAGCTGCTTGATCTTAGTGCAGAATTTGTGCTGAGTTGTTTTTTTAAGGACTAAAATAGGGACATCCACTTTTTTCCTTTTTTTCCATAGTGCACAGTGAAGAGGTATCTCTTTGTTTTTAAAGCAGACTAACAAATTTAGTAGTAAGAATTACTGTCTGTGGAAATAATGAAGATTTGCTTTTGCTAAGGAAAAGACAGTGCTGGAATAGAGAAGGAGCAGAGTGTTTCTAAGACAGGATAGCTACTGTTTAAACTCATCTGCCTTGTGTAAGAGCTCTTGTCTGCTCCCAGCCTGATTCAAGTATTCAGAATCTTGCCACTAGGTACTTGAAAATGTATCTGGTTTTCCTTTGTGATGTTCTCCCTGCTCCCCAACTCAGGTTGGGAAGTTGTTAATAATGTTAATTTTATAGAGTCTAATCAGAAATTTAATACAAAACCATTTCAAAAACCTCCCAGTAAATTCTCATATCTAGTATATGGTTGAATTTCAGTGCTGTATGAATTCTGTTCCAGTGCAGATGGGTTCAAGTCCCACACTTTCAAGCTTACCATTTTCTCCTTTATCTTGTGCCATTTAGTGATTGGGAGGAAGTTTATAAAAAGTTTTTACAGATGCATCCTAATTACTTAAAGAAAAAAAAAGCCAGACCAAAAAATAAGAACCAAAAAAAACCAAACCCCAATCACACCTGTTTAAGCTTTTGAATTGTGTTGAATACTAAAAGCAAATCCTAGAAACTTTTTCCTGTTCTCTTCTTACACGTGACAACTTTTATGTGATGAAAATGCCCAATGTGAAGCTAGAATTTGTGTTTAAAGTCTTTATTTCTGTATTTCTGCTTTTCTGATCTCCATGGAGAAATAAAATGATTCAGCTTTCTTAATCAAAAGTTAAACAACTGAAAACTTTTGTCTATTCATTTCAGTGTATTCTGCAAGTTCAGCAGATATTGACTTGAATGATGCAGATTCCAGGTTGGCTGTCCATGAACTGTAAGCTGGAACACACGGCCTACGTGCCTTGAGCAATGACATCTTCTATTCACTGAGCATGTTTAAGAACTGGTTTGAAATCACAGTTTTAGTTAAGTTCTTTCAATCTTACAGGAGCATCTGAGGCACTTGCAGTTTAAGCCTTGAGCACCAGAACATATTTTTAGAGAAAGTAAGCATAGTTGAAAATTTTTATTTGAAGTGAAGTGTTTCAATAGATAGAAGTCAGTTTCTTGTTAACATGTTGCTGGCTCTAAATTTTGTCTTAATTTGCAAAGCCAGATTCTGCCTGGATTTAAAAATGATGGCTATCAGAGGGGCTTGGGGGGATTGCTGGTTTATTTTTTTAAACAAGGTATTTGTAAAACTAGGCTGTAAATTAAAGGTGAAACTACATGGCCTAAGTATTATAAAATGAAGGAAAGTGAACTTAAGACAAATTTAAGAAATTAACCATTATTTAAAAGGTAGGTTTCACTCATGTCATGCTAACATTGTGGTACTTCTAGGATTACTAGAATGTTTTTTAATGATCTGGTTTCAGCATTTGAGTTAATGATATATTTGAAAATATATATTTTGAGGAATTTGACACATTTACAGAGTTGATAGTTCACTCACGGTGTTATAGTTTGGTAGCTTGATACAAGAGCTGTTCCTTCTGGAGCTTCAGCAGGTTAGAAAAGTGTCAATTGATTTCAGTGCAATCTAATTGCAGGATTTCAGTCAATTTCAAACTTTCTAAATAATAGAAACTGGGAAATAGTTTCTCACTAACAAATAGTTTCTGAATAGGGGGAACATTAATTTGTTGGGAGAGATGAATGACTTTTTTCCAGTTCATAATTTCAAAGCTATTTGTGGGAAATAGGTTGTTTGAGTGACACAGAAATTATAATTGAAAAGAAACCTGAAAATTCCCTTGAAACTGAATCTCTTCTGAAATTCCTCTTCCTTGTAAAACTTAGTGTCAGGCAGCAGTTTCCTGGAATGCTCTGAAGGCTTGTAACTTCATTAGCTTGCAGTAGAGACATGGTGTAACACAGAATCCTAAGCTTCAGTTTGTCAAAGGCCTATCAGGCTAGGAATGTTCTAATTTTTTTTTTTTTTTTGGTTGTTGTTGTTGTTGTTGTTTGTTTGTTTGTTTTTGGGGGGTGGGGGGTTGGTTGGATTTTTTTTTTCTGGCTCAGTGTACTGGGGTTTTCTGATAACTGTTTTTTTCTAATAGCTTTTCTTAGTGGAAAGCCCAATGTTCTTTGATTCCTACAATCCAGGAAGTGTGCAAGACCTGTTTATTTGTTAGTTGACTCCTAGACTTTCTCCCAGATGCTGGTTGGATGTGTGGTACTGCATAGTAGTAAAACAACATTGTGACCTATTCATTGTTACAGACTCACTGTGGACTTGACTTTTTTCTGTGGTTTAGTGAACATCTGACTAGGCCTTCAAGGAAAAGAAGAGAGTTTGTCCAACAGTTCTAAACTTGTTAGGTAAAATAGCCAAACTTTATAGTCCTCTTGTAAATCTTAAAATGATTATTAAGAAACAGACACATGCTTTAGGCGCATGGTTTTCTGAAAGTGACAGTTGGTTCTATGTCTTACTCTTGGGCATTGTTCTCCTCATGTTGTAAAACACTTAAATTGATACCAAATGAGGAAGTCGTGAGCATTTTTCCAAGCTGGATGTAATCTTTTACAGTCTCTTCCTCCCTCTGAATTTTCTTCTCTAAGGATACAAGTGATGACCTGGTCAAATTATTGCCAGCACTGTTCTGGGTAACAGTTGGTATCTAGCTAGCTCTGATGTAGGGTCTTGGAAAAAGAAAGGCAGGATAAGCTTCAGGCTGAACACCAATATTCACACCAATTCTATATTTAAATGTCCCAGTGCAGCAGCTGGAATTAGATTACTGTTCAAAGAGTTTTTAGAGAGAATAGAAATGAAGTTTTAGAAACTGTCATTTGGAGGCATTTTTCTCTCTCCCCATCCACAGAGCAGCATAGTCACTTCTGAAGTGTCTTTCTTATGCCTTTTAAATTATAAATAACACAAGTGTCTCAGAATATCTGGCTGCTACATTAGAAATTAAATCTACTTTTAACCTTGGCAATGTCTGAAGGTATAGTAAAAGGTGTCATGTTGGGCTCTCCTATTTACAAGTCTGCAAGGACACATTGGCATAGAAGATTACTTGGGAGAATGAAACTGCTTCTCTTTTTATTGAACCTCATTTTTCTTGCTGTGATTTATAAATATCTGAACTCTAAGTTGATGCTAATTGCAGTCTTTATTTAACCTACAAAAACTTCCCCCTCCCACCCCTGTTGGCTGCCACCCTTTTCTTTAAAATTGTGAACAATTGGGGGGAGGCAGGACATTTCCTCTTTTTGTTCTGCTTCTGAGGTATGGCCAATGTCAGTCTCCTTCTTTGTATTCAACTTAATGCTTGTAACTGCTTCATGTTACAGCAAGTTCTTTTGATGTATGTAGTATTTTTCTGAAATTATATTTCATCACTGTCTCCATCCCCACAATAAAGTACAGTATAGAGAGTTGAAAGCAAGGATTTTTATCCTAAGTGAAAAGTAAGCAGTTAGAACTGATGTGGTTCTGTAGTCTCATTTCAAGTTTTGGTCACCCTGTCTTGCTGGCAGCAGCAGTGTCCTCAGCTGCATTAGTTCTTAGAGTCAAGATCTGCAGAGAAGGAAAAGCATCATTTTAGCTATGGTTTGGAATTTGTATTGGAGTCTAAATAGAGGATTTCCTCCCTTTCATTTTGGAATCTCTGGTATGTTGGTTCCTGTTTGCTCAGGGAACTGAATCAATATGGTAAAGAAAATGAGTGTTTTAAGTTAAATGTTAGGACTTTGTATTATAGGAGAACTTTTTTAGTGCTGTAAGCAAGAAATGGATTCAAGCTAGATAACATATTCAACAGAAGCCCCCGTCCTGCTCCATTCCTATGCAAAATATGTCCTAAATTAAGTATCAAGAATTTTTCTGCAAGAAAAATGGGTTGCATTTTACCTGATAATCTGGCCAGCACTTTATCAAAGAATGTATTTTAAAACTAGATATTCTGTAGTGACATTACAAACAGGAAAAATAAAATGTTTGAATAGAGGTATAATAATTTTTGCTTTTGTTGTCATGCTTTCTGTCTTGAATATTCTGTCTAGTAAGTTATTTTTTTTTTGTTTTTTCTTGCCATTTGTATAAATGGCAAAAAGATGATTGAGTGTTTGATTACCGGTTTGTGTGTTTGTATTTTTGGGTTTTTTTCCTTTTTTTTATTGCAGTGCTTCAGTTGTTTCATACAATAGTCAATCCTTTCCAGATTGTTATAGTAGTAGATTTAAAAACTAATATATTAAGTAGAACCAAACTAAAACAAGCCACAATCAACAATAAAAACCATGTGACTTTGAGATTTATGTCAATATATAAGCAATACTAAAATTATTAATCCTTCTGTGATTAGGGGGGAACAGTGGGCAAAAATGACAGCTGCTGATCTGTGGAAGGAAGGGAGAGGCAAAAGAAGCAGACACAGATGTTAATGCTTAATTTAAATTTCTCTGTTAAACACACTGCTCCACATCTATAAAATATTAAAATAACTCTCTTCTCTACAGAGTATTCTCCTTTAACAAGTTGTAAGGGAATTTCTGCTTATATCCTAATGGTGGGATGAAGATAACTAGATATAATTTAAAAATTGATGTAATTATTTTGGGGTTTTTTTCAAAATTTTGAATTCGAGCTACAGAAAGCTCATAAAGTATTTTCTACATAATTGAGAGTGGTCTGATATATCCAAGGAGCTTGGTGATGGCTGAGTAATAGACACATACTCTTGAAGGATTTGAGTTTCTGAGGTAATTAATTTTATTTTCCTGTCAGTTGGAGACAAAAAAGGTGCAAGAGTTTGGAGCAGATAACCATTTTTCAGATAAACCCATTCCCTTCTGTAGTGGCAAATAATGGTGGGCACCAGAGTGCAACCTGCACCTGGAAAATATAATGTGTACTTCAGGAGGCTGTAAGGTAACATGATTAGAAGCTAAAAGATGAGTGAACATGAGCTCCAAACCCCTTTCCAATGAAAGGGATAACTTGTAAGAAAGGCAGATGACTTTTTTAAGTAAGCCAAAACAAAATACTGCTTCCTACTCTTGCACCTATATTAATGATAAATAATATTTTATTGAAATATTGAAGCACTATTGAGAGAGAATTCGAAAAGTGAAAGATTTTCTTTCAGGGAAGTTGCAACTGGTGCTTTGTCTGCCTTGGGTACATTTAAAAAGAAAAAATTAGAGGCAGTTCTAATATTTGACAAAACCAATCAAGCTGAATTCTGTCTGTGGTATGATTTGTTTTAATCCAAGGTAGCTGTCTTTGTAAGGCAAACCACAAAACTTCCCCCATATATACTCCTGTACTGGGCCAAGCTAAATAATGCAGTCATGAAAATATACAGAATGGGGAGAAGAACAAGTGAAGTTTTTTATGTAGATGTAGTATTTTGAATTACATACTGTTTTCAAAAGGAATCACTTTTCAGGTGCATGAAACAGGGCAAAGTTCCAAGGATAGAGGGGGAAATCAAATTTATTTTTCTCATGGTAATGTCAGTCATGTCGGTGAGTTTTTGCTCAGAACTTTGTGTTTGTGTGTTATACCTTGGCATGAAGCTACTGCTACTGAAATTAAAGTGTGTGGGGTGGGGGGACAGGTAATAGAGGAGATTGGCTTGTTGGTTGGGACACAAACCAGTGTGCAGGATCTGTCTTTCAGTCCTTACTTGTCCATAATTTCTTTCCAATGTGATTTTAGATTCTGAGATTCCTCATACAAATTATGTAATAGTCCTCACAGATCAAGAAATACCAGCTCAAAATATAGGTTGTATGACTTCAGAATGGGATTAGAATTCATATGTCAACTAGATAAGTGTCTAGAGGCAAATGCAGAAACAGAAACTGAACTCATGAGTTATCAGGTCCCTTTAACAACTGGGTAAAGTAACAGTAGCTGTTCCCACACCAAAATATAAAAGGTAGTTTAATTGTAATGCTGTGTGTGGCAGTACAGTGCTCAATCTCATTAAATGTAATCTTATTCTTTGGATTTTCCTAATTACATTTTAAAGACCATTTATTAAATTCTGCAACCTTTTAAGAATTGAAATCAGCAGTTCTGAACCTACTTTCACATGAGTTTTGATTTTAAAAGCAGCATTAATGGGCTAAACTCCACACTGCCTAAAATGTGCAATTTTTTTTCTTCAACTTTTGTTTTCTCTGCTGAGAATATTAAATTCAGTAAATAAGGAGGATACATGAATCTTCCTCACTGATGTTTTTTACTTAACAGGGGTGAGGCCTAATTTTATGTGAGAAGTTAACTAACAAGTGTTTTGGACTTCAGTAAAACAACTTGAGCTACCATAATTCAGATGTGATTCTTGGTGTAGTAAGCCACAAAGTGAAGGGTGATGCAAGTAAACTTTTAGGCACACAAGTTGTGAAGATTTCAACATACACTGCTGCTGACTTTCTTGAGTGGGTTAACAAAATTGTGTTTTACAGAGCCTCAAGGTTTTTTTTTTCCTACAGGGCCTCCAGAGGCCATAGTGCTTAGAGCTGAAAGTCTCATTTCATTGGAGTAAAAACACCCATGCATGCCCTGTCCTTCAAAGCAGTGTGCAGCAGGCTCACCCTGTGCCTAGCTGATGATATGCTGGAAAAGAAGGGAGGAAGCAGAACTTAATTTTCCATGCACCCAAAATCTTCCAAATTCCTTAACACATAGAGCAACATAGAGAGGACAATAGGATCTCATCTAAGGGGCAGCCTTTCACATCAGATGAAAAGTACAGCAGTAACTATGAATCAGATGAGCAATCTTGATAAGCATCTCCCTCTTTCATGTAAATTTTTTCTATCTCTGTAAGGAGCATTAATCTACTGTTTCTTGTATGCATCCAGAGATATGAATAAAACAGTCTTTATGACTTAGAAAAATATCAAACCAGAAGTGAATTTGTTTAGAAGTATTTGCACTTTTATCTTTAAGCAGATGAACTGATAAAAGGCTTATACTTTCCTAAACTGGAAAAGCTGCAGCAGATCAGAGGAGGGGAGAGCAAGTACAAGCAAAAGGTTTTTTTAGGTAGCCTACTCTGAGGTCATTAGTGTCACTATTATAGTTTGTACAAGTTTTGGTTGGCACCTCTTGAGATTTAGTATTATTGTGTTCTAGTCCTGAGTAAAAGAACAAATAAAAATGCTTTGTTAAAATTTTAACTAAAAATGGTTACATTTTAGTAAGATGTCCCAAATACAGGCTTAAAAAAAAGCCTTGTAGCTAAAACCCTAATTTTACTTCTTAAACAGAAACATGAAAAGGGGAAGAGAAAAAAGAAAGTAAAGAAGTAAAACTAGTAAAGAAACAAAGAGACAAAGGGGAAAGGAAATATATCTGCTTTTATGAAATGGACTTTCATTTGAAAAGAACATACAAATTTAGGAGTTAATATGGCCATATACAAGGTTAGGGGAATCAAGAAATTTGTGTGATGTGGAGTGCACCAAACCTATCAAAAACTTTTTAATAGAACGTGTGCATATATTCTGTTCCCCTTCCCAAGTGTAGAGTAAATACTACTCCTATCTTCAGACCCACCAAATGGTTAATTTCAAAGTGGTAGTCAAATGTTAGCTTCCATTTATTACATGATATTTATTCTTTTTTTGGCTATTTTTCTAACACATACTCTGAGTCATTCAATTTTTTTGAAAACATGCTTGCAGTCTCCATTCACTTTGAAGCTGTGGGGAGGAAAGGAGGAGATGGCTGTTGAATTCAACTCTAAGGCTAAAGTAACTAAAGTTTTCTCTCAGAAATTATGGAGATAAATAGCTTTTGGAATAACAATAGCCAATGTATGGCTAACCTGTCCCACCTCAATTTGTATTGTATAACTGTTCAATTACTATATCTGTCCAAAATTAACTTAGACCGACTTTGCTTTAAAATTTCTGTAAATCTTCACCTCGTGATTTGCTCTAGGCTTAGTGCAGCACAGACTATCCATTGCTTCCACAGCTGCAGGCTGTGGCAAAGCCTGTTGGCAGTGTTGATTTGTATTATCAAATAGATCATGTCTTTCTCCAGCACTCTGTTTCTTAAAGGATCCTAATGTCATAAGAGCTGAAGTCCTGCCTGCAGCCATGTAGACACCTGTTGATCCCAGAGGATGTTTGTTTACCCTAGAAAAGCCTTCACCTTGGATCAACACCTGGGCTCTGTTATTTATTCCATTGACACCTGGTGTTGTTCAGCATTGCCCCTGTGCTCCCATGGTTAGCTCTGGTCTGCTGAAGATCACTTCTGGCAGTATCATGGTGGCCAGGTAGATGGGTAAGAGATGATATTTTCAACAGCCAGATAAGCCATAAGAGTTTCTCTGTAACATTCTGGGTTTGGACCAGAGGCCAGAGCTGAATTCTGTGACAGCCAGTCTAGCTGCTGGGCAGAAGCCTCATGGGAGCCTGCAGTTACTGTCACCTATTGCTTCCTTCTGGTGGCCTTTGCTGTGATCCATATGCCAGACCTGATAGAGCTTGTTCCTGGGCTGTTTGCCTTTTCAGTACCCAAATAGGTACTGGTGCAAAAAGAGAGCCCCCTTCCTGTTGCTGGAGGTCACAGCTTCAGCCTCCCTCCTCATGGGAGTCCCTGCCCCATCCCAGCCCCCAGTGAGGAAAGCAGCATCCGTGGTGGGGGAAAGGTGGGCAGGAGAGTTAATACAGGGGAAAAACCCCTGTTCACAGCTTTATTCAGAAGTACAAACTGTGGAAGCTTGTAACTGGGTTAAGAGACTCACTCTATCACAAATTTCTGCTTATGAAGACTGTTGGAGGAACCTATCTTGGATTTTAAAAGGTGTCAGACAATAAAGAAAGCTGATTCTTTCTACATGAAGATACAGTAAATTTATTAGAGGGAGTTTGATGGTTCGGGGTATTGCAAGTTACTAGAGCCAAGTGTTGCTTTTCAGTTTGGAGCTAGAAAGTGTCAGATCTCAAGTAACAGTTTTGAAAGACCAGGTTTGGAATCAAATAGGCGATCAAACACCATGAGACAGCAAATTCTGTAAAACTTTTTTGAAGCAATTTGTTTCCATTAGTGAATCATAAAAAATATAAGCAAAGTGTATTTCAGACCAGTTTCTGTGGGCTCTTCAGGTTCTGGAGGGTTCCAAAGCTGCTACTACTGTTTGCATAAGCATACTGACTCAAGAAGAAAAACAAAGATTTATTGAACTGCTTGTGTCCAGATGGTTACATTTTAGGAAAAGGTGATACATCTTCTTGTTTAGGTTAAACTAAAATTGAGATAAAGATACATCTTCTTGTTTAGGTTAAACTAAAATTGTATCAATTCTGCTGAAAGGCAATAGTACTTCCTGGAGCATGGAAGTAACACAGGTGCTTTCTGGGAAAATTTTAGCCTAAGGTCTGGAAAAATATTCTCTTGATCTTCTTAGGTTGTACAAGTAAGTGTTCTTTTAAATGAAGTCATCCAGTGTCCAGAGGTGAAGAAACAAATGATTGGGCAGGGTAAGTCTGTTGTGGTTCCTTGGAGAAGTTCTGTAATATTTCAGGAAAAGAAGAGCCCTTTGGATGGGTAGGATGGAGTTAAGTTGGGTGAATTAGCAAAGAAGCAGTCTGGTTTATCTTTTCCTCAGAGTAAGAAAATAAAAAAACCCAACAACTCCCACAGTGTGCTAATTGCCATCTTAAATACAAGCTGTATGGAAGCCTGTTTGAAGGTTGCATTTTTCTTTGACAAACTGCTGTTTACAGAGCTGGGTTTCTGCGCTCGTGGTTTTCCATAGGCAGGAGCAGGTAGTAGGGCAGGCAGGTAAGGACAAAAGTAAAAGCAGAAACAAGTACCACCCTGCATAGGGTAGGAAGGGTGGTAGTATCCAAAGACCAAGAGGTTTTGGGTGCTGACTGGGATGGTAAACAAGCTTCCTGTTGTTTGACTGATGAAGTCCTGAAAAATAGGAGTTGCTGTTTGCCCTTTTGAAATAGGCAGGGTTGTCTCCAAGTGCTGCTTCATTCATTTCTTTACCCAGGAACAGTAACTTGGCAGAATGTAACTAGCTGCTGACCTAAAATGGCTTACAGTGTGTAACATGAATGGCAATACACATGGTGTGGTTTGTATTTCCACTCTCTTGTGTTTGGAGGATTGCTATCTTAACTTAAGGCTTCATCTCTCTTGCCTTTTTTGTCCATAACCCTTTGAAGCCAGAAGAACAGGGAATTTATGCAGTGCTGATATGATGTGAATTTATATTACATTGAATGTAAGAGTTGCTGGATGATGCTTTAAGGTAAATTTTAGTGTGTGCTTGGGCTTTGGGCTTTTTGCTTTCTAGTTCTTGTAGGCTGTTTAAAAGATGTGTGTATATGTATTTGTGAGAGGACAGTGGTTTTGTCATTTAATTTGTGTTGTCTTGTGGTACTATATTTAGTACAAAGAAAAGTGGAAAATGAAATCCATATAGTTCAATATATAAATCCATTTATAGCTCAAATATCAGATTTGTAGAGGTTACAATTGATTCACAGTATAGTCCATATATTAAAGTTACTTTGCAATGGAAATTTTAACAAAATCTGACTTGTCAAACTGTACAGCTCCTAAGTGTTAAGATAGCTTCCCTTGTCTGCTTCAAATATGGTACATATTTATTCTTCTTTATACTAGTGTACATACAATCCAAACCAAAAAGTAAATATAACTTTTGGGGAGGGAACAGGATGTTGTGTTGTCTTAAAAGACATCACATGATGAACAAATTTTGCGATTCTGAATGTTCTTTGTTGATAGAAGTTGTTTCCTGAAGATTTTGGTATCTTTTATGTAGTGTGATGATAAAATAGTCTTGCAAAGTTCTGGTCTAGCAAAATAGCTACAGGCAGGCCTTTAGTGTAAAGAATGAGAACCTTCAAATGCTGCTTTGAATTATCCTCTTATTTTCAAATAAGCTTATTATTTGGAAGGAGAAAGGGGGGCATTTGGAAACTGTTTCAGCATTGAACAAAACTTCTTTTTTATTGATGCTCTAAATTGTCACCATATTTCATCAGTTGTCATGCACTTTTTTGTGGGTTTGGGGTTTTAAACATTATTTATTTATCAATCATCTGATTTGCTCTGTGTCTCATCACCCTTACTGCAGTATTTAATTTTTACCAAATACCTAAACATCCTAGCTGGTAAATCTGTAAAATAATTGGATTTTTCTAATCCTCCATTTTAAAACATTTTTGTGCAGATACAGAGGACTAGAGAACAATGTCATGATATCAGAAGCAAAAGAAGCTTGCTTTTTTTCTATTTGTTGTAATATTAGCCTGCTCAGATTATGTAGTTTCAGAAGATCATGAGAAGTTTCTGATCTGTAAAGTTTTCAATTTTTTTTCTTTTCATTTTTTCCTCTCTCTGTACATGACTCTGATTCTCAGGCTAAGAGAGAAACTCCTTCAGTTGCTTAGAGCTATGAGGCTAATCCTACCACCTTTAGGATTCTATGGTAGTTATTTTAAGTCTAATGAGGTTGTTGGGGCATGGCTTAATAGGCTGATTGTGGGCAGATGGCAGTTGCCTTGTCTTATTTTTATCTTCTAATGCTATTGAGTAGTACTATAGTGGAAGGAGTAAATATTTGTTTGATAAATGTAACAATTTTTGGAATTGCTCTTATAATTTGAGGATACTTGTTGCCAGTTTTCTAGAATTTGCTTTCTTTAAGAAACTTTTGATTTACTGTTTTAAATGTTTCTTTTATCTCCAGGTTTTGAAAGTATTTTAGAAGGGCTTTATGGACCAAGGCTACGAAGAGACCTCAGTTTATTTGAAGGTAAATGAGCCAGCTTTTAGTGCAATGACTTTAACTTACTGTTTTTTCTTCTAGCTAAAAGTAGTTTCAAGCATATATCTTGAATTTGAAAAAGGAAATCTTCCAGTGCTTTTCTTTCCAATGTTCATTTATTAATTTTCTTGTCAATACTGTGCCTAAGCAAAACACTAGGGAGAGTGATACATAGGTTTTGTTCCCATACAGGGGAATTTGCATTAGCTAAGCTTTTCTGCAAAGCTCTCATGAAAAAGACTTACTCTTCTGGAATATTGCATCTTCTTCTTTGTTTCTGAATATCCATTAGAAAGGGCAGACAAGCTGCTCAGCTTCCCATTGACATTAATTGGTAAAAGGAAACTAATGGATGCTAGTTTGGTCTTGTAGTGGCCAAGAAAGTTTATGCTTTTTATATAATCATATTTTTTTACATCTTTATTATATGTACTCCAAACTTTTAGTTTTTATAGTACTTTATGCATATGTATATAAAGTCATAGTATGTTCAAGCATATATGTATATAAACACCTTTTCCATCAGCCTTGTAAAATCAACCCAGCATTAGTCAAAATGGGTTTGGTTTTGCTGGAATAGCTGTCAATAACACATAAGTCCTTAGTTAAGTATGGAATGATTTATCTTTCACAACATGGGGACTATAGAGCAAAAATTTGCTTTAAAGTATTGAAAGAATTGTTCTGGCAAGTTCATTTTATGACTTAAAGAAATGTTACTTCTGTTATGAAACTGTAAAAATGTTCCATCTCATTTCTTCATAATTCATTGTCTGATAGTGTAATTTGTAAAGCATGTCACTTAGTGCTAGCACTTGAGGCAGACTGGCATGTACTGCTTAGAGCTTTAACTTGGTTATGGTTTTGTCCCCTTCATAATGTGCAAGTTCCTTGGCCTGTATCATATGCATAACACAGTATTTTTGTGGGGAAGGGGGGGAACTTGGAATACTACTTTGCTGATGCTTTTAGAATATTATTTTTTCCTTTCTCAAGCTAGGCATGCCACTAATAAGATATAAAAACACTTAAGAAACATGTACAGTTAGATTAAAGCTTGTTTACATGACTAGTATTTTCAACTGCTGTGATAAGCACATTTGAAAAGGAAACAGGATATTGTTATAAGTGTGCAGTATCTCTTTTGTTTTTGTTTTTTTAGTTGTAATTCCAATATTTGTATGTATTGGGCTTTACACTGATTAGTAGTTAATGCTTTGTTTTTTGCATGAAAGGGTTTGCTTTTTTTTTTTACTTTTTTTTGGGGGTAAGAAGGCAGACTTTGGTAGTGGCCAAAGTCTAAGCTACAGTTACAGGGCATGATACAATACACTGTAAAGTTTATATTGCTCCTTTAGAGTTCATGTGTGCATGTATTTGAGCTGTCTTAGGGGTAAAGTTTGAACTTATTTGCCTCATGCTGTTGAAGATTTCTTACTATTTAAAATCTGATATTTCCATTGCTTGTAAATCTTTGCTATTTGATGCCCTTGTGACTTTGTCTTGAAAACTAAATTTGTGTTTATCTAAAATGCAACATCTCAGTTGTTTTTTTAATTTCTGAAAATTTTTGTCAGTAATATGCAAGAGTACTTCAACAATTAAAGCCTATTTCCATGTCTGAGGCATCTGTAAAATTGATTTTAGTTCTGGAGCCAAGTGCTCCAGAACTGCTGGTAGGTTGGAAGGCCCATCTTAGCTTACTCTTATTTTTGGTTCATTTTTATAGACATAGTATGTGTAACTTCAGTAATGCCATGTGAAATGGTTTATACTGGTACAGTAGAGGTCAGCTCTATCTTTAGTATAATATTTCTGATTTGAAGTCTGAATTTTGTTTTAAAGATTAATACAGAACTCTCAAGTAAAATTTGTACAAATTTTTCCACTGTCCTAAGTGTTGCATTTCATTTCACAGGTAATGAAACCAAGATACAAAGTAAATAATTTGCCTTAGTTAAAAAATATGGCTGGTAGAATTAGAACTCAGGTTCTCACACGCTAAGCAGTGTGCCTGAATTACTGCATCTTTTAGGCTGTTTATTTTCCTCATCATAACCACTAAACTAATACTGTCAACATGCAATATTATGGCTCATTAGCAGCAAGAGTGTGTTTCCTCAAACATACCTCAAGAAATTATGTAGCTTTCTTGTGCAGAAATATGTGAGAATTGGCTGAAATGTATGCTGCTTAGATACAATAGCATTTTATTCTCTTATATTTTGGTTTTATCTATTGTGGCATGAAAAAGATGTATAATGTGCATAAATGTAAGATGATTGATCTATTTCCTCCTTAATTCTTTCTTGAAATAGTATTTGATTTATAGATTAAAATATTGTATTATCTTAAGTTACTTGAGTGAATAATAAATTGCAATGGCAAATCTAAATGCTAAAAGGTACACTTCAGTTTTACTAGACTATTACACTTTTCCAAGAAAATACTGTTTAAACATTTTTTTGTGTCTTGAAATTCTTTTATATGTAGGATTTACTTTGTAACTGCTAAAGTGGTTCTTGTCACCATTATGCAGCACCAGTTTGTCTTCCTGACTCCTTGGATTCTGCAATTTCTGGTTGCAGAGGGGTCAAGTTCTGTATCTTGGCATCTGACTTCGGGTCAAGCTCTGAACTGAGGCTTTATGTCATTGAATCTCTAGGGCTTTCTAATCCTTTCCTCATACCCATTTTCAGCTAAGTAAATTCACCTATAAATTGTTATTCTTTACATTCTACTTATGCATAGCTAGCTAAACTGTTAAAAAGCTGCTCCTCTAATCAGGTGGTATGTGTGTACTTTCTTTTGGGGGGATTATGTGCTGGGGTTCTATTCTCTTAACCACTGAGGAAAAGCTTTGTCTTGTTGGAAAAAAGCAGCTCTCAATGCTCTTTCTCTGCCAGGACAAAATCGTCTTTATACAGGATGAAAGATTTTATCTTTTGGAGTATTTCTAGTAGTGAAAAATTTTATTAGAAACACAAATCTAATAGAATTGGAGATTTTATGAAATTAAAAATATGAAGGATTTGATAAATACTTCAGCTGTTTTAATGTACTTATTAGGAAGCAGTAGTGCTGTATAAAAAGAAAGGCAATGATATGTTCAAAATTGTCTCAAATAGCTGGAAAATCTTTTGGGTCATTATTATAATCAGAAAATACTGGTAAGTAAGAGATGAATTTTTAAGTTTTATTTTGATGAATTTTTAAATTTTATTTTGTATTTAGATTTACTAGACAATTATTTTGTATTTTAAAATATAAACATGGAATCTGTTCAGTACTACAGATGTCTGAATTAATTTACTTAATTTGGCATTACCGTTTTGGGAAAAATGGTTTGGGGAAACAAAGATGTGAGCCTCTTAAGAAATGAAAAAAAAAATTTTTGTCAAAGTTCACCAATTTATTCTTAATAAATGAAAATAATTTTACACCTTTGTGCTAAAGGGTTTTGGTTTCAAGTAATGATCTATACTGTGATTAATATTAAAAGGCTGTTTGCACAGTCTTAGCAACTTTTCTCATGAGCTAGCAAGCATTATAGGTTGTCTGCAAGTCTTTTATCATCTGACCCCAAGCAAGATAAAATGGGGAGGGAAGATGATCCTCATCCTAAATTCAATGCAGCTGGAGGAAAGTTTATTCAGCTTAAAGTGCTGTCTGTGCCTCTGATTTTTCTGAGAGTATGTCTGCCTATCTGTAGTTAAAAACTTAATACTGATATCAGGATGTTTCCTGTGGGGGTGACCTGAGACTGTCTGGCATTTGATATATCTTGTATATATCTGATATCACTTTTGCTTCGCTCACTGGCAGACTTAATAAGTCTTGTACATGATTTACACTGCTTTAAATAAAGGGTTTAGTGTTATGTAGAGCTGATGTTTCTCAAGGTTTGCTTTTTTGGCAATACACAAGGATTGCTCTCTGGTTTGACTTTTACCAGTGGAAATTCAGGATTCCAAGGCAGAAGAACTTCTCTGAAAGTATAAGCCTGTCCTAGAGTTAGGTGTAGAATCTCAAGGTTCATAAATAAAGTTTTCATGGTTGCAAGAAAAACAATGAACTTGTTGTGAGGGAATAGTGTTGTTTTTATGCTGTGGACCTCCTAAAGGAATAGCTCTAATGGGCTGGGACAGGTAGATTAATTCAGCAAAAATGACTCATTATCTCTTGTTACTGTCCAGCCAAGAAAAATACCATGTCTGTTTTTAAACATCAGTCCAACTTGTAAAAATTGCTCTTTTGCATCCTTGAAAGCATATAATACAATAATACAGAATTCTGTTCTAAATCAGTATTTTAGAGCTGAGCAAACTAGATTTAAGTAATAATGAGTTACTTACATTATGTTTGTGCTCAACTGAAGAACCTTTATTTTTCAAAGTAATTTTATTCTTATTTTGCCTTTTTAATAATATCTTTGAGAAGAAGTAAGAGCTCAGCAGTTGTGGGAAGAGGGTGGAGGACAGTGGGCAGTGGGAGACAACCCTGCAGACAGCAAGGTCAGAGAAGGAAGAGAGGGGAGAGGTGCTCCAGTCACTGGAGCAGAGATTCCCCTGCAGCCCTTGGAGAAGACCATGGGTGAAGCATGTAGAGCCTGCAGCCCATGGAGGACCATGCTGGAACAGATATCCACAGTGCAGCCCTTGAAGGAGCCACTGGAGCAGGTGGAGATGCCCTGAAGGAAGCTACAGCCTGTGGAGATGCCATGTTGGAGCAGGCCTCTGGCAGGAACTGCAGCTCTAGAGAGGAGCCCATGCAGGAGCAGGTTTTCTGGCAGGAGCTGGGGGTCTGTGAAATGGTCTTTTCCTGAAGGACTGTCCCCTGTGGAAAAGACATGCACTAGAGCAGTTCTAGAAGAGCTGCAGTAGTGGGAAGAACACTGGAGCAGTTTGTGAAGGCCTGTAGCCCATGGGAGACACCCCAAGCTGGAAGCAGGAAAAAAAAGAGAAGGAAGTGGCAGAGAGGAACTGTTAGGAACTGAGAGCAGCCTGTTTCCCATCCTCCTTGCACTCTTTGGGGTGGGGGAGGAGGTAGAAGAATCAGGAATGAAGGAGTGAAGCTGAAGCCTGGGAAGAAGGGGTGGTAAGGTGGTTTAGTGTTTTCCCTTTCTCATTATGCAAATCTGTTTTTATTGGCTATAAATGAAATTGATTCTCTCCAAGTTGAGTCTGACTTCCCTGTTACAGTAATTGGTAAGTGAGCTCCCTGTCTTCATCTTGACCCTCAAGTTTATCCCCCAATTTTGTCCCCTACCATGTTACTTCCTCATCCCTGCCCTATTGAAGAGGGGCAGTGAATTGAGAGCATCAGTGGATTGGGAGATTGGCAGCCAGCCAAGATCAGGCTACTGTCATGTGCTATTGAAAGCAGATAATCTCAAGAACCTCCCTAAACAGAACTGACTGTAATTTGGTGGTATGGAGAAAAGGAGGAAACATACCTGGTAACTAATAATGGGAGTTAAAAAGTTGTTTGGGTTGTAAGCACATGAACAGGATGGACAAGGCCTTGGTGTTGTAGTTAATCATATTTGGATTCACTTTCCAAAACACTGCAGCTGTAATAAAGGCTGCTCATAGCTAGGATACTGTATGAAAAGTACTGCCTGCAGTGTAAGGAAGTCTGGTGTAAAGGTAAAAGACATCATCTTGACATCTTGCTCCCCATGTTCAGGAAACAGGTGTTCAAGTGAGACTTTTGCACACTTCAGTTAAAAAGAATGATGCCTACAATTCAAAGCTTTCTTTGCAGTATTCAGATGCCTCCAGTAATTATGACAGATATAAAACTGAATGACACAAGTTTACCTTTTCTTCTAAGGAAAGCACTCTCTGCTATTTTTAAGTTGAGCTGTAAAAACCAGACAAGAATTTGAAAATATCTGAAGTATTGAATATGACTGAATGCACTGTACCAATTTAGTATAGTAATGGAATTTATTAGTAATATTAGTAATGGAATTTATTTAAGAGAATTTTAGGAAGTGTGTGTTGTTCTCAAAATCCATTTTTGCTTGTTTAAAACATCTAGCTTTCTTTTCTTCCTTTAAGACTGTGAGCCAGAAGAGCTAACTGACTGGTCTATGGATGAGAAATGTTCCTTTTGTAATTTACATAAAGAAACAGCCAGTGTAAGTATGAGCATTATATTAAACATTACTCTACTCCCCAACACTAATTTTTTTGGTATGATAGTAAGAGTGAGAGAATTGAATTTTGCAAATAAGTTAATCCCGCATTTTGACTCAAGGTAGTTTGATTTTAGTGGTTCTATTCCATTCAATAACTCAGTAATTTCATAGTATTTTTTACTACCAGCAGACTAACTTCTGAAAGATGTTATGACCTTGATATGTTTTCTAGGATCGTGCATCAGTTTTCGGTTCTTCACAGTCAACGCCTACAGAGGAACTGTCATCTCAGGGCCAGTCCAACACTGATAAGATTGAATGCCAAGCAGAAAACTATCTAAATGCACTCTTTCGAAAGAAAGGTAATAAAAGCATGTCTTTTGTATTATGAAATAGGACAAAAAATCTAGAAGAATTAAATTATTCAGGGTTAATTTTGTTTCCTAAGTAATTTTTTATTTATCTACTGAAATAGATGTTTCTGCTGTTTCTCTTTTTTATTCCTTTGGTTTCCCGCAATCTTTTTCTTATGTGAATCACCAAATGAAGTACTACCCTTCCTACTTACTGTTCCTCTTCATCCTCTTGCATTACGTGTCATTCTTTTGAATCCCTGTTCATAAATTGTATTGGATTTTTCTTTTTACCATGAGCTGCTACTTTGTTTTTATGCCAACCTCAGGTGTCATTCTCTGGAATTCGAAGCATTTAAACATTTTCTGTTCCTTCTGGTTTTCAGTGGGAAACAGATTTTAGGCAAGAGAAAGTGCTTTGCAGATTGCAAAATGGAATTTGGGATATTCTTGCATGAAAGCTTCAAATACATCCAAATTGGAGGTTAAAACTTCTTCTTAAAATGCAGTATTTTGTAGGTCATTAATTCTGTGACTGTTCTTATTCTTTGCTCTATCAAGTTAGAGCAATACATGAGCGAATGACAGATCAGCTTACTTCATGAATGTTAGTTGGTTTACTCACTGTCCACAGAAGCAGAAGTACTCATTTTCTTCCTTAAGTTCTTGTGAATGAAGAAATGTAAATGAAGTTACTGTGAATGCAGTAACTACAATATTCATAGATTTTTCTTGGGTTTAGTATGTGTGTGTCAGAATAGCTGAGTATGGCTAGGGTGACAGCTCTCTCTTGCTTTTGACAGAGTTAGAGTCAGACACTGTCTCTTCTTCGTAAGTGGGAGAAAAAAGCAAAGTTAGTTTTCTCCCTTTTAATTTGCTGTAGCAGAAGAGATTATTATGCCCTTGAACCTGGGGTATGTAGAATCTTTTTCTGTACAGACTTGTCTACTCAGTCTATGTTTTGCTTCTTTGCATTTTAAAGAACTGAAATGGAGTGCAACAGCATTTTGAGTGCATCCTTTGGACTCTTGGCTTTCTTTCAAACCAGCTATTTTCCATTTGAAATAAAATGTCCAATGAAGTTGGCACCTCATTACTTCTTAAAGTCTTATTATATTTTCATCACAGGCCCAATTGTGTGGCATCTCCCTAGGCAGATATTTTAATTCCTTCAAATTTCTATGTTGTCAGATCTCTTCTTGGTCTTGATGTGTACAATGTTATTCAGTGTTTGCCTGCTTTATGCTCCTGCTGCAGATGATCTCTTTTGATACTCCTTGAGAGGAACTTCTATCATGGGAGAAGTGAAACTTGGCATGACCTCACCTTAGTGGAGTGAATGACTTCTAAGTGAAGTTTCTCACAAAGAGCATTTGGCTTTTAGCATTTTCTTTCGGTTTGATCTGTCAGATCAGTAATGCTAGGTTAAAGAGGTTTTGTCTATTGAAAAATGAAACTTCCAGTTGTTTTTGTGATTCTCTGAAGTACTTCTGTATTCTTGGGTAAGAATTTACTAAGAATATTGCTTCAGTTCAGGTTTTAGCAAAGTCTTTAAAGTTGTTCAAATTACAGGAAGTGAAAAGGAAAAAATTAGTAAAGGGCATGTGAAACCAATTTATGAGGTATTCAAGTAACTGGTTTGGATTTTAGGAGGAAGATGAAGAGTTTTACTAAGAAAATCCCAACCAAGTCTGCTTTCTGAATTTTTGTAGGTTTTTGAGTTCAAGTATCAACTTATGAAGAAAGGAATAAAAAAAAATTCCAGTACGTGTTTAGCTAAGGAATGGTTAGCTAAGGAATAGTTCTTATACCTGGTCCCAAACCAGATGTTCTTTTGTTGTTAGAAAATTGTAGAATTCTTGGCTGGCTGTCTTTAGAATGGAGTAACACTTGTTTGGATTGCAAACTCCTCAAGATGATCTACTCTCTTGCTATTGTAGCTATTTTAGCCCTCTATGAACAACTTCTAAGACCATTGAGCAAATTAGAGAGTTCATTTCTTGGTCCCATTAATCTTTTATTTTGAAGAAATTTATATATGGCTTTTTTAATTTGCTGACTAGTTTGAGGGGATTTGGTTGTGGGTTTGGGTTTGTTGTTCTGGGGTTTTTTGTATCAGGAAGCTTGTTCAGAAGATCTCAAAACATGCCTATTTGTCTATAGAATCTAGGACAAAAGATGATGAACTCCTGCCAAAATGGGTAAACTCTTGAAATGCTGTAAACAACTAAGGTCTTCCCATTAGGAACCCAACTTCACTATGCATTAGTGAGAGACCAGTTTTGTACTCAGTTGTCTGTAGGAAAGTCCTGTGCTCAGCAGACATGTTCACAAATCCAAAGTCCTCTTTGTTATCAAATGCTGATAGTTGCCATTAAACAATGTGTCTGAAACCCAAATGCTTTCTTCCCACGTATGACATCTCTCTTTACCCTTTTGGTAGCGTAAGCAGAGTAGACTTAGATTGGTGCTTTTCCACTTCCATAATGCTGAAGTTCAGCTGTTCTGTTTTTGTTAAGGGAAAAACATAGAATGCTTTAAAAATACATATAGGTCTTTTTTTTCTATGAGTATTATAGAGTGTGACATATGATCATTGTTATATCACAGAATCACAGTTGTTTAAAAGCTTGATCAGACATTTTGTTCATGGACTATTAATTTTCTGTATTTCTAGTAATACACATTGTGTGTTCTTAGAAGCACATTTTTCTATGCAATATTAATGTGACCTCTTTAAACAAAACCAAAGAAAAAGAGTTGTGAATCAGGTTCTATCTTCAGCATAGATGATCCACCAAGAGGTGACTGAGACATGAGAAGCCCATGTAGAAGTTCAGGAATTTAGGCACAAAATTATAGAGAGAATGTTCGAGATTACTTGAATCTTTTCAGATTCTGTGGGCTGCTGTGTCAAGTATCTTCAATGCCACGTTTCCCATCCCAAAGTAATTTTCCTGTAAGCTTTTCAAAGCTCTTTACTATTTCTTGATATCCTTGTTATATACTAAAATATTTCCTTTCACAAATATGTCTTTGTTATACCATATACCTGAATTTGAGTTCTTCTGTTCTTTTAGTAGTTTTCTATCGGTTGTGCAGCTGTCACAAGCTGATTATGCATCTTGGACATAGTACATTTCATTTAGCAAACCTATGACAATGTAATCATGCACACATTATTTCAGACTAAAAAAAAAAGTGTTACTTTCTGAGGTGTAGCTTTGAGTTGCACACACTACTTCATCCAAAACCTGCAGTTTCTTTTGATTATTAATCTTGAAAAATCTAATTTGTCCTTTCAAAATCTGGATGGTTTTCTGTAATGACTGACACTGACACAGTTTGTGCAATAAACTTCTGTGACAGCTTTGCTGTCCCTCTTAAACTTCATCAGGAAAGAATGTTTCATGGGGTTTTCACTCTTTCTTAAGGGGATACTTTTTGTGTTAACCTGCCTGCCAGTGTTATTCTCTTCACTAATTTCTTGATCATTTCTACTACATTTACAAGGATTAATAGAAATATGACTGGATATAGAATAGTGAACATTGCAACCTGAGTAGAGGAAGAAAAAAGGTGGAATGTTTATGAGAACAGAAGAGTTAACTTACTCCTTCTGTTTGTTCGTTGGTCAAGTTAGCTGAACTAATCATGATACATGCCTCAAAATAAGTAATTGTATTCCTGTTGTAACCTGAACAATTTTGCAAGCAGAACTAAGAATGTCACTGGGACAGTTTGGTGGCTGTTGAGGTGGGGTTGTTAAAATAAAATGTGGCCTTTTTGTGAAAAGAGTGAATTTATGGAGTGAATTTATGAGGCACACAGAGAAGCAATCATGGGTTCTTAGTCCTTCTCCTCACACAACGGGATTGCAGGTACAAGGGGGGTTGTAATTCCCTGCTGCTTTTGACTGCCTTTTGGCATTGTGTCAGAAGACAAATTAAGTTAGAAGGTTGAGTTTTTAGTGAAAAAATACTGGTTTTTGATAAATGGAACACTATTTTGGGAACCTTTAACTCTTTGTTCATTGTCCTGACAGTCAAGTCTGTCACCATAGACATTGCAGTCTAGTGATCACACATAATGTTAATGTGCAGAATAGTTAACAGTACAGGTTTGAATAGTTACAAGCTCGTGCAGCACATAAACTGAGGAATTATTAATCCTAAATGTCACCTTTGAATTAAAATAAATCATTGCAATTAGTCATAATTACATTATTACTCTTTTCTCTTGTTTTCAGACTGTTACCTTGACAATCAAAAGCAGAAAATATCAGATTACATCACACAAATTCAGTCTTCTTTTATCCTAATAGCATCAGGTCTGCAGACCTTTAGAGACTGTTCTACTGGGTTCAAGTTATACATTATACATGGACTAAATACAGCTGCCTTGTATTTTATAACGACTGTGAAAAACAGGGATTTAAAAAGATGTAGGCGTGCAAATTTAAAACTTTGCAAGTTTTTTCTATAGTCACCACTCCTAATAAAACATCTTCAAAAAAAAACCTGTTCAGGTCATACCAAGTATATATCTGGTGCCATCTGCTGATAACAATTAAGAAATATTTGGTAGTGATAATAAGTTCAGAGTTTGAACACCTTTCTTGCCCAAAATATGTTTCATTGTGTTTTAAAATTTTATATGTCTAATTACAAATTTCTCATGTGTAATGGAAAATTACCGGTATGAATCACAGGATGGGTGAAGTACTTTCCCATGTTGGGTGGAACAGACTGGCCAATGAGATGCTGGAGAGCAGTACTGCAGAAAGGGACTTGGGAGTTCTGGTTGATGGAAAGTTGAACATGAGCCAGCAGTGCCCTGGCAGCCAGGAGGGGCAGCCCTGTCCTGGGGGCATCAGGCACAGCATGGCCAGCTGGGCAAGGGAGGGGATTGTCCTGCTCTGCTCTGAGCTGGGGTAGCCTCACCTCGAGTGCTGGGGACAGTTTTGGGTGCCACAGTGTAAGAAAGACATCAAACATTAGAGAGTGTCCAAAGGAGGGCAACAGAGATGGTGAAGGGTTTTAAGGGGAAGCCATGCAGGGAGTGGCTGAAAGTCACTTGCCTTTTTCAGCCCGGAGGAGACTGAGGGGAGACCTCATTGCAGTTGCAACTTTCTCTTGAGGGGAAGTGGAAGGGCAGGAACTGATCTCTTCTCCCTGGTGACCAGTGACAAGACCTGAGGTCAACCTCAGTCCCAAAGCTGTGCCAGAGAAAGTTCAGCTGGATATTAGGAAAACATTCTTTACCAGAGGGTGGTTGGGCGCTGGAACAGGCTCCCCAGGGAAATGGTCACAGCACCAAGCCTGACAGAGTTCAAGAAGCATTTGGACAATAATCTCAGGCACATGGTATGACTCTTGGAGGTGTCCTGTGTAGGGCCAGGAGCTGGACTTTGATGATCCTTGTGGGTCCCTTTCAACTCAGGATATTCTAATTTTAAGACAGGGTCAAAGTCTTTACAATGGTGCATAGCAGGATAATGACAGACTGTAAACAAGTTGAAATAAAAGGTTCCTTTTAATGTAAGGAAAAATGAGGACAGGCAAGCAGTAGAACATGCCACCCAGAGGTTGTAGAGTCTCCCATCCATGGAAGTATTCCTCACCTAACTAGGTAAAATCCAGAGGTACTCACTTTGACCTCAAAGATGACTACTTTGAATTAGCAGTTTTTCTAGAGACTTCCCAAGATATTTCCACCAAGATTTACAAGTTCATGATTTGCATTACAGAACAGTCAATGTGATAGCAGCACTGTTTGCATTTTTGGCTGATTAGTCTACCTGAGTCTTTTCAAACCCTTTTGATTGAATATGCATTTAGCAGCAAGAGGACTTCAAATGCAACCCCAACCCAGGAGCACACCTTTCAGAGTATATGCTCTTAGACACACACCACCCCCTCATCATGTTACTTTTTTAGAGTAAAATAAATTAAAATCTGTGAACTACCAATAGCTGCAGCAGTTGAATATATAAGAAATTCTGCTGTATTTATTCTTCATAGGGAGTTTTTGGAAATCATTAAAAAAATTAAACTAATTCTAAAGAAAATATTATAAGAACAAAAAAATAAATCCATTATTATTCTGACTAGGTGAAAGATGACTTTGCTTCTAAGGGAAAAGCTGACTCCTCCTGCAAGCGTCTGAAAGCAATACATGCTTGACTGTTACTGGTGCAAAGAGTCTAAAGTGGAATAGAAAGGCAGTAAAAACTTGACAGCTCTGAATTAGTTTTGACTTGCAGTTTTGTAATAATTGATGCAGAGGATGATGATTAATAAGGAGAAATCTGTTCCAGGCTGTTGTGTTTTCCTGCTGATGGTAGTCCCCTGTACTCTCTGGTCTTTTGTTCCTTAAAGGTACAGATTACACCAGGATGTAAAATAATTCTCCCATTTGCACTGATGATCACCTGTTACCCAGAAGTTATCAAAGAAGTTTTTCTTGTGTGCATGCAACAAACTAATTGCTCTGTATAAGTAGGGTCATTCCAGACCCTACTCAGTCTTGATAATATTTTGTATAATTCATTTTCTGTGAGTTTCTGATTATAGGCAGTCAAATTTTTGTGTTTTCAAGCTTAAGCTGTTGATCAGTAGATTTCATTGTCTGGAACTACCGTTTCCCTGTCATGCAAACAATTTTGTTCCTAGATAATTCAGTTATTTAATTTCATCTCTTAACTTTCTGTATTCTTTTCTTGTATTTTGCATGTGCATCAGTACTGTACATCTATTGTCTTACTGTTCCAGTGTCTGTTGTTGAATTTTTTTTCTTTACTTCTAAGTGTGTCTCTAGGATGGTAAACTCCAGTTGAACATTTATTGAGTTCATTATTTAGGAATCAGGAATAGGTATGCTCTGTTTATATTGCTTTGCCTGGAGGTTACATGGTGGGGAAAGATCTTTGTAGGTATCCTCCATCATTTAGAATTTTACCTCATATCTCTCTTCAAGAAGCACCTGTCAATTTTAGGTATTTTGGTAGAGATCTGGTTGAAAGATTGTTGGAAGCTAGAGCTTTAACCATAAGCAGATTTGGTTTGTCATGCCTTGGGTAAGTTCTCTTGAAGCCAAGATGTCTTAAAAATGCTGGAGCTTCACTGTACCTCATCAAGCACTATGGAGAGGGTGGCCAAAAGATCTTGACAGGAAGCATCTGAGCAGTGAGTCAGCTGCCCTCTTGTGTGCTATAGACAGCAGATCTCATAGGTGCAGGTTTGTAATTCCTTGCAATGCTCTGTTGGTGAAAATGAATTCTCAAAATGAAATATGTTTTAAATAAACCTGAAACAAACAAGCAAAAAGTCTTCCATGCATTCATCCTAAACCTGAGCAGCATTCCTTGATCAGTGCTGGCAGTCACTCTCTTGATAGTTGATGGATAAAGCTTCATTGGCATAAAATACTTGAGCAAATATACTGTGTGATCCTCCAAACTTCCTATTAGGACATGTACCCCATGTACCCTTTGCATGCAAACATCTACACAACCCAGCCCTTTCAGTTTCTTCACTTCCATGAAAAAACCCTTCAGTTTATCATCTATTTTATTTGTTTCAGATTAACTTTATTATCCCAGTAACTACGGAACCATGTCCTTTGGTATTTCCTCCAGGCAGTCAGGGCTCACCTAAAAGCTAATTCTTGTTCATTGCTTTCACACTTGCTTTAAATCCTTCTCCCTTCTTGGTTGAAAACTGTTTCACTCATTACCTATGAACTCAAGGATGGGCAGTGGTTAATATATTGAAAAGGATATTTGTGTGGAGAGACGTGTAGAGTTGAAGGGAAGAAGGAAGAGTGAGGTAGTAAAGTAAGTACTGCTGCTGCCAGTTTAAGGGAAAACACAGATCTCTGAGTATGGTCAGTTGTCCTGTGAAATGGTGTCTTGCAGTCATCAGTGCAGTAGCACAGCTTACTTTAATTTTCTTAATTACATTATTTATGCTAAGTTACACTTACATTTTTCTGTTGCTTCTATTAGGATTCTTTTGGTGATTCATAGTTATGGTTTCAGCTGTGCTTTTTAGTAAGAGGTTTAACTTTTTTCTAGCTGATAGGTAGCATTAAAATAAAGTAATATATATCACATTTGATCCTTTTTTTTGTTTTGTTTCTAAAATGAGATACTTTTTTCCATTGAAATGTTGCATACACAAGCAAAAGTAGGATATAGTTAGTTTAGAATGGGAAATAAAGCTTTTCTTCCTAGTGTTTTACTGCTAGCACTTGGAAAATGTCCTGAAAATCCTATAAGATTTTACAATAAAAGCTTAAAACTTTATGTTTGTATTCAATTGCTTGTATTACTACAAGTTGTTTGGGACATTTCAAGTAGCATCATATCAGTTCTGACATTTCAATCCTGAACCTACAATGGGGATTATAATCTCAAGAGTGGAACACAATCTTTTTGCTTTTTTTCTTTTTAAGACCAGTTCCTCAAAAGTCCAACTGTTCTATGTTATGAAGAGGACTAATCTTTACAACTACGCTTGAAAATGATTTTTGTTATTGTTGTTCTTTGAAAGTAACTTCTTTCTGTATTAATCCATATTTTATTTTACTTCCATGGTTTGTATTCAAAATACTTTATTTTCAAAACTGAAGATGAACAGTCTGTAAATGAAAATTCAACTTATTTGCCAACAGTACAGATTCTGAGTCCCCTAAATAATGCAACCCCACATGCTCTTCTTACTTGCATGCTATGACAGAGGAGCAAGGTAAAAATTAATGATCTATGCTAAATGTTCTTTCAAGTGACTTCCAGTTAGGAATGCTCATTAAAAAAACTTGATAGAGATCTGAATTAATATGTTCGTTACACATGTACTCATTTAACACATTTGTGTGCTTATATGAAGTATTTATTATAAGAAAGGTAGATAATTTTGGTTCCTAATATATCTGATGCCTGTGTTTTTTATTTCTAGATCTTCCTCAGAACTGTGATCCTAACATTCCCCTAGTTGCTCAGGAATTAATGAAAAAAATGATCCGTCAGTTTGCGATTGAGTACATTTCAAAAAGTAGCAAAATTCAAGAGAACAGGAATGGTTCATCATTTGAACCAAGTCTGATGTGTAAAAGTATCCAAATGAACCAAACGGAAAACTCCCTTCAGGAAGAACAGGATAGCCCTCTAGACCTCACTGTGAATCGAACTCAAGAACAGAATACTCAGCAAGGTAAATTTCTATATCTGATAATCTGTGTTTTGCTGTCATTTATTTATTTTATGGTGTTTTATTCCCTTGAAAAATAAATGTCCATGTCAAACAGGAACATTTTTCATATTGTGCGTTAGCAGATAAGTGTTCTGATTTCTGGGTGCCTG
This sequence comes from Agelaius phoeniceus, assembly GCF_051311805.1. Classification (NCBI taxonomy): domain Eukaryota; kingdom Metazoa; phylum Chordata; class Aves; order Passeriformes; family Icteridae; genus Agelaius; species Agelaius phoeniceus. The sequence goes on from NC_135268.1 coordinate 58,608,077, forward strand.
TGTTAAAGAAGTGGCATTGGAATTTTTCAGCTTTGGAATACTGAATCTAAGTCCTCTCTCCTGTGCTGTCACAGGTAACAGTGGTTCAAAATTTTGTTGAAGAAATAGCTGTCAAGAAGCCTGAGAAAAGAGAAAAAGATCCTGGGATTTCATGGGGCAAATGTCATTCAGTCTCTGTCAGCTCTTGAACCTTTGATTCTTTAAATACAGGCTGGTTAGAATGATGGGAAGAGAAGATTGATCTGGGAGAAAATTTCCTTACTTCATACCTTAATCATTACAGTGCAGCTTTCTTGACTGAGAGTAAAGCTAGAAAAATAGACTGTCTCACTATCATTTACAAAAAGGAAATAATTTCTTTGCCTCAAGGAATATTGCTATCCAAAACTGATAACAGGATAATCACAAGAGTGTTTTGGACTTTGAACTAGATTTGGATTAGCAGCAGTTTTCAGGAAGGGTTGTGACTGTCATGTGCAACTGAAAGCAGTGGCAAAAGCAGCTTTTGTCTTTTACAGATATCAGGGTCTGTGTTAATCCTGTAATATTGCAGACCAAAGGGAAAAGTTGACCTGTATGTACCATACTAAAAAAGTATGGTACCATACTAACAAAGTTGAAAGGAGCCAGAACTAAGTTTGTTTGGGTTTTTTGTTTGTTTGTTTATTTTAATATACATTAGCAGATTTGGTATGTATGTACCTAATGATTCAGTCTTTAATTGGAGATCCTTGGGGGCAGGAAGCTCTGATGGATTCCTCATGATAAATATACCTAGTCTAGGTTAAATTTCAAGCATCCTTTCTCTTTGACAGAAAAAAATTAGGAAATACTGGAATTCTTGCTTTTATTCTGTATGGTCAGTGGAAACCAGTTCATGCCAGGGTTTAGTAAATACTTAGTGGTTTAAATCCTGAGAAAATACCTATTGTGGTTGGATGTAATTTTTCTACAGATGAATTACAGATTTTAGAGGTTTATCATTGGCCAAGTTGAAGCGCATTTCTTTTGCAAGAGCAATAAAAAATACTTTCCTGATATCAGGACTATAGCATGTTGCTTACTTCAGCAGCTGATTATTTATAACTAGTCTTAAATGTTCATGAAAGAGCAAAGTCCCCAAAGGCAGGTTCTGGTCATTGCTGAGCCCAAATAAATCTTTGAGGAATGAAAGGGAAGGCAGGAGGTGGGCAGGGCAGCGACAGGAAAAAAATTATGCTGCCACCCTTATCTTAAAATCCATTGATCTTTTCTGTAAGAAAAATCTAAAATACAGAGAAATGGAGTTATTTAAATAATCTTTTTATGTCATTGGATTTTTTCTTGTAGTAAGGCTAAATAGCAAGTTTAGAATTGTGCACCTTGGGTGAAACATCTAAATCTAAAATAGTTGCTCAGTACACACAGTGTACAAGTTACATTGAACTATGTAAGACACTGCAGAGTCTCAGGACTTAGACTGCCATGATTTCTGGAGTGCTTTTTAGATGTTAAAGGTAACATCTTGCTGTTCAGAGATGAAATTCAGAGATGCTGAAATGAGAAATAATAGTGGAATAAGACTGTAGTTGGAGAAAGGTGGCTTGGACATATTACCTACCAGGGAAGTTGTATTGTGCTGTTTTCCATGAATATGTTAATTTTGAGCTATTTTAGCTTTTTATTGTAGTGATGGCAACACAAGCAAATAAGTTCAAGATTTAAAATGTCAACCTGCTCTTTTTATTTGCATTGTGTTCTAAGTGCAAAGATTAATGAAAAAGTTATTTCAATTAGCTTTTGTCAAGGACTGTATATTATTGCACCCATCTCTCAGTTCTACGCTTTTCCTGAAGACAGCTTGGTTATAATAAAGTGTCATGTGCTTATGGTAGGGAATTATGAAGGTTTTTTAATTGAATTATTTTTTGAAATGTAAATTCACTAACATAGTATTCTTCTTTGGTCTGGAGACTTCTAAAAGCTGTACCATGGTTCCATTCTTAGTAATGTTTTTAAATGTCATGCAACTCTCTTTAGTATTTGCTATTTGTAATTCCTGTTAAAATTTCCAAATGAAGTGGCAGTAGCAGGAGGAAGTTCAGATTGCTTTGATGGATCTTCAGAGTTGAAATCTTTAATTCAAATCCTGTTAAGCAGATAATAATCCAAGTATAAATTCTTTAGGTTCACTTTCTGCCTAGGCAGGTGCTTTGTATTTACAATAGTTATCTTTGAAATGAATGATCTAAATAGCTAAATAGACAATCTTACTCCTTTACTATGAGAGTGATTCTTGGGCTTGAGAGGCAGAAGTAAACTTTAATTTCCAGATTACTAGAAGCAGTGAGCAGATCCAAGCTAAGTGCTAGCTCAGAACTGAAATCAGATTCTGCCACTGAAGTTCTCCACTAAAGAAAGCTTCCTACTTTCCTCTGGAGGCCATCTCTGAAGCCAAAAAATCCTTAGGTCTGACACTTCCAGACCTGATAGCCCTGATATTTTGGGCTTACATGGCAGGAGTTTTGTAGCTGGGGAGGGCTGTAGGGTGGCATCTGTGAGAAGCCTCTGTGGATTCCCTGTGCAAGGCTCAGGCAGCTCTGCCACGGACCCACACCAAGCTGAAGGGAGGCACAGGAGCTGGGCTCATGGTGCTGCTGGGAAAGCATGGTTAAGAAAGTGCAAAAATGCTGGACAGGCAGAGGGAGGGGTCAGAAACAGCACTGGGAGCAGTGAGGTGAGGGAAAGGGGAAGGGAGGTGCTCCAGGCACCAGAGTAGATATTTCCATGGAGCACATGGAAAGGACCATGGTGGAACATGTGCTCCATTGCAGCCTGTGGAGCAAATACTCATCATGTTGTAGCCTGTGGAAGACCCCACATTGGAGCATCTGGGTGTTTCCTGAAGGGTCTGTGGCCTGTTGAGAAGGAGCTGTAAAGAAGAATTGCACTGACTTTAGCCCTCATTTTCAATCTTGCTTATGCCATCTGGGGATGGGGGAAAATAGAGAGATTGGGAATGAAGTTGAGAGCCTGGGAAGAGGAAGGAGTGGGGAAGTGCTTTAATTTTTATCTTTTTCTCATTATCCAAATCTATTTTAAATTGCAATAAATTCATTTTCCCCAAGTCTGTTTTGCCTGTAATGGTAATTGCCAAGTGTTTTCCCTGTATTTATCTTGATGATCTTCATCTTATTTCGTCCTGCCCCCCACTGAGGATGGGGAGTGGTAGAGGGGCTGAGTTGGGGTCTAACTACTGACAAGGTGAACCCATTGCACCTCTGGAACTGCAGCATTTGGTACTGAGTATGAGTTTAAGCACTGGCATCCAGGTATGTCCAGCTGACCCCTGACTGGTAATGGAGTCCCAGAGCATCCTCTACTTTGCTCTGCCGGTGGAAGTGTGGTAATTAAGCAGGGTGCTTTCATTCCTGTGTATCTTACTGGTAGTGAGGCAATCATTTCATTCAATTAATTAGCAGCAGCTGTCTCCAAAAATACCTGTATCTTGCTCCGTTTTCTAGTCCATGTAACTCTTAAAACTGTCCAGGCCTTGATAATGAGTGCTCTGGGAAGTGAAACAAAATCTGTTTTCCATGCACTGCATCTAACAAAAGTGAGGTGTTGCTGTGTGCTTCTGCAATATTGCTTTTCCTCTAAACTAAGCCAGTGAAGAAGCAGCAGCCTTACAGAATGAAATGAGTGAGTAAGAAACAGTGTTGGAATATCCTGCAGCAACTTAATTCCTTGTGCAGTCATGGGGCTGAGCTCTTTCAGGAATGTTCCTAGCAGCAGCAAAGTTTGATGCAGAGGCTTCTTTCACTTGGTGGATACAGGAGGGTTGATAGTTCTCAAGCTTCTAAGCAAAGTGACTTTAAGAGTCAGAAGTAGAAGCAGTACTAATATATAATCTGCAGGTTAAGCTGCACAAGCTTATTCTTGTTTCTGGATTTTCTGGAACCAAGATATCCAAAACCACATGCTGATAATGTGTAAACATAGCCAAAACATGCAAGAAAATGTTCATAATTCCCTTGTTTCATTGAGCCATCATAGACTGGAAGACATCAAAAGATAGTTGGCAGTGTATTGTAAGAATTCAAAACTTTACTGAAAATAAACTTCTTTTTCTTAATACCCTGGTTTTACTATATGTATTTGTTCTTCTCTCACAATGGCACAGGGGAGAAAATGGGAAGGGCAGAAAGGAGAGCTTATGGGTTGAGATAAGGACATGGTCATTGCTTTCTACCACTTGCCATCATGGGCTAAACAGACTTTGCTTAGGAAAAATAATTCAAATTATTGCTTATTAATATAAATTTTTCATTATTAATTCAGGCAGTAGAAACAAGAAGTCATTGAAACACTGCCTTTTCTCCCTCCTTTCCCAGGCTCAGCTTCACTCCAGCCCTGTAGTGCAAGGGGATTGGATGTGGGCTGTCCACAGTCTGTACCTAATGTTTTTTCTCTGCCGCTGGACTTAGCTCTGATATTTTCTCATTCTTTTTGTTCCCATTTTTTTGTGTCCATCTGGCACTTTTCCCCCTTTCCTAAATATAGTTCTCCAGAGTTTCTGCCCAAGTGGCTGCTGGACTCAGCTGTGTCCTGCAGCAGGTCTGGGACCCAGCCATCTGTGTCGAGCACAGGGCAGCCCCTGGCTTGTCCTCACAGATACTGCCAGGACTGGGCCCTGATCACCCTAGGTATGGCCATATACTTTTCATCTGGCATTCTTTTATGTTACTAAATAGCACTTCAAGTCAAAAAGGGCTACTCAAAGTGGTAGTTAAGAATTAATAAAAGGCTTTGGTTGTTCCTGTTGACAGTTTGCTGAAAACTGTGTTCAGAAGCACAGAAAGTAGCCAGCAAAAGGCAAGGCACCATCAGGAAAAGTACTGAAAACAAGACTGTTGTCTTGTTGCTACAAAACCACTTGTCCTGTGGATGGATAAAGCAAAGGGAGAGTTATTTACTCACTGTATTAAAACTAGGTAGGACTCTCTGAAAATTCTTAGAGGAAGAGACAGGTAATGGGCAGGTTTTGCTCAACTGTTCTTAAACATCGGAACTGCTGTGACAGGAGGTCATGGGTCACTGGGTTCACAAAGGGCCTTAGATTTCACAGTTAACAGAAACAAGGCTAGAAACTAAAGCTAGAGTAGGCAGGGATAAATCTCTGAGATCCCTAAGCCAACGACAGCAGCTGCTAGGAGAGCAAAGAGCTGCAGGTAGTAGCCAGGCTGATGTGCTCTTCCAGAGTAGGAGTGGAGTGCTCCCCTGCCTTGGAGGCTGAGGACTGAGTAGTGTGGATTATCTGATCTAATAAGACAGTTCATAATAGCTGCTTAAAGATTTCCTGAAACCCAGAAAAAAAATCAGTTGAGAAATCAAATACCAGTTGTAGGAACTCAAGGCTGACCTGGTTTCTGTTGCTTCCCCTTCCCCTCCCTGCTTCCCTAATATCACTAGTGTGGAGGAGTTTCAAGTGATTGTGGTCCTGATTATTTTGAAAATGAACTTTGATTACACTTAGTTTCATCTTGGTATTGGTGCACCTGATGATCTTGTGCTGAGAATCAAAGGCTGGAGGTTGAGCCATTCCTTTGAGGATAAGAATTATTCAATTTGCATAGAAATAGCTGCATTAGAAGACCATGAGTAGCAAACCTGAAAAACATCTAATGCATTTTTCTATATTATCCAATGTTTTATACTTTTTTTAATGAAGAATCGCTTCTTAGTAGTCATGGCTTCACCTAAAGAGTGGAAGTAATTTCATAGCTTTTATTAAAACCACCTTACAGAGTGGTTTTTCTGTACCTGATACAATTCAGTTCCTGTCCAGAATTCTTGCTGTAATACCTGTTTTGATGGATTTGTAAGAGATAATAGAAAGTTCTGGCTCAGTTTAGAGACGACTATCCCTATCTTGCAAGTAACAAGCTTCCAAGATTCACAATCCACCCGTAGGATGCCTCTTTGCAAACTTTTTGTACCAAAGTGAACATCTTGACTGTGTATATGCATTCATTTCATTAGGTAGGATTTCACTGTGTCTTAGAGCTTTACAGCAAATGCTCTCGTTTTCCTAGCAGTTTGAGGTGGGCTTTTGTGAGGGTTGTTTATTGTTGGTTTTGGTGGGGGTTTTTTAGTGTTTTTTGGTTTGGTTTTTTTTTTTTTGATTGGTTGGTTTGCTTTTTTAAAAAGTTCAAATGAAATTACTAAAAAAAAAAAAATCTGTGGTCCAGTGACTCTATCTGGTATTTTGCATGTGTATCAAATTTCTTCTATGATTCTCTTTACTGGGTATCATCTTCCCATAAAGCATTGTCTTCAGGGAGGTGTCATGTACTTAATGAATTTGAATTTGCTGTGTTGGAAGAACCAAATGTCTTGAACCTTAAATTCCATCAGTTCTGCACATCCTTTAGAGGCTGAAAATATATCTAATTTTTTTATTCAGGAAGCTGAATTTTCACTACTGTGTTCTTTTAGTAATTTTTCAACTGATTGCTAGCCTGGTGGTGTCAAAGCCAGTTCTGAAAAATTGGGAACAAAAGTTATTTTTATTATGGAATCTTACAAGAGCCTTTGGATTTTTTGATTTGTTGAGGCTCTTTCTTTTACTAAAAATCTTGCTAGCTGCTAACTTTGCCTAGGTTTTTGTTTTTTGGGGGTTTTTTGGTAAATTGGTGGAGAGACAATTAGCTTTCTATTGCTTGATAGGTTGTCAACTTTGGAGTAGTTTTTTTCCCAGTGATGTCTTCTAAATTTTTTTGTGATGCCCATGAGTGTCAACTGAAGATGGAGAAAGGGAGAGCACACAAGCACTTAAGAAAGGGAGATTTACTTTGTGTGACTGACAGAGCACAACAGATGAAATCTGTTCCACAGGACTCAGGGACTTTGGGTTGAGCCTGGGTATTCCTGGGTAGGCCAAAATGTCCATGTAGAATTTTTTTGTAGTGTTCTTAATTGGCTTTTTCTTCTGCAATATCAGTGCATCAGGGAGGTTGATTAGCATTAGTCCTTTCTCTGACTTTAAAATTTTGAAAGGAATGTATTCAGGTGAAAAGAAGCACCCTTGACAAGGGGCATACTTACATATATTCATGCCCTATTGCTGAGTTATGATGTTACCTTTTCTCTCTTTGACCTCCTTCAAATAGTACAAAAGAGCTGTGGAAGAACAGTCAAAAAGCAGTCCAAAAACAAAAATCTGGATTTGATTAGTATACGGAACTCTTATTTCTTTGCATTATTGGTATAAAGGAGAGCTACCCAAACCATTTTCTTGACTTCTTTTTTGACTGTTGGCATTTGGATGCTTCAACCATTGTCTGCATCTGAGGCTGTGGGAAAGTAAGTGTAGTTGATTGATGTTTTAGAAATAATAGATACTGAAATAATAGAAATAAGTACTGAAATAATAGGTACTGAAACATGGAAATGACACTGCAAATGCTATAAGGGGTAGTATAAAGCTGATTATAGAGTTGAATGTTGAGCTACATGTTGAAACTCAAAATTGAATTCGCAGAGCTCAGGCACACAAAACAGCCCAAGTTTGAAACAGAGAGCCAAGGAAGAAAGGTATGAAATTAAATATATATTTAGGGGATTTAACTATAATTTAAATGTCATTGATTTTTTTTAATTAAAAGGAATATTTTAACTGTTAATGTTTTTAAGTACTGATTTTTAAAAAGTAAGTTCTTCTATTTCAGTACTTCATAGACTTTAACAGCCAAGTATAAATCTTGAATTTTAACATTTACCAGTGACTTGACAGAGCAAACTCCCACCCCACTTTAGGTTTTTCTTATTTCTAATATTATTGCATATATGTGGAGGTAGCAGGAGGAGTATGTATGGTTAAAGTGTTAGAACTCTGTATTGAGCTCAAGCTCTTTTCCCAGTCAGGGGGAAGTTACTGGATACTGGGAAGTTACCCAGTTACTGGTACCTGCTCATCCAGTAACCTGGTCTGGTGTCATTGCTTACACTGCTTGGAGCAGGAGGTTGGTCTGGGGGCCTCCTGAGATCCTTATTAGCTTGAATCCTGTAATCCTAGGATTTACGTTAAGTTGAACTTCAGCATCAGAATTGTGTGTTTGTTTACAGTGAGTAAATATGAATAATACTTGTAATATCAAGTGCATTGTTTTGGTTGCCTTGAAAGTAAAATGTGCAATAAAGACACGTGATTTTCAGGAAAGCAGTCATGTTTGGTTAATACAGGTTCTTTTAAATTTTATTATTTCTGAACGGGTTTACTTTTTATTTTTTCTCAAATTTATAAAGCTTGGTGACAAATCAAATACACAAAATCATTTACTGATGGCTGATACTGTTAATGGAATAAGATGTCATAAATTTACAAGATAAAGTAGCTGCTTGAAAATTGTGCCATAGGTGAAAATACATTTTCTGACAAAATCTCTGAGATCTTCATTAAAGCCACTGTTATCATCACTGCTCGTTCTTTGCAGGGGATGGAGTGCTAGATCTCTCTACAAAGAAAAGCGCAAGGTTGGAAGAACCAAAATATGATCCCTTGTGTTCTGAAAACTCAGTGTCTGGGTAAGCAATATTTAGGACTCTCTTTGGCTTATCAAAAAGACAATCCAGGTTTCTCTTCTTTGGCCAGGTTTTATGTTCATAACATACCTGTATATACTGGCACACACATGTGGTTCCTATTTTGCTTTCAAAAGAATTTTTGTCACTCATAAGTGTGTGTCTATGTATATATCATATGTTTCATTTGTCTTTTTTCCTTTTTTTTCTGTTTAAAGAAAAGTTATCAGAACAATCACCAAACTTTAGTTCATGTTACTAAAAATTACATGAAAATTGATTACATAACACAGTAGAAGTAAGAGACTAGTAGAAGAAAATGCAAATAATTATTTTAGAATTTATTTAGGGAATTTCAATTCTGGACAAAAATGACCTTGTTAATAATTAGATGCAAAATCTTCTTCAACTAACATGAACAAGTTAAATGACTACTACCTATAATATTCCTTAATAGAGAGAGAGAGCAAGCGTGTGAGAGAGAGCTCTTAATCATCATACTTGTATTTGCATCATGGTTCTGACTATGGTGTGTGGTGGCAAATGGTTAAATTTCTTTATTCAGCAAGGAAAACGTTATTGCATCTGCTGAATGCTACCACAAAAGTAGTGAATTGCTTTGTTTTGTTGGATTTTATGATCTTGGCATCCTCCCATCCACTAGCCATAGCAGGACCCTTTTTGTCACCTGTACGTCTTAAAAATAACTTATTGCAAATAGGACTACAGTAGCAGCATTTGTTGAATGATGTAAAAGTGCATTTTATTAATTTGCTGATATGAAAAAGTTTGAAAATGGATGGCTTTGTAATTAGTGAGCTGTAAATAGTGAGTAGAAGTTTCTAAAATTGTCTTATTTTGCGAAAAATGGACTTGATTGTTAACTACAGCACTTTATCCTCTTGTTGTAGAAAGCCTAGTTTTGTGTAAGTCTGGGATGTTTGTGTGTAGTTATGTACTTATTGCTGCAAATTTTCTATAAGGGGGTTGACTCTTTTATTACTTGTTTAGCGGTAACGTCACGTTTCTACTAACAAAAACTCCTTTAGGATTTGGGTATTTAACAGAACGTTAATTGTATAATTAAAATTATAACAGTGTTGCTCTGCAAGCATGTGAACAAGGGGATATAGCAAGCACATGAGACTATTACCAAATACTGAGCTAGGATATAAAGTTCTTGGAAGGGCTGCTGTAGAAGCCACGGTATGATTTTTGACACACTGTCCTACCAGAACTGTAACATTTTGCTAGGATAATCATTTAACTACCACATCTCAAAGGCTAAAAAGTATCAGAAGCAGTGATGTTACCGAAGCAAGGAGTATAATAAAGGAGTGGACCCTTCCCTTCCATAGCTGTGTGAGAGTCTCTCATACATCAGTTTACCATCGTTTCATTCCATCCATCCAGGAGACTACACAGAAACAGAGAGGACTATGTGGAAAGAAGTGCTGAGTTTGCAGATGGTTTGCTCTCAAAAGCTTTGAAAGACATTCAGTCTGGAGCACTGGACATAAATAAAGCAGGCATACTTTATGGCATACCTCAAAAAACTTTACTTCTCCACTTAGAAGCCTTACCAGCAGGAAAGCCTGCACCTTTTAAAAATAAAACTCGAGATTTCAATGATAGTTATTCATTTAAAGACAGTAAAGAAACTTGTGCAGTCCTACAAAAAGTAGCCTTGTGGGCAAGAGCTCAAGCAGAGCGCACAGAAAAAAGTAAACTCAGTCTACTTGAAACCTCAGAATTAAAATTCCCAACAGCTTCCAGTTACCTCCACCAGTTAACTCTACAGAGAATGGTCACTCAGTTTAAAGAAAAAAGTGAAAATCTACAATATGAAACTTCAAGTCCCACTGTACAATTAAAAATTCCTCAGCTAAGAATAAGTTCTGTGTCCAAACCACAGTCTGATACTGCTGGTCTTCTGGATGTTATGTACCACGTTTCTAAAACTTCCTCAGTCTTAGAAGGATCAGCTCTTCAAAAATTGAAAAATATCCTCCCTAAACAGAACAAAATTGAATGTTCTGGACCTGTAACTCACTCAAGTGTTGACTCCTACTTTCTGCATGGGGACCTCTCTCCTTTGTGTCTTAATGCTAAGAATGGGACAGTAGATGGAACCTCAGAAAATACAGAAGATAGTTTGGATCGTAAAGATAATAAGCAACCAAGGAAAAAACGTGGCCGCTATCGGCAGTATGACCATGAAATAATGGAAGAAGCAATTGCAATGGTAATGAGTGGGAAAATGAGTGTTTCCAAAGCACAAGGAATTTATGGGGTACCTCACAGCACTTTAGAATATAAAGTAAAAGAAAGATCTGGAACATTGAAGACTCCACCGAAGAAGAAACTCCGTTTACCAGATACTGGCTTATTTAATATGACAGATTCAGGGACTGGCAGCTGCAAAAATAGTAGCAAGCCTGTGTAGAATAATTGTTAGCAAATTGTTTTGTGTGTGTGTATGTATGTCTGTATACACACACTATGTGAGAAATACATATGCTCACTCTGACAGAAGACATGAAATTATACAGTTCAAAAACCACATACATGCCTTTTGAAAAATAATTTTATTCAGGGTTTTCACTGTGGACAGAATTATAGAGTTGCTCACTTAATTCTGATAGTGTGTATTTAATATAATCCATGTATAAATAGGTGAAAAGATTCAGGTTTTATTTAGTAGTCACTAGCATAAAGATGTTTTGGGAAAACAAGTATTTGTCATGTGAAGCATAATTTTTAATTGGTGGAGAACCACTTTACCCATTCAATTATCCATCTTATTATGGAAATACACAACCAAGGGTTAGCAGACTTTTATAGTTCACAGAATACTTGCAATAAATTGTAAGTAACTCAGATTATACACAGCAAGAGATTTAAAAAAAAAAGATAGTTCCTCACAAGGAAGTGAATTTGTGAAGTATTAGTAGGATATAGTACATTCTGTGAAAGAAAAAAAGTTCGTTATTTAAATATCCAATACAAGTAAGAAAAACATTTCATTACAAAAATGTGTGTTTAGCAGGCATAAACTGCATTTTTTTATCATTTTAAGAAAATTTTGTTGTTGGTTTAGAAAGAAATTGGTGTTTACAAAGTGTACACTTATGAAATCTGAGAAATTACTGTAGTTATAGAATTATTAAATATGAAATAAGATGGAATACTAAGAGCATAAAATAATTTAAACTTTAACATAATTTTCATTTTTAGTTTGACAATTAAGGTAACTTGTAAGGTTTAAAAAGAAAGTTGGAATGCAACTTAGAGCATGTTCATACTGTGCACAGAATGAGCTTGAGAATGGTTTGGGTTTGTTTGTTTTTTTGTTTAAACGTGCTGGTTAGTTGATGTTATGACTACTTAAAATTTATTTAAGGATTGTGTCACACTCCTATTGAAAAACCTCACTGTAACTGTAATGTATTTGCTGCTGTGACATTTCAAAACATTTTCAGTTTATCAAAATGAATACCAAGTTACATTATCATCTTGCTAATAACCAAATTTGCAGTTCAGGGTCTTGATAGAAATACAAATATGAAACAGTGAAGCTGTTTTGAACTTTCAATAATATAAATTCTTTATAAATTTGGTAGTTAGAAGTTAGACAGTTCCTTTTAAATACGTAACTTTTAATAGAATTTAAGGGAGACCAATTACCTTCATATTGCAGTTTTTACATGAATTTCAAAGTATTCACATTGGACTTTTTATCACACTTAATTTTTTTATGTAATATGAAAATTATATGTCTACGTATGAGTGGGGGCTTGCTTCATACATTCACTACTGAACATCAATGCCCTTTTCCTATCAACATGTAATTTTTTTCTCTATGTATCTAATTTGGCATAAAAAAAGACTCTCCAACTTTTATACACATGGTGCACATGCACATGTTTTTTTCCCCACTTAAATTTCCATGTGTATGGGTTAATTGTAGAAATAAAATGGGACATTAGATACATATGGGCCACATCAGGTAATTTCATTCATAGATAGACTTGCCATTAAATTCAGTGGAGAGCATACTGCAATACTGGTAGCAAAATCCAGCCCACATCTATTAACACTACTAAAAAATGGCAACATCCACTTTAAAACAGAATAATCCTTTGAAACTGCACAACCAGTATCTCAGTTCCTTGGTCTCTCAGATCTATACTGAATCTTCTTCAGTCATTAAGGTTTACTTGCATATTACAGAATGAATCTCTCAGGCACATGATGATTCTTGGGGTGTCCTGTGCAGGGTCAGGAGTTGGACTCAGTGATCCTGGTGGGTCCCTTCCAACTCAGCTTAATCTGTGATTCTATGATTTTAAGCAGAACTGTACCTGGTAAGGAGTTTGCAGAACAGCAGATGTCAGGGTCATCTTTCATTTTAAAAGAATTAAGCCATATTTTGTGAGGGCCAGAAGGATTAATTTGTGAATAAATCCCCAGTGAAAAATGCAGCTGAAAAAACTGCATTAAAAGTTTCAACATCTGTCTTTATACAGTTTTACTTGCAAAAATCTGGGGCTTCAATGCATTGCCTAATATTTGTACCATACTGATGTTTTCTACTCCTCAGACATTGTTAGAAATTTGAGTCAGAACTTTATATTGAAGGCAAGTGACAGTACTCTTTTTATATCATTTAAAAGATGACCTGACCAAAAATTTAACAGGATTCATAAAATCAGGGATCATTTTACTATTGACTTAACAGTACTCAGTAGTTTTGTATGTAATATTATAATTAATTTTCAACATTTTAGTACTTGTATTTATTTTTTGGTCAGAAATAGTAATTAAAATATTTTTTGATAGTTTATAGATGATACTCAACCTGTAAGTGTTTAAAGAACAGAATTATTTGTTTCTAATTATTAGGCTAACATTTTAATTACACAACTAAGGAAAGGCAGGGAAATGTGTAAATTCTCCTCCCCCAACCCCTATGTATTTCATTAATGTCATTTAAATTATACATTTTGAACTGTTTTATAAATTCAGTTACCAGTCACTACTTAGTAATTGACAATTTCTGAAAATTCCTGTTTCAGCAGAATTTTAAATGAAGGCGAAAGCAAGCCCTACATGCTTTCTACTTATTTGAATGTTTCTCAAGTATTTTATATTAAAAAACAGTGCCTCTGTTTTTAGAACTACTGCTCAGTAAAGTTGTTTAAACCATTTCTGGTAGCTAATGACAATTTTATATTAAATTGTATATTAACTTTAGTGAGACTGATTTTTTTAGTTGTTTACAGTACAAATACTTGTATTTGTTTTTTAATTGCAGTATTTCCATTGTCGCAGTAATTTAGTAAAACTCTGTGGCTGCCTTGATTTTTGACAGATTTTTGTTAACAACTGATTTTTAGGCAATTAGTTATATTTATGCATAAATCAATTGCACTATAATTCATGAATTATTTATTACAATATTTTCTAATGAATTCCATGTATTTGTCTTGTGTTGTAAATGTACTGTAATTCTGTTTCTTCTTTGTGTTGTTATATTCCTAAATCTGATTGTATGAATTTAATTGTTTAGTTAACGTGTTTCTACGTTGTAATTTGTAGTAAAGCACTTCAATGCTTTTGCACATAAATTTACAACACTGATGTGTGATTGATTTGCTCATTCAGTAAAAAAAAAAGAAAGAAACAAAAACCTGTACACTGACTTATTTGACTTATTCTTGAGGCACAAGTTGATTAGCAGTGGCATAAGACCAAGAACTGTACAAATTAAGCTCATAATGACTAATTTGCTATGAGAATTTTATCAGAAAGTAGCTTTAAGGAAGGATGTTTTCTTTTCTCTGAATTGATTAATTACTAATGAGAACAAAATCAGAAAATTATTTTTCTAACACCCCCCTTAGTTAGCAGCTAAAAATTACAAATAGTATAGTTTTTTTGAGATACTTATTTACTTAATAAAGTTAGAAAACACCCATTTTTGTAAGACAGATTTGTATTTCTATAGTAGTTCCATTCTGTTTGTATGAGTACTTGAAACTATGTTCTGTTCCAGTTTTGTTGCTGTTCCTGGTCTGTACAGATCTTGCTAGAGTGCTCTATCTTCTCTCTGGCTGAGACAACAAGGGAAGGTTCTCTTTTGGGAGTCCTCTCATAGAGCTCTTCCCTGATAGTTTTTAGTTGTGGAGGAGGCCAAGTTTTACTTCTTTATATGTAAATTAATACACTGAAAGTCTGGGAATTAACCTTATCACATTGTTGCCTTTGTGCCATTTTTGGACTCTAGTCAATCCCCACTCCATGTTATTAAGTGCCCCTATCTGCCAGAAGGGAAACATCATTCCATGCTTAACCTTGGTCCTGAAGGTGCCAGAGTAGCAGCATATTGATCCTCTCACCTCTCAACCCCTCAGTTTCCTGCCCACTCTCTCCTGCCATCTTTCTGTGTGTGGTTTGGAGGAAGTGTGCAGTTTGTCAAAGTGATAGGTCTTCCTTCTATGAAATTATTGCTTAAGCCTTTTATCCTGAGGATAGGCTAAACTACAGTGTGACAACACAAATTTAAAGAGACATAGGAAGGTATTACAGAAAAACGAAGAATAATTATAATAGTTGTATTGAAAAGCTACTAAAAATCAGTATGTTTGAATATATTTACATCTGTACAGGGAGATACTTCAAGGAAAATGTGTTGCTTTAATGCTTGAATTTGTTTGTGTAATAAGCTCTGCTCCCAAGTGGTGGCTGAGTAAGGGCTCCATGTGTCTGTAGGAACTCAGAAGATCGATCACAATAGAATAGATGAAAGTTGTCTGTTATCTGTCAGCTTTAGAAACTAACTCACGTTAAAGGAAAGCAGATTATAGATGTCACACAAGGGTGGGTAATCAGGAAAGAAATTGTTTTAGAAGAATGTCTGTGATAGTCAGAATATTGCTTTATACAACAAATTGATCTTCACATAGCAAATTCAAAAGTTTTGAGGCCTGTGGATGATTTGGTCACTCCCTTTGAGAAGATTGTAAGGCTCCAGAAGTTTCTTCCACCAGTGAACAGACTTTAAATAGCAGTTATGGATACAGGTCCTCTATAGTTCAAGCTCTCCAGTGAAGCTGTAGACACACCTTGCAAGTCTAGACCGATAGAAAGGTACTAGTTTAAAAATTCAGTCTAAAAAAGAGTCTGCTGTAGCTGTCTTTTTAGCAAATTAGTACTTAACAAATTTACTCTGGTTTACAAACAGAATATGGAAGATGGAGGCCTAGTGGCATGTTGTTTTTTGTTTTTTTTTTTAATCTGGCCTTTCAAAACATTAATTAAAATCATGGTGGTGGGGAGGGCAATTACCTTTTATCCTTAATGGTACTATTAGAATGAGTTTTTTTTTTACAAGTGTAGTGAGTTTGATACCTTGTGACTCCTGAATTTGTTGGAGTAACAGACTTTTCTCAGTGTAGTGGCATTTCAAAAAGAGTGGGTTTTGTTTTAGATTGCAAGTGCAAAGAGGTTTTGGTTTTTTTCCTTTTAAGACCTAATCATTTCAGATTAAATATTATCTCAACTTCAACTAATACCATCACAATTATCTTACACCTTTATGAGTTAGTATCTAGATGCCTGATTTTGAATGTATACCATTGCATACTGAATATTACAGGAGAAGGAAAAAAACATGAAGAATTATTATGCACAGTTGGCTGGTTTTAAGCTCTAAACTTTAAAATATGTCTAGAACAATAAAAATACAAGTTTGCATCCAGTAAGAAACTTGAAGCTAGAAGTTATTATTGATGCTTATAATTTTGGGTAGGACTTAATTAATGAATAGGTAACTATATTTAAATATAACACATTAAATTTTAAACATGTTTGTTCATTGATCAGTACAGTTGTAAAAAAATCAGAATGAAATTTTTATGAAGTACAGGCTTAAATACAAAAAAATTACAAGGGATAATAACAGGGAAAAAAGTTAGTGTCATGTTCAGAGTTTGGTGATATGTTTAAACTATACATACTTTTCTAAAACAGAATTCTTCCAACATTTTTTGCTCATGCAATTGGTTTCAGTAAAACATTTGAATTAGGTGTTAACTATCTCTTGATAGTTGCTATCCAGCATAAGGATTTTGTATTTAATTGAAGAAATACCTGTATTAATTTCTACCATGGAAAATTTTCAGCTTTTCAGTATAAATGATTGATTAGGTAAGTAGTGACATTAGTTTTAATAATTTATAAGAAATTGATTAATAGTTAAAGTAGTATTTTTTAAGTTTTTTTTTTAGTTAATGCATTTGAGAAGAACTGCTCAGCAGTCCTTCAATATAGGCCTACCCTGTTTTAAGGATATTTAAAGGATATTAGCTTTTATCTTGAAAATTACTTATTCCAGTGGTGATAATCTCTTTTTCTGTTTAAGGAATCTGTGTGTGTGCACACACGTGTGTGTTTAATATATTGTAATGAAGAGCTTGTGATGCACCACTGCAATTTTTTTTAAAACTGAAAGGGAAAATTTTACCTGCAAAGAGCACTAGGCTATTTTTTCCATTTTCTGTTAGCTTGTTAAGTGTTCTTTAAATATAGAAATTAAAATGTCTTTAGAAATACCTTGAAGTATATCCTGAAGAGCACTCAGTACACTTGAGTATTTAAATATCAAAGGCTGAGATTCAGGAGAGATGGATCCATTCTTTCCTTTGCCACAACCTTGAACCTTACTCATTTACCTCCTCTGTGCCCCAGTTAGTGAAACGAGAGTAATACCAAGCTTGCCAAGTTCTTGGTGAGGTTTTCTTTCATTAATAGTTAAGATAGTTTGAAATACCAGAAAGTTAACATTGTTGTAATTGTAGTTAGGTTCAAGAAGCTGTATTGCAAATTTTTTTTTTTGCCTTTAATTTTTTCATGATTATTTTTCTTAATGGTAGTTTAGTGCTGTCACTGATAAGATGCACATCATTGCTAGTGACACTTGCAGGTATGATTGAATACTGCAAATAGACCAGAACTGTTTTGTAAACGTCAGGTTTTTAGGCTTGAGTTTAACCATTATAACAAACATTAGATGTGGTGTTTTACTGTAATTTATATTTTGTTTTGATTTGTTTTCATTTTCAGTTCAAGCTCAACAGCTGATGCAAATTCAGAGGAAACAGCTAATTTGGAAAAAGGAAAATCAACTTTAAACAAAGTTTTGGAGTCTTTTTGTTCATATCACTGGCAACAGACTTTGGCTATGTTAAAATTCCTATTACAGGATGAAAATGTTCCTATAGTTTGCAGTTGCAAGCAAACACATTTGGTCCACTCTGAAACTCCCAGTTCCCTTACTGAAGAGGATGTTCACGTTCCATTTTGCAGTTGCAATGGACACATGCTTACAAAAAGGTGCTGTTTACAAAATCAAAGGCCAAACACTTGTTTACCACCTCTGTCTGTTTGTATTAAAGATTTCCATTCTTTGTCTTGCCAAGCTGTAGCAATTGGATGTATTAAGACAATGGTGAACAAAACATGTAGTTCTCCTAAGTATTGTGCTGACCAGTTGCAAAATTATAACAGGCATTCTGTGAAAGCAGCAGCATGTACATATTCAGCTAAGGACTGTGACCTCTTAAGCAGCATTAAAACTTCAAACAGATCCCGCAGTCCATCGCCACCTCCACTATCGCCTGTACACAGTAAAGAATTTGAATTGTCAGAAGGAATGGTTATGGACTTTCCAACTTTAGACAACAACAAGCTTGAAATATCCATCAACCAGCCTCCATCCCTCTTGCCAGCTGAAGGAAGCAAGGGAGAGTTTGAGTATGAGGGTAAAACATGCAAAGGAAGAGAGATTGATTATTCAGATGGAGCACTGGGATCAGCAGACCAGGAAAGCAGTGATGGTTGTATGAACTCTGAGAAAGGTGAACATTCTGCCATTTTTCAAGATTTAATGGACCGCATTAATGAGAAGTTGAAATCAATAGACACTACAGATCTAGCCACAAATCTTGTAAAACTCTCTAGCAGTGACAGGGCACCAGAAAATGATGTCAAATTAGGGGACTTCATAACTTCTCTTTTGCATAATGCTAAGGCAAGTGATTACAGCTTTATGGAATTACTTCGCCAGCATGATAAACAAGTGGAAAATAAAATTATTCAGACAAGATTTCGCAAGCGTCAGGAAACTTTATTTGCAACGTATAATTCTCCTGACTCACCAGTCATTCGACGACAGACCTTGCAAATCAAGAGGGAGCTTGCAAGCCTTGATGAAACTCTTGTACGAAAAAAGTCAATTTCTGAGAGAAATGCAAAGAAATCTACAAAAAAAATTGATAAAATGCATCCAAATAAAAGACATACTTTTACTGTAATAGAAGATGAGACTTTGCAACATCTTGGAAGCAATCCATGTGTGAACTGCCAAACCAAACCAATGTGCTTTCCAGTACACCAAACAGAGTCTTTCAATCTACCTCTTACTAATTTTCAGACCAGCTCCAGCTTTTTAGTTCTTTCGGAAAACAGTGCTATTGCAGCCAGCCAGGCAAAACTCCCAAATACACAAGGAGATTGTGCAACCTTGAAAGAGACTGGTCCGATTCCTCTGAAGGATGAGAGTAATGAAATCTTGGGTAGAACTAAACGTAACATTGTGCCTCCTGGGTGGTACTCTGTGTATGTAACAAACAATATCATGTTTAGAAAGTCATCCAGTACAAAAAAGTCGTTGAAAAGTTTGGAAAAAATGAGAATAAGTAAAAATCTTCATGCTGAAAGATGCAGTGACATAAATATAAGCAAAATTGTGAGAGACACAAATCTGCAAGTTGTTGTGGAGCGTTTAGAAGATACAATAAGCTTATCCAGAAAGACTAGTAACTCATTGTTGGATAGTTACAAAATAAGCCAAAAATTAAAAGATAATGCTTATGAACAGGTTATGAACCCTGCTACTAGAAGGGGCTTACCTTTCACTCTGAGCGAAATGGGATGCACAGGACAAACCTTCCTTCCACATTCACATGTGCCAAGCAGCAGTAAAATCAAAGCAATTTGTGTTGCATCAAACACGCAAGAAACTGTTATAGATCAAGAAATTAATGACAGCCTTTTGAAATCTCTGACCTTTAATTCAAGCAGTTCAGCTTCCAGTAATGGGGACTTGCATATCACTTCTGAAGCCAGGGAGATCCCATCTCCCTTAAACTACTCTAGTCCTATTAAGCTTATGTTTGTCTCAGAAGTTAACAGTCATGAAGGAGTCAAATACACGTTAACATCTGCAGCTGCATCTTCTAAGGAAAGCACAGATCTTTGTTTGTTTCAGGGGCACACAAACGCTTTGTTAGATAAACAGGCCACCGGTGACCTTTCTCATGCAGTCTGTGTCAAGGGTTGTGATTGCAGTGAAAATGATACTAAGGAGAGGTCAACCTGCATTTATGTGGAAGCTGCTACAAGCTCTTGTCCAGTTGGTCAAATCAACATAAATGACTCAAAAAAAAATGATGAAGTTGTGGAGAAATCAAGCAGTAGCAGTGAATTAGTTTTCAAAAGAAAACCTGGTAGACCAAAGAAAATAGGTCCTCAGGTAGTTAAGCAGGTTAAGAGACCCATTGGACGGCCTCCTAAACCAAAAGTAGACATGAGTGGAAGCACAAAACCTAGACCTGAAGTTAGCTGTGGTGGTAAAAACATCAAGTCTGATGCAGCAGCAATGGAAGAAGTTAGCAGCAACAAAAATATTACTGTGACAGTTGTTTTTGGAAGGTCAAGAAGAACTAAGAGACACGTTTCTGAAGGTAATCTAAATCTTATCAGCATTCTGCCCACACAACATATTGATTCTAATTTTGCCAATGATCCCAGCAAAGCAAGGCACAATGCAGAAACTGGAAATGCTTTGACTGAAACAGTAAAAGCCTTCCAGAATCCTTCTGCTGAAAAGGAGGTCTCTGGTTTTGACTATGTCAGGCCTATCAAGGGTAATCTGGCATCAGCACATCCTTGCAGCAATGTTATACAGCAGATTAAGAAACCATTAACCACTGTTCGAAAACCTGGCAGGCCAGCAAAAGTGAAAATTTCCGGCATATCAGTGACTGTCAGCAGACTTTCACCTCAGGAAAGAAAAGTGAGCATCAGCAATGGTTTGCCTCCTTTACAACAGCAGAATGTGTTAGAAAAAAACATACCACAGGAAAGAAAAAATCAACTGTGCAATAATATGGGTCAAGTAAAGAACATGCAGAAAGATTCTAGAGAGGATGGGTCACACAATGTTACTGCAACAGTGTCAAGAAAACATGAAATTCCATCGAGACACTCTGCTAGAGACAGAAAACCTTCACTGCATTTTTTGCATTCATTAGCATCTTCTAGTCCATTTACTTGTAGAAGTGCCTTAGTACATAAATCTTACAAACTCCATTTGAAAAAAGCTAAAGAGCGAAAGGAAAAACTTACACAATCCAATCAGTGCACAGAATCCAGAGATACCTCAGAACAGAGAAATCCAGGAAATGCTAAAAAGGATCTTAAGGATGGTGGATTCGGGCCCATTAATGAGGTATCATCAGATCCCATTTTTTCGTCAAATCCTTCTCTCAGGTGGTGGCCTACTTCCACTTCAAGTGACACCTTGTTGGAAGAACTAAACAATAGATTTGAACAGATGACTAATACCTGGTTGAGAGTGGGGGGAAGTGAGTTTGACAAATGTGTATGTGAAAAAAGGGATCCCATTGAACGAGACTGTAGTACTGAAATGTCAGACCCTTTAGACTCCTGCCTTGTAGGACTTGAAACATCACCTATAAAAATGCTGTTCCAGAAAAAGTGTAATATGAATGAACTCTGCACCTGGTTTATGCAAACTACAGAAACACAGTCTCTCTCTCTTGTGAGAAAGGCAAATGCTCGCAATCCCTTAGAGGTAGTTAGTACTAAAGAGATAAAGATGGAAACGAAACAATCTGATCCTAGCACTTGCCCTTTCAGAAAGCACTTTAAAAAGTTTGCACTATCCTCCCCTTCAAAACCAGCAGGGAAGTTGCAAATGTTACATAACATGGTGAGGTCTCCAGTCTTAAGCATGAAAAGTAATTTCACTTTAGCCAGATTAAAAAGAAATGAATTTAAGAAGTTGCAGCGTGATAGGTGGGGACAAACAAAAAAGCTCTATAATCAGGCTCCTGGAGGCTGGAAATCAAAAAAGAAAAATCTGCAGTTATTTTGCCAAAGCCAATTGTTTAAGAGTACGAGTGGGGAAACCAATGATGAAACACCCAAGCTGCAGGAGAAAAATACAGTAGAAATCCAGTCCACTCAGACTTTGGTAGAGTCTCAGAATAGCCTCTTGCCAACTGAAAATGAAACCAGAGATGCATTTGTTGAACAGATGATGGGATCGTCTGACTTTAACCCACATCCTGGTTTAGCAAATATCCTTAAGTCACATTCAGAGGCAAATGGAACAATTCATTGCCAGCAAAATGTTAGAAAAGAACAAAGCCAAGATAAACTGTTTCAAAATACTTGGAAAGCCAAAACCTTTAAAGACTGTAGGATATTTCTGAGAAAAATCAACCATATTGAGCAGCACAATTCATTTAAGTTAAATAATGTCATTTATTCTCCTGAAGCTGTCGACAGTAAAAGCACTCAGGCCTTTATGGAAGAAAAAAGACATCCTCTTTTAAGGTCCCATTCTACTAAACAAAATGCATTAAAGAAACAAGAAAATGAAATGGAAACATCTAAAGGATCTAATTCTTCTAAAGTGATTGAAAAGCTGGATGGCCAGTTTCACAGCAGAAAATTAAGTAGTGGTGTAAACCAGGACGATAGTCCTGCTGGTAGTTCTGAAGGTCTTGATAGAATAAACAAAAGGAAAAGTCCACAATGGGAGACCACTGATACAAATTTAAGAAAAAGGCATAAGAGACAATCATGCAGTAGTGGACAAATGGCACCTTATTACCCAAAGTACCAAGTAGGTAAGTTCTTGTTCCCCACTTCATCTTAAAATTGAAATCCTAAAGAATTGGAGAAGTCAAACAACTAAGCACTTTTTTGTTTATTGCATTTTACTCATTTTAATTTCAGACAAGTCATGAAATCAAACATTGCATAACATCAGAATAATTCAGAAAGTGCAATTTTAAATGTTTATAACGTTTTGCACCATTCTTTCAGCTCTGATAAGCTAACCAATATAGTTTAGACAGACAAGAAGTTCTGACATTCTGTAGTCAGTCACAGCTGGCTATTGACTTCAAGAGGAACAGAATTTCATTCCGTTGTGTAGTTTCTCATAGTGAGGAGGAGTAAGCTATAAAATAAAGCATAAATTCAGTGCATTAGCATATAGCTGCTTTTAAAAAAATCTCATTGGATGATTACTGTTACAAATCAATCATAGTTTTGTAATTTTACAGTAAAAGATAGTATTTTGTACTTCTGAAAATTATTTTGTCAGAGACCCATTTTAGTATCCTTTCCATGCCAAGTGAAATCTGCAGACTCTAATCTGCTGACTCATTGAATCCTTACACAACAATTTAAAATGCAAAATTATTTTTGCATTTTATATGTACAAGAATGATACACAGTTACTCTGCTAAATACTTTGGCTTGGAATTTTTTAGGCTAGTGTGAAATTAAATCATTTTTTTCAAGATAGGTATTTATAAATACATTGTAATACAACTGTGATCTCAAAAAGGCCGTTATATTACTTAGAAAGAGGGCATATTTGTTTCTAATTATTTCTTCTGTTGGGTGAAGAGATATCCTTAAACAGAAGTCTTAACTAATTTCAACAAAATTGCTAAGGTGTGAAATCCTCACCAAGCAAAACACAACTCCTGCAATGTGATTTAAGTTACTGCCTTTGTAGAAACAATATTGTATTAGCTAATCTGATATTGGCCAATTATAAAAACCTTATTCAAAATATCAGGTCAAAACTTTAGGTCCTCTTTTGTATTCTGTCTTTTAGAAAAGGATCTCTGATAATAAATGGAAAGGTTAATTTAAGTTGTAATATAAACAATATAATGGCTCGTGTATGCTTTATTTCTTTTGTACTTCAAGTGATATATAGAATTCTTCATATTAAGCTCATTCAGTATAACCCTGCTTTTTCCAAAGTACAGCATTTTTTTATCTATGGACTGCTCTTTTGTATTTTGATGCATTGATCTGCAGCCAAGCTCAACATAAATAACTTGTTTTTAAGAAGTTCAAACTTTGACACAAAATTGCTGTTAAAAAAAGAAAAAATAACAAACTAGGAAAGGAAAGGATAGAATATACCCATTTCTATATTGCAAATGAAGAAAGAGCTCTCTCATACTTGTAACTCATTGAGAAAATGTTACATTCCAATTATATTTATCTGTAAATGTTTTGTTTCTATGGTAATGCAAGACCTATTACTGTGATCCGGTCTCATGTTAGTTTTAATTGGGACTCAATTTTATCTACCTGATAACTTTCTTCCTTTAGTTTTGGATTTTCAGGAAATCTGATAACTATTTTGATATTTTACATTACTTCATTTACAGTTTTTGTTGTTTTCCCTTTTACTCATGGTTTCTCATATCAGTCATTGTCTTCAGAAAAACTATGATAGGAAATTAATTGATAAAGGAAATGTTAAAAGACAAAGAATGATAATTCTAGAATTGTCTCCACACTTGTAACCCCAGACCTTTCTTAGGGGTACTATTGCACTATCAGAGGATTGTCTGATATTGGAAGGATGTCTTGTTTTGCTGTGTTGACTCAACATTGTGTACTCTCTGCACCAGCCAAGGAAATCATACAAATATTTTTAGTCTAACATAGCTACTCCCTAAAAAGAAGCAACATGATTTCTAGCTGTGCATGCATGTGACTTCAAACATAATTCCTGCATCTGGGAGTTAAATGCACATGAAAACATCATGCTTCGTTCATGTGTTCTTTGGATTGTATTTTTGTTTATGTGGTATCATAAACTATATCATTGTTCTGTTGTCATGCTTGAAATGTTGCTATAGACACATTTATGGTCAGTATTTGAAGTTTTTCTTAAACTTGGGGTCTTACCAAATGTTCTTAAAGAGAGAGATGTGATGCTGTTTTATTGTGAACCTTTGTGGCAGGTGGGCAGAATGTTGTTACCAAACTTTTTATGTACTCTTGGTTTTTTTATTAGCATGTGCAAGCAGGAATAAACAATTGAATTCTTATAGCTCAAGGTAGTGTCCAACAACCAGAACTAGCCAGGCACCCATTGCAGCAACAGAAAAGAGTTAATTGCTTTTGCTCATTGCCTGTTGTATTCAAGATAAGGTGGCTGGTAGATGCATGGGTCCATTTGATGTTTGTTTATACTTCTGAACTGTTGCTTCCACAATGCATTTGATGTATTGAGGGGCAGTTCCCTTTTACTCTAAATCCATCTTCTGGCAATTTTAATTTCTTTAGCAACACTGAAATGCTATTATTCTCCATTGTGCAAAGAAAATTACATAAGCACGTTTTTAGGAAAGCACTTGTTTTCTTTTCACAAGAGTACTTCACTTGTAACATTGAAGCTCACATTAACATGCTTGGACTTGGGCAAAAGGTGTCAAGAAAGCCAAGCTAAAATACAAAAAAACCCTATTAATCCAACAATAAAACTGGGATATGTAAAATACTCCATTTTGCAATCTTAGAATGTACTAAATATTTTAAAAATCTGTTTCAAAGGGTGTGAACTTCATACAGATGGAAAAGAGACTGTGAATCTTCTATGGTAGCAGGCAGAGCTGACATCACAGACCTATGCTCTTGGCCTTCATATCAGGGTGCAGTTTGCATTTTAAAAATTGATTTCTTTCACCTAAAGTTAGGATATTTTCATCTGACATGAACTTTTTAATTTTCCCCTTATATTTTCACTTTTCTTCAAGTGGGCTGGAGTTTTAGAACAGATCTATTGGATTTGTCAGCAGAGAACATGACTTTTCAATTTTAATTTTTTATTATGTTTGAATGTAGATTTTATATTCTACCTTAATGAAATCAAGTTTGTGCAGTTCTTGAAAAGAGAATTTGCTAATTTTTGTGGTCATTTCAAAGTTTGCTGCAAGACTGAAGAATCATAACTATGAAAACTTTGGTGTTGCAAGTCTAATTGGTGTCTTCATTGTGCACATAAAATAACATCTGTATTAATATTACAGACAAACATTTTCTTAAACTTAACTTCCATTACTATAATTTGCAAAAAAAAATGGAAGGGAAAATTTTGTAAATTCTTTTTTACACATCTGTGTTAGAATGGCTTTGATATTCCAGTATTGTTGCTTATTTGTGTCATGGTAGTGCAATCCAGTAATAATAAAGGTACAAATGGGGATAATAATAAAGCTACAAATGGGGATAATAATAAAGCTACAAATGGGGATCACTTTCCTTCTGCTGTGAATGATCTAGTGACAGACAAGATTTGTTTCAGCAGGTTGTTCAGCTTTCATGAAAGACCACATCCATAATGAGTGACAAATATAAAATATTGGGTTAGGAAAAGTGCAGAGGAGATATAGAGTAACAGTCATTACATCTGTTGATTTTAAGAAGGCTCTTTTCACAAAGGCTTTTCATCAGAGGGTTACTTGTCTCTAAAATAAATTCCACCTGTGATGCAGAGTAAGCAGATAGAAATTTTCATACCTGTAGTTGTCAGACAAGAAGTTACCTTTTCACTTGTAGGCATAAACCAAAGTAAGAGCATTAACAGAAATATTAGAAGATTAAATGAATGACTGTTCACAGTAAGTGGGCCATTTTTAATGCAGAAGTGTAAAAGCAGAAAGGTACATTTGATATATAGATGACTATACATGTGTAGTAAATCCTTACTCATTTAATGAACTTAATGGTCTCTGCCTCATTCCTCGTGATGGAACAGCAGCAGCTCCCATGCCACAGTCTAATGCTCCATTTTGTTTTACACTCTGGGATTCTACTTGCCAAATTACATATTCTTCTTTCCTTTTCTTTTTCTCACATCAAATTATCTAATGTGGGGTGTGTAGGTTTTGGGTGCTGTTCAGTTTTAAACTGTGGTTATTTGCATATTGCCTTAGAGTATGCTGTTACTCATCTTCTTTTGAGGGTTCTGGGATAAGAATTTTTACTCTTGTTTCTTTGAATAATGGACTTTTTTAAAGAAGTTGGCTCTGGGGTCTTCAAATTTCTTTACCTGCTAGGATATGTAGTTTTCTGTAGCTTAGTGCCATGATCATTAAGCCTTTGTGTAGGATTTATATACCCAGTTTTATACCTAAGCTGAAGTGCTTTTTTTCATCATTTTATTCAGTATTTTTTTAGCTGTCTTTTTAATTTTACCTCTTCAAAAACTGAGAAACTCATAGTCATATTTTCCTATTTGTCCTTGGTCCTGAGGAAATGTCTAGATTTTTCAGCTTTCTTTAGGGAACTGGTAATACTAAATAAATATAGACAATCTTCTGTCTTCCTTTGAAAGCCTTCTACTAGAAGAGAAAATAGCAGTTTTCCAAGGCCTGCACGGTGCTTTTGAAAAACTGACAAGTACATATCCTTTTTTGAATCCTCTCTTCCTTTGAGAGTTCATGGCCTTAAAGCAGAGCTTCTGTTGCTGTTAGATAGAAAAGGAGGGAAGTCAATTAACAGAGCCTGTGAAGAGGTAACCTGTAAATTAAGTATTCATGTAGTCTGACCATGACCAGAGCAGATTAATTTTGCTGAGACAATTCCACATTTTGGTGTTGAAAATAGTTCAAGGAGGCCTGTGTACTGTGCCTTAGTTTGCACTTCTCTATTGTTGGTATGCTAAAGCTAGTGCTGCTTTTCTGTTTTCACCACATCTTTGGAAAGTGTCTTACACGGAATCTTCAGTTAATTGCATTCAAAAAGTGCAGATTCTGGTCGAGGGAGGAAATTTAAAACTGTGTGACATGACTGGGTTGTTGTTTGCATGTATTCTCAGGTAGATTTTCCTTTCCTATTTCATCTTTCACTCCTCAAAGGATAGTTTTAGTCAGACCCTTGATGGTTTGAAATCTTTTTCAGACTTTTAAGCCAAATATAATGCCACATTTATTCACTGTTCATCCTTTTGCTTGTGGTGTCCTTTAATTTTGCTATAATTGTATAGTTGTGCCTTAAAGATATTGTTGAGACTAATAGAAATGTTTTTGTTATTTGGTAAGTGGATATTAATTTAATAGAAATAGTAATTTTTCCATATTTTTAGGACAGTATTTTCTTATCAAAAGCCTTTTTCTCTCCAATGTTTCCTGTGCTCAACATGGTAAACAAAGGCTCTGTAAAATGTCCTTGAATCTTGGGTGTCACTGAGAATGCTGTGTGTTTCTGAAAGCTGTTGACAACCTTCAGGTTCTAATTAAGACAGATATTTTTACAATGATCAACAACTAATTAGATGGATGTATCTGAAAGGAAATTGCTGTGTACAAGAATTCTAATATTTTAAGATCAGCATTTTGCCAGTATTGCCATGCACACCCCACTACAGCATCTCAGCCTGGTGGGTTTGCCCTTGGTGGCACTCGGGGCAGTGTCCTGCTTCCTGTGCTCAGTGTCATCTCAAATGTGATGGTGCTTCTGGGTGTGTGATCTGGATAAAGAAAGTTTATGGAGTCCTCATTAGCCATGTTTACTTCCTAGTTATTTAAAGATTTTTATTATTAGGTATTTTGAAAGAAATCAGAGGAAAACATTTGTAAATCAGAATTATGGGTTTTACCAAATACAATTATGTAGAAATGCTGGATATATAGACCAGTACCTGAATATATTTCTATAGGGATATGTGCTACCTGTGAACCTTTCTAAGGTATGATTTTAAGAGAAAATCACTTTGAAAAACTGCAAGTAGAACCTCAATTGAGATGCCAATTGGGAAGTTTTTTAGAATTTTTTCCTTTGTTGCTCACAAGGGTTTTTTTTAATAGAGCTTTATAAAAAGCTAGCAAAGTAAATCTTATTTCACTGCTAGTTAAATAAAAGATTGAAATTATTATAACTGAGTAATAATTAATACATACTCCACAGTCCTAACCAGGTTAGGACTCAATGTTTTGATTGGTTGCAGTGTAACTTTAAAAAATAATGCTGAACTTTATAAAATAATGCTGTTCTTGAGACACATCTTTCTCCATTGTCTCCTTTCAATGCATGAGGTATCATCTTGAAAACCATATCTCCTTCATCTGTTATTTCTTTTTTCCCATTGTTGGATTGCCAGCTTTCAGCAGCCTGACTTGTTTTCTCATCTAAATGCTCCCTTTATATTTCATTCTTGGTGTGTGATTTTTCATTAACTTTTTTTGTTAATTACTCACTTAATAAATGGGATTATCTTTGTTTTCCCTGCAGTTTTGTACTTTTTTGTAGAAAGATGTGCACACTTTTTCAAGGAGGGTGATGAGCCCAATTGGGATGTCAAATCATTGCACATCAGCTCTGGTCCTGTAGAGAAAATTGCACCTTTGCCATTGGCTGTCTGTTCCTGTGTTGGCTGAGCTGCTCCTTTCTGTATCTCATGACTCTTACTTGTGGTGTTGCTGTACAGCATTGGCTTGTGCTTCCTCTGTGCTCCAGGACAGCTGCCTGTGCCTTTGTGCCAGCAGTGCCTGTCCTGCACTGGTGCAGACCAGGCTCCTGCTGAGCTGTTGTTCATTTCACAGCTTTGCTGTTGCTCCTCTTGTTCATTCAGACCCCTGTCTGAGCCACAGTTCAGACCAGCCAGGCCACTGCACTCTGGTTATTCCACATTTCTCTGCATCCTGCCTTCATGCTCTCCTTTAGTACCAAACTGATTCTCAGATCATGCATCAGCTTTCCTTTTTTGCCAAGCTGTGTGTTTGTGAGTGCCAAAGGATATTCTGCAGAAGATGAGTGCAGCCCAGTTTTATTCCTGTTTTGATTTTTTACTGCATGTTTCTCATTGTGTACTTTGGCTGGTCCATTCTGTCTGCTCCATACACCTGCCAAGAGATTTTTAATACCATGAGCAAAATGTCAGTCAGCTTTTGTCACAGATTTTTTCAAACCCAGGTACAGAAATTCTTTTGTAAAAAGCCATACCAGATTTTTAATCCATTTTTTTTCATATTGAAGACCAGGTAATTAATTTTTTTCCTACAGTGTAGAGATACGTCTTTTCCAAGATAAAGATAATTAAACAGACTTCATCTTCCTATCTCCATGCTTTTGGGCCAACAGCTCTGGATGCTTTATAACTCTAGACAAATTACAGTTTCTACTGCCATATTCATGGCAAATTGCACATTCAGTTCTTGTGGGACAGGCCAAGCAATTTTTGTTTCTTTGCATTTTTTCATAACTGAAAGGGGACCATTTTTTTAATGCTGATTCCTCTCATGTTCCAGACATCAGTAAAGGCTGTTTAGATTATTCTTCAATTTCTTTGGAGTACAGATAATGGTATCTCTTGCTGTGTCAAGAGGATGTAAACCTTTAGTGAGAACTTCATGATTTATGAAGGCAATGTGCCCTTTTCTGTATTCTATTCTTTGGTTTCAGTCTGTCTAGGTTTTACTATTTGATTTGTCTTTTCAATAGCAGAAACTCACCTGACTTATATCTGCTTTCAGCTGTATTGATTCATTACTAGAAATTAAATTTAGGCAGGAGTTTCACACTTTCTTTCAGTGGCTGTGCACTCCCCTACTCTCCATCCTCCACTCACTGCCACTTGCTCCTTTCTGTCACTTCTGGGCATCCATAAGAGCAATCTGCTTCTGTCTTTTATCATGGTTTATCTGTAAGTGGGGCAGGTCTCTTAACTTGATTGCAGCTCTTTCTTCAGTTAGGATCAACTTTAGACCTACTTTTCTTACTTCATGTATACCAGTAGAAATGGCCTTAAAATTAACTTAGGACTTAAAATACTTTTTAAAGCGTAAGTCTGAGTTTCTGCTTGGTTTGGGATGTTTTATATCAGCTGTCAAGCCATCAGTGAGTAATGTGACCACAAGCAGATTTTTCCAAGCAGGTCTTATTCTTTGTTTTCATTTTGTAGCTCAGCGTAGAATATTTCTAAATTATGATTCTGCTAGGAATTAGAATAATGAGGCTTTCACATTTCATATTAAACTGCATGCATACATGAAAATTAAGATGTTCAGGGAAGTCAGTCTTTTCAGATGGATCTTGTCACAGGTTCCTATTACCTAAGGTGTGAATTTCACATATACTCAGAGATTATACTCGATATTTTACTGACCCAGGCCTGCCCTCAGAGCTGTATTGTTTCAAACTATTGAAATCTTGGTCCAAACAATGGATTTTTTTCCCTGCACATGAAATGGAAACCTAGCTGAAAAAATCTTGTCTAGAAGCTGTAAAAATGACTTAAAATATTTTTCTTTAAAAATAAATTCTTATTCTCAGTTGAATTGTGCTCTTTTGCCTATGTGTAAAGTCTTTCATTTTGAATGCAGGGTAAATTTTAGGGGGGAAAAAGCTACTTAAAGGTAGGCTTCAGTGGTTTTACTGGGGGACTTAGCATAATTTTCAAAGCATTCAATGATAATAATTTTATTTTTAAAATTCAAGAAATTTAAGAAATTTAAAATTTAAGAAATTTATTTACAATGCAAATAAAAATTTAAGAGCTTTACTTTATCAATTCTTAAAATTTGGTTGTTGTTGTTGTTACCTGTCTTTCTAGTTTAAAGTTCTTGTGATGTGTGCTTGAATAAATTCTCTTGTGTATCATATTTGTTGCTGACATTTCCTATTTATCAGTTTACTACTTACAGCTGGTTTTAAATTACATTTAAGTAGTAGAAATCTCAGAAAAGGAAATTACTTATTTGCAAATTACTGTTTGACCTTCCTGAATTCAGAAGTCTGGTGAGTTTTAAACCACCCAGGGACTGTCTCATCATATTTCTGAGATGATCTCTCTCTATAACATAACTGCCTTTATAATGTAAAAAAACTGTTATGGATTAAAGATTTGAGCTCAAGTGGCAGGACTTGCACAGCTGCATTCATCCCAGCACTGAGATGGAGGCATTGTGCTTCCTCAGAGCAGCCTGAACCAGCAGCACACGCTGAACAGCCTCCTTCCAAACCTTTCTTAATTATGATTAGCTGGAAAAAAATAGCAAAAGCTTTTCTTCTGTTCTAGTATGTTTGTAAGTCAAATACAACAGTGCTCATCTGCACAACAGGTGCTTAGGGGTTTTATTTATTTGTATGCTGCTAACTTCTAGTCATAACTAGAAATTAGATTTCTTTCAGGGAACTGATGATCAGAGAGAGGCTTGTTTTGGGGTGGTGCCTAGAACATAAGAATTCATTATGTTCATCATCACATTAATGATGCTGCCTTTCAACTGTTAGAATCTTAGCTGCTTTTTTTACCAAGATCTTTTAAGACAGTATGCTATGAACAATTTGAGATCGTAGGATTATTTTTTTTCTCTTTCACAGGTTATGTACTATCATCACTGATCTGTTGGGTGTAGATTTCTGAGGCTGACTGGTTTTGGGGAGCAAGTTGTGTTATTTCTCACTCTCACTCACATTATAACCTGCACTCTCAAACTGTTGCCATCCATTCCACTTTCCAAATTTTTACCTGAAAATGTAACCACCTGCTGTTCAGTGCTACTGTTATGCTGTGGTCTTTGAAGATGAAGTACCAATGATCAGTGCTGCTGTACAATTTTGTCTCTGTGCAAGTTGAAGCTTGAACAGTGTGTTGGTATCTCAATATAGAGATTCAGAAAAAAGCTAGTGATGCTCTTTCACTGACAGGCCAAGAATGCTCTCAAATTCCTACTTCCTCTCAAAGTCCTCCTTCCTCTCCAATTCAAATTGCCTCTTCTTGCTGTCTTTCACATATATTTTGTATGTGTTTCACTCATTTTCCTTTTTTTTTTTTTTTCTCAAACCAAGAAAACAACTCTGAGTTAGTCTGAAGAGCAAAATAAACTTTCCACCATAATTTCAGTCTGGGATTATGGCTGGTTCTGACTTCTCACCCTGTTTTCTTATCTTCATTCAATTCAACTCCTGTCTTGGCATTCTGTGCTGTTTTGTTTGTCTTAGCACTCAGCCCTTATATCTGACTTTTAAGACTCCCTGAATATTGCTTATCTCCCCATCTTGCTTTGATTGATTTCCAGGGCATTTTTTTCTCTCTCTGATTCCCAAATGAGATTCCATCCTCTCATCTGAAATATGTTATTTCATATTACAATGAGAGTCCAGTTGGTAAATGGAAATGAGACATTAAAATTTTCTTTGTAGATTGCTTTGTTGCTGGGTTTTGGCATTGTGGAAAAAATGAGTTTAAATTTTAGACACAGTCAGTCAGCCTGTGCATGCTTGGTTTACTGTCTTTTCAATATATATTATATTACCAAATCAGTCTCTGCTGGAAGTCATACTGAGGCTACTCTAGTCAGTGTAGATTTTAATCTAGTGTATTCCACTGGTTCCTTTTTTGAGAAATTGTTTGAGCAGGGTTTGTACAGAGAACATTTTTTTTAAGTTCTGCTGAAGTTTTACTGTTTCTACTCAGTGTTTTTGAAACCTTTCTGTAAAAGCCCCGAGTCAGTGCTGTATGTCACAGATGCTCTTATGCTTTCCAAGCTGCCAGTCTGCAATCTCTGCTGGCAGTGTTTAACAAGTGCACTTTGCAGAATTTCTGTCTGACAGGAGGGTAAGAGCCACTTTGACCTTGCTCCCAAATAGTGGGGAAGGAGATGTTTTTATCTGTAGGTGTTGCAAAAGACTTAGAGAAACACAGCCCTGCAGTGATGCTTTCATAGCTGTTTTACAGCACACGAACACACAGCATTGATGGCAATCTCTGATGGGAAATGCTGAGGACTGACCTAACAGATAAGAGATATTTTTACCCATTCCTACTTTTTCTTTTTCCTACTTTTTTTCAACATGTTGTGACAGATTAACTCAGCAAATATATGGAGTTGAGCTAGCCAGATATGTTTTTATCATTTTCATACAACAACAACAGGTGTCAAATATCCTGTTTTTCCAGAAGAATGTGGCTCCAAACTGCAGAGAAAATAAGCAGTTGAAAGAATATTATTTTCCTTTTGTACTTGGCAGCCTCAAATTTTCTGGTGTTGCTCTCCCATCCTGCCATTAAAAATCAGTATTTATAACAGTATAATGATGGTTTGGGTAAAACTAAAGAAAGAAATTTGAATGAAAAAAAAAAAAAAAAGTTGTATTGAGGCAGTTTTAACAGGAAGTGTGGAAAAGAACAAGTTTTTCTTTAGCCCTTAGGAGCATGGGGAGGCCTCTCACTGCTTACTTTAGTAGAAGGTTGAATTCAAACCTTTCTATTTATTCCTTTTTATTTAATGATAGGAGGAAATTTTTGTGGGGAGAGATGATCCCTTTAGGCCCCAGCAGGCCTGGAAATTTAACTACACACAGGGTTCTCTGCTTAGCCAAGGAGACCAGAGGGCACCTAAGAGTCCATCGATGTTACTCTGATCTGATCTGAGTCAGAGTGACACAGGGGTGATTTGTTAGAACAACACAGGCAATCCATCCTTTCTGCAGCACTGTTCAAGGATGGTAAATTCAGTGATGGTGGTGGGGGAGCTGGGAGTGCCAGCACACACAAAACCATCCTGAAGCCCTCGCTGACTGTCCCAGCCCCATTGGTTTGGCAGCTGCCAAAGGCAGCCTGGAGCAGGGGAGGCCGTTCCCAGGAGCCAGCAGCGTGTCCTGGTCCTGCCACCGTGCACAGTGTGCTGTGCCATGGCCTCAGTGCCACCCCTGGGCTTCACATGGCTCTGGGGAAGGTCCCTTGCACTGAGCCATGGCAGAGCACCTGCTGAGGGGCTGCTGAATTTGCCTCCCCAAGGCATTTTTCAGATTGCTCTTGTTTCAGATCAAAAAGTATAGTCACATTTCCATGTGCCTTTTTTTTTTCTGTTAACTTTCTAAGAAGAGACAAGAATTATATGGATCAGGTATTATACATGGTGAAATATAAAATCTTTTCAATTAAGCAGTAAATATGTTACCAGCACTTCAAGACTATTTAGAGAAAAGGGCTAGGAAAGGGTAGTATAATTTAAGATGAAGAAAAAAATTGTGAGTTTTCAAGACATCTCACTAATTTGTTGTACAAATTGTGAAAAAAATGAAGCTGGTTTTCACCTTTTTCACTGGGATTTCAGCACTGTTGTCCTGTCTTCAAATTCCCCAGTGAAAACAGAGCTATTGGCTATGCCATGGCTGGAGTTTATGATGTTCCATGTCACAGAAACACCTGTAGCTGACTTCCACAAATCACATGCACGGAAACTGATTAACTGAGTCAGTCCTAGGTGAATAAAACCAAAATAGATGATAATTGCAGGCATGGTAAACACATGGCATACTAATTGGGAATTTGAACCTTTTTAGAGACCATTCTGTAAGGTCAGTATATGCCTGTTGTTTAGGGAATTAAAGGAAACTCCACCTTCTTGCTGGTGTGAGTGTTGGTAGTGCAGAGCTCCAGGGGCTGTAAAGTGGGGATACTCTTCCAGGCTCTCCTGAAGTAGGCTCCATGGCTTCTGGGACCATCAGGCTGTGTGTAACATCTTACTAGGAATGCTTTATGCACTGTGGAGCTTGTGCAAGTAGAGGGGAATAAAATGTAGAGTAGAATCTATTGATGGATTTGGCTGGAAAAATTCAACTGCTTCTGTTTGACTTTATCCCTTTAATTACATTCTCTGATTTAAAAATATTTAAATACACCATTTTTTACCTTGTTACATCAACAGCTGGAAAAGAAATCACTACAGGTAAAGGAATGAAAAGCAAGATGAAAGATTAGGTTCTTATTGGTTAACAAATATATTAAAGCAGATCTCTAACCATAATATTTTCCACTTAATTTTTATTAAGGTAAAATTTTCTAAAATACTTTCACTTTTTGTGTTGATGTTACCCACACTGAGGAACTGGGGGGAAAAAATTAACATTTTTCTATTCCTGTTTTTATGCATTTATTTAAAAAGCAAAGTTTTGCACTTTGTACAGAAACCTGTACAAACCTAAAATATGAAGAGTAGGACAGTTTCTGACAGAGCAGAGTCCTTGGAAAGGGCTGTTTGGTACTATAATAGCACTCAGCATTTTCATTTGTAGTCCAAGCAGATGAGAAGGAACAATGGCCACAGTTGCACCAAATCTAGGATTCACTGTTACCACCAGCAGTGTAGTTTGGAGAATGGCCCTTGGCAGCTTGGTGCAATTCCCAGTTGATCTGCTGAAGGAATGTGCCAGGTCAAACCAACAAAAAACCTTTGGCTTTTTCTGTCTGGCACTTGCCCAGCTTTCAACACAGTTTATGTGTCTACTGCTTGAAAGACAGTAGAAATGCTGGGGTTTAAAGTACTTTGCAGGTACCTGCACCACCAAAAAAAAAACAAAACCCAAACCACCCCAACTCTTAAAAAAACCAAACCAAAACATTCCTGCCCTATCCTTCATTTAGCTGTTGGGAAGTTGTGTTTTGCTACATGGCCCTGCCTGAAAAGCACAAAATCAGTAGGGGTAAAGAAAGCTGCTAACTGAAGCCTTAACACCATCTTCCACATGCACTTAATCCCATGTCATAAGAAAAGCCTATGACTTCCTGAGGGCAAAGATCCAAGTCTGAAGAGGTTGTAAACTCAAGAAAGTAACCTTGCTGACTGAAGTCCTGTCCATCATCTACACCTGCACTCCTTTTCCTGCAGGAAGGAAAGATCAGAGCAACCAGAGGAAAAGGGTGCAAGGCAAAACAAGACAAAAGATAGAGGCTGAATAATGACACCAGGACATGCAGAGCATGGGGGCAGTGCACCAGTTTGGAGGGTTGGGAACGAGTGTTAGGAAATGTGAAATTTCTGTTTCACTGCCATGTCAGCAAGGCACACAGCCTTGAGGGGTGCAGATATTAAAATGTGAAAGAATTAAAACTCTTTCTGATACCTGTGACAAACAACAGTGAATTCTCATTCTAGCTGTTGCCTAAGGTCTTTCCCTTTTGCTGTGACATAGGAAATGTTTTAATCCAAGTCAGT
Source organism: Agelaius phoeniceus (assembly GCF_051311805.1). Taxonomy (NCBI): domain Eukaryota; kingdom Metazoa; phylum Chordata; class Aves; order Passeriformes; family Icteridae; genus Agelaius; species Agelaius phoeniceus. The sequence goes on from NC_135268.1 coordinate 58,644,775, forward strand.
CATTGGTATTTCAGTAACACAAGCCAGTGTTTTAGGCTGTAGTCCTACACTGACTGACTGGCCTCAGCTACTCTGTGCATGTGAGCACTACACTGCAGCACATTCCATCCTTCAGAATGAGTTCTGTAATGAACCTCTTTTCCTGAAATGCAAGTAACAGCTGTTTCTGCTGCTTAAATACCCCTTGGATAGGAAACTATCCAAGATAGGTTCAGATAGTTCAGATAGGTTTTAGCATGGTGATTACCTCCTACCCTTAATTACAGTACTTAGAACATTATTTTTAGTACCTCGGAAATATTTTCAACTTTGTCATTCTAGAAGTTCTCAAAAACTTTGAAAAGGATGCTGAGGAACCCTGTATCACACACGGGGGACAAATCACTGCAGGAGGTAGACTAAAATAAAAGGGAGGAAGAGGTTTGACATGAGGACTGAAATTGTTTTCTGAGTGTGTTTTATATCTTAAATCACTTCTGAGTGCTTTTTATATTAAGGAAGATATTTTTTGATGATGAGGATGCTGAAACACTGAAACAGGTTGTCCAAACAGATGTTGGCTGTCTATCCCTGGAAACATTCAGGATCAGGCTGGATGGGGCTCTGAGCAACCTGATCTAGTTGAAGATGTCCCTGTCATTGCAGGGGGGTTGGAGTAGATGACTTTTAAAGGTGTCTTCCAACCCAAACTGTTTGATAATTCAATCCACACATCTGTCCTAGTCTGCTTAGTGACCCCCCCAAAGGACTGGCTTTCTTTCCCTTCCTGTGTTACTTCTTCCCCTAAATTTAAAACAAAATGCCATCTATATGTGAGTCCTTCCATGGCTGCAGTAAATTAGCAGCCAGCAATAAAAACAAGCCCCAAACTCTTGCCCAGTTCCTGCTCTGTGGCTTTACAGCAGTCAGCTGGAGCTGATTGAAGCAAGAGCAGCTGTTCCTGCACCTCCTGCAAAGGAGCAGCACGAGCAGGAGACTGCCCTGGCACTGACACTGCCAATGGACAGGGCTCAGGCATCCCCACACAGCCCAGCCCAATCTGCTGCACAGCACAGCACAGTCAGGTTCTAATCTCGGTGTTTCTGGAACATCTTGCACTAAAACAACAACAAAAATCCAGCAGAATACAGGATCTGCCAGCACCTCATCTTGCCTCTTATCAGCTTGTTTGCAGGGCAAGAGGAAAGTGTACTAAAATTTTTCTCATTTTTTTTCCCTCTCCTACCCCCACTTCTTTTCTCACAGCACGCTACAAGTGAAAGTCTCGGAGCCGCAGAATTCAATAGACATGAACACAGAAAATGAACATTTGAAGTCCATAAAGATGTGCCTTAATCAGCCCACTGAGTGGAATCTGAGTTTTTCAGCAGCATCTCTCGCCAGCTGTAAAGTTTTTAACCAAAATCTCAAAACTGATGAGAACAAATAGATTGCAGCTGTTCTTGCACTATTATTTTGTACATTGTTCCTGATTTTTCTTTTCTGCTAAATAATAAGCATTTATTACATTGATCTTGAAATGATCTTGTGTGATTTGGCTTTATATACTATTAGCATTATTCAGTTTGATGTACTTTTCTTTTCTAAATATGAAGTTTTACATCTGACCATCATGAAATTCTTGCAGTTCAAATTTATATCAGAATCGGATGTTCCCCTTTAACAGTATTGTGATTTTTCTATGTTCTTTAAATTTAACTATGGTTTCCCAATTTTATTTTTGTGCACGAAAGTTAATATATTATGTAATTTGTGGCATAGGTCACCATGTGAAGGTTTATGGTAATAATTCAAACAAATCTGTAACAGGTGGAGACCGACTACCTCGAAGCAAAGCAGTACAAAGGTAAATGACCTGAGGAGATCTCCTTCACCAACGGATGAAATGTATGGAAGCACCAGTTTGTTTCTGCAGTATGCTTTCATCTTCACTTACCTTGAGAACTTCTGTGTGACAGTGTTCAATGACCCTAATGTCTAAAAGAAAGACCAAGCCTGCTGGAGAATCTCGTGAAAGATTGTCATTCAACAAATCTGTAACTGCACTTTTTGAGGTTTCTGCTAAATGGTCTTTCTTCCCCATTTGTTTTTATGAATTTATGCCTGCCACCAATTAAAATGGATGTAAATGCTCTTCCTATTTCATTTTTTCCTTGTACTTTGGAAATTCAATGTAAAATCGAAATTTTATCTCTACTCAAAGAAGTAGTAAATGGTTGTAGCTGACTACATTGTAGACATTCCATGCTTAAATGATCTTAGCAAGGTTCATGTACTTTGTTCATCAAAACTTTATTATTGATACAGCTATAAAAAAAGTGTTAGAATAAAACCATATAATATACTTCTCTTTTCTGGAGTCATACATTCAGTAGCTAGAGTAGAGGTTTCTTAGTTCATGATGAGTTGTCTGTCCTTTACTTGACAAGAACTAATTTTCCAGAAGGAAATTTCCTTGGAAGACACTGTATTTTATAAAACAAAGGTTTTAAGGATTCACCTTACAAAAATGAAGCTGCATTTCCTCTTTACAGGGGTTTGTTGGTTTGCAGGTGCAATCCAGTAACTGAAATAAAGAGATTGTTATGAATTCTGGTGGCACAAGACCCAAGAGGGTATTGAGTCACTGAAACATTGGACATGATTAAAAGAATGTGATTTAAAAAAATAAACATTCATCATGTTTCGAGCTGTTTAGAAGGTCTTTATGTATCTCAACTGTTACATGCACGTGGACTCTGTGGGGCAACAAAGCCAAAAGGAGAATTCAACTTTGCAGGGGAGAGGAACTGAAGTTGACTGCAGTGGAGCCCCCCAAAGCACCAGGGTCGGTCAGGAGGCAGGCAGGACACAGGAGTCTTACAAGCAGTGGAGCAGCTGGACCTGTGTCCGTGTGCCCGGGCGAGGAGACAGCACACGGATGTTCTGATTCCAAAGAGCCAGTCAATACCAGCACCTCGCTGCTGTGATCATATCTCCCTCAGCTCCAAGCAGAAGCCTGGTTTTTGTTAACAAATCATTATCATTAATTATTATTATTCCTTTGAGTTTTCAGGCATAACCCAAGCTCACCAGCCCCTGCTGTCCTTCAGCCTGGAGAGCAGCTGGCCACAGGCCTGTTCTCAAGAGAAGCTGCTTTAGTGCATAGGCTGACGAGACTGAATATACAAGCAAACAAGAATCACAACATTGGATTAAAGAAACAAAAACTAGTGTGAGAATAACATGGGATCTAAGTTTGATGAGTGACCACTGCTATTTTACTGTTATTTAATAGGCAGTCAAGTCTAGGTCCAGTTCATGTTTGACACTGCACACACTGCTGTGTTTAGCCAGCAAAGAGGAAGGACACACAGTTGGTCCAGAGCAAAAAAGAGGCTGTTTTTAAATAAAATATTTTAAGAACAAAATTCAAGGAATAAAATTTTATTCCTTAGTTACGAAGCTGGGAAGTTAGGTACTTTTATGACATAGAATTAAAGTAAAAAACAGCATTATTTTAGCTAGAAGGAATAATGCATACCAAGAAAAGAGGTTTTTCATTGGAAGGATGACAATTCCAAGCTTGGCTCCTTGTCACCTTTGGATGTATTCTTGCTACCATGTGGCCTTTCTCAGGAAGTCAGCTGTATACACTGAAACTTTGATCATCAGTGATAGTGAACTTTGAGACAGCACACATCTGATTGTCCCATCCTGCAATGATGCAGCCACCCCTCCTAATAGGTAATTTTCAAGAACACATCAAATTTTGTATTACACAGAAAACCCTTCCCTTTACAGGGAATTGGGCAGGCAATGTACCCAGAGGGGCTGGAAATGCAGTGCCAGTTACTGCTCAAGGTTCTGGCTTGAAAGGATCACAGGGTAAGTCTGGCATAAAAGGACATCAGGAAGGTCCATAATTGTACACCCTGCTCAAAGGCAGCCAGCTGTGAGGAGTTCACACCTCGTCCTGTCTTAATAACTCCCAGGACAGAACCTGCACAGGCAACCTGTTCCAGCAGTTTTTAACTTGTTTCACTGCCTTTTTCACCTTCTCTTCTGGTCTGAGTTTCAGTTTATGCCCAGTTTTTTTATCCTCTCATCATATGCAACAAAAAGCCCAATTTTATCTTTTTACTGGACTCCTTGCAGGCAACTGGGGATCCTCCCAACATTCACAGGTTCAACAGGCCCAGCTTCCTTGGCCTCTCCCACTGGGAACTCCAGCCCCACAGGCCTCTAGTTAGACAAAGTCTATTTTCTACTAACACACCCCAGTGAAGCCACATCCACAGCAGAGGCATCCACAGACTGGGAGGTGACTTGAGGGAAACCTCATCTTTTCAGTCCAGCATTCCCAAGAGATGCCAGAGACAGAACCTGTATATGTGGCAAGGCACAACAGAACAGCAAGAAGGCAAAACTAAAGTCTTATTCAGGAAGGTATGCCCAGAAGCTTTTATGGATTTTTCTTTGCTCCTGCTTTATCTCAAAATTCATTTTAAGAAAAAGTAAGAGTGGACTAGCACCAGTTGCTCAGTGTAGTAGTGCTTAAAGAACAAACCACTCGAGAGGACGGATGAGAGAGAACTTGAATTTAAAAAAAACCCAACAACTAAAGCCCCAAGGAAGCTCTTGTAACTTAGAAAATCAACTATACACTTTGCCCATTTCAACTATGTTCAGGCAGCATTCAAGGGGACAGAAAGCATCTCTGATCTGAAGTGGCTGCACGTACACAAACTCATACTACAACACAATTTGGGGATTTAAAGAGTTACCAAAGGACGGAGATCAAGACGTCAAGATTGTGTTTAAAATTACAAAATTAATTCATCATAGTTACAGAAGCTTCTAAATAGAGCAAATACCAGCAGAAAAGTGTGTCATGGCAGTTTGCAGTTTGACAAGTTTCCAATCCCTCTGTTTCCTATATGCAAGCTTGGAAACAGCAGAATAGTTTGGGCATTACACTTTAGGAATACTAAATTTCACTTGTGTCCCTAAGTCGTTCCTAAGAATTACCAAAGATCATTTATATCATATTTACCAGTTTAAAATGCAAGTTCCCTAAAGTGTGCATTTGGCATCAATAGCTGAGACGTGCATGTGGAGCAGTAGAGTGAGCTGCTGCCACTGCTCTGCAATGACCCCACTGTGACACAGACACGGCTGCTGCTGCCAGTGACCCTGCTCAGCCACGGTGACTGCGGAGTGGTCACGGCCTCATCTGCTGTCCTCTGCAGCTCCTGGCCATTCCCACCTTCTGAACTTCAGAGCTACAAAGAGCTAACAACTGGATACTGCTGAAAAAAAGACACAACACTGACCTTAGAAGATTTCATTTTTTGCCCCTTCCCTATTTAAATACTCCTTTCCTTACCAGATCTTATTTTGTACCAAAAGTATTTTTATGCTTTTAGAAAAGCACGTCCCTGATTCTATATAACAAAGTCAGCATCAGTAGATTTCAGTATGGTTTGTAAAATCAGTTACTCAGTTCTACCACTTTGACATTGTTTAATTGTTTAATTAAGTGGACACACACCTGCAGAAAGCAGAATTCCCAATTAAGATCAACTCTTTTACATTAACATGAATAGTAAGTAAGTATCTGCTGACCAGGTTTTACTGTTATGAAACCTTATAAAAATGAAGAAAGTGGATGCTGTAAAAGTGGGTACATTCAAAATTGCTGCCATCACAAGCAACCACTGCTACTGTTAACTATCAAAACAGCTTTAATTATGGAATATTTAGCACCAGCAGCAATTTCTATTTTCAGGTAAGATGCATTCTTCTCTATAAAGAAAAAGAAAAAACATCCAAGTTGTGTCCAGGTAATATTTTAATCTATTTTTATTACATGAATGAGGGACTTTATATCAGGAATTACAAGAAATACAAGCATCTATTTAAAAAAATAATATAGAAATGTAGAATTATAAATGATTCATATAAAAGGAACAAATATGACTAGCAAGAAAAAAATCTTATTTTCAAGTCTGATGTTAACTACCAGTGTTGACAAAGGCACTTTCTTCTCCTGTCTTCACTCATCTGTTTCCTCATTTAACAGTCTGGAAAGATTCATTCGGGTTTTCTCCAGTGCCAAAGTTTTTGCTCGTCTCTGAGGCCTCGAACTTGACACTGGGACTGGTTCTGGAATTTGATCACAACTGAAACACAGATTGTTTAAGAGTTAGGTAAAAAAGACTAAAACTGAAGAGCTTTTATAGGAACAAACTTGAAACATGGTCTTAAAGAGCAAAAATCCTTCTTACCAATTAAACACTTCTTATTTTTTGAGAATATATTGGTATTTTCAAGTGATACAGCAGTATCAGTAAAGATAACCACGTGATAAGGAGTTGCAAAATCAGATGGAATCAAATTCCTCCAAAATTAGATGGAATCAAAGCAAACACATTAAATAGGCAAATGGGAGAGACTGACCCTGGTCACAATAAAGTCCACAGTAAATGGATTACTTGCTTAAGAAAGATTTGAACACAGCTGAAAAGTACAAAGATGATGTTGTTTTAATGCTTATATCCTGCAAAATCATAAGGGAAGAAATCCATTGTCTATATTCACTTCTCAGTCATTTCTAGATGCTTGTCAACTACATGTTGGATAACAAACAAAACTGTGAGGGGGAAAAAGAATTTAAATTTAAAACATTTATACTTCCACAGAACAGATTTAAAAAGGCAGAAAAAACTTAACTGGAAGAAGAGCAATAATGTAAACCAAAAATGTGAATTTTTTCAGCTAGAATATCTGTTAACACACAAAAGGTATGTTCAAAAAATATTAAAAGCTCCTTTGGCAGAACCTGCCACTGTTTCAAAGGTACCAGTTCAAAGAAATTTTTTTCCTTATAATATTATCAGTGTTTTTGGAACAGAGAATATCAAAACATATATGTCTGGGAAAGAAAAACATTTGAATTAAATTTCCTTGCTAGAACAGACATCATAGTTTTGATGGTGGGGAGAGAAGGATTTACCTTTCAAGACCGCGTTTTACACTTGCACCAGTTTTTCTTCTGCTCACAGACCTCACTTCTGACGCTTTCCGCTGTCCTAAGTATAAGCAAAAGTCTTTTTTCATATCTTGATATCATTTATTTTCTTGAACTAGTTTTGTATCTACTTTTCTTCAGTCTTTGAAATTGCATCTAACATAGAAATATTCAGTCTGCACTGATAGAATATGGTCACAAAAAGCCAACAACCCAAACCCCACAATTTTCTCCTTCTCACAGGAACACCTGTATGTTACTGTCAGTGGCTGTGGCTGGGTTATCTGCAAGCCTGTAGCCAGTCCTTTTTTCTTTCCTGAAATCTCTGTTATTGGGAGAGGCTAACAGCACAAAAATTTCCAAAGAACAAACAACTTTAATCTTTTAACAAATACAACTGTGAATCTACAACAGAGTATGAATGGCTTTCCCATCTATACATTCACAAAAAGTTAGTATGAAATTATTTTATTAAAAACAACTAATATTGTAGCCAGTGTACCTCTGCCAGTTTTGCTTCTTGTGGATCTTAATTTTGCAGTTTCTTTAACTTCATTAACTGGAGTATGAAGAGCATCTTCATTATTTTCTGTTAAACAGAGTAACAAATGCAGAACTCATAAATTAAAACTTGATTATCTTAAATACCAGGATTTTAAATTTTGGCTGCTACGTTAAAAAGCCACACAACTGAACCTCACTTTTTCTTTAAACCAGAAACTAGCTAATAAAGCTAACAGGAAGTTTAAAATGTCACTCAGCTGTAACTCCACCCCAGCAAAGGTCAATAATACATAAACTATTCTTGATGACTATTTAGCTCCTTCCACTGTGTTGGAAGCTGAGCAAGCAGGACAGAGGATCAGCTTGTGTGAACAGGGACCTCTTTGTGAAGCTCAAGAGGAAAAAGGAACTGCAGGATCTCTGCAAGTTAGCAGGTCAGGCTTTCCAGGAAGATGACAGAGCTGTGTTCATACACGTGGGGAGAAGGCACCAAAGGCCAAAGTTCAATTACAGCTGAATGTGGTCAGTGTTTTGTGAGATAATAAAGAAGGACTTTTGAAAGTACAGTAAAGGAAGGAGAAAATCCAAACAAAACACTGGATGAACACTTGATGGTTAGTCACCTGACTAGCAGGACTAGAGAAAAAAGCAGAGCCATTCAGTGCTGCATTTGCTGGATTCTTTAATATTACTGATGGAGCTCAGGCTGCCCAGTCCCCTGAATCAGAGGCTCATGAGCATGGGAACAGTGATTTTCCATTTGAGGACACTGATAAGGGAGCAGCTCCAAGAGCTGAATGTCTGTAAGCTGAGCATGAGCCAGCAGTGGCATCCTGGCTGGCACCAGAGACTTTGTGGGCAGCAGGTCCAGGGCAGTGACCATTCCCCTGCACTCAGCACTGATGAGGCCTCAAACCCCATGGTCAGTTCTGGGCCTCTCACTGCAAGACAGACATTGAGCTGCTGGAGTGAGTCTGGAGAAGGGCAGTGGAGCTGGGGAAGGGGCTGGAGCACAAGTGATATGGGGAGTAGCTGGAATTGCCTCCCAAGTCCCGTTACTTCTTATTTTTGTAATATCTAAACAATTCATTGAATTGCACGCTCCTTAATTACCTTCTTCATTGTGAACAGTATTTTCAGACTGTGTGATGTCTCTTTCCTGTGTCCTTTCAGACAGACCTGTTTCCTCAGTTCTTCCAGAGTGGTTTTTGCCCACATTGGGATCCTTGGTTAGTTTCATATGGAGCTTCTCAATAGCTCTTTGACAAGGTTTATCTTCCACTTTCTGGAGAGCAGACATTTCATGTTAAACGCTACTTGAATTTACAACTATTTCTTTTATCTATAAAATTTGCTTACTAATAGGATTAGGTGAAATTACTGCATAAAGGATACATTGTGTGATATGAAAGTGACCAGTCAAGCTAAAAGAAGATAAACTTTCTCCATCAATACTAACACTAAAATACCATATGCCCATCGTGGGTTCAGCATTCTTACCAACATTTCTATATACCATTGTGTTCATGTGCCACACTTCCAAATTTCAATTTTTTCCATAATAATAAAAGCACCAAAGTAAAACTGTTGTAATCCTTTCCTACTTCATCTTAAATCAAGCATCCTTTTCATGTTGCCTAATGATCTTCCCATTATACCATAAGTTTAGGTGTAAAATTTCAGCCATTAATAATTAACTAAAGATAAGTTGCAAAACTGCAAGACTTAATACTGAAATTTATTTTAACTTAAAAATAATAACTACACCACAGTTAACAAAAGAACTTACTGTACTGCAATGTATCAAGTCAGGCACACTGTTTCAAGATGCTTATACTGTCTGTGGTTTATGCAGTGATATCAGCTCAGATTATTATAAATTATTCAAAAATCAATTTTCAAAACTGTTTAGAAGATAAATTCCAGTCGTATGGTCAAAGTAAACAAAAGGCCTATTTTTAGGGGTATCAGAATATTAGACTACTAATGATTAAAAAAGTAAGAACCATGCTTTTTATGTACTACCTCTTGAATCTCATCGAGCAGCACCAGCAGATTCTCTGTAGAAGAACTACTGAGTTCTAGAAAATTTAAAGCTCTTGCATAAATACGGACATCTGGTGCAGTTGGGTCTGCCAGGATTTCATTGCAAATTTTCATGGCTAAAGTATCATGCACTGTTAACTCCTGCAAAGGAAAGAAATCAGGTATCAGAAATTTTGCTGGGAACTATTTTTACAAGAGACAACAGTGAGAACAATCTGATTTAAACAGTTGGCTAATTTTACACAGCAAACATCTTCCTAAAATGCACTATTTTCAGTACATTCACCAACTGATTTTTATAAATACCTTCCACAACATAAACAATTAGCCATGTGCAAGTTCCTACTTACATTTTTTAATTTTAAGAGGGACAGGAAATTTGGGATGGAGGGGAAGAAAAGGGAAGGAAAAGGGGAAGAAAGTTTCAAGCTAAAAGACTTCATTACCTGAACAGGCACTCATTTAATCCAACTGCTGACACTGGGAATCCCACAGAGGCCCTGACAGGTAGCAGTAAACTAAGGGGGAGTAGTTTTTAATCTGCCACAAGTGCTACTTTCCAACACTTTAATACATTGTACCTGATAGTCCTGAGACTTCTTGGACTGACATTTCAGTCCACTTGGTCTGGTCAGATCCACGAACAGTTCAGAAACATTACTGACATCTATTTCAGCCAAAGGTGATGTTGCAGGAGCATTTAACAGTGTTTGCAGAGTGGGAAGATAAGCTTCTTCAAAGCACTCCTGGTTGGACCTGTTTCAATGAAGTCAAATATTAGTAGCATAATAAGACAAAATTAAGTTTTCTCTTCCATGATGAAAGTTCACTGACTTGTACATCAATCAAAGCAAAGTGGGAGCAGCCAATCCTGGAAGCAACAGCCAGCAAGATCAAGATATCAAAACTGCTTCACAGTACCATTTGAAATTTTAGCACATGGTATTTCAAAGGAGTTTTAAGTAACGCTTCCTTCCTCTGAAGAATTTGAATATTCATCCTGACTACTGAAACTGATACATACAGGCATGTTCTATCTTGAAGGACAAGAGAAAAAATTTCCATAAATACATTTCTCTAATTCATTTTCATAGATTAATCTTGTTTTTTGCTCATTCCTCCTTTCTGCTAGCATATTTCTTTGGGGGTACTTCTCATTGTGTAGGAAAGCAAGGAAACTTGGCAAAAAAGTATGCAGTGGTTAACAGGATTTTTGGAAGAAATACTTGTGATTTTTTTCTCAGAAGAGTTCCTAACTCCTGCCAAGCAAGCCTAAAAATCATGTTTCACTTGGTCGTGCAGCAAGTTGTCTAGAAGTGTGGTTCCACAAGACTTGTCAAAACAATTTAACAGTAAGATGTCAAAAAGTACAAGGTACAGTTGAAGTGAAGCCTTTACTTTTGCTGATATTTCTATTAACTTCCTATTTGAACCCAAATAACTACAGGAGAAAACCAAGAAAGCAAGTAACTTTTTAAAAAGCAGATTATTTGCTGCTGGATTACGGAGCAAAATCAGCTGACAAAAAAAATCCTTTTGAGCACTACAATTGGCTACAAAAGAACCAAAGCAAGAACTCCCCCTTTCAGCAGCTTTAATGCTTTATATTGGCTCAAGCATTACTGAAGGATCATTCAGATTATTCCCTGTAAATGGAAAAAAACCCCAACATCTCTAAAAACACCCAGGCACAAGGCAGAAGCTTCTCCTCTTATGCTGCCTGCAAGTTTAATACACTATAAATACATTCCATGAATAAGAATTGTCTCTATTCTAGCATCTCACATCACACTTCCAACATGACAGATAATTTAAACAGGATCAAAATCTCTTCCTCAGAGTTCAAATATTTCATTTCAAAAAGTAAGCCTCTTGATTATATCTGTGACCAGGTGGAAAGATTAACAGAGCAGCACCCAGAAAAAAAAAAATGGTACTTTAAAATTCTGTGAGAGATCAGTATCAAATTTAGGTATGAGCCTCCACCAAATCTCATTTATTACCCAAATTCTCCTTTACTGAATGGCAACTTTGCAGACAAGTTCTGAATTACACCTGGTATTTAATAATTCACTTCTAATAATCCAGTATCTGTATTATTAGAAGAAAGTAAATAACTCAACTTAAAATGGACCATTTGTGATCCAGGATGCAGACAATGTTTTGAGACAGAAAAGAAATAAGATTTCCTAACTAAACAGAGATTCTAATCAATGAGCCAGACTAACACATAGGATATTTTTCTCCACAGATTTTTCTGATTTTTGCTTAACACATACACCATGTTATTTTTTCAAGAACACAATCATCTATGAGATGCCACAAGAAATTGCTTCATTTATAAATGATGTGGAAATACATGGGACTACTCAGGTGGGCAATCACTTGAACTCTCAAAAAAAGAGAATGAAATTCACAGCATCAGATGACATTCACAAATAAAAGATTATCAATGTTAAAAGGTTAAATTCATTACTCATTATCAGAGATAGTGGAAACATATTAAATCAATTTTTCTGTTACTTTCATAAGCATTTTGAGTAGGGAAACGTCCATTCTATGAGAAATTGGGTCTTTTTCTTCATTTTTTTTTCTGACAACAGCAAATACCACATTGCTTAGGGGTTTTTTGCCTCTTCAAGACAACTCCCCCTTGTATTACTCCTCTTAATGTGGCAATGTACAGGCCACAAAAATTTAATTTAATTTGTTTTGAAAAATAGGTAAGGTAACTTAATTTAGGTGTCATAATACACCTAAATTAAAACCTAACTATAAAAAAGCAGATAAATACTTAGTTTGTTCTAACTTAATAAAACCACCAGCAGCTACTGAAAAGTAAGCCTTCAGCAGCAGGTAAAAGGAGATGAGAATTGCTATTTAAGGTCTTATTCCCTTACATAAACTCCCTACCTCCTTTGTCCACCACCAAAACAGGAGATTTGAATATGCTGTGAATTTAAATTGGAGTATTCCTTGGTTCAAAAACAAACCAAAAACAAACCCCAAACCACAACCCAGCAGCCTGCTGCTTTGATAACTGCTTTTCTTTTGAAGCATTCCTGCTAGCTACTTTTTAGTGACACATCAAAGCCTACCTGTAGTGCTCAACACCATAAATAAGTAAAGCACATATTTTTAAATTAATTTTATTCAATCTCTTTGAGAAGAGTTTTGATCGTAGGCTTAGGAAAGGAAAAAAGAAAAGGAAGCCACATGGAAAGCCATTAATGGAAAGTCTTCAGAATGGTCACAGGTTGAGATTATGTACTTTCAAAAGCAATAGGCATAGGAGAGTGAATTAGATGTCTAAATCTAATTTGCATTTGTGCCATTTCTACTAGTGCAAGACCAAAAAAGGTTCCTAAAGCTGCTAAATGAATTTATATTGTCATAAAACAAATTACAAAGATCATTACCTATCTGCATAAGCAAATAAAGGGAAGAAAACTCCCAGGCAGTGTCGGAGCCGAGTATCCTCTTCAGTCACGGGATTGTACCACAGCAGAACGAGACGAGAAAGGAGCTTGGCACTGCTCAGCCTCCTAGAGAACATCAGCTTGGCAATGCCTTCTGCAGCTTCTGTCCTCAGCTCTGAAAACTGAACAAAGGGCTCATCACATACACCATACACCAACCTTCATGTTTTTCACTAATACTTTACTGCAATAGCCTATACCCTGTCTTACCAATCACTTCTCTACATTCACTTATTTCCACTGCAAATAGAATGCAAAGCTGCTCAAGGGTAATCTTAGCCTGTACCAGTGACAAACTTGTAGTCATTTTCTAGGACAGGTATTTTAATATTAGACCATTAATTTCAATTCACATCACATAATATTCCCAGGCAACCTAATGGGATGATAAGCCATCTGCAAAAATAATTTTAAAACAAAACTAAGGCAAATTTTATAACATTCCTTACCTTGCTGTCTAAGAAGCCAGACAGAAGCTTCAGAAGGCTGTGAACTGTGGCAGTCTCCTCTTCCTCCTCTATTGCTTCACTTTCATCCTCACCATTTTCAGTTCTAATGTGTGCACTTTCACTTTGAGAGTCATTGCCTCTTCTGGTTTTAAAAGGCTCAATTCCAAACAGTATTAGTAGATCAAAGATTGCCTTTAAAGCACTGAGCTTTATCTTTATGTTGTCTATTTGCAAAACCTAGGTTTAATAAGGAAAATAAACATCATGTTCCAGTAGACCATCAATCTTGAAATTAGGCATAATAAGATTTTTTCTTTAATAAGATTGGTTATTTTGGGAAACTTTTTATAATACTTGAACCAATTTTCCAACTTTGTATTATTAACCTAAATTTGTAATACAATCTGAGAAATAATTTATTAAGTCATCTATGCAATTTGCACTACATAAAATCAAATTAATTTCACTCATGGAGTGAACATCCATGTATGAGATGTAATTTTATTGTTCAACCCATAAACAGACACTGGACAAACAAAGTCTATTTGCCTGTGGTAGCTGCAGAGTGTTAGGCATTACAGAAATATAGCTAAACAAAAGAACAGCTTAATTAAAATCATGGAATGTAAAAAGACAACAGGGACCAAATGAGTGACAAAAGTCAAAGTTACATAGGTTACTATAGGTATTATAGTTCAAATTCCATGCAAGTCAAACCATGCCTCAAGGGTTAGCCGAGAGATTCTACATCTGTTTAGTCCAACACCCTGCTTCTGATTGCAGCCCACATAGAGATTGTGGGATTTACAATCTGCAGAAAGATTGCTTAACTCAAAAATTTAAGTTACTGAAGTAACTGAAATCCTCTCCAAACAAACTTTTTTTTTTAATGCGACATACTCAAAGCCAAATTAAAAACAACAGTAAATGTTACTTTTTTAGGAACCCAAAGCTCTCCTACTATGACTGACAACTCTACTATCTTGTCCGAGCCAAGCACATCAGTTCAACTCCTGTTGTCATTTCTCCAATGTCTGCCTGAACACACTCTTAGAAAAGCACAGTTACCACCCACACTTCCCTCAAATCCAGGATCAAAAACCAGGGTTAACAAGTGTCATATTTGATATCATTAGCTTGCTATCACAACAATCACCACAAGGTTGGGAACTGTGGATATTACAGCATCCAACAAGCTCCATATCCACAGATGTTTGGCCATGCTATTGTTGGTTTGAATATTGCTTTATCCTCTAGTTAACAACTCTTCCTTAATCCTTAATATAAACATATTAATTACTCAGAATTTAAATCAGACACCCAGTATCACAGGAAGTATGCAACAGAAGTGTGAAAACCATCAGACACATTATTAGTTTGGTTTCCCAATGAAAGCTTAAAGAATCCTACAGCTTCTCTTTTCTGTATTGAGTAACAAATACATGACAGATTTCACCCAGATTTGGAAGAGAAAGTGAGACTTTAAAGATAAGGAATTCCTAGAAAATTTTAAGACAACAAGTGACCTTACAAAGGTAAAATATGCTACTATCAAGATAAACTGAATCTTATCAGACATCAGAAAAATCTACAGGAAACCACACTCTCCAGATCTTCAGAAAATCAGGAATTACTGGTTCTCAAAGAACATTACTATGTATGATAGCTTGTTAGAGATACAAGACTAGATTTATTTACTAAGTCACAAAGACTATAATTTCACTTCTTATCAGACATTTTACCTGTAACAGCAATGGAAGCTGTTGTTGGGCAAATTCTTTGTTCTGAAGAGTACAGCAACCCAAACACAGAACTGCCATATTTCTCACAGCTGGGTGGACATTAGTTATACCTGGAAGTATCTGAAAACAATAATATTAAACTTTATAGACAAAATACATAAACTGAAAACAAAACTCTGCCTACTAAAATGTTACCCTGAAATTAGAAATAATTTATTTTGATATAGTATTAGAAAATGGCAACTATCAAGTACTCTGTTTATCTAGATATAAACAGAAGCAGATTGAATACGTTGTTTGAAATCAGCAACAAAATAATGGCAAAAGTCACATGAGTGTTCTGCTTTGTATTTGTTTTTAATAAATACTTGTTTTCAAACAAAACTGAGTTGATCACTCTGGGAAACAAAAAAACCAACACACAACAACAAGCCTAAACATTTCTTCATAAAAGACATTAACAGTCTTGCAGAGAAACAATACACAGTTCCAAGTTAAGAAATACAGATGCCACTTTGATGTACTTGAAATAGTTCTGAGGAGACAATTGTAAAAATCCACACAAAAAACCAGACTAGATACAGTATGAACAATGCAATGGCATCATTTAATATTTTTGCATTTACTAAGGAGTTCGAGTTATTTTGCATTCCTACGTACCAGAGACTGAATGATTTCATTGATGGTTGGACCGATGCCTTTAGAAAGAGACATGATCTTCAGAACCTCGTAGCACATCATCAGACACTTCAACAGTGTTTCAGGATCATTCTTCAGGTTGGTCAGGGAAAAGAGAAAAACATTATTAATACAAATTCTGGCTATGATAAGAATGGGGCCACTAATCAATTTGACCCTACCCAAATAAACTTTTCCTGTCCACTGCACATGTGTTGTGCAAGAATATTAGTCATCATCTGTCTATAAGCTATGATCAAAATTAATTCCTTTTTATATTTTCAGTTAGTTAAGAGTAAAAAGAGTAAGAACAAGACTGCAATTTTTTTTTTCTAGAGCATACCATCAGCTTCTATACAATTTATCTTTTGCTAGAGCATACTATTGGCTTCTATAATTGCAGAAGAAGAATACTAATACCATAAATATTTGATTTCAATTTTTAAAATGTATTTGAGACAAGGCCAAGCTACACTTTCTTTTAAAATTAAGAATAAATTTTAAAACATAACCAGCACTTAGGAATACAGGAAAGGAAGAGACCTTCTCCACACGCATTTCTTTAATTTCAGGTTGCTCTGCTGTTTTTATCAGATCATTTTTTGTGTGTTCCAACTCAGTTATTTTCTCTTTTAATACTGATGCTCTATTAAAATCCTGAAGAGTAATGCATTCTTCCAAAGCTTGTTTTGCTTCGACAAGTTTCACTTTTATTTCAGCCAGCTGAAATACAAAGTAAAAAGAAAATTAACATAGTAACCTCTGCAGTATTAGCCAGTGATACCCTATTGACACTAGCCAATATTAACCTACTATGTAAAACTCTGGGTGATTAAGTTTAAAAAAATATTTTTATTATTAACTCAAATCTGCTCACCTTAAGCTCCCGCTTTCTTATTTCAGCAGCATCAATAGGCTGGTCAATTGCAACAATTGGCTCACGAACTTCTGATATAATTTCTGCAATCTATTGTTACAAACAGTATATTAGTGCCATTAATTGCAGTCCAGATATATACTAAGCATTTCACTTTTCCAAATTTAAAATATTATCTTTCTGAAAAAGTATTCCACATCTATGCAGTTTCTCTTATCAGCTGGTTCCCTGTAAATAATCCTCAATTTGAAAACACTATGTTACCATGAGCACATTTCAATCCCATTTTTTCCCATCCAGCTGGGTAAGCAAGGAACAAGAAGACCTTAAGCACCTATGTGAGTTAACAGGAAGGAAGAGAAACATGAAACCTGGAAATCTACATCATCCTCACTTTGAATGTTTTTGTCAAAACACTTTGCATCTAATACAATAAAATATTCTGGAACAGGCTACTGAAGTGTAACACATTCCTCATGGGAGGACTGCATTTACAACACCAGTCACATCTTTAAACATAAAGCTCTCTAGAAAACCACAAAATACAGCTATGCCTAAAACCAAAATGACAACAAACAACAACAACAACAAAACAAACAAAAAAAAAAACCACAAAAAAAAAAAAAAAAAAACAAAAAAAAAAAAACAAAAACAAAAAAACACCCCAACAAGCCAAAAAACCCAAGAGAGAAGGAGACAATATTTAAATACTGATATTTCTTTTACAATGCTTCATAAAGGCTGTTTGATTTATGGGGAAGACAGACTAGAAACAAGCTTTTACATTTACTTACAATTTGAATCCTTCTGTCCTCATCCTTAACAATACTGAGCAATCTTTCAACAAGCAGAGGTATAAGTGCTGCTGAAGTTGAAGGTAAAATGAGAATCTTTTGTAAAATAACTAGCAGATGCTTTCTGGATTAGAGGAAAAAAAACAAACAATGATTGCTTATTCAAGAAAATGGAAGACATAAAAGTTACTATCCTACCAACTTGGAGATACTGTGATGAAGATTTCATAATACAGTATGAAACTTTTGTCCATAGCTACATTAACTGCCAAATGTATCTTCTTACTTAGCAATGTTTGTCTTTTACTGATTTTACCTGTTTTCTTTTGATTAGAAAATGCTGAATTTTTTAATAATATATCCCTACCATCCAAAGAAAAGCCATACCAGCAAAAACAGTATCAATACTGCAGAATGCTTTCATGGAAATTATCTGACTGAAAACATTAAAAAAAAAAAAAAAAAGAAAGAAAAAAAGAGAAAGAAAGAAAAATACAACTTAAACTATCCTGCCAGTCTGGCACACATTGACACATTCCAGTGAGAGTTTGAAATTACTGCTGTGTTTATACTATCACAACTGTAAGTTTTCACAAAATGCCTGTGATGGTATGAATTTTCAAATTCGTTTGCTCTTCTTAATTCATACCAAAAGGCTGTTAAAATTATAAGAATGACTCAGTTAACACAATTTAGCCTGGCATCTAAGATATTTGTAGCCTTTTAGGCCTTAGCAGTTATAGCTTAAAAACACAAGAAACAAACAGGCTACTTGCTACAAGTCATCTGTGGTGAAGCAATACATTTTTCTCCCTTTATTTTTTACATACTATACTCCAAATAAGCAGTTCTGTAATTTCATAATCTCAATGATATATTACAAAAAGAACTGAATTTGTTTCCCCTAACAATGCTGAATCAGAATTAGAACTTACATTTCCATAAAAGTAAGCAGACAGTATTTGGCACAATGTTGGGACCAATTCCACTAAGGAGACTGCTTTCTACCCCAGCTAGCATTAGAACTGTATTTTATCTGTTTGATCAGGTTCTTTTCCAAGCAGAGGTTCTATACCTGTCCTCAGGCAAGAGTGTCTTAAGCTCAGTAACACAAATTTGATATTTGAGTTTACCTTCCTCCCTCTTCCATGGTATCCATGCAGCCTATGATTAGAATCAGTTGCTGGCCTATGAATTCTTTTGTCATCAGGTTTTCAAAACAATTGAAGTCTTCTTTTTGTTCTTCACTGAGAATTGGCATATTTTGAAGATAACTGAATCCAAACACAACAGATATAATTACATTCAGGTTCACTGTTGGACAGTAATAAATAAGTAAATAAATAAATACACTCCAAACAAATCCAAATATCCACTCCTGCTCCACCCCAATAAAAAATCCCACCACTTCTGTGTCCTGTAAAAACAAGTGGTTAGGTTAGGTACAAACCTTAAAAATTAATGATTGTGTTCTTTTCATAGATTATTTTTTGTTAAGTTATGTATACCAAATAATGTACAGTTTCAAAATAATGCACTTCATTTCAAGAAATCCCTTTTGTGAATGTAATACAATAGGAAATGTGATTTCAGTTCTGTAAAAATGCATAAAGGTAACATCTTAGGAACAAATGTATAGATACACCATTTTTCTTACTATTTTCTGCATATTTAGGTACAATGTATCTTTTACAAGTTCAGAATTGTAATATTGCCTACAAGACAAAATACAAGAAAATCATGGAAGTGTACAGTGATGTCTTAATCTGATTAAATATGTCATCACAGAATAATAATCTGTTATCAGATACATTCAGCCATATAGCATGGAAAGTGTAATCAGTTTGTTCCATTTCTTTATTTTTCTAGACTCAATTGTTTTTTTATCAAAGTTTCATCTATCAGTGAGAGTTATGCATGTTCAGAAAATCTGAAGTGAAACATCAAGTACAAAATTCAATATCATAAAATACAATTCAAATATTGACATGAGCTGTGAAAAATACGCTTTTTTCTACCTCAGCTTTGTAGATACTTTTCAGTAACAGCTTGTTAATTTTAGCAAATTTATACAATTTCTTCAAATTTAGGATAAAAAACTTCACACATAACTACTATTTAAAATCTGAAATGAAAGTTGTTTCTGATCACTTAATAATAACCTGCAGCAGGTAACAGTGCATATGGGAAAGCAGCACACAATCCTGCTTTTTCCTGAAGTCCCAGTGACCGACAAGTTCCTGCTCCTCCTAACCAACACCCTCACAGTGCACTGCACAACTGTACCCCTGAAAACTGAGAACTGAAAATCTTACCTGAAACAACAATGAGGGCTTTAACAGTTCATACCATAAACAATTACTAGTAAACCTGATTAATTTTAGGCTCACCCTGAAGAGTAATGTAACTGAAGGCACTTTGAGTAAGATTGGATGAAAACAAAACAAATGTTCTCTGAAAGAACAGATTTTTTGGAAAATAAATGTTTCATGGACTGTAAAATGAATAATGAATGAATAAATTTATACCCACCAGACTGGATATACATTTCCAAACTAAGGAAGCACAGATGCTTCTTTTATTAAATGTTTATGAAACATGTTAACACATTCCACACTGAAAAGTAGCAATGACTTCTGTAATCACTACCAGTATGCTACACCCAGTACAGTGAGAAAAGAATATGCATATTTTTAACTGGGAACATCCATCAATACAATGCATTTTTCAGCATATCTGATTTATTATCATTTCAGGAAGGTTCACTGTTTTACAGGTACAGCACCTCAGTTAAGATTTCCCAGCATTATCCATGCTCAGAAGCAAATTCTGTTCAAAATTCCTGAACATTCATTTCCACCCTCCTGCAGTGGGTTAAATAACTGTTCTGTAACTGCTCATTTGGCAGCTCTGTCACTGCCTTCAAACATAAGTTTTAGAAAGCATGTCTGCCTAAGCAGGCAAAAGAGAAGGGAAGTTTCAATTCAAAAATGCTTCTCTTAGGGACAGCAGCAAAATTTTACTTTATTTTCACAAATGACAACACTGGAAGAAGTGTCAATTTCTGCAAGCTTGAAAAAATCTCCCAAAAATCTTTTCAAAAAAGCAAAGAAAAGCTAAAATCCCTGGCAAGCACAGTTTTGGATTTGAAGAACACCTGAACACTTGAATAAAATAAATATTCTCTTATTTAAAAATAAAAATATACTTTAGTGGTAAGAGATTTATTTTTAAATGCAATGTACCTCAATAAATAATCTGCGTATATAGCTGGTTCTGGCAACACCTGTTCCAATAAAACTTCACCTTCTTCACCTTTTGATTTTAGATATTCACAAAGACATCTCCAATATAACACATTCTCAGCTGTTAAATCCTCCACTGGAATCAGCTTTCTAAACAAAAATAAAAAAAGCAATATGAAGAGATGAATCAAAGAGTCTAAAATAATAAATACACAGAAGTATTAGAAAATAAGAAATAAATATTATTTCCTAAAATGCAAATAAAACTCCATCAAAGGTACTCCCCACAGAAATAGTTAGAGATGGAGAAAAATCACTTCCTCTCTCTTGAGGACACAGAACTCCAGAAGCCATTCACTATATTGCCCTTCTCAGTATTTTAACTCAAGGCTGCTCAGTTTGCAGAAACGTTCTGCCCAACCCTTCAGACCACCTAGAGCAACCAGCCAGGTACTTTATGAAACATTGTTATCACTGCACTAGTCTGGAAAACTGAACACCATTAAACCACAGAAATGCAAAACAGCATTAAAATATTTTTTCAGCTTCTCTGAATTCTTTCTTCCATTCTTAATACAAGATCTTGAGACAACAGTAGAGTAGCAATCACAGTATGTCAAATGCAAAATCTAATACAACTTTTTCTCAGCAACTCTGTAAGCCCATCATCCATCTGCCATCATACACAGATCATCCATCATGAGATCCCCACTCCTTTTTAGATCCATAGTATTTTTCATGCCAAGCATGGAAATTAGTCTTTGTTTTTGAAGCAGAACATTAAGTTCTGCATTCATTCTACTTCAAAACAGAAAAGACTCTGCAGTGGTACTTTTTACTCCCTTGAATCCCATTTTACTTGTAAACTATCAACAATTTTTGTTTTGTTTTAGATTGCTCACATACAAAACAAACAAAAACACAGCCAAAAACACCCAAGGCAACATGCAGATGAAAACTGATCTTTTGACAGATTCTCATTAATCTGACAGGTCTTTATTTAAAAGTAAATTTAACAAACAGAAACCACAGACAAAAAATCTAGCCATTTACCATTCTGATACTCCATCATTCAAGCTGTACTCAGAAACTTCATACAAAAACAATCCTAGTGGTTTCCATAAATTAAATTAATGTAAGCTTCATTATAAACTGACTAATTTGACTTACTTTTCAAAATGTCATTAGTCTAAGAGATCTGGTACTTAAAAAAATCTCAGCCCAGTTTTTCAGAATGGAAGCTTCATTTTGCTCAGGACAAAGGTCAGATCAATCAGAACGAAATGATTTTGAAGTGTGGTAGGAGTCTAATCTCAGATGATGAAATTAAGTGACTGATTGTCACTGATTAATAAGCAATAGCAAAATCTTAGTCTGTTATTATGGGAGAAAATGCACAGTATCACATGAAGTGCCTTGCATTCTGGTTAGTAGCACTACAGATGTTTCGAAATCAGTGGATGGTACATGCACTGCACTCCAAAGCTATAGATGTGGGCCTGTCTGGCTTTAAAAAGCATCAATAATAGTGAAATAACTTTCTTACAGTGGAAATGTGCCAGTATCTTAACAGGTTAAAAGGAATTTAGTTTTATATTCTCATAGAAAACACTCATCTTTTGGAAATGAAGAACGCTCTGCATACCTGCTATCAAGGTTTTTACAGTTCTGAATGATGTCATGAAGTGGAGATAATGAAAACATAGCATTTAGTACTGGGATGGCCACTTCTGGGCAATTTTCTACATCCAGTCTATGAAGCAATTCTAAAACATCCCCTTCAGTGAATTGTAACCAGGCTTGAAGTAGCTTCTTCTTCATTACCTCCTTAACAGCATCTAATAATACAGGAATTCAAACAGTTTAAAACAAAGTTTAAAAAATATCACATTTTAAACATACTTTCATAAAACATGTTCCTATAGAAGTCTTTTTGCATATGAAGCTATTGTACAATTAAACTTAACATTACCTTAAATAAAGAAAAGCCCTGTTGAGCAAGAACTACCTGGGGTACACCCTTTTTTTGAGGCAATGTAATTTTTCCCCTCACAAGGAATTTAAAAAAAAAAAACAAAACCTCTATCCAAAAAACTTTTACATTTAAAGACAGCATCTCAACCCAGAAAACCTACAAACCACAAACTCCTGTAGAAGAAATATTCAAAATTAGAATCACAGAATAGGAAAGACTGGGAGGGACCACAGTGGATCATCTGGTCCAACTTCCCTGCACAAGCAGGGCCATCCCAGAGCACATGGCACAGGGCTGCATCCAGACACTTCATGAATACTTCCAGTGTGGGAGACTCCAGAACCTCTCTGGGCAACCTGTTCCAGTGCAAGGTCACCTGCACAGTGCAGAAATTCTTCCTTGTGTTCAGGCAGAACATTGTGTGCATCAGTCTCTGCTCCTTGTCTCTTGTCCTGTTGCTTGGCAGCACTGAGCAGAGCCTGGCTCCATCCTCCTGCCACCCTCCCTTCAGACACTGACAGACATGGGTGAGGACCCCTCCCAGTTTTCCCGAGGCTGAACAGGCCCAGGTCCCTCAGCCTGTCCTTGTAACAGAGATGCTCCAGTCCCAAACATTCTGGGTAATAAGCATTGTTACATACTTGCTCTGTTTCAGGAGTCTTGGAGGCAGGATACTACCTGAGAACTGACATACAGAATTCTCATGCTATTTCAATTATGTGAATGGATTATGAAGTTCACATATGATACTTTAACTCCCTACTCAGCACTGCCACAAGAAACAATTCCTGGATCAAGAGAGTACTACTTAATCAATGAAAAAATATTTATGGGAACATTAGGAATGTATACATCTTTAAAGCACTCACCCAGACTTAAGCAGGGAAGTTGAAAGGCTAAGAGTCTGGTGGAGATAAAAACATAATAACTAAGGAGCAAAACAATTTTGCTCTTTCAGAAGACAATATCCAGTATAAGAGAAACAAAATCCACACACACTGACAACATTCATCTTTCCTCTTATATGTAACTCATGATAATAAATGCAGCAGTTAAATATAGTTTGGAGTTCAAAAAGAATGGTAAAAAGGCCTTGAAAAAGCTACATTATGGTCCTAAGGATAAGAAACCTCTCCAAGAAGGTGAAAAGCATAAACTAGTAGAATACAGTACAATGAGAGCTGAACTCATCCTGAAAAGCATAACTAAGCACAATGTGGATTATGTACTCTACACCTTATCTAATTATAAGCCCTATAAGTCAACATGGAAAAACATCCAAAGTTTCAATGTATGTACTTTGAATGAGCAGACTCCTCACTTGTTACCTCAAGAGTTACCCAGATAAGCAAATTCAATAAAGATATATATATCCTTCACAAGAAAGATTGATGTATCCTTCAGACTTACAGGATTTGCAATACAGAATAGCCAATTTGGAATACAACCTATCCCACCTGGCCAGGAACATATGATATCAGTCAAACTAAATACCCTGGCAGATGTTCCATACCCTGTGATTCTAGATGTCAAGAAAAAGTCCTCAACAGCTGGGATGTAAAACCATCCTAAGGTGGAGACAGACACTAAGAAAGTATCTGTCCTGAATCATAAAAGAAGACACTTCTTTATGTTGAACTCACCAATATCACCAAAAAATAGGTCATGCAGAAAGGCTGTACTTTTTCTTTAAAGGAATACAACAATTACTTGTTCCTGACAAGTGAAGGATCACATGAAAAGTCAGGGAAAGTAGTTTCCTCCCCAGTTTGGAAAGATTACTAAGAAAAATGCATTCATCCTAAGAAGTATCTCTCAAAACCAAGGATTACTGGGGGAGTGGTGGCAGCCAGCAGACAAGAAGCAACTAGTTAGATAAAACAGAAAACTAGTGTATCAATAAGAAACAGTAATTCAGAACATGGGTTTTTCAATGCTGGACTTCAGAAAGAGAACATGGCAAACTTCTGTAGGCTACTACAGACCAATTCAGCATAGGTGGGGCAAAGTGACTAAAACTTCCTATACAGAAGGAGGTGGTCTTTCTAAGTGTAGTTCTACACAGCATAAAAAAGGAGTCAGATGATTGTCTCTTCCTTTCCTGTCAAGAACAGAATATGATCCCCAAAATTAGCCAAAAATTATAGCAGATCAATAAAAACACATGCATGCATGACACACCTTAAAGAGCTCTAGTCCCCAGTACTTCACTCCTATTTTGTAAGTGAATATCCACATAGATCATAATTCTCACAATTCCCAAGCAGCACATCATTCAGCAAGGGAAATTCTCAGAGTAAAATTCACCTTAGTGCAGGCTTTCCAATCAAAGCAGGGAGATTACACATCAGCACTCAGTAAAACTGCTAGCTTCTATTGTGAAATTCATGCATACAATTGCTGCTCTTGGGCAAAACAAAAAAACCAAAAGGGTGTTCTATGTAGGCAGGCCAAAATTGTCTTGCTCAGATGCAGGTGATGTGTTCATCTTTTGGCAACACCATGACACACAATTATGGGTACATTCTGAATGGCTCTTTCTATAGAGTGATACAGCACAAAAGACATTAAAAAGAATAAAGCTGCCCCATGGTGAAATGCATAAGGCTCAAAGATTCATTAAAAAAAATTCAAGCTAGTTAAACAAAAAATTAACCAGCTGAAAAGATTTCTCTCTGAAGGCACATAGGAAATATTTTCAAACTGATATTAATGTTCACATTTAAATTCTTTAATACATTTATTAATCACAAAAATATCTGTAACGTAGCATTTCTGAATAGACCAAATTAATTACATTTATCTAATTCTGTGTTTACTTACTTTTTTTTTAATTTTAATAGCATTTGGTCCTATTTTAAAGCTCATTGTCTTTCACGTTTTTTGAAAGTGCAATTCTTTTCTGGTTTGTTCACTATAAGGAGCCTGGAAAAATAAAGCAGCAAGCAGATTTCATGTGTCTAAACACTTCCTGGTACCTCATTACTCCCTTTGAGCTCCTTATTATTGCCATCACAGCTTCTGCATACAGCACCCCAACATTTTAAAATCAGAAAGTATTCTCTCTTTAACATTAGTATTAAGATGTTAAGAAACTTATGGTCTCTTACCAGATCTGTCATTAAGTCCTTGTTGCAACAATTTAACCCTCTGTGCTATTGTCAGACCTCTCATGTGAACTTTTTCAGCCAAAACCTTAAAAAATATTAAGACATTAAAACACATTTCCACATATGATAACAAACGATCCCATTATCTACCTATGGTTTTACACTTAGAGTTTTAACCAAGAAATCTCTAATACCTATACCAACAGTACTGCACCAACAATTAACTATCAATCCTTGTGCATGGAAGAAAATGTAAAGTAAAATAAACAATAAAATTAACACATAGTTTAGAAGCTCATCAGCTCTGCTTGAATGTAACACCTGGACATGAAAACTATCCTCTCTCTTTAAAGTGCCCAAGTAATGAATACCTACAATAAATTGCAGAACTTAGTACTTTCCTTAAAAAGCCACTAACACAGAGATTCAGTTGAAAAGACCAATCTAACCTAAGATAAAAATGGCAGAAGACAGTTCTGTGTGAAAAAATGGAACATTTTGTTTCAAGATCTCCCGTAAGATGCCTGCATAAGGAACAGACACGTTAGCACGCTTTCTTACCTCTGCATGTAAACATGAATAACAGTTGATACTTCCCAAATTTGCAAAACCAAAACCATGCCATTTTTTACTACCCCTGTGGTCCTAACATCCACTATGCAATAACAGAGAAACAAATTTGCTTCAGTAACAGAATGCATAGAGAAAAAACAACTGACTGCATACATAATTTATACTGTTACTACCTGATCTTCAACAGACAAATTCTACCACACAAGTAATTTCCATCAGGAAAGTTCTACAGTCAAGTTCAGCAGTTTTAACTAGAAAACTTGGATTAAATCCGCCCCTCTCAAAATTTTGGTAAATGAAAATAAATTATTTAACTGTTCTTAGTGGTAAGTGAAATATAATCAAAGATTGAAAGCCTTTTTCCTAAGTCAGCCTTTGAAATTAATGGTAAGTGACCCAATTTACCTCATATGCCAGCTTTCTGACAGCCTCCTTTACATCCATGGTGCGGCCTACAATGATTGGCAAAGTCCTTTCTGAGGGAGCGATACATGACAGCACAGCACGTCTCACATCTGAGTTGGAGTCATTTTCAAGCAGTGTGCTGTAAACTGAAAATAAAATAGTCATAATGACGCTTTCATACGAGTTTGAAACATAGAAAAACAGAAAATACTTTAAAAAAAAAAATCAGCAGCTGTTACAAACCCCCTCTCCTGCCCTGCAGAGCTGATAATTTAGGAAACAGATCAGGGTCTCAACCCCAAGATTTTAAGGTAGCTACATGCTGAGCTATGATGTCAAAAGAAATAATGTTTGCAATCATAAGTAAGATCTTCAGGTAATAACTCCAAAAATTGCTGCTCTAGATCTCACCCATAAATAACCACTTTGTCATTTACTAGCAGAAAAATAAAACATTTCCAAATATTGGCTCTGTAAGACCTCTTTTCACTAGTTGTACCTTTTCATTATCTTTTGAACTAGATCCTCAAATTTTCCTATAAATGGAAAACTGCAATCTCCATTAAGCCTACCAAAACTCTTACAGCAAATCCCTCACATTGCTCATGCTCTTTTATTATATTCTTGAACCTTACTCAAAATTCAAAGCAATTATAAATTTAGTTTAATCACAGTGTACACAAATTCATCTTGCTCTGTGAGACAATGATTTACTATGAAATTTATGTGCTCCTAAATAAGTAACCTATAAACATCACATAGAAAATAAAATTTAAAAGAAGCTCCCTTAACAACAGAAACCCCCAATTAAGTAATTCTTCACAAAAGGCAATATGTAAAGATTAATCAGGGCACAATTTAAATACCAGCTCTGCTGGTACAAAAGTATACTTTGTCAACCTCGAGGCAAAGGAAATGGAAACTTAGGCAAGAATGATACAATACACAAAGAAACCCTCAAACATCATCAAGATCCCTGCCTTGCAGAGATGCTGATCCCTTCTAGAAAAGTGATCATAATTTGAGACAACAATAGTTTTTCTCTATCATCTCTACACTTCTAAGAGTTTTGTACTGATTCAATTAACAGTACTATAGGGTCCTTAGAGGGCTAGAACTGAACATGTATTATACCTCCACTCTAGCATACAACACATTTTCACAAGCCTACTTCTACATTCAGTCCAGAGCAGCCTGAGCCCAGTGTGACTGTCTAGCAGATCTCTCCTAACAGCTGTCCTTTCCCCTTGAACACACATCTTGCATCTTCCAACTCCTCTAGCAAAGTTTCACAGTTTATGTATTATTACAAGATTACCCTCAAATATCCACTTATTCAATGCTCAAAAAAAAAAAAAAAGCTTTGAACTACTTTAAAGTAATGTAAATTAGACAAAAGTGAAAGACCAATACTACTTACTATTAACAACAGGGCAGGCTTCATCCTTAGGATCTTGAAGTCTTGACAGGGCCAAGACAGCTTGAATTCTCACACTTGGAAATTTATCTTTAAGTCTAATCAGCATAGCTCCATTAATTTTATCAAATAAGTCATCATCAATCTCAGCATTCTCTGGCATATTTCCCAAAATCTTATTAACAAGCTGACAGGTTCGAAACCTCACTGCATGGCTGTTGGCATTGTGAGACTTAGGGAAAGAAAAAAAAGGTATTTTTATAATCACATTTTTTTCATTTCCATCATAAAGCTATTAATATGCACATCTAACTGCCTAATATTCTACAGAATAAATGAAATATGCACTTCTACATTTCAAGAGCTTTTCCAATTTAATTTTACTTTTAATCTCAAAAAAGTCACAGAACTGAAAAGCAATTACAGCCCATTGCCTGGACCAGTGACTCTGGAAAATCAGCAGTGCCTTCACAAAGGAAGCAGCACGCTGACCACTGCATGCAGCCTGCAGTGCATCAGCCAGCTTACTGCTCTGCCTCCACAAAACATTAGAAGGAGAAAAAGACATTAGCAATTATGATTAGTTATCTTAGGCCTGATCCATAATCTTACCATGGAAAATCAATAGCTTAGGAAAATGTAATTCTATTTGTGTCTATATGCTGTTGGAACTGTTTATCTTTCTATGTAACACTTGCAGTAAGCACAAAGGAATAGTACATATGCCAACCACAGTTGTACAGATCTTTTCATATTTTTGTTATCAAAGGAAGAGTATAAGTTAATTTCCACCACACTCCCACAATTTCATGCTTATAAATATACCTGACAGTCATATAGGAGAACTTTCATTTTTCTCAAAAGCCCAAATTTTGAAATCCAGTTGTTGGATTATTGCATGTGATGTGGTGGATCTTTTTGTGTTGGGGGAATGAGGATGGTGTTACGTGTCAAGCACTAGCTTTGTTTTGCTTTCACTTTTTAAGTTCCAATTTGTAGGTTTTGTCAGGTAGCAGCAAGTTTTCCCCACTGCAAAAAGTTTCCATTTGCTATGTTAGAAACGTTAGACATTCAAGAATAAATGTTAACTGTACCTCAAGCAGAAATTTAAACACATAATTTAGAAGTAAATTATCTTCTTCTCCCTCCTCACTACCATCTTCTTTCTCCGTCTCATAGAATGAAGTAACAAATCTAGCTGCAAAATTGATCACTCGCTCCACTGCTGGTTCCCGCCTGTAGATTATCATAGCATACTTGAGGAAGTGAATGAATTTTTCATTAAAGCTTTCTTTATCATCCAACTGGGAAAAAAAAAAAATCAAACCACAACAAAAGATAACTATCCGGTTCATCTTTCAAAGCTGTACCACAGAAAAATAAAGTAAGTGGGCTTACAATTGACAGCTTCCAATTGAATTTAAATTTTTAAAGGGCTACAGCCAGCGGTCGGGACACACCCGCTGTCGTGCTCCCCTCAGTGAGTATTTTGCTATAAACTAATTACACAGCAGGTACATTGCAATCGGGGGTTCCACCAGGCCGACAGATTCCAGGACAACAATCAACACCCCGTCCATTATATCCTGTGTCACACCCACACCTCGGGCACCCGAACACCTTCCCACCTTCCCGCGGCATCACCAGCACCCGCGGGCAGCTCTCACCGCCGCGCTCGCAGGAGACAACTGGGCAGAAGAGTCCAGCAGCCTGCTTTTGCGGCATTTGCGTGGGGTTTTTTGGGGAGGGCTGGGGTTCTTTTTGTTTGCTTGCTTGTTTTTAAGTCGCGGGCTCTCCTTAGGCACACTGGTGTTCGTTTTAGGGGAGCACTGCGGAGGCGGCCCCCGCCCCCCGGGGGACCAGAGGAGCAGCCGCTGGGGCCCTCAGCTCCCCCCGCGCCGGGCCGCCCGAGGGCAGCCGTACCTGAGCATAAGTGCTCTTCAGAGCCACCACGAGCTTCGCGTGGTTCTGGTGAGGCTTCTGGGCCAGCTGAAAGGCTTCCTGGACCTGCAGCAGCTTCTTTCTGGCTCCCATGGCCGAGGAGCGGCTGCGGGACCGACCCCTCGCAGCCCCGCGCGCGCGCCAACAACGGCCGCGGCGTCCGCGCGCGCAGCTTCAAAACGGGCGCGGGAGCAGCTCCCGATCTCGCGAGAAGGCCGGGCGGGCGCGCGCTCGTGCCCGCGCGCTGGAGGCGGGGCGGGGGCCGGGCCGGGGGCCGGGCCGGGGCGGGCGATGGCGGGCGGCCAATGGCGGCCGTTGGCCGGGAACGCCCGCGGAGCGTCGCCATTTCTACACGATCACAGAACGGATAGGGTTTGGGAAGAGTTCTGAGGTCTTTCAGTCCAAGCTGTGAGCGAAAATTGCCGTGTCAACTGGACCATGGCACTGAGTGCCACGTCCAGTCATTTCTTGAACACTTCCAGGGATGGTGATTTTACCATCTCCCTAGACAGCCCGCTCACCTTTCTGTGAAGACTCAC
Source organism: Agelaius phoeniceus (assembly GCF_051311805.1). Classification (NCBI taxonomy): domain Eukaryota; kingdom Metazoa; phylum Chordata; class Aves; order Passeriformes; family Icteridae; genus Agelaius; species Agelaius phoeniceus. The sequence goes on from NC_135268.1 coordinate 58,675,561, forward strand.
CCTGTCTAATCACCCTTTCTGTGAAGAAATTCGTCCAAATGTCAGGCTTAAGGTGGCGCATTTTAAGACTATGTTCCCCTGGTCCTGTATCGGGTTGCCTGTGAGCAGATGCCGACCCCATCTGGCTATAGCCTCCTTTCAGGTAGTTGAGTGATAAGGTCCCCCTGAACCTCCTCCAGGTTTTACATCCCCAAATCCCGCAGCTGCTCCTCATGGGATTTGTGCTCCGAACCCTTCAGGGCGGGCTGGGAGGGAGAGGAATGAGTTGGGGCTATGCGGGGCTGCGGTGGCCCTGCGGCTGTTCCAAAGCCCATTCCTGGTACCAGCCCGGCTGCGGCTGAGGGCCTCCAGAATTCCGTTCGCTAAAAGATTTAAATGCGCCCAACAAACCCGTCCGGAGCCGCTCTCCAGAGTCCTCTCTGGACGTGAGCACCAGGGAAAGTAAATACAGACGGGTTCTGTAAAGTGAAGCATGTGCGGCAGCAACCTGAGAAAGCTCAGCCGCTGTGTAAATAATAGAAGCTCATTGAAACTCCCGCTCTTCTGCACCCTCTGCCAGGGGCCCGAGAAGGCGGACATACGGAGGCAACACCCATTTGTGCTCCTTCCACACCGAATCCCTTTTTAGCGGAAATTTCCCCCAAGTTTCCAAGCGCTTGTTGTGAACCTAATGCTTTCCCAGAAATCCTTTAACTTGAGAATAGGAATAAGCCTCATTATCTCAGTATCTCATTAAAAACAGGAAAAATAGCTCAAAGCCCAGAGCTGCGTTACTGTTACGGAACGTTCGGTGAGCATTTAATGACACAATTAACGAAACAAGGCCGGGGGTCATTAGCTGAGGGGAAGCATTCTGAGCATCTATCAATTACAGAATTACACACAACATGCAAAGAAGTGAACACGAGCTGTGGGCAGCAGGAACTTAAGGTTTGACGTCCATATATGTTTGGGCTTTAAGCAAAAAAAGTGCCTAATGGACCTCAAGGGATGACAGCTATTTAGTAAGGACAGGTGACAAACCATCAAATGACAATAGGTCAAACAGGCAGGACCTGGCTTGAAGAAGAAGGGTCATTTTTGTCTAAGGAAAAAAAAGAAAGAAAGAAAAAAGAAAAAAGAAAAAAAAAAGAAAAACACTAGGGGTCAGTCTTGTTCTAGATCTGAATCTTCCTAGTGTTTTACTTAAGAGGCAGATTTTAATCAACCAAATAATTGGAATTATTTTCTCCTTACAATGGCGTCAAGGATTATGGGATATATATGAGCTGTATGTGAAGAATGGAGGGCAGCAGCTGGAGACAAAGTATCTTCTTTTATAGACTAAAATAAATTCTAAAATAATTTAAATTTGTGGCAGAGGTTTTTTTTTTTCCCCCTGGCATATTATGCTACCATGCATTTGTGTATGTTTAGAGAGATACCTCCATTTTAAAGATGAGTTTTATATTTTTTATTAACTTCTAAAATATACAGATCAGGCTTAATCACCTTCTGCTCCTAGAGAGTAGGAAATTGATTCTATATGTACAAATACAATAGTAACATAGAATCTTACATGTTAACATTTTTTCTAAAAGTTTTCATTTTATGTTGGAAAAATAATCACTCTACAAAACCACCATAATCAACTGCAAATCATCAATGACTTGAACTTTTTTTAAGGTTAAATTTTGTGGGGAAATACAATGTGTAACAATCTTTCTGTTTAATGTATTTTTACTGGATAATTACCTTCATATAGCGGGTTTTTTTTTTCTGCAATGGAACTCCTCTCTGTGCACAAGAAGATGCAAAGAGGAAGATGAGCAGACAAACCTTTGTGATTCTTGTGGCATTAAAAACACAGGACAGTTATTTTAAGTGAAATCATAATGCAAACTGAATTATTTTTGATTCACATGTTTAGCATCCCAGTTGTGCCTACCTGCATCTCAGGTCTACAGAAGAAGACTTTCCCTGGAGAATACCTCATAGTCCCTTACCATGGATTTCATCTAGGTTCTGCTAGGCTTTGCATTTACAGGTAGAAATAGAAAATTCTCAGTACAATTGATATTTCATATGTAGGTAAATAACATGCTGAAGCAGGATCACAAATGCTGGTCATGTTTCTGTGGTACCAGATACCTTGTTCAACAGATAGAAATGTTGCCGTCGTAATTTTTATTAAAGCTTACTTTAATGCAGCCTTGACTGCACTGATCAGCTTTAATGAGTCCTGACCTGCCTCACATGAGGCCTGGAGCTACAGCCTTATCTGTGGGCCCAGGAATCCATTCCAGCTCTGCCCTGCACCTTCAGTTCCTTGCTGAGCTAACTGTGGGGGCTCACTGGGGACCAGCTGCTCCCTGAGGGGTGGGTATAATGACTGATCAGGAGGGCAAGGATGTAATGAAGCCCCAAAGGTTATAGCCAGTGGGATTCCACAGTTCTATCCAGAAAAGAATGATGAAATTCTGAACCTTGAATGGTGCTCTGAGCCCTAAAGGGTAATGCACTCTATTAATTCCAGCTTTTTTCATTATCCTTTGAAGTAGTGACCTTATCTGCCATGATCTAATTCTCATGACTCACTGTTCTAGATCCTTTCTCTTTCCTTTGTTGGTCCTGTTATGTGAGCAAATACAGTGCCACAGGGTAAGCCAAACTTGCTGCATGCCAATTACTTTGTGGTAATATTAAATGTAGGTCATTGGATAAAAAATGGAAGTAGCAAAAAATGGAAGTTGATGCTATCCTGTTAGGTATCCAAGGGCTTTTATATCTGATGTGTCCAGTTGGTTCCAGTTTCTATATTTAAAACATAAACATAATAATATTTCATCCATAATTAAGCCATCATTATGCAACAGAATCTGACCTTATATCCACCACATTGCTCCAAAATTTGTATATATGTAAGTCAGCTATAAAATTGTATATACATTTTTGAATAGTTAATGTTTTCAGTCAAAGAGGAAATCAGTAGCCCTTCTGCTGTGTTTGGAATCCTGTCTGTTTTATGAGGTGGGGAGAATTGAAAAATATAAAGTAGTTATATATAATATTTTTAAATGTAATTATGTATAACATGGGTAATTACCCAAGATGTATCAGTGGCAACACTTTATATTTGTCATTTTTCTTGTACTTAATCCCAAAACAAGTTTTATTGGAAATGGATTAGTGAATTAGGTGAGCAGCATAACTTTTATGAGTCTTCTGACTGTTCTTTTTATCCTTATTTCCCTTTTTTCTTCCCTCTTGTCAAGAAAAGAGAAAATGGTTCGTGGATTCTCTGGGATCAAAAAGCTACTCCAGGACCAAAGTGAATGTAAGTGGAGATCAAAAATGAGGATAGTGATTTAGGAATTGAATTAGAATCTCGGGGGTGTGTCCTCCTTTACTTACACACTAAGTTGAGAGATTTTAAGTCAGTTTTACTAATACAGCTTTTTCATTTGAAACATGGAATCAAAGGAAGGTTTGGGTTGGCAGGAACCTTGAAGATCATCTAATTCCTGCTGCCACCCCAGCGCTGCTGTGGGCAGGAATGCCCCCCACTAGCTCAGGGTTAATGACTAACTCTTGTTCTACCATTTTCAGAGGCAAACTTTGTTGGACTGCAAAACAGCAGTAGAATGTAATCCAGGGAATCAGTTTAACTTTGCTGTTGCATATTTAAAAAAACTCACTGAGCACTGGTGTTCAGACAAAGAGTGAAAGAATTGGGCTGTATTGATTGTGTTTTAGGAAAGCTGTCTGCAATGTGTTAAACAAAGGTGCAAACTTATGTATTAAACATTTGCAACAGAAATATGGTTTTTTTTATGTCTTGGAATTCAGAGGATGGCTCTTTTAATAGTAACTAGTAGCTAGTCAGGAGATTGCAGAAGTTATGAAGTCTGAGTGTTCAACAAGCAGGAGGTATCAAAAATGGAAGTCTTTTGCTCATGTTTGTTTTTGTTTTTTTTTATGGAAAGGAAATTAGTTCATGTATCTGAACAGCAAAGCTACAAACCTGTGTACAGTTAACCAAAGACTTATAAAAACTGTACTGACATGACCACCTTCTCTCACAATTTTCTTTTTACCAAAATTAATGCAGCAATAATAATTCAAGCAGAAGCATTTTCTGGTTAGATTTTTTGATTTTTATTTTAAAATGTTTTTGTCATCTGCTGCCCCAAGTTCAGACACATTCTGTAATTTACTTGTGTTCCATGTGATTCTCACAAAATCTATATTTGTATAGTACACTTTTAGATTAGGCTTGGTGACATCCTTGTTTTGTCATCTTATGACATTCATCTTATAGATGATTCCTAGATCAGTTACAAGAAAAAAAAAGCTAAATGCTCATTGAAACATTCTAGCATTATCTGCTGAAATTCTGTTCTTGATACTAAGTTGAGTTTTTTGAGTAATGAAACTAATGAACCTGAGTCATCTGTGAATTTATTTTCTGTTGTTGCATTTTTTGGTGCATGAGATCTGACTGAAACTTTTCCAGGGTTTGAAGTATTGTCTGAGAAGTCTGGACTGAAAATACTTCACCAGTGACAAATTATGTTCTGCTAAAACACCATCTTGTACCAAAGTCTCAAGTTCTTTCCTTCTAATGCCCCAAAATTCATAAACAGCCTGCTTGAAGATATCTCAGTAGTTTACTCCTTTTCCAATGTATCTGAAGATCTGTTCTTCTCTGTTCTGCTATGCCCATACAGGTGTCTCAAGTCTCCATCCACCCCTGCATTCAGGTCCAGTGTTTAATTGAACAACCATAAATGTTACTGTCCACCTGTGTGATAACACAGGTAACTTCTTGTAAGTACTTGTAAAACCTATTGCAATTTTCTTAATTTGCTTTCTATTTTCACTTAGTTTGTTCTATTTTTTCTGAAGAAGCAATGTGTTAGGACTTTGCTCCAGCCCTTGCTCTTCTCTTGATTTTCCTAATAAGCTTGTCAATTTAATACAAATCTTACATTTAATTAAATTCCTTAGGCTTTTTCTCAAATTGATGACCAGATAGAGAAGGTATTATAAAATATTAACAGAGTTAAACTTACGTGTGAGTACGTGTCTTAATCAGACAATTAGCAGTGGCATGTCCCTATGTCCTAGTCACAGAAGAAGTTCCAGCAGCATCTTGGACACTAGTGCCAGTGAACAAAGAAACTGCACTTTGTCATTCCTTTGTGCAAGGATCTATTTCTCACCTTTTCTTATTAATGCTCTTTCTGGGCTAAACATCATTTCTCTACTTAGCATGTCTCAGCAGCTGTGATCATTTTCATTTATACATTCTATTTCTCAGTCTTCATTTCCTCTCATTCCTGGAGTGTAGACTTTCAGCCTCTGGAGATCTAGAGTCTCTCCTTTTCTCTCAGCAAGGGAGAACAAATCAAGGGTTTGTTTCCCTGCCCCAAGGTCTTATCTTCTTACATCTCTACAGTGTTCCTTCTCCCCACTGCCTTGTAGGTATTCTTCTGCCCTGATATTTTCCATGTAGGAGTGTTATTCTTAACAGTTCTTTGTCTCTCTTTGCCCTCAACAAGTTTTTTTCTGTTCTTCTTCTGCCCTACCATTAACTGACACCTGATAATCTTTCTCCTCAATTCTGATAGTCCTCAGGACGCTCTTTTTTTAAACCCACCACTGGCAAAGTGGAAGCTTCTCACCCAAGAAGGATGGCAAGAACTGCCAGGAGATCAGACTGGAAAGCTGCCTGCCTTTCCAGGCAGGGGCAGCAGGGCAGAAGCAGCCTCATGACCCCCCTGGCTGGCTGCAAGTCAGTAGGGCCTGAGGCCTCAGCATTTCCATGGGATCTCTTGCACTGCCTGCAGTGACACATCAGAGGGTGTTGGGCAGCTCTTGGTCTCCCTCATCTGTTCTTTCTCCCTTTTCCTCTTTTCTACCTCTCTTACTTCACTCTACTTGGCCTTCTTCTATTTCTCTTCTAGACTTGTTTAAACATGTTCACCAACAGTTTTCTTGTATAACACTTCACTGAAGCATTCTCTTTAAAATCCCATTATCTTAATAGCTTGCCTTTCTTATGTGTGTATTCTTCTGCCTTTTCTGTCCCTTTATTTATTTTACATGTCCAAGCCTGATCTCTAAAGAAAGGAAGAAAGGAAGAAAGAGAAGAAAGAAAGACCTGTAATACTGTCAGTTTTCTTCAGGCACCTTTCCAGTGCATTTAGTACAAGTGAAGGGAACGGAGTCTCCTTGGATAAGGTAGGACACAGCTCCTGGGCTCAGCTGTGCTCGTGGGCCCCTTGGCTCCCATTCTGCTTTCAGCGCAGCAGCAAAAGCTAAGCAAAGGTTTTCTTCATCATCTATGGGCTCATCCTGGTTTCGAGAGGATTGCCAAAATAACAGAGCTTGTGAAAGGTGCCAACACTCTCTTCTCAGATGACCTCTTCAGTCCTTTGACACTTAACAAGGCAGCATGATTTGATCTTCAGGCAATCTCTCCTACAACAGATCCCCGGCAGTGTCTGTGCTACTGTCTCTAGGCTGGCTAAGCGTCTCCAGCGGGGAATTTGTAGCACCCAGCCGCTGGCGTCTTCTCCTGGCGGAAGCTCAACCATTTGAAGAGAAGGGGAGGGAAAAAAAAATCCCAATCAGGACGCTTGCACATGCTGTTCTCTGCTTGCTCGCCTGGGTGTTCTGCTGAAGGACTGGGACATCTGCAGAGGAGGGGGAGCGGCGGGGCAGGAGCGTGCCCTGCTCGGGGCTGAAGTTCCTGCAGCGCCGGGGCTGTGAGTGCGCTCAGCCGGGGGGCGAGCAGCGGGGCCGGGATCGCGCTCCCCGGAGCGTACGCAGACAGACGTGATTAAAATTCAAGCCTAATGGCCTCTGGCATAAACAACATTCATCAGCCCGGGACTTGCAATGGATCTAAAGCCGCTCGCAGCTGCTCGGCAGAGGAATGCAATCGTGAAATGCACGTGAAAATGTGCAAGAAGATTGCCCAGCTCACTAAGGTAAGTCTCGCTGTTGCAGTTTTTCCAGGGAGGTGAGGCTGCCCTGGCCGGGGGTGTCAGGGAATTGTCTCCTCTGGTGCCCTGTGTGAGAGGAGGGAAGGGAAGGGGCTCCTCTCTTTTTAGGCTGTTGCCAGAACATCGCTGTGCACAAACTTCCCTGCGCGCAGTTCCCCGCGGGGGCTGCAGCCCATCCTTAGGGGTTGCCTTTGTGGCAGCCGATGGACGCCTCGCACTGAGCTGCTCTAATTACCGTGCGACCATAGGGGGAAGAGCTCCAGCTCCGCGAAGACGCGGGGCTTGTCTGGGAGCTGTTGAGAGGGATCGACAGTATCCGCTTTGCTTCTAGAATTACGAAGACTGCAAGTAATTTGAGTTTTCTATGTTCTCAAGAAATATTGTTGCAAAGCTGCAGCCAACGCGTGGTGCTACAGTACAATAGTACTCTGACTCGCTGCTAATTGTTCCTGATGTGCATAAGAAGAGCTACTTTAAATGACGTTTGTAAAAGGAGTTGGAAAAGAGACAGGACTAAATTACGTCATTTATTGTACTTAAAACTTTTAGTCAGTACTGAACTATTCGATATTTTCCACACCATGTTAAGAAATAAGAGAAAGTATGTAGGAAATGGCAGGTATCTATTAACCTATTCTTATGCTGCATCTTTGCCAGTGAGGAAAAGCTATTTACTACCCTTGTTTACTAATGCAGCTTTTACACGGTCTGTAACCTCGCTGCAATTGATAGAGACTTAGTAGCAATGAAAAAACATTGAAAATACAGGTCAAAGAATAAGTCATTTAGATGTTCAAGTTAGAATGGCTTACTAGTTAGAGTGCTAGCATTCTCATGATAACTGTACATGATAATGTACATTATGTGCATCAATACATAAACAAGAGCTACCTCTAATTACATATACTGCCTATATTATACCTTCTGTACTATACCAATACTTACTTTACAGGTTCTTTGATTGTATGTTTTAAGAGAATTTGTGTACATATAATCCTTACTTTTGCCTATACATTGCATAATTTTATCGCAGTCATTTTTTTCAGATGTCTTTTGCTAAATTTCTACTGTTAAAGTGTGTGGGGGTTCTTTTCTTTAGTTTTGATAGAATTTCCCCTCTAGATGCTCTTCAGTTATCTGAAATAAAGATGATTTATACCTGAAGCTCAAAAAATACTTCTGGATAGCAAATAATTCTGTTTTGGAATATGGCTTGTAAGAAGCAGTTTTCTCTGCAATAACGCTACACTTACAGAGAATTCATGGCACAACTGGAATTTTAATCACATGCTTTCCCTTCTGAATTCTGTGTAGACTAATGCAGTACCAACAGCAAGCATGTAAGAAGCAAAATTTGACACCAGATCAACTGAAAAATGGCTATATGGGAAATTTGTTATAGTAATTTTTGACTTAGGAATTTTGAGAGCTCCCTTTTAAAGCACTGTTTTCTTGCTTATATTACAGTCTGAATGATTATAATAAAATCTCTTCTAAATTTAAATGGCCCATAGTACTTCCCTTTTTGTTTCTAACCCAGTATGCAGTACTGCTGTGTGTTGTTGCACAGCTGCAACTTCCTGTCTCAGTGACTGTAGATTTTCATTGATGAGGAGATAACGATCTCATTATTCATCTACTCAGTGTTGTGCCAAGTGAGATGAATAAAAAATATCTAAATTAGGTATAAGATCTATATCTTGACTTCCTTTCTCTTTGTTACATAGTCACTAGGGGCCTCCTCCTACTCTCAAAGGCAAAGTACATAAAGGTATCAACAGGAACCAAACTGGGTGAGGTGATGAGTCCCTGTCCTTGCCTGTAGTGCTGATTATGCCTTAAGGTGTTGGTTAGGGGAACACAGGGATCCAGGGAATCCCAACAGGTAATTTGGGCAGAGACTCAGAGCTGCTCCCATTCTACTGCCCTGCTATTTCTGGTTTTGTAGAGGTAGAACTTAGGAAGTTTTCATACCTTCAGTCATGCATTTTTTCTGTTCTGCACATTTTTGGCTGTAGCCAGAAAAAATACAAACCCTTAGCAATATTTTGTTTGCTTTGAGCCACAGACTACTAGTTTTTTGTAGCTCACTTCTCTTGAAAAGGGTGTATATACATTTGATTGTAGCAGAATGCATGACTTTGTAGTAGTTATTAAGTAATACCAATAATGACATTCAAACTTCTCCATCAGACACTGGACTCATGGCATGCTGCTTCATGCTTCCCAGTTCTTTGTACTTCTGTATCTGTTTAGCAATAATGTGGAGTTTAAGATGTATGGTGACTTTTATAAGACTTGGGGTGTCACTCCCTACTGCTTCAAGTTATGGATTTGTAACATCTACTGGCTATTAAGGGATTTTCATCTGCTTATGGTTTCTCAGCATAGTCCTTTTTACTTGAAATAGGATGAGAAATTCAAATGAGCTCTTGAAGAAGAGTGTTGAGGATCAGCTTTCATTAACAGAGGCAGTTTGGACAGGGCTGACAGGAACTAGCTACACTGCAGGTATCCATGCTGTTCAGGCTTTTTTTCAAACCTCTGCCATGAGGCTCAAACCAAACCTGCTGTTCTGGACTGCAGCTCTGAAACCAAGCCCAATATCAATACCTAGAAAGGTTACAGTACCTGGTGATCAGAGAGCTACCTAAGCCACAAAGTAGTTCTGTTTCCTTCTTAGAAAAAAAGTCCTGGATACCAATGGAGGGCTATGTTTTAATGAGAAAAAACAGTTATTCTCAAGTACTTTTTTTTCCTTTGGGGTTCATCTGACTCTATGCTGCAAATCTGGGAGCCTTGTTGTAAAAAGCACATTTTAAATTGCAGTATTACTGGTCAAGTAGATTGTTACTAAAAAATAAAGTCGAGTAGTCTGGCAAAATTGTTGTGTATGTATGGATACTGTGAGTTGTAACAGAGGAAGAGAGTGCTGATGCAAGGAAAAGTTAATTGCTGGTAAAATGCACTTGCAAACCCTTTTTTCCCTTTAGGGGAAAGAAATGTCAAAGGGAAGCAAGTGTGTTCCTCTTCCAGAAGCAGCAACGTACGCAGATGTTCCTTAATGACTCTGTGTGGAGCAGTTCAAAATGTTACATGTTCTGACTGCCTATCACCAGCAGTCACTAGGAGGTTTAGCTCCTCAGCTCAGTCAGCAAGGTAGAAAATATGACCATTATTTAATAGTCTTCAGTGCAAAATCAGCCAGAAAAGCAAAACCCTCTTTCCTTCATTGTTCAAGGGAGGGATGGCTGACTGTTGCACTAATATGCTCATATTTAGTTCTGTTAGCTTCACTCTTGTGGGTAGAAATTTACTGAAGAATTAACAAGTGACCTGGCACGTGTGTGAGGGCATAAACTCTGTACACCACTGTAGTGTCTTGTAGCAGGGCTATATATTAGTTCTTTTAACCTTTCCTGCTTTATTTGCCATAAAGCTATCAGACATTTCTTGGTTTTAGATGCAAAATATGATCAAATTTTAATGGTTTATTCTGGAAACACCTAACAGCTGGGTAACTCTAACAGGACACTTCTGTGGTCTACTCATATTCCTGTTGAAAAATGTGGCCTTTTTCACATAGTTTAAGTTTATTGACCTTGTTTGCTGTACTCAGTAACCAGTGCTTGCAGTGGTTCAGCTGCTGTGCAGTTGGTTACTATGCTACCAGAGCTCTCCTGTGTGCTTGAGGCTTTTTGATCTCAACTCTCTAGAGATGTATTCAATATTCTACAAAAATGAAGGAAAATAGAATAGAATAAAAACTAGGATCATGCTTTTGGAGTAACAGTATTTTTCCTTTGGGCAAGGAATATAAAAAATTATTTCCATGTAGGCAAATAGAGAGAATCTATTTATAAAACTGCTTAAATTATGTGCTAAAAAGACCAATGAAATCAGCCATCCCTATCCCTAAGTACTCTCTGATGCATTTGTTTTCATTATTTTTGTGTACAATTTGCTACCAAAGCTAGCATTATTTTTGCCTATGAGCTGACAAGAATGTGCAGGCTGATTTCTTAACTTGTCATTACTATGTTTTTCCTTAGAGAAAGTTCCTTCCTAAAAAGGAACTCCTGTATTATTAAATGCATGTGCAATGCCATAAAATTGTGTTGATCAGCTAGTCAAAAGCAGTATTAAAGCCATACTTCTATTAGGAAAAAGCCTAGCATCTTATTTGGATAGCTAGAAATGATTATTTAAATTAATTCAAGGGATAAGAATGATATCTACGTATGGAATTACTTTCTTACCATACAAATTTAGCACTAATTATATAAAGTTTGCAGAAAATCTGATTGTCTTATTAACTGACAACTCAAGACTTCTTTATAATGGAGAGTACATAATGAATTCAAGTCTCTTTATCAATGAATACTAGTTAATGTTTATATACAACATGTTTTGCATATTATTAATATGCAAATTACAGACAATAGGCAATAAAATATCTAATGATCCATTAATTGCACAAAAGAAAGTTGCAAGCTTATAGCTTTTTCATGTTCTTTTTTTTAATAGTAATATTTAAAAGTCTCTTTTTCAGTGACACTATAACAGTACCTCTCTCCTAATATTTCTTTTAGCAAGCATGTACATGCCAGTGTTTTACAATTGTGAAAATTATACCCAAATTAGAAGTCAGTGCCAAGTCAGTTGAAGACATTCTCATGTAAATATTTTGAGCTATGTATTTTAGGCTTTTGAACACTCCAGCATTGAATATTGTATATAAAATACTTTTTTTCCATAAAGTATCATGTTCTTCCTGCCCCACCCCCAGCAATCACATCCTCATTAGTTAAAAGATTTTCTATGTTTTATTAAAACAGCTGTAACACTGAGGTAGAACTCTCTCTGTTGCCACCTCTACAGTCATATTTTAAACACATTAAGTGTCTCACTGTTTTCCTTGCCTGTACACAAACACACTGTCTTTAGTCTGCTTCTGAAAACTACTTAACCTGTTTTTAAGTAGAAACAGATCAGATAGGCATGTGAGTTTTGGTTTTTTGGTTTTTTTTTTTTTTTTTTTTTTTTTTTGCTTGTTCCTAAAGTTGGCAGGAATCTGTGAATGTAGTTAGAGCAGTACCAAGTCTGAGTTAATTTATCCAACCCCTCAGTGGGCACAATAACTCAAACTTCTCTGTGCTGGTTCAAACTTGGCATTTTACTTCACGTGTATTCATTTGTCTTTCAAAGCTTGGAGATAGCAGAATGCACACAACTCTGTTACTGAGGAAATATTGCCTTTATTTCATAAAGAAACTACAAACAGACTGACTGCTTTCAAATAGGGATTTTTTTTTCTTAAGTTAATGACCTGGGTGAAGTTCTTCTGAAGGAAGATGATATTTTTTTAATGTGGTTGTCATTCAGAACTTTGTCTGACTTGGTTTTTAGGTACTTAAAATAAACACAGTTTTAACTTAGAACAGGTTACTACCAGCAAAGTCTTCTGTTTTAATTATCTTTGGAAGCTACAGAGTTACAGCATCTGGCTGTGACTGTGCACTGACTGGTTGTAACTATATAACCCTCTTAGAGGGTTATAGAAGAGCTACCTTTAAATGTAAGTATGAGCCTGCAGTTGATTATTTTCCTTTTTTTCATTCAGCAAGAGTGAACTACTAGCATTTGACAACAAGATTGTTAAGAACTATAGCTAATACTTTTACATGGTTTACAATTTGAAATGTTTTTACTGAGATACTGATATGCCTTAGTATTTAATAAAAATAATGAATTTTCTGTAGACTACAGGACATAGCAATGCAACAATGCATTGCTGCTACACTCTTTGCAGACTGCTTCCACTTTTTCTGATGATAAATGGTGGTTAAACTTTCTTGGTTTTATGATCATTGGTGCAATCCCAGAATGTGTTCAGCATATGCTTAATCAGAGTATCTTCCTGAAATGGGAATGTGAGTAGTGGCTGTATTCAACCTATCTCCATTTGACTGTTACAGATGTTTGTGTAAAATGTCCTGGGTACATCAGTGACAGTGTAGTGTTATGCTGTATATTATTATGTAGCCCTTTAGCTTCATAACACTATGTTGACTTGGGGTCCAATGATGCTGTTTTGAAAATGAGGAGAGAAAGTGAAAGAAAAATATCTTTTAAAAAACACTATGGTGAGGTCTGTCTGGGACAATAGCCTGATTCTGATGATGCCCAGAGAGTTATAGGAATATGACATGCATCTGGTGTTCTTGTCTAAAGTTTCATTGCCTTCATTGGTCTGTGAGATTTTCTGGAGACTGGCAGAGTTTCTTAATACTTCCTTGCCCTAACTGGATTTTTATTCAATACATTTTACAATCATTTCTTGAATCCCTGTGTTCTTTTAGTTAAATTTGCTTACAGCAGCAAGAACTTAAATTTTGGTGCCTGTAGTAGCGGAAACTGATTTTATAAATTCATAGATACCTGAGGGTTCTGATGGTTTCTTTTCTTAATTAGCAAAGTATCTAGAATGTGTAAAGAAATCTTTTAAATTTTAAAAAGTCCTCTCTGAGAATGCAAACTACAGGAGAGTAAGAATTTGATCCAATCTGTATAATGCTTTAGTTTGGGTTAGGAAGAAACAGGACTCATTTTATCTATGCTTCTCACAGCTCTACATAAAGGGCAAAACTTGCAATAAATATTGTGTTTTAAATAAATTATAATATTTGTTTCTACAAAACCATGTATTTGTTTGGGAAAAATCTCTTCCACCTCGAGCTGTAATTGAATCAACAGTTCTGCAACTTACACTTGCAAGACTTTTAAATCCTACTATATTTAAAGTAAATACTTGGAAAGATGGGAATCAAGTGAGAGCTTACTTGACAAGTCTCTTTGGGTACTGTATTTATTGTAAAATTGGACAATGTTGCTTTATTGTAACCTGCAAATCAGAAGGTATTTTGGAAGCATAAAATTTCAGGTAAATATCTAGAATAATTTAAAAAACCAACCAAGCAAAACTCTTGACAGCACTGAACATGTGTCTGCAATTTAGAGTCTTTAAAGTTCTTTACAAGTCTGGGATGTAATGAAACATTTCACAAAATACAGTGTTATTGAATGAATTCTATCACCACTGTATTCAAATCTGGTTGATGAAATGCATTAGCTTATATTTTTGAAGCATAATTGAGATCAAACTTCTATGAGTTTTAGATAGGTTTAAATCCTAGAAGAGCTTGACATGTCAAAAAAACAGAGTTAAATTATCAGTGAATTTCATGCAAATAAAGTCTTTTTTTTTTTTCTTCTATTGACACAGAATTGATGACTTCACTTGAGTACTAAAAATTCACCTAGTCTACAGTGGCAACAATGGACAGAGGACATAAATTTGTCAGACAGATCTACTTCTTGCACATTATACATCTGACAGAGTGGTTAGACATAGACAAACAAATTCAGTCATTCTGAAGACATTTTTGGGGTTTATACAACACAGATTAGTCTTATGACACTTACTGCAGTCAAGACACTTCCTGGACTCCCAATTAACTTTTGTAGTTCTACAGCATATTTTTTTCTGTGCTATTTATTAGTGTCTTTTTTAGCACTTGCTCTGCTTATGGAAATATTCTTGCAATATAGTTTTACCTTCCTAATTCCTAAATTGCCTGGCAATTATTCTTGTATCTTATTAGAAACTGTAAAATACAAATAAGGGACAGCTGGATGTCTCTTTAGTAAAATTTAGGCCAGAGCTCATTTTGTGTTAGATCACATTTGAGAGATTGGGTGCAATACATAAACCACTAAAGTACCACTTTCTGTGTTCAGTATTACACTACACCAACCAGAAAAAAGGTAAAAGATGGGACCAAATAAATGTACCTGTGCTATTTTCTTGTATTAAATTTAAACTAAAGTGGGGAGGAAACAAAGGGGAGCAGAAAGAGTCAAAAAACGTGCCAAAATAAATTAGAAACCTGTAGACATTTTATGCTTATGCTTTCTGGATACATTTTAGTATTTCATTGTATTTTTTGGACTGACTGTAACACATGATATGTGTAGAAAAGAGGTGATATATTCAAATTTGAAGAATGTAAGATCAACATTCCCTCTTCTACTGTGAATCTCTAGATAAGGCAAGCCTGAGGCAGTTTCAGGAGGGTGAGACCTTGCACCATGAGCTTCTGCCCAAGAGACATCAGGTGATGTAAACACAGGTGGATTTCATACAGAGCCATTGGCTAGCTTTGTGCTGCACCACCTCTTCCAGGGTGGTGCAGCACAAGGTAGCTAGGAGACTCTTCCAGGGTCTCAAGGGCTTTATTATCATGGATGAAAGGATATAGATTCACCCTGAAATAAAAGGAAACCTTCTGGAGCAAAATCCTTTTTTATTATTGTAGTTAGGATTCATTCTGGTGTAGGGTACAAGCCATGCACCTCTTTGGGATGTTTGGAGTGACAATTTGTTTAAAGCTTCTCTCATTCTACACAACATTACATATGTGTTTATGTTATGAACATTTGGTGCAAATATTTGGATGCATGAAATTATTCCTGTGCTTTCAGGGAACTACTGAGAATGCAAGGAGAGAGATGAGACTTAGTTCTTGAGGTCCCAGGTCATACCTTAGAGCAGTATCATTTATCACTTACCACCTATGTATGAAATCAGTATAGATTAAAATGAGATCAGCATTGTAGGTAATCGTAGCCTAGGCCTGTACCTTAATTAAAAGACATTATTCTTCAGTGTTAGAACATGGGAGGTTGATTAGAGTATTAATTAATGAATTGTGGGAGGTGGGTTTATTTTCTAGAAAGCCTGTGGAGTTGGTGACAAGGGAGGCTAAGGGATAGAGGAGTCATTTGTTTAAATAACTGAAGTTATTTTTGATAATTTCTCTGTCCTTTGCTTTTAAGGAGACCATTTAAGGCAGGTGTGTTTGTCAGTACCTTGCTCTGCTCTGCTCAGCAAGTAGACAAGATGAGTTCAAAGAAAAGTGAAAAAGAGATGATGCATGGAGTCACCTGGCATCAGTGAGCCTCCAGCAAACTTCTTCCTTAGAAATACAAGTTTGTCTCCTATCCTGCTTTATGTGGAGTGCTGCTGGGAGTAGCCTGTTTGGCACCTTCATCCAGGGCCTCTTCTCATTCTTTTGGTGTGGTTTTTTTTGTTTTGTTTTGTTGGGGTGTTTTTGGTTTTGTTTTTTTTTTTTGCTTTTAAATCTTTTTTGACAGGGAGGTTTTGTCTCTACTAACTTGGGCCTGAAGGAAGAATATTTATAATCTTTTGCTTTTCTTTGATTCATCTTAGTATCATCACTCCACCTTCCACACCAAATTGTCTTATTCAGCTAGAAAAGCAACCTGCTAGAACCATTTTTTAAATTGTGATAGACAGATTCCTCTAAGAATACTATTTAACAATACTGTAGGAAGAGAGTAATTTTTGGTTTGAATGCTTTAACTCTGCCTTCACCGTTAAGGTGCAGTTGAAAGTTTTCTTTTTCAATTTTTTTTTTGTTTTGTTTTTTTGTTATTTTATATCACCATAGGGAAAATGAGAAAGGAAATGATATTTAGATTTACAGCATTTGGAGGATAAAAGAGGACAAATAAGATGCATTCACATTCAGTGCACTGTTAATATTCAAGTATATATGTGTAATAATTTTTTTACCAACCTGCCATGCAACACTCAGGTGCTATAAATTCAGTACAATGCTTCCCAATCCATTTGGTTTTGGAGAGCTGTGAGGAGGCAGAAGCCATTGGTATTATGGGTAGAGACTCCCAGAGTAGTGATGTGCTCTTTTCATTTGAAAGCTGTTCTGCCTGTACTGTCAAATGATCACTTTTAGAGCTGCTTTGTAAAAGCTGTTTATCAACACAGCTGTTAAGGGTTTTATACCACATTAGTGTACACTCACAATGTACAGGTCTGAAATAATTTTTCAGTATTTTTCCTTTCAGCACATGAAGCACCAGATTCATTTTGTATAACTCCAGTCTTCAAAATGAGGTATCTGGAATAGGAATATAGGAGCTATATTCAGTAGGGAGTGAAAGGGAAGGGTTTAAATTTCATAAAGTAGAGAGCAGCAGCCATCTCAAAATTAAATCATTTAAGAGGGTTAAGATATGGAGGAGTCAGTTTCAGCACTCAAGCTTGAAGATTAAATTTAAGGGCATGCAAATCAAAATGCTTCGCTGTGGTTCTAGCCAGTATTGAACACAAGTGTAGGATTCATAGATGGGGCAGGGAGGCCAGGTTCTTCCATGGTTTTAGATAACTCACCTAAGGTGCTGGTGGTAGTCTAATGCTTAGTGGAATTTGGGAAATCTGTATGATTAAGTCAGATTTTAGAGGAATCCTGACCACAACATAGCATGAGATAGGCCATGGTGATTTGCTAGATAACTTTATCATTGAGTGAAAGTCTGAGTCACAAAGGTTGGATGTTCATTTCTGTTTTAGTGGTGGAATGAAATACAGAAATGTGATCATCAGCATCTGACCTAGTTAACTGAAGAGTTACCCAACCTAATTACTGGTCATTCAGTGTGCAAAATGTGGGCAAGAATAATCTTCTTGGAGTTTTTATGTCTGTCTCCTGAATGGATAAGAACTGTTCATAAAATGATTTTAGCCAGTGAGATGAATAAATCTGCTCAGTATACTGTAACTCTTTCAATTTCAAAGGAAAATGGTTAAAAATAACAGAGAGGAATTAATGGCTTGTTATCTAAGACCCCAAAATATACTTATCTAAATGTAGGCAATAACTTCTTTTCTGGTATTCTTCTGAAATGTGACGCTGTTATTCTGTTTTGTCAAATGTTTATCAAGAAGTATATTTGGACAGTGTTTTCCAATTGTGACTTTTTAAGGCTTCTGTGCCTAATTCATTACTGCTAGGGAGGAAATTGACTATACACAAGATGTATTTGTGTATTTTCTTTCATTTAGGTTGACTGAAATTCAATATGTTATTCATATACAGATAGCACAAAAAGTGGTTGGACATAGATAAGCAAATTCAATAATTCTGAAGACATCTTCTGGATTATATAACACACTGCAGGCTTGTGACACTTATTCTGGTCAAGAAACTTCTGAACTCTCAATTGAGACTTGCCCTGGTAAAGGCTTGAAAACTATAGGGCCACAACTTTAGCATAATTAAAGAATTAATTGTCTCATTGTTTCTGTATTTATCTATCTACTTACTTAAGGCTATGATTTTCTCAAACATTGTCTAAGAATCTTTTGATTAACTTCTGTGGGTTCAGGCCAGACTGAAAATATCACAATATATGTAACCAAGTCAAAACTTGTGTACAAATTTCAAGCCTAGTTTTTTAGAGCAGTAATTTATCCCTAAAAAACCCTAACCAACCAAGCAAGTCAAAATAATGTGTTCTTCTTCTTTAGTTAGATAACTTTATCTAGTAGAAACTGGATTAGCCCCCATATGTCCTAGTGGAGGTCTGAAAAGACAAGCATGTGTCTTTTCAAGGCAGCTATTTTGTTGTGCAATTATATGTAGCTGTAAATTTAAGTTGGGCATTTACTTTTCCTTTCAGGCTGCTGTGGGCTTCTAAAAGTGTTTTCTTTTTGAAGTAGCAGTAGAGTGCTTGTACAACAGCTTCTGTGAGAGATAGCTGGTGTATGTTATGGTAACAGATGAAGCCTGCTTAGGGTAATATGGTCTTACAGTCATGAGAATTATTATTCTGCACTTTATAAAACAAAATAAAGCATTAAAGGGTTTAAATCAGTTTTGGAAAAATTACTTATTGTTATCAGAGATTTGCTTGAATCTGCTAAAAGCAGTTTTGAGATTTATAGCTGTTACTGAAATAATGGGGAAAAGACCCTGAAACATTGCCTGAATACTTCACAGAATCAAGTCAAAAGATCAATAAGTGATTTTGGTCCACATGAACTGCATGTCAGGAGCTCATGTTTCACTGTTCAGGTTTGCCACTACTGGTCCCCAGCACTTTGTCATGCTAAAGGCAATGTGGCCTTTAGTAGTCCTGCTGCACTGAAGGTCAGATGGACTGGACTTTACATAAGGAGTCAGTTAGCTAGAGAAGGGACCCAACTTCCTTCTTTGTATTAGAGATCAAACTAGTGACATGAAGCGACAACTTACCTAGAATAAAAAAGAAATTTCTGACAAAATTAAAAAAAAATACTGTTTGTCACCTTTTTTAATAAGGTTTTTCAGTTGATAATTGTCCCTTCTGTTGCTAGTGGGGAAAAAAAAAACAAACAAAGCAACACAAAGAGCCAACACCACCAAAAAAATATTAATCTATAGCAGTAATTCTCTTTTAGTGTTTAACACCTTGATAAATACAGTAACTGAATTAATGGCTATTGTTGACAAGATACTTTACTTTTCTATTTTTCTTGTTCAATAGGTGATATATGCCCTGAACACTAAGAATGATGAACATGAGGACAGTATGCAGGCTTTGAGAGAGGCGCATGAAGAAGAAATTCAGAATATTCTTGCTGAGACAAGAGAAACAATTCTCCAGTGTAAAAGCAAAGCTGAAGAAGAACAGTTACTGAGAAAGCATATTCAGGCCCTTGAAATTGCAGTAGCACACCATAAGAGATTGAAGGAAGAAGCCTTAGCAGAGTTATTATTGTGTAAAAAACAAGCAGAAGAGAAGGAGTCAAGAACAGAAGAGAAACAAGCACAGACAGGCCTTTCTATAGACAGAGTAGACACCACTGCAGGCTTTGAAAACAAACTTCTACATTTAAATCAGGGGTTTGATGGACTGCTAAATGAATGCAAAGCATTTAGAGGAGAAAATCTAGATAAAAAAGTAAATTTAGATGAAAAATGTAGTATGGAAAGGCACACGGTAATGAATGAGATTGAAAACCTGAAGAGTGAGAACCAGAAAACATCTGAAGAATATATTCAAAAAACAAGAAAACTGCAAGCCTGTTGTGAGATAGAAAAAGAGACTTTGAAAATAGCCATGCAGCAATCTGTGATAGAAACCAACTGTCAACAAGGAGAAACAGAGGAAAAGAAGAGCTCAGAGACTGAGGAAGGTTTTTTGCTGCAGCAGGTAAAGAAGCTGGAAGCAGACCTAGAGGAGAAAAGCCAGAAGATAAATGAGAGGAAGAAGCATTCCCAGAAGCTGAAGGAGCAGATACAGGTAGAGTTAATCCCTATCTCTGCCTGAGAAAGTGAAAATTCTTAATTCTTTAAAATTTGGGAGAGGAGTCTTTTAAAGATCTTGTTGATTCAAATGCTTTTTAAGCAGTAAAGCAGTTTGAGAGGCTTAGGATGGAAATAGGGGTGATATAATGCTGGCAGCTTTAAAGAAAGAATTAAGATTATTAGTAACTCATTAGGAGAACACTTTGAACACTATAATTTGTATTCCTTGAAGGAGGGGTGAAGTAAAATTTATCTGTTGGCTGAAGAGAGTTTTACTTTTTCTGCCCAGAAGTGTGACAAGAACAGCAAGCAGGCACTACTGCTATCAATGAGTGTTTGTTTAAAGAGTACATTCTCCTTTTCCCTTGTGGGTGCCAATAGCTCAGTGCATGGATACAAAGAGGGTTAGATATGAGACCTGAGCTGGCAGTTTAGGAATCAAGTTTTTTGTATGACTCTTGCAGCAGTGGCTTGTACCAAGTCCCATTTAATTAAGTGTCCTTTGCACTTGTGAAGTTTTATGTGCTGAGCCATGAGACTTTGGCCATTGGTTCTCGCCTTGCCTCACCTCACTTTGCCTGCCCACCCTCACTGCTGTGTATCTCACACATTTGCAGCACAGCTCAGCAGACCCCTCCTGGTTGCATCATGTGTCAGATGCAGTTTCAGAGGTTGGCATGTCATGGGAAATCTGCCAAACAGCTGCTTTTGGTACACAGGGTCAGAATGCAGGAGAGATGCTGATGCTCAGTGCTGAAATTGAAGCACCCAGCCATGCTCTGTGCTCATCAGTTCAACTTCTCTCTGATACTTTTGGTCCTTTACATCACATAAACTCACCTACCAGACATACCCCCAGCTCTATGACAGCAATCTTTTACATTTGGTAAGCAAACACCTTGAAAGTCTAGTTTTGAAGTATACAGAATAACAAAAAAGGTTCCCTAATGGGAAAGAAGATTTTCTACCTTTAGAGGAGGAGAGCCCCAGAATTCTGCAGGGAGCAGGGTCAGCCCAGTCAGCTGTGTTCTTCCAAGGCAGCTCTTCACTCTTTTCACCATCTGCCCTCACATCTTGCTTGCCACTATTGTTTTGCTGATGATGCAGAGTTCTGAGCTACTTCCTTGAGGATGTTCTTAGAGGGAGTTCAGCCTTCAATACAGTCCCTACCTCTTTGTTTCACAAGATCAGAGGATGAATTGAATACACCTTCCCAGCATTATTCAGATTTCGTTGTCTCAGTGTGTAGATATGTAACAGAACAACCTCTATCTTTTACAGAAAAGTGGAGAGGATACAAAGATGCACATAAGCCCTTTTTTAAAAATTGAGTCAATCTGTAATATCTATTTCAATACTAAAATGTATCCTGGCTCTGTAGAAGTTGGAAGCATTAGAGGGGAAGAGAGAAAGGAAGATTTTGATTTTTTGTCTGTGGATACTTTGGGTGACATTCAGGGAAAATTAAGAATAAACACATGAAAATTTATGCATGTGGTTGACTCTTCTGATTTATTGTATAACAAATGTAGTAATTTAGGAACAAATAATGTAAAATATGATAGGAAGTGAAAGTAAGAGGGTGGTGTCATTAGCAACTTATTTTCTAAATTCAGTATCAGCTGGATAAAACTGAAATATTTTTCTGAAGGACATATGCTCAACTCATACATTTCAAATCCTCTAAGTCTGTGGAATGAGGCTGATTTACATACCACTGGAGCATATTGCCTTGAATCTTTGAGGAGATACCCTCAGACTAGAATGAATCTGGAAGGAGGGAGAGTTAGACATGATGTTGTTTTCTGTTTCTTTTACAGTTTGATACAGTTTGAACAAAAAAAAAGTGAAGTTTCTCCTTTCTAAACTGACTATTTCTTATGCCACCATTAAATACATTTTTTCAGACTTCTATGGACGATGGCAGACAGAGAAGTAGAAATGTCTTTTTAATCAGAAATACCTTTGAGCCTTAGTCAATACTAGCAGGAAAAGCTATTATAAGGCTTGAAATGTGAAAGGACAGTTGATTCAACAAGATGAATTTTCCTGTTTTCTCCTCAGTGTATGCCAAGAGGTTTGAGACCTTTAGATGAAAGGCATTGCATTAGTACACATTTATTATTACTGCTGTAGAAGGGAGAATACAAAGGTTGATAAATCATTGAGACTGATCTGTTCAGTCTAGTTTTGGAAGAATTCTGGCATATATGCCAGAGGTAAAAGTAACAAGCTTACCTTGAAGTTTTGAGCTACAGAGAGTGTTAAATACAAGTTAGTTTTTAACCCCTGATGTTTCACTTGACATTCATATAGGAAAAAATTGCAGTTTTATCTGAGTATTGCAGTATTATGCTAGACATCTGAAACTGCAACTAGAACCTCCAAAAATAGCACATTCAATATTATTCAACTTTTTTTCATTAGTAAGGGAAAGACAACTCCCAGCAAAGTCTGGGCACAAGAAGCACCAGCAAAGTAGGACAAAATTTTTTCTGAGTTTAGGCATCTGTATATGGATTATGTTACCAACTTTTGTATTTCAGCAACTGAAAAAACCTTAATTAATATTCATTAACTTTTGGCATAAGCTGTTATTATTAGAAGTTGTCATTATTCAAATTATTTGAAGTATAGCCTATTTCAAGTTCAGGATAATCTCAGACATCTTTTAGATGGTGACTATTGATGGGTATTCATTTTACAATGATGCCAACTATATGTGAGGGAAGGGCTCCACATCACAAATATTCTGGCAGCAGAGAGAGTTTAAGGGTATAGAAGAGCAAAAAAAATGCATTTAAATCAGCTCTGTAGGTGATTTATATCATGGAACACCAAGAGAGAAAATGACCATTTATTTCTTATTACAAGGAAATTACACATGTAATAAACATGAAAGTAATGTCATGCATATTTTAGGATTTGGAAGTGTAGCTTAAGCGAACATAGCAAGATATTCTGGGATCAAAATGTATAGTGAAAAAAGAGGAAGAAGATCTAAGTGTAGTCAAAGATAGAAATTCACATCAAGAAAAGGAAATCCTGCATAAAGCAGGTAAGATGCTCATTAATGTCATTCTAAAGTATTTCCCATGTTAGTTGTCACTGATATTGGAAATTCTGCAAGTTATTTATGCTACTTGAAATGTAAATTTTGGTACCAGAGAAGATATGGAAGCTATATTGAATTCCCTAAGCAAAGCTGTTAAAAAAGTGGATGAACTGAAACATCAAATAATGCAGCTGCAGCAAATGACTTGTACCAAAGAGAGTCAGGAAAAGAGCAGCTCTGAAGATGTGCAAGAGCTTTAACAGGTGATTTGCTCTCAAATATTCAAAGACATGGCATATCAAAAGAACTGAAATCAATGTAAGGTTTTTTTACAGTTGATGGCTTTATTGTACAAGAGTCAATCCTGTAAGATTCCCAGATCCCTGAGCTCATTCAGTGGAACATTGACTTTTGTTCATAACCTGAAGTACCTGAGCTCCTGCAAAGACAGCAAAGGAGTCCTTGGGCTAGACCGGGGCATAGTGTTCAACTGCTTCTGTAACCAAATCCTTAAAGAGAACAATGTTTAAGGCAGACTTTCTCTGCTGAGGTCAAGCTGGAATACTGATTTATTTATTTTTAAATATAGAAAATGGTTATTCTGAAAAGCTGTGCAGAAATGATAGCAGAAATAAACTCAGTAAAATGAGGAATGTGTGTATCCTGAGAGTACCCTCTGTACAATATCTCCCCTTAAGCAACTGTTCAGCCCTGAATCTTTCCTACACTTTTTAGTTCTCTTTAACTATTGTTAAGCTACCATTTAGGAAAATTAGACTTGGCATCACAGTCAGCAAATCATCTACTGGACTTTTTCACAGGACTAAGGATGTCCTTGAGGGAGCCTGCATGGTTGGAAGTGAGTTACACACCCAAGCTCAAACCAGAACAGCAAAAAATATCAAATAATTTCTAGACTGCAGAAAAGGCTTACCATCCTGAATCATTACAGTTCTACATTTTTAACTAAAATAAAATCAATCTTTTTCAATGTAGTATTGCCACCTAAATAACATTTTCATTACAAAAAAGACTGCTGTGACCCCAGAGTTCTACCCTGGTTTGTTTTGGTTTTTTTTTTTTTTTTTTTGTGCAATATATCTAGTGTGTTTTATTTGGAAACTGTAGCTGCTTACAAGGAGGATATGAATAAAAGAGGGAACTTTATAAAATCAAGCATCAGTCCTATAAGGAAAAGATTTGTCTGAAGGAATAGCTGTTAAAAGGAATGGTAGATCATGTAATGAAGGCTACAAAGGAAATCAGGCCAGTCTAAAACTTCATGGAATCTGAAAAAAAACCCCAAAACCAGAAGGTAGGAATATTCTTCTATTTATAGATGCTTTAATTCATCTGGTTTTAATCTTATTGGTCACAGCAACATCATTTGAATTATGCTCACTGTAGGCGCTTTGAATTAACATAAAATGCTAGGATTTTCTTGCTACAGAAAAAAAATCTGAAAAAGGAAAAAAAAGGTCAGACTGATTTATTTCTGTGAAAAGCTCCAAAGACAGGTGAATTTATCCTTGATGGGATAAATGGCCTTCTTAGCAATACTTATCCTTGCATTTTTTGCATGTGGCAGTTGGAGTGTTTTATAGAAGATTCTTCCTGAAGAAGATTGTATTGTGGATATTGTTCCAATTCCCAAGTTAAATTTTCATGGGTTGCTGCTGTGAAACACTCAGATAAATTTATTTAATCAGAATTTTGCATTAATTAGGCAGAGGATCTAGTTCTGCAAAGTGTTGGTAGATTAATTCAGAATGCATGTGTTACCAGTGAAATTGCAACTATTTACAATGCATGCATGCATACATATGTATATATATATATATATGAGTCTCTATATAACTTTAGTCATAGAAGGCTCATCTTCTTGTAGATGCAAACAGCTTACCTGAGCAATACCTCATTTTCAGTGTCTTTTAAGTGGGGAAGCTGTTATTTTTGTTGTTGATATGCATTAGCAGCAATTGGCTTAAGAGATTCTTCAGAGAATTTCACTTTCATCAGAGCTGCTGTCTGTGACTGAATCCTTTGGCTTTAGGAAATTTGCAGTCTCTAATGTTTTTGTGCAGTAGGAGCCTAAGCATGAGCTGCATTCTGTTCAAAGGGAGGATAACCTTGAAACATATGTTTTAATGATTAGTGGTGCTCACAAGTCAGTGCATGTCTGTGATTTGCCAAATTTGAGCATAAGCTAAGGGGGAAGTTAGGTTCTGATGGACTTTGATGTTCATCAAAGGTCTTCTAGACAGAAAAAGATGGTTAACTTCAGCAGTTTGTAGAATGGGACAATAAGGCTACTGGTCAAGTGGTTTTTAGACTCTTCTTGGTGCTAAGAATGAACTTCTACTCATTTTCTGCAGTTAACACTGCTATAACTTTCTGAGTTCAACGTTTACTTGAGAATAATTAAACACTTGCTGACAAGTTGTGAAGTCATAAAAAACAAGCAGCTGCTGTCCTTAAATGTTGAGCTTCATAGTACCTGCTCAGTCTTGGAGACTAGGAATTGTGTTTAGTCTTGCCAAAAGAATTTATGTCCATGAAACTGCTGGAGTTTTTACATTTATACAATCTTATTTCTCAAAATTAAACCCGGGTGAGTAAATTATTTTATCTGCTTATGGAATGGCTCACTTTTGATCAATATCTGAAGATGCAATTCTTCAAGGTACATAGTTAAACTAGTGAAGCGTCATGGAAATTGCTTTGCCTTTTATATAGTGTATTCTACTTATTATTAGCTTGTACATGTATTCTTAAGTTATGCCAGCTGAAGCTCTTCATGTGAGTCAGATTGAATTTAAGTATCAAGCACTTCAAACTTTAGAAAAAAGGCATACTAGTA
Organism: Agelaius phoeniceus; assembly: GCF_051311805.1. Taxonomy (NCBI): domain Eukaryota; kingdom Metazoa; phylum Chordata; class Aves; order Passeriformes; family Icteridae; genus Agelaius; species Agelaius phoeniceus. The sequence goes on from NC_135268.1 coordinate 58,701,643, forward strand.
GACATTTATTTTTTATAGGCAATAAATATTATTACTTATAATAATATCTTCTTAGATAATCATATTAATTTAATCAGGAAAATATTGAGTTAGTAAAACAAATAAAATTACAATTTTTTTCATTATTGATGCTCTTATTCAACCAAGCCCTGTAACAGCTGTTAAGGAAGTGTTATATCTATTTTTCCAGATAGAAAAATTAAGATACAGAGAAGAAAGTCAGTTGACAGAGTTGAAGTGGGAATGTTGCACCTGATCTTCACATTTTAATCAAAAAGACACATCTGCTCCTTTTTGTACAGGCAAAACTAAAGCTAATTCCTCCCTTACAATATTCATGTATCTGTTTAATTCCATCCTTTAATTGCTACCCAGGTTTTACACAGGGGTATGTGAGAAGGAGCTGTACAGGATGGGGGAGGTGTTAAATAGTTGGGTTTTTTTTCTTGTTTCCTTCATTTGTAGCTCATGAAGACACTGTAGAATGTTTTTTGAGTTAGCAAATTTGCACAAATAGGAAGAGAAAGTACGCTAATGAATTTGTAGTGTGTATCACTTCAGGAAATTTCTAGAAGTTACACATTCAGTCTTTCTACAAGTAATTGCTAGCACTTGCTGCAAACAATTGCTACAAGCTCTTGGTCACTGTCTTGCAACTGATGCTCTCATTGATTTTTTAATTATTTCAAGCAACATGGTGATTTTATAATACTCATTTTTTAATTATTATTTTATTTTATTTTTAATTCCTCACCATGATTTTCTTTATGGATGCTGTCAGATATTGCTTCCTTTTGATTCTCTTTCCACTAATTGCCCATTAGTCATCTTGTTATTTATATGGCCAATATATAGTTACAGTTTTTCAGGTCTTGTGGGTGACTCTTGCATACTAAATTCTTTTTGAAGATTAACACCACTCTAGGCAAAACAGTCTGACTCTTCATGCTGTAGTTTTACACCTTAGGGAAGCTTTCATAGAAGGTTAGGATAATGTGAGCTGTATTGTCTCACAGTAATATTAGAAAGAAGCAAACCAAACTGTTTATATATTTTAAATTAAATAACACAACTGACATTAATTGACAGTAGCATGTACTGTTGTGCACACTGCTGTATTATCTAGGTTAATGTAGAAGAAGAGTGTTCTTTTTCATGCTGCATGTTTTGTCCCATCTATTGCATGCTCTTGTCTTTTCTTCTTTTATTTTTTTTAATTTTAGGAGCTCCAGACACAGCTAGATGAATTTAAAAGAAAATCTGAGTGTGAACTAAAGCAACTAGAGAAAGAGAAAGAAGTTCTTACTGGGAAACTTCAAAACTCTTCACTGGAGGTAAACTGGGCATAAATGTAATGCAGTAATAAAAAAAGTCTCTTCATTTTTCCTCCCATCTGAGAGATTCTGGATTAGATTTTAATACTATTTGTTGTGTCTATCACTCAATAAAATATGCAAGGACTCCAGATAGAAATAACAGCTTCTAAATATCTATGAAGATTTTGACAAGCCTATATATATTATGCTGTGCAGATGTGCTAAGGGGAGGAGTTTGGCCATATCAAGGTTGCAGAGTGACTCTGATTGTTTGTTTGTTTACAGGACAAAGTGAGATTAGAATCTTCCTTACAACTCCTGTTAACTTTCTGATTTTTTTGTAATTCATAGAGATGTATCTTCACTGATTCTAACCAGTTTCACTTCCCTCAAGTTCAGTGGGAGTTTGTGTGGCAGCAACTCTGCAAAAAATGAAGATGTAGATCTTCAGTTGGCATTTGTAACTTCTCAGTGGCCATAGTAAGCTCTTGCTGAGTGGTTAAAGACAGAGAAAGGACAGATAGGGTTATGAGGAGGCTAAGCAAAACAGTCCTCCTCTTCCTGCCTCCACTTTCCCACATGCCATTACTACCCCTTGGTGTGCATGTTCCAGCAATCAGGCCATGGGTTGTGCTCATTTATGGTAAGCCACACCTGGTTTTTCTCCCATCTGTGCTACACTAGCTGTACTAGTTATGAGTGCAGCATGGGTGTTTCTTTTTCATTTCTCCTCTAAAACATATTTGTACATTCTGTTATCAAACAGTCACATTCTGTCTATATCCCAGTCTTACAAATACAGAATTTAAGTGTAGTTTAATGTTCTGAAATTTCTGGCTATTTTTGAGTTTCATTACATATTTCTGCATGCCACTGTTTCCTACAGATTCTTCTCTGAGAGAATTTTGGGTGAATCCAACCTATGTTAACCTGTTCAGAGTGAAAGGTTTACAACATTCAGGTTTATTCCTCAGGTTTTGCAGATGCAAAAACAAGGTCATGGGTAATCAAATTTCTTTTCTTGAAGTCACATGTTCAGGACAGTAAAATATGAAGGAAACTTATGTTTTCTAACTGCTCATCCACTTGCATCACAAGATCATGGTAAATTAGCAAGGAGTGGTGGAAAATTATTGCCACTATAAACATAAATACTAAATAGTAGATAGCATGCCATATGTTATGTCCACAGAGCCATGGTAAATATGAACAGATACACTAAAAAACATTTTATTGTGTCTTAGAATCTGACTGCTCTGAAAAAGGAGCAAATGCTCCATTTGAAGAGAAATTTTGCATTTTTCTTGATTACTCCAGAAGTTACTTTCTGAACTAATTACTTGGCAATATTGCCAGGGTAGTGAAGTCATTTCAACTTGTAATAGTTTCTTGCTATAGGTACATGAATATTCACAGCCAAGAAAGCACCATTTACTCTATAATGCTATGTTTCAGTGAGGGCATGTTTCCCATCTGGAAACCTTCACAATGGCTCAGCCCAGAGCTTCCGCCTCAAAGGTTAGGCAATGTGCTGTTACTAATCCACTTCTAACCTGGATACAATTTCAGACCTAAAAATAGCTTCCTTGGCTGCCTAAGACCCGTTTTTGGTTGGCCTGACATAGCTGGAGCATTGTGAAGAGCAGACAGAAGAATGATAATTTCATCTCTCTGGGGTTGCACTTCAAAGTGTCAGTATTTCTGTATTAGTAAGATTTTTATGGATAAAGAAATCAGACTTGCATCTGTTTGGTCATCTGGAAGGAAAGATGTGAGATCCTGTGTGGGTTGAATGCTAATTCATTAGGGCCCTCCAGTTCCTTGGTTTTGAACTACAGGATCTCTTCAGCATGTGTTAAAGGATCTTGGTGCCACAATATAAGAAAAATATGAAGCTATTAGAAAGTGTCCAAAGAGTGGCTCCAGGGATGGTGAAGGGTCTTGAGGAAAAGCCATATGAAGAGCAGCTGAGGTCACTTGGTCTGTTTAGCCTGGAGAAGAGGATACTGAGGGGAGGCCTCACTGCAGTCCAGAACTTCCTTATGAGGGAAGAGGAGGGGCAGACACTGATTTCTTCTCTCTGGTGACCAGTGACAAGACCCAGGGGAATGGTCTGAAGCTCTCAGGGGAGGTTTAGGTTGGATATTAGAGATAGGTTTTCCTCCTAGAGGGTGGTTGGGCACTGGAACAGTCTCTCCAGTGAAGTGGTCACAGCATCAAACCTGGCAGAATTCAAGGAGTGTTTGGGCAATGCTCTTGGGCATGGTGTGACTCCTGGGGATGGGGCTGTGCAGAGCCAGGAGTTGGACTTCTATGATCCCTGTATGTCCCTTCCAGCTCCAAATATTCTATGATTCTGCTCTATTCTGGAATTAGAATATGCATAAAATGGCAGTGCAAACATCAACTTGCCATGATACATCTTTGTACAATGCTAGCACAGCAACGTCCAGAGTTTTTATGCATCTTGAAGATTCCACCAAATAGCAGCCAAAGTACACAGTCAGAAATTCCTCTGGTCAGGAATTGCCACAAGTTTAGGAATATTGTTTACTGAAAACTTAATTGAAGTAACTCTGAAATAAGCCTAAAAAAACAGTAAAATACAATTTATTTTGGTTTTACTTCTTATGCCATATTACTGTTTAGGTTATGTTAGGTAATGTTTGCATCTCTGAGATCACTTTGTGCAATTCTGGTAGATAAAAGTGAATTAGTAATGGAATTAAAAGTACAGTTTTTTCAAGAACTTTTGTTTTGCAGCAGGAGGACATTATAAAACAAAATTCCAGAGTGTTGCTGCTTTGTTAATAATGAAAACATCCAAATAGATTCTGGACTGATGTGATTTGACAGAGCTTCATTGGCTTAAATGCTGCTTTACCAACTTCAGCAAATTGAGGGTCTGGCTATCTGTTTAGAAGTCAGGAAGTGCAAAAAATTACTTGGACACTGCAAAACATTCCAGAGAAGGATTTTCACTGGTTGATTTGAAAACATTTTTAATTGCAAAAGAGGAGGAGGAAACCTGATAGGATGGAAATGTTTGTTTCTTAACTTCTAATATGTTAGAAGCACCAGGATTCATGAGAAAGAACATGTTTGTATGCCTGATACGTCTCTGTAGAACTTCTCCCCTTAATCACTGAAAAACAATGGTTTAAAACTACTTTTCCATCTGATTTCTTACTACATTGTGTTCCCAGCTCAGACTATTTCTAGTTAGTATGATCTTTTCTTTCATGTTAGAAGTCCTTTGGGCCAATAATTGTCTCTGAAGAGTTGGGGAAGTTTATAACATTGGGACCACAGATTAAGTTTGTATAGGCCTCTATTCATCTCTCCTGCCTAGGTGACTGATTTGCTTAAGAAGTATTCCAAGTAACCTTTTTCCTGTTTCAGATTTTTCTATTATAAAATATACAGTCTATTTTTCTGACACATTTTTTTCAGTCCCTTTATTTTCAGGAAGCCCATAAAAAAATGCATGCTTGGGTGTAGTGATGCTAATGCATATTGTGTCAGCTGATAGGAGGCACTGTGCAGCATTAAGTCTTTCACATCAAAGGTTAGTTTTATGAGGAACTGCAGTACCTAAAAACTTCAATGTTTCTTTTCTTTATATAGGAAAATATTGGCTTGAGTTCAATAGGTGTGAAGACAAAGTAGGGTTTTTTTTGCCTGTAACCAGAAACCAAAGTGCCCCTTTGATTAAATCTTATGATTTACCACATATTTCTTTAAAAAGTAAAAAAAATTTCATCATCTCTTGAAACAAAAGTATGCTTGGCAAGTGGCTTTGGCATCTGCCTATTCTTGGAGTGTATCCAGGCTACAGACAGATCCCATTACACAGATATATTAAAGGCAATTAATGTTTTTCATTACAAATAGTATTTGGCAATTATTCTTCACTAGTTTGATCAGGAAAATTGGTTTCATTTGATGACACAGTGGAAGAAGCCAAGAAAAAACTGGATGAATAGTGAACTTAAACTCAGTCTGAGGCAGGTGAAGCTAGGTGCTGTTTCAAATTAAATATATCAGTTTTGTTAGATAGCTTCAGCAGAGCCTTAGGCCTGCCTTCTGGTTTGTGCCATATTATTGTGCAAATTGAACATATGAGATGAAGATGATTTGAAATTTTTAAAAAGTATTTGATAAGCAACAGACACTATATGCAAAAGGGTTGTCATTCTTCACTGAAAAAAGTGTTGTTTTCTTGCACAAAACAAGCATCTTGCTATTTTTTCATAGAGCAAGACAAGCTCATAAAATGTGTTCAACTTTACATAATTCCTCTCCATTGTGAATGCAGCTAATAATCCTGTCCTGCTGATTTACTTTTCTGGAAGGTGGCTCAGCTGAAGCAAATATTAGAACAACAGGCAAATAATTTCAAGGAGTCACTGAAGAAACATAATCTACAGTCCAACAAAGAAAAAGAGAAACTTTTGCAGGATCTTCAAAACACCATTAAAGAAAACCAGAATGTTAAACTGCAGTTGGAGGCATCACATCAAAAAGTCTTAAAAATGTTGGAGAAAAGCAAGAATCAGGAACTTAAGGTCCGTTTACTACATACTAATGTTAAAAAAATATTTATATTTATGGGGTAAACCATCTGAGTGAGAGCCAATTATCAAAACTCAGTTACCTCCAATTAATTTAATGATGGGTTGCTATTGTTGCATATAATGAATTATTCTGGGATTTTTAAACTTCCTCATCATCAGGCTGGGACGGGTGGGTTGGTTGGTGGTTTGTGGGACTTTTGTTTTGTTTTTTAATAATTTTAACATTTTAACTTAGACCACAGTGTGAATATAATATATCCTACAGTTAGGTTGCAATGAATATAAGCTCCTTTATCTGTGCACCTACTTCAATACAAATACAAGGGAATTCCTGAGAGTATTACTAACAGAACTCAGTTTTATTATGTTTCATCCGTTATTAATTTATACATAAATACTTAAGAAGTATAATAGACACATATAGTGATGTGTATTGCCTTTTATACCTTCAAGAAATCAATTCAGTAAGTGATAGCCAAGGCTTTTAAAGGTTCAAGTGAATTGATTTTAGTGACAAAATGTTAATGCAATATACTGAAATTCTAAAGATAAAATGTCTTGTAAAGTGGTGATGAAAATTAAAGTTCTACAAAAATTCGAAAGTTCTAAATGAAGGTCAGATTCATCCTAGCATTACAAGTAAAACAACAAGCTGATAAACAGGCTCCAACTACTTTGTTTTTGGGGGGACTTTTGCTTACAGGAGGCAGAAGAACGTTTGAAAAAGGAATTTAATGAGACTTTCAAGATCCAACATCAGTCTCATAGGCTGGAAATACAAACCTTGGAAGAGAAAGCAAAGAAAGAACTCCATGATGAACTTGAGCAGATACAAAAGCAGCAAGCCCTCTTGCTAGGTATAGTGTCTCATGTCATGCACAGTTCCTACTGCTTGATTATATATATGCTGAGAACCACTGACTTTCATCCCATTCATTTTCTTTCCCATTTTCTGGGAACTCAGATCTTTGTTAATCTCTTTTGTCATACCCTGCAATTTCAACAATATAGTCTTAATATTCTTTGTTAACCAAGCTCTCAACTGTCAGCAGCAAAATGTTGCTGAGAGTAGTATGGTGTACAACATTTAAGTATGCATAATCAGGCATATTAGATTGGAAAATTATAATTAGTTCATATAATTTTCCCTTTCTTTTTCTATGTTGAGATGAATTTTTATATGTGCTTCAAGTCTGTTCCATTGAGTTCAGCAGTGGAGAGTCAGTTTCAAAAGTGCTCAAAACTGTTAAGAACTAAACAGGACACGGCACTAGCAAAATGTGTAATATCTTCAGGTTTAATCTCAGGTTATTAAAGCTCATCTATAAAATATTTTTTAATTAAATAAAGAATAATTTAAAAGTATTTTACATACGAACTGAATTTTATTCTTGGATTTTTTCCACTAGTAATTAAAATTTTCTTGAAAGATTTCTTGCTTTCTGAAGTTTAGACTTTAAATAGATAGATTCTCTTCTTCAAAAAAGATTCTCTTCTTCAAGAAAGATTGTAGGGAGACAACAGAGATAAAAACTTTTTGCTTCTTGTACTTGAAAAACTTGTACCTAATATACCCAAAAGTTGCAGTATATGACAGATAAGCTTGCATAAGCATTGTACTTCTCTAACACAAACAGAGCTTTCCTCAGTCTGCCTCATGGCCCTCTGTAGACCAGCTGAATTAACAGTAAAGCTCAAGATTAGAAGAAACAATGGTGATGATGTGGTCTGCAATACAACCACCACAGAATTATCTCTCTGAGCCTGATGTGGACTAATTGCTTTTGTAGCTCCAAATCACCTTATTATTGCTCAGCTGAGTTACCTCTCTAGTAATAGGAGGCCATTATGCTTAATGGGGAAGGAGTTGAGGAACAAAGCAAAATGTAATGAATTAATGTTTTCATCTACATTCCCTGTATCTGCCTTCCCCATCCAGCTGGCCTCTGACTGCCTAAATGACTGTCTGATTGTTACTAGGATCTCTAAGGATGGAACTCTCCGAGCAGCAGACATCATGCACAAACCTAAAGAAGCAAATAGAAGAATTACAAATGGAGCTGAGGAGTGTGAGGACATTGAAGAAGCAACAGGCAAGGGACCAGTTTGTACTTCATTGCCATGTCGTGTCCAGCAAAAGCAATAATATCAAATTTCTCTCTCTAGTGATAATAAAAGTATACAGTCTCTTCCAGAAATGCAATGAGTTTTCTGCCTTTATGTCTCACTTTAAATGTTTATAATTTTTTGCCCTGTGGGCAGGCTTTTTCTTTCCAATTAAAGATCAGAATCTACAAAAGAAGTAAATGAATGAATGTTACAATAAAATAAATTCTGTAGAGACTATAGATTATATTTAGAAACTTTTGATCCCTGATTTTGTCTTGCACATATAATTGAAAAATCAGATCACAAAAATGCAATGCACACAAATCCAGGAAGATGTTAACATTAAAAATAAGAGGCTGTGAATAACTAAATTTGGCCTTTTTCTTAGGAAGGAAGTAGCCAAAGCCAGATCAGATCTCTTCACGATGAACTGGAAAAATGTCAGAGTGAAATTTCTGAACTCAAGAGAGAGAATTTACTTTTGAAGGACACAATGGAGCTGCTCAGTGCTGAGTTGGAGACACAGAAGCAAGAAGCTGCACAGCTTCAGGATAGAGATAAACAGCATAGAAGGTTTGCCTTGAATTCACACTTGGCAGTGCTATCAGAGATTCAATAATTATGCCAGAGTGAGTGGTGTTCTAAGCGTGATGCATGTCAGAATCTTTCCTTTCTAAAGTACTAATTTTAGAAGCTAGGAATTTTGCAAAAGCAGTAGTTCATTTCACATTTTCCTCCAGCCATAATAGATGCATTTGAACTAATTGTTCATTATATGTTACAGAAAAGTATGTCTATTGTATCCCCCCAGGAGTGACCTGAGAAAATATGCATGATGTCAGCCTTTCAAAGGCACTGGAAGACATAAATCCCAAACTCACCAAAGAGCTATTAAAAAGAATATAGAAGTTTCTGAGTAAATATCAGGTTTTTATACATACTCTGTAGCTGAAACCAATGGACTGTTAATTCCAAAGGGGACGCTTGAGAATGCCATATACTCCCTGTAAGAGTTTGCTTTGGCTGTAGCAGCCAGATTTGCCCAGGGGAAGTAAGGGCAGTGCCAGTGGATAGTGACAGTGCCTCTGGGCTGATGGTGAGCCTGGCACTGTGAGAGGCTGTCAGGACACAGGAGGGGCAAAGTGACTGCAGTCTTGGCCATCTTGTAGAAGGTAAACCATGTCTTAGTGTAGCCAGAGGCTCAGCACACTTGGTGCAAAAGGGTCTTCCCATTTCTGTTCAGAAAAAGTGCAGAATGCCAGGATCAATTATGTTGGAAAAGACCTCTGAGATCTTTGAGTCCAGCCTGTGACCACCATGTCAACTAGAGCATGGCACTGGGTGCCCCGTCCAGTCTTTCCTTAAACACGTCTGGGCAGCCCATTCCAATGTCTTCCTTTGAAGAAATTCTTTCTACTGTCTAACTTAAACCTCCCCTGGCATGACTTACAAAGGAGACAAGACTGGGTTCACTGCCCACTGCATTTGTATGGGTGTTGAATCCTTTGAAATTTATGGATGAACATACTTAACACATTCTCTTTGCAGAGAGACTGAGGGATCTGGTGTGTGGGTATCTTTCAATCCATTTTTGCAGTGGTGCAGGATATATGCCCCTAACTACACAAGCATTTATATAAAAGGATTTCTGAAGAGTGTGACCTTAAAGGAATCTTTAAAATTATGGCATATATAGTCCAGAAAAAAGCATTCAATGGATAGAATATCTCTCTGCAGACTGTCAGAGTGGCCAGAGTAATTCCATTCCTGTCTACCAGTCAGTAGATATTTAAAGAATGAGTAATTTTTTTTTTTTTTTGCCATTGCACTCTTTGGAGAGTTACTTCAAAGTGAATTTCATTTCAAGCTTTTGAAGCCAGATCAATAGAGAGAATTGCAAACCAGAGAGTTTCATTAATGCCCTCAAGCTACCTTGAAGGAATTTAGAGACTCTGTTCATGAAGAGAAGAATTATTCACGTGTCAGCGCTGAGGTCTAAAAGGCCTCAAATGCTAAGGCTGCTGGGCTGGAGGATTTTCTTTACAGGTAATGAATGGTGTAGCTCTACTACAGTAAGCATTTGGAAAGGAAGCATTAATGGAAATTATATAAGGAGAAATCCTTCAAATAACTGGAGGTAGGACCAAAGCACTGGAGTGGACTTAAGCCTCTGATACAGGCTGCTCTGAAATTAACCCATGGAATATTTGAAAATCTAACTTGCAGCTCTTGGGTTTTTTTGGTTTGTTTGTTTTTTTTTTTTTTTTCGCCAGACTAATAATTTGAGTAGAGGAGTAGTTAAATTGGTGCATATAAGTAATTGGTATTTTTACTTTTAACAGCAGTGCCCCTGTCTTATGCCAGTTTATTTTCTGATTTGAAAGCTGATAGGGGCTTGTTACTTGCGTGTGACAAATTTTTATAACAAATTACTTAAAATTACTAGTCCTACTCTTGCCAAGTAAGTGAAACCCATAATCTGCTCAAAGTAATAATTCCTCTTTCCATTCTCTTGAACTGTGTGATTTCCACCTCCAGTACAGAAAGCTTTTACAAGGATGAGGAAAAGAGCAGACAGTGGTGTTTTTATGGGAAGAGAGAACAAGTCACCAAATGGGTCTTCTGAAGGAGAATATTCTACTCCTGAATATTCATTTCAAGGGATCCTTCTCCTTTTTTTACCCTTATTCTTCTGCTGCTTATTTTATGCTAAATGCCAAATTAGTCACTTCCATGGCTGTGCTCTAATTTCAAGGGGAGAAACTAGATTTATTTTTTTTTTTTTTTAGTTTTTTTTAATTTTTTTTTAGTTTTAGGATGATGATAGGCAGTATTAAATGTTTCTGGTGTCATGATGTAGTGAAATATATCATGAGAGCCTCGTGTTAAAATGCCAGATATTTCAACATGATTTTGCTTAATACAAATAAGTTCCTATGGTACTTTGTTGTCATGTTTTGTCATTAAGATTGATGTACAAACTAACCCTCGACAGAATATCAATTGCACCATTATAAGGAATAGACCTTGAATTTCCTGAAGGGTGAAGGCCAAGTACTTTTCAAAATAATTTTTCTCTTCCTCAGTGTTAAAATTTTTCTTCTCAGATTGCAACCAAAATGTCAAATCTGTAGGCAGAAGCCAGATCTTTGCCCAGTTAACTACCCTTGCAGTCAATAAAACTCCTCAAAACTGTATGCTTTGATCAATGATAATAAACTAATATTGAAACCTGAGAATTCAGACATATTTTAATACCAATGAAAGGCTACTGGTAGAAGACCTCAATATCAAGCATAAAAAAGAACTGGACATATTGAAAGGAGATCACCGGAAGGAAATTGAAACCATAGTATCTGATTTCAGCAGCACTCAGGCACATCTCCAAGCAAAGATTTTCTCCTTAGAAACTGCGTAAGTAATTCAACAATAAACTCTGGCTCATGCTGGCAATGAGTTCTGTTTCTATTTATTATTCTTAGTACGTATAGTTTTTTTTATTAATCATAAGTAAAATACTATAAGGATCAAAATAGAAGTGCATAGGTATTATCTTTGCAAACAAAAAAGACTCAGCCACATTGTAATAAATTCTGGATATTGCTTAATCTAAAGCACTGTACATGAAGCTTTACAATGCTTAACTAAAACTTGCATGTATCAAAATAGAAGTGTATAGGTATTGTCTTTTCAAACCAAAAAGACCCAGACACATTGTAATAAATTCTGGATATTGCTTAATCTAAAGCACTATAAATGAAGCTTTACAATGCTTAACTAAAACTTGCATGTATCAAAATAGAAGTGTATAGGTATTGTCTTTGCAAACCAAAAAGACCCAGACACATTGTAATAAATTCTGGATATTGCTTAATCTAAAGCACTATACATGAAGTTTAACAATTCTAAATTAAAATTTGCATGTAGGATCTAAAATTTTATGAAGTGTAAAATCTTCTATGTTACAGATACACCAGAGGCCTTGATCCATGATCTTGTTGTTAATTTTGTTCAGCAGAGCAGCATCATTGAGTAAAGGCTTCTTAACCTCATTCTCACTCCCTTAAAAATTTCCAAGGAAAATGATGCTCATGCAAATTAATGCAGTTTGCAGCCCCCTGTGGATTGAAGTTCTGTGGTGTTTCAGATTGAACAGGAGAGACCCCTCAGAAATAATCCCTTATATATATATCCCTCCTTCTTTTCTCTTATCCCAACTGTTCAGAAGCAGCAGAAGTCCAGAAGAGAGACTTGGCATGTAAGCAGGCCTCTAACCTTTAAACCTTTCAGATGTAAAGATTTATCTTTTTATTTTAACTCAGAGATAACTCTAAGGTAATAAGAGTCAGGGGTGGTCCTCTCAAAAATGTTTACCCACACATTAAAAAAAGGAAATTTAAGGAATTTTAAAAGCTAAACTCAGACTACAGGTTTTGACTTTGCAGGGTACTAAAGCAGCATGCATATCCATGTTTATCTTCATGAAAGTTACAGGAATTGAGTAATTCTGAGGATTCCAAAGTTACTGGGTCAGAAAAGAGAACAAGTAGATGAATATAGATATGTATAGATTCTCTGACACTGATTTCTTTCTTTAGGAAACTAGACTAGCAATATGATGTGCAAGCTTGTTACTATTTTAAATAAGGGGCTGGATTTTACACTGGACAGGTGTTGTGGATTAACCCTGGAAATTTATTTTGGAACTCCAGAAGATTCTATACTTCTACATAAACCATGTACAGGTGCCCATTTTATAAAAATCCTGCTTTATTGGAAAGGCCTGGCTATGTCCCTGTATTTTAGGCTTGGAACATAGGGCAGAGTACATCCAAGGTTTCTCTTGAACCTAATCTGAGGAATTTTTTTTCTGGTCTGTATTTTCTTTGGTACAGACTTAAAGAATTAGAAGAAAAGTCAATAAAGTGGGAGTCCAGGCCTGAAGATACACACCTTATAAACTGTCTGCAAGACAAATTAAGTGAGAGAGAAGAGATTATCAAGCAGCTGGTGGTAAGACTGCTTTTTATATGGACATACCTATTTTGGAATCTATTGCAAGGCTCTATGCAGTGTTTCACACATTGCTTCACTCTGGTTGGTTGTTTCTGTTCTGGAATACTTTGACAAATGTGTCTTTCCATACGAGCTTCCAACAAATACATGTTTCCATACATGTAACTTTGTTTCTCTTCAGGAAGGAAGAAAATGTCAGCATTCACTTTCAGCCAACACTGAATCTTACAGGAATCGGTCATTTTCTTTCAACCCCAATACAGCATGCCTGACTCCCTCCATGAAGGTAAGATGAACAATGCAATTAAAATCACAAATTGTGATAGTTTTATTACTATTTGAATCATACCAGGACAATAAAAATGCTATCCATGTTTATGATGATATTCAGTAGAATTCTTTCCAGGGCCAACCTACAGTCAGTTGTTGAGCATAGGAGAAATTCATTAGAAGTATATATGCAACATAGATAACTTTTTAAGCCAATATAAAACACCAGAACTCTGACATCAGTCTTCCACTGGGATAAGCATGGCCATTGCTTGCAGATTTGAGAGGTGCTAATCAGGATATTGCATGCATCAAGGCAAATTATGCATCTGTTTGAGTTGCTTGGTATCTGCCCTTTGTCATTCCACCCCTTCTGCATGATATTTCTACAAATAGCCATAGAAAGAAGGGAGGTCAAGTTGGTGGAAAGCACCTTCATGTGTCTAAAATCTCAGGGTCAAATACATGTTGTTTTAATTGGCTGACAAAATCCATGGATACAGCATACCCTGGAAATTTAATTTAAATTCCTATAGAAAAATATAGAAATCTTCCTATTTGGGTGTTCCTTGTAAGGTATTTGGGAATGAGGTATTGTTAAGGTTTTATAGAATAAATTGTAAAAAATGTGTATGTAATGAAGTTTTCTGTTACAATAAAAAAGCAGAAGAAAAAGGTTGAGGTGCCCAGTCGTGTTGTCAGTGTTCCGAATTTAGCTTCCTACGCAAAGAGTTTTTTGAGCTGTGACTTGAGATCAAAAAGAAGTGCTCCTCAAATAACAAAATCTACAAGCTTAGACCGGAGTTCTGGCTGCCTCAGGGTGGGCTCTCCATCAACACAGTCCTCAGACAGCACTGCTGCCACAAGGTATTTGTCCATTTTGTATGATGATAAATGAATTCATATTTAGAATCTTGTAGGCAATTCAAACACATTTGACATGAAATACACAACGATGTAAGGTTCCTACTGTGCAGTGAACTCTGTATGTTTGGTTTTCTACAGACAGATCCAGAACTTTACTGCAAAAGTGGGCTATAATCCCTGCCCAACAGACCTTTTGCTTGCAACCCGTCCTGGTAGGGAAAAAAAAACCCAAGTAAACCAACCAAACAAAACACACACACACACACACACACACACACACACACACACATATACACACAAAAAAAGGAAAAGGAGCTGCCAGTATTTTACTAAGAATGTAGTTAATTGTGAACATGGCATCTTTCAATGGTTCTGTTGTGTGTCTTTTGTGTCTTCCTTCTTATTTTTATTGCCTCACCTTGCACTTGGTAGATGTGGATGGCATGTTTTTATTTTAAGAAGTATTTGAATGAACTTAGGCTGATCATTTGGCAAAGCTTAAAGATTTCAAAACTGATTAGCAGATACTTAACTTAGTTTTTTTCTCTCTGAGGAGCTTTAATTCTTCAAATTTTTGAGTTATGTAAACGATGTTCAGTGTTTTATAACATAAACTGTCTCTTCAAGAAATAGTTAAAAATGTATGTAGCTAATATACAGTTAAAAATCCCCAAACCTTGCCACTGTATTTCAGGGCAAAATCTAGCCTTCTCAGCTATCTCCTGGTGGAGATTTAGTTATTCTGTAAATTATGTGCAAGAGAATTCTTTCCTTGGGGGCAGATGGTGCTGACTGCTGACAAAAACAACCTGGGACAAAGGCTTAGATCTTCTTTGGCAATTCCCACTTCTTTAAGATACAAACATGCTGTGTCATGCCAGATGACTGCCAAGGCAAATGGGATTTCTGTTTTAGAGGGAAACAAACGTGCAAGGAGACTGAGCTTGGCTGCTGCTCCCTTAATTCTTTTAAATCAGTCAGTCATAAATTAAGTCCTATTTGTTATCGTATGTTAAAAAAATCCTGAATGACGGAAAATCAGGGACTATGTAATAGGATTGATTATGAATGCCAGGTAGTGTTCAGAAAAATCTTTCCATTTCAAGTAGAACTTTTACCCAACATTTTTAATGCATAAATTTGGTATTTTTAAGAGTGAATTGCAGCTGCCATTCTCTGATTTTCAAGACTTCATATTCTTGAAGCATCCTTTTGTTGAATTTTTTGGGGGTGTCAAGTTAAGAACTATGTTCAAATGTTTCTGCAGAGTTCTGTTAAACTCTGCTTCATGCTTTTCTTCATGTTACAATCAGTGCTGCTAGTCCAGTTACCTGGCTGGCACAGATCCCACTAAAACTGTACCTGGCACCTTTTGGCCTCATCCATTCATGTGAGCACAGAACCATTCATGGGATGATGAGTTTTTCTGGGAAAAGTATTACATGTTGATAAGATTGTAAGTAAGTAGGTTGGTGATGCTAATGCTTATTTGTTTGCACAGGACACATGGCAATGAACCACCACAAACCAAAGATGACCAAAAACAAGACCCTCAGCATCAAGAATGGTTTACTAAGTATTTTTCATTTTAAAGCAAACTATTTCCATACTTCTCAGAATTTCTATAAAAGTAATTCCAGTTTCCTTTTTAGGAATGATAATCCAATAGATGATTTAAGGGAAGAAAAAAAAGTAATTTCTAAGTTAGGAAATATCTGCTCTCTCTTACATCTAGTAACTATGGAGTTATAGGCATGAATTTCAGGAAAATGCTTTTTTTTAAACAACTTCTATAAAAAATTAACGAAAAGTTTGGATACAGTTACATGAAAAGACTTTTTAATGAAGAGACTGTATCACTCCACAATTTCATTAAATATGGAATTTGGACTCTGATATGTTCTGTCAATTTGGCACCAGCTGAAAAAATATCTTCCTTCTGTACATTTATACGCTTGCTTCATCAGCTGTTTAAAGTAAGTTCTGCATATAATAATGTAATTTTAAAAGTTTTTTATGCTTTTTGTTAAATTAATTTTAAGCTGCACTGCATGTAGTACATCTTCAAAAATAGCATGTTTATAGCAGGCTGGTTCAGAAATAATTTCTGGTTTGCTTCATAAACTGTTTTGTATATTTATATCTATTTGCTATGTAATATTCCCATTGAATTTCAATATATGTATCAGCCTGATAAATTAGGGTGATATGTAAGTATGAACATTAAAGCTTGTAAATGATCCAATTTCTGTGTTTTTCAAAAGAGTTCTCTGTTAATGCTGAAGTCAGACTTGTACATTGAGTTCCAGTGATGACAACTGCACCCTTGTACCTTTTAACTCTACACTAGTTTTATGCCCACATAAAAGCAAAGTGGGGGAATGACCACATTTATCAGATCATGCTTATGATTGCTGGCAGGAAAGAACCCATGAAGAAGTTGACTCTTGGGTTATTAACCCATTAAGTGTAAAAGGCAGGAAAATGTGCAACCAGCAGCCTGCTACTAAGACAGGATAGTTCCTCTTCAATTGCTTTGAATCCCCATTTCATTTCAACCAACAGGGCCCAGCTACCTAAAAAAATGTTACACATGCAAAGAGATGTACCTCCAGCAAAGAGATGTACCTCTTCTCACATCCAACAGCCAGCAAGAGCTACAGCAACAGATCACTGTCAATCTCTTCAGACAAAACAGCCACTGTATCTCACTGCTGGGGCAGAGGTGGAAGGAAGGGCAGAACACTTCCACATGGCCAATGCTTTCATCTCAGTTATCTAATATTTTTTCCAAGAGGAACTGTTTGGTTGGAAAAGTGACTTTGGCAGTAGATTTGGCAAAAAGGCACATTTCATACTTGTAATCAAGAAAGAGATTAAACACTGTACAGTACCACTGATGGGTACCTTGGCATCTGTGAGGATAGAAAAAATGTGCAGTGCTGTTTTCATTACTTTTCATCCATGCTGCGCCAAGAACACTAGAAATTTCAATACACAATTAGCAATTCTTACTTCCAGGGTTACAACAATTAATTATTCACTCTGCCCCCCCTAGAAAAGTATATGTAGAAAAGTGGTTGTATGGATGAATTAAATTTGTTGCTTAGTAATACACAGGAGTATTTTGCTATTTCTACCTCCAAAAGCTTTTTTGGCTACATTTAACTTACTAAATAGAGCACTGCAATAGAAGGTAATTCTGTATACTGGTCAGTGGTGGTGATCCTAGCTCCACAATAAGTGGTCTGAATTTTGGGGTAGGTATTTTGGAACATCTCTTCAGCACTCTGAGAGTCAGAACATCAGTAACATGAGGCCTGCATGACATATCCCACTCTTGTGTGTGTTTTTCCATTTCAATTCATCCTATAAGAACCAAATTTGAATATTCCAAGGCACCTTCCATGAGGTGAGCCAGTATGATGGAGAGTGACGATTCACTTCAAAAAAAAGTGATCTGACCTACATAGAGACAATTTTAAAGAGTGTTTCTGCAGTGGTACTCATGGATAATTACTGGATCACAAAACATTTAAATATTCCAGAAAAATCAAAAACTAATCTTTGCAAATATTTTGATCATACCAAAAAGATGGGAAAGCAGGGCCCACCCTCTCTAGAAGGAACAAGGATGCGCTCTGGGAGACACACTTCTACCAGAAAGCACCCTGAACAGCAACTCTGAATATTTTCCATTAAAACAAAACCAATCCATATTTCTGTAATAAAAGAAAACAAGAAAATTTATTTGGCTTAATTGTTTTAACTATATTTGCAGTATAAATTACATTATACAAAGAGCATACAAAGAACACCGTTGCTTTTAAAATATTGAGCTGTGTAAAACTGAAGATTATGTTTGCTTCATTGGAGCAGGAATATTTGCAGATGCTTGTTCTAGGTAAGCTAATGGACCTTGAGGCATTTCTGCAGGCTTTTTGTGCTGTACACTGATGTCTTCCAGGACCTGCTGCCAGTGTCGCAGTTTACTCAGATGCTTCTGAATTAATGCTTCTTTTCTCTGCAATTCATTTCTTAATTCTGAAACATCCTATGGATGAAAAAAATGTGTATTAGTATATAGATATTATTCAAAAGGATAACCACCCCACCACATAAAGAGTATGTAACTTTTTTAGATCTTGAGTTTTCAAGCTGAACTTACAATGGAAAATGGAATAATGGAAAAGGGTTTAGTGATACAGAGGAAAAGCACTGTGAATGCACTAGTGCTGTTCACCTATGTCACATATTTCAGAGATCACCATCCCCTAACTAGTTTGTCTCTTCCAATGAATTATCAGCTGTGTTCCAATACTCCACACCACACAGCAGCAGCTATCCAGCTTCTCCAGGTTCATGATGAGAGTTATGATAACAGCCAAGTTCTGCCAACCTAAGGTACAGTATTATGTTAAAAAACCCAAAATTATGAACAAGGTGATGAAGGTACATAGCTTATCTGATCTAGCACAGGACAGGTAAATTAACATACCTCTTTAATTACTTGTTCTGGTTTCTGGACTGAGAGCTGCAGTCTTTTTTGTAGAAAAAAGCATTCAGTTTGTCTTGCAACATCCAGAAACTTTTGGATGCACTGATCAACACCTAAACGTACAATAACAGTATTGAAAGAACAGATTCCAAAAAAAAATAAGATTTCAGGCTGGTAATGGTAGTGGTCTATTAAAAACAACTTTTCACTGTACATTCTAGAATGAAAATCTTCAGACTTTCTAAAATAATGTATTTACATACCAGTAAGTCCTTGTATAAAACACTGCTTTGCAAATGTACAAGTTATTTTAGAAGTGCAGGACAACAATTCCTCCCATGTTTTATTTTATTTCTGACAAGGAGTAATAAAGTAATTCATGGAACTTGGAGGAGAATATTCTGCCCTCACAGACTACACACTACTGTTTTGGTAATAAAAGTTGTTCCATGCCAGCACATGAATATGATCAAATATCCAGAAAGGAGTTTTGAAAAGCATTTATGCCGATTTTGAAACGCCATTTGAGTGAAGTTTCAGAAAATTTTCAGGGACAACTGCACTTCTAAGGAGTAGTCAAGGGCCACTTTTCAAACTCCTGTTCATAGCAGTATTTAATTCCACCTCCCCGGAGCTGCGTTACCCAAGCCCTAAAGCAGCGCTGCCAAGCTGCCTGGCCTGGCCTGGCCTTTCCCATTCCCTGTCACTGCTTCATTCAGCTTCCCAATGCATCACATCACCTCCCTGGTGCCTGAAACGCCTGGCACACTCCGACCTTCCCACCACACCCGGGGCATTCCCGGCTCCGCTTCATTCCTGCCGCCGCTCCCAGCAGCGGGAAGGGGCGGCGCCCTTCTCCCGCCCGGGCTCACCGGTGCGGATCTCCTCCTGGTCCGTGCCGTTCACGTAGTCCTGGCTCACCAGCGAGGCGAAGCAGGCCTGCGGACAGGGAAGCACCGCGCTGAGCGGCTGCGGGGGCCGGCGCAGGCAGGGCAGCGCCCGCCCGCGGCTGCCCCCCCTCACCTCGAAGGACGCTTCCAGCTCGTCCACCAGCGTGCTGTTGGGGTTGCGCGGCCCCGCGGGCGGCGGGATGAGGCCGGGCGGGCCGGGCGGGCCCGGCGGCGGCGGCCCCGGGGCCTGGGATCCGAACATTCCGCCCAGCGCGCCCGCCATGGCGGGAGCGGCGGCCGCGCATGCGGCGGGAGCGGGGCGGGCCCGGGCGGCCCCGCCCGCTGAGGGCCGGAGCCTCGGGCTGCCGCGGAGTGAGGGTCGGTGTGTGGCTCCTGTTCCCGTCACCGGGCACCGCTGAAACCGGTCTGGCACCATTCTCTCGGCACCTAAGAGATATTGTCATGTATCGAGATCGCTTCTTAGACTTCTCCAGACTAAACAGACCCAGCTCCTGCAGTCTCTCCTCATAAGAGTTGTTCCAGACCCTCCGTCCTCATAGCCCTCTGCTGGACCCTCTCCTGTAGTTCCATGTGTTTCTTGCATTGACCAGCCCAGGACCGGACAGAGCACTCCAGAAGTGGCCTCAGTAGGGCAGAGGAGGTGGGGAGGATCACCTCCCCAAGCCGCTGGCCACACTCCTCCCATTCCAGCCCAGGATAGCACTGGCCCTGCTGGAACAAGGCAAGCGGAGACAGCAAAGCCATCTCCCCCAGAGGGACCCTCCTCCTCCAGCCTTCGCCCTGCTTCTGTCTCACGGGTGCGAGCCTGGGTAAGCACTGTTTCAGCATCACTTGGTCCACAACAGCATTTAACAAAAACCCCAAAAACCCACCCTAAACCAAAATAAATCCCCACTCCATGGGCTTGGATCCTCCAAATTGTTAAGAAAACATCACCTCACATTTTACGTGTCAGGTCTGTTTGATGTTTGAACTGATTCTGGGAATAATGTCCCTGCTTGGAGGGCGGCCACCTCACACCAGGAAAGAGGGGAACTATCAGGATGACAAAAACCATGTGAGATAAGGGCAGGTCCCCCTAAAAACACACAAGCACTAACTTGCACCCACTAGTTTTCTGAAAAAAAATTTACAATATACACTTCTTGACATGTTTATAACTTACTACATAATTCTATGCTGAAGCCATGCTAATGCTAATCACACAGCATCATTTCTGCCTCAGTACTTACCAAAAGCAGTTTAGTTTTTCTAAGGAAAAAATGCCAGAATGGTGTTTCTATGAAAATCTTTGCAGAGTTCCCACTGACACCATCTACAGTTCACTCAAAAGTGAGGTACATCTATCATTGATTGTTTATTCTCTCTCAATCAAAACTCACATCCAAATAAGGTATTTATTGTTTACAACAGTTATGCATACTTTGCATATAAAATAGATGTCTCAATAGTTCCCATTGTGATGTTTTGGTATTAAATATTTCAGTAGTTCAAACAGAATAATTTTTATTTTGCTGCATAATATGGTATGGGATGAAAAATCTCCAAGTTGAGATATTCTTACCCAAGTAATAATTTATAAAATGCATTTTTAGTTAATTGTCATAGTGAAAATATGCTTGGGGCATTCATTTATGAATGATACTTTTTAAGATTGTTTTTTCTTAAGGCAGAGTGGATGATTTTAGAACCAGTATTTTTATTTGGCCTTGTGAGTGTCTTGACTTAATCGAGCTGCAAACTCAACGAGCGTTCTGGTGGGCCGCCCTGCCATGCCCTTCCGCAGGTACGGCACCTCGTCCTTGTTGGACATGACCCCAGCTATATCCAAATGAGCCCAGTGAGAGGCAGTCACAAACTCCTTCAGGAATGCTGCAGCTGTGCATGCTCCTCCAGCCCTGTGGGAAACAGAAAGATGTACTGTTCCCAAAGCAATTCCAACAGCACACGTATTAAACAAATGGGTTGAAAGAAAGGGGCACATGGAAGGTGCTGGTTCATCTTACCTGCTGTACTTTCCAATGTTGCTCACATCTGCAAGAGGACAGTCTGTGACTTGTTTTGTGTAATGCTCAAAAAGAGGCATCCTCCAAACTCTGTCCCCTGTCAAAATGCTGGCCTGAAAAAAAAAAATAAACAATGATATTTTGGGAATTTCTTTTCTAACTGCACTTGTAAGCCCTGTTTTCATGCATGCTTCTTTTTGTTTAGGTTTTAACGGTCTAAAAATCTTTAGCCGAAGATATTAGGTTTTTGGAAATAGATTGTTTACAAAACAAAACAGGCAATCCAGCTTTTTAGGTACTTTGGTGTTAGCCAAAAGGCAACATCAAAAGACCACATTTTTTTATCTGTTCTTCCTTTTCCCTGACAACAGAAATCCTTCCCCTCAGAGGCTTCCTTGATCCATCGCACCTCAGCCCTCACAAGGCCTCTCTGAATTTCTGTACCTGTGTTGTTAATTATCTTTCTAACATGAAATAATTACTGCCAGAGGTCCAGAGTTTATGCATATGTAGTGAGTTATCAGATCATGCAGATCCTTAAGATGCGTGGTATATGATATTACATCTCACTGAAGAGCTAGTAATTAATAGTCAACTAAATATAGTACTGACATCATTCCTCTAAAATTTCAAAACATAATAACATCTTTCAGATTTGCATAAAGACTTTCAGTAGTGTACTTTTCAATAAGACATATCACTGAATTATTACTATTATGATTTAACAATAATGCAGGTGGCCTACCTCATAGAGGTGAGTCCAAAGCCAAGATGAGTTTGTGAACACGCCAGTCGCAGCAGATCCCAATGCAACATCCATGGCACCTAAGGGAACACACCTTCAAGTTCATATGACAAAGGCAAAGGTGGACCTGAGCTATTCCTTGCATCTTGACTCCTCACAGAACTTTCCATTTTTAATTCCCAGTATCAGTAACAGGAATTTATCAGACCACAAAATTTGAGGACTTTAGTATACTGACATTTTTGAAATTTGGAACATTTTTATTACATTTATATATTCTAAAAAAAACCAAGAAAACATAAAAATTATATTCTGTTTTACATGAAACTAAATTTTCTGATTTCAGATTGATGTTTCTTAGAAATAGTTCTAAGATAATGTATTAACCAATAACAGTATCCTCTAAAAAAACATAGATATTATTATTTTCATATAGAAAATACAAATGAATGGGCTTTTTCCAGTTTATAGACCTCTACCATTTTTGAGCTGATACTTTCTCTTTTGTGAATTTCACTTACATAGACTTTTGCACATCATGTGTAAATTTACTTGATTAAATATTTAATTTATTAAAATAATCCTTATCAAAATATTAAACCATAGGATTAGATATTTATCTAGTTGATGCCCCAGAACTGCTTCTCTAATAGCAAAACTTAATCCTTAGTAAGATGAAAAAAAATAGTAGTTTAGCAAAATATGTCAAAGAAATTTCTATGGGAGCCCTCCTTATTCCTGCTTAGTGCCCAAGGATCCCAGATAGGAATACTTTTATACAAGCCAACAATCTTAAATTCAGTTTCCCTTCTGTCTATTGAAATTTTCCACAGGATTTGAACTGGTAAAACTGATGGAACATAATTTAAGGCATTAGCAGAGAATCTGTATAAGCATAATTATTTTGCTTAGCATATTAATTAAGCAACAGAGTAGAGTTCTGTCTGAATTACTCTTCCATGTTTGCTTTTATTTCGGCTACAGTCACCTCACCCGTGACAGCTTGTTAGTGAGTTCATGCATACAAAATTGCTGGTTTTAAATTTAAATTTACAGCTTCATTATTATACAACTGTAGAGATGAAACAATTAAAACACACTTCATAATGCCTAAAAGTATGCAAATTACACCAAAAATACTTCAGTCAAACGAATTCCTGGGGAATGATGACGACTCCCCTGCCATCATGGAGGCCTGAGCCAGCACACAGGATGGGACAAGTGGCACTGGCAGGGTCAGAGCTCAGGCACCCAGCAAGGCCTTCAGGAACCTGCCTGGGCTCCAGCCTGCTCCATGCCAGATGGACTGGGCAGGACTCTTCCATGAACATGTCACCACCTCTGCATCACACAGGCCTGGGAGCTGAGAGGGTTCAGCTCAGAGATGGAAGAAGCACAGTGAAACACTGCACAAACACTGACATCATCAAAAACTGTAGGTTTTCCTGCTCTTGGCTCCAGCTGGGCTGAGCCAACCCAACTTCATCTCCACTGCTGAGCATGTACATCCCTGCACGTCCCCTCCCCACTCCAGAGACACACAAGCTGTGCTCACTGCTGTCCTGAAACATGTAAAATCATCTCAGTTGCCTTTGAATTAAGGGGGGTTTATATACACAGCACAACTAATCCACAGCCCAACTAATGAGTAACACAAAACTGACTTCAAAGTGAGCAGGGAAGGGACACTGCTTTACCTGTTAATGTTGCAGCATTCACAATAGCCCTTGCATTAAAATTGTGGGCATAACAGAGAGCATCAGCTAACAGCAGTCTTCCTTCTGCATCTGTGTTATCTACCTTCAAAGGCAAAACCAGTAAACAATCAGGTAAAGTACTGTAGATGTCTCTTTCACTGATGTATTTCTCACTTATCTTAAATAGCTGCTGGATAGAGATCCTAAAATCTTCAGGTAATGAAAATTTACTCAAACTACATTGAAAAGAAGAAAAAATACAGCATTGATACACAGTTATGAGTATAATGTAAAAGTGTATCTGTAGCTGATGTAAGTCATCCTTCAGCACTACAACCTCCTCTGCATGCTGGGTCTCCTCCAGAAGAGCCTGGAGACTGGAGAGGTGTCTCAGGGAAGCACACAGGCTGCACCATGTGCTTGGAGCTACCAGCACTTTCTTGCAGATTTCTTCTTGGTGGGGGAATACATGGCCAGTCTTTTTCCCTCAAAGCAGAGGGTGACTGAACTCAGTTTTCAGAGATGAATGTTAAAAAAACAGGAAGGTTCAGCAAGTCAAAAGTGGCAGAATCACAGAAATTCAGACAAAAAGAAAGCCATCCACTTCTGCATTAAATCAGTGATCTGCAGCACAATGGTTTTCAGTACAATTTAATCTATTAGATGAGTATGAAACCATTTGTAATAAATGTGAAATATATATCTTGGATACTGATTTGGCAGGCTCCTTTGAACCAACAGCCCCTACGACTCAGAGTTCTGATTGTACTGAGCATTTTGGCAGTGTAAAGACTGTGTTACATCAGCAGGAAACTGATGTCTTACTCCAGATAGCAAGGAATTTGCCTCAAGAGTCTGCTGGAAGCACTTACAGTTATTTATTTGGACTTAGAGCCTTTATTTATGAGCATTGTAACAACCTCTTCTGCCAAATGAGCTTTTCCAGCGTGCTCAATAAATTACCTTACTTTGCAGCTTTTTCTAGCAATTTATAAGACATGTCCCATCTCTTCAATCTATATTTGAAAAAATCCTACCATAGCAATTTCTAGTTAGCAGCATGCTTCTTACAATTTTAAAACCAGTACATTTGCACTGCTAATCTAGAAGGGTTTTTTAAATGTACTCTGACTGCAGTCAACTTGGTTGATTAAACCAGTTCACTAAAAGTATCCAAATTCCACGTTTCACATGCATACCTGTATTGTTTTTCCATTCTTGGCTCTAACTACATCTCCAGGCTTGTTTGCCTTACCACTGGGCATATTTTCACAGAGGGGTGCCAAACCTGAGAGAGAGAAAAAGAAAAGTGAACTACTAGTTTCCTTCTCAGAAAAGCTGTAGAAAAAACCCACTTAGATATACTCCAAACACCTCCTTAAGAAAATAATACAAGTATAATTTTGAAATTAAAGTCAAAATTCAAATTTTCCCAGTTAATGGAAGACACATGGTCCAGTTTTCAATCAGGGAAACTCCTCTGCATGATGCACCACCGGGCTCTCTCACCTACACTACTTTACCATTAGGGTTTTCTTCTACATTTTTTCCAGACAAATGATATCAGAGGAACAATAAATACTATTTTTTGTCTCCTGTATATAATTATTCACATGTAAAGGAACTTCTTTCTTTCTGAAATTAAGAACTTCTCAAATAAACACTCTGAGCCATTCAAGCTGTGCTCACTGTATAATGCCTAGAGTGGTCCAAGGACTTCTCACGTAACTCCAGCCATACCAAGAACAACTAGAAATGAGCAAAAAAAAGGCTCAGCGTCAAAACTGCAACTATGACTGGGATCATGGAATGAATGAGGAAGTGCACTCATAGGGAAAGCCTGCACTCGGCACAAGGTGCACAAGCAGAGCACCATTTTTCATGATGCACAGACCGGCTCCACTGCCAGCCCTCCCCATCGCACTCTTGGTGAGGAAGGCCATGAGGATGTGCGTGGGCACCGCTGCCCTCTCCTGGCTGAAGCATAGAAGTGCCTGAAGTACCAGTAAACTCAAAGCCCAGCTTCTGACTAAAACTTATTGCACACCATGTTCCATGTCATTGCCAACTGGTCTTGCCACAGCATCTGAATCAGCTCATTTAATTTTACCTCTGTAGAACAAATAAACTTTTTTTCAGGAAAAAAAAATCATTGCACATGCATAAAGGTATCAGCAGACTGGTTTGGTTTGTTTTAGTTTTCTGCTGAGATATTCACCTAAGGAAACTAGAGCTGATCCCTCTTCCTGTTCAGTTGTGGCATGCACTTATGGAGGTAGCTCAGCACACCTGACTCCTTTTCAATCTAACTGCTTATACAGAGATGCACATTCCTTCTTGTAATGAAGGATCAGGACTTTTCAAAGACTCATTGGAAGTATCTTTATTGACAAGCATTTCTCACTTAAGATGTAAAAATCATACCTTAAAAATCTTGATTTGGTGTTCTAATATTTTATTCAAGTAAAGAACAGTAATTTTTTGATATGCAAGTGAAAATGGAAGAGAGATTGAGCAAGGGAATGAGAAAAGTGGGTGTGCAAGAGTCCATGATGTTTGTACATGGCTTTTACCATTGCTAATACTAGAAAAATACTCTCTCACAAAACCTTGTAGAACTAAGATTTTTGGACTCTCCACACAAAACCACTTACCAATTATGTTCAAAGGTAGATTTAGAGCTGCTGCTGTCACAATGGCTGAGCAGACAGTTGCTGCCCCTCCCATGTCTGCTCTCATGGCATCCATACCCGACGATGGCTTCAGTGAAATGCCACCGCTGGAACAAACAGCTCAATGTCACATACACTGGTGATGTTCTGTCCATCAGTGTGTGTTAACACCAAAGAGCAGTAAATGCTAGACCTGGGGCTCCAACTACCTCTACAACCCTAGTAAATCTACTGGAAGCAAGGTGTCTGGGTTTTCATTTCAGATAAAATATTACTTTCTCCTAATTAGGAGACCATAAAAATCCAGGTAGACTGCAGTGGAGTAACTCATTGATCTTCATAATGGCAGTGCACATAATGAACAAAATAATACACTTGGTAAAAATCAACGTATGGATGGGGAACTGACTGATAAATTCTTCAGCAGTATGTGATATGGAAAATATCTGCTGCTAAGAATGAACTATTTTCTATTTCCTTAAGCATCATCTAGATGTCCAGTGACATACTGCAATTCTAAATATGGAAATTCTTCAATCACAGGTTTGTTCAGGACAAGAAGAGAAATAGCACTTTCTTTATTTTCTTTCCCTCTAAATTTCCTTCTTCCCATACAAGATGATGGCATATTAATTCCTACTTTGGACAATTGATGTTATCTTATTTCCAGAAAAGGAAGCACAAGCTGCTATATAATGCAAATTCAGTGGAATGGCATTGGAAGATGTGCTGAGCAAAGCAAAAGCATCTCCCTGTTAAACATGAATAGCAGGAAAGCATTTTCTCCCTCTAGTAATTAAAATATTGGCATACAAGCATACATACCTGTCAAATGTAACTCCTTTTCCTACAAATACCAATGGGGAGTCATCTGTATTGGCACCCCCTAAATAGTGAATCTCCAGAAAGATGGGAGGTTCAGCTGAACCCTTAGCTACACTCAGGAATGCTCCCATCTCTTGTGTTGTTATCCAAGACTCTGGTCTGGAATAGAAACATGTATTAGTTTTATTATTTTTCCCAACTGGACACTTTGACCAAGGTGATTTTTTTTAAGATATCATGATTCTTGATGGTTTGTACACAAACCATTTCATTTTAGTTAGCTATTTTGGAAACTGTAGTTTAAATCCAACTACTACTACCTTTTCTGGTGAATCAGAAAAATACTTCCTCAGTTGCTCTTTGATTTTTGTTTTGTTTAAAAAAACCCAACAAAACAAGAGCTTGTCTACAGTTTCTGCATCAGAAACACTGATCTTTCACTTGCCTGTGAGGCTGTAGATGCTAAAGGTATGTGAAGTAACAATATTGCAGCAGGTTACACTTAGCTTTCTGCTAGCAAGATTTCCCCCAGTCTTTTGCTTTCAACAAAATAGTCTCCAACACTTGCACAACCAGTATGCTCATTTCTACCATAGAGTAGAAAGTAGAAATTCAGGAGCAAGAAGCACCAGCTGTGCAAATTCACTTGCAAGGGCTTTTATGGCTCCATCTCACATTTTTAAAAACTATTAAAAAATCCCAACAGTAACAGCAATAAATAGAAGATGTTTTATTACCATATCCACATGAAAAAGCAAAGGTATGTAAAAAACCCACTTGGGAAGAAAACAAAAGGTACTTAATATTAGCCCTCTATTCACTGAGGCTTCTTTTCACAGCACATGTGTTAATTAAGCAATAATTGACTGCATGACTAATTGACAGTTAATGATTTTACTGCATCACAGTATCTTTCTTCCTCTACAAACTAGCGCTCACTTAATCCTTGAAAACAGCCTGCAGTCTGGGCACCCCTCACACCTTTTCCCTAAACACTTCCCCCTCTTTGGTCATTTGAAGTAGCAAAGGGAAAATGAGATTTGAATAACTTCAGATTTTAATAACCTGGAAGGTATCTTATCTCACTGTGATAGTTCTCTACCCTACTATTCCTAGAGGAATCATTTCCATGGAATTTACCTTATGTGGACCTTTACATTGCTGAAAGTTCTGAGCTTCTGTTCAATATGTTCAGCAAATTTGATTGGAGTTATATAATTAGCTGGAGCCTCCATAAGGTACCGAGCAAGGTTCTGTCCCTCAGCGTAGGTAACACCTTTTTGCCAGGCTTCACTTTCAGCACTGAACAACAACACACAATGATCAGGATTATAGACATTTGCAAAAGTAAGAAAAGCATTCACGTATTTTCTTTCTTAAAATGCAGTAACATTAATTTGGAGAAATTAAGAATATCAGTTATCTTAGTACAAGGACTCTAGTCTAGTAACTCATCTGTGGTTCTAGTCAGTGCCAAATACTTCAGAGAAAGCTAGGAGAATCCAAGAGTAGACAGATGGAAAATTATCTATCCAATTCATTAGGTCTTATCCTAATCCTTACTAATCAAAGATTGGCTTAAATCCTCAAACACAAGGTTTAATACCCCTCCTGAAGTTTGTAATCACATTACTTTTAACAGCCTTGAAAGTTTTTATTTACCATATAAAGTCTCCAATTCTGTTTCTCCCTTTACTGAAATATGGTTATGTAGTAAGAGTGGAACTTGGATCTCATTTCCCAGTGCACTCAAGGCACTTCACTAACAACTGACAGAGCAAACATTCACAGAGCTGCCTGTGTAGGAAATGGGGAAGTCTCTCTGGTTACTTTGACAAACGACCAGTACAAAGCCTTTCATTTTACTGAGACAGCTTACTTTATAAGTTATCACAAAGCAAGGCATTGAACAGGATTTTGCCTCTAAAAACAGCAGGACAGTGATAGAGGAATGCAGGAGGAATATACAAATACTGCCTGGACATGGAAGAATCTGCTTCCAGATTCCCCAGTTCTTTGTGCTCAGCAACAGAGTTTAAGGAAGAGGGGCACTCCTCATGACAGGAAGAGAGACTCAGGACTTAGCCTAAGGATGATGGACACACACAAGTCCTTGGTAGCAGGCAGAACACATCTGAGGGTTCAGAGGGAGCTGGCTGGCATCACTGCAAACCTAGGCTCTTTCCGTTTGAAAGGTAAAACTGAATGTGGTCCCTGATGACCCTGAGGTCCCTGAAAAGGACAAATATGCATCTTTAAAAATGCCAAGGAGAATATAGGGAACTACAAGCCAGTTATCCTAGACTAATTCCTTAGAAGTTTATAGAGAAAAGTAATTTTGAAAGCCATTTCTAGGTATATGAAGGACAAGATGGACACTGGGAACCCTAATTTTAGATTTGCAGCAAATTCCTGACCAACTTAAATGAATTCTGTGATGAGAGAGTTTGTCACAGAGGACCACAGTGGATGTAATTGACCTTAAAGGTCTTTTCCAGCCTAAACAACTCTGTGATTTTTCTTGACTTTAGCTAGGTTTTCAGACAGAATCCTTGCAGACAAATTGAGAAAACATGAATTGAAGCAGGAGTGTGTCTGAACACGGACACATCTCAGAGCTGTACAGTAAGATAGTAACAGACAACAATCTCAAGATTCAACAAGGAAAACTGCAATAGGACACAAAGAAAAAAATTCACTATGAGTGTAGTTAAGTACTAGAACAGATGCTCCAGTGAGGTTGTGGAATTTTCAACTCAGGAGATATTAAAATGTGGGCTAAACAAAGGCCAGGCTTTAATGTTGTATGTAATGTCCACGTTATCCCTAATCCAAGCTGGAGTTGGACAGAATGACCTCCAGAAGTCTTTTCCAACCTAAATTACTATATAAAAAATGTTACTGGTCATAGGACCATCTGTGTTTTCAGGAAATTTATTTAATACAAATTTAATCAGTTTCTAAACTATCTGCAGTGCTACAAAATAGGAAGAGGGTTTATTTTACATATAACTTATCAAGAGGCTTCAACTTTATTTCACTAACTTCTTTGTAAGGAAGAACTTGTTCCTGCTTAAAGTACATACAGGGAATTCCTCTCCCCTGCATGACAGAATATCCTATACCAAACATCCAAAGTCCACTACCATAATTGTTCTGAAACCAAAAGCCCTGGTTCTACTTTCTGCTCTCAGTAAGTCATGTCTGTTTAGAGAGCAGAAGAACCCAGGCTTTTCTTCTTGCATTATACCCTGTAAATGAAAATATAACAAATGAACTATGTAAAATATATCCATAGCACATTGGTCTGGTGTCAGTTAGCATTTCCTGATTCTCCAAAGGATTTATCCATTTATGGAACTTGAAATACCTCTTCTCCACAATTCTGGTACACAATACCAACAGAAGTCCTAGTATACCACAATTTCTCTTCAGGTAGCTTTTACTTTTTATTTTTATCCTGGTCCTTTTTTTCTATGAAGCAGCATTTATTTACCCTTAACCTCTGAATATGGCATCAAAACACATGGAACAAACACTATAAATATACTTGAGATGCAAAATACTTCAAGAAATTCAAATGAGTAGGAGTTAAGAAGAGTACTGTTGCTACCCCTATTCTTTCAGTTTTGTTTTTCTCATGCACAAGCATGCCATGCATACAGTTTTATAAATAAGCAAACAAACAGATCAATAAATACGCAAGCTCTTGCGATCACCTTCCATGAAGCTGAGGAGTAACTACAGGTTTCTTTTTTTGCTTCAGCTCATTATATTCATGCAATCCAAGGACAGCACCTTCTGCAGCTGCTTGTGCATCTCCACAGGGGTCTACTTCCACACAAGGGATCTCCAAATCCTGGATCTGCCTGCAGCCAACTAAAAAATACAGCACAGAACTGAAGGCCAACTATTGCACAGAACAGCAAAACAGCTGTCTGAGGTGATCAATGGGACATTGCAAGGAAAAAATAATTTTAACTAGAGATAGCTGAGTTTATAAGTAAGTCAGTCAAGACCATGTAGCAGAAGAATTTAAAATGCTAATGACCATATACTGGCAAATTTTTACTAAAAATATCAGTTGATGAATTATAATTATTAAAATGTTTCACAAGAATAAAAAAAGCATAGATTGCAGTTGTTCTGACTCCTTAAAGCTCATTCTATAGCAAAGTAAGGCTCTATCATTCTGGAGTGCTATGAATTATAACTATCTACAGGTATC
Source organism: Agelaius phoeniceus (assembly GCF_051311805.1). Lineage (NCBI taxonomy): Eukaryota > Metazoa > Chordata > Aves > Passeriformes > Icteridae > Agelaius > Agelaius phoeniceus. Next base: position 58,733,380 of record NC_135268.1, read on the forward strand.
AGAAATGTGCCATAATTTAGATTTTTGCTAAGAATATGACTGTTCTTTTCTTCCAGATGTGTTTATATACCCTTTCATAAACAATGTATTCCATAAATTCTATTTTGCTCCCAAATAATTTAACAATGTTTTATGTCAACTACAAAGTGAACATTAATTAACAATGCTAATGGCAGCTACAGGCCAGCACTTTGGACAAACAGCTGTCATCCAATCAGACTATAAAGTCTTCAGTGAGAACTCCTAATTCTTATTTTACACACTCAGATGCAGCAGTTATCCTTGATTAAGATAAGCCTTCTCTGTCTTCAACAGATAACACACTGAATCATAGTACTGATGTTGTGAAAGATATTAATTTATAGCACAAATGCCTCAGTTATTAAATAAGTGTGCATACTTTAATATATATATACATGTATAAAATAGATATCATATATGTGCATACTTAAGTACAGAGTGACCATAAAGTGAACTGGTGATGCTTCTCAGCTCCAAAATCCTAATTAGACAAGTGCCTTTTCAATATCACATTGTTTAGGAAAGTTATTTGATAACTTCCTGATAACTCCTTGCTCACTAAGGAAGAATTTACATAGTATCAGTGACAAGTAAATGAATTTACCAAACCATGCAGTAAGTTGTGCATTTCAAAACAAAGGCATACCTAGACTTGGTCTTCAAAAGTGGAACATGCTGCAGAACTGCAATTGCTTTACAGACAAAATGCTTAAAAAATTTTAAAAATATTTAACCTGCAACAGCTGTACGGATGTTTTCTTTGCCTTCATTCCAGTTTTCTTGTTCGTTTATTCCAGCATTCTTCTTACCCAAGCCAACTACCACCACACTTGGAAAGTCCTAGATGAAGCCAACACACAAATGGATTAATTTTCCTCATTGCTACAGCCACAGCAGAGTTGTTAAAAAGACTTAACTTTCCAAATCAAATCAAGCATAGCATTAAAATAGATGCAGTACTTTTTCTATATCAGGCACTTTCCATTAAGAGTGCCTGCATGGTGCTGCTGTGCTGTGCTCCCAGTCATTTGCCACAGGCATGCAAGTCAGTTATTCTGTTGTCCAGTTCAGAATCATGTGCATTGCACACGGCAGACAGGGCTTTATGCTCAACACATGGTAAATCTGGGCACCCAAGGGCAAGCCTAAGAGTCCTTGGAAAGCACATCCAGCTTCCAAGCTGTAAGAAAGGACAGAACTTATCTGGAGAATCGTAACCCTTTTTGGCACAGTATTATGCTCAAGAAAATAAAATCACTTCAAAAGCTCAATGTGTTAGCTCATCTCAGGGGTTCTGCTTGCAAGATTTGCCAGGTAGCAAACCTAAGCTGCACAAGGTAGACCTCTCCAGAGCTCAGGAAAACAATGTAGCACAGCAGACTACATGCTTGCCTTGTAAGCTGCATGCAAGTGGAAGGAAAGAAGTAATGAGTATTAAAGGAGACTTTTAATAGTGAAGTCAAATTTGTATAAAGCTCCAAGCTATATATATGAACATATATAATGTTCCTATAACTCTTAAGGAAAAATTAAGTTAATGTTAGGCTTTCCCATCTCTGTCAGCCTCTAACAATCAGCTGTCAAACTGCTACACTGTAGTAAAGTCTTTTAGTCTGCAAAACGCTGAAACTTGTGTTAGCTTTCTGGAAAATCAGTGATACCAGTTAACATTCTCCTGTCTTCTATTGCAGAGATTTGCTACTCACTTCAGAGCCCATCCTGTATGCAGAACTGGGACCTTCAGTGCACTCAACTTCCATGAAATTTCTGAGAGCCTTTTTACCAAGTCCGGTGTGACCTGTGTGGGGTGTCCGCACAGGAATTTATACATGGTAGGCAATTCTCACTACAAATGGATTTATTTCAGATTATTGAAATAGCCTTAATGTAAGATTCAGTTACTTAGAGAGGAACACCTATTGTCACATCACATGCCTTACTAGGACTCCAAAAAGGCACAGATCATTCCATATTGGTCAGCTTCTCATATGTGCATTAGTTCTATGCCAGCTTCTCAAGTAGAACCAAAAGCCTGACTTTGAGCAGATGAATCCTCATCTCATAGCCTTGTGATCTATCATGCCTGTGCAGACAAAAGCCCTGCTTGAAAAACAGTCCCATAACTTGCTTTCAGAGGTTTCAAGCACCTGACTTAAAACCTCTGACAAAAGCCTATGAAGGGACTACCTTGTCTGAGAACTGTCAGGTCTGGAAGGTGTTTGCACCTATCAGTAACTCCTCACAGACTCACCCCTCCTGGATACAGGAGGTGTGGAAGTCAGATCCAAAACTGCCATGCTTTAGCTCATTCAGGAAGCAGCTATTCAGAGTACAGCACCTTTGGGGCAGACTTGTTCACATCCTCTCCATTTGCAGCACGGTGCAGGGAGTACAGGACTGTGCAAAAGGCTGTGCAAACATGGGCAGTGCAGAACAGGAGTTGGAACAGTCAAGAAGAGGGAAGCAGAGCCAGCTACTTATACAAGCACAGCAGTGAACTCAGCATAAAATTAGATGTAAGGACAAACTTCACACATCAATCAACTAGCATACAAAACCACAAAGTTCATACCTGATGCAAACCATGAAATATCCGTGTTTTGCCTTTCTTCAAAGGTGGCCCACATCTAGGACACAAAAAGATTCTTTTAATACAGAAGGCCTTACTTGTGATCAACCTTACAGTACTGTGTTTACTCCATGACTACATAGTGTGCCATACATGCACTCGGATGCTTGGCTCTGTGCTTGTTCAGAGCAGAGGATGGCTCCCATGAAATTTTTGCATGTTTGTTCAGTGATTGGTTTTATCATAGGAGTTCCCCTCCAAATTGTCAAAGCAAATACCAGTCTGACAGTGATATGGACACAGACAGTAATAAGAAAAACAATAATACCATTCCTACTGGTATTTGTAGGTACTTTAGTCCATTTCAGAAACTTATCACACACTTACAGGGAGAGAAGTGCTCTCAGCTTTCCAGACACAAGCCTATCAAAAGCATCTCCTGCACTAGTGAACTGGGCAGCACCATCATCCTTTTCACTAGAGTAGACTCCCAGAACAAGACCCTAGAAAAGGACATACGTTAATGCAAACAATACGAAATGTAGAGACCCATCAGAGTCAGCGAGCACAGTTTTCAAACTATTGCTACTTCTCTATTTATTTATCTCCGTTTTTGAATTTATCTAACATGATGCACAGAGTAACACTTCTGTAAACCAGGATCAACTACTACAATTAAATGTGTGTATTCTTTTAAAGTGTGAAAAATAAGTCAGAGCCAGCATAAGTGAACTTAAAATAATTTTGCCAATCACATAAAGACAAAAACTCTTTCAATCAGTAATTTAAAGTACAAAAGAGCTTCTCCCCTCCAGCGCAGACCTCCAGTTTGGTACCCCCAAGAGAAGCGGAGGCAGCCGCACCGCTCCTGACTCAACTCCGGGGGGCACACGGGGGGCTCAGCCGGGAGCCCAGCGGAGGAAGGGACACGCAAGCCCGGCTCCCCGCTCACCTTCCCGGCCGTGTCACGGCTGTAGCCCCGCGGCGAGGGGCCCTGCGCCGAGCAGCTGCAGGCCCGCGGCACGTCCCGGGCGAGGCGGCGCGCAGCCCCGCTCCGCACGCAGGGCAGCAGCATGGCACCGAGCGCGGCAGGCAGGGCAGCACGGAGGGGAGGGGAGGGGAGGGGAAGGGAGCGGCGGGGCCGAGCCCGGCGCGCACAGCGCCTCATCAGCCGGCGCCGCGAGGGGCGGTGCGCGGCGGCCGCGGGGGAGGGCCGGGCCGGAGAGCGGGGATGGAGAGCGGGGCCCCGGAGCGCTCCTGAGCGGGGATGGAGGGCGGGACCCCGGAGCGCTCCTGAGCGGGAATGGAGAGCGGGGCCCCGGAGCGCTCCCGAGCGGGAATGGAGGGCGGGACCCCGGAGCGCTCCCGAGCGGGGACCCCGCGGAACGGGGGCTGGGGTTTCCTCATGGTCCGGCACGATTCGTGCGAGGGGGCGGCTCGGCTTCACAGTGGATTTTTGCCCTCTCGTGGCATGTTCTCGATAGGTGGTCGTACTTCTCTCGGGGGTTTATCACAGACTTAGGCAGCCCTAGTCTGCATACTGAATACTTAATTTGCATATTGAAGATTAAAATGTAACTTATTTAGGAAAAATAAAACTTTATTGCAAAGGCATGTTATTTTCTACGAGAAAGCTGTAACAATTTCAGGATGAAATTACAGAAAGAAATAAAAATGTGGCAAATGAAAAAAAACCCACAAAACAACCGAATGACTGTGGTTACATTCTGTCAGGAAAATTCACAACAGAATACAGGGTCATCACTGTAATATCAGAAGTAGATTTATGGTCAGCAAAAGCACTGCATGGAAAAGAACTGGTTGGAGTTTGCTGACAATTATTGTATTGTTCATCTGAAGAGCATTGAACATGCACTGGATTTTAATTTCAGGTGACAGACATTTTTTGTTTCTTTCCCTGCTCCTGAAGTGTAAAGCATAGATTTTAAGTAATTCATTCAAATGCATGAGAAAAGACATGTTATGACAATATGTATAACAACGTTTGCTTTTCCATACATTGTTAAGTGGAGTTACACTGTCAGATGAGTAGAACATGATGTAGAAGGAGTTGGGCCTGTTCTCTAGGAGTCCACTCCACTTCCCACCTCACAGCTTTTTCCATGAAGCGGTGCAGAGACAAATACCATGTTTTATAAGGACAGCAGCACTCAGAAACAATGAATGAGGAAAATTGCACCCAAATTGATTTATCTTGTAAAAATACCTATTTTTAACATTAAACCACAATATTATTTAAAGACTCGAAGTGGTAATTAATTTTCAGCTTCATTTATTTTGGCAAGGCTCTTGGACAATGAACAGATTTTTAGTTCTTTGAACTCCATAGCTTCTCCACATTCATGTAGTTTCTATATATTATTCTGTACATACACATTAAGTGGGTACTTCTGGGATATATGAAGTTGTCTTGAATTTTATGGAAAGACAGGATTGGGCCCATAATATCTTCAAAGTTCTGGGTAGATACTACTCATAAATATTCTCATCTGGGATTTCAAATCTTCCAAGGTAGGAAGTGCCCCCAGAGAAGTGCTCATTTCTACATGTTGAGCATGCATATGATCAGATACACTATGTGAAGCATAATAAAAATGTGTAAATAAAGTAGACCACATATATCAAATTGCACATTTTTGAAATTAGTTTATGAGGTACAAGGGAAAGCTGAAAAGGTCTAAGTGATAAACTTACCTATTGTTAACCCCAGGGTGGGCTTTGTAATTGTACATTTCAAATATGTATGCCTGCATTTAACCTGTTTTTCTCCAGACAAAACATCCAAGGGCAAATATTCCATGCATTGACCTATCAGTGTATTTTAGCAGTGCCTAAACTCAGACAACCTGTGCAGCTGAAAGTTTCATTTAGCCTCACATTTGTTTCATTAAGTTTAGTTCATGCATGGCAATACTTTGGTTCATTCTGAACTGAAAATTCTATTTTTTCACAGGTCACAACACAGTCATTGGTGAGAATGTTATCTGGTCATTTAACTTGTGCAGCTACAGTATCCCACAATGATGCTTCATAGGCCTGCTGTGAGAGAAATCTTCTCTTGCACAATTACTGCAGAATGTGCTCCATTCTGGAACTGATTCAAACCAAGAAATTACAATACTTATCAGCCCAGTCATCCCCTTTAACTTCATGTATACAGTGCATTCTACAGGGTCCTTCAGAGCTACTGTGACCTCCCTAGGAATCCACTCCAACAAATCTTTAATCTTGTCCTTACCTAAACAGTCCCATGATTCTTATTCAGTAATATTTTTGGAGTGGTTTGAAATTTCGGGGCCATCAAGCAGTTCATTATCAGTATGAAAATGTGTTGCAATACATGCATATTAATACTACTGAAAAGCATTTTCACAGCAATCACACAATATGGAGGATTTAAAAATCTGTTTCCTTCTCACCTCCTGAAGAAAATTATATTTAGTAAAAGCTAAGTGACATGCCACAATATAATTATTTGTGTACAGTAACTCTGTCTGAATTATACATGTTCATAGAACAATTACAAATGACAAGTATTACATTTTCTACTTGTGTAATTATGCTGCACTTCAAGTTCTTCTATCTCAAAGCCACTCAGAATTTTCTGGGAGGGGAAGGTGGTGGTACCACAGAGGCCCCTGTGGACAGTTTTCAGGGCAGCATCTAAGACACCTTTGTAGCCTGGGTTTGTTTGCTGCCTATCCATGTGCAGGCTATTGCACCATCTTTCTGGAGCTGTGGCCCAGGGCACAGTCTGAGTCAAAGCACCAGTAAATTTAGAACAATGAAGCAAGAGGGTGGTATAAAATAGGAACTTTTTCTGCTTTATTGAGTCTACTTTATACTAAAATTGTAGCAGTTCTCTAGACTGTTACAATCATAGTTTTCCATCTATCTTTTAAATTTTTAAAAATAATTTTAGTGCTCCTGAAAAACAAAAGTGGCTCATGGTGTCTTGAAGAAGATAGGTTAGTAGGGCCTATTGCAAAGGCACCCACACAAATTTCTGCTTCACTCATAATCCTGCTAACCTTGTAGATCCAAACCCAGAGAGGGTAGAGGCCACTGTATCCATTCTTAATGGTATATTCCATATCCTTTTCTCAAAAATATTCACTCCTTGGGACCCATGAACTGGTTGAATCCTTGCCAAAATTATGGTCCTTCCTAAGAAAGCAACTTTTCCATCCATTTAGCCAGTTCTAATCATTTCAATACTGTTTCATCATACATCACTTTTACTTGATTTCAGATAGACTTAACAATTAACACAGTTATGAAGAAATTTATCTGTCAGATTAATATTTTCCAGACTATCTAAAAGCACTATTACCCTTAATCTGTTTACTTCCAGAGGCTGCAATAAAATATTCATCTAGCAGCTAATAATTTTTCTTCACAGACTAATAGCATCCCATATACTTTAACATTTCTCACTTCTTTGCCTTGTGGTATTGGATAATTCCTGTTTTAAAAACATTTCATACACAGACACTTAGCCTTTGCTGCCCCTTAACTTTAGCCTCACAGCTGATGAAGTTCTCTTTTTCAATGCTATATAACATCATCAAAGATATATGTACTTCTTAATATGTTCTAGATAATTCTGTGAAAGTAAATGCCAAATATACATTTTTTTCTTTTGAAATAACTTTATAGTTTCAAAGATTTGTGATAAACATGGTGTCTTTCTAAATAAAGAAGACATTTGGTTTGATGAAATATTTTACCTTAGCTTTCTAAAATACCCCAAAGTCCAAATTTTCAAAAACTGAAACAGCACATACTCACTGCAGATATCAGTCTCTTTTGAGAATAATGATATTTATAGCATTTGGTTTTTTTTTTTTATTTTTTTCACAGACATGTTAGTTGCTGGTATTGTAGACTGACACGTTTATTCAGGTTTATACATAAATCATCTATGCAAAACAAAGGCTGAAGAGCCAAGAAGCTGTTCCTGTCACAACAGTTCACTTGACCAAAATTGTTTTGTGTAGATTTGTTAGTACATGATATCTTCTGCTGTAACATTCACTTCTTCTGTTTTAGTCTTAATTTTAGGGAAATGAATCCCACTAATGGCTATTAGCAGCAAATTCACTGCATGTGCTGTGGCACTTGCCACACAAATCCAAAAACAGTCTTCAAAGCGTTCTTCTAAGATAACAAAACGAAAGACATTTTCCCGAAAATTGGCAATTCTTTCTGTGAGGTGATGAAGTTTCACAGCAGCCATGAAGCTGGTGACTCCAAGTACTACAAACCCACCTGCAACAAAATGAAATAAGTATTCACCATTATCAAATCAAAACAAGACAAATATTTTGGTCATGCTTCAAAAGACTTACTGACTACATCACTGAGCACTATACAGAGTAGGCATAGACAAAGGCGTGGTTTAAACACCTTCAGAATGCTTAGGCTTTATTGTGTGGACAAACATACTTTTATCGATGACACAAAGCCTCAAGGCTGGCATTCACAGCTCCTGTTAAATATTAAACTAGACACAATAAGCCAAGATACCACCTGAAAGTTCTGTTTTGATAGGTGTGAATTAACTGCCAACTTCACTGTATTCACAATATTTAAATCAAAGAGGTATTCAGTAAGGCAAAAGAAGGAACTTGTATCATTTTCTGTGAATGTGACTAGAGAAAAACACTGGAAAATTACTTTACCTGCAAGGAAGTTCCAAAGGCATGCTCCTGCTGGACCGTTAATAGCCCGGTAAGGAACTTTTATTGCGTTAAGAATGCAGAATCCAAAACTGACCAGAGAAAAGAAAATGGCCACACAGAGGAACATTATGATCATCACATGCAGGCCTGTATTCAACTTTTTCACCATGTGTGGGAAAACTGTCAAGAAAAAATAAATTGTCTATTCAGTGTATTGGTTTTCTTGATGATGGTAAATATCACACTGTACTGGTGCTTCAAATTCAACTTATATTTAAGAAAGACTGTTTTTTTATGGAGATGTGATATTCAGCTAGCTGCATACATCTCAGTTCCTGATGCTTTATTTTTCAGTGCATCAAACCAGGGATATTCTGCTACAGGAATAATCCTCTAAACAGGATCTGTGAAAAAGGATTCAGGCTGAAGTCCTGCTTATTTATGTAGCAGTGTTAATGTCTTTATCTCTGTGCTGTATTGTCTGCTGCATACTTTCCTGTCTCTTTTTCACCTCTGTTCTCAATACCAAACTCCTAGTTTTGAGCTTCTCATTCCTGTCTCATGCTTTTTATCTCATCCATTTGAAGTCTGATAGTCTCAGTTTCCTTGTTCCCTAGCTGCCTAAAATAGTATCACCTTTTTCTGTGTTTATTTTCTCATGTTCTTCTTCTTTTTTTTTTCTAATCCTCTCTTTACTGCTGACTCCAGTGAGATCTGCCCTGATTTCATATGTCCTAATCCCACAGGTTTGCCCTTTAAGATTCCCTTCTTGGTTTCTCATCTAGTATTTATGGCCCTTTTGTGCTTTTCTGGGCATCTGGCAGTGTTTTAGCCCACAGATGTAGGAAGCTTGTAAACTATTGCAGTCAGGGCTTTAGGTGAAGCACTCCCATGGTTTGCTATAGGCACAAGCTCTCCCTCAGCAGCCTGACACTCACTTGTCTCTTGAGAACAGTAATTTTCTTGGTTCTGTCTTCACAGACACAGGTCCTTTGTTGGAGGGCCAGATTGGCAGGAGCAGCAGGAAATGTACACCTGAGTGTTTAGTTTATCCTGCAGCCCTCTAGTAGCAGAATCAGAAGAAATGTGAGTAGGGAATTGTAGGTGATGTTGACTGACAAGAAAGAGAGAAGCTGATTGAGAGGAACCCTAAAATACAAAGTGATCAAGAGGAGACCTCCAGCTAGCATAGCACTGCACACTCATACATGTTCTGAAAAACTCACTGCCCACTTACTAAAAAGTTACTACAAAGAAGGTATACTATGTTATAAACAAATAAATAAATTCCTACCTGTGCTGCATAACTGACAAAAGCCCTGAAGTTCAAACAAGCCACCTAAACAGTAGGCAGCAATAGTTGGTAGATGTCATTATGAACTTCAAGCATATAATTTGATCATGACAGGACAGAATTATAGTAGATCCTGTAGAAAAAAATCATACTGTACAAATCCCACACAAAAAATGATGTGATTCAACAGATCTACCCTTTCAGTAGCTCATTCTGGGGTTGTATTTGGGCTTGGTGCACAGAAGAGCTGCAGAAGACTCTGTCAACAAGAAATGAGGGGAGTAATGAGGATTAGAAGTATGTATGAGAAATGGGAATCCAAAACCTAGGTTGCTTTCTGACTGGAAAATAACTGGCAGTGTAACAATGAAGCACATGGAATTAAGGCTCCTTACAAACCATCAGAGATTTTAGGGTAGCTGTAAGGATTATTTGGTCTCTTTTCTGAGTCTGGCAGCCAAATCTCAATAACCTGCTCAGTGAGTCTGGCTTAGTACACAGAAATAAGAATCCATGAGAAGGATATTGCCTTGGAGACTCCAGACAAAATCCAGCAGTGTTTGCTATGCACAGGCAAAACACGTGGCTTCCCCAGCTTGTTCCAGGGCTTGACTCAATTGTCAAAACAGAAGCATCTTATGCCAGCTTAGGTGCATTAGGACCATCATAACAAGCCTGTGGTCTAACATACATGCTGCACTTAGGATAGGACATTTCCAGAAGCTGCAGCTGGAGGCCAGATGATACATCTTGAGGAGTACAAAAGAGCAGTAGACACCTGTTACGGCAACAGAGTCACTGTCCCAGCTAAAAGAGAGTGTTCCAGCCATAAGTCTACTCTAGTGGATGTTAACAGAGTGAAAGGGGATGTACCAATAACAGTAAATTTTTTCAATTTGAAATTCTGAAGTGTCAGAGGTACTGCAATACTGCACCATATGATGTGTTAGCTTTGTCTTCATCTATGGTGCCAGTAAAGTCCATTTATATTATCACACTCCTCATGAAAAGTCTCACTGTTCTTGCACCCCAGTAAATTCAGAATGGTTGGAGATGAAGGGGGACATTCAAACCAAAAAAAAGTCAAGTCAAACCCAGAACCCCCAGTCCTGCTTACCATTGTGCTAAAGTATCAGCTTTGTGTATTGTTGTTTGAAACCAGTATTGTGAAAATATCAAACTCAATAGAGTTATTGAAATATTTAAAAGGGAAAATCTCTGGAACACTTGTTGACCAAAATGCATATTTGTGCCTACTGCACTTAATGTTTTACAGTTCTACCAGAGAATTATTACTAGCTTCAGTGAGAGCTCTGTTTGTCTAAGGAGTGCTGGCTCACATCTTCCAATTGCATATCGATGTACTCCAGAGTGACTGTGGAACATTATGCCTCCCTCTCAGGTTGCACAGTAAAAAATCAGAAAGTTCATTAAATAGTCCAAAAAGTTGTACAGAGTTTTTCTCATTCTCTCTGCCAGGATGGAGTGAAAGAACTGGGGCTGGATGAGCATGACTGCTATGTCCATGTCATGAAATTGTAGTTGCAGTCAGGGCTTGAGCAATAATTTGGTTACCAGTACAAATTCATCCAGTTTAACAACTGGTCATGCTGATCTAAGTTGAGGTTGCTCTGGTTCTTTTCTACATTCCCTCTGAAGTCCCACAGTCACACCTGCCTTCAATTTTTATAGAAGTGCTTGTGTAGTTGTGTAGTCAGACACAATCCTATGGGAAAACAAGTATTTATTTTTGTAGGCTAAATTTTTGGCCAGTTTAACTTCTGAAATACCTCACCTCAGCTACCAGAGCCATTGCAAAGGATGGGACAGGACAGGAGCCATTGCTGTGGGCCAGGGAGATGGTGAGACTGCAACAGCTTCAACTTGTATTGGTTTAAGTTTCAGTAAATCTGTACACTGAAATAAAAGTCTTCAATGCAAATTACCATTTTCACTACAGAACAGGACAAATGAAATTTGGAAATTGTCCAGAGTACAGCTCAGAGCTTTCAAGACCTCAAGAAAATCTTTTATGTTAGAAGGAATAAGTTTAGAAGAGTTTCTATATTTGCTAAAAGTTCAGCATTTTTTTTGTCTCCCAACTTAATGGAAAAGAAGGTAAGAATTTCTTCAACATGTTAATAAAGTTAGTGATATGTGCTATGGTAGATATTTGCATTAGGTCAGCCAGAGAAATACAGAAATGTGTCCAGCTAAATAAATCTCAGCTTCTTAAAGGGAAAAATCCTCAGAGGAGTTCAACAGAGAAGGCAAGGACAGAAGCAGAGGGGTGGCAGAGCAAAACGTGACATAGGAAAAAGCCAGTCAAGGGGAATGTATGATTTACAGGGTCATCTCCAAATGAATTTCACCCCTTCACAAGGCTAAAAGGAAACTCTCCATCTAGCCCTAGGGATTTTTTTTCCCCAGCTTGATTGCAGGATTACAGAATATAACTATAGCAGAAAGTATTAATGAAATGATAGAAATTTTATATTCACACTCCAAACGTCAAACCATAAAGACTACATATTTATTTAATAATACAAATTTGCATTCTACAAGTTCTGTAAACAAAAATAATCGAATGTTAAATTTGGACTAGATATTAGACTAAATATTCAACCAAAATTGTACTTACTTGTGAATTTGGAACGCCGCCCGCCCAAGCCACATTGGCGTATTTTGCCGCCCCGAAAGAGACCGTAGTAAATTTCTCCAATGAACTTGACCAGCTCTGGATCTGTGGCATTGACCAACTCAGCCCCTGTTTTGCAAAGGATCTTTCCAGTCATCCACTTTGGGATCCCCATTGCAACAACAATCAAGATAAAAGACACAAAACTTATTAGGGAAGCCAAGGCAAATAATGTCTTTTTAAAGCAGCCAGGCATCCTAGTGCTTTCAAGGGATCATCTCCAAGCCCTCTCTGCAGCAGTCAGACGGATTTCCCATTTTTCATCATGCTCCAAAATCCACAGCTGAATACCAGGCATTTCAAGATACTTCTCTTTGTATTTTGGAGGTCCAGCAATTAACCTGTATGGTTAAAAATCAAGGCAAAAAAATACATTTTGCTGCAACAACATCTCGAAATGGTTGCAAGTAAGGGCTTCATTACATTGTAGTGCGGTGATGCTTCTTTGTAGCAAGTAATCCTATCTCTGTGGCCTGTCTAATATTTCCTCAGGGGTTTAATTGTCCTGCTCAAATGACATCAAGTTTCTTACTGCAACCTCATGTGAAGAAAATTTGGAGAAGAATCCAGTTTATTGGATTATTTTAAAAAGTGGGTAAATATCTGTGTGCAAGGGAAAAGGATCAAAACAGTATAATTTGTCTGAAGGATTCTGCTGTCGCCTGAGCCGTGCTGAGCTTTCCGGCGCCTGCTCCCACCCAGCCTGTAAATGTCACTGCAGGCAGAGTTATCTGAGGGACAGAAAGGATGGCTCTGGAAGCTCCTGAATTACAGCGGGGCGCACGAAGCCCCTGGCAGCGGGGGATGGCCTGGCCAGCCGTGCCGGAGATCGGGGCACTCCTGAGGGGTAACTCAAGCGACAGCTGCGATCCATGAGCACTAAAAAAAAACGGCCGTAATTGTCCGCACTTCTACGGTTACTGCTACCCGAGCCCTAGCAGGACCTTCAGAGCCACTAATTAATTAATTAATTAATTAACTAACTGACTAACAGCAGCAGGAGCCCTGGCGACTAGTGACAAGGCCCCCGCCGTGGCTGGCCCGAGGCACTGGGATTTCGCCTCCCTCGCCTCCCCCGGCTCCGCACGGCCCGGGCGGGCAGCCCCGCCCCGCCCCTCGCCCCGCCCACAGCCGGGCGCTGCCGCCCCTCGCCCGCCCTGTGAGGCGACCCATCAGCGCCGTGAGAGCAGCGCCGGAGCAGCGGGCATGGCGGCACGCAGGGTGCTGGTGTACGGCGGTAGAGGGGCGCTGGGCTCCCAGTGCGTGCGGTACTTCAAGTCCAAGAACTGGGTAAGCGCCGGGCCGGGAGGTGGCGAGGCGGGGAGCCCCGCGGGGGAGTGACCGTGCCCTTCCGGGCCGGGCCGTGGACCGCTAACGCGCCGTTCCTCTCGCTGCCGCAGTGGGTGGCCAGCATCGACCTGGCGGAGAACGCGGACGCCAGCGCCAACGTGGTGGTGAGAGCGACCGACTCCTTCCCCGAGCAGGCCGAACAGGTGGGTCGGCGGCGGGCGCGGGGCGGCCAGTGCCGGCTGAGGCGGTGGAGCGGTGCAGCAGCCAACCTTCCCCGGGGGTGCGCATCCCTTCGGCCGGGCGATGCCCTCAACCTCCCCAGGGTGTGCGCATCCCTTCAGCTGGGAGATGCACGCAGCCTTCCCAGGTGTGCGCATCCCTTCGGCCGAGTGATGCTCACAGCCTCCCCCGGTGGTGCGCGTCCCTTCCGCCAAACGGTGCACGCAGCCTCCTCTGGGTGTGCGGATCCCTTCGGCCGGGCGATGCCCGCCGCCTTCCCCGGGTGTGCGCATCTCTTTCGCTGCCGCCCGCGGTATCAAGGTGGCTGCAGGGATGGGTCCGGCTCCACGCAGGGAGCAACAACCGTACCGTGAATCTCAAGGTCCTTCAGCTTCTGCTCATCCCTTCTTTTGAATTTTTTGTAATTCCTTTTAACTGAATATGCAGAAAGAGCTTGATCTGGGATATTGGAGGCTCAGCACATAAGGCAGTTTTGCTTTGTTTTTGTCTTGATTTTTAAAAGTCACAGACTGAACCAGGTGAGTTATAATGAAGGTGGGTAAGGACACCTTAAAACGCTTATTTCAAATACCTAACTTAAAAATGGGTTGTGTGTAAGCAGATGGCACGCTCAAAGTGTATGAACCTAAACCCCAAGGGATTAAGGTATGATAAGCCCCTAGGGGAATGCACTGGTTTCCACAAACGGGAATGTGGGAGAATATAAGCCAGCCTAAAAAAGTGCTTTGCTTAATTCTCTACAGATAGCATTCATTTTTTACATTTTAAGTTTCAAGCCAATTTCTGTTACTGATATACTGAATATCTACCCAATATGGGTTTTATATATACACAACTCCTAAAGCTTGGAAGAGTAACATAGAATGTTTACAATACAATTTTCAGTATGGTTTTGCAAAAACTTTTGGTTTTTCTTCACTTCTTGAGAGATAGATTGTTTGCTATTTGCTTTGACAGAGAAAATTTGTAGCCAACAAATTCATTACCAGCTGCGAGGTCTTACGTTTGAAAGAGAACAAATTATAGATATCTTAAAGTATACAAGCTCAAATTTAGTGGCCAGACTCAAACTGATGGTTGTGGTCTAGACAGAAGCAAAAAGGAGGCTAATCTTTAGTTGTTTTTCTTGCACTGTCATCAAAAGTGACAGTAGTAGTCCTTGTCAGACCTGGAGTTTCATTTCTTATCTTAAACGACACCATACTCTGAAAAGAACCTGTCAAAAGCAAGTCAGTAATAATTTTTGTTAGCAGTAGAGGTAAGGGTCAGGTGTTTCGGCCCTGATGATGATCACTTATTTCCAGTGACATCACACACTCTGTGGCTTTCATTCCTCTGACTTTCATCTATAGTTATTTTTATACACAGTTGTTTTGAGTTCACGAATCATAAATACTGATTTTCTATAGCTGTTAAATTGCTGTGCCCTGTGTTACTCAGATACATAAGTAGGAAAAAGTAGCTTTAAGGTATTCATGGTGTTTACCTCTTTACCTTATCAGTCCAGTGTTTTCAGTATGTTTTTGTTCTATGTGTTGAAGGTGACAGCAGAAGTTGGGAAACTTCTTGGTGAAGAAAAGGTGGATGCGATCCTGTGTGTAGCAGGAGGATGGGCTGGAGGCAGTGCCAAAGCCAAGTGTAAGCCTTTGGTACAGATATGATGGTGAAAACATGGATGGTGTCTGAGAGAAGTCCTTAAAAATCTTTCTTCCTGAGTCCATAAGAGGACAAAAGTGTAGAAGTACAAAATAGCTTAGTCACGGAGCTTCTTAGTGCTTCTCTGAAGTTTTGCTTTCTGTTAAATTTGCACAGCACTTTGTTTCTTCAGTAATGTTTGTTGCACTAATTTTTATCTGAAAGTTTTGGTGTGCTTTCTGAAGGAGCTCAGCATTGTTATCTATGAGCTGATTTTTGCTGAGATTACCTGTGTCAGGTAACGTATGAAAGACACATTGATGTTGTTTCCTAAGTCATTGCTTTATGTGTAAAACCTCAGTTGCTTCTGCAGCTCTCTGAGCTGTTACTGTGCAATGCAATATTGGAAGGCACTGCCTAATCGTGCTACAGAAGAAACCCTTCTGATTGAAAAAAGGCTTTTAAACATGTAACATTCATAATGAAATTTGTACTTTGCCCACTGCTGTAGAGATACAAGAATAAAAATAGCCTTGTTTTCTGTCTGGAATAAATCTGGTGAAATGTGTCCCTTCCTTCCCCCTTCTGGTTTGACTGTTACAGGCTCAAAGAGAAAGGAGATACAAAAGATATAAATGAATATTTTACAATGTAGAGGTAGAAAATGGCAGAAAGCATGTTTTCATAGTGCTGTTGCACTCTGTGTAACAGTGAGGAAATCAGAGTTTGTTGTCTTCCTTTGGCTAATTTCACTAATTCTCTTCCTGATCAGCTTTATACAAAAACTGTGATCTGATGTGGAAGCAGAGTGTTTGGACATCAACTATTTCCAGCCACCTTGCCACAAAACATCTGAAAGAAGGTGGCCTCTTGACTCTGACAGGAGCTCAAGCTGCTTTGTCTGGAACCCCAGGTAAAATGCTATGCACGACAGCTGCAGAGACACCAGCAGTCAGAGACAGTTTATCTGAGCATTCTTGTTTGTGAGGCAATAGCTTCACACCACAGTTTCTTGTCATCTAGCACAGATGAGATCCTGCTGCTGAAATGTGTAAGGAAAATGTAATTTTACAGGTAGCAATATTGAATCTCTCAAAGCTGTAGTGCAAGCATGTAGAATCAGTATTTAAATAGTATTTGACATGCATTGGTGAAATGTGCTTGGATAGTATATGATACAGAAAAATGTTTGGAAGACAGTGAAGACTAGAAGCACACAGCAATAGAAGTACAATGCTTAGACAAAGTTAAATTTCCTATTTGTGTTCTGAAAGACAGAGTCCTTAATTGACCAGTCTTTCTGTTGGTGATGACTCAGCGGATTCTGATAACCATGCTTGTCCTGTTCATGTTCTGATTCCAGTCTATCTTTGCTTCAAACATAGATAAGCTTGTTGACTGTTGGCTTTGTCCTCAGCTAGCTATTTAATAGGAACTTTATTGCATTTTTAATCTTACCCCTCAACCACGTTGGTCTGCATTGCTCCCAGATTTCTTCCTCCACGTTGGAGGAAAAAATCTGGGAGCAATTTAAAATTAAAAAAAAAAAAGTAGGCACTGACACACAAGCCCACAGGCAGCAAAAGGAAAGTTTGAGGCAAATACTCATATTTCCCAAGGCTTTATTAGTGTCATTTGAACAATATTTTTAAGACACTGATACTAAGATTTTAAAACATATATAATTTATGAATATTCCTGAAAGCTTTGCCTAAAACTGTTCAGGCAAAAATATTCTAAATATTTTCTAGTTAATAATTAATCTTTTGTTTTTATAGTGGCATCTGTTATAGTCAAAGATAAAAGGTTTATTTTTGAGAATAAGCAGATGAATGTTTTACAGTGAACTGCTGACTGACTATACACAAATGAAAAAAAGTGAATTCTGGCAAATTTTCATGGTTTTTGTTTGGGTGGTCTTGGGAGGTAGAGACCACAACACAGGAATCAAAGTGAAGAGCCTTTCTGTTTTGAACTAGCTGGTTTCAGCTGGTCTGGATTTTTCTAAAAGTCACAGCAGTGCTTTGGGCAAACACATGCAACTTATTAACATCAGGAAGAATTGGGAAAGAGTTGTTACTCAACTTTTGCAAATATGCCTTACTAGCCTTGTTATGACTGGGTGTTCTGGAAGAAACAATCTTTTTCTTGTTTGCTGTTAATGAGATTTTTCTTTTCCTATGAGACAATCTTGCCTCACATAGTGCAAACCAAAGAACACTGAAAATTACATGAACAGTGACAGAAGCAGGGTGAGCATGATGTTTGAGAAATGTATCAGGCATGAAAAGGTTTCTAAGAAGAATTAGAATGTTTGGTTTAGGCAAGACAGGAGAGGAATGTCATACACATGTGAATATTTTTATCATAACAATAAAATAAGTTAGCTAGTGCTGTCCATGATTCCTCCTAAGAAAAACGGATGTTATATACTATGTTTAATTACATTGTAGACGTATTTCTGCTATATTCAGAATACTTTAGAGTGTTGGAAAGGGGCTGAATAGCTGTATAGATGGCTAGGAAGGAAGGCATTCAGTTGTAGTAGACCTGTTTTCTTAGGTACTTTATCTGTGTCTGGACTTCTTGACAGATACATGCCTTGAGACATCTGAGAGCTCTCATTGTCCAGATCTTGTTCCTGAGCAGTGTGCCTTATGCTCTGGTTCATACTGCTCTTACACTGCTAAATGCTGACTTGCCTAGAAAGCAGCAGTTTTTAGGAAAAAGCTTCCTTGTCCTGCACATTATTTATTCATTTTCTACCATGAGAGTTGGGGTTTTTGTAGCTTTCTCCACAGGGCCTGTCAGACCTGGGATGCTGACCAAGTGAATTCCAGATTTGAGAGAGAAGTGGGCTGTATCTCTTTGGGTCCAAACTCACAAGTACCATAGTTATTTGATGAAAATTAATAGAAGAGTGCCTTATTAAAGTCTATGACCATCTTACTCTGTTAAATTTGTAAAATTAGCCCTGTAGATCACATCCTTAAGGGTGCGTTTGGATACTTTGACTAAACATGCTTGGCTTGGTAAGCTGCTTATTTCTGTAGTGCTAAGTTAACTGAGTTCTGTGATAGTTTCTGGATGCCTACTAAAGCCTTTTTATTAATATTATCATTTTTTCTTTTAATATGTATGCTTTAATATGTTTTAAAAGTCTGATTCTTTTCTGGCTGTGGTACGTATCCTTAATATTCATCAAACAGTCTTTAGTTTCCTGTCATGTTACTGCTGATGTTGAGGGCTGTTCTGATAGTGCTCTGATTTGCCTGTTTTTAATTTTTAGGGATGATTGCCTATGGCATGGCCAAAGGAGCAGTGCATCAGCTTTGTCAGAGTCTGGCTGGTGCCGGCAGTGGGCTGCCATCTGGCTCTGCTGCAGTTGCCATTTTACCGTAAGTGGTTGCTTAGTTGTCTGTGCCTGTGTTGTTTAATTTAATTACTGCTGCAACCTAGAGCCACACAGATATGTTTGCTGTGTCCTATTCACAGCACACAAACAGCCTTTCAAACCTCCTCACAGAGAAAGGATGCATCTTGACTGGATGAACAAAGACTTACACAAGTCACCCTAAAAATGATTACATTCTTGTCTTTGCCTTTGCAAAACAGTAGTGGATGTTAGGATTAAAATTTGATTTACTTTTAACCAGTTTAACTGTAGCCATGCATTAACATGTGATTTCTTTATTTCAGGATAGACAGAACTGTAAAAACAAGATGAACTGTTCAGCAAAGTTTTAGACCTATCTCTGTGATAATAGTAAGGCAAAGAATTCCTTGACAGGTTTTCACTTGATTAAAGATCTTCTTCCTAAGGTGCTGCATGCCTATGTTTGACTGGTAAAATTAGGTTACTTTGAGGACCTGTAAACCAAAAAAAATTTAGCTTGCATTTAGCTGCTTTCATGTTTTGTCAGGAAAGCTAGTAAAATGTGGATGGCCTAGTAGGTCTTAACTGTGTTTAATTTTATCAATTCTGTTGCAAAAATTAAAAGTATTTTTCTTGCCAAGTCCATATCTAGTTCAGGACCCAAAATGTAAGACTAGAGAGTTCTGTACAGAGATTTGATACACTATCTGAATTCTCTGCTTTTGGTTTCCTCACACACACTCTTAAGACACTTCTTCAGGTCAGACAGGAATGACTTTAAATGTGTTTGGATAACTGACATCACCTTCTAGAGAGCTTTATAGGCAGGCACACACCAAGATCACTGGATTTTTGTGCATGCTGCTCTTGTGTAGTTCTCATGTAAAATGCTGTTCTTAACTGAATTTTTGAGAGGGTAAATACACCTTGGATTGTCAACAGCATTTCAGTGAGGGAGTTTTGGAAAGTTAGCCCTTTCATGTCATTGTAGGTAGTGTAAATATGTCCTGTCAAACTCAAAACTTCCTGTATTTATGCACTTGGTCTCTTGAAAGCATGCATGTAGTGCAGGTGTGCTGGGCAGTACGTGTGAACAGGCTTATTGCTGCCATTCCCCATCTGCATGAGAGAGGTGGGAGGGGAGCTGCAAGCTGAGTGATGGCTCCAATGGGCACTTCCTCAGCTAGCCAGGAAGCTGGGGGGTCTTAGTTGGAGCCTTGGATATACACTGAAACTAATGACTATATAATGTTAACACGTGGGGAGGATGCAAAGGAAACCCATAGCACCTGGTGTAAAAGTCAAAGACATATTACAGCAGTGAATTGAAGCAGGTGGTGCTCATCAGAAACATGATATATAAATAAAAGGCTTGCTTATCTTTTTTAATCACAGGGTTACCTTAGATACACCAGCAAACAGGAAATCAATGCCTGATGCAGATTTCAGCTCCTGGACACCTTTAGAATTCATTGCAGAGTGAGTATCTGTGGGATAACTAAACAGTTGCTCCCTGTCCCTCTTGCTGCTGCATCTCAGTGCCTGTTCTGTTTAAATAGCTGTCTTGGATTTGGGTGGATTTTTTTTCCTCCATCATCTTATTGGGTATCCTTCTAAATCACATCGGGTTTAATTGCATAGGCTTCCTAACTGGAGAAAATTAGCCTAACTCCATCAACTTCAGCTTCTCTACATGAGTTATTCCAGCAAGGAAGATAGCCTTAAGCAGCTGGAAGCTGGAGCATTTCCTAAAGCCTGTAGACAAATTAAATTGCAGACAGCAGGTGCAGGAGACACCTGGCTTAAAGATAAATTGCAAATAAGCATTTCAACTTGGGTGGGATTCTTTTTCTTCTAAACACATTTTACTGCCCAGTTTTATGGCATGTTAGTTCAGTTCTATCAACTGGCAACATTTCTGCTCTTGTTGAGAAGAATTTAGTACAGATTTTTTTACTATCCACAAAAACTTGTCCTGAATGATGCTGCAAAATGCTGTAACTTCAACTGTAGCTTATGTAATGGCAGGCTGAGCTTATCTGCCTTATTCTTCTCTTTCCTCAGGGTTAGAGAAGATGCAGCATGAATATTGCCTTCCGGGTGTGATGGGGAGTAGCAGAGTTTTTGTTGAGGGTGAACTCACATTTTAAAAGTCTTTTAGAACTGACAGTGGAATTGCATTTACCTATTGCTAATTGTTCAGAGAGTAGTTTAGTTCTGACATCAGATTTCCTTTTCTGTAATTTTTTTTTAAGGTGGATGCCAGAGATGGAAATGGTTTTAGTTGTATCTGTTTAGTTTGGGCCTTTGCAGTTGTCTGATGAGGCTCTTTAAAACATGCCTCATCAATTGAATTTAGCTGGCCTGAAAACGTTCAGAAAAAGATCCCTAATTCATTGTGCTCCAGGGACAGCTTAGCTAGATGTTGCAGTGTTGCAAATTCATTTTTTAAGTTGAACTTTTAAATAATTTATCCTTACAGGAGAATTCACTTGATTGGTTTGTTTTGTTTCTAATTCCCTAAAGTTTAACCCCAGTGCTTGTAAAACTGAAAATCTCACTGAGCAACATCAGCATTTGTTGGCAACATCTGCATCTTGGGAACAATGCAGGGAATCCTTTCCCATATGGCACTTGGATTTAGTGCCCTGGGAGCTCTTGTTGAATTGTGGGATGTTCCAACATGACATGTGCTCTATTGGAAAGGCTGAAGGACCTGTAAAATACACTTTACTCTCTCTAGTCTATTTTGAGGAAGGAGATTATGTTGTCTTTTAATAAGGAGTCTCCTGGTCTGCTACCTAGAAGGTGTCCATCTTACTCAGCACTGTTTGGATGTCTTAAGGCTTTTTTCCCTCCCACTGAGACCACTTTCACAGTTAAATATCATAATATTATAATGGCCAGTGGCAGAGTTTAGCAACTCTATTCTAGTCATAAAACTGTATTTCTTTTATCTGTATGCTATTAAGGCAACTAAAGTAGCTCCTCCTTCCCCTTTTCTAAATTTTTCAAGTGAGAAAAAAACCTAATGACTCTGACATTTTAAGCTCCTGGTCTTTTCTTTTGAGATATTTTGGAAATTCTGTGTGCTCTAACACCCCTTAGATTTCTCTGGGCCTTCTGTACAGTATTGAGGGTCTGAATCCAGTGATCACATCACATTGACACCACTAGAGAGATCAGTAGGAAAAGAAGGAAAAGTAATAGGCTTGTATTTTATTTTTCCTGTCAATATACCTGATAGTAGTTGTAATTTTTTGTTCTCCCTCACCCTATTTTATCCATTTATTTTAAAACAGAACTTTCTATGACTGGATAACAGGAAAGGATAGACCCAGCTCTGGCAGTCTAATCAAGGTGATAACTACAGGTGGGAAGACTGAACTAGTTTCAGCAGCACATCTTTGATTTCAGTCACTTGAAGTGATGAAATTTCAGCAAAAGAGAAGATGTGGAAAATCTGTCCACCAGTATAATTTGAATGGTCTTCTGTATCCAGTGTTTGTAGTTATTCCATTAATGGAACCAGATTTCAAGTAATGTTTGTGCTGTCAGTTGTGAGCTATCAGCATTTGTCTGCCAAATAATACCAGCTTGTCTCTAAATGAAGGTAGCAGGCTTTAAAGTCTGTAGATGTCCTAATTCTGAGCATTATATGGCAATTTACCTGTTTTCTCTGAAATGGGAATTGTGCTTAACTATGTCATGTGATTGCATACATAATGGTTGGATTTTTTTTCTGTCAGTAAGTGTTTCTGGCAACTTACTGTGGATCTTTCAGCTTTCTGTCTTTTTCTGTCTGAGAATATAACCCCACCCCTGCATATTGTGTTGGCTGTAGCCATAGGGAACACCACAGTCATGTATCATGTCCTAGTCATGTAACACTTTTCTTGTGAATGTTCCACTTGAGTTAATGAAACTGAATAGAGATTACTCACTTCAGAAGGAATTCCTAATTTGCCTTACAGTTCATAAGATGCTCTCAGGCCTACAGTTGTAGGATGAAAGTCATTCTGTCAAATGAATAGTATGTCTTTCTCTTGGTCATGATTGTTCTTGACTTTTTCAAAAAGCAAAGTGCCGCAAAGTAGTAGAAAAAGCATACATGCACTTGAAAATGGAACTTTTTGTGCAAATAAATATATATATTGTTTTATGTACTGGGCTGTCTCCATTACTGTAATCCCAATATCTTGATAACATTTTAATTGGTTTAATTGAATATACATTTCAGTTGTGGTAAAGGACTTAATTTTTTTACTTATTTAATCCTGATGGTGCATAAAATACATTTCAGTCTGTGCCATGCATAGAGGCAGGCCTTCAACTGGGGCAAATGTTTTCTTAAATCCAGCCATGTTACATGGAAATACATTTCATATAAAGAGTGCAAGCATTACCTGTTCTGAGCATGGACTTACATGAAATCAGTTCTGTTGGATTTTTGGGAACATCTTGAAAGCAATTAAATATGCAAAGTTGTGTGTATGTTCTCCCTCTGCACTTTCCTGGTTTTATTAACTTCAGGGTTGTGTTGGGGAAGGATTTACTGCCATGAGTCAGGAAACCTTTCCCCTCTTCCCACTGGAAAAGCTCACACGTGCCCATGTTAATTTTAACAAAGAGTGATTGCCTGTTTTGCTATGACTGTCTTTACTTGTTTTGTTTTGCAGGATGCAAAGGTAGAGGAGAATTTTTCTGTCTTGTCAAACCAGGACTGTCAATTTGTAAATCTGCTTTTAAGTGAAAAGCTTGCAATGATGCTGCTGCACCAGCGCTTTGTACAGGCTCAGAGTACAGACAAAAACTGCAAGGGACTGGTTGGGAATGAAACTGTAGAGTGCTACTCAATTACTCTGGAAAAGGGAGTAGCTATCATACTACAAACTAACAGGATTTGAAGGCTTCCCTTTGCCAAGCTAGCTGAAGCAGTGAATAGTGTTAAAGCATAATTGTGAATGCAAGACTTCTGGATGAACTCTCATCAGTTTGCAGGTATGAGCAGAAAAATACAAAAATGATATTGAATTTGGAGAGTGACAGTAGAGGTGAGTGTAGGACAATGAGCCAGGTGTCTGACAAATTGCTGCTAAGGTGAGAGATTTAACCTGAGGAGTTTGATGTTAAAGAGGCTTTTTGTGACTAGTTTCATCCTGCATCTCTCCAAACTTTTTTTCCTTCAGCTGGCCCAGAGATCTGGTGGTGCTGCCATGAGGAGCAGAGATGTGTCTTTGTGTGGGGTGTTCCATATGGGTGAGCTCTCTGCAGTGCCTCCACACTACTAATGGAGACTTTAGTCCTGTTGAGAAGATTGTCACAGAATTATGGCATGGTTTGGGCTGCAAGGGAGCTCTGAAGATCTAGTCCACCCCCCCTGTCAGGCAGGGATGTCTTACTGCTTATTACAGAAATAGGTACATGATGAATTTCCACTCCAGGGTTGATGAGAACTTCTGAATTGCTGATATTTTACATTTATATGGCATGATTACCATCACTGTACTAGAGAAGTTAGAAGCTTACCTTTAATTTAGGGAATGCAATATTTATTAATTTCTTATCTATATTAAGCAGCTGAATTTATCATGTTTTTTACTTGGGACTGTACAGATGTTGTCACACAAAACAATTCATATGTAGAGAGCCTGTTTAGTAGGGCATTTTTCTATGCAATCTTCCTTCAAAGATGCATGCTACTGTTTACTAGGAAGGAAGTCAGGTGGGGTCTGGTGAAAAATAAAACCCAAATCATGCCAGATCAGTCCTGCTTACACTGCACCCACTTGCACTCAGCATTCTGGGTTTCACAGGTGTAATATTGTTTGAAAATAAACATTTCTAGAGCAGAGCCAATGCACCTTAGAGAAGATGATGGAATTGCATGGTCCGGCCATACACACAGTTCCCGTCTCCCCAAACAGGGATTGCTCTTGCACATGGCATCTGATGCAAAGGTGCAGAGACAAAACATGGCTTTGTCAGAAGGCCATGAGCTGGGACAGGCTGCTCTGTATGAAGGGGGTTTGTTCCTACAGATTTGGAGAAAGTAGATTTTAGAGCACAAACAAAAGAGGCTTGTACAGATATTTATCTGTAGTATGGTTATAGAGCCAAAGACCTCTGAACAATGAGCAAGAGCTTCTTTTTGACATTCCAAGTGTTAAGTGGGTGTCTGGACTGTGGCTGTTGTTCTGCAGACCCTGACTGGTTCCAGGCCCCTTGCTTTGCAGAACCTTTTGTTCATTGCAGGACTGAGTCCAAAGTGTTTTCAGAGTTCGCTGGGAAGTGAAATTCACATATTTTACCAACAGGTTTAATTTGTTTAGTTATATTTTCATGAGAAAATCAGTTTTCTATCAATTATCTAGTAAAAATTGCCACAAAATAAACATTTAGAATCATGCCCTGCTTCTAAGGAAAAGAGAAAAGTTTCCAAATGCAATAATAGTGGAGTCATTCAGCATGTCCAGTTCTACTGTAACCCAAAATTACACTTTGAAATCTTTTGTTGAAACATGCTAAACAAGTGTGTTGCTGGTGTTTTAGTTTTGTTTTTTTTTTTTTTAATAGTGGAATGAAAATTACTACCACAACAAGAAGTAACATTTATTATCTTCTTCCCTGTATTGGCTCACTGGAAGAAAACAGATGGGGACTGTAATAGCATGTGGACATGCTTCAGACTAACCCTTGCAGTGTTGAACAAGGTGAGAAGTAGGCAGACATCTGAAAGGCATTGCAGAAGTCAATAGCAAATGTCACTTGAGATTTAGATCTGTTATTCTTGCACTTCCTGAAACACCATGTTCTGAAGGATTTGCTCTATAAATACGGCCGGTCTCAGCAGGGTCTGTGGGGGCTCTCGGGGTCTGATCACAGCCTCCCACGGCTGAGCAAGGCTGATCCTCGGGAATGCCAGCAGAGGGCAGAGACTTCCACCGCATTGGGGAGATTGCTGCTAAGGAATATCTTGTTATCAGTGAGGATTTTAACCATGCCACTGCCTCTGCTGCAAGGCTCATCCCCTTTTTTCGCTTTATTGCCCACAGTCTGACCTTCCTGGCCTTTCTTATGCCAAGCACATGCAGCCAACTCTGTATAACAGTTTTAGAAACCACTGCATCAGCTTCAAGCAGAGCAAACCAAAAAACAGCAACAAACTCCAAGAAACACCACCACCACTACCAATACACATGCATACACATGCACAAAAAAACCCCAACAACAACAAAAAAAGAAGCCAAGGCTGTGAAGGGAGTCCCACATCAGGGTCTACAGTTGCTGTTGGCATGTTATCAGCAAGTGGAATGACAAACAATATTCTGCAACACAGCTTTAAGGGACTGGACATGGTATGAATAGAAACAGGTTATTTAACTGCTGTACTGCACATAAGAGTATAAGAATTTCCTAACCCAAGCAAAAAAGCCAGTAACTGTTCAGACTGGACTGGTATTAACAAAGAGGTGGGATTTGGAGACATAAAAATTAATTACTATGGGGTTTGGAGTATTAAAGTTTTAGCTTCTTTGCCTGGGAAATGAAGGAATGTATAATATTTTTTAAAATAGTTATTTAGGAGGGAACAAAAAGTAGCAAGCCACACAGTGATTTCTGTAGTTTAATATTCATTATCCAGTGCCTTCTGTAGATATGAACTACACCACTATTCTTTGTATTTTCTTTGTATGAACTTCCTCTTAAGCACTTTCTAAGTACATACTAGGATGTTCTTACAAATGGAAGGCATAGGAAAACTTTTAAGATTGAAGCCCCTGGTTTCTGCTCTTGCTTTGGCTACTTGTCTGGTGGAAGACTTTGAATACATCTCTGCGCCTGTGCCTCATATCCCAAATTAATATCAGACCATTTTATAGTGTGTTGAGATTTACTGATGCATCAGAACATATGAATAAAACACAGTTATCTCAATGGGTACAATAATCAGAACTCAAAATACCTCTTTTGTTCATTGAACTTAATCTAAAATTGTGACCACAAGCAGCAGTCATATCCCTTGGTTACCACCAGTCATATTTGGTGATTTGCAAAAGAAGTGCTGTGTCAAAGACTGCCTCAGCCTGGTAGTTTCGACATCACTTACCTGTGTATCTGGTAGTATGCAGTGATATTTTCTCTCCAGTACAACAGGCATTAATTTTTCATGACTATCACAGCTGGAATTGTAAAATACTTTTTGATTTTAATTTTGAACAAACCAATTACTCTTTTTGTCAATGAATCCTTACATCTCAGTGACACAGGACTGAGATAATAAAGAAATGGGCCTCATAATAAATTCTGGATTAATATGAGTTAGTGTGATGTTTAGCTTGTTATTTGAGACCATACACAAATATCACCTGAAAGAAAAGGGTTTCTTAGGCCCCAGAAAGATATTTTTTCCAGTTGTTGAGATCCTTGACATCCAAAAGCTCAGATGTCCAGATTTTTTTCCACCCTCCAGTAGAACAATGACCAGACTCCTAAATTGCCAGCTTCTAGTTTTAAAAATCTCTGAATCGTATCCTGAGCAGCTGGGCATAGCTATGTATGCCCTAACTGCCTTGTCCCTACGTGGTTGCACTACTCAAAAATATCAGTCCATAATCCAGCAGGGTTTAATGACCTAATTTATCCACATTACCTGATAAATAGTTTTAACATGACTATATTTTGTGAATAACATACTTTTTTTTTCCTTACAGCCCCCCAAAAATTTCCTGTTTGCAAATTCAGGCCTCTCCTCTACCAAAGTGTTACCCTGCAAGCCTTTACACCATCTGTATAGTTAGCATGTAGGAAACCATGCTATTAACAACATGAGGCCACACAAATGTGTAAAAACATGTATCCTCCCCCTTCCCCAATCTCAGCTTCCCTTGTTTTTCCCCTGTGGAGTAGTCTCTCAGACCAAATTTGCTCTGAGAGGTGTCAGGCAGTGTAGGAGGTTGAGGTTCTGTGCTTCTAATGGTTTTCTCCTCCACTTTTCCTGCTGGTTTTCCTGCTGTTCTGTGCCCTGGTGCCCCTGTTCTCACCACCTCACCAGGAGTGGGTTGAAGGCTCATCTGATGGGATCACAGCCATGCACCATGTTCCTGCTGCAGAGGGGGTTTGTCTTCACCCTGCTGGTAGAGAAGAGAGGGATAAGTCATGCTTAGCATATACATGTCTTGAGTGCTGTAGATAAAGACATGGACATCATGTACAGCATAAAGGGAGTGGGGAGGACAGGTTATTAATGATGTAGGAGCTGTTTAGCTGGCATGCAGTCATGTATGCACTTAAACATTTTATCTTGGTGGTTATTAGGAAGGGCCAAGTGGTATTTGCCTGTATAGACAGAAGATGGTATGAAATACTGTTTGAAGGGGCAAGGACAATCTCCCAGCTGAGGGCTGCTTGCTGGGCACTGGGTACAGCAGGCACCTGGGCAGCACTGCAGTGTACCCAGGCATGTGGCTTCTCCAGCCCCTGCTACAACAGGGCTGAACAAATAGGTGTACTCAAAGTAACAGAGGTGGATAACAGTAGAGAGCAAGAGTTCAATTTTCAGACAATGTAATAGTTAACTTTTTCATGAGGATACAGTACCTTTTGAAAGACTGTTTAAAATTGGAACAAAACAGGAATTGTCATTCTTGAAGTGTCCACTAGTCATTTCCAGTGGGGCTGAGTTTTCAAATTAACATTTTTCTCCTTAACTCTTGGACTGAGTAACTCACCCAAACCACTGGATTTCAAATAAACACCTCTGGTTTGTCTAACTTCTGTTTCACAATTGTTAAATTGTTAAAGTCAATACTTTCTGTTCAGGAAAAGATATTAGATGCATGTGCTGTTACATACATCTAATTTGCTACAACAAAATTTCTTGGGAAAATACCTTCAGTATTAAGACTTCTAAAAGCTGTAGCAAATTTGAGTTACATTCCATTTAATGCATTAATTTCACCTTAACTATAGTCAACAGGGAACCGATGAAGACAGAGCAACTCCTTTGTGTATGACCGCATTATGTGGATTTCATGCAGAGACTCTGACTGCAGCTGAACATGACATAATTAAGAAAATTCCTAATGTTAGGGTTTTTTTCCTGTAATACTTTTTCGCTGAGGGTGGCATTTACAGGGTAATTTTGAAGTTCAGCAGGAAAAAAGAAGGATTGATCTTAAGTAGTTTTGTTCCACTTACTCATTGTTAAACTTATTATTCTTTGTTCTATTCGTTTTTTGAGATCTCAATCAAAACCACTTTATGTGAGGCATGATTCCAGCCACTGTGATTATAGGTTTCTTTGGATTGCTGAGCAAAGTGGAAGTGTTAACAAGAGAGGGTCTCTGATGTGGGTGAAGTTACACTAGAGCTTTAGAGCACAGTCTGTTCTGATGGAGAACAAGTGGGAACAGCACTGGAGCATGATGGTGATACTGAAGACTAGGATAAAATGGATAAGTGAAATAAGAACAAACACGGACATGAGAAAGAAGGGGTTTTTCTTCAAATTGAAGGTAAGAATACAAGCCCAGAACACCAGTATATGGCAAGAAGTGGAGCTGTGCAATGCTCCTGTTATCATGTTGAATAAGAAAACAAGCCTAAGGTTGTACCAGCACTAGTTTGCAGGGTTTGGTGTGAAGATATCAACAGCACACTGAAGGACCAATGTTCTAGGTAAAGAAGGAAATCATGGATATATGTCCAAGAGGGGAAAAAACACATGAAAGAGGTAAATTTGAGTTAAGAATTAGCTAAAATAAGCATAAATTTTAGCAAAGTATTTTCTTCTGTTTCTTGATTCTTTGTGTTCAGGGAACCAAGATTCCATGTGTTCTTTATGCAGTCATTAAAAATATCAACTAGCTTGGTCCATGTCCAATACAGTTGAAATTACTAGCCAGGTGATAGAAAAAATGCACCTATTCTGGCAGAAAAGATGAAATTTTAACTCCTGATTTGTATTTCCTGAACAAACAAGGTTATCCTGTATTGCTACCCTCAGGGAAAAACCCTCTGCAAGAGTGTTAGGTGGATAAGAAAGTGGTTGTATGGTCACATCCAGAGGGAAAAGAGAAGGCATTTTCAGGTAATTGTGCCCTTCTGGCCCCTCAAGGGAGTCGCCAAAAAAGGTGCAGAGAGACTATTTACAAGAGCATGTGAGGATAGGGCAAGGCTGAATGGTTTCAAACTTTAAGAGTAGGTTTTGGTATTAATAGAAATTCTTTAGGATGAGGATACCAAAGTACTGCAACAGGTCACCCAGAGAAGCTGTGGGTGCTCCATCCTTGGAACATTCAAGGCCAGATTGGATGAAGCTCCGATCTGCTTGGTCTAGTGGAGGATGTCCCTGCCCGTGGCAGAGGGGTTAGAACTTTGTGGTCTTAAAAGTCCCTTCTAATCCTGGCCATTCTATGATTCTCCTTGTGGTAATGCAGAGCTCCCACAGTGTCATGAATTACACTGTCTGTTTTCCAGGACAGCCCACTGTTCTGCTGGGAGCCTTCTCCAACCATACAAAATTAATATTGAAAGACTATCAAGTATTTATTGGTGGCATAAGTTGTGATTTGGATAAAAACATATAATGTGGTTTCACTGAACCTGGGGAAACAAATAGGTTTCCATTCTAAATCCTTCTGCTTGTATCAGGAGATGGAACACTTGGAACACCACTGCAGAAATTAAAAATGTGGTTCTTGTCATTGTCAGCTTCTCACTCCAAGAAGTTACAATTACTAAGTCTCCCTTACAGTAATTGACAGAGAAGATAATGCCCAAGTTTGGGACATTTTATTTTAAGGAGTGTAAAAGATGAAGTTCAGTCTTCTTTCAGTTCATTCCATTTTTCAGAAGACATTCAGATAACTTGTCATAACCAGTATGAAATATCACATGGGGTAAGACTGAATGTAGCTGTCAATGCTTCAGTGCTTGCATTGGTCATGAAACTGGCATTTAGAGTTCTCAGTGCCCTGAGAACTGAATGTTCCCCACTGCTTCTAACTTAATAATCTGAAGTTATAAAATGTTTCATGGCAAGTGAAAATGAAACTACGAAATGTCCAGTACGTTGCTACTCACAATCGATCTTACCCTGTCAAGAGCCCCATCTATGGAGCTCTTTGGAGCTAGTATTCAAAAGCCAACTTATCTTCCATCCACTGAAAAATGAGTGTTGGTAAATCAAACATTTCACTTGCATTTTGGCTAGTTGGATATTTTTTGTCAAGAGAACAGGTGTAAGATAGAAAAAGTTGATCTTACAAATTGATCTTTCAAATCAGATTCTAAGTGTTAAAGTCCCATCTGTGATTCTTTTTAGCCAGTGGCATTAACTTTAGGCATGCTAAAGTCAAACATCTTCAAAACCATACACTTCTACCTGTACAAGGTCATGAAGTCCCTACAGACCCTGAACATGGTTTAGTGACATCCATTGTCACCCAATCAAGCCAGATGTTTCCAGCTTGAATACAGACTAGTTTTAGATTAACCCAGATATGGCAAAAGTGCATGCATCATAGGTCAAGGTTCAGTCTGAGCTATTTACTCAAAAATAGTTTTAAAAATATTGATCACAAATCACCTGTAATCTTATCTGAAATGCCTCTCAGAGGCTCAGAGTGTTCAGAAAGGAACAGGACCAAAGAAAATATACATAGTCAGTTAATTTTTATTTTGGTTGCAGTTGGAAATTAGTGTCTCAATTAGCATGCTTGTTTCTGGCACAACTTAATCTCTTTCTTGGTCTTCTAGTGCTTGATTCTAACATTTTTTCCCAAAGTGGCCTATACTGCTTGCAGTTGGAAACAGAATGCCAAGACAGATGGACTTTGGTTGTGGTGTAATAAACCAGTTATTATTTTTTTTGCATTTTTATCTCACTACTAAACAGACAGGGTCAGCCTAGAAATTAGAATAAGGTTCCAGTCATTAGATCTATGAGGTTTTGGATCAGCTTTTTCACTGGGATTAGAGAGAGGTAAAATACTGTCCCATCTACTAGATGGAGCTTGTTACATTTGTAAGTATTTTGTGATGCGACCATGTGTGACATGAAGGGCAAGCCTTGCTAATCCTAGGAGCTTTCTTCATTCCAGTGTTTTTTATGTAAAACCCCCCCACCACTCTGCTCCTTACGAGTCTCTTTTGCACCTCTGGAAACCAGGAATAAGGCTGTTTAAAGATGATGTGATGAGTGCTGGCAGTAGAGATAGCAACAATCTGCCTTTCTCTTGAGAATAAAACAACAAGATATATTCGTTTGATGGCAGATGTCAAGTCATGGAAATTACAGATTAAAAAGGATTATGTAGGAAACAGATTATGTAGGAAACATATTTTACATCTCTTGACTTCTATTTTGAAAGAGTGTCACATTAAAGCACCATCATATAAATGCATCATGGGAGCAAAGAATATGAGAAAGGCTGTGCACTAACAGTGACCTACATCCCGGGGCATACCAAAGCCTCAGCAACATCAGACAACATCTTCAGAGTGGCCATTTAACTGTCAGCCACATGATTTGTAGCTGGCTGCAGCAAGGACTAAAATTGTAGCATGTTAGACACACATTACAGAGGAAGAAAAAAAGCAAAATAAATTGGCATCACTGAATTTTTTTTCAGGTTTTAACTTGAAAGTGGGGAATTCCCACTCACACTACCAATTTAATTGCAAACTGTTTATATAGGAAGGGTTCACTTTTTTTTTCACTTCCTCTGAAGGAAAAAAAAAGTGCAGATATGAAAAGCACAGGTTAAAAATAAGTACCACATACAGGGGAGCACAATATCGTAAAACAGCCTGTAGACTGTCAACTCAAACAGACAGAGATTAACTCTGAGCTAAGGCAGGAGACACAGCTATGAACCAGCTCTGACCCTTGAGAAACTGCCATTATTTTGTAATTAGTGTCTTTTCAGTCTTTAAACTACTTGAGGTTCTTCTTGCTGATTCTGCTCAGCCACTACAAACCCTATGATCAGTGGATTTCAGGTGTCTCTTCAATGCTGTCCCTGTAGTGTCTTCCTTCCTGTGGTTTCATTCTTGTCTTGTGGAGTGCTGGGCAAAGTTGCACAGAGAGGGGGAACCATCAGCTTGGAAATCTGGCTCTCTCTGCTGAGGAGGGGTAAATTCTGATGTGATGAAGCATCATGTCTGATGTGCAATCAGTACTGTTTTTCTTTCTGCTCTGTGTCCAAGAATGGGGGGGAGTAGCCATTGGTGTGTGGGCAGACACTTCAGGGCTGGGAGCACAGACAGCTGGGGTGTTGAAGATATCCGTGGGAGAACTCGTAGACCACTGCTCTAAGAAATGTCTGTGTTATTCCTTTTGCTGCAGTGGGTTATTGCTGGTCATGCAGTATCTGATTCTAGCAGTGTGTCTGCTCTGCCCCTGGAGTAAGCAGCAGTACTGTATTTGGGTAGCATGTCTTGTGCTCAACAAGGACACTGGTTTTTCTAAGGTCAGGAGATAGGATTCAGAAAAAAAAACCCCAAAAAACAAACAAACAAGAAAACTTCAGTAGTTAGAAAAACCCATTATTTACTTGCATTTCTCCATGAAATAGTTCTGCTGTTACTGATGTTTTGAATGATGGTTTACAGTCGCGAAGAGAACTGTTCCACTTCTATCATAGCTGAAGTGTATCTAAGTTCCCTGCCTCTAGTCCTTAAAGCCAGGCACTGCTCTGTTACTTTGTTGGTAGTTTTTTTAGCCATCCCTCCTATTATTAATACCCTGAGAGAAAGGCAGCAATGTTTTCTTGCCCCTACCATGCACAGCCTTGTCAGAAAAAGGTAAATGTAAACTACAGCCTATTCTGTGAGCATTGTATTGCCCTCTAAGCCTGTATTCTTTGGGATGGAGGTGAGGCTTACTGGATGGTAGTTTTCCAGATCCTCCTTTTCCTTTTGATGATGGGAGTAACATCCCATCCATAACATTCCTCCAGTCATCAGACACTTCTCCCATTCTCCATGATTTTTCAAAGATGATGGACAGTGTCTTAACAACATCTGCCAGCTCCAACAGCACCCACTGGTGCATCCCATCAGGGCCCATGCATTTATGGGTGTTAAATCTGTTTAGCTGATCTCTAATTCAACTGTCTATGACTAAAGGGAAGTCTTCCTTTCTCCAGCATTCCTCTTACCAGGACAGGGACTCCTGAGGGCCAACCTCAGCAGTAAAGACTGAGGCAAGGAAGGCATTCAGTAATTCCACCTTCTCTATGTCTTCCATCACCTGGACACCATCTGATTCCAGCAGCATCTGACACCCATCTGCACAGCAGCCCCATCATTTCCCTAGTCCTCCTTTTGCTGGTGATGTACTGGTAGAAGTCCTTCTCAATATCCCTTGCCAATCTCAATTCCAAGTGGGCCTCCCTCATCAGATCCCTGCATACAAGGCTCCTGTAGCTCTTCCATTTGGCCTGTCCCTTTTTCCACATCCCAGAAATTTCTTTTTTCTGTTTGAGATTTGCTAGAAGCTTTCTTCTCATCCATGCAGATCTCCTGCCCACTTTGCTTGATTTCTTGCTCACTGGAATACACTGGAAGTGATGCTTCAATACTGACCTGCTGTCTTGGCCTCCCCTTGCCTTCTAGAGCCATAACCCACAGGATTTCTCTAGAGATGCTTGTTACTGATGAATAAATGAGCTTTCAGTACATGGATTTGGGTTGGAAGGAACCTTAAAGAGCATTTAGTTCCAGTCTCCCAGCCACGGTCAGAAACCACCAGGTAGCATAAGGAAACTATGGATTTAACTGCTAATTATCATATGTCACCCTTAGGTATTTATTTATCAATTAAAACCACACAAGACATAAATTTATATATTGAGGCAGTAAAAGTATGTAGGGAGGCAATCAAAGGACAATCAGGGGGAAAGGGGGAACTGAATTTACATACATTATGATGAATATACTGTATTTCAAAGCAATAATTCACAACTGAAGGTTCACTGGTTTTCTATACAAAAGTCAAAGCAAGAAGCTTTCTGCAAAGGTTTCTTAAAAGTCCAAGCCTAAGAAAGAAGTATTTGACAAAGATTTAATAAATTCTTTAGATGGTGGTTCTGGTGTCATTACAAAAATAAAATCACTAATTTTCATATTAGCATCTATTCTCTAAATAATTTAAACACGATGGCAGAATCCTATATTTGCTGAAAGATTTCAAAAGGGAGATGAATCCATGCACACAAATTGACACTAAAAGTTTCAAGTTTTGTTTTGAAGATTTGGTTGTTTATCTCAAATGCACAATGGATATTCTGGTTTGGACAGCTCTTTTCTGCAATTATGTTCAGTAGTTAACTTGATCTACCAAAGCAAGTTCTCTTTTCAGAGGAATTAAAATGCAGTCTATTTTAAGAAAGAGAGAAAGAAAAGTCATGAGGAGGATCAGATACTTTTTAAAAGCTCATTTAGGGAAAAGAAAATGTAATTTAATACTTTGTAATGTCTGAAAGGCTTGATTTAAGGCAAAATTACTAGCCAGTTTAGATTATTTTAGCACTAATGGAATGAAATTTTCCTATTTTTTTAGAGCTAAGTCTGTAATGAGGAGATTCAAGTTGACTGAAAGTAGTAAATAGATTATAAGTGCACTTTGTGAAATTGGAGAAAAGATACTTTATTTTTATGTATATTACATTAAACTTTCAAACAGCTTTCAAAAGTTGTTTTTCAGATGGGAAAAAACTTGTCCTCTTCCTTTACTTCTACATAATGTTTTAGGTGTGTAAAGTATATAAAATGCAGGAAACAGTGAAAATGTACACTTGAGGAAATTTTTGGGTACTCCCTTTTCTTCCTCCTTAAAAAATAAGGAAATGGGGGAAATGCAGTAAAAACTGTAAATATTTAATAGGAAATTTAATTGTGACTAAACCAAATTTGGTTTTCTATAAGAAACAGATGGAAAAAATCCCATCTGTTTTACCAAGAAATGCTGAAACTTGTCTTTTGAGTTACTGATTCAGAGAAGTAGTTGAAAAAATTATTTTCTTTTTTATTTCAAAAGATTAATCATACTTAGGATGTGGCTTCCCCCTTTATGGAATAGGAGGAAGATTTATTAATGTCAATACATAGGATGCAAATTCCCTTCCAGGCCACTGTGTCTTTGAAAAGAACTCTTTATCTGGATGTTGGCAAAGATTGCATGAAATATTAAGACAATGTGCATTTACAATCTGCTAAGGCTAAAACAGAAGAACTAAAACACTGAGTAAACATTTCTGTTTACATAACATAGCTGTATTGTGCAAAATTACAACCAATTTAAGAAAATCATTTAGTCACACCAGGTAAAACAAATATTTTTCCTACATTTACCCAGTGGCAAAATGCTATATAATCTTTATTTGAAGATCTATCAACTTGTGTTCCAACTCTCCTCATTCCTTTTCAATACTTTGTCCTCCTGCCAGTGTTTATGTGAACCTTTTCCTCTATCACTGTGAACCTTTTCCAACATCACTGACATTGTTCAAGAGGCAGCAGGGTCAGTATGGTTAGCAGGGGGTTCCTTGTATTCTCTGAATGTACATAATTTACTGTTCAGTGCTGTCAGCATAATCCAATGGAGATTGCAGATGGTTGCTGTAGCTTTTCACAGGATAGGGCTTTTATTTCACTGATTCTAAACCCACTTGTCTTCTCATGGATTTGTTTTCTTTCTGACTATGCAGAGTTAGGACTAAGGAACCTGACTAAAGGATGAGTGAGGAAAGAATGGATAAGAGTGGATATTAGGGGGTGGCTTTTTCTAGTAGAAGGGATTAATGGAGTAAAACTTGTAGAATCTCCCTAGACAAAAAGGATTCAAACATATCACACCACAAGAATTTATCCTCACCTTCCACCTCTCCACTTGTTAATCTTCCTTCAATATTCTTAAGAAAGGAATGGTGTTTTTTTTGCTTTCCTTGTTATAGACAGATTTATTTTATACTAATTTTCAAGAAGCATTGGAACAGGAAGGGGGAGTTTTAGCCAGAATTAACAGGCACCATTCAGTCAACAAGAGAAGGAGGTTGTTTAGAATCAGAACAAGGCTGTGCCTGTCTAGCATATGGTCACAGAAAAAGTGAGGGGAACAAGGGGCATCCTGATTCTTCACCTAAATTCTTCCCCACTACCCTTCATGTAAATATGAACAATACTTCTGTACTTATAGAGTGAGAGGTGTATGTTGCCAAGGATCATGTTTGGACATTGTATTTAATGGGGCTAGAGAGTAGGAGTTTGACTGCTTTGCTCGAGTCTGTACATGCACAACCCAAAATAATCTTGTTCCCTAGTCAATTCATTTTAAAGATTTTCCATATAGGATAAGGAGAAAAGAACTTCTTGAAATACTTAAGTAGGATAACTTTTTTTAAGAAAAGTAAATAAAAATATTTATGACACTTTCTTATTCCTCACAACCTGTAGGCAATGTGCATGTAATACCCAACCAAATATTTAATTGACAGTATATTAGAAAATGTTGAAACAGTAGAGTTTATCAGTCAATGGTCTATAAAAGTTATTTTAATTGGTGTAAAAACAAGGGTTTTTTTAAGTGTTTAATAGGGTAGATTAATTCAAGAGATAATGCTATTATCACTTTCTATTCACAAAAAAAACCCCATAAAAATATCTGGTACTGAAATTACTTCAATTTTTTTTTTCATCTTGATTATGAGGTCAAATAATACTAATAATACTACCTATGCAATCAGAAATATGTAAACCTGTTAACATTATTTTAAGGAGACAGTATAGCCCAAAACTTACAGAGAAAAAAATACTCATCACTCCAAAAACTGTACATTTTACTTGGTAATGTACTATATACAGTAGATGTTGCTATAGAAGTCTCAATATTCTTAATATTCTTTCTGAATTTGAAATACCATTAAGTGATATGGTACCATATTAATAATTAGCCATCCAAAATGAAGCAAATGCATGAAAATATGTACAAAAATCTGAGAATAATAGAATCATCATAAGTAATAAGTTGATTTGATAGAACATCTTTCCAGACTTGTAATTGCATTTGTCATCTGTTTATAACAAAGGTCTGATGTTTAGTCCATCAATGGCAGCAAAATAGCAATGCTCATTTCATAAACATGGGAAGTTTAAAATTTGTTGGTTTTTTTTTCCTTGGCTGCCACTTGGGCTTTTCTGCTTCCCTGCTCCATCAGGGGACCCACCAGTGAGTGACGTTGTACAGTAAGTGTCTGAAGGAACAGCAATAGTGCAGGCTGCTGAAGGGAAGTTATTTTCTTTAAATTTACTGGCCTTTGAGGTAATTTCAGGAACATGTTTGAGCTATTTTGACAGCACCATGTTAACACTTTTTATGTAGCATCACCAGCCTTTATTTTTCCCTCCTAGTTATATCTTTGATTTTTGATTTTCCAGTGTTATGTCAAAATTAGTTCAGTAAAAGGTCCTCCCGGGTCTAGATTGATTGCACTGCGCTCTTCTGATTTGACATAAACAGACATCAGGACTGAATTGCTGTCTTGCCATCACTTCAGGCTTTTGCTGTAAATACAACAATTTCAACAAGGGCTGAATTACTCTTCCTTTAAGCATGTCTGCTTTCTGTGTCATGTATTACTGACAATCTACTAAGGAGGAAAATTGCAGTCAAAAATCATGGCAATTCAGGTTGCTGCAAGACAGAGAGAACAACCATACAAAATGTTAATTATCACAGTGTGTGGAAGAAAAATTTACCCAAATTTCCCTTGAACTGAAGAGCAGTGCCTTGAACAGTGTTACTTCTCGGCTAATGCTGAAATGAGCTTTGGAAAGTAAATCAATGAGTAAAGGCTTAATACAGTAGATTTATGTATGCTGTCAGTTTCTAGGCAATATAATTATTGTCAGTTTTCTGCCTCTAGCTACTCTTTTAGCTTCTGGGAATAATGAGAGAATGTGTTCAGCCATGTGACATTCTTTCCTTTGCAGAGCTAACCGCTGTTTCCCCTGTGGTGAATCTTGCATTTTAAAGAGCTCTCACACATTCTTCCATGAGAATTTTGTAAAACACCATGTGACAAAATACCTTTTTACAATATTGTAGCTGAAGTGGCTTTCCATATCACATAGGTTGCTGAGAAATCAATGTCAAGATTGGATCCACAGAAATGCGCTGTCTCAAATAAGCTGCGAGTCAAAAGATGCATTCTTTATAAAAATCTTTATAGAAAGCTGCAGAGTGACCATATGATACATGGGTTTGATTCATCATGACAACACACTGCATGGTCAATTCCTTCTGAATATTATTTATTAGCGATGTTCTTGCTTTTCTTCCCTCTCTTTCTTCTTGTCCTCTCTCTACACCATTAGCCCAGAATGATCACAGATCCTACAATTGGAGTGGCTGTCCTTAGAATCATTCTTAATCTGACTCTGAGAGCTGGTGAATCAGTGTGCTCAAAAGGCTCTAGATTAGCAGTTGTTTAGTGTTTAACTGTTTCAGAGAAGCAGGACTGTTATTTCCAATTTGTAGTAATGATTTTGGCCAGGACAACCAATATTTTCTAAAGCTTTTTTTTTTTTTCATGCTTCTTTTAAATTAAATTACAGCGAGGATTGTTCCTGTTTTGTAATTCTGCAATGCTGTGAGGTGCGACTGGTTAAATCCATAGCACTGAAATTTGAATGTATAAAGTCATATTGGTAAAAATAATACATAGCTTTCATTACTGACTATATGTTCTGTCTTCCCTTCCTTATAAAGCCATGCATTTTGAATCAAAATACTCACAGAGGTGCATGGTCAGACTAAAAATGCATGTTTGTATTAGGAATAATGTTCTGGCCTGACCGCTGAATCCTAGTAAGAAAGAAAAAGTGATATATCTTTTGTAGTCTGGGGTTTACTGAGCACAAGGGATGTGATCAGTAGGGTCTGAAGTCAGAATAACTGGTTTCAGCTGCTGACTGTAGAATTAATGATCTCCCTGTTTCCTTGGAGGGAGGCAGGGGAAAACTGACAAAATTACTTCTTGTTTCTAAGAACTGTAGCTGAGAGAGTTTTATTTGGATCTGGATTTTTGTTTGTTTGTATATAAAAGAAATTGACTTGTTTGTATGTAAAAGAAAGTAACTTATTCCCTTTCATTCCTGCTAAGAAGGAGCTCTGTTGTCATTTTCAGGTAATTTAGGTTACAAAGTAGGAATGCAATGAAAAGATTTCAAGAAATGGAAATGTGATCTTAAAACTTTCAAATTTTCTCAAAAAGAGATTACATCTCAATACTTTTCATTTTTGAGAAATTATGGGAAATTATAATCATTTCTATCAATGATAAAACTTAAATAAAGTGATAAAATATGGAAATTTGCCAATAATTTTCCTACTGTTATAAGATGACCTGACTGAAAATTAAAATGCTAGGTCAAAATCAAAACCAGATCAAAGTCTCCCAAAGATTAATTTAAACTATAAATTTACTAATCTGCAGAAAAACTGTGCACAAAATTAAGCAGTTGGTAGCAATAAAGCTTTCATGATTCACAGACTAAACAGCCAAAGAAATAGTTTTAGCTATGGTAAACCTGTAACAGCAGCACTAGGGGTGCAGACATGGCATCAATGCTCAAAAAGTCTGTGACAACTTCACACAGCACGTGTAAAGTTTATGTTTTGGGGTAACATTTCACAGAAGTGCTTGGTGGGCCAGTGGATTACTGCATTGCAGATTTGCCTGTGTTCTCTATTGCTCTTTTAGGACTTGAGTGGAAAAAGAGATGGATTTGAATGAAAACACCTTGTTCTGTCTATCACAAAGTTTTCACAAATTAATAGGATTTCTTTTCCTACTAGGAGGGTGTGTTAAACTGGGATTAAGATATGCTGTATGGAGTTCATTTATTATTATATCTTTTATTTGTGCAGCAGCTTTTAAAACCATTATTAGAGATAATAAGATTAATCATAAAAGGATAAGCTTCACTTAGTCATACAAGGTGTAGCTGGTCTTCATGTGTTTTCATGAGAATTAGACAAATGTTTCAGAGATTATAAACCAGCATTTACATGGCTACTGTAATGAGCAGTACATATACAGCCCCACTGCTGCAGAGATATCTAACCTGGGCAGAAGATAGCTCAGAAACTGTCTGAATTTACTCATCCCTGAGGGTTGCCTATACAGGAAAAATGTTCTTAGAAAATAAAGGGAAAGATATTTATAGAACAGAAAACTTTCAAAATACCTGTCTTACATATACAATGCACAGAATATAAAAGTTATTTAAAGAAAAAGGAAAATTGAAGAAAGGTTGGGTTTTTTTGAGGAGTATTGAAAGTTAGCTCTGATGCAGGATGTACCCTTGCTATAAATATGCAAAAGGAGAATTTTTGGGCCTGATCTAGCGTTAGTATTTAATTTGTTTTTTAAATTTCATTCAGCCTTCATCAGTTTCCTGATCTAGCTCCAAATGTGTCCCACAGAAGGTGCAGGTCAAACTGACATGGTCCATATGCCAGAATGCAGGACAAGAGTATTTTAAGTCATTGCTGTTTCTCTGTTTTCTGAATAGCACAATATTTATAACAATAAATGCTTTACATGATAATCAGTCCAGGGTCTCTTACCCAAATTGAGAATGTCTTTGCAGTTCAGGTTCAGAGTAGCCCTGTTCCCATTGCTTCAAATAGCTGCAGCAGGTAGTGTTTGACATTGGCTGCTTGAGCCTGGAGGTGGCAGAATTGTTAGTGGCAGATGCAAAGGTTGATCAAGGAACAGATTAAACTCTAAGAAGCAATCATTGTCTCTCTTCTCCCACATTCCCATAGTGACTGAATAATCTGATGATATACCACTGGCTTCCCTAATTCTTTTCCTCTTTTGACATGTAAAATTGTTACCTGCTGTATGCATGTAGGGAAAACCTCCAAACATTTATTTGAATTGAGCTGAAGTTAAATAGAGGTCTGAAGAAAGCCTGGAATAACAAGTCTGAGAAGAGTGAATTGCCCCATATCCCTGTGGGCTCTGCCTGGAATAGCTTCACTGTCCTACTGGGATCCTTT
The DNA here is from genome assembly GCF_051311805.1 of Agelaius phoeniceus. Taxonomy (NCBI): domain Eukaryota; kingdom Metazoa; phylum Chordata; class Aves; order Passeriformes; family Icteridae; genus Agelaius; species Agelaius phoeniceus. Next base: position 58,775,285 of record NC_135268.1, read on the forward strand.
CAGGTGTCCCTGTGCTGGAGTAACACAGCACAGGTAACATGGCATGAAGAATTGACTTTTGCCTGCCTTGAGAATGTTGTCAGAAACAGTGGGGAATTAAGTATCTGGCAAGGTCCTTTGTTCACCTTACATAACCCACCACAACAACTCATAACTGGTTGCAAAAGCCAACCTACAGTGTGGGCTCTTGTCTGATGTGAGAGAAACTCAGGCAGTTTACAGGGAAGTGGGAAATAGTGAGGACTACACTATGGTATTAGATGACAAGCTGCTGAAAATTGTCAGGCTAATTAAAACTTCACAAAATTCTTTAAATATCTGATAGGACTGTTTTTGTATATGTCATATTCACTCAGTTACAAATTATTTGAAGGCCAAAATGAATCAAGGTTTACATTTTTAGATTCATTTTTTTCAGATCCTTAATATTGGTTTTGTTAACATAAGAAGGCAAAGAATAGAAATGCAACAATTTTAGACTCCAAAATTAATTAGCATCATCTGATATAGTTTATTATAGAATATTATTCTACCATTACGGCTTAGAAGCTTTACTGTAATAAAGTCCCAGTGGAATTAATGAGAATCTTCTGAATAAATCTTATCAGTCCAATATGCTCTTATGTTTGTTTGACTATTACTGATACAATGTGTTTACAAATTATGACGCTTTCATTTTTATTCATTTTTTGTCCAACTTGTATAGTTTTATATTTGAGAATTAGCTATGAAAAGTGTTAGGCATGTACCCAGAGCAATTTCCTTCTCCAATAAAGTTACTCACATAGGCTTTATTCTGCTAAAATGTTAGCTTTTTTCTTACATTGCAGTTTTTTTTCTTTATAAATTCTTGATGTGATTGTGGCAGATGCTGGTACCTACCATGTATGACTGTAACAAACATCACACTCATCCTTGTTAGGATGGGCTAAAATTCCTTACGATGTCAAATTTAATTGTTTCACCAAATTACTATTACTGACTTGTGTTTTATAAAGGTTAAATCATAACCTTTTTAATGCAGGGGTCTTAGGCTTCCTGATTGTGCAGTGACATAATCTGTTTTAGACACTAATTTGCATTCTTCCCAAAGAATCCTTGATCCCTTGAGCTTTGTCTTTTAAAAACATGTCTTCAGTCTTACACACACCTGATTTTTATGCAGCTGTCTCTGGAGATGGTTTCATGGTGTCAGCTGTCTTCTTGTAGGACATGCCATTTTTTATAGTTAAAGAAAACTAGTTTTGGTAAATAAATAGCAGTGTGCATAATTTGGAAGATAAAAAAATCCAGAAAATTTGTAAGGAATCCAAGGACAATAGGGGAGAAACCAAGAGCTAATCATAACGAGGAGTCAGAGAAATCCTAGAGGTGCTATAGATCCATTACCAACAGGAAATAAATTAATACTTAATGATTATAAAGAAAATGTAGAAATATTCAGTAGGACTTTCTGTATTTGGAAAGCAATGTGTTTGCATTCCATGAGGATAAGGAAGTGCTTTTCAGGGTATAGATAGACATTAAAGGATAAACACTTTCAGAGTTGCAGATAATTTGTACCAAACAGTCTTTAAAGAATTAAAAAGACATCTGTCATGCTGGTAATTTTAATAAATCTTGAAATACTAGACAAAATTCAGAAGAGCGGACGGGAGAAAATGTAAATAGTAAAAGAAAAAGAACTTGTTGGATAAGGTAGGCAATGTTAATGTGTTCAGATGGATGCTAAAGCAGATACAGAAGCCTACAGTCTTTAGTTTTAATTTTCTCCATGTATCAAAAGCTTTTATCATAGTAAATTTAAAAGAAGAAGTGATTAAGCGACTGCAAACCAAACACACAGAGAACGTGTGGATATTCCATTACTTGAAGTTGTCAGATCAAAGTCATACACCTTTTTGGGAGGTATGTTTGAGTCAACCACATCTTAAGGATTCCATATTATATTTGGTGGTCAAATGGAGTGAACATTGCAGAGATCAAACCAGATGATCTAATGGCCTCTCCTGGATTTTGACTTTAACAATATATCAAGTGCTTCCGCTGTATTTCAAGCTGGGAAGCAGATCTGATTATCAGTTTACTGGTAGGGTAAAAGGGTAGTAAAAAGGAAGAAGACAGTTTATTTTAAAATAATATTTGCATCATATTCTTCAATTATAATTTTCATGTATCTTTGCAGACAAGAAAGTTTTTTTTTCCTGAAAATATGTAATTGTTTGTGTGCATGTGTATATATTTGTATATATGGATTTCTTCACAAAAAAAACCAAAAACCAAAAAACCAAAACAACATGAAACACAATTCAAAAAGAAAAAAAATCTTTCAGGGAAAATATTTCTGACTTTTTACAGAGTCCTATGACATGCAGTAGGCAGTGAAATAATACCTTGAGTATAGGTTTCCCTTTAAAGCAGGGCATCGATGCATTATCTACTCACTGGAACAGGAGAGTGGGGCTTTTGTGAAGTTGCAGAACACATCTGACCATCATCAAAGAAATGTTATATGTTGGACAAAAGGGAATATACAATTTTAATACATGGAATGGGATTTGAAGGAGGTCTTGTGTACTTGAATCCTTTCCTTTTTTCCAGCTGTGTTGAATTTATTTTATATATATATATATATATATATATATATATGTTATTTCCTCATAGTAATACATGCAGTAATGTATAATATATACAATATGTTTAATTGCTGGCAAATAAATTGCTTTTAAAAGGTATTAATTCTTCTCACAATCCTCTTAGTATTTCCTGGTTACACACACTGTATTCCTAGGCATATGTCTTGTAAGCATTAGAGTTCAAAGAAAAGGGAGCCAAGATGTATAATGACATACAGTGACCATATTCTAGTGTGAGAATATTCAACTCATTAAATTGTTTCTAAGGTATTCTAGATGGATATATGCCTGCCTGCATTTTTTGGTTTAGTTTTGGCTTTTCTTTCATAACACAACTGTTCTCCCTAGTTTATAAAATGTGAAGGTCAAAGAGAGGTGAAGCTGAATGGTGCTGGGAATCTGAGATGCAAATAAGTTTCAGATAATCCATGTGATGCTCGGAGGCCATCTAGTTTCACAGAGCCATTAGCATTCAGGGACGCTCATTAGCACTCAGGCAGCCAGTCAGTATGCATTAGCAAAATGAGATGTGTTGATTAAAGTTACAAATTATGAGCTGAATGTTTAGACTTCAAGCCATGGTAGCTTCACATTTATGAGAGTGTATTTCTATATTTTCACATTAAAAAATGTTGACTCTGTCTAATTTTCAGTGGTTTTTTGGTGTGTGTGAGAGTGTGTTTGTGTGTATGGGAGGAGAAAGAAGTGAATGCAATGATGGAAGAGAAGGTGAAGAAGTTAAAGAAATTTCAATATTTGATGTTTTTGTTTGAAGTGTCTTTGAAAATCTTACAGTTAGGACTATCACTGCTCTGATTTTAAAATAAGAGACAACATCAAAAATATCAAAGAGACTAGGAAGATTTTAACCTTTAATCTGTGTTATCCTATGTAGTGTCCCATTGATTTAATGAGATGTAGAAACTAACAATTCAAGAAATTCTGACTCATATTTCAAGAAATAATCAGCATGTATTATCTGATAATAGTGCAGTGGGATATGGCTAAAACCACAGGATTATGTGGAAAACAATGATATGGTAGTTTAATGTCTATATGATTTAATTTTTATCACTGTATCATGCTCATTACATGGGTCTATCTTGTGTAAGTATAATAAAAAAGGATACTGTACTTAACATTAGGCCATCCGCCTTTTGGATAGAACTGGTAAAATTTATCACCTTTATTGTGCATTGTGCATTACTGAAGACATTCTAGAATAGCCATCTTAAGCAAACATAGCATGCTACCCCAACACTTGTTCTTACATCTTGTGGTTCTGTCAAAAGATTTGGGAAGACCAATTATTATTATGCAGATGACTGTATTACATGAAAACAAGTTATGCAATGCTGGTATTGTGAAAGTGACTTATTTGCAGGACTAATGATGAAGTACTTTATTTGCATTCTTTCTTGGGAAACATTGTCTAATATCTGCAGCTGAAAGGAACCACAGAGAAGCTAAGAATTATTCTGAGCATGACTCAGCACAGAATTTCTTTGTTTTCTGGGTCTGATTTGAATACTCTAAATCCAGATGTTGCTTTTAGGAGGAGAAAGGTCTTGCAATACTACTCAACAACAAGGTCCTTGTGGGGAAAGCCTTGCTGTGGGTGCAGATCATCTCTGAACAGAAGATATTGTATTGAAAAACAGCATCATGTAACTTCTGTTTGTCTTTTCCTGATTGTGTTGCCTTAAGAAGTTTCTTAGTGGGTTGGATGGAAGTGTCAGCTCAATATCAGATGTTGAGTTCAGCTCAGTACTTTCCTTCTGACAGTGATGTCTCTGTTCCTGGGCATCACTTGGCAGCATCCATCAGCTACTTGGGCTGCTGTCAGGAATGCTCTGTTTTACATCCCTCACCAGTTCCCTTGCTCTTGTACTTTTGATGCTCTGACCTCTTCCTTTAGTTCATTTGTTGTAGTCTGGGCTCATTTGGTTTTTCCAGTTTGTTTTCTGTGGCTGTCTTGCTCTCTGTAAGGGGTTTGAGTCTGGGAGAAATCCTCATTGGCAGCAAACAGGGGAGAGTATTTGAGATGTGATGGGCAGAATGCAGGATGCTTAGCCCAGAATTACCATTCACTCTTTGTTTCTATGTGTTATTTCCTCCTTGAAGTAGTCTTTTACCTGTATATTTACATTGATAACAGAATTTGTTTCCTACTTGGGATCCTCTTCTTAATGTTTCTGTTTTGATTTGTGTTTGGTGGCGGTTTTGGTTGTTTTTTTTTATTTTCATCGCTTGTATCTGCATTACTTGAACTCCAGATTCTGTGCTTCAGAGAGAAGGCTGTTTGTTTCAAGCTTATTCCTTGAGTAATGCAACAAATACATCTGCCAACATGAGGTGCTGAAAACATAGAATTCAAAAGAGACAAAGTATAGGGTAAGCCTGGTGGGTTTTAGTATGTCCTTCTGACCTGAAGGTCAGATGTACTCTCGTACCAGCAGGACCAATAGTTATCAATAGATTTTTCCTTTAGCTCATGCAATTTAATTTCAGTACTATCTATATTTTTGGGCTCTATGACATTTTGTGATATAAGAACTCAGGGCAACCCCGATGAAGGCAGGAAATGTCGAGGAGGACTCCATGGATATCAGAAGGCTAATTAATTACTTCATTATACTATATTATATTGTACCTATATTACACTATAACTATATTACAGAATATTACATTAACAAGAACTATCACTAACTACTAGAAAACCCATGACTCTCTGCCTGAGAGTCCTGACACACACGTGGATCCAATTGGTCAGTGAATCCAAAACACCATCACCAGAATCCAATCAAGAAATCACCTCAGGCAAACAATCTCCAGAACACACTCCACATGGGCACAAACACAGGAGCAGCAAATGAGATAAGAATTGTTTTGATCATTCTTTTCTCTGCTTCTCCCACAGCTTCTCTCTGTTCAGAGGGCATGTGAATACCACATTGTGACACTTAATTTCATAATCTGATTTGTCTAGTTCCTACTACATATTAAAAACCCAAACCCAAACCTCCTTCCTATTGCTGTTCTTTTGTTGTGGTTTTGTCTTAGAGAATTGCCAGACTTTGCTTAATAATTGTCTCTAAACACCTGAGAGAGTTATGATTCCTGCAGAAGAAAGCACAGGTTGCTCTGTTAGAATCATTCATAACATTAGATCCAAGACCTATTTTAAATTAAACTGCTTATAATTACAAAGAAACTTCACAGTGGCAGGGCCCTTCAGACATTACTCAGAGTGAATTATTATCCATCTAGTTTTTAATAGCATTGACAAATCCTGTTCTTATAAAGTTAAAACTTGTGTGTGAGATGGCATTCTGTTTCTGAATCTAAAACCAATCACTAAATAAAAAGATGAAAATTTACCAAACTGACACTTTAGGCTTATTACAAGTCTTTGAATGTTGGTTTCTGACCTCATAATCATTGGGATAAGCTTTGTGATTATTCCCAAATGACTGAGAAATAAGACAATTAGACACACTCTGATGAATTCATTCAGTCTTAATATATTTAAAAAAAATTTCTATCTTATGCTGCTATCATACAGCAAAAGACTTTATTTTCACAATAAATATACATGTGAAATTAGTAGTAAACATTTTTCAGAGATTTTCAGTAGAAACAGTAACCTGGTTTCCTTGGTTGCTGAGAAAATGTGCTGTTAACTGAAGCAAGTAGAAGTAGTTAAATTTCAGTTAATTCAAAGCAGAACAACAGCAATGTATCTGAAAGGATTATATATTATTCAAATATTATTTTAAAATATAAAAATATTATTAAAAGTATGTTTTCTCTACCCAGATGTTATTCAGCCATTTTCCAGGGTGTGCCACTGTTAGTGAACATTTCTGAGAGAGGAATAAGCATGTCTGGAGTGAATTCCTGTTGTTACCCATCTGTACAGAAGGGGATCTGTCACTTATGCAGGGGAGCACAGGTAGGTCCTGCACAACAGCCAGAGTGTTGTTGATCAGAGCTGTAATTTTGGAATCTGAGGACAAAGAAAACTGTATGGGTTTGCTTTCTGGAGCTTTAAAATCTGTTGGGAAGTAAGAAACATGACTAGTTTGTCTCTCTTCTGTTTGGTCACTTTTTATCATGTTTCAAATATACAGAAACATTTCACAGGAAAAAAAAAATTCATAAAGGTCAGAAGTGCTTCCATACTTGGGAGTTCTGAGAGGTATATTTAAGCCCTGGCAGACTTTTAACCTTTTCTAGCTTACAATAAGTTTGCCATCCTCTCAAAATCCTTTGATTGTATGGCTTTTGTTCCCTTGAAAGGGGGACAGGGCTGCCTGGTTACTCAAGCAGATGCCAGGCTTCTGATTTGCATTTGATGAAAGCCACTTGTGAAAGCAGAATCAATGCTCAGATTTACAAACAGTAAATGTGGGTATTGGCTTGTCATTTCTTCCTAGGTTGTTGTCCTATAAAGCTGTTCAAGTTCCTCTCTTCACAAGAACATCTTCCTGCTCTCCCTGCTGCCCATAAACATTATGTTAGATCGAGATGAAGGGTGAGTAATTTTTTTTACTTCCATTACCTGTTTTTGTTTTTTAATTTAACAGCAAAAACAGGGAAAAGGGAAAAAAAAAAAAGAATGAAAATGAGGCTATTTAGAGTAATGGATTATAAGCTGATGAACCACAATAACCAAACTGTGTGTCTGAAGGGGCCTAATTACAGAACACCAGAGGCACAAGAGGGAGCTTATTGTGGACAACAAAATAGTGCTCTATTAATGCTGTCACTGTACTGAGAACAGCATCAGCATTAATTTGTGTGGTTATATCCAGGTAGAGACTAGTACAGAATGCATCAAGAACAACAGAAATGAGTCTGAAAGGGTTGTATATCAAATCGAAGCTAGCAGTGAGAGTGGCTTTATTTTGAATGAGGCAAACTGAAAGCAAGATGGCAGTGACTGAACCAGTGTTTCTAAAATAAGGGTGTTTCTGACTAGTCTGTATGTAAACTCCTAGTGATTAATGTCTAAGATGTTGAAGTACATGAATAAGAGAATCAGCAAGGATGATTTGAAGCTCAATCTATTTGAGTCTTTCTATGCCTTGAGAACAGGTGTTATAGACTATATCAAGACCAGCACCCAGTAAAAGCAGCCGTGGATGTATCTTTTCTCCTGTTTAAGAGTGTCTATTGTTTTTGCTTTGGATATGTGGTGTAACATTATTATTTCATGCCTAAGACCTCCTTAGAAAAAACACATAATCAATAATGTGACCTAATAAAAGGACTAGAGGAGAGGTGCTGCAGTTTCTCTTTAACATGAACTGGAACGAGTCTAAGTTTCTTTGGCTTGGGTGTCCCACTTCACTGGTGTTGCTCCATGAAACCTTGTTCACTGTGGTAAAACACGGCCTTCTAAAAACTGAAAGTTTTACATGTTAAAGATGAACACTTTTTGTAGTGCAGGAAGTCAGATAGAAAACTCACCCACAAGCAATAGGACTGAATATAAATCCTAAGGTATTCAAAAGCTCGTTCTTTGTCTTGGCTGTTTCTGTTTTTCTGTGTAGGGCTGGGCAGGGCAGGGCAGTGCATGGGCTTATGAGCCAGACATAAATGAGGTACTGTACTGCAATTCCTACTGCAGTCTGGTGTAGCTTAACCCTCTTGGGCTAGCTCAGCTTTCTTCCTGTGCTACAGCTGCTGTGTCAACACAAGATGAGTCAGCTTTTGTAGGTTTATACCCAAACAGCATCACTGAACTGCTTCCTGGGTCTGCTCCTCTTTGGCTAGTGCTTCTTTGGGTATCTATAAAAGTAATTCTAAATGGCTATATATGTGGCAAGTTTAAACAGATTTATAAATTATTACCTTATTAGTGTCAACTTTTACTTTCCAAACTTGTGTGTGCATCAAATATGCCAAAATATTTTTCAAATGTAACATTACAGATAAAGTGTTTTTACTCTTTGCTTTATAGTGCAAATATTTTATGGATATATTCTTCAAAATCATAATTTCTCATTAAAAATAATTTCTGCTGTAATACCAGACAGTGTCCCTTGAGAAATAAAAAAGAAACCAAAAAAATTACCTCATTTAGTGACTACTTGCCACTTAATACACAGGGACATCAGGTAGGCTGTTGTGGCAGGTAGATACTCATGTTTGGAAACTTAAAGTAGGAATACCTCCACAGAAACTCTGGGTTTAAGTATTGTCATTGTTGGGATTTTGTTTGCTTCCTTACTTTTCTTAACTTGTTAAATAGGATGCAAGGCTGCATTACTTGATTTCTTCTAGGCCTGGATTTCGGTCCCGAAGTACAATTCTGGTTTAAAGCCTGACTGCAGGTATCAGGACATGAATTTGATTGGCTCAATTACATGAAATCTCATGCTTTGTCTGGTTGTTTAGTTTCAGAGACTATAAAAATATGGAAAATTTTCATCCTGAAGTCAGCTATTATGGTACAGCTATATCCATTCCAATGCAGGAGTACATGAGCTAATGTGCTAAGACCCAAGTGAAACCCAAGAGAGAACTGGGCTGGGGTGTGAGGAAATTTGACTTGATATAGGTCAGTGTAAACAGAGCCAGTAGTTACAGTGAACCTGCTTGGCTCAAGGTATTACTGTTGTGTTCTTCAGTGAGATTTGAATCTACTTATGCTCATTTATTTGGAGGTCAGATCATACCCCAGGTAAGCTATTTATACCTGCTCAGATTTTAGGTTGAGGGCATTCTAAAACTTTCAGGACCAGAGTTTGGAACAGCCTTGGACAGCTGAGGCCAGGAAACAAATAAAGGTACAGTTTCCATGCAGATATATGATCAGGAGGCAGGAATGGATAAGAACTATTTCCAGGTGGACAAAATCTCTCCATATTCATGAGAACCGGTTCTCTGACAGTACTTTAGCAGCTGTATCTTCTTTTCCCTTTCCTCTACTGTCTTCCAGTCACACCAAGTAACTGAACTTTCATTTTAGTTAACAGATTTCACTACAAACTTTACTCTCTTATGGTTCTCTCCCTTTTCTCTCATTGACTCAAATTCAAATACTTCTTAATGGCTTTCCCAAATTAGAACTCTTTATTATTTTGCATACTATTGTGTATACCTCTTGCAGACTTTATTATTCCCATTTCATGCCCCCTCTACATGTACCTCTTACCTGACCACTGCTTTGTGACTCAGTCTTTATGGGCCAACTCATCCCTGCAGTTGAAAACAGGCTCTTTTGGCACTGCCCACCACATTCCCTCTTCAAGTCTCTCATTAAATCTGTTTCTCTCAGAGAAACAGATTTATTGCCCTTCACTGCATCTGCTTATGTCCAATCCAGTTCTCAGTTGTGGGTTTGTTTGAAAAGAAAAAAAACCAAACACTTGTAACTATAAAGAAAAAGAAAGACACACAACACCATCTTCCAAGTAAAAATTTTAGAGTGATCTCTATGCTATCGCATGATCACTCATCATTTTTCCATTATTATCTTACCAATATTCCACACTGTTCAGAACGGGGATCTGACTTCCTGAGTCATCCATAAAGTGCAATCTTTCCCAACACACTGTGAAAACCAATAGATTTTTTTGTTGAGAATCCTGTTGTTTATGCATTCAGAAAGAGAGTTACAGTGGGAATTCATTTTCTGTGATCTCTTTTGTTTCAGATGGAACAGATGGCTGAGCAAAATAAACATCTGTATGTGAACTGTTAAATGTTCATTTGTGTGTGACAGTGTAAAGGGAAACATGGACATCAGTACTTATCCACAAACTATTTCTGAGGGAAGATGGAAAAGTTCTGACTTAACACATAAATCAGTGGAAATATGCTGAGAACTGAAAAAAAAAGAAGAAATCACTGGCTATTTCAGTAGTCAGTAATGAAAGATGTGCTGTGCCCCATACTACACAAAACAGTGTAGGCATATCTGTTTATCTTTTATAATCATTTTACTGTAAGAATTCCTGTAAGCTAAGACAAAGAGGAAGTCAAGGACAGTCTATTAGCTGCTGGTCGTCTGTTGTCTTTGCCTCTACTTTTTTGATGTGTGAAAATTGCAATCCAGCAATCTGAAACATCCTAATAGTTGGATCAGCTAGTATTTTTGTGATTGTGCCTGAGAATTTCTGTTACACTCAGTATTTGAGCTGTGACTTCTTTTCTGAAACTGGACTCTCCACCTGTACCTTGATTTCCTCCTCTCTGGTTTAGGGGACAGTTCATGTAGCATGCAGATATTTCAAAAGACTTCAGGTCTTCTGAACTCCTTCTACCATTTTAAAAAGGGAAAATTTCTGTTCCATATTGACTAGCATAGGAAAGGTTTATAAGGAAAGACAATATATTCCATTACACATACTGATATCTCTGCAGGGATGTGGGTGAAATATAGGCAAGTCTTTGGATGCAAAGGCTCTACTATAATGTATTCACTAGTTATTCCACATTCTCCCTTCCATTTCCATGCTATGCCTGGGTTTTGTATTGTTGTGTCTGTTTTTTTGACTAACACATAACTGTATTGTAGAAATTGTTACAAGTAGAGAAGAAGGACTAGACATCTGGTTGTGGCATAATTGATGCTTTTGCCTTTTGGAAAATTGTTGGAGGCTATTTACTCTTATTGTTGGTTACTATTTGGATGATGGAGAGGAAGTTATTCCTTTGTTCTAAGTATGCTAAAAGGAACAGAAGATTTTGTAACTTTTTATTTTCTTTCTGTCTACTTTTCTAATGAATGTAATGTGAACTTTGAGTCTTATACAAATGTATGACAGTCTGCAAGCCTGGAGTCTCTACTTCTATAATACTTGTTGGATTCAACAGTTATATATATGCACAATAATAAACTTATTAGCAGTGAAAAAGAATGTAAATTGTATAATCTCACTTTTTATAATTTCAAGATAAACCCCTCTTCTGATAAATACAGCAGCTGAAACTTCTCAGAACTTGTTTTAGATTGTAGTGTCTTGGATGAAATCCTGATTCTACAAAAGTCAACAGTAGAGTGCCAACTGACAGTGGCAAAGCTGGGAATTCAATGAGGCTTCAATTTCTAACACACTTAATGACCAGTTTTAGGCACAGGTATATTTAAATAAGGACCCCCAAAATGGAAAGTTGTATATGCTTTTTTGTTGCACATATTCAGTGTAGGGGGATATAGTATGGGTAAATGAAGGTGGTATAGAATGTAATCTTATCCCCTAAAGAGTTGCAGCTGCACCAATTACTAAAGATTAGGAGCAGGCCTGATCCTAACAGGCCACACCTGTAGCCAATAAGAACAGTGGTATAAAAGAGTGGATTAGTGGGATCTGGAGTCAGGTGGCTGCTGCAAGGACCGGGAACAGTCAGTGCTTAGAGGAGCTGCCTGTGAGAAACATTGAGGAGGTATGAAACTCTGGTGATATGGAATCCTTGCACTACCATTATAATAGAACTCTTGATGTATAAGATAACAATTCAGAGTTGAATTTCAGTAGAAGTATAATATGTCCTTAATTTTTACATGACTGAGTTGTTTTACTGAGATGGACTTACTGAATTCTTAAGTCATTTTCATTGCAGACCTAATCCTGCTTTTCATTTCAGTTGAGTCTGGTTAAGGAGTTTTATTTCAATGGTGAAACCAAGAACCCAGGATTTTAGAAACTATGGGACCCCAATATCAAATTGAAAGATCTCAAGGTTTTTATCTGCAGACAGAGTTCAATTTTTTTCAAACAACTTACCTTGTTCTATTGCAATAAATTGAAATTCTAAAGTGGTGTTAATACTGTTGTAATAAATCAGTCTTGTCTTGTGGTAGTAAAGAGCAAAGAACAATTTAGGGCATTAAAAGACCCTTAGATAATGCCAGAGCTGTCAAGCTCCTATTCTTGAAATCTGATACTTTACTTATCTCCAATTTACCCTGGACTCATTTTCAACTTTATCTAGTTCATTAGCTACAAACAACAAACTCCATTTGACTTGCTTTTAATACAAGATTTTTGGAAAAAAATTGATATGTATGTTCATTATCTTTGGTGCTCATTATTTCATTTTACTTCAGGTCTTTGAGGAACCTGAGCATTAAACTCTCTAATAACAGAAATAAAGGAAGAGTAAATGAATGAAAGCTGACTTTGGTGCATTTAGCATACTTACTTTTCATTTTCAAAACTCTTTATCTGTTTCTGATTAAATCCACCCAGCCAAACCTGTTTAAGTTCTGCAGTCAAAGGAGAAATTAAAAACATACAAGTAATTCTAGGTGGATGCTGTCCAAAATTGAAATCAGCTTTAGAAAGGGAAAAAAGGCATGAAATTCAGGACTTGGAAAGGAGTATACCATGCCAAGGCAGTCATTCAGCCATATAAAGCACTTTTCTTTAAACCTCAATGAGTAAAGTAGGAATCTGTCTCTGATTTTTCCAAAGTCAGGTTTTTCCTGCTTTAGCTGTTCTTGACTAAATTGCATTAAACAATTGTATTGCTTGTCAGCCACACAGCTGCAGTGTAAGGAGGCACTTATGTTCCATAGTGTACAAATAGCACAAGGAGGACTTCCCATTTTGTGTGTGTGTCAGTGTCTCCCTTTCCCTTAGCTGTCAAAAATAAGAAAAGACTTAGGAATACAAAAAGTTTTAGCAAAGAAGCAGGATAAAATTAAATGTAGTGTTATTATGGGTGGTACTTCTCTGCAACAAATCTTTATTAATTATACTTTCACTTGAAAGGGGAATTGAAAAATGTAAAAGAAGAGAAAAACAATAATTTAAATGGAAAATATTGTATTATTTTGAAAAATAAGGTATTAATTTCAGTTCTTCATCTGCCTTTGCTCTTAATTAATACTTTTTATTTCAGTTTTCTCTATTTATTTTTCTAACTGCATATTTCTCTCAATGTACTTGATTGTAGTTTGGATGGACATGATTTATGAAAATCACAAGAACTAGAATTTGTCTAAAATACTTGGGGAATCAAGCAGGACTAAAACAGTAGTAGAAGCAGACATACAAAAGTCTACATTTTGGAGTTAATCGGGTGTCCTACTCTCCAAAAATCAGAACAAAGGGCAGGATCAGGAGCCAAATTTATGCTTGATCTGGAAGTATTTAAATCTGAGGGTTGCAAGCCAGAAAACTCCTTCTTTTCTCAGCTACTTGAGTGGATCACAGTGATAGAATTAACTGTTATCCATAGAATCAGAGCTTTTATTACTCCAAACAAATCCAAGAACACAGCAGATGTGAGAAGCACAAGTACCTTTTGTTGTACATGAGAGTTATTGAGGAGAGGAACTGCAGAAGCTGGAGTTTTGAGTGGACAAGGGTAGCTTGTTGTAATCTGTTTTGGGAGAAAGAAGGAATGGATTACATCAGTCTGAAATACAGCTGGAAGGAGATGCCTTTACCTTGCAAAGCAAGCAGATGAGGAAAACTCATCTTCAGGTATCTGTAGACAGCATGACTACACCTCATCTGACCACACTTCAGTCATGTGAAACCATTGTAATTAAATGCAGAAATAGTTCCTAATTTGAAATTGGAGGTGACTTTGTAACATTTCCTGCAGGCAAAAATATTACTTAAAAATGATATTAATAGAAAGCAGAAACTTAGACTTCATTCAAGGTTTGTCTCTCAGTGTTAACTAGGCCCAGGTGCTTTGGTTTAATTCTGTGGAAAGAGTGACTGGCAAGCTGGTAGCAGTTCATTCTGAAACCTTTCTGGTGGATTTACAGGTGTAGTGTAGTTTGCTCAAAAGTGATGGTGTCACTGCAATTCACAGGATCCAGCCAGGATTCCCTGAGGCACATGGTAACTTATTCTAAAGGTCTGAAAATTTCTGACAATTCTTCTTTTCCCCCTGCAAAATCAAAGACTGTGTCAATGCTAAGGGAAGATCTGTGAGAAAATCCCAAATTATCTGAGAGATCTTGGTACCCTGCTTTTCTGTAAGGATATATTAAATATTCAGATTTTGTCAGATAGGAAGTATTAGTGTCAGTCCTGAAAGTCCCCATTTGAAGCTGGGCAGAATCAATCCATCAGGCATTGAGATCTTGTTGGAGTGGGGCTGGAAAGGTACTGCTAAATAAAACTTTTGGCTGCTACAGTACTTCTCTCTTGAAGACTTTAATATGCATTCTACTGGTGACTTAGAGTGAAGAATCAATCTGTGACTCCTTTTATAGCAAGTGCAAGGATTCTAGTTGGGAGATAAAGTAGGTAGTCCTGGTTCTGGTTGGATTGGAAAAGGGCTGAGGGGAATCAGATCTTAAAAAGAGTACATGAATAGGATTTCGTATTGCCATGATAATCACAATGTACAAAGCAGCTTTGCTCATTTTGAGGTTCTTTGTTTTGTGATTGGCAAAATATTCTTTTGACTTGTGTAATATGTAATGGCAAAGCCTTGGTTATTTTGAACTAGTAGCCTAAATGAATGTGTAGATATTTATGCATTAGTTATATTGTATTTTTCTGGCATATTTATTGGATAATTAATATTTAGCATTTTTTTTAGAAATGAGTGAAGGGCTTTCAAATTTTTTCTGGGGGTTGGCACAGACTGTGTTGGCTATAACTTGATTTGGCCCTGGAAACAGACAGCATCAGGAAGGGCAGAATAATTTTGGCAGTTCTGTTAGTTGTTGTATTGTTTTGAACACTTCTTTCCATTGATCTATATAGTCATTTCTGTACTAATTTACCTCCCTTGCTTGTGCTTTTATGGTAACTTACAGGCCTATTTGTTGAAACAGATTGCCCAATATCTTTGTGGATAGGTGTGGTTCTTAGTCTAGTTCCATAAAGTGTTGAGGTGGTCACAAAAATTAAAGTTGACACGGACTTTCTCAGTAGAATTTTGCTGCTTAGAAATATGATCTTGAAATTCTGTTTTTAGGCAATGTACCATTCTTCTTCCTGGATTTTTTCTCACAGTTTTGCATGTCTACCCTCTGATGCATTAGTGCAGCTGGTTTGGGGTCATGTGGTGAACTAGATCTTTCAGTGGTTTTTCAGCAAAAACAGTCTAGGCAGCAACCTGTGCATTTAGCACTCAGTCTGGTAGTGATTGCACCACTAAAATCAAAGCATAAATTTTTGCTGATGTCTTTGCTGCTCCTGTATCTCCAAGAAAATATTTTTAAGAAAATATCACCTCCCTGATACAGAAATAGAATTATGACCTTAGTTTGTCAGTGATAGTCTCTAGAACTCTATGAAATATTTCTATTTTTGCCTTTGTACCTACACACCATTAACAAATTGGCATTTACATCAAAGAGGAAAACTGATAAAAGAGTCTGAGTCATGACTAATGAAATGTATTCCTGAGTATGACCTTTCTTTTCAGCCAGCAAGCAATAAGGGTTTTTTGCTTTCAAAGCTTAATGTTGAACCAAAGAGCAATAAAGTAAGGGGGAATAGAGAACTTGTCAGTTGTGTCAATTTTACCAGGCCTACACTCCTCATCAACAAGTTCAATATCAGCTGAGTGTATTTTCAGTACATTACACTCAATTTTGTTGAACTTAATGATAACATCATTAGGCAAAAAAACACACAGGAAAGAATCTAAGGGTTGATGCAAGGAAATAATAGATCTGATTACAAGTTATATTCTTGAATCTTAATGTTCTGTTTCATTTGGGGAAAAGCTGAATTTTTACACAGAAGGTAAAGGGCTTTCTTATTGAACTATGTACATATCATTTTATGAAACATCAAGATGATCTCTCTCCCTCATCACCCTAGTGCATGTGCACCTGGGGTTTTTTTGCAACTCAGCATTTCAGATCACAAAGCTGAAAAATAGCAGAGGCTATGGACATTTAAGGTACACACACTGATATAATAGTAGTTGTACAGCAATAAGCCAAACATCTATTTAATACCTACTGTACCTATTCTCTACTATAAAGCTCTGACTAATGATTTTTCTGTAACTGGATCTAACAAGTTTGTGATCACCTCACTTCAGATGTAATTGACAGTAATTAGCAAATACATAATTATGCTGTGAATAGATATTGACCATTCTTTCACTGTTTATAAAGAAAGATACCCCATGAAGAAAGCTGCAAATCTTAAAGCAAGATAAAGTTCACTTCAACTTAAGGTATAAACAGGAGATATTACAATATACAGCTGATCATTTTAACCTCAAACATGTCCCAGTGAACCTTCTGTAAGGTCACAGCCAGCCTACAAGGCAGGAATTTTATTCCTTTAAGGCAGGAATAAAACTCAAGACCTGCCAATTTAAGGCAATGACTGTCATTGTTTTTTGCTTTTGTGGACCCCTGAAGGTTTTCCAGTAGTGATTCTGACTCCTAAAAATTTCATAAAGGTCAAATAATGACTATATTTCACTTCCCATGGATCCCTTAGCTATACTACAGAGACTCAGGGCCAGGGTGAAAGCTGCTTGTCAGAGACCAGCCACACAGAGAGCAGTTTTCCTGAGTTCAGGAGTCTATGCTGCTTCCCCATTTAAAAGTAACCACTGTCTTGCTAGCAGACTGAATCAACAAAAACTTTAATTCCTCTTCAAACTTACCTATATTCTGTACAAAACAGGCCAAGGTAGCTGGCGAGTCTCTAGTTATCTTGCAGGCAATGTGAAAAAGGCATAATGAGTGAAACATGGGGCCTTTCTCTGTCTCTGATCTTTGTGCTTGTTTTGAGGACTTTTCCAGGGCTATTAGATTGGGATAATCAATTGGTTTCTGCTGGAATTTTTTCCTTCTTCTTTGAGGGGGTCTTGTACTAGGTTCTGGTACAGATAGGAGCAGAAATGAATTTTAATGGGATATGGGGCAAAGTGTTTGCAGTGAGCAGATTATTTTTGTAACAAGACATGTATTTCTGACTCTGCCAGTCATTGTGTGGGTTGTTGTGGGGTTTTCTTTTTAATTGGTCAAGGCTACAGCTGTCCTCTTTTGGTAACACAAAATTCTTAAACCTTCTGTCATCAGTCCCTACTATTCCTTATCTCAGAAATTTAAAGAACGTGTAGCATTCTTTTGTATTTCTGAACATTTTTTTCTAGTGTATCTGTCTTGAAAACTCCCAGAATCTGTATAGGTTTTCTGGCTGTATGGTTCATGATGTCTTTGCTGCTGGCAATGGATATGTCTCCTTTCACCCAAGTTCTTTTTCATCTGCTTTAGTCATCTGTGATTTTAACTGTTTTGTGCAACATCCTTGCACCAATGAGCATGGTTCCTCCAGTTTGGACATTACAAGCCTGCATCTCTACTGTGTTGCAACTTGGAGTCACTTTCTCTGAGAAATGAGCACAAAGTGAAGATAAAGGAGACTGATGAAGGCTTCAATTTCCACTTGTTCCTATAAGACTAAAAAATATTTCTTCCACTATAAGTATAGTCTGAGATATATTGCATAAGGAATTGGCTCCACTTTTGAACGGTACATTTGTCTTTTGCTCTAGAGTGTACATTTTCTGCTAATCTTTTCTGCTTTGGAGTTTGCCCAGGTTTTTCTTCCTTAAACTCAATTTTTTTGCCATTTTTTGACTAATCTGTTCCCTTGGAATGTCTCCTAACATTATTCTGGGGCATCTTTTAAACTTTTTCTATTTCAAGTTCAGTGCAGAGCATTTTACAAATTTTAAACCTAGTGAAAAACTGGGGGGAAAAAAAAGTGATTTTCAGGTAGAAAGTCACATCCTTTCCACCAGGAGCAAAGCCTGTTTCCATAAGAGTGATAAGCATTACTGCAGCTTCTGTGTTACCATCACATGGTATCCACTGTGTGGATAGCATGGCATAAATTAAAGGTGATTTAGAGACTGGGGCCAGCCACCTAAGTGGGGAACATATCCATAGCACTTCCCAAGCCATATAATATAAAATGTATAACAATACAGGACAAGCCTTTTGAGAAGACTGTGGTCTTTTCAGCATTGCCCTGCAACCACAAATCATTGATCCAGGTAATGATCAGTAACTGAGTGATTTTTATTATACTAGTATGGCCAGATATAGAGAGATCTACTTTGGTGTAGTGTCACATTTTATGAAAAATCCTTTTGCTAGGATTTTTTCACCTGAGAAGCTGAGGCTTCACGGACAAACTGTAAACAATTATCTGCTGCTGTGGAATGCAACAGGTGCATCTGTGATTGGTCTCATGTGGTTTTCTAATTAATGGCCAATCACAGTCCAGCTGTCTCAGACTGAGAGACACAAGCTTTTGTTAATATTCCATTCTTTCTTCCTGCTTGCTAGCCTTCTGATGGAATCCTTTCTTCTACTCATTTAGTATAGTTTTAATATAATATATATCATAAAACAATAAACCAGCATTCTGAAACATGGAGTCAGATCCTCGTCTCTTCCCTCTTCCTGGGACCCCTGTGGACACCACCACAGAGTAGGTGAAGTGGAATAACATATTGCACTACAGCTGTGTGGGTGAGACTTTTCTCTATCAACAAGAACTTGGACCATAATAAGGAGCAGTCACACTCTCTTCTGGTAATTATCCTTTCTGAATGAGATATAAAAAATTAGATTTTTAGGGCAATGGATTGTTCCTTGTACTGTGGACATCGTTAATGTGTAGGAATGCTCTGCCCCAGAGCCTTCCTGGGTCTCAGTAAGTAATTATATTCTACTTGTCCAAATGGTTTCTTTCCTGCTTATGAAAACATTCCTTCCTTTCTTTTTGATTTGAAGAACGTTGCTCTTTAAAGGAGATGTAGCGTTTCTGTGTAAATTTAAATGACCCCACAGCAAATGTCGTCTTTCATTTGGTTTCTGTCCTGCCACACCCTACAGTTTTTGTAGTGTAATCCAGGCCAGTGCAAATGGGCTCCTCTGGAGCGCGGTTCCTTTAGTCTTTGGTCACTAGGTGTCACTAATGAACTGGGAGAGAGGCAGAGCTTTGTTCTTATTTCAGTTTTACATTTGTACGAGGCAGAAAAACATTTGTACATAACAACTTTTGTATTGCCTATAAACCTCATACCTACGGATTCCAGAGCAGGGTCGGTAAGGAGTCGTGTCCCCCAAATTCAGCAAGAGGTCTGCTATGCAGTCCCCTTTTAACTGCACAGGGAAGAGTTCACAACTCTTTCCCCTCAGTATGTTAGCTGTTTTGAATACAGAATGATTTTAGCTGCTGTTCAAATCCAGCATCAGAAATACAACAGGGAGAATATATTCCTTTTTCTGAAAAGAGTACAGCAAACTAAGTTGTAATAGATTAATAGGTCAGATTGTAGATGCAAAAATCAATTGTCAAAGTACACTTCCTGCTTAGAATTCCATTTGGGGCTTCTAGATTCCTGTTCATGTGTTAGAATCAGTAGTTAGAGGGATTAATCAGCCTGCACAAAAGATATATGGTGATCTCAAGCAAGGCTGGAAAAATCAGACTCCAAACCTGATTAAGTATTGAATGGTCTGGCCTTTTACTATTGTATGTAGGGGAACTAAATTTGAATCTGGACATAAATCTTGCTCACTTGTTCCCTGATAGCTCTTGGTAAATGCGAGGCACCATTTTGGAATGTATGCTGCTATTCTAAGAAAATGAACTTTGGCCTTTTAGTGAGGGAAAACCTGCTTCCTTTGCTGCAGTGCTGTAAAAACATCTCCTACTCATGTCTATTCTCTGCACTTGGGATTCAACAGAGTTTAAGAAAAATATTGTAATGGAGACTGATTTCTAACCCCTGCTGAACAACTCAAGAAAAAAATGTCTAATGATTACGTTCACATTCCTTCTCCTCTAATCATTGACTAGTTAGATATTGGCAGCAAAGTGGCTCACTTGAAGGGGAAGGAAGGCCAAGGGTATGCTGAGGGGTCCCTTCATGGAGGAAATGGTGTGTTTTGGTGATCTCTCTGTCTCCCTTTTTTTTTCTTTCTTTGTGGTTTTGTTTGGGTGGGTTTTGTCTTTCTCTTTCCTTTTTTTTTTTGTATTTTTGTTTGTGGTTTTTGTTTGTTTTGTGGAGAAAAGCTGAATTCTCTGTGCCTGAGACACCTTGTGCTGATCCTATGTGAAGGTGACTGTGTAAACTGTCAATGGTTTCATTTTCTCTGCTGGGAGTGGCAAGTTTTCAAACAGAGGCAAGTGGTGGTTTAGCCCTGCCTGTTGCAGATGCTCTTGAAAAGAAAGGTGTTTTTGAGGCACAGAGAAAAGAGCTCAGCCGTTAGCTCATCATGTTGTACCTGCAATGCATGCCTATAGAGCTTTGGGATTTTTGTATTGGTTATTCAGGAAAACAATCCTCAAGCACTGCTGCAGTGGGATTCAAAAAATTTTTTGTGCCTTACCAGAAATCATCACTTTATCTGCCTTGCTACTTCATCAGCTACCTCAGCCTTGTGATTATACTGTTAATAAAGCACTTTCTGGATAAAGGTTTTCCTGGCTGGTCACTGAATCCATGGGTGCCTGATAGGTACTTTTGCTTGTGCATGAGTCCTTGGTGATTGATTTTAGAGGACATCACCCAACTTCTCTATTATGACATGAAAGTTGGAAGGAACAATTTAGCAGTACAACTCTCCAAATGTTAAAATGTAGTTTCTTTCTAGAATCATGAGTTCATATCCTCAGAGGCTGACTCAGCCCCTTTGCTGGCAGAGGCACATAAGGTTAGGATTGAGGAAATCTTTCTTACTCTTCTGAAAGTAACCATAATAACAGAAGTCTCATATCCCTACCAAGCAAGCTAATAGTTCTTTGTACTTCTCTGTCAAAATAGCTTGTCCTTCTTCCTTTTTGTCATCTTCTTCTAATAATGACCATTATTTACAAATTTAGTTGCCTCATTGTGCAGGGTGTTCCTTCAAGAAGTCTCTTGCAATATCACAACCTCTAAGGTAAAATGTGCCCCTATACAGATTAAAATATGCAAATACCAAGAAAGGGAAGAATTAGACTTCTCTGACAGCAACTGGAGGTTTCTGGTCTTAACATACCAGAAACTGGTATGTATGTTCTTACATACACAGGTATGTAAGCTCCAAATTTATGTTCTTTTAAAGTTATTTCCTCCCCATCTTCCTCATCTAGTTTTCATATGTCCTATGTACATACAAAACTCCGAATTACCTCCCCAAGGAGCCAAGAAATTGTTTTCTTTAAATCTGCAGCAGCACTGGTAAGGTTGTTGCCCATGTGTGTAATAAGTGCAGAATTACAGTAATATACCTGTGACATGTGAGCAAACATAGAAAGTATTACAATAGTAAGTAATAGTATAATAGTAAGTAAAGTAGTAAGTATTTCCATAATGTCTGCAGCTGGGTTTTCTAGTACTCATTGCTTTGACCAGTTTAAATAGAGCAAGGCAAGCTTGAACTTAAAAACCCAAATCTGATTTGCTAAACAAGTTCTGTCCTGAGTCTTCATCTTATATCTTAAATCTTCCTCCAGCTGCTGGTCAAAACAAATGCATAATTAAGAAGAACTACCCCTTATTACTGTTTAATTTCCTGATAAAGACATTAAATTAAATTAAAAGGAATTTCCCAAAAAGCCCCCATTAAAACCAAATCCCTGTACTGACAAGCTATTAGATTTTTTTTCAAAAAAGAATAGCAAACAAAACAATGACAACAACAAAAATAAAAATCTACTTTTGGGCTTCTAGATTTGGGCAGTTTAATTGTTGCTCTGTTTCCCTGATAAGGTGAGACCAGTCCCATGTCACTAGGGGAATGGTATCCTGCTGTGTTTTTCCATCCTCATTTACAATGATTATGTTATCAGGCTAGCCAGGCAAAAGGGTGGAGCAACTATAATTTCAAAGCAGGATTAGGTTGAAATAACGAGGTCACCAAGTTGTGGTTGTCATGGCAACGTCACATCTAAGAATATGGGATGCTTCTAGGAGATGAGGCAAGCGTGGAGTCTCTCTCGCTTTGCACAAAATCCCAGACTATTTCTGTAGAATTGCTTAATTGCTTTTAACATTTTTTTTCAAAGTGGCTCTTGCTACAACAATGAATAAAAACAGTACTTTTTTTTATTGACAGTGTCTTAAGGATGTCTTTATCTCTGATCTGCTATTGATCCTGTTTTCCTGTCATCTTCTGTGTATGCATTTTGGCTCTCTTTAGAAGATCTTTTGTTTAAAATATATTATAAAATTTCAGCTATTTCAAATACTGCTCAGGTGTTTTGATTCTCCTTGAGACTTTACAATCTTTTAGCATACAGGTTTGTCTCTCAGGTCATATCCTGCCCTGGGACCTCCCACACACTCACAAGTAAGAATCAGTGTTTTGCTGTGAACTTTTGGTTTTCTGTGCTAGTGCTAGTTTTTATCAATTTCTTGGTACTGTTGTATATTTTTTAAAAAAAGGTTGTTTGTTTTTTTTTTCTAGTAGTGCCTGAAAATCCTTATTTTAAAATCCATTATTTGTCATTGTTTCAAGTTTTACTTGAGCAGTTTTAGAGCCTTACTTCACCCTGTCACTGCTCATCACAGCCTTTCATGGAAACTTTATGGTACAAACTTCTGACAACCACAGTATGAAGAAGCTGTGTGGTTTTATTTCATTATGTAACATCTCACCCAAATTTCTTGCATTAATTTCTTGCATTACTCTTACCTCTTCTTTAATATTGTGCAACATTATGATATAAATTGCTCAAAATACATTTCTAATGAAATCAGTGTGTTTTTTATGCTTTTTCTTTGCTAAGTTTTCAGTATAATGTAGTGCTTAAACATGCCAGGCTAAAGCATTTGTGAAACAAGGGTGTAAGTTACAAAGAGTATAAAGGCATTGGGGTAATTTGCAATGGGAGGCCATAGGCTTTAGTATTTGGCCTTAATTGTCTTATAATATCTTGTCTAAGTTTTTTTCAGTGCTTTGAGCACTTTTGTCTCTGGGAGTCTGAGCTCCACACTCTCTGCAGTCTCTGTGCTGTGCAAGTCTCCCTGATGGTTGAAGTTCAATCCCATTATTTATGTATCAGCATAGTGTTGCCTTTTGCCCAACCTGGAAATGAAACTCAGGATAATTTTAGTAAGGAGGTAATATAAAAGGGGATCTTTATTTGAAGACCTTCAGAGGCAGTTATGGAAAGATGTCCACAAAAGCCCACCATCCCCAGAGGTGAGTACATTTTTATAGGTTTTAGGAAATTAGCATAATTGATAAAAGGCACCAATGAGGAGGACAAGTGCTGATGCAATATCCCCCCAGGGTCAAGCCCCTTCTCTGGAGTCCCCCTTCAGCACTGGCTGTACTTTGTCCATGAGAATGGATCTCAAAATGTTGTTCTCAGCCTTGGTTCCCAGGGAGAATCAAGGTAGGATAGGGGCCTTGTTCCTTTGGAGCTCTGGGATTTGTTTTGTCTCTCTGCTTAGTGAAAGGCCATGGAAAAGTACTGGGAAAATAGTCACTAATACAATAGGTGACAGAGTTACAAATACATGTGTGAAGAATACAGAGAGCATATAAAAGAAGGCAGAACCCAAATGGCATCATAGTGAAATGGAGCTTGCCACAACATAATGAATGTAGAGACCACTGCCTTTTCTCAGGTTTTGGCTGAAAGCTGCAGGTGGACATTCAGGCAAACACCTAGACAGAGAGAACAATCACACAAGGCCCATTTCTACAGGTCTTACATGAAACTGTAGGATTGAGAGTTCCTACAAATGGGAAACAGACCAAAGAAACCAATCATTCATCACTGGGTTTTATAAAGCTATGAGAAAGTTGTCTAGATAGACATATATACATTTTATTTGATAGAGCTTTTGGTTAAAAAAAATAACAAATCCAAGGAAATAAAGTAGACAGAAAATACCATATTCAGCATCATGTTTCAGACAGGTTGGAGAGATGGGCAGAGAAGAACTGTTTGAAATTCAGTGAGGGCAAATGCAGAGTCTGTACCTGGAGAAGAATAACCCTGGGCACCAGCACAGGCTGAGGGCTGACCTGGCAGCTCTGCAGAGAGGGACCTGGGTCCAGGACTGGAGTATCTCTGTTATGAGGACAGGTTGAATGAGCTGGGCCTGTTCAGCCTCAAGAGGAGATGACTCAGAGGGGACCTCATCAGTGTCTGTCAGCATCTGAAGGGAGAGTGCCAGGAGGATGGAGCCAGGCTCTTCTCCGTGGTGCCAAGCAATAGGACAAGAGGCAATGGGCAGGGACTGATGCCCAGGAAATTCCAGAAATTCCATCTGAATGTGACTAAGAATTTCTTTACTATGTGGGTGACCAAACACTGGAGCAGGTTGCCCAGGGAGGTTGTGGAATCTCCCTCACTGAAGATACTCAAGAACCATCTAAATGCAATTCTGTGCCACGTGCTCTGGGATGGCCCTGCTTGAGCAGGGAGGTTGGGCCAGATGATCCACTGTGGTCCCTTCCAACCTTTCCCATTCTGTGATTCTGTGCTAGGAGATGCAAGGGCTAAGGGTAGATGGTGTTTTTAGGGAAGGCAATTTTCATCTGACAGAATTGCTTCACAGACAGTAGAGACCTTTTCTCTTCCCTTCCTCCCCTTTTTCTCCACTATCCAGATAGAGCTTGTGAAAAGGGTGGCATCTTGCACTTTGCTGACATGCTGGGGAGTAGGGACTGTGCAAAGCAGACGATTTCTATCAACAGTGAGACTAATTGCTCAGTTCTGAGAGTAAAAGGAAAAAGAAATCTCAGCTTTGGTGTGGAATGTACTGTTTAACCAACTGGTAACGGAATACTATTTTCTCTCTGACTTTGGAGGAGGTGTATGCTATTTTTCACAAAGGATAGGATATTCCACAGCAGCCTGGAAGAGTTGTTGAGCAGCCTCACCTGTCTGGACTGTATTTATAGGTCTGCCACCTATAATGGTATACGAAGACAGGAATTCTCCACACTCCCCCTTCCTTTTTGCAGATTTCTGCCTTGTCCTAAGGAGAAGTTACAGATTGCCAATGGATTGACTGAATGTATTTTTTTCTGTAACTTTATGATGTAATATTCTTCAGTGTGCTGAAGAGCTACCAAGGAGATAAAGAAAAAATTTAAGCCAAATTGTCAGTGGGTGTATCCACCAGATGGTGATGTTCTACCAAATTATTTCACATTGATCTTGCAGTAAAAAACTTGTCATTTGAGGGAATTCTGATTACTTCTTAAATTTCAGATGAGAGAGTCTTCCTGTTGCTTGTCTGATAATTTGGTTTGGAAAGAGAATATGTTTCTCTCTGTGTGGAAGAGTCTATCCTGTTTGTGCCCAGAACAATGGACACAGTGAGGAATAGATAAGAAAAGTCTGTAGCTTCTGCCATATTGAAACAGGGGAAAAGCTACCATGTTAGAATCCAGGTTTGCATGGCCACTTCACAGTTATGGAGCACCACAAGGCCAGCAGCCCTGTTTGCCATGCAGGGCAGTTTATTTCTGTGAGAAAGCAAGCACCAGAATGAAAGGCTGAGGAGGGCTTGTGCTGCTATATTGTTCCATGGCTCCTCTTTCCTTAGCCTGGAGGATCTTGTGGATGACAGCCAAAGGTTTGGTTTGCTGGGTGGGGCCTCATCTGCATCTCAAGCTGGAAAGAAACAGATCTGCTGCATTCACCCCCCTCCCTTTCCTTGGCTGCTTGCTGAGCTGAAGAGCCCTCAGGAAAACTGTGTTATGGAAAGTTACACAATCTAAAGTCTAGCTTTTCCATCTTGGTATACAATAAACATTACTGCAGTTTATGCACATGCACTGCAGCCATTCAGATTGAAAGAGCTCTACTATAAAAAATTGTTAGTTATTGATTTAGTTTGAGGAGTAACTGCCAGCAAAATTGGATCCTTCAAAAATCTTCTCCAATTTTATCTAACAGAGTAAAAGGTTCTCAGAAAACACAAGGAATGTGTTAGAAAAATCAAAATGATAACTTGTTGGTCTGTTTTGTATTTGCCTGTTTTTCACTGCCCAGTGACACTGTTCACATGCAGAACTCCAGTGAAGCTATTCTGTAGAATATCAACTACCTGTAAACAGAAACAGTGCTGTATTTGATCCAACAAGGTCAAAAAAACTAATATACCTGGAAAATTCCCTATTTATAATGGGAATGTTCTTCCCAGGATAGAATATCAGTGATGATAATGCTAATCTTAAAGTTAGTTTTGCCAAAGAAAATATTTATTATTACATAAATCCCCTCCTCTGCAAAACAAAAAACACAATGAAATCAAAATACTATTGTACAAAATGTCAACTTCAAATCAGTTAAAAATTATTTCTCTCAATGAGTTCTGTATTGTAAGGATAGTCTGCCTTTTCTAATTTGGGAGGGTTCCACTTTAGGGCAAGTCTCATGGTGGGAATACCAATACAGTTCAGACATCCAGATTAAATTTTGTTCCTTCTTGGTAGAGGTGAATTATCTGTGGCCACAGTGCCTTTGAAAGGAAATGGGATGATGTTTGCTTTCTTCTTGCCAGGATGATATTAATTGCATGCTGTGGGTGCTGGCCATCTCCCTCAGTACTGTTAATCCAGGTCTCTTCATGTCCTTTTCCTCCATGTTTTAGCCAGGACAGCTGGGACTGATTTTTGTGTGGTTGCATCAACACTACAAGCACAAATGTGGTAGTTCTTCCTATCCCTTGCCACAACAGCTGCTTTGTAGAGCTCACCTGTTTATGCTGAGAGTTTTGTGGATTTGGGTTTCTTTTGAAGCTGAAAAAATAAACAACTGCCCTCTCTCCTGGCCAGTATGCGTGGGTTTTGTTATCACTGTGGTTGGAAACCAGCCTGTATTTCCTCATTCTACTCTGCACTGCCATTTGTTGAGGCTGAAAACCAGCTCAGTTTGCTTCCACTGGTCTTTAGAGTTCAGCGTGTCTTTGACTGAGAGTTTCTGTGTAACTTTGGAAGTAGCCTTATCAGGCTCAGGGTACTTGGACTGGACTGTACCAGCCAGGGAAAGCTGTCATATAGACCCTTTCTCTGCACTGTAAAAGTTCATGGCTTGTTCATTGAATGGGTTTTCTCCTGTGGCCAACTGTTTGATGGATGACACTGAACATTCGAAAAGTGTGACGGAGTTTGCTGAGTTTTCCAAGTTCTGTAGCATTCATTAGGATATTACTGAGGAACTTGCAAAATCTGAAAAATCCAACAGATATTCTGATGCACTCTTGCTGTGTGTAGGTGGATGGCACTGTACTTGCCCTGTGCAAGCTGAGAGTGCTGCCAATTTATTCTACTACACACATGGAGTGTTTGAGTGGTGAAAAGACACTTGTAAATAAGAAATGCTTGTAAACTCTTTGGGATTCTTCAGTATTTGCCTTCAGGTAAATAGATACTTTGATGGGAACTATGATCAAAACTTAGTTGTTCTGTGAGCATCTGTCCTCTTTATTATGGACTGTGTCTAATGATTGGATTCCCTTCTGTCTAGTACCAGTGAAGTTCTGGCAGTAGCTTTTCCCACAGGTAAGACAAGAATTGCTTGTGGAGATTTTCTCTTGTCTAGTAAGGATTTAGTTTACACAGTTGAACATTGGTCTCCTCTAACCAGACATTGATTTTAACAAAATGTATAGAAAAATAATGACTTTGAAACCGTTCTGTCAAATCTGTTTGAGATTTGCCAAACTTCTGTATGAAAGAAGAGGGCAGACTGAGATCAGGAGTCAGACTGTGATTGCATTATCTTGTTTCCTATGAAACTCAGCTAACAGGGAAGCATTAGATGGCTAATCTTCAAACTTGTCCCAGACAAGGGAATCTTGCAGAGGAAATGGTGCTTGTAGTGTCATACAGACTTATCTTTGTGAAACGTATGCTGGTTTGGCACCTAGACTTTAGTGAAACTGCCCAACTAAATTGTTAGTGGGAGCTGTGCCATCTGAGCAGATGGGCATGTGTAGGCAGTAAGTAGTCATGTTTGTTCTTCATTTATGGGAATTTAGACTAGTATTTGAAATACCATGAAGCATAAAAAGCAAAATGCCTGGGTAGGTTATCCTTTGGTTTACATCTGAACTAGGTATCCTTGCCCTGTTGCAGAGGGACCATTCTTTGGTAAGCAAGTTTAGGACAGCACATCTGACAGAAATGGAGCTCAGATACTTCACACATCTCAATATTCAGATTTTTCAATTAATTCCTACCAATCCAATCCATTTTCTCTGGAAAATTACTCTTTAGACCATGTTTTTGCTTTTAATGCTTTTAATGACTTTCCCATATCAGTTTCATTTCCAGCTTCCTTGCAATCATAACTGAGTGATTCCAGCTGTGCCTGGAATTCTGCTCACTTCTTTCCGCATCATTGTGCCCATTTGCTGGGGTAAAGTTGCTTCTCAAAGCATGTGGGTATATACACACATTGCCATGAAGCAGGCTAGGCTGGAAACCTACAGTGTCATCTGTGCCCCAATAACTACCTAACTACATTCTCCTCCTGGCTGAAAACACAAGAAATTTTCCTCCAAATTCTTACCCTTTTAAGTGTGTGCATTACTGAGCCATGTACAGAAATAGTTACTGAGTGCTAGATACCTATCTATGTGTAACCTTACAGTAACTTCCACGTGCATTTAGTCCAAGATTTTTCAAAATATTTAGCCACCACCTCCAGTGTAGCACCTGTTGATTTTGTGTCATCTATGCTGAGATTTTGGACAAAATGATTATGTCAAACAGGTCTGATTTTTGTCACTTTCTGTCTTGATGCGGGTAATAGAAGAAAATCTTTACATGCGCACCTGGCTTTACTAAAAGTGCACATGTTCTGCAATAATGTTAGATAATGGCAGAGTTGAGTGATGAAATTTTGAGCCTGGCATTTCATTTGTTTCTGCTGTGTGGTATTACTTCGAATGTCTGCACTAAGAGTTCTGTCTTATTTAGATAAAGTCTTACAAGACAGGGACAATGTTTTTCCCTTTGTGTCACACAACCTCAGAAACCTCGATGGCATTTAAGAAATAATAAACAATTTAAGGGCAATGCTGCTGAGAGATCAGCCACATATGGAGTGTTTCTGGCCCATTTGATGCAGAGGAAATTCTACTCGGGAAGTCAAAGAGTTGGTTAAGGTCAGAGCCAGCATTTACAGAGTATCTGGTAGCTTTCTTAGGCACATGTTAAAACAAGTGTTCTTCAGATTCCAGAGGAAACCAACAGGCAATATGCATCACCTGCTACACACCTACATGTGTGTAGAGACCTTTTCTCAGACATGGCTTTCCATGGTTATTTCTCTATTTTTTTTGAAACTTTCTCTCCAATTTATGGGAAATCATGCTAGACTAGGCAATAACCATATGTTTGTGACTTAAAAGGGACCTATATAAACATGCTTTTCTCAATTCCTTGCTAATAAATGAATGGATGCACACTTGCACAAGTGCAGTACATGAACAGAACAGCTGTTCTGTTACAAGTTAGGGAAGGGGAGAAGATCCCAGATGTCCAGAACAGGGTAGTCTGGGCAGTCAGTCGACAGCCTTAATAATTTTCTAGGCAGGGACAATTTGAGAGCTGCCAGAATAGCTGCCTGTGGATCTCACCAAGGAGCCAAATACCCTGGCTGGGACTATAATATACAGACTGGCATCTGGGCTCTCTGATTATCAGTCCCTGAGCATGACAGAGGAGGAAGTGGATGATAGTCATTGAAATGCTCACTGCAGCATTTTAAAAGTAATTATTTCAAATATTTTCCTTTAAAAAAATCCAGCAATTAAGAAAATAATTAAACACGTTTTTGAGAGGGCAAAGGCAGCGCTACCAAAGCACTGCAAGACTCCTTTTAAGGGGTTGTGGTTCAGATATCTGTGTATTGTTTCCTTTGCTTAGATGTTTCACTCCACACTGCACTCCTAGTGCTCAGTTAGGCACCAGGATGACTTCCATTTACTCCCATAGGCTAAGTCATTGCTATTTGGGTGGAGAGAGGTATAATACAGTCAAACTGTGGATGTATGTGACTGCACCTCGGTTTTCTCTTATGTGCCCTGGGATGCTCTTGTGCTGCAAAATGGATATATCCATTAATCAATCTTCAAGAATGTTTCTTCTCTCACAAACTTTGCTATTGTTTGCCCTTTTGTGGGCAGTGTAGGATGCTGTGAGAGCCAGCAGCCTTAGCATGGCTCGAGAGGAATTAGTTCTACCCCTGCATCTTTACCTTCTGGTGTGTTATAAAGTGGAACATATTAGACACTAACATTCCTAGCAATAGGTTTCCCATGAAGTTATGTTAAAATATCTGAAAACCTCACCATTCCTGTGTGCCTCTAGGCATTATACCTGGACACATGTCTTAGTAGTGAGAATCTGGGAATGGTTGGCCGAATAAAGGGCAGGACCCAGCTGTCCAAAAAGCTGATCTATGCTTGTCTGCATTGCCATTGCATGTTCCTGTCACTTGACAGTGTCTGAACCTGCATGGAGGTTTCTGATTCTGCTGTTGGGAAGGTGGGGAGAGCTTTGTCATTCTCAGCCATAGGTGTAGGAGCTTACAATGCTGCTTTAGCCAAGTGGGGAATGGTTATTCTTTCTGGGGACCTGGGGTTCTGTCTTTTGTGGTCCAAACACAAATATTGTTTTATTTTTCTTCTCATGTCTGTAAATACTATACTGCAATTTCTTCCTAAAAAGGAAAGGATTATAAGAAATAGCTACTGAGCAGCTGCAGTGTGTAGCACTGCTGCTCTACTGTACAATACAGCAGCAAAGGGGACCTGAAGATACAGGGATTGATCTCCTCTATATAAGCTGGTTCACGTAGATGAGAACTCCTTTTTATGTATGCTTTTTTCTTCCCCCTGGAATGAAAGAGGTGGTAGTTGTGATTAATAAGTTTTTGAGCTAAATACCTTGCTTTTATTATGGCCACAGGGGATGAAGCATGAAAAACAGTAACAGCATGCTACAGAAGAGTCATTGAAAAGATCATTGGAATTATTTTTTGAATGGCTTCCTATTGTTGGATGTTCTACTTAAAAAAGAATTTAGCCCTTGCAGTAATATTTGATTTGCAATGCATTTTTTCAAAACTGTTTGTATTTTGTTTAATGTTTATAGTTTAAAAAGTACACAGTCTGGGTGCTGCAGGCTTCATAGTTTCAAAAAGCAGAGCTGTATAGAAGGTGAAGTTTTGTCAGTTCACGAAAAGAATGGACACTCTTGCCTCTTTGAGTTCTGTAAAAGCCAAAAAAATTTAATACTTAATATTTAAATGGTTTCTCTTTGCAGAGAGTAAGGTCTTTTTCAGCTTAAAGTTAGTGCTTATATCACAGGACACTACTAATGAGCTGTAGAGCTTTTCTGTCCCCAAGGATGAAAGCAAAAATTCACTGTATGAGACCAGAGATCCATTTTTTAGTCTGATATCCCTCATAATAGAGATGTATGGATAACTAAGAAAGAAAAACAAAATAATATTTAACAGTAATCAGACAGTATAGATGTAAGAGATGACTAAGAAATAAACAGTAATAGAGGACTAAGAAATAAACAGGAACTAAAGTCAATCTACTATAATATTTCTTCTCCATTCCTGTTGGTCACCTTTGCTCTTGTTAAATGTTTCTATAGGCCCTTAGCTCTGACTGCAGCTTTTCAGGAACAACGACCCCAGTGCATTGTTTTCCCATACTGGCTTCTTCTGCCAAACTACTCCAAACTACTGGCCCCTGTATTTTCCTAGGCAACTTTTACTTCTAAAAGGCTTCTATCAACTCTGTCTCCACAGACCAGGAAAGTAATTAAAGCTGTAGTAAGCACCATTACTAGCCTGCTGTCCTCTTCTGCTTCAGAGGTTAGGAAGATTTTACCCTCTGATTATGGGATTCAGCTTGGGGAAACTTCAGATACTTTGATTTGGGTGAAATCTCACTAAAGAATACTTGAACACAAAACGCTTTTTCGATCTTGATTCATCAAGAGATTGTATTTCATGCTCAGAGATACATCAAAATTCTTTGTCCTGTAATAAATATAATCTAAATTTACTGCATCAAAGTGTCATGGAAGTGTTAGTAATTGAAGGTTTCCTTATTCCAATTGGATCCTCTCCTATTTCTTGGAGTAGAACTGTGTGCACAGAACTTGATTTGCAGGAAATAAACTTTTGTATAACTCTCTCCAAGCCCAGTGTTTCTGCATGGAAAAGGAAGCCACACATTGTCTGGGGTTCAGCTCAGAACAGCAGTCATGTGATGAGAAGCCTGAAAAGGCAGTATTCCTGTCTTCTCTGTCTAGAAAAGTACTGGCCTTTCCTATCCCCTGCCTCAACCCAACCTGCTGGGTTAGATTAAATTAACAATGGTGACATATTTATAGTAATCTTTTAGATTTTGAGAATCTGATATAATCAGATAATTTCAAGATTTTTTCTTCCAAAAAGAAAACCCTTTTTTTT
Organism: Agelaius phoeniceus; assembly: GCF_051311805.1. Lineage (NCBI taxonomy): Eukaryota > Metazoa > Chordata > Aves > Passeriformes > Icteridae > Agelaius > Agelaius phoeniceus. Next base: position 58,808,301 of record NC_135268.1, read on the forward strand.
AATGGAAGTACAGATTTTCTCAAAATAACAACTGTTAAAGAACTGGAACAAAAAAAACCCCTAAATAAGCAGACAATTGAGTATCTTAATTGCTACAAAATTCTAAGCATTTTCTGTATCGCTTGGCCTTTGCTTTTTTCAGTCATCAGAAGGGACAACAGATGCCAAATCTGTATTTCTCAGAATGGGAACAGGAGCATTCATGGGGTGAAATGGGCAGGTGTGGTGATTGGTTTAGAAATGAGAGGCTGGAATGTAAAATAAGAGCAGTGATTCAAAGAGGCCAGGATGAAGGAGAAAATGAGTATATTTCAGTTTCATCAGCTATGCCACTATAAGTCCTTTTCAGATGGGAGGGGGAGGAACTTGGTGTTGTAATTCCTTACCTCCATGAAGTTAAAATTTGGGCCCGTTTAGGGTTAGAAATGCTGTGCTACCATAACAAGCAGTAGTTGAGAAAGTTTGTTTTTCACATGCTACCTCTGAGGCTCTTTAAAACACCATGTGAGGTTCTGCCAGCTTCCTTTGGCATAAGTCCTGACACAAATGCATGGCACTAGGAAATCTGGGAGGAAAGGTTACAGCGTTACAAAACTGCTGCGATGGGGTTTGCCTGTTCCAAAATGTCACTGCAAACCAAGGGGTGGACAGTTTTAAAGGTGGGAAAGCATGACTTGCAGAATCCAAAACCATATTGTACAGCTCCCTTTCAAAAGGAGAGTCAGCTAGAACAGGCTGCCAGGGTTATGCCCAGATGACTTTTGAGTATCTCCAAGAATGGAGACACTACAACCTACTTGTAGAGTAGGTTGCAACCTGTTCCAGTGCTCAGTCACCCTCACAGTAAAAAAACTGATGCTCAGGGGGAACCTTCTGTGTTTTTACCCATTGCTTTTGTCCTGCCACTCTTCACCAATGGCTCTTTATTCTTTACAGTCTCATTTTAGATATTTGTAGACATCGATGAAATCCCCTCGGAGCCTTCTCTTTCATAGACTAAACATTTCCGGCTGTCTTTGTCTTTCCTCATATGAAAGATGCTCCAGTGCCTTTGTCATCTTTGCGTTACTTCACTTGGTTCTCTCCAGTAGCTCCATGTCTTTCTTGTACTGAGGAGCACAGAAGCAGACACAGCACTCAGGTGTGACCTCTCCAGTGCAGAACAGAGTGGAAGGATCACCTCCCTGCACCTTCTGGTAACATTCCTCCTAATGCAGCAAAGGAAAAAGTTCTTTGCTGCGAGGGCACAGTGCTGCCTCTTGTTTACCTCGGTGTCCCCCAGGAGTCCCAGGTCCTTTTCTGCAAAGTTGCTGTCCAGGCAGTTGGCTCCTGGCATGTCCTGGTGTATCTCCTGCTGAGAGTGCTCTGCTGGAACACCTGAGTTCTCATCAGTCCATTTATCCAGTTCTCATCAGTCCATTTATCCTGCCACACAGCACTATCACCTACCCTTATCCTGTGGCCCTGCTGGAGGGAGCTGTAATTCTTTCATCAAGGCACCTGCCTTTGATAAAATGCCTTCATCATTGGAGGCAGAGCTTTACTTGCCTTGGTAGGCTATAGAATGATGAATGATCAGGGGTTTTTACCTTTTTCAGGTAAGTTACTTGGCAGATGCTCCCACTGTATCTTGAATCTTGGGCCTAGGAGTGCCATGCGTGGTTTTACAACGCAGACAACAGGAACGAGATGAGAGTGTCTTTAACTTAGCTGCCAAGTAGAGAAACTTTCCCCAGGACTAAAAGAAAGCACAAGAGAAGGAAAAGTAATGAAGTAGGTCATGACACAGAAATGTGAGTGGTCTTTTGCAAACATGGCACAAAATGGGTCTTTGCAAAGACAATGCAATCTGAGAAGAGTGGAAGAATGTTGTAGTACAATCTGCTTGGAGATTTTAATAGGAATTCTCAGGTTAAATCAGACAATGAGAATTTGAATCTGTGTTACTGCTTAGCAGAGACCTAGACTTGTCAGAGGTAACGAAAATCCAATCCAGTTTTTATGTCAAATTGCTTGCCAAAGCAAGAAAATGGTTATGGTTGCATGATCATTAATACCATATCTATGTTCTGGAGAAACATCCAGCAAGAAAATTAGAACTGGATCAGTCACAAGCACACAATTACATTTCTGGCTATTTAATCAGAACATGATATTAGGTTTGTGCCAGCTTTCTTACTTTTTAAACTGATTTTTCTGATGATTGTAGAAAGGCAGGCAATATTTGATCCATAATAAAACTTGCTAGTGCAGATATTTTTGAATATGAACCACCAGAGAGAGTATAAGCTATCACATAAGGTCTGTAAATAGTGGTTTTTTTAATCTGTTTACTTAGGAATCCCCAAGTTATGTATATTGTCTCACATAATTACAGTATGATTTGTTTCCAAAACAAAGGTCTTACTGACAGACCTACCAGTTGTATCATGTGCATATCTGGTAAAAAGAAGGTACCATCTCTCGGTATCTTTCTGCCTGTCCTGTTCACAGAACTGGATGCAGGGTATGCAGATGAAAAGCTCAATGCAACATCCCAGCTAGCACTGGGGGTTTCCTACAATGGCCAGACTGAACTAAGAGGGCTCAGCCATGATAACTGCACCTGGCTACTAAGAATACTTACTACCAAGATGCCTTACTCCAAAGAGCATTTATCTAGGTTATAAAAAATGTCTGAACCAGAAGAAGCACCTTAGCTGTGGTATTTAGTTCTCCTGTTACTACTGTCTGGTTTAGCCTCATACCCTTTCCTTTCTTCTCTGCCTTCTGTTCTGACTTTTGTGGCTAAAAAGGTCTCTTTTGTGACACTTATACGTACTCATAACTTGGAGAGCAACTAAAAGCAATATCTTAAGCAGGCTGATGTTGGTATAGGTCCCTCAACTCCCATGGTAGCAGTCCCTTGTGCAGTGTCTGCCTTTGTCACCAGGGAGGTTGTCAAAAAACCTGCATTTTCTGCCTCTTGTTCTTTTGCCTCACATTTAGGTGTGTGTTTGTCTGGTTTTGTTTTCGAGGAGGCAACACTAAAATTTTACAGCAATTCCCATCTGTATCAACTGTTGCTAAAAGGACAGTTCTTACCATCTTTAATATCACCTGAAAGATTACCTGGACTGTTTCTCTTTAAAAATGCCTTTGCAAGTAAAGGGCAGAGGAATAAGAGGTAGTTAATATGAAAGTGTGAGTTAATACTTTAAACTTTCCGTTCTTTGACTTTGATTTTTGCATTTCATCTTTGAGAAAAGGTTAGTGATTCTTAACAGTTCTTGTTGCTGGGGACTAAGACATTGAAGATTAGAATCTTCTCTGCTCAGTGTTAGACTGTAGAAAGATAGGCAGTACCCAGGTCTATTTCTTCCAGGAAAATCAACCCAAAAGAATTTGTCTCAACTCTGGACTTCAGGCCACAAACAGGTCTTCTTAGTTCCATGTTCTCACCATGTACTAAAAATGCCCCTTGAATTGTCATAGATAAGAACCCTTCTATATTTCAATTAACCTGAAATGAATGTTCTAAGTAAAAAAACCTCCCTGGAACTCGAGTTCCAGTTTGTTCTCTAACTCCCATCCTTGCCTCAACCCCCAGTTCAATCTGTGTAACAAACCTACAGCAGGTACTGTCCAAAAGCATAAATCAAGATCCAAAATCTTATTTTCTTTTTTTCAGTGTTGCAGCTGACAACAAAAAGTTTCTTAGGAATTGGATTTTCCTTTCTTACAACTCAGAAAAAGCAGAGGGGAAAAAAAGCAGTCTCAACATTAATTTTTCATCTTATAACTATTTTGCTTTATTTCCCCATTATTAGTTAGACTGGATCTGATTCTTGTCATGTTGACATGGCATCATAAGACAAAATCTGACAAAACCTAGCTGAGTGAAGCACAAGGGAAGTGGTTAATGCTCACTGTTACCTCTTTGTGTTATTCTAATCATATCATAACTACAATTAAATAAAATCTGCCTTGCTATCAATATTTGATTTTGTTGTAAGAAAAGCAAAGGTGTAAACCTGCCTCTGTATGGTAGTCTACAGAGTGAAATTACTGAGAAAACAAGGCACTGGAAAGGAGTTGATAGACTATACAAATGCCTTTTTAGTGAGAATTAGTTGTCAGATAACTTTGTGCTGGTCTTATCTCTTTTATTTCCAGATAGCAAAGGTTTAGGTCTGTACAGGACGTCCTGAAGATTTCTCATGCTTCTTCCATTTATCTCATTTCTTTCTCTGTTTCTCATTTCTTACTTAGGGTAGGCCTTTGGCTCCACCCTTTGATCATTTAAGGGAGAAAAGGTGGGGTTTTCTTTCTTTTCTTTTTTTTTCTTTTCCCCTTATGTTAGAAGTGTTTGACCTTCCTCGGTTTTATAGAAATGTCTCTAGCAAGGCCTGATGGATTGTGAATCTTGAAATACCCCTGCTATTAATTGGTCAATACGTGACCTCCTGTAGCTAGAAGCACAGGAGAACTTTGCAACATCATGTGGGACTACCAATATCATCATCAGACAGCAAATCCTAGTTCCTAACCCAAATGATGGGATGTTCACAGCTGAGTAGGCTGGATCAGGGGAGAGCCTTCCCTGTCTTATCTGGCTGGCATCTGTTTATCATGAAGGAGGTAGCCAGAAGTGAAGTATTGAAAATTAAACAAAGACTTCGTTTATCAAAAATATTTCCTTGTCATTGGAGACAAGTAGGTGTTAATAAGAACCAGAAAAGCACCTAGAGTTTAAATGGTATTAACAAATAACCCCTCCTTCCTTAATTGGTGTATGCTACACAGGAACTGAGTTTTGAATGTACAAGCAAATGTTAAAAGTTGTTTTCAAGCCTTACTCTCTCCTCAATAAGACATCAAAATGTTGTCACCCAATCCTTTTTACTTTATTTTGTAGTTCAATACTTTGATCATTCCCCTCTGACATGATTCCTGCTGTACCAGATTAGCTAGCAGCAAGTTGCTAGCTAGATGAAAAAACCCTTTAATGGGCTCTGTTTAGTACTTCATCTGTAAATCATTTATGTAAAGAAAATGTAACCAAGTCACAAATTGGCAGATAATTTCTTAGACATTTGTGTTGGTTATGAAATTATTACCCAGCTTTCTCTTATGCTGAATACTCCTTAAGATGTTGATATAAATATTTTGTTTAAAAGAAAATATATAGAAGAAGATTCAAGGAAGCCATTTTTTCTTTGAGAAAATAGTATACCTCTTAATCACAGGAAATGCACTCCCTCTAATCCACTGAATATTGGTAAAACAAATTATGTGGTGAAATAAGGAAAAAGACTATTTGAGGTGGAAAGATGGGAGTTGGTATAAGTAGCTGTGGAACTGTTTAGAGACAAAAAATAAGAGGTGAAAGGAGGGGCTAGAAAAATTTTTAGCATTGTAGCAAGAGACCTTTAAGCACATCTTTCAGCACACAAAGGATCTGGGTGAGGAAACCCATAGGCATTATTTCTTGGTTGAGATTATTTCCACGTTACTTTTTGTTGGTACAGGCTAGAGCCCTGGAGGAAGAGAGTTGGGATTATTGAAGAAACAAGAGGAAAGGTCTTTTTGAGGACTCCAATCTGATTAAATGTTAGGAACCAGAAAGGTGAGTTTTAAGGTCACTTCAGAGGGGATAAGAGTCACTAGTGGAGACTCCCAGAGGTCAGTGCTAGTACCATTCCTATTCAACACCTTCATTAATGACCCACAGAAGGGAGTTTGCAATGAAAGCTCCAAGCTCATGGACTTTAAGGATTTCAAATGGCACACTGGTGAAGCAGAACTCTTAAAACACCTTGCAAAATTGAGTGAGGGCCAAAAATGTGTCAGATGAAGTTCATTACAGATAAATGTACAGTAACGCAAGTGCAGGAAACTGAATTCAAATATGCATACTGCTGATCTTGTAATTGCAGCACAGCAAAGAGACCTTGAGAGTTATCACCAATTTCAATTCTCTGAGGCAATTGGTTCAATGCAAAATGTTGGCTAGAAAAGCGAAAAATTGTCAGACATGATCAGAAAGAGTTTTGAGATCAAGACAGGGTATCATTTTGTGGCTATGTAAAACCTTGAAGAACCCTCAACTGAAGTGCAGTAGGTCATCCTGAGCTCTCTGGAGGACACAGAACAATTATGGAAGAGAACAACTGAAATTATTGAGGGGCTGACAGCTGTTGTGTTGTAAGGACAGACTAAAAAGACTAGGACCTTCCAACTAGGAGAGGTAAAAACTTACATCTGGTGTTTGCAAGGAATGCATTAGTTATTGAACAAATGCAGCAAGACCTGATCTAGGGATACTCACTGAAAGTAGCAACAGGTAAGAGCTGGGGAAAAAGGAATTTTTTACACCATGAATGGTGAACTCATTAAACTGTTGCCATGGGAGGTTGCAGAGAGGAGACAGATGGAATCATCAGGTGGAAAACAGGCTTGGAGAAAATTTCAACAAGGCCATGGCAGATGCTAAAGACAGAGACAGGGATCAACCTCTGAAATCCCTAATCCAAAGATAGCATCTGCTGGGAGAGTGAGAGAGGAGTGAGGTGCAGGCAGTGGCCAGCCTGATGTGCTCTCCTGTGCTAGGAACAGTCTCTGATGTGGCTGAAGACAGCTGCTGACCAGTAGGTCTGACCCAGCAGAACCCCTCCTGTGCTTTTCTGTTAGACTTGGGTGTAAGGGAGGTTTCTCCTGATGACTCTTTGAGGTTTTGCTCTGGCTACAACCCACACAGCACATATGGCAGAGCTGTCATTGCTCAACAGCTGCACACACCGGGGATTCAGTGCTGCACAGGTTAGAGTGAATGCATTTGGGTAAGTGTAGCAAGAAGGGACACCTTCAGCAGTGCCAAGATCAGAGGGACTCTAGTTGTAAAACGGCAGGTAAGTGTTTCCAGTGAGTGCTTTAACCTTGGTAGGTTTTAAAGTTCAAAGCAAAAAGATTTCCCTTGTTTATATGTTATATACATATTTCCATCTTTTGTGTATCCACTGACAGTATCATGTTTCTATTCAGAAAGTATTTACTATCTCTTGTGATTTGTGCTGCATAGATGAACTTTTTTCCTTGAATAATTTCAGGTCTGGGTTTTGTTGTCGTGAATGTCTACTTTGCTACTGTGGCTTTTACTAAGTAAATGACACAATGCAAGGTGGCTCAAAATTAGAGTGTTTTTTGAATTAAAAATATAAGATTTAATTTTGAGTTTTATTTATACCAGTATTCAGAGAAGCCATTCCTTGCTACAGCCGTAAATGTTCCTTTCTGTTCTTTATATTTTTGCCTTTCAAATAATATTGCTGTCTGGAACATTCTCTTTAGTGCTACACTTCATGTGTTGCTGCTGGGGCAAAAAAAGATATTTTCACATCTTCCACACATTTGCAGATGATTTGCTGCCAAAAGAGTTTCACTATTTTATAAATGTGCAGATCCCAATGGTTGTCACAGGGTTGCAGAAAAGTGTGCATTTCAGCTTATTAACATTTGCATTTAATTCAAGATATTGATGATTTTGGTAGTCACTGAAGGACATCTACCTTGAAACAGATCATGCCTCATTTTTTTTTCACTCTGTTTTTGTGCAACTTGCAACATCACTTTTACTGTTAATGGAACTGTAATTAAGAAATGTTTAAAATTGGTTGAATGCATGTTTATATTGTGGATTTTCACTGGCATAGCTCTGTTAGCCAGTAGATTGTACTCTGCTGGCTGATCCTACTCCAACTCACAAGTCTGAATTTCTCTGAAAGGAGACAAGATGCTACTGGCTTTAATTTTTCTCATTGCTATAAGTGAGCAGAGGGAGCATAGGGGAACACAGATCTTTCTTATGGGTGCTCCAGTTCACATTCTTCTATATTTGCTGAAATTGCTAATGAAGACAAGCTTTTGCTAATCTGTGAACTTTAGTTTGCTTTTGTTGTCTCTGCTGTGGGGGTGTTCCCTCTGCCAGGCGGGTGAGGTGAAGGACTGCAGGCAATAATGTCTTAAATCATTGCTGCAGTTTCCTTTGCCTGAGTCTGTTATAGCTAAAAAAAATTGGATCTTTAGTAGTGCTACTTTTCTAACTCTTGTAAGAATGATGCTGTGCTAGATTCAATCTGAAAATACAGCAACATCTGCTTTAGAAGCTTTACAGTGATATGGACTGTGTTATACTTCATAGTATGCAAGCTTATATAATCTGTTTATATAACAGTAATGTGATACTAACATAGCTATGGTCTAATTGTTGTGTAGATATGCTCTGATCGAATTAGCTGCAGTGTGGCTCATCCAGGATAGAAAAGGGATTGTACTTTATTGATTGGACTATTTCTCAATTTCATTATTCTTATTTTTAAAAGTTTCAAGCTGCTAATTATGCTTCAAAACCTCATAACTGTATTTCACATAATTCCCTTTCATCCAGCAGCCAGAAAAAAATGGATTCTCCTTTAAAAGGTGTTCATTAAATGCTCTTGTACACCAAAAAGTCTGAGAGAAAACGTCAAAGTACTGGGCAGAAGCAAAACCTTGTTGCATCCTTTTCTGATTCTTGTGAGGCTTTTCTGCTTCATGTAACGTGAATAGAATTACAGGCCTGCTTTAGCCTTCTGCAGAAAGGCATGACCATGGCAGCTCACACCAAGACTCATCCTTGAGATGCTGACTAAACCAGTAGTTAGGTGGTGTCACATTCTGTGTTCGTGCATCTCAGGTTACCAGTGGCCACCTGAATTAGTTTTAATGCAGCATATAAGAGGATGAAGTAGTCAGACCTTGGGTCAAATTCAGTTGGAGGTCCAAGAGTCTGGTGTACTGTCTGCTTTTTCAGCATTCCTTTACAAAGAAAACCAGAATGGTGTTGGCATAAATTTTGCTTAATAATTTCTTTCAATTCCTAGATCTTTAGACAGTACACACCCTTCCAGCTTCAGGTACTGAAGGTCTCATTGTGCAGGTGCAACAGCCCCAAGATGCTTCTTTGGTGCAGACATCCAGTGCTCTGTGCTGGAATGCTTTTCACACAAGTCAGCCCCCAGCTTGGAGTGGGCACTGCCTGCCAGGGCCTGAAACAATAGCTCTGACAGATGTGACAGGCTCATTCATTTCAGCACTATTAATGCTGATACTTAGTTATGCTGTAAATTAATGTGCTATTAACTATTTCACTGCTCTTCAGAAGCATTTTGGAGCAGGATTAGAAACAGCTGCAAAGCCTACGAGCCAGAGTTCATTTGGTACCAGTAGTACCAGAGTCAGAGATGAGCCACCTCTTTACCTCAATCAAGAAAGAGCCAATTGTCACATTGGAACAATAAATTTTCCCACTTCTGTGTTCTTCTGTTTCCCTGTTGTTGTTGCCATTATTTTCTTCTGATGAGCAAGGGTTAAGAAACACCTTGACACAGAGTCTTTTGAGCTGCTGAAAATGAGAAGCCCATAAAGCTGATTGAAACAGTCAAACCCAAGTGAAGGGAACTTAACACCATGGAGCTCACATCATATTGAGAATGTCTGCACTAAAAGCAGCACATGACTTCTGTCATGTTGAAGAAGAGATAGATTATGCTGTGGCCAAAACCTGGAAAGGAGGATGCTTTGCTCTGATGCTGCCAATGGGTCGCTCTGATGTTGCCAGTGGTCTTGCCCTTGGGGAAGTGCCTAAGAGAAAAGAGGTGACAACAAATGACAAACAGAGCATCCTGTGAATTTTTTGTAGGAAAATAGTGTGGCTGCTAAAGCAAAGCATATATTACTAGACTGACTATGCTCATTTCTAATACACTGCACAGGGTTAAACTTTTAACCTGGTCCAGTACAGCTTATCTGCTTTCCCTCTATGCTTTCCACAGAGCTGTACAGTGTCATGATAAACCAGAGAAAGCTGTTGTTTCCTTCTGATCACCCTGATTTGTAATGTGAAAAGACAAGGCTTATTTTTATTCTTCGTGGTGCTGTTCAGTAATGCCTGTTTTGAAAAGGCTACCAATAATGCAACACAGAGTCACTGCAGATTTCCATCTCTGTGCCCCACCTCTGCACTGATCAATTTTTCTCATACCCATAGAAGAGGCCTTGCTGCTTTAGTACATAGGTATAAGCAAAGAAATTCATTCCTAACCATGAATCAGAGTACTTGTCTTGTTTCAGGTTTGTTTCTTATCTGGTTATTTATGATCAGTGTTTAATTTTCTTTCTTAATTGATGCACTTGTAATACTGGGGAAATTCATGTGGACCTCTTTCCCTTTTGATAAACCAGAAACAAAGAAGTAAAGTTACAAAACGTGTACAGGGTCACAGTTGTAAGGCATGTAGTTTTAATTAAGTTTTAACTAATTCCCTTTATCTTGTCATAGTAATTATGACTGTACAAGTCATGTCACATTAATATGTGAAAGCAGCACTTTGGCATGGCTGGTCAAGGAACAAAGCCTTTATGACCTGCCTTGTTAAATTAAACCAGAGAGACTGATCAACTTGTATTTTTCTACCTCCTTTGATAAATTATGTTAAAGATGAAGAAAAGTGCCAAAGGGCCAGCACATATTGGTGCTAAATATTGCTGAACTACAGCAGCAAACAAATTGAGAGAAGAGTTCTTGTAGACCTTTTAAATACCCTGGGCTTTGATAATGAAAAATGAAATGTCATGTAACAATGAAGTAGCTTAAGTGAATTGATAATGCTTGAACAAATCTAAACTTTATCCTTTTTGTATGATATGGTTGGATACTCTTGAGTTTCAACTAATTTCTCTATCTTCCATTTAAGCAGAGGATGTCTTATACAGAGTAGACCTGTGAGGTTAGCCAGGGTGTGGTTCCACAGTACATGTGCTGGTTTCTGCTACTGAATCATCCAGACACTTACTGGAAGAAGGAGTGCAATGCAGTCTTCTCAGACTTTGGTGGAGCATCAGGTCTGCTCTGTTTGGAGAAAGCTACTTTTCACCATTGCAGCAAAGTTGTTTGAAAGGAGTAACATACTATAAATTTGTGTTCTAGCTCACTTTGCAGTAGATTATCCTATATAGGCAAGCTCATATCAGCAATCTTGTAGCCTAAGTCATCTTCAGTTTTGGTCTCTGTGCTGACTTATGTATGTTTGAACTACAGCAATTCATCTCTTTATTGCAATGTGAAATCATGCTCATAACAACTAGAAAAAGGATTAATACTTTGTGTCAAATTCTTTATGGTGATAGTCTGCTTCATCACCCCCCACCCCACCTCACATGCACACTTTTAAGGAGGAAAAGAGAAGTGCCATTTTTCTCATGCAATGCCAATAACTACTGGAGGGGTGCCACACAACCCCTCTGATTGCTATGTCAATCTTTATCTTTCTGAGTCATTTTTTAATGTCAATAATTGTTGTGTCTGCTTCTGCTGTTTATGCATTAAGCTGCTGTAGGGACAATTTTTGAAATTCTGGTTGGATTCTCAGCTGAGGTCTATGGCCTTTTCATAGCAGAGACCTTAATCAGTTTTGAAATTCAGTCCCCTTTTCCATGAGGAATATGCTGAGTAATAGTAGTACATGATTGCCACAACATCTTGCAGAAAGATTCAGAAGGAGAGCTCTGTTTTCTTTTCTCATTTCTGCATTTATTTCTTTCCAATACCTTGGGAACAAAAAGGACCAAAAAAAATTTATTTTCTTTTTCATACAAAGACATGTAGGAAAAGGGTATGCTTTAGGTCCTTCTGTCTGTAGGAGCAGCCACTGTTGGATGGTGTTCTTCAAAAAGGAGGAGATTATGTAGGAAATTAAAATATGACTCCATTCTACTACATACAAATTTTAACATTATGTACTTAAGTTTTACCTACATATAGAAAAACATTGCAGGCAAAGATGGACTGACTTTAGAGGGTAAGTAATCAGGAAAATGACAAGTAAGAATAAGAGGCTTATTTAAGAGTCTGTTTGAGGTTGCCACACCAAGATTGGGAAATAGCCTATAATTGCCATGCTAGTAAAGGGAAACACAGCATGTTTTGAGGGCACTCAGAGCATCCAAAACTTGTAACATGATTTGTAAAAGACATAGCAAAGGCCATAGAATTCAAATAGAGGAAAATATAATAATTTAGAGACACTTAGGTTAAACTTTACGAAGACTGAGAAAAAAAGTAGTTGATGTGAACTTCCAAAAACTAATATTTTCCCACCATTTCAGTTGGTATTTTTTAAACTATAAGACACCAAGTGTCTTTTGGCTGCAAAATAGACCCTGACCCCTGTCTGATCTAGAAATGTTTTTTAATAAATTAATTATGCAGGAAAGTAAGCATACACTTACTTTGACAAGAGATTTATTTTACAGACACTTGTATGTTGGACATTTAAAAAACTTCTCAGGAAACATTTAATCAGACTCTCCTATATTTTTTTCTGTAGCTCATTTAGAAGTTAAATAGCCCAAGAGCAACTTTAGCCATGGTCAACAGAATTACTGAATGTTTTATGGGAAAACATTAGCTTGGGAGTATTTAAAAATCTCTGTAAATGAAGTGTCTGTAAAGGTACTTTCTACTGAAATAAAATAATTGTATTTTTTTACTGAGTTCTCAAAACAATGTTGAAAAATATCATCTTGCTTCTCTCAGACCCCTTCTCTACTTGCAGATTCACAACTAGCAGTACACAGCAAACCTGCACACTTACTGATGTTGTTTATTGCTGTACAATCTGCAAACAGGAAGCACCTGGGAGATTAAATCTCAGTGTGGGTTGTTAAAAGGGCAGGAAATCTGAAACCCTGAGAAGGCAACTGCTGATATACTGAGAGCAGATGAAGTATCAGAATTATGGATCAAGCTAGTGATTGGCAGGATTCTTGCTTGACTAGAGGATTGAGATGAAATTAGGCAAAGTACTGATTCAGAAAATGTGCAAGTTCTGTCTCTGCTTGTGAAGAGGGAAGGCCTGACTACATCCTGGATGTGCCCTAGAATGCATTGCTAGACTTTCATAAATCAAGCTTCTTGTGGTTTTTTGCTTGTTTATTGTTAATTGAGATGAAAATGTATGAAAGTTGCTTTCTGCTCTCCAGATAATTATCTCCCACTAATTATTGGAATGTGAAGGCTTGTGGACACTCTTTAGCAGTTGAGGGGAAAAGTACATGCTAGGAGAATTTTCAAAAGCATCCATATAATTATTAGGATTACTTTTTTTCCCCTTGTGCTTGAGTTTTAAGTGAATAGGTTTTTAGCTTTGTTTCAGCTTGCTCTCTATTATAGAATTTCCACCATCTGACCCTGCATTAATCTAAGCTATGAAAGACTTTAATCAGATGCTGCAATGTGCCCATTTCCTGCAGGCTCCTAACATGAATTGGAACCTGCTGGAAACAGAAGCTGACTTTCCTGGTAATTCGCTGTTCAAAGTGAGCAGGAGATCTCAGGAGTGGCTCCTTTTATTCCTCAGCAGGAGTGGAACCCCTACTTCACTGGAGAAAAAAAAAGAAAATATGCAGAAATGCTCAGAGTGAAATGAAACGTTTAGGAAATAAAAGTTAAGGAAGGGTGTTGGATAGAGGTATTAATGCAAGTCTGATGGAGCCTGCTCTTCAGGATCATGCCTTTTACTTCAGACATTCCTACCTGCTTGCAGAGCTTGTCAATGTAGAGGGTCTGCAGTGAAAGGTGTGCTAGGATTCCTACCTTACAGCCAAAATATGTTGTCAATAGTATAAATTATAATAATATTAATTTTAGTCTTGTTAATCTATATTATTAATCTTGTTTCTATCCCAGAGCAACTAGCACTTGCTCAACCCTAACCGGACCCAAACTCATATCTGGAAACTAAAGAATCTGAATATTGAATAATCTACATTCTAATCTGTATCATTCCCTGATATTTAACATTTTCTGCCCATTTGTCATAAAATCAGGGAACATTTTCTTTGTACTGTAAAGAAAAAAAATCTACACTCTAAAGGGTTTAGTGAGCTAGTGATATTATAAGAATTTTTTTCTTTGGAAGAAGAAAACCAGTATGTAGTTTTCTAATATAATCTTTATTCCAGTGCATTTCACTGTTCCTGATGAAGGAAAAAGGTCTGCTTTTCCAGTTCCCCAGTTCAAGCAATATTTGTTCAAGAACACCACCCTACCCCTCTAAAACAGAAACTAACACAAAACAAACCCAACAACAACAAGAAAAAAGCAACCTAGATTTTACAGCTTGGAGAATAGAAAACATAAAATTCCTATTTCAGAGCCTAGCCAGTGTGAGACAAAAACAGTGGAACCAAAAGCAAAAAGAACACTTATGTCTGTACATTTATTGGAGAGGAAATAATAATAGTATTCTCATTGTAAAATATTCCTTTTAATTTGTGTTAGCACTGATGCTGGTCAAAGATTAGCCTAGAAAAAGCCACTCCCTGCTTGTCCTGCTTACTCAGCTCAGTGCAGCAGCTGTTCCAATAAGCAATTTGATGTTTAGCACCTGAGAATTTGCTCTTTCCTTCAGCCAGGACTGCAAGCTCAACAAAATTTATAAAAGCATGAAGTTTCACAACTCTTTCTCCCTAATGTAATAGCCATAGAAAATCTGGGTTATCGTGCATTCATTAGCCTCTAGTAAAATTAATTTTTATATTTTAAGGCTTTCCTTTTTTTTCTTTTCCCCACACAATGAAAATTTCTTCTGTGTGTCCAAAAGGAAGGATTTAAAAGAAAAAGAAGGGATGGGGGAAGAGTACAAATGAAAGATGGTACTAATTCTTACCTCCAAATGGCTTGAAAAAGATATTCTTAGCTTGTAGCCTACAATCAGCAGTTTACTATTATTTAAAGCTAAAAATGATGAAATAGAAAATTAGTTTTTATTATATTTTTCAGGTTTATTTTAAAAATGAAAAGTATTTATTTCTCACATTCTCAAAATTTGAATTCACATAACTTATGGCTACTCTCAAGTGGACTTCCCTCCAAGTTTCTGGTTTACTCTTCCAGTTTTTTCAGATTCAGCAGATTTCAAATTAATATTGTATGAATTTTAACTTAAATTCCTTGAGTCATTGGACTTATTGTTGCTGCTTTCTCATTATTGCTTTAGAAATGTTGGCTCAAACATACTGAACCATTTCAGGAACAAAAATTTAAAGCCGCTTAGGAAAAGAGTCTCTATTCTAGAGAAATATTGATAATTTTTTTTTGTGTATTGCATGAATTCTTCCCAGAGTGACATTGCTTCCTTAGGTATGTCAAACTGTTCACCAATCCCATTTTTCCTGGCTTTGCTTCTACACCAGTTCTTGGCTGCTTTTATTTGGGCTCCTCAGGCTCTTGCCACCTGAGATTTGTGGGAGTTGGGTATGTGGAGGATGTAGTCTGAGAAACAGCAAAGATTTTGTGAAAGCAAGGTTTGTCAGAGTAGTTTCACCTAAGAGCCCCTCCAAGTGTGGTTAGAACCTTTTCAAGTGGATATACATCTAAGCACAAAAGGGAACCCTGTGTTTGTTTCCAGGCCTTTAACCTCTGTGGCACTAAACTTCATGGGATGGGTGGAGGAGAAGGGAAATGGGGAGGGGAGGGACAAGGTTAAAATCCTCTCTCTCTGGATGCAGCAGTTATTTCTCAAATGGTGCATTGCTTTTTTTCTGAACTGTTTAGCAGTCACCAGAAGTACAAAGTTAGACCGTGAAAAAATTCTGATGGGAATGAGAGAATTAAAAAACCCTAGTAATGAATCATCAGTTTCTTTTATGATTTACTGCGAAAAAGGAATATTTCATCAGCTGTACAAGCAAGAAGACATTGCTGTTAGCTCTGTAGTTGTTGCTCTTGGAAAAAGCTTAGTGTGCGTTAGAATAGATCAAAGCAAGCCCATCCTCATATTGGAATTAAAAAATGGGTTTGCAGCTTGCTAACTGATTTACCAGGATTACTGAAAGTTTCTGGCCTATTTCTTGTGAGGCTCTAAGGCACTGAGGAGAAAGGATGTGAAAGCTGGAGGTGAGGTTTTCAGTGATTGCAAGGTGGGTGCAGGTGGAGAATGTAAACCAAGGAGAAGGTGAAAAGGATCCTAACTATGGAGGATCTCTTCTCTGAATACAGATTTAGGACTCTTTATTACCCTATTTTCATCAGGCATAGCATGGTATGAAGATAATTTTACAAGATTATGAACTTTCATGGTATTTATGAGGAAATTTATATTCATTTCCTCAAGACAAAGCTATCTTGCCTACTTTTCCAACAGAAATAAATTGCAAAATGCATCTAAAGATCTTTTCAGTTCATTCCTGTTGAAAAATACCACAGATCTGTAATTTGCTTGAAATTACTCTGTCTTCTCTTTCCTCTGTAGACTTCAATGAGAGTTTTCTTTTATAATTGTTTTGGTCACAGCAAAAATTTTCTGTTGTGCCTCATATAGCAAAGGACTTCTGTTTAAAAAATTCTGAGAGGAAATTTGGAAGTCAAGATTTTTTGTGTTTGGCATTCTGTTAGCGCAGAAGGGATGAAGTTACAGGGAGAATTATTGTCTTCAGTATTTGTGCACTTTCAAGCATGACATTCTTAAATGTAGTTGCTTGGATAGGAGAAGATGATCCTTAAACAAGAATCAGCAACAATGTGTGTTAGTACACTGCTTATGTGTGCAGTAGTGTTGTCTGAGCATTGATGACTCTGGTATTAAAATAGCATTTGACAGATCCTGTCCTATATAATTTCTGGATTTGTCACTTTTGTGGCTCATTCCATTCTTCCCCCTTTGTCTATTCAGACTAAAACTTTCTTGGAGTTAGGGGATTGTGCAATCATCATAATAAAAGACAAGGATGAAACTATGAGAAATCTATTCCTTCAGAGGGTTTTCTAGACAGTGCTGCCACATGTGAAGTCATCCAGCATTCAGGAGCAGTCTGGTTTTACTTCTTCAGTGCCTTTGGAGACAAAAGCATTTTGTATCTATATGCAGATAAAAGTACTTTAAATTTTTTTGGATCTAATTATTGATTCTGTGGACATGTGTATGCTGTCTTAATGTTCAATGTTTTGTGACCATGCTACAATATTAAAAATACAGACTGTTGTAGAGAGGGCTGTCAGTAGAGGCAGGCAGTATAAACAATACAAATAGTGTTTTTACCAATCTTGGCAAGATCATTATTTGGAGGGGGTTTTAGTTAAATTAGGTGAAATGACAACACATTTGGAACGAAATGAGATTCAGTGGCAAATTGAGATTAATCAAATGAATATGGCATGCCTTCAACTGATAATGAGGTTTGTGGAGATGTGCACTGCTTTCTCTGTTCCAGTGATTCCAAGGGCACATAACTAGCTGAAATGTGTGCAGTGCAGTATTAAAACTTGCTGCAACTTCACTGATCTCTTGTAACAAGAGGTTGCTTTTGCTTGAAATGCAACAGTTACTCAAATTCCAGGAAAGAGTTGCTATTCAGCTTAGGAGTCTTTCATTTTCTGTCTTCACGTTCTAGACTTGAAGTTCTCTATGTGTGCACATGGTGCCACATGACACAGGTTAAATGTCAGCATTGTGGCAGCCAGCTTCCTCTAAGGGACCTCTCCTAATGATAGCTATTGATCCAGTGCTCAGTGTAGCTCCAAGGCAAGACCAGCTTCAATGCTTTTCCCTTCTCCTGCCCTCTCATTTATAGTGAAGTTGCCTTCAGACATGGCTTTCACCCTTTGGGATGGAACCTACTTATTGAAGTACCCTGTGCATTCATTTATCAGATTTTACTGCTGCATTTTAATCGCATGTTTGTAGCTAGAACTTTCCACAAGAAGAAATCTTTAATATGATGTGAAAATATCTGCAGGGACTATTAATATTACTTCAGATATGAAGATCTCACCCATCAGTAGTACAATGCTGTGTAGAGCAAAAGTGCTTCTGTGCTCAACATGGGGTAACTTTTATTAGCTGAAGGAAGTTTTAGAGTGCTATTACAGAATAACAACTGTCTGGTTTTGCTGTGTAGCCTCTCAGTATGTCTGTTGATTACCATACTATTAGAATATTTAAAAAAATAACTTCAAATAATCTTTTTATAAATGGAAATTAAGATGTGATAAATTTGTATTTTTGAATATGATTATAAAAACCCCCAATTTGATATCTGGCTTTTAAGGAATTCAGAGTGCTACTAAGTAAACCTTTAGTCTTTGATACTTCATTTTATGGAGACCATTAAAACTGAAGTAAAAGTGATGCACAGTATCTGTGAAATGCCTTGCCTCGAATTTTCAAATCAGTGTGTTGTCTGTGGGTATTATTTAGTACGCATCTCTAAGGAAATGTGTACTTAATGGGTTTAAATAACGACTGGAGAAATGAATGGCAAAACCCACACAAATCCACCGTGTGTTCAGGTGGCCCTGTCTCAGTAGCAAATACAGGGAGGCTCGAGGGTCCCTGGGAAGGTAGCACTGTGTTCTCCTGCTCTTGGCTACGACAGGACTAGATGGACCTGTGCTCTAAGTGCTGGCATCATTGCTCTAGAACACAAAATATAACCCCCTCACCCTGTGGATGGAAATCAAGCCAAGACCAGTATATTTCAGTGAACACATTCTTTTCTTATGAAAAGTGAAATGGAAAATTCTACAACGTAATGGAGTTTCAGGACATTTGCTTGTTTGGAATAGGGAAGAAAATGTAACTCCATTTTTTCCACCCCCTCCTTTTAAAACAGAAAGAAAACGGGTGATACGAAAATCTGAATCTAAGTAATTTGTATTTTCTACCTCTAAAATAATCTTCATCAGGTACATAAGCCTGCATGGTAGTTTGTAGACAGAATTTGTTATACATATAGTTAACTCGAGGAAGTAATTCAGAATCTAGTCACTGCTGAATGATTTTCCTCTCAAGTGCCTACTATGCAGTTTGAAATTTAAAATATTTGAACCATATTTTTGGTGATTGGTCCTGCTGAATAAGAAGTGTTATATATAAATTTGTTGTGCTAAATAACTTGCTGAAAAACACAAGAATATCCATCAAACAATAATGAAATACAAGCAGTTAATTTCAAAAGGTTCCTACACAGAACTTACTGGAATGTAGTGTAGCATCTGTAAATGCTTCTCATGCCTTGGACCCTATTCTTAGCACAGGCATAGATTTCATCCCAAAAGAGCCTTTTTTTACTTAAAATGTGACACAGAGAGATAAACCAAGGGAGAGAGAAAGGAAATGATGGATGATTTTGAACCATTAATATGTTAGGCATGTCAAATGCCCCATGGAGCCATGCAGTGCCTTAACCAAGGATTAATTTAGTCTGAACCACAAACTAAAGATAAAACAAAATTGCTGTGAAATGCTAATAAAAAAATTTCTTCCAAAGCTACTCTATCAAGCAAATCTTAAGAAAATGTTCCACGGCTGAAGACTGATTAAAGAGCTAAAATGGAATGAAAGAAAGAAAATAATAAAAATCCAAAATAATGCAGAAATAGAACTGTCAGTGCTAGGTATGCTAATAACCTTGCTGCTAAATCACTGGCTTTCAGATCGCTTGTACTTCATAAGTTTTGCCTTTCTGTGAAGATAAAGACACTGAAATAAATGGGATTGAGTCAAGGTGAGGGTGGGGTTAATAATCTGATCAAGAACAAGAAGAGATAAACCTCAGTTTAGCTAAGATTCAAATGAATAAATGTAGGGATTGACATTATGGTGGTTAACACCAGGAGACAGCCTCCTTTTGGGACACAAGTAGAGTAGCTTTGCCTGGAAATGGTATTCTAACATTTAACCAGGTTGAGGAAAAAAAAAATCCCCAAGTAGTTGAACTGGACAGATAAAGCTTTGTTTTTTTAGGGAATTCCCAGTGTCCCTAGTTAAAAAAAAAAAACCTTCTCAATACACTGTCAACAACTCAGCTGTTGGTTGTAAGATGCCAGGAACAGATTCAGTGAATGATTGTTGTTGTGATTGCCAATATGTTAAAAATAGAAGAAGAAAAGACACCGTACAAAAAACCCAAAATAACAGTTTGTAGGGTTTTTTTTTTCTAAGAAAAAGAGGAGAAAAGCTAAAGAGAAACCAAAATAAAAAGGCAGAAGTAATAGAAGCTATATATGTATGTCTGTAATATTTAGTAATGCTGGGTGTATTTGTCCTGTAAGAGATAAAAACTCTCTGAACAGAGAAATATGTATAAAGAGTAACCCTTCATAAAATTCCACTACAGAGATACATCTTTAGATTTTATTTGAAACTCAAAGATTCTGTTCCATGCATATAAACTACACATTCCCAGCTATAACATGAGCATCCACTTACATGCCTTGGCAGACCAAATCAGAAATGCTGTGGAAGATGGTCTTGGCAAGTGTTAACATTGCCAAATACCTTGGCATGCACAAAAATGTTTTTCTGTTTGACCCTACAATGTACTGCACTTAAAATCCCGACAAAACTGCACTTTGCACTAAAGTGAATTGTGCTGGAAAGTCACTAAATCTGACCCAAGACTTGACTCCATACCCTGTGGCCTCAAAGGGAGTATGTGTTGGTTGGAGAGCTGAAGCCAAGGTGCTCATCCTCTAACTGCTGACCTTCTGAAATGCAGCATGACTATTCTACTGAAAGTTAATTACTTTCAAAGAATGAATTAGGCTCGTTTCTATTGTTTTGATTTGTTATTTTCCCAACAGTTCTAAAAATTAGAACCTTCATAAAGAAGACTGCCATGAGACCAGTCTCTGGATGGATGTGGGTGTTTTGGCCCTGAAGCATCAGAGGGATTCTGAGTAGCTGGAGCCTGTGTGGGACAGTTTTCTCTAGTGTGTCCTGAGAAGAAGGGAAGGGGAAAGAAAACCACCAGCAGAGCACTCTGTGAGGAAATGCTGCACTTCCCCACAGTATCTTCTTCCTTGTCTTTGTATATCATGTTAGGGTACTGATTTTTCAGGAATATCTCTGGGAATGAGGGAGTTTCTTTGTGACCAGTTTTTGAGGGATTGCTGACTCATGCTCTCTTCCTGGAAACAAAAGGAAACTTTGTTCTATTAAGTTCAGTTGCTAAATATACTGACTTCACATCATAGAAAGGAGATATTGGTGACATCAGGAGATGAGTGATTTAGTATTACTTTGGTTCCTGTTCACAATGTAAAGAAGGTGGTATTTGGCCTAGCATCTTCTTCAAATGTTTTTCTCCTTCCCTGTTTATATCAGACATCAGGTGCTTTCAGTGACCTCCATCAAATAGATTGAGCAGAAGAGAACTGGCTCTGCTGCAGCCACGCTGTGGAAAATCAATCATTCTCCTTGGCAGTGCAACAACAACAACAAAAAAGGCAAACTAGATAAACAAACACAACCCAAACACCACCCTATGCCATACATCAAGTTTCACAGACTATGCCCAGCTGGGCAGCCCTATGGCAGAAATTTAAGTACCAGTTTTGGGAAAGGTCCAAGCAGTGGGACTGCTACTAAAGGAAAAGCTTCCTCATTCTTGGTATCCTCCACCTCTGTGTATTCAGGACAGGAGCATTAAAGATCAGAATTAATATGGACATAATTTTCTTTCTTGCTATATATATATATCTTACGTATTTCAAAAATACCAGTTTCAAAAGAAGGATCCAATGTGCCTAACTATTCAGGATGCAATTATTATTAAACCTATTTAGACCAAAACATTGGTTCTATAAAACGTGGATTATATAAAACCTTTATTTAAAAATGCAAATGAAATTCCATCAATTCTACTGGTTAACAAAACCAGTTTCCTGAACTATAAAACTTGCAATGTTTAGTTCTTAGTTAAACTATTTTTTACTTTATAGAGATTCAGAATTATAATGTCTCTTCTCTCTTCAACAAACATGGTGCAGAAGCACAAGTAAAGTCTGGGGACAAAAGGTCTTGGGTGTGGAATGAACTTTGAGAGGACATTAGGTGAATTGAAACTGACCTTCTTTAAGGAAGGTTTTAAAACCTCTGTGTCTGATAAAGTCCTTCCATCAAAATTACAATGTCACTTGCAACACCAAGCACTCACTTGTCTTTTTTTAATAGTTACAATTCTTTAAAATATCACTAAGAACAGAGTATTTTTACAGCCCAAACAGACAGAAGGGCCAGAAATTCCACATGCTTTACTAGAGATTTCATTAGCACTAATAATTTTTATGTAGAAACATTCACATTCTCCAAAGCTGGTGACAGTAGAAACACTCAGATAAGAGGAAGAAGGGTTTTAATGCAGTCAGAAGGTTTATTTTTTTCATTGTCTTGCCTTTCAGTGTAATTTCTGTAGGCTTTCACAAGTACTGATCACTTACAACATAAGGGACGTGGAAGCCTTGTGCTGGATGAAATAATTTTGAAATGTCTGACTGTGATATATATAAAAGACAAGAATGTGATGACTTTTTTATAGAATTATTTTAATTAGAATTATGTTTTCTTAAGTATTTTATACCAGGAAAGTGAAACTGAATACGAAAAAAACGTTTTCTTTAGAGCCAAGTCCTTTTTCCAGGGTCATGGCTTTATAGCTAAACTTAATGTACAATTATTTCATGGATTCTGGTAAAAAAAAAATCATTCCATTTACTGAAGAGCAGCAAAATTATTCTTTACTTGTTACTTCAGCCCTTTGCTGTAGCTCTGCAGAGGTAACCTGCATTGGACCTGCTTTTAGCTCTTGTTATCCTCTCCTCCCCATCCCACCTCAGCACAAGATTTGATGCAAAGAAAGTTCAAAGCAGGATAATGAGGCAATTTTGGAGATGCTTACTGCCCACTGCTCCGAGCATGGGCAGTAGCATGGAAAAATGTACAGGGTTTATTTGATAAAAAATGAAGAGGGCAGGATAGGCTGATCTGTTGGATCAAGTCCAGTTGTCTTCTCAGCTACGGACAGAAGGATTTTTAAGTGGTGATGGGTGTTATGCATCAGGTGCTGTATCGAGTAGAGATAGAAAAAAATTAAAGAATTATGTGATACCTGAAAGGAGATTGCAGCAAGCTGGGGCTTGGTCTCTTCTCCCAGGTAGCAAATGATAGGATCAGAGGAAATGGCTTCAAGTTGTTCCACAGGACATTTAGATTGGATATTAGGAAAATTTCTTCACTGAAAGTGTGGTCAAGCATTGAAACAGTCTGCCTAGGAAGTGGTGGAATCACCATCCCTGGAAGTGTTTGAAAGCTGTGTGGATGAGGCATTTGGGGACAGTTTAGTGGTGAACAAGTGGAGCTAGGTTATCAGGTGGGCTTGATCTTAGATGTCTTTTTCCAACATCAATGATTCTATGCTTCTCTTATTCTAAGAACTGGATGAAAATGGGAAAAGAACATTAGAATGTCTGAGCTGTTTCTGTTGACTTTTAGTTTTCCCTCCAAAGAGAAAAGTGGCAGCCTCTGGAAGCTTGGTTGGGGATGGGAGTTACAGTAACCTGGTGTGTCAGACCTGCTTCTCTACTTGGCTTGTCATAAATTCCCTTCCACCCCTCCTGTCAGCATGAAAAATTTTGCTTGGTTTGGAGATTTTTCTTCTTGTTGCTAGATTAGCTTGTCTCTACTTGAGCTGGCACCAAAATCATTGTATTTCGAAGCCTTCATATGGTGTGAGATCTGCTTCCTCAAAGTGGGCTCTGCGTTAATGCCCAGTAAAACATCTCAGTTTTATGGGGAATGGTAAAGCTTTCAAAAAGAAGATGCAGCTCAGGAGGAGTTTAAGATCTGTCTAACAGGTTTCTTGTCATGAGGATGCTTTTGTGTATACAAATTAGAACAACCAAACCCACTTGTTAGAGGCAAGAGCCAAAAAATGGCAGTCAGTCTCATCACTGAATTTTTCCTGCATGTAAAACCAGCAACATTATGACTGCAAGAGGAGAAATTCTTTTCTTTTCTAATCACCAAAGCAGGCATAAGTAAAAGAAAAATCTTTAGGTGGCCCAACATGTGTAATGTTATACTTGTACACACAGTATACTTCAGATATACACCACAGGGGTATAATGGGGTGTA
Source organism: Agelaius phoeniceus (assembly GCF_051311805.1). Taxonomy (NCBI): domain Eukaryota; kingdom Metazoa; phylum Chordata; class Aves; order Passeriformes; family Icteridae; genus Agelaius; species Agelaius phoeniceus. The sequence goes on from NC_135268.1 coordinate 58,832,294, forward strand.
TTTAAGCAGCAAGCATTGTCACAAGACTGCTCACAGCAAAGAGCTTCAAGGACTTAAGAGATCCAGTAATATGAAATTAGATGAATAGCACAGTGGTTACCCATATAGAAGAAAAAGTGATTGTAAGTGAAGCTATTTCAATTTAGGTAAAGCATTAAATGGGGTCCCTGGGGATCATTACTTGAATTTGTACTGTTTCTAATCTATAAAAATGCCCTAGGTGAAAAACCTGACTGCAAACCCATGCAGTTTTCTGTGAAATAAACATGGGAGAAGGTAGAGTACAGAACAGTCAATGAACAAATGTAACTTTGAACTAGGTCAGTATATAGCAAACAGAATCTGTTAAAGAATATATAGCCAAGCAGATGGGATCTCAGAGCTGGGTAAATCTGACAGGAATAGAACTGTACTTGGTTGAGAAAAATTTAGTACGGAACACAAATGAATTGTGGTAGAAGGCAAGAAAGAGCTGGTCATGTAGGTAGGCTGGAAGGCTGGAGACTCTGACTCTGAGAAGTATAATGGCAGAAAGTAATATTTCATCTCCAGCAAGGGAAAGTGGAAAAACTTGCAAACTCCAATTCACTTTTGGAACAAGCAATTCCAAATTAATTTAAACATGAAACCTGATCCAGCTTACTCTGCACCCTGAAGAAAGCTAGGGAAGTTTGAGATGAATGCTGGCAAAATCTACTGCCGACCAATTTAGAAAACCTCCAGTGATCTATCCCAAAAACCTGAGCCAGAATCAGATGTACTTCATAATGCCTTCCAGAAAAAAACTAGCAAGGAGACTTGGAAGAAATAAAAGGAAGTGTCAGAATTTTTGTCCCAACATTTAAGAGTAATAAGTGAAACAGTTTTCTCTATGGATTATTCACTTTAGCCTAATTTGCTTAAATGCCTTGCTAAGTTAAAGATTTTCCTATTTGTTTTTGTTTGTTTTTTGGGTTTTTTGTTTGTTTTTTCAGTGGTTTTTTGTTTGTTTTGGTTTGGTTTTGGGTCTTTTTTTCCTATACAGGATTTATATTTCTGTAATTTTGAAGTGAGATGTATATTTTTGTCATTTTGTTTTGTCTTAACTTGTAGCTCTGCCAAAAATTGCCTAGAGTTTCCAAAAATGCTTTTCTATTGTTTGTCTCCAGTTAACAGATTATCTAAAAAACCCTAGGTGTATTTATATGATCAACTGTGTTGTCAGATATAACTGAGTATTGACTGGAATTCCCATATGACTATGAAAAAATGGTTGGCTTTTTTTTTGTTATACATGGATATGATTTTTTTTATCAAACCTTGTTTACTATGACAACCTCTCACATGATACATGAAAAATATTTTAATTACGTTATATTCCTTCACTTCTATCAGTATTTTTTGTTTATCAGGTGCAAAAATGCCTGCATTTTACACACCTGCTCCTTGCTGTGTAACTTAGCTGTAAATAAAGTGTGGTCTTGATCTCTCTATCTCTTTTATTTCTTCTCTTTTAAAAATGATGCACAGTGTGTGTGCTCTGTTATCTGTTTCTCTCTTTATGCCCAGAACAATGTGTCTCCTGGGCTCCTCTGTTGGCATAAGGTAAGAACAACATTTCTACAGGCAATGGAATTAGCTATATTTTGATTTCTGGGGTGAACTTTGTCCACAGAAGACTGATTCAAACTCCCCTTTAATTATTTTGGTTTATCTGCTTTATGAGACTGAATGTAGGATGAATTTTTAACATGGTAACAATTATTCCTTTCCACTGCTGATAGGGCATTTTCTTTCTCACCCATGTGCTTAGTTCCCTCCTTAGAGGGAACAGTCCTTCCTGTAAGTTGTGTTTTCACCCATTTCTGTTCCATTATCTGTTCCTAACTACTCCCTGGATCATGGGCAGGGTTGATGCACAAGACAGCAATGTCCTGCTTGGTCTAGTCAAGTTATAGACTATTCACCTGGACTGGAGCAGTGAGCTGACAGGTGGTGTTTCTTGTCAGCAGCCCACATTGCTGGAGCTTGCAAACTACTGTGAAGTGATAGAATCAATTTTCATCCATGTAATTTAATTCCTTACTTTTTTCTGTTGTGGCAGCTTACATTGCCATAATGGCTGCAAACTTTAAACTCACTCATAACCTTACACCAGTGTTCTTCTTAATTGTGACTTCAGCATCAGAGAATTGCTTTCCTTTCATAATCCCCCCATCTTTATTGTGTACTGGACAACTATGGTTGTGTTCTAAGTTATAATTGCATAGTTCAGGGTTATTTCTGCATTTTTCAGTGAACACTCAGTTTTTATTCCAAAATGATCATATCTCAGTCACAAGCTTATCTCATATCTGGTCCTAGTTAGACTTGTAAAATTGGCTTAGATTGATCACAACCCCTTCTGTAATTTCACATTCTTTTGTGCCCTGATTAAAAGCACATACTTCATGTGTTTCATTTTTACAAGGAATGCAATGCTCCTTGAATTTCTGGTACTGCTTCATACTTGCACTTCTCTAAGATAGCTGAAACTATTAAACATTTTGTTCTGAGTCAGCCAGTGCTATGTGAAAAATCAGACCACCTCCCATGTATCTTCTCATTTTTTGGCTCCTATTCTATGCAAGCACATCTGAAGTGCTGTGTGAACCTCCTTATGTTTTTCCTTTTTGTAGATGTTTCCAGCTTTCTTCTTGCTTTTAGTTCCCTCATTCTTCCACAGTGCACATCATTTAAAGGACAAAAATGTCATTACTGCATCAATTGCTAACCTGAAATCAGAGTCAAGTTTCTGTGAAGAGTGCAGATAATCCCTGTGTTGTGAGCAGATGTTGCCACCTTCAGAGAAGTGTTGGTCCTTCCCCCTGCAGCTGTACTGCAGTGTGCAGCTGCACAGCCAGAGCGGCCGCACTGGATGCTGAGCTTGTCCGTGTGAGGTGGCAGCATCTACCTGGGGAGGAACAAGAGGGATCCAGCTACACTTTTTTTGCATTGGTTTGCAGTCAGATCAGTGTAGACAAACCCTGAAATCACACCTGCAGACAGGCATCATCCAGTTTTGCTTCTGTGTCACATGTGTGACATGGTAGGTACAACAAACTGCCTGTCTGTGCCTCTCATTCCTCATCACCTCTTCACTGAATACCTCTGGACTATGTTACAAGCTTAAGCATGGTTAAAGATTGGCAAATCCCTGAGAAGCTTTAGTTTTCCTGGGTTTAAGTTCTTTTATTTTTTTCCCCCAAATGCTGGACAGTATTATTGTACTAGTATTTATTCAAGTAGAGAAATGGCCTCCACACTGAGAGTATGGCAAATTATATTTACCTTTATATCTCTTAGTTTAGAGATATTTATCAGCTAGAGCATGTTTAGGAGTAAAAAGACTCACAGAAAACCAAAATCTTCCCCTTTGCTCTGCCTGGTTCTTTCAGCACAGCAGAAATGATCCAGTGTTGAGGTGATGTTTTCCAGAGTAAAGAGAAGTAAATTAAATTACAACTTCTTTTATTCTAACAGTCACATTTCTACTGAATTTATACACAAAGTGCACAGATTAAAGAGTTCTACCACTCAATAGAATTTTAAATTTTAAAAAGCAGCTCTTTTTTTTCTATTTTAATTTTCTTCATGAAACTAAATGCATGTCATAGGAAAAGAAAAAAAAGAACAAACCTGATGTTTATAGATGGGCACTGGAAATGAAGCAAGAAGAGCAAAACAAACGAAAAGTGTTTTTGTACTGAACTGCTTTCCTCATCCTTAACCTTAAATAGCAGCTCTCTCAACATTGTTGATATCCAGAGCATGGTGGGAAGAGCTGAGATCCACAGTCAGAGCTGCAGCTGGGAATAGCAGCATTTTTCAAGAGACTCCCCTGAGCAAAGCACCCCATCTGTTTTGTAACACCACTGCCTGTTTCTGGGGCCACATGTGAGGCACAGCTGGCTGGAAGCCTCAGTGGTGGCTTCTGGCACAGGGGGCTCCTGGGGCTGCAGAGGGAGCCCTCTGTGCTGAACTGGGAGCGCAGAAGTTGCCAGCATCACAGCAGGGACAGCAAGATAGGCTCTGGAGGAGGAATCCTCCTGCACAGACACTTAACAGACAACAGTGAAGGGAGGTTCCTTACCAGTAAATCAGTGGGATTCTAGGACAGCCTCCCACAAGGACTAGTGTGACAAGAAAGCTAACTGGTTCCAACATTAAGTTTTATAAATGTACAGAAGGGATTTTATACTGTTATTGTAGAAAAACAGGGAATAGTGCTCTGTGATTAATGATGTTTCTACTAGCTTTAAAGTCTAAAGCAAATAAGAAAGACATTTTCTCAATTGAAATATATAGGTGGAATGGTGGAATGGTTTCACTGTGGAAACCTTCAGCATATCTGAAAAGGCTTTGTCACAGAAACCTTAACAGAAATGTAACCCTGGAACACCAAAAGGCTTATTCTGTATTGATGACTTCTGTACTGATGGGTGCATCAGTAACTGCTACAGAATGCTGATATCATGTCATCTTGAATCTATCACATCCTCCTAGGACTTAGAAAAATTATCTGCAAACTGCAAAACTAGGTTGCTTTTATTTTACCAGAAACCTGTGATGCAACAATCCAAATGGTCCATCAGTCTGGCCATAGCAAATTGGAGGGGAGTGTAAAATAAAATAAACTGTATATAGAAGAAACTCCATGGTAAATTGTGAGTTTTCATGTTTAATTAAAAAATCATCTTATTTATATGGGGCTGCCTCAGAATTTTTAGTTCACTGCACTAGAATTACATAAAAAACCAGCCAAATTAGGCAGAACTGCTTGGTACAATTTTTAGGCATTGGCTATTAAATCTTTCTTCTCTCCTGTGAACAGAGGATTTCCTGTATTGTTTTTTTGTCCTCTGGTGAGAAAATCTGCAAGTAAACCTCCAGTATTTACAAAAAGGAGAACTTAACAGATACAGTTTAGATTGCTCTGAAGTTAGAACTTGATTACAAAGACACAAATTTCTCATCTTTAATTAAATGTGTAGTAAAAATATTCTGAAATATGCATATTAAAACTTATAGTTATTACAACCCTAATTTAAGCATTATTTCAATTTGGCCAAATATAGTTTAAGCTGTCTTTTAAAAAATACTGCCATACCATGAGCATCTTGGAATAATCCTTTATATTAACTGCAGCAAGCTTCTAAGAATGCTCTGATAGCAAGACTGTGAAGTGCAAGTTTACATGCAGTGTTGAAGATATTCATTAAAATTGTAATTAGGCTCACGATTAAATTCAGTCGCAGTAGAAACTTTGTGTGTAAGTGTTGCTACAGGAAGAAACCTCCAGTCTGAAAATTAGTTCAACAGTCTGAGCTATTTTAATTATGCAGAGTTGATTATCATTGGAGAAAGAAACCTTTATTACTGCACCAGAATACTGATTCCTTCCACCCCCCAGCACACTGCTTGTTTTTCTGGGTTAGAGTGTGGTCTGTTTTGCTAGCCTAATGATGTTCTGTGTAAATAATAGGAAAGTTAATCTGAGTAAGTTCAGGATCCTACTATTAACATTTTATTAAATGACCATAGATATGATAGCACCTATCTTGCTTGCACCTATCATGTTACAGTGGTAGCTTCTAGTTGTATATAGAAACTTTTAGTGAGGTGTTTTTTAATTTGCAGAATTTTACAAAGCTTCATTCCAAGGCAACATCTTGTTTCCATTTTTGCAAACCTAAAGCTAGTGACAGAGATGCTGATGGATGGCTTTAACTGTCTCAAATGTCACAAATATACCTAAATTTGGCAAATCTGGGTATAGCAGAAGGAAATGTCCCTCCCCCTATTCATGTCTAATTTGATTATCGACAGAGTCCCCTATCTTAGCAGCAGATTTTTTACATCAGTTGAGAAGAATTTGATTCTCTGAAATGGAACTTGACTTTATTTCAAGTGAAAAAGCAGAGGGTACAGCACACACTCTCCTTGCCAACCCCTTCAAGCACATGTCCTACTATGGTTTGGAGGTGATGAGTAGCTGTGCAAAGATTTTTGGGCAGGATAATCTGACTGCAGCACTGTGCTTTGCTCCCTCACTTAGTCTGCAGTGGCCCAAGGGTCAGGGCAGTTGTTGCCCTGGTCTGAAATGGTTCTTTCATCCATTCCCTGATTTTAATCTGTTGTCCTGGAATTTAATTCACACAGAAATTAGTCATTGCTATTTTGTTTTAACAGTACCTTCAGGATACCTTTGTTTTTGTGTGATTTTTTTTCTTCATGTCTGTTGCTTTTCAGATGTGTGTACCTTTTCCAAATGTGCCAGCTTTCTCCAAGCTGGTTCTTCTTTGTATGTGTATCTGTGATTCTGAGACTCTTGGAGATGTGCATATATTGAAACTTGGTGATGTAAGCCATGTAAAGTATGAACTATTTCTTTAATTTGGCATAAAGCAATGAATATGTCAAAATAAATAGATGTATTTAGTCAGATTTACAAACTTAAGTCCCAGCTTCATATTTAGGTACTCAGATGTGATTAATTCTGCTTTTGCCCTACTATCTATGTTTCAGTGCCTAGAAATATGTATTTTTATTTGAAAATAAAGCATTTAAGGTGGAATTAGGTTTATACAGGTGAGCTAAGTCACATGGCAAGGCATCACCAGATGGAAGAAAATTGCTAGGCAATTCACTGAAAGATGTGGCAAGTTTGTTCTGTGGTCTAATATAAACATGCAGTTCTTCATCCACTTGCTATTGTTACTGCTGCTAAAAATAGAGAAAACCCTCATCTAAGCCTTCAGATCAAATAGATCTCACTCTGTTGTCACCTCTCAGTTGTAGAGAGAGGCAGCAGCTCTCGTATACCCAAAATACATTACACTTCTTTGTATTTTTTTTTTAATGAACTGGTTTGTGTCTGCCTCAAAATGTTTGGTTTATTGGATGCACGAGTTTAAGATTAATTCCTGATTGCTGTAGGTGTTGCTACATGGCTATTTTTTGTATTTGTAATTATTTTCAATAGTGCACTGTAATAGGTGCTATCCACATATTGCTGACAGCCTGACCTGTTATTAATGATGTTCCACATTATTCTTTTGGGAGGGAAGAACAGACCTACAACTTTGTGATCTGATTGAATTCTGTGCTGCTGGCAAATGTATTTTGAAAGGATAAGGAAGTTTCTGATACAGAGCCAGCCTGGGTGGATACATGGGGGTGAGAACCCCAGACAGTGACATGAGTGGTTTCTGTGATAATTGAACAGTGATTTCACTTGGTTTTTCAGTTGTGTTGCCAGGAAATGACTGGAGCAACCCTATCTCCACATTAACTAAGGCTGGTTAACTGATTTGTTAGGTGCTTTCACAATAACAGCCCTGTCATAGGCACCTAAGAGTACCTTAGTGGCTTCTCCTTTCTGGGAAGACTGCTAATGTCCAATTTACTCCACAGGAAGGCAGAGGGTATGTGTCCTCTTGTCAATTTGGTCAAGTGTGAGCACCCAGTGTAGGCAAACATAGCTCTTCATCGTTGCTGGCAGGTTTTTTGCAAGGTATGTTGGACTTGCTAGATAGTTCCAAATTAAGTAAGAAATGAGTGGGACTGTCTGATGGATATTCCATAAAATTCTCTACAGTTTCTTTACTATGAGGGGATTTTTTTAAAAATTGAGGAAGGATGGAGGGGGAAGACTGAAGGAGTAGCAGTGCACATCTCAGTCTGGGCATTGAAGTACTTTCTGAAAGGATTTCAGACTCTTGGTCTCACTGAAAATTATTTTTAAAGACACCGTAGTAGTTCCCTTATAGAGCTTTTAAATTAAGTTTTACTTTATACAGTACAAGGTACATGGTAATGGTGGTTTGGGGTTGTTAACTGATTTACAGAATATATTTTTTCTTACATGTTATTTTCTGTCTCCCTGTCTGTATTAGAGCATATATTCATTGTGCTTCTGCTTGGTGACAATTGGTGCTGCTATCTTTTTACTACAATGGAGGCTCTTAGTCATGTGTCATCTCCTTAATATGATTTTTCAAATATATAAGTTTTTCCTCTATTCTAGCCAATTGTCTGTGTTTATGATAATGTATATATCTTTCTCCATTGAAATCCTGAATGCAGGAAAAATATGAGTTTTAAGAAATATTAATGTGACATGATCAATACAAGCCTTACCAGGTTTGACAGTAACACAAATGAAGATATTCCTCAGTCTGTCTCTGTCTTCTTAAATATCTCTCTGCAGATCATGGTGGATGGATTGACATGAAAGTAATTTAAATAGTCATTTTTATTACTGATTTAAAGCCTGAAGCTGGAAAAAAATGTCTCAAGTAATAGACTTTTAAAAGGCTTTTCCTCCCACCACTTTCTGCTAGAGGAGTTAGTTTCTGCCAATGCATTTGTACTTTGAAAGTTGCAGCTGCCATTGAGTGTTGATTTGCCACAAAATTTTGCCTTTACAATAAAAGAAACACTTGATGGTTATCCCATACACACTATTTAAGGTATTAATAAAGAAGGAAGCATATATTTGGATTACTATCTGAAGTAGATTCAAGGATTTAATGTTCTACTATTCTAGTGATCTATATTCTGAACACCTTTGGAAGCAATTGAAATTTAGTTAATAGATATAAAAAGTTCCAGTGAATTTAAACTTCAGTTAATTTGAATATGCTGAATGTATAAGTAAATAAGTTTATGAATATACATTTCGCACACACAAAAAATTATTTAACAAAATACATGTTTTCTCCAATGTAGGAACTGATGTATTACCTTTTGGGGGACTCAGTCTGCCAGGATTTAGAAATTGTAGAACTCATTCATTAATGCTGAATTCTAGCCCTAGTCATGGAGGGGAAAAAACATTGGGATTTTTTTTCAGGTTGTTGCTCTGTTTTTCATTATCTAATCACTGAATTTGCTAGCTGGATAAGTAATAGCGAAGAGAATATCCCCTCTCCCTGGTCTTCAGAAGCTATTGCAGTAAATTCAGCTTGAAAAAAAATCTGGAGTATTAAGGTTTTAATGAGACACCTTCACACTGCTCTTGGACATTTCACTAAGATTGTCATAACTTGAAATTTAAAGTAAGTTTCTTTTTTAAACGAAAACATTTATTTTAAAATCATGATTGTCACATAAACTGCTTAAACATAGCTTAATTATTCCTATTAGATGCTCATTAGGTTTATCTTTTTTAGTTATCCCTATAAGAATATATATCCCTATATAATAACAGTACTGGTATTTACTGGTGTTAATGATAAATTAATGAAAAGAGCTAATAGAAATATCACATGAGACACGTTTCTCCCCACCTCTTAATTACAAAAGGGAAAAATGAGGAAAATCAGGCCATGAACATCTTTTGTTTTCTGTCATTTTACCTGGATTGCACTGCTTTATGTCAAGCTGCTGAAGGGCATGTGCTTACACAGAGAAGAGCAGATTTAAAATGGGCACACAGTCTCTGCATCCTCTAAACTGTGGTTTGTGCTCAGCAAACAGAGAGGTTTTGGTCCCTGTCTGTTGCAGGGTGCATGGGTATCTAACATGCTAAAGAACTGAGTCCTTGCCTTTCAGCTTGTATTTGTAGTGGAATAAGAACATACAGATTTTACAAACATCAGTGATGTGCTTCTTATTCAAGGATCCTTCCAGCTTGGGTCTGTGTGATTAAGTGAAAATGTGTCTTGAACCATCTGTTGGCAACAACTCTGAATTTGCATGTTGGGCAAGAGAGCCCTGCAGCAAGGAAATGGTGGTGGGGGGATAGGGTTAAGTGGTAACAGGCTAAAGTCACTTCCTCATCAAATTTGTGTACAATTTCTGGGCATTGTCAAGAAGTCAGTAGGAGAACTTTTGCTTAAATAACCATGTTTTAAAAAATCACATTTCAAAAATCCATTCTTTGGATTTAGCATCTTTTTGTTGCTGAAGAGAAAAATCTTGAGTAGGTGTTATGGAAGGATAAAAAAAGGCCTCTAGGATTAAGGCCTCACAGCTGTTTGACAGTATATATTAAAAGATCCCTTTGCCTTTTTAATTTTTGATTTTCCTTTCAAGTTTCTCTTGGTACCTCAGTGGAATTGGGGGAAAATTATTAACACAATACTACAGCTTGCAGTTGCAAGGAATTCTATTTGAGCACTAGACAGGTAGGCTAAAAATGGCTTAAGGGAGTAACAAATATTTTTGGTATGTGTTTTAAGTGCTTGAGAGTGGAGATGTCTGAAAAGCATCAGGGGAAATAATGAAGCAGCCGAACCTGTCTGAATATTTATTTTCCCTCAGTCATATGTATATACCAGCTATTCTTTTTTTTTTTTCCTTTTTTATTTTAAAAGTACCTTATAGCTGCATACTCAAAATAATCTCCTGGGTTCCCTCCCTTGCAGGCTTTCCCTTGTGGACAGAATTTTACATATTTTTTTTTCATGCTATACAGTGTGCTGTCTGCCATGAAACCTATATATTTTTGGGATATTTTAGTCCAAGAACTGGCTTTGGGGAGGCAATGGAGATTTTAACTCCTTATGTACAGCATGATGGCACATTGCTGTGAAGGAAATTATTTAGAAATGGTGTCCTCTCAAAGGAGACTGTCTCAGAGCTGGTGCTGATAGAAGATCAGCTTCACAGAGGTACTGCAGGCTGGCAACAAGGGGTGCTGAGAAAAAAAGGGCCCTCTCTCACTTTCCTTGCTGAATACCTCCCCAGGGGGAGACTGGAGGGTTATTTGTGCAAAGGAATATAAACAAACAAATAAATATACAAATATATAAAATGTATTTCTTGAATATACTAAACTGCTACTGTAAACAAGGTAATAGTGTAAATTTTATGTGTTAGCGAAGGAAAAGAGTTACCAGAAGCAAACAATAATTTGTTGTCAGTATTTAGCTCAAACTAGGCACTGGAGTTAAAAATCCCCTTCACTCACTTGGTGCCTGTCCTAAAGATAGTGGGCTAGAGTATCTGCAGATCACCAAGATTAAGTACAAGTGATACTAGACATGGTAGTTCCTGTCTGATTCTTTTACGTTTAAGAGGAGGAGAAGGAAACTGTAAATGATGGCAGAAGAGAGTCTGATTCTCCAAACCAATGTCTCTTTGCATCTCGTGGGAGACTCAAATGCCAATTCAGCTGTCTCATCTGACACACCTTTTCCTTGCTGCAGTTACATACTACTGTTATTTCTCATGCCAGGTTGGTATCTTCACTGACACCCCTGCACTGGCTGCCTATTTGTGTGTGACACCTGTGGTCTCACAAGTGTCCCCTAATACTGCATACTCTACCTCAGGTCCTGATGGAGGCTGGTCATCTAAAGGAAAAAAAAAGTCATGCAAGCTATGTGCCTTCCATGATTTTTCTTACTGAAGAAAAAAAATTTAAACAGGTGATTGAAGCCAATACACTCCCTCTAACCCTTGTAGGAATGCTTAACTTGCTGCAAATACTGTTTGACATTTCTTCACCTGTGTTGAAGGAGCAGTGACAACTTGACTGATGGATGGAAGGGCCTTGTGGCTCTCTGGCTGTCTTTGGCCCTTCTCTATTTACAGCTCAAACACTGCTTTGCTACCCTCTGAGGTGAACTCTCAGAAAAATCAGATTTAAAAAAATACTGTAGATCTTTGAGCATATGCACATTGTTAGTGAACATTCTTTTTCTGTGCATGTATAAAGGGAAGTATGTCACTTACTTTTCCATTAGAAAGGGACATAACATTTACTGCTCAAGAAACCTGCATGTAGGGCAAAATGTTCCTTGTTCCTCTGGAGCTGCTTGCAAACAAAATTTGTTCCTTTTTAAATTCAAATATAGAAAACAGTCTTCTTGCTACTAAGAACTTCTGCACTTTGCCATCTCACAAAGGCAGGTATCTTTTTGGACTAAGAATTTAATGATTCATGTGCTTGCTGGATGGGTGGCTGAAAGGATTACTTCAATGCTGAAACAATGATTTTGCAGGGGCAAATTATAGTTGCCAGGCTGCCTCTGCACACTGTAAAGCCAAATTAATAAAAGCAAGTAAAAAGCACTTATAGACAATGAGTATAATGTAATGAACCTCTGGAAGTTTTACCATCCTCTTTCCCTATAATTTGGTTAGTTTCAGAAGACTGGAAAGAATAGGCGATTTTAGTTGGCTGCTTTCATACTAAAGGTGTCACAAAGCAGTCTGGAAGAAGAAAAGAAAAATAAGCAAGAAAAGACTGAGTTCTAGGATTGTAGTGTGAGATACAGTCAAAATCCTATGTTTGTTGATTGATGTGATTGTGTTAGGCAGCTCAACTTTCCACCTTTTTTAAAAAAAAAAATTCAGAATAAATAAGTATGACAATACAAGGCTTTTTAAAAGCTGGAATTTCTCTACTTCTCATTCAGATGATTGCTTAGAAAGAATTCACTGGTTTGATTGGAAGCATTGTTACCACATAGTCTATGACACTTTTCAATTTGTGAAAAGAGGATTTAATAGAATATTGTCATTTTAACCCCTTAAATGCACAATTCCTTTCAAAACAATCTACACTTGCAAAGGATTTCTGAATTTATGCAATTGTGGAGAAAAAGATAAAATGAAAACATAATTATGTACTATTTAACAGGAAACAGTTCACTGAACTGTGCTCCCACCACTGGAATCAATACTTTCTGCAACTGGCAATCTCCAAGATTTTATTAGCTCTGAAAATCTTTGGTTTCACCTTCTGGGGCAAGCACAGAAATCAGGCAGAGGAGAGAGGCTGCCTCAGAAGGAGGAGCTGGTTTATGTGGTCAGATTGGAGAAAGGAGCCTGGCACCTCTGGCGCGGTGGCCATCACGAGTGTCCTCAGTAGGTGACCCACAGTGGTGCTGGGCCATGGCAAAGTGAGTGTAACTGCTGCAGTTGTGCTGAGGAAAACCTGCACTTCAAAATTATTATTATTTTAACCTTTAGTTTTGGGTCTGTCAGTGAAGTATAATGCCCTGTAAAGGAGGAAGGAGTGAATTACAAGATTGTGGATGGCTAAAATATTTGTTTTCATTGTCTGACCTTGCAGCCTAAGTCCTTTCCGAAGTGTTTTTAAAGATGCTTTTCAGCATGCCTGGCAAAACCCATACCTCATCAGTAGTCATGAGATGAAGCTGCACTTGTTAGTAAATGCCCTATCTGGGCAAAAGCATTTCATGCCAGAACCCATTTCAATAAACTTTGGTAGAACAACACAGTAAAGGAACATGGCTAGGCCAAGAAATTTCTGTATTGCTGTAACACGGGAGAAACATTACAGGCAACTGCCTGTACTCCACTGAACAGGATACAGTTTCATTTCAGCTGAATTCCTGAATGAAAGTTCTAGGTCTTTCTATTAAATAGGGCAAGGCTTTATAGAGCTGTTCAGGATTTACATATTTCATTAATTTTTTTGAGCAACCTGGTCTCATTGAAGGTATCTCTGCCCTTGGCAGGGAAGTTGGGACTGGATGATTTTTAAGATCCCTTCAAACTGAAAACATTCAATGCTTTTATGATTTAAATATCAATAGGAATAGTGCTGGCAGTTATAAAGTCCTCAAAATTTGAGTTATGGAGGGGATGATGTAGGATTAATGTATTTTAGAAGGTTTATGACAGAAGTGATAAGGAGATTCTCTTGATTCCATAATAGAAGGTAAAAATAATTATAATAAAGAATGGAAATGCACAGTTAATGGAAGAGCAGTTAAATTATTATCTTATGATTTTTGTTAGCTATTGCAGAGAATGAAAACTAAGGTACTCTACTGTTGGGGTCTCTTGTGTTTACTTCTGAATTCTCTAATATCTATAGGCTTTTGTCAACAAGGGTAAATCAGGAGAAATTGGACACATTCCTGGGCATCAGCACGGGTCACCATTCCTAATAGAGAACAAATACTAAATAGAGTGCACATGGTCCTCTTCATTGTGCATATTGTGGACAGTTCTCACAGAGAAGACATATCCACTACATTAGACAGATCTCTTGCCAACAGAGTAAGAGTGATTTGAATAGAGTTTTATTTAGAGTAAATAACTACTAAATGTGATGAAACAAGAGACAGACCTCAACAGTTATCTACACATAACTAGTTTTAGAACTTAAACAAAATGTCAAGGACTGATTATTATTCATGAGAAAACATTGAAGAAAATTCATCAGCAAAAGACCCCTTTTGCATTAACAATACCAGTAATGATCCTACCCTCCTTTCTGAAGAGACATGAGTACCTGTTCAATCTTGGTTTGAGGTAAATATTCAAATAACAGCAGAGTTGGTGATGTTTCCAGTATTATGTACTCCTGTATTTGACTGATTCCTTGATGCCTATGTCTGTGGTCCCACACTGCTTCCTCAGCTATCCTCTCTCTCCCTGGATGGATCATGGACCTCTGGATGATGTAGGCTGGTGTTGGGGCAACTGTGTTGGGGCAGTTCTTTCCCTCAGGCTCCTCCTGTCCCAAGGGTTCATCTGCTGAAGCAAGCATTGTTTTTAAGCTGTACAAAGTGTATGTCACACAGTCCTCACTGCGGATGCAGGCTAAGATTTTTCAAGACTCTTAGGAGGAAATGGCATTATGGTATTTAATTTTGGTTCTTCTTGCCTTCTTGCTTGACTGCTCTGGAAGTTGGGATCACCACTCTTGCAGTTACAGTAAGTTTCAAACTGCAAAACTTGTCCTGACAGATCCCTTTGGATGTCTCACTCAACTGCTCTTTCAACACAACTTGTAAAGGGACCTCAAGGAAGTAATTCCTTCTCTGGGGGAATCTCTTCTGAGGGTTTTATGTCACTCCATTCCCCTTACATGTATATGGACCTCACCAGTAGAAAGAAATTTTTCCCTTGAAGATTTTCTGTCCTAGATAAGATTAAAATTTCCACTCTTATAATCCCAGTGGAAAACCAGCAGGGACAATACCAGTTTAGGCTGTGGCCTGTTGTTGTGTTTTTCAGCTTCATTGCCTGAAACCAAAAGTACAAGACTAGAGTAAACTATAGCTCTTAACTATTCTTAACTACCAACATGTAAAACTATTTAGGGAAGTTTCAGGAGCTGGCAGATAGGAAGTTGTTTGTTATAACCTGCAAACTATAAATAAGTGCCATGGATAGCTATGAAGAATCCCCAGTGTTATTTTCTGACAAAATCTAGATTTTACATCTAAGCTAGGTTTAAAAAATCAGCTTAGAAACTCTTTTGGAACTGAATTTAAATTATTCTTTGAAGAACTCACCTTCCTAAAATTGCTAAATAAATGTCTTAAAAGATCTTCAAATATATAAATCTACCCAAGAAAGAATTGGGAAGTGCTTTTAACCCCTCACTTAAAAAAAGTTATGATAGAAGGAAATGTTTTGACTAGGAAGAACAAATCTCATAATGCCATTTAGTTAAACGAAGACAATTTCTTATTTATTTCACTTATTTTAATTAAACGTTCTGGTATCAGCTACCAGTACAGAATACTTTTGTAAGTACATACCTTTGATATTGCTATAAATAACCCTGACCTGCTTTATCAAAAATATGGAGGAGTATCACACATTGCTATCAGCATGTATAGCTTTCTGTAAAGCAGCTATGCAGAATTATTAGAATAGCATCTCTATTGTTGGTCAAATGTTAAAAATATTTTTTTTAGTTTCATGGCACTAATATCTTGTCCCCATAATGCTTGTGTTATTTCTAAATGATTAGTAAACACACTGCAGTAGTAACTTAATTCATATTCATAGAAATAATTGTCAAGGGAGCTTGTTGATCTTTCAATCTGAATGAAAGTCAAAGTAGATTTCTGTTGGAATTTTCCTTTTTTTCTCCTCTTAAATTAAAACAAAACAAAACACCCACAAACAAATATGCAACCCTACCCCCCAAAAGACCACCAAACAAACAAAAAAAAACCCCAAAGCCAAAAAACCATCTGAGAAAAATTCTGTCATACTGATAGTACTACCAGCTGTCTAGGCACAAAAGTAATGTGAGGTGATGCTGTGATGGTGCACTTTCCATTCTCCTGTTCCTCCTTGCAGTTAGACTCTTTCTTATTAAAGAAAAACATCTATTCCCTGCTTCAGAAATTGTGGTTTGAAATAAAAAGGAGAACACATTTCAGAGAAGGAGTAGGATTCTGTCAATAGCATTTTAACGACATTTTTTACATAATCTTTATGAAAAAAGAACATAAAGCAAACAAAGCTAAAGAAGGCTTTTGCAGTGCTGTGTTACTGTGTCTGTAAAACGTTTTTCTCTCTCATTTTTTTTCTTTCTGGACTGCTAAATAGGAGCCCTAGCTTGGGAATCAATAGTTCAATTAGATTATATGGTAGGTTTTTGGATGGCTGTTAGCATAGGCAGGAGATTACTTTCCCTGGATATTGGGGAAAAGCTGCTCTGTAGTGGGAAGCTGTAGCTGCACTTTGAGCCAGCCTGCACTGGGACAGAGCTGCAGTATCAAACAGCCATAAGCTTGTGGTTTTGTTTTATGCTTGCTGGATGCCCAGGGACTGAAACATAATTAGCCATCCTGCATCCAGGAGGAAACAGAAAGCATTTGCACTACATACAAACAATGAAAGGAAGTATTAGGCCCAAGTCCCAAAAAATATGTACTTTAACTTTGCAAATTGTTGCACTGGAATTAACAGTACTGTCTAAGTGCTTTAGAGTGCTGGAACATGAGTGCCATAAAATGACACTGTGAAGACATTATGGGATAGTTGACTAGAAGACTTCATTCTAAAAGTAAAAAAAAATTTGTTCCATGGTGAGGTAAAATTCAAACTAAAGTTTACTTTTAAAAATCTTTAATAAGCATAGATGTAGACAAACAACCCTGGCTAATAGCATCAAAAATAGCTTGGGCAACAGAGAGAATGCACTATTGACCTGCTAAAATAAATGTTTGTAAATTCTCTTTTCCAAAATACCTCACAGCAGAGTGTGCTGTTCTGTAACATCAACATCCATGTGCATTGCACAAATGCCATTTGCATATTTGGTGGATATCTAACACAGAAATATTTGAACATGGACTTATTTTGTAGCTATGAGATCATTCATATAAATTGCACTAGATTAAATAGGCTTTGGTTTGCAGTTTTCCACAAACACACTTCACACAGGAATGAATTGTATTTCATTTTCATTCACTCCTCATGTAACAATGAAGTGTATTTCAGTTTGGGAAGCTTAATTTTTTAATATTCCTGTAAAAATCATGTGTAGATTGGAGTAAAAATAGGCATCAATTCTCCAAGTTAAATGATAGTGTATCATGACTAAAGCAAAGGTTGGCATCTAGGTGGTCTTCTAGTAATGTTTTAAAATAAGAAATAAGTCTGAATTGTTAATTTAAAGAGGGCTAAGTACTTCCTTAAAGATGTCTTATCTGGAAGCAAGCTTTTTGATTTATAAATGATCTGTCTTCAATATTATAGTTAATATTGCAGGCATTCTCTGGGGAGCTCAGGCATTGCTCATTCTTGTAATATTTTCATATGAGAGGTTTGAAAAGGTTAGTCTTTATTTTTATAGTTATCAATTTAGAGAAGATGTAATGAATCACAATTAGAAAAATAACAGATTTTATCTTGATCAAACTCCAATTTCTCACTCAAAGGATCAATTTGATGGGAACAAGAGCAGCAACAGGTGCTGTGGAATTTTGAAGTTCAGAGCGCATAAGAGAGCCCTGATGCCTATGAAATCCTGGCTGCTTATCTGGGTAGCATTTTCTATGTTTGTTGTTTGTTTCTAACTATGTCCATAACTGTCCTTAAAACCATGACACCTCTTTATAAAAACCACCAAGGTGTGTAAAAGTAGGAATGAAGTTAGTAGTATTTATTCATGGCTTCTGTTCCATGAGAGAGAACAGAGCCACCAGGGAAGAAGCTAGGGACACCAGTGTCTCATTCTCACCAAAAAAAAAATTATATGAGGTAGAAATGCATTATCTAAAATCTAATTGCCATCCCTAGCTGCCTAGGACAGAGCTACATGGTATGGTATACATTTGCCAATGCCCCAGGAACAGCTTCTGAACTTTGGTTAGTGCTACTGTTTCCAGAATAAAAGCTGTCCAGAAACAAGCAGTTTCTTTTTGATTGCAAGTCTATTTACTTTCATTTAGTCATCTTTACAATGGGCCAGAACTCAAAGACTAGCAGTGACATAGCAACAACCCTGTAAATATAAACAGAAAATAACTGATGGGACTGTTACATAAAAAGTAGTCATCTGATGAGAAATGCCAGCTGTTCCTGATCAAGTGTGGTCAAAGGAAATGAAAAGCAATTTCTCAAGTGTTGGAGGGTGAGATGGGCAGAGATAAGCTTGAATGGACAAATCAGAACCAAAGCAGGTTTATGTGATTTAGAAGAGATATGAATTATACATTCATATTTTTGATATCCCTGACATGAAAAACATAAGCCAAGGGAATAAAGTTTTGTTTAAACTACAAAATGTATAAGCAAAATTTCTTGGAGAGACAAAGCCACTGATGAACTCTATAGAGAAAATCAAATTCCATGAGTGTAGTGTGGTCGCACTCATCAAAACCAAGTTCCATGACCCAGTGTGGTGGGACATACATCTAACTGCAAACAACAGTGGACTTGTGGCATATATAAATGATGAAATTATTATTTCACTGTCTGGATTGACAGAACATGGAAGATACCTTGGTTTTCACCAAAATAGAGAGAAAAGTAACTACAATGTATAAGGATTCTGGTTCATCCTTTAATCTGCTACACTGAAGTTAAAAAAGAAAAGGATTCTCTGTTTCTTTGGAAAGTATTGTCATTTCACATTACTTTCACAACAAGGTAGAGATGACCCCCAGCAAGAGAGCTCCAGATCTGACCCCCCCCCAAAGACTGGGAGGTATTTTTGTTCTGTGCCTACATGCCCATGTGCTGAACCAGTAAGTGGCCAGAAAGCCATTGTTCCATGTCTTTATATGACAGATAAGGGAAGACTTGGTTTGCCATTCCCCTAAGCATCAAAGCTTAGCCTTGAAAAAATGTTGAAGAAAATAAAATCTATAAAAAGCCCTAGACTTAATTGGCCACTGCATCTTTTAAGGGTCACTGCCTCAGGCAGTTCTTCTGGTTCATCAACCACGCCTGCATGAGGGACAGGCTGCCACTCCTGCAGCGAGTTGTGCTCTGTCCAGTGTCACTGGGTTATTCTCCCTCAAGAAAAAAACAGGTGTAAACCAACCTATTTTCAGTGCAGCTGCCACCATGCAAGTGAGAACCTGTCATGGTGCTGAAAAATGCCACTGATGCCAATGGATGGGTGCCCCTTTCTTCTTGCTCTCTCCAGTGAACACAGTTAAAAGGTGAAGGCCAATAGCTGTTGTCACATTGGCAGCAGCATTGGATAAACAAGTACACTGGAACAAGTACATTCAGCATGAATTATTGTTTCATGTTTTCTCTACCAAATCAATGACTAAAGCAAATTGAGCATTTATCTGTAAATAAAAGTTATCGCCCCCCAACATGTTGGCCTTCATTGTATCTCTTTTAAAATTATTAATATTTTGTGGTATTGGGGCTGTAAGAAAAACTAGAGACATTACTAAAAATCTCTGAGAAGCAACATAAAGAACATTATGCCTGTGATGAAACTTCCAATCGGTGGTATAGGTTCATAACTTTCTCAGTAATCTAAAACTTTCATGCCATAAAATAGCCTGATCCCTAGAGGTACTGACTGCAGCTTAGCAGCTGTTTGGTACACATACAGTTTATTTTTTCTGCAGACAGAAAGGGAAGTGTGGTATCTGCTCCAGCAACATTACATGAGAGAGAGTTGGAGATAAAAAGTAGACATGGAAGATACTTAAGATTAATCACTTCACGTGATTACAGCTGAACCAAATTCTGCAGCCTCAGCTCTGTGATGTTTCTATGGGATTGTGCTGCTGTAGCTGAAAGGGGCTATGTCTTACTCTTCCTTATAAAGTTTCATCCCTTCCTCACCTTCCCTCACCTTCCTCTGTCCTTCTTGGCCATGCAATCTTTTCCAGTATCTACAATTCAACACCAACTGAGGCTTTTTGGAGATACTTGTTCCATTTATTCTTCCCCAACAAAAGACAATAGATCTCATGTTGGAGTGTCCCTGCCTTCCTGCTTCAAAAATGGCGGTAGCTATGAGTCTTCAGGCTGTACAAAGGAAGGAGGTGCTGCCTCTCTTTTCCCAGAGAATTTCATAGAAATGTATAATTTTCAGGAGCCCTGCAGCAGGTAGTTGCTGTCCAAATAGCTGTTCTGCACTAGATACTATGCTATAGCCTGAATGGATGTGTTTTGTGGTTTGAACGTAGCCTGAAGTCTGCCTGCTGTGTCACACTAATCTGGAAATTTTCCTGTGAAAGTAAGATACACACACCCCCTCCATCCATTTTCCAAATTTTATTCCAAGGCTACTGTAAGAAATATGCTGGCAGTCCATGAGATCCTGGGCAAGGGGATCATGTGCACCAACAACACTAAGCTGGGAAGGAGTTTTGATCTACTGGAGAGTAGGAAGGCTACCTTAAGAACTGTGTCCAGTTCTGGGCTCCTCACTTCAGCAATGACATTGAGGAGCTGAAACAAGTCCAAAGAAGGGCAACAGAGCTGGGGAAGGCTTTGTAGCGCAAGTCCTGTGAGGAGCAGCTGAGGGAGCTGCCACAGCTTAGCCTGGAGACGAAGCTCAGCAGGGACCTTACTGCTCTCTACAGCTGCCTGGAAGGAGGTTGTAGCCAGGTGGGTTCTCTTCTCCCAGGCAGCTGTGACTGGACAAGAGGACATAGCCACAGGCTGCATCAGGGGAGGTTTAGGTTTGACCTCATGAAGCATTTCTTCACTGAAAGAGTGGTCAGACATTGGAATGGGCTGTGCCTGGAGGTAGTGGAGTCATAATTCCCAAAAGTTTTCAAGGAATGACTGGATATGGCACTTTGTGCCATAGTCTAGTTGACAAGTTGGTGTTCAGTCAAAGGTGGGATTTGATGATTTCGATGGTCTTTTCCAACCTTAATGATTCTGTGTTTCTGTGATGCTAAATTTCCAGTGGGGAAAAGGAAGCCTGGATGTGAGACTGGTGTTGTAGCCATGACAACCAATACAGAGGAGATGTGAATGAGGCAGGCACTCAGAAACAGAGCAGTGCAGGACCTTGAAGAAAAGGCCAGATCCTCGGAAAAAAAAGTGAAGCTGGTTGCTGGTATAGAGGAGTTCGATCAGAAAAAGCACAGTTGCATTTTCCAACATGCTGTGCTTGTGAATGGTATATGGATACTTTTATGAAATGAGAGGAGGGTGTTGCCTGTAAAAGAAAGAAAAATACAGCTGTAGAAATGATTTGGAAGAAGAAGAATGTCAGGTGATAGGGTTTCAGTGCAAGGAGAGGTATCTATCATATCTGCAAAGAATACTGCGATGTTGACTGTGACACTGTAGGAAGAAAAAGACAGTCAGGAATGCAAATTAGGGGTGTCCATGTTTTAATTTTGAATTATTCCGGTTAGAAATGCCAGACGTGGTTTCGGTTGGACAGAAATCAGATGCGGGTGTAGATACACAACTGAGCTCTCAGCAAAATGCTGGCAGTTAGAGGATGTCAATGGCTGTACCTGCCCAGGCAGGGTGTAAGCAAAGCAAAAAAGCAGTAAATATGTATCTGGATATATAAATCTGGATTATCTCTAAGCTCTGTCCCTGACTTGCTGTGTGATATTCGGCAAGTAATTTAAATCTCTTTCTTATCCAGTCCTGTGACTTTATATAATTCACAACAATCCATGAAAAGTATGCTTGGGGTTTTTTTAACTATCTGTATGTGAAAAGTTTACCACAATTGGTCTCACTTTCAGTTTGGTCTTTTAAATGCTTTCTTAAGGAATCTACAAATGAAAACCAAGTAAATGTAAAAAAGTCTGAGGAGCAGTGCAGAGTATCCCAAAGTCCCAGTAAGGTACTGCCTCTTTACTGCTTATACTCATTACATAGTGAACTTTTCCTTCAACCTGAGTGTCTGGATTACCAGTTCCCCAAAATGCTTTTGATGCTTTTGATATCCTATAGAGCACTCCTGCAAGTCCTAATAGTGTTGAGGTTGCCTGCTTCTAAAATGATTGACTCCAAGTTTTTGTTTGATTCTTGAGTGTAAAACTGTTCTAGAGTTATTGTACTTACAATAATGCAAAACATTATTGTTTGAAAAAGAAAATTTTTCTGTTTGTTCTGCAATAAACATTCAGTTAAATATATATATATATATATATATACACACATGTATATAAGTATGCCTTTATTCTAGATTATCTCAGATTTTCCTGATTACAAAATACAAGTAAAGCTACTAATGAATGAAAGCCAATGAATGACAATTCTCTTGTTAACTTCTTGATCTGATTCTTGGCTAATTTTGGGGAGGCTGTTAATTTGGTCTCCTTCCTTCCAATCCAGGCTAGTATAACTTTGAGAATTTTTCTGTGGTTATGCATTCTCTTGGTATGTTACAAAGCCTGCAGTGCTTATAGCTGGTTACATCTCTGGTAGGTGGATGTAACCATTCTCTTTTTTTAATTGTCTACATGAAAAGCAATAAGCTGGAGTGCTTTTCAGGAAGACATGTAACTCTACAGAAATTGTGGATAAATTCAACTGAGTAAAAGAGAGATTAACGCTAAGTAATTTCCAGTTTATGCTTGCAATATATGCCAGCTGTGGCCTATGAGTGTGCCCTGCTTTCTTTCCAGTTCCACATTTCAGTGGAGAGACAGATCCTGTGGATCTGGCCACCTCACATCCTTTGTTAGGCTACTCAAGGCCCATACAGCTTTGTATGCTGCTGGCACAACCAGTAACTATGGAATCATAAATCTGACCTGTAGTCTTTTTTGTTTTCCTGTAAAGGGGCATGTGTATTCATTTGGTTTCCCACAAATAATGCTGCTGTTCAAAGCACATGTAGTATATGGACACTGTGCTGGCATGGCCACCAGGCATGATATCAAGCAGCAAATTAGTACAGGAAATCACTTGTATTGACTCCTGAAGATTTCGCCTTTCAGTCCTGGGCAGCACAAGAAATAGTAATGTGAATTTATTTTAAAAGATGGCATCACAAATTAAAAAGAATCTCTTTATCTTTTTACCTATTTAAATGTAAGCATGATCTTTTTGGTATTTTGAAACAGATCCTTTACATCCATAATTTTTAGTGAATGGTTGCTACCTAAAGAGTTAATTTCTGGGAACATATACCCAGAGCCAGAATTCTCCTTGACCAGTAAAAAACCAGATTGAATTACTAGTTTATTGCTTAATAAACTGGTAGGATTTGCTTTGATATTTCTCCTTTCACTTACTAAGAAAGCTACAGATGCTTTCTCAAGAATTGTGCAGAGTAGAGTAGGCATTCCTTATTGGTTTTTCAGATGTTTACATTTTTAGCTCTGGAGTCTCATCCTAGGGACAGAACAAACTTACTGTTTCGGTCTTGTGTCCATTATTTTAAATACTTTCAACTATCATTACTACATGAACAGAACTTTATGCACCATCAATATTTCAAATGTAAATAAGATAGTTCTTTAAAAATGAAGATCACTTAAAACATAGTGCTGCTTGAATGTTGAAGAGCCATTATGTTTAATAGCATTTTTAAACTATTAAAGTTGAGTGGTTACTTTTTATTTTGCATTTAGTCACTCATGGGAGACATTTATTTTGTCCCATACTCTGCAAATAGTGATGCTGTTAGTAGAGAAGATTCTCATTTTGAATAATGGTCTCATTTATATAATATCCCTTAGTATAATATATTCATATCTTAGAGGGAAATGAAAATTCACAAACTGTTAAGGGGTGTACAGAAAATCAAATGAAATATGTCTATAAAAAAATCTTGGGGGAGGGAAGTAAAAGGGTGAACACCTTCTTCTGGCAATTATTAGGTTTGAAGTTTAGCCCCTGTTTTAGCAATGATGACATAAGTAGGAAATAATGATAATAAAGAAATAATTTTTATTATGGATTAGATAAGCTTTTTTTCAATATCCTTGGACAGCAAACTCCAGGACAATTCAGAATGGCTGACTGCATGAAAACGCAGAAAGAAATTATGGAATTAGATGCAGCAGTTTTTATAGCCCTGACTTAGCTTTATGTAGGCATTTGAGAGTCATTCTTGCTATTTTTTATTCACTTTTTATGGCTATTCCAGCATGTTCCAGTGATTCTCTTTTTATGCTGTGGTAGCACCAAAAAGAAAGGCTCATTTATTTGCTACAAACCTTGCAGAAAAATGAATAAAAGACTGATTCATCGTTTGTTCCACACAACGTATTTTTTCCTATTACTTTTGGGTGCTTTGCCAAATGCCTGGGTTTATATTTCGTGATCCTGAGTGATTTGAAATTTGAACCAGAAAAATGGACAAATTGTAGGTGTAGGTGTACAAGACTTTTTGTACACTCTTGATTAAGACAAAGAAGCAGGAACCAGAAGCAAATACACATTTATTAGTACTTGAATCATTGGTGGGATGATGGATGTTGGGTAGATAAATGTGCACATGGATGTGTAAATGCTAGAATACATATATTTTTCCACCTTCTTAAATATACAGCTGTTATTTGTATCAACAGGAATTTGACTGGAATAGAATATATCTCTACATTTTAAGTAAAAATTGCTTTTAAAACAGTTATTTATAGCATAAAATTAGCATTGCCTTTGCTAGACTTTGCAATTACCAGAGCTGCAAATGGAAAGTCACCAACAAATTCTGGAGGTTTTAGTGTGGTGCTGGTCTCTGTGATCATGTTAGAAGGGACAAATCAATGCATTGCAGCTTAAATTATATCGGTCTGCTAAAGATTCCTTAGAAGCAAGTGAGATAGTAAAAAAAAATCTGCACTACAGGAATATCACTTTGTTATGCTATTGTAAATTTTAAAATGTACTTTAGTTTTAAAGAAGCAAACCCTGCAAATTCCTCTTTTTCCTAAAGCAATCAAAATGGATTCAGGCAATACCTTTCTTACTAACCATGTATCATTTCGCTACCCACTTGTGCTTTGTAACCTTGACTTGATAAAGCTGTTTAAAAAGTTTTAAGAAATCTTTTGTATGAAGGATCGTTAATACATGGAAAAGATCCTATTACTTTATCTAAAGACTAATGCACTACAGTAGCCTTTTCAGTGAATATAAGCTATCTTCTCCAACACGTCTGTAATACTGTTAAATATCTATTTAAAAGATGTCTAACAGTGTTACTAAAGTGATAGATGTTATTTTTACTTTTAAAACTAAAAAGTGCAGCACCTTCTGAAATATTTTAAGATCGTTTATGTGCAAAATGAATGCACATAAACTTTAAAGAATAGATTTTTCAACTTGGTAATTTTTGCACTCTTTGAGATTGTTTCAATTGCTACAATAAGAGAATTTGAACTCCAAATAATTGGCAGCGCATTGTGAGTTTTATGTGGAATCTGTGGTCTTTTGAGCATGAAGTATAATTGCTCTTTGCTTTTAGAAAGATCTTTTTCCAATAGCATATTTTCTCATTCTCATTAATGGAAATTAAATAAATCTTTTTTTTTTAACTTGCAAATTTTGGGAAAGTTTCTGTCTAAATTTATATCTCTGTTATCTGTCTAATTCATGCATTACAGGTATTTTCATATTCTAACTATTAGTGTGGCATACAAATGCCGTAGCTAATTGATGAATTTTATATTGGGCTGTATGGCTTGGTGTAAAATTTTAATGTAAGCAGGAATTTGTAAGGAAATTTTCAAAGGAAATGATCTGATAGTAATAATCAAATAAATTTTTATATCTTGTGTTATAGAGAGGCATAGATATACTTGATCGATACATATCTTTCCTTATTAAAATTTACTTATATGGAAATAGCGGTATCTTGAAGGAATTACTAACCAAGCTTCTTATTTCTTTTGCCTTCCACTATCTCCTAAAGAGCTTTTAAGCCAGTAGATTCATGGCAAATCTTGCTTTTGTAATGCAAATAAAACAAATGTTTTCCATATGATTATGGTTACATGATCCCTGCGCTGTACTCTCTTACATGCAATGCACACTGCTCACTGCCAAGGCATGGCTGCTGTCCAATGTATACAACCTAAAGAGTTCAGGCTCCATACTCAGGTTTACACCTCCAAATCACTACACTATTGTGATCATACTGTATGTGCATAGTAATTAATGAACAGTGAATTTCCTTGTTCACTAAAACAGTGTTTAGAAATCAACAAATCTTCTGGTCCAAGATTTCTATGTATCTTCATACATAGAAATGTTTAGTGAATTTGAGGCTACTGTATTCCTTATTTTGGGACATTTTCCCAAAGATGTAACAGGTGTGACATCTGGATTTAGGCAAAGTAGTATTTCCTGTCCGTGTGCAAGCTGGTTTAGCCCTAGAAAAAAAGCCTCTGATCATTTGCTTTTCACAAGGTTACATATTCTTACTCACCATGGTGTTGTTGAAAAGAGGGTTCATGGATATGCACAGCAGAATAAAATGCTGTACACTAATTTCAAAGAAGATGCTGTGTATTCCCCTCCCAAATCACTGTCCTGGTTCCCACTTACAGACATAACTTTAAAATCACTGTTCCCACTTTAAAAATAAAAAAAAATGGAAAAGAGGCAGATTCTTCAATGCACAAGAGGAAATTTTAAGGTCTAGGGATAAAGTAGATGTATTGAAAGTGTTTTGCTAAACACAGTGCCTCAACTCCCAAGAAGTGCATGAACTGCAACACATGCCTTTGCCAAGCATTCCTTGTTGTTTAAGCTGTGTTAGCTTCTCATTTGGCATGCAAGCTTTCTGGCTCACTGAGAGACACCTATTTCTTCTCCAACTGAATGGGGCAGAAGAGTCATACCCTTCAATATTGACATTTGTTTTAGGAGTGACTTGTTTACTTTATGTTATTGATCTGAAACTTGTACCGTATGCATGGCTTTTGTGTCTAACATCAGACACTTTACAGCAAAAGGGAAGCTTGAATTGTAGGTTCATGGTTTCTATGTGACATGGTCTAGAGAGGTCTGTACTACCTGAATTTTTAGAAGATATGGAGGATGATGAGTTCAAAGAATGGAGTTTGGAGCGAAGTACCAAGTACCTACAGGAGCTGATATATACTGTGCCCCAGGAGTGTGTTTCTCCAAAGTAGAAGCTTCTTTAGCAGAAACCTAAGTTTCTTAGAACCAAAATGAAATAAAAGTCCCTATTTTCATCTGAACAAGTACTTCTTCTGATCTTTACATTTATCAGTAGTTAGACATCTTTTGTCTAGGCCACAGAATTTCAGTTATTATCTCTTCAATTCTACTAGTTATGTTTTTTAGCTAGTGTTGATTTTCTCATTGATTTTGATTCAAATTTTTCTGGACATCCGGAATCCACCACTTCTCTCGGTACTTCCAAGAATCGTTTGCTGCCATTGATACAATTGTACATTCTTTTTCATATTTATTTTATCTCTATAAAAATTCCAGTCATGGTTCCCTGTTCCATCTGTTTCTGCAGAATTTAGAAGCCATTTACAGCTTGGTGATTTCTTCTTTTAAGGATCTTAAGTGTTGTAATCACATCTCAGTCTTCTTTTACTAATCTACACACACCAAATTTGAACTCTTGATTGTTAAATTCTCCTTACCTCAAATAATTGTTTCAATCCACTTTTAATATACTTTCAAAAATCTCTTCACCAGAATGCATGCAGCATCTCAGTAGTGCTGCAGAGAAGGGTAAAGCAATCTCCCTAACACTGCAGGAAGTGAGGGGAGAAAAAAAGTTTCTGGCATTGCATCTTATTAAGGTTGCTAGTTTGCTTAAGATTAAAAGTGAGAAGTGTTTACTCTCCTAAAGATGTTGGCATGTAAAAGTTTAGTTCTGCAAAGTCCTTATTCATGTGGCAAACTTCCCTGATTCATCAGGTCTGATTTTGCCACCATTTCCTGATGTGCAGCTGTGGGCTGTGTCTGCAAACTGACTGAGCAACTGAAACCTCTGAAGGAAGGAAAGGGCTACCATTTAAAAAGGAGTTTCAAAGTAGTACTTGGCATACTGGATCCTACCCTAGTTGCAACTTTTAGATACTATGAAAATCTAAAAGTTAAATTTATTGTGATAATAAAAGATTGTGGGAGCTGTGCTGCTGAAATCGATCAGGGTAAGATTAAACAATAAAATCTGGTTTGTGTCGAACTCACCAGTAAGGAGGAGCATTCATCGGACTTTGGATCAGGCCCAAAATTAAAGGCTTCTTTCTTAAATGAGATTTTATATTCACTATTCTCCTACACAATTTTTCAGGGGTATTTAAGAAATAACTACTTAAAAATTATCACCTTTCTTATGTTCTATGTTACTTGGAGGTATAATTTCTTAATAAATCAGTGATAGGTAGTAAAAAGAAATGTTTTACTTAGGTAGTAAAAATAAATGTTTTTTTTTACTTTGCAAATATCACCAGCATGTCTTAAAGCAAGCAAGATTCTGCCTGTGTGTGGAAGGGAGAGAGCTGGTGTATCGATCAGCAGAAGTGCTGCAGAGACTATAAACTGATAGTCAGAAGGAGGAAAAAAAAACCTAAAACTAATCACAGGAGAGCACATAGCAGTAGAAAATCTGTGGAAAATGATCCACTGCTGTCTTCTTCTCAGTTTCTATCCCCAAATGAGACTATATCTCAATCTGTTTCTGGTCAAGACCAAGCATAACAAACCTTAAACATTTGGTTTATATTTTTTCTCCCTGAAACTTCGTATGAATTATACAAAAAAATCACGGCACGTCTTTAAAAATTCTGATCAGGTTTCCTCTGGAGTCTTGCTGCTGGAAGAATGTCTTATGGGTAAATTTCCACTCTCTCAGCAGGGCAGTGTTTTGCATGAACCAACTCCCAGGAGAGAATGTTGTGTGCTTATTCTGTACAACAAGGCTCAGGCAGCATCTCCATATTAAACTGACCAGAAGGAGGGAGGGGAAGCAGTTCACCTAAGGGGAAGGGGTGAGGGCTGAGGACCGAAGATGGTGTTTATTTCCAAAGCTAGACAGCACTGTTCATAAAAACAAACAAACAAAAAAATCAACCCCCAAAATCCCCCAAACTAAAACTAAATCCTATGAAAAAACCCCAAACTACAGAAAAAAAGCCTTCTGAAATATTTCTACAGGTATATTATTACTATTATATTATTAGTTATTATTAGTTGAAGTATGTGAATACCACCTGCCCAAAAATACACTCACTGAAGGTATGAGATAAAATCCTCAAACAAGAAATCCTTGTGCCCAGTCATTTTCTTGTCTGTTTTAGAGAAATTTGGCAAAATACTTCCCTTCTTTATTATTTTCCTGCCTGGACTTCAGATTTATATTCTTCTTCCTTAAAATTGACTTCACTTTAGTCTTTTTCGAACCTGGTTGGCAGTACATACTGTTTCACTAATGGATCTTGTTGTTACTGGGCTATTTCTTGGTATGGTTCTGTGATTCAATACTTTTAATTATCTTTTTATTACAACATGTACCAGGTCCTAGCATACAGTAGATTTACTGATAAGGCAATATACTACTTGTATTGTATTGTATCCATTTATAGTCATTTTTATAATGGTATCTTGCTAATAAAATGTTATCTTATTCATTCAATTTGTGTGTAATAAATCAACAGCCTGTTCGCTTTCTTCTCATGCAGATATCGGAGTAAGTATGTATGACTGTGTGCATGTACTAAACCTGATGATGTTGCTTGCATACAAATGGAAATTAGCCTAAGAGCATTTCATTAATGAAAGCGTAGCTGTTTTTCTGTGACCTGAGTAAAATTAATACCCCAAATACATAAAATAACATGGGAATTTATTTTATCTCACACAAGTCATTTGAAAAAATGCACCCAGCCCATTTTTTCCCGGCCATTATTCCCATATTACAGATTTCAAAACCTAAATAACTGTAAATCAGGGTTTTCTTCTGCTGTACAAGATAAATCAGGGATTCCCCAATTTACATTTTCTGTGTAATACCACTAAGATGCGGCATTAGCTAGCTGTGGAAGTAGCAGCAAATCTCACTCTACATATATGCAAATGAGGATGTATTTAGCAGCTTACACTACATTGATATCACATTTAGAAATGTGTGATATACATAATGAAAGATGAAGTAATGCTCTATGCCCTTGCTTTAAAGGTGGCCCATAGAAAGCAGCACTTACGTTGTACCTCCTTTCAGAAGAACTTGAATAAGACTAAAAATATCTAGAGGATGTGATGACAAATACAAAAATATCTTGGATTTAGTCTGGATGAACTGTTGATTCTCTATCTGTAAACTCCAATTTTTAATTCAGAGAACAAGAGAGAGCTAATCAATATCTCTACAGTACTCCAGCCATAGCTTGACCAATGCTATAGCCTCTGATACAGACAAGAGAAAAATATATTGTGTGTGTACAAGGTATTTGATGGTTTAAGTTATGACAGGTTTTAAATAAATTTGTCCATCTGTTTATGAAAAGACAAGTTTGAAGGCAAAGCGAAGTGGTATCCTTTAAGATAGCATCCATCATGTCAAGAGTTGAAACAGGATAACTATGCTAAATTTGTACACATTTTCCTGTTTTTTTCTGTTTTCTTTCAGAGGGAATGTTATGAACTCATAACAATGGTCTTTCTTTTAAAACCCAATCAACAATAATAATAAAAATTGTGAGCGGGGGAGGGGGAGATGTGGGTGCATAGAAATACAGATTTTCCAAACAATGTTCTCTTCTAAGCCAAAATTGAATCATCAAATACAAAACCAGGTAGGGGGATTAATTCTCCCAAGCACAGTGGAAGCAGAGTGACTGTGACCTTTCCTGTGTAAGTAGAGTGAATGGGAAAAAAAAAAAAATTGTCCATAGCAAGAAGTATTTTATTGTCTAAACCCCAGCTTTTCATGTACAGGTGTTACACAAAATACAAGAATGAGATAAAAGAATCCTAACGCTTTCTATACACAGGATTCACTGTTTTAGTGAATCGTTTCTCAGTCTGAGCGCAGCTTTTTCAGTTTGCATGAAACATTATTGCTGGCTACCCTGAAATCTCAGAATGACATGCCAGACCTGGAATCCTGGCTGTACAGATCGATTGTGCTAGTGAATTTTATTTCTCTTCTGCAGCAGAGTCCTGGGTGTGCAGACAACAAGGTGCTTAACATCAGTGTGAGTAAAGTGCTTAAGGTTTAAGCATGTGCCAAGAGCTTTACTGGATCTGCTTTATAGTTACCTGACAGACTTTTATGTAAAGTTAACTTGTTATTCAATGGCACTGTTCTGGATTCCGAATTTGTATTACTCATAAGTATTACAGATAGGGGAAAGTGGCTGAAGATGAGCATGGCAGATCATTGATAAACAGTGATCTCAGATTGCTTGTTTAGGTAAGTGGAGGTGGGCAGTGTGTGCTGTAGTATGGCCAAATAGAGACAAATTTGGGACAAAGCCAGTGTTTGGGAAATGGAGACCCTTGTTCTGGAAGGCTGTGGCTTTAAAAGGTTTTTGAGTTCTGGTAAATAATCAGCTAAAGGTGAGCTGCCAGCTAACACAGTAGGGAAGCTAATGTGAGGCTTCAATATATCAGATGGAGAAATCTCAAGTACAGTATAGGAAAATTATAATATTTTGGGAGTCTGATGAAAATCTAATGGGGCCTTGAGTTCAATTTTGGCACACACTTTTTAAGAAGGATAATACTTTGGAGAGTGTTGGAAGGAAAAAAAAAGAATGGTTACAATATTTTTTTAAAAATATGCTTTGCAATGAGAGATTCTGAGATCTCCATCTGTTTTCTTATCAGAGGAGGTTACTTAGTCCTGGTATACAAGAACTAAAATAGGGAAGAAAATTCTAGAAGGTTACAGACAAAACAAAGCAGCACTCCGAAGCTGGAGATTGAGGGCACTTTCTTAAATCGATCATTGTAATACATGTTTCAAAATCAGAGGAACAATTTACATAGGGTTTTTAACTCTATGATTCCTTACTGCAGAAAACATATAAATAGGCTTTTCTGTTAAAAGTCTGTGCTCCTGTTCAAAACAAATGAAAAAAAATCATCTGCATTCTGAGTTACACATAAGGGTCAGTTTTCATGACAACAATGCCTCTTCAGCCTTATCTTTTTCTGATAAGAATCTGTAGGAAGCAGCTTAGTTCCCTCATTTAAGAGAAAAAAAAATCAAACTAGTTTGATTTTTTCCAAATAATGTTCTCTTCTAAGCCAAAATTGAATCATCAAATACAAAACCAGGTAGGGGGTCCTCTCTTAAAGTCTGTGTTACCTTTACACTAAAGTAGCTCTGAAAATTATAATTCCCTTCATATGCATGAGGAAAAAGTACTGAGAATTATGGGAGAGTGGACACTTTGGCTTGAGACTGAGTAGGTTTTGATTGGGTATTAGAAAGAAATTCTTTACTGTAGGGTGGTGAGGCACTGGCACAGGCTGCCCAGAGAAGCTGTGGATGCCCCATCCCTCGAAGTGTCCAAGGCCAGGCTGGATGGAGCTTTGAGCAGCCTGGTCTAGTGGAAGGTGTTCCTGCCCACAGCAGAGGGGTTGAAATTAGATGAGCTTTCAACACAAACCATTTTATGATTTAAAGACTCTTTGCTTTTAGAAGTCAAAACAGCACAGCAGAGAAATGCAGGCCTAAAGCCACCTCATAGTAACCAGACAGAATGCTGAACTAGCTGAAAATCCTGTGGGACATGAGTGTGATTTTCACTGATGAGGGTTTTGGATGGAGCTGTCCCCTTCCCTGGGACTGACATGCTGGGAGGTGAGCACTGAGCACCCAGCCTGGTGGTGCTGGTCAGGAGTGAGAGTGGCTCAGCTCGCAGGGTAGCAATGCTCCAGCACTATAAAGCATTAATATGTTTCCAAAAGGGATGAATCCTTTAAGAGCTGGATCATGAAGGCACAGCTGCAGGGACTTTTAATCAGTGAAAATTCAGTGCTAGTGCCCCAATTGTTCTTTGAGGATGTGGGTGCTGAGCTCTGCTGCCTGGTCCCAAAGGTATCCTCAGGGCAAGCTCAGCATGGCCTGAGCTGGCTGCTCTGGGCAGTGACACCAGAGCAGCAGAGTCTCTGGTGAGTGTGATTGCATCAGCAGTGCTATTTGTGACTCAGTTGAGTCTGTATATCAGATGTTCTTGGTGAGCATTTTATATAAAGCAAAATGTCTGTTCAAAACCACAAGTGAAAAGCTTCTACTTGATTTGAAAAAGTCTGTTTGATATTTATTTGTGTTTTTGAATTGGTGTGAATTTCTTTTAATTACTTTGCCATCTTGGTCTGTTATAGCTTAAATTAAGGACTAGGTTGTACTGAGGTCAAAGACCAGCATGCTTTGTTGTCACTTTTTGTACACAATGCTCCTACCTTAGACTAAGACAGTGCTTACCCCTCTTCTAAAATTACAGAAAACTCATCGGGGTTTCATTTTTTTTCTTTATGAAAGATTAATATAGATTAACCTGATGCCAATCAGGTTTGAACAGACCAGTCAGATTGTCATATAGCTCTATGTTAAATTATAGAAGGAAGAACCTTCAGAAATCAAAGTCTTTTAAAGAGATTGATGGTATTTAGGCTTGATCCTGAATGGTATTAAGCATTCTTTCCTTGGTCCTGTAAATTCTTAACTTTTAAGTTCTCTGCAGCTGTCTCTGTGTTTTAGGTCAAACATGTGTTTAAGTGTTTTGTTGGATTTGGGCCAGAATGTTCAGCATTATAACTGAAGAGGTTTAACCTGTGGAATCTGGATCCCTTAAACTTGAAATCAGACATCTAACATTTCCAGGACCAGCAATTCAAATAACTTTCAATCTCTCTTGGCTAAAGTATTGATTAAGAAACAAATCTTTGGTTGTGCTTAGATTCTGATCTGGCAAACAGCTGCACATATGCTGGACATCACTAACCCATATATTTCAGTGTTAACATGTAAAGACTTTAAGTGTTTTGGAGAGAAAAATCATTCTCACTGCAGTTTTTTACAAGGACTGTGATACAGTGGGGTCTTTTGGTGAATCGTAAAATGCTTTGGTCCAACTTTTGAAACACATCCTGCTTTCCCTGACAAGGTTTGATTTCAGTTATGATTGGCAAAGAGGAATTTGCTTGCTGTAGTTTGTAATTTGGCAGGGGGATATTTTACTGGTTGTTAGAGAGAAATGAGTTCTGCTTCCTAGTTGGGACTTTGTTTTCATTGGATGAGAATGAGAGCAAATATTTGGACATAAATGTTTTATGGCAGTACCATATGGTCCTTGGTATTTTATTTTTAATTTTTTGCAGTTGCATTAAAATTCCTTTAATATTACCAATGTATTTAATTTAAAAGATAACTGCTGCATGTAACCTGAACAGCTGTTTTTCCTAAAATTGCCATAGCATCAAAACTTTTGCTTCTTTGAAACCTGGTGGTTTATCTGAATAGGCAGTTATATCACTGGTTTGTTTGGGGAGAACTTGTTTCTATTTTAACTAATAAATCCCATGTCAGTTATATTGCGTTGTCACAGCTTCGCTCTAAATTGTAGTTAGTGATTAATTTCTAATTGCAATCAGTGAAATCAAATGGTTGGTTAATATGTGTTGCCAGGACTTTCTTCCCTCTGAAAAAAATAGCACTAAAAGAAATGCAAAGAAATCAAACTACAAAAACATTCTTGCTTTCTCCCTTCCCTTCCCAAAGGAAAAAAATTCCCTTTACTGGTACTTCAAACCTGAAGATTTACCTTATTCTCTTCTCCCAGAGTAGTACTACAGGGGAAATGAACTTCACCATCCAAAGGCCCTTGTAGCACCTGGGGAATTGCAGAGACAAATGAAACACACAGGGTTTTAATCTTATGAGTATCTTCACAGAAAAAAATGGTAGATTGGAGTAAAACAACTATAAAATTATCACTCCTTTTTTTCCAGTGCTCAACAAGTGTGCATGCTATTTAACTAAAGCAAATAGAGTAAGAGCTGTACCCAAACAGCCCATGTATGAACTAAATTATACCATCACAAATTGGGAAGAAGGACAATGGGGGCACTTGAAAGACTCTTTGTTTTTTTTTTTTTTACTGTATCTTTCTCACACTCTTTCTTCTCTTTTAAAAATTCTGCAATTTTTTGGGGTGGGGAGAGGGAGGAGAAGAGTAATATTTCACATCAAAGTCTTAATTTTATGCTTATATTCTAAAAACTTATTTTCTGTGAGAAGTTAATTCAGTAATAGTCACCAGATGGTGTGTAAATACTAATGAGGGATGTTATGACTCTTGGGTTCCTTGTGGAGGTTGTAGGAGTCGGCATCTTGCCATCAGAAAATAGATGCCGGGGGAGTAGAAGTGCTCCCTGGGGAGGATGTGACTGGACTGGCAGGGCTTCATTTTTGTTGCTGCTTTGTTGGTGGGAGTTCTACCAGTTGTAAGAAACTTTTTCTTCATTAGCTTTAATGATAGAGAAAATGGTGGGACATGGTGTTCGGTATCACAGCTTTGAAGACTGTGATTAATCTTCATTTTCATTGAACCTGAGCAAATACTTAATACAGTTTTAAAAAGAGAAGTAAAGCACTACTGTTTGGAGAGTGGGTGGGATGGTCATGTATGGGACAAAGAACCATTTATTTGCAGGGAAATGTTATCATTTTTTCTAGAGCAATACTTAATGCTACCTCTTCAGAATGATAATGCTGTGTGTTCACTGCCATATGATTTATTGCTAGTTAATCCATCACATCTGTTCTCTGTCCCAGTGGCAGCATATAAACATTGTAAGGCAAGCAAGATGAAACGGAGCTCTGGGATGTCTTTTATAACAGATCTCTGTAAGTGTGAAAGTAGAAATGTCTGTTGATTCATAGCAGCATGCTAAGGAGCTTCTAGTCAACAATGGGCACTGACATGTCAATTCCCTTGTGTCACTTGGGCTCTTTTCCCATCCGCTCACTCACTCATCCTCAGAATTTATGCTGCCAAACTGAAAGGAAAATGTTGACAAATACATAGCACTGTCTCTTTCAGATACAATGTATTTATATTTACCAGCAAGAGAGCTACTGACTTCAACTCCTGGAAACCCTGAAACACACATTCAGGGCTGTGTAATGAGATGTAGAGTTGTGTGCTGCTGTGAAACCTGGTGCAAGATGGTCTGGTCCAGTTTGAAACAGCCCATTGGTCTTATTCAGGTGCATGAAAGGGGCACCCTTTCATGTAATCTCTGATGAAGTTCTTTTACATCCTTCCTGGTGAAAATTGTTAGACACAGAGATTTCTATGCAGCTCTAACATGTAGGATTGAGACATACTTGTGAAGAATCTTTGAGAACTGCATTTCTTCTGATTTCAATGATAGAGCTAAATGTCTGCTGTCATAGCCTTTTCATGAATACTAACCTTACTGAGAGAAACAAAGAGCCACAGCAGTTTTTTATGTAGTAGGTTTCTTGAGAGCGCTAAGGAGAATAGCTGAATATATATGAACATAAAAAGAACCAAAAAATCCATTAGGAATTGTAGTGATGTCAGTGTCATTAAGGTGAAATGAAAATATTTTAAGAACAATGTTTCCTGTATTGATGCCATCAGTAAAGCATGTAAGATAAAATATGATTAATTTAGGGGACAAAAAATGGACCACTCGACCAAAGTACAAATAGGAAAAGTTCAAATGCACCCCAGTCTCTACCCCATGACATTTTCTTCTTTTCATTCCATTAATTTCTGTTTACAATTGTAAGTGACATGTCAAAAGCTAGAATATATATATTCATATCTCTGAAATTTTTATGTTCCCTGTTATCCAAGTTATTTAAATTGTGGCCAAGATTCTGACCTTAGAACTTAAAGCATTTTACTATCTTTAATAGTATGCAATGTTACACATTCCTATTGTAGATGCCTGAAGAAATTCTGTATGTGTAACTGGCATGTCAGAACATAGATATGGAAACTGCTTTTATTACCATTGCAATGGTATTTATACTCCTCAAAATAAAAGGAAAAAAAAAAAAAGAAGCCTGTACAGTACAGAGACAAGGACTTGATCACTTGTGTCAGCAGTTCTTGGTGAATAATTTTCCCTGTGGAGCTCCTCATCACACAGATTTTCTGTTTGCATCTAAATTAATACATAAATATGAGAGAAATAGCATTCTGCTGAACTTCACCTGAAGTTTCAAATTTGTTTGGGTGGGAAATTTGATAATCACAGAAGCACAAAACAGCTGAAGTTGGAAGGGACTTCTGATGGTCGAAAGCTGCCTAAGGCAGGTGGTTTAGGGCCTTCTCCATAAAACCCATATATGAAAGAATATATGGGTTTTTGAATAACCTGAAATGCCACTCACCTCCAGAGTAAAAAAGCATTTCCTGGTGTTCAGAGGGAACTTCCCATGTTTCAGTTTTTGCGCATTGGCTCCTGTTTGTCACTGGGCATCGCTGAGAAGAGCCTGACTCTGTCCTCTAAGAAGCAGGCATTGATATAAACAGAAGAGATTCCCTGAGCCTTGTCCTCTCCAGGCTGAACCATCCCAAGTGAGTCTCTCCTGTCCCTTCAGCATTCATGGCCCTTGGTCAGACTTTCTCTGCTGTATCCATGCCTCTCTTCTACTGGGGAGCCCAGGAAGAGAATACTGAGCCTACTGGGCACAGTATTCCAGGTGTGGCCTCACCAGTGCAGAACAGAGGGGAAGGATCCCCTCCCTTGACCTGTTGGCAACACTCATTCAAATTAAATCAAATAATATCTCTCATGATTTGTGCTTTATTGTAGCAGCTGAGACACAGCCACATCTAGCCTTTGTATGCCTTCAGTTTCCAAGTACTTGAAATCAGCTTCAGTGTCTGATCTCTTATCAGCTCCTGGTGAAACTGATCTTTTCAGATGGCCACAAGAACAAGACACTGCACTCTACAGGTGTATTGTTTTCAGTTTGGGAAGTTACATAAAACAACTGTTTCCTATAGAAAAGTAGGTTCTACACAGTTATATTTGTTACATATTACAGAAGAACCTGGCACCTAATCAAACACCTTTACTGGTTTGTTTCCAGCCCCATATGGACAACTAGGAAGCAAGATAGTTTGCTGAGGCATTTGGTATTTGTAAATCAAGCAGCATCCAGGATGTTCCCAAGCATTGCCATTCTGCTAATAGTTTGGGAGAACTGTTCCTGGCAGGGCTTTTTTCTGTGCCCAGCAGCTTTTTCCCAGATGATTCCCACACATAGCCCAGGAATTAGTGCAGGTGAGGGACCACCTCAGGCTGTTGGCAGATATTGTCCCTTTTTTGGATGCTCAAGATGGTTTATAATATGGCTGCACACCATTCTCTTCTTGCTTACCTCAGTGCCATAGTATAGTCTCAGGCACATTTAAATTACAATTATAGGCACGACCTCCATCCCTGGGTCCCATGATGCCTCCAGTATGTGTGCCAGGATGTAAACATGGAAATGAGGTTATAGTGGAGAAAGATCTAAATGAACACAGTGGAATTTTAAAGCAGAGCTTATAATTCCTAATCAATACCAGATGGAAGAGATTTGTAAATACCATTGCAGAAGTAAAGTTAAGAACAGGTTTAAAGGCTAGAGTAATGGCATTTTAAAAGTTTGGTGGAGGGGTTCTCTCTGTTTTCCAAGCCAGTCTGAGGGAAATCATCAGTGCTTGCAGGGCAGCAGCAGGAATTTGATATTCATATTGTTATCAGAATGAAAGGGGGGATTGGGACTCAGTAAGGTAAGAGATTTATGCAGTAGTTTGTTGTGAAGTTCTACAAGGCATTTTTTGTACTGAAGCAGAAGTCATCAGCCAGTCAGCCACAGGGCCTGTGTAGTTTGGCACGATAAACAGCAAGCTGAAAGACCTCAGAATTTTCCAACCAAGAAGTCATAAAGCCATAGCAATGTAGCAGTGATTGGCTTAGTCCTGTAACTTGTGATCATCTAAGGAACAACAAATACAACTGCAAGTTATG
Source organism: Agelaius phoeniceus (assembly GCF_051311805.1). NCBI lineage: Eukaryota > Metazoa > Chordata > Aves > Passeriformes > Icteridae > Agelaius > Agelaius phoeniceus. Next base: position 58,871,402 of record NC_135268.1, read on the forward strand.
TTTACTGTAGTTGCATATATTCACCAAAACACACACATGTATAAGGTTAGATATTCAACCTACCAAAAGTTAGGTAAATTTTCCGGTTTCTGTATCAGTCTCAATAGCTTGTATAATTGTAAATGCATGAAGACAGAGGAGTTAGCAGAAATATTTTTTGTTAACATAATTGTGGGAATATCGATCTACCTAAGGAGAATGGAGATATTATTTAAGGCACATTGATGCAATACAGTATTTCAGGGTTTTGGAAGAAAAAAAGCAATCAAGCAACTCACTGCTGTTGAATTTCATGTGCCCCAGACCACCCCTTCAATGTATTATGCAGGTGATACAGATCCTGGTAGCTTTGTTTGTGTCTTACCCTTTTATTAGACCAAAATGTGGTGGTTTTTCTCAGCTTGAAGCAGAAGTTACTTACAAAAACACATAACCAAAAGTGCTGTTTGTTGTGGTTCAGTCCAGTGGCAAACTCTACAGTAACAGCTAATCTAGAAGTTCAATTCAGTCACAGGACTAGAAACTAATTTCCAATGAGCTGTTTACTATATTTAATTCAAGGGCAGATCATACCACATTTCCACTGACACATTCAAGAAGCAAAGGACAAAAGTATGACCATGAAAAAAGGAATCTTAAAGCTTAGTAATAAAGGAGCTTGCTGGAATAGTGAATACTTAAAAGTCAAAGAGAATGGAGATGGAATTGAAGTCCTAGGAGCTGCCAAGAGGTATGTTTTCAATTCTGAAATCTTTTTTGCACTGTGATGGAGCTTTACCTTTTTTTTAAGTGCAATTTATTTCTTTTTCATCCTAATCTAGATTTATTAGGCAGCAAAAAAAAAAAAATAATAGTTTTTCAGCTCTATTTCAGATAAGCCTTTAAACCACTTGTGGAAATGACAGAATAACTGCCCTGCACAGACCTTGAATCTTTTTCTGGTGGATGGATATCTAAATTATTTAAAAGTATTTTTTTTTCCTTTGGAAGTGACTTGGAGAGGTGGCAAGGGTTTAATATAAGAACAGGAACCACTTTTTAAAATATATAACAAATATAATATAAATAATCATTATACAAGTGTAGCTCTCTAGTGACTTGCTAGTAGAAAAAAGAGAATTTCTTTAGGTCAACATAGTTATATGTGACAGCAACACTGACTTTTTATGAAGGTGGGGATAGAATGCAGGACTGCTGTGCTGTTTCCCCTTGACACTGAATATTTGTAGTAAGTGAACTGGTAAATCCCTGTTTTCACTTCACCTTTTAGTGGAAGGTGTTCCTTGCTCATGGCAGGGGGGGTGGGAAGAGATTCTCTTTAAGTTTCCTTCCAACCCAAACCATTGTATGACTCTATCATTTTCCCAAATGCTCTCAGGGCACATGTCTAGGAAAACAATCTGAACTGGAAATGTCCACTTGGTGAGTTCCACCTTTCTTCATAAATCCACATAAAATAGGATTTTCTTCCCCGAATGCATAAATTACTTAGTGTTGATTGCAAAGTGTTGCAGTTTCTTGGCAATCTGCAGTATTTATGAACAGGTAAAGATATTTACTTTCTATATATCTGTTCAGAATACTTTTGAAAGTCCATTAAAATAGTTTTTTAATGGTAGATCTCTTTACCTTGGTTGAAATAATTTTCTAATTCACTTGAATTAGGTGAATGATTGTGCACTATACCGAGTTTGGCCTTCACCAGTGTTAATATAAATGCTACTTGATTTTTTTTGGGCTCTTCCTTTACGGTAGAGTTGTCTTGGGATATAGACAGGGACTTGGTGGGAGAGGCTATTTCACAAGACAGGACTTTAGTGTGTCTAACTGCTGCTCCTGTGGCAAGAGCTGCCCCTAACAAAGGCACCAGGACTTTGTGATCTCCTGCCTGGTTACCAAGGCTGTGGTGAGCTCCATGGTGCTTTCCTGCAGACTTGCGGGAGATACGTTCTGGATTTTTTTGGAGTAAAAATGAGGGATTAAGAAATGGTTTTGAGAGGACTGCCTGAGCTGAGGTGGTTTGGTGTACATTTGGGCTGCCAAATGGATGTTTAGCCTCTCAAAAAGAGTAGTTTCTCTGACTGTAGCCTGACCTTCACATTTATGAGGAGAGGTTTGTGTGTGCAGGAGGGGAGATGGCTATGTATAAACCTGAGCATTACTCCACTGAATTAACATATTTAAGATTATAAAGCATCTTTCACAATGAGATTTTTCAGAGGAAAGAGTGTTTTTGTTTGCATACTGAGTTATAATGGTTCTGTGAATGGTTTTAATGGTTAGTGAACATTTACTCAACCTTTGCATTTAGGAAACTTTTCTAATAGTTTGTGATGGTGACTCCAAAGACTGTCTGATAAGTGTTGCAGTCAATGTCACAGTTGCCAAACAGTGCCTTGAAAGGTGATATTTTTTCCTGAATACTGTTGAAAATCATTATTCATTTATTAAGTACCAAAAGTGCATTACTGCAATACAAAGAACAGAATAAAACTCAGTTTGGCTCTAAGGAAATTACAAGACCGTAGATATTTAAAGGAGTAAATGTACTGGGTGATTCAGATGTTCTGACTGGCAGTAATGTCATTATTTTTTCTTCACCTGTGCTCCCTCATAGCTGACATGAAAGATGACAAATGACCACTTTTATCTAGGCTGGTGAATGCTATAAAAGAAACATTTGGCTTGGGAAACACACGATGTCTACACATGAGAGTAAAAGTGAGGCCCAGGCACAGAGTTCCATCCAATCCCAGTTTTCCTGCATTACTGTGCTACCTATACAGCCAGAGGGCTGCAATGCTCACATTGTTTAGTGGCTGCAGAAGCAAATTTGACATGAAGACTATAATTTTATTTCTCACAAGCCGTATGACCTTAAGTTATCTTATTTATCAGGGCTTCCATTCATGCCACTATAAAAAGTAGAAAATAATGGTTTTGCACCTTTCAAAAGAGCTTTATAGATAACAGAATATTAGTGATATTCAAACTGATTGGAGAGAAGCTCCTTATCTTCTTACTGATCACTTGGGATCAGCTGTTTTAACTAGATTTAGTCACATCTCCAATTATTGGTATTTGTAAAGCAGTTTCAGAAAAGTTTTAAAATCTGTACCTTATGATCACATTTGTATAATTCTTGACAAAAAACAAAGCTATTTCTTCCTATTGTCATTAACTATTCCTCTGCAGAGTTTAGCTAATGAATTTTAAAGGCAGATGGGCCTTCATATGGTCATTGTCCAACCTGAACCTGTTTAGAACTTACCTCAAGTCCAGTGGTTCTCCTTGAGTGATAGATTATCTTTTCAGGGTGAAAAAAAAAACACACAGAAAAAACCAAAACCTCATTCCAGTCTTGGTTTAAGCATTTCTAATAATAGAAAATCCACTAAAAACCTTGTTAAATTGCTCTGGGGTTAATTGTGTTCACTGCAGAAATCTTTTCCCTAGCTTGAATTTGCTTAGCTTCAGCTGAGGTTTCAGTGTTAATTCTCATATTGATCTTAAAACGTGAAAATTCTTTTATATTTTTAACAGAAAATGGGTCTGACTTCTAGTACACTGTGGAATAGAAACAATGTTGAAATTATTTTTCTATGAAATATTTTTCTTGTTATTCAGTCAGCTCTACTATTATCCTGAAATAGTGTTGTAATTTTTTAACTCCGATTCATTTCTTGGGAATAGAAGTCAAACTTATGCAAGAGTAAATTTCATAACTCTTCTTCTTTATTTTTCATGAATATTTTGTTCCTTCATTTGCTTTTCTTCAATTCAGTACCTCCACAATTCTATTATTTCCATTAAAACACCATCAGTGGTATACATGTAATTTCTTTTTAATTCCATAGAATGCATTTCAAGAGGCCTTTGCAGAACTGATGAGGTTATGTGGTGAAAATTAGGGGCTGGGTAATAGCATTTTTTTCTGGAGAAAAGCAAAGGACTTCTGCCTTTGTTCAATTTTGCATTAAAAATACATTGTTATGAATATACATGAATTTTTAAAAGAAATTTTGGCAAAAAATGACCATTGAATCACGCTACACAGAAAAATGAAATCTTTTATAAATAGTAAATAAATCACTTGCAAACATAATTGCCTAGTGAAGAGAATTATAGGGACTAAAATGGACTGGTACATGTATACAAGACTGAAAGCTTGGTTTGTTTGCATTTACTCATGCTCAAATAAAAACCTATTTTTTCTGAACTGAGGCTAAACTGGAATACAGCAGCTCCTCTGTAGGAGTACAGCAGGCCCTCCAGATTGTAAACTGTTTTGAAAAATATAAAATACATTAATATTTGCTATTGTGGTAGCAAATGTATTAACAGAAAATAATTTGTAATATATGCTGATAAATATATACTGAATATAGGTATGCATTTCTGAATATTCTATAGAACCATAGAATCATAGAATGATGGCGTAAGTTTGAAGAGATCTGAAAGATCATCCAGTTCCACCTCCTCTGCCATGGACAGGAACAGCTTTCACCAGACCAGGTTGCTCAGAACTCCATCCAGACTGGCCTTGAACACTTCCAGGGATGGGGCACCCACAGCTTCTCTGGGCAACCTATGCCAGGGCCTCACCACGCTCACAGTAAAGATATTTTCCTAATGTCTAATCTTAACCTACTCTCTTCCATTTTGAAGCCATTCCCCCTGTCCTGTCACTATGTGTCATCGTAAAAAGCCCCTCTCCATCTTTTCTGTAGGCTCCCTTCAGGTAGTGGAAGTCCACAGTTAGGTCACTCTGAAACTTTCTCCTTTCCAGGCTGAATCCAATCCTAAATCTCTCAGCCTTTTCTCATAGGAGAGGTGTTCCACCCTCCTGATCATCTTGGTGGCCCCCTCTGGACTCACCCCAGCAGGTCCCTGTCCTTCCTGAGCTGGGACCCAGAGCTGGATGCAGCCCTGCAGGTGGGACCTCACTGGAGTGGAGCAGAGTGGAGCAGAATCTCCTTTCTTGCCCTGGTGCCCTCAGTGCTTTGGATGCAGCCCAGGACACATTTGGCTCTCTGGGCTGTGAGCACACGTTGCCAGCTCGTGCCCAGCCTCTCATCCACCAGAGCCCCCAAGTCTTTCTCAACAGGGCTGGTTTTGATCTGTTCATCCCCAGCCTGTGTTGGTACCTGGGGTTGCCCCAGCCCAGATGCAGCACCTTGCACTTGGTCTTATTACACCTCTTGAGACTCCCATGGGTCCAATTCTTGAGTTTGTCCAGGTCCTTCTGGATGACATCCTACCCTTCTGGTGTGGCAACCTCAGCACTCAGTCATCTGCAGTTTTGCTGAGGGTGCACTCGATTCCTTCATCTGTGCTGTTAATGAAGATATTAAGTAACACTGATCCCAGTATGGATCTGGGAGGATGGACACCATTTGTCATTGGTGGCCATCAGGACTCTGAGCTATTGACCACTACCCTCTGGATGTGTCCAGCACTTTGTTATCCATCTTGCAGTCCACTCATCAAATCCACCTCTCTCCCATGTAGCGAGAAGGAGGTTGCAGGGGACTTTGCAGTAGTCAGGACAGAAGTTCAGATAAAAGACATCTGTAGTCCTTCCCTTGTCCACTGATGCAGTCACTCCACCACAGAAGGCCACTGGGTTGGTCAGGTAGGTAGGACTTGCCCTTGGTGGAGCTCTGCTGCCATCTTTAATCACCTCCCTGTCCTCCATGGATAGCTTCTCCATGGAGAACAGCTTCTAGCAGGATCTTCCATTATCTTCCCAGTCACAGTGATGAGGCTGACAAGTTGCTAGTTCCCAGGATCCTCCTTTCTACCCTCTTCTTAAAGACAGACACAATATTTCCCTTTTTCCAGTCACCTAGCACTTCACCTGTTTACTGTGACTTTTCAAATTGTCTGATGTAGTTGCCAAGCCACTCTCCGTATCATGGAAAGTGGCTTGGTAACTACATCAGACAATTCCCTCAGGACTCTGGGATGAATTTTATTGGGTCCCATAGACTGATGTACATTCCGTTTCCTCAGGTGGTCACAAATCCAATCTTCTCTTACAGTGGGGAATACTTTGCTGCCCCAGTCCCCATCCTGCTGTCCATCTATGTGAGCTGTGTGGAAAGAGAGATTGTCATTATAGACAGAGCTGAAGAAGTTTTTGAGTGCCTGAGCCTTATTGTCATCATGCTGCCACTTTTCCAGCACTGTTTATTAGGGCGAAACACCTCCTCTGACCTTCTTTTTCTGGTTATCATACTTTTAGGCTCCTCCTGTTATTCTTTGCTTCCTTCATCAAGTTCAGTTCCAGCCTCATCTTGGTCTCCCTACACAACCAACCTTTGTTTCCATACATTCCTGGGTCACTTCCCTGTCCTTGCTTCAGCTGTCTTTCTCTTTAGTTTAACCAGCAGGTTCCTACTCAGCCATGCTGGTCTCCTGTCTTCCTTGCCTGATGCATATATATGTATATAAAATATACAGAATATATACCAATATAATTCAGAATGTACACTGATAATAATGCAGAGATACACAAAACTAGAATGGCCAGTAATGCTATTTGTATCTAGCTTAGGGCACTGCTGTTTGGTGGGGGAGGATATGTGTAATTGTTGGTAAAAGAAATGTCAGCAGTTTGCTGCAAGGGAGGGTAAGGATTACCCTGAGTACTGAAAACCAGGTGGGCTGTTCACTGGTAGAAGTGGCTTTGCATTTGTGTTGGCGAAGTGACCCTAGACTTGATGGCTCCAATCCCAGTAGGAATGGAATCTGCTCTCTAAGATATCTCTGGAGAATCAGTCCTGAAAGAGTAGTTTCAGACCATCTGGAGCCAGATGGCCAACTTCAGACTTCTAAAATTTAAAGGGCAATTTATTGGGCTTATTGAAGTCTAAGTGAGCTTTGCCATTGATTTCGGGAAGGGACATGAATTTACACAGGGTTTTGAATTCAGAAGTATTACCAGGTTAAAAATCTTTTAGGATGGAAGATGAACACTCATAGAGAAAATGTGTGGGAGCTGTACTGGGAACAAGAATCTGGATTTTCCAAAAGCAGATGGTGAAAAATATCTTTGCTGCTAGCTGGTGCCTGAGCTTGAATTGCACTACTTTGCTGTTAAAATCCAGTCTATTCAGAGTCTGTCTGCATGAATTTTACATTTCTAAATAAAAGTGTAATAGGATAATTTAGTAATTTGGTCTCTGCTGTCTACTCACTTTTTCTTCCTAGATAAATTACCAGGATCCAAATACACTAACCAATCAGTGTCACAACTATAGACATTGCTGAATGGTATTCATTGGTAAACTACTGTCTCTTTCAATTTACCATTATTTTGCAGGTTGAATTATCTTCTGTTCATTATTTATCCATTTAAAAGTTTCTTGCAAAAATAAACCCAAAAATATTAGAACTGCAGATAATGAGTCCTTCATTTGAAAAAAGGTGAGGGGACATTTGCTAAAAGAAGAATTGAGAAAGGAAGTTCATATATTGGAAAGAGTGGTGAATTATGGAACAAAAGAAGGTGAGGTGTTTTTAACAGTTACATAGTTCAGTGCACAAAGTAGCTTATTTTGGGCAAAAGTAGTGGTTACTACAAGATGATTTTTATGACTTTCATTGCAGTTCTGCAAATCCTTTGTCTCATTTTCTGTCTCTGTATAAATAAGGATTGTTGTTTGCATTCTGTAGCAGAAAAACTATGTCATTCCATGTTTTTCAGTATATGGGAGCTTGGATTAAATCACTACCTGTGGGTTGTGGCCTGAGCTCTGAGGCTCTATGGGTGTGCCTGTGATGCCCAGGGGAGCATGGCAGGGAATTCCCTAAATGAGTAAGATGATCAGGTAATTCCCAGTGCTGTGTGGTACAGCACTGTGCAGTCCAGCCCTGGCACTCGTGTGTCAGTCCAGCCTGACTGGATGGGTCCCAAATGGCATCAGGTGTTCTCATCCCAGCATGTCCCTTCACCTCTGATCTTCCCTGCCCTGCATGGACACACCATAGAGACCTCTTCAGCTACTGAAAAAGAATGGAGAAGAGGATTGAACACTGGAATAGGTGGAACATGTCCATGGATACTGAGTGCAGGCACTAGTCACAGAGTGCAGATAATTAAATGTGAGATATCTGCTCTCCAAACGATACTAGATTGGCACCCAGAATAGTCTCCATTCTGCTTTATTCTAGATCTCTCCTACACCTTCAGTTTTAGTTTTAACTTGAAATATGACAAGTACTGACCTTATTACTATTTTCAAATTATCATTAAATAAAAAAAAAAAAACATTGAGTTGTTCAAAGACAAACAGAATAGGGTGGGATATATAAATATCCCCATTTAGGGATTCCTTGCAAACTCCTTGTGCTAGCAACTGGTCAGTTGTTCAGGACTTAATTCATGTAATATGGGCTATTCTTGATATTGTAGAGTGCTCGTGTTTCAACTGGATTGCCACACATTACAAATTCGTGCCTAATTAAAAGGTTAAGTAAATTGCATTCAATTAAATTATATTTATCAATTTTTCAACTTATTCCAGACTTGTAATCTATTAAAAATAAGTCAGATTTGATTAAATTTATTATCAGTAAAACTGATTAACTAGTATTATTGAGATGTCTTAATGTTAATTTTTATTCAGGTTACTACTGTATGTGATATCCCATTGGTTTAATCACTAGATTAAACCTAGGGCAGTAGTTATCTGATTTTATCACTTGGTACTTTTTGAGTATTTACACAGTGGCACTCTGCAAATCATCTAGAATTTCCTTAATGGAACAAGATTTATTATGGATTAGCATCAGTATGACAAACATTTTATTGGCCATTCCTTTAATATACCTAGGTGAAGATTACTGAGATCCACTGACTTCTGAATATTTATACCAAGTCACTTTTTTAACACCCAACTCTGTCACTAATGCATTAAAAATATCATCCAGTGTACGTTACCTTTTGTCATAGCTAAAGAACGTGTCAAGTTTTTCGATGTCTTAGCAATTTGTCCTCTTGAAATAGTTAATGCATTGCTAAAAATCCATTTTGTATAATAATATTCTTAGCAAAAAACCCAAAAAACTCCCAATGAAATAAACAAAAAACCCAGGAGCCCTGTCAGCCCTGGATATTCCCAAATGCCGCTAATTTTCTCCTGAGTCCTTCTTTGGATTTTGAGTAAAGAACTGCGCATTTTTTTCCTAGAGAGTAAGATTTTAAAAAGCTCTTATTTCTATTTATTTGTTGTCTTTAACTTCCCTGCCCAGTCAGTCTTACAGCTTTCTGCATGTTTCTGAAACTAGCTGTTCAAAAATCTTAAATGCATCTGTTCTTAGTAATTTCAAATTCTGTCTATATGATATCAACAGATCATGCTTCTACATCCTATCTATACTTTATATTTTGACCTTACTTAATATAAAGAACAATCTGAAATAGTTATCTCATACTGAGTTCAACTTCTTTTAAGTTATTTTACTGCTGCTATTGACTGAACTGCAAGACAGAAGTTTGTTATTTGTTAGGTGAGAGTTTCCACATCTGCCTTCCAAATGGAAGTACCCCATAATATATCTCTCCTCCACAGTTTTGAAAGTTAAGAAGTACTTTATCCTGGTTTTGGTTTAATTTATTGTTTTATATTTTGTGGGTGTATGTTTGGTTTTTAAAATCAGATCCTTGCTGTGGGCTTTGTCACATAGCACATCAGTCTGCTTCCATTTGAGATCCTTTGCCTTTGAGCACTAAAATGAATATTGTTTTCAGCACAGAGTGTCACCCTGTGATTTTATTTGCAGAGGGATAAGTGCCTCTCCACTGCCAGCCATGCACCTGGTGTAAAATCATAGTTCAATACTGCAGTCATTCAGACCATCCCAGATTTCAGGGGCTGCCCACCATTTTCTCCAGATGAAGTGGAAGCAATATAATTTTGAAGTATTTGTATATAAAGAACTTGAATTCTTAAGCAAAAGCACTTTTAAATACTTCTCATTTTCTTCTTTGACATCTGTAATGCATACTTTAAACATACATTTATTGTATATATATCAGAAGAAACAGAAATACAAAATATCTTTCTCCCCATATGAAATAAAAGGTGTACCCTTATGTCAGGAAGCAGACCCAAGCCCTCTGTTATCAGGGGTCCATGGGCTAATGAACTCAAATAAAATTTTGTCCCAACTCTATGACACAGCAAGTCATGAAAAGCTTGAACCAGCCAAAAGAATGCAAAAAGTTTCAGTTGCTTATAAATCACAAGTATCAAACAACAAGCAAATAGTGGAAGTCAGTCCTTGGAATGCATTCATGCCTTCAAAACTGAAATAATGTTAGATCTTGAGGTCTTTTAAAGGCTTGGGGACCTTTGCAATGTCTTCCTATCATCTGCATAATGATTTCTATCCCCAGATGAAGTATTATTCCCTGCAATATTCCTATTCCAAACTGTTTCCTTACTAGTGATTACTACAGTTTTCAAGTCTGAAAACTGTACGTCTGAAGTAAGTTTTCAAGTCTGAAAATTGTTTCATCACTCAGCAGCAATATAAGGGGTCTGGATAAAATGACTTTCAAATACTATTTATTTAAATTCTTAAACAGTGCTTATGATTTTGGTCACAGTTTCCAATCACTAAATTCCCAAAGGTTTGTGAATCTGAAACTGTAAAGATTTTTTATATGTATAACCATATTTTAATTTTGTAAACATGCCAATTATAATTGGCATGGGTATAAAATACTTACAGTTTATTAAATACTTTGTTAAAAGATCTTTCAGATTTATTTTCAAGTCAATCAATCAATCTATCACATATTTTGGAAACAAGCCAGTTGGTTCTTAGATATAATGGCTATAAGCCATACATTCCTCAGCTACATACATAATTTTTTCCCATACAAGAACAACTTTGAGCATTTTATCTTCTGAGAGCTGATTTCAGAAATAAAAATGTGTTGCTAAGATTTTTAATCCTTGGTAAGACATACCTGCTCAGTATTTCAGGATGTGGTTCACAGGGATGTGAGGCACACAAAGAACCATTGAAGTCAACTGGAACTGTGATCACTTCCCACTTCTCAAAGCCTGAAGGGCTATTTGCTTTCATCTTGTTAGTGATCATGTAATGCTAGTTCAGATCCAAGGTGCAGGGATAAAGTCAGCATTATATAGGCAAGAATGAAAGATCTTCATAAGATTTTCCCATGTAACTATTATGTAAAGACATTTCAAAGAAACATGGGGCCCTCCCGTCAGTCATTTCTACTGGGAATAGATTTTTAGGGCCCAAGACTGGCTTTACTATTTATTATGTAGTAATGGAACCTTACCTTTGTTGTGAGACTAAAGGAAAAAGTTGAAAGCTGGGTTATAAAGTCTAAAGAAAGCCTCTCACTTGCCAGAAGTAGCCAGTAATTACCACAGTGATAAGTTTGAGGACTCACGTCTCAAGCAAAATCAAGAAATAAGAAATCAAAGGGAGGATTTTTTTTTTCTGTACCAGTTTCCTCTTTTCCAGGAAATTCATGTGGTCAAAAGTTTCTTTTAACAGAAAATTATTTACAGGTGCTGCTCCTGGCTCTGTCACAAAGTTGTGTCTTACACCTCCTTCTAAGTGCAGTCAGTTTTTGGATCAATGTGACTTCTTCCTGTAGGGGTCTTTCTGTTAAATCACTGCCTGCTAGAGAACCAATGTCCAAGGCCTTCCAGAGCTTTGGATGACTCAGAGGGCAATGACTATTTTGGCTGAATGTAGCAATAATATTTCTAGATGAAGTTACAAATTTGTAGATAGGTTACCGTGTTTCAGAAACACTTCAGAGGAGAACGTGACCATTTAATAAAAAACCTAAAACTTCAGCCCAAAGCTTTTCCTTTTCAGTGTAAACCCTGGGGTATGAGAATTAATGAACATGTTTGACCATTAGTGCATGACACTGCTTCCAATGAGGTTTGTTATTTATTATTATTTAATCTTTTTGCATTCCAATTAAGCGTCAGAAATCACCATTAGTTCAACTAGAAACTAACTTAATTTAGAGCTTCTAGTACCTAACACTCCAGAGGACATGTGCACTATGTTATTGAAGATCTGCCTCTTTTCAGCTTTTTCCAGTTTCTGAACTGAATTCTTACTGTTCAATAGCTTTCAAACAATTTCCTTATCAGACATTTTTTCCTACAACCATGAAGTGTGGAAATACAGTTCGTAAAAATGATGAAAGAGAAAAATAAAAGAAAGAAAGAAAGTTGAGATTCAGTCATAACCATGTGAATCCCGAAGCTGGGGCTAGAACATACACACCTTTAAAGCCCTGTGAGTTGGCACTGCCCTGCAGGTATAATGAATTTCAGGTTATTTTGCTTTTGCAATACAACTGAACTTAAATGGTTCTCCTTCCCTTAGCTCTGATGAGCTTTTTTCAGGCCAGTGTGGGCATTTCAGGGCTGAATCACACTTTGAATAAGGCTGGAGCCAGGTAAGAGAGATGCTTCCAACAATGTTACATGAACTTCATGTTCTAATTCACCCTAACAGTGTGAAGAGGTGCAGAAATACTAGAGCTTCAGTAATTTTTCAAAATGAAAAGAGATTTTCAATTACATAAAACAAGATGCATAAAAAAGTCACATGAATTAAGTCTAGCACCATTTTGAAGTTATCTCAAAAGGTTTGGTCATGTAAGATACTTGTTATTTAAATTTGATCTAATTTTAAAATGGTAACATTTACCTAGACTGAAATTTCTTTAGAAAATCATTTATCTAAGGAAAAAAGTAAAGAAAATCTCAAAAATAAAAAAATTATCGAAATGGGATTTATCTGAAAGACCTTTAATTAATTTTTCATTATTTGTCACCTCTTAGTAAAAGTAATATATCTTATCCATTTACTGACTTAGACTTTTTTTAGATTAAAAAATATCTTGATAAATGGGGACCTATAACCCTGAGGAACTTTTAAGTAATAGAATAATGACAATTGTGGAATGTTTTCCCTTTATTGCATTAGATCCAAGAGGTTTGAGGGCTTTTCTCAGTCAGCTGAAACTCTAAATGTGAATCTTCCAGGATTCATCCACAACTTAGAGATTTTCACTTATGTGCTGTAAAAGTCATATCTTCTGTGCACACACAAGTGAAGCTTGCCAACTCCAGCTCAGTGTGATTTCAAACAGCTGAGTTATTGAACACTCATAAAATGAGTTTTGTAATGGAAACAATTCAGCATTAGCTATGGCACTTTTAAATGTATGCATACATATTAATAACATAAAGCAGCATTTTGCAGCATTTTATTCTTGCTGTCAGGTAGCTGAACAGTTAGCAGGTTTTTTGTGACAAATTCAGAGAATTTATGCTTAGGGCTTAGAAGGAGAACATTGCACAGATCAGTTGAATAGTGAAAATAATTACTTACTAAATATTTTTTGCTCACTGAAATATTGGAGTTTCTGCAGCAGAGTCAGTTGAAAGTTGTGCTTGTTTTTACAACTGAGTCTGTTCCATTATTCAAGAGTGGTTTTCCCATTTCAACTTTCTCCTTCCCTTCTTTATTTTTCCATAGTTTTTTTGAGGTTTCCCTGCTTGGGCCTCTTTTTTATCCTTCACTAAGGTTGAATTCCCTGATGGTAATCATAATTATAAACATATGTTGTTACTATGGGCTACCAATTTACTTGCAGTCCATGGTATTTAAAAAAAATGTAAGTTTTGGAATGTATTTTACATCATCAGGGCATATCTCATGAATAATTAAAGGAAATCAAATCTGTAATAAAGAGCAGTCTCTGGAACTAAGACAATTCTATAGAATTTTTTTTAACCAAGTAACCACTAAAAGAATTAATATCTTGGCACAAGAATATTTTTGAGTTTCTTTACCACTCATGTTTTTTATAATTGTCTTGAGATTTAGATGACTATTAGCAAAACAGAAAAATACCAAAATAAGTAGACTTAGAATATTTAATTTTTCACAGATAATTACTGAAGAAAACCCTTTTTCAATGAAAGAAAATTAAAAAAAGGCACAGAATAAATACTCTAAATTTTACATTTATTTTAGTGGCTTCTTTCACAATCTGTCTTCTGTTCAGGGTTATTGCAAAGAAGTGGCTCTGTAATTAACATGTTAGATTTTTAGTGACTTATTTTACTGTGTAGAATTTTATTGCTGATGTGTCAGTCAGTGTAATGTTGACAGTGCTGCAGGGAATAATCAGAGCACGCATTAGGCATTTCATATTGTATTTGGTATCCTGGTAAGACAAGATAAAATGTTTTGAAGATTAGTTTAGAATTTAAAAAAAATCAACAAAACCAACTATACAAACACTGGGAAGACATAACAATAATAAAAAAAAGAATTTGAAAGGAATGTATGTCCATTTTAATTGGGTTGGACCTGATGAAGTTTGCAGTACTTCAAGAATAGGTGTCAGCAGTGTCAAGCCCTGAGCAAGCAGTTCGTTCATGGATGTGGTGACAGGAGGCAGAAAAAACACTGTCTACCAGTGAAACACAGCAACAGCAATGCTGGGGACTTACACACCCCCAGCTTAGCAACAGTCACTGGAAAAGCACTGGAACAGATAATGAAGACTTGTTAACAACTGTGTAACAAGGAAAAGAATAAGGGCTATCATGGATTTATAAACTGAATGTGTCAAACTAGTTTAATTTCTTTGCTTAATAAGGTAACAACACAGCATAAATATTAAGTAAATAAATGTCATACATCTAGTTTGTACCCAGGCTTTTGTCATTGTCTGATGGCACAGTCTGGATCAAATCCCTATAAACTGAATAAAATACTGCTTGGAAAGCAGTGTGTATGGTAGCAACATAGAGCCTGCTGAGTTGGAAGGGACACACAAGGATAATCAAGTCCAACCCTTAGCCCTGCAGTGGTCTGTGCCTGAGAACATTGTCCAAATGTTTCTTGAGCTCTGGCAGGTTATGGGCAGAGCCAGGAGCAGATACTGAGCAGGGCTCTGCAAGAATCTCTCATGGCTGTGGTGAATTGCATGGTGTCAGCAATGGAGGGGATTGCAGGAGAAAGAGCATATGTACTACATTCACAGTGCCTAGCTGGGGAAAAACCAAAAGTACTGGGAAGGAAGAGATCCAATTCAAAAATCTTAAAAACCATCTGAAAAAATGCATGGAGTTCAAGGAAGAGAAGTACAGGGTTAGGCATGGACAACTGTACAAAGATAAGATAAGGGACAAAGGACTCAGATATGGTCTTGGAGGTGTGGGAGGCACAGCACATTGGAAGGTGAACATTTATCAGTGGGTAGCACAGATCAGCAATGGCTCACTGCTGGGGAAAGGTCAGCTGTTTTACTGGGATGGAGACATGACTATTGTCTGGTCTCCATCTTTTTCATCTACTCAGGACAGATGTTGCCTCAGCTGGAGAAATCTGTCTATTTACAGGCAAAACACTTTGAGAAAGATGTGTATCAAGTGGAGAAACTCTTTTCCTTCCGTAGGTAGAGAAAATATTGGTCATAAACTGCAGAGAGAAAGATTCAGGCTAGATATTAGGGATTCTTATCAGAATATTTTAGTTTGGGAAGAAATTGCCTAACAGTATAATGGAATTACTGTCACTGGGGATTTCAGGAGCAGATTGGGTAAACATCTGTCAGGAATATGGTAGTTATATTTGATACTCTGCTGAAGCAGAGAATAGACTCGATGGCTTCTCACTTCTCCCACCCTGGTTTTTGATGATTTGTTGAAATGATCTCAAGCTACCAGTTTTGACTAAATGACCAACTGTTCTTATGCTGAAGTCAAGTGATGTCATTTTCTATTGATTTCACTAGGCTTGGATCAGGAACAGGATGAAGGTATATAAATGCCAACTGCAGAATAAGTATATGAAAGGCCTGAGCCCCCTTGCATTAAATTCAGAAGAGACTTGATCTCTTTCAGTGGAAGTTTAGATGAATTCTAAATGTGTGCCATGCATACATATGTGTAGATATATATATATGTATATATAAATAGATAATGTTAATACAGTTCTGTCAGTTAAGCAATATCACTGAAAACCTACTGTTTGAGAAAGTGTGAGAGAACTAAAACTTTACCAACATCATGTCTTTTTTAGACTCTAGCTCCAAAGTAAGAGTTCCCTGGTGATGAACATTCCAGGATATTCTCATAGACCTGCTGATGGCACCTAGTTGGATGAGGTACCAAAGCATTTAAATGTGTGGCTATAATGAATAAGATGCCAGGAAAAAAAAAAAAAGGATACTCTTGATCACCTGCATTTTTCTTTTTTCATTTTAGGGGCTTATACTGTATTGCATGAGTGATAAAAGTGGGATTTTGTGGTCTTGCCTCCTAGGAGTGGAAGAAAACTAGCAGTGGAAATAATCAAAATGTGAATAAAACTCTTTTTGGCTTTTCTGGGACCTAGCCAAACTCATAGATGGCAGCACTGTAAGAAAATCCCCTTTCAAACTATTTCATTTTTAGTCTGGACCCAGGCTTGTAACTTTGTGTCTTTTACATTAAGCGAAGTTCCTTTCTGTTGTCTGGAATTTATGCTCATCCTCTTAGCACACAATTTTTTCATAAGCCTAGCCTTAGGAGTTTTACAGCTTCCAGAGCCAGAGAGGCATGGCCAGGTTTAAATAAACATCCATGCTAACTATTTACCACCAAGCATTATGATGTTTGCTAACACTATGGGATGCATCAGCTGATAAACTGCAATTTTTATTGAGGTTTTAATCAGAATTCTGTAGCAGAGAGAACAGAGAAACCCAGAAACCAGCTGTGTGTTCCCTATTGGAGAGAGGCAGTGATATGTGATTGTATTCAAGAAAAGCAAATTCAACCATATTGGCAGAGATCAGGAACAGTGCACTCACCCTGCCATGCATGGTCAATAATTAATATTTAAATTCTTGAAGGAAACAACATGACTCAATGGGTAAAACAACAGATAAGAACAGTTGTACTGCATTACTACAGTACATCTCTAATTTTTTGAAGCCACTTAACTTCCTTATCTTTGTCTCATTTTCCCTATCACAAAACAGAATGAACATTCATGTGAGATTCATTAGGCTATGAGGATGAAAAAGGTGTTGAAAAAGAACAGTTGTTCCAGAGTTAACTAGAAATGAATCACAAATGTCTTCATGTTATCTCTTCTTAACATTTACTGAAAACATGAAACTATTGAAAACATAAAAACAGTTTCATGTTTTGCAGAATACTTCAATCTACATCTGGTTCCTACTTTCCTAAAGCTGTCCCTAAAAAAGGGTCAGCTTTACCCAGGGTAAGACAGACATTATAAATGAGATACTAGACCACAGAATAGTCTTTTATTAAGTAAAGACAACTTTCTTTTTTAATACAGGGAATATAGATTTGTATTTCATCTTAGAATTTGCTTGGGCTTATCCAGTGGAGGAATGATTCACAAGAGATAGCTTCTAAAAACCTGTGCTTCCAAGTTTTGATGCTAGGTTGATAATGAATGCAGCTTTTTGCACCACAAGGGTTAAAAGTTCTTCACTCTTGTGAAAGAGTGAAACTCATGTGAAGAAAAAACAAAATGTTTGAGGACTTTCCAGGTCATCACAGTCCACAAAGGTGGGCTTCTGCCTTGTTTGGAACATTCCTCTGAGGGATCCAAGAGGCTTTCAGATCTGAGGTTCTGTGTGCCTGCTCTGGGAGAACAACGTCAGTCAATAGACTGGCCATGAAATGCCTGGAGGAATCTGAGGAGCAATGTGTGTATGTGCATGATGCATTCCGGTCTACTGTCAGCCCAATCCAGCAGAGGAAAGAACTAGAAAGGTTTCAGGAGCAAGAGAAAAATGTGTAAAGGTTAAATTCAGTGCTAAAATCACTGACATTTGAACAAGAGAGATGTAAAAGAAAAGTGAAAGCATCAGACATTAACTCGGGTTATTGTACTGGAAACTTTATCTCAGTAATGATTTCAAAGCCAAAAAAACCCCAGTATAAAACACAAGAAACCTCAACAAAAACCCCCCAAGCCAACAGACCAAGAAGACTGTGGGTCTGCATAAGCTTCTTAAGAAATGCTGCTAATTGGAAAATATGCCTTTATATGGATATGATCAATATAAAATTTTGCTTATCGCACATGTATAAATTTACTCTTTTGTAATTAACACCAAAACTAATTTAGAAATTAATGTCATAAGAGCATAAATATTGTAAAACAGAATTATAAAAATTATTTCATAACAGGTTTTTTTATGAATTATGTATTTCCTTAACATCACTTAATATGTTTTACTTCATCTAAATATTATGGATGTATTAATTGACTGTTAAACTATTGCTTACTTAAGGTACAGGCATGAATATTTCTCTTGTTTTCTTTCTGATTGAGAGGACATGAACTTTTTTATGAAGAACAAATCAAAGCAAAATTCCTGCTAAGCATATAATAAGAAATTTTATGTTTAATTTTTAAATTAATATCTCAATGTGTTTATACTTCGCAATAGTAATCCTTCTTAAAAAGCCTGAAATCCTGAAAGACCAAGAGAGGCTGGTAGTGCCATATGAGCTCTAACTGACGTACCTTCAAATTTTTTAACAAGTGTTTGAATTCTTGTACATTGAAAAAAATATCCATATTCATCAAGAAGGTTTTCTGAACACCAGATAAATAAAAGTAAAAACCAAATGGAGCAAAAAATGTAAAATACCATGAATTTGGTGAAGAATTAATAAGATTTATACAGATAAGATTTACTTTGTTTGCCCAGTTCTCAATTAAGAAAGAACAGACATAGGTATATATTAAGTTCCTTTCATTTAATCTCAACACAAATAAATATATTCAACATAGTAATTGTTCTTCAGCTAGCCTGCCCTTGCCATTGGTATTTCTAGCTCTGGGGATACTTGCTAGGAACATAGTTTTAAATCTCTCCTAAAATCTAGATGCTTTTAAGAGACCCAAAGCAATAAACATCAATAATAAGCCATCAGCATCCCTCCTATGAGCATATGTGTACATATTCAAAAGTCTGGATCATTTTTTTGTAGTGGCATGAGCAAGCATGAGCTATTTGTTTGAGACCTTTTTAACTTCAGTCTTTTTGTGTCTTCCACTTAGCTGACCATATTGCCAAATAACAAAGAGGTATTATACTAAAATCAAGTTTGGAGCACACAGATGCAAGTCCTCCATATTTTTCTTCCATTCTGCCTTGAAAAACTCATCCTTGCTCACACTGCCTTTCAAACATATTCCTGGCCTGAAGACTAACTGATATTTGAAGTACAGTAAATTTAATTTTCAAAACCAAACAGTAGTTCATATTTAGAGTTTGGCTAGAAAGTCTTAGTTCATCTACTCTGTTTTGCTTGCCACAGGGCTGGAGAGGGGTAAAATTGCACCCAGCTAGGGGAGCTCTAACTGCAGTTACTGATATGTCAGCAGCCAGGCTGAGAGGAGGTATCTCAAAGATCAGAGCAGGGCTAATGCCTGAGGGTGTAGCATGTAATCAATAAAACCACAATCATGGGAGGCTGGGATCAGAGTGTGCAGGTTCTGAGCACAGCTGGGTCAGTTCCTTGCATCTGATCAGCACAGGTCTTCCAAAGTGGTCCTGAGTAGAGAGGAAGAAGCGATGCCAAGGGAAGGATACAGAAAATTAATAATTAATAGAGACAGCACCACTGCTCAAGAGGGTCTGTAATAACTTTTAAAGTCTTGGGCTTCTTTCATATATAGAATAGTTACTTTTTTACTTTTTATTTGCCTTGGAATGCATTTCCATTGTTCAGCATGTTGGTTTCCTATATCACTCCTATCAGGCAGTATGAACCTTGGTACTTTGGAGCTATGTAGTTGCTTTCCACGTTACCCTGGCAACTGAATAACTAACACTTGAAGAGGAAGCAATAAAGAAGTGTGTTTTAATTCTTTTACAGTTTGATAGAGCTTAAGAGATGGAGAAACTCTGCATTACTTCATAAGAAGGGAGAAAGTAAACTGCTTTTTGTTTATATCTTTTAACTGCTCTGAAAATATCTACCCTATTGCTTTTATTCAAAGAGCACACTCTACTGCTAATCTGAATTGATATATTTATGTTAAATGGAATACTAGCTATAGATTATTTGTAATAAAGATTTATGTGTTTAGCACAGTAGAGCAAAAGTGAAAAGAGAGAGGAATGAAAAGGCTGAGCCACATCTTAACCACTTCTTAAACCCTTAGCCTTCAGGGACAGTTCTGGTTATACAAGCTGGTCAATTTTACCTTTTGTTTCACTCAACTTCAGAAATGAAAACAGGTGGGACAATTCAAAAAGGCAGAAGGATAAACTGGCAATTTGACTTTTTGAGGAGAGAGGATTAGTTTTTGGGGAATCCATGAGGTGGATGGATAAAATTGACATACCAATTTTTTCAGGAAGTGGTTTGCCTTTAGATAAGGCACATAAATATATCTACAGATAGACTGATATTTAACCCCCTCCCCGCCCCCCATTTTCCTTAAGGGAATCATTCCTTCTGTTAAATATAACTTTATTTTTTTGCTAAGGAGGCTGTTATTTATCCCACTTGGTGCAGAGTTGTGGAGGATGGCACCAGGGAACCAGTCTGCATAAGACTCAGAACATGGTCAAAATACTGTGGTCTAGGGACTGTTCTGAGAAGACCAAATTTATTTGAAGCTTCTTCAGAAAAGGCAGATGTACAAGGCCTAGGATAACACTTATCAGAAAAGGGTGAAAGAGTACAATGTCCCTCTAAAAAATCCACATGTCCTTTAAGAAAAATGTTATATGTCTTTATTGCCTCTTTACTTTCCTCTTTCTTTTTTTTCTGCTGTTTTCTGTCTCATGTTTTACTTTTCTCCTTGCATAGCCCCAACAATTCATTTTAATCAGCTCCTCTTCCATAACCTGCGGCTTTAGTACTCTGCCTCTTTCTGCATGCTAAAATTGCTCTCCAGAGCACTGCTCCACCCACACTTTGATGGATTGGTGTTTCCAAGTTCCCTCTCCCTGCTCTCTGCAAACGCTGCCTGCACACAGCACTGACACTTCCCCACTCAGGTACAGCATGGAGCATGGATCTGGCTGGACCTGCAGTGATTTCTATGATTGTGCTTGAACATGTCTTGCTATCAAAACAGTTTTGGAGAGATGTTCCTTCCTCATCAGACACATATCTTGTCTGACTCTAATTTTATTTTTTTTTCCAATTGCATTTCTCCAATCCCTCAGTAAAGCACATCTTCTGCTATTAATGATGCTTGGCAGGTACTGTCAGTGTCCTATTAAGTTAGATAATTTGGGTCATAAAACTGCTAGCATGCTTAAGATTTTGGATAGTTTTAATTTGCAAAGTTTTCTGATGCATGGGAATATCCCCTTCTTCCCCCCAGAGAAACATAGCAGCAAATGCTGGTTTCAAACCTTTCAGTCTGTCCTAACTTTCTCCAGAACATCTACCACAGAGGTTCCTTTCCACTAGTGGTGAGTTGGTGATATAGAAGAGATGATCACTCTGAAAGTCCTGTTCATAACCTTCCTTTTCTGAATTTGTAAGATGACAAATAATTTCCACCTGAACACCTGTGACATTTGGGTTCTGAAACAGTCTCAAATACCATGCTGCTCATTAGTGGGGATTCAATTTCCTGCACCTCTCTGCTTCAGATTTGCTTCAATGCATAGAGTGTGCATATTCATTAAAAGCAACAATAATGAAGTTTTGCCGAAAAAGAGGGGTGTGTAAATAGGAGATGCCTGGGGCAAAGCTGTGTTTTTTGTTCTGGACATTTATATAGCTATTTACAGTGCTATTCAGTTAAATAATAATAATAATAAAAAAAACCCCAAACCCCACAGAATTACCATAGCAACTGAAGCAAGTATGTGTTACATTTTTAATCTCTGAGATACACAAACCCTTACTAAGGAAACAAGCAGAAGAAAAAAATGTGAACTTGTGTGCTTTCCCTATGTTTGAAAAGAATATTTTCTTTCTTTTTTTTTTTTTTTGCCAGTATTTAATACTGCCTTTGTTAGGGGAGTAGCTTTGTTCTCTTTGCATTGTTATGCTTGCATCTCAGGCAGAGGATGAGTGCAGGAGACAGCTGGAATGCATTCTCTTTCGAGACATTTTGGAAACTGCCAGGAGTGTGCAGCAAATGGTGGCTGTGAAGCCACTACAATATTTTTTCCTGGTACACTGGAATGTATTCCACAGGTGAGCACATGGGGAATACATCTATAAATAAAAATTGTATTTCACTTCAGCAGAAAACTACTTGCTATGCTCTTTGGAATCTGATGTACACAGAAATACTTGTTCAAGTTTATTTTCCCTCCCTCCCCACCTCAGTTGTTCAGTTTTACTTGGTTTCCTTAAATCCCTTTTGAATTAGAGTACACAACACTTCCACTATATAAAAGATCCATAACAGTTCTGTTTAAAAATATATAAACCCACATCAGTGTGTGTTTTGTCTAAGAAGAGTGAGAGGAAAGAGGCATTGGTTAATCCATCAGTAGCCTTTTCACTACCCTCTCCTATGGTGGTAAATTGGGATTTATTTCTCTTGTTGATGGCAAATATTTTTTTTCTCTATTCTATCCACTCCTGTTATTGGCACAATAATTACAAATCCTCTTATCAAGACAATCAAGGGCTAAACTAGCTGCTTGCTCCATATTACTGCAGCACTTTGTTTTGAATCTCTTGCGAAAAATGGGGCTTTTGCAGTAACATGCCTGGACACTTCACTGTTTCCAAGACAAACAGCTCTTGAGCCAAGACTGATTTGGACAGCATGCAATAGCTTACATGGGGTTTTTTTTCAGGAGATTCAGTCTTTTAGAAGAGCTAAATGAGCTTTGCAGCAGCCCTAGAAGGAGCAGCTTGTGGGTAGCTTGAGGTACAAAAAGATTGTGCCTGCCCAAAGCTGTGTGAGTTGACTTTGTGGTGCAGAGGATTGCAGCTCTCTGAACAATTTCAAGTTTGATCCTGTTGATGCAAGATCCCAACATCCATTTTAACCAAGTAGATCTTCATGATCCTTGGAGAAAATTCTGTCCTCCTAATTTCCCACTCAAATATCTGTAATTTAAACTATTGCAAAATCAAGCAAGACTCAGAATTTTGAAGACAATCCTTGACATAGTAATTTTATGTGCTCTTTATGTTCCTTACAGACAGAAAATTTTAGGTAGGAACTTACTGTGTTTTGTCAGTATGGCTGCATAGCATCCTTTCCAGAGCTGGCCAAGAGAGTTTCTCTTGGAAATGAATGTTTTCTCAGAATAAAACATTGCATGGGAAATCAGCCATTTCTGATGAAGTTTCATTTTAAAAGTTTTTGATGGAATCACAGCAGAATGTGTATAACTCCTTGGGTTAGAACACAGTAATTTGCTTGGATACTATGCACAGTGTGAAAGTCAAACTGAACTAAATAGCTGAAGTTTATCACTAAAGAATATTTTTAATTATAAGAAGATATAAAAAATTTATTAAAATTTTATTTAAAAGTGAAAATTCTGGTGTCATCTAGCTCTAATTTTTACCTCAAGATGGTGAATAACAGCAGCACAACTCAGATTTTTTTCTGATTCATTTCTGCTAGCTAGCCTTGAAGTAGCACTTCCAGCTCCTGTGAATGTTGGGCAAAATCCACAAATGAAATATGAATTTTCAATAGCTTATGTTCAGCTTGAATTAAAAACAAGTAATTTTTTCCTTTCTTTCTCATCTTGGAGTTCATCATGCAGTGACAATTTGAAATTTACAACCCAGACATTTAACATCCTTCACAAGAACATATAATTTGAAAAACCTGTGAAGAGAAATGTCTCTGCTCAAAAATGGCACTATCTCTTTGTAAAAAGACCCCTGTCATTTAAATTTCTGTTCAGTTTCCTATCTTAAGCTAAATAACACTGACATATTTTTTTTCAGATGCATTTTTTTGGAAAGTTGCACAGATTAGATATTAGCTTAAAAGAGTTTTAATGTGACATTTCTGGCTTTCTTCTATATCCCTTTGCATAAATTTGCAGCTATTGAAGAATATGTATTTTATTGAATTCCATTGCTGAAAATAGAGACAATGTCATTTAGTAGATATTCATAATCCTGCAAACTACTGAGGCAAAATTCACCCTAAATTTGGAAAATAAACCCCAAGGATTTTCTTTCAAAAATGTAGGGCAATGTGTGTTTTGATAAAACCTAGCAAGGAGTACTTAAGATGAGATTAATAAAACCAGGCTTGATGTCGAACTCTGACTCTGCTGGATATTGGACAGAATCTCTTCTGGTAAATCCCACAAAGTGCATGTCTTTATTTTCTGTTAATTAGCCATCCTTGCAAATCTATTTTTTATACACCAGTAGCTATCTTTAAATTATGTTTGGCATACATGATCCAAGTAAATACCTCCTTATGTCAAGACCCCAAAAAGCAGGGATTTTTTTCTCTTAAATTTAATAGAAACACTAATTTCTGCACTAAGCTATAGAAAATGCATCGTTTAGAACACAAGTCTTGTGGGAAAAGGCTACCTTGGAAAGCTGAGTTCCTTCATATTTTAATTGGCATTAAAAAGTCTTTTAATTCTTCAGTATTTCTAATGCAGTTTAGACACCTCCTCACACTGCCCCCCTCTCCTTTTCATATAAGAGACAGTAGAAAGAAGAGAGAGGGAGAAATTCAAAACTGAACCTCCACAAAGTTTGTTCTTTGATGTGGAACTTTCATTTGATAACAAATTGGACAAAGGTGAAAATGACAAGCACAAGAAACTGTATTTCATTTGTGAAGCAGTGGAGCAGATTTAATATTTTGATTAGATGAGATGGTTATCTTGAAAAAGTTAGCAAAGAGGATCCAAAAGAGTGCCCATAAAGGGCATGGTAAGCTACATTGCCCCACAATGTTTTCTTTCCTCATCCTCAGTAAACAGGCTTATGATTATTATTAGAATTGCAGACCACAAAACCAGTATGATAGCGAGCCAGATTTTACGCTAGGAAGTGCTCCCTTTAATGTGTTTAAAATACTGTACAGAATCTTTTTTAATTCAAATACTGGTATCAAATTGAGGGAGGAATATTTCTGTAGGGCAACTTTGATGATGATCAAGAGGCACAGAGCTAAACTTGCAAAGCATGCAATGTAAGTGCTTAATTCCCTGTTTCAAGAGTATCTTTGAAGCTGAGAAGTCCTTAATATGAAGCATGTTGCACAAGTTACAAGCAATCCTTCTATGCCAAGTAGTTATTCAGGGGTGGGGGTTGCTTAACATTTCCTACAGCCAGCCAATGCTGGATGCTTGCCAGCAGTGAAAGACAGCAACTAATACATACATAAATCCACTTTAAAAATGCACATGGGGAGACAGGTACATAAAGCTTCTGTATTTTGAGTTTATTAGTGATCTACCTTGTTTTAGCTTAATCTTTCATTCAGGTAGTATTTCTATGATGAAAGTGATTCAAGTTGCACTGCGTGAGCTCAAGACTGCATACAGTCCTGGGTTGACACATTTCTCCAATTAGTGTTTATTAAAAATGTCTATAGCCAAGTTTACTTTGTGATCATCCATGTCTTGTGCTTTATATTATGAGCATACTTAAAAACAGTACCTTTTCCTTGTCTGACTTGCAGCTTGAGACCTATCTGATCATCTGGGAATGGTCATGGAAACAAAGAGGTAGAGAAATACTTTATAGGTTTTTTTGTTTTGGCTTGGTTGTTGGGTTTTTGTGGTTTTTATTTTTCTTTTGGTTGGTTCTTTTTAGGTTTTTTTCTTTTAGGTTTCTTTTCTTTTTTTTTCTTTTTTTAAAAAAATTTTAATGAGTGGTTCAAGCTACAATTAAGGCCAGAAATGGCTATGCTTTCAGACTAGATTATCATCTTTCCATTTCAGGATTCACAAGGGGAATAAAAGTATGAACAGGGACATAAAGGGGTGAAAGAAGAGATCACTCTCTTGGCAGCATCCTGTATTGGTGGTCAATTTAGGGAAATGAGCTACATGGGTTGGGAGCATGATTTTAGTTCTAAAAAGAGAAACAGTCTAAAATTGCTCAGAAAGTAATTTCTAAACTTTGGTATGTTTTGAAGCTGGGCATGAACTTCTCAGTTCCCTTGGAGTGTTTCTGAACCCACTCACTTTATCTCTTGTCCCCATGCTGTGCTGCAGTTTCTTTAATCTCTGAAGCAGTTGCAGAAGTTCACAGGCCCCTCTGTTTTGTAGTCTGGTAGATTTTCTGATACAACTAATTGGTTTTGACTCCCCTAGAATGGCCCATTGTGGTTTTACATGGTTTGACATTGTAATGAGATATGTTTGCTCACAATGTTAATTTTTTTAGCCCTGAGATTCTTTATTTCTGGGAAATATTAAGAAACACAGAAGGAATTTGGGATCTTCAGACTTGTGCCATAAGCAGCAATGTAGATTACAGAGAAGTCACAATGTTTTAATTCATTCTGCTATGCTTTAATTCCTGGGTTGTAAGCCCAAATACATTTCCCTTTAAATGCTTTAGAGGTAGACAGGTTGGGTTTTCATTTAGCTTCTAAATATGTGGCTGCCTTGGGGCTTCTAATTTATTTATTTTTTTTAATGGAGTGAGAGGCTATAAAACCTATGTGCTGTAAAGCAGGCAGACAAAGTTTCCTACCAGCCCACCAGGCTCAGTTGAAAGAGCAGACATCTTCAAGTTTACTTAACTCTCCTTCCTAGGCTTCTAATTAAAATCACTGAGATGCTCCTCATTTTGAAAAGGTCACATCTGATTTCATCTGAGACATTCCCGTTGTCTCATTTTAGCTGTCTCTGGTTTATACACTTATAAAAACCCAATCAATTATAGTCAGCTGTCCATTACCCGTAGGAAGATGATCTGGTTGGTGGATGAGCACTGGCAGAGGTGTGGATACAGACTCCTTGCCACTACACTACCTTGGCAGAGCTTGGCCCAGGAGTGCCAGGTAGAGACTCATGAATAGCTCTGCATGAAATGAGGGAGCACTGGGAAATGGTGTAACTATGAGTGAGTTTATTTGTTCAGCCCCAGTGCTTAGGAATAACAGAAATTTGATTCTTCTGATTGTTATTGTATTAATTAATTCAGTTCCAATCTATGGTTCTCATCTCAATAACTTAAATACCAGAATTTTGATGCTATTTATAAGGTTAACTTTTTAATATATTTTTAAAAATATTGTAATATAATAATTGCCTTTGTGTTCAGGAGATTCATGGGGTGCACTCTTCAAATGTGGTTATTTATCTTCATCTATTTTCATGGTTCCCATTACCATAATATACGAGTTTCATATCCTTTAATGTGTGAATCTGCCCCAGGCCTCTCTGAATAAGTGAGTACATTAGCTACATTTTGAAAACTGAATGTAATTCATAACATCCAGCTTTAATTGTCTAAGTTAGGCCTCACTTTGTTGCCTTTGATTCCAGTACAGGCTATAAAAAAGGTCAGGCTGTTAACTCAGCCTGGCTGGCTTGTACCCTGGTCTCTGAAGAGACTGTTCAGGAGACTGAGCACCTAAATAAGGTAGTAACAGTATCCCTTCAGGAGACTAGGTAACAGGTTTTCAGAGATGTCTAGACACTTGAGAAAGCAGAGGAATATCAAATGGGATTAGAAAAAAAAGCTGAAATGCTTAGGTATGTTGAAGACTTACTGAAGACATTTATGTCCATCTGCCTGTCTTGCCAGAGGAGAGAAGGGTCTGGAGGTCAGGTCTGCAAAGTCCTTTACTTCTGCTTAGTCACTGGGTCAGTCATCTTTTTTGCTGCTGTATTTTTCTGTAATTCATGTCTTAGGACAGATAATAGACGTTCTGCCCAGTGACCTTTGAGAAGTCTTTTTAATCACATCTGTGCCCAGGGAATACCAGTAAAAAATAACACTAACAAGTACTGCATGATGACAGGGTCAGAAGCTGTCCCCTGTTGAGTGGGTAAGAGGAACAGTAAACTTTGTCCTTCATAACTATTTCTTTTTAATATGTGACATAAGAAGAAAGATAAATATCACTTCCTTTATTTGTATAGTTTATGATATTATTCTTTCTGGAAATGCTAGACTATAAGACTTTTTAATCAGAAAGCATTTGAGTCCTGGCTCAATTGGTGCTATTTGCTTTAACCAGCCATACCAAAAGGTCTGTGCTCCTGTGTACCTGGTGCTGCTCTATGGCTTTATTGTCTCCTCTCAACTTTCCTTCCATTAATCTGAAGCCTTAAAAAAAAGCACCAAAATTTGCTGCAAGGAAAGTAATGATCCTCCAAAAGAAATTCACTGCAACTGGAGAGAACCATTTTAATTAGCTGACAGAATTGCATTGTTTAGGTTTCTTTTAAAAATCAATGAAATGGCTGCAAATGTTTCTAATGTCTTCATGTCTTTAAAACTCTCACTAGGGAGCCCTCATTCCTACCACAAAACAAGTTTTTATTTTTTTGAAATTATTATAAAGGCAACTTGTACTTGGAGGGGGCTCAAATGCACTTCATGTCTCCAGTGATTTTCTGAGTTTCCTTGGTAGAAAAAATATTTTTAAAATCCTTGCTCTATTTCTGCTTTCTTCTGGGTTTTGGGGTTGTTTTTTTTCTGACTGTATGTGGGTCAGATGTGCATGCTATGGATTTTTACTTTTTTAGAATATTGTGCTATCAAAGTCTAAGCCTGAAGTAAACAATTCTTCTGAAAATCTTTCTGTCCCATGAGGATACCACAGACTTCTGTACATAGGACCGTGCTAATCTAGGATTACCTGAAACTGTTGTCTAACACCCAGGTCTGGATCAATCTTCCCTTCCATTCATGAGCAGAATATACAGAATTATGCATATTGCTCTCGTAATGCTCATCAAGTGGCTCCCACTGCCTGAGAAGGGCCTCAGGACAGCCCCAGCCAGCTCTGTTACACCTCAGGTGAATATTGTCAGGGACCAGCTATTTCTAGAGGTCAAGGCCCTGGAATAGTTCACACCAAGCCTTCCTTCACTGATTGCTTTATGTTTGCACCAACCTGGATTTATATTCCCAAGCCCTGAGCTCAACACTACTGGCAAAGAGCAAGGTGAAGAAAGCTTTAAGAACTTCTGCCATTTCAGCATGGTTGGTGACATTCATTCATCTCTTCAACAGTGTGTTTTCCTTCTGTTTCTGAGTGTTGTTTATGTACCTGAAGAACCCTTTTTTGTGGTTTTTGACATCTCTGGACAATTTCAATTCAAGCTGAGATTTTGCTTGTCTAGCTGCACCTCTGTACAATGCCTTTTTAGTTCTCCACAGGTATTCAACAGAGGGTTTGTCTTCTGGTTTACATCTTGGGGACCAGCTGAGGAATATTTCTCACTGCTCTGGTTCACCTGACTCATTCCCCAGTTGTGAAGGTTTGACCATTGTCATTTTGGATCTCACCCACCGAATCCTTAACTTTGTCTCTCCCTCTGAAAAGAACTGATTTAATCTAAGTTGCTTTATAACTGACAAAGAAACATTGCAAAAGTGTTGCTTTTTCACTTTTCTTTTGTCTTCTCCTTAGAGAAGATTTAGTAACAGTATTAAGCCAAGTTCTGATGACATGTATGTGTGTGCAAATCTCAAATAAGGTATGTTCTGCTGGACACAATTACAGAGGAAGCAAAAATCCCATCTTATAAACATGAACTGCTTTTCTGTTGGAGCTTTTTCAAAAGATCAATCATGAGTCCAGTCCTTCATTCCTTACCCCCAGGAAACTTATTTGAATTTTCCTTAATGAATATCAGTACTGTTAATCTCTAGTGATTACAAAGTCACAGGCAACCATAAAATACTGAAATCTTTGAGACTTCTTTATATGGGAAAAATTCTTCTTGAGACCTTTCCTAACTTCCTATCCAACATAAACAATACTGAAAAATACTCAATATTTTACTTTCCAGTTCTCTCATTCCATTAGCATGCAACAGATAATATTGTTGGTATTCTATTTCTATCACTTTTGAACTCTATTAGTTATTTATGCATTATTTCCATGTACACCACAACACTACTACAACAGCTAAATCATCATTAGAAGTTATCATTATTCTTATACAGTGTCTCTAATTTATTTTTTTTCTGATTCAGACTCACTTACAATACTCAGTTCTCTCTGTCCAGACCACTCCTAGCTGATCACTTGTAAATGTGGCAGTGTTTGTGAAAGATAAATAGAATTTAACTTGAAATCTCAATTCTCCCATAGCATCCCTCTTGAAAAACAACCTAATTGATTTGAAACTGCTTGCCTTAAAGGTTAGGAGAGCCTTAATATAGATATTTGATGGAAGAAAAAATAAAATTCGGTTACTAGAGTTCTACCTCTGAACTTACAAAGACAAAATGCAAACATTTCTATAATACAGAAAATATGTTTCACAGCCATATAAGCGATCAATAAAAACATTCATTTGGAGGAAAATTTAACAAACTGTTTCAAAAATTGAATGATAAAATAAGAAATACCCAATCTATGTATCAAAAAAGGTAGAAGGAATGTTCACTCTAGAGGATTTACTGTTTAAATGTTCTCATGACAACAAAACTGAGAACATTAGTAAAGGGAGAGAAATCAAAGGTTATTTTCTATCTTTGAAAGATTTTATTTTAGAGAACTACAAACAAATTCAGACTGAAAACTACAATGTATTTTTATTCCTGAGGGAAAAAAATAGTGACATAGCTCTGATGTCAAAGTGTGCCATAGTTTTGGGAGTAGGATGAGAATTTTGAAATTCATTGAATATAATAATTTTTCCCCATAAATACATAAATGACAAGTAAAGCTAGAAACAGCTTACACTGTATTTGTTGTACAAATACAGTTGGAGGAAACACCATCCTGATTTGACAGAAAGCTCCTTTTGAGGCAAAAGCAGCATAATTGTTCAAGGAGTTTACTCAAGAATTGGATAGGAACTCACTTCAGCAAAGGAGGAATCTCCCTCTATTTGGAAGCCCTCTTCCCTAGATACACCTCCACATCTGTGAGTAACATCTATGACTTAATTCAGCCTTTTCATAGATGATGATCAGTGACATAAATGTGGTGGTCATATTTGGTTCGTGTAGTCAAATTTCAACAATAGTTAATTTTTTTCCCTGACTTTAAGTCTTGTATTGTTAGTCCATGAATGATATGGGGAAAAAAAAGAGAAATTTCAAGTGCAAAGTCACAAGATCCTCTATGAAGCTGATGCTGTCATGTGCTTGAAGTGCTAATATGACATACAGTTACACAGTGGCCTTGTTGAACTGCTTTTGTTAGTTGTATCACTTCCTAAACATCTGAAATCATGAAAGGACTTAAGTGCTGGGTCTTTTGATACAATTACTGTGATGGTCAGCACTGTTTATTTAAAAGCTCTGAGTATGCATGTGAGAACAAGAGACCTGCTTTAAGTAGTCAAATTTTGGTACACACCTCACACTCTAGGATGTGGAGAGATATTTTTATTTCTTGTTTAGGAGTGAGATAAGTGGTCTAGGTGTTCACCACAGGATGGTGACCAAAGAATGTGGGGGCTTCTGGCTCAGCCTTGCTAACAGCCAGTTAGCTTGTGTCCACCAAGCTTAACCTCACTGTGCACTTTGCTGAAGTTGTTGGTAGTGGTGAGAGTAACTAAAAAAGGTCTCTTCTGCAGTCACAAGCTATTTCCATTTTATGCCTTCCCAGCCTGTAACTCCAACTTTTCTCAGGCTGTTAGTCATCCTCTAAAACTTTCACATTTCTGCTGTTTAGAGAGTTTTTAGGCTCAGAGAGAGCTGTGAAAGTATGCAATTAGTGACAAGGATGAGAAATGGCAGAACCTTGTCATTTCATTACATTTATATTGTAATGCTCACAGAGCTTCCCAATAGCCAGCTGCCTCTTAGGTGAGCTACTGCACAGAGCTAGCAGAAGACTGCTGCTGCCCTAACCATCTTAGACTTCAAATTTGGACTTTCTGTAGTCTGTCAGAGGGGAAACTGGAGTACTTATATTTCAAAAATGGTGATATCATTTGAATGGGGTTGACAGGAGTATAGCATAGAAAAGCACAAGCTTAAGATACATCTATTGCAGACTTCACTGCAATGCAAAGGTACTAAATGGGTTTTAAGTGAGGTTGCTCAGAGTGAGTACCCACAGCAGCAGAGAATTCAGTGTGGAGTATCCATATGGATGAGCAGCTAAGCTGCATGATGTTATACTTAAATAGTATGGGGTACTAGAGTGAGCTGCCTTTTTTTTTTTTTTTTCAGCTGCCTAGGGTATATCTACATTGCAGTGCCATTTGTGGTGTGGATGCAAACTTCTTTAGCAAGATCCAGATTTCAGTTTCTCAAACACTTGCTTAAGCAGAAAGGAAGCTAAAATTCTCCTATCTCTATTTTTATGACTGTGGCTTTCCAGGGTTTCTGTTTTCTTCCAGATTGCATCACCATGTCACATGTAAAATTGCACGTCCAAGAAAGCAGTGGAGGGCTATGCATCTTCTGAGCTGAAGAACAGTCTGAAATCGTTTGTGCAGTAAATGAAAAAGGCTCAAGCTTCCTCTATGGTATGCAACTAATTAGCTGATGTTCATTTTCAAGTTCGTTGTTCACAGTCAAGCTGAGACAATGCCTGATATGCATTATAATGTCCCAGGAATGTGTCCTGGTTTTAACTGCTTCCTTTTACCACTGCTGCTCCCAGCCATGAATAAACCCTGCTTGAAATCTTGAAACGTGATGGGAGTATTTTGGAGATATACATTTTCAGCATCTGAATCTGAGTGTTCTGTGATGTAAAGCCTGTGAAAGAATGACTCTGGCACTACAGCCTAGAAAATGTCTTCCTTTTAGATTTTCCTCTCTCTTTGTTTCTTCCTCTCTCTTCTTGATAGTCATCAAAAATTTCAGTTCTTTCATAAAAAAAAAGTTTCTCAGAGATTTTTGACTATTTTCATCCATTTAATTTTAATAATGCATGTACTGGGTTTTAATGGTAGCAATGAAACATGATTTATTTTCCATTATTTATTGCTATTTATTTAGGATTTAGTTAACAGTCTCTGTAGTCACAAGCTATAAGCCAGCCTAGTGAGTCATTTCCTTTACTCTGACACCCATTGAAATAGCTCCCTCGCTGAAAATTCACTGATGTAACCAGACAAGCAGTATCGCGAGAGGTCATAGCTCATTATTTCACATTTGCTCAAGATGTGAATGTTTCCAGGACAGAATAAAATCAAAAGGTTCTAGGCCTAGGGAGGTCAAGGACACAAGGGTGTATGGATTTTATTCACATGAGTTGATGCAAAATTTGTTTGCAAAATTAGGTTTAGTAACCACCAGAGACAAAAATGGGGCTAGAAAAATGTTTTTATTAACGCTCCCTATCTACACAAGCCCTGCTATCAGGCTTGCCTATGTGTTGGGAGATAAAGAATTAAAATCGTGATAACTGACTTGTAGAAAAAGCAGAACCATAATTGACTTAATATTTAGAAGCAGCTAAACTAAATAGACATTATTAGTTCTTGGCATTTGTATGATAACTTGTTCATTTACTCATCATGGTCATCTGAGGCCTCAGTTTTCTCCCTCACTGCTTAGAAGGCATGTAAGTGGATCAAGGAGAATTTTATTTCTGGAACATTCAAGAAGAGTTTGTAGCTGTATTTTATTGGTAAGAAATCAAATGCTTACAATGTATCAAGTGTAAAGGCATGCATGTAAATGCTGGAGATCAAAGAGTTAGTCTTCTATGGGGATTATCTAATGTTACTACTTTCTTCCTCACTTATTATTATGGCATCACTCAGAATATAGTGGGATTTCTTGTCATATTTGTTGATATACTGGAAAATACTTGAACTTCCTCCAAGTCTGCAGATCTGTCTGCCAGGATGGATTCCTGCAGAACCCAGAGGGGCAGCTTTGGGAGCATCATGGTGGTTTTTTCACTAGACTAAGATGCATTCAATAAATAAACAAGCAAACAAACCAGCCTACCTTAGGATAAATGAGGTTCCAGATACCGACCTAAAAAAAGAAAATCCTGCCCTTGCTTGTTCCCTCTCCTCGACAGCATCATGCTGCCATGTGCTGGCTGTCCCTGCAGACCCCACTGTGCTTCATCTTCTTTTGTCACACAGCTTGGCAACTCTTCAGGCCAACAAACAAACTGGCATAATAAGAACTGAGGAAAGATTTACTTTAGACATTAAATGGTGTCTTTAGTAATGTATGATTTCTTTTTTCTTCATCTTTTTAAGAAATCCCCATGGCTAAAAAAAAAACCCCAGGTAAATTTGCATTTTAAAAACAGATACTGCACGTTTCTTACCAATTCTGGGGAGAGGGGGAAAGTGAGATTGAGGGGGAAAGTGAGATTTGGCTGCTTTGGAGTGTTTCTGCTCAGCATCCAGAGGGAAGGTATGTGGGTGACCAGTGACTGCAGTGGCCAGGTGACCACGAGGCTGCTCCAGTGGCCACAGGTATTTTGGTGTGCCTGCAGCAATCTCTGTGCCTGCACATCCTCCTGCTGCACGGCTCCCACGCCCTGTCACAGCTTCACTCCTGAAATAAAAGGAAACTGACAGCAATGAGGAATTAAAAAGGGCTCTTCTGGAAGAAAGAAAAGCATGCAACTGTCCTGGAAATTTAAGTATAAAGAGTTTAGGAGTTAATTTAGACTTCTTTTGCTTTTGAAATACCTAAGTTCTTTTGTTTTGCTGAAGCTCATTTTATGATTAAACAGACATTCGTCTCCCATTCACTTTCTGTAGAAAAGGCAGGTGGAAAGGAAGCCTCGTGGCTTTGTGCCACTTTACATTCCTCACATTCGGATAAATAACCCCCAGTAAGAGGTGGCAAAGCTTGAATTTCTGATTGTTTTCCCATAAACACACAACAGTATTGTTGATTGACTGGAGTCCATTATTGTTAGGTACATTTGTTGCCTTCATCACTGATGCCACAGCATTTCTCATGGACACTTGTTTGCTGGTCTACAGAACTCCTGAGCAGGAGGACTTTGCTGTCTGGTTCTTTCAAGGCATCTGTCCTCACAGGGGAGGCCTGAAAGTACTTGCTACAAAAGAATCCATCATGGCTCATTGCCATCCTTCTTTACAGGGCTCTTTCTGAAAGTAGTTATGGGCTTTTTACCCCACTGACAGTTTTAACAGCCTATGTGAAGTGCTCATGACAAGGTATTTTGTGAAAGTTTGTTGAGAAATATTCTGGGCATGATATCATGCTATTTAGGGGAAGCAGAATAGACTATGCTTGACTAACCATAGTTCCATTCATTTTGGGGCAGATGGAGAGGTTCTATATAATTCTGCATATTTGTACTGCCTTTTTTTCTTCTTCTTTTTTTTTTCCTGTACTGATCTATTAGGGATAAAAATGAAATAATTAATACTTAATTGCATCAAGTGGGCCCAAATATGCTCTGAATTGCATGCACATACCTCACTGGCAATTGTACTTGCAATGCCTGGAGGCATTTGGATCGCTTCATAAGATTCCCTTTCTTCTCGCCAAATACATAGTACTTCTCCTCTGAGATCTGAACTGTTTTATTTAGTAATTAAGGTAGTTTGTGCATCATCTTAAAGATGCAAAGGGCAGATGCATCAATGCCAAATCTAAAGACTAACTCAATGGCTCTTAAATCTTTTCCATTAGCAAATTCTCTGAAGACAGAGAATTCTCTTGAAGGCATATACCTCTACATCTGGATTTGGCCCATTTTTAACTGGTATCAGAGACATAATGAAAGTAAACACTCCTAAATCTAATGGACATTTAACAACATCCTTTCTTTGTACAGTTTTAATACTTTCATTTGCATTTCCATCATGTATTTTAGAGCTGACTTTCTCAAGTTACTCATGACCCTTTGGTCACTGCAGGCTTGATTTTGCTCCACAGAAGATGCATGCACAAATTGAAATTAAGTTAACTTTGTGTTGATGCTTGCCAAAGAGAATCCTAAAAAGATGCACATTAGAGTTTTTGATAAGTTCTAAGATTTTGGAAACTTTACAGCAACCTTGAGCTTGAAGATAATATTTCAATCATAAAGTTCCCCAAGCACAACTGAGCAGGTAAACTGCAGCAATAGAAATTGAATTTCAAATTCACACCTTCTGCATTTAATAGTACTTTTGTCCTAGGTTCAACATGTATCAGTGAAAGAGGTCTGACATACATGTAGTAGAAAACTATATAGTAAATTAAGAATGACATATTGGGAATTTACTAGTGGATGAGTGTCACTTCTTTTACAACAGAAGTATTTTGCATTTTGCTGCCTTCCTACAAACCTCCCCATTCATATCTTTGAATGCTCAGTTTTGGTTGGTCTTTTATGCCAGAGATGAATGAGGGATGTCTTTCCTTAGGAAGATACTGTGATCCATGCTCCCTGCTCTTTGATTTCTTGTCTTGTGCTTGATACCTCTAGTGGCAACACAAGAGCGTTAAGAAAACATTCAGTTATTTGTCTACATGCTCTTTTGCAGTCTAGTTATAGATTTTCTTTGCACTCTTAGTTAGGCTGCTAGATTTCTTCTCAATGCAAATGACTGTAAGATTTTAACTGGGCTAGGAAAGAAACTGAAGTCTGTTCCAGAATTCAAAAAAGATTTTGTCTGCTTTTGGGGAAACAAATAATTAAAATTGACAGATGAACCTAAGATAAAACACTTCATTTACTTTTGAATTAACTCCTTTTAAAAGACATGTCAAAGCAAAAGAACTATTTTGAAAATGTATAATCAACAGTTTTAGACACAAACATTTTTCTCTGATGATTGTGAGCTATTTGTTTCCCTACTGCAGTGCATCCTGCAGCAAGTTTACTACTTACTGAGAACACCCTTTTCCACCATTCCACCTGACCAGCAGAAACTTCAGAAAAGACAAGCATTAGCAATGACATGGATCTAAAATTTAAAATGTTTGCTCTGCAAAGAAATTGCTCATTCATTATATAAAGTAAGAAAACTTTACCAGTTTAGGTACAGGAAGAAAAGTAGGCAGTTTCCACCTTGTAACAGTTCCTGCTCTCTCGACTTGTCAAACACAAACCCAGAGCACCAACTTTGTGCTTGGGCCTAAGGATAATTTATCAATCTCTTCTGATATCCAAGCTTCTTAATCTAGGTGTTCCATACCAGTTTTCACTGGCTATGTAAGCACAGACATTTTGCAGTTCTCTTTAAAAAGATGAAGCACCAAGAAAAGCAAAATCCTTTGGCACAAGCAAAGACAGCTATCTTTCAGAGGTTTAAACCTATTTTAATTCTAGTATTAGCCTTCATGTTGGCTGATTTTATCTAGTCATGTTGGCTGATTTTATCTAATTGCAAGATTTGAATTGAAGCTTGCTTGATTTTATCTAGTTGTGGGGAAATACCTTGTTTAAAAAATTCTCATATTATTGTTCAGATTAAAAAGTTGGTTGAAGTTTACGGAACTTCTGTGTGCCCTGGCTCTGGGGACACCAACTCCTGAGAGATGTGGGACACAGAGTACAGAGCAAGAATTCCTGTAACTATTCCAGCTTAATCCACTTCCCCACAGGAATTGGCACCCATCTTCTTGTTTGTTCCAACACAGTGGACTGCTTATAGGGTTTCAGCAAAGATTTTTTTGAGATATATACCTGTGGCCCTGATGTCAATATGTGTGTTTCTCTGTAGCTAGGATTTGTAGCAGCAGGTTTGTGGTGTGTCTATGTGTGCCCATAAGAGGCTATTTCCTGTCACCCAGTCTCCACACCACCTACCACAATACCTGTACCTATAAAAAAGTGGGTGTTTTGGATTTTTTTGAAATTTGTCTAAAAATTCCTGCAACTTCTTCTAAAAAAATGATGTTATTTTGGCTCCATTTTCTACTGTAGAAGAAATTTATGACTTTTTATGAGAGTGCCTTAACTGCAGACATTTAATTGAAGCTTGCAAGACAGTCAAACAAAAAACGTCTGCCTCTTTCCAGCTGTCACAGTTGTTTAAGCCTGTTTGGTACTGTATCAGGAGTACTAAAATATTAACAATACTGAACAGTAAATGACACTGTTTAGTAAACTATATCTCAAGATTGTAAGTATCTCTTCTGTAATTGGCCAGTAATACACTATTTCAATCAGCCAAAAGAAATAGACAGTTGTTGCTGCTGCCATAAAATGCATTTCTAAAACCGACAGGAAAAGAGAGCAACTGCTTGGAGCTTGTTTGTCCGTGTTGTTTGTGCTGTAACACTGTCAAATGGCACCACTGCAAGGCATTTGCTCTACACCAACTAGGCATGAAGCTGTGCTTAATACAAATTACACTCTGCACTTCACAAGTGAAATGCAGCTGAGTTTATTTGCCCAAACACGGGGATAAGTAATAAATTGGTCTCATGTAACTGGTTTTTAGCATTATTTTATATATTGCAGATGAACTCTCTTCTCTAGGCTCGTTTCCAGGATCCTATGTAAATTATCAGATTCAACTCTTCACAAGAAATGTTCTCTTAAAAATCTGAAAATAGGGGATTTTTGAAGATTTCTTACTAGGATGCGACTATAAACATTTCATACATTGTTTATTCCCTCTGGACACTGCAGAAATGAAAATTCAATATTTTATATTTAAATTCTCAAATATATGGATTGTGAAGTAAAAGAAACTATTTAAACTTGGTTAAAATTAGATGTTTACACTTAAAACACTGCAAAAAAGAGGTGTATGCTGTGTGGCATGAGTATGAAATAAAAAGTATGGTTTAAAATTCCTGGAGTTTTTATGTCTTAAAAGAAATAAACTTTAGTTTTTATTCCTGAAGAAATAGCTAAGTAAGTTTTTGACAACTTTTGAACAAATAACAAGACTGCTAGAGATAATCTACTAAATATAAAGTCTTTGATTTAAAATGCACCGGGCATGGAATTTGAATTTGAAGGAAAGTTGAAAATTGAAGCATGAAAAAATAAGGAAATAGTTTATTTCAGAAAATGCTATATTCATTTTCATGGAATTTGAGTGGCCCTGCTCAGGTTTTACTTATTTGATGAGAGATTATTTTCAGGAATAATTACATGGGAAAGAAGGACAAAAGCAGAATGTTGGAAGTGATTCATTTGTAGCAAGAGTGGGGTCCTGCTGGGTGAGTGATTATCAGTAACTTTGGCCAAGCAATAATAGCATCCTGAAGGCATCTATTCCACACTACTAAACCTGTA
Organism: Agelaius phoeniceus; assembly: GCF_051311805.1. Classification (NCBI taxonomy): domain Eukaryota; kingdom Metazoa; phylum Chordata; class Aves; order Passeriformes; family Icteridae; genus Agelaius; species Agelaius phoeniceus. The sequence goes on from NC_135268.1 coordinate 58,910,702, forward strand.
ATTTTGAAAAAGAATGTCATGCATGCATTTTTGAAAGAAATGTAAATGTAGGATTGGTTTTATGATGTGATATGTTCCCAAGGTGCTGTGCTTCACCTGCCTCCCAGGAGGGCAGAAAACAGCCCAGATCCAGAGTGGATGAGGCAGGGTGTCGTCCTTCTGTCATGCCAACCCCACACCTCCCACCCACACCTGTGTCCTCTCTGCTGTCCTGTGGACACCAACGTGTACATCACAGCCCTGGTGAGCTTGGGCTGCAGCTGGACACCAATATTGGATCCCTTGCAGATGCTGGACTCCCAGAATGCAGTTTATGCATTGAATTCTCACTGGTGTCTCCTGCTGAGGATCCACACTCAGATACTTGTACATTCTTGTATGAATTTTGAACATGTAGGAAACCTATTATGTTGTCTTCAACACATATGGGCCTTGGAGAGCAGAGGATTTCTAAAAAATTGTATTTTCAACAAGGCAACTTACTGTGAGCACGTAAGAAACATCCTCAGGTGCTTTCACTGGCTTCCCTTTGGATTTTAAATCAGAATCAGGGAGCTGTTGCTTAGATTCAGCTGTGTACCTCATTGCCTCATACACCAACAAAGGCATACTTCAGTGCCTTGCCCAAGACATATAAAGAGATGTGGAAGGGATTTGTTGCTCACCACACTTCTATGAAAAATGGAGTGCTCTATATTAAGAGGGAATCTCATCCCTGTGGAAGGGATAACTTTCTCCAGGGCTGATCTCACACTGGAATGAACTCCGGAAATTTAAAAAATCCCCACAGACCTCACTGCCTTCTGCTCCAGTTGTGAGGCACTCTTCTTTGACCCTCTCCTCTCTAATGTAAATATTTAACAATATACATATGTCAAAAGCAACAGTGACCACAACTCTGAAACTCTACCAAGCAAAGCACAAGCTTTTCCCATGGGGACACGGTATTACTGATGGTGCTTCCTGTATGACTTTGCTTCTCCATATGCAGCAAGAGAGCACTGACTGTTCCACAGAAACCTCTGTAAGACATTAGAGCAGCTCTAGGCTACTTTTGGGAGAAAAAGGTCTAGCCCTGCAGTCAGCTGCCAGCCCAGACTCCTTTCAATTTGGATGAGCAGTTGGAGATGATTCAGGGAGAGGGGAGGTACAGGCGTCCTGGACCTTGTGTCCATATCCCCTTGGATTTTGTAAGATATTTATTTCACCTTTATGCTGAGGTTGTAAGACTTGTGTTTTAACTAGTATGCCATGCCACTCCCTGCTAGTGGCAAAATGTCAGGTATCTGAGTGCAGCACTCAAGGACCATGACATTTATTTCACTTGTTACCTCATCAGGGACTAATGGCCAAGCTGATAGCCTGACCTAGTCTTTTTCCAACTGTATGTCAAGACTGAGATGAACAAGTTAAGGTATTTGATCAAATAAATAATCAAAAGTACTAAATCCGGGTAATAAGAATTTGACAATAAAAGCTTTTTATTTCTTCCTTGGAATATAACACCATTACTTCTTTCTCTCCTTCCCACTCTTTTGATTTTTCAGGTACCACTCAAATTGCCCATAAATCTTGGCATCTTAATTTAGAAAAAAATTCTCAATCTCTACCACCTCCAAAAGAATAGTTCTGGAAAATGGTAATTGTTTTAAACATCACATTGTGGGTTTTGTTCTGCTCTCAGTGCTCATGCTACTGAAAACACTGGAAGAAAGGCAAAATGAAAGTAATAAAATAAAAATCTTAACTGTGTTTAGATTTTTTTCACAACACATTGAATAGAAAAGACTTATCAAGTTACACTATTAGATTAGCTGTAATCTACCAATTCCACTGAGGTGCTACTACCTACATACCCAGGTTTGTCCAGTGTTTGTGAAAGGTTATACCCAGCAATAAAACTCATAGAATTTTTGAAATAGCACATATGCACCTAGGGTACTTGAAATATATTGCATAACCCTGGGATCATGCTTTTAGTTGTATTTATAGGAACACAGAGACCTTAAGTAATGACATGGCTTCTAATGTCCCCTATTCAATAAAATAGATAAAATTCAAAATAGATAAAATTCAACAAAATCACAGAACTGTTAGGGTTTGAGGGACCACTGGTTATCATATATATATATATATATATATATATATATATATATATATATATATATATATATATATATAAATTTATATCTACATACATAACCAAAATAATCACAATACCTAAGATTTTATGTAATTAATGTGTGACCTGTGTCCCATTTAGGGGAAAAAACCCCAAGCCTCATCTCTCTTTTCACCATGGGTGTGTGCATGTCCCACACCCCTCTACTTCTATTATTACAGGCAAATTTTAGATTCAAATAATTATCTTCTGTCCATGTTTTCTGTCCCATCTTGAGAGGGAAAATGTATATATTAAGGTCTCATGAAGTTTGCTAAAAAGATGAATGGAATAGCCTTTGCTTGTCTGAAGCTGGCTGTTTGAAACCCACCCTAAGCCCCAGCATCTGGCTGCAGGCAGAAGCAGAAAGGTTTGTGTTTCTCTCAGCCCAAAGGATTATATAGCTGCAGAAATCCACTTCTATAACAATACTATGGGAGCAAAAAACTGTGTTTTTCTGGTGACAGCAACAGTCTTATCATGGTGCAATTCTGTTTAAGTGGCAAGAGTTATTTTAATGTTCAATTGTTTGGGTTTTTTTTTCTCCTTTTGCAAGTGTTTGAAATAAGAATTGAGTTAGGCATGCTATTAATGATTCTAGGAGTCTATATTTTTAGGAATGACCACTCTACCTATGCTCAGTGTGGCTGAAGAGAACAGCTGTTACTCTGGTTACATTATCATGTTTTCAAAATTCAAAGAGGAATCCCATCAGAAGCACTACTCCTTATTCACTTGTGCTCCCTAATGGCAACTTTAAATCCTGTATTCTCTATTGTCTTTGCTAAAGACACATGACTTTGTGCCTGTGCTGTCAGAGTGGCATGTGTGTGCCAGCAAAATGCAGTCAGCACCTGACATGCATTTACAGATCTTCTAAAGACTGTTATATATACATTTATCTTCTCTCTTTTGTAGAGGGTATGTGATTTCTTCTATCAGGGCAGCAGCCTGTGATGTATGTACAACGAAACATGAGGCCAGTGCAACCAGATACCTTTTCTATTCATATTGTGTTAAGGGTATGAGCCTTCTTTGATGTCAGTAAATTTAATAATGTTTAGAGATATAAAAATCAAGTCAGTACTCACTGACTAATAAAGCAGTACTAGACTCTCTTGCTAGCCTTGGTTTTTACCAAGTTTTCTATTTCTATAAAAGAAAAAGCTTTTTAAAATTGAGATATATGTTATCTCTAAAAAATTCTTAAACAATATTTGGAAAAGACTGTTCACTCCAAACTTGCACCATCTTTTGGTCATTCTATAGCACACAGAGAGGTGTCTTGCAGGGAAAAGCACTGCAGCCAGAATCCCCCATATCTTACCCACAGAACTCACAGCAAATCCAAATTGGAAATTAATTGAGATTGGTGAAGAAAAGCTAATGCCTGATCCCTTCTCAGTGGACATTATTTTTACTTTGACACATAACTGCATTTTTGTAGTCTGAAGAGCACTGAGAATTCTTAGGAACAAAGGGTGTTCACTGAACATTCCCACAAAGTTCATCCCACAGGCTAGAGAATAAACAGTGTAGTAATTTTTCCTTTTTTACACCTCTCTATAAATTATTTCAAACATGTTTTTAGTTTCTCAAGTATGAACACTGCTCAAAATCTTCTAATAAAATAGATATTTTATTGTTCAATTTTAGTCCTTATGTAATAGAAATGCTGTGTTTAGTTTTGATTATAGGTAGACTACATGATACTTTTTTCTCTTCTTTTATTTTAGGTCTAACTCCTAGAATAGGCTGACTCACAATTTCAAAGTTGGCTTTCACTGAATATCTACCAGTATTTCTTGTTGTGTTCTATATCATTCGGTTAGTGATGGTGATTACTATGATGGATCATGTAATTTATAATGCATCATACAATCTATTTGCTGCATTACTCATAGAGATTGAAAATGGAGGGGCACAAAAATACTTCTCTGATGCTGTAACACATAGTTTTGAGTTCTGTTGCATTATCCTTTCATATTTCCCAAACAGAGCATGATTCTGGTCACCAAATATGCAATGAAATACCTAAAAATCTAGTCATAAACTGAAATGCACTAAAGTATGTGTTGAAGAAGTTCTTGAATAAAGGTTCTTCCTCACGTTCTGAGCATAAGTTTGAGCCTTGAAACTTTGCTTCTTATTCATACTTTGTAAATGAGGGCTTTTGCTATGTTTCCACTTGAGCCTGAGCCAACTTCAGAGTAATGCCCATCCTTCAGGTTAGTTTATAGTATCTAAGGTCAGTAATGCAAATGCACAAAGCTGGACAAGGGAACTTTCTGGATACTTTTGCTGTGCTCTTGTACCTGGCACCTTAAATTTAATACCAACTGGGTCTGAGGAAGTGTCAATAAAAGGTGGAAAAGAGGCTTGTGACTGTCTCTTGCCTTTTGCACTCATAGTTGCCCATGATTTTCAAGAATGCCTGCAGCATGTGCCTTCACAGTATCTAATGGGCTTTTTTAAAGTACAGCCCTGTCCAGAGTGGGACCATAGATGCTGGTGCCACACCTTGATTTACACATGGTGTTTCATGAGGAGATTAGCCAATGACTGAAATGTGCCCATAACAACAGACCATAACACCTATGAGCTGGCTGTCCCATGATCACTGCAGTGGCTGAGCATTATGGCAGTGGCAATAAGATAAAACAGGCCTCTTCATAGCACATAACAGCAGAGCTAATTGGGACTAACACACCATGCATTTATTACATTGTGTGATAATTTTCATTCTGAAAGTCAGCATTGCCATGTATTTCTCCATCTTTTATCCAGAGGGCAACATAACTCTCTGTAACTGGGAAATCCTAAGCTTTTAAAACACCTAAAAATGAGGAGACATATTACCATGATATCATATAATATGTGGAAGATGTGACACTTCCTTTTCCTGCATCTCACTGGCAATACTATAGATCTACATATGTTAGCAAAGTAGATGACAGCCTTAAACAGTGGCATGATGAGCATTTCTTTTGTGTCCTTGAAATTTATGTGAACTATGTCTAGTATATAAATACCAGTTTGCTCTGGCAAATACAAATGTAAAACTGTTAAAGAAATTAATTTACATGGCTATATTGGCTAAGTAATTGAGAAACAGGCCAATTCAGATTAGCTTCCTCACAACCTCTACTTTAATGTCTATACCTCTTTTCTAAAGGCCAGCTCGACTAATGTAAATGTCCCATGATCTGAATTGCATGCAGTAATCTTGAGGGGAGAATAGTATTTGGCACCATTTTCAATGATCAAGACACTTTACATGACATTCTTGTTTAAACGGCATGAAAATCAGAGTTAAGTGCTGTGCAAATGAGGGCAGAATAGAGCCCTTTGTATCTCATTTTCCAACTGCCCTGGGATCATCTGGAGGTATAACCACATAAATCCCCTGAGGATATGTCTCCAAGTCTCTCCCTTAACATGCTGTTCCCTGATCACACTGGAAATCCACTCAATTTAGATTTAATCTCAGCAAAATCTACCCAGGACTTGCTTTCTAAATTTGAAATACTGTCTTTTTGGTGGTTTTTTTTTTTTTTTTTTCTTGGGTTATTATGCTTAACTGCATTTTTCCTTACCCATTCTCAAGCCTGCTTCTCTGTGGGGCTACCACTGTGTGCCAGGAGGGTAGGGGTCTCTAAAAATTAGAGATGAAACTGTTGGCTCAGCCTCATGCATGGGAGCATATTGCTTCCTCTGTCACTGAATGCTGCATGATGTTAGCATTCTTTCTGCCTTACTTTTCTTATATAAAATATGACAATTATGTTTTCCAAACGTTTTTAACTTCCTAATTTTTTTCAACCTAAGACTCTGCATTGCATGGAGCAAAAGTACAAATATTGCCCCCACCCAAAAGGAAGCTTGTAATGAATGAGTACAGCAAATTTACAAGTAAAAAATAAATAGCAAGTCGCATGTGGGGAAAGAGAAAGAGACACAGAGACAGATGGTTTTATATAAATTCAGCTTTTAAAGTGGTGGTTGGTTGGGGTTTTTTAAAATTAAATAATTGTAAGCAGTAACCAGCTGTAGTATTATTCTTCACTGTGTAATCTGCACAGTGAAATGTAAACAGGGGGTCAGGCTCTCCTGTGGCCATATGACCCTCTCAGCAGGAAAAGGGGGCACGGCGAGAGGCTGTGCACAGAGAAGCATACAAGGATATTCATGAGCTGGGAAATTTTGCAGCAAAAAATAGCTTTCCTGCATAGTCAATGGTGCATAGCGTTCAGTTTAAAAACCCTTATTAAATTAAGAGGAGCTTTCTGCATCCCCCAGCCTTTGCTGCTGCTGCTGTTTGTACTTCCATAATGTTGTTGAGAAAACTGGGGCTTAATATCAACTTGAAGGTTTAGAAAAATGCAATAACATTCAGATACAACTTGATTACAGACCAAACAGAGATACAGAACACAAAAACTGATATGTCTCGGGAATCTAGCCCTTCTGAATCTCTTTGTTCCTTTAAAAAAGACTTATTTCTTAAAAAATAAATGTGTATGTCTATATGCATTCCTTTGTCAATACAGGAAGATGGAGGCATTGGCAGCTAGGCATTCTTCAATTTGTTAATTATCTAATGTTTTCTGTTCTTTAAAATTATCTTGTTGTTCTTCCTTTATTTTTTCTCCATTAAAAGGCTCAGCCCTTCTCTTGCACTCTGATCATAGTTCTCATGCTGTGTATTTAACACAGCATATTTTTTAATTCACAAACATACTCTTTCTGTCATTGCTATAGCCACTATAGCTCTGACTACCTTTTTGTTGTGGTGTAAACATCTTTTCCCTGCGGTATGTTTATGACATAACAAACCTTTATTTATTTCTTCATTTATTATTTTAAAAACCAATACAGTTTTCCACCTGAAATACCCATTTTTTACATAACCTTGAGATGCCTATTCATTCTTTCTCAGGAGGAGTTCAGGGGAAAGGTGCAGCGCCCCTCTAAATCACAAATGAAATGAGTTTGTTGGCTTGAATAGTATTTCTCCTTTCAACCCTCACACATTTCAGTGCATTCCATTAGTCATTGTTCAAATGAGGCTGTTTTCTGACCCCAGAGGCAGGGGAGGAGGGAGTTTGGGGCTTAAATGAGTTTGCCGATCAGTACATAGAGGCACATTGTTTCTCATCTTATATTTTGCATGTCCTGTTTACAGAATATAACCCTGGTTCCCACCACCAAAATGTTTCAGGTTTTGAGCATACTGTATGTTTGATGCAGCTAATTTAAATAAATGACTTTCACATTTAAGCAATTAAACCTATAATTAGCACTGTTTGAATGAACTAATCAGCTAATACCCTATGACACACGGTTCTTTTTTTCTCTAAATATTTTTAAAGGGAAAGGAAAGAGATTTTTAAAAAAATTATAGAAGATGCAGTAAAAAAATAAGCTTTGATTCATGAAAATTAAAAAACACCACCACAACCTATTTAGACCAATGTTTGCTTTTGCCTTCCAGGGAATGTGGAATTATGCACATTCATTTCCTCTGAATTCTGGGGGAAAGACTGCAATAAACAAAGTAGTGAATCTTTTTTAAAATGAGGATAACTTCTACCAGTGTTGTGTGTTTTTAATACTTAAACACACTTTCAGAGGTTCTCTGGGCTCACTGTATTTTAAAACGTGTCCATACATCTAATCCAGTGGTAGGAGAGCTGCATAAGACACACCCTTGGGAGATTCCCTCTGACTGGCAGAACTTTAGCTGCTCTCAGTAAGATGGAAATTTATTAGGAGGAAATTATCCTGGTGTCCTCTGAAAAACAGCATTTCTGATAAAAATCTTGTTCTCTGACAGAAGTCTAACAAGCTACATTTGTCAGCTGGTTTCACTCCTTAGATTCATCTGTTAATTTCAATTCTTATGTTGCACTGCTGTGTATTTATGTTCTGAGGCAGACATGATCTATGTGTGCACACTGGAGATTGAGAGGGTGGTGGTGAGAGAGCACAGAAGTTTAGGAGAAAGTTTCCCTTTTCTTTTTTTTTTCCCTCTACTTACAAGGGAAGAAAACCCTTACATTTTTATTAAATCTGGAATTTGTAGATAAATGTTGTGCTTCTTTGTGTCCCTGTTGCTATAGATTTCTATTACTAGAGAAATAAGCCTAACTTACCATATATTTTTTCTTCTCTTCAGCATTGTTGTCCCCAAATGTCATAGTGCCACACATAGGCCATACATCACATACCAAAATTTTACTTTTTTTTCCATTAGAACACCATTAAATGTGTTCAAATGTGGAAAACAGCTTGAACACCCTTGAGTTAAACTCTGCCTGTTTTCACAGTAGCTCCACTAAGGCTGGGATTCAAGATCCTTCTCTGCAGCCTAGTTTTCCCTCAAGCCTCTACCTCATGTGGGGTTGAGGCTGGAAGATTTCTGAAGAAGGAATGTTGATTTTTAATAAATAAAGCTGGCATTAGGAGCCCCTCTCCCAGCATTATGACTTACCAGAGTCAATGGGTATGCAGTGGTCTGTTCTTGCAGAGCAAAAGGACAGCAGGAAGATGGCTCATAATCTTTAGTGGTTATATGGCTCACCAAAACTTAGGTGAACTTGTTTCTCTTTCTGTGTGATAACTGCCCTCTGAAAGTACTTTTTCATCTGTCAGCCTTAGGGTAAGAATTAGTTTAGATTTTGATTATTTTTGTCAAATATTTTGGGTAGAGTAGGAGAGATAAAAGGGGTCAGATGAAAGTGCTGCCATACCAAAACTTTTTAAAATAGAATTAGATTCACCCTTGCTTTGGATGGAAAGTCTCACTTCAACAGGGAATTTTGTGGTAGATTTTATTTATTTTTTTTTTAATAAGAGAAAGGTATGCTACTACCCTATGCAACCAATACTGAGAAGATCTGGGTTTAAATAATTTGGTTCAGAGAAGAAACTTGCACCTCAGGCTTTTACACTTTGTGGTGAAGGACTTAATCACCTAGTCATTTCCCATGGTGATAGTCTTTCTGCCTGATGCTTCCAAATATTTCCTCCAACCTGGACAAGGGAAAAAAATTATTTTACTAAGATTTATCGTGATTTCTTGGCTCTGATTGTGAAAATCAGGGTAAGGATGTCTGAAGCACTGACAGTTCTTCCTGCAGATGAAATCTGAAGGAGCAGCAGATGACCAACAGCCCAGGAAAACCAAAGCCTACGTATTTAATGCTGGGCAAACTAATCACTGAGGCACTCCAAACTTGAAGAATTTATAAATTTTAGCCTTAATCTTGCTATGTTTTGAAGCTCATATGCAAAACCAGAAGTACTCATGCTCTATTATAAAACAGAAGAATTTATCTGTATAGAAAGAGGTGCCTCCATTTTGGAGGTACATTATACTGGAGAAGTTTCTAGAAGAGGTCATGAGAAAATAGATAATTTCTTATTTGGGCAGCTTTGTGTAGTGAAGTGTAGTGAATGTTATATGTCAGGGCTGGCATAGTTCCCACATGGACTGAAGAACCTTTCTCTATGATAAGAAAATCCTGAGCACTGACACTCAGCACCAGTAGAAAGCAGGTGGCCCCACAAGTCACCCCACCGGATCATGGTCAGTCTTGCAGAAGTTCTCTGGAAATCTCAACTATGATCACTCCAGGGTGCAGATTAACTGGACCTTTTGTTAGTGCACATCTGCTGAATCTATATGTTGGCACACCAGAGGCTGGCACACCAAAGGCCTGCTAGAGAAATTCTACTAAATTACTCTGGTCATAATTTCACAGATTTGGAATGAAGTGTTTTTGCTACCAGGTAAATCCTAACTTCTGGAGCAGAATGAAAAAGGGAAAGACTTCAAAACTATTTAAATATATATATATATATATCTATATTATTTAAAAATGTCTGTATGATATAAAATAATGGTTGTTCTGATTAAGTATTGACAGCAATTACCTCTGAATGCAATTCTTTAAATGCCAGGAAATATCCAGCTAAAACAGCTTCTGTGACATAACCACCTCCTACACAGCACTCTAACCTATCACTTTGTTAGGGTCTGCGCCTCTCCAATGCTGTTAGAACAGCTGACCTCATGCACCAAAAATTATATCTGCAAAAAGATTCTAACTACCGTTCCAGTTGGTTCAAGGTTTAAGATTCTCCTTTGAAACGTAGAAATGTTATTCTCAAAACTATTCTGCTTGTTGTTTTTATTCACTGTTTCCATGGCAGAGCTGAAAACTGTAACAGCTGTGTTTTGGGTGGTCTATTGTATGCCACTGTTGGTTTTGATTATTACATTCAACACTCTCTTGGTATGTGTTTCACTGTCCACTGTCTCCACTTAAACATGGAGTGGTGCTGCCTCCACCCGTTGTTTATTCAATTGCTCTGGGTTACAAAGTGGGAAACCTAACTTTTTTTCCCCTCTTCTGCTTAGGGGGTTGGGTTCACAACTCCTAGAAGCATGCCATAAACACTAGGTTATAGCTCAATATTTAAGAAGACATTGCTCTGCCCTTCCCTCAGGAAAAGTTGCAGAGTCAAATATAGAACACTGAAGAAGCAGCAGAATTCAATGTCCAAGGGACAATGATGGCTGGCTGAGATGAGGACACCAGGTTTCTGCTGGTCAAATTAAAAAAAAAAAAAAAAAAAAAAAAAAAGCCCAAAACCATCACCACCAAAAAAACCCCAAAAAACCAACCAAGTAATGTAGAAGGACAGATCTAGCCTAAGGTATTCCTGGGCTGATTTTTAAACATACTCTTATAAAGACTTGCTAAAGTCAATCAGGCAATACATAGTACATTTGCCTGGAATATACGGCACAGTGTAACTTTCAATAACATGGGGTTGAATGTCTGAATTTGAACATTGCTCAAAAAGATGTGATTTATTAAAGGTTCATAACCCTCTAAACTGTATTATGAGTAGTTAAAATACTGACTGCTGTCTGTAAAATACACACATCATTTGCTGCAGAAAATATATATAAAAAAAGGGGAAAATAAAAGACACAGAATTGTGAAAATGAGTGACTGATGGAGTAAAATTAAGGATTACCTGTAAAAAAGGACAGTTATAAATACTGTGTGTCTAAGCTGACCAGAAGAACCTGTCCTGTGCATCAGCTAGCCTGGCTCATGAAACCATGTTGGGGCCTGTTCTCTCCTGCTTTCAATCAGTGGCATTCGATCTCATGCAGATGAAGCAGGACCTTGCAGCCTGGCCATAAGAAACATCCCTTAGAAACCTCAGTCTTAAAGTGTGCTTAGGACAGTGAGACATGTACCTGGAATCAGAATTAACTGATGCCTTGCAACAGTCAACAGAAAACTTTCTTATGCCGTGTATTTTTCTTAACTATATGATCTCATGTGGTTTTAATTACTTGACGTAAGTGTTCCCATTTTATTTTGGTATTTCTTTGTCCAGTTTTCACCAAGAATAGGAAATATGCAAAGGCAAGATTTTAAACTGAAATCACAATTCCAAACTTTTGGTGTTTGTCCGAAACTCATCTGAGCTGTCTGCATGTATGTCTCTACGTTAGTTTGGGCAATATTGTTAAATGAACTTTTTGAATGTAAGATCTTCAATCACTGATGTAAGATTAAGTCATTGTTACTTGTGAATTATTAAAGGGTTCTAAAATTAGGATCAATTCTCATGAAGGAGCAATATACAAGATAGGACACATCCCCCTCAATACCACTAAGCTTTTGTATTCAGGAGAAACAGAAGCCTGTAACCCACTTGGCTTAAGAGTAGAGCTGGAGTTGGTTGAACACCTGAAAGGGCATAACTCTGGGTTAAATGGGGATGACCACAAACCACATACATCCTACTGTGAACACCATTGCCTCCTCTGTTTTCTCTGGCTATATCCAAGTCTTGAATACATATTTCAAGGAACTGTGACCTAAATTCAGATGATTGATCACAGTAGCAGTAGAGTAAACTTTCAGTATATCTTCACATTGACAGTGAACCTGGTATCAAACTTTTACTGGCAGCACTTTGCTTTCATATAAAATAAAAATATTCTATCTTAAATCATTGCCTTTTCAGAAACCTAAACAAAAACATGAAGGCCAACTTTTTTTCCCCTTTCCACTGATTTCCATATAATTCCAAGTTCCTTATCTCTGTTTTCTCATGTACTCCCCCTTACCTTTCCTGATCTCCCACAAAACCCTGGCAGAATACCAGCAGATCTGATAGCTTCTTCTGGGCTGGCTGCCATTACCATATTTATGTCCTTCAGGGTTTCTGTGGGACTGATGACGCACAATACATCACTGGGCTGCTGTGACCAAACAAGGTTTGTGTGCTGCAGCTTCCCCCAGCATTTTGCCAGAAGTGCTGAGACCTGTCAAGGGGATGAAGAAAGATGAGTAAATGTTGATGAGGGATGGAGGAATAGTGTTGAAACAGAGTAGATGTTGGGTAGGAGGAGAGGTCTAAAAACAGTGGCAGGGGGAAGAGTTAGTAGGTGTTTCAGAAATATCTGAAATTGAAGGGAAATATAAGTATTCTGGTTCAGGATAAGTTGTAAGGAATGGACTTTGAGAGGGAAACGAAAATTGGGAATTAAACAGAATAGATGAAAAAGTTGAGCTTGTATGGGGAGAATGATGATGCTCCACCCAGAACAGGATGATGATGATGAAGAAGAAGCTTCATTAGGATTTAGCATTTTTGTGTCTATGCCTTTGGCTGAACTGAACTCTACTTTCCAGCCTTTGTGAAATAGCCTGTCCCTTGCTGTGGTCCATCACTGAATGAGTGTGAACCAATGCATGATGAGGATTATGTCTACATGGCAGGATAGGATCCCATGGGTGAGCCTTGTAGTGATGCTCTAACTGAGTGTTGGGAGAACAATGGGATGTGCTGCCTGCTCCTTTACCTCACTGCCAGCAGAAGACCTGGCTTCATGAACTGACATGTGTGACTGGAGAGACATCAGTTTGAACAGCTGGGCAATCAGTGTCACAAGCACACTGGAGAGTGTGTCTGCCTTGATACTCACCACCGGGTTCCACTGATCCCATGCTCTTATGGTATGTGTAGGAATAGCATTTGCACACAATATGCCTACAGAAATGCCATTCTGAAATTAGCAATAAATTATGTCAAGCTGTATGCATGATATATGCTCCCAGTTTCTTACAAGAAACACCATTAACTTAAATTTTAGGTTGTTAAACTTCATTTAGCACCATCGTACCCTGTAAAAATTCAAGGCTGCTAATACAGTCACTCAGCTCACTATTCCAGTCTCCCCTCTCAGTCTCACCTCTTAACTCTTTATCATAATGAGCAGTTTCTTTGAAGAATGGTCGTGGGAGATGCATGACAACCCGAAATACATGTAAACAAAAATTTTGGAAGATGAGGCAGAGGGGTCTCTCCTTTTTATGTTACAGCTTCATTACCTCACTGAGACTATGACAAGTGTAATCTCTGCCTACATAAAAGCCTGCTTTTTCCCTAAAGATTTTCCCAGTTACTCAATTTGATTGTTTTGAATCAAGGACATTAATTTGAACTTGAATTTTAGGATCTCCAAAGTGTCAAAGGTTTAAAATTGTGCCAAAACACATATATTTACAACTAAGACCTGGGAAGAAAGAATGAGGTAAAAGCAGTAAACATACAGAAATTAGTCTGGGTAAGTTATCAACAATAGGACTTTATTTTAAAATATTTCCTCTGTACAAGTTAATAAAAATGAAGCTTAAGTATTGAATACTTAGAACAACTATTACTGCTTTTGACTTATTTGCCATCAGATGAGCTCCTTAAAACTACATAGAGAATCCTGAGCCACCAAATGGAAGTGTGACTGAAGATCATATACAAACTAGCTGTCATTTCCTTGCAGAGGGAATAGTAGCAGCAAGGACTCAACTGATGGGTATATCCTTCCATGAACTTGACTACACACACTGGTCATGTGCTCATCCTGACACCCCATCCCACTGTTATTTTAATTACTTCACTAAAACACCCTCAGTGAGCTTAGCTGTGTCTGGTAAACACTGTGGTCTGGCCCATAATGCAAAGAGCTTCAGAAAATTGAAACAGTTCATCAAAATGGGAAATGGTTTAAATGTTGGGGTTTTTTCAATGGCATGTTTCAGTGTAGACCGAACTCCAGTTCTGTGAACACCTCCTTGGTTTTGATCTCTATGCAATGCATATTACTAACTAGGGTATGATTATAATGTACGTATATACATGAAATACAAAGGTTGTATGAAGACTTAGAAAATTTTCAGTGCTCATCCTGTTATTGCAAAAATGTCCTGCAATTGTCCTTGTTATGTTCATAATTCTTTAGCTGACTAAATGTCCCTTCTCACACACTTTCATTTGTTCTTTTCCTCAAATCTTAAGATGACCAGTTTAAAAATGCAAAAAAGTATAATACTCTGACTTAGAGTCTTAATGCCTGAATTCAGTCCAGAATTTCATATCATGTTAAGGATGTTAAAACAATTACAAAGTTGTTTTTAAAATAATGGGCATTGTTGTGCTACCCTTTCTAGCTAAGACATGCAGGTCCTCTGATAATTGTACTTGCTTTTTTGGCTTTTGCAAATTAACACAAATGTCTTGCTGGTTAATTTAAAGGCTTTTATCTTCCCTCCAAAATTTCTATCTTTATTGGATTCACATCTGTAGTTTTATTTAATGTGAACCAGATGTTGAAATCAAGGCAATGTTTACTAAGAAAGATACTTGCACTGAAGAAGGCATGCTACAGAGTGCTGTGCCAGTTCTCTGGGTGTTGAGAAAAATAAAGTGTTCTGGAGGTTTTTTCTGTTTGTCTAATTAGAACCAAACTTTCTAATCAATAACTTTCAAACTTCAAGCTCCACAAGCAAAGAGAAATGGGAAAATGCACTAGAATTCCACAAGCTGTTGTACTGCATGCACAAAACGTTGTGTTTTTGTTAAAATGGTGGGATTTTAGTGCACCACTATAAAATCCACCATGGCATGGCTGGAGAGTACATGCAATGGGATGATGCTGGGAAGACAGCAGAGAGCAGAGAGCAGAATGCACTCTTAGAATCAGAAATCAAAGCTAGCAATGAGGGTTGAAGGTGGGAGATGCAGCTGCTGCCATTGAGCAGCTGGCTGGTGGTGCCCTGTCTGCAGGAGAGACAGTGGCTCCTGATGTGGGCCAAGTTTCAAGTCAGAGGGAGCTCAGATCTGCTGCTTCTTCAGAGATGTCAATATCTTTCCATGCTCTCTGCAATATGCGCATGCCAGACTTGTTTAAAATGCATCTGGTGTGTTTTAAATACTGAATTAGATCCATGTTCATTTTTTTGGTCATTGTTTGCATATATATAGGTCACTGAGTAGCACACCAGGAAGGTATGAGATATCAGAAGAACAGAATCTATGAGATAGAGTAGATAAAGATGTATTTAGTATATATTTTCCTTAGCCTCTATTTTTCTGTGCAAAGTCATTATTCACTTAAAGGAGAGGCACAGCCAGTCTTTCATCCTCATGAGCTGGAACATTTTGCTCTTGCAGCATAATCAGATTTTCCAAGCAAAACTCCTGGTTATTTCACTCACATTTATGCAGCCCTACAAGGCCTTGGCAAAATTCAAGCACTGCAGAGCATGGTAACATTTCAAATTATAAAACTTAAAATGATAACATGTACTTAAATTTTAAAGACCAAATTAAAAAAAATTATGTTGTGTCTACAAAATATGCATACAGGTAATTGATTGCATTTTTCATGTATTGAGTGTGCAGTCTAAAGCAGTGGAAAGAGTACCCGAAACAGTGATACCCAGAATCTCAATGGATTGTATGCTGCATGCTTTCATTTCCTGGCAAGTTTGGGCTTGTGTTTTGCAAATGCAAAGGTCTAAGACCAAATTAAGATCAAAATGCTTATGATGAAGTCTTTACCAAAAAAATGGAATATGAATTATAAACGTGAAATAAAAGACAAAAAAAAAATCTGTGTAGCAAATAATGTTTTTTCAATATAAATTTCTTTATGCAATTGGTTGGGACTTTGTGTTAAAATAATTGAATAAATAAAACAGAGTGGCACTGCATGTTTTGTAGTAAAGTATAGCAGTTGGTTCAAAACAACATGGTGGATGCAGCCCAGGTCTTGGTGGAACCTTGTTTCATTTACATGGTAAAGACATAGTTACAAGTTCCAGATTGGTCTGAAATTAATCCCACCTTGGTACCAGGCACAGAATTTCTCCATGCATCATTCCCTTTCACACCAGTTCTCCTGTCCATCCTGGCTTGTTCTGCTTAGTATGTATATCTCTGCTGTGCAAGATCCAAATGCAAATCCTTAAGTCATAGTTTCCTGAGGTATAACTACATTTCTGCCATTGACCTCCTCAGTCATTCACCCCTCCCTTACCTTCCATGCCTGTAAAATAGGGACAGAGACCTATATGCAGGAGGTTGCACAGTTTTCTCATAGTGCTAATCACCACAGTGTCTCTATGAATGTTTATAAAGTGCTTTGAAGATGAAAATTGCCAAATAAGCTAGGGCTGATTATTATAAGTTAATGAATAAATTTCAACATGTATTTGATTGCCAGGTAATTCAGAAGGGAATCACCAACCCTACCCTCTCTTCGAAGAAGAAAAGTTGACAGTCAGCTAGTTGCTAATTAGCACTCAACTGAAATGCCTCCAGAGCTGAGTGCTCCCAGTTGAGTCCTTTAAAAAGTAATCTTTCAACTAATTGAAATATGCTGGAAGTTGAGCAGTGGGTGAGGTGTGTAACAGGTAAATTGGTATGGTGGAGTTGGTTATGTAGAAGAAATACTAAGCTTTTCCAGGTAGGAAAAGCCAGGCAAAATGAACATCTCTGGTCAATCCCCAGCCAAAACAAGAATCTCTTTTTCATATTCACATATCTGTTGTAAGACCCAGGTTAGGGAGGAAGGGTTGCTTGGAGAGTGTGTTGAAGCCTAGTGTTGTTTATTTCTTACCATATTAAAGGGCAGTTATCATGATTCTTGCTTTGGACTGATACTAAAGAAATTTGAAATAAAACATTGCCTAATACATTAAAGCTGAGTGACTGTGCCACCTGCATTTAATTCTTATTTAGCTTGTCTGTAAGGGAAACTAGACTATCAGAAAGTGGCTCAGATGCTTCAGGCCCTTTCCTCTCTCCTGACCTGTCTGATTTTTTGCTGGAGGGTCAGTCTGCCAGACCATAGTCTGCTCCTGCAGCCTCCCCCACTTCTTTGGAGATTTTTCTTTGGCTGTCTGCCAATGCTATAAACCGCAGCACTGTCTTCTCTGCTGCTGAAGGCTGTTTTCTTCCTCAGCCGCTGGGAGATGGCTGCAAAAGGCAAATTACAGGAATTTCATCCCTTTCTTTCCCCTGTTTCACTGCTCTAGATTCACCATCCTCAGCACCACTTCTTCATACTTTCTTCAGGGGAAACACTCTCAGCAAAACTTGCTGAGCACTTTGAGTGGAGAATCTCAGTTGCTTCAAACAGTCCTTCCCAGCCTCAGTCTCCAGTGATAATCCACCCCAAACTTCAGCAGCATGCAGCCCCATGCAGGTGGTGGGGGAGGGAAAACCCAGTTTGTAGAGTGGGAAGCTACCAAGGCAGGTATGATTCATGGAAAAGGAATTCCACTCCAAAAGGGGCTATGGGCAGGTATGAGCAATATGAAGGAAAAGGGGAGATGGAACAAAACAAGACAAAAGTGTTCTTGAAGCTGCTGGATTCTCAAAAGCAGCCTTTATTGTGTCCTCAGAGATTCAACAAAATCAAGGTATATTAAATCTCTTTGCTGTTGTACTAGTCTGGAAGATGCTGTCAATGGACAGCACCATATTCCTTGGTCTCCTGAAGCTGCTGCAGCCCAGATAAGCTTCCCTAGAGGTCAAGGGCTGAATAATATCACACTTTAGACCTCTTACTCTTCTCCCAGCACCTATTTCCCCTAACAGTAGTCCCCCTCACATGGTCACAAAGTACTTTGTAGTTACAAAGTGTGATGCAGGGTAGGTGAGGACTGCCCAAGTCCACTCAGGAGCTGCACTGACAGCATGGTGAGGAGCAAAATGAAGCCACTTAGGCTTAAAGCAAGAGTCTCCTGTGAGCTGAGGAGCTGGACAGCAGCTGGGAGCTCCTACAGACCAGTATCCCCCTGCAATGGCACAAAGGGAGGACACTTAAACACACAGCACTGGCTTACCACAGCCTAATCAGAGAGATGGCAAGTCAGTTTGTCTGCTATATCTTGGTGGGTTTAAATGGCCAATCAATGTAACATCAAGGTAAGATTTTCACCACTCCAGGTTTGTTCCATGGTTACTTCCCCTGCTCTGTCACCTTCGGGTACTGTGCAGGACCTGGATGAGTAAAGCAGACAGACTGCTCAGTCAGGCATGGGCAGGCTCCTCAAAGACTGCTTTCAGCTGAGCATTCATAAAGTTTCCAGACAAAATGAAATATCCATTTTGATTGAGGACAAAGACATTGTGTACATTGA
Organism: Agelaius phoeniceus; assembly: GCF_051311805.1. NCBI lineage: Eukaryota > Metazoa > Chordata > Aves > Passeriformes > Icteridae > Agelaius > Agelaius phoeniceus. The sequence goes on from NC_135268.1 coordinate 58,929,389, forward strand.
AGAACTCAAAACATTCAAAATCCTTCTGTGTTATCATCAATTTAGAAGTACTTCTAGCATCACTAGTGAGTGCTGGAGCTGTAACTCCAATTTACTAGGATTAAATAGGGAAAGAGAATTCTTAGAATTTTCATTTGTATTGAATTATAATTACATGTAATTTATGCAAGGTAGGCTTGAGTCCGCAAAAAGCCTGAACCATTTAAAATATGTGAACCCTTCTTGCCACACTCTGAAATACAGTAGTTTTGGTGGGTCCTACTTATGGATTTTTTAAAAACCCTTCTGATAAAAACAATCATGCCATTCATTAATGGCAGAAATTGAAAATTATTAAAACAAAAATAAAATGTAATCCACATAGAAAAAGTCTGGAAGTGTACACTGAGCGCCGTAATTTTTTTAACAATGGATTGAACAGATTTATTTGGTTTCCTGTCCACAAATTATCTGTGAAAGGGCACTGTTTTCTGGAATATATTTTTATTTCAATGTACTAATATTTAATGCAAAGAAATTACAGGTTCTACTTTTGCTATAAATTGCAAGCATCTGGTACACTCTATTCTATAGCTGTAGAAATGAATGGAAGTAACCTGAAGCCTGTCAAAATCTGTGTCTGAGCTGTGCAGTTGAGTATATGTTACAGATGGTTGGGTATTGCTGGTGGTTCTTCATTGTGCATCCCAGCTTTTGATAAGCATATTTTATGTAGTCACTCTTGAGCATTCACAGGAAAACAGTTTTGTTCTTTTACCTAAGGCCACTCCATCAGAAGTCTTCAGTACTATTTGGCTTTTGTATAAACAAAGGATATGAAAATGTAGTGTTGTTAGTTTTTTAAAAAACAATCTTGTTTACTTGAGCATTCTCAATATTCAAGTACTTGTAGTTTCTATCTCTTCATATGCTATGTGTCTTTAACTAAGATCAGTCTCTCCTTTACTGTCTTTCAACAGCTACAAACCACCTTAAATGTATCCTTGTAAACCTGATTTCTGACAGAGACTGAACAGTCAACACATACTAGGGATAAATACAGCAATTACACCTATTTTCAGCTGTATCGCTTTTCTACATTATTATGATTATTATTACTAAGCAGTTATTAAAAATAGAGCTGCCTTCAGAGCTGTTTCCATTGTCAGCCTGGCAGGGTGAGGGCTGTGCCTTTGGCAGGGCTGTGCCTGTGGCAGGGCTGTGCTCCAGGGCTGTGCCTGTTGCAGGGCTGTGCCTGTGGCAGGGCTGTGCCTGTGGCAGGGCTGTGTTCCAGGGCTGTGCTCCAGGGCTGTGCCTGTCGCAGGGCTGTGCTGCTGGCAGGGCTGTGCTCCAGGGCTGTGCCTCTGGCAGGGCTGTGCCTATGGCAGGGCTGTGCTCCAGGGCTGTGCCTTTGGCAGGGCTGTGCTCCAGGGCTGTGCCTGTGACAGGGCCATGCTCCAGGGCTGTGCCTGTTGCAGGGCTGTGCTGCTGGCAGGGCTGTGCTCCTGGGCTGTGCCTGTGGCAGGGCTGTGCCTGTGACAGGGCTGTGCTTCAGGGCAGTGCCTGTTGCAGGGCTGTTGCAGGGCTGTGCTCCAGGGCTGTGCCCTCCCAGTGCAGGCTGGGCAGGACCCCCTGTGCCAGGTGCTCCAGCATGGACAGATGAACAGATTGCTCTGCTTCATCCTTTCTTGCTCCCTGCTCCCTTGCTTTTTTTCCTGGAAGTTTCTGCTCTTGGTTTTTGGTTCTACCGTAGTGCAACGTGGCTACTCAGAGGTGCTACAGGTATCACAGAGGTGGGTGCAGAGACAGAGGACGTGCCCCCTTCTGCTCCACCAGACCCATGCTTTCCCCCAAAATGAGAGGAAATTGTCCTCCTGAGCTGTCAGGAGTCCTTGACTGGCGTGGGGTCCTTCTGTTTCTGCCCAGGAGAGGGCAATCCAGCACCCAGGCAGCAGGCAGATTATCCCAGCCCTCCTTTGGGGTGCCGAGGGACGATGTGGTGGTGAGTGCCTCGCTAGAGGGACACAAAACATGGCTCTGTGTCGGCTGGTGGGTCTAATGGCACACTTCCAGCCAGCTGGGAATCACAAGCCTGTGTCCTGGTCCCTCTCTGCTCTGGTGCCTTGTTTCGTGCTCATGTGCAGCATCCAGGCAGCGTTAGGGTAAGCCAATGCACTGTGCAGGTTTGGGCACTGGGGAACCAAGGATGTGTCCCAGCACTTCCTTCCTGGCCTCCAGGTACTGGTGTAAGTCTCACCACTCTGAGGTGCAGCAGGATTTGCATGTGCATACACCCACCTAAAGACAACTCTGCACATGGTTTCCTCATCTGTTGGTAGCCATGCCTATGCACAGGCACAGGAATAGACTCATGTTCAGATCTGGAAAACTCTTCCTCTAGTTTTCCTCCACCTCTTTTTTTCCTCTGTTCTCATTAAACTTGTCTTCCAGATTAAGGAATATATTGACTGCCCTAAATCTTGGGCCAGATATTTGCCTTTGACCCCAGGGCCACTTTGGGTATCAGCTTGATGCCAGTGGTTCAGGGGCTTTGGAGCAGCCCAGGCAGTGGGGCTGGCTGCATGCCCCCTAACCCACGCCCCCAGAGCACTCACAAAACTTAAAAGGCGGCAGATCCAAGTGGGAATTGAGATGACACTGTCAGGATCCCTGTAACTTTATGTTCCTTTGATTTTGCCTTCTGTTTTACTGCTCTGCACATCACACTAGTCTAGATGATAACAGGCAACTGGAAGAGCTGCCGGAGCCTGTAATTAGCAGGCTCCTACCCTGGGACTTGGTTCTTGCTGGTGGGCTGTAGGTGTGGGATAATTTGCCAGTTAATCAATGGGAATTATTAAAATATCACTGCATATTTTTGCTTTGTGCTAGACCCATACACAGAAGCTCTTATAAGGGGGTTGAGGGGAGTATCTGGGGTTTCTACTCATGAAAGCAAATTCTACTGCTCCTTCCTTTCCCACCACCTCAGCCAAAATAAAAATACTAATATAATTGCCATGTTTAACTTCAGTGAAACAGTGAATTTTAGCTTAATCAAAAAGCCCTTAAAACAGAAATAGCTTACAAGCTATGCAAAATTCCACCATTTTAATTACAGAGAGCAGTGTGTCCTTTCTTAGGCAAACATATTATATTTTGGATTTGCTTTGCAAAGAAGGTAAAATCCATAACTTGGCAGATTTCTGGTTGGGTTTTTTTGACATTTTTAAAAGTATGTCGTACTTTGGTTATAAATACTGTGTTTATTAATGCTGTAACTCAATTTTTTCTGGTCATTTTGGGTTTAAGTTTTAAGGTAGCCTTGCTGTGATCTTTTGGAGAACAAGGTGGATGCAGAGAAGTTTTCTCGTAGGTGTGTAGCCATGCTACAGGGTTTTCATGGGGTCAGCAAGCCCTGGCAGAACACTGCCACAGTCACTGCAGCACTGCTGAGCCAAATGTTGCACATGCTATTTATTAAACTCAGCACCTCCAGTAATGGTACTGGAGTGGCAGTGTAGTATTGCTACATAGCTGGGGTGCTCTTAAAGAGAGAAGTGACATTCCTCATGTATTATCTGTTGTCTCTGTGTTTAGTGACAGAAGCTGTGGGAAGTCTATAAAAACAGCTCAATACGTCACTTCTTATGGAAACTGTTATTCCATAAGAACATTCAGAAATAGTTTTGCTAAACAACTACTGGTAGGGGAAAGATAAATTATGATTCTGATCAGTGGCCAGTAGAATATGAAGTATGAAATGTCATATTTTATCCTGAAAAGAGAGGTCAGACTTTCCAGAATTAGCCAGATGCCAGTGAAAACTAGAATTTCTCAAATATCTCTTAAAATATTCCTACATTCAGTCAGATTTAAATTAAATTTTTGACAGTGGGTAAAGCCATACCATGCTCAAATATTTTTTGGGATTATTACAAAAATTTAGAAAAAGTAATGGCATGTGCCTTGATTTCCCCATCTGTGAAATGGGCGATCCCGCAGCGCTCATGCAGAGCACTCCGACTGAGAACCGTTGTGGCTGCAGCTCATTGTTATTCTCTTAATCATATTAGTTAACTAAATCTGTTCCTAGAGTGGTTCCATTTGCTTGAATGAATTTACATGAGAGATTAATTCAGCGCTGTTTATTGTTGTTTTTACATTTATTCAGTACTGTAAATAATGCCTGATACATACAGCTGTGTATGAGGACACAGTCTGTGCTTCGAGGACTTTTCCTACAGGTAATATGAAGGCTCCCCTCCTAGACCTGGCACTTCCCCATGGAGTACATGAGCCCATTTTGTTTATTCTATATTTTTAGGACTTTTCGTTCACGTGGTGTCCGCTCCCAGCACTTTCCTGCAAGTATGATTCAACAGATAAAGTTCATCCCTCACCTCCGAGGGGTGATCTCCTCCCCTTGCCCTCCCCTCCTCCCTCGGGACCCCCCTCCCGAATGTCAGCTATTCACTGGCAACGCTCTCTAACCGCTGCTGGATTAATGCCCAGCAATGATCCCCAAATCTGGGAGCAGTCTCCCACCTAGCTGCCGACGCCTCCACGCAGGACAGAGGCGTCCAGAACGCCCCATTTGTGTTGGGCTGACCCCCGCCGAAGGGCACTGCCGCTGCTTGTCCGGGGGTCCCGCTCTGCCACCCGCCCCTTTGTGCTTTCCCATTTTCCTGGAGGTTCCTGCGGCTGGCACCCGAGTGCTCTCTCCATTGTGTGAAGTGTGGCGTGCGGGGCTATTTCTTTGTGCCGTGCCGTGCCCCGGGTGCGGCCCCGGCCCGGGCAGCGCGGAGCGGCGGCCCCGGGCGGGCAGCGGGCGCTGCGGGAGCCGTCGGGCGCGGGGGAAGCGGCGCTGCCCGCGGCGGGATGGCCGTGGCCTGTGTTTATGTATTTTGTAGTAATCACATTTCTGACATTACCCGCGGGGTGATTGGCTCAGGCAGCTTTTAAACCACCTATATGCTAACGAGCCCGCCGCGGCTCCGGCGGGGGCCTGCGGGGGGACAGCGAACCCCAACCCGCACCTCTGCCAGGCGGCGAGGGGGGGGATGGCATTTCTGAACTAGTCGGCAGCGCGGACAGGAAATGACCCCTCCAGAAACTGCTGCTTTAAAACCGAGCGGCGGTGCCTGAAGCTATCCAGCCTCCCGCTCCGTGTCTGGAGCCTGAGCGCTCCCGCTCCCCCCACCCCCCGCCCGTCTCCGCCGGAGCGGGCTCCCACAGCAGTCCCCAGCCAGTGCGTGCAGCCTGGATGTGTGTGTGTGTGTGCGCGCCGCTACTTTGTACTGTGAAGAACACACAGCCCATGTGCTCTGTATGGATGTTGATGATACTCTGTGTAGCTTGAATCTCTGCAAGCAGGCAAGATGTCCAGCACACCACATGACCCTTTCTATTCTTCTCCTTTTGGCCCATTTTATAGGAGACACACACCATACATGGTGCAACCAGAGTACCGAATATATGAAATGAACAAGAGGCTGCAGTCGCGGACGGAGGTAAGTCCCCCAGCCTTGTTTTCCTGTGCATGGACCGTGGTTGGTTTCAGCCCGAATTCCAGCTGAAGCGTCCCACTAGACAGTAGAGTATATGCAGGCATGAACCCTAATTAATTTAGTAGTTTAATTGGGGAATCCCTCATTATGTGTCCACGCAGAGCAACTCTTTAAGGAGATACCAGCTTAGGCTGAAATCATGAAATTACAGTACAGCACTTCAGGATTGATTATAACGCCGGTCTCAGGAAATTTCTTTGCCTTAGTGTGTTGTTTGTTCAGGATCCGTCCTGCTGGCATTTGCAGCTATAATATTGTGAAGTATTGCTTCGGCTTTTGCACAAAATTAATTCTGGAATGTTGCAGGTTTAGGGGGAGAGACGAACATTTGGGTTTTGTTGTGTGAACTCATTAAAATGAAAAATGGATGATAACTGAAAAAGAGAGAGGAGTTTTAGAAACTTATTCCTAGGCTACTCTTAAAGAACACATGTTTGGGACAACCGACAAGAGAAATTTGTGTTTACATTTAGAATGCTGTTGCTTTTAGCAAGAGAGATGGTCAGTTCACTACTTTATCATATAGCTGTCAAAAGTACCCAGTAATGTAAACTACATTCACTGTTGGTTATGCTTTGTAAAATGTGTTAGTGGTTTATATACCTACCCTGGCTTCAAAATCCAGATCAGCCACTGCAAAGAACATACTGAATGAGAGGGGTAAATGCTTTTGTCATTAAAAAAAAAAAAAAAAAAAAAAGAAATACTGGGGGGTGCATCTTGTTATTTACATGGTTAAGGAAAGCACACTTTTCAAGTCTAATGAAGTGAAAGTGAATCAGGCTGCATTTCTGTCCATGTGTCTGTGTTTGTGCAGCAAACATTCTTGGTGCTGCAATTTTTCATAGTAGTCTATTAGTGGTGCCCTGAAAAGACTTTTTAAAAGTATGAATCTTATATAGTAAATGGCTTTATGTAGTGCCAAATGCCAGGTTTGTGACACACAGCGTGGTGAAGGATCTCAGGTTGGTCTGTTTGTCGTATTGTGATTCTTTAATGTAACATGAGGTTATCATAAAATAAAACACACATGCCTGAATTGTCAGCTAAGCCATGGAGAATCTGTGACGTTTAATGTATATGATACAGCTAACGAGATGTGACCTGCTTTCTGATTGGGCACCGCCACGGGGTAGCTGCTTTTCTATCCCTGTTACCACTGCCAGCCTTGAAACGTTGCTGGGGAGCAATTGGTGGTACACTTTGTGCTGGCTAAAAACTCCAAGCAGCTCTTTGCTCCCAAAATCATGGCAAGTGTCTGTCAGTTTTGCCCTAAGTTGTTGGCTGCAGAGGGTTGCTGCCATTTAGAATGAGGGTTTGTTTGCTGCTGCTTGTTTGTTACTGTCTTGCAACTCTGTTCCTTACATTCCTGTACATATTCATGTCATAATTTATAGACTTTTTCAAGTGAAAAGAGCAAATATGTATCACTGAGTGATTTCTTCAGGGTTTTATATACAACCTGCTCTAAAAGCTGTCAGTGCTAACTTAGCCTTTTTACATATTATTTTAGTGGTACTTTTAATACTTGACCAGTTCCTGATTTTAGCTCCTTTATGGACGTCACACTAGAAAAGTTTTTGAGGGACTTGTGAAACAGCTTTCCCTTCCTTCGTTGCGGAGGTGTGCTGAATTAAACTTCAGCACTTTTAATTGTAATTTTTGCTGCGCAGATTCAGATGGATTGTTGTGGGCAAAAAGCAATAACCCACTCTTTCTTGTTAGGAGTGCCTTGCTAGGTTTCAGCAGCATTTTACTTTGACAGTCAGTATTTAGTTAATGAAGGCCTTATGCTCCAGCATTTCTTTTATTTGCTCAGAATAAAAATTCTTTTGCTTTGTGATTGTTCAGTGTTTACATTCTGGTTCTCTGTTTTTTCAGTTTATGAGCTCTGTGCTGTAAGCATTGTTGTTCATTGAAATGTGTTTTTTAGCTAACTTCAGTTCATCTCATTCATCTTCCTATGGAAACATCTCCATAATAAACAAACAAAAATATTAAACTTATTTCCTGGGACACTAGAGTGACTAGGTGTGGACAGTCTGTAAAGAATTATTCTGGCTTTTTGGGCAGGTCAGAAAGTGGAAGTTTCACATTTATTTTATGCACTTCCAAACATGTTTGGGATTGGTAGGTGAAGGCTTCTGGAGCATGTACAACTAGCTCTGAATTTTTTGAATCCAGAGCCTCGTATGTCATGGAAGGAATGTGCTTGTGCTGTGGGTGATACAGGCTTGCTGCATGAACGTTTCTCTTCAGGCAGTCTTTGGAATAATGTAGGCACTGGTCTCTGAAGGAGGCTGCTTGTGCTCTGCGAGCCCCAGGGGGTAGGTGAGCACAGGCAAAGCAGCTTAAGGCGAAAGGAATTACAAAGAAACTCTCCAAAAGACTGGGGGTAGCAAGCTGGCAGATTCCACATGGACCCAACTTGTGCAGAGGGACAGTGGCAAATGAGGATGCATTAAAAAAATGGGAAACTACAGCCTTTATCCCAAATATATCCATGGAAAGCCTTTGGGATTTTTCTGGTTTCATAAAACATAAAAATGTTCTTAATAACCTGTAGAGCCAGATTCTCTACTGTCCCTTGCAGAGGTGGAAGTTCCAAGGCAGAGCAAAACATACATAATTTAGTAAATTTGTACAGAGGATGGATGGAGAGCCTGTGAAAGGAGCATCTATATGTCATGTCTATCTATTTTCTCCTCTCCCTTCCCATTGTAGTGCTCCAAAGCTTGCAGGTAGGTGAGAAATTACTTAAAAAAAAAAAAAAAAAAAAGGCAATGAGCTGGTAGAAGCACCACTGGGGAATCCACCACAGGCCATTCCTGCTCCTGCTCTCCCAGCAGCAGGGTCGATGGTTGGGGGAGGTAGAAGTGTTCTCAAAAGGGCTCAGCGCCTGGGGACCCTTCCTGAGGAATCCACTGCTTCCACTCCAGTTTCTGTCAGCACTGGGTGGAAGGGAATAACAGTCAGTGTGAGGGATGTGCTCGGTGTATTAAGCAGACAAAGTACACAGTGATAAAGAAAGGTCATTTAGATGCAGCGTAGCTATCTTTGTTGTTCCTGTTTTCTTTAGGAAGAAATGGAAGTCATGAAAGTAAAGAATTAGCAGCTTTAGCTTGTGCTAGACGTGCAAACTTTTGCTCTCCAAACTTCTTATAACTTTATGGGCTCCTCAGACAGAACCTACAACTGCCTTTTTAAATTCAGGGTCAGTCTTAGGCGAAGAATTCCAATCACACCCAGGCAGGGGGTGGTTTTATGATGTAAGTACTGGCAAAAGTCCACCACCTAGCTAATTCTTATGTGATCTAAAGTAAATTAGGGAGTCTGAGTAACTAAACAGTCTACAGGAAAACTGAACCTTCCTTAAAAGTTGCTCAAAGAAATCTAATGTGGTAATACTTTTTTCTAAATTAATACATGCTTTCTTAATAATACTTTGGGAGCATCCAGTGCCATTTTGTAATGCATCAACAATCCCTATTTAAAGAAGTAAAATGAATATTTAAATGTTTAATAATCTCTGGCAGATATAAAGATAAATCTTGCTTACTTCTCTCATAGTTGATTAACTTCTGGTTAAACAAAATGCAGCTGTTTCCTTGCTCTGTGTGTGGTTTTCAGGATTTCATTCCCATTCACTCATACTTGGTTTATCTTAATTTTTTTATATCTCTGTTAGTTTAACATTTCAAGAAAGGAATCCTGTTGTGGCATAATCAGCACTTTCTGAAGTTCTAGGTAGCAATACACAACATAAGTAAATGTCTCTGTGTTTCATAAAACTTGATGTTTAAAAAGGCACCTCTTTTCCTCTTTGATGTTGTAAATCCTTTTCTGTTCTAATTTTTAATCATTTGAAACTGCTTACACTTAAAAGAAAAAAAGGTGATTATATCTTGTATATAATTATTCAGTAACATTACAGAGTGCTGTGAATAGATCGCTTAAAGTTGCTGACAGCTTAAAGTTTGAGGCGTTGCTTTATTGTCAGTAATCAAGGAAATGTAGCAAGTCCCCTGTATTGTTAGAACTTTTGTGTATCACAATACATTAAATTCACCTGTATCTCTCTCTGTCACTACAAGAGATTATGCTTTACATCACCATTGGATGCAACACACAGCTTTCCCTCTGGCTAAGGGAGCAGTGTTTTTAAGGGTGACTAGAGACCTTGATTAGTAGCATATTTATTTTAAAGACAATCAGCTTAATCAAATGATATTAAACTCCTATTAAACTGTATAGTGAATTTAACAAAGATTTCATGATGGAAAAATATATAAAGAAAATTAAAAGGAAAATAAAGGAGGATGTTATGATTATTTAAAAGCTGCTAAATGAACTGGAAGCTTACACAGACATTCATACGCAACCAAATATTTAATGCAAATCAAAGCAAAACAAATTTTCTGCAGTTTAATGAAAGTCTCTTATTTTTCTTTCTCACATTGCTATCTGATGAAATAATCTTCTTCTTCCTGATGCATTTTTAATAGATTAGTCATAAAAATCTATGTTGTGACATCACATTTGTTCGCCTAGCAACTTAGTATGGCAAACAGATCTCTCATATTGTGTACATAAGTCTGAGTTTGTCCAATGAGTTTGTTTTTTTGAGGGGAAAACACATAAACTTCTGTTTTAAAGTAATTTTGAGAAAATACTCTTTTACCCACAAATATATTAATACTTAGCAATTCTAGGAACATGAGTAAAGTATTTTGAGAGTACTTATGAACCATGCTTTGCTGAAACTAAAAGGTCAGTGTTAAAAGAAAACCCTGGAATGCCTTTAGGCAGACGCTGACTTCAGAATGGATTCAAGGCTCTTTTTACTGATTTTCTTTTATTTCATACATGTTTTCTATCCGTTAAAAAAATTTCAGTTGCAGCTGCTTTCAATTAAAATTGTTGCAAACTAACAATTCTTATGAGGCCAGGGGAGAAAAAAAAGACTCCACTTCCTTTACATGTTGATCCTTAGCTTACGATCAGGGATATCTTGCTGCTCCTGCCCACCCTCCCCCCCAAAAAAGTCATATAATAGAAGGGAAACTGCAAGCATGCTGCATTTGGGGGTAGGGGCTGGTGAGGGTGGAGAAAGAGTCACTGCAAAAGTGTAAGAATGGGTCTTGTTTGCAATTATTCTGATGCTTACTAGATCATTTTCTATAAAGAAACCTTTTCAACTCTTCTTTTTTTTTTCTTTACTCGTTAAGCCATAAATCCACTTAGAAAAACCCCTAAACTTCGGCTTTCCCTGATGTAAACAAGATTTACTATGCAGATCCAGTCTCAAAAATAGAAGCTGTTGGTTAGTGAGAAAGAACAAAATAGAGATCATAACAAGGAGCCAGTCCTGTGCTATTATTTAAGCTGGAGTTTCGCCTGCAGTAAGATTGCAAGATCAGATAAAAAAGAAAATAATTTGGGTTTTGTATATGCATTTTCTTTGTTTGAAAAGGGATAAGATTGCTAAACTCTTTGCAGTATTTTTTAGCTGGACTTCTTACTTCAAATGGTATTTTTTTTTGCATCTCTTTGCTAGAAGTTGCACATCTACTATAAACACGCATTTCAACCATGCTGGTTCTTTGTTCAGTTGTTTCCTCCCCGAGAAGAGCCTTCTTCCCTGCACTGTGCTGTGTAAACAGGTCAGGATAGATCCCCACTTTTGCCAGGTACTCTTTTCCAGAAGTTGTTGCTGGGCTACTTGATGCCTTCAGTTGTGATTGTGGCATGAACAAGGTTGCCCCAAAGAGGCTGACGATTAGTCTCCAAAAAAGGCTGTGGTAGGGCAGGACCTGTTGGCCAGTTCTCAATGGTCCTATTTATTACACAAAATTAGTAGTGGAAGAAACGTCACCAAACCCCTGGCTAAAATCTTTTCCCCCAAGCCTGCACCTTTCTTTTCCCTGGTACATTCTTTCTGTGTTTGGTTACTGTCAGAATTTCAGAGAGAAGGCAATTTATGGTCAGAATATTGTTTCTATCACATTGTGGTTGACAGCCACGCCCTACTAAACTAAAACCTGAAAATTATTGATCTAGGCTGAGTAGTCCACTTGGTACTTCTGAGGTAACAGGGAATTGGCTAGACCATCTGCAGAACTTGAACCTCAGTTTGAGAACAGCAGATACCTCTGGAAACATCTCCAGTGCTTGCGTGCTTTAAAAGGTTAGTGAAAAACCAACTGCTCTGGAAAAATGAGACCTTTTCAGAGCTAGACATGAAGTAGAACTCAGTGTGTTTCTAAACCTATCACCTCTTCAGGATTCAAGAGTTGTTGGTCCTGAGGAGTCTTTGCAAAGGCCATAAATTTTACAGCCACAGGCTGTCCTCTCTGTCAGACTCAGGTCATCTTGGCATCACCTTGGTGTTTCTGCAGTGTTGTCAAGGAGGCATGCCCATGTTGAAGCTTCTGGCCAGGGGCTGTACCCATCCTCAGCATACAGACTTGAATCACAGACTCACAGATGGTTTGGATTGTAGTGGTTTTGGGTTGAACTAGAGCCAAAATAAAAGTATCACACTAGAATTTCTCCCTGAGGTCATTCTCTTGTCAATATTCACATTCAGGTGCTTATCCAGAGCAGAATGGCAAACTCAGAACTGATGCAGTAAAGCCCACAGCTTTATGTAGGTTTCTAAATGTGCTTAAATCTACTGCTGGGTCAGCTACAAACCAAATAGTTTGCATCCTTTGGAGCACCTAATGAACTGGAATGTTGCTGTAAATCTGTCATATGTGATCTGCAGTACCTGTTGATATCCATCTTCCCTGGTTCTAAGCTTGCCAAGCATAGTTAGCTGAGCAGGAACATCATTTGTATGTGTATTAAAAAGGGGAGGGAGAAATCTAACCTCAGGATAGTTTTGACATCAGGTTGCTCACATAAAGCAGATTCAATATCTGTCTAGATCCCATGCATTTTACCCAACTGCTAGCTGCAGACTATAACATCCAAAAAGAATTGCCTGGCTGAATGACCTTATCTGTTGCATTCAAAGTACAAAGACACATTATGTGTGTGAAAAAGTCATCATATTTGGAACCCCCTGATTAAAGCAGACTCAAGAATAGATTGAATCATAGATCCACTTTGCTTATTCTTGAAAAACTAAGTACCTGGAAAAAACAATTGACCATGTTTGAGTATTAATATGTGCAGTCTTACATTACATGTGCAGTGGACTATTTTGACTTTCTTTTTGGACTTTCAAACATTTGGTTTTCCCCTAACTACATTTTTATTAGGTTATTTTCTAAAGTAGTAAATTGAGAAAATTATGACTTAGAGCACATTGTGCATTTGAAGTATTTTATGTACCTTATTGTGATTTTTGTTCCAGTTGTGTAGTTTTGCCTCAGCCATTAGCAGAGAATTTTATCAGACAAATAGCTGCCATCTGTCCTAGAGCAGGTTACAAATAGATTTCTGAGATATTAATAACTACATTATACAAAAAAGAAATCTTCTAAATCTTTAAATACAATAGTTACATGAACAGAGAAAAATGCTCAGAAAACAGGAAAATAGAGTGAAACTTTTTCATTTTATTTCTTCTTATGCTGAGGCACCTTCAGCACACATCATTCCTTAGGAAGGTAGTCAGCACCAGCATTTCTAACCATCTTCTGTGGACTAGACTTGCTCCAGGATGAGGTGGTTTGCAACCAGGCCTCTAGCTTTGCAACCAGGACAACCCTTAATAAGTGGAAAAAGGGAAGATGAAATACCTTGCACCTAGAATGCTGTGTTTAATCCCTGCAGTTTACAAAAATCTCATGCATGGGTCATTTGACAGTGGAGAATGCCTACAACTGAGTTTTACTCCCCCACATTCTAATAGTAACTTGCCATTTCAGATTAATGCCACTCACCATCTTCCAAAGTTCTTGTAGCTGGTTTGAGTACTTAAAATGTTACCATGTTACTCTATCTCGCATCACGATGATGTGAAAGGAAAAGAATTGCTACATAATAGTTCCTTTAGAGCAAATGAAAATAATTCTTGTTGTTCAGTATGTTGCAAGAGGGACCTCCTTCCTTTTGGCACTCATTTATCCACCTTTTTTCTCCGTACCAAGATGTTGAAAACATTCCCAGAATCTTCACAGTATCTCAATTTCACAGAATCTCACAGAATCTCTGATGGACTTGAGAGGTGCAGTTGCATTCATACCTTTTGCTGTAGTGGATAAAGGCAACACAATAATTCTATTGCTTCTACCTAGACTTAATCACTGGAATATCAGTTAACCCTTAGGGTAATTAGGTAATAATGTTGATGATGTGATTTGAAGTATCATTTCAAGCAATTAGAAGTTCAGATATAATGTGATGCAGTTATGCATTGTATAGTGCATCTATCCATTTTACACAGCAAAAATTACCATATGTTTTTTGGGAAGCTTGGCATTTTGCAGTGACTGGGGTTCTGCTTGTATTTATGAACAGCATGCCTGTAAACTGTGGTAATAACTCTTTGAAGGCCACACCTATGCACACTGCTGATTATGTTAAATAGCATAGGCCCATTTTAATGAATGTGTTGGCATGAATAATGGGACATGAAAAGCCAACACACTGGGTAAATGTTCATTACCTGAGTGCAACAAATACTACATGAAAAATTTCCGTGACAATTCACTTGAGTTTAGCAGTGAATTTGCTTTGGCTGTGTTCGTGCTCTTTATGCTTTTCTGTGAATGTTTGATCAGTGGAGTTTTATTCTTACAAATAATTGCAGAATGCAAATTTCAATTTATTAACCATTACTGAAAGAATTTGCTTATTTTATACAGGCTAAGCTGAGAGGCAGTGTTTCCTGTTTTGAGCTTACCTCCCAGATAGAACCATGATACTTAGAAATTAAATACACCAGAGAAGAATCTCTGATTGCTTTGCAGTGAGGACTGACTGGTGTATGAATGTAAAGCAAATTAATAACAATGGCTGGTTGCAATGGGAAAATTACAAGTCAGTAAATATGATGTATGTGCATAATTTTTTCATGGAACGGAATGCTGCTTAGTGTGCAGTTACATTAGAAAAATGGTAAAAATTTTCTAAGCTTCCTGGCATTTTAAGCTCTAGCTCCATCTGTGCTCATCCAGTCAAAGATGCAAAACAGTAACACACAATATATGACCAACTACAATATATAGTCTTAGCAGAATATTACATGCTTAGAGCACATTGCTTGTTATGAAGGGCAAGCAGAAATGTATCATAAATTTGAATAATTAGTGCATTCAAATAAATTGTTACTAATTCCTAGAAACTCTTGGTAGAATGAAGTGGTATTCATAAAAATTTTTATTTGATATGAATGATTAGCTCAACTCTTTTCAGTACTTCCTAACACTGGCAAGGTTAATAATGCAAAGTGAAAAGATTGGCCAAGATGCCAGGGCACCAAGTACTTCTCTTGCCCGACAGTGCTGTAAGATTATTTAATGCCCGTATAAAAAACATCCTTAGGCAACCGAGTTGCACCTTGACTGATCGTTGCATCCAAAGGTCTGCACTTCTAAATATGCAGTGTGGCACAGACTTCCTCGCAGGGAGCGGTGTTAGCACTGGTTTGTAACCTGAAGCCACAACCTGCGTGTCCAGACTGACAAGAATCCTACCACTTGAGCCACTGTGACACCTTGTGGCTTGTGAAGCAACTCAAGCATCTTTTAGAAAACTAACAGGTAAAAAACCAGAGGTTAATGGGTATTGACAAATGTCCTTTCATACAAATACCAATAGAAATCTCTTTGCTGGATTGCTATACTGGGTTTTCAAAATACAGTTAAATTAGGTGTTAGTGGGCTCATTTCTGTTTGTGTCTTTATAGCATGTATTTTACTGCTAAGTGGCAAAAGCTGAGGCATCATTTTGCTAAGTCTGACCTGCTGCTATTATCTCCATGGCTTTGGTGTTTGCTCGTCAGTCAGATTACATAAAAAAACACTGGTTTTGGATGCAGTAAAGAGTAAATATCTTATTTGTTTGAGACCACTAATTTGGTGAACCAAAACAATGCTTGAAGGGTGAAGAGTACTTTTTCACACTGAGTATGTTTTAAATGGTAGCTAACTTCAACTAAGTTGTAGTTAGCATTTGGCAATGAGCAAGTAACTCTGTACAACCATGAATCTGGGGTGAAATAGATCAACATTTCAGCTTTGGATAGTTTATTAACTACAATGAAGTTGTATTTTGCTGAGAAATTACCATTAAACTTTGGCCAATAGTGCACGGAGCTTAGAAAGAACCCTGCATCTATAAATGCTCAGGACCTCAGGGTACTGTACTAGTGTCTTGATTGTCACTTGTTACATCTTCAAATAAGCATGTCCGGGCTTTTCCACCAGGATCCTGAGCATCTGAGGGGACTTGCCTGTAAACTCATGCTTTATGTCCTGTAACAATTTCTTGGCTCTGATGTTTTCAAAAACTAGGCAACAACTGGGCTGAAATAGTTGCCTTCTGTTGCCAAACACCACCTTATTGCTGAATACGCCCTTATGATGCAGGGGGTCTGCATCCCTCTTTGTCCCTCATCTTCAGGTGTGTCCACAGTGCTGTCACTTAGCATAATACATAGACAAACATGCCCAAACTTTCATTTAACTTGATGTTGTGGGGAAAGATAGCAGCCCAGGACTCAGGGTGTGTAATCTGCCTTATTTCATGCACATATTGATCCTTTGCTGAGCTTTATGCAAGTAAAATTAGGTGGTTACTGATGCTCATAGTACCTTGTCTTCACGATGTGCACTTTTACTAAAAGGTTCTTGGGGCTGGAACCACCTTCTCTCTTCTTGTACAGTGCTAAACTGTAGAGTTCAGGTCTGTATCTGTAGCATGTTTTTATTATTGTGCTGTGTATTGAAACTAACTAAAGGCTAAAAGTTGGTAGTAGTATTTAAAATACTTTCAAACCCAAATCTATATATATCATTGTCATTTTGATGTCATAAATAAAACATTTTAATTGATATTATGTGTATTTATGCACTAAAAAGAATTGTCTGACTAGAAAGTACCATAATAGTCTAAGTTCTTGGAAGATGACTGTTTAATGTTATTAACACATTTTCTTACTTCTCAATTAATTCAGCACACCTGTGCAAATCTATTGGTTTTTTCCAAGGAACCACAAATATATTTAAGCCAGTATTCTGCTGGTTGATTTGTACATCTGATATTGTTATTAAATAAAAATATCTTTTGCTTTTCAAATGTGATTTTTCAGTAGATTCATGTCAATCAAAGAAGTCCATTCTAATTCCATATTTTCTTAAGAGTGGAAAAGCCATCTTAAATTCTACAGGACAAGCATATAATTTTTGATGGGAACTGGTGCTGTGGAATATGTATCTTATTTCATGATGATTTGGGGAGGGAATATTGTAAAGCCTGGTAATAAATTAAGTTCTTGTAATAAGTAGAGATGAATCAGGGAGGTTGTTCTAGGGAAGAAAGGCAACACTTATTTTTTCTTTTATTGTTTGCACTCTACTGATTTAATTAGCCAGTGAGAACAGACCCACTTTGAATATTAAAAAGACAAAATCAACTTCCCCCTCCCCCGTCCCCACATCTGTTGCCTTTTGGAGACTACTTACAGTACCAAAACTACCCAGAGTCTAATGGATTTTGCTTTTTAACAGACATTACCTGTATTTGCTCACAAATAAATGAGGTACTTATTAGTATTTTATTCTGGGTCTGGGAAAAACGTGCTGTTTAAAATGTCATTTTGAAAGGAACTGGGCTACCTTAAGCAAAACCAATGCATTTTTAGTGTTATACAAATGAAGTCAGTCTTGATACATTTCTGAATGGTGATCTAATAGAAATATCTTAATGGTTACCATATTATAGAAACTTAAATAATTCCTAGGACTGCTTGAAGTCGGAAAGAGTGAAGTCCTGTGTGGGGTTATATATTGGTCAGGAGCAGGAGAGCAGAGATTGATAAAACTACTGAAGTGATCTCTGCTCTGTTTCATTATGCTGCTGCCTTCTGGAGTATCAATTAGATGGACTGGATTTCAGTAAGGCAGTGAAGCAGTTTGCTGCACCTCTGCTGGGTTAGGCCCACACTTGCACAGAGCTCCAGCCTTCTTTCTAATCACAGCCTGGAGTGTGAATATTAATGCCTTACCCAGACTGCAGTGTTGCAGGGCCAAGGCATCCTTGTCAGTGGGTCCTGCTCTGTGACCATGCTATTTTGACACTTTTTATCACCAGAATTATGAATTCCCTTAGCTTTGTTTAATGCCACATTTAAAGCCATCAAAAAAGGGTGAAATTTTTAAATTGCATTTTTTCTTGCCATTTTTATAAGCATACACGAGCTACTTTATTAAAATATTTTTCCTGTTGAGAGGAAAGAATTCTCTCAATTTTGCTGAAGGTGGCTTTTTAGAAACACAATTACCTATATAATTTTCAAGATTATTATTAGGAAATATATGAAACTATTAGGACCATGGGAACTTGGATAAACCCACCTGGTGTGCAAATTTTGTTACCAGAATAACTGCACTAAGGTTGAGAACACTGTGTGTGATTATAAGAGTCAACTGAGAAACATAAATTGAGAGATCAGCCCAGCAGTCTTTCCCTTCCTTGGAGATTGATGGCACACAGATGCACAATTGCAAATAACATAATTTGTAGGCCAGCGGTGCTGTTGTGATAAAAAAAAAGGAAAAAAAGGGGGAAAAAGGAAAAAAAATCTGTTTCTCTGTCAGAAGCTTCCTAGGTTTGCTTCAGTTTGGTCTTGTAACTGCAGCTCCTTATACCATGCAAAGATTTCTTCTTTAAGTCAATGAAATGAACAATATATATGAAAGTGTTAGAAAGCTAGAACAAGGTGCAGAAACTGGAACAGCAAAAACTTGGTTTTGTGGAACCTACCTAGTCTAATGGATTTAGCAAAAGGACTGGTAATATTCATCTTTTCAGTGTTGTCCATAGTTGGCTCTTCAATAAAACTGCGTGTTCAGGGACTTGTATTATGTTTGCACTTAAAATTTCACAAAATGCAAAAGGTATAATAGAAAGCATGGTTAAGAACAAGCAGCAGTCATTATTAAGGAGTATTGTGTAGCAAAACAAATAACAGAAACTGAGTGAAGTTTTTCCTCAATCAGAAATTTAGCTGGAGAGAAATGTATGGCTCATAAATTAGCAGAATAGTAGGTAGATCTGGCAGGCTGAATGAAGTGCATAATTTAGGTGAGCTTATCAACACTTTGAAAGTGGACTACAAAGCCCACATTGTTAGCTGTATTAATAAAAACAAATTTTTCGAGATTTGGGGTTATTCTAATGCTGATCAAAACCAAATCCTGGATGTGCATAGTTAATATTTTCCAGTGTTTTTCTCCAGGAACTGCTAGCTTCTGCTGCTTTACCAGGAAGGGGAAGGATGATAAAATGAAATTCACAGCCTTTTAGTGTCTGCTCAGCCTGCAACTGGCAGCATTTGGGGTTTGTGGCTGCTGACCTGGCAGACTTACAGCATTTTTATGACATCAAGTGCACACATCATGGGTCTGTACAAGCTAAATACGAGCTTCAGCCTCCCTTCTACGCCCCCCACCCCCATTTGTTTTCATTTGGGAGACTAAGGACTTCTCCCAGTAAAAGTAAGAGAGAGAGAACTGAGCTGTTCACTGCACTCTCAAACTTGTGTGTGGCAGCGTGACCTGAGTTACTGGGCTCAGCAGCTTGTTTTTGTAGAGATGCTTTCTGTATAGTGCTTTATTTGCTTGGTATGGTAAATGGTAACTTGATGGTTTAATAAGTGAAAAATGGATGCAGCTAGCAAACCTGAGCTCTGCTCAAATAAATAGCAAGTTCTTCATTAGCTTCAATATCACCGGCACCATATAAAGTATGGATTCCTTAGATTGCTATTTGTATGAACTTTTGAGCTCTTTTGTTAAGAAAATGAGATTGAAATAATTATGTATCTACAAGGTTTTATATATCTTGACAAAATGTTACTGTCTGTTTCACACTCAGTTGTATTTAAAACCTGTGGGTGCATTTCAGGCCATAAAATAAGTTTACAAAATAACAGCCGCTTGCATTCACAGTTGTACTTAATGATTTATTTATTTCTAGGAATTGCATTTGAAATTCCCAGACATCTAAAGCTTTTTCAGCATCAAACTGACCACTGATCTTAGAAAATCATCTACATCAG
Organism: Agelaius phoeniceus; assembly: GCF_051311805.1. Lineage (NCBI taxonomy): Eukaryota > Metazoa > Chordata > Aves > Passeriformes > Icteridae > Agelaius > Agelaius phoeniceus. The sequence continues at coordinate 58,949,174 of NC_135268.1, forward strand.
CACCAACTCAATCACTGACAAGGGCTGGAGGAAATGAAACATCTGGGATCTATTAAGATTTTTATTTATGCTTTTAAATATTGAAGTGTGCATGGCTGCTTGGCTTTTACACTTTGAGCATGAATCCATTTAAGAAAGCTCTCACAACACAAACAGTTGCAAGGAGAAGTGATTTGGGCTGGAAAGCTGGGACCCCACCATGTAATTGCAGGGGAATTGCAAGGAAGGCAATGACTGTGGTGATAGGTTTGTCTATTTATTGTGGTGACAGAAAAGTTCTTCCCAAAGATAACTCTTCAAATTTCTCAAGGCTTCTTGCAGAATATGCTTCACCTTTGCATTTATCTCCCTTCTGTATGCTCTGCATTTGAGGTGCAACCTTGCTTCATCTTCAGTGGTAGGTGATGGCATGAAGCTTTGTTGCTGTCAAATAAGCCCCTGCCTGCACCCTCACCAAAGGACCATGTGTTTGATTATTCCAGAGCTTGCCTGTGCTCTGGAAAGGAGGCTGTTAGGCCAGGGGCTCAGGCTGTTTCCACAAACTCTGCTAAATCTGCTCTACTCTCCTGTGTTCCTCTGGAGTGCTGGGGTGCAGGATAGAGGTTGGGGTTGCAGCCTCTGAGATGCTCTGTCACCATAATACCTAGCAGAATGTAAATATATAGTTAAAGACTGAGGCAGTGCAGCTACCAGGCTTTTTCAGAGATCAGTTAAGGACAGGCCTGAGTGGGAATGCAGTCAGGTTTTCCACAGGCCAGCCCTGCACCTCGAAGGCAGCATCTCCGCCTGAATGAGGCGTGTTGTGTTGGGGCCGAAAGAGCTGGGCCTGCAGACTCCTGATGCTTTCCAAACACACCTTTGTGCCTTGCTCCTCCTTCAGCCAGTGCCTCTGATTGCCAAGCTGCAGAATGGCCCGGGCTGCTCTCGTTGATGAGGTGCTGGCAGAGGGCAGGCTGCAGCATGGCTGCGCGTACAGCGGCTGGAGCGCTCTGCACCGCCAGCAGGGCTGCAGTGGGGCTCCAGGCAGGCACCAGGGAGTAACTGTGTCCCATTCTCACCTGGACCACTCACTAGAGGGAGGAGATCTTATAGTCTGGGTTAACAAACCTGGAACATCACAGGCATTTCGGTGGAAGATTGTAAATCCTATTTATAGTGGCTGGTGGAAAGAGAATAGCAGTACCAGGTAGTGATCCCTCAGCTGAGGCCAAGCCTCTTCCATCCTGCAGAAACACTCCTGTAAAATATATTTGGGATTTTGTCTGTGGCTTGCTGATTTCACTGAAGACTCTGAAAATAACATCTGGAAAGAATTAACTGGAAACCATGTGAGTTTGGGGAAGAGGAAGGAAAAAGGATGCATTCTTTCAGAGAGCAGGTACATTCAAGGTATGCCTCCCTTAGTGAGTTTTACCAGAATTTTCCATTCTTCACTTTTGGATTCATGGAAATGGGAGAATGATGCAGTAAATAGTGTTAGCCTTAGGAAGAGATAGGATTTCAGAAGTTACTTTCCAACAAATATATGAGTCTGAATGGCCACAAACAGGCAAATGTTTAAATACCATTTTAATAGACATTACTAACCTAAAGGGAGCAATAAAAGCAAAAGGGTTTCCTGGTGTAGCATACAGTGTCTTTAAAAGGACATTTCGAAATTTCTTGTGACCTGACATGAAATTTCATGATTGGATAATAACCTGTAGCAAAGGTGACATAGTTAGTTTAGTTGTATTGTCTTGATGAGCTACATTTAAAACTTGCTTAGGATGTATCTCAAAAGCTATACTGAAGCAGTAACTCATGGAAAGCTTATCTATTATTTATCAACAAATGTTAACTAGGTTGCACAGATTTGAATACCCTTCAGGATTTCCCTTTGGGTCTTTTCACAAGTAGACATAAAAATGTTAGATACATCAGCAGAAAAACTTAAAGAAAAATGAAATTTGTTGAAGTTTCACCCAGAACCTGCATTGCTGATACAGGGAACTGCAATGAATACAGATGATTCCACTGATGATTATCATTCAAAATACCAGCGCTGTGGGTTTTCCCCTATAAGTGACATTGTAAGAGAGATTTATTGTTTTACAAGTTTAAATTGGCATTTCTCATTCATTTAGAGAGATGCACTACGTTGTAATACCTAGCAACTTAAACTTAGGCTATGAATGAAAAAGCACATTTAGGAAATCTTGGAGCTAGATCATAGTGTGGCAGCTCTGTGAAAGATTGCCTGCTCAATGATTAGTTGCAGCACTCCTACCAAATGTGTTTCAATTCAGTTTTTGTCACTGAGAAATCAAGAAATAGGTGGCTTATAAAAGGTGACCACATCCTTTTATGCAAATTTAATGCACTTGGCAGGTTTATCATGATAAATAGTCAGGATGAGATGGTTCATGATGTATCTCTAATCTCTTCTGTGAAGATGTTCGTGTCTTGCAGGAAGTAGCCCCTTGAGAGTTCAAACCTTTAGAAGTATGTGACAGATGGTGATGTCTGCAGAGTCTCATAGACTTGCTTTGAAGTAACTCCAAATAGTGCCTTCAGTTCATGTTCAGTTTTTGCAAGTTCTCTGGCTTCATCTCTCCTTTGGTGCCCTCCTCTCTCCTCCATCATGTTGCCTCCCCAAGTTGTCCCACGTACTGAGAGGACCACGCGCCACATCTTATAGAGTACATTACAACTCTCTCCCCAGTCCTGTCATGTTTTTGTCTGTAAAGTTGTTCTTCCATTAGGCATCTTGCATATTTTAAGGAAAGTGATTCACAACATAAAAACAATAAAACAGAACAAATGTCTTAGAAAATCCCATCTATCATTCATGCATCGTGTTTAGTTTTTTAGTAACTCTTTTGAGTAAGGAGCTAGCATCAGTTGCCAGTGTCATATTAACTGTGCTATGTTGTGTTAATTATAATCAATTGTGAATATTAATTAGGCCAACTTCTCTTTAGATTAGTAACAAGAAATGGTTAAATTTTAATGCTGCTGCAGAGGATCTGAAGGAACTCACATAATCAAAAAATACCACTGCAAAGCTTTTTATGTAAATCTTATTCTACCAGAATGCAGTTAATGAAATAGATATAAAAGCATCAAAAATACATAAAAAATACATCTGAATAATGGTATATTTTCAGAGCTTAATGTTTTCACTTTTCATTACTTGGCCTTGGTTGATCTGAGTTTGGAAGGGCTTCTCTTCTAAAATCAAGTACCAAATTTCATGTAAAGTTTTATACCTGTCATAATCCCTTTCTAAGTTCCCATTTTAGAATAATTCTTCTTAAATATTGTTGTTACTATCACCACTATAAATAACCTTGTGTGTAATAATTGGTAATGTTTAGTTCGGTATACATAAATTTTTAGTGTATAGATGTTTTTTGGCATGACTTCTTTCTCAAATGGAATTCCCACAACTTTTCAAGGAAAATTTGGGGAAATCATTAACTTCCATGATTAGTCTGGTTTAAAAATTCTTGGGTTTGAGGTTGTACTTTTAGCCATCAATCTATGCCATTAAATAACCTCATTTTGGGTGGTTGACATTTTTTAATAAAGTGTCAGTAATTAAATATTGAAGGCACACTAGTACATCTTCATCAACATATGTTTTAGATTCTTATTATGCTTTGAAAACATTGTACTTTTATATCACAGTGTAATTATATTATAGTAGTAGTTGTAGTAATAATAATAAAACAAAAGCCCTGAAAAATGGTACCACAGACCTGATCAGCTGTCTATAGTCTAGGAAAGAGGTACTGATGAATTGTACAATCTCCATATTAAAATTCTGCTTGTGAGTTAAGAAAAAGACTGTAGTGACGTTTCTGGCTCTGTGACATTACCTTTGTTTCTGGTTATTGCTACAGCATGTTATCCTAAAGTGATTTATGGAATCACTTTGACTGATTCTCAATTTATAAGAATTTATTTGCAGAGCAGAGGTGTTATTTTGTTTCTGTAATGAAAAAGTAAGTCCAAAATTATAGTTGCAATCTTTATTTAAAGATACATAATCTTAATTTAAAGATACATATATTCTCTTATCCAATTGGTACTTTATAGTCTACATCTACAAGATTTCTATTTCTTACATAAATAATTCCTGCAGTTCTAATACAGACTCAATAAACATTTTAATAATCATGAATCTTGTACTATATTTTAATAAGTTATGTGATGAAATGCATAGTTAGATTACCCCTAGTCAGAGAGCCTGCCTGAAAGGTCACCATTACATTTCTTCTCTTGCTTTGAACTGGCAAACCATTTGTACATGTGAATGAAACAATGATAGATAACCACCTGCTTACTATGATAGATAATCACCTGCTTACTATGATAGATAATCACCTGCTTACTGCTGCTGTCAGTAGTTTGGCTCACGGGGACTCCAGCAGCACCTGTAACGTGCTGTGCTCCACCACAGACCATATTAAAGTGGAATGGACCTTGGAGCCACTGGAGCCAATATGGCCATGGCCAGAAGATTCATTTGTTCACTTCTCACCTATTTTACAATTCAGCTGTTGAAAATATGTCTGGATTGTGTGAATCCCTCTTGGTTGCTGCTGTTTGCCTGTGAGCCATGCTGGTTGTCTCTCCTTTGTTGAGCAGTACTGTTTCTTTCCCAGCTTGCTTTCAGACCCAGACCCAGACCTCCTCAGTGCCATGTTCTGGTCTAACTCTCTTCTCTGCCCTTGGAAAGATAGTTAATAATACTGTGCCATGGTTTTACTAGTGAAGTTCAGTAATGGATATTGAACTTCTCTGCATCATTTTTGAGCCTTTCTGGAGCAGCACCCAACCAACCAATAAACCAACCAATTCTAAATTTTCCAACTTTGATGTTAGGTTTTTGTAGATTTTTTTTTTGTTTTGAATGATGGGCAAATAAGAAACTTCATGCACTATGATTCTGATAATTGTCATAATTATCATATACCTGCATTGCAAAATGTATATGCAATCCAGTGGTCTCAGTGAAGAATGTCCTGAATAGTATATTCATTGCACACGTTGTGAATCATAACCCAAATCTTTTATCTAGGGCATCTTTTGACTGCTTATGAGTGGATTGCTATCTGGTGATCTTCAGAAGAGAAAAGCTGCTTAAGTGGAGAGAAAAAAAATAGGAAAAAGGGGGGGAAAAAAAAGATAATGCCATCCAGACTAACTGCTTCACCAATAGGTAATATTTGTGCCCACAGAACCGATACTACTTAGCAATCAATAATATGCACTGATAAAAAAGAAGTGGAAAACACAAAATATTTACTCAACAGTCTGTTTGCTTTTATAGTAGCAACCAGTCTAGGCTTTTATTTGCAAACTGTGAACAAAAATGGAACATCAAAATAACTGTGCAGTTTCCTAAATTTTTTCTTTTTTTATTTTGTCTCTTTGGAAGCCATTTCCATGACTGTCAGTTTAGTAAATGAGCACATTTTTAAACTTCAGGCATCACACATGATAGGTGTATAAACTAGCTAGAGCAATTCACTTACAGGAATGCCAGCAAAGCTCTGAAAACTAAAGTATATGCTAAAGCTAACTGATTGTCCTGGCTGTGTGGGCACAAACATGAAGATATGGTGCCATCTCTTCTGTGTTGCTTGGCCAGACTGCCTGGAAAGAGAGATCAGGAAAAGACAGATTGGCATAAGCCCTCTTGCTCAGTTCCTGTGAACACCATGATAAAACAGATTCAAACTCAATAGTACTGGGGGCTGGCTAGCAGAGTAAGGAAAATATTGGCAAAGTAACAGCTTTAGAACAGGGTTTAGAACAGCCTGGAGGCTCTTATTTTTGTGAGTCAGTAAGAGGAAAGATAGTTGATAGATGCTATTTAGATTAGTCAGCTTTGATGCTCTCTTTCTATTACTAAGAATTGCTTTAAATAAATCTCATTTCTTTTTATTCCTAGAAGAATATTCCTCTGGACTTAACAGAAGTGTTAAGAAGGGTCACCTAGTGATGATCAATACAGTAACTTGTTTTTCATCAGTGAAATGAGTGTGCACAATGAGTGAGCCTGTAACCATCATGTTTATGCAAAGGACAAAACTGGTAAATAGTTTGAAATGTGTTACTTGACAATTTTCTGTGAGATCTAATAAGAAGGTGAAGGACAGAGTCTACAAATAGATCTGATATCTTATAGATGTAAGGAGCTGTAAAAGGAGATGATACTGCAGGATGCTCTTCTGTCCCCCTGTATGTGAGAAAAGAATGTGTGCATCAAAGAAAGCAAAACAACATGAACTCCTGGCATTATCTTCAGCCAAAAAGTGGCAGTTCTGCTTACCAAAATAATATAGGTTTTGTGTTATCAACAGGAGAATATTGTCAAAGGGAGCAAATGAATAAATTCTCTCTAAAATATATGGGTTCAGGTCCTGTGAATTTCTCATAGTTGAGTCTAATATCACTTAGGAAAATGTAGAGCCCTTGAAAACACACAAGTGAAACCCCTAGAAAATTCTGTTGTTGCTTTTTCATCCAAAGTCCCCATTTGACTTTGTTTAAGATTCATATCTGAAATTTTAGTTAAAAATAATACTGTCAGCTTTATATAAAAAAACAAGACACCAGAATCACTTGCCAGTAGTGCCATAAACAGAACACTTTTTTAAAAGGTCTGCTGTACCTACCTCACACCATTTAGCGTGTATTCTTCAAATTTGCATAGTGTTTTCTACCTGGTAGTGAAAATACATATTTTTTTTTTTTTAATTCCTGGTTGTGGTGGATTTTTTGGAGGGATTTTCTGGAGCTGGTTGACTGGTTGGCAGGACTACTCATAAGGGTTTCATAAACGGTAACCAGGAAGAAAAACTCCTTGTTGGAAGCCTTTATTTGCCTTACAGATGCTAGCAAATCTACTTAAAATTTGTAGGTGTCTGCATATACAAAAATGAAAACTGATGCATTTTGTGGTTTCGTTGTCATATTTTAAATACTACCTCCATTGTGCAGTATCTGGATTACAAATAAACCAGTTCATTTTCTTCTACTTCTGCCCTGATATGCAGGCTTAGAGATCTCAACACAGATCCATTGAACTTCTTTAGTTCTGACTATAGCTCCCAAGTTTGTCTGCTAATTGATAAAAATAGTAAACAAAGACTTAAAATGATCATCCTTACCCACGCGCACAACAACAACAAAAAAAAAGGCATAAAAGGGCTGGATGCTTGGCTTGAACTGCCAGACATTATCTGTTTAAATTCTCAAAGAGAGTGAGTGAAATCTGCATAGAAACTCAGAAAGAGCATCTATAGACTGAACACTTTCTCACATGTCAGTGCTCTCACAGGCTGGCATGTCAGAAAAGGCTTTGCAGTTTTGTTTTTTAGGGTGTCACAAGCTAGCACAAGCATGCAAGCCTTCTTCAATGCATGAAATTTTAAGAAATAAGTTGGATCACTGAACGAATGGAAGGAGTGAAGCTCTCAATGCTGGCAGTGAAAGTTTAACATATGAATTACATGCTTCATCCTTCAGCCCATCTAACTACTCTTGTGCACCTGATAAGAGCTGGGCTGGCATATCACTCTCTTACAGTGAAACAATTTTTGAATTTTTGTCCTAATCTGCCTGCCTAGAATCTTGTATTAATACTCATTGCATTGTGTGTGAGTACTTCCCAAGTGTCAGAACAACAATGATATCTCTCTCTTCCTTCCCCAGCAGGGATGGAAACAGTTGGTTTGTTCTTTCGTCGTCAGGCAACTCAAAAGGGGTCAGGGAGGCAGGATGGTTAACAATATGGTTTTGTAACTTAGCTGCCTGGGTGGATTTCATCCCCATTGTTGCTTTCTTCCTGCTTTGTGGTGGTTGCATGCTCACTTGCCAGCTTCCCTTCCTGGTCATTGGCACAACTCAAAAGAGGAAAGGAAGGCTCTAAGTGGCTGGGTGCAGAATTGAGGCTGGGAAGAGGTGAGATGTTGTATGAAACAGACTGATAAGAGGCTTGATGACAAGATCAGATAGAGGAGCTTTAGAAGGCTCAAGTCAGACCTGCTGAGAAAGATTTATTGCAGCAGAAAGAGGTCATGTATTTTTCTCTTGTGAAGCCCCATAGGAATGGACTAGAGTGCAGAGAACTATGTGGCAGACCTAATAGTAAAGGAAGATGAGTTAGTTTTTCTCACAAACCAGTGGAGAGGAAGTCATACACTGAATTGTATGGGTAAATATGCAAGGTGGAAGTTGGATAGCTGGGAGCAGGCCTCAGCTTTGCTGTAGTTGGGTGCTGTTTAGTACCTCCTTCTCCCAAAGGCAGTGACTTTACAGGATCCTTCTAGTAGACTACTCATGTACCAGAAAGTGACTGAAAATATTTTTGAGTGAAATAAAAAATTAAAAATCCATTGCTGACAATAAATATTTATTGATCTCAAAAACATTTTAGCAGTGTCCATGTAACCTCTGCATGACAGCTGTGAGAGATTTCATCCTTAATCTTCTGAGACAGTTTGGATGGAAGCAGGGAAGTAGAACAGGAAAGCCAGGGTGGTGCTGAGAAGCTCAGAGCCAGGGCACCGTGGAGTGTAGGACCATTCTGCCTCATTAAGGCAGGAGACAGCACTGGCTCAAACATGTCAGACCTGCTGGCTGCATGGTCAGATCAAAGAAATGCTGCATTCTCACACACTGGGGTTTGCTAGGCATTCCAGAGTGGGTGAAATGCAGAGGGTTTGCATTTCTTTTTTAAGAAGATAAAATGTCTGTGCACTGTATGTCCACTCCAACCCTCTGTACAAACAGCAGTAGTGACACAACTAAGTGTAACAATGCAGCATTGCACATGATATTTCCACTGTGTTCAGTAATTTTGACAGGATTCTTAATGCAGGGAGTATTTGCAGTATGAATTGCTGCCAGAACTACAGGCACATTATTGCTAGAACAGCAAACAGCAGAGAGCTAAAAATACCAGGGGTCAAAATTTACTGTTGGAATAAATCTGAGAACTGCTTTAGTTTTGAGGGACTTCCTCATGCATGACCAATTTGCCACATATGTTGCTTGATATCTGGCCATACAAGCTCTTTGCTTTCTCATTTTTGTAGTCCAGGATTTATCCATATCTGCTTTATGTCTTTTTGGAAGCAAAGTGCCTGGCATTTGAGAATTCTCTTTCCCTCTGTATTTTTTTTCCTTCCTCTGTTTTTTAACCCTTCCTTGGTTTTGCACACCTTTGGTTCAGAAAAGCTGATGTCTTGAGAAGCTGTCAATGCACAGGATATTCCAGTGCCAGCTGGTGATTGATAGGTCCTGTACTGAACCTTGTTGTCTTTTTTCATCCCCTTCCCTTACTGTGTTTCATTTCCTTTTCCCCTCGACAATATAGTGGTTTCCAAACTGAATGTCTTTGACTCTGCTGTGGCTTTAAAAATACTTCAAATTTAGATATTTTGGGAGTTCTGGAAAGGGAGAAAGAATGGTGGAGGGCTTTTGTCTTCCTCTTATTTTCTGATGAAGTTTGAATTTCCTTGAATTCCCACGGGAATTTCCCATGGGAAAGAGAACAACTTTCACAAGGAACAGCTTTGCCAGGCTGTCTTGAACTTAGACCCTGGGAACTTGCACAACTATTCACCTGTACTATGAATGCAACAGTCAGAATATCTCCTATAACCTTCATCTTGGGATTCAGACTACAAAAAAAAAAGTTCATTCATTATAAGAAAAAAAAAAAAAAGAAAGAAAAATAAGAAAAAAAACAAAACAAAACAAAACAAGAGGAAAAAGCAGGTGTCCACCTCTTACTATGCTTCCTCTGTCAGGAATTAAAAGGCTTCCTTTTTTTCAGTGGTGTCATCTCTTGCCTTTGCTGAGGTTTTTGCAATGAAGATTTGTCTCTATTCTCCCATTTTCCTTTTGAATTTGGATTTGGTTCATATATTTGTTCTTCCATAAAGTGGAACACAGTATCAGAGGCAATTCTTTGCACATCACTCCCTGTGATAATGTCCCCTCCATGACCAGAACAGCCTGACTGGCTGGCAAAGCCCCTCATCTGATAATTGTATGTATTTGTTTAATGGTACTGCAACTCTCTAAAGAGTTTCCACTCACCCAAACTTTGGTTATATCCTCTACATTGCAGGTATATTATCCTGTCTCTATTTTCTGTTGAACTTTGCACTGTTCAAACTTGAAACTCCCTGGTGCAGATGAGACTTGGAATAGGAAGTTTTAAGCCAGCCCATCTTTCAACTCCATATTTTTAAGTGATAGCATGAAAGAAATGGAAAGCTGATTTATACAGCCCAAGAACAATTTATCTTTGTACAGACATCTCTGTGTGCTGCGATAGCAGAGAATTCTTATGGGAGTGTGAAGTAACCTGTGCAGTATTTGGGGCAAAACTGCTGATGGTGGGAAAAAGAAGTGTTTCCTGACCACTTCTATTTTCATGGGGTTGAAAACAATGTTGGCCATTACTTGTTGACTGAGATGCTGCCTTGATCCTTTTGGCCTCAGAGACCAAGAATAAAAGTACCAAAGGCTTAATATGACTCAGTTACAGGCAGTTATTTGCTACACTGAATAACACAATCTAGACATTTTCACCCTATCTACATGTTAGCTTTGGCTTCATAGTTCAGGAGGGTGATCCAGAAAATAGCTCTCCTGCCTTAGTAATTTCAGCAAGCATTTATTTATGTTCATATAAACTGCATGCAGTCTGAAATTCTTTCAAATAATAAATATAATTCCCTCATATGCCACATGTTTCTACAGTCTATTAGTATTTATTTTTGTGTGTGTCTTTAAAATAACACTAGATAGAAATGCTAGTCCATGCTTTTTTTCTTGTGCATGATTCAGCTGAACCCTTCTCTCCGTGGTGGACTGTTCCTACACCCCATTCCCACAGGAGGTTTTCCTCTCCTGAGATTGGTTGTAACGCCATAAGTATTAGGGTAAACACATAAATATCACGATAAACAAGCCTGATCACTAATCAACACTCAGCATTCCCCAGGTGGAGCAACACCTGTTCATTTGGACATGGGGAATATGCAGTGAAACCATTCCTGTTACAATAAATAATGTTTTGTTAGCTTTGAAATTAGTCTTTTAAAACATACAAAGAACTGAGGAAAATTCTGGGTGTATAATTCTATTAAACATGCTTGTTTTGTATTGATAAATGTTGATGAATGCTGATGCTACAGTGACCAGATTAATTGGGGAATACATATCTGACCAACAGAAACAAGAAAGGCACCTGCCATACAGGAGCATTTTAAATTCAGCTTCCTCCTTTAGGACTGGATGACAGATGATGAAGGAGGAAGATAGCATCACCCATGTAATCCTGCTATGATCCTTCATTAAACAATCCAAAGTGATAAAGAAAAAGCAAGAGGAAACTTTTTAGAAGTGTTATCCCTCTTAGGCATCCCTACTTAAACCTTCAGCCTGTTGATCATGTTTGAAGATCTGTTACACTACATGCCTCTGGGCCTTTACCCTCCTTCTCCAGGCACCTCTGGATCACGTTAATTGGTTTTGCTAGTGTTCTGTTGTGTTTATATTTGAATTTTTGTTTGGTTGATTTATTTTTTTCTTAAATCTGGCTACTTTAGTTTGAAGTGCCTAATTCAGACTTAGTTGTAAGTTTCAGCAGTGAGATTTAAATATCTTGGCCATAATGTTCATACTGCACTGAAATATTGAATCTGTTCTCGCTAACAAGGCAGTTTTTCACACATTAAAGGAATATGTCGAATGTTGAATCTGTTATACTCCTCAAGTGTTGGATCTCTCCCCTACTCAGAACAGCAGTCCTCATCACAGATTGTAATTCAACAGTAAAATATTGAAATTCTATTGAATCACATGGATTCTCCCCATGCTTCAGTTCTTAAAAGAAAACCCAAAAAAACAAAGCTCAATTAACCCCTAGAGCCTGAGACAAAATTTCATTGACATTGTTAAAAGCAAAAGAGCCTTAAAGTACTGTATTATCTTTTAGCTTTATATGTTCTCTGCAAATATTAGGGGAGTGAAACAGCCAGCACAACCCACAGTGATTGTGTATAACATGTACTGCCTATTCCTTCCCTGGATCTTTTCAGGTTTAGTGCATGGCACTGTCTGTATCTCTGCTCAGAGCTTGTGTAAAACCAATATGCCTATTAGCTTTCTGTAAACTCTGTTTATATGGTCTCCTGGACCTCTTCAGGAGACATTTAATTCACTGAGAAATACCTCAGCTCTTTTATAGGTAAATGATTGAATTCTGTGCTTCAGTAAAACTGAGATAATAACACATCTTAACAAAAAGTGAAATAGCTGGAACTTTAGGATACTACTTAAAAAAAATAAGACCTTCTAAAATAGAATTTTTAGTGAAACAGCAAGCAAAGCTGTGCAAGAAGTATCTTTAAAAAGCAACATTGCTGGGTGATTAGAGTTTGTTTTTAGTGTTAACAGTACTGAGTTGCACACATATATTGAAAGCCCATAAATAGTGCTTCAGCTCCTGTATGGGAAGAGGATGTTGCAGAAATAATAATTATGACATGATGTGATAACCCCTTCCTAAAAAAAAAAAAAAAAAAAAAAGGAAAAAAGCAAAGCAAAACAATACTGCAGTGTTCTGGCCATCAGGAAACCACTACAATGCTCCCACCTTTTTCCTGTGGCTTACCCAGAGTTCCTTCCAGGCGACAGAGATAACTGACTGCTGCAGACTGGATCCTGTGCCAAATGAAAAGAATTTTTTTTTTTGTTAAATATATAATCTGATTAAAAATGAATCTTAACAACACTTTTTTTTTTTTGACATTCAATTTTACAGCTCTTCAGCTAAAATATGTCTTTGTAACTTGAAAATTGCCTAATTTCTTAGTGTGAGTGTTACTCCAGCAGGACAAGGATGAAAAGTTACTTCATTTTGTAAATTCATATTTCATAAACTAACTGTGATTGAATAAAAACATTGTTCATCTCTGTTTCTGCTTAAGAAAAACTACTTAAAGTTAGCTTTTATGATTCTCTGGGACTTGAGTATTCATGAAACAATTTGTCAATAATGCTTTTTAAGGTGCATGTGACTCAGGGAGACCTTTCACAGTGTTTGAAATGCAGATGTACTCCCCTACATGTGAACCTTTGGGGTCGTAGACCTTTATGGACATCCTCCTGTTCTCTGAGCATCCACGGGTGTGTTTTACTGTCCCCTCTGTTCTCTGGGTAGGGAGGAGCTGGAGCAGCTCTGCAGCCAAGGCTGCAGCAGTGCAGGAGTTGTGGCTTTAGAGGTCCTTGGGGTCCTGCTTAGAATGAGGCCCCTTTTATCTCTTTAGGAATGGTATCTAGATAAAACACCCCATCACTGCAGGGCTCTGCGAGCATGTCCATGGGAGGTGCAGCATGGATTAGGAACTGGCTGTGACACCAGGGTACAAATAAACTCTTGCTGGGCAAGAAGGAGTCTCTCTGGTGTGTGTGAGTGATGCTGGGATCCACTGGGCCTTGCTGTGCTTCCCATCAGCACACACACACAGTTATCCATGCTCTCCTTACAGATTGGGAATTCTTTCTAGTCCCTTGTTTTCAGCTCAGCTCACTCAGTTAATTTCCACAGGCATTTTGCAGGGTTATTTATGCTTCAGCCAGGACTTAGCAGCCAAGTTATTTTTTTTTCTGACTGGCTACTAATGAAGAATAAGTCAATTTATCCTCATCAGTTAAATTATAAATACAGAGAAAACAGAGTAAAAATGTCACCACATGGAGATGGCTTTGCTTTTTTCCATTCCCTAAATCCTGGTTTATGTAAACTGAGATAAATATTTATAAAAAATGCTGGGCACACTAACCCTCTTTTTAAAACTATTTGGATTAGCTTGTGAGATGTAACTATTGATAACACAGTTTGGTACCTTTGTAAGTAGATTTACTTTGTACAGCAATGTCATCCATTAAGTTTTAAAATAAATGTTGTGTTTTATTTGAGCTGTGTAAGAAAAGAATGTGTGAACCACCAAAAAAGAAGAAAAGCTGTCAGAAGACGGTTAATTTTTATTCTGTATATTGTGATTTTAAAAAAGAAAATGTCTTACTGTCAGGACAAAACTTGTCCCCATACCAAATGGAATTGAAGAAGACAGACAGGAGGAACTTCATGGAATGTTCTGGGCACCCAAAACTTGTGCAGGAAGCAAAGAGTGTCAGTGCAGGTGTGCAGGTCAGCTCCCTGCCCCTCAGCACGTGGGCTGTGGGCAATGAGGCTGCTGATTGTCTCCATCAAAGCCTCTCTCAGAGGGGCTGATCCTGCTCCTCTTGAAATCAATGCTAGGGCTCCCCTGTATTTCACATGAACAGGGTTAAACTCTTCATTACATGCCCTGGGGTTTGTCCTCTGGTGTGACCACCTTGTGCCATCTCATCCTCACAATTGCTACTTCTGCTGTTGTAAGTGTGCAAGCCAGAAGTGTGAGAGTTTTGGGGTTTTTTTCTGAAGTATACAATGAGGGATTTCAGCATCTTGCAATGTTTTTAATAATTAATTGTCAAAAAACACAACAAAAATAGATGGAGCATTAAAGCAAATTTGCAAGCCATTGAAGTAAGGAGCTGCAAATAGAAGCAATGGCTGTGTTCTACCTTTAGCTATCAGTATAAAACTCATCAAAGTAAACCAGTTTTATTTAGACATCTGGAAAATGTACTTTGACAAACATCCACTTGATGACTGTCAGTGTCTTATAAAAAGACTTTGATATCAAAGATCCACGGAAACTGTCAGAATAAACTGATTGTTTTTTTTCTTTTGACAGAAGGTTGTTTCCTAGCCACGATTTCTATTGTCTGGATGATATGATTTTAATATCTTAATACAAAGGATTATTTTTACAAATGTTTTTGTATCTACTTGTGCAAAATGTCATGACTTTAAGAAGATATATTTACAAGTTAAGCAGACTAGAAATGCAGACTCTGTATTCCTTCTCCTTCCAGCAGTCTTAATTGTTCTGTCCTCGAGGTTAATGGATAGTGATTTTAAGACTTTGTATTTTTGATAGACTCACAGAGCTTAGGTAATCTATCAAAACCTCTTTTCAAGAAGATGAAGAGAATACAGTAATCATGTCAGTATCTGAAGGGAGGGTGTTAAGAGGATGGAGCTGGCTCTGCTCAGCGGTGCCAAGTAACAGGCAAAGAGGCAATGGGCAGAAACTGATGCCCAGGAAGTTCCATCTGAATATGAGAATTTTACTGTGCAGGTGACCACACATGGAAAAGTTTGGCCAGAGAGGTTGTGGAGTCTCCCTCACTGGAGATATTCAAGAGTGTCTGGATGCAGCCCTGTGCCATGTGCTCTGGGATGGCCCTGCTTGAGCAGGGAGCTTGGAGCAGATCACCCTCTCTGGTGCCTCCCAGTCTTACCCCTTCTGTGATTCTTGGATACTGTACTTTGAGTGATATTGTTTCCTTGCATTTAATACTACTGAATTATATAGAGACAGAGCAAAATGCAGTTGATTCTGTTACATGTTTTAGCCTTTCTACAAAAGGCTTTTCATCACCCATAATCCAGCATACCTCACCTTAGACAGAAAGAACTGTTTGAGGCAGTAGGTATAACTGCAGATGTCTAAAACAGCTTTTTCCTCTTGGCTTTTTTTTTTTTTTTTTTTTTAAATCCAGAAAGAAGGTGTTGCCTTGCAGTGTTACTGGAGATGCTGAATACATTAAAGTAGGAAGATGAGAGGAATGCCTTGTGGGGAGTTCTTGTAAACATGCAGCATGATTGCTTTTTATTGGAAAAGGCATTTCTGCGATGTTCAGTGCAGTGCTGTAGTGCCACAGACATGTTGAAAACGCTATGAAAGCCTTAACTATTTAATTCTCATAATCCATCTGTGAGCACTAAGTGATTAGTTGCAGTTTATCCCAGTATGGATGCTGGGATAATCCTGCCCTGCAAGGTCCTGCTGGAGATGGCAATGCCCATGCTCAGTGTGGCTGGAAAACTTCTCTAGATGAACAAGAGAGCTGGCAGGGTGGCCCTGGGCAAACAGAAAAGTCTGCAAGAGGTGAGCAGTTTAAACTGGTTGGAAGAGTAATAGTGTAGTTTCTTGATGGCTGCAAGGGTGGTTGTACTGACTAATTTTAGACATCAAATTTAGGACTATAATTTCCTGTTTTGTCATTAGGGAACAGAGACTTCTCATGTATATGAACCAGATCAAGAGGAAAGCTAAATTTTAGGATATATATATACATACATACATATATATATACACACACACATATATATATATATTCTTCTCAGCCTCACTTACATAGTCTGGTATTTGCTTGAAGGTAGGTTTCTGTACATGTGTTTTTCTGGTTCCAAAGATATGCCCTGGCCATTGTCCCAGCTTTGGGAGAGCACATTGTTTTGCAGAAAGGCATTTTATGGACAGATAAAATAAATACAAGAATCTTGAAACATTTTGTTTTAGGAAAGCAGGCTGCCTTGGAGTGGATATCCTGTGTGGAGTCAGGAAGGTATAGGAGGGTACAGGAGATGCTGTGCTTGCAGTGGCTGTAGATCTAGAAATGGATAACAAAGGGGCGGGGGAGGGAAGTTAGTTGCTTTTTTGCTCATTCTCTCAGACACAGATGCTATTTTTATCTAGCAAATACCAACTCATCAGTATTATAAAGCAATCCTACTAAGGAAATACCCTTTTTTAAAGTCTTTGCTAAAAAATTGCAGAATGTTTGGTCAACTTTACTTCAAAAAATGAAATTTCTTCATTATTTCACCATTTACTTTCAGGGTGGCTAAACAAGAATTCAGTTCTGTCTGAAATACTACACTATTTCAGAGCAACTGTTTGTGGTACAGGCAATTCCAGGATACAATTCT
This sequence comes from Agelaius phoeniceus, assembly GCF_051311805.1. Classification (NCBI taxonomy): domain Eukaryota; kingdom Metazoa; phylum Chordata; class Aves; order Passeriformes; family Icteridae; genus Agelaius; species Agelaius phoeniceus. The sequence continues at coordinate 58,966,080 of NC_135268.1, forward strand.
CTCATGTAAGGATGGCTGTTCAGGGAATCACAGGTATCAGCATACTGGACACAACTAGCATTGCCTGCAGCATTAACATTGGATTAAACAAGTTTGAAGGAGGCCATTTATACCATTAAGGAGATGCTGGAGAATTACCGAAAATAACTGTATGCTGATAAACTCTGTCCTGCAAGGCAATAATATAAGCTGTTTTGACTAGGTGGAAAAGTTTTTAATGCTGTGGCCCGGGTTCTTTGAAAATAGCTTGTATGTTTGTGGCAGCTGTGTCCTGGATTGTATTGACTGCTTTCTTTTTATGACCATAAGTGTTTGAGCTCACCAACATGGATTTGGAGGAAGGAGCTGCTTTCAGCTGATTTGGGTGGGTTGCTTTCCTTGACCTGGGGATCATGTTCTTCCTCTCTACCTGCACATCTTTCTTGAGGGAAGTGGCCTCCTCTGCTGGTCATTCTATTTTTTCTTCAAATATGTGAGAGACAACTAGTATCCTCGTTTCCTCTTTTTTTTTGAATCCACAGAAATGATCTTCAGTTGTTTGTTTTGGCAAATGATTCCTACGAAAGGATCCGTGAGAGCAATTGTTACTATCATATTAGCTTCCCCTAAGTTCTTTGTAGCACCACTCCAAGTCACCTCCTTTCTCTGCTTTTCGTCTTCTTGACTGCTTCCACTCTGGTTTCCTTTGAGGTTTTTTTGTTCTTGTTGCCTGTTTATATCTTTTTGTTGTCTTTTCAGTTATGATTTTTCATCCATCAACTCACTGCTTTTCTAAGCCAAGCCAAAAAAATTGCAGTAGTTTGCACCTACACTCACAGAGAGATTTAAATCTTCAAGCTTCTGGCTGTAATTTGTCTGCCAGTTCTCACCTTTTTTCCCCCTCTGTATGAACAGCCTGTGTCTTTCCAAATTCCAATTTTGGGATGCTTTTCTCTTCCCCCGTCCCAGTTTAATTCCTAGGAAGAATAAAATCCTGGCTCCACTGCATGCTCTTTGCTACAGAGCAGTGCCCACACTTTCCATCTCTGTGACTCACAGCCTTCAAAATTAGTGCCTGCAAAGCTCGAGGAGCAGGGAGAAGCTGCAGCTCCCAGGAAACCCTGTTAGCAGGCATCAGCTACTGCTCTCACTGAACATGGCGACTTTTTCTTCTCTGGGCTTATCCCTCTTGCCCGCCCTGCCTTTTTTCCTTATGCCAGAAAAAGCATTTGTGTAACTTTCCCAGATCAGGACAAGATTTCAGTTAGAGCAACTGGGGGAAATGAAAGACTAATTTGATTTGTTTTGTGTGTGTCAAATGAAAATATTTTTAGCTTGATTTTTTTCCTTCTTTTTAAGGAATTTTGATTAGTTGTTTCCAATTTTTGTTTTCATGGATTCTGTGATGATAAAGACTACTTAAATGCTGTGTGCACTGCCAGAGAAAATGTCCAAAATTTTACATTATACATCTGTTCAGGTTTTCCTGTGGTAGCCAGAGACCTGCCAAAACTATGGATTCGTAGGGAATTTCCCATGTCTCCAATGAAATCTCACATCAGCTACAAATTTATATAAAAAAGAAAATAATTTTTCTTTTCTTTTACCACACCATTTAAGAAACAAAAGTTACTATCATGCAGAAGCTTCCTGTTTGGAAAGTATTTCAGTTGTAAGTGGAAGATGAGAAACTTGGTGTATTCAGAGCATTATTTCAGCAACTGTAGCTAACAATGTCGTTTTAAGAATAATTTAGAACACAGGATTAAAGTTGTCATGTTTGTTTCCATCTAAATCCAAACTAGTCTCCTTATTTGACTTAAATTTCAAAACTGTGTTTTAATAATTGTGTATCTGATGTAGTTTCATGTATTCAGTGTTTAATTATTATGCTGAAAACTTAAGTTGGTACAGATAAAAATATTTAAGGGTCCAAAAAGTTAAATTTTCAGATTTTGATTGATCAATATATATACACGCAGATGCATGTATATGTGTATATATATGTATTTATGCATATGTATACACTGTTTCATAAATATAGCTAACAATATGTTTTTCTGCTAGATGAAAAAACACCCAGTAGAGCAGGGTGTAAGTAGTGTAATAAGCTAAAATAAATCATCCAGAAAAGCTGAGGTGACCATATTTTGTTCAAAGCTGCATAACTGCCCATTTCAGAATTATGACATAATAGATATTTATAGCTGTCATCACAGTTTTTGTAATTCAACCAGAACTTAAAACATTTGAAACAGCACATAATATTCTTCTCTGTTTAGGGGTGCTTTCCTGTAAATTTAAGTCAGCTCCTAAATGCTAATGCAAGAGCTAGTTATAGTTCAGTTGAATTTTAACAAGTGTTTCTGTGAAATAAAATTCAGTGTAACTTTCCAGGGTACTTGCTCTGCCAAGAAATATGTAATTTCCCATGCTAACTGTATTTAATTGTTGGAGGATATCTTGTAGTTTCTAGTGGTAAAAATGGAAAAATATGCCAAAATTGGTCAGGCTAGGTAATACTATTTTGAGCTCAGTCCTACATAGATAGCACTGAGTATCTCCATCATTCCTTCATCCTTGTGGAAGGAAGACAGCCAGGAGGGAGACCCAGTGATGCTCATTTTCTTTCTGTCCTACTTGGTAGTGCAGTTGTGGATCCAGAGCAAATGGGTCACTCCTTAGCCCCAGATGGAGATTATACCCATTTAACTCTGTGTTTGTTCTCTAACTCCTTTCTGAGAAACCATTTCCTCTTATAAGAAGGATGGCTTTTGGTTTTAACTGGAATCAATTCACAGAAATGGGTTGGAGTGAACAAATACCAGCCAGCTGCAATGGTTGTGTGGTGCTTCTGCAGCACACGAGGGGAAAGAGAAAGGGGCTGAGTGCAGGCTGGGGGGAATGTGAAGGAATGAGGGAGGGGTGAATGATGGAGCTCACTCAGCCCTGTGTCCTGGCTGGGCTGTTCCATCAATGACCTCTTAAACTCCTGGTTTTTGTCACAGTGGTCTCCTTCCAGCCATGCCCTCTCTTTTAGTTGCAATGGCACATCTTGAACCCGTCCATGGATTGATTTGTCTTGCTGAAGAAACAGAAAGCTACCACAGCAAACCAACAGTGAAATCCCTGCAGTGTTTGCCAGGTGAATGGCTTGCCTGGCCCACAGAGGGGCTAGATGAACCCAAAGCAGGAGGTGGAGGGCCTGCAGAGCCATTAGAGAAAGGGAAGGAAGCTGAAAGGCTGCTCATTTTGACACAAGGTGCTGTCGGACAGGCTCCTCTGTGCTGCTTATCCACACTCTCAAAAGAGGATTTATGGCATCCAGGACACTCTGCAGGGAACCTGCCACCCTAGTCACCAAGAAAAACAGGAGGAAAACCAGGAGCTGTAAATCTTGTCTTTGCTTTGGTCTTCAGGGAAGCATTTCATCAGGGCTGTTGGCTCAAATGCTTCCTGAAGCAGCCATTGATCCTTTTCTGGCCCAAATTTATTTCTTTGCTTAAGGTGCTGGTGAAGAGGTTCCTCAGCTGTCTTGCTCATGCTGAGCTAGCATGATGGTCCCAGAGAGCTGCATATGTGCTTACTGAGCAGGGTGGGGCTGGAGAAGAGACTCTAGACCACAGGTTAGGGAGTAGGGCACTCACCTGAAATGGGGAAATCCGGGATTCAGCCCTGCTCCCAGCACACTGACCACAGCTCTGATTATGTGCAAAGAGGAGACTTCTGCAAATAGGAAGAGTGGGATTCACCTGACCAAATGTGGATGGTGACCTCTGAATCCCTTTTCTAGACTCCATGTACTGGAGAGAAACATGTTTGCATAGAAAACAGCTCTCCTCCCATTGTGGAGATTTGAAATAGACACGATGAATTGCAGCTTCAGAGCATCTCTTCCTCTCATACTACAAGGAATTTAGAAAAGCAGCCCACATGTAGATGACTGCACCAAAGGAGCCTGGTTGGCATAAATGTTGCAAAAGGTAACTGAGGAATTCAGGGGTATTTTGAGAACACTTTCAAATTCTATTGTCTGAATTTTCCTATCAGCTTCTGAGCAATTTAGCGGAACTAGGTCATGATACCTTACAGGATAGAATCTTTCTGCCCCAGAATAGATTTTTCACATCCAAATATCTTAAAAACATATACATATCCATATAACAGGTGTGGCTGGCTGTGATCCAAACAGGTTGGTGTCAGAGTTTGTGGCATACAAATAAAGTCTACTCAGGACCAAACACCAGTGGCAAATAAAGACTTCCCTATCCTCCACTGCCTATCCATGGGCTGTGACAAATAGTGGCCTTACTGTGATATTTTCCTGTCAATATAATTCTCCAAGTCAGAATTTAGGTTTAAAATCAACATTTGCATTTTTCATCGAAACAGTAATATTTTGGCAAAAATGGGCTGGAAGTTTTAAGAAAGAAATTATCCATTATTTAAATCATGAGATAAAGTGAATTAGTGAGAACTAATCAAATTTAAGTATTCTGTATTTATATATCTCAGAGTATTGCAGTACCTTTCAATCAAATGACAGTTGCTTTATAGTGACTGTGGTACCAATCATAATAAAGCAACAGGTAAAAACCACACTAATTTAATTAAATAAACTTGAAACATTAATTTTCCCTGTATTTGAGTCATAGTTTTGGGAAAGAATAACAGAAAAGTTGTGTTCATTATTAGAAGTTGTTCCTTCCTAGAAGATTTGGTTTAGCTTTTTTATTTTTTTATTTTCTAAGCTTCACACAGTGGTTTGATTCTGATTTAGTTAATGTTCAGCCTATTCAGAAGGGTAAAATTACTGGAGTGAGCCTTTATTGCTGTAATGGAGGTCTTGAGAAATTTAAATTGAGAAGTATTCTAATGCATCTCTGTAGAATATTATCTGCCTCACTTCTGAATGCTTTGCTACCATGTGCAGAACATGGCACATAAGTGGCTTTTGGGGCTCAATGCACTTATGCAAGTGTTTTTCCTTGCCATCTCTTAACACAACAAAAAGACACTTGAAGCCTTTACTTGGGGCTTATATTTATTCCAGATTTAAATGTAAAGAGACCAAAGTTCATCACAATGCACCTGCAGGCTTTTTTTTCTTTCAACTCTAGACATTGTGATGATTTTCAATGGAAAATTCTGTTGCCAAGGAATTGCTGAAGTGAAAGTTTGCAAAATTCTATTGTTTAAGGTAGAGCCAAGATTAAATTTTAAAAAATTATTTTTGCAGTGGGTTGCAGGTGAAAATTGTTTGTAAGCTTATATTAGCTAGTCAGGGAACATAAACTTTATTTTGTGCTTTACACAGACTGTTCTATAGTGCAAATGTTGAACTGCATCTAGCAAATTATCTAAGGAATATGCCCTGTGAACAGTTGCAAACATTATATGCTGAGATATGTTCAGTACACTGTTCATTGAGCAACTCTGAAGAGTAATAGTAATAATAATAATAGGAGCCTATTTGCAGACAGTTGCAAGCAGGAGAAATGGCTAAATGCTTCAGTTAAATTATTCCTTATTTGCCTTGTCATACTATGTGGTAACAGTTAATAATATAATGTGTTTTAGTAATGGATTGGGGTTTTTTCCTGTGTTACTTCCTCTGTCCAGACTATTCTCTTCCATTAGCCCATTCTCAGTGGTTTTTTTTGTTTGTGAAGTCCATCCAATGGTTATAGGCTGACTTCAAACTTTGCTTTCCTGCTATGTCCAAGTGATGAAGTAATGTCTTTTGTGGACACTTATCCAGCAGATCTGCTAGAGGGTTTTACTGATATTTTACTGAAATTCTTCCTGGAGACTTGGTAATAGCTGTGCTGAGTATCAAAGCTGAAGATGAAGATGGACCTTGGCCCTCCCTTACACATTTCAGATAATTTATAACCCCATTTTCTGATCTTTAATATTATAAGATACTTCAACAAATATTATGATTGAGATTTTCAAATAATCAGACTTAAGATAGTATTAGGTCAGTTTAAAATTACATCACTTGAAGTTCTAATGTGAGACTTTACACCTCACTAAGCTTTTCTATTTGTATTTAACTCATCTATTACTTTCTGCAGAGAAAAGTATTTAAGCCTGTTGAGGAACATGTCTTCTCCGAGCTGTTTACAACGAGCTGATTAATGTAATGTGTTACAAATAATGTGGTATTCAGTTGTTTGGGTTTTTTTTTAAACTAAATCAGTTCATATCAGATTTTATAAAAATGCTAACGGCACAAAATATATTCAGATACATCCATCTAAAAGCAGAGGAACATTGTGCAGTAGAGTGAAGCAAGAGGAATTTCAGTGTATGCAGTAGATATTGCCACTTGCATAACAATTCACCTCTCGCTGTTGCTAGTGAATATTCATATTCCCATAGTAAGGCTCTTTGTATTTACTGTTCTGCCGAAGAGTGAGATGGCATCCAAGCCCTCTAGTGTTTTATCGGAGTAGACATGTCATTTGCAATGTTATTCTAAGCCTCCCTAAACAGAACAAGCTGAGATGAACAATACTCTTGTATACCTCTCCTAAAACTCCTTAAAATGTAAATGTAATGTGATATTGACTCCGTTATAACTGCCTGTTTTTGTAAAATCCCTTACACTGGCTTGACTTGGAGTACGAGTGAAGATGGGGGAAGGGAGAGAGTGAGCTTCTCTGGACCCTGGGCAGACCATATTTGTAGCCCAGAAAGCAAACTAGGAATCACCTGCATTAGAAGAAATAGATTCTAGCTTGCAGGAGAGAACTAATACACAGAAAAAAAATTCTATAAGTTACACATGAATCCATTCAAGGATTTTGCCTTTTGTGTATCTGAAGTACAAACTTTCCAATAGCCATCACTGCCTGTCTGTAGAAGCACAGCTTGTAACTGTGAACCATAGACTGCTTAAAAATAAGTAATCAGCATGATTCCTGGCAGTGTTCCCTGCTCTGGCTAGTCCTGCCTTCAGAGCTGTTCCCTTGCTTCTTACACTGTCCTTCCTACCTGTGCTCTCCCCCAGGCCTTCCCACTCTCACCTCAAGTTTTCACGTGCTTCATCTTTTTCAGAAAAGCAGCAGTCCTGGTACCAACAGCAGCTTGGGGGCTGGGGTTGTTTGCCTCCTCTTCCTCACCCTCTCCTGCCTTTCCTCTCAGTCAGCTCATTACCTCGGCAGGTTAAGTAACACCCAAGAGTTACATGCAAATTTTAGCACGCTGCATTTACAGCTGCATTTGCTGCTTTTCCCTAGGGAGGTCCCACTGGACTGATCTGGGCACAAAGCAGGACAGCACTAGGTGCTCTCCCTGGCTCTGAGGGGGCTGTTTTCTCTGTTCTCTGAGCAGTCTGAGATGAGTGGAGTTTCAGGCAAAGCCTGAAATCAGGACTATCCAGGTTAGATCCAGACACGAGGCAAGGATACAGCACAGCTTCAGGTGCTTCCAGTGTTTCAAAACAGATGTTAATAACTTCTGTCTTGAAAGGGATTCAAACCTATCTGCACAGTCACCCTTATCAGTTAGCTTGTTCTCCTACAGTTAATTTGTACAGTGTTTGTGTGCAAATAGGGCTTTAAAGTGATCAGACAGCATAATTAAGCAAAACTGTACTTTAGAAATACCAAGTGAGTTTCCTCTTCATCTTGGTGGGAAAAGAGATAACAGCCATCAGGCCTCACTCTTCAGAGTGACAGATTTGTATGACTCTGTAGCTGCTCTTCAGTGCCTCTCTAATCAAGGTGCTTCTCTTCAGATCACAGTTGATGCTTTGGGAAATCTTCATCAGCCTTCAGTGCACTGCAAGGACTGGGAATGCAAACATGGAAATAACAACCTGTTGTTCTGATGGATGGTTGTGAGTTGTGCAGGGGCTGGTGAATGAAAATCAGAGGGGTGCTGGAAGGTTTGTGTTTAACTGTGCCAGAGAGGGCTGAGCTGCTGGTGTGCTTGATCAGGAGGTGCTGGATCCTGAGAGCAGCTCTGCAGCTCCAGTGGTGCAGCCCTGCAAACTGCTGAGGGCTTTTCTGGGAGCCATGGGACAGGGATTCAAATCCTGCAGACAGACAGACAGACACCACTAGGCAGTGTAAGGGAAATACTTGACTGCTTTTATCCACTATCCTTATTATGTGTATTCCCAAATATATGAAGGTAGAGTTTTTGTCCTCAGACTGTGTGGTGACTTTTGTGCACCATCTGTATTCACTGTATTTTATCTGTATTCTCTAGAAATATGCCATTACAGGTAAGTCATATTTATTCAGGTGCTTGTTCCCTAATGAAAACCTCATTGCCACAGGTTCCTGTCAGGTCAGGAGCCATTCAAGCAGCAGATGGGAGCCAGGTGTCTCATTCCAGTTAGATTTCTTTGACTTTTGTGTGTTGCCACTGTGATGCTGTTGGGTGTCCCTTTTGCTAGTATGGTTCTTACGTGTGAGTTAAAGTACTGATTTTGTTTAGTGATTATTGCTATCAATAAAGATAATTTTAGTAATTATCTTCCTATAACATCTTAATTTTGCACCATCACTGGGTTATATTTGCTATTTGATTTTATTGCAGTCTGTTAATTTGAGTCTGATTCTTCTTACCTTATTACAATAGCCACTATATTTTATAAATATAAATAACTTATGACTTGAATCACTTGAGAGGACATTATAACTTGTCATTTTGTATTTTGGAAAACAGATTTTCATTATTTTGTCAAGGAAACTTTAGGATAAAATTCCCCTACCTGTAAATGAACAGTGTAACTTAACTTGGCTGGAAGATCTGATGTAAGTTGAGTAAGACAACAATATTGCTTTGTGTGTCTTGCACGGGTGATACTTTAATCAAAAATAATGATTCTTAGAACCATCTTTTCATGGGAGTTTTTCCTTGTCCTCAACACTTCAGCACATACAAGAACTCATTTTACAGACATATATGTGTATGTAGTTAAAGATGGAGTGCATTCCAGACAGCACCAGCTGCCTCTGATGGAAGAGAAGGGGAATGCAATTGCTTCTGTGGAAGTCTGTACATATTTGCCAGAATTTATAAATGTTTACAAGTAACTGGTCTTCACATAAGCAGGGCCCTCAGGGAGTGCTAGGCCCCCATCTGCTGGAGAGTTTTATGTCAATTCTGGTGATTTTTAGGTTATTTTTCCTGCATTTTTCTCTAAGAATTATCATCACTTGGCTTACTTACTTAAATACTGATAGTGCCTGGAGAGGCAAAGGCCTTATTGTTTGGAGTAGTCTACATACATATGGTGAGAGACAGTTTCTCTCCCAACAAGTTTTCCATCTAAATAAACAAGGTTAACAGGGCTGGGAAGAAGCAGTAACTCCCCATTTCACAGGGGAAGTACCAGCAAGTGAGAGGAGCTGAGCACTGAGCCCCAATCCTGACAGGCACCAAAACGTTTGCTCCTGGCAGGGCCAGAGGGTTCTGGAAAATATTTTCAAGTTGAAAACAGTTGGAAATGTACTTCAAGAAAAATAAACACTGCAATCTGCTTGGATAGCTAAGCAGGAATGGCACAGAACTTGGTATCCCAGAGGTTCTGGGGATTAAAGGCTCTCAGCTACTTTTACTTTTTTGGGGATATTCTGTGGCCTCCTGAGTGTTTTTTGGTAGCTAAATTTGCAGCTATTCCTTGTGGCAATGCTGCCTAGAGCTGTGCCTTTGACTGGAGTCTCTCAACTGTAGTTACACAGCAAACATGTGACTGAAGTCTGAGTGTGAAATGATCCTTGCTGGTTTTGAGGAGCCTGAGGAGGTAGCTGAGATGCCTGCCTTGCTGTTTGCAGAGAAGGCTTGCCTGAGGACACAGATGGGGACTCTTTCTAGGATGCTGTTTGTCTTCTGTGCACTGTTGGTTGGATGACCATCAGGAGCATGTAACTGAGAAGAGTCAGGCTTGCACAGAAATTCCTTCCTTTGCCCCATCTCTCCCCCAGCATGGCTGCTGCAGAAAGCAGCAGTGAGAGTGCTCCTGGAACCAGCCTTACAGCTCTTGGCAGCCACCTCAGGGCACTGTGTTCCAGTGGCTGGAGTAAGATTAATTGCACACTTGAATTTCACACACATCTTTGAGGGCACATCTAATTATGAATGCATTACAGATTGCAGTTAAGATTGTAACATTGGGAATGTTTAAAAACAGACATTTGTCATCAGCAGGGAAGCCTTTAAGAAGGTAAATCTTACATTGCTATTTCCCTCTTCTATGTAGGAATATAGTGGGCAAAGAGGGAAAATCTAGGGTATGGTAGAGGAAAAACCTCTCTGTCCAGTGGAGACAGCATTACAGCATCCAGGTTTGGGGATTCTTTGGGAAATCTGTTGTTTTTCTACTATTAGACCTAAGAAATAGCTCACAGTCCTGCCCAAAGAAACAAGTCTGAAGCTGAGCCCAAACTGTGCCAGCGAAGAGTGGCACACATTGTAGTTTGAAGAGACTGGGTTATCATGTTGGGCTGATTTGCAGGGAAAATGAATATTTAGGTAGAAATGCATATTTAGTAGAATCCTATTTATTGCTGCAAATTACAGTCACTTTGATAGTGGATTGATTTACCTGGTTCCTCTGAAATCCTCCTTTCATTCTCTGACTTGATGTGGTGTAGAAAGAATCAAACCATCTCTATATTAAAAAAAAGAAAAGAGAGAAACTGTGCTCAAACCATAAAAAGGTTTTTGGTTTCTTCAAAAGAAGAAAGGCAGTCTTGCCATAAATTTGGTAAACTGCTTTTATAGTGCTTATGCCCACAGATTTAGCTTGTAACAGGGAAATGTGCTATGTTTAAATACCCAGAAGGAGTCTGGAAGACAGATTTGTCCTGATAGCTTGTCATTTACCAAAATGGGTAGTGATAATTGGACACAGGAGACACTTGCAGATCAGCCTTTAGTGACAGTGCTGATAGCTACTGAAAACATAAAATATCTCATGGTGGAGCTTCAGTGTCTTCTCTGTCATCAGCCCAGGCAATGTCCCCAGCAAACACCATATGCATCATTGCCAACTGCATTTTATCAAAATACTCTCACTTCAATCCTTTTCTTGGTCTTTAAAATATTCTACAACCCTACACATTAAAATTTACAGAATATTAATGAAATAGGAGAAGTGTAAGGGGGATGGATAAACCCATCCTTCCTGTGTTGCTTTTGGCTGTGATGGCTCTGGCCTGGAGTGAAGCAGGCACATTAGTTGTCTACCAGGTATAAACCTGGTATTTTCTGAACCTTGCTCCCCTTGATCAGCATTATGTTGCTAATCTTCCCCTTTTAGCTGCCCTGTTGCTATCCTGTGCCCTAGGACTCAGTGTTGCTCTGATGGACTGGGACAAGATGAAGAAGAAAATTACTTATTTGATGAGTGAGTTATCACACTTAACTGAGAATCTGGGTATCAAAAAGCCCTCCAAAGTTCCTTAATTAGAACCCTTTCTTTTGCATTGCTTTTAAGTATAATTTATTGCAACTTCCTTGTTATTTAGCTTGTGCTTTTGAGAAAATATGGGTTTTTTTTTGGGGCACTGTACGCAGCTATAAAATAATTGCAGAAATCCCAGCAAAAGGTCGTCTATCATCCTGACTTCTCCAACTACACTTCTGCCAGTCAAATAACTTAGAGGAACTGGGGTTTTTTTTACATGCTTGAGTGCCACATCTTAGATGCAGGATACTTTTCTCCTTGCTCTGTGCTGCCTTTTCAGCACTTTTAACTGGTCCCTTTCCTGCTTCTTGCAAAGCATGCACAACACAGCCTGCAATGGATGCTTGTATTGCTTAGTTGTAACATTTGGCTGTCCAAGGAGCTGCTGAAGATTATATTCAGATGAAGCTAAATTGGCAGCTAAGTATTGAATTGAGCAGTAGATGGTGAAGTCCCATGTGGTATTTTATTATTAATCTCATCAGGAGGTTGTAAAGAACAATACTAGTAATTAGTCATACCTTCTAACCCTGTAAACCAGGACATATTGGTTATATTGCCCTTCAAAGTGTACTTTATTAATTAATTCCTATTTTACTGATGTATTATGATGTAAGAAGGATTGCTGGATCTTAATGAAGGTATTATGTGAACTAAAGAATACAATTTGACTGAACAGGTTAAAATTTATTTATTCATAACTAAATCATAGCTTGGCATCTTAGTGTGTATGATTGAAAAGGTAGTTTTTTTTTTTTTAAATGAGACCTTGGATTAATAAATGCTGTAAAGATTTAAGAATTTCCTTTTCTGTCCTTTTGCTGATGTTGTTACCCTAGATATAAGGTTTTCAGGCTGTATGTTATATTCATATCCACTGCTTCTAAGACATGTGACGTGAATGTGGCAAAAAGATAATTTTATAATATAATGGTAAGAAATTATAAGAAAAGGAAATGAGGCCAGTAGCTACCCTATAATGAATGTTCTGTTTGAGGAAAAGATCCCTGTACAGCAGAGCTGTTAATATCTGCTAAAATAAATGGCATTTAGGCATATACATAAACACACACCCCAGTGTTATTAATCAGGATCAGAAAGTTTTTTAATTCAGTCAAGATAAAACATATGAGCATATTTTCCCTGTCTTGTTGTGGATTCAGTAAACTGTATTTTCAATTACATCATTTTACCTAAAAGTTATTGGGAAAAAAACATCCAAGGGAGTTCAGTAACATAGACTGGCTCAAGTTCTCAAGACAGCACAAATACTAAATACATTTATAGATTTAACTTTCAGGCATTTTACTAAAAATTACTTGCTTTAGCATTTCTTGCAATGTGCTAGAAACAGTTTCTCTGCCCATACGTTTGATGTATGTATGAATATCAGGTTGGCTGCATGCTTTGAACTGGTAAATATTTACATAGGAAGTTGTTGGTTTTTTTGTAGCTATCAAGCTGATGAGTGGCTGGTATAGATCTGATGTGAAGAGAAATTCCATCTCAAGTCAATGCTCCTCAAAGTAGGCCAGACACCGAGTCCATCTGTTTTACCACAAACTTGCTCCCCACAAGCCACAAATTGCCCTTTTAGGAAAGCAAAGCAACCTTAAGGCAATAATAATCTGCACTGCTCAGGCAAAAGCACTTTTTAAATGGGCTTGCAAACATTGCTGTAGAAAGACACAAAAGCAATTAAAACTTCAAATAAATAATAAAAGAAAAGGACAAAGAAGGTAATGCTAAATTTCAGAATGGTCTATCAGTATTTAAACTTAGGTTTGAAATCTCATCTCTATCTTGAATCCTACAGATTGGTTTGTAGAAGAAAAAAATCCTGCTTTTGCTCTTCAGAATCTTCAGATTTTCATTTATTCTTGTCTTTGGCACAAATGAATCCAACTCGGATAAACTTAATGTTCTATTTTTTTCAAGTGGTTGAGGAGGAAGAGGAGTACAAACCAGTTTTCAGGTCTTTAGAAAGCAAGCTTTAGTGCTTGCCTACTTTTTTTGTTTGTTTTGTCTTGGAGTGTTGGGGTTTTTATGACTCTATTTTTTTTTTTTTTTTTCGTGAGAGACAGGCTGATCTGACAGACATTCAAAAACCTTGTAATCTGTATTTATTACTCAGTGGAAGACACAAGGCTAATGGAACAAATTGAGAGTGCTCTATATACACATGCTGTATTTACCCAGTTCTGCTTAAGTCTGAATTGAAATTTTACTTATTGTTTAACTAATAATTATTTTACCAGCTATATTAGTTCTGAGTATTGATTTTACGCTAGCGGTAAATTTGATAGATCTTTTTACAACTATTTAATTGTTTATTTCTTTGTTTGTAGATAATAAAATTAAAAGTCCTAGCTGAGATACTGAGGTGCCAAGAATGAACACACACCTATAGAAACACAAAAATAATATTTTTCTCAGAAAATTCTTTGCAGATATCAAACTGTTTTCTGATCTTTGTACTCACATATATTTAAATATTAAATTTTTAAAATGTTGAAAATACTAAACCACTATTAGTTCTGAATCCAAGTGTCTGAAGTTGGAGTAAGATGCCCAGTTATAAGTCCAAATGAGGAATAAAGTTTTAACTACAGTTAACTGTCCTGCAAATTTTAAATTGAGTTACAGATGCTTAAAGGTGCATGGAACCACTGCAGGGGAGAGCAGGGATCTAAACACTACCCAGGCCCCACTTGAGTTAGTGAGGCAGAGTCCTGATAAATCTGTGTTTAAGCATCGTTCCTGGTGGGTGCATGGTAAAGAAAAGCATCTTTGGAGCAGTGTTGGTTTGGAGTGATGTTCTGTTGCTCATTTAGATCATGAACCTTTGTCAATACGAACAATTAGTGGGCTAAAGATTCCATTGACCACACGACAGGAATCAATACACACAGTACTTGTTAGTTATTTACCACAGAGTGTATTAAAGCCTGTAGATTCACATAAATCCTTTAAAGCTATCCTGCTATGATCCTTGCCACAACATGCATTGACACATCAATAAATCCTTTTGACAAGGGCGATATGTGAAAATCAATACCAGTTTATCAGCTATTTCCATGTAGTCTTTTCTACAGAGGTTTAAGGATCTTTTCCCAAAGCTGTACAACTGACATGGTGTAGGGACGGATCTTGAATCAAATAGTGACCTTGATTAATGCTGTTCACACAAAAAAACTTTCAAATCCCATATAAAGGACATACAACCATTTCTGATGAGGTTAACTTTTGGAAAGTGCTTTTCAAATCTTTTAATGATTTTTTTTTCTTTTTTTTGGAAAGTGAATTAACTTTTTGTGCACACAGACCACGATGGGTGCTTTTTTTTTCTCAAAGACAAAGTTTTTTCTGCTGATAAAAAATTGCCAGATGTTTCTGTTTCACTAAATTATTTTCTACAACACATTGCCAAAGGCTGTGCTATGTACTTATTCTGCTATACAAACTTTATTGCATTATAAAAGTAGGTTCAATGCATATATTTATAATGGGAAGTTTACAGTTTAGGCAGAGTAGAACCATTTTTTTAGTTGGTTCTTCTGAAGTGTTTGAGGAACTTTGAACTGATGCTATCTGACTTGAAGTGTCAAGAAATCTTTTAAAAATCTAGGCACCTTAGGCTTCCAGTGGTAGTTATCTTTCATGTCTAAGTAACAGATTATTTAGTTTCCTATAGGGATTCCTTCTATGCATACTGTCCTCCAAATGGATGCAGTAGTTTTATCCTGAAGTTTTATACATTGCTTATTTCATCAGAAAGTTCTAATTGGCCTGGAGGATGTAAAAACTTTCAGAGCCAAAGTCAAGAAAAAAAAGAAATGTCCCTAAAATACAGAAATATAGTTGAAACAAAAACAGAAAATAATGGCTACATTAATTACACTAATTGTTATTCTTTTTAATTTAAATATTTTGCCCCTTTCTTGCACAAAAAATTAAAAATTTTAATTCCAAGGTAGGCAAAATATTGAATTAGTTCTGCATCTTGCATTCAGGGGCATATAAGTTATGCAGCAGCTTAAAAAAGATCTCAAATTCCACAGAGAGGAAAAGATAAGGAAGGCTAATACCTGGTTTTATGGGACTACCACTGCCAAAATCAGCTTTGATAGAAGCAAATCCAATTCTCTCTTTAATCAATGGGAGCTGGCACAGCTAAAGGCAGGGTTTGGTTCTGACCTTTGGTATAATTTTTCCTGTGAAAGTTCAGTGTACTGAATGTGTTTCCTGTAAAGCTTTCTACAGATACTGACCCTAAAGGAAGGAATAAGAAAGCTTTGGCTTATGTTGTTTTAAGGGATGCAAAAGCTAAGTGTAACACTCATGATGGAGATTCAGGTCTCTTGGTCTTTCCCTGCCCAACTCTATACAACATTTCACTGTAAAAATCTTACCTAAAGCCTCCACTCTAAAATCTCAGTTATGCTGCTATGTGTATGATATAATGCACACCTTGTTATCTGCCTTTCTTTCTCCCCTTTAGTTTCCTCCCCTCCATCATTTCTCCTTTATCATGTTCCCTCTGGTGAATCTCTTTAAGTATGGATAAATGTAATGCATTAAATGGCATTAAAATACAGGAAAAACTCTGTTTTGTTTAACTACCTTGTTTATGGTAATAAAGACATTTAATTAATATCCCCTCTTCAGTTAGATACATGAACTATCCTTAAAAATAATTAGTGAATTTGTCACTTTTCACAAAAGATTTGTTAAATACCTTCTCTCTGTCTCTTTATCTTCTTCAAAGAGGAAAACTGTTCTCACCTAATGCTGCTCTTTCCCATTAGAGTAGTCTGGATTTCTTGGTGCACAGCCAGGATGGGGTTCTGGTGTGTCCCTCAGGGACTGCAAGCTGAAAAGGGAAGACAGTATGAAGAAAAAGGGTGGAATAAAATCCACGTAAACAAGTGAAGAACAATGATCCCTGAATAAAAAACAAGGTAGAATAGCCTCGGGCAACAGATAACCCAAGCTCCATCTGACCTTGGCAGCATGACTGGGTCTCTACATAAGGACAGAATCCTCCAGCAATTTCATCAGTTTTGCCCCACTGTCAACCTTGCATCCATTATTATTTTATTTTTTTTCCCCTTATGCTCACATGTATTTATTGCTTAAATATATTTGCTATGACTAATAGAAGGAAGATCCCTAACTAAGCTTGAGCTTTCTTAAGTCTCTCAGACTCCTGAGGACTGATGAAATTCAGGACCCTTTTTTTTGTTTCAAATCTTCTGAGCCCGAGAAAATCAGACACCAGCTCTGCATCACCAGGGTTGAATTTTGAGCCTAAGAGCAGTCTTGCTTCTCATTTTGGCATAGTTGTAGAGTGTATCTTTTGTCCTTTCTGCTGTGAATGTGGAGTTAAACTAACAGCAGAGGATGGAAAGGCAGCTGTCTTGAGCCCATCACTTGGCAGTGACCAGACCTTAAGCATGAACAGATTTGTTGAGGCAGCTTTCCCAGCCTATTCAGTACAGGGAACCAGTTCTGAGCCTTGTGTACTATGAGCTGATGGGGTCTATTAAATATCCTCATATAAAATGTGCCAGGGGCCAGTGTAAGGGAAAGAAAGGAGTATTCACTGAGAGATGTAAGCTAAAAACTGTCTTCTGTGTTGCCAAGAATTCGTTTGTTTGTGAAGGATGCATCAATGCATCCTGCTTTAAAATTGTATGGGCTGCATGGTTTTATATCATGTAAGAATTTTGGCATTTCTTTGGCCATAACAAATTACCATGCCACTGCATCCACAGCTGGTATATATGAATGAAACTCCATATATTCAGCTGAGAGAGAAAGATTGCTTAGTGGTGTTTTTCTAACAGGCTACCATGTACCCTATGCACCTGTGCTTTAAAGTCACAACATATGAACAAGAGTCAAACACTTGTGAACTAAGCTGTACAGGATAAAAATGTGTTACCATGGTGTTTTGATGTTTTAGCCATTTTAAATATTAATATAATTTAAGAGAGTGAATTGCAAATTTTAGTTGATCATTGCAGAAGGAACATTTCTACTGTTTGAATAATTTTGTGCATATCTTCATTTGATGCTGATGAACTAATTTCCAATGTGTTTATTTTTAAAAGAAAGAGTCCTATAATTTAAAAGCACACTAGTAAAAATACTGTTAATTTTTAATGCTGCTGAAAATAAAGGGGTCTTGTGCTCATATAATTAAAAAGGAAACTTCTTTCATTAGAGTAGATTGATAAGTTATTACATGGAACATGGTTTGCTGTTTTCAAAAGCAGGGAAAAATTTTGTAGTTCTTCTGGTTACACCCATCTTCATCAGATTTTCCTGCAGAGGAGGTGCAGGGGAAGAAATCTGTGAAAAAAAATATGGTGTTGCTGCATGACCATGAGGTCTCTTCAAGAAATTATTTTTCCTTATTATCCCTTATTATCCTTATCCCATCCTCTGTAGTTGACAATTTGAGTTAGGAGAAAAGTTAAAAGTTTGAATGATCAAACAAACAAATGGGAAGAAGCAAGAGAATCCTGGGATTTCAGAGGCAAGGATTTGTTTAGGGGTCAGCAAGATGGTTTTATTCCCACCCTCCAATCTGACCCATTTCCTTTGCTTTAATTATTTCATAGTTTTACGTGAGCAGTGATAAAGCACCTGTGCTAAATGCCTGTCAAAAAGAGGTTCTGTTTCAGTAGAAAGTCTGTATCAATTGCTTTAGTTAGTTTGTAAATATGCTTGTAGAGATGCTGAATTCAGAAGTCCTGAAAATGCTGCATAAATGTTTACCTGAAATAAGGATAAGGTGTAAAACCACACCAGGCTTCTAGATGGGGGAGCAACAAGCCTATTTTGGTTTCACCTTCAACTGTTGTCTGACAAAACCAAACCACCCAATCTTCATTTTGTGCCTTGCACAGAGGGAATGACAGAATATTTTACTTCTCTTCAAGTATATGGTGCTAGTGTTCTAAAAAACTCAAAAGTTTTTTTTTTTTTTCCTCCTAGAAATAATATCTCCTCAGCTTCTAGGACCACTGATGTAAAATACTTTGAATAAAAAACCAAAACCAAAAAAAAACCCACCAAAAATCTCTTGGAAGCCTAGTGTGTGCAGTCAGTCCACACATTATATGCTTGTTCATGGGAATTTCTTGTTTCCTGGGATTCAGACATCCCTTCCATAAGCTGGCTGATACTGGGGCCTGTGCTGGACTCACCTTAAAACAGGAAGGGCTTACTTTTAAAGATGTCTCTGTGCATTGTGGCTGAGGTCTTTTTGGGATCTGTAAAGAAATTTGTCAGGTGAAATGCAGCAGTCCTTTGAAAAGATGTTTTCTCATGTTTGAACAGCTCTGGTGGCCACTGCCAAGGAGGGACAACTGCCAGTCACTCCTGAACTCTTCCCAGCCCTTTTTGGGAGAAACTGATGTCATGATTCATCTTTGCATGAGACAGTGCTCATGTTTCCCTGCTGTTTTATGCCTCAGCACAGGAGGAGGTTCTTTGTTTTCTCTCCCCTTGGGCTCGTTTCTTGCAGTCCCATGCAGGGCTGAATACAATCTGGCCTGTGGTAGATATTTAGAATCTGTTTGCTTGCTCTTCTACAGCTTTCAAGGCTTGCCAGCAATACTGTGGGAAGCCTGGAAAAAATTAAAGTGTTATTCTATCCTGAAACTTGTTTCTGCAAAAATGCTATTCTAGGCTTCCATGTTTATTGTTTCTCCATGATTCTCCATATGAAATTTGATCTGTTTCGAAAGGGGAAGAAAAAAAGCAACAAAAAAAAAGAAATAAAATTTCTGATTACCTGTCCAGTGGATGCCTTCTTTGAGCAGACAACCTGAATTCTCTCTCCTCAACCTGAGAATCATAATCTCTTCTGGTGAAAGGAATCAGACTCAGCTGAGAATGGCTCTGCTGTGTTTGAACATAGAATTCTTTTAGCTGAAAAAAAAATGAAACAACTTCACAGCAAATTCACAGTGCAAGGTTATTTTTAAATGTTAGTATATTGGCTGGTTCATAGGGAAGGCAGGACTGTAAATAGTGGGGCAGGACCTGGGGTTTCCTCTGAGAAATCTTTTTGTCACCTGCTTTCCAGTGTCATTTATTCAGCCTGCAGAACAACTTCTTATGTTTCAAATGCAAGTCACAGACCAGTTTTCCACTGCATCTTCTTACAATAGCCCAAACCACCCCTGTATTAGTCCAGTTGGAGAGAACCCATGAAGATTTAAATATTTTATCTCTGTAAAATTCAGTGAAGTTTATTGTGGAATTTCCTTTGGAAGCTTTTATTGGGAGAAGATGTACATGGTACATAGCTTGCCTTTACCTTTAGGCTGGTGACAGAGAAGTTCTGAAACTGTGTCATAAATACAGGGAGGCCCATCACAGGCCCTGATGTGAACATGACCTGCAAGAATTCTGGATTGAAAACAGCAGATTTGTTAATGGTCAGATCTTGTAAACTGGTGGTGGCCTTTCTCTCATCTGGAAACTGTTTCTGTTTATATTCAAAAAACAAACAAGTATGTTCAATCAGACCTTAATCAATGAAAAATAAAGTTCTTCTGAGCTACAGAGCCATAAACAAGACACTTTAACCACTTACTTTCCAAGGAGCTAAGAGCTTGGCCATTATTAGTTAGTTTAGGAGTGTAATTACCACCTTAGATATAATTTATAAAGATCAATCCTAATGGACCACTATTTTTTAAAAAAGCCTGGAAAAGCCAGGAGACTCAGAAGGCACATATGCAAATCTATCTTTCAATTATAGTTATATCTATACAGCACCTCTTGATAGTCACATATGAGAGGCCAGAGAAAGGGGAGGGGCTCTGTACAAGTCCTTGCAGTGGTTCCCCTCTGACCTGGTGCCATGTCCTGGGTTAGAGGAGCTGCTGGCTCTGGGTGCCTCGGTGTTTGAATGCTGCTGTTGCTGCCCATCACCAGGGAGGGGAACTGGGCTTCACTGCACTCAGTGGGGTAAATTACTGCCTCCAGCCCCAGTCCTAGCTGTGACTCTCCTTATTTATCTGCATTTAAAACTGGCTTTTCTTCAGTTAGTATGTCTCATTTAAAATACTGCTAGAAAATCAATCATAATTTTAAAAAATTGTGGATACTTCCAAACAAAGAAAATTGCAGGGGAATATTTGTTGCAGTCATTGCCAGGGCTGGTGTTACAATTACTTCGGATTTTAAAAGTCCTCTTGACCCATGACAAAAATGATTTTTTAAATTTGATGACAACTTGCAAAATAAAATAATGGACTCTTAAAATAATGTGCAATGAAATTACTACCAAAATCTATCATTGAAATCTATGTTTTCATTACATCAAAAGCATCAGTAATCACATATTTTGTGCTACATTTTGTTCTCTTTGGTGCTACAACAGATAAGGTTTTACTAAGGTTGCATAATGTTATCCATGATAGCACCCAGTTTGCAGTTGCTGATAGCTTTGCCAGACTTTAACTGTTTGGCTTCTCTGTGAGGTGAAGCTTTTCACACTGCTTTTCTTCTTAGTTGAATCTGTTTTGGAAAATTTCAGAAAAAAAGATTCAAACATTTCCAGGCATTAGGCAATGGGAATATATATTTTTTTTGACCACACTGAAGAGTCCTGGCAAACCTTGCTCTGAATAGCTGTAGCTTCCCCTCCCTCCCTCTGCTGCCCATCCTATTGTTTGGGAATACAGATTTGAAATTTGGCAGGAGGATGCTCTTTGTCTAATAAAATTCTTCTGAAAAGCATCACATTGCGTGAACTTAAAAGTCTTTGAGAAAGTGTAATGAAGGCAGGTGGGGGAGTGGAATCAGCTGAGAAAGGAATTGTTCTATCTTTGGAAGTATTGGTGGAAAGCAAGGGGGAAAGGGATATGAGCAGAGAAACAGTTAATTGAGGATGAGACACTGATACGAACCTGGAAGTCAAAGGGAGTTACAGGATTTAATATTTACTACACAGAAGATCAGGCCTTGGAATCAGCCTTTTCAGGAGGGAAGATTTGTGGGGAAGGAGGGTCAGATGTCAACTATCCTGCCACCAGTAGCAGATGGATTGGGAAAGGATAAGTGAGCAAAACTGGGAAATGACCAAACATTTTTTACTGCTATATCAGCTCATCCCAAATGGGAGATTGTGCCTGGAGCACTACATTCTGGAATTGCCAGTGGATTCTGCCTCTGCTAATACACCTAATATGTTTTAAAATTTGTTTATGCTTGTAACTTTGAAGCCCAGCAGCAATGAATTCTACAGCTTGTGCATTGCATGAAAAATTATTTCCTCTTACTGGGTTTAAAACTGTGAGCTAATTTTATTGTGTCCTCAGATTTTTTTTGTAATTTATTTACGACAATGATGATTTTTAGACTTAATAATCATTCTCTAATCACAGAAAGTCCAGAACTTTCATGACTTGCAAACCTCCATTGTACCCATCCCCAGTTACCTTTTTTTCCTGATCTGAAAGCATGTGGTTGGCCTTTTTTATTACTACATATCATTAAACCAACATTTCCATGGAATTATCCATAATGGTTCAGAGATTTTTGTGCCGCATGATAATAGCTAGGGTCCATTGTGGCTTAGATCTAATTAGGATTTTTTTCCCTCATATGCATTACTTTGCATTCATCAATACCCTCTGCTGTTTTATTGTTGTTTAGTATTTTAAGCTCCCCACAACTCTTTGCATTCAGATCAGCTAGCCAGAGTGACTCTCCGTGCCTGGTAATTTTTTTCATGTTGTTATCCATCTTCTTTCAAAGTCCTACAAGACTCTACCTAACATCTCAGGTCCTTGGGAGTTGGGTAGGTAGCTTTCCTCTGTTGCAAAAGCTTGCCAGTTATTTCTACCCTTTGTTTGCTATCTTTTAATGATTTATTAACCAAATCATAGCCTTCCCTTTATTAAAACTTAGAATAAGATAAAAACTGTCTGCGTTTCACAAAAAAACCCTCAAATGTTGTGGCATTCTCTAAGAAATTTTGGATGAACAAAGACACATACAGAGATATATAAATAGATGAACCTTTGTTCATAAGATCCTTCTTCTAAGTCTAATTCAGAATTCCATTATTAGTATTATAAGAAAATATCTTTGTCTTTAGGCAGCTGAAGAACCTTTGTCCACTATGGTAAAGAACAATTGCTTGCAAATGATTAGACTTAAATGTTGACAAAATAATACCTAAATTCTTAAGAAAACTCTCGTGTTTATAAATCAACACCAGCTGTTCCCGTTTATGCAATACTTTGTAAACATAAAAGAATAAAATAGAATCTGATATGACAGCTCACAGACCAAGATTCAGCTTTCTGCAAAAACAAATCAGGCCATTAAAAAAAAAGTGGGGTTTGTGTCAGATATTCTAACAAAGCCAGCTAGTCTCGTGGTAATAAATGTAACCATGTTTCTCTAATGCCTTTAGGCATATGGCAGGTACCTGGAAAGGAGATTCTAGAGCTGAGGCATCAGAGAGGTTTTCTTGCTCTCTCCTGGAAGGGACTAATAGGAAGAGCCCCCCTCACAGGCAGCACCTGTCAAGCATTCCTGAGCCATGTCAGCTCCAAATTTGCCCTAAGTGCCAAATTCTGATTTCTGTCACACAGTTTCTGTCACAGGAAGGGAAAGGATCCTCCAAAGTCACTGGGGTTTTCTTTAGTTTAATTGTCCTCAGATCATCCACAAATCTCTCTTAGGAGTAGATGTATTGTACATTTGGTACATTCCTCTCTCCTAGACTCAAAGTTAAAAGCTCTTGCTTATTTTGGTGATTATTTCTCATGTGCAGAGGATTAGATGTTAGCTAAAACCAGTTAAGTTTGAAAAAACAGTAAAGTTTGGTAATCTCACAGCTAAGTGCATGGCCCCCAGAATGAAATGAAACCACAGGCTGCTTCCATGTGAAGTGCAGTGTGAAAGCCAGGCACCTCAGAGCAGAGTTTTAAACTAGCCCTTTGCTAAGGTGAGCACTGAACTCTTGATGGTGTGGTCTTTAGAAAGGGGGATTATTTTCTGGTTTTTTGTGGAAGCTCAGCATCCTATCAGAGCTGGGATTCACCCAGAGAAAGCTGCCTATGTAAATCCCTGAGGGTAGGGACCTAAAATTTTCTTCTCAAAAAGCAGGCAAGAAATGAGCTCTATTTTTCCTCTTAATTTTTTCTGGGAAAGGTAAGAGGGGATGTTTCTTCACCACTGCTAATGTTTTAATTTGTACTTGGATTGCTGCTTTAGATGTAAGTCATGTGAATGGGTCAATTTACTGGATGTCAGGGCATGTTGCAAAGCAGTCTTGGTGTGTGTGAACTGCACTTGAGGGTCTCTGACTACTCTTTGCCACTCAGCCCATGAGATTGGTCTCAAGCCCATTGAAATTTAACCATTTCTTCCTCTTCATTTGCCCTACAAAATCCATATATTGTGGACATTGGATCAGGTGCAGGACCTTGCATTTGTCTGTGTGGAAGCTCATGGCACACTTCTAGAGTTTGTCCAGGTGCCTCTGAATTCTGTCTCACCCCTCAGGTGTGTCAGCTGCGCCACTCAGCTTCACCTGTGTCACTGGTGGAGATGAACCAGCACTGGTCCCAGTGCTGTCCCTCAGGGACACTGCTCAGGTGCCCTTCCTACCTACCAAGCTTTGTGCAACCTCTGGAAACTGAAGACAAGAAATGCTGAAATCTCAGCTTTTCTGTTTAGAGATTTTCTGGGACATGATATTTCAGGGGCAGAATCCACTAAATAGAACACATTATTTTGGAACTCTATTTTTAGCTTCTTTATTTACGACTTGGCAGACTCCTAGTCAGGAGGGGATAACCCTGGCCCTAGTGATAAGTTCTAACAACTACATGTTTATGCACCAGTAGGTATCAGGAGGTCAGTCATAAAAACCTGTCAGTTTGTATTACTTCTCTGTTGACTCTCTATCAAAGCATGAAGGAAATGGGAACTGCCATCTTTCTCTTCCTACCACTGGGTAGTATGTCATGAATTAGATAAAATAACCTGGTTTTTTTCTTATATTGGTGCAAAATACAGTCCCTTTGACAACTGGAGGAAAAACAATTAAATTTCTATCTAGCTATTCAGTTACTGAAGCAGAGATACCACTTTTGCAGGTGAAGGCAATGGAAATGTAGAATACATGATGCTTCTGGGCCTTTTTAAAAACACATGGGTAGTACTTTCAGATGCTTGTGAATCTGGTGTTGAATTCTGGTCAGGTCTCCCCTAAGCACATCTCTTTGGATTTTAATGAACTGTTAATTTTTTAAGTTACACACAACAGGGAATTGTGAAACTTGCATCACCTTTAATATGTTCAGGTCACTTCCTTTTGAAGTGACCAACACTCAAATCAAAGAAACTGAATGAGATAAGAGAATATCAATGATGATCATGGTTTCTGCTCCATATGAGAAATTTATACTCTGTTTAACACCCTGCCTCCAAGTGAGCTTCCAGTTATTTGATATTGATGGCCATGAGAATGAACATACACAATTAAAATACATAAACCATTCTGTGCTTCTTGACCCAAAGCATAGCCAGGCTCTGAAGATGATGCCATTGGCTGAAATTCGTCCTATTGAAGAAGAAAAGAGTTTGGAATTCCCTTTCTTTCATTGCTCATGTTTAAATGCATTTCATGACACTCTAACTTCTCTCTGCAACCATGGCTACAATAAGGTTAGAGTCCTGTTCAGAAAAAAAAACAACTTTATTGTTTATCTAGAGGACCTGAGAGCTTTGATTTCAAGTTATTTTTTTGATAGGACAAGTTACAGAGTGCAAAGTCTACAGAAGAAGAGTAGGGACTGAGATATTCTGAGCTTGTATCAAGAATCCAGATACTAAAGACTGACGATTTCAGAGATCTGCAATTCTATCTGTGTGCTCCAAGCACCATACCATGCAGAACAGACACTGCTGCATCTCACCTCAGGTAGACCCTGTAGATCAGGAAGGTATCTAGGATTATTTTGATCATTATCTGGATGGAGAAAAATATTTTCATTTTTATAATGAAAATATGTGTGTGTATATATATATATATATATATATATATATATATATATATAATGCGAATTCCTTAGAGCTGTTTATGATAGTAGTAGTCAAAGTGGAAAAAACTGTAGCTTTCTGATTTTTTCTCTTTATTTTATCATGGGTTTAAGTTACTTTTGTGTTTTTCTCTTTTAAAATCTAAAACACAGACACCTTGGAAGTACAAAAAGGATTACTTGATGAAATCTATGAAGTATACCTGGCAAGTGGACATTTTCTAGGAGTGCAAAAAGATCTTTTCAAGTAGGAAACATAAGTTCTTAGAGCAATGGTTACTTCACCCTGTATCATCTTTTCACCCTGCATTTCCTAAGGATACATTTATTATCCCTGCCTGCTGTGCCTATTATCATATGAACATTGTGGAACACCATGGTTCCTTTTATGTTTGCAAGGCACTGCTGCTGATGGTCTGATAGGTTAGATATTTCCCTAGGACATTCTTTATTGTGAGACTCATCATGTACAACATAGACTGCACTTCTGTTTTCACATCCCATCTTGACCTTTGCATTCAGTTGATATCTATATCTATCTGTATCTATCTATCTATCTATCTATCTATCTATCTATCTATCTATCTAGCTATATCTATATCTATATCTATATCTATCATCTATATCTATATCATCTTTATCATCTGTATCTATATCAATGTGTATCAGATTGTTCGACAA
The DNA here is from genome assembly GCF_051311805.1 of Agelaius phoeniceus. Taxonomy (NCBI): domain Eukaryota; kingdom Metazoa; phylum Chordata; class Aves; order Passeriformes; family Icteridae; genus Agelaius; species Agelaius phoeniceus. The sequence continues at coordinate 58,992,258 of NC_135268.1, forward strand.
ATGTGTATCAGCTCACAAACCATAGGGTCTTTTATCTGCTGCATACTGCATAATGCAGCTGAAAATATTCAGTATCTCTGCAGTTTCTAGGCCATGTGCCCTGGGCAGTTTGGTGTCTCCTCTTTGACTGATTCTATTGAGTGCTTGGAATATTGGCAAAGGAATGAGGAGAGTACTGACAGTGTAATCCTGCTTGTGGTCCCTTCAGATCAAGGTGCATGAGTGTTTGCAGGGAGAGACAGGGAAGCTGCTTTGATTCTGTCCTTGTTCTGCAAGTCTATTGAGACTTCAGGACGTGAAGGCCTGTGATTGTCAGCTGTACTGGAGAGGGTTGAATCAAGTCAGAAGGAACTCAGTCCAGACCTGACTCCTGCCAGTTGCTGAGCCTTTCTGAGCAAGTACATATACAGGAGTCTGAACAAGGAGCTGCTTGCTTAATTCAAAGTATATTTGATCCTCAGTACACTCCTTTGCCCTTGCTGATATGCCATGAGATACATGGTGGGCTCTGTGCTGACCTGGCAGCTGCTGATGGGCTTCTTGCAGCTTTCAAATCTCACATGTGGAGGTTATAAAACGTTCACATTCATTCTAGAATGCCTCAGGTTAGGGATAACTTGATATGGGATTTTGAGAAACAGATTACCTAATCTAGGAGACACTACTACTGAAGCTGAGAGTATCAACAAAAATGTGTGTCTGTGCATCTGATTTTAGAAAAAAACTTTACCAACCAGAAAGTAGAACTAAGAGAGGAAGAGGGGAGAAAAAAAGAGTAATTTTGTTCTAGAGCAGAGAGGTGATCATTCAGTGTGCCAGATAGAAATCAGATGTAAAATTCAAGTGACTGGGGAAGAACTCATTTAGAGGAGTAGAATCCTAAGAAGAGTCAGCACCTGAAGCCAGCACCCTCCAAAGGGCATCTTTGCTATTTTGATATAATATTTCGTTGAGGACCTAGAGAGTGATCCAGCTACAACTGATTTTGTAGGTTCTGACAAAACATAGGGCAAAGAAATATGATAACATCTCACAGTGGTTGTCATTGCACGAGTAGAAAACAAGCTGCTTGATGTGGATCCATATATTCTGGGCTGAGCTTGACATAAGGTTCTCCTAGTCTAAGAAGGCATTAGCACTGAATCTTTTCTGATTTTCTGTCTCACTTTCAGATGACAGCTCCTCTGGCAGTTAACACATTCCCAGAAATGGAACTGTGTAGTTTCTTGGCTTTGTCAATGCTATTACTCCTGTCTCAGGCTCCTTGGTACTATGAACACTAATCTTTTAGGAAAGCTCTGAAATTATAGATGCTCTGGGTTTATGGCACTCCAGGGAAACACACTGTAATTAGAAAAAAAATTAGGGTTCTGAACGTGACCATTGTATATTTTAGTTAGAAATGCACAACTGTAATAAAACAGACAAACAATGGTATGCCCAAAGTATATTTTATTGTTAATATATGAGGATTTAGATTTTTGAAAATAGGTCTGAGCTGCTTGATAGGGACACTTCTGTGAGCTCCTGAAGTTATTTCAGTCTCCTCTGCAGCAACTTTGTCCATACTTATCCATGTTATGCAAAACTGTTTTCTTTCTTAAAATAGTTTTCTGTGTGTTTGAGCTTTCTCACAGATTCATATTCTTTCTGGTTTTAAACATTTTGTATCAACACTGGTAGGTTTTTTTAGGCTGTAGGTACACATATGTCTCTAAATCCTATTCCTTAGCTGGGGAGGAAGGAAACTGCTTTTTCAAAAGCTTTGCTTGCTCTTTGTCAGGAGATGCCTTCACCTGGCAGGCACTGAGGGTAAAAATCTACATCAGCAGTCCAAGGTGTCACTTGGCTCTGACTAATGTGAAAATGAAAAATCAGAAAGACACATTAGTCATTATTTCACAATGTAGCTTGCTGGCTGGCAGGAACACACCAAGAAAGACCCAAGTTTCAAAGCAAATTCACGTTTTCTGTAAGCAAGTTTTCTGAATTGTCACTTTTTTGCACTTCTTTATGTACTGCAACTTTACACAGAGAAATTTTGACAGCATTAGAAAAGAGGAAAGGCCAAATATCACTTCTAGCAAACTAAGAAATCTTAACTGAATCAGTTTTACTGATTTAACAGGTCCACAGAGTCTGAAGTGATTGGTTGTAGTTCATAGGAGGCCACTGTTGTAATGAAAAGATGTTTAAAATTTCATTAAAAGTTTACAGGCCCAGAGGTGAGGCCCCAGTAGATTATCATATACAACATAAAGGCATATTAAAAAAAAAACCTACTACCTGTTATGAGCTTTCAACTGGATTGTATCAGATCTCAGCTTCAAGGATGACCTTAGTGGGTGATTTCCTTGACATATGTATCTCACACTTGACTTTGCTTCCTTCGTTTAAATTTAGATTTATACATTTTTCATGTTTAAGCAGTAGGGTAGCTAGTAAATAGACATTTTTTGTAAGTAATTGCTCATGTTGTTACTAGTTGACTGACAGCAAATGAAATCCTACAAGGATTTTTATACATACTAGTGATAGTGATACAGCTAAGTGGCCACTTGGTAGGTGAAAGCTTTGTTTGTCTAGGGTTTTAGCATAATCATTAAATCACAGCTTTCTCTAATTGCTTCAGCTGCAGCCAAACTCAGTTGGATGGGATTCTGAAGCAAATGGAATTCTGTCACATTCAATATCAGTGTTTGCTTTATTAAATAGCATTTCTCTGGGGACCTGCATAGACTTTTGGAGTTTTTAATTTGTTACAGTATGTAGTAGCTGGCTTCTGTAAAGGAATTGTTCACCAAGCTGCAATTTTATTATTACTATTGATGCCTTTTTACTTTAAATGAGGTTGACAAGATAAGAGATGCCATTTAGAAGAAAGCTTTACTTACTTTCCTCGATGAAGACTGAGTTTTGAAAGGGAGCACTTCTTGGCATGCATAAATTCTCCCATTTCTTTTGAAGTGAAAATTTAAAGTTAATAATTAAAACAAACACACAAACCCACTCTGTTATCACAACCTCTGTGCTTCATTCTCTCTATATTTCTTTCAGTGCCTTTCAGTACAGTATACCCTTTGATTTAGCCACCGTAACAGCCTTGTCAGTGATCTGTTACACTGTTCTACAATATTATAGCAGCAATAACAGTAAAAGTTTCGATTCTAAGCAGATTTTTCATGGCGAGCAGGCAATTCAGACATCTCCATTTGAATCAGAATTTTAATTTGTAAATGCAAATGTCAGTTTAAAAAGTGCACTACCTTGTGCTTCTCACCACCAAAACTTGAAAACCATTGTGTACACTGAGAATATGCAAGTGTCTGGAGCCCAGCTCATCCTCACTTTGTCAAAGCAACCTGAACTCGTGATTATGTTCCTTTGTTAGCCAGATGTGGCTGTACCTGCCCAGCAGTGAGTGTTATGTGCTGGGAAGGGTAGTGCTACCCCACAGAGACAGAGCAGCTGAGTGATCTGAGGGCCACAGGATAATGCAGGAGAAATGTCAGTATTTGATTTGTGTTGTCTTGACCTGGGATTTCCTTATATTTCAGATTACCCAGGACATAGGAAGATATACATAAGCAATTCTGTCTCTAGCTTAATTGTATTTTGGGCAGGACTTTTGTATCCAAATACAGTATGAGATAAGAAAAAAAAGGCTTGAGGGTCTTTATTTGCAACTATGGCTAGCTGGGGAGTAAAGTTAGGAAGCCAGGCAAATAATCACATCTTCTTCATTTAAAGTATTTCATACTGGCAGAAGTCTTTAACCAGTTCTCCAACTTCTGTCTGCCACTTGGAGCTTTTTATATGAAACAGCAGGAACCTGGCAGCCTGGAGATCTTTGAGAATTGTGAGCAGAAAACTTGAACATCATTTATAGGTTTTCCTGCCAAGACTGTAAAAATCTAGACAAAGTAGATACAGTTGTTTCATCCAGCTTTTCACGTATTTTTGTCCTTCACTAAGCTCTCAAAGCCTCAACCAGTTTTCTTTCTGACTTTTAAATTCTCTGTAGATATATAGAATAGGATTTATCTTACCTATCTTTATCCCTAAAAAAGTTACATGGCTAGACTGAACCATTCTCTAGGCTCCCTCTACAGACAGTGAAGAGACAGAGATCTGCAGGAGGCTTTTTATCTCACATGAATTTAGACAACTGTCTTGGGGTGAGATGAATCCCAGCCCTGTTGTCACCCTCTAGCTTTGATTCAGCAAATGTAACAAGTTCCATTTCCATGCTGGGATTTGGAGCCTTGTATAGAATATTCCAACATCTGATTTCCACTTAATTTAATGGAAAATGAATGTGTAAGTCTTTTAATTAGCTTTGAAAATCTCTGCCTTAATGTTTGATTAAGTTTGAATGCACATGTGTTTGTATATTTAAAAAATTGCAAGCAATAAATGTAGCTGTATTATTTTCAAATACCTGAGCATCTGATAACTGCAGCTGACCAGTGGTTCAAATGGCCACTGCAGATGAAACTATGCTGCATTGTTGAAAACTGGAAAAAGTAAATAGAGTCTAAAATATAGACTTAATAACTTAATACCTCAACACTACCTTTTTTCTTATCTCTCTCTTAAGTAGAATTTAGATTCTGAAACACATTTAACACAGATAATATTTGTAGGTAGAGTGACATCACCAGCTGACAAAAATGACTGTGATTGCCCATCCTAATAAGTACAGAATGCACACAGGAATTAACTTGGAGTGTAGTTTTGCTATAAAAAAGAAATAATCTTTTAAAAACTTCTACAAGAGTGGGGCTTCTGATATGGGTTAAATAAAAATGTGAATGAACTTTTAAGGGACATAATTTGCAGGTCACTGTAACTCTTTTATGAAATTATTTTTTAATTACCACAGTGGAGTTTTTTGCTTAAAGAAGATGCACTGTTTATGAAGCGAAGATAAAGAGGGATTTTTCTATTACCTATACATAACAAAGAACTCATATTTGTGCTTTACCATTGCTTCTTGCCAAAATTTCTGTAGAGTGCCATAATGTTTACTTCTCTGTACTGTCTGGAATTATACAGTGCTTTACAATATCTTTGGGTGATACCTGGACACCCAAAACCACAGTCATATTATTAAACAATTAAATGCAGCAATATATAATTTAAAGTGTAGATAGGGTTGTAAATTTTAAAATGAGTGGTTTCTTCAATACTTCTTTCTTAATTCTTTCTTAATTGTTTTCTCTTTTTCTGACTAGTTGCTAAATTAAATTTTTGTGCATGAGATTACCTGTCCTCCATAGGAGATGGGACACACAATACACTTGATTTTTTCCACTTCCTGTACCTTCCCAAGAAATAACAGCTCTTTGGCTAGAGCTGTCCATAATTTTGATATGCTCTTACCTGGTTGCAAAGCTTAATAGGAAGTCGTAATTTTGAGTTAATTAGACTTGCAGACTGGCAAAAGCATAGATGGATCTCAGCTCAGCAAAACATTTAAACATATCCTAAATTTTAAAAGTCTCTTGCTGAGTCTTAGCAAGAGTTTTCTCAAAGTCCTGTGGGGTAAAGTTGTGCTAGAGTTGTGTATAATGGGCTGGGCTGGAGGGGACCCTAAAGATCATCTGCTTCCAGATCCTCTGCACTTTTTACTGGACCACATTGCTCAGAGCTCCAGCCAGCCCAGCCTTGGACACTGCCAGGGATGGGGCATCCACAGCTGCTCTGGCCAACCTGTGCCAGTGCCTCACCACCCTCACAGTGCTAATTAAAACCTGCTGGCTTTCAGTTTGGAGCCATTTCCCCTTGTACTATCACTACATGCCCTTGTAAATAATCCCTCTCAGGCTTTTTTTTCTGTATGTAGAGATATGTATCTCCTCATCTATATGCCTTTTCAATCCATATAATCTTTTCTTATGATGAAATCAACTCTTTTTAGCTGCATTACCTATTTGCCCTTTCACTATTTGATACTTCTGCTCCAGAATGTAACTGGGAGGATGGCTTGTCTTACCTGTGTTTCCCTTTCCTACCTAGATCACCAGATTCACACAAGAATAAGGAAAAATACATAGCAGAATAAGTCTTTCAGCTCAGCTGAAGAGCCATGTATGACCTCTCAAAGAACAGTCTGTTGGATCATAGTTTAGACTGCAGTTTTTCAGAATCAGGGACCTCTGAAGATCCCAGCTTTGTACTCATCTCCAATGCATGTGGTGCTTCTGTGAGACTGCAGTAATCAAAGGGGTGGGGAGAGTCCAGTGTGGAATGGAGGTGTCAAGGACTCTCCACCATGTTCCAATGTAGTATTTAGAAGCTGTCAGTAATAATTTTTTTCCCACTGTAATAAATGATAAAGGGATTTGTGTTCACTAAATTTTAGAGCCTTGGGAGTTGGTGCAGTTGGATAGATAGACCTAGAGAGACTCATTTAGTAATCTTGCTGGAAATATGAGGTTTTTTTCTGTGCCCTAGTGACACATAATATTTGATGCTCTATATTCACTCATGGCAATACTAGGTATTGCCTTTTCATTGGAATAGATGGCATAGCAGCTTCCATTTACTCATAGAGATGGAAGTAAACAAGGTAAAAAAGAAACCAGGTCAAAATGTCAGAATAAAATAAGAACATTTGTATGGCTGACAGTAGTACATTAGATAATAGACACACTTAATATTCCATCTCTATAAACTATTCTCAAAGGCAGAGGCTGTGGGGTATTCTCTGGCAGAATAGAGAAATGTAACTGTGGTTCATTTTTGATAAACACAAAACTCAGGTCTGTGATTTGTCTGGAGTGATCATGGATTGAGAATACTACTAAGTAAATCTATTACTGTTTCCAGCCAGCCAGAGATATTTTCAATGCCTATTGAAAAAAGGGCTCAAATTTAAAACAATTTTGAATATGGATTTAGTATGCACCGTATATATACCAAGTACTAACAGATAATCTGCTGTGGGTGGAAGTGTATAGCTCTGTAAAAACTGCACAATTTGGTTGTCAATGCCCAGTCTTTTTGTTCTCACAGCCAGAATATAGGTCTTCTCCCTAGAGACCAAGTGCAATCTATCCCATATATTTTAAAAGGACAAAAGAGCATCTTCTGCTGGTCAATGCTGATATTGCTGTGAAATCTCAAGGATGATGCCACATTGGCAGTAAGGAATTGGCAGTGGAGTGTGTCTTAAGCCCAGCTTTACTGCTCTTTTCCCTCCCTTCTTTCTCCTATCCATTCGTGTGCACAAGTTTCAGGAATGGAAATAATGAATTCAAATTAAAGAAGCCAGTGAAATGACACATTTCACAAGTTAACTCCTTCTGCTCTGTACTGCTTACAGACAAGTATTAAACTGCAGTCTCCTGTCTGCTGCAGGTGAATAGTCAAACATGCAGAGAGTGGATATTTAAGAATTCATTTCTCTTTTGTCCACAAGCTTCAGTAAAATTTAAAGACTGACAAATAATAGGTTTTAGACCAGGCATTCTTCTCTGATTCTGTTATTAGACTGAATCAGGTATGTCTCTGTCTTATCCTTTCCTGACAACTTAAGTTAAAAATCTCTGTAATTTTAAGCACTACAATTTTAAAAGGATATCCAAATTGTTATACATGTGGCATCTGTGTAGATGGAAAAATCAGGTGGCTGAGATGTAGTGGAATAACTGTTCTTTTATAGCTGTGTGTAGACTGGTCTTGCTGTTTGCCAGCCTAGTGAGTATTTCCCACAAATACTCTAACAAAAGGTATCTAATTTGGGCATATGTTAGTGCAAGGGCTCAACCGTTCTTCTGAACACAAGGAAAACATTAGCTGTCCTTATTTCAGTGTGAGCATGTTTCAGTTAATCTGAACCCCTGGTAAAATTTCCCAGTGAGGACTTGCTATTTGTGACATAGAATTGACATTATCTCAAAGCACTATATCTGCAAAGCTGAGTTGTATGACAGTGTCATTACAGCACAGTGTTTTTGCTAAAATGATGCTGATTCTCACCTGCCTGGGTTCAGAGTACAACAAGAAAATGGCATGGATCAATTTGTGTATTTTGCAAAGCCTCTCTCTTTCTCTATTATTTTTTTCCTCCCATTTGTATCTGAAATCAAATAATTCATGTTTGATTTTCTGTTGCCTGATAGTGTACTGATTTATAGGCAATAAAAATAAGATCCTTGATATATTAGGCATTTCTAGTGAATGTGTAAGAGTAACTCCCTATTATCGACCTTTCCCTGGAATTCCTTTGGATTTTTAAACTTACTCCAGATTTACATGAGAAGCAGAGATGTTGCCCCCATTTTGCACCCCAGTCAGTCTCTCTGAGGAGGTATTGCTGTGGGGATCTGTTGCATGACTATACTTTGCCTTTTCAGTCGAACAGAAACTTGGTGTTGTTTCTTTACTGTACAATTGAAGATAAGTTCCTAAGTGGAATGTAAACAATAGTTCAATTAATGATTAAGTGAGCTGAAGGACTGATATGTTTTGGGCGCTGAGCAGAGTTTTGGCAAGAAGTTGCAAGTGTATAATGGAACAGAAAACTACTTATGACCAAAGCCAAGTCTTAAAATCTTTTAGCCAGGTTTACTACACATTGTTTGAGACATGGAATCCAGCCACACTAGTAAGTGAAATAAAAGAAAGCAACACCATTAAATTGTGAATATGTGTGAAATAACAAATGGAAGGAATAGAGTGGGGCATTCCTGGCAGGGAAAGGGAGATGGAGATTCTTTAAGTTACCACCAGGTGCAAGATTAAAGGTATATTTAATTCTGTGTAAAATATGCTTTATATTTGAAATAAAATAAATGAGATAGAATAACAAATGGGAAAACAATGGAAGAGGTTCTTAAAAACTAGCCCTGAGTAACCAGATTGGTCCTCTTTCTCAAGTACTTTTACTAACTATAGGGGACCACATATTCTTAGCAAGGATACTGGGAAAATAGGAAAGGTGTGCATGTTCTTGTATAACAGACAGCCATATATGGGTTTCCCACCTACATACATATGAGCATTCCACTCTTTCACTCTGTTCATACTGTTTCCAGGAAAGCCAATCATGGACTCAGTATCTGTAGTCCACACTGGATGTATACAAATAGCAGAAAGCCCTATGCCAGATTATAAAACCATTGTGCTTTGCAGGGCCAGACCTACAGATGAGTGCTCAAATTTCCAAATCTACACAATTAAGATATATAGATCCCTATTAATTTGTTACTCGTTTGTATCAGAATCTTAAATATATTAGGTAGAGACAATATTGGTCTAATTTAAAACTAATGGGGAAATTACTGATTTCTTGTATTTGGACATTTTATTTATCATGGTTTTTCTGTTTGCTTTGAGTATAGACTTCAATGTCAGATTTTTTTTTAACCTGTGAGTTTTGTAATCTGTAATGGCTGTGGAGTTTTTCCAGGTGTATTTAATGGCACAATCTTATCTTGAACTGCATTTTGAAAGCTCAAGTGTAGTTTAATTTGCTGGGAACAGGAGGAGGGAAGGAATGCTGTTCTTTCCTTAGGGAGACAGCAGTTCCTTGTGCAACATTAACTTAAAAGAATATGAGACACATATATGTTGCCAACAGGAATGTAGATGTATAGAGTTCTGAAAATAGTAAGTGTCAATAGGGAAGGGTTGCAGATGCCAGAAGAAAAATGTAAGCTCCCAAGTGCACACTCTCTTTTTATTTTTGCCTTGTCCAATGCCAAGATTGACATTAAAATTCAGGTTTTCCCTAAAAAGTGATTATTTAAAAAAAAGTCTGACTTCAGAACAGATGTGTTTCCTGCGTGTATTCGGAATTGTATTTATTTGTTTCCCTAACTCTGTTTGAATATACTGTTTTCACCTGTTAGACACGTGCAGCCAAAAGCAGTGTGAGGGAGAAACCACATTGAGGTTCTCACTGGGCATGAGCTGTGGAGCTGCTGTACAGGGGCAGCTCTGCCCGAGGCTCGTGGGCAGCAGGATCTCTACACCCACTCCCCTTGGGAACTGTTGTGCTCTGCAGCTCTTTCCCCTCTGCAAAACACTAGCCCAGAAATCTGTAACAGGGCATTAATCCACTTAACCTGCACTGGCAGCAAATTGAACCAATTATTACTTCTATCTTTGTTAGCCACCAAGGACGAGTGTTCACTCTTCTTTATAGCAATCTTTTCATATAGTTGAGGACTGTCATCATGTTCCCTGTGAGTTTCTTCTGTCTTACACAAAACACAGCTAGATCCTACTACCTTTCTTCCTTTGGGTCTTTTGGGGTTGGTTGCATGTGTCTTTAGACTCATTGATTGCTGTGGTTCTCAGCTAATTCCTTTGAGAGTGGGTGGCCCAGACTGGGCCATAGTACTCCAGAAGTGGACAAGCTATTGCAGTTGAAGTCTTCCCAGAGATGTGTTTGCTGGAGTGGAAGGGTATTGTATCTAAGACATTTCCTGTATTCCCAAGAGCAATTGACATATTTGCTTCGTGATCTGGACCATTTTCTACAGTACTGCTTAGTCGGTTATTCCCCATTTTGTTTTTGTACTTTTGTCACTTGACTTCATTGAATTTCATCTTCATTTCAGGACATTTCTCCAATCTATCAAAATAATTTTGAATTCTGCTTCTGTCCTGCAAGATATCTGCATCCTTTAAAGTGTAATTTCATGTACTGACTTTTTATGTCAGTCCATTCTGCCTTCCAAGTTATTAAAAATAAAGGAATTTGAAGAAAATGCCATAGTCTCAGTTGGCCTCATATTCCAGTTGCAAGATCTATCACAGGCAAATGGAAAAGCCTCATTTAGCTTGCAGACTCTTAATCATGTAAGTGTGTAAGGTGTAAAGAAGAACCCAGCTTGACTCTCAGATCACACAGTGAACATACGGGACTTTTAGATGGAAGGGGAAAAAGAACATCATTGTACTTAAAATCTGATTACCTTTGCCAAAGAAAATCAGAGTCAGGAAAAAATATTGAAACAGTAGGATTCCATTTACTTGGAGACCCTATTCAGACTTGAGCCATGCTTCAAATTACAAATAATACCAGGGGTGGAGGGGATCAGAGGGAACAATGACATTTGTGGAAGAAGTCGTTTTGCTGCTTGGGTACGTGGCCACAGCAGCACGGCATCTTCACTTCTGACCCAACTTGCTGGCTGTGTCTGCCCTCTTCTCTCCTGTGACCTATTCCTTAAGTTTATTTTAATACAAAATATTTTTAGAGAATTAATATTTTTTTGGTTATGTTTAGGCCATTATTTCAGTGTTTGAGCATGTGAGTGCACTACGTGAAAGGGAGGTTGCCATGGTAATTTCTCATTATTGTTGAATAGAAAAATAATTACTCTGGCGAAATCCCCCATAACCTGTCAAAGCATAAGTTAAAGATGCCTGAGGGCAGCCTTGCCTTCACCATCCACTTTTTGCAAAAAAAAGAAATAAAAAAAGAAAAAAAAGGGGTTTTTTTGAATAACTGGATCCTATTTTGGTTTGGCTGGGGACACCTCGTTGGGTTTTGCTCACATTTGTCTTTGAGAGTAGGTGGGCCCACCTGTGACAAGGGTGGGGCAGAAAATTAATCAGCAGAGCATTTCAAAGGTTGACAAGATATATATACTCTTTTTTAAGGCTGGGTTTTCTTTCTGGGGGTAGGGTGTTGCATTTTATATTTTTCTTTCTTCCTCGCCTAAAATATGCAAAAGCTTAAGATAAAGACTTTGGACTGTGTTCAAACTATGAAAGAGTCTGGATATTTCATCTGACCAGGGAGGGAATCCACAGTAATTCCATTTCCACATTCTTCTTGCTTTCAAGACTTCTTGGGAGCCAGCATGAGTGCAGATATGTGTGGTTTTGAGGGGAGGCCCTGCACTTTCCCTGCTCTTCTCTATCTTTCCCACATGCAGTTAAGTCCTGGCTATGCCATGCTCTCCTTTGCGTTCCCATGTCATTGGATGCTACAGGAGTAGCTCCAGTGATACCCAACATTAACAAGAGCTGCAAATGCGGTATGTGGCATTGCTGAAATTCTTCCTTCCCTATGACAAGTATGTCCAAAAGGTTAAATGGTACTGCAGCCTCTCTTCAGTCAAATGGCAGAGTGGGAGCTCATAGCTACTTGTTGGACAATACACCCTTCTGTGGGCTTGTAATGCAACCCCCAGGCTGTGCTGAGTGCAGGGCCCTGTGCAGGGGTGTGTTGAGCACCTGTGAGTGTTTCATGCTGCCCACTGTGTGTTTCATGCTGCCCACTGTGTGTTTCATGCTGCCCACTGTGTGTTTCATGCTTTCTGTTGTGGCTGCTTGGCTGCTCAACACAGCAGCGTTTGCACGTGGGAACACTCATCAGGTTTACACCAGGAAAGAACAACAGCTCTCTGTGACAGCAGATTTCTGAGATGTGGGGACAGCTTTGATTCCTCTTTGTGTGACTGAATGGCAGGGCTGTATGATCCTGTCACTGCCAGGTTGGATGAGCCTTGGCAGGGAAAGTGTATTACAGGCTCTGACTCAGACAAGAAGTCTCTCTAGGGTCTCTGGAAGGAACCAGATTGTTAAAACCTGTCCTTACCATTTCTCCATTGGATGCTTGACAAAAAATCAAAGTGAAATTGAGAGGAATATATACCTTGCTTAACATTTTGGAGTGAAATCCAAAAGTAACATCATCAGGAAATACAGCAGCAGAACTAAAATCCCCAGATTGCTCTGCATGTGTACATAATGAATATGATAGATGCATATTTTCTTTTAAATTGGCATTTTATCTCAGGATCTTTTTCCTGTGAAGCAAACATTTGTTTGCTTCATCTCTGGCCTAATCTATATTGCTCAGGCATTAAGAGGTGCTCAGACCTCACTGCTCAGTGAACCTGGCCTTGCTCACTGGAAGGGGAGGTGCTGAGTGGGATAGAGTGGCTCTGAGGAGTGCAGCCAGGGCATCTTCAGAAGTGTATTTCCAGCTTTGTTACTGACCTTGTGTGCCACAAGCCTTGGGGCCTCAAAGGAGCAGAAGAGACTGAACCAAAAATTTTGAATCCAGCTATTAAATATACCCATAACTTTCAAATGAAACAGTTGGTGGGTTTTCTGTTGCCCAACTTCTGTAAAATCCTTGCAAGCTGGACCACTTGCTCAGGTGCTAGACATTGAGGTTTGTGCCTGTTGTTGATCATCCAGGTCTGAAAATGCCTGGTTCAATTGATAAAGTCAAGAAACTTCCTGTAGTGCTGTGTTGGTATATGTTCTACATTGTTCACTATTTTAATAATTGCCCTGTTCCAGCTATGTGTATTACTGTGAATCTAAGTATGCACAAGTCATCTTAATTTTTTTTTTTTTCACTTCTTGTATCACACTTAAAAGTAAAGATTTCTCACAACAATTACATTTAAGTAACTAGCTGGTATTTAATCAACCCGAAGTACTGTATTTATATTAAATTCATTGCAGTTGAATGGCCATTATATTTAGTTTCTATATAACTTCCTTGTCATCTTGTGCTGATGACGAGGTTATGGAACATTATAGAATTAGGTATGGAGGGATTTTTCATTACCAGGGCCAAGCATTTGAGACACACAGCCCAGAAAAGGAGGGAAAACTCATAACTGCTTTATTTGCAACTGATATATAATGCCATATCTAACATTTGGAGAAAAAATGTTGTGGAAAAGAAAGTTTTTACATATTTAGTATGCTAGATAAAATGAAAGTTTATTATACAGTAAATTAAACACTTCAGGTTTTTTTCCAAAATTAGAACTACAGCTTTATCTAGGAAAAATTAGTTTGAAATATCATATAGACATCTGTACCCCAAAACCACAGGTGAAGGAGCCAAACTAGGTGTGATCCTGTTGAATTTCTTTTACAACAGATGAACATATTTTCATTTTGCCTCCTGTTAAGTGAATGATCTGTTGCTTCCTAGGATAGTGACAACCTCTGGTGGGATGCCTTTGCAACTGAATTTTTTGAAGATGATGCAACCTTAACACTTTCATTTTGTTTGGAAGATGGACCAAAGCGATACAGTAAGAAATGTATATTTTTTGTTCTAATGTTAAGTATGAGTTTTGAAAAACAATTTATCTGTACAAGACAGATGCAATCCTGTCAATGACAAAGTCACTTGTGTATATTCAGTGACTATTAAGTTACATTAAAGAATTCCATTAATTGGGAATCCATTTTTTATGGAATTCCTCTGAGTTTTATTACATGAAAATAAATTATTTCCTAGCAGAATGAAGCAAATAATGAAATATAATCTTTGGATTTTTTTAAATTAGTGGGCTTTGTGGCTGTGCTTGCACTCTTTGGTAATTTGTCTTCTGAAAAAATTCAAGTATTGAGTCTTGTGGGCAAAATTGTTCACAGAAAGGGAACTTTATGGCAAATATCAGTATTATTGCTGGAAGGGCCTCCCAAAATTAAAGAGGGATCAGAAAAAGAAGAAATTAAAATGTATATCTTTGCTGATGTAGATAAGTGTTATTCCATCAACAGTGTGGATCTGTGCTGCTTGCCCACATTAAGGACCAGCCTTGGATGCTGTCTGAGCAGCAGTGGAAGTGTAGAATACTCTCAATTGAGCACTAAGTGAAAGCTTGAATAAAAGTGAAGCAGTGAATAAATCTGATGGCATTGGAATCCATTGCTTGCACACACTGAGCAGCAAAAAGGGATAAAATTCATTGAACAAATTGTTTGAAGTGAATAATTCACTCAGCTTTAGCACCAAGCAACAGAGGGAAGTAAACATTGAAAAACTGCATTACCAATTGTTTGACTCCATTCAGAGTGACCCCTGCTTCATGGTGACAGATTGTGCTCTCTACTTAATGCTCTGAATCTTTTGAGGTTCTTCTTTTTCATGAGAGTGACTGATTGTCAGCCTATCACTCACATACTTCTAATTCCTATTATCAGTTATCTCAGGTATTTATTTGACAAGTGTTACCTTCTTCTGAAGAAAATATAGCAACCACTTTGAATGCACGTTTCTGGGATTAGTGTTGACAGAATTACAGTTTCTTGCCTTTCAAAGCAAGTGATAACTCTCTAAAGGTCCTCAAATTACAGCCTATAGCAACGTTGGTAACAGCTGATCTGTCCTGATTAGGTTGAGTCAACTTGTCAGATATCAGATTTGCTAGTTGTGTTATCAGTCCAGAAGGCACAGATACATCAGCAAAAAAGCAATTAATGTCCAGTTAGATCAGAGGGAGTTGTGATTCTGGAAAACAGTGCTGCATATGAAAGAATTTGTCAATGTGTAAAATACTCCTGTTGTCACTAATGCTTGATAATGGTTGTATTGTCTGTAACTGGGACAGTTTGGCATGAGGTAATACTGTGATTCTTAGCATTGTTGCTGATAAGAATGATTGAAAGATCAATTTACTGTAGTCATGGTTTTAAAAGTGACTAGTACACAGAATTTTTCCTCTGGTTTTAATTTCTGGCCTCTGAACAAACTGATTGGTTTATTCTCAACATCTGGAATTGAAGCTCTGCACTTAAGGCTCTTTGCTGGTAATTAATATTTCCTTTCCTTTGTTAGTTAATATTTACTAACTAGTGAATAGTTAAGAGTAAATCAATAGTTACTGAACTACAGTATTAGTGATGCTTTTTGACATGGGCAGTATTCCAACTCAAGGAAACTCTGAAGAGCATGCTCGTGGCTCTTCCAGTTTGAGACTTCCATTGCCTTCTTAGAAGGCTTTGGGAGCAGTCTTGAGGCCTCTGTGCTGTCCAAGTCCCTGCCTGGGGACACCTTTGGCATTGCAGTGGTGGCTGCAGGGTGGAGGTGGGATGCTCAGAGTAGCCCTCTCTTCCTAGTTGGGAACTTTGTGTCCAAAACCACGTTCAGGAGTTGAGAACAGAGAAGTCTGCTCCCCTTACAGCTCTCTGTTTTGACAGAGCCATGCTCATGCTCTGCTGTTCTCTTATGGGTGCTCTTGGCATCTCCCAAGAACCACAATGGCACCCAGAACTTCTATTCCAAGCTGGTGGAATTGCTGACCAGGGGCTGTGGCTCCTGTTAGGTGAGTATGGCTCGTGGTTGCAGCACCGAACATGGGGTTCTGAAAGGGGTGAAACAAAATTGCCCTTTCCTTCAGTTATGCTGTCTCCAGCATAACACCTACCTCCTTGCCTAGAGAGTATGCTCTTAAGGGTGGAGAGGGCATTAAACACATTGGAACTGGCAGAGAGGAGAGAGGAAAGACAAATTGTTTGTCCTTATTCTTGTAGGCACAGACAGTAATGGAGGGAACCAAGATAAGGCCCAGGAAAGGAGAGAAAGGCATCCTTTGAGAAGTTGTTTATAAAGTTGAAAGTGATGAAAGATGCCAACCTCTTGCCTTTGCTCTAGGATTCAGGTCAAAATTGCCTGCCTTTGTCTTGCTTCAGCCTGTGAGAGCTTTGCTTACATCTCTGACATTGACTGTGGCCACCATCTCTTTTTTTTTTTTCCCTTTGGGCAATGTTTTCCCTCTTCTGAGAACTAAAATATTCTTTTTTTGAGCAAACAAATTCAAAAAAACCCATTGCATGTGTGCATGTGTGGAAAGGACAAAACCTTTTTTGCTGTCCAGGGCCTCATTTTTCTCTGGGTTATGGCAATTCCCAGTCCATTTCCCTCCTTCTTCTCAGGGGCTGTTTAGCACTTGTGTTAAGCCATCACAGACATGAAGAAGCACTCAGTTTTGCCCCAGGTTCCTTCTTCAAAGCCCCTTGAGAATGTTGCAGGAGGCTGCTGGGAACTAATCTTGAGTGCAGCTCCCAAATTTCTTTGGGGCTTTTTTCTCTTGGTTGCTGTAGACTTTTTCTTTCTGTGAGTTTGGTATCATAGCCTGTTTTTCCCAGCTGGCTCTCTCTGCCCTCCGCTCTTACCTGAACAGTCCAATTCCACAGCCAATGCAAATGTTTAGAGCAGGCCTGTAAATCAGTGTTTGTGTAAATGGTGGAAGATTTAAAAAAAAAAAAAAAAAAAAAAAAAAAACTTTTATTTGCCTCTCTCTTTGGTTTAACTTTAATATACACTTTTTTCCAAGAAATTATGAGGGTTGTGAACTCACCTTTTTTTTTGCTGTCTCAAAAAACAAAGTTGCTTATTTACTTTTGTGGCCCAAAACTGAAGCTTTATGAAGAACACAAAATATTTTTAGGTGTTTCATTCATATTACCATGTTTTACAGCACGCCTCTCTATACTGAGAAAAGCAGTTTTCTTGCCTTTGCTGTTCTCAATGTTTCTCTTCAACTGTCAGCTCTGAGATTCTTTCATTTGTAGGGAAAATTAGATATGGTTAGAATGGGGGTTTTAAGTCAGTGGGTTATGTTTACTTTGCTTCACGTCAGGCAGCACTATGTACTGATACTTGAGCCAGCTCTAAATGTCCCTGTATCTGCATGGCACAGCATGTAAAGGTACTTACTTATGCCCTGGGAAGAGCAGAGGTTTGTTAGTTCAGTGATCCACCTGTGTTAATTAATTTGATTGCCAGGTTTGTTAGACCTAGACCTAGTTATCTGTGCAGAACAATATTCTGCCTTGGAGAGATGTGACTTGAAAGCCCAGCTTAACTTTTTCATGCAGAGATTCTGTGTCAGACCAGAAATAGCTGCTGTGCCCATCTTTGCAGCTTCTTTTGTCTTTCTTCAGTATTTGATTTCTGTACATGCAAGAACTTTACCTTCTGCAATCCTTTCTCCCTGGCACAGTGTTCCAGAAAGAAGATATTATCTTCTTTCAAACAGACACTGAAAATATGTTTTTCTCCTACTTGCTTATACCCCTCAGCTATTCTTTTGGTCTGCTATTATCTATGAACCCTACTTACATTACTGAATTCTATGTTGAGATTTTAATGAAAATGATGCAGAAAATAAAGATATATTTTAAGTTAACAAAGGTGTAAATTATGCATTTCTCTTGTCTGGCTTTTCAGGGTAGCATGGCTACCCTGAGGTGGAGAGAAACCTCACCAATGAAACATTCCAATGCTTAAAAACAAGGAAAGATTCCCAAAAGTAGACATGCTACCTGTCTTATTGTAGTCAACAGAAACTAGGACGTAAACACATGAAGTTCATTCTACAGTGAGAGCAAAAAGAAATTTGCTCCAATATATTATGCCCTGATTTGATTGTCCAAGAAATAAATAGGATTTAAACAAAATCGAAAAAAGAAAATATGCCTAATGAAGCAGAATTTTTGTTTCCTTGTTGTGGATAAAGCATTCATTTCCTGTTAAGAGGTTTCTATCCCTGTAAAAGAGTAAATACTAGACTCTGATCCATTGTTGCCCAGGTTCTTTGTTTCTCAGAGACAAAATATTTCCCGAACAGATAAGAGAAACAAGTTTGATTGACAGCTCTTAGCAGAGTCTCATCAGCTGCTGTGCTGACAGCCTGGTGATGCGCACTGTGCTGATGTGGTAGGGACTGACAGGTGATTGACAGCCCAAGACTGGGGAGACAGGAAAGATGAAGCATGCTCAGTAAGAATAATGTGCAGTGTTTATGCAGCACTGCAGAGAATAGGAGCTAGAAAGTTAACTCTTTCAGGGAAAGTGCTTTTTTAACACATAATGAATGCGGTTGCCACTGTACAGAAAATTAGAGCTTGTCTACGTTTCTCTTCTGTTCACTAAATGGTTTCTGTCCATGGAGGAACTATAATGCTGTGAGGAAGCAAAAGCATGAGCTATTACATTTGTAGCTGTAAAAAAATTTCATGTGTGGTAGATATGATGGAGTCCTCAAAATGGATTTATTGATTTAAGCTTATAGATATAGAATATATTGAGAATTTCAGGCACTTTTTATAGGCTTTCATTGCCCAATTTTATATGGCATTGCATAATGTTACACAGTAGAAATTTCAAAAGGAACAATTTGATCTCTTTGCTCTCCCTATCCTTAGGAAAATATAGTGATTTCAGTTTTATTGTTGCTCTGAATCTGTAACTGATAATTGAATATGTGTTTTCTGTTATAATTTCTACTGCAGTTTGTGTTTGGAATATACAAGGTAACTATACCATGCTTTGCATTTTATGCCTTTTTTTTTCATTTTCTCTACTTGGCTCATGAACCCTGTTTGATTTTTTTTTTTCATTTCAAGAAAGAAAGAAAGAAAGAGGAAGGAAGGAAGGAAGGAAGGAAGGAAGGAAGGAAGGAAGGAAGGAAGGAAGGAAGGAAGGAAGGAAGGAAGGAAGGAAGGAAGGAAGGAAGGAAGGAAGGAAGGAAGGAAGGAAGGAAGGAAGGAAGGGAGGGAGGGAGGGAGGGAGGGAGGGAGGGAGGGAGGGAGGGCTTACTGGGCAATAGTCTCAGAGTGAACTTTGGACCAAGCTGCAAAATCATCAACTTCGAAGTGCTTATCTAAGTTTTTCTGTGTGCCTTTAGAATATATTGCATAACTGTATTTTAGATTTTACTACAAATTATTCAATTAATACACAGCAAGAAAGCTGCAACAGATTCATTGTGAATTTGTCCCTGTTTTTATAACCTGTGCAATGCAGGTAATTTTATAGCCCTTTATTGAAAAAAAATTGCAGGAGTTAATGGTGAGAAGCTACATCTAGTGGGTATTTCTTATAAGCCCAATTTGGGAATAAACAGGCAAAGTTCCTTACACATTACCCACTTGCATAACTATTTTCAAAAAGATGGTTTGAGGGGCCAGCATGTTACATTATCACCCCAGGTTTCTCTAAAACTCTCATCTAGCTTCTCTCCTATAAGTCTTAGAGAGAAAATTAAATTTGCCTAGAGAAAGAGATTGTTTTATTTCCAGGAACATCTTCTTTATTTTTCCCTTTATTTTTTTTTTCACAAGAAATCACAGTCATTAAATATCATTTGAGCATTCAGGTACAACACAGTAAATTGGCCTAGCATTGTGAGACAGATTATTCTGTGTGACTCCCTGGTATTCATCTTTATATACCACTATTCTAGTTCTTGGTTTTTCAAAGTTTCTTGGCATTAGTTTTGAATTTAATTTCAGAACATAGGTAAAAATTTCATTAAAATCAGATGTAAAAGGTCCACAACTGCCTGGATCACCACTAGCCCCTTCATCCTCCAGCTAATGATTTCCAATTAACAATTACTTCCTAAAATTGATGTTTTAAAGAGTTCTCAATCAATTTTACATACAGTCTATGAAAATTGTATATTAATAAACTTCAGTAAGACTATAAGTAATGCACTAGAAAGTTGAATGCTTTACAGGTATCTAAGTGTATTACAGCCATGCACTTTCTTTATCACCCAAACTTTTGTAAGCTCATCAAAGAATAAAATGAGATTTGTTTGACAAGAGCTATTTTGCATAAACCCATGTTGACTGGCATTAATTACATCCCTTTCACTTCAATCTTTGTCAGTTAAATCCTGTATAATTTTTTTCACTATTTTGTCTGGATTGATATCAAGCAAGTGTATTATGTTATGCTGTTCCCTGACTCTATAGTGTCCCTTAAATATCAGCTCAGCAGTAGCGGATTTTTAAAATTCCCTCAGTAGTTCTTTTATTTCTTTAATTAATATTTTATAATACCAGATAGAAATGGGAAAAAACCCCTTAGAACTGCTAATTTCAAAACATTTACTTCTCATAGATACTATTTAAGATCCATCTTAGTTGCCAATGGACTAGAAAGCACTTTTCACTCAAGAGCAACATTCTTTCCAAAAGTAGAACAAAAAAGCTTCTTATATGTTGAAAGTTTTTCTGTTCCTAAAATAAATTAAGGTTTGATAAATTTCAAGGTCTTATTTTCGTTAGTTTTTATGGATATGAATTTTTCACTGCCAACTTCAGCATCTCATTCTGATATTTTATATTTCATAATATGTTTTTACAGAACATTTCCCCCTTTTTTATCTTTGTTTTATTTTCTACAGGCATCATAATTATCAGGATTTTTTTCCCTTCTAATTATTGCTTTCATTTCCCTACTTATTTTTTTTGCTGAAGTTGTTTTCTTTTTCACCTTCTAGCTTCATCTTTTAGATATCTTAGGAAGTCTCTTTAACAGATTGTTAATTTTCATGCATAGTTTTTTTCTGTATTTTCTCCCCATCAATTGAGCTATGGTGAATCCACTATTCTGAAGCACCAGCTGTATCTCTCCTACTGACTGGGATTGCCTTTTCTTTGTCTGTACTGAATGCATGTTTTGGATGGCATTTGTGCAGAAACATGTGGTCTGATTGGAGAGTGTATAGGGGAAAGCAAAAGTCTTGAAATGAACTTACTAAGAAAAATTGAAGAATTTGAGTCGGTCAGTCTGCAGCAGAGAAGACATGGAAAAAAAGGAAAGAGGAAAATGGGACATAATAACAGGACATATCAAGAAAAGGCATGTGGTCTGTTTCAGTAGCCATGATGAGCAGGAGAAGAGATGCAGGCCTAAATTGCAGTTATATATATATATATATATGTGTGTGTGTGTGTGTGTGTGTGTGTGTATATGTATATATGAAAAAAATAAAAAAGAGGGGTTCACTCTTACAGGTGATAAAAAAGGGAGTGCTTGGAGAGATTTCCTGGGGAGGCTGTGGAGCCTCCTGTACTCGGTCTGACCTTCCCCTCTGTTTCCCTGAAGTCACCAGTCCCAGAGCTGGTGTCAGTTTCAGTCCCCTGGTCAGTTCAGTCTCAGCCATCATGTCCAGTTCTGGAACAACCTACTCATCTTGGATGCTAACTTTTTGTGATTAAAAACACCTTACTATTTCTAATTTTGAGTAGTAGAAATAATGCTTTTCTAATACTGCTGGCTAAGCAAAACTTTGCACATGCATCTTCCACCAATTTCCTTCCAAAGACCATTTTTCTTTTTCTCCATATTACTGACAGGTGTTAAAGGAATAGTTCCTGCTAGTTCCTGATTTGCAATTAGCAGGTATGAATTAGACTCTCACCTCTGCCAGCTGCAGTCTTGTTAGCTAGCTTAGTGTTCCTGCACCTCTGAGTTATCAATACCTCCCAAATACAAAAGAAGGCTCCACTGCAAGGTGCCAGCCACATGCAACGTGTGTGGGTGTTGCCTGTGTGCACACACAACATCAGTTAGGTGGAAAAGTTTGTCATGAAAACTGTTTCATCAGCCTCTTTCTCAACTATCCTAACAAATAATGTAAAATTTCAGTTATCTTGTAAAGGGAGAGCTCAGATTTCTTCTGCTTGTAACTAAGCCTGTACAAATCAATATGGGAGACCCTATGTCTGTGAAGTGGTACATGGAAAAGGGCTACTCATGTAATAGGGGCTACTAACTCCAAATGTGAATATTGTGCAATTATACGGAGCCTCTAATTGCAGTTTCTGAAACTGTCCAGTCAATCAGATTGGTTCTGCTGCTGTATAAACAATTTAAGTTTATACAGATAAGCTCTCTTTAGGACATAACTTAATATCACAGGACATGACACATTAGAGGTGTCTTGGGTCTGTTCAGAAGGAGAAAGAATAAAGGTAAAATTAAAATGAGAGAATCACAGTGATTTATGGGCTTTTCCCCTGCTCAATACAAATAATCCCTTTGTTGTGGCTGGCCTTTGTTCACCCAATTGGTCCAAATTAGGTAGCATTCAGTTCTTTCTGCAGGAGGTGATGTTAATAAAATGATGGAAACTCATGCTAAATAATGGAAGTTAATAGCTTTTTACATCAAAATATTAACCAATTTTACACTATTTTAAAATTCATGTTAAATAATTTCTTAATTGTTTTGTGTGCATAGTGTAATGGAAATTGTGAGGAATTGATCAGTACTTTTTCTGTTTTGCTGAATAACTGTGTTTGACTTCAAATGTTGTCTGTACATTAAATAAATTTTCTTTTGTTGAGAAATAAAAGTGTTGCTCTACTAGAGACATTTTAGATTTTTTCCCATGAAATTGAAAATATCCAGTGGTTAATGTTATCAAGTGATTTTTAAGATGCTAATTTAATATATGTTATGTTTTTTCAGTGAAATGTCCTAACATAGTTACAGAGTTCCTGTAAGAAACAAGACTGAATGAGAATATTCATGTTTCCCTTGGTAGTCAAGAATTTTTTTTTCTGAATTTTTCATTCTTTTCCTTTTCTTTTGTTACATTCATGTTCTTTCTTTTTCAGAAGTGAAACACCTCACTTTATGAATTACCTAAGCAACACCATAAAAAATACAGAAGTTTTGTGGCAGACGATATTTTCATATTGTTGTCTCATTTCTAAAACAGAGAGGCATTTAATTAAGTATAGTAGTTTTATCCACAATTGGTATGAACTATAACACTTCTGAGCACACAGATTGCCTGAAGTCATTAGAAATAAATTTCCTTTTATAGAGCACTGAATAACTAAACTATGGGCCAGATTTTTTCTTCTCTTTTTGAATCTTCAGGTATAAGTGATCCAGTACAAAATTCCTAATTGTTCTAGGAATTTATGCATATTGGGATGACTTTGTAATAATTTATAAATTCTGTATTGTGCATTTACTCTTACTGGTGCAGTTAGTGGTGTTGAATACTTCATGGCTTTAGCACACTGTCAGGACAGGGCTTGTAGGTGCAGATGATCTTTTTTAAGTTCAGATAATAAAATATTTGCTCCTCTACCCACAAATTTAATCTTGCAGACCTGTATACACACACAAATAGAACACAGTCAAATAGACAAACACACATCTTAATATAGTGTAGGTTCTATTACACAAAATGTGCATGCTTGTGTTGCTGGTGTTTAATGTAGAAATAAAACTTTATTAAGACTTTTACATTGTATTTCTATGATGGAGTAGAGCTGTTCCACATAATGTACCTTATTTTTAGGCACTAGGTATTTACTGTAGTGCAATATTTTAAATGGCTTAGGAGAACACAACATGCAACATCACCAAAAATTATAGAATCTTTATAGAAATACATTTAAACTGGGTCAGCTGCAGCTCCATGATTAGTAGAAATAGACCCAAAAGCTGATTCTGGACACTGAGATACTATTCCCAATTCCATATTGAAAGTTTCCTTGAATTAATGCAGTCATGATTTATTTTTTAAAGTCTGCTGTGTATGGGAAGGCTCAGATATTATACAGTGACTATCATTCTTTATCATATTGAATTCTGCACTCCAAATTATATTACCTTTAAAATGTTGCTGACATTTTGCTGTTCCACTCTTCTGATCCATATAGGTTTTATACCATAATATTTTAAGTTCATTCTGGTGCATATAGCAGTGTAAGCAGTACCTTGCATTTCTTGTTTCTTCTCCCCTTATTTTCACAGAAAGTGGTCTCTGTGAAATATTTGCTTAGGATTTTTCAAGACAAATGAACTCAATACATAGATACTATTAAAAGTTTACATCAGAGAGGATGTAAACTTTTATAAGTATATGTATAGGATTTGGAACAGAATGATTAAGATTTATAATATTCCTTTGTTTTCGTGGAGTTTGAACTACTTTTCTATTGAACTGCTGGGAATATCCTGGCCCCTGAAGGACACTGGTGTCCAGCTCTGCCTGTGCAGGAAAAAGTGCTAGTGCAGGTCCATTGCTCCAGATATGCTCTTCTTTGAAGGATCTGTTTCAGGTCATTGGAAGTGTTGGTATCTTGGTTTTATATTGTATGAGAAAGCCAAGAGAAGGATTGCAAGCAAGCTGTGTGCTGCTGAGGAGATCCTGCCACAGCACATGGCATTGCCTGCAGCCTTGTGGTTACACTGTGTGCAGGGCTGTTCCCTTGCTGCCACCCAGCCAGGACATAGGAATCAGCAGTCAGGGGCTGAGAAGATTTTGTTGCTGAAGGGCACTATCACATGCAGAGTCTGGGTGTTG
Organism: Agelaius phoeniceus; assembly: GCF_051311805.1. NCBI lineage: Eukaryota > Metazoa > Chordata > Aves > Passeriformes > Icteridae > Agelaius > Agelaius phoeniceus. The sequence continues at coordinate 59,017,112 of NC_135268.1, forward strand.
TCTCTTCCATAGCTCTGCTCCAGAATAAACTGCACATGTAAGTGTTCCTTAAGCCAAAGAGGCTTGTGCCTTGACTCAAGGGTCAGGAAGGTGGTATCCCTTCATTATCAGTGTTACCCTTTGCACACCATTCAGCTTCAAACATGTTTTTGTCTGTGACTTGGGCTAATCTTAGCTTCCCATTTTGAATATAGTACAGGAACATGTGCAGAGAAGCACCAATGCACAGCTGTCTGTCCAATGGCTGCTCCTGAGTCAACTCCATTGATGCAGCTCACTGGGTACCTGAAAGTAGATGTTGACCATTTTGTTGTATCTATTGAAAATTCATCACTCCCAACTCCATTTGGCTGTGATAAAGGTTTTTATATACAATTTTATCTAGTCCAGAAATATTAGAACACTATGTAATTCAATTTTATTTTTGTCTTTAATGTCTGAACTTGAATTAATACAGCATTACTTTTCATCCTGATATCAATCTTGTTCCTTTCATTCAGATCCAAGTTCCTTTGTAGTACATGATTTAATTCACTAAAATAAGGTAAAATGAAACCCTGGTCCAGGAAACATTAAACTAACATATTGTTCATGTCATATGTGATAGCAGCAGTCTGCTATTGGTGTTTCCCTCCCCTCTTTTAGTTGCTGACAGACTTTAAAACTTTTTTCCCCTTTCAAGAATTGATATTACCTCTATTTGTTCTTCCCCCCAACCCTACCCCCATCTTCAGCATTAAGGAAAATCAATTAATCCATTATTAAATTATATTAGAGAGATTAAAAAACATACTTCTCTTTTATAAACTCAAATCCCTATTTTTTAAGCAATTTTGAACTCAAACTAGTTTGGTATTCTCTAACTGTGGATCTGTGCTTTCTTTTGTGGCAAATTAGTTTTGATTTGACAGCTATTTTTGTTTCAAGATTGTAGGCACACCAGCTTTACTGAGGCTTGGCTCTTAGGGACAGTTGCACATGCATGGCTGGCTGTGCATCAAATTCTGTAATCCAAAGGGATGCTCCAGGTCATGGTCTTAAAAAAAAGAAAAAAAAAGAAAGGAAAAAAAAAAAAAGTCCAGGCAAAAAGATTTCGAACCACGACATGGACTTGCAGCAAGAAAAAGATATATCAAGCTGGAAAACAAAGGAATGTCTTTCCAGACTGTTTTTTCTGTTCAGTATTCTTCTTTTCCACATTATGCATGCACAGTTAAAGGAATTAGTTAATAGTTTTAAAATGCAAATCAAACAGAGGGTATCTTATACTGAGAAGGGTTAAACTTAGCTTAGTGAAACATGCACAGCCTGTAGTGTGAATTTGTGTACAACTTGGGAGTTGTATTATGGTAGGGAGAAGGTTCTTGACTAAAGAGAAAGAAAAAGTCTGGACAATACATTCCAGCCACCTTCAGAAAGGCAGAGTTTGTATTGTCAGTACTCTCAGGGCCAGCTTGTTGATTTAGTTTATAATCTGTTGTGCTGGCAGCTGGATGCTACGCTGACATCAGCAGGCAGTGCAGTGCAGTCAGAATTGCAGTATTGAGGGCTTGCACATCCACACAGCTCATGTTTGGCAGAGGCCCAGCCTGGTGGTTGGCATGCATTAAGTGCATTCCTGGAGTCCATCTGACTCCTTTCTTATGAAGACTTTAGAGTCTGTGAGCTTAGAGACCTCTCCACATCATGGACCAAAGCAAGGTGATTCAGCCACTGACTTCAGAAGTGTTCCCTAACTGAGCTAAAAAGTGAGTGTGAATTAGGCATGGAGTAGGAATTCCTTTGTCATGATGCCTTCATTAGGCACCCAGACAGATGCCATCTGTGCCATCCTGGGACAAAAAGTTCACTTAATTTTACTTTGATATGATTTATACCATAGACCTAAAAACCCTCTGCTGTTCTCCTTTACTTCTATGAAAAGCATCCAAGTCCTGGAGGAGTCTATTCTATCTACTCAGCACCAGTCACGTTCCTCGACAATGCTCTTCTCTGGTCTGATGACAATTCCTCTTCCTCAAACACCTGGGTGATTTTTTTTTCTCTAGAGCTGTGGAGAAGGTAGACTGTTCAGCACACAATCTCCCACCCTTTTTGCTTATTTTAGTCTTTGTGAGGTCTGCAGCCTTGCTCTAGAGCTGTGTCTCAGCCCCTCCAGTGCTTGGCAGTAGCTTGTTGTGCTGCTTGGACCTGTTTCCCCCACGTTGGGTTGAGGAATCAGCCCCATCTGACAGTCCTAGAGTGCTATGTAGGAACCACATCTCATGGATAAGGTCATCATGCATGCTCTTGGCATACTTTGAAAGCCAGTCTTAAATCCCAAAATGCTTTCTTCTAAAGCTTTTTTCCCCCATCAATTCTCTTTAATAATAACAAAGAAAAAAGACCTGTTTAGGATCTGATGATGTGATTCTGCAGTAGAGGGCTCAGATATAATAAATATAACTTTGGCTGCTCCTAGCAATAACTTTCAACAGAATGTAACCAATATGTCAGTAGATATATTGTGAACTGCATGATTTCAAATAAGTATTAATATACCTTGATATGTCTCTGGATTGTAGGAAGGGGCACACATATATATATTTACACTGTAGTAAATTTGTATACTATCAAATTCATTTGTGCAAATATATGTGATCATGTAATTACACTCTGTATTATTGTGATACAGATGCACAGGGAAGCAGGATTAAGATTGTGCTGTCAGCTTCAATTTGAATAACCCCTGGCATCTGAGAACACTGCAGTGGAACATTAGCTATTGGTGTGGCTTTTGCTGCAGCTGCTGGAATTAGGATCAATGCCTGCATCTCTTTGGCAAGTTTCTGCTATCCTGAACACAGGTGTGTGTACCTGGTCATTCTGATCAATGCACTGCTCATCAGCAGCACACAAAAGAAGTGATAGAAATGAGGGTAATGTCCATGGGGAGCATTAGCTAGGACAGAAATGGCAGTGTAGCTTCTCAGCAGGAGCAGTCACTGAGAGCTATGGCACAGTCTACAGAGCAGAGCTTTCCATGGACTGGGCCAGCACAAGTGCATCTTGTTACAAGAAAGTAATGAAGTGGCCTGCTAGAGAGTTAGCAAGGACAAGCACTCATCATTACCCAACTTCTAGATGTCCTACTAGAAAGGAGAAGAATGTCATTATTTTATTTTTGCTTGTTTGTATAGAGTATTATGAGATAGTCATTCAAGTCTGTTTAAGTTGAATGATTGTTTAAAGACATCTTAGTATCTACTGAAAGTGCTAGTTAATAGCAGAGACAGCAAACAAAAGATATTGTTTACAGGGAGCATGTAAAACCATTTTTAAGCAATGCTTTAATGAGATAATATTGGCACATGAGAATTTTCTGGTTTGCATGTCTTGCCAATTGAGTTTTCCCCTTCTGTCACTTCTGTTTTAAAGTAAGGTTTATTGGAATTGCACAGCATATATATAATTTGTCTTTATGAAACTGATACATTTACTCACCAGACCATGACACATTTCTCTAGACCTGTTGATAGGATCTAAACTGTTCTTCTTCTGTGTGCTTTCAATTTGAAAGCAAAAGTCAGCAGGATTGAAAGGGACAACCATGAGTCATTTACCATGAAATTTTGGAACAGTTTTAATATGAGAGGAAAAGAGCTGGAAGCCTGCATCAGACAGCTGTGTTACAATAGCACAATACAGTGTTTCAAATGCACATTACTATATGATTTTCATTCTCACTGAAAAAAAAAAAAAATTGGAAGCTTTTCAACTGCTTATGTCTTAGTCTTCTCCTTCGTTATACCATCATAGTTATACTATTTTTGTCACTGTTAATTTATGAAATGATGTTTGATATGTCTAGCTAGTTTAGTTATTAAGGAAGGAAGCAACAAGAAAATAGCATTCTACTATACTAATTATATTCAAGTCAACAGTGTTTGGAAAAAACCTCCAGCTTTTGATATATACTCATCATTGCCTTACCTATGCAATGATGAGTCAAAAGGACAGAGAGCAAAATTTTCAGAGGTCACTAATTCTTACAGTCATTTTTACAAATGTTAATGTAAACCTCTCATTAATATATCCATACTTGCCATTATATACAGCCATCTGATGAAAAGAAAAATTGTTATTAAAAATATTGGTTTATTTGTTTAGAATCTCACCATCAGTTATGAAACTTTTACTTTTGCTTTTTTGTAAAATAATTATTAGTGTACCCAGTTTTCTGGCACAACAATCTTGGTAAAATGTCGTGCATATATAGCCTTCCTATTTGAAAAGCAGTCCAGGAAAGATAACATTTGATTGACTGCTTATGAGTAAACTTCCTATTCCAGACAATGTAGCTGAACATAATTTATGCAAAAATATTAAAATGCATGGTTTTCTGAAACAATGATAGGCCAAAACATCAGTGATTATAAAAGTGTTTATGCAATACAACAGTTCTCTTTCATTTGAAAATTACCTTTTTAAGCTAGTGTCCAGCTAGCTCTGTACATTTTAAACAAAAATAATTTTCTTGTTAATTCATGGCAGAGATCCATCACTCTTCATCAAAATATTGGTCTGAAATTTTGACTTAGTTTTTGATTTTCTGAAGTAAGCAACTCCTTCTTGGATTTCCTCTTCATCATTTGCCACTCTATTTTTCCATTACTTCAAATTACACCATATTTAGTTATAGAGTCATAGTGTGGTTTTTTTTTTTAAGTGACCTTAAAGCTCATCTGGTTCCAACCCCCTGCCATGATCAGGACCATCTTTCACTAGACCAGGTTGCTCAAAGCCCCACCCAGCCTGGGGTGGGGGCTTGAACACTTCCAGGATGGGACATCCACAGGTTTTTGAACACTTCCAGGATGGGACATCCACAGGTTTTTTTGGGCAACTTTTTCCAGCATCTTACCACCTTCATTGTAAAGAATTTCTTACTAATAGCTACTCTAAACCCACCCTCTTAGTTTAGAGCCATTACCCCTTGTTCTATCACTACATCACCTTTTAAAAAAGTCCCTCCCCAGCTCTCTTGTAGCCCCCTTTAAGTACTGGCAGGTGCTCTAAGGTCTCTCTGGAGCCTTCTCTTCTTCAGGCTGAAACAGCACATCTCTCTCAGCCTGTCTTTATAGCAGAAGTGCTCCAGCCCCCAGATCATCTTTTGGAGTTTGCCCAGGTCCCTCTGGATGGCATCCCTTCCCTCCAGCCTTGCTGCATCACACAGGTTGGTGTCATCTGCAGCTCTGCTGAGGGTGCTCCTGATCCCACTGCCCATGTCATGATAAAGGTGTTCGACAGCCCTGGTCCCAGTACAGGCTCCTGAGGAATGCCACTTGTCCACAGCTCTTTGAGTACAACCATCCTGACAACTTCTTGTCCTCTGAGTGCATCCTCCACCTAATCCAGTCTCTCCAGTTTAGAGACAAGGTGGTTGTGTTGTACAGTGTCACATGCTTTGCACAAGTCCAGGTAGATGGCATCAGTCCCTCTTCCCTCCTCACCAACATTGTAAATCACAGTGTCTGTGTCTGGATGAGTTCTGCCCAGTGCTAGCAGCCCTACACAAATGGCAAGAATTCCCCATCTCAGTACAAGCCAAAGAGTGTGATTTTTGATTTTTTTTGCCTGTCCCTTTACTTTCTAACTCTGGTTGGTACAATTTTAAAAATGGGAAAGCGTATACCAACTTTTTAACTCATCTCTTATTTTTCAGACTAATGATAGACAAGGATCATGTTATAGGGATGACAGATAACACAAAAATCATTTAACAAAACATGTAAATGTTTCCTTGGATGATGTGAAAATGTCTACAAATGCTCAAAGGGAATTTTCTTTTTTTTCCTGCTTCAAATGTAGTTCAGACTTCTTTAGTGGGATTGCTGAGAACTATTAACAGACTTAGATCAGTGGAAACCTTTCTTAAATGTTACATTTTCTTTTTTTTTTTCTTCCAAAAGAAATCTAACTTTCTGTTTCACATCTCAGATGCCTTATGCTCACTGAGAATAGCAACAATCAGGTTTTTCCTGTTGCTGAACTAGCTTAAATATATACATCTACAAAGGTGGCAGTAATGAATCTCAGCTAATATCCTGTTTATTTTTACAGAGCTTTTGTACAGATTCCTTTGCTGTCACTAAAGATGCTTTTATAATTTCTGGAATGAATTTGTCTTTCAAAACAGCAGATAATCTTTCATCTGTTTGCTGTTGTTGCTACTTACAATTGCAGTGGCACTAAAGATGATCCTCCTTATGTTTCCAATCCACAGTATTTTCTCAGGTGCTTCAAAACTGCAAGAAGTTATTTCAGAGATAATATATTTAATAAAGACAATTAATTCTGATGCCCTCAATTCCTCAAGATGTGTCACAAGTGACTCAAGTTCTTATTTTTTGTTTCCTATGGACCACATGAGAAGATCCTTTTATTTGAAATTAAACCAATTTTATCCAGTGCTAAAAGTGCAATGAAAATTAGTTCAGGATGGTGGAAATGTCATTATATATATGTATATATATATATATATATCTATATATATCTATATGTATATACGTATATATATATGTATATACGTGTATGTGTGTGTGTATATATATATATGTATATATATATATATATATATAAATAAATATATCAGAGTCCTCCAGTCAGTGCTCTAGACATGCTGCAGAGTAGGATAGTCCAATTTTCTGTCTAATAAAAATAAAAAGGTATGGGAGGATGGGTAGTGATGTTTCAAAGTCCTCCTTTGCTTTTACTTAACATGACATCTTTAGTCAGTTCTTTTTTGACAGTTCTTTCTGGATGGCAGTTGAGTGCCCAGTTCCCTCATAGACCTTCACACCCCGACCTTCTGCATAATCTGAGAACATAAAAGTGGTTGAGGGCAGGAAGGGGCTCTGTCTGGCTGGATGCCCTCTGAGAAGGACTCGTTACCCTGACCAGCCCCTGAGCTGCCAGTGCACAGCACTGTCAATGTGACACACAGGAGTGCCCCCTGCAGCCTCCAGGATGACCCGAATTCCCATGTGCTTGGGAGCTGAATTGCCTCAGGAGCTGCTCCCTGCCTCTTAGTAGAAAGAACCATCTGTTTATGCTCTTTGGGAATGTCTACATTCCAGGTGTTGAGCCTACTTTGCCCTCACCAGGCACTCAGGCTCATCGCTGCAAGGATCCCCAGATGATCTTTAAGGTCCCTTCGAACTGTAGCTATTATATGAATCTGTGTTCCTTGAAATGCTTTGAAACTAGGACTTGAGTGATTCATCCCACCTAACTGAGCCATCTGTTAGAAGATATCTGGATTTTTCTGGTTTAGAGTTTTAGGATTCTTCTTTTTAAAATTTGTGTTAAAGTAAGAAACTGCAAGATTCAGTCCAGCCCTTTTCCTGTTCACACAGCAATACACTGCTATGCAGAATTTTACTGAATAACACCTACCTTTCATCTGAAGTTTGATCAGACTCTGCTATTTCTATTAAGTTTATTGGGACACAAGTGTTCATTAGTACTACATCTCTGTGGCCAGACAAGTGTCTTTTGGAATTAAAAGAGTACCACACTTCCGAATCTCAGAGTGTCAAGGTGTACAAATTTAACACAGCTGGAACAGTTTTATTATTCTTATTTCTGTCGAATCTGGACATCAGAGCAGAGCTCCTCCATGCTCCCATTACCTGCCACTTCCTTCATCCCCTCCTCTCCAGTGCATGAAAAGAGACAGCAGGGGCCCTACCACAGGACCAAAGTCTTCTTCTAGCTGGAGATAGAAGGTCACTGGCCAAAGAAATGGAACCTGAGACTTTGATGGGTATCTGGAACAGGGGAAAATGAGGGCTTGTAGAAGTTTATTGTTTCTGCTGGGGGGGTAAAGCCAGCAGAAGGAGGTAGGAGAAAGACAGACCAGAAATACTCTTTTTAGTGTGTTTATTGCTAAAATGTAATTGAGGGTCAGAATTTGGCTTAAAGCAAGTAAAGGCCATGCAGGGAAAGCCAGCACCTGAACAACATAGTGATTGTGTTCTGGGGTTTGACATCAAGACAGGTTTGGTTTGCTTTGGTTGTTTTTTTTTCCCTCTAATTTTTCAGTATTCTGAGGTCTTATCTCTTCTGAAAGACAACACATGACTAGGATAAGTAGTACTCTAAAAATTCTGGAAATAATGAGTGCAATATGAATTGTCTTACTCTAGTTACATGTAGATGATAGGAAGAAAACCCAAATCCTCTGAGTTGTAACTCCTGAAATTTCACTAAAAATCAGATTTTTTTTTAGATCACCCTTTCTGAAGTTTTAGACAAGATGCTGTGTAGTTAGAAAATTATTTCTTTAGTTAATCTCTTCTTTTACTATTACTTATTGCTCTTATTTTTCTGGTATTGTCACCTTTGGCATATTTTGCCTCATTCTAGATAGAAGGTGCTGAAATGGCATAGGAACTGCTGTTTTCTCAGGATCTGGAAAATTGCCAAGTCCTGTGCTAAATGGCTTATCATTCTAAGAGATCAAATCTGGTTCTAAAATCAGGCTCAGTGAGTTCTAGCTATGGAACCAGAAGTTTGAAAGCATGCATGATCTAAACTGGGCCTCTAGTGAGTTGTATAGCACCATAAATTGCAAAGCAAATATTTTTCTCTTGCTCTAAGTACTGTTTGAGGTCTGAGAAGAATTCACAGATCTTCCACAGGAGGAACAAAAATTCTCTCTTCCACACTGCCATCATTAATCCTATGCCATGCATTTTCTAGGGCAAAATACAAATTAATTTTATGTAGCACAGAGCTAAAAATCAAAGGTAATAAAACCTTGCAGGTTACTTCTAATCTGTGATATGTCTGGCTGCATCATATTATCCATGGAGAAGAGACAGTTTCCATTTGAGCACAGCCTTTTTCTGCTTTAGTTTTCTTTTTTTTTATATTACCTCTAGTTTTTATGAGGAAAATTACCATGCTCTCATTTATTTTGTCTCTGACATTTTTATTGTCCTGGAGGTTAGAAAATTCTATACACAGTGATTCCTGTCCAGTAACTGTCCTGAAAATTTGTGCTTTTGCAAACTTTTTTCTTCTTTAATTCAGAACCAAAACCTGTAGATAACACTGTGCAAACAATGTATTAGCACATATATTGTATGTGCTAAATAAAGCTGCTGCCTTCTGCTGTGATTTGTGACTGAAGTTACACCTCAACAAGTGTAGGTCTAAGCCATGCAGCCAACAGGATCAAAATCTTATCTATTCAGATTGTGACAGTTAATTCAGGTAAGATTTTTTTCTGTTGGAAAAGTCCAGATGCTTTTTGTGATTGCCTATCCTAAACACTTCCACACATGGGAGATGGACATCAGGCAGCTCAAACTACCCACATGCACAGGTTCTGGGAGCCTCCAGGCTCATCAGAGTTACCTTCTGCACAAATAAATGCAAAGACTTTCCAGTTAACCTTCTTGCAAATAGAAGTCCAGAAATCTTAGATGGAAATAGATAGTGTGAATTTTGGATATGATGCTTGCAATAAAGTGTTTGTCTTTGCTTGCAACACACACCAGTTCTACTTAGATGTGTTCTTGTATCTCCATTCCTTATTACCCAGGCAGCATTTTACACTGTGAGGATGATGAACACGGACAAAAAGTATCCACAACAGGGTCCTGAATATGTTCTAAAACATGTGTCTAAAGCTATAAAAATTTGCCTCGTTTTCAAAATTCCAACACATCTAATTTTCCACAAAATCAGTGGAAGTGACTTGCATGGTTGAGGGGAGGATTGTCATAGGCATGCAAAGGACAGAAATGCCTGCAATGTGTGGCAAGCCACTGGAAGATTATGTGGCTGATATCACTAAGTGCAGTTGAAAGTGCAGACCTGCATATCAAAGCACATTTAAAGAGCAAATCTGTGCCATGGGAAAAACTGGTCCTGCAAATAGCCAGCATTTTCATCTGTTAAGTTTTTAGCATCTAGGAAACTGTCAGTCTGTAATTCCAAGTTTCTCATAGGTGAGAAAGCATCTTAGAGGCAGAAGATAAATTCTGGTCTCTCTCTGTTATTAAATATCTGATAGAAAAGGGCAATACTTGTTCAAATCACATGGCAGTTGTACATTGGATTTGTGTGGCTAAACTGTTAGTGATTCATAGCTTTCTCATTTGGGGTAGGAGAGGTAACCTGTTATGTCCTTGGGAAAGACCAAGCCACTTCTTCAGTTATATCTTTTCAGGCAGCAGTGACAGCTTGTGTAGACTGCATCATCTTATCTTTGTCATTTGTCTTGTAACTGTTAGGTATCCCTATAGATACACGGCTAAGAAAATATAATTGAATGAACTATACAATAATTTTATTAGCTGACACAAAAATCAGCTTCTACACTTTTTTCCCCCTAGAGAAATACCATGACATTTGTGTAGATGTGAATTAAAAATGCCATATAGATAGGGCCTGGACTTCTGAACTCTGTTGAAAATGGAATATATATAGCTGTCAAAAACAGTAACAAAAAACAAGGCAGTGAGGAGGCAGATCTGTCATTCAGACTGATTGGGCTTACATATATTCACCACTTTCTGTATCTTGAACTATGCAGTACTTGATTGTCCAGATGGCTTTTATCAGCTGTTCAACTGACAGAAGTCCATTGAAAACTGGCCTAACAGTGTTTGAATTACCTTGCTATGATTCCTCAGGCACCTGAGGGCGGCTGTTAAAAGTTGAATCCGATTTAAGTCTGTGCTCATGTCAGACTACACAGGTGTTACTTCTGTTTTTGTTTTATCTGGTTTTTTGTTTAACAGAAATTGCCAAATTAAAAAAAAAAAACAACAAAGCAACCCTGACAACTTCCTTTAGCTAAAGAGAGGAGAATTTGCTGAAATACATGCTTACTCCTTCTCTAATGTCAGTTTTGTTTCCATTTCTTTAAATTACATATCCATGTTCAATTAAATTTAGTTTTCTCAAACAGCTATTTGTCTGTGCTGCTTCTGAAGCAAATTAGGCTTGAGGTTTTGCTTTATATATTTTAATGTAAAAAAAAAAGACAGGAAGTATCAGAGAAAATTGAAACAGAAGGACCTTATTTACAGGAGAAAATTCTACAGATGTTACTGGCTTAAATCCAGTGAGTAAATTTTATTTTGATATTTCATAATTCCCAAATTTCTCTGGCTACTTCTGAAGTGCTGTTCCTGCTGTTTACCAACACTTAAAAATTTAAGAAGAGCAAAGACTTATTACATTAGTGGATTCATCTCCATTTCCTTGTCCTTTTCTGTTTTCAAGGTCACTCACTGCCTGGCAGGGAGCAGGCTGTTACCTCACCCTGCTCCCTCTGATACTTGTAAATGTAAATGGCCCACTGCCTTCATGTAAAAGGTGAGGCTCTTAGGACATGGCTAAATTGATAGAATCTAAGTAGCATAATGCATGTGGTGTGTTACACAAGTTAAAAATCACATACAACATGAAATGTTAATGGTGTTTGATGCACAAACCTCTGTCGTGAATGTAAGACTCACTGTGTCAAGCCCACATTGAAAAAACACCTTCTCCATTCTGAAGCCATCAGAAATGTGTCAAATTAAGGGCTTGTTTCTGTTCTATATTCTTTGTGTGTGTGTGTGTGTGTGTGTGTGTTTGTGTATATTTTCAAGAGTCCAAAAGTCGTAACTTATGGCTGCAGTTTTATTTATAAGAATAAATATTGAAGAATAAAACTTTGTGCGGACAAAGTTCTACAGTGCATAACATGAAGAGAGACATTTAAATCTCTCTGCACAAGTTGTAAGTCAGATTTGGCCTTGAGTCTGTAACAAATCAGTTTGAAAAACTGAATTCTAGGAGGTGGCACCTCAATCTTACAGCACCTTGTTTTCCCAGTGTTGTCACTCCTTGGCTTGCAGCAAATTGCAAGACTAGACTTACATCTGTGTGAAATGAGCATTAGACCTTTCACGAACCTAAACCTGGTTGTCTAGAGTGGATCTAGATATATAATTTGGATATGTCTACATTAGATAATAAAATTTGCTCTGTTTGGCAAGGAAGTGGAACTGCAGAGCATCTAAATCAATAACCTGAATCTCAAAAAATCCCAGTGCCTTCTAGGAGAGCACAGGCATAAGTTTAGCATCTGTGACCACTTCTCTTGTTCTGGCTTACATGTGGGGTTCTACAAAGGTTATCTACAAAGAAATGGTAAAGGCATCAGCCTGATATCAAACCAGGCACTGTAGTTCATTTTTTGAGGTTTTGAAATAGATTATGTGAGTACAAATATTTGTCAGAACTGGTCCTGGCTATTCACTGATTTTAAACAACAGGATGACTGTCATACTGCTTCCCTAGGTGCTAAAAATCAACGATAATGCCAGACTACTTCATTCATTGTTATTTTAGAAAATCCGTAATCAAAACAAGTATAAGTGCTGATGTGTGCTCAGTGGTGGAGTTTTGTGTGTTCCTTGGAAATATTATATTCCCTGGAGAGAGAGGAAAGGATTAGAAATGATAACCACTTTTTAAATACATCAGCTTGCTCATGTGTGTGGTGTTTTTTATCAGCTTTACAGCAAAAGCTTCATTTGATTTGTGCAGGGATGTGGATAATAGGAAGAGAGGCCAGCAAGCTGATTTTTATAGTCTGTTTGTAGCTTAAACAAAGATCTGGGATTTTGCGGATAAAGACCAACTGAAATACCACAGATTATGCAGCTTTGGTTTTTTTCAAAGATTTGTTAATTTTTCCCCCACAGAGCCTGATTTTCTTGTGTCCACTCTACATGAAAACGTGGCGTTTTGAAATGGAATTTGTGTCCGAACTTATCAAATCCTGCTCCTTGATTGTGGCTGATTTGCTGTATTTAGGAATGGGTCATAATTAGACACTCTCGCTTTTGTCATAAACAGGGTTTGAACTTAGACCACAATGACATTAGCAGGCACAGTTCTCACTGCAAAAATGCCACTGTTCTGGATAAAATCTTTGAAGTCAAACGAGATGTGGAGCAAGCTGCTGTCTTTACTGGAAGGGGAATATCAGTCAGTGGCATGGCTCCAGTTTTGCTGTGACACAGTTAGAAAGCTTAATGAAAATCATACTACATTGTCTCTTGTACAGGACTGGAAGGCACAACCCTGCCAACAGATTTCTCAGTCCAGGCAGAATTTCCTTTTTTCCCCTTTGTTTATGGGAATACTATATCTAAAAAATGTGAACAACAGGCAAAGTTTGCATTTTGTCTGGGGGAAAATAGCATTTCCTTTTTTTCACTTTATTTCTTTTGTGCAATGTGTACCTTTTGCTTAAGTTAGGATCACTTGAATGCAAAGTGGCTTCTGGATGCTGAGAGCTAAGTGAAAATTGCTGTTAAAGTCCAGCAGTGTGGCTCCTGCACAAACTGCAGTTCACAGCTTGCTGTCTTGTGAAGCTGAACCAGATGCCTTCACAACAGAGCTGGGGCTTCCTGCATTAGATGTTAGCTGGAAGTGCAAAGGAGCAGATAAATGAAAAGCATCACAGAGATGCTCTGTGTGAAAGCATCTGCGTTATTTTTAAATGCATAGAAGAAAGCCAGGCAAGTGCAAGGCGGAGTGGCAGGACAACACATCACTTTAGTGGTACTGCTCACTTTCTTATTTTGTCAAAGTTGTTGTTTTCACTGTTGGAAGAAATGGATGTTTTTAAAATTCATTTTTAGCTTGGTCTAAAATTTAGCTTCTTTCAGAACCTGTGATAGAGATGTTGGTCACATTTATTTTTAAATTCTAAGGGAAACAAATATAGAAATAAAATCATGTTTCCCTGCAGCACTTGGAAAACAGCTTTTTCATCCACCAGAACATGACCACTTGGAAATTCAATTGACTAAAAATTGACTAAACGAAAGAGAATCTGCAAGGAATATTTCCATTGCAGAGAAAACTCCAAGGAGTAACTCGGCAGCATTCTTGCTGGCATTGTGATGTAGTGGGCAGAGCTCTGGCACAGCTCTGGGGCAGCATGTGGAGACATAGGTCTCAACTCCTGTAATTTGTAAAACAACTAAAGCAATGCTTTTGAATTTCATATTTTAATTTTTTTCTGATACACGCCTTATATAATTTGCATTTTCAATGAGCTACCTTTTTTCTTTTTAAAGCAGGAAATAGCAACGGAAAATGGTGGTACAGGAAAAATGAAGCATTTCATTTAATAATGAAATTATTAAATGAAATGCTTCATTTAAATAAGCTAGAGCTACTTGTGGGAAGACTGAACCAGCTGTCAGTGACTTTTAACAGCTAAAACATGGGAGCTGATTTTGCTCTTAATAGCTAGACTGTCCCTCATTTTAGAAGACTTCTACATATTGTCAGCTTATGTTTGAAAATGTGCCATCTTAGATGTAGTCTTAGCACACCTCATGTACAATTGATGAGAGATTCCTGAGGACACCTCAGCCTGAGTGATCAATTGCTGCATATTCAATCTGTAAAGCATTTTGGGTTCTAGTCCTTATGGTAGCTAGTACCTAAGCCTGTATCAGCTTCAGTGGGGATGTGTGTTGAATGCAGTGTTATTCAACATGAGTTAAGGTAGCTCACATAATCCTCCAAAGAACACATATGAGTATATAATAGATATGGTTTAAAAAAAATGCCTTTATAAAACCATTGGCTATATGGGAAGAGGAGAATCTCAGAAAATAATATTCAGAGCTTTCAGAAATACAACTATTGTGACCTCTATCTCCAAATCATCAATAAGCATGCTTTATTTTGTAGTGCACTTCTGCATGGTACCAGGCTGTTAGTTTAGATCATTTTCAGTTCTCTTGCAAGTGCCTGGCCCCAAAACACAGTTCTGAGTGACCTTCTTTTTATTTTGCTGATTTTAAAAGGACTGACGTGGTGTGGCTGCTGTTGAGGGACTGCCAGCCAACTGCCATCCTTAATTATATCTGGGCCTCTTCAGCTTCAGTAGGATGAAGTCACAAAGTCCCTTTAAGAGCCTTTTTTGCTCTACAGGAAATGTCACGTGTAAGGTATAGTAGAGTATCTATCATGAAGTGTTCATTTATGGGGCAAAACATTGCTAAGGGAGGTAAATTTGGTCTCTGGGAAGCAGATGAAATAGAAAGCAAGCTAAGAGTCTCCTGTATAAATGAAAGAAAAGTATCAAAAGAGTAATTGTGATTGTGTGAGATAAACCCTGTGTTGCAGTGACTTTCTTACTGCTGGCTGTTGGAATTCAGGGTCAGGTTGTGCTGGATACAAAAATGTATACATTGAGGACTTAATCCAAAGGGAAAAGCTTCCAGTGGGATGGGCTGCAGCCCAAGACTGAGCAGGGGTTTGTATGGCCACATTCATGCCATAGGACCTGAAGCAGAGGAGTATTGCACATTAATTTTTGTGCACATTTATTGCACATTAAATAAAATCTCAGTGTTTCCTTTTGTGTGGGTCTGTGTGGGTTTTTGAGCTGCGCCCACCATGCCTGGCGAGGAACCCCTTGCTCTGGGGTTCCATGGGCCATGCTGTGGCATAAAGGGCTCCCTGTGGCATAAAGGCTTTTGGCCAGCACCAGAGGGAATTAATTACTTGAGATTTACCCTTGCTTGCTCGCTAGAAGGCTCCCACAAAACCGTGTCCTGTTTTTTAAGAAGTGGGTTATCTCAGTTGAGCATGTTGACTTCATTTAGGGGCCTTTGAAGGTCTCCATGAGCTTCCTCCTGCAGGTGGAATAGGGACTCTGTCTCCACACCTCACTCCCAAATCATCAGCAGGCTAGAAGTGAAGAATGCCCCAAAATTTGGTAGCGATGGCAATACTTGACCCTCTGGATTTCCCAAGTGCTGCTTCCAGGAGTGCCAGTCGGCAGGAAACAATTTTTGTGTCTTCCTGTCTTGTTTTCTGCATTCCATTGATCTGCTCAGCACTTCAGAAATGGTAGAAACATGACTTTTCCTATGAATTTTTAACATAAGGGCCCTTATCTTACAAACTTGTCTGCATCTGCACACCCTAGAGGACTAAAGTCAGAACAGCTTGATAGAGTAGCAACATTTGTTAGCAGAGATCATCCTGGCAGAAGTGAAGCCTAAATTCTTTATGATTCTTTTAGAAATAGAAAAAAAATTAGGTTTTCTTTTTTAAAATATGTTAAGCAGAATCCAAATTTTAACCAGTACGTTACTTTCTCACCACATAACAGTAATTTCAACCTGTTCTCCTTAGCATATAAAGTTAATTTTTATGCTTGAGTTTGCAATTTGGAATAGGATTTATGACATTCTATTACTGTACACAAATATGACAAGATTCCACTATTAAACTTAAATTTTTTAACACACACTCATGGTTGGAAACAATCTCTGTTATTGTGAGACTGTTTAGTAATAAATTCAAGCTGAAATAAGTAAATTTTATCTGTTGAGAAAATAGTCTGTCATTGCCAAACAGAATTTCTATCATACACATATTGTTTACTATTATTTGAATTAAAAAGAATTTATTTACATTACAAACTGTAAATTTAATTTACTGTTAAACAGTTAAATTACAGCATTTGCAAAGCTAAGCTGCCAGTAATTTGACCATAAATATATGCAATTTTTTTCCCCCAAATGCCTTACATTACACATTATGAAAATTCATACATTACAAGAATCCAGACAGGGAGTTCAATTCAGCTTCTCCTAATTTTTATCTGAAAATCTAACCATTTTCAGCATTAGAAAGGGAGATGCAATAATGTATTCAGAGTGATAGAACAAGGGATTCTGATGGCTTTCAGCATCTAACACCCTTCTTAATGCTTATAGGTTTTGATCCTTTCAGATATCATCTTGAAAATCATTGTGAAGGAAGCTACTATGATTTATGTGATACAATGCATCCAGTATCTGCTTTCGTGCTTTTTTTTTAGCTGCCCTTTTTTCAAGTGCTTTAAACTCATACATATTTCTAAATTGCTTTCTGTAGTCAACAGTTACTACTGACAACAGTTTTCCTATAATTCATGAAGGTCTGGGTCCTACAAGGTGTTGGCTGCTGTGCTGTTGGCCTCACAAGGATTCCCTCAGCTTTAACCAGAGCTCTTGTCTCATTTTCCCACTGACTTGGCAGTAGGGAGGGCTCACACCTGGCTGCTGGATTTGGGGATGGAGCAGCTTCATGGACAGCAAAACAAGAGACCTGTCTGAGACTTGGCATCCACAGCATATGAGCCCTGAAAATGAAGGTCCAAATAAAGGCTATAACCCTTCCTTGCTGTCCATTCTGACTTCCAAACTGAAGGCTTTCAGTTCAAATTCTTGCTGGCGTACGCTTCTGGATGGCAGAAGGTGCTGTCATGTATTTTTCCTGCCCTATAAACATTAGCTCTCGTGATATACAGAAAGGAAACATATGGTGAGACCAGCCAGTCCACCAGCAGGACTAGTTAGTTTGCAACAATGGTTTTTGAATGGTTAGTAGAAATTTTAAGTTAGTAGTGGGACATGGTTCTTATTTGATGTTTTCTTCGTCTGTTTTCTGTTACTGTGAAATGCTCAGAACACATACAGATCATTTGCCACTTTGGCAATTAATTTAAAAAGATGCCTATGGGTATCAGTTAATTTGGCAGAGACGATAAGGACATACTTTATGTGATCAATTTGTCCATTCTCTATCCCAGGAACTTAAAATTTGCATTTTCTTATATTAACTGTTCATTCTGGACATGACTTTTATTTTTTCTGCAGTGGATGGACCCCTGCATTTAATTCTGTCCCTACCTACACAGGGACTGTGTCTCTTCTTTATCTGTACTGTCATACCCTTTCTTCATTTTCTTTGGAACGGAAGTAAGAGTCAAAATTTTTCTTATATATAACTGGACAAACAATAAGATACTTTTAAATTTGATAATGGAGAACAAAGATAATTTTAACATCTTCAACAAATGACAAGCTGAAGTGCTTGTGCAAGAGCAATTGGAACAATTACAATTTCACCATATTTTTTCTACTTCACCTATTCTACCCACCAACTTCATTAAAACTCTAGTGAAAATCTCATCCTGTCTTTCCATTTCCTTTAAGGTCTGCTTCTGTACCCATCACCTCTTACACTGAGGCACACTTGATAAACCAGAATAGTGTGTGTCTTTACTGTGCTGTCACATCCAAGAAGTGTTTTGTGAATCTCACTGCTGGTTTCATTTCTACATGATGTGGTACAGTGTGTTTGCACAAGCTGTGCTGACAGATAGGATGGAATATTGTATACCTACCTTGAACAACTGGTCTTTTCAAACATTGGTTGACTGTTTTGAGTTAGATCTTCTCCTGAAGAGAGTCACTCAGTGATAAACATGCTACATGGGCTCTTCACATGTGTTCTGAGAGAATTTCCTGTCAGACCCCAGAGGCACCAATGCAGCTGAATGTTCAGCTGATTGATCATGTGCACCACTGGCCCATTCCCCAGCTGTCCCCAGTTTGCCTGCTGTCAGCAGATTCACAAGGAGGACCTTTGTGAGTAATGCTGTGGGCAGCTGGTGTGAACCAGTTGTTTGAGATGTGCAAACTCCTTTCCAAAATCTGAGAGACCATTACTTGGGGTAAGAGGAGGTCAGGATATATCTATTACCAGCAGGAAAGCCCCTCATTTGAGTCATGCAAGCAAATTTACTTGGAATTTCTTTTTCCTTTGCTCGGTGCTGTTGAGTTGCACGTATTGAGTTCCTTGCCTCACAGTAGTGTACCGTCAGTGCAGCCCTAAAAGGTCACTATATAATGATAGACCAGTTTGTACTTGACGGCATTTTTCACACCGAATTTTTTCTCCTGAACATTTCTGAAAAAAATCACACAGTTTTTAAGCACTTCTGAGCTGAATTTGAACAAGCTGGCTTAGGAATTCACCATCTCAGTGCTCACCCATCCCTAACCTTGAAATGTTTAAAAATAAATAAATAAATGGATTAGCATAAAATAATATAGTAACCCACTGAATTTATTTAGTTTAATTTATGCTAATCATGGCATATTGGTACTCTGGCAGATAAAATAAAGCTGGTGGAGAAGATTGCGTCAAGGAAACTATGACAATTAACCCTGGAAATTATCACTCTGAAAGTGTGTTCAGCTTTGCCATTGAAAGGAACAAGTCCATCAAATTCTGTAAACTGCCTCTAATAAGATCGATTTATTAATTTTAGGAATGTAAATTTAATTTTTTGATTATATATACACATATGTACACATGCATTTTCTTAAAGTTGTGCATATTCCTGTTCGATATTAGAATTTTAAATATTTGAATATAAGAAAACAACTTAATCCAGAACAATGCTCAGGTTATTTTACAGTGTTTTTTAATTATTTTTGGCTTATAGTTCTCAGAGGTTTTTCTACGGTTGCATAATATACCATGTTAGGAATAACCATACATAATACAGAAGTTAATATTAGTTTAGGCTTTCAGTATCCTCAAAAATAATGAAAATGACTAAGCAGAAAAGGTTGTATATAGCTTTACTATTATTTTATCAGAGAAGGATAGATGGACTCTATCATGCTGTATCATTTATAAAAGGTGTCTTGGCTCTGTCTACCAGAGGAAGCATACAGACCACATAAATAAATAAAATTATTATCATAAACAAACAAGTATCTTAGGACTTCTCACATGCTTTAGTTCAAGTGTTTGCTAATTTAGTTTTAGATGTAAATTAACTCCTTTGGTTTCTCACGTAAAGCCTTATGTAACACTCAATGGAAACAGAAATGTAGTTATAACTTTTTTTTTCACTCAAAATGAAAAACTGAAATTGTGAGGGAGGGAAAAAAAGTTCCTTTCTTCACCTTAGACCACATCACATGAGGTAAATGTCAGATAGGACTTGAGTGCAAGCAGCCTCTGAAAAGGCAAGATGTACTCGGTTAGGGTTAGCATTTTTGTTGATTTGATTCACTTTTTAAGGAGTAGAATCACAGGCCTAAAGATGATGGCAAGGATTTTGCAAAGAAGATGCCTCAATTAGGTTTTAATTCTCTTTAGGACATAAGTAGGTGGCCTGATTTTCAATACTGCAGAGCAAGCAATGGCAATCCAAGGCCCACGAGGACTGCAGGATTTTTAAAACTCATCCATTTTACTGCTGCATTTTGTGGCTTTAAATTGTTTTGTCTGAACCTTTAAACAGATCTTTCCTCCTGATTACTGCCTGCAATGCCTGAGCAAATGGCAGGAGCTGAGCAAGTGAATGCCTCTGCACAGGGCAGAGTAAAATTGAGCATGTGCAACTTCTGCCATGCATGCGAAACGAACATGAAAACAAAGCTCATTTTCTCCAATGCCTTTTGTTTGCTGTTATTATTTGAAGCAAGAGACCCTACCAAATTTTCAGATGCTCTTATGGATTGCACTGCATGTTGAACTGACATAGTAGTTTTCATATGAACTTCTTGGTTTCAGTCAATTAAAACTTGCCAAAGTGTTCACTTGGAGGCTAAAAATACTCCTGCTGCACACCTACCTGGGAATCCCCTGTGCCTGAACATGGGTTGAGCTGTTTCCTGGTATGGGCCAAGAAAAAACATACTTTTCCACTTTGTAGAGAATATTTGTAGACTCTGACAGCTTGTTCAGCTGTAGGTAAAATCTTGAAATTGGCATGGAAATAGCTCTCATGAAGGAGAATGCTATTAGTTTTTCTAGAGAAAATTGCTTTTGATTTGACTGAGCTGTAAGCCTTTGGGAAGCAGAACAAAATTTTATTCTCTGAGCTTACAGGGTGTGTAGTAGAGGAAAGACTCCGTGCATATGGTTAATTTAGTGAAAGGGCAGAGTATAGTACAACATGCTTCTGAAAATGGGTGGAGGCACCTGAGGCTGGAACTTTATAAGGTACAAGGGACATGTCGAAAGAATTTTCAATTTATAGGTGCTAAGGCAAAGGCAGCTCCTTCTCCTCAGCTCTCAGAGATCTTACTGATGCTCCTAGCACAAGCAAGAAGGCTCTCCTACACACAGTCATATTACTCTGTCTCAGAAAAGCAAAAGAAGGAAGAGACTTCAAAGAAGTTTTTTTAGCCTCTTTTGGAATTGAAATGACATTATGGTTCACTACAGAAAATCCAGCAGATTTATCCTGCATATACACCATGACCCAGGTAGCAGGGTCTGTATCTAAGCTACCATTTGCCACATCTTCTGCCTCTGTTTCTTCACTTCTAGATAACATCAATCCCCCATTTAAGTATTTGAAATCCGTCTTTGGGTATCTTCCAGATTTTTAATTTTCCTCACATTAAACATTAGTAGGGTTTTTCCCAGCCATCTTTCCAAAGATTATATAGTACACCCAGTCTTTTACCAAAGCTTATTTTATTAATTTAGCTAGCTTTCCAATAGGGTCTCTACATTCTTCGCTTCTGTAATGTTCAAACTGGTCCTCAGGATAAGATGACGTAGGACAGAAGAAGGAATCTGTGGCATGTTCCTTCAAGAATAGCTTTTTTTTCCTGGACAGACAGCAGCTCTCCTGAGCTGTGAAAGGCTCTACCATGGCTCCAGCTCCTGAGCACCTCCTGCCTTTCTCTCTGACTGGGCCCTGGGCTTCCTTTCATGTGTAGCTATGTCACCTGGCTGTCACTTCAGAAGTAGATCTTCAATCCCGTCATCCATGAATCCATATCTTGTTGAACCCAAGATGTACTTAAAAGGCCAGCTCTGTGGCAGGTCCAAGCACTTCACACTGTGCAATTTTACTGTCTAAAGCCCTACCCAATGTAACTCCTCCGATAGACACTGACAGACACACCCCCTCCAACAGAGTCAGATCTCCCTAAAACTTCCCTCCAGCAGCTCTGGCTTGACTCTCTGCCCACAAACTTGGGTTCTGAAATTAGGTCAGTGCTTGGGGAGCAAGGCAGTTTCTCTCTGGTGTGCAGAGAGGTGTAAAAACCCTCCCTGAAGAGCCTTCCTTCACCAGAGCTTCCTCACCAAAGGATGTCAGTGGAGACCAGGGAGACAGAGCAAGGGCAAATCCATCATAGATCTACCTGTTGTAGAAGAATGCAGTGATTTTCATATTTCCCTTGTCTTTAATACAAAGCTCTTTTCTCCAGAAAAGCTGCCAAATAGACACATCATTCACGCTTGCTCAGGCTGTTTCTGCCTGTTGGTGTGTCCCGCTCTGTCAGAGCATAACGCTCCTGACCCTGCTGGACTTGATCCCTGGAGATTTCAGAGAAGGGAAGTATTTCTCCTTAGGCCTTTAGCTACCAGGCTTCCCCAGTACAGAGCAACACAATATCAAAGCCATTTTATTCACTACTAAATTAATTATGTTGTTAATTGGTTAACCTAGGGCAGAATGTATGGAAAAAATGCTTAATACGTGTTTGTTGGCAAGAGTGGATGGAGCTGGGCAATGGAGGTGCACAGATTATGACAATGAGATGTTTTCAGAGTAAAATGTTGGAAGATGATGTACAGTCAAATGTTGTAAAGTGTTGCTAATATTATTTGAATATACAGTATTCTCTAGAATCAAATCACAGACACTTTAGGACTGAGTGTAAGTAGTTCTGCTATCTCTTCACTTTTTTATGCTTAACTGGCTATCTTACCATTGCCTTGAGTCCTGTTCCAGCAAAAGGACAGGATGCCACTGCAAGCATAAAAAAAAATAGAAAGAGAAAAGAAAACTGGAAAAATTTCCAAAAGCACAACATCTCTGGAAATGTGCTGCAAAGAAATAAAGCATAATTAAATTGCCCAACTCATTTTAGCCCCAGAGCTTGAAAATGTCAGTAAATAAATTATTGGTTATGTAAAGATTACTCTTTTCTGCTAATAGAAGAGAAGAAACAAAGCCATGAGGTGTTCCTTGTTTGATCCATAGCAAGAAACACAAACATAGTCAATATCACCAAAATGGAAAACAAAAAATACATATCCTTTCATAGCTGTCAGTACTCTCCTTGCTTTGGAAGGGAGGAAGGCAGGTTATCGCTTGTGTATGTGTGAAATTCAGCCTTGTTTGCAGTATGATTGTATAAATAGCACTTTATTAAAAGCTAACTGTTATTTCCAGACTCTAAACTTAAACACAGACAAGTTCAGGGATAGATATAAAATCAATATAGCTCTTCAAGTAATGCAAGCAACATTTTGAACGGCAACTCTTTAGAGTGTAGCAAGTGATTTACTGATAAGGTTGCTCTGCTGATCCATTTGTTGCTGATTTGCTATACCTTGTCCATTAACATGCAAAATGGGACTGTGAGCTTGGTTTGATTCTGCTGGAGGATTTTTATTTCATCCTCTGAAAAAAACTGAGAGCAGCATATCTGATACTTTGTAAGAGAGAACTTGTGACAATATGAAGCCACAGTGTGTTTTTACACAAAACATGCTATGCATTTCAGATGGTCTTCTAATCATTGTGCTAAAAATCTTGTATTTTGGAACAACTGGGTGTATACAAAACCCTAGCAGTGCATAAGCACAAGTGATGAAATAGAAAAAGACCATGTCTTTAACTATTCCTATTGCCTTTATATGGATTTTGAAGAAATGACACATGTATTTGCAGTATTTTGCAGTATTAATATTATTTTCCTTCAGTTACATGGACTGAAGTGAACACAGTAGCCATTAAACAAAGTTTCAACATTTCCTCTATGGCCCCATCTTCCTTCCTTAGTTTCCCAGTTTATCTGGTTCTGAGTACCATCTAATAGGTGAATGTCATTCATTTCAGAGACATTGGTTTGATGTCAAATGTGACTTAGGCTTTGAGGTTGATGGGATGATAAGCAGCCCACCGTTTCCCCCTGTGGGAGATAATGTCTGCATCAACCTGCCTTTTTACATTCAGAGGTCATGTCCAGTTGAGAGAGCAACATGCACAAATGGGATTTTAGGTACACATTACCTTTTGCCCCTGAAAGTATAGGGGGGTTGTGACACAATAAATATGCAGGTTTTCCTTCAGTCCTACCTGTTCCTCTGACTAATCAAGCAATTTTAAAAATGTACAGAATTTAGCTTAGACATGCTTGTCTCTTTAATTAGATCCTTCACCAGAAAAGTCTGCTTTTCAAAGCACAAATCAGTCGAAAGAATGAAAAAACTCCACAAGCATATACTGGACAGTGGTTTTTTTATGTATAATTGCTGTGATGAGCACAGTGGGACTCCTGTATGGTTTGAGGACAACAGATAGAATTGCTTCAGAATTATTTTTTTCTGAAGAGCTTTTTAAGTGAATTCAGTGATAGTACACTTTTGATCATATTTTTTATTTAGCATTTTAGGTCTCTTATTTTACTACCTGCTCTAAACTAAAGTATAAAAAAAGGACATATAAATGCATACTGATACAGTGCTGAGTATGTGATGGGACAATATCTTACCACTTGGTAGTTCATATATAAAAAATACTATTTTTTAATTGTGGTATTTATGCATAAGCACCATATTTTCAACCAGTGTGAGTTTTAACAGGTGAGACATTATTTTGCCCAAGGGAATACAGAGTTTATGGCAATATCTCTGCCAGACCTCTAACTGCTGTTACCCTGACACTTCATAGTGACACTAGTGACCACCAATGTTATGAGTGTAAATTCTGCATGCATTGAGCTTTTATACACAAGTTGAAGGGTGAGGGAGGGAGGACAGTGCTTCATGACTGGCTTTAGGGATATTAAATCCTTGCCAACCACTTAGATGGAGAGCACACTGTTTCTAAAATTTGCAAGTCAAAGGGAGACAGGCCTAAATTCTTTCCACTATGAAACCCCCACAGTCCTCTGCTTTTCAGGCAGAAGCAAAAAGGAATGGAAAATTCCAAACTAACGAGCGCTTCACTTTTTTTTCTGCAGTGCTGTGCTTAGAAAAATTGCACTCTTTTTTTTTTCTAAGGCAAAGAAGTAAAATTAAAGTTGTATGACTGTTATAAATATTACATGTTCAGGGTATCAAGAGTACCTGTAGTTCTCTGGTTTCTGAGGGTGTTTTTGAATTAACCCTTTTATAGGTACTGGCTGTTGGGAGGAAAGGATTCATTCTTAGGCAAATGTTACACTGTTAAGGAGAAAATATCCTATCCTAAAGGCTTGTGGTGTTTGTATATATGTTGTTTGCATAACTGTTTTGTAGAAGTGGACTGTAGGGCATTGAGAGAAATAATGACTTATCCAAGTTTCCCTGACAAGCCAGAAATGAAGCAAGAAATGGAACCCAATATCTTCATTCCAGATTCTCTCATGTTTTTTAATCCTTTCAGTTTTACTGAATATTAGAGATTAGTCAACATAAATGTTAGTTCTATATTAAATACATCCAGGAGCAGCAGTAATTCAGGATTAGAAGATGGTGAACTTTTACTGAATTTCTCAAAGACTGAGACAAATAGGCTGTCTTGTTTCACTGACATGTTTAAGAAGAACTTCTGACGGGTCTTTTGGGAGGAGTAATATAAGATGGAAGGAAATTGGAGCAGCCAGATTTCTTGGCTGAGATGTCCTCAGTCTGAAGGACCCACACGAGCAGGAATGGAGGTGCAGGAAGGCAGACTCTCCTGCTGATCCGGCCAAGAAACGCGCGCTGTGCAGGGCACTGGCACTCAGGCTTGGAGGTTGCCTGGAATTCACTCGGTCATGACCTTCACTTGAGATAAGTACTGCTCTTGCAGGGGATGAGATAATCCCAGATATCCTTCCTCTGTGGGTGAAACGCACTTGTAGCGTTCTGCCGGGTCTTGTATAAGCAACAGACAGGCTCTCTGTGTCCTTAATTATTCCATTTGCAAAATCTTCCTAAATAAAATCTGCCTGTAATTTAACCTATACTGTCCAGATGACAATGATTAAGAAGAACCTCCATCTTAAGCCAAAGTCAAAAAGACTACCATTCAATTTCTTCTTTTTTTTTTCTTGTGATACTCTGAATAATTTTTTAAAGCTGCTTCAATTCTGCTTCTCCATTTACTCCAGTCAATTTACTCATTGGATCAAACTCTGTTTTTCCTTTTCAGCATAATACCTCAGCCACACTAGCAACTTTGTGCCTGCCTCCAGTCTTTATTTTGCAAGCTGCTCATAGCCAGTCATAATGATGTTGTTTCATTTTCTTCATAATCTTTAGCTGTCTTTGGGCTGGTTGATGTTCTCATAACTTTGGGAAATGTTACCCTACTGAAATAAATAAACATATTAATTAGATCATCAGGTATTAATGTAGACGGGACACCCCTAATGTAATTATTCTTTTCTGCATTAGGGTTTCAGGAGTGTATAATTTTTGTATAGAGAATTACATGTTTTGAGGATCTTAAATTGACTTCTCTCTCTCCTGCAGAAGAAATCAGTGATATTTGAGAAAAGTGTACCATTATGATAAACTTATACATCTTTAATAATTGTATCACAGGCAGGCTAACAATTTGAAAATATATTAAGCTTTGTATTTCATTTATGTGACATTTCTTAAACATTCTTCAACATGTCTGTCTCTTTAAAGTATTGACTTGCTTCAAAGCTGATTTTCCCTCTTACCACTATCTGATGAGAAATTCACATGTGCTAAATATACTTATGATAGTAATCTTATTTTCAGTCCTCCAGTAAAGATCCTGATGGTCTAAAAGGCATTTGAGTCTTCAGTGGAGCTTCCCTGCCATTATTTTTTCCAGCAGATTTCAGGAGAAAGAAATGGTTAGAATGCTAAGCCATAAATACTGCTCTAATGTGGTTCAGCAATCATTTTGTCAATATAATAATAATATAGCAATAACAGTATGTTCAATGAAACAGTACAGTATATATAATAATGACAATTATGTTTGTCTCATAAAGCACTCTTAGAGAATAAGGGACTACAGAAAGGCATTAATGGAAATGGATTGCTTACACATACAATACAGTCCAGGTGTAAGAAGTATATTCCTCCTATGTGATACATTTGGGACAGCAAGGAGTGTTGCACAATTATTAAGTTGTTCAACCAAACTTTAATTTGATTTTCACATCTCTGGGTTGCTGCTTGACATACAGACTGTGGCAACCCTCTCTGGTCAGTATACATGCATTGTTCTTGGATAGAAGTCAGTGAGACTATTGCAAAGTCACCTCAGAAAGAGCAGACATTGTAATTCAGGTTTCTTCTGGAACAGATCTCAGTGCCACATTTCATCAATCATTTTGTCATGTTTAGGACAAATGGCATTGCCTGTATGGTTATGTGCTTTGTTTATACCACAGCTTAATTAGAACTCTTCTGATATTTCTGTGTTAGTCCTCTAGCTAAAGAAATTTTAGTTCCTGATGTAGCTCAGGCAGGTGACAGGGCTTAGGCACAACTACACTGTTGGCAAGTAATTACTGGTGCAATGCCCTGCAGAGAGAAGAGGGCAGCCTAGTACATGGCTCTTGGTTGCCTTAAAAGTATTTGTGTAGCCTACAAGTAGCAATGTCTGTATTTTCATATCTTTGCCTGAGCTGGTCCATACAGAAGGAAGCAGCATGGTCAGTGTCCATCAGACATTTCTGCCAGTGAAACAAGAAAGCTGTAATGAGGTTCTGGAGGCTGCTGATGCAGACCTGTCAGATTACTGGTGAAAGACTAAAACAAAGAAATAAACAAAACCCCCAAACAGCAGCAACAACAAAATTATGAAACACAAAACTCCAAGATCTAAGAATCTGGGCATTATTGTTGAAAAAAGGTGGAAGGGAATATATGTGAATGTTATACCAACAGTGGTTTTATTACTGCATTGTTTCTTGAGATTAAGGCAATCTGTCAGAGTGGGATTATTTTTGAGAGTGAGAGCAATACGAGAGATCTCAGCCAATATATAGAGAATACAAAACACTGGGGTTTTGAGCTCCAAAAAAGAATCAATTTAATGAACTTTCTTTTCCAGATGCAGTCATGCAGACCATGAATTTTACTGGACATCTGAGCAACACTGTACTTACTGCATACATATCAAAGTTACGTGGAGTAAATTACAAATTAAAACAATGATCAGGAACTGAACTCTTACTTTATTGTAACTGAATTTTAGATTTGAGCTCAGACTTAGATTTAAGCTTTTGTAACTTTGAGACTATTATTAAAGATAATGCCGAAGAATCTTTTTCTGTCATGAATAATTTTTAGGTTTTTCAGAAATTCCTAGTCTTATTCTATGAGAGTCTCCACATTTACATCTTTATTCATGGTGGTAGTTCTCCTTGAAGATTTTCACAAAGTTAGGGTTGTATTTGCAAATTCCTCTCCATCAAAACAATTGAAATAGTAGTAGAAGTTACATAATGAAAAGCTTTATCTGAATATTTAGCCCTGAAATTAAATAATAATTCAAATTATAAATTATAATTTTTTTTTACCTTATTTCTTATCATGTCAGAAGATACAGATAGATAAATTAATTTTTCTGGTAACATTTTGAATAAAAGCATAATTTTAGTGATCAGGTTAACATTTTCTTCATTCTGCTATCAAACTGACAGAAAACTATGCAAATGTATTTTTATAATTTGAAGACATGTTCCTTCCACAAATATTTGACCTGAGTTAGAAAGTAAAGAAGATTATAGCTGTCTCTTGGTGTTTCATACTCAAGTGATGTTGGTTATCTAACAGGAAAAATTAGTAATGTGGTAAAGAGGCACACAGAATTCTGTGCTACAGAAGGGCATTTTATTTAGTAAATCTTACTCTCTTTTATTTTTCTTAGGTGAAACAAAATGAAATTTGGTTTTTATTTCTTTATAGTGCACTCCACTACCTCACATGCAGGTTTGTTACAATTTAGCAATACCAATAAATGTTTGAGCTCATATCATTTTATCCTGTACCTTAAACTAAAACCAGATTTTTTTTCATCCTTGATTTCATGTTTAAATGGAATTCGGTTATTTATAGAAATAATTTTTGAGTATTTTTCTGATTCATTAACATACAAAATTCACTTTTGTCAATTTTGGGAAGCTAATTTAACCTCTTAGTGTGGTGTGAAATTTTAAGAATAATGGAGTTATAATACTCGTGCTTCATTTAATAGCTCAGTTTACAAACTCTGAGTATTGTCGTCTTTAGGTAAGGAAAAATGGCATAGGCTTTCTACCCTTTTAAACCAAAATTAGTCAGTCAAGTGAATCACAGAGATATTTAGGTTGCTGGAGGTGTTTGAAGGCCATCTGCTCAATGCTTTTTCTCAAAGCAGGGCAAAAAGTTCAAAGGTATTCTGAAAGATGCATATCTAGGATCTACTCAGTGACAAAATAACCATTCATTGTTAATATTATTTTTTTTAGTGTATTTACTTTCATTTTCCTTTAAAAAGGAAAATAACTGCAGTTCTTCCAGAAATTAAATAGTGGGTCTTTAAAGCACAGATTTATGTATTTTATAACACAATCTAGATTAAAGCAGTTTTAGCTCAGTGAAATCCCATCATTTGTTATGCATAATTTGCTAGACTAGTGGTATGATTAACACTTCAGCTTGTTACAAATGCTAAAAGAACTAGAAAGAAAACAAACTGTTCCTTTTCATTTTATAGATAAATAATCTGAAAGGCTGCAGGAGATTTCTACAGTCAGAGCAGTCAGAGATAGGAATTGAGATGAGACACCCAACTTTTATCCACTTGTTTGGAAAACCCATGTTCTTTCTGTTCAGCTGTCCTCCCCATATGCACTAAAATACATAATTCTCACATAGCTAGAAATAAAATCTAGGTTTCTGTTTCCTTCTAGTTCCTCCAAACTAGATGGCTTCAATACCATCTAGTAACTGTAATAGCAGAAAATTGGTGATTTTCCCATCTAGGTCTTAGTCCATACAGAAGCTATATGACTTGCTGGGCATTAGAATTCCACAGTCAGAAATTTAGAGTGCATGTAAGAAACAAGATGAGCAAGTTTTTGACTGGACAAAACAGCTGAAAAAGAAATCTAATGGAATGTAGTGGTTTGGCACCATGAACAAATCATCTGCAATGAACACCAATGTTTTGCAGTAAAGTTTTTTCTCAGTCTTTCATCTGAAATTATACAATTCAGTAAAAGTATTTTAGATTTCAGCCATTTCTCAGACTTGGATTTCTGTGTTTCTCCTCAGTGTCACTGTAGATGTGAGAAGCTGTGAAAGCAGTTGCTCCTATCTTTTGAACTCAGTGGTCACTTTGTACTGTTTTATGTTGATTAACTTTTGCAGAGCCATCCAAAAATACCAAGGGAGATAGAGTCCATGGTGGTGATTTGAAATCACAGAAATTTTAGTTCTCAGGGACCTGGACACCAGTTTTCTTTACTGCACACTTCCTACCAACCATATGAAATTTAACACAGACAAATGCCAGATTCTGCACCTTGGATGGGGTAATTCTGGATGTAGGTTCAGGCTGGGGAATGAGATGCTGGAAAGCAGTGCTGTGGAAAGGGACCTTGGGTCCTGGTTGATGGCAGGTTAAGTCAGCAGTGCCCTGGCAGCCAGGAGGGCCATCAGGGGGGCATGGGCAGCTGGGCAAGAGAGATTGTCCCACTCTGGTCTGAGCTGGGACAGCCTCACCTCGAGTGCTGGGGGCAATTTTGGGTGCCACAATATACAAAAACATGAAGCTGTTAGTGAACATCCAAAGGAGGGCAACAAAGATGGTGAAGGGGCCTTGAGGGGAAAGCCATACCAGGAGCAGCTGAGGTCACTTGGCTTGTTCAGCCTGGAGGAGAACAGAGGGGAGACCTCATTGTGGTCTTTAACATCCCCATGAGGGCAAGAGGAGGGGCAGGCACTGATCTCTTCTCTCTGGTGACCAGTGACAGGACCTGAAGGAATGGCATGAAACAGAGTCAGGGGAGGTTTAGGTTAGATACCAGGAAAAGATTCTTCACCTAGAGTGTGGCTGGGTGCTGAAACAGTGTTAAGGAAACTTCTCTGTTCAACAATCCAAAAGCCACTCTGGCAGTCTCTCACCCCACCTGAGCCAGGAGTGAAGCCCCTTTGCAGCTACACACCCCACACTCCCACAAGTTTTGTTACCAGCTCGATCCCAGGTTTCCCACAGCAGAGTCTCAGATGTCTTGATCCTTACAACAGTTTAATCATAATGCAATAAGAAAATAGTTCGAACTGGGTGCCTCCAAGGAGGGGCCTTAAAAAAATTAGTGTTTTTATACTCTTGAAGTACAATCACTTGGGTAGTCAGCCCCTGCTGTGTCTCTGAGTGTCTGTGCCAAAGACCCCTGTGCCCTTTGTCATGCAGAGGGTTGGCAGATCATGGCCTCTTGCCCAGGACTCCAACCCCAGATGTCAGACTGCAGCAGCACACCGAGCTACTGCACTGAATGCACTCCTTGACAACAGGAGCCCAGGGCAGTGGTGCCAGCACCAACCTGACAGAGTTCAAGAAGTGTTTGGCAATGCTCTCAGGCACATGGTGTTCTTGGGGCTGCCCTGTTCAGAGCCAGGAGCTGGACTTCCATGATCCTTGTGAGTTCCTGCCAACTCAGGATCTTCTATGATTCTTTGCTTCTGCACTGACTGCTTCTCCTCCTTCTCTTCTGCTTTGGCTGGTGCCACATGTTTCTGTAGAAGTGAGCTCCAGTGCATTGCCATCAGATCTTTGAAAACACTGGAGTGAGGCTTCCCCTTCCCTGTACATTGAAGCCAAATGGGAGCATAATGTGGACAATGGGCTTGGGCAGTTGAGGCCTTTCCCAGGTACATGTGTAAAAACAGAAACCTTGATATCAATCATGTGGAATGTTTTATTACTATAGATAGATACATACACACTCCCCCTCATCCCCCTTTCCTTCACAAGAAAGAACTTCAGGCTTCAGTGCATCCCTAGAGGATTCACCATCTGAAAAAATGAAGAAAGCACAGATAATAGAAAAATAATTTAAACAGGCAAGAGGAAAAAAAAACCAACAAAAACAAAACTGGAGAAGTTCCCAAATCAGTGTATAAGCCTTTCAAAAATGTCACTAAATTATTCTCATAAAGCAGCTTAGCTCTCTGTTTTGACACTCTTCATCCAGTGTTTTTGTGAGAGAAAGCAAGAAAGAGTCTCAAGTGAAACTGGTCATTTTTGATTCCTTGGTCATTCCCTAGCTAATGTTTGGATTATTTTTCTTTCCACACTTAAGAAACTTGTAATGACTTTCATTTCCCTCATCAGAGACCTGGGAAGGAGGAGTGTCTAATTCCCTCAGTGAACCTGATCTCAGCTAGGAACACCTCTCCTTCTCTATCTGTTTTTCTTCTCTTTTTTCAACTTCATATATATGAAGTATCTTCAAATGTATTTTTTAAGGCCAGGAAGCTCAACAAGGGGAGAATCATGTCTGCACTTGTAGCAACTGTTTAAAGAAATTATATCACAGAATGATTTACAGATTTTTCTAAAAAGCAGTATTTTAAGGCAGTAACAGTTCTTTTTATTTTTTTAAAGAACAAGCAAAGAGCTGTAGTAATTACCTTCAGTCAGCATAACCCTCAGCGTTCATTGCTGTCACAGAATAGAAAAATATTTCTTCTTTGTATTTCTGGATGCAATGTTTTCCACTTTTAACTGCAGTATAAAAGGACAATGATTTCCTTCTCCACCCCCAGAAGAGTGAGAGATGAATGTTTAATTAGAGCCAGAATTTGTAATGTTCACAGAACAATTTTTCCCCATAAGTGTCTTGGCTGATATGGATACTGTTTGTAGCTCATCTCCATGCATCCCTTCTATCTACTAACAACAGAGCCCTGCTGCAGTTGCTGCATAAGCAGTTTTTGCCTTTTTAATAAGGAGAGGGGAAGTCTTGTGGTTCATCCCAGTGGTGCAGTTTAAGAGAAAAACAAGAAATGAGGCAAACAAGGGCAAAGAGAAGATTCTTTTAACTCTCTGATTGCTTTTGCCACATTACTTAATTTACACTGGTGACATAAATTTTGGCAGTGTGTCTGGTGCACCTCATTCTCCCTCACTGCTGAGAAATATCAACTGGATACCGTCAAATGACTTTTACTTGCCATTTTTTCTTGCATTACTTGTCATAGCTTGTTATCTCCTGTGAGTATTGGCTCCCTCAGGTTGCTGTGGCATGTCAAAAAGGAGGAGGAGAAATAACAAACTGTTCAAATGGGATCTGTTCAGCAGGGCCCTGGTGAGAGAAAACCTGTAGAAACGAAAAAGAAAACTTGTGGCGAAAGCAGAGGAGAATGAAGACCAGGACAGTGACTGCCTTCTATTTTAAACTTTTTATAGAAATCACCAATTGTTTTCCTTAACTTTTGGCCTAATTTAAAGCTATTATAATGGAAATAATCTTATGGTGTTTAAAGGAGCTATTTGCTGCAATTTTTTCAGGAAGTACTTTGCCGTAGTCTCCTGAATCTTTCAGAAACAGGTGGGAATCTAAGGGCTGTGTTTTTAAGGTGTGTTTGCCTGGCAGAAGCTGCACTGACCTTCACACTTTGCATCCTAATAGCCAATTTAATTGCTCTTCTCTGATTCCAATGAAACCACTTACAGAAAGACAGTGCACTGTTGCCAGGCATAACATCCAAACCCCAAAGAGAAGTGGGATATAGGAAAGGGTGTGATGTTCATGTTAATCACTAATTCCAGTAAAAATGAAATATTGGGGATGGAGGGTTATGTGATCACAGACATATTGCTGGAAGGAGCTGTAGCATCTCATTTATGGAGCAGTGAAATGTAGGAATGATAATAGCTTGAGTTTATATAGCACCTTCCATCACAAAGGATTCAGAGGTGATTTACAAACTTAAATTGTTACATAGATGGCACTTATAAAACAGAACACAATTGCTGTTTTCAGAGTAATGGTCTGAAACGCTACAGATTGCGTTAGTGCTACTGAAGTGATTTGGGCTGTTATTGGAGAATAGGTAGAATTCTTTATTTTTGTAGAATAAAAACTGAATCATAGTGGCCAGCTCATGAATGAGCTACAACAGCTGTTAAAATGTTCTTGGAAAAGCAGCACGATGCAGGATCCAGCACATCTGGGGAAGGTCCCTCTTTACACAGAAACTTTTGGAGTGATTCAGTAAAAGCAGTAGCATTAGCATCCCATGGAAAAAAATCTGTGTGTAAGGGGTCCTGATCTCTCTGGTGTGGCTTTTCAAGAAGTTGTGACTTCTGCATTTCCTGAAAAATTCTGTCCAACAGCTTGATGGCGCAAAACACTGCAGGAGGAAGACAGGCTTGCAGTCCAGGCTCCTGGGGAGAAGTGGCCTCTGCTGAATTTGCAGTCTCTCCCCTGCCAACTTTAGGCTCCCTTGCAGGTTTCCTGCCCAGATGCTGGTGCTGCCTGTGATGTTTAAATGTGGTTTATGGGAAAATAAACTGAGGGTATGTATGAGAAGTCCATATAGGTGTATCTGACACCTATAGGAGCTATCATTGTTTTTGTCACTCATTATACCTTTGAGTGTGATTGCAGAAGTGGTCTGGGTTGGCTCAGCTAGAAGAAGGCAGATAGAGGCAACTGCTGTGCAAAGTGCAGCTCTTTTGCCTGACTTCCATGATGCAAAGTGTTATCTCCCATGCCCCTGTTACAGGTGAAGTTACAGCACCACTCTCTCCAGCACAAATGTATTTCATCACTCATCTGACTATAAATCTTTGTTTGTATAGACTGAAAGCACATGTAGGTGAAAAGGGGTTCCAATGACTTCTACTGCTTGGCTACTAATTCCATACCAATCAAGAGGAAGTGTGCTGACACCTCATGCAATTCATGCTTCTGTCCTGGGCCTTCATTTCTGTGCAATTACCACTGTTCAATACTAAATGGACATTGTTTTCATCAGTGCTTTCAACAGTTTGTAAGAATTGTATAACATACACACTGTAAACTGTTACTGTGAAGTGTTTGGAAATATTTAGAAGATGGGCAGAGGAACTGTGTGGTTTTTGTTTCGGCAATAGATATAGTCAAATAAGCTGTTGGGAAGCAGTATCCATTTTTATTTTTGTTTTCCTGTTGTACTGATTCATTGCGGACCTATCCACTCCTGCAGTCTCTTCTGACCTAAAAAAAAATGTTTCAGGTGCAATGTATTCTAACCACATAAAATTGAAGGAATGTGTCTTGCTGGCTATATGAAGTCTATTAACAAAGTAGGGATTAAAAAAAATGTAAAAAATTTCTACTGAAAGATGTGAGATCAACTTGATTCTAAGCAGAGTGTCGGCAAATCTCTGTGTGGTAACAACTGTAACTATGTGACTCGTGCAATTTAGTCTGGAAAATGCAAGCCTTAAAAGTTTGCAAACCAATCTGAAAATATATTTTCCTGTCCTGTACTTATTCCAATACAGAGTGAAGAATAATTTTAAATGCAACTGTAGCTATACATACTGATCTACATAATGGGATTTGTAGATTAAAGCTTAATTACAGCAAATAGCTCATGAAAGCCTCCTCCAAAGTGCAGCTCTCTTCCCAAAAATGCACCACAGAGCAACTGGTAGCAGTCTTTCACCAAACACTCCTGTATTTGTAGCTAAGTAGACTAAATATCAAAAGGAGTATTGGTCTGGAATATGTATCTTGGTTCTGTTAAATCTGGAGTAAAGAACCACTGAAGTAGATGAATGCTGTGGGCTTTTTTTCTTTTTCTTGGTGGGAAATGGGGAATTTGCTCAGAAATATTAAAGTTAAAATAATCAACTATATGTAATCCTTCTTTACAAATGCTTGTACAAAACTCAAAGCTGTTCTTAATTCTTCCCCAAGAGATCAAATATTCTGCTCTGGACAGGTTGCTTTTTGTGCTAGATAGAATATCAAGAGACTGTGCTTCTATTTTGTTTAGCTAGTAGTCTGATACATTTTCTTACTATTGTTCTTGTCTTAATAGGTTTATTTCTTATATATGAGTTAGAAGTTGATGAGACAAGCTAAGACAATAATACTTTTCCGTGTATTCACATTTTATCAGTTCTGCTCAGTACAGCAATTCAACACAGAGATGCTTAAATTTAAGCCTGTGCATGCTTACTTTGCTCAAGTGTGTTCTTACTGTTCTTTTCAGATTTTGTTCACTATTTTGATAGCACTGTTGTTGATGTCAGTGGATATTCTGTCTCAGAAAGAATTCACTAGAACAAAAAGGAAATTTGAAGGTCTGACACAATCTATAAAAGGTTGAAATTGCTTGCACCAGAAATGCTGGCACAGAAGGCAGCTTTTACACAAAGGATGGTAATAGTGTGCAGCTCTATCCAGCTGAAATTACAAGGAAAGGTTACAAAGACATAATGTGACAACCCAAATTAGATTTTGGCAAACTGGGCAAAACTAACACTTTACCCTCAATTTTTTTTATAAGATTTCCAATGTCCCCAGTGGTCAGGACCTTAGATTTATTTCTTGTAAGAAAACTGGAGAGTTCAGGAGTAACACATGTGAATTAGAAGAGAACAGGGGGAAAGTAAGTCAAACAAAAAAAAACCCCAAACTAAACAACAAAACCCAAAACCCAAAATACAAAAAAAAATTAGAAGCACTTCTATTTATATGAGAAGAAGATAACAGTGTGTGCCTAGAATGCTAAATTTCTGTGTGTAGATCTGAAATGTTGCTG
The DNA here is from genome assembly GCF_051311805.1 of Agelaius phoeniceus. Classification (NCBI taxonomy): domain Eukaryota; kingdom Metazoa; phylum Chordata; class Aves; order Passeriformes; family Icteridae; genus Agelaius; species Agelaius phoeniceus. The sequence continues at coordinate 59,053,727 of NC_135268.1, forward strand.
TTTTATGAAATTCAGTGTTGATCAAAGGGAGAGAATCAAGCTGTTAGCTTCTTTGAATGCATGCTAAAATGTGTGTTTTACTATGGTTTCAGGTACTTTTCAGATGTGTGAATGCCATTCCTGTTGGCTGAGCTTGCTGGGGCTCCCAGGAGGGGAGGTGGGTGCAGGACCATGTACGGCTGGGGCGGAGGGGCCCCGGTGAGCTCCCGCTGCTGCGCCGCTTCAGTGCGAATGCTTTTCACCAGGCATCTCATCAGAGAGTCCTGATTTAGAGCAAAAATATTTGTTGCGGTCTGTTTCGCTGATGGCCAGTTTTTGTGGGAAGGAAGGGCCCCTTGGAGACTGCACGCCAGGCTGTGCTGTTACCTGCTCATGCTTAGTTAGCAGCAGGCTGAGGCAGACCAGGGACCAAGCCTAGCCTTACCAGGAGTGGTTCTGGGGAAAAAGAATCTGTTCACTGATGCAGAAAGTCTTTTCTTGTGCGAAGTGCCCCCGGCTCGTTCAGTTTTGTTTCCCAGAGTGGCTGTAGGCTCCTTCTGCCGCAGCTGGGGCACCACGGGGAGCCGCCTGTGTGTCCCCGGAGCATCGCCCGGCTGCGGCTCCCGGAGCGGCGTGCCGGCGTGCAGGCACGGCACGGGGGACACGGCCTCTGTCCGGGCTCTGCTGGCTGCGGGCATGGCCCGGGGGACACGGCCTCCGTCCGTGGGCTCTGCTGGCTGTGGGCATGGCACGGGGAACACGGCCTCTATCCGTGGGCTCCACTGGGGCTCAGCCTGCCCTGTGCCCACAGGCATGGCCCGGGGGACACGGCCTCTGTCCGGGCTTTGCTGGGGCTCAGCCCGCCCCGTGCCCACAGGCATGGCCCGGGGTGTCGTAGACATCTTTTTGTGAAAATCCTTTCTTAGGATTTTTTCCCTTCTGAGAAGCTAAGAGGCCTCAGAAACAAAATGTAAACAATGGTTATCTGCTGCTGTGGAATGCAACAGGTGGATCCGTGATTGGTCTCCTGTGGATGTTTGGAATTAGTGACCAGTCACGGCAGAGCTGGCTCTCTCTCTCTCTCTGTCCGAGCCACAGACCTTTGTTTTCATTCCTTTCTATTCTTAGCTAAGCTAGCCTTCTGAGATGAAGCTTTTCCTTCTATTCTTTTTAGTATAGTTTTAATGTAATATATATATCATAAAATAATAAATCAAGCCTTCTGAACATGGAGTCAACTATTCTTGTCTCTTCCCTCACCTGAAAACCCTGTGAACACTGTCACACCGGGGGACACAGCCTCCGTCCGTGGGCTCTGCTGGGGCTCACCATGGCCTGGGGATCACAGCCTCTGTCCATGGGGCTGTGCTGGGGCTCAGCATGGCCTGGGGTACACAGCCTCCGTCTGTGGGCTCTGCTGGGGCTCACCATGGCCTGGGGATCACAGCCTCCATCCATGGGGCTCTGCTGGGGCTCAGCATGGCCTGGGGATCACAGCCTCCGTCTGTGGGCTCTGCTGGGGCTCAGCATGGCCTGGGGATCACAGCCTCCATCTGTGGGCTCTGCTGGGGCTCAGCATGGCCTGGGGTACACAGCCTCCGTCCATGGGGCTCTGCTGGGGCTCAGCAGGCCCCTGGCTGAGGGCACGGCCCGGGGAACACATCCTCCATCCTTGGGGCTGTGCTGGGGCTCAGCACGGCTCTGGCTGTCGGCCCTGCTGGCACCACCGCAATGCCCACCCTTGGCAGCGCTGCACAGTGCAACTGTGCCGCTTTACAGGCACAACGCTACTGTGTCCCCACAAAAGCTGATCCACTCGTGTGGGTGCCCCCAGCCCCCCACTTGGACGATGCAAGAATTAGAGTAGGAGCTCATTTCTTCTTCTTTTCTCTCTGCCTGCTTGTACAACGCACTACTGGGGACAAGGCAGCGGCTGCCAAATTGCATCCTACATCTGTTCTTTTCCAAATGCGCCTTTGTTAGGTGAAAAAGGAGGCCTCATTATTGGCTGTAAGTATGTAGTCACTTAGGAAAATAAGTCAATAAGTAAACATCTGAGTGAACAAATTGGTGATTTGCATCTCCTTGTTCCCTGAATGCGTTCACAAGTGGTGAGAAAAAGAGCCAGTGTCTCCAAACAAGTCCACGTGGCATTTCCCCACAATACAGTTTTTCAAATAGACTGTCTGGCTTTTTCAGCAAAATGATATGTAGTGAAGTCTGGAGAGAAGAAAGATGGATGTATTTGATTTAGCAGTATGGAGTACTGAGGTGCAGGTACAAAGATTACGTTCCTTCTGGAATACTTCTGATTTACTCCTAAACACAAAGTTGACCATATGGAGAACTTTCTGTGTCTGAAAAAGAAAGCAACTCCCTATTTCAGGTCTGCAAGGGAAACTTCTGCTTCTTGTGATAGTAAATCTCTGGCCTATCCATTTTTTCTATTCAGTAGACTGAAATTTAGATTCAGGAACAGTATAGAATTAGAGGCAAATAAACTGTTAGAGAAACTCTTAAGTCATATTGACTAAAGTGATGAACTCATGCCAAGAAAGTTAATGCAGGCAGCTCTGGGGGAATGCTGATCAACTGATTTATTCACCTCTGTTTGTTTTAAGCAAAAACATATGTCTAAGGAGGATTTCAAAGCAGATGAAAAAGCTGAAAAAACCCAAGTTTCCTTTAGACCCTTGTTGTCTTCACTCCATTGACTATCTATTTTTCATGTACAGATAAAACAGTATGAAGAGATGAAAATACAGCATAAATGTCTTTTAAAGTACCTCTTTAATTCTATATTGAGATTTATTAAAAAGTAACCTTGGATTCCAGGTTGTGTGGTTCCACATCAGTAGGGCAGACTCTGGTTGTATGTTTTTGCTTGCTTTGTTCACTGCTGATCACCCTTGCCCACTTTGGTTATGCTTGCAGCCACTGCCTGTGGCTTTCTTATAAATTATTTCCTACAATTTATGCTTGACTGTAAGTTGGTACAAAGGTAGCTTAATACCCTAAGATCTAAAGTAAGTTTAGGCTGTTTCAAATTCTAGATGCATGTTGTCCACATAGACACATGGTCCCTTGTTAAATGAATGAATCTTTTTGGTTAGTACCCCCCTGCATGGAATCCAGTCTCACCCTGCTATATAGATTTTTTGAGTCTGTTACTGTTAAAAAGAAACTGGATCCAATTTTCATTTTTATAACAACTCTCTGAAATGGAACAAAACAAAAATTTCATAAAAACTTGCATGAGAATACACATAAGGATTCTAGGAACACAAAAATATATTTTGTTTCTAGACTAATTTTTCTTGGAAACTAATAAATATATGATGTTTACAACAAATTTGTGCTCTCAATTCAGTATGGACTTTAATATAGTTAGTGACTCATTAGCATAGACTATAGAGCATCTGCACCAAGGCACTGAAGAAGCTTTTAAATATTATATTTTTAATATATTTAATAGGGACTTACAAGTTCAGTTGTGATTGACTACCAGGCAAATAGTGCATGTTGCACTTGGAAACATACAGCTCTGAGGATTGACTGTGTAAATTAAATTTGTTTTGTAACTGTGATTGTGCATGCATCTGCCTGTTTCTGTGATAATCAGATGGAAAGATTACCACATCAACAATGAAAACCCACACCCATGAGAGATTTCACGTCTCTGTTTTGAATCCTTTCTCATAAGAATTCCTTGCATGTGCCTGGCTTTATTTATGTTTTTGCTTACATAAGAATTTAAAGGCTATCTTTTCTGCATCTGTATGTAAACATTGAGAAACACATTTAGCTCTACACACCACAAAGGAAGCATGCTTTTCTCTCCAAGAACACATTTTTTTGTTCTTGGCTGTTCAGATCATTGGATGCTAGGTTATCAAAGTATTGAGAAACATTGTGTCTTTGCCCCCATATTCATTACCCCAACTCCTCTTTGCCACAGCATAACCATAAAGCTGCTTAACAAATAAGGAATCTGCTTCTCAGAGACTTTTCAAGAGCATTGTGATTGAGTGGCTATGGACTGACCAGCATTACTTGAAAGGAAAGCTCAAGTCCATTTGTTTGAAAGGGAGATAAATGAAAAAGAGCAGGTTTAGGCTGAATGCAATGGGAAAATGTCAGATGGGCCCAACAGTGCTCTCCACTGTGGAATGGTTAAATAAAACAGTTGAGCTGGATTAAAATTTAGGTAAATAAGAGTTTGAGAAAAGGCAGAGAAGTGTACCTCAGGGAATGATTTTACATGGTTTCAGGAAATGACCAAATAATACCTTCATTCTTATCTCTGTTATTCATCTTAATATGAGCCAAAAGCTCTCCAGGTCTCTGAAGAGGCACATGGCTCATCATTTTTCAGTGTATATAGATAACAGAAATGAAATCCCAGATTCTTTCTTTCTCTCTAACTAAAGCACTCATTGTTAAACCTGATCCACTCTTAAGAAAAGGCCTTCCCCATCAGGCACATAAATCCTAGTGAACATAAAGATTCCCAAGTTGCAGCATGATGGAGAATTTGGATGTGAGCAGAATCAGAGGTGCCTTTGAATTCCTGAAGCAAAGGTCCTTGTTCATTAGCCCAGGAAATACTGCTCAGGACAGGGAGTTCTAGAGATGAACCAGGAGTTAACACCAAATATCTGAAAAGCATTTGTTGCATATGCAGCTCATGATAATTATATATGTATTATATATTAATAAAAATTGTTGCACCAGACAGTAATGTCTACACTTCATACTTTTAAAAACCCCATATATTAACCACAGCTGAAGTGTCTCCTGGCATAATGATGGCAATATTATATTTAAATTTGGAATTGTAAGTCTTTGGTATTGTTGAAAGAGATAGTCCTGGTGGATCCAAAAGCCATGGCTTTACAAACATGAAAAATATTCTGAAAAGTCCCTCACAGATGACATATAGAATCATCTTTAAAAAGTAATACAAATAAATATAGAAATAATGGGGGAAAGTGGAAGTAGAAGCACTGAATTTAAATTACAGGTTTAAAATGCAGGCAGCGAAGAAGAGGAGCTAAAGAAATCAATGAGCTATAAGTAGAAATAGTATTAAAGATAGTAAGAAAGGAGGAATAAAAATCACCTTTATCCAAGATAAAGGATATCAAATCAAATAATACAAAAAATTAAAAAATACAGAAACATTCAGTTAATAATTCTGTTCAATGTTTGAAGAGAAGTAAGAGATTAAATGGTGGATGAAATGAGAAGTTTACCATCTGCAGTGAAGGCGAATGTGAAACAGTATGTTTTATAATTAAATGCCATAGAATCAAGAGGCACAGGGAAGTGCAATTAAAATCTTAGAGGAATTAACCAAAGAGCAGAAAGAGCTGAGTCAGTATGTGATTGAGACATAACTCTAGGACTGGACATGGATAATTACCTGTGTAAGACAGGCTTGTTGGAAGCTTAGATAACACAAACAAAAGCACATGAGGGTCCACTGGGTAAACATTGAACTTAAACAAATTTGGCCTCAAAGGAGATAGATTTTCCTTGTATTGAGGTAATTTAGCATGGGAACAGCTCACCAAGGAAGGTGGCAGACTCAGTTGGAGACTAAAATGAAATGAGATAACTCTTAGAAGAGTTGTGTCTCAGGAAAATTCTATTCTACAGACTGCATTATCAGAGCAGATCTTTTTGGTCACAGCATATATAAATTAAAAATTAAACTAAGTTAGAAAATTATGTTTCAACCCAAACTAGAAACTAATTTACTGTCTCCTGCATTAAACACTTCTCTCTTATAATGTCTCCAGCATAACTTCCATTGATTTTTTATTAATTAATTGCACAAGTTTCTAATGTGGTCTGTTCAGTGGCCATCTAGTAATTAGGTTCCTTTTGTGTGGCTAAGGTATATGCACATATAATGGATTATATATAAAAAAGGACTGCAAAAGAACTTATTCTCAAAAGAAAGCATGAGAGACAACAGGTGGGCAAAACAGTCCCATTGAAGGGGTCTGAGGGATGGTACAATACTTGGTGGAACTGAAGGGTTTCTATTGAGTACAAGAAGGTGCCATATGGTCAGACATGCCTGAATGTGCTCTGGGGGCTTTTCAGCAAGACCGGCTGCTCTAGCAGAAGGCTCACAATTAGCATTAAAAATGACTAGGAGGAAATTTTTATGAATTGTCAAAAAAAGCATACTCAACAGTGGAAGGTACAACAACCTGGCAAATACAGAGGGCAGCTGCACAGAATGTAGGCCTTCATAAATATTTTCAATATCCTTATTTTAGAAGATGTTGGCATCCTAAGAGGAGCTGAGTTGAGTCATTAAAGTTATTCCTTGAAAAGCATTGAAACATGTACTACTGTTCTGTGACATCATCTTCCAAAAGTATCTGAGCAGTGAAGGATGTTTTATCATTGGCTCAAATAAAAGACAGGATGTGTCTCCTAGCATTTAAAATAAATTTGGAATGGAGCTGCAGTAAGAATGCATGTACTAAGTGAACTTTTGGATTAAGAAGTGTTGTGCTGCTTTCTTCCTGATCATTTGGAAGGACAGAGTGAACCTGGTAAACCCTGTGAAAGATACCCTGCTTTTAAACTCTCAGCGGCATTCTGTGCTTTACTGGGTACTTTTCACTTGTTCAGATACTGTTCTAAAAGAGTCTGGTTAATTATCTTTAAAGTATAAAGACAACAAAAGGAAAAATAAGCCAGATAAGCATCCTTCAAAACAACTTGCAGTAGCTGGAACATAGTGGGTTTCATATCTATATATATACACACATACATAGAGAATTATATATAATGTGCATTATATAGTATTTATTTACTTACTTGTTTATTTCTGTAGCTAGCTGAATTGGTTGTGCTAGATAACCTACAATGATTCCTGTATTTCTGGGAAAGTATCTATGATGGACTGGGGAAACTAATTCTTTACTTGTAATACATGCAGTGGTATGTATATGGATACTTTTGTCTATAGCTGAATGTGGGACAAGTGTGTAAAGGGTGATAGAAAGCTTCAAAACTTAATGTGTCATCTCAGCTGGCATTTAATGTGCACTGTATATGGTGCTCTTATCTGTCGCTCTCCATACAGCTTGTTAAGAAGCAGAGGCAGTGGTTTGCTAATATGCTCATATATACAAATACTGTGCAGGAGTACACAGTGCAAACTGAAATGTGGATCATTTGAAAAGAGGATTTTGTCCAGTGATTTCAGTGGGCAACAGATCAGGCCCATACCATTCATCATCATTTCTGTTTAAAGTCCCAGCAGCTGCTTCTGAAGAGGTGTGCAAACAGCAGCAGCAGAAAATCTTTATTTCTCAGCAACTAGTTAAAGTCATTCACTGAAGTATTGTGTGTGTCTGAGGGAGAGCAAAAGTGCTTGTGCTGCAGTAAGGCAAGATAGGCACCATTGGGGATTTTGCCTGCACTGAAACCCCAAGACTGGGACAACACTCTAGTTTTTTTAAACTCTGCATAAGTCAGTTTGTATTACCATCATAGCTCATGGTCCTTGGCACAGGAAGAAGGATTAATAAAAAAAGATTCTTAATACATTTCTCAGGGCCCATGTCTGCCTGACTCTCTGGGTGTCTAATTATCAGTCATAGCGTGGCCTTCCTAGAATGCAGCACGTATTTATCATTGGACGTGTTTTTTCAGTCTGCTCTTTTTCTTGTAGAGAAGTAATAAATTCATAGTGCAAGCTGGGATGTTTCTAATATCCCCATAATCTGGAATTCAGGTGCATTAGGAGAAACTGGTGATGCTATTCTTTGCCCAGACAATTACTGATCTGGAATCATTTTAGTTTTTTCTAAAAATTGAACAATTGCAATCTTAATACAAATGTTAGATAGTTTTAATGTATCATTACTTATGCAAGCAGAACTATTGATTACAAAACATAAGTGATGGCAGATAGCTTCTTTTGTTTCTTACTGTGTTTGGCCTCACCATCTCAATTCTCAGACAGCAACTCTTTTCCTTCTTCTATGAAAGGCACATTTCATATTGTATTACTGAAATGTACAGCTGTGTTTAGTAGCTCCATTCTCACACATTTAAGAATAGCCATGCCTGATTTTTTTGAGATTGTGCCAGTATTCCAAATGGCTTCTCTTTTGTTTTGGAGAAGTTAAAGCTGAATTTTGGCATTTATCATTTATGAAGTTATGTTCGGTTTCAACAGCCTTTTTTTTTCCCTTAGATGCATCATTTGAAATAACCCTCAGTAATTACAAGAATCAGTCAGGATGTTGCTGAGCACCTCCTGTGTGTGTTTTTGGAGAGAGGCGTGGGGCAGGAGGCAGGGAAGCACCAGCCCTGCCCGGGGAGCGCTGCCCGGCGCTGTCAGCACCAATCCACCTCGGCGCCTCCCCGCTCTTCAGTCAGCCTTTGTGGCCCCTCATTGCTTGTTGTTCAAGCTGTGTGTCACAGCCAGTCACAACAGTTACTTCAAGCAAATTTTCACACTCTTTGGCTCAAACTGCTGGCAGCATTCCTAAAGACTCTGAGGAAATAATTCCACAAAGTGGCATAAATTAATGTGACTAATTAACATGATGTTAATTATTTGTAAATTGTATGTTTGGATACACATTACTTGAGAGGCATATGTTACATTCAATGTTTACTGAAACAAGTGACTGCTAATCGCATCTCCTGAGTGTTCCTTTCACAACAGTCAGCAAATAGAAGCTTTTCTAAAAATAAAAATTGTGTCCTAAGGGAATGCATGAACTATAGCATGCAGTGAAATGAGGAACTGAAGTAGAGAGTTACCTTCGTGGCGGCCTAAGAAGTGTGTTGAAATGAGTTTCATAGGTAGTAACTACTTTAGTATGTAAGTCAGGACGTATTTAGTATATTAGCAGAAGATTTTCAAATGACCCTTTCCCATGCCAGTGGCCAAAATAACCAGAGCTCCTGCAATTAAAAGTTGCGCACAAGGACAAGACCCCAATTTAGAGTTGAAAAACCAACATTTACCGAGTTGTTTTCTAACATTTGAGTTTCTGATGTGATGTTGAGACAGTCCTCCTGCATCACTAGCAGAAATTGCTGGCACTTGAGAGGTAAGTGCAAGAGGGGCAGAAATGTGACCTGCTCAGTAACCTGTGACTTTCTCAGCAGGAGAGCCTCGTGTGGTGGATGACAATGTCTGCAGTCACCCACTCCCACTACAGCTGGCAGCAGACTCAGGTGCACATTGTGCTGAGCCCACACAGGTTCTCATGTGCTCTAGAGGGCATCCACAGATCACACTGATGCTCATCAAGAGCCACTACTCTGATGACCAGGGAGTTTGGTTCTGAATGCCACCACTAAAGGGCTGTAACAGAGAAGTGCAGTAAGTCCAGTAGTGTGGTACCATATACTCCCTTTATTAAACTGGTCAAGCTCCATTATTTAGAATGTTCTCTCAGTATTGCTGTCAGAAAACTATTTTAGAATACAAGGTGGTAATGCTTAAAAACTCTTTTTATAATTTCTAGCTTACATTTCTCCATGATTGCTACAGCTATTCTTTTTGGTCATACCAACATTCTCTTTTAGATTAAGTAGTTCTTTTGCTTCTCCCACATTTCCTCTTCCATCTTCATTTGCATCACATCTTTCAAAGTTCAGGTTCATAAAAGCTTAATTACTTTAAATGCTGGTTATTGTCCTGCCATAGCAGCTCCCTAAACTCACTTACCACCTGACTGCACATGCACTAGAGTTGGTGTAAAGCAGAGGAAGGGACCATGTGTTTGTAATATACAGGCACAGAGAGAAATATAGACAGAGATAAAAAAGGACAGGCATAGCATATCTGTGAATTACTTTAGTAATTAGAATTTTGAGAAGTGATTTTTCAATCACAATGCAACCATATTCTAGATATTAAGGAAACTTTTGTATTTCATTTTTTCTCTTCATCCTTCCATACTTCCCATTTTTGCTCCACAGATCAAGACAAACGAGCTTCCCAGTAAAGAAAAAGAGTATGACTTTTTTTAATTTTTTTTTTTTTTACCACAAGCAGACAACATATTTTTCTAACATGCTTTCTTCTTTTGGAGAGACAGAAGCTGCTTTTGTTGAAAGTTAAAAGATAAAATTTCATCTGAGGCAAACATCTAGCCTGGAAAATTTCAGTGAAAAAAATTACAGCTTGGCAAAGACGTAAGCAACTGAAACCAATGTATTATAATAAAAAATATTAGGCAAACTTAGCCAGAGCTCTTGTCTATAATAAAAATGTACGCAAGCATACATATGTATATACCATGCTATTTTCTTATACATGTAATGAATAATGCAGTTCATTATTTTTGGAACTGTATCATTTGCAGTACTCTTTCAAGCCAGCTCCTGAATTCAATGGAGCTTATTGTATATGTAAAGTTTAATACATGCATAACTCTTTTGCAGAATCATATCCTACAATATTAATGTGGTATTCACATTATGAATTTACCTGCCTGAAAATCCAGACTTTTTAAAAATACGGCAGCACACACACTGACAATAAAATTAGAAATCCTAGCATTCTACATTTTATATTTTTTTGGTCTGTAAAAGAGTTGCATGTATTGAAAAAAGAAGACAACATGTAACTCCTGGCTTGTTTTTTTTCTTGTAAATTTATTGTGGTTTGTAGTATTTTTGTGATTGTTTTTTCTTTCCCTGGAAGGAGAAGGGAATATGCATGCAAATGCGGATTGTACATTATGCTTGTTTAGGGAGTATTTAGGTGCATTGAGTTCACTACTGGCAAGGGTGGGGTGGAAGTCCCAGTTGCTGCTGTGATGAGGTGCAGATGTTGAAGAGGCTGGTTTGGGGCATGTGTTGACCTATCTCTACTTGCATAAAGAGCCTTCCATGAGCAGATGCTCTGAGAATCTGTTTTGTGACCAAGATTCTGATCTGTTTGAAATCTCTCAGCTGTTAAGTTAAAGGAAAAATTCGACTCTGGGCATGGATGCGCCACCTGGACTGGGATTTGGTGCTGGGATTATACAGAATATAACGGCAAATTTATTTTCAGAAAGTTACAAGTTCCAGACACTTTTCAAAAGAAACTTAGAAGAGCTTTATTATGCTGCAGTTCATAGTAACTCTGAATTCTCTGTACACTGTATTTTCAGATAAATGGAAAATGGTGAGTACTGGGAAAAGTTTTTGTTCATAGAAACGAAAATACAATCTTTGAGGTTTTGCAGTTATGCTGAAACCATACTATGGTTTTTAAAGGAGAAATGAGAAATTACATAAAACTAGGGACAAACTGCAGGTCTTTAAGCTATGAGGTTTTTTTTGATATGGAAATATTTATATATCTGTTCCTCAATGGAAGTAGTTTTCTTGGCATTTAGATATTTCCTAGATATTTTGACAACAAAAAACAACTAGAATAACTTAAAGTATTTTAATTTTTTTTCTTTTTTTTAATAGAAAGTAGTTATGATCTCTCACTCAGCCAGGCAGTTGCTAGCTGACTCTGATAGCAATTGGATCTATTACACTGACTAGGCCACCCTTAGAAAGATGAAAAAGCATCCTGGCATGTCCTCTCTCATGTGGCTGTGTTGAGTCATGTGAAACAGAGCCACTACCCACAATAAAATAATACAAAACAACCTTTGGATAGGACAGGAGGTAAATAGCAGAATTTGCCAAGGAGAAATTGCAGCCTGCAGGCCAAATTAATCACCAGAGCTGGTCCTGGAAGATGCACTTGAAGTAAGCCCTGAGAAATACCACCTCACCTAAGCACATGTGCTAAGGACTGATTGTTTGGGGATCCAGTTTCCCCTATGGCATAGTCCTTCAGGGCTGAGACCTTGCCCTGGCAGCTGGGCACTGAAAGGAAAGCTGTGGTTTGTTTGGCCACTCCACAGTGCTCGAGTCATCACTGGATGTTTCAGGCACAATCCAGCTGGGATTAGTCAGAGGACAGGCTGAGAGCTTGTGGAATCAGCCATATACATGAATGTAACCTTAAGGACCTGACACAGACCCAGAGATTTGGTGGGGAAAACTTGACTTCCAGTCAACTGTTAACCATTTGTAGTTTCTTCTTCCTGGTGACTGCACTCCCTGTGCTGATCAGCCCACAGAGGAGCTGTTGTGAAGTCCCAGGTGTGAAGGTGTGTGATGTACAGCTGACAGCCAGGGTTTGCTAATCCAATGGGTCTCACTGGGTGTTCAGCCAGAGCCCAAAGACTGCGACAACACAGGAAACCCAGTGCTCTTTCTAAATTCCCCCAGTCTTCAAGTTGTATTTTGTAATGGTACAAGGAGAAATTTTGGGAGACTGGTGGCTTTTTTTTTAACTTAAAGGTCAGTTTTGTTGATGAACTGGAAAATCGAAGAATCTCCAACAGATTATGGGGATCAAAAGGGTCAGATTAGGCCCCTAAAATCTGAAGTACCTCTCTGGCTGGGTCAAGTAAACTCCTGTCTCTTAGGGAGTTTAAAATTGAAGACAGCACTTAGGTTACACCCTAATTTCCTACTGGGAAAAATTGTGCCAATACATTAGATGTTTTTAGTTTGAGCATATACCGATTCACAAAAATAGCCAACTGAGGTTCAGTTAAACTGCAGGCATAAAACTTTTCATCTATGTATCACCTTTCTTTTAGGGGTGCTTCTATTTGTAGGTTTATCCCTGGGAACATGCATATCCCATCAAACAAAACTGAAAAACCTTCTCTTACTATATCCTTAAGGGACATATTCTTGTTCCACCCTTCTCTGCCTGATGGGTGACACATGGGCCAGATACACCCACCAGCCTCTTCAGTTTCATGTAACAAGACACAGTTCCAGCCCTTGTTAAGACGCCTATTGGCACTGTGCATCTCAAACATGATAAGTATCAGAATGAAAATCCAGCCCAGCATCTCTGTGTTAAAATTAGACATGCACAAAAAGTCACATGAATGTAATGTTCTTGTTAACTATATCCTTAAAAACTGCAATGACATTCAGTAGTGTGTTTTAAGAATTTTGTGATAATATTGTCACAATTTGCCTATCCATTACTTAGGTATCTCAAATGGATGGATGTCATTTAAAAGGGCAATGGTGATGTGTTTGCTTCATTTATAGTCCAGTCTTCTCTCTAGCTTTCTGGCCTCCAGTGGGATTGCTATTTTTTGTTAAATCCCAGCATAATGGATACCACAGCTGCAATGGACAGCTGTAATTTTTACTGACTTCTGTGTTGATGTGTGTGACTCAGCTATGCAGTTCTCTAGTCAGCCAGTGTGTTTTGAAAATGGTTTTGAATAATATCTGTATATATTGTTTAATTCATAATAGAAAATGTTTATCCTTTTGAACTTCTCACTGTTAAAGAGAAAGAAAACGTGTCTGTTTTGTATTTAATATTAGCATTCCCTAGGTGCTTAATGAGGGAATGTACAGGACAGCTGTTTTGGATGTACACAGAGTGGAAACCCACAGTAGAGTGGGTTTAACTTTTTGAAATTACATTTAATTTTAAAGTCTCATGAAAGGTAAAGCAGTCACAAAACACTGAAGTGGTCATAAAATCTTATTACTAAGAGAACAGGATCCTTAGTACCTAACACCATGTTTTTGTGCTTGGAGAAGGGTTTCTTGCCACCATTTACTAACTCATTTTTCACCCCTGCACAAAAGCATTAGAAAGTACCTTCATCATCCCTGAGCTGAAATCGAATTGATATACCCAGCTTTTCACTAGAATATCCCAACACATTCAGCTTGTCATGTTCTACACTGGATCTTGTCCTTTGAATGACACCTGATACCTCATATAATTGAACAGGAATTGTATGCTGCTATTGTTGGGGTTTGTACTTAATACCAGGTAATACACACTTACATGTAACCTTCTTGAAAAGCTGAATATTTTCTTCTAAACAACTTTTACTGTGATAACATCTGTAAACACACACTAACCTCATGTCACTTTTCTGTGGAACCAAAAAAGAAAGATGTTATATTTGCACACACTGAAATGGAGCAATGTGCCCCAAAAACATGCTAAACTTACCTTTTTGCACAAAACCCCCTGACAGTAAGAGCTGTCCCTGAGAAACAAGACAAATATGTCACTCAGCAATTTGGCCTCTCTGGTTTGTACCTGATATGCCAATGAACATCTCATCATCTCCTAAAGGAAACCTAAATTACTAAATGGTTTGCAGATGAAAAGCACAGTGCAAACTACAGTTTAAATATTTAAATATTATCTCCTCCATTGCATTAGGTAGAAATCTGTTTGCTGTCAACATTTAACTAGTCCAGCCTAGGATTTTACAAGAAATATCAGTTAATCACAAGTCTGTCTCTAGGCTATATGAGTCTCTCAAACATCCAGTTCCAGGAAAATTGCCACAGGGCTAATGTGTATCCAGCACAGAAGCATGTAGCACTCTCCATGAGATCCACTGTGATAGAAAAGTGGAAATAAATGCCTTAGTCTTTCCAGGTGGAGGTACATTAGTGTAGTAGTTGGCCATTTTTAATACCATTTGATATCTTGTAAGTGCATAAAAGTATTGAGAATTACTACTCTATCAGGTGGTTTTCTAGCTCTTCTCCAGGTGAGAGAGTCTTGCTGTTAGCAGAGATATTTTAAGAGAGAAAACAGTGTCAATACATCCATTTTTTTATCTGATTGCTGTAGCTATTTAACATGATTCTTTACACCCTTGGTCAGGAAGAATGCTAAATACAGTCTGCTAATTAAAACTGGAAGGGTTTGGGTTTCCTTGGAAACTTTTTGGTCAACTGCCAAGTGAGTGGTCAGCAGAGACACTGGATACTTATGACAATATTCAGCTTCTAACTATCAGAGTCAAATTCTGCATTGGGTTGATAAAATTGAGAATATAAGGCTGTAAGAGGCAATGTAATAATAAAATTAGTAATCTTTGATACTTGTAAAATTGTGATAGCCAAGTACATTTTGAATATTTACAATTGAAACTTTATTAGCTTTGGAAATCAAGTTTTGCTGTTATGGATCAGCATGTTGTTTACTGTTCCATTTAAGGGAGTTTGACTTTTAGATGGTTTAATACAAAGACTATCACTGTATGAAAAAAATCCAAACTTGTTCTTTCACCTAGCTATGATTTACATGACTAATGCAGTTAATGTAATAACACAGGTAAGGTTCTTCACAAATATGCCAGCAATGGTATTATGCCTTTATTTATCTTTTGGTATTTACCTTTGCATCTGTGTGCTGTTGATTTTTCGTGTTAATAGTTTATTAATTTTGTACTCTCTTGTCAAATAACTTTCCATTAGAAGAAATGCCTTGTGTGCAAGATCAAATACTGTGCTATGTGCTCCACTCATTAAGGAATCAATAGCTGTTTTCTGTATTGTAAGTAGCTTGTTCAAAGTAACAGCTTGCAAAAGTAATAGTAAGACATCTCCAGTCTGTTTTTCTGTTTCCCTGGATATAAAAGGAGCAGCTGGTTAGAATCTGTTCTACCATATTAAATGACATCCCAACAGGAACCGCTTCTCTCAGAGAGAGAAATCTAACACTGACTTACCAAAATGTGCAGTGTTGATTAT
Organism: Agelaius phoeniceus; assembly: GCF_051311805.1. Taxonomy (NCBI): domain Eukaryota; kingdom Metazoa; phylum Chordata; class Aves; order Passeriformes; family Icteridae; genus Agelaius; species Agelaius phoeniceus. The sequence goes on from NC_135268.1 coordinate 59,069,303, forward strand.
ACTTTAGCTTTTACTTTAATTTGTCCTGTAGGTCATGTCTAGGTACATGTTGCTGTTCTTCTACATATGATTATTCATTAATGTATTTCTTCATTATTTAATTTAAAAGCTCATAAATAGCAAGGAACATTAGATTTTTCAAAGTAAGGATGTAAAACTCAGATCCTGAATTTGAAAAGTCCTTTGGGAGGGATGGAAATCCTGTAAAAATATTTTTGGTGGCAGTTACAATATGTATGTTCACATATTAGGTATCTAGGCAAAAGCAGTGTGTAAGAATTTTCAGAAGAGCTTTGTGTATGGTGAGTCTGCAAATTAGATGCAGAGATTTATTTTATTTAAAGTGTGTAGACATTTGTCACATAGCTTGGAAATAAGCTGCAAGTTAAAAAGTGTATTTTACAGAGTTTAAAATGTCTGAAGAGCATTCTGTTTAGGTGACATCTTTGACTATTAAGTACAAGGTACTCATCTGAGTGCGAAATATAAGCTGTTAAGACAGCTATTTGGTATGTTGGCCTGTTGTATGTATTGTTTCTAAAATTTGCATTATAATACTTGTTAGATTTTTAAAGCTTTCCCTTTATTTTGTAATCCAGATTTGTTGGTGATTATATTTGGAATGTGTTTGTGTAGATGTGCACAGACATACACCCTTAGACATAAGTATAAAATAGTGAGGTAACCATTCATACAATAGTGAGTTATTTCAGCTTAAACATTGGTTACAGATTCATTATGCTCTTTGACATCATTATATCTGTATGAATAAACCATGAATTATTCTTCTTCCATAGAAAACTAAGCTTGTATTACTAAAATAATTAAAACTATTAAAAGGTAAAGTAGTAGTTAAGCAGAAGCTCACTCTGATGAATTAAATTTTATTTACTTAATATCCACTCCACTGTGCAGAAGTGTGGAGGAATTTCATGCAGATCTTCTCCTACACTATATCTGCAAGCAAGCAGTTGTTATTATGTCTTTCAACTAATCTAAACACAGGATTCTGCCCAGATTGTGTTGCATCTGTGCACGTTTGACATACCAGGGCAGCATTTAGAAGCTGCACAGGAGACCAGATACCACCAAGGGCACCCCTTGTTTGTTGGTAGAGGTAGAGAATCTGCTCTGGCAGATGTGAAATGTGTAAATTGAGGCCAGCTGAGGTGCTTCATCAGGACCCAGGTCAGCACTACCATGTGCCACCTTGCCTTGCTCTGGCATGGGGATGTGCAGTGCTGGGAACAGAAATCCTGCAGTCACTGAGGAAAGGCCAGGGGAAAGACTCTCTCATTCATGAAGTCACAGAAATGAAGGCAACATGTTACAGAACAGATTCCTTTTTTTTGTTTGGAGCCTTTCTTAGGATGATAGAACAGGATTGTACTCCCTCTGTTTGCTTGGGTTTTCTTTAGGAAAGGAATTTTACAAAGGAGAGAGCAAACGTGTACTACTGTCCATGAGAGAGGTCAGTAAAATGTGTGTGCCCCCATGATGGGTTACAAAGACAGCTTTGTCATTAGAGATGGTGCGAGTTCCAGTGATATGTGTACAGCAGATGTGAAATTATTCTGGCACCTGCAGTTCCTGTAGTAATAGAAGCAGCTCATGCAGAAGTGAACTCTGGTTTTTATCTGTTTTGTTGCTGTTTTCCATAATGTGAAATATTGGGGCCCATCCTTGCTGACTTTCCTGCTCAGACTACTGCAGTTCCATGCAAAAGCACTGCTTGTGGAGAAATTCAATACCACAGTCATGGAAGTTGCTGCTCTAGAAAATGATGCACAAACCAGCTCATTGCATAGAAAAACATAAGTTATTCTTATATTCAGCTGGATCTGTGGTAATACATGTATAACATTTTAACAGAAAGTAGGAGAACGTACTCTGGTAGTCTAGGGAATGGCTAATCTTCCTCAGTTTTTTCAGCTGTTTGTTCCTTACCAATGTACTTGGTACTATACCTTTAAACTTTCAATTCTGGTGTTGAAAGTGTAGAGGAAAATGGATTCTGGCTGATATTCCTCACTAATAACTTCATTCAGGAAACAATAATTTTAATCTTTTCATTAACGTCATCTGATTCAGTCTTCAGACCACTTTTTTTTTTTTTTTTTTTTTTTTGGTCATCCTTCTCTTGCTGTCTGCAATCAATTCTTTTTATTTTTCCTTCTTGGAAGAAATGTGTGGCTAGATTGTTTCTTCCCATCATTCCTCCTCTTAGCTCTAACTTTCCCTTCATGTATGCTACAGCATGTACCAAAAGATCTTACTCATTTCAATAACCAAACAATCTCTGAGGTGGCAGCAGCATTTCTTAGTGTTCTGTAACAATTTTGGGAAACAGGATTAAGTTTGGTGCAATGATGACAGGAACCTATTCACTATCATGGATAGATCATATTTAAATTGAAGAAACGTTTTACGTTACAGGTTTATATTCATAAATTCCAGGGTGAAGGAAATAAATTCAAAACCTGTTCTTCAAAGCATGTAAGTGAGAGAAAAGGGCTCTTACAGAAACTAACTTTATTCATATGATAGACACTGCACCAGAGGAAAAGGGTCATCACTCCTGAGCTTTAAACAGGATTTTAAACATCCCACACCCAGATCTTTAAGTCACTTGGAACTAAGGCTGCAGAACTGACCTTAATGTAATATTCTGGAGGGAACTGGTGATTTGACATATTCTTGGCAGTATTTCCAAACTTATGGCTGAAGTACCCTACAGGCTTCCCTTTGGGAAGTGTTTGGTAGCCCCCATCCCATTGTCTGACTACAGAGGTGATTGTTCTGTGATCCAGGTAAATCAGGAGTGAACCATATGGCAGCCACACAGCTGTCATATTCACCTCCTGGGTCATGCTGGGTCATCTCAGCATCCTCCATCACATCAGGAAGGGCAGGAGCACCCCCAGCATGTTCCAGATGGGACATTGTGGAGTTCCAGAAAGCAGGAGCAGGCAGTGAGGCAATCCCAGGAGGCACAGCTGGCCTCTGGTCTGGGCCTGAGCAGTCTTTCATTCAGAATACCCTTTCAAATGAGATAGAATACTTCCATATTCACTATTTATGGTTCCTTTCAATGTGATGTTTAAAGCTCAGGCAAGCTGCAGTGTTAGAGCCTGGTCAGACCTTCCTTTCAGCTGTGCATAGGCGTGTCAATTTAGTTACATGCTCTCAGAAACATCCTTGTTATCAGTGCTTAGTGGTTGCCTTCTGGGCAAGTACAGCTCCCCAGTAAAGATCTAAAAAGCTCCAGGAAAAAATGGGTCTAGTGGTGCAGAACATTTTCCAAAAACTCTTTCCACAGCCACATAATAACTACTGAATTTAGGCTAATAACTGTGTTCACTTTCTGGCAATGGCAAACTCAAAACCCTTGCTAGAGCCCAATGCTAATCAGTCACTACTGAAGTCTCTAACCACCCTGGGAAATGTGCTGTTTGAAGAGTAAAAATTCATGTATTTGTAATTCTTAATTTTTCTGCCTAGCACTTTTTTTCTTGCTATGCTCCATGGTCAATGAGAAAGAAGCTGGATAGATTGTCACAAATCTGTGCTTTCCAATTCTTTTCCTGTGATGTGAATATGCTGAATTCTTAGTTTGTTAATAGATATAGGAGGATAGTTATGTTTTAAACAAAGGTTCATAAAAGAATGTTTATTTCTTGCTACACATTCTATTGTAAGGCTCTCTATCAAATCTGCATCATAAATTATACTTTTTCTTACAATTGTTTTAGATCACTGCTGGTTAATAGCCAATTTTAACATGCTTTAGTTAATTTTTTGCATATAAGTTGTCTTTATTTCATAGGTTGCTGTGAAGTAAAGTTTCTTTAACGACAATTTTCCTAAGAGGTGATTTACTACAGTCTCATTTTGTCTGACCTTTAGATTAGTTTTATGCAACCACAGTATTAGAGCATTCAAGCAAATGCAACATAGATTTATCAAAGTTATTATCCCAGTCTACATTGAGGAACTAGACATTCAGAAAATATGGTATGCCTGATATTAGTCAAAGTTCAACATCTGATACAGGATCACACATGGGAAATTATTAGTCCAGCTGAACAAGGGGAATGTAAGTAGTAGCATTGCAGAATGGAATAGAGCTGAGTAAAAAAGCCATCACAACAAGTTATGTTAAATGGAGAACTGTCACACTAGAAGGAACATATCAGTGGACTTTTTAAAGGAACAGTCTAGAGTACTTGACTTATTTAGCATTTTAATTAATGGTTTTGGCACAAAAGGTAGAACTGGAGGAATGGAATTTGATGGGGCAAATATATTGTGAGGCATCATTGATGTAAAGGATTAAAGGATGGCCAGAATATTATGCAGGAGAAATTTTCTGACCTTGAGGACTAAAGTAATAGAAATAAGATTAAATTTAAGAGTACCGATGGCACTTAAAGGCTGCTAGAAAGAATTTCTGCTAGAGATTTATCAGTTGAAAACAGAGGAGGCAAAAGACCCAGGTGTAACAATCAGTCATAGAACAACTATGAGTCACCAATATGATACAGCTGTGAGGAAAGCAGTGTGATCCTAGAAAGTATCAAATGAGATATTTCCTGTGGAGATGGGGAAATCTTAATGTTGTAGCAGCACTGGAGAGCTTGCTTTTTCAAAAACTGTACACCTGCTTTTAAGGAAGATTAAATCCAAGTGATGCAAGTGATAGGAAGGGTTATTTGGATGATTAGAATGATACAGAAGCAAACAAAATGTACTGCAAACAGAATAAAAGGCTGTGGCTTGTTTAGGGTAGTAATATATGGGTGAGAGGAGACTAGATTGCTGTCCACATGGTCTTTGGGGGGGAAACAGCAGGGTTGGAGAAAAGTGGCACTTGAGACTAAAAAAAAAGTGGATATGAGTGAATATGGGCTGGAAATTAAAAGAACATTTCTAGTGATCAGATCATTAGGGTCAGAATCAGCAGCAGCAGTGAAGAGGGGAATGGACTGGTTTTAAGCCAGAGCTCAGTAAACTCGTGGAAAGGTTTATATGGTATGATGTGATTTCACATGTTGTGATTTGCTGAGTTAGTTAGGAACTAAATCTGCTGATTTGTGAAGTCTTGCATTCTTCATTGCTTAATCACCTGTGTATGCATCATATGTGATGCATACAGCTTGCTTAGATTGTGTCAACTTATTCATCCTCAAATTGATATTCAACAGCAAGACAAACTCTCCATGAGAGGTATGGAAAGAGGATCCTAATTCATAACTACATTACTCAAAAGTACTCATTCATACCTGCAGCAGTGCTCAAAAGTACTCAGAATAGTTATGTTTTTATACTTACTATAGACTTTATACAGGCCACCTTACAGTCTAAAAAAATATGTAATTATTTATCTGAAACTCACATTTCATAATTTTGGCAAAGGAAACAGAATGTGGGTGCAAACAAAACTTCTGGGCTTCTAAGAGGATGTAAAGCACCTTTAATATCAGTAAAATTTACTGATATTATTTACTTCTTTTCTGACACAAGTGCAAATCTTAACAAAAACCCAAAAGCCCGTAGTGTCTGTTCTCCCTATTGCATACAAACTTCTTCAACAACTTCACTGGAAAAGTGTAGTAGTGAGTTTTACTGAAGTAAGAGATTAAATTTGGCATAGAATATAAAGAAACTTCTTGGATGTTAAGATCCTTGCCATGTGAATTCTACCAGTAGAAATTCTATCAGGATAATAATTTCTATCAGGATGCAAAGGTTCTGGTTAGATAAAAATGTTGATCCTCAGATGCTCGTCAGTAACAATTAAAAAATAGGAAAGTATTCCCATTAAAAATACTTGTAATGGGCTTTTCCAACCTTAGGAAATAACAATAATTTTAAAAGTATATGTGAGAAAAGTAAGAGGCTCTGTCAAACAAAGGTTACCTAATTTCAACCATGAATTTTTTTTTCACTTTACTCCTTTATAGCCATGGATTGAGGGTGGGGAGGGGAAACAGTAGGTCTTAATAGAGCACTTTAAATGACAAGAGTTGCTTTTAAGAGGAAGGAGAAGAAAATTCTTAGGGAGGTGAGCATCTTGGATTTGCCTGGCTCACACTGCTGCAAAGTACTTGTCTTGTTTGAAAAATATTTTAGTATTTCAATTACAGAACCCTCTGGGCTCTTTGCAGAGCACAGTATCCCCTGCTTTACCATTGCAGAGTCTGCAGGAGATTGTGCATATGTTCTGCAAAGAATCAATTCTTCCAGTAGAAACATCCTCTTTGCAGAAAGTTGAAACAGAAAAAGAATGCATTACACTGACATGTTGCTAAGCAGCATATGTCAAGAACCATCCATATCTTTTGTATTAGTACACTTCCCTTCCTCACACCTTCATCACACAAGCTGTTATGGTTCTTATGTTTCCATAATATGGAGAGAAATTACATAGAAGATAGTTTTTCCTCATTTCTTCTCTATTTCCCATTTTAAAAATCCAGTATTAAAGAGAGGTCCTTGGTGGGTCTAATCTGGTTGAGATATTACTAGTTTCAGGTCAGTTCAAGGCTTTAGGCATTTTTGGTGTGGATGATTAATTCATTAGTTGATGGGCATCCTGTAGTGAAGCCTTTTGGGTCTGGGATACTTTCAGAAATAAAATGAAAATCTTGCCAAAAGGGAGAATATTAACCTTAGAAATAAAACTGGCCTCTCTAGACCATGAGGAGGTCAGCAGTATTCTGCTGGAATAGTTAAGATCTACAAAATGGTGACTGCCAGAAATAAAGAGGTAATTAGAAAACATTAGCAAGTAGGAATTTTGAGATGGTTTGCACTGACCCCTACTTTATGTTGTTTGCCATATCTTTTATTCACTGGAGTAGGGGTAGCTTCTCCCTAGCAAGTTTTCATGGGTAAAGAGTTACAGTCTCCTTCTTGCTCTCCCAGAAACATTTGTGTGAGTAGTTTCAGTGACATGTATTTGTAGAGTGCATTAAAGACTTTTTGATAATTGCTTACAATTTTTGCAAGGATATATTTTATGGTGGTGACATTCCATGGTTTTAAAAACATTTATTTACTGTGAAACTATTACTGAGTACTTTCAGGACACACTGTCTTCCTGATAACAAATCTCTTCCAAAATGAAAAAGAGCTTTCCTTAATTTAAAATTTCAGTGTTGAGATTATTTTTCATTATTACAGCTATTTAATAATCTCTTCCAAGTCCTTTCATATTTTCAAGGTCAAGAATTTTTAAAAGGACTTAGGGGACCCAAATTTCTTTTTGCTTCTGTCAGACCAACTGTGATGAGGTAATGGTGTTCTGCAAGTTGGCATTGGAACAACAAATTATACATCAGCCAGGGCTCATGCCTTTTTGCCTATGTGCCCTGTGACTATATGACTAATAAAATGCCTATTTTATTGTGTGTGTGGTCCAGCTTCAGAATAATAATCATCCTTGAAGATTTAATTAATGAAAAATCAATTTAGCAATCAAATATTTCAGCCATAGTGGGTGGCTGAGTTAAGAAGGTATTATAAGCAGAGTATAATTTGTTCAGACATATAGGCAGTCGCTGGATTTCTTATTCATCCATCAATTACTGCAAAATGGTTAACTGAAATTGCAATTAAATAATGGTTGCAAACCACACTGTTAGAGCACAGTCACACATGGAAACAGCTGTAGTTATTTTAGAAATGACCATCCCTGCTGGTTTTTACTGCTCTTCCTCTGGAGGTCACAGACATCAGAAAAGGGCTTCTGTCATGCCCTGCCTTGCTCAGGCAGCTTCAGCCACCACCAGTCCCTGGTTTGGGCAGGAGCCTTCCCAAGCCCTTGTGGTGTCTCCTGCTGGGCTTGTAGCTCCCAGCAGGGTGGCAGCAAGCAGCCAAGGCTGGTCACGTCCTGCCCTGCTCCCACTCTGCCTCAGGGGGTTTGCCTGTGAGCCTGGGCTTTGCTCACGTGGAGAATTGGTCCTTAACCCCTTTCAGGACAAGGCATTTGTAATGGCATCTCCCATGCCTGCATGCAAAGAGGGATTACCCCAATAATATGTGTTTGCCCAGTGCCACTGTGACTGCTCCTGAAATGACACTGCTCTAAGTACTACAGTAACATTTACTGTCTGACAATTGCACTTCTGTCCAACTGTGCCTAGCTTAGGAACTAGGCTGTAAGAGCACCATTTTCAGGGAAAATATTTGAGGCTTTCTGTTTCAATTCCCCACCTTCAGTACCCATCTTCATGAAATGAGTGAAAATAATTAATTGCTTCTTGATTAAATAATTGCCCCCCAGTTTACTGTGTGCCATAGGACATTACAGAGGACATGAGAGAGGCTTTGAAATTTGCTCTCAAGGTTTCCAAGGGAAAATGATGATAAATTAAGAATTTGGACCTCCTCATGATTTTGTGATTCCATTTCAGGGAAAAGCAGTGACTTAATAATCCAAGCCAAGTAATTCCTTTTTATTCATGGTACAGGGGGTTTTAGTACTTGCTATCTGTTCTCACAGAGCATTATATGCTCACTTACATATTGGGTGAAAAGGTTGTTCTGTGCAGGCTTATCTGTTGCAATATTTCTAGATATCCTGTTTTAAAGCATGTGCTGGTAGCCATATGTATGCAATACTTCATGAACAAATGCCAAAAAAAATCCTATAAAAACTTATTTTGTGTCGTGAAAGAGGATGTAAGTTCAGATGTGCTCCAGTGCTGCACCACGGATGTGCCTTTTGAGCAGTTTTACATGTAGGCGTTTGCTATTAGGTGTTTGCTATTGTTAAAAGTGACAGCTACATCCCCCTCTTTAGGTGAGCCTTTTAAAAATAAGTGTAATCTACATATGGTTTGCATATTTTAATTTGTCATTTGCATATGTTAATTGACAGTCATTGCAGCAGCAAATGCTATTGCATGTAGTCAGCCTGAGTTGTAAGAGTTACAGGAAAGTTTGCTCAAAGGCTCAGGAAAGACTGAGCTACCACTGATTGTCCCCAGTGATGCTGAGGATGGGGAGGGCTCTGTACTGCACACTTCAAAAGTGTCAATGAATAAACACAATGGTTGATCTCCTGGTTTTAAAACACATCTTGCAACTTTGGAAGGGAATTATTCCCTGCTGTGCAGTAAACTTCGTGCCAGATCATATAGAAAATTGTTCTTAAAGTGAGCCTACATTTCTAGAACTTCTGGGGGGAAAGAAAATCCTAATTTTACCAGTTAGATAATATATGAAGTAGCTATCTCTTGTACCCATGCAGAGGAGTCAGGAGGCAGAACTGTGGTGCAGAGTGAACCACATGAACCCACCACTTTGTAGCATTGAAAACACGAGATTCATTTCTGCAGATCACCCATGTGTTTTGCAAGAATAAGACAGATCAGCATATTGAAAAACATCTATTGGAGGAGACATCAAAGTTTTTGCTCAAAAAGGTGTTAGATAGGAAACGACATAGTAGGGAATAACTACTTTAATGATATTTGGGTTGCTGAATATTGCAACACTTGACCTGTATTGGAATAATCTTGTAACAGGAGTCCCCTGGGATTCTTCTGCTCTGTAGCAGACACACTGGCATCAGTTTATGTATTTTCTAGGCCACTACATTTCAAATAAAGGCAGTTTCATATTACTACTGTCAGTGATGCATTCTGAAAAAATAGTGAAAAAGACAAAAAGAAAACCTGTACAATTTTCCATCACAGTGACACCATTGTGGTATCAATAATATGAATCATCCATCTTGCAGTAGTGTTTTCCTGTGGTTAGCAGACAAGTGGCCAATGACTCTTCCCTTCAGCATATCTAATGTCACTGGCAGTACAGTTTTTATTTCATGTTTCAGTGAGACTTCAGCTTAGAATCACATTTAATAAAGGCAAGGTAGAAATTCCTGGTAAATCTAAGAGAATGATTCATAGATGGGCAGGTATTTGGAAGAATCTCCTATAATTGTCATCTCACTGTGCCTTTTAAGAAACATCCATTGGCAGTCACAGTCTTGGGCCTAGTTTACAAATGCAGCAGGGGGAATGCTGCATTTGGCCTAGGATGTGTCACCCCAATGCACCACAGTCAGTACAGGCAGCATGGTGAACAGAAAGGAAATAATTATTCAACATCAGTTGGCTAGTTATATAAAGGAGTTTTTATTTAAAATAGATTACTGTATAATATATCAAAATATTCTTAATATCTGGAATCACTGGGGAGACAAAAAAAGAGACCCATAACATAGATACTGTAAATTTTTTCAATGACATTGGAGTGTAAACATAGACATTTCTCTGAAGAAAAAGAAAAAAGTAAGAATTTTTCTTGGTTTCTGATCCTATTTGGGTTAAAATTTACTCCTTATAAAGTAAACGCCACTTCTTCTTGACACTGTTAAGAGTGTCATTTCCTCAAGTGTAACTTGTAACTGATGCAGTAAACAAAAATGTTGTTTTGTTAATACTACCATTTGCTCTTAAATCTTCTAACACTTGCATGAAAACCTGTGTTTTGAAATTCAACCATTCTCATTACCTTTCTTATGATTCTGAAGGTTTGGGTGCATTTATCACTACTCAGAACATACAGAGCACACATAACAAACAAGCAGCAAACACAAATTCTTCAATGAAATGCTTTGGGTGACCCTGTGAGTGACTTCCATGTGAGTACCCCTTTGAAGGACATTGAATGGAGCAGACAGCTTACAACATGGGAGAGTAAAATGTGAATGGGATGACATACAAGTGATGAAACTCAAGGGGAAAAAAGCAGGTGGAAATAGAAGAGGAGGAGCAAAAGTTCAGCTTCCCTAGGCAGCATCCCCACGCAGAGCAAAGGCTTCCTGTGAAGTTGCTCTTTGGGGGTGTAGCCTGCCATCTGCCTTGGAAGTGGTGGATTTTTAGGAGACATTAAAGGTGACAAAAGTCATTCAGAGCCACTGTTTGTGACTATGCTGCACACCACCTCATGGGAATAGCTCTGGGAAATCAGACTCCTGCTGCCTTGCTGACAAAATGCGTGTGTGGTTGGGAGCTCCTGTTCCACCCCAGCAGGATACTGCATGAGTGTGTAGGCATAGATGATTTTCCTGGAGAAATTCAGCATTACTTTGCTAAATGTGTAGTGCTCCTGAAGTGGGCACACTGTGGACACAAAGCACTGCTGTGAGAGAGGGTTGGTATTTTCTTCTTTCAGAAACGTGGGGCCCTATGCCCTGTGCCAGCGTCAGGGCAGTGACAGGGGAGACTCAGCTGTGTGGTGTGGCAAAACAAACCACCCCTGAATCTTGTCTGCAGCTGTGTGACATGCTCTGTGGAACATTGTGCAGTGTGGGCACCTTCTGGGTACAAAGCCTGGGCAGGAGAGGTTTTATATCACATTGGTTGCTGTGAATTGTTTTCTATGTTACCTTGCATACATTCAAATATTTAATGGGTTATTTCTAAGTTCAAAGCCATAGCTCAGCCCATCAAAGTAATTTCAGTCTCTTGCAGTGGCAAGGAAAACTGCCATCCCTTTTTAAGGCCCTCTTGCCTCTGAGGTTCTTGCAAAAGCAGGAAACAACAAGAATTTCAGGCTCAACAGACTGAAAGAATAAACTTCCTCACATGATTTTTAGCACTTCCTAACTCTAAGCAGATGTGAGGTATGCAATAACAGCCTTTTAATTTATAATTGTAGTTGTGCTGATTCTAGGAGCAGGAGGATAGGAGTGATGTGGTTAAAGTACTGTATGAAATACAAGACTGTTGATCCAAAAAAATTTTAAATGTCATGTTCAGTCCAAGGCTTGTGCAGAGGTCTGGGAACAACTCCTATTTATCTAAATTGCTTTATGGTTCACTGTGGGCAAATTTTCCTCCATTTCTTCTTTCTTTTTTCTTCTTTTTTTTTTTCTGTAGCAAAATGACATTTTAGTTTTGAATTAATCCACAATTTTTGCTGGAAAAAATATGCAAGCTTCACTTTGTATTAGAGAGCAGCTGCAGAGAAGAGCCCATGTTTTCAGGTTGTGCTCAGCATGCTTTATTGGCATATTCCAGAAGCATGGGGAGCAGAAACAGTGCAGCCACCTGGCCTGCATCAGAGGACAGCACTGCTCCTCTGCCCTCACCTCTTAGTTGACTAACTTCACATTATTTTCTTTAATTCTCCTCATCATTATGCAAACAAAATTTCTGCTGTTTAAGTGGAGATCCATGAGAGGCCAATGTTTGTGAATAACCAACTTTGTAGGATTGTTCTTTTCTATTACTCTTCTCTGTAATGGATGCCCACAACAGAACAATTTTGGACTGGTGTTTTCTGCATTTTATTCCAGCACCTTTTATATTTGTCATATAATAAAAGTATGAATTGGTTTCTACCAAGCTTAGTCTTACATGGTGTTCAGTTTTGTAAACAAATAAGTCAGCTTTCTATTCACTGCAGTAACTCTGTTTCCAGATCCTGAGTTGAGTTTGCAATGCTGAAGTTAAAAAAAAAACATATTCTTGGTTGTGAGATATGTACAAATTATTTAAAATTCAAGGAGATATTTCAAATACATATGAATACAGCAGTATATTTGCATGTTCACACTGCAAGGTGGAGTATCTTATTTTTTATGCAGAGTCTTTGACATAATGGGTCTGAAGTATACCAAATTAAATTAGGTTTCCCACTTTAGGTGCTTTCTGTACCTATTTTTACCTAAATTTTTAAAATTTGGTAGATTTTAAAAAATACATTTAATTTTTCAAAGAAGCACTTTGAATTGCATAGTCATATACATATTAGGATATCAGAACATCAAGTTATTTATCTGGGATTCTCTTGGATTTTAACAGGGATTCTTATTGGGAGACTGGTACTATAACCCTATCAAGCACTGCTGATAGATAAAAGTTTTTGCTAAACCTTTAGAAAAGGGCTTCCCACCTTGAATTTCTCTCAGAGTTCTGCAGGAAAACATGTTCCAAGAGAATTTTTTTGTATGCTTTCAGCCTAAGATAATATGGTCTGTATATATTCTCCCGTAATTAAATTAGGAGGTTTTAGGGGTGGCACCTGGAGAGTGGGGTTCCCTGCTCTGTCACTGTATTTGGATGTCAGGAGCTGTTAGTACCTCTGACTTCCTTGCCTAACTGTAGGCAACCATCACTTCTGTGACTTTCCACCTATTTGTTTTTGGAAGTAGGTGTGATGGACCAGGGCAAGGATTGTGCCACACTTCTTTTTTTTTTACATTTTTTTCTTAGGTTTCTAGTTTGTCTGCTGTTAAGCAATGATGTTGTTCTGGGTAGACATTTGGGTTCATGCTGTGCAGTGATTGTGGTCAGGCAGTCCCTGAAATTGTCCAAACAGTGGCAGTTCGAGACTGTCATGGGAACTGTATCTTACCTATGGTAGTTCCAGAAATCACAGTGAGTCATTGCAGAAAAACTGTTCCAAGAAGATAATATAATGACTCTCTAAGAAATGTGAAAAAATGTATCATACAGCTAAAAGGTGGTTGTTTCAACTTCAGCACAGATTTCTTGTAGTACTTATTACTGATATTACCTTTTTCAAGTTAAGAGGATTTTGCATTGCTTGCATAAAATTTTATTAAAAACCACATATAATGTGTGTTCTGACTGAAGCTTATAAATCTGCTACATTGCTTGCCCTTTTCTGAAACTGCTGCTTTATTATTTCATGTTCTTTTGTCAGACATCTGATTTGTATAAGTGAGCACAGGGCACTTAGCTTCATTTTAAGGGTAATAAACAAGACAGACTTAAAACCAACAAAACATTTTTAAATAGTAGACTATTTTTCTAATTATCTTGTCCACCGTGTTCAATCCCATTTTTACTTTCTCTGCAGTTAGCTTCCATGATCGAGAAAGAGAGTGGGAAAGCAAGCTTTGTTGCTGAAAAAAAAAAAAATCAAAGCCAACTTCCAACAGCTTTTTGAAAAAGAGTGTTCTGGTTGTTATAAAACATGTATATAACCGACAGCTGATATTATCCACTGGTGAGATATTGTTCATACATCTACAGCATAACATTACCAGAAAAATCATGCTGGTTATCAATCCACATGTGCTCAATGCAGTTTGAGGATTTTAAGAATGCCATGTATATCTTTTATCATGTTACTGTAACCCCTCACCTCCCACCAGTTCTCCAGACACACTCCCCACTACGTTATCTCCCCTTTGATGCACGTATCAACCCATTTCACCTCTGATATTTTTCACCTGAATGTGGACCATGCTGTGATGCTTGACTGACAGTGGTTGAGCACTAAGTCCTGTGTTGGGGAAAGGATTTTTTTTTCCTTCACATGGCCAGCCTGTGGGTTTCTGTCTTGCCAGGAAAATAATTCTTACAGTGTTGAGGAGGTCAGCTGCACCTGTGGGGCAAATGCCTGTACGAGCTTGTTTTCCCCCCACACACCAAGCTGATCAGAGGCTGTGTGGCCATTTTCATGTCTCAGAGCTCCTTCTTCATGGGAATGGCTTCCTCAGACATGATGCTGAGCTATGCAAACGTGTAGCTTTGGGGTTACTCCATGTTGGTGTCTGCCTACAGTATGCTTTACAGAAATATCCATGGCTGTGTTTGCACTGCACCAACCACAGTGAAGGAATAGCTTTGAATACTTAACCTAGCTGCCATAAGTACTGGTATTGCTATCTCTCAGTAGAAGGGAGCTTGTGGAGAGCTGCAGAAAGCATCCAAGAAGAAAAGTAAATTCTGCTTGAGCTAAACCCTCTGAGGTCCCAGCAGCCTGTGCTTGTCCTCAGACTTCACATCATGAGCGGTGTCCCCAGGCTTTTCATCGGGCATGGTGGTGATGACATGAGGTGCTATTCTGGCAGATACAAACTGGACTGAAACCAAAAATATAATTTATCATAGTTGCAGCTAATTGAAGGTGCCTGATGTTGCTGATTTTGCCTGGATGAAAATCAAGAACTTTAGAAGTGGAAAAGTCCTCCACTACACATGGTACACATGGTACTCTGTCTCAGTCACTCACAGCTTCTCTTCCAACATTTCTAAGGGTCAAAGTGCATTTTTCAGATCAGTACTTTCTCAGTTGTTTAGTCTTCCCTTATATAGACTGCACATGTTTAACAGTATTTCTAGAATACATGTAAGGCTTTTTTTCCTGCCTCAGCTTCCCATCTCAGTGTGGCTCAGAGGAGACACTGGACAAGAGAAACTGGTAGAATATATTTGTAGACATCAGTCTCCAGGAAAATTTCACTCCAGAAAATATAGCAAACAGATCTTCCTATGTGTTTTCGTGGCAATAATTGGAATATTTATAACAATTTGGGGGTAGGAAGGGGAAAGGTAAGTGAGATCCCTAGCATAACAACCAAGTTCTTAGCAAGTGGTAATTGGTGTGGCTCTAGTGAATTGCCAAATTTTCATGTAACTGTTTGGTTTTGACCAATAAAAGATAAATCAAGTCAATGGCTGTGAAATATGTGGGTTGGTCACTTAACCCAGCGCCAGCACCACACACCACAGAAAGGCAGACACCTTTGTTCTGCAGCACCCAAGCTTTGGTTTTGAAGTTTCTGTCTGCATTCTGATTCAGACCAGCTTGGGTACCTGCCTAAAAGGATTGTGGCAGTATGTGAGGGTATGGCCAATATCACTTTACATCATTTTGCTTAAGTTTTTACATAATTCTTTTTTTTTCTCATGCCATGTTTAGCATTCTGCTAGGTCAGATGAAGTCAGGGGTCAGGGATATGCTTGATTTAATACAACTGGATGGTTTCCCTGGTTTTTGTCCATTCCTTTTGGTGTCCTGTCATTTGAATTTTATGGTTTTGTCTTTATTTCTTGAGACAACTTTTCTGGGTATCATTTTCTCTGCTGTGTTGGTCCTTTATGCTGGTACAGATTGCATTTGTTCATCTAAAATGCCTGTCCTGCACAATTTCCATCATTTTTACAGTCTTACATTTTGTCATTTTCTGCTTGAGTTTGGTTGTGGTTTGTTATGTTTTGACAGTGGTTTGTCATACAGCTGTGAATAACCTCTTTGGTTTGCTTTTAAAACTCTCTTCTTTGCAGTTGTTGAACAAAGTTAACTGAATTACTCTTTCTTCAAACTGAATGATTAGCACAGACAGAAGTGTGAGTGGCTGTATACTGAAAGCAGGCAAACCATTTGTTCTGGCTTGATTTGCATTCAGAGTATAGAATTTTTATGCAAACACAAATACTCTCTTTTCTAAATTTTCATCATGGGAGTGATGGTTTTGATTTATAGGACATGGAAGTTTTAGAGTTAAAAGTGGAGCTTCCTCATCTAAGGTATATCTTTTTGTCTGTGGAACAAGAATATGGGAAACCCACCCATTTCTCACCTCCAGCCTAAAAAAATTAGACTGTATGCTTCCTGATAAAGCTGCCTGCCATGACAAATTCTGAATTTTTTAATGTCGTATAAGGGTCTGGCCTGCTCTGGACTATTAGAAATCTAATTCAGTTGTTTAAGCAATAAAATGTGTGGGCTCTGAGTTTTCATTTTAGGATTGAGTAGCAGGCTCCCTAAGTTATTAGTGTTGTCAATGGATACAGAGAAAAAAAAATTAAAGCTTGAAGCTGGTACAGAACTGTGCAGGGCTGGTGCTCTGCTATTTGTGCTTCAGCTTGAGACACTGGTTATGAGACCTGCAGGAAAGGAGCTGAGAGTTGAAGACGACTGTGAGCCAGCAATGTGCCACTGCAGCAAAAAAATCAACAGCCTCCTGGGCTGCATAGGCAGAGTTTGAGGGAGGTGGTGGGGGTGATCTTTCCCTCAGCACTGGAGAGACAGATCTGGTGTAGGATAGTCAGTTTGGAGTCACCATTTAGAAGCAAGACATGGATATACTGGAGTGAGTCCAGAAACGAGACATGAATGTCACTAAGGGCTTGGAGGATTTGCAATGTGAGAAGTGGCTGAGAGAGTTGAGACTCTGCAGCCTGGAGAAGCCTATAATGTGTGTAAATATATGATGGGACAGAGTAAAGAATATAGAATCAGACTTTTCAGTGTTGTGGAGTGTAATGCAAGAGGCAGTGAGCACAAAGTGCAACACAGAAAATTCCATTTAAACACAACAAAAACTGTTTTCTTTCAAAGGTGGTCAAACACTTGCACAAGTTACCCAGAGAGGTTGTGAAGGCTTCATCTTTGGAGGCACTCAAAACCCAATTGGACACAGCCTTGACAAGTCACTGCAGATGCCCCTTCTCTGAATGGAGGGTGGGATGATTTCCAGAGGTGCTCTCCAAGTCCAGGTGCTATCCTGTGAAAGGGATCTTGGACTCTGCTGCTTGCTCTCTACATTCCCTGGTCTAGATTCTCTTAGCCTGAGGCTGAAATACTCGAGATGTGAGTGATAAAGGAATTTTGTACTGAGCAGTTCTTTAAAGACTGGTGGTCAGCTACCAGTGTAATAAGAAAAAGGCTGGGAGGAGATTTTCTTGTAGGGTGGCCTACAACAAATCCTAATTAAAAATTACTTTCATGCAGCTTTGTGCTGAGACATATAGGGGATTTTATAGTTCTTTTCTCAATTTTTTTACCAAAATGAATTCTAGTGCAATATTGTCTCCAGAGGAATAAAGGATTTAAGACTGAGTTGCAGATTATGTGTCTATTGAGAATAAGGGTCATAAGGTTCAGGGAGTAAAGCTGAGGTCTCATTGTCATAGTTTCTGTTACTTGCTCTTGACTCAAGTGTGTTTTAGAGGATTGAAGTGCTGGTTACACTCTTTCGAGAAAAGGAAATACACTGTCAAGTGAATCAAATTTTACACACAAATCCTCACCAGGGTAAAATGTTGTTAGAAAACACTGGAGAAAAGGCACAGTCAGATCTAACATAATGATTGAATTACACAGGCTAGAAGGAATTGGAAAGAAAAAATCTATACATTTGCAACTTTATAAGCTTTAATATTTTAGTTTATAGCCTTTAACTGTAGGCAATGTTGTTGATATAAAATAAATAAGATACTGCAAACAGATCCCATGAAAGTGAAATGGATCTAAACAAAACCATTGGGTTCTGGCTGTGGGAAGGATTCAATTCACTCAGTAACAATACTGAATCCATGTTACACTTCCCACTTTGTAATTTTGACACAAAATTGAGAACAAAGGCAAATTGGTTAGAAGCATTAGATTTCTACAATATCCAGAAAGTGCAGTGTAGATAATTAAAAATAAAAACATGAGTTTAAGTACACAGGAAGCATATATATGTAAGATGCTAATTTAACTCCTCAATAGGTGTGCTTTTGCAATATGGAGGTACTATTTCCACTCTCTTCCAAATTTCATGGTGTTTAAAATTGATAATGTGTGTAGATTATGCAGATGTTTTTGGAATGTGCAAATACAATGTAGCATATTACTAGTATAATACTATTAAAAGCACACTAGTGTACTCTAATACAGTATTATCTTTATTACTACTGTATAGATTTTACATCATACTTTTACTTAATATTTAATAAGTATAAATAACCAGAAATTTCTATTAGTGAAAATTAATCATACTTTCTAATTTTATTTTAAAAGTAATCTACATGATAGAAGCCCAGTCTCACACACTAGATAGGGATTAAAAAAGGACAGGTCTGTGTGTGCCAGATTTTGCCTTGGATACATGTGGGTGGTTTAATCAACATGGCCCACATGTCTCTGAGACAGAATTTGGACTTATTAGACTGCCTTTTCACTGCCTTCTGTGCAACACTATCAAATCTGACAGTAGCTTTTCCTAGGAATTGACAGATTTGTGTTGTTTGGGTCTGAATCCACTCAGCAGATAAGGTGTTACAGAGGTGGAGGAGCAGTCCCTTGAGCATCCTGCCTTGCAGCTCTTCCAGAGCTGCAGATTTGCTGTTGTCCAGCTTCAGAGAGGGATTCCTCCCTGCACATCCCAGCCAGATGCACTGTGTCTGGAAGAGAACACAGCTGATCTGCTCTTTCACTGGGACTATTTTGGGCAAACAGAAGTGTAGGCAGAGCAACAGCAGTGACACCACTCTGTAACTCTGTGAAGTTTTGCTCTGTGTGTACTGGTGCGTTTACTTCAGTTACATATGTTCAGAAACATATGTAAATGAACATGCCAAGCCCTGGCCCACACAGATGTTAATTGGCTGTGCCCACAGATGTCAATTAACAATTAACAGAAAGCTCATGCTCTCCTTTGCAGTGCCCAGAAAGGCTCATTTGCAATCAATGGGCTGTTGTCTCCTGGCTTCCCTAGTCCCTGCATCTGGCTGAGGAGAGTTAGTTACATCTCCATTTAATTACTGAGATCCAACTGTGATAATCTCTCAAGCAAGAGACTCTCATAGTCTGCCTAGAGCTTTATGGGACAGCTCAACATTTTGTGTTGGAAGCCAAAAAAACCCCACAGCCCCAACCAGCAGAGTTCCTCAAGCCCATCTATAGTGTGTTGATGAGATAATCAGCTGCAGGCTGCACCAGAGCTTCCAGAGCTCCTTTGAGCTATGGGCATAGGGTGGTTTTTTTCACTCTGTTGCTGATTCTGTGGAACTTTTAAGGGCTTTTTATCTTTTATATTTTTGGGGTTTATTTGTTTCTGTTTTATTACTTATTTTATGACCTAGCTTTAATTAAAGACAGAGGACTTGACAGGATTCAAGCTGCAAAAAACCAGCCTGAAAGCAATAAACCAAATATTTTTATTTCACTGATTAACACTTCCATTGTTCTTTGCTATACCAACTTGGCAGTTATTTTACATGGTATATATGCTAAATCCAAATGCCTGATCCTGAGAGCTTCTACTGTAAATGCAACACATGAGCAGGTCAGTGAGCAGGGAGGGGTTTGCGACCAAGCCCTGCTTCTGCAAAGAGGCCATGACCCCTCATTCTGTAGAGGGGGCACTGAGATTTTGACAGCCTATATTTGGCACACAAAGGGAGGAAATGTTCTACTATTCCTATCCCACAAATAATACCAGTTTCCTGTGAACTAGAAAAACATGTTTACTTTCTAATTTACTCAAATCTTCCTTGGGGGGAAAAAAAACCCAACCATTCAACAGTACCATCACCACCACGCTGTGTGGTGGTACCAAGATTATATTGTAAACTATTTTTTCAGCTGGCTTTCTACCCATAGCTCATCTGATGCTTGGAAAAACCCTGAACTTCACAAGTTATGGATAATCCCATCTGGAGATCATTGGGCTTTTTGGCTCAGTTTGGGATGGAATAATAATTCTAGAGTTAAACACATTCCTAACAGAACTAAGTGTTTTATGTTCAGGCAAAGATATCTAAAAGGGAAAATAAACTAAAGAAACAGAGTGAGAGAGGGACATCCTAATCATCACTGTTACATGGCCAGGCCAAAAAACAGGAGTGTGACCTCAGTGCATCCCTCCTTGAGAGGCAGGCCTTGGGCTGTTTAATATGTCAGATGGTTTCATTCTATTCTTTAGAATTCCCCATGGGTGATACTTGAAGAATTATATATAATATAACTGTTACTGACCTATAAAGCTTCTCACCTATGTTCATAGATTGAATTAATTGATTTCTGGACCACTCATATTTCGGGGGGGGGGGGGGGGGGGGGAGGTCACAAATCTATCTTACTTCAATTCTAAAATTGCTTTTTTGTCTCTGATTCATGGAAAAGTTACATGGAATCACATTTAGCCAAGCTGTCATGCTACAACATAAGCTAATGTTATGTCATGCCAGTGGATGACAGAATTCTTTATTGGTGCAAAATATTCATTTCTGATATGCCTTTCTTAGAGACATTTTCATGTAAAAAAACTATTTCTTGTTGCTAAATCCAGCTGATCTTTGTCACTTTGCCTTGCTATTTGGGCAACTGCTAGCAAAATCAAGCAAAGATTAAGTGGCAGTGCCCACTTCTCACAAGAAATCCTCCCTCAGCTGGGGAAGGATGCTGCCCAGGACAAAATGATGATTTAAAGCAGCATTCCAGTGATCTGGAATGAATGCCTGAATGCTGAGGAGCAGATGATTTTCCTTCTAGTATATACAGTACCTTGCAATGTGGAGTGTCACATTTCACACCATTAAATGCTCTTTTCTGGATAACAGGACATAAAAGCCTGTTATTATTTGTATAGATGAAGGTGTTTTTTCTGTGTTATGAAATTATTGCAAGTTTGTTTTAAAATGTTTAAAAATATGTATGCTTTGGAGTAGAGCTGCTCAGCTTTGTGGTAGGTGTATCCCTTTGTCCTCTTTGTAGAAATCTGACTGAATTTAACAGATTTCTAAATATTTCTGGGAAAAGAAAGGTGCCCATTCTCAGGTATTCAGTGGAAGCTTTACTAAAGCTTGGCAGCTACAATTTTCAAGGTCTCCCTTCCCAGGAACATAGCTCAGTGGGGCATCCACATGCCAACTACACAGAGTAACTTGATATTTTGCAGGTCGGGGCTATGTGGAATCACGGTCATTTCCATTACAAAATCCACAGAGCAGGCTCAGCCAGGTGCATGCAAGAGCAGGAAACACTTTCTCCTACACTGCTGGCAGATGTGCCTGGGATCCAGGTGGCCTTAAGGAGGAAGGAACTTGACCTGAATGTAGACGAAAGAGAAAAGGGAAGAGGACGAGGAGAAAATGGAGGGTAAAAATCAGGACCAGATGCTATTGATAGGATAGAGGAGAGAGAAGTAGTAACTGGGAGATGAAAGGAGAAGATGGAGGATGATTGAGTAAGGGAGGGTTGGGAGTCAATGAGAGAAATACAGGGAATGGGGATATGTTTGGTTGGGTGAGGGTACACAGAGGAAAGAGGTCCTCTTCACTGGTCTCTGGCTGATGAGAAACTGAAGGAAGCAAGGAAAGATGGGATTAATTTGGAGAAAGAATATGCTGTTGCAAGGAGATAGTGGAAAAAGTGCAGAGAGAGAATGGGGCACACAAAATCAAAATCCAGGAGAGCTTAGGCTGCTAAGGCAGGGAGGCTGGAAAAAGCAGCTGTGGAAGCCTGGATGGGTAGGAAGGGCACTGAAAAAGTGTGTGTGAAGCTGGTATTTTGGGCAGTGAGGAAGGAAAATGAGAAAACTGAGACTAAATAACTGGGCCTTCTTAATTAAGAAGAATAAAAAAATCATGTAGATTTAGGGTAGGTGTTGAGTTTCCTTGAGCCAAAGAAAAAGAGGCATCATTTGAGGGGGAGGAGAAGGCAAGGAGGTACTGGGAATTAAACAGTGAGCTTGGAAGATAAGCAACCAACCATAAGCTGAGAAAACAGGACTGGACCATGTGGATGGGTGAGGGAAAAAACTGGAGAAAGAATAAAGCCCTGACATTGAGAAGGGAAATGACAAGAACTTCTCCATACTCAAACTGCTTCTGCAAATGTTCAGTTCAGAGCTCCTTTAGCTAAGATCTATATGCTAGCTCTGAAGGCTCCATGTGATGCTCTAGGGAAGAGTGGTGTGGTAGGGAGGAGCCCTACAAAACCATGCACAGACACACATTCTTCAACATGGATTCTCTGGAGTAAAAGCGAAGCTCTAAAATATGAGGAATTCCAGTAAAGCGCATGAAGCTTCATTCAGCAATTGGATGTGCTATAGACTATACTTTCCATTGTATAGTCCCACTGTGAGTGGCACTGGGGAATTGCAAACCCAAGGCCAGGCTTGCTCTGTGCTCTGCAAAGGATGGCTGGATGCAAAGGATGGCAGAAGGATGGCTGGACCACATCCTGAAGTGGCCACAATTATCCAGTTGTTCTACAGTTCTGCCTTCACATTATTTGGGGTCCTCCTAGAAAGTATCCTGCTATCTCCAGCAGAAGATACGTGGTGTTGCTGAGATCTTGTTGACATGTACAGCAGCAGGCACAGGTGGAGTGTGTGCATCCACATGTGAGCATGTCCATCTACTCAAGTAGGGAGAGAAAAACACCATTGCCATGTTCCCATTCTTTTTCTCAGGAAAGGATTGTATGTATGCATGCAGCAGAGCAGGGAGTGCACACACAGATGTGTTTGCATGCTCATCTACACAACTATGTCTTGGAAGAGAAAAATTCAAGGAATAGTCCTTTGCATTAAAAAGTGTTTGGGATGATCTCTAGACTTCATAAGAGTTATTCCACAGCCCTTTCTTTTTCTTGGAAATTCAATTTCCTGCACAAAACCCCTTGTTACTGCTGTGGAGTTTCATGTTTATCCTAGAAATTAAATGATTTTTTTAAGCCATTGAGTACTTCAGGAAGAGAACCAAAACCTTGAACATGCTTCAGTCTTTGGTGGCAAAACTGAGGTCTGCTTATTAACACAGGTTTCCATTACTCTTTCTTCTGGAGCTGAATATTTAGCTATAAACATTTACACTGGATATTTGCATCAGTTATTTTCAGTTCTGCAGACTGACAGGGTCTGCACGTGCATCTGTCATGGAAAATGAGGTTCCATGGAGCACATCCTTGTCTGCACCTCTATTCATCTTCAGTTCTTTGGTCTCCCACTTTGTTCTCAACAGTAGCATATCCCTGTGGCAAGCATAGATAACACTTACAGGAAATAACTTTTATTAAAAATGCTTACTATTAATAAGAATAAATTATTTAATGTATTTCTAGCCTTTTTTAATGTGTTGTAGCTGTAAATACAGGGCAAAAAGCAACACCACATGACCATGCTGCTTTGGGAACAGTCTATAAACTGCAGTTTAATAGTTTCAAGATATTTATGCAGTGCATAAGTCACAGGAATAGAGGTTTATCACAATCAGTAGGAATGCTGGATTTTCATATCACCCATTTGCTGCTTAAGATGATTAGCAGGAAATTTAATTTGCACTAATTAGCCTTAGGGGAGCAAGAAATTAACTTGATGGGTAAATTTCACTTTTTACTGTATACCACACCAAGATGAAGAAATTTGAGTTGAACCATGAATTAAATCCTATGTTAATATGCTGGACTTCAGTTTTTCGAAATTAAATTAAAAGACTGTAAAAATTATTCTGTGCATGGTTACTGGGTGGGGTTATTTTAGGATCTGCAGTTGTACAACAGTCTTTCAGTATATCCACTGAATTGTCAGCTACTTCCAGAGAGTGTGGTGTATTTTTGTACATTAAACTACATTCATATGTGATCTTACAGCAAAAGCTTTTACAATTCCTAATTTTCTCTATTTGCATATTTTCATTACACAATATGCATTATGACTGCCTATTCAATATTTCACATTGCAATGCACAGAAAAAAAACAGTATTCACAGAACTGCTGTGAAAATTCCCTATTTTTTAATTTGCAACAACCATTTGCAAATGCATTTTTAGGTTCAGGAGCCTTTGTTCATATGCTGGCAAAATTTCTATGAAAATATTTTTTTAGAAATCACTCTCAAAAGTATATAGCAAATAAGGGAGGCATGAGTCACCACATAGTCCTAATAGAAAAATTAGAATTAGGAACTAATAAACTCTAATCTTGCCTGTGGATGGTGACTTTTCTACCTCATTCTTCCAAGAGACCATTTAGATTGCTTGGTTTTTCCCTGTAAAATGAAGGCAATTTTTATGTATCCACCACTCAAAATTACTGTGGATTGATTAATGCTTGCAAAGCAATGAGTCATTTGGTATGGAAGTATCCATCTATTATAAAGTGAAATGTTCTCTTATACCAGGCTTGTGGTTACATTCAAATTTATCTGTAAAGAAGGAGATGGAAAGCATCAGTTGCATATGAGATAATTGCCTTTGATGTCAGTGCTGCTGCTGGTTTGTGCATCTGAAGCACTCTCAGAAGCTCACTCTCACTACCACATTTTTGTAATTAGACCTTGCAAAACTTACCTAAAACTACTACTGAAGTGAGAGATGTGACTTCAGTGAGTTTTGCCTGACTAAATAATTTTGAATTGGGTACTTCAGTCCATAGTTAGGGGTTTAAGTGGTGCATGTAAGGGAGTCCAGGTGTCTGCTCAGACTTTCTGACATAAAGCCTATGACATAAATACTGGTCTAAAGAGAGATCTCAGATAGATCTATGGGTAGTCATGTATTGTATAACATTCTAGTTTTCCATTCTCAGTCCTCCTCCATTCCCAAGTGCTCTGATTTCTCAGTAGCAGCCCTCCTGTTGGATCCAGAGTGCATGTGCATGTGTGTGTGTGCACGTGTATGGGTGGGTATATATAAATATACACATGCCCACACACAAAAAACCATATATGTGTACACAATCTCCTTATATAAAAGTGCTTTACTTTTTTGGGTGTAGAAGTATATTTCTGTCAATACTCACCACTTGTATTTGTACACTTATGGGTAATATTCAGCTTTCAGTAGTAATTGACATCATGTGGGGTTTTGTGTAATAATTACTTTGGGACAAAAAAACCTTGCAGATGGTTTCAAGAGTGACTCAACTTGCCATCAATGTAAAAAAATTAAATATGATGAGCCCACTCCCTCTGAATGGAGTCAGCCATTTTCATTGATTTCAGTGGGAGCAGGCACAACTTTTTGTCTATACAAAAGGGAGAGAACACGTATTATATTAATTAAATGAAAGTTTGATTTCATTGCACTTAAAATTATTCATGTGCTGTTAGCAAATGGTTTAAGATTTTGTAACCTAGAGCATTTGCTGAATTCTGCTTTGTATTTTCCTCACAGCAATTGGAAGAACGCTCATTCCTCGTTATTTTAGCACTGTCTTTGAAGGAGGTGTAACAGACCTGTATTACATTCTCAAGCACTCAAAAGAGTCATACCACAACTCATCCATCACAGTGGACTGTGATCAATGCACCATGGTCACTCAGCATGGAAAACCCATGTTTACCAAGGTAATAGGGAAGACTCAATAAAGCATGCTGTTGGTTTTTGGTTTTCTTTTTCTTTTACAGTGTGTATAAGGGTGAAGAATATTGGCTGTTGAATTTTTCTGGTAGCCTGAGATTATTTCTAATACTGAAAACCCTTGGAGCCATTTAATTACTGTTTTCTATATTCATTATGTGACTGGAAGATTCTGTGGGTATCTCCTGTAATTCTCCCAGAAAGATTGCAAGAGGAGTACATAATGCCAGGTTGCCAGAACTATCAGTTTTATGTGAATTAAATTCAGCCTGCCCATCTCCCTTTCTCTGGCTTTGATTTTAAAGCAACAATGAGATTTCACATTGCTGGTACCTACCATTTGGGATGGTATGCATTACATTTGATACTTACCTAGTACAAGGACTATAAATCTCTAGGAAAATACTGATTTAATGCAGTAGGATGCCAGTCCAAAAGGAGTCAATTGAAGCATGCTCTGGATAAAACAGTTAGTGAATATTCAATATTTGTAATTGATAGGGAATTATCTTCATGCATAGGGCACATCCAGTCCTGTAATTAAAATGGGTGCCCTATATGTGTATAAAAAAGCAGTACCAAAAGGGTGAAAAATAAAAATTAAAACATAATTTTTCTTATATTAAAAAAATCAGTAAACTTGTTTCAAAGTTACATTTTAATACATTAACAGTAAATAATGATAATAGGAAGTACTGATTTCCCATCTTGTACCTGTTCACCTTTAACATTTTCATAAAGAAAAGAACAAAGGAAGGAGGGCCAGCAGGAGAAAGTAGCTAATGTGTGTTGCCCTTGAATTGCAGGACCGTGGAAGTTTTAATTTTAAGTCCCTGGCTATTGACAGCATCATGACAGGGTTACATGGCTTTTGCTGTTTTAACATGTATGGGAGTCCCATCCCTCTGCAGGTCCTGCTCTGCCATCTGCCCTGGGTGGGGCTGAGAGGGACGAGAAGCTGCTGCTGTGTGGTGCATGGTGAGCCAGGAGAAGAGAGCCCATCCAGCCCCTGTGGCTCACACACACACAGACAGACAAAGAGACCAGACTGGCACCTCTTTGCTACCTCACTGCTCATGAGGAGCTGTGAGTCCTGGCCAGGTGCAGGAGATGTGCCAAAGTTCCACAGTAGCTGCTTCATTGCTGAGCTCCCTACAGCGATTTCTCTGTCCTTCCCCTTTGTGTTGGCTTTAATGCAATAGCAAATAAAAGGGAGTTGATGTGGGGTTTTTTTTTAACCAGTAAATACATGATGCTTTTCTCAGTTCAATTATATTTTTTTACTTATCATGGCAGGACATGACATTATTATTTTGGAAAGGAGGTTTGCAGTATGGACTGGGCTGGGTGCCCCCTCGTGTCAAGGGGCCACGGTTGCCTCCCATGGCACTGTCCTACTGTGTACAGTGGGTCCCTGTCTGCTGCAGCCCTGGCAGTGCACAGCTTGCCTCAGCCTTCACACTTCTCTGGCAGATTCCAATATAAACCTGTGCTCTGGTAGAAAAGTTCAGGTGGGGATTTGATTTGGATTCTAGGAGAAAAATTAGGAAGTTTAATGACTGCGTGTTTAAAATACAACTTTTTAGTAAGAGCAAATCTGAAATAAAGCACAGTAGTTGATGGAATAGGGGAGAAGAAATAATACTCTCTCAGAAATAAGTTAAAGCTGAATGTTGTCTCAGCTGTGCTTATTTAACTTCTAGCAGAGATACCAAGGGCACAGATCTTGGACCCAAAGGTAAATTCCTACTCTCACAGCATCAGTGATGGAACAAAGCAGACATCCCATAATGAGCACCGCTGCAATGGGCTGTGTAGCTCCTTGGATCATATCTGAATTTGACCCTCTGAAACTATCCTGGGGCTTGAGGAGTTAATGCAAAAATACAAGCTGTTTCAGTTTCACAAGCAAATTCTATGCTGCAAATTCACTAACTTCTAATACAACAGACTAAACCACTTTTCATTATGTATTGAATCAAGAATCCACAGAATCAAGAATCAAATGTATTTTATTCATTTGAACATTTTGCTAGTTAGAGCAACTCACTGCATACAGCAGTATTAGATGAATATATAAAATGGCATTTCCAATTCTTTTGTAACAAATATGGCCAGAACATGCCTAGCAGTAAGAATATGAATAGTCCAGCTTGTCTTTTGAGGCTAAAAGGTCCTTGTAAAATGTCACACGCTTAAAAATTGTTTTATCAAGATGTAAATAAATAGTATAAAGAATTTATAATAGTTCAATGACATAAATAAAATGTTGTAAAATACTGAAGCCAAGACCACTATGCTTTTTTACCTGGGAGATGCTCCACTTTTTTCTTCAGGCAGAAGAAAGTTTTAGGAGTCCTCCTAAGTCCCTTTCTTCACTGTGTTTACTCCAACTCTGGCACTCCCACTTTATGTGTAGGCAAATTGTTTTTCTACAGTGATCAATGATTATGTTTCCCAGTGGTGTGGTCGGGGTGGGCATTGCCCTCACCACTAAAGCAGTGAGTGCCCCAAGGGCTCCCTACTCACGGCCTTCTCCCAGGAGTGTGGCCATCAGCTGGATTTTATTGGTGAAGCCCTTAAAATCAGTGAATCTAATCCCTACTAATAATATCAGGCATTGCCAAGATTTGTATAAACCTTAGGTTTCTTTTAAAGCAACAACTCATGCTTGAGAAGTGGTAGTTAATAAAGGGGGAACACTTTTAAATGTTCCCCCTGTGCCACGTGTTTGGAGAATGAGACTGTGAGCAAGAAGGCATAGGACCAAAGCTGGTTTTCATAGGCACAAGCAGTTGAAATTCCTACAATTAATAAGTGCAGTGAAGGGGTTAAAAAGCTATTGGTTAGTTTGAGAAATGTTCTTTTTTAGTTTTTTCCTGGCCTAGTCTAGAGCAACCACGTGATGCACTGAATGCCTGCCAGCCTCTTTCTTGTTGATCCTCCGGAGACCATCTGTGCTGGGGGCATTGATTAGAGTGTGTCTGCTGGGATTACATCTTTTCTGTTGCCATGCCAACTAATCAGCTGATTTTGGTTACCACAGAAACAAAATGTCAGAGCTCACAGTACGGTAACATGAATTCAGCACAACAGAAAATGTTTTCTTAATTGGAGACCCTTTTGATTTTTTGGATTCTATGTAAAAGGCAGCTTTCAGGAAAAAAAATAACCCTTTTAAAATAAGAACTGTGCCAATTTTATTGATTAAAAGCAATGTGTAAAATTCTACTTTACATGAGGAAATTAAATTTCTTTATAAGATGCATAAATTTTTACCACTGTAATATGAAGAATGTGTTTTTCTATTAAAATTTGTTAATGCTAGTGCCTAAAATCTGCTAAGAGCTTTGGTGGTGTGAGCTTAACAAAAGAAACATTTGAGAAACCACTGGTATTATTATGAAAAAAATTGTTTTAAACCTGAAATATTTTCACATTAACTGATCAGTTACCAGGATCTTTGGCCTCAACACAGCACCATTAATACAAAATATTTTCCTACTAATATTTTCCACTTATGTGTGTGCATGTGTATTGTGTAATTTCTCATCATAGTGCAGGTGATGTGAAAATCAAAGGTGAAACATAAAGCACATTAAATATCTGAAGGCATCACTTAAGGTGTGTTGAAAAGAGCAGATGAGAACCTGTTGCAAGATTCTCCTTCACAGGTCTATAGGAATTTGTCCATATAGTATGCCTGTTAAAATTACCTGTGTGTTTTAGCAGAAACAATAAGGAGGAAAAATTGTAAGGACATTAAGTGGACTGTTAACAAGAAAAGACACACATTGGCCAAGTGAGAGCTGGCCAAGTCTGAGTTGGAGCTTTTAAAAAGGCTCAACAGACTCAACTGAATCTGTGATGGTTATTTTTCAATCAAATACTGTATTAAAATTAAGGTTTCAGAAGCCCTCTCATTTGAAAGCCATTACACCCTGTTTCCACAATATCTCTGTACCCTGCACTTGCAAGTTTACTAGAAGAGGGATTGTAAGCCTAAATCTACAATTAAAAAAAATCAACAGAAGTAGTTAATTTTCAAATCAGACATATTTTTCAATACTCCACAGTATCCTCAATCAAGATTCTGTGTTGGGCTTGTATTTTTCACCTTAAAGAAGACCAGAACCATGTACATTTTCCACAAAAAAATTGTGGAGAGTTGTTTAAAAGTTCCCAGTAATTTATTTTACTTTTCATTTATAGGTAGTACCCACTTGCTACATTTATTCCTCCTATATTTTCTGTCCCTTTTTAGACAAGATTCCTCACAAAGCTGTGTGAGCCACTTTCTGTGGAAGTAGCTCCATTTTCTGGCTCTCCTCTGCTCCCCTCACTCTCAAACCTGTGAGCAATGCAGCTCATAGGTCCCCATGGCAGGCACCCACCTGGCTTTCCTTGGAAGGGGGGGTTAGTAAAATTAGATGAGAGGAAAAAAAAAAAAACCACAATAAAAACCCCCCAAACAAAACAACAAAACAACAAAACAAAAAAACAACAACAACAACAACAAAAACAACAAAAAAACACACCATAAAAAACAAACTGAACAGAAGAAAATGCTTGGAAAATAAAAAAAATCATTTAAAAAGTTATGAAAAATGATGAAAAAAACCCAGGTTTGGCAACAGGCATTTAGGGCACTGCCTACTCCAACTGGACATGAGAGAAAGGTTTACATACCAAGCTGTAGTAAGTCTAAAACAGGTTGGGAATGACTGGTTCAGCAACTTGCCATCAAGTGCACTCACTTGCACCACAGT
Source organism: Agelaius phoeniceus (assembly GCF_051311805.1). Classification (NCBI taxonomy): domain Eukaryota; kingdom Metazoa; phylum Chordata; class Aves; order Passeriformes; family Icteridae; genus Agelaius; species Agelaius phoeniceus. Next base: position 59,099,926 of record NC_135268.1, read on the forward strand.
CACCTCCACTGCAAGGTTCAGTCATTAATTAGCAGTAGCAAACCATGAGGAAAAGAGAATTGATGCAATAAATAAGATTTAGCGCACAATATTCTATGTTTGTAAAATGCTATAAAATCTATAGCATTATAAGTTACTGTCTCTGAGGTAAGGCCTATGAAGTAATTTTCCCACATTCATTTTTTCTCCCCGAGAGGATGAAAAACAATTAATCTAGCAGAGATGAACAATAGAATACTGCTCTGATATTTTTGAATGTTGTTTAATCGATGATACAATACCAATGAAAACAAAATTCCTGAGAATTTATTTCATGCATTTCATGTATTCCAGGTATGCACAGAAGGACGTCTTATCTTGGAGTTTACTTTTGATGACCTTATGAGAATAAAAACATGGCACTTTACTATTAGACAATACAGAGAATTAGTCCCACGCAGCATTCTAGCCATGCATGTAAGTAATCCTTTATTCATTTGACCTAATGCAAAGAGATGAGATTAGGTTTATGAAGAACTCTGGCAAATTTCACACCCAAGGCAATTAACTATAAATATTTTGGTCTGCCTGCAACTACATCTATTCACAAGTTCTTCCTCCCTTGTTTTTCAGTGCTCTATTATTGCCACTGTTGCTATGTTTTCATTCTATTTTAGCACGTAATTTTCTTTTTAATCTCACTTGGTGGTTTGTATGATTTGGGTCCAAAATCTCTTCCTATTGACCTGAACTATACCAAAATCTGTGAATTTTCATTGTTGTAGGTACCAATGATAGATTTGAAATGAAGCAAAGTGATGTTACCCTCGCAAAGACAGAAGTTAAGAAATTGCCATATATTTACTTAGAAACCTTTAGATTTTAATTTTAATGCAGAGCTTTTTGTTTCACATTTCACAACTTTCTTTTGTTATTGGATGAAAACACACACAATGAAACATTAAAGTATTAAACATTCTACAAGTTAAAGTCAAAATATAATAAGGTAAATTGTAGAGAAACAAAGAACCTACTTTATTGACACTTTCATTTCTTCACCGTAGACCCACTCCTGCTAGTAGCGCCCTGATATACAAAATCAATTGCAGTACTGTGGTTTTATAAAGGGTAAGAACACAGACACACAGATTTTCCTATATTTTGACATCAAGTTACTTAGATATCCCCAGATAAAAATATATTAATAGTGAGGAATTGTATACAGCTTAAACTGGACTTTTTTCAAAGTGCTATTACAAGCCTGAAGAAAACACCTCTGAAAACCCACCCAGGATTATCTGCTCTTTTAGGGAACTGATCAACTGAGCTCTTCAACAGTATCCCATTAAGGGATGATGGGGATGGCCATGATTGACATTATGGATTTAGGGGGCTGCTAAATTCAGAGTGGAAGCAGGTTCGACAGCAACCAGCAGGTATTTTAGTAATGAGATTGATCTCATTTTAAAGAGGAGGCTGGTCTCACAGGTAAAGCTCCTGGCTAGGGTCAGGGAAGGACTATACTTGTATTTTTCCCCATTTAATTCTGGGAAAATAACTTAGATCAGAAGGGTTCTCCACACTGTGCTTAATGTCACATATTTGATGAGGTCTTTCTGCTGTAGTTTCTTACCCACAAAAGGAAAATGATATGTTCTTTATTCCTGCCTTTTTCTGTCTAGTCCCCTGGGACTCACAGCCCACAAATAGAAGGCTCAAAGTGTACTGCAGTCCCTCAGGAAGCTCTTTGGTCACTTGCATGACCAGACCTCTTAGGTCTACCTTTTGAATGGGTGGTCAGGGATCAAAGGAGCATATTGGAAAACAGTCTTTAGTCTGCTCCAATATCATAATGCTTTGCATTTTCCCTTGCATATGGAACTCTAGCTTATTACATAAATTTAGCATCAGTGTGTAATTTTTCCATAGCAGTGGCACTGCTTTTAAGGGGACCCTCCCTGCATTCCACTAAGCACATAGAAAAAATACCCCAATGAAAAGCAAAGTGAAAATTCTTTTTTCCTTTGTTGTTTAGGCACAAGACCCTCAGGTGCTGGAGCAGCTGTCCAAAAACATCACTCGAATGGGTCTGACAAACTTCACCCTCAACTACCTCAGGGTAAGCATACCATAGCTGTATTTTTGTGAGCATTTTTTAAAAGGTACTGCTGGCTTTGAGGCAAGATAATGGCAGCAGAGCCTGTGTTGAGCAGGTAAGAAATTGACCTAACCCTTAATGAGGGTGGAGGAAAAACAAAGACACTGCAGTGGAGATGTAGCTGATAACAATAGGCTATTAAAAAGGCTAAGAATTTTATCATTCACTGCAAGGCTTGTGTGAGTAGCCCCTCTTTTTAACAGTCTTTCTTCTCAGTTTTGAGCAATGCCTTTATTTTATTGTAAGCAAGGAATTCCCAGTATTTTTCCTCTCTGTTTCACTGTGCCTGAGAAAATGGCAGCTAATTCTTATTAAAAGCTGCCGGTCTCCTCCAGATTTTCAACCTTGTCACCTCTCCCAGGCAGAGGCAGGGCTGAGGGAAGGTTCAGCTCCAGCTCTGTTTGCAGCAGCCCCTCAAAGCAGTCCTCACTTCACATGCCTCTGGGAGCCTGAGCTTCCTCCTTAGCCTTGCCCTGAATCGAGTGTGGTTTTTACGATTAAATAATGCATTTGTTCCCATTGCTTTTTGACCCTTAAAGTGCATTCAAAGTTTAGATGTTTATTTTTATTTTTGAAAGTGTTCCCTGGTGTGGGCTTACAATACATACACAGAAATACAGATTTGTAGAGTTCATATTTCAAGCTTAAAATTCAGATTTTTCCTATTTCTAGATGAGCCATCGTGGATAAAATGAGGCAAATTGCACAATGATACATCAAGACAACTTGGCCAGGACTATCTGGTTTTATTCTTTTTAATTTTATGAGTAATTGTTCAACATACTTTTTTTAACTAACACAAACACTAGAAAATGCACTGTTGCATGATTTTGAATAAGGACCAGAAACTAAGCAAAAAATAAAAAAGTTTCAGCCTAATGTAGAGCTGTACCTAAGTGTGCAATTTAGCTGTACTTCATTCAGTTCTATGAACCTTGTAATGCCTTCCCTATGGATGGATGGAGTCCTGTCCCCAGAGTGTTTTGCACTCCAGGGAGAGTGTGCAGAACCGAAATGCTGGTGAGATGTGTCTCACTGTGTCCCCACAGGTTATTGATAGCCTGTAGTTGTACTTACTCTCCCAACAGCATAAGCCATTGCTGATTGTTGGTTATGTGGTCTTAATGTAAAAATTACTGTTCAAATTACAGCCTGAATGGTGCAGGGCAGGTCTGGTTGTTTGTAAATGAAAGAAGAATATGGCATAAAACCTCAGAGGAATAATACATTGCATAAGGATTTTTCCATGTGTAAATGTAAGATTAACATGTCCATGTAATGCACATTGTATTCTCCTGGTTAGTTTAGTTTGTGATTTGGTACAGAGAGAAGCTCTTGTGCTCTGGCAGCCCTACAGCCACGCTGTCAGTGTTTTGTGGTAGGGCATCCTCGAGAAAATCCCACTGGGGATTCCTCCTCAGTCATGGCAGGTTTTGCATTACACGCTGTGGCAACCTGGGCAGAAAGTGGCTGACTTTTCATGGGGATTTCCGTGGTTTCTTGGCAAACTGTGCAGTGGCACCAGGCATTGACCACATCTGGGGTGTTTGCTCCCCTGGGTGTGACAGGACATGCTGTCACACACCTGGGCTGTCACACTCCTGGGCTGTCACACTCCTGGCCTGTCACACACCTGGGCTGTCACACTCCTGGCCTGTCACACACCTGGCCTGTCACACTCCTGGCCTGTCACACTCCTGGCCTGTCACACACCTGTGCTCTCACACACCTGGGCTGTCACACTCCTGTGCTCTCACACTCCTGGCCTGTCACACACCTGTGCTCTCACACACCTGGGCTGTCACACACCTGTGCTCTCACACTCCTGTGCTCTCACACACCTGGGCTCTCACACTCCTGGGCTGGCCCCCAGCAGCCTCCGGGAGGCTCCAGGGCCAGGCGGGACTCGCGGCATCGCCTCTGTCGCTGACCCCTCTGCATTGTCTGTGTGACTGCTCAATGTGACGATGCAAATGACAAAGGCAGGGCTCTGGTTAGGAGGCAGCTGCCATCAGGTACCCATGCTGCTCCCTCTGTTAGCATCAAAAAAAAAAAAAAGGCAAGAAAGGAAGAGGGAGAGGGAGGAAAAAAAACCTCAGAAAAAGAAAAAGTGGGATCAAGATAAGCACTAGGGAGATGAGCAGTGAAGTGGGAGGGGATGAAAAGATAAAGTCTTACTTTTTTTCTTCTTCCAGACCAGTTTTGTTAGCTTAACAGACGACATTAGGTCTCTGGGTGCAAAGCTTCCTCTGGCTCCTGCTGTGGTGATTCCAAGAGGAAAAATCTTTTTTTCTCAAGCCAATCTTTACACATCTCTTTTTCTTGTGGTGAGGGATTGATCATTCTGCCCTTTTTACCAGATGTTTGGCTCATCATGGCAGCGTATATTACATGGTGTATTTCCATTTTGATTTGCTTCTTTTCCAGTTCCTTTCCTCTGTTAATTTTAACATGAAAATGTTTTCTGAGCTCATGCACTAAAAATCATGTACTAAAATAATGTGGTAAATGTACTTAGATTTAAGGTGTTCTGTTTTGTGTGTTTTTAAGTCAGCATTTTATATTTTATTCAGTCTTCCCAGTGTTTAGTAATTAGCACTGTTGCATGATTTTGAATAAGGACCAGAAACTAAGCAAAAAAATTATTTTCTTTTTTTTTTCTGCTGCACACAGCAAAGGCTTGTGATACTCATAAGCAAAAACTTCAGTGATGGGCGGAATTAATCATTTTTATTCTCCAGCGTGCACACAGCAGCAAGCTGTGCTGCAGTTTCTTTAAAGGCAGAATTTAAACCTGGATTTCAGATGGTTGTGATATAAAGGCATAGCCTGTGTTTTTGGGCTCTAGATATCACAGAATGCTAAATCATTGCTAGTTGGGATAATTGCAGTTGCTGGCATGTAAACCTCCATTCCTGAGTGCCACATGCTTGTAGAGCCACAGCTTTGGATGTGTGCCCAGGTTTGTCTTCATTCACTGCAAGTAAAACTGTCCAGCATAGAGGAACATTGATTTTTTAAATCATATATAATACAAATTTAAAATATATCTTCTTGGAACCTGGAAATGAAATGTTTTGTCCTATGTCAATTGCCAAATGGGCTTTCTCTCTGTTTTCTCTGGCTCTGTATAAAACCATAGGCTTACTTTCTTTCTAGTTACGAGTTTGTTTTGTTCCAGCATAATTGATTACCTCATCAGTGGGGTCAGCGTACTTTGCTGTAGCTGCTGACTAGAAGTTGAATAGGCTGTCTCAAAAATAATAAGCAAAACCTTGTAGGTTTTAAATTAATATCAGGCTTTTTAAAATGTAATTTCTTATCAAGTCATCAAGAAGTAGATATTACGAACTATCAGATAATAAGGCCAAGACCTAGTCTCAGTCAGTACGAGTCCAGGAACAAACAGGAATCCTGTAAAGAATTTGGAGGTGAAGATAACATTGAGAAGAACAGTTTCCACCAAGCTACAATAATTTAGTCCCCACAGTACCTTATTTTTTTTTACTAATTTTTTAGTAGCTGAGCTATTTTATCTGTATCTTCAATGCATAGTGGATTTGAATGTACTCTAAAAACAATAGCTCTATACTAGCAGCATTATTGAAAATTTGGAACTCAGCTATTTCTTGTTGCCATCTATAAAATGATTCATTCTCTTAAAGTCTCTGATATTATTACAAAGTCAGCCCCAGCCCCTACTGTCAATTAAGCAGGACTACCTGGCCTAAGCCTTGGAAGATAATTGTATCTTGCCCAGCTGGTTTTCAAAATTTGCCTCTGCTTTCTTGTGCTGGCTGGGCTGGAGTGATTTCTCAGAGCTCTTCCCCAGATGTGGATGCTGCATCCTCCCCACACTGTGGCCTGCTCTGGTGGCCAGTTTATTGATGTTAATGGAGCTAAATCTGCACCTGCCCCTTGCAAAGTCAGAGTCGGCGTGGCAGAGCGCTCCCACTCTGTGTCAGGAGAGGAGCCTGGGCAGGGGAAGGCACACTCCCATTGCCCCTCACATCCTGTATGGCTCCATTCTCCAGGGCTTGCTTATCTGAGCTACAAATTGTCCAATTTGTTTGTTCTCCATATAAGACAATAACGAGGTGTTACTATTGCTACACAGAGGACAATATTTTCTAAGTCCTCTCTTTCACTAATTTAGTTCCTCGCTAGACATTTTTGGATTTCTGCTGCTGGGAGGATAATGTAAATTCTTTAATGGGACACAATTTTCTAAAGGCACTACTTACACTGTAATCAAAAGCTGTTTGTATGTATACCCATCGTGTACACAAAATTTTCTTTTCCACATGCAAAATAGACACACATGCAACACTTTCCTTTAAATGTGCAGGGAAATTTGATTTTCTAAATATGGTTTCAAGCACGGGAAAGATAAGAGCTGAAATCATTTTGGAGCTGTTTTGCTCCTAATCCATAACAGTTTGTGGCAGCTATCTGGCCAATATTTTATGGCTGTTGGTGTATCTTCAGTGGAGAAGGAGAAAGTTTACATGCATACATGTTCAGGATGCAAGGTCAGGTGCTTGAGGGAGAATAAATACTGTCACATGAGACTATAAGTATAGCATATGAGCATATGCTATGAACAGCATATGAACATGTGAACTCATTTCCCTTTGTGGGTTATGTTGTGGCATCATCAAATGGCATCATCAGGCAATGCATGGGCTAACCAGCCCTCACTCAATAGCAAGTGCTCCAGTGCTACTCATTTTCTTGCAGGGTCTTCCCCAGTATCATTCTGCTGTGGAAGTGGTGGAGTCACAATTCCTGGAGGTATTTAAAAGACCTGTGGAGGTGGCACTTAGGGACATGGCTTAGTGGTGGCCTTGCAGTGCTGGGTTAGTGGCTGGACTCAATGATCTTAGAAGTGTTTCCCAACCTAAACAACTCTCTGATTTCATCTGAGCTGCAGACCTTAATGGCTGCATGGCTTCTACCAGCTAAGCAGGCATTGTCTGCATTCCAGTGTGCACAAGTGGCATTAGGGCACATGGATGAGCACTGGGGCAGTCTGAGGGGACAGCTGAAGGGAAGTGCCCTTTCTGAGAAAGCAAGGGCCTGATGTTGCACAACACTTGGGATTTCATCTTGCCCCATATACTAACAACAAAACCATTGCTGTTGGATGCAGTCTGTTGTCTAAGGCTGGCTATGTATGTGAAAGAGTAGATGGTGTTTCTGGAAGCACACTAGTGAAGATTCTTTTTCCATGGCTGAGTATCACAGTGAAGCTTGGGAACAAGGGCAGTTTGGTAAAGCAGCCCTGGGCTACTCTAAAGCCTACCCTTTCTTGTTCTGCAGTCCCTGCTTCTGCCATGTTTCCATGTCTTCAGTAGCTACAAGTGAAGCCCTACACAAAGGAATTTTATTTGTTTGTGCTGCGCGCTGAATGGGGGGTGCTAGGGAAACAGGATGGGTTCAGGTGCTGTACCCTACTGTGCTGTAGATGGAGAAAGCAGACTACAATATTTTGTAGTCTTAATTCTTGTAAAAAATGGAATTTTTCAATCTAAAGCAATTGATCTTGGGGTAGCTCTCCACAGGAAAATACAGCCAAACCCAGAGGATTGTCACAGAAGGATTCAGATTACTGTAGCTGGCTATCCATAATCTATCTGTGCCAACTATAATTAGCTGATTCTGCCAAGGTTTTCTGGTAATGCAATTTCTTAGCATTTATTTTAGTAATGATCACAGTAGTTTCTGTTCCTCTCTTTTATGCATCTAATGCTTTAGGGATAGTGTTATATGTTACTTTCAGAATAATAAATGAGAAGAAATGTATTTGCTCATACAATCAAATGTTAGCTTTTCACTTTTAATAAAGACAGAACATCACAGAATCTGTATATCAGGAGTTAATTCATCATAAGCATGAAATATCAGAGAGAACAGGGATGGGAGAGTTGCAGAAGATGGGGCAGGTAGAGAATTAAGCACCAACTTAGAATTTTCTAAAGCAAAAATGGAATCTGAAGCAATGACTGGATAGGACATGGATTGGAAAGATAATATTCATATTGTTAGAAATAATACTGGTGTTTCATCCCTTTCACAAGGGTTTCATCCCTTGATTTCTAAGTATTTTGCTAAAACAAATGGGAAAATTGCAGCACATGAGAAACAAAAAAAGATGGAGAAAACCCAATAGCATTTTAAAAAGTCAGATGACAGTTTTAAACCAGACTGGAGAGTACAGTGAGCTGGTGCAGTAGTGTCCTCTTCTGCTCCTAATGACTCAGAAACAGATTTTAGTGTCTGTGAGTATCAGAAATTTCAGAAGTCAGTGAAAAGTGGGCAATGGCAACAAAGAACAAGAGACAACAGACAGCAGAATACAAATTGGGATTTCAGCAGAAATGGCAGATTTTATCAATATTCTGGGGATGGTAATGGCAAGTTTTCACACAAAGAGCACTAACAGGCTCATGAGTATCAGTTAAGGAGAAAGATGTGTGTGTATGAGCACAAGCCAGTTACTGTGCTCCCTGGACATACAGACCATATGACCTTTGAAATAAAATTAAGGTCTGGGCTAATGGAAGGATGATAATCAGCAATGTGAGTCCTTGAAGCATCCATGAGTAAGAAATTAGAATGAAGTTAGGTTGGAGTAGTTTAAAATTAAAAATGTCAGAAGGGTAAAAGGGAGAAAAAGAAAGACAAAGACAAAGCAGTAATCGTATAAAAACAAGCTAAAAGATTTGAACTAATAATGTTATTTCAGAAAAGAAAAAATATGAAAAAAAAATTCCAAGAACACAGCCACAGGCTCTCTTTTTAGAAGACCAATTTGGACTAGTATGCAGTACAGTCATAAATAATAATAACTATTAATTAAGTTTAGGAATGAGACCTGCAGAGGTACAATTTGTATGAAGACCTGAAAATACCCAAACCATCTTCCTGTTCAAAGCAATGAAAACAGCAAAAAATTTTAATTGGTTGTTTAATATTGAATATCCATCAGTATTTGGTATGAATTGGTATGCAGGGAGGAGTGAGTGATCCGAAGCAGTCAAGGAATGGGCTTTAATGCAAAGCTGGTGGTTCAAACCTTTGTTCTTGGAAGGAGTTGTTTTAGAGCTTAAAATATTTATTGTGGAAAGCTTATGGCAACCCTGAGGTCTGATATTCATCTGGAAAGGGAATCCTGTAGCGTACGCATTCATGTTTTTAATCTTCATGAAGATAATTTCATGAGTCTGTCTATTGTGCTATAACAAGCAACTAGCTCATATAACCTTGTAAAGTAGTTTTCTATACATAGTTAACTTCACTGGTTAGCCTGCCTATCCCCTTCCCTTCCCCTACTCTTTGAATGGGTAAAACAGCATTACTGTTTACCCATCTCTGCTGGAGAGATCTTTCATGCACCTCAAGCTAAAATTTGACAGTTCAATAGAAGGTTTTCCTTGGGCTATTGAGTTTGATCCTGCTTCTAGGAAGTTTCTGAAAAGCCTTTGCCTTTCTTGTGTGATGCCCTGATTCTTGTGTTTATGGAGGATACCTATCCACTTTGTCACTTTATTCTGTCTATATACTTCTATTTTATAATCTGTCTATTTAAATCTCTCTCTGTAATCCTTCCATTTTATATTCAAAACAGAACCCCTAAATACCAAAATCTGACTCTAAACAGTAAAATACTTTAGAGACTATTAGTCTGGGTTAGAGAATGGCACACAGAAAGCTAAATTTGTCTTGTGATCACCTCTCTTGTACTGGTGCAAGCACTGTTGGAGTCAGGTCAGGTGACTGATCTGATGAAAGAGCTAATCTAATCCTTTTCACCTAAATTATGACCATCCTTAATAGCTCCCCAAGTGCTACTTGCACTGGGCAGAGAACAGAGAAGCAGGATGGATTCATATCAGCTGGCTCCTGTCAAAGCTGGACCTCATCTCCAAATGTGCCAGCGCTGATAGAAGCCGACAAGAAAGAGCTGGGGGATCCTACAGATTAAGAAGGATTCCATAAAGCTGTAAATTTCCCCTTTATTCTTCTGGATCTGGAACATTATACTGATTGTGTCTCATGTATTACTGTTTTAAATGTGTTCATTTCATTAGAGTGACCACTGACTTTCAACCATAGATTTTAGAGCAGACACTTGCTCAAAACAGATTCCATTATTTACAAAACTTGAATTGAAAACAAAATAAGCATAAAGAGAAAAGGTAGATTTTTTGCACTACTTCTGAATGAAAAAGAAAATTCTATTGGTATACAGTCATGTACCTATATAAACAGGACACACATTTTTGTAGGTATGCTGTGAACCATATTGTTCACTATCTTTGCAATTAATTGTCACTATTCTCCCACTGGAAACCTTCAGTAAATTTTTTCCTTGCTGTATGCACACATGCATGAATATTGGTGTTCATCATGAATGTGTAGATCTGTGCATTCCTTTAGATTTCTAAGCATACCTGTTGTTGATATTAAAGGGAATATCAACAGGTGTATCAAATTCATAAATGGAAATCCATGATTTTGTGTTTACCCTGCTTCAGGTAGACCCGTGGGATATAATGTGGAGAATTTATAGGCAGCACTAATAAGAAAAGGCGCTGAACCAAACCTGTCCTGATGGCCACATAAGGCTTGTGAGCACAGGGGGCCAGAGGACATTGAGACTTGACACAAGAACTGTGTCATTTCTAGTGCTGTGTTCTGCATGGCCTGAAAGCTGTGCTGTGGTAAATATTCTTCCCTACTCTGAATTCCTTCCTCAGCCTTGTGCCTTGTTACCTTTTCTGCTTGGTGTTACTGCCTCACGATTTCTCATAATAAGGAAGTTTGTTAATCAAGGATCCAGTTCAACATCCATTAGAGTCAATGGGTATATCTCCTTTGATCCAAATGTCATCTCATAGTTTTTCATTTGTTTGGAGGTATTTTATGCACATAAAATCCAATTTATTGAAATTAATTTCTGTATTCCTTTAGGCAATTTTAGCCATGAAAATGTCACGCTTTGTGAACAGCCACAACAAATGGTTATTTTTATTGCTTTTTTGTTTTTCTTTTCTTTTCAAATTTTGTGACAAAAGAAAAATTAGCTTGATTAACCACAGATTATAGTTCTGAGGTGAGCCCAAAGGAACAAATATCAACTTGGGGATCTGATTTGAAGAAAGACTTCAAGCATAGAAAAGAATGGAGGAATACAGAAAAATAGAGCTTTCATAGCAAGACAGAGAATCTTCTCATTTTATTAATCGTTCAGGCAAAATTTAGAGCTGACTTAATTAAAGGCCTGTGCACCATTTCTATCCATGATAAGATGGTTTTCCATAAAGTGAGTATGAGTCACATGAAAAAAAACTCCACAGCTGTATTCCCTGGCTAAGATTTCATAGCATTTCATTTATAAAGCAGAATTGGACTCAGTCGTGCTGGATCAAAACCTACAAAGAGAACACAAGCAGCACCATTTTGTATAAACAAAATGGTGTTGGTGATTAGGCAGAAATCACACTATTCTGGAGCAGACCTTGTCTCATTCTGGACTTTACTAGTCCAGCTTTTCAGTAATACTGCTGCATACCACAATGGAATGCAGGTTCCATGTCTACAAGATGGCAGAGGTTTCTTTCTAGAGGCTTTCCAATCCAAGTAAGGAAATAAAAAAGGGAATAATATTTTAATAGTGATATGCAAAGTAAGGAAATAAATTTCCATCTTCTAAACACTACACCAGACCTTTTCACTGATTAACTTTTGATGAGGTATATTAGAGCTATAGTATAATTTGAAATATTTTAGTCTATTTAAGAGCAAGTCTGTATTTTATAACTATCCCAACATCATGGTGGTATTCTAGTGTATCCTTGGATACCTTACTGATTTTCTTTAACAGTGTGTGAGATGAGATTTTCAGCCATACAAAGGATACATATCATATATTCTATTGCTAAGTGCTCTTGAACAATGTAATTTAAAAAATGAGTTAATTTTACTAAAATAATTGCAGTAAAAAACAGAACATGAAATATAGCTTGCTCTTTATGATAGTTAACTGTGTAAAAATTATTCAGAACAAAACATATATTCTTGAAGTCTTTCAATGTTATCACCAAATATCATATTCATGATACTTTTCGTTTCTTTTAGGCACCTTCTTGATGTCTAATTGTATTTTGAAGACCATCTGGTCTCTTTATTTCTCAGTTTCTTTGAGTTCTTTCTAGTTTAGTATAAGGATAGGTTGATTCCTATAGTCTTGCTCTAATATTTAGATTCCTACTATGGGCCACTTTACTACCTCAGTAACCTTTCTGTTGCTGTAATAAATGATAAGGAAAACTTCTGCTTTTAATCACACATAAATACAAACTGGAACAACATCTTGGAAAGCAGTGACCTTTCTCCAGAGTGACATCAGTGGGTGCCAAGCTTCTCCTGGGTAGTTATGTGTTTAATTACCTGTAGAAATACAAGGTATGAACATCATCAGATTAATCACAGCAGTGAAGGACATGTGGACACTGCCATGGTCTGACCTCCAAGGCTTGCTCCAAAGTCTCTGCTATCAGCCCACTTCTGCTGAGGACACAGGGCCCAGCTGAGCATTTCTCAAGGCTCAATTTCCCTTTAAACAAACCCTGTTTAAAGGGAAAATGCTGCCTTCCTCTTAGACCAAAAACCCCACCACAGAGGCTTCAGAACTGTCTTTTCATTGACTATTAGGGCAGAGATTAGAAACTGCAGAAACAAAATCTACCCACATAAACCAAAGCTCTGTAGCCCCCAGGAGACTTGAGAAGGATCCTGTCTATGGAGGTGCTCTCACTTTCTGCTTGCACTGTCCTCCAACATTTCTTGCATCAAATTCTCCCGAAGACCACTTCCTTAAAGAGCAGAGGATACCAGAGAAATCATTGAAAGGGTCATAATATAAAACATACTTCTTAAATGCTGAGTGGTTTGGGAAGATATTTTAGGCTTTTTTCTTGCCTTTTCCTTTAAGTGAAATTAAAGAGGAAAACAGCTTTTTTGATACCTGCTACGAAGGCTGTTACTGGTCATTGATAATGCCTTTGTGTAAGTAGAAGTTGTGATTGCTTAGTACTTCTCAAAATGGATGTATCATACCAGCTTTTATTCCTAATTTATATTCTCAAGCAAACCTAAAGGGAGCTTACATTTTTAACTTCCAGTGTTTGATTTCATTGTTCAAAGTTTTATTCTTTTTTTTTCTTGGTTTCTTTCTGAACAAAAATTAGATTAGAAAGAACTTCAAAGGATATCAGCTGCAAGAGGCTTGTTGATTTCAGTGGAATTATACCACGTTATAAAAAAATCAGGTCAAAACAGGGAAAAAACTTATAGAAGTATATGCATTTAATATTCTTCAAGCTTGCTTTGACAAAGCTTTTGAAAGGTGATCTGCTTGCATTTTGCTCACACTCATTTCTTTTAGGTACTTAAATGGATGCTTTTCCAAGCAATTAATACAGTTCATCTTTGCTCAGCTTCATACTAGTAAGGCTGGAATCAAGTTCTTGAAACAGTGTCTGAGGTTAGTTATAGATGCAATCCAAAAAGCTATTTATTCATCTATATGTGTGATCATGGAAGGTGAGGTGTACAAAGGTGGAAACAACCATTTGGCATTGCATCTAGCATAAAGATGGTCCGTGCCTTAGGAATAAGGCAATATGGACAGATCTCATTAGCCACTTTATTCCTATCTGCAAGGGCTGTTAGAATCATCCTGACATCATTTAATGACATTCAACTTTCTGCACTTTAATAAATAAGGTTGTATGAATCTAGAATATCATAGGAATTGTGATTATGCAGAAAACTCCTTTGGTGATGAACAATTCAACTTCCCACTTGGGAGCGCTCAAAAAACTTAAACAAAACACTGAAGGGGTTAATCTGTCATGACATTTTTGGGGTTTTGCTTATCATATAGATATTTTTATATGAATATAAAATTTTGTGTTTTCCTCAATTTAGTTGAAAAAAAACCACCCCTATATTTGTTGGCCATTTTAGGCAGTGTGTTACTGCAGCAATGGGAAAGTCTAGAGAGTGCATCTCTGCTTGGTTATCAGTCTTAAACACCTTGAATAAATAGCATAGCATCAGGAAAACCAGATGACTTCAGCCATCCAAAAATACAAGAAAATGCATTGCCTGCAGCCTCTTGCAACTATTATAAAATAGAAATAATTATGGAGAGGGGGAAAAAGTTCAGCCGTGTACATTTACTAAAGCATATGTCCGTGTCATCATTTAAAATGTGCCTGAAAGTTCTAGCATACTAAAGCCATTTCACATAATGAATTTTGTTATGCCTTCTCATTTTCTGTGGACTCTGAAAATCTAGATCTACCTGGACTCTCATCATCATAGTATCTGATGGGTTTGCATTTTTATTTTATTTTATTTTATCCATATGGCTATAAAAGCTATTATATCCATTGCACAGCTGAGGAGCTGAGGATGCTAAGAAGGACATAAAGCCACAGTCTGACATAGTGGCTTCACTGCAGCCTTCAGCTAGAGGCTTATCTTTTTGGATTTCATTGCTTGGGACACCACAGATATCTGTGCCACCCTGGTTTCGGCCAGTCACTGTGTTGTTTATTTTTACAGCAAAGCATGAGAGGTGGGAGGACATGCCTGGCTTTTTCTGGTATTCCAGAGCCCTTGCCCCAAAGTCTTGACATATGGGTCAACATTGTACTTAACCTGAGGGAGTCAAAAGCCTCGTGTGCACATTCACCACGAACAGGCTAAAAAAAATGTGGTGGGTGCTGTGAGCAACTCATTGAAGCAGGGCCATGATGCAACCAGGAGGGGAGGGCTCCGTGGGTCAAAAAAGGAGCCAGGCTGATTCAGCTGCTGGAGAGTATGGCTGACTAAAAACAAGGAGTTATCTTCTCCAGTCTGCTCTCAGGATTCATTATTTAGTTGAAGAATGAGTGAACAGCAGGTTGGAGTGACCATGCTAGTGGTTGCTCTTCTGAACATGTACACAACTTGTACTTCTGTGTGCTCAGGCTGTCCATGTCTGACAGACTTAGAGCTCATTTGACTTTTCAAGACCCTCAGGTTTTGTCCATCTTTGTATATTAAACAGCATCTAGTGGTGTTCTTGGGTACCTGAATGCACCGTCTGTACTCTTTTAGAGCTGTTCCTGCCTACTTTGCTCACTCCCAAATAATTCTTGGGCACAGTTCAGGAGTTGGCATGATAGTCAGTCCACTGCTGGAAGGGAATTTGTATGTAGTCTCCTGTCTTGGTGCATAAGAAGGCTTAACTTTGTGAAGGTAGGACAGTCTCTGCCAGTTGGCCTCACTGCCAGAGAACAGTGCTGGCACATTTCATTTACTAGATTTGCTATGTCTTAACAGTCTTAAACATGATGTTTTTTGAATTCTGAATTGTTTGAGTATGTACCAGGCTCACCTCAACCAAGGTAGGTGAAACACGGGACTTTTGTGGCTCATACTCTTGGAGTCAAATGCTTAAGTGTAGGTACTTTGGGGTCCCTTTTTTCTGAGATTTGATTTAGTACTACAACTGAGGTCACAGACCAAGAATGAGCTTTAGGCTCAGCTTTCCTAAATTTTTTCCAGATATCATTATCACCATTTCATTCAGCTATTTCTTCTGCATTAGCAGAAACACATGCCTGTGTGTATCTTTTATTTCTGTCACTGGAAAATGCTACTATTGTTCTCATGTGTACTGGGATCACAGTAGGTAATAACAATTTTCCCTGTCAGCTAGCAGGAAAAATGGTATTCTCTTTTTACTCCATTCCCATATACACTTCTAGAAGTGAAAGAAACTTGTCTCACTGGAAGAGGCCTGCAGCCTGGACTGAAGGCAGGCATGTAGCAGCCAAGCAGAGTGGCCAGTGGTGAGAATGTGTTCAACAGAACACAGCCCAGGATGTGAGGACAAGTCCTGAATGCCATGGAGAACCTGTAACATTTGGAAATGTGTATCTAGTACACAAAATGGGGCTAAAATCTGAAAAAAAAAATTAAAATTAACAGCTCCTTCTTGCATACCTCTGGTCTTTGTGTGTCTGAGTGAAGTAAGAATTTACCTTTTGATGTCTTCAGTTCGTGCTGCAAAGTCAGGCAGCTGTCAGAGATTAGAGGGGCTCTTCCTTTCTGAGTCACATTTTACAGCAGAACAGGTAAGGGCCAAGTGCAGGGTTGATGCATGAAACAGAAGGAACACAGCTTGACTTTCAAACTCCAAGCAAGAGTTTGCAGTACTAGCAATTAGGAAAAAGATATTTGTACATGTAAACTGCAAGTCTTATCTGGAAATCACTGAGTTAATAATCTTGGGACCTTATGTTTCCTTTACCAAGACACAGCAGTTTAAGGACACTGTTGTGTGAAACTTTGTACAAATCTGGTAATAGATCAGCTGGTCTGTTTTTAAAAGGAGGGAAGGAAGACTATTTATTTCCCCCCAGAGGAACTGCTACAAAGCTATTTTCCTTATCAGAAGAACACCTTTTTCCTGAATGTTATCTCTGACATTTGTTCTTTATAACCTAATGAGGGCAGGTGGAACACCATGAGAATGAGTAATTGTTGATTTGATATAATTTTAACTTTTGTTGCAAGCCTGCACATGGAGTTGGTATTTTGAGCCTTCATTTTGCTTATTGGTGACCTTGGGCTATTTTGTAGTCAATAAGAGGGGGGAAAGATAGGGCTTCTTTTTACAGCTAGGTTGTTAGATGGCTCAAACTCTTGCCTAGAGACTGTGCAGTGTTTCTATTTTTTTTTCATTTGTGAGCAGCAGAGAGTGTTCTTGATGTTCCCACATAAAATGAGAGGGCATATTTGTAATTTAGGTTCTTTGAATGTTTGAATTTGACCCCTTACACATCTTGTAACAAGCACACAGTGGCCTTCCAGTCTAAGGGCCCTGCTGTGCAGGGGGAGAGAGGCAGCACTGTGGCCCTGCCTGCTGCCCCCAGTGCTCAGTAGGGCTGGAAGTTGGCTGGGTGTTGCTGCCCTGGCACACAACCTGACCTTTTCTCCTTAGGAAAGGTTCCAGGAATTCCCCCAGGGAGCATTGGACATGGTCATTCCCAGGAGATGGACTTTCCTCTACCAGACACAAGGGGCTATGCAAACCTTACTACACTGGTCAGTGGTATTGGCCCAGGGATTGATCCTCTCTGCACTGGATGCAGCTTTGTGCCTGCAGTAAAACCCAGTGGCTGGGAGAGAAGCTTGTGTGTCCTCAGATATGCCCATGATGCACCCATGGCCAGCCTGTTTTAATTTGCCTTCTGGTACTAAACAAGTAGGGGTGACACCTGATGTTAAAAACTTTCAGCATGAAAAGTAAAGCCATGAAAAGTAAAGATTTAACCTCATCTGTGGCCAGGTGCAGCCTCTTTCTATCCTGGCATGAACCCAGTGGTGTGTTAAATTCTGAATACAAAATATGAGCTTGTAGAGTATCAAAGCTCAGGGAATAGTCTGATGCACTCTCTTGAATCTTAAATGGCTGAACAACCATGTTATTTTTGCATGTCCCCAGTACTTTACAGGGTAAAATAATACCAAATAATACCAAATACCAAATAATACCAAGTAATACCAAATCCTAGATGAAGGTGAATACCCAGTGTTGCTACTCTGCCAGGATCAGAGGACAGCTTCTATAACAATAGGCAGAAAAACTGCTTTGGCTCAGACTGACAGTTAAATGACCATTCTTTGTATTTCCATCAGGAAAAAGGTTCTTCCAAATACCACTTTCTTCTCTTCACCATACTTGGCTGCTGGGAAAACCACAAGAGTCATACACAGATAAAAAGTAATTTAAATGTAATATAGAACCAAATGTAGTTTTTTTCTATTGTCATCTCTCTTGACTACTGGCCAAAGAGATTTGATACCCAGCTGTTACGTCATCTTACTCATGGATGTGTGAGGGTGATCCTCAAGAGCTCATCCAAGTCTGGGCCTGAGAGCCACAAGCCCCCACAGTAACATCATCCTCTGTGCCAGGATGACCCTTTCTGGGGAGCTGTGACAATCAGCAGTAATAACAGCTAAAATAAGATATCTTTCCTTAAAGAAGCCAGCAAGAATCTGGCTCAGAACACAATCCTGAAGATGCCTTTTTCTATCACCAAGCAGAAAACTGTCTCCATTTCTTTCATATGTCTGTACAGTTTCTTAAGCAGCATTGGTCCTGGTTTCAGGCACACATTTCTGCCCACATGCTGCCTATTTCCTTAGTTATTTCTTGGACAGATCTCTTGCCCCAGCTGTTTTGCTGTACAGCCACACAAATAGCAGTGTTTGCACAGCAGTGGGACAGCATGGTGCTGCTTTAGCTGGCATTGCCACCTAAGAAACACCAGCCTTAGTGCAGTGTCCTTTAGATCCTGTCCCTTCCAAACCTTCCACGGGATATTTTCTGGCCTTGCTTTGCAGAAGAGGAAGAGAAGGAGGAGAAAACAGTCTATGAATACTAACATCTCTGAATTAAGGTTTTTTCTAAGTAGCAGTTTATTCAACAAATGATGGACCATTCAATCACAGGTTGAATAAAAGTACCTGCAGTCTTTTCAGAAGAAAAGTTTAACTCATTTCTCCACTAATTCCCAAATTAATGGAGGTCTGGGGACACTGGGGCATACTTAGAGAACATAAAAATATTGCCATAAGTTTTTATGTTCTCCACACCACAAATGTTCACTTCATGGTGCACATACCATATTGCCTTCCAGAATACCTAGACTAGGATTCTTTTGCAGTCTGCAAAACCAATTAAAAGCTTAAAAACAAGTGGTCTGAAAGAGCATATTCCTGCTAAACCTTTACTGGTCAGTGGTGTCTGCAGAGTAATTTATCCTCACTTCTTGATCAATTCACTCATACCATAATGATCTCATCCTTTTCTCACTCAAACTCAGAATGATTTTAATGATTGGAAATCTCTGTCTCTGGCTGTGCTTTATACCCTGTGCCATTTTATAGATTTCAGGAAATTTCTTAGCAAGAGTTTCCACCTTTCATTGGAGCTAACTAAGGGGCACTTCAAATTGTATGATTCTTCAGCAGCACCTCCCAGAATGAACCCACTTAGGAAGAACAAGACAAATCAAATAATATAGGCAAGGACATAATGCAGACAATTCACAATAACAAAATATCTGTGTTAGTCTCAAAACAGCAATTCAAAGGAGCATAGGATTAACCAAATACTCAATATATGCAGTTCATTTGCACCATCTGCTGAACCACATATCAGAAGGTGAAAGGATAATAGACACATGGGGCTGTGTGTTGAAATAGATTTGGAAAAAGAAAATTGCTTCAGAAAGCTATGAAAACAAAAATCTGGGTGCTTACAAATCTGCAGCCAGGAGAGGGAAGAAGGAATGATGTCACTTTGTAGACCTCAGAGATTTGCTTTTTTTGTTTACCATTTTTAGAAGTGGGGAAGGTTGTGGAGCTTGGTATAATCTACTCTGGAGCCCAGTTCAGACAGGAATTGCTATTTAACTGTAGGAACCACAAGCATGGTTCCTGTTAGGCAGAGAACATGAAGCACAAATTTTTCAAATGTACATGGATGCTGTGAGTGAGTACGTGCAAAGCTGGGGCTTGGACAGAGCCACCAGGACACAGTCCCAGCCTGACTGTGTTCAGATGGTTTAGACATTGCAGCCACTTGCTAAGAATCTTCTGTGTTCACCAGAGCATGTGAGAGACATTTGGAAACTTTCAGCTGATCCTCAGATCAATAATATTACTGAGAATGCTTTCCTAGAAAATGTGATCAAAAGCTGAGAAATTACATTGTTCAGGTACTGTTGTAAAATATGTGTATTAGTCAAAAGATGATATTGGATTTCTGCATTGCCAAACACAGGAACACTTAAAAAGGGAAAAAGATCCCATTATTCCAGAAGTCTGAGAAGTGCTGGTGGATCTCTCTGAAGTGTCATATGGTGTATTAGCATAAACCAACCTATTTCAAACCCTGAAAATATGTGTTTATTTCTCTTCATCAAGACTGCTTAAATATTGGAAGTTACAGTTTTTGTCTTGTAATATAAATTGCTATAAGAAATGTAAATTAATTGTTACTTATTTAATTGATAATAATTACACTTATCAATCTGTGCTGCAAAAGGTAATGGCTGTAAAAGTCAAAAGGCATTTGCACATAAGTTTAACTTGGTGATAAATGGCTTCCTTTGGTGAGATGACACATAAGAGCTGCAAATACAGTCCCATCTTTAAAGACTTGAAAAATTCTAGTTTAGCTGCAAGGAAAAAAAAATATCTATGTCTCTTCTTTTGGTGTTGAATAGGACAGTATTCTGGAACATGATTGTAAAAATTAGAAAGGTTCCTTTAAAATGCAGTAAAAAGTAATTGTTTATTTTAAATTTCAGCTCTTATAGTGTCAGAACACCCCAAAAATACTCATGAAAGCATCATTGATTCATAGAGAGATGGTGTTAAAGGACATAAGGCATCAGAATAGAATTCAGTCTGACTTTATGTATATCACAGGCCGTTATACCTCACTGAATTACTGCCAAACTGAGCCTAGTAGCTTCAATTTCACTGAGACATAACTGGTGTTTGGCAAGAGCAGAAAGTATCCTCAGAGTACCCATTTCAAATTATGGAATTATTAGTTTCCTTATTATATAGATGGGACACAGAGTAGTTTGGGGAACCATTGAAAGGTCTTTCTGGATGCTATATGCTCTACCAAGAGGCTATTTTCTCATGGAAAAAAAAACCAAAAACACCACAGGAATCTTGAGGTCTCACTAACTCCTTCTCCATAAAACTGACTTCTCCTGACGCTAAGGGTGATAATGAGAATTTGACGATTGTTCTGTGACTTGTGAGATATTTTTGTTCCTGGCTGGAACACATTAAAAAGCTGTTTTGAAGATAGAGGATACATTACTGTGATCACACTAGCAAAAAAAGTTCAAAATCTCTCCTTGGTCTCTAAAAGCACTGAACTGCCTGAAGAAAATAGATGTGTTAGCATAGGCAAAATTACCCAAACCTAGTGCCAGAATTGAAATTCACATTGCCTTGCTCACGTAAGAAGGTGTAAATTATATTTTTTTCATATAAATAAAGTTTAAAAAGCCAAATTGTAGTTGTTTTTGTGGTCAGAGTTTCCAGCAACAGGCACCATGTCTTGTGAGCTTCTGAACATGTTGTGACCACTCTGGAAATAAGAGTTGCACTGACCCCAGCAGCACTGGGACCACTGCACACTCTCTACATGCATCAGTAATATATGGACAGTGCTATTGCAAGAGACCACAGATATTGGCTTTTTCATCCAGTCTGTCCAATGAGTCCAGTTCCTCTTCGTTATGGAAACAAGCAGGACATTCCAGTCGCCAGACCTGTGGCTGTCACTGGGTAGATGATGTCCCCTGCCTGCATTTCTACTAGCAAATGAAACAGACCTTTGGCACTGAGAGCTGGCATATAAGTGTCTGCATATATATCCCGTTGGCATGTTAGCCCAATTCATCCCATGCCACCTCACTGTCTCCCAAAATGTCTTGGTGCCTTTTTCAGAGCAACCTGGGTGAGAGTGGTTTTTGGTAAGTGTGGCTGAGGCCACCCTCTGCTGGGAGCAGGCAGAGCTGAGCTGTGTGCACACAAGTGCTGCACTGACACCCTTCCTGAGGGCTGAAGAATGGGCCTCAACTGCTCCATCTGGGAATATTGCACTTTATAATGTATCCATAAGTGGTTCCATACCCATTAGCAGTGTATCCTTGTGCATTGGATCAGCAAGTCACATAAATTTAGAATGCCTCAGATTGGAGCAAAACTATATTTCTGTTCTATTAACAAAGCATCCATTGTGGAACTGAGGCTGACTTTGTTGTCTGTGTTGGGCAATACCTGATCTGATGCTGGAATGGAGCTGGCAGATGATCCCTTGTATGCCATGAAGCATGCTGATACAAAAGTAATTGTCAAATTTTCTTGAAAAATATTGAACTGGTCAAATTAATATCTACAAGCACAGCTGTCTGCATCACTGATACCCAGAAGCTTTAACACCAGGGCTGCTGTGCTGCTGAAGCACAACCTTAGTCACACACTTTAACAGCTTTGAGAGCAGTGCTGCAGTGCAATTGGTAGCACTGATATACACACAGAAGACCTTTCTCGATATTGCTGTTACTGAGAACTTCAAATGAATGGATGCATTTGAAAGACTTCCCAGAAAATACATCTCCTTTTCAGCTGGCAGCTCAGTTATTCATCTAAGTAGTCTGTGGATTAAGTAATTTGACACATTTCTTTTGTGAAACAATTGTGTGTTATTGCTCTCTCCTTTTTCCATCTCACCTGTACAACTAACCCAGAAATTCAGCACAGATATTTCAAGGCACATGCCAGGACCAGCCAGCAGCCACCCCAAGTAGTCTGTGATGGTTCTAGTAGGCACCACAGGGCCCATAAATTGGTTCATAAACCAGAGAGGCAAAATCAGAAACAGGGAAAGGGTTAAAAATGTTGTTTTTTCCTATTTGCTTATTAGCTCAGTTCTTGGCATAAATCTCTGTGGACACGGACAAAGAGATTTTAGTCATTTCATGTCTGGGAAGATTAGTGCAGGGAGGTCAGATTGAGGTACAGCATCATGTATGCTTTATAACACAGCAGAATGATCTGGTGTCTAATTTTTTAAGTGACCAGCAGATTGGACATCCTGATTTTTCTATGTGTAGGAACTCTCAGTTTGTTCCTACTGTTAGTACTTCTTCTTTCTGTTTATGCTGTGCTGCAGGGTGGGGTGGCTGGGAAGAGGCTGGACTCTCCCCATTCAGATGCAGCTGCCATGTCATGGCACTTTCCTGTGTGTTTCCCTGGGGATGGCTTCCCCAGCACAGACACTCAGACCATGAGCACTCTGAGCAGGTGGTGTAAGGCAGTGCCAGTGTCCCCACACAATGTCCCACACAATGCCCCACACAATGCCCCACACAATGCCCCACACAATGTCCCACACAATGTCCCACACAATGTCCCCACAGCACTGCAAGAAGCAGTCATTCTGGGAAGCAGAGGCCACATGTGCCATTGTGTTTTACATCCACCTGATCATCATATCCACCCACCTAAAATTCCATCTCTGTTTTCTATATAGATCCTGACAGAACAGCTCAAGTACACTGTGTACAGTCAGAGGACAAGTATTGATTTTGCTGTACCTGAATAAAATTCTTAACAGAAAAACAAAGCTAATGTTGGTGTTTCGGTGTTCCTCTCTTTTGACTTCTGTGTGTGGGTTTCTGTTCTCTCCATATAGTATTTGATCTATGTGAGGTGCACAGTCAGACCTTGATTTTTAAGATGTGCACGACCCAGGCTCTGATCTGTGCAGGCACAATTTCAGAGCCAGTAAATAATTTTGCCTATGTTTTATTGTCTGTATTTAACTGACATGCAAAACAATTATTTCCTTCCTACTGACAAATCAGCTAATCAAATAGACAGCTATTACATTTTTCTGGTGTAATTATGAGGAACCATGCCCTACCACACCACCATTGCCTAAAAGTTTCCATGTGTAGTTTATTTGCACTTCACTGGGCCAAGGGACAACTAGCCTGATCTGAAGTGTATCCTTATTTGTTTCGAAGATGTTGCTGTGAATTAAGGTTATTAAGGCATTATTTTAATAGTAGGTATAGTATGCATTATTTGTGTTGCTAATTATATTGTCATGAAAACATTTGAAGCCTTATTAATGCACACACCATCGATACTTAAAAGCATCATTGCCTGATGGTGATAATACAGCTTCACTAGTGGATGATCTATGACTGCAAGCATTAAATACTCCCTACTTTAAAGTCATTAATCCCTACTTTCTTCGAATACATTTAATTAAAAAGTTCCATTTCCCAGTAATTGCTGTTTTTATATAACCCCGAAATGGAATTTTATTTAGGCGCAAGGTCTTTTATATAAACATCCATCTGTCCACAGCATAGCAGTGCTGGGACAAGTTTTGTGGATTGGGTGAGAAGTGAAGAGATTACAGAAGACTCTGTGTCCCTGTAAGAACTGTGAACTTTTGTCCTCTGTGTAACAGCTTTGGAGCATTTTTGCTTTCAGAATTTTGGTGCCAAACAAGGAACTGCAGACTCAATAGCAGAGAAAATCATGAAACAATGGGGTTTATGCCTACTGGAGTGGCAGTATTAGTTTATAAAAAAGCTCCTTCCTTATTCCTTTTTCTTTTTATGTCAAGGTTTGCACTGCAAAGTATCCTCCTTTCCAGTTGAACACAGAATTAAGCAAACCTCAATTGCATGTATAAAAATACACATATGTATATATATCTATACATCTATATCTGTCTATCTATCTATAGATATATATAGAGATATATCTATCTTCTCTATGCTTCAGGCTGAGAGATATCATTAATAAAAAGAAAATATATTGGTATTAATAAGGTTGGCATTCAAAAAGTATGAAATAAATGCATGGAAGTTTGTCAGCTTATTAATCATTCTATTACAAGCAGTGTTTTTACTTTCATTGCTCTAACATCTAACCACAGTTCACTGGCTAAAGGCCAAGGTAGCTTTTGCACTGGCACATTACCATGCAGTGTACTTCTGTACTTCTCTTCCATTTATTAATGCTGCAGACTTCCTACAATTCAGGCTAAAAATAGAACTGGTTATGTGAAAAACACTGCATTTGTGCTTGAGCTGCAGTATAGAAACAAGAGGATTTTATATGGATGGGGGAAGAGATTCATGACACAGAAGAGCTAGCTGGTTATATTCTGGAAAAAGCTTTCTTTTTTCATGGTTGTAAATAAAATTAGAGTTGCTATGTACACGTTAGTCTGAAGGATGAATCACAGTTGTTGTATTGCCTCAGTCTGTATGAATCTTTATGTGTATCTTTTGTATGAAGGAGAGATGATTTCTTGTACAAGAAAACCTGAAAATAAAACAATGTATAGAAGAGAATTTGTAAAATCAAAGGTGAATGTGATGTTTTGTTTTCCAGTATAGAGACTGTCTTCGTTTGTGGCACGTGTTTTGAGGCAGCCACAAAAATTTTATGCAGATGAAAAACTTCAACCTCGCCACTAAATTTTTGGACTTGCATTTTGGCCATGCATAGCTTCTCCTATTGTTCTGCTTTCAGTAACTTTTAGTCAGCGTTTGCTGTCTGCAGACCACCACAAAAACATTTCCAAACTTATTTCCAAGCTGTAATACAGCTGCACACTAAAAATTGCCAGCATTCAAATGCAGTTCTTACACTCTTGATCTTTTTTATAATGCTGTGATTTGTTTTGAATCAACAGTAGTTTGAACAAGACAAACAACATACCGGATTCCATCTGAACCTAAGGCAGCTGCCAGGGACACAGGTGAAGAGTGATAGTGGATGCATTTCATAGTCAAAATGAAAAGTGGCAAAACTGATAAGGTCTCATTGTTGCACAAACAGAAAAAGCTAACAGTTTGCATATCAGAAATATCAGGTGTTAGGATTTGACTCAGAACTGCTGAATAGGAGCTTGTTTGCCTTTGGAGAAATGGAAAGGAAGGAAATGTCATGCAGCAACCTCGCACGTGGTAGTGGTGGGAGATGGCAAACAAGGAAATAGACCTTTCCCATGCTGTTTCCGACAGATACTGCTTGGGCTGGCTGGGATGGTGCACTATTAAGGAATTCTGATTATTAAACATCTCTGCCTGGCAAAGAAGAAGAGAGCAATAAACCTCTCTTAAGTGCATGACAGTCTCCAAAGTCACCCTTGTTTTGTTCTTATCTTGGTGCTGTGTAAGAAATAAAATTGGTGATCGTGTTAGAAGCCGAGGCAATAATATTGAAATGAGAACAAATTGTAAGCTGTATGATTTTTGAGCTATCTAGAGAAAATGAAATTAAGCAACTTTCAAATGCCATGTGCTTTGCACCAGGCCACTGAAACACAGTGAGATAAAACAATAGCTACTGTGTTTCTCTGTCAATTCATAACCTATAATTGGACTTAAAAAAAGAGGTATTAGTTCACAGGACAAGGCTTAAGTAAAAAAATTTGGTGCAAAGTGCTTAATTCCTCCTCTTAATTACTACAGACCAGCCTTAAACCTTACCTAACAGTGGAACTCCATCCAAATCTAGTATAGACTGAAATTAATGAATCTGCTCCAATTACATTAAAATTTAATTTTGTCCTGACAAGCTCTCTGAAATTGATACTCACTGCAATAGAGTGCAGTATAAAAGATCATATCATGCAGTCAACATGATGCACTTTGCAATGTAATTTAACACTAATGTTGAATTAAATTACAAAGATAAATTTTATGGTCTCTCTTAAAATCATTTAAGAGCTTAATTCTTATCTGAGATGTGTAAGACACAAATCTTTCCTATTGATCACTGACTATACAGATAATTGTGAGAGAATAATCACAAAATATGATGGGCTGTCCAAGGCTTTTCTTTATGATACAGACTTGTTATTTGATGTGTTAGTCCTTTATTGCAACTAGGACCACCGCTGAAGGAAAAGGCTCAAGTAGCTTGTCCTCATTGAAGAAAACTCTGATCTGTACAGTTTGGATGAGGCCAAATTGCACAATAAAGAAGATTTAGACAATTTTAAACAAGTCTTGGAAGATTCAGATTGTAGATTTTCGTGGTCCTCAGAACTAAGCCAATCAGGAAGAAGATGAGACTCATCCTAATTTTCATTAGCTGAAAATACATACAGCAACTGGATGCAGTTTGCCCCTGCCATTGGGATTCCAGGAATATTTACTTATGTTATTAAAACCAAGTGCCCTTACTTTGATTTGTCATCAAGGGAAGGGAAAGGAAGCAGATAACCTTCACTGTTCACTTTGGTGCAGGAAGAACTGTGAGCCCAGCTGGTGGAAACAAAATTAAAAGTCCATAAGACTTGTGTGTGATGCTGTTGAAGAAAGAGATTTTCACAACATCTCCCCATTGTACAGGAGGTGAATAGGAAAAAAAACGTTTGCTGAGAGGACATTCTTTTGATGTCTGGGTAATGACAGGAAGAGTTTAAAGTTGTAAAGTTCTTGCACAGAATCAAAAAAAATATAAATAATAGAAATAATTTTTAAAAACTTCAAAGAGAAGCAAAACTACAAACAGTGGACCTCCTTTCTAAGCCCTTTCTAAACAATGGATCTTAAATAAAAAGATTAAGCAAAATCACAAGGAAAAACCTTTCAGAGTTTGAGGGAAGGGGGTTATCAAATAGTTACAGCAATGTAAAACATTTTTTTTAATGCTTAAGAATATTCTGAAACAGAATTCCTTCCAGCACATGCTGTAATGATGAGCATACTGACTAAAGTGATAACTAAATAAGGTATATGTCAAAGTCATCTCCACAAATGCACTCAGCTTCCCCTTGGACAAGGAAAGGAGAGCACATCTGTCCATTTCAACATTCATTATGTGGCATCTTGAAGGTGCTTCACACCACTCATTACTTACAAACTGAAGATGTCACTAAAACTGATCATCTCCACTGTAAGAAATGCTTAGCTTAATATGATATGATGCTAAGTAGGCCCTCAAATTAGGTCCTTTTCAGGGAAGAATGGGCTCAGCTATCTGCACTTCAGCAGCAGCTCTGCAGGAGCAGGGACATTGACAGGGATGGTTCTGGGACTCTTAAAGGCAGAGCCCTTCTGCCAGCCTGGCACCCTGCAGGGAGTGAGGAACCTGCAGTCCTTGCAGGGGTGCAAGGAGGAGGCAGAAACTTTCTGAACTGTAAAGGAGGTTGGGCTCCCTGCTGACCAGGTGAACAGTTTTGATGCTGCCATGGTGCCACCAAAGGAAAGGCAGAATGAATAGCCACAAGATCTAACAAAGTTTCCTTAGGAAGTTTCCATAGTCACCTGAATTGCTCCAGAGTGCACGGAGGAGAGGACAGTGGTGGAAGATGTTATCTAGCTGGTGTGTTAAGGAGGGGGAAAAGAAAGGAAGAAAAGAAAAAAGGAAAGGAAAGGAAAGGAAAGGAAAGGAAAGGAAAGGAAAGGAAAGGAAAGGAAAGGAAAGGAAAGGAAAGGAAAGGAAAGGAAAGGAAAGGAAAGGAAAGGAAAGGAAAGGAAAGGAAAGGAAAGGAAAGGAAAGGAAAGGAAAGGAAAGGAAAGGAAAGGAAAGGAAAGGAAAGGAAAGGAAAGGAAAGGAAAGGAAAGGAAAGGAAAGGAAAGGAAAGGAAAGGAAAGGAAAGGAAAGGAAAGGAAAGAGAAAGTAAAAAATGGGGGGAGGGTGGGAAAGAGATTAAATTAGGGTGCAACACTCTAACTGGAATTAGCTGCAGTGCTGGTGATGTCTGTGCTGTTTTAAGATCTGTTTCATATCCACTCATAGTTATTTGCCTGAAAATCCATGTTTTTCAAGCTTAGTCTTACCTGAAATGAATGCTGCTTCTTTCCATTATCACTGTTGCTGGGAATTGAAATGGCTGCAGATACAGAACAGTGTAAAAACATGATGAGCTATGTAGCTTGGGAGCAATTGAGCAGCTGAATACTGCATTATTGAGAAATCATTCGCTACCTCTGGGTGTTAGTGAGAAACTGGAGAGTCCTAGACTGGCATGCAGGGCATAGCATAGGATGAATAAACATTGCTGAGTGCTGAGTATTTGCTAGTGAATCCAGCATGGAGCTTCAGCAGTTGTGTGTCATCCCACTGCATCCTCCAGGGCTGGCAACACACACAAAAGGAACAGTGAATGCCAGGAGCCTTGTGGCAGGATTGTTTCCTAAATAACCAAGTTATCAATGAAATTAATGACATTTTATATGATGTGCAGCAGGAAAAACAGCCATATTTTCAAGTGTCAATGTGTGAGGACCATTTAAATATATATCAGTAGTCCTCAAGGGACTTGTAGATAGGGGCATGAAATTGTTGTTTTTATGTGCATACCTGTATATTGCCAAATTATTCCTGGCTTAGTATTTTACCTCCTATCTAGTTAAGATAGGAATCTCTTTAGAACAAGGGGCTCAATATTTTGTAAAATAAACATATATCTCTGTCATTTTACAAATAATAAGCTGTAGATGCAAATGATCACTGATATTGCATGTGTTAAGCTAGAAATTCTAATTCCTAGCTTCTTAGGTGATTGCAAGTACAAATGTTTCTTGACTCAGCATGGTGTCACAAAACATGGAACCTTCTCCCATGCTGAGTGGTGGTTATTAAGTATATCCTAGACCCTGTAAATCTCAGGTTATGGAATTTGTCCCAGAATCTGCTTTTGCTGTGGTATTGTGCTGCAGAAACTCATCCTGTATTTTTTAAAGCTAACACAAAATATCCATTCCATATGGTTTTGGAGATGTACTTAAAATATGAGCCAAGTTCAACCTGATGCAGTGCTGTCTTGCTGAGCCCTGAGCTAGTCTAAAGCAATTTCTTTCAGAGGTGTGATCCCATTCATGTCAATGAGATTTTAAGTCAAAGCCTAAAGAAAGTATTTTTAGTAACAGCTTTAAAACCTTTTCATTACTATCTGTTTAAATCAAATGGCTTTAATTTAGGAGTAAATACAGTAAGCGTGCCTATACCATAATTCCAAGCAGTTTCCCACCTCCTTGTAGATTTCGAAACTCCTATTGTTTCCTACCTATGCAGCAAGCCCAAGGACTCCAGTCTGTTTATACACAGCCAATTTAAAAAATCTTTGGCACAGAAGGAATTGGAAATATGGAGAGAACTAGTCACAGTAAACAAGCTAGGGATTACTGTGTGGTATTGGACTACTTAAGCTATTGAGGTTAAGAGCTGGCTTTTCATTCTGTCCCAAAGATCATCTAAGGTTTCACTAAAATAAATGACCCTGTGCAGACTGGATTTTGAATACTCAGGTTAAAATAACTGGGTTTATAATTTAAGTTGAAGCAGTTACTGTATTTGCTGCTTGCTACACTAACTACTGTCAAAACTGAACATTTATTTATTCCATATATGTCACTACATGGGATGTACAATGAGCATTTATTAGTTCCACATCTCAGCAGGAGTGCACAGTGGCTCTTCAAAAAGGAAAAGCAGGTAGCAAGAACAGTAAGTTGAGTGATGGCAATCTCAAAACCTCTTCTTTTGGCTTAAAGTTTACCTTGCAGGGAAGGACCATGGATATAGCTGATCCACTGAAATGTACTGATGGAAGAGACTTGTATTTGACTTGACATACTGGGCAAGAGCTTAAAACAAAGCCAAAGCATTCCCCCCTTAGAAAACAAGTATGTAAAAAAACACCCAATTTCTTTCAGTTCGTAAAAACCCCAAAACATTTCTCATTTATATCTTCATGTTTTTAGTGGAAAACAAAGATGGTTTTTAAGAGGAAAATGTTCTGTATTCACATGTGATCCTTAAAAAACACATGCTATTTTGAGCAGTGAATTGCAAGCCGGCCAGTGAAAGAAGCAGCAATATGTTCCTAGGAAATTTTCATTCCTCCCTCTGTTCTGCAGGGGAATGAAACTTACATTAATTCTGAAAAACAAGCATGAGCAGAGAAATTTAAAATCAGCCATAAGCTTTCTCTGTTTCTAACTCCAAAAATGAACTGCATTGAGGACTGCAGCAATGCTTTCCTGTTCCAGTGCCATGCTGCTGGGGGTCCAGGGAACTCATACAGGGTTTTGAAACCACTCAAGGAAGACAAACTTCCAAGTATAGCTCTTTTACAAGAAAAAACATCCCTAGTGTGTCCCCTGCCTCACTGCAGGTGTGTCAGTAACATATTGTGGACATCTGGAAATGTGTACCTGTGGATGGGCATAAAACAGTGGATGTGGATGTGCAGAGACATTTCAGTTCTTTGCAGCAATCCTGCCCCTCTGAAGAAATGGGACCTTTCTCAGGGAAATGCCCTGGGGCCAGAATTTCTCTAGCAGCATGAACTGGAGTTGTTTTCTCTAGAGCACATAGAGGGTGTGCAGAGGGAAGACTGCATTTCAGCATAGAAATAAAATGTTGTTTTGTTTAGATTTGTTGGTTGATAACTCAGAGTCTTTGTGGAGGATAAAAAATGAGCTCTAAAAGAACACTGAACCTCTTCAAGGCTGCACATTGTATTCCAGGTATACCTTCACTGTCAACATCCTACCTGAATATTAGCTAATGGTTAATCCTCCCATTCAAATGGGGGTTTTGTCACTTTTAGGAAGGGCTGTAAATCAACATGAGCCCTGAATACGCAACAGTTCCTATAATTTTCAAGTGATTAATACAGGCATTTGACCAAGAGATGTTCCAAGCATCAAAGAGTTAAAACTACATTTTAGTAGAACTTCAGGGAACACTCTCATTGCTGCCTGGTTCCTCGCTGCCTCATTCAGAAAAAAATGATGTTACATTATACATTTACATTCTTAAGTGTCATCTACATGAAAAATTTTAGCCATTTCCATTTTTTAAATTGTAGTTAGTGAAACTTTTATGTATTCAGACAAAATAGGCAGCCATAGGAAGAAGATAGCTAAAACTTGCTTGTTTTGGTAGACCGTGGGACTTGTTGGCCACCTGGCTTACTGACCAGATATGTTTCCTGATTTAAAGAAACTGCCTGTTTGATTCTGTAGTGTCACCAGCTAAATACGGCAAGCCCGGAGGCTCGCCGGTTTCTCCTTGGAGCGCAGCGAGCCCTGGGAAGCGCAGGCAGGGCCGCCGCTCCTTTGTGCTGCCGGCGCGGAGGAGCGGAGCGCCTTGGCCGGGGCAGCTCTGCCCCCTGCAGCTCCGCGCCGGCAGCGCCGCCAGGCAGGAACGCTCCCGCAGCAGGGAGGCGGCTTCTGCAGGGGGGCATCGCCGCTGAAACTGGAAATACAGTGCACGAGCCTGTGCTATGCGAAAGGTAAAACAGAGCTGTCCCATCCGTGCTGCTTGGTAATACTCACTGCTTCCAGAAGGAGTATCTGTTCTTGTAATGGAATAAAAACCCAGCATTAGAACAAAAATCATAAGGGTAAAACTATTCTTGGTGTGGCTGGACTGATCTCAGAGCTGAATATGACCCCTTACTGATGAAGGCTAGTTTGGGCTCTGCTGATATCTGAGGTATTACAGGAAATTATGTGTGGATCCATATTCTCAGAACCCTTTAACTCTGTCTGCAGTGCCACCACTATCTCCTCATATAACTCCCTTCTTGAAAAACACTGGGTTTTGAAACCTGTAAATGCTAGTTTTCTCCTCAAAAAAAACACATTAAAATAAATCAAATTCTTTCAGATATGTTTTACTAACACAAAAAAAAAGAAAAAGCAACCAACAACCCAACAACCCAAAACAACCCCCAAACATTATTATGTTCCCTATTTTCATTCCTTCAGCCCCAAGGATATAGCATTACCACTTTGTCAAGTTGGATCCAAGCCCTCTAACTGATTACTTGTCCATAGGATCCATATGGAGCTCCAGGAAGGTCACTGCCAGTGTGTATAGTTCCAAACCATGTGCATGGGTCGCAGTGTGTACTGGACACCCACAAATACAGGCTGCTCGTGCCAGTGACCTCCCAGAGTGAAGCACTGTGCTCATCCCTAGAGCTGGCTCCACCTCACAGCTCTGACAGTGAAACAGCAGTGATTTGAGCAATGGTCAGACACCATCACAACAAGCTCAGATAAGATGGCTAGAAACTAATTCTAAATAATATTGGGTTACTAAGCATATTGTGGAGTTCTTTCAGTGGGTTTTAGTACCACAGAGGGAAAGTACATAATCCATTATGATACACATTTTTCCAAATACATTTTAAAAGCTAAAACAAACATAATTTTTTCTTCGAACTTTAGGCTTTGTTCAACTGCACACACAATTAAGGCACATTCTAGTGCCTGTGACATCCACAAGGAGCTTTGTGTCCTTCTGGGACAGCAAGAGCGATCTGGTGGATCAGACCCAGCATCATCTAGGGCATTTCAGCTGCACCAGACACCTGTGCACAGCCATATGGATCCCAACTCTAGTGTTGCCTAAGTGTGGAACTCAGAAATATCTCTCTTGTCAAGCATTGTCATTAAAGGTTCTGTATTCCTAGGAATGTAGAAAGTATTTCTGTAATCATACATCGTCACCGCACTAAATTCTTGAAGTCTTTAGGCTATTTTCTTGGGTGACTGATTTCAAGCTGTGAAGAAACTGCTTGTAAAAGAGATTGGTTTTGTTGGTGTTCCAAATATTATTAATATAGTACTGTAGTAAAAACTTGTACATTTTGGTATTATCCAGTGCCTGAAAAAATGTTAAAATGGATGTTGTGAAGAAATCTCACAGAGGGAGACTAGATGATCTGTGGGGAATAGACAGTTTAAGCCTCAGGCTTCTATAAGCCAATGAATGCAGGAGAATAAAACATTTCATTAGCTCTGTTTTAAGAACTCACTCTGTCATCCAGCCTGCCAGTTACCTGCTCACCATTGTTTAAAGACATCAGGTGGTGTTGGCCAATCAAGCTTTTAAATGCATCTTGTCCCTACATTTTTAAACTGGCTTTTTTTGAAAAAAAAAAACAAAAAAAAAAAACAAAAAAAAACAAGTTACTGATTGTCAATGACAAGTTCCTTGGACTTAAGATAATTGGAGCACAATCATTTGCTCCTTCAAGGATTTGGGTTTGAGTTACTTTAGATTTCAAGTAGGTCTCAAAGATCACCAAAAAGGACTGTGAAATTTGATATCAATCATTTTTAATCCAGTTAATTTTACACTTATGCCAAATTCACATCAGGTAGGTACATTTAAAACTATAGAGTTCAATGCCCTGCTATTACTCGAGTATCCAAAGCTGACCTTACAATTTTAGAGGAAGAAAATGGTTGTGAATTCTCCAAAAACCAGAAGAAGAATTTATGTGAGTGGGTACAGCTCCCAAGTATTCAGAAGCTGAGACTTCCCCATGTCCTGGAGTAGGGCCCTCAATGCCCATATGTTTTTCTCTATGCAAGTGAGATCAGTCAAGCATTTCTACACATTGGGTCTGTATTCCATTTTAATCTTGTGAGTGAAGTGAAAGAGGTTATATACAGGATTAACAGTCAAGATATCCACAGGCAGTGGGGACAGCATAGTTCTCAGTGCACATTATGGTTAGAGCACAATAGCAAACATCTTTGCCAAGATGATAAAGAAGAAACTTCTCTTTGTTGCCAATAATAAATATCTAGGGAAGAGTAAGTATATAATGAATAAAGTGTCCTTAGGGAAATGTTGGAAGAACCTACATATATATTTCTGTATTTTTAGTCCCAGCAGCAGTAGAGCTGTGTGAGTCTAGTGCTCTGCCCAGGGTAACTAGTTTGCTCAGAATTATCACAAGTATTTTTTCCTGCTTGCTGCTGTCAGCTCATAATGAGGAAATTTAGCCAGCCATGCCAGAAACCCAGATTTTTGAGAGCCAAAACAATGGTGTCCATTACAATCACAAATCTCTTTCTCACTCACATACACAAACACACAAAACCTGAGCAAGCACCTGCAGGTTTCAGAATAAATTAAATATCAACTCAAAATACAACACCTTTTTCACAGCATAAACTGGATCCTGCATATATTTTAGGACCTGATGATCTTAATTTTTGTTGAATATTGAACTAGACGAAAATCCAAACCCAGAGTGTACTTTGTGATAGTAGCTCTCTATTAGATTATCTTGCAAATATTCATTTACAAAAAATATGTAAAAACTATGTAAGAAAAACATCAATGAGCCAACTGCAGATTCAATTTCTGCAGTTGGAAAAAAATAATTTCTCATAGTCAAGCTCTTCATTCTCCCTGCTGCTTTATGTTATCTCTGTTTTAACTGCTGTTAATGGAAGGCTCATCAAACAGCAGTGCCAATACACAGTAATATTTAAATGCTGAATTAGACTCATTCCTCATGGCAGTCCTCACCCTTTCAACTATTTTCCCTGCATACATTGTGTCTCCATTTATGTGAATGAGAGAAGGGTGCACTTAGGGAGAATGGAGCAAGCATTGCTCAGCTCTGCAGCCCAGAGAGAAGAATTTGTCTCCTGTCTTACATATTTGTCAAAGAACAAAGGGAAAACATCTCCTGCTAAAGAAAATCCAGGACACTCCTTCAGCAAAACTTCCTAAAATTAAGGAAATAATTCAAAACAAGGGTTGGCTTAAATTACCCCTTTCTTCAGTTGCCATTCTAACTTCCAATAATTTGATCAACTTGTTGCCCTACTTCTGTTGGTAAAAAAAGCCAAACCTGCCCCTGCTTCTAAATGCAGTTCTGCTTTGAAAAGTGAGTAAAAATGGCATGCAGGCTCCATGCTTATTCTGTGCCAGCTACTTCCTTATCATATGTGCTCAGTTTGCAAGTAAGGAGCCATTTCCTCCTATGTGCCAGCTCTGCAAATTTCAGGTAGCACCTGTAGGTCAGCCTGGAGTTTTTGTCCTCGTTTAGGATGCCTAAAAACCAAGGCTCTGGCAAACAAGAGTAAGCCCTCAGTCACAGATGTGCAATTTTGTAGCCTTCTATGGCTTTGAGTGAGGTTTAAATGACTGGAAATGATTCTGTGGGTATAAACAGGAGAGACTAGAAAGCAGCATGGTGTTCTTTCTGCTGGATCTGCTGTGCTAACAGGAGTAGAAAGCAGTGAACAATATTTAATTATTAAGTGAACAGGTAGAAAATATATAAGACTCTATTTAAAAAAAGAAGTTTGAAATTCCATATTTTCAGAAATCTGTATCCTATATATTCAGCATTCAAGCAGACAAGAAAAGTAAAGTGCTTCTGTTTTTTTCTCATATGGGTCATTCATATTGTAAGAAGAGAGTGTATAGTCCTCATATAACAAAAAAAGCCCAAAATTACCTGAATTATTTTGCATGAAATATCAAAATAAAAGATCATTTATAAGTTCTCATTGTGGTGTGCAGTAGGTCAGAAGAACCTGTTTTGCTGTATGTGAATGCTAATCAACTATGGGCATTTATTATTTATCAATCTTTGTAGCTTTGGCAATGAAGCATGAACATTTTCTACTCTTCTGAAATCTCTGTAGCCTGGAAGACTAGAGTTGAAGTTTATCTGATATATCCATAAATTACCTAGGATAATAAATAGCAAGAAGAAGTTTTCCTAATTCAGAGTTTTTATTTTGCAATCCAAGTGCAGATTAAACTGAACTGTATAAGGCATGCTCCATTAGCAAGAGTAAAAGAAATCCAAAAATATAATTTCCAGCTATGTAAATACTGATCAATGGAGGCTTTGCTTGGATGAAATTGTTCTATTCTGTTTTTTTCTTCTAGTTGTGTGTTATACTGGAGCCAATGCAGGAACTGATGTCAAGACATAAAACTTACAATCTAAGTCCTCGAGACTGCTTGAAGACTTGCTTATTTCAAAAATGGCAGAGAATGGTGGCCCCACCAGGTATGTTTCACTTCCAAAATTCTACTTATTTTATAATAAAATTAATAGAGAAGCAATGGGAAAGCTTACTTATAAAGGAAAGTAATAAAAACTAACAATGTTCCCGAAGCAAGCCTGAAAATTATTCTGATATTTTATGATTTCAGTCTGGCACAACTGATTTATAGATGTGCACACTGAGACGGCTTCACTATGACTAGGATATAATTTAGTACAAAAATATGTGTAGATGGAATGCAAAATGCCTACTGGCTCCATTAGAATTCATTGTTTGTTTAATCCTGCTTCCTGGTGTGACTCTGAAATTACAGCTACAATTCATAATTAATTATCTTTGAGACTAATATTAAGTTATGTACAGGTCTAGACCTAATCTCACTCCTCTTACACTTCAAAATAATAATTCTCTCTTTTTTCAGATTATAAAGATTTTTATATCTTAAGAGTTTTCACATGGGTCCCCAGGCCAAATTTTGAGAAGAACAATTGTCCCTCTGTGCTTTGCCAGTTCAAGCAAATCTCTGTGATTGTCCTGATTCAGTCTGAGGGTTGCAGGCTTGCAGGGCAATACCATTTTGCTTGTTGCTTGCTGTATGGATGGCAGCAGTAGGGTAGAGTTCGAGGCTGCACCCTCCATCACAGTAGGACCTGCATTTTCATTTAGCACCATTTCTTGCTGTGTGACCTTCAGCAAGTTCCACAGTCACTTTGACCATCATGATCATTATCATGATACTCCCATCAGTAAAAGTCTTTTGAATACCTTTATTGACAATGCAGGGAAAAAAGTTTTGTTAATCCATCAGAAAAAATTGAAAGCAGATTCCATTGGTTTGAGTCCAAATATCATTCTACGGTTTGTATGTTAAATCTAACACAACTGCTGCTATTAAACTTAGCAATTCAAAACTAATTGAAAAACTATTTCAGCACCACTTCTTATGGATCATTTTAGTTCTTGCTTAACAGTATCTGCCATTTGCTTTCCTTCTTATCATTTTATTGCAGCAGAACCCACAAGACAACCAACAACCAAACGGAGGAAAAGGAAAAACTCTACCAGCAGCACTTCCAACAGCAGTGCTGGGAACAACGCAAATAGTACCAACAGCAAGAAAAAGTCAGCTGCTGCAAACCTGAGTCTATCAAGTCAGGTACCTGTAAGTCTCACTTTCCTTTTAGGCCTGAATCACTTATGGTGCTTTAATTCTTTCCATACATTGTAAAGAAGGTGCATTCTTGAGCCAAACTATCACATGTGAAAGGCAATCTTGCACAGTGTGCTGTGGAAGTGGGGAATTAGTGGAGAGGTGGGAAGAAGCTGTTCTGCAGCGCAGCTTTAATGCAGGACCCTCAAACAGAAGTGTCCTGAGGATCAGATGTGATTTTTTTAAAGGCCTGGGCCAGTTCCCCTTTTTGTCAGGGGGATTCCCTTCAGTAGTGGCAGGACTCCGCTCAGGCCTCGTGTTTTAGACATAGCATGAGCCTTGCAGACTTCACCTGCCAGGTGCTAAGCAAGGATGTGTCCCAGTGGTGCAGCAGAGCTGTACCTGAGGAAGCTGCTGGTCTCTCTGTGTTAGTACCTTACCAGGTTCAGATGCTGAACAGGAACAGGTTATGATTTAACTTACCTGCAGATTTTATCTCTTTGTCCAATCACTCCCCTTGCAGAGGGTAGGTCCCCTGGAATGTGGTACTCAGCTTATCCACCCTACTAGCTGTAACTCTTGACATCCTAATTGTATAGGGAGACACCAAGTTATTTCCAGAGTAACAACTGTATCAGCTCTTCAATAATGTGACATTTACTGTCTTAGTCACAATACAGGGGTATTCAGACCCCAAATTGTGACAAAGTGTGCCTTAGTCAATAAGGAGATAGCTTATGCATTTTAAAGCTTGGGAAATTAATTTGATATTATAGGAACCATAAAGTCATATCCTGGGAATAATATGCAGGTATTTTATTGGATTTTTGATCAGCAGATAGGAAGGGGTAGGTGTCCTCTGAAACCTGACAAAGAATATAGGCGTTTTGCTAGCACAAAGCAGACACTTCCTAGGAAGCTTGAATATCCAGATTTAAAAAAGAGGAGTAGACTAACACCAGTGAAATGAAATGAAGATTTTTGTTTAGCAGCTGATTTAGCAATCCACTAGTTTACAGCTTTGGGCTTCAGTACATTAAACTCATATTTCCTCCTTGTCATATTAAAATTGGCTTGCATCCCCAGAGTCAGATTCTTTCCCTAATATAGGCATCTCTGTGTTTTTCTGGCAGCACAAAGCAGTCAGAAGGCTGACTACCTGATCTCCTGGTGGCAGGCACCACCCTGCCCCACTGATGCTATCTGCCAGGAAAACCTTTGGATCAATATTCAACCATATTTAAGAAAAAACTGCAATGAAGTGCAAAACCAAGCAACCAGCTAGTTCCCTGCTGTCTCCAACTTTAAAAGACAGTAGACATTTTCTGTCAGCTACATCCTGCTCAGAGTTCAGCAGGACCAGAATATGACCCCCTGCCTCTCTTCAGCCTGCTCCTCCCTGGAGAGAGGACTTTTGTGGCATTCAGTGGTAGCTGTGTGTACTTGAATGTTTGAATGTGGTTGAGCCCTCTGATAGTTACCTGTCACTCCCACTGATAGTGAAAGTGACTTCAGGTGCTGAAGGCTGCTCCTGACAGATGAAGCAGTCAAGGCTGCTCTTGTGATGGAGATGATAGTTGAGCATCTGAGACATATTGGTGAAGTTTATTATGGTATGAGGGATGGATTTTTAGCCTTCTTTTACTTTCAGGATGTTGCATACTCAATAGTTTTCAATATTCTTTGCTTTCTGTACCAGTGTAGGAAAATGGTCCAAACTCTTTTGTATGGAGGATCAGGTTCCATTTTTAGGACACTTCTCCTTTCCATCTGCAAAGGGGAAAATGCTTAGCTGTTCAATTTGACATACTAACAGCTCTTCCCATCTTCCCCACAGCAAAGATAGCAAACCAGATGGAATTGATGGTTTGGCCACCCTGTAGAGTAGACAACTCAAAATAATTTTAGCAGGAGGATATTTTGGTGTAAAACTATTCAACGCTTTTCAGTTTAATAAAGAGATGTTATCCCACGCTTCTTCAAAATTATGCATTCTTTGAAGTGGACCTTGTTGCCATTGCTTTCTGAAGATAGCTGCAGGTAGCAGGAACTTGCTTTCTGTTTCTTTCCCATAACTGTACTTTAAAGTGTATCATTTAGTAGTTAATGTTTGGTTTCCCTTACATGCAATAGAAGACAAGAGATCCTTGAACACAATTTGGCAGTTTTCAATTCACTGAAATATTCATTTGGCTGTACAGCTTTCTGTGAATGGGACTTTTCTGATCAGTAGAAAAAAAACCCACCCTACTGAAATCATTCACTTTCAGTGTTAAAAGCATTTCCCCTCTCTTTATTAGAGAAGAGGAATGAAATCACTGCATCGTCTATCCAGATGACTCAAATAACCAGAGCTAGTTTCAGTTCCATTTTTCTCATTCTCCTCTCTGGAGAACCCCACAATGAGCTCATATCTATATCAACCCTGGATTAATATGAAGTCCTGTATTCCAACTTTTTCTCCAATGATTTCTTTCCTGCCAGCAAAGTCAGTCTCTCCATCATAATCACATCAAATTTCCTGTCTCTTTTATGCTTCTGTTTTAACTTTGATATTAAATTAATCCTGATTAAATAGTGTTTTTTTAGCCTCTATTCTATGTGATGTTTCTTGGTTTAGGACATTAGTAATTATTCCATTTTGCTCCTACATTAATGCTGCATGCAGTCTGGCAAATATGTGAACTTACCACACACCTCATCCCCATTTCTCACTCACACCATTAACTTCTGTTTCTTTAATGAGGTCTTCATGCCTAGAGAGGTAAATGTCCCATGTTCAGGATAGTGTCCAGATAACAGAAGCACCATCAGCTATGGAAAATCTTGAAACTTCAGAGTTTTGTCATTTTCCCCACAGCCCCTTCCAGCTCTTCAGATAAATACATTGGGCAAACCTTGATTAATGAGGGAATGTTACTTGTCAGATAGACGTTCTTCCACTAGGAGATGGAGAAGGTTGTGCCATTTCCTCCACCTGCATTATTTTCTGATCAGTTGTCCAGGCACAGACAGTGCAGACAATAGAGAGCCAAGCTCAGAAGGTGAAATGATGTGATTGTGTTTCCATGCATGGGTCAGATTGGCACTGCATCCTGAAGCTGTTGAAGCCTAATCAATCAGTATCATTTGTACTCCTTGTGTTGCCTTAAATTTATTAGCATTTCCACAGTGCTGCCACATACTGATACATCTCTAATGACAACCCATAACAGCATCTGAAGGGTCTCTGCTAGTGGGTGGGTACCTTCCCTTTCAGCAGGAATTTGAAAATGTTCACTCTCAGTCCATCCTCTTATCTCTAACTATGTGATGCTTTCTCAACTGTGGTAAATAAAATACAAATTTTTGTCCTTTTGACAGTCACCTGCACTCTATGTACCCATTTTCTCTTATGATGGTGGGATGAACAGTAGTTTCTGTGATTCAGTTCATTCTCAGGCTACTGATTGCAGACCTTCAGGATCCCCTCAGGATCTCTTGTCAACATGACTCTTCTGGCCCAAGTCCCTTGTTTAATACCTTTTCTATGTACTACATATTTCCTACATTCTTGATACAAATGCAGTTAGCCAGTGGGCCACATGATTGCACCACACAACTCATTCTTAGTTTGGCTCATTGCTTGTCCAGTGATGCTTTTGACCCAAATCCTGTAGGTGCTGAGGTAACACAGTGTAGTGTGGTGGAAGTAGAACTAAGTGCTGCTAAAGTCAGCACAAATCCAAAAACGTTTTTCTCACCAGAAGTTTCCTGTTCTCAGGCTCTCCTGGGTGCAGGCTCAGTGCTGCCAGTGCTCCCCATAGGTAAATTGCCTGGGTTTAGTGCATAAAGGAAGCAGACAGGACAGGGACCCAGGAAGTGTAGTCCCCTCAGCTGCCTTAGTCTCAGCAGATGCCAGTAAGTTAAACTTGGATCTGTTCATATTCTCAATCACATCTGATCTTTGGAAGGCTTATTGGGCAGAAACTGGAGTTACCAATTTCCTCTAGACAAAGAGCAAAGATGAGCAACAGTCCTTCTGCAAGGTTCATAGAAAACCTGCCTTTCTGATGTTGGCCTTCCTATCATTTTAAAG
Source organism: Agelaius phoeniceus (assembly GCF_051311805.1). Lineage (NCBI taxonomy): Eukaryota > Metazoa > Chordata > Aves > Passeriformes > Icteridae > Agelaius > Agelaius phoeniceus. Next base: position 59,141,793 of record NC_135268.1, read on the forward strand.
AAATTAATTACCTAATTTGGGTGTGTCATTGTCTTACCACTTACACAGTACTAATAATTTCCTCTAGTATTTGAAGCTAGCTGCAATAATTTCCCAAATCTTTGCTCAGTTTTCAAGCCTTCTCACTGACTAAAATCATATTCCTTAGCATTTTTCATATTCTGTTTCAAATAAAACTTTCCCAAAAGCCCAAACCCTTGTATTGTAGAGCAGTGATTTGTACATTGAGATCTGTGAATTACATGTATAAGCAAGGTCATCAGAAGGGGTTCATCCAGCTATTTTCACTTAAATATCACTCTCTGTTAAGTTTAATTTTAAAAGGGCATATTGATCTATTTTCATATTTTTGAAACTTGATAGCAATCCACAACTCTCACAAGCTCTAAGAACCATTGCTCTATGCTGCTCCCAGTCATCACCACAGAAATAAATAGGTGGATTTTGCTTTCATTTACTAATGAAGATCCCATTGAGTGTAGTGCTGTAACCATAAACCCAGTGTTGGAAAAACCATGTGTTGGAAAGACTAAAGCATCACTACATGCCACTGAGTCAATGAAACATTCTTTGTTACATCCAGAGTCTAAAGTAGAACCTCCTTACACTCTTTAAGCACGTTACGTACCTCAATAATCTCTCTTTCTCTTTGTAGCTCTCTGTAAATTCAGAAACCAAATCCATAAATAAACCTGCTAATGTGGAAGGGAGCAATGCAGTCTCATATGTGTTTCAGAAACAGGGAAGGTTTAGGAGGTTTGTAATGGATGTTGTAGAACCAGAGCTACAGTGCCAGGGCCAGAGATTAGTGTCAGAAATTATCTCATGTCTCAAAACCATGCAAATCAGTCTAAGATTTAGTAGTAAAGAGTTGAGAGAGAATAACTTGGTTTCCAGTTTTTGTGCTTTAGGAAAAACATTCCAAACAAGAACAGAATGTCAAGTTAACAGTGAGAATTATGATGAGATGTGAAAGATTTTTCTCTAGAAAGTGTTTACTCTGAAACCTAATTAAGTCAGTTCTGTTTCTAAAGATCATTTCAATACCAGTCAGTCTGATGTTTTTCTCATGGAGGCAGTGACCATTATGGCTGTGGGCAGCAGTGGGGCTCTCAGTCAATAATAATTTTTGTGCCAAGGAGCTAAAAAGTCAATTATTAAAATATTTACCACTAACACAATTCCATAAGAAGGAAAGCAGGAGGAGAAACCCTTCTTCCTTTGACTTAGCACTTAGAGGTATGCCAGCTGCTAAAACTAGTGCAGCTTTCAGTCCTTGGAGCATGAGATGTGCTTGAATGATACACTTGAGAGTGCCAGGCATTTTTAATTACCTTAGGCTTGAGAAGCACTGTTTGTCTACTTCTGGGGGCTGTGACAGCAGAGCTACAAACTGACCACTGTAACAGGACTACAATCTGACCACTGTAACATAGCTACAATCTGACCACTGTAACAGAGCTACAAACTGACCACTGTAACAGAACTACAAACTGACCACTGTAACAGAGATACAAACTGATCACTGTGACAGAGCTACAAACTGACCACTGTAACAGAGCTACAGTCTGACCACTGTAACAGGACTACAAACTGACCACTGTGACAGAGCTACAGTCTGACCACTGTAACAGAGCTACAAACTGACCACTGTAACAGAGCTACAATCTGATCACTGTAACAGAGCTACAAACTGACCACTGTAACAGAGTTACAAACTGATCACTGTAACAGAGCTACAAACTGATCACTGTAACAGAACTACAATCTGACCACTGTAACAGAACTACAAACTGACCACTGTAACAGAACTACAGTCTGACCACTGTGACAGAGATACAGTCTGACCACTGTAACACACTGAGCGAGGCTACACATTAACAGCAGCAAAGATGGAAAGCAAGGGGATGGGGAATTTTACATTGCCCAACAGATTTTAACCTCTAAACTTCACCAGGACATTGTTTAGCCATAGGATCGTCCCAAGTTAAAAAGTTTAGTCACTTAACTGGGCAGGGCAGAGCTAAATTTTGAGGCTTGGTATAAAAAAAAAAGATAAAACCTAGAAATGACCAGTCTGTTAAATAGAAGTGCTTGCATTTGAGTGTTGTGTGAAGTGATCTCTGTTTATATAGTTTATATGCATCAATTTAAGTTTGGATGGCAACTAGGGTTATTACAGGATGAAAGGTATGATATACATGAAAGCTTCTTTTGTGGTTATATTATAAAATACTACATTTCTATCACATAATGTAAAACGACCACTGCTTTATTTACAGTGCTTCACTACAGCCATATTTTACTATCATGAGACATTCCTTGACCAAAAATGTTGTTTCTAATCACAGAGTAAATTAATAAGATTGAGTGACTACAGTCTAAATCTTTTTTAAACTAATTTAGTCAAATATGTGCTACCATAACTAGGCCATAGCAGTGTGTGCTGCCATGCAAGAGACTAGGGTTTAATTCTTGGATTCTGCTTCTCACTCCATGAGCAGGAGCTAGGAGCACTCCAGAGCTGCAGCCTCAACCCTGGGAGGGATGGAGCCTTGTGTCATTCAACAGCAGTGACCCCCACTGGCCAATTTAAGGAGAAGCATTGAGGGGCTCTAAAAGGAGTCACTTCCAGTCCTCCTCAGAGGTTGGTGGTCATTGCACGGGATCTAGTGAGTGGAGGTTCAATGGGGTGCACTTGGTGGGGTCTTCAGCTTTCAGCCTGAGGAGCAGAATCCTCTGGGGAGGAAACAGCATGTGCGCTTCCTGAGACACTATTTTTGCCTGATATAACTGTAAGTGGCAAGATTGTCAAGAATTTTTTTCAGATGTCCTGACAAATGCTGTGATATCTATCTTTTAAATAGAGCGAGGGAAAACTCCACTAACCTCAATATAATTGTAGTTCAATTCCCAGAGAGAGAGAGAGAAGGACTCAATAGCATAGAGGGAAATACAAGTGCAAACTGTTCTCTCAGTGGGAGTCATGATATGAAAGGAATAATATTTGAAATGAACCTGAGAAATCAGAGGTGGAAATACTCACAAGGTCATCGAACATCTCCCCACTGATGCACGAATGTTTCCTACCACAGATTGAGATTTTTTCCCGGCCTAGTGTTAGGTGACCTGAGCGGTAAAACTAGCACTGTTCCCATGGGATGGTTAATCCTCAGCCTGCCATTATCAGGAACAGGAATATTGTTTTAGGAGTGGGGATTACACTTTTGTTTACTTAATGCCATCTTAGTACCCTAGTCTACATCTCCTCAGATTGGCCTAGAGTGATTGTCTTCCTTTCAGCACTTGCAGCTGTTGAGCACATTTCCCCTCCCCATCATTTGGTGGATGTAACACATATTTAACTCTCTCCCTGCCTCCCCAGCCAGCTGCTGCAGCCCCACAGTGACTTTGGATGTGCTTGTCTGAGTCCCATCCGAGGTGCTGAGCTCTTGCTGGTCTGGCAGCAGAGAGAGCTTGAGGCCTGCCCTTGAGAATGCCAAAGCCAAAGGAGCTGTTGCCACCTCGGTGTGTGATCCTGTGTTTCAGCCCCTGGGGTCCTTTTTGCCTGCCCTGTAACCCTGCACACTCACACGCAGCTCGCTGTCCTCTGCCAGGTCTCCTTGGTCATTAATGCTCTCCATGCAACGGGATCAGGTCTGGTCCAGCAGGGCACACCACACATTGCCTGTTCTTTAGAGGGATGGGATAAATTAGAATAAACTTTTGCTTATCAACACCTTTGTCTTTTAAACTATGTCACAAAGCTATGTGTGAGGTTTTGTTAACCAAATATTTCATGGATAGATGGAGTAACAAAACAGACAAAGTGAAGAAGAAATAATGTAACAATTTTCATATACTCACAATTTTTTTACATAGCACAGGCTGAAAATGTGACACAAACATTCTTTTGTAACATGCCAGCCTTTGCTGAGGGATATCAAGAAATAGTGTAAACACTTGCAAGCAATAATTTACATTGTTTTGTGGTGAAGGAAGTAGATATCTGATTAAAAAGAAACCTTATTAAATGCAAACATTTGTCTTCTGTTTGCTATTAACATTCATAAGGAGGAACAGATCCTTTAAAAAAATGAATCCATTGTTCACCAGAATTCTTGGAAGGGCTTGTTAAATCAGCAGGAACAAAGCTATACATCTGGAATTACTGCACTTCTACCAAGCACTACCTGGTGCCCTGACACCTGAGCTGCATGAAAAGATGCATCCCACATTTCTTTAGCTGTTAGCACAGCAGCCTGATTCTCCCTTGAACAGAGAGAACAAGAGAGCTCTCTGGCTTTGCACCTTTGCTTTCCAATCTCAAGTTTGCACCTTTCTATCCCATGCTGCTTAGGTTTTTTTGCAGCAAATCTGTGATGCACTGGAGTACAGTAGGCGGTTTACTTGTTTTCATGGAAGGACAATTTGTACTTAAAGCAGTGATTAGATGAATTCTTTCTTTCTTGCATGCTTTAGTTTCTGATGAGTACTAGCTTCATCAGTGTAATTATAATTAGCACTCTTCATCTTGCTTTTACGGTACCAGCTGGACAGATTGGTCCTCTTACTGCACAGATTGGCGGCAGGGTTGCCTACATGGAGTTAGGTGACAGGCACCATGAAATAACAGATGGTAAATTCAGGGCTTGTTGGCAATCAGCAGGTTTTTGCTAATGACTTAATTAGCTATGCAAATTGTCAAATCAGTGTGAACATTGTTTTTATCGAAAACTTTACCTAAATTAATTACCATAATTAAGTAGCAGAATGTCAAGTATATTGGATGCGCAAAAGGGCTTGGCTGGCTATGGATAAGAGAGTTACCATCTTTATTAGAGTGCTGTGCTCCACGTTTGAGAAGTCTGAGGATAAGAAATGTGGTTTCTTTTAAACTACTTTTAAAATACGCATATCACCAAGTTCCTACTGAGATACACCCTGGTGCCTTTCCAAAGAAAATGGCTCAGGAAGGATTTACTGGATAAAGGCTAAATATTTTAAGGAGAAGTTTAAAGGCAGTTTCATAGCCTGTTTATTTGCTTAAAATCAGGCATATTTTTCAGCCTACCTGCTTTTCAGTTCTGGGGTATCTGAGATCCAGAGACATGAGCATGCAGCTATAGAGATGTGTTATAATTTTTAATTAAATTAGAAATAAAGTGTAAGCCTCTCTCCTTGTTCCTACTATATGGGAACTTTTAACTGTTGTTCAAATGTCACAAAGTAAAAGAGATGCGAATTCTCTAACATAATTTTTTTAAGTTGATTTTTTCTCTCTCAAGGTTTCCATATAACAAATATTGGGTGCTGTTCACAGGATGTGATGGTGGTAGGAGAACCAACTCTGATGGGAGGCGAATTTGGGGATGAAGACGAAAGGCTTATCACTAGATTAGAGAATACACAGTATGATGCAGCAAATGGCATGGATGATGAAGAAGATTTCAACAATTCACCTGCACTGGGAAATAACAGCCCATGGAACAGCAAACCTGCTGCTAACCAGGAGACTAAATCTGAAAACCCTACACCACAAGCTTCCCAATAGGTTATTCTGCAGCAGTGCCCACTGCAATGTACCTCAGTGGGTTATTAATTACTGTTTCACAGCATTCTTCAAAATAAAATTTAAAAGAAACACCTTTCAAATGATACAGTATCTATTTCTAAACTAAAGCTATACAACTTTTTTCGTTAGGGAAAACTCTTGTATAAGCTTCCATATACATTCCTTGGAAGTATTGTCATACAACTAGATACTGGCACTGACCTCAATTAAAATAATTGAAAATTAAACAGCATCTCATGGCAAATTTCTGACAGTGCATTTTATTGGAAGGGGTTGTTTTTTTCCTCATCAAACAATGGCCATATTTTAACAAGTCATCAGTGCTCAGGATCTCATTAACATAACTATGTAAAACTTTTTACAATTGTAATATATTTTCTGCTTTTCAACTTGCACCTGAAATTTCTTGTTTCAGAAAAAGATCAGCTTTTAAAGAAAAGTAAATTAAAGTAACTTTTGTTCAGTCTTTAACTTTTCTTTCATCAGTTAATCATTCAATGGATCCAGCATTTTTAATTTACATTTAGCTGATGCCAGTAGATATTCTATCCATCATTTAATAAAAATACTGAAACAAGAAATGTCTTTTTTTCATCAAAGACATGAGAAATATTTTTATGTGGAAAAAGACACCCAGTCCTATGAGAGTTTATGCTTTGTAAAATTGCTGTCGATCCAGATATTTTAAAGCCATGTAATCCATTAACTTTGTGGGCAGCTTAATAAATCTAAAACTTTTGTGTTTTCATTATTGTATCTGAGTTGGCTTTGTTGTTATTTCTTTTCATAGTATATTTCTTGTATAATATTTTTGTAAAGCCCTCATTTTTTTGTTTTACTTTTTCGTTTTGTTTTGTTTTTTATTCCGGTGTATTTATGTGAAACTTTATAAAAGAAACTAATTTTTTTTCATTTACATATTAATATGTTCAACTCATCATGTAAAGACACAGTGAGTCAGTGTGTTATATAATACAACTGTATTTTATGTATGCTTTGCCAATAAGTGTGCCAATAAACTGTGTTAACAAATGTGCTCTTATACAGCATTTACAGTTCCTTGTATGCACAACAACACACCCGTGTTCAGGATCGTGCACCAGGGATTTCTGGAATTAGTGTTTCACTGAATTGCAGTCTTTTTCCAGCTAAAGGGAAAGCCTTTGGGTAGGTGTGAATCACTTGCAGCTCAATTTGGTTTGATGCTCTTTTTCTAACAAGGATGTGCAGCACCACAGGTGAGTTACAGCAGTGAGAGCCAAGTGTGAGGGACTGCAGGGCATCCAGCTAGAGAAGCTCCATCCTGAACTTTGCATCCCTTGCCTTCCAGGGCCAGGGCTTATCAGAGCAGGGATTTCCACTCTGCTGAATGCTGTCTGATAGTTTTATGATGAGAGGATTTAAAAAATTCTCCTTTCTTTGCTTTGCTATCATATCAGTTGTTCACAGGCACCAGTGAAACCCCTGGAGTTGTGCAGGTGCCCCAAGCACAGCCCAGCCTGCAAAGCCCTGGGCTGAGCTGGAGGACTGAGGCACACATAGCCAGGCACCTGGGAAGCCCTGCAAGGTGCACCCTGAGAGTGGCAAACACAGGAAGAACTGTCAGCAGGGAGGTGCTGAATCTACACAATCCTGCCTTTTGTGCAGGGGAGGGGTGTTTTGTTCTTCCATGCAACTCTACTTTCAATATTGCTGGCATTGTAAGAGCAGCTGAAGAAACTCCTAGGTTTTTCTGAGTGGCTGTATGTATACCCAGAAACCAGCCTAGGGAAATGTGTCTCCTTAGCATATATACATATTTTTTGATTCATGCTTTTGCTGGATGTGATTCTACCAAACAGGTTTGAAGCCACCCCTGCAGAAGGAGTACAAGGCAAAGCACCCTGTATGGCCACTTGGTTCTTGGTGAGAGACAGCTCCCTCCCTGCCCCAGGAACCAGCCTTGGCCCCTGGTGTGGGATCATGCTCCTGCAGGCAAAATCCTTGTTCCTATGTATGGCTATCTATCTACCTATGGTACTCCTTGCAGGAAGATAGCCAAAAAGACATTCCAAGCTCTAGAGCACAAAGGATATCAACTATAGGATTTAAAACTAGCTGAATAACAAACATGGATAGCCATGCTGCTCCTTCATAACATTTTCAGATTGTAGGAAACTGTAGTTTTATCATTCAGTGACTACATCAGCCCTGATTTCTCCATGTAAATAATTAAATTCACAATGTGCTCCGTTAGGGGATCTCTGGCTTCTATATAACCACTATAACATTACAATTATACACTGTAATTCTAATGTTCAAGAACACTAATCATTCATATTACATCTCCATGAGCACACTCTAAAAGGCGTTCCTTATTATTAATCTTTCAAGACTGGCACTAGTATTTCCATTTTTAAAAGATTTATGATGTCATATTACTCCTGTTGTTTCAGTAAATAAACACAGGAACGCTTGAAAAATGGGCAACAGACTCCTTAGAGTGCTGTCCTTGAATTAATCTCCAAGGACACTTTCTCCATATCTCCTCAAAACCCTCGTCTACAGCTATCAATCCACCCTATTGTGGTTAGGGTGAGCAACAGATACAGCTAGCTGATTTTATTTATTCATTTATTCATAAAAGAAATGTCCAAACTGGGCTAGCTGGAGGAAGTGGTCGAGATGGACAGCAGCTGGACTCAGTCTCCTCACTGTTACCTCCTTCAGCCCTGTGCCTGGGCTGCTGCATGGGCTTTTCATGTTTGAAATGGCATGGTAGACTCAGGACAGAGGTGTGATCCCATTTCTGATCCTAAGAGCTTATGCCCTGTCCCCAGGAATGCCCCCCACAGGCTGAGGATTAAAGAGCAGTGATCACATGAACATGAATGGATTTTATGGCTTTTGTTTGTGGTTTGTCATTAAATGACACTGGGGTTTCCATGTGCTCCATGACTGCCTGGCACAGAGCAGTGGGAAAGGTGAATAAACTCCACAGGTGAGTTGAAGCAACAGACTTGTAAGGGCTGAGGTTGCAGCCTGAAGAATGAAAGCTGGAAACCAATAGTTAATTCTACTGTAATCTAATCTCACCACCTACCAGAACATTGCCTCTCTCTCAGAATTTGGAAGGAAATAATGTTTTTGGTACTTTCCCCTGGGGAGCACTGAAGCTATTAAAAGGAGGAAGGAAACTTATCTCATGATGTTGAACTACTTTCAAAAAGAAAGCTCTTGTTTGTTTTAGCTAAATGGAGGGAAATACTGGCCCTGAGAAGTGCCTGCACAAATCAGAGGGAGGAAATTCCAGGAGTTTACTTGGAAAAGTTGAATCACATAATTAGTAAAGTGACCAAATACGAACACTAATAACAAAGCTGGTTGCTGTTACAAAGAACTTAAATCATGGAAGAGTCACAAGCAACTGGGTTTTGATCAAATCTGGTGGGTTTTGATTGTTCTCTGAATTGCTTTGTTTGGGGACTGTTTTATTTTTTGGGGGGGTCTTTGTTGAGCAAAGTCCATTTTTTAGAGAATGGACTTTTTCAACTCCTGTGAATCACCAGCTGGTCTCACCAGCTGCCCCTTGTGAGAACATTTCAGTTCCTAAAGCTCCTTTCTCTCTTTCCACAACAAGCAAAAATAAGCAGTATTTGCAAATTTGCAATCTCTTCAGAAAGCAGGTTTTCTCAGGTTTCATTATCTTAGCATTGATATGTATGGGTCTAATAATGTGGTAGGATAATGAAATTTGGAAGGGACCTCGTATATAGGGTATAACTTGTTATAGGGTATAACTAGAATTTGCATTCTTTCAGCATCACAGGCCTCCGTGAAAATCATGACTAATTTTTAGCCTTGGTCCTGGAGGAGTTACTGCTCTCAAAGATTTGGGAAGTAACCAACTTGTGTCCTTGGGGAACAGAGCAATAGCACCCCATGCCAGAGAGCCAAGGCAAGGATGGTCAGTCAGAGTGTGCAGGAAGACAGAGGGGTCAGAGGAGGAGGAAACTTCCTAGGGAAAAGGCAAAATACTGAACACCACTGGGTGTTCTCTAACACTGGGGTGGAGAGAGGCTCCCTACCCAGCCATGGCTGCAAAACACCATTAAAGGAGTCTAAATGATAGAACAGACTAAATTTTGCAATTTCACAGCCTCCATGAAAATCCCATTTTAGCAAAGACAGGATGAAAGAGAAAACATGAATGATTGATATTGAAGGAAACCCAGTTTGTGTCTAATATATCCTGGAGAAACTGCTAATGGAAATTGAATAGTCCTGAAAATATTTCCTGAGACTGCAACTCTGATCAAGTAGCCCTATGGTGATATATTGCATGTCCAAATTAAAGCTGCCCTGGGGCACACGGAACCCCAGCAGCTGGTTTTACTGTGCAGGACTGGATGATTTGTATGTTTTTTCTAGCTTTTTGACAGCATATTTTTATACAAGGCTAAGGCCTGAATCTTCTACTGAATATTTAACATCCCATAGAACTGATGTTACTCCAGCATGTCATTATGCTCTATTAGGAAGCCTGGTGGTGCCCCACTGCAGAATGGCAGATGGTACCTTTAGATAGAGAGACACTTATGCAAGTCTCTAAATTTATGGACCATACTCATACATTTCTTGAGAAAATATGTATTTCCACTGTATGCTCTCTGTATTAAAATCTGTTCTAATTTACCATGTTATTTTGACAGCAACTAGTATCAATTCTTTAAAGGGGAGAGGTTTTATTAGGAACAGTGATGGAGCAATCTAACTGTAAAAGCATTTCTTCCATGACCCTGGGAATCACTTCTGAAATAAAAGAACTTTATCCCTCACATCAAGAAATAATTTTTAATGGGTCTGTGGGCAGTCTTAATTCATAAGCACATTTTAAAACACCATTATGTACTAAAGATGACATCAGGAAATAATTCACTTATGCGTACAGAATCAAAAACTTTATAAAAAGCATCCATCTACAAAAGAGCACAAACACTCCAGCTGCCCAAGAAATTCCCAATTCTGCTTCCATCAATTTTACAGGGATCAGGATGAGATTGACCACCTTTAGTTTGAATAAAATACTGAATCCATCCTTGCTAATTCATATTACATCCTTTACTGCACATTAGCAGGGAAATGTGCTTCAGCCAAACCAGATAAATACCCAGTGTGCCTCTACACAATGTCCAATTTGGGTGGACAACCAAATTCAGGATCTTTTAGGTCAGTGCTCATGCCTGGAGTCCAAATTTCTTCAGGTTCATTTTCTTTTTTTTTTTTTCTGTGTGTGGTTGTGGGGATTTTATGAGGGTGGGGATTTTTAATTTGGGAATATTTGGGACCTTTTTTTTTTTATCTTCAATCTGTACAGTGCCCTGTAAGTACTTCTCAGATGTCCAAGACCATATCAGTTGGAAGGTGACAAGCAGAGCACATGTTAGAGTGTGTGTGTAGCAGTATTTTATATTATGTTAAAAGAAACTCTGTGTGTGATCTCTGGAGATCCTTAAATTGTGTATCACCCCAGTTTAATTAATAGCTCTGTCTCAACAACTCTGAATTCATCTAAGTTGCTATGTATAATTTTGTATTGAAGAGCTGTAATGTATAAGGTTAGCATCTCCTTTGTAATGCATTAGGAGACATTTTAGCAAATGCTTGATATAAAGCAGGCATTTAACACTTCCTTATCACATTCGACTGCGACTCTCATTTCATCACATGAAGTTTCATCCTCCCTGAGTAATCTCTTGGGGGGTCTAAGTACTGAAAAAGCTTTTAAGAGCTGGTGTTTGGTGCTTTCAGATGCTGGGGATTTTTTTTTTTCCATTCTATTTTTTCCATCTCTCTCTTTGATAGCTTATGAAAATTTGTTTGTCATTTTGCACAAAGTTTTTTAACTTTCCATCTTCTTCTGGCCATGTGCAAAACAGAACTCAGGACTCGCATGTGCTCCACACAGACAAACCCATCAAAACCAAGGTGGGTTGCTCCTGCCTTGCCAAGAGAGATCAAATTCAGCAGACAGAAGGTGTGAAATTTAGGAACTGTGATCGATACTGGGGCTTGTGTCTGTCTTTGACTGCAAACTCCATTCTGAAAGGGAATTTTCAGCTGTTTTCTTTGAAATCTCCCCTCCAGGTTGAACTCATGTTCCAAAGGGTGATAACAAAGGGTGAACTACTGAGACAGCTTTCTTTTCATTTGAGTTTGTCAGCAGCTCTGCGTCTGTGTCTGTGCTTAGACCACCAGCTCCTCCAATGTGAATCAGGTGGGAAGTGCTGCAGGAGCTGGGCTTATTGCTCAGGTGTCCCTGGACAGCAATCAGGAACCTTTATTGTGGTTCCTGAGCCCTGCAGCAGCAATGCAATTTCATTTTTGCATATCACAGATATCTCCTCTGCTGCTCTTTGTTCAACAGAGATGGGGAACTTCAAGTTGGCTTTGTTTGTTTTGCTGCTATTTCAGCCTAGAAGCTGAAAAAATATAACCTGTATCAGCCTTCTTTTTTCCAGAAAATGTATTATTTTTAAATATAACCCCTTTTTCAAAGAAGTCAGGACTTCCTTGTGAAGGGCCTAACTCAAATTTCACACAGCAGGATTTGGCTTTACTGTAGATGCTGGCTGCATTCCTGAGAGGGAGGAAAAAATACTAATGGCCAGGTTATAATGAGGGGCTGAACAGTGGCACTCCACAGGGAGGCAACATTTTTGAGCTCAAGACCATGTAATAGTAGGATATGGACTTTTAAAATGGAAAGAGAGTTGTCGAGTCCTATGATTTTTCTGTGAGACCCACAGCATGGCCAGTTCTCAAGTAGGGAAGGGAACTGCTGGGGAAGGAAGGAGTGGTCTGTATAATAATTGCCTTCAAACAGTCTGAGGCTTCTGAAAGTGGCAATCTACAAGACAGCAGTTTCCAAGAAAAGGCCATATACAGGGGGAGAAAACTGCAATCAGTAATGAAGGAAACCTTCTAGCAATGGGCCTCATGCAGGCACTGCCATGTACCAGGATGGGCACACAGCTGCAAGGTCAATTCTCAAAGGGGAAAATGGAAAATTGATCTTATTTAATATGTTTCTAATTTTATTAACTTGTTTTATTTTTTAATAATCTGTGATCATGCTGTTCAGTGCCAAAACTTCTGATTTCTTAACTGCAACAACCTCCTTTAGCTGATTAACAGGCACATTAATTTGAAATATCCTTGGGGTGGAAGAAAGCAAACACAGGGACAGCCCTACCTTAAAACCAGTAGAATCACTGTGTTACACTAAAAGCCTGGCTGCAGCCACAGCTTTTCTGGGACTGTTATACTCACCTACACCTCACCCTCCATCCAGGTACGCCACCATCTCCTCCAGATGAGTGCCTTACTTAGGAGAAGGTTTGTGGTGATTTGACTATCACTTAAAAATGTATGCCTAAATGACATTATGCAGGCTGCTGTGAAATATTCAGAGTAGATGTACAGGAATAATGGTATCTCAAAATCATGATTCTTTAATATTTTGTTTCGTTGGGGTTTTTTTGTTTGCTTCATTGGTTGGTTGGTTTTTTGTTCAACCAAAACATTTCATTTGTTTGGAATGCATTTTTCCTTTAGGTTCCTTCTGGGGATTGAAATTTTAAGTTGTACTTTGATAATTTTCTTTCCTGATGTCATTGTCATGAAATTACAAGCACCAAAAAAACTGTTTTCAGTTTAAAACAGACAGTTGAAATTTTCTGGAGCTTGAAGTAAAATATCAAATACAAATAGCTCTGAACTAGCCAGGGGTGGGCTGATGAGGTTCCCTTCTCAAGGCTCCTGACTAAGCCACAACATTTAACAATGTTAAGTGACAGATTGTGTCCTGCCCAGCTCTCTGCAGAGATATGCTTGTAAACATTGCAGAGAGATATTTTGAAGGACATATGAATGATATAGAATGATAGAGATCACCCAGAGTATCAGTTATTGCATCTTTCTGCTCCCCTTCCTTCCCCAATCCCCTTCAATATTTGAAAATAGACTAATCCAGGAGACTGGCAATTAAAAAAAAAAAAAAGAGTGGTGAAGACTTGTCAGCTGTGGCTTCCCAGTTACAAGGGCTGGTCTCAGGATGCTGTTGTGTCAGCTGGTGCTTTACATGATAACCCTGACTGGGCTGTGGCCACTGTGTGCACGTGTGGCTTTGGGGCCCTTTCTGTGCATAGAACACAGCAAGCAGCTCCCAAAAAGCACAGTTTCCTATAATTCCCACAAAAGGACTGCACTTTCTGTACAAAAGAAAAAAGGCTTCAGAGCTTACCTGGCCTCGTGGCACATCCTTGGTCCCTGATGAGGAGCACAGTGCACTCCAGTGCCCAGTTCATTCCCAGCCCCATCCCAGCCCCTGGCAGCAGGCACAGTCCCTCTGCCTGAGCATCCACAGTCCTGCACTGGGGCCACTCAGCCTTTTACACAACCCAAGATATTTGCATGTCTTAACATTTGTGAGTCTTGAGTGGAGCTGGGCCAATTTGGATCCCTTTATTAGCAGTATTAAATTCCATTGTGCAGGTATTTCCACAGCTGTGAGTTATTCAACATAAACTACTGAAGTAGAGAAAAGGCTGCAAATAACCCACCAGGGAACAATTTCTTGAGTGCTAGTCATCCAGCAAATTCCTTTATTCTCAGTTTTTATAGCAGGATTATTTGATGTCGAGGATATGTCCAGGTTATAATGGATTTGATTATTTATAGCAGATATCCTGTGTCATGAGCTCTATTTTAAAATGGACAAGGATTATTGGAACTAGACAGATGTGATGTTAATTTCCAAAACTAACCTCATTTTCAGTGGAGCCTGTGCTATTGCTTGTACTTTTGAGAATATCACTTTTCTGGTAATTTGTCAACCCCCCCAGTTCTTTTGCTACTAAGCATCCTGTGATTTTTCTGTTTCCTATATCTTTCCTTGATGACTATTCCTATTTCCTAGTGAAATATTTCCCTCCCAATGTCACCAAATGGATCCCCCTGTATGGAAAAAAAAGCTCTTTTTCTGCTCCACTCTTCATCAACACTCAAGATATGTTTTCAATTCTGTGGAGGCCCCAAGAGGTGTCACCTGCTTCATATCCCCCTGAATGGAAACTCCCTCTTCTGTGTCACCTGCCTGAGTGTGGTCTCTCTCCTGGGAAATGTATTTAGAGGATATACACCTTTTTTTAAATGCTACTCCATTGCCCTAAAGACAAGGAGACCTTCACACCATTCTTGCTGGTGTCTCCAAATCCAGCTGTTGGCACAGCTGGAAACTGAGTACCACAAATCTCCTTGCTCACACCCCACCTACCCTTCCATACACACTTCCTCTCTGGTGAGATGGGGAGGGGAATCAAGGAAAAGAAATATAAAACTCCTGGATTGAGATAAGAACAGTTTAATAATTAAAAGTAAAATTTAATAATATTAATGATAATAATAGCAATTGTAATGAAAATGAGAGAGGGAAAGGAATAAAACCCAAGAGAAACAAGTTATGCCCACTACAATTGCTCAGCACTCACTGCCCCATACTCTGCCCACCCCTGAGCAGCAATTGGTGCCCCCCAGTTGATATAATCAGCATGTCCTGGGGAATGGAGCTGCCCTTCCATCAGTCTGGGTCAGCTCTCCTGGCCACGCTCCCTCCTGGCTTCTTGTGCACCTGCTGGCTGGCAAAGCACAGGGCACTGAGAGGTCCTGGATTTAGAGTAAAAGCCAGAACACCAGGGTGTTATCAACATGATTCCCACACTGAATACAAACCACAGCACTGTACCATATGAAGAAAATTAACTCTGTCCAGCCAAAACCAGGACAATGGTTCAGTTCCTTTGGAGGCTGTTGCTGCTCTCTCTCTTCACCCCTTGTTTACCACTGAAAATATTTTGACTGACACAGTAACATCCCTGAGGGCCTCTACATCTTGTACCAACAGGGTTGTTGAACACCAGCTCCACATTCAGATTCTCTGCCCCCCCCTGCTTTCACAAAGGTGGCCAAATTTCCCAGCTTTTCTGCCTGCAGCTTCCAGAGCAACCCATCAGCCCAAGGCTGGATTCTGTCCCACCAAGAAACATGCTCAGAAAGGATGGCAAGTGTGCTAGAGCAGTGGCCAGGCAGTGAAGTCTTAGCAGATGCTGTGCCTCTCTATTTGTAGTTCCATTTGCCCCTTTCTTCCATGTGATGGAGAAACCAGCTCTGGAATGCATTTTTGAGGTTATTTCACACTGAGCAGAGCCATTAAAGTGCATTGCCTACAACTAAGGTCCTTTTTATTATTTTTGTTTAATTCCCATGTATTTATGGTGTCACACTGGTGTGGTTTCAAAGTGCTGTGCATGGTTTTTATTTGTGAAAATTCCATTGATTTTTTAATTTATTTTTTTAATAGAAACTGTAGCAAAATCTTTCAAGTGCCTCTTAACAGTGCTAGGATTTCATTCCTGTCATCCTTATCCTTTTTTTTGCAGACTATTCAGCCAGCAATATTCAGAGCTTTTCTTAATGCCTTCCATCTCCTCTGTGCTGCTGGGAAGGGGCCAGCTATCAGCCAAACAGCAAGTAAATAGACTGCCTGCATTTAGGGGAGTGACGGGCACATATGTTTTTAGTGAAGAGTTTATTTGCCAGAAGAAAACTAGTTTGAAAATTCAGGTCAACTTTTGGTGAATAACTTAGAGCTAATAAATATAAGAGGTGAGGACAGAAAGATTTCAGAAGTGCAAGAAAAGCTCATATCAATTTTTCTGGAACCAATCAGCTCTGTTTAGTTGGGCTAGGCTACTCCTGTATCCAGCAGGGAAAAAAAACAAATAAACAAAAGCAACAACAAAAAAAACAACCAAAAAACCAACCAAACAAAAAAAAAAAAAAAAACAAACAAAACAGGGAGGGAGGAGAAGGAAAACAGGACAGGAGATTGCCCCAAACACAGCATCTAAGTCAGAGGTGTTTAATAAACCCATTTCCTTTGGTGCCCATCGCCCTCCCTCCCCAGCCCTTGCCCCAGCTCTCCCCCTCTCCAGTGACAAAACTCCTATTTCTGAACCTGTCCACTTCAACCTTCCCCATCCCTTGGCCCTTTTCATGGACATGCCCAGGTGCCAGCTGGAGAGCCCCCAGCCCCTGCCATCCCCATATCTTTCCAAAGCTCTGCATTAAATTCCCCTTGTCCAAACCCACCAAGAGTTCCCCACATTCAAGTACCTCCAAAAATCCTCCCCAAATCCCCTCCTTGGTTCACTCCTCTGTGTCAGAGCAGGCACTTGGCTCTCCCCAGCTGGCTGCTGCAGCTCACTGTGCCCCCCTTGCCTCCTGAAAAAGCCTCAGCCAGTGCTCCAGCAGCAAGGCAAAGATTCCTGGGGGGTGCTGTGCTCACTAGCAGCACAAAGTCCTGTCCTAACAGGTCTCCAAGGGAAGGAAAGAAGTACTATGATGAGGGAATATCTTATGGACAGAAAGCATTTCTTCAGGATATGTTCACAACAGGCTGAAATGTCACTTATATCCTTAAAAATATTGCCCTTAACACTCAAGATGTGGAAGAGCTGGATTCAGCCTCCCATGTTATGTGAGGGTTACACTGAAGAGGGGCCAATCTCATCTCCTGTGGAAGGGCAAAGGGGATCTCAGTGGTATCTGGGCCAGAGGATAGTGAGTGCCTCCAGAATGTGCTGATGCCTTCTGCAGAAACTTAGTCTGTATCTATATCTATCCCCAAAGCAAGTCCCAGGGAATGTGAGCTTGGTTTTTGTACCTCACAGAACACACTGTCCTGTTTGCTATTCAGGTGCCACCAGCATCATGATCGTACTGTCATCTGTAAACCTCAAATTTAATTTTTCTTAAATTACATAAAGGACCAAGTGAACAGAGCATGATTCTTTCAAGCACACCAAGAAATTTTTGTTGAAAGCTGACTCCAAACATCCATACATAATTTAAGTTCTTTTTCATTTAGTACATTACAAAGCAGTGCTACTGAGAGATGTCCAGCCATGTGTCCCTGCCATGGAAGGACAAGGGTGTTTTGGTCCCAGGGGAGCTGCCTTGTTCATGCAGGGAGGAGGGACTCCAAGGTACCATGTAACAAGATGGCAGTTTCCCACTGGGGCAGGCACTTCCATTGATTTTGGTGAAATAAAAAGCTCTGAAGCTCAAAATCCTGATGTTAACCTGCTACCAGCACACTAAACCCTTGTTCTGGCTTTTTGAGGTGGGTGAATTCAGCTCATGCAGCTCTTGTCAGCAACCACTGGTGCAGCTATTTCAGCAAAATGGTCCTTCTGCATGGGCACAGCAAAGCTGAGGAGATTTATGGAGGTCCCCATCACAGAGAGCTGAAGATGGCAGAGGTGAGTGCCAGTGTGATGGCCCACAGGCAGGCTCCAAGCACTGAACAGAATGCCTCTCCTGCACAGGTGGCTCTGTCTCTGCCCTGCCTCCCACCTCCCCTGGCACTGCCAGCCCAGCTGCAAAGCTCCAGCCCTCACCAGCGCCAGCCACGGTGCCCACCTTGAGCAAAGCCCATGTTCAGTCCTCATCCCCACTCACAAAACCAACACATCTGCAGCCTGACTGCCGGCCATTCAGCAAACGACCTCATTTGGAAACTGCCCCCCTCAGCCCAATTATCCCTCTTCTCCAGCCACACGTCCTTATGTAGCAGCATTCTCATTTATATGCTAATTTTGCTAAGTCTACTTCAAAGGGGAGAATTGTTTGTTAAAAATCTTACACTCCAGCCTGAGTTCAGACCATCTCATTATTTACCTGCAAATTTAGGGAGATATGGGTAAAAGCTCTGTTCTTTTATGATCTATTGTCTAGGTGATCAAAGGAAACCATTCAATATGAAGATCAAAAAGAGTCTGGCTCCCAGCAGCCCAGTAGCTGGCTCTGCCAACTCCCAAAGTCCACAACCTCAGTTATAAGTAAAGACTGATTCTACTATTAAATAACTTTTGATTACAAATTGGAGGGAATAAAAAAAAACAAAAAACAAACAAAAAACAAAAAAAAACCACCCAACCTCACATCATAGTCTCTTTACTAAGGTGTTAATGAAACTAGGCTTCATATTGATATTATCTCAATTATTAGTCCAGAAATAATCACTATGTATATAGTGTCTCTATTAATAATCCTCAGATAATGAAAAATATCCCACAGACATAACTAATACTGTTTGATAAATTGCTGGTGGACTACAGCTAACCCAGATTTTCTTTTTTTTATATAGATATGCTGCTCAAAAGACTTTTTAAAACAGGAACTCAGCGACAGAAGTGTTTATTATTTAGAGGAGGCAAAAGCAGTGGCAGTAGGTTGAAGTATCAAAATGGGACACCTCTTGTCCCAGTCTGTTAGAGAATTATGTCAACAGAATAACACGATGTGAATAATGAACCCATGCTTTTCAGGGCTGACATAATTCCTCAGCCTAAGGAATTTCAAGAACCATGATTTGTAGAAATCCTACTCTTCTTAAAAAGATAACCCACAGAGACAATTTTTCATCTTTGCCACAAATAAACATTAAATAGTATACAGCTTGCTTTAGAAAAATAATGTGAGAAGTGAAAATGTGTGGACTTTCAGGCTTTAATCTTCCCTTTAAAGTCGACACACTGTTGTTATTCACTACAGCGAGTTCCTTTTCCATGCTACAAATGCCAACAAACAAGCGGCTGAGCACTGAGGTGTATCTGGGGCTTGTGCAAGGGGGGCACAAGGATGTTTTGACTGCTGAGATAATAAAATATGTTGGTTTTTTTACGGGATGCATTTCTGAAAATACACTGAAAATTCTCCTAAAAGCATTAAGCCTCCAGTGCTGGTATGAGAGATATTTTGCTTGCTGTGCTTTACTTTGGCTTGTTTGTGTGAATCAGTATGTTGCAGCCTTCCTGTCAGTCAGCACTAAATGAACACCTGAACAGGTCTAGGATGACTTCTAGTGCTGTTCTCATTTGGAGCAGGTCTAAAGCTGATGTTTTGAACAGTTGTTAGTATTAAAGATCCGATGGCATTTTAGAGGAGGGTTGGGGTGTCAGTTTTGGTGTCCTGGCCAAATTCCAAAATGTGTAATTAAATTCTGTCCATCTAAACTTCCCTCTGTGGTTTTAGTTGGCTCAGGCATTCTTAATTTCCTGCCTTAAAATGTTCCCCAGTGTTGCAGCGGTGCTGTTAAAGAGTTGCCAGGTTTCACCTGGGATGTGTGAGATGATTCATCCCTTACAGATCTGCAGATAGCAGCACGCTCAGGGCAGCCTGTGGGAGCTGCAGAAAGGGCAGAGCTGGAATGACAAGATGTCAGAACGGCTGCTCCTTCCATTCATTTCCTAATTTTGTGACGCTTCAGAAAGATGTAATGAAATCTCTCTGGTTTTTAATGAAATAAGCTCCTCTCCCCCTCGACCCTTCCATTCCTTGCATCCCCAGGAGAGAAGAGAGAAGCTGAAGAGATGTGTACAGGGTTAAATACAAACCCAGACCCCTGACTATGTCAGGATGTGAGGAGAACTGATGTCTACATCTGACCTGCTCAGAAGAACACTTTTCACCTCACATACTCCGATGCTTTGAGAAATTTCAATTCCACATCAAAGCTTTATGCCCTTATGGTAGTTTTTCTTCTTAAAATGTGGCAACACAGCACCAAAAGAGTGCTGAAGGAAAGATGAGCCCAAGTTAATGTGTCTTTTAAGTTGCTCCCTGTTTTGTTCTTTCACTGGCGGTTTAAAAGCTAAGCCAAGTCTAAATTGCACATACACATCCCCCACAAAAACAAAATATAGCCTACAGAAAATCCTTGTTCAGAATGGCATACACTGTTATTTGCCACTCCTTCATTGTTATCTGCCCTGTTTTTTTCCTTTAGTTTTCTTCAGTCTTTCAAAACTTCTGAACTCAGTCTGGATATGAGGGAAGAGCTTTAAGTATTCAGTCTTTCATCAAAAATAAGTTGGGAGGTGATAATGTCTTTAATAGGGAAAAGAGGTTTTTCTATTAGGTGATTCAGCCCACCCAAAAATCCACTGAGTGCCCCAGAGACATCTACCTGAATCCATTGCTCATGTAAGAAACACAAAATGAGGCTTTTAACTTTAGCACCTGACTTTGTTGCCTAAGGTGGGAGGAATAGCCCTGCCATTTTAACACAATATGTAATGTGCCTGTCTTGTGGTATGGCTCATGAATTTATCATGAGGTAGCAAAACCAGAACAGTAATTAGTGAAATTTCATTTTCATACAAATTTCTGAAAAGTCTCAATAGCTATAAAAACCACTGTGAAATTATCTGCAATAATCCACTGCAAATTATCACTACGGTCCTCTGCAGTGGCCAGTGTAACAACAATCACTTCTGGAAGAGCAGGGAAGGAGCTGAGATGTGTAAGAGCTCAGTACTGCTGGTTTTGTGGCTTTCCCCACAGGCCTTGCTCCAGGAAGCATCACCAGTGCAGCTCACAGGGAGAGCTTTGTCCAGCCTGTCTGCTGAGGAGCTCGGGGAGCTCTGGCTGTGCTACAACTGCTGGGCTGCAGCTCTGTCAGTGAGGGACAATGGACAGACTTTTCAACTCTTTAAACAAGGAAAAAAGCTCTTTCAGAAAGAGAAAGCAAATATGTGCCAGGTTTTTTAATGACAAAACCAGAGTAGTAAAAAAGGGGGGAAATATTAATGCAACCTTGGGATCAGTGCTTTGAGGAGGCACATCTTTAACTAACCAGGAAGCTCTGGATAGTAGGCCTAATCTTTTTGGTCTAAGCAAAAAATCTATGCACACAATTTTTCTGTCAGAAAGCCAGTTTTTCTTCTCTTGAGGGTTCCTGAAATGATATCAACTGGGGCTTGATCCTGGAAACCCTGGGGAAGCTGAACTCCCAGGAACCACTGTGTAGTAGACTGAAGGGAAAAAAAAGTTTTGTGACACCTTGAGTGAAAAAAAGTTGAGCCCTTCTTGATGAGGATAATCATTGGCTACATAAAACTAAAAAGGGATGAAAGATGTGCTGTAGGGAGTCCCAGTGATGCTGTTTGAAAGTCAAGAATTTTCATTTTTGTCCTCATGAATGCAGGCAGGGATCATTTGCTGGAGCTGCTCCAATCCTACTGCCCTTAAACATATAAAAGTCCCACTTCAGTCAATGGGATCTGTGCATGCTGAAGAGCAACTGGGGTTGAGCTTGTAAATGTCTGACAGTGGTTGTGTGACACATGGGTGCTCTCATGGCTGATTGAAGGAACAAAGTACCAGCAGCAGATGAGACCTTTGCACAAATAGGGTAACAACACCATGGCAGCATTTTCCTAATGTGTGAATAAGTGCTTGAGGGACAGGGCATCCAGTATTCCAGAAACTGGAGTGTGGGAGATGGCTGAGAAAGCTTGCTGAATTCTTATCTAAACACCAAAAAGCCACATTAAATATTAAATCAAATTATTAATATTAGAATATTAAATGTTAGCATGACACTTCACCTTCTCTAAAGCTGTGTGTTGCCACTTGCCCTTGATGTAAAATCATGTGCTAAATGAATAATTTTCTGTTACTGCTTTCCAGTGTGAAATCAATGAGGTGGAAAAGGTATTGCTTTGTCAGAGAGGAATTCCCAGACAGGACTGCATGATGTGGTTACTGGAAGTGGGGTACATGTGTGACACTTGGCCTTTGCAGTGTGTGAGGACAGGGTATGAAATGGTCTTAAGGCACCCTGAAGCCCTCCAGCCCCTTGGGTCCCAGCCCCAGGACAAGTCCTGTGCAAGCAGTGAAGCAGTGCTGCTTTCTTCTGCTTCATGCCTTGTTCAATTCAGCACAGAAACACCTAATTGTGAAAGGATAACTCTGCATTTTTGAGATCACTAATTGATCTGATTCTAATTGATTTTTTATATATGTTTGCTTACTTCAAGCTTAAACAGAAACCTCCACCATGTAGATGTACAAATGTGTTTGAAGAGGCTTGAGTGGTGTCTGGGACCACCTGGGCATCCTACAAACATTTTATCCTTGTTCTTCCAGTACCAAAGTCAGTGTTACAGTTTATAGGAGCAGTTCAGAGGAGAAAGAAGAAAAGTGGTGGTCAGCCCTGAACACACACAAGGGCTTCCCATCCCAGAAAAGCTGCTTCTTGCTACTTGACTTGCAGCTTCTCTGTAGCCCCTAACAGGGCAGGACATCTCACCTGCTTTCTTACAAACTACAGTGTTGTATGTTTATCAATGTTTTTCAGTATTGCCATTTTATTGAGAGGTGGGTTTTAATTTTTCTCAAGTCCAACACAGTGAGAGTGGCTCTTGCTTACTCCCTTTTCCCCCTCTCCTGAAAAGGGATACATGTAGGAATATGAATTCCTCATCAGCTCAGTGCTGTCCTTTGTCTTTCCTCCCTGATAACCCTGAGCCCTCACAGTGACACCTCCTGTGTAACCATTCTCAGGGCATTTAGGCTCTCCAAAGACAAAGCTGGGTAGCAGTGCCAGTTACCTGGGTTACTTGCATGGTTGTGACCATGGCAGACACAAGTCCATCTCTGCCCACAAGATTTCTTTCAGGAGTTTTACGTAAAAAATGTATTGGCAAGAAAAAAAAAAAATGGAAGCAGACAAAAGGAACCAAGCTAGTATTTAAGCCAGGCTCCCTGGAAAAACAGAAGACAGGAGCTACAGTTGGATCTACTCTGAGCAGGACCTGGACCAGAAGACCTTCAGAGCTCCCTTCAAAGCTGCTGGAGTCTGGGTGTGGATGGAGGGATGGTGTGGAAATGCATCAACATGTTTTTGCAATGGATGTGCCCAGTTCAGATCTTGGACAGTCATAAGAAAAGGAATGTGAGGTTTCATGATTCAGAAATGGATGCCAGACCTCCCAGAAATCTGTGCACTGCTGGGCAGGCTTGGATGAGCTGCATTAGTTTCAGGACATAAGCACAGAGGCTCAGTCTTTAAGGGAAATGCAGGAGGCCTTCAAAGTGCTTGGAGTGAGCACCTGATGTCTTAAACTCAGGGCAAGAAGCTCTGGGGAGTTTGGAATTCCTCAGAAGCAGACTGAAAAGCTCAGTCACTTCAGTGCCAAATTAGTGGGGATTTCTGATGATATCTGGGTCCTACAAGAAAGCTGGTCATGGTTCAGCAGTGTCTGTAACCACAGGACTTTCACATCTATGTGTTTGCAATAGAATTTCTAATTCTGTAAAGTACCTCAGTGCTTGTGAAGCCCATTGCATGAATTAATAAATAATAATATCTTGGAAACTGCAAGAAATTCTGCCTCAAATCTAAGAGGACTCTAATCCTTTCATGCTAGGAGGACATCTTTTCTATATTCTCTTTCTTGGGATGTCAAAGATAAATTTTTCCAAAGCATTTGAACAATTTGACTGAGACCCAAGGGGAAATTATGGATGCATTGTGGTGGAGTAATGAGTCAGAAAGTTTTCTTGCCAGGGATTGAGAAATGCCTGACCTCATTTCTGAGAACACTGCATGAGAGGGAGAGATTTTGCCCTTAGTGGAATTCTAAATGTTTAGTGTAGACCTCTGAGCATAAAGCAACAGCATTCCTTTTACAACAACAAAAAACAAGAACAACAACAAAAGGATCTGTGATTATTCTTGTATTTACCTCTAGAGAAATAAATTTTTAGGTCAAATTTAAAACTAATTTTAGGTGTCAGAAGAATATAATAGTGAGCATATTCTAATTACTGTTTATTGAATATATAGCTTTGACCTAAAGTGCAGCTTTATATACATAACATTGTCTTTTAAATCCTAAGTCTGGGAAGCCAATGGGGGCAGCCCCCTGCACCAAGGCAGGATTAGCCATGTCTATCACCTTTCTGACAAGTATTAATCTAATTACTTCTCAGAGATCTCCAGCACTGAAGATGCCTCAGAAACCTGTTTCACTGTCTAATCTGAGTCATCTTTGCTCCAAAGGTAAGCCCAGTGTCTCTCAGATGTAGAGAACAGCAGGAACATATTAGCCCTGTGACTACAGGGCACAAGTTTTACTGAACTGCTAGCAATTAAAATTTGGGTCATTTTTGTGTTTGGAGTGATTTGGCTTCTTTTATAGTCCCTGGGTCTGTAATCAATATATCTGTTCCATAAAAAGAATTAATACTGTGCCTAAGTACATAAATAATTGCATATTTTGTATCATTTTCATCTGCAGAGGATGCTCCATTGCTGAGGTGCACAACAAAGCCTCTGTGGCTGCAGCTGCTCTTTGGGTGGCAGGCTGGGTGCAATCCCCACTGGCACAGGCAGCTCTCTGCTTTGCTTTTTTGTTTGCTTCACTTTAAGATCTTCCTCTGGAAGTCAATAAACAGTATTATTCACTGAATTCCATTTATTTGCCACAAATCTGTTTGAATTGACTACATAAAGGATCACTGCCATGTTATCTTGGTATCTGGTCATCAGACACATCCAGGTGAATATGAAAATCCATGGTAAAGTTACCAAAGATGACAGCTCACTGAAGTTTTCTTAATGGTAATTGTTCCAACTGATGATATTCTACAAAGGAAGTTCCTCCATATACAAAACTTTTTTTATTATTATTTTATTTTTTCTTTAATGAAAATCAGTCTTTTTATCCCAGAGGCTAATATAGCTCCTGGCCCTGTAGTTTGAACCCTATCTCCCTACACTGTCAGAGCATTCTCATTTTTCATCCCCGCTGAGAACACAGCTACAGCACATTTCCTAATTTCTATCATATGTTACTGTATTTTGTGAAGTGCAGTTCCTTTTTTTTTTTTTAATAAAAATAATCAAATAAAACACTTCTGAATGAATAGATGTTTTTCACTTTTTGCCTTACTTGATCAACTCATTTGAGAAGCCAGTTATTTTCACTGAAGTTAGAATTTTAAGACTTCAGTCAAAAATGTGACTTTTTTATATCTTATTAAATTTCATGTGGGTTATGTAGAAAATAAATTACATGCAACTGTACTACCTAAGTACCACTGCTGTATTTTTTTTTCACTGAGCAATTTTTGAAAGCAGTATAAATCATAGGCTAAATTTTCCTGCCCTTCCTCCAACCTTGCTAAGCCAAAATCCCATTAAAGTTAACTTTGAGATTTGGCCCCATGACTGGATGAGTATGGGAAAGCCTGTAATTTATAAGGCCATATCCAGTCCATTATATGTCTGGAAAATGTGCAGAAATATATTTTTAAGAGACTTTTCTCTCCAAGTTCCTAAAAAGGCCTGAGTAATTTCAGGGAGGCAATCTGATAGACAGATTTGTATGAATATTTATATAACTAATAACAGAGCCAATATTTCTAAATATTTTCTAAGAATGTTCACTCAAGGAAAACAGTGAATGTGTCTTGGCTGTTTGTCTTCTTTCCATTTACTTTCTGTGACTATTCCTGCAGATGAGTTCCCAGGCAGGAGTGTTGAAGAATATTTGAGAATAATGACACTATTCACCAAGTGAATTTAAACTTGTAGTTCACAGCAGTTTCGTCAGAAATCTCTCCTAATTTGCAAATAGAAATTATGATGTGCAGCAAGTGAAGTTCAAAATTATCTTGCATTTTTAATTTTGAATAGTAAATCTTTCAAACATAAACAATCTACAGGTGATATTCAGAGAACCTATTGAAAGAGTAATTTCCACTAATTTAAGAAAATTATAAAGCATCTTCAGAACATATGCAAACAGAGAAAGGTTAAAACAATTAAGTAGGTTATTTGCTACAAAATATTCATTCAACCATGGAAACTAACCCCAAACAGATGTACACTGCTCTGATGTACACTTGTGGTCTATTTGAAGACAAATTAAAATGCTTCTCTTAATATCACATAAATACTCTTCAAAATGCTTCTTCAGATCTTCAGCCATTACCATGACCATGTGTGGTGCAGAATCAAACACTGCAAATATGTGCATCTTGATGGTCAGGATTTGAATGGCAATGTCTGTATTTACAATGTAGAAATTAATACATTCACACATATCCTATATGCCTGACATCAAGTCCTTCATTAAATGTATTGAATCTTGGTGGCTGGGATGAAAACAACCCAATAAAAATTTAGGAATGCCCTAAAAGCCATTTCCCTTGTAGCCTGAGTCCCCACTGATGGGCAGGTCCCATAAAGCTGGGGATCCACATTTTATCTCCTCCTTACTGTTTAATTAAGGAAAGGAAATCCAGGGAAATGCATCAGTTAGGTCCATTTTTCTCCCTGCTTACTGCCCACCAGCAAGGGGGGACAGACTAAAGCTTCTCTGTCTGAACAAGCAGTATGGACACATTTCCAGGACGTGCAGAAAAGCTGGCACTGATTAGAAGAGTGTCTTGGATCCATTAACAGTAAAGCTCAGTATAGATTTTAAAACTGTAGGCTGTTCAAGTAACAGGCATTTACTACAGGGCCAAGTACTTAATTCATGGAAGTTTTATGTTCTTATATGTTTAAACTGCTTGCACACATTTATATAAAAACCCAGATACTTAAATGTGCACATGGCCTACAATTGTTCATGGAAAAACTTCCATAACTTGTCAGACATAGCTGGTTATAACAGTTTGCAAGCACTAATGTGACTGATTGATGTTAATGTGTTCTGATTAAATTTACTGCTGATTAGTTGATCATCACTTGGAACAACAAGAAATTATATTTCACTGTTTTTATTACACTGATTGGCATTTAGTTTATCAGCCATGGCACCAACGGTAATTATCAGAGCTAAGTGATTTCTAATGAGGATATATTAATTACATAAATGTAAAGAAATTCAATCAATTATAATCTGTTTTATTTTAAGATCAGCAATCATGAAACTAAGAAAAGGAAACATCCAGAATCCTACAGTAATCCTTAAATTCTCCACAAGTACAGTGAGTTATACTTTAGCTTGATCTGCCTGTGCAATGGATATTCACTTCTGAGCCTTTTTCCTCTGATTCTGACTGAAGATTTGAAGAACTCTCTTTTTCTTTTAACATATTGTGTTTTTTCATCAAGAAGAAAATCCTAATGGGAGAAATAATTATTTTGGTTTTATATCATAGCATTTCACGTCTTCTGGTGTAAGAGAAAATTATTTTAAATAATGCTATTATTAGTTTAAAAATATGAGTAGAAAAGAATCAAGGACATAAAATATAAAAGTTAAAAAAAAAATAAAGCAATTAAAAACCTCTTTAGAGTCCTTGCTTAAAATCTCATATATCTGCCTTCCACTGCTTGAGGGTGCCAAGACAAAATGTTAAATAATTTTGCAGTTTTTAATACCAGATTTCTGAGTTTTGGTTCATGACTCAGATACACCCCTATTCTCTGGTTTCACATTCTGATATCATCAGTGCCATTGGCCCTAATTCAGAAAAGTACTTGTGTATGTGTACAAATCCCACCCAGAAAGGGTGTGCTCTCTGCTAAATGGGGATCTGCTGACATCACAAAATTAAATGGGGGAGAAAAACCCTATAGTCAAGGTTCTCATATCTAACCAGAAACCCACCAGCTGTGCATGAAGACCTCTGCTTGCATTTTCCAGGATACTGTCCCAGCCAGCAGCTTAAGCTGCTCTGGACTATGGGGATGCAGTATCCTCCCACCAATGAACCTTCATGCCTTTGCTCCACATTTTCATTTACCCTCTCCCCCTTTCTCTTTGTCAGATGAATTTGGTGTTTCACAGGCTGCAGTCTCCATCCTGCTTTAATGCCTTCTGAAAGCTGCTTGTTGCAGGCTCAGGATCATATCTAACTTGTTTGTGAGTATTATCTTTAAAGCTCTTGCTGTCTTTTAGACCTGCTAATGAAGGCTGAAGTGTTTTACTTAATGTACACAGAAGGAATTTTTTTTCAATGCATTCTACTTGGGGAATAAGTCGACAGTTTCTTATGAGCACATGCTCCAAGAAGAAAGCACATACACTCCATCTTTAGGGAATTGCTGGCTGTCTTAACACCTCTCCAACATGATTAATGCTAAAGCTCTTAGAAATATCTGTCTGTCCATGTGTCCAACTTCCACAGGCTGTGCAGAAGCAGCAGGAGTGGCCTATTGGTATGAATAATTTATGGCAGGGGGTAAAACATTTTTACGTATTCATATGTTCACCCATTAGATGGAATTCAAAACCCACAGGAATGCACAGAATTTAGGGACTTCACCAAACCCCAGGAGCCTTAAAGGAAAAGAAACTTATCTGCCAACACTGAAAAAAAAAATTAGGAAAACTGTTTCTAATGTAGTATTTCAAATGGAGGATCTTAAGACACTTAATATTTCTTAATTATTTTACTGCCATGGTACTGACCATAAGATAGATGCCAAACTGACAGCACAGTTATTACCTGAATGCTAAAGTTCAGCTTTACAGATGGATGTGTTTGCAGCATAGACTCATTAAAGAATACATTTCCAAACAGATTTAACTCTTTATATTCTTACAAGACTCCTGAAATAAAAGAGTTTATTATTCATTGATAAGATGCTTACAAAGCACAGTTTGTTTTCATGAATTCTCACCTTAACTCAAAAGGTTTGGTTTATTTTTTACAGTAAAATAGGAATGTGTCCTATTTTCAGATGTGTGCAATTTATTAAAATTCTCAAATTCCATATTTAAATATGCTTCTGCATTTACAAGATTGACATTCAGCTAATGGTGTTTAGCCATCACTAAATACTACATAAGTGATGGAAAAGGAAAAATACTCTCCCACTATGTTTATGGGGCCTGTGACATGTTTCCAGATGGACTGTGTTGTATGGGGAAGGGTAGGTATTAATATGAAGAACTTGGGTATTTTAAAAGTGTCTGGCCAGAGCTGAAGCAGCAGGTAAACAAACCCCAAAGTAACCAAAAATTCAAGATATTCAGAGTTGACAGTCCTCATTAATCTACAGGAAGGTGCACAATTGCTGTAGAAAAGGGTCTTTGAGAAGCAGCCCCTTGCTGGTATGGACAGTGCCAGAATCATCACTTGGCAAATGCTTTCAGCAGAGCTGCAGCCTTGCTGGGAAGTCTGAGCAGCCCAGAGGCAATATTTTGGTTAGGCTGGGGGATGGCTCAGGCACAGAACAGTCTGAACTGGTAAACAGGAGCTTCAAGAAGATGGAGTCTGCACAATGTAGGTGAAATCTACTGACAACTGGTCAAAACTCTGATGTGTCACAACAGGGCAAGAAGAAAACACATGAATTTTCATGAGCTTGAAAAAAAGGAGCGTCACTAACACCAAACCAACACCCTTGGCCAGATTTCAAACTCTGCTCTAATTATGAGCATGTTAGAGGCTTTCTTAAAAAGTAGTGTTTCAACTCTAGAAAGGGAATTCTCCCTCTGGAAAAAGCTGGAAATCTGTCCTAATTCTGGAAAAGCCACCTGAATACCGATTCCCAAGATCTCCAAGAAGTATCACACGGCACAGAACTGAAGCACAGAACATTTCAGAGCAGCTGCTTAATGCTTGACAAAACCATCAGAACTCACAATAGGAGTGGCCAAACAAATCACTGCTGAGGACAGAGACGGGCCTGAAGAGCTCACGGGTGCCAAGCCAAGCACTGAGCAGTCAGAAAACCAAACCTGAATTTGCCCCACGTAACCTTCAAACACTTGATGACACATTTCTCTTGTTCCCTCCCACTGAACCACCACCATCTCCAGTGCCCAGAACGAGCAAGGCTCAATTGATGAGCAGATCTTTTCTGGAGAATGGAGTTCAGTGTGAGAAAGACAAGTTTCCCTTTACATACTCCTTTGAAATCACTTATTTGTGTTCACTGAAATGAAAAAGTTTCTAAAACATTTGTCTGAGCCAGAATCAATGACATCAAACCAGCAAGGTACCACAAATTTAAAGGCTTCATGAAGAAGGTAAAAAATAGGTAAAGGTACAACAGGAAAGCCTGTGGAACTGTAGCAGCAGTGAAGTTAGTATTAAAGAAAAACAACCAACCAATCAAACAAAATTTCTTACAATTACCTGAAAAGCAAAAGCCTGCTTATTAAGTTTACATGCACTGTCAGATTTACAGGTTTGTTGATGGCAAGGAAAGCCCAGTTTACTTCTTTAACAGCTACACAAAATATGTTTACAGCTAAAAGATAACATTTTGTGAACACTTGCTATTTTAAAAAGTGGAAAAACATTTTTCATAAAACAAGATTGATAATGTCAATATTTTTTTATAATATTTTGAGTTTAAAAATAAATACAATTGGCTGAAAATTCTTCAACGGCTCCTTGAAACCCATTAGCCTTGGCTGCCAGTCCTAAAGGAACAAGAAAACTGGTGCATTTAGGGAAGTGCAGACCAGTAGTTAAACCTGGTACTTTGCAGGATTTATTTCCATGAACAGAATGCCGATAGGAAGGATGCTACTACATTATTTTCTGACTTTATCCAAAGCAATACACTGGAGAAGGTGTGTGAAGGTAGGCAGCCCTTACTTCTGAAAGAGGAATATGCATCCTGGAATATATGCTTTGCATCAAAACATCTTTAGGAACAAAAGCTGTTTCCCAGCAGATGTAGTTCTGATTCTGGATCTTTTATTATGAAGGTTTTTGTTCCTATATTGTGATGCTGAAATTGTTAACAGCAAACTTTTGAAATGAGATTTGAAAAGCTTGATGAAAGAGCCTGATGTTTTGCCTGATTTTTCTTTTCCTCTGCGGACAAAGGCCTTGAGCGCTGAAGGCTGAAAAGCCTATTATCACCAGAAAGAAATGTAAGTAAACAAGGCATTACAATAATGAATTCTACAGTACATGAAGGCAAGAACCAGTTCTGTGCAGCAAGCAGTGAAAGATTTGGCTGTATCTTGGCAATTTTTCAAAAATGATAACAATAAGAGGTTTTGTCACTTCAGACATGTAAATCAAAAGGATATTTCAGAACTTAAAAGATACTGAGTTTCTAACCATTGACCCCAAACCAGTATTCAAAAATAGACATTAAAACTAAGAAGCTATAATCCTACAAGCCATGCACAATCAAACCTAAAGAGCTAAAATGATTGAATTTTTAAAGTCCATTTGAAATTAGGTTGGCAATAACTACCCTTATCCACAGGAGAAGAATTTCTGATATTCAAAGTTAAGATGTGATAAAAAGGAATAATCCAAAAATTATACCAAGAGTATATTTCAAAACCAGCATTTGAAATGGTCTGATATTCCCCAAGCTTGCTCCTAAATAAACAGCAAATACAGAGGCCATGCACAAAGGTAGTTTGTGCTATAAGATGCAGAGCATTTTATTTGTAAGAAGTTAAAGAGTGCATAAGTGAAATGTGAAGATTGTGTAATTTGATATTTAGGCTTTTTATAGTGTATTAACAAACTGTGCAAATGTGCCTAAAAGCAGATAAAACCAGCAGCTTGGCCAAAGAGAGGCAGTAGAGTTGTGGTGGAGAAGAAGGGATCAGTTAAATTTATCTACTGGTAGAATTTAAAGCTGCTTGAAACTCCCAAGGCAGAAGAGAGCATCCATGTATGTGAGCAATGCCCTACAAACTCTAAAAGAACACAAAAAAGAAGGCAAGGTTTGCAACCCTTTAATGATGAAAATGGTGAATTGAACCTTTTGCACTGCCTGTCTCATCTGTGAGGGAGGGTGAGAGCCCTGCTGCAGCAGTGTAGCTTTTTAATGCCACTGACAGCAGAGCACTGCTGACTTATCTGGGGCATCCTATGGGAACGAGCAGTGTCACTTCCAGAGACACATCCAAACTGCATCCAGGATTGGACTAGGCACTTGTTCCTTTCCTTACCTAAGCCCTCCTCACATCCTCACATACTCACTCACAAGCACACAAAAGAGCAAAAGATGGCTTAAACAAAACACACACTCCGGTGAAGTGAAACCACCGCAGATGGGGTGCAGGTTGGATTCAGGTATTGGAACCAACTCCACTGAGATCCACACTGCATCTGGCAATGCCTGGACCTGAGAAAAGCAGCTGCTTTTCTCTCACATCAAACTGGGTAAGTGTGACAGTTTCTCAGCCTTCCCTTTGGGATTTGACCCTTGAGTAATTTGCCAGAGCCAGGTTCACAGAGAAGGAACACAGGAAGTTCAGGTGACAAAACCCTTCAAATCTCAGTTCAGGACTTTGTGCTCCTTTGCATCAATCTTCCCCACAAAGACAAACCCAAAAGACTCCACTTGACAAGCTTGATGCCTGAAAGGGCAGCACAGAAAAGGCAAAACAACCCCTGAGGAAGCTTTAGCATAGGAGCTAGGCCAGGAAGTGTAGCTGAGAGGATTAGATATGGGTGAAGACGACCTTTGGGGTACAGAGTCCTCTTGTACAGATGGTCATCAAAGGGTCAGCACCCAGGCTGCAACATGAAGAAGGCAATCCCAAACTAAGGGTTTGGTCCATGGGAAAAACTTTCACTCTTGGAAGGATCCGATTTGGCTTATATCCAGGCTTGGATCATCCCAAGCTACAAGTACTTAGGTGTAGCTCAGAGAATTCCAGTGCACACAATGCACAAATCAGTGTCAGTCCAAGGATCAGAAGTGAGAATAACATGCAACAAACACAATAATATCCCCCCATAAGTTCAGAGGTTTCTTTATGGCGTTGGGTGGCAGAACACAGCATGGTCTTATACAGCTATGTATAAGATCTTTCAGTAGCAGAAGCACCTACAGAGAAAAACAAAGTAAAAAAACCCCAAACAAACAAACAAACCTCCAAACAAAGCAAAACAAAACAAAACAAAACAAAACAAAACAAAACAAAACAAAAAACAACAAAACAACAACAGAAGCCCTTGACCTCTTTAAGATCTACAGTAATAAATATATTTACATGAATCATGACATTAATAAGCTGTGAGACCTTTGTTAAGGTTTCTACCACTGGTCCAGAGTAGTGCTGAAACCTCTGCTCTCCATGGCAAAGTCCACTTTCCTAAAGGTCTGCCCTGGCTTCAGCATGGAGCTGAACAACTGAAAAAGCAGCTCATGGTTTCAGTTAGCACCAGAATTAGAATCAAGACCAAAGATTTGGTTCGTGATTTGTCCCTGCTAGATCAGCTCTGCTGACAGCAAGAAAAGTTAGTCTCAGTAAAAGCTCCAGCTCAGGATATATAAATGAACTAAATAAAATGTCAGAAACTATGATCTCTTTCAGTGATAAATAGTCTACTTGGGGTTATTTTACTGATTCCGTTTAATAAATCATTTTAATATACATATGAGGTAATATTTTCAGGCCAATTTGAGTTGCTTGGTGCTGACTACCATAGGATATATATACAGACACCTACACAAAAATGAGGATGAAATAAGTGGACAAATAAAATAGTATAAATATTTGTACTGCAAAACAAAACTTGATTATTTGCTGAAACATGTAATTAGGCATTAATACTTCATAATGTGGAAACATTTATCTAAAAGTATCTAAAAAATTCTATTTCTCCTATTATTGTTAGAGACCTAACATATATAGGTCATATATATATATATAATCATATACTGCTTTCAGAGATGGAAATTGCTGCCATGAATGTGAAAACTCTTGTTTAAATAATGTGCAAGGCAAACAAAAATAAGAGTTTAATTTTCCACATAGGCCTTTTATTCAGAAGTAGTTGGTATTTAGTACACTTACTGGAAGCACTGGGATTACAGGTGATCATGCAACTTCCAGCAGTATAAGTTACTAAACTTTCTGCCTTATCAGCATATCTCATGCATGCAGAAAATTTATTGCTGTTATAATGAAAAAGTTGTTGCAATAGCCATTGGGCTGGTATATTTTTTCTCAATATATAAATGGTTCCTCCAGAATTTTCTACTTTTCCCACACATAATTAATTCCCTATGGATTGAAGTCATTTTAGTAATTCATTGACAACATCAAAATACTTTATGTATCTAGAAGTTGAACCTGATATTTGTATTAAATTACTCCATTTGGATTAAAATATAGGTAGTGAAATACAGCTTCCATACACATTCCACAATGTTCATGCTGAGCAGGTCACAAAACTATTAAAGTGTTATTTAATGGCTTAAACTCAAGAAGGTCTGGGGGGTGGTGGGGAATGGGATGAACCAGAGTGAGAACAGCCAGGTCAACCTAGAAAAATGCTCTAATTCCATAGACCATACAGGCTTAGTGTATGTTATTTATCCAGAGAAGAAAATATTATGCAGAAATGAGGAATAACACAGCATGATATGAAGAGGAATTGCATGGCAAATCAATTCAGTTTTTGAAAGAAAAGGAAGCTCTAAAAGGTTGTCATTGGACAATTAATCCAAAGAGAAGAGTGTAGATTTTAGGCCATGTGGCAGCCTGGTTACCTGTGGAAGTTATTGAGTGTGTTGAAGACAAGAAAGCATGACATATCTGTTCTTTGGGGTTTTTTTGGGTGGCTATAATTGCACCCCTTAATTTCCAGCCTAAGAACAGACTCATGGAACAGAGGAGCTTTGCTGAGCATTGTGTTCAAATTAACAAACTATAATGAAATTTTTTTTCACTATAAACTTGCTCCTATAAATATTCTTCCAGTGTGGGAAGTCCATTGAGCTCACAGTGAACACTCCCTTTCTAACAGAAGCTGAAGTTGGTGCCTGTTTAGTACCACCCAGAGCTCTAAGCTTCTTGGCACTGTCAGAATATATTTCACACCTAATATGAACACATCTGATGGGTACAGTCCCTGTTGGCCACCTGTCTGGTGCCTGGTCTAATAGCTAATTCTGACTGCCTCAGAGGGTAATAGTGCTTTTTCTGCTTTTGCTCAGCTTCTCTTTCCATTTCTCATTGGCCAGTGCCTTAAATTATGCCTGTCTACTTCATATATCCTGGTCAGTTCCTGCTCCATGCAGCTGCACTTGAGAAACCAAAACCCTATTAGACTTGGTGCTATACAAACATCAGTTTAAAAAAAAAAAAAGAGAGATTGATCCTAGCATAAGGAATTAGGCAGAAAGAGTATGCCTGAGGAGATACAGCAATGCTAATAGATGCTTGCACATTTTATAGGACTTTCTTATAGAGTGTTTTAAAAAGGAAGTCTATTTGCCAAGTAAGGTCAGAAGAGATGAGGAAAAACAAAGAAAAATCAAGGTGAAAAAAAGGAATAGTGAAGGTAGCACTGACCACAGTCTGAAATCAGGCTGGTTTAGCTAATCCCAGAGTACACACCAATGCATGTAGATCTAGTCTGCCTGGAAATAAATCCATTTGCCTTATTTGTACCAATGCAGCCTGTATTAATGTTTGTATAATAAAGTGCTAATGACTAGAGAATAAAGCTCTACATGCCTTACAGCAGCAGTCCTCTGCAGCTGAAGGTCCTCACCTTCAGGGAAAAGAGGTCCTCACTTCCTCATATCTTAACAGTCTTGGACAAGAGTTTGGCCAAACTGACTAGCTGGCTATTACTGGATTTTATGTTCTTTATAAATAATTGTGGTGTTAGGCTTCTTTCTATTACATTTATAAAATTATGCTGCTTTTTACATATTTCATTCAGTATTTTTGTTACACAAATTGATTCACAGAGATCTGGTTTTAATATTTTCAGTTAACTTCTTCTAAAATGAGTGCTTTGAAATGCTTTACTATTTTGGACTCTTTCCTGGAAAGCTGCCTGTGATTTCCAGTCAGGTATGGAAGTCTTCTGTCCCTTTGGGAACATAGCTTCAGTGTCTGATTGCTCCCATTCATCACCTGGTGTCTCAGATCTCTGAGATGGAAGCATGGCAAGGGTGCTGCTACAACTTCCACCATTACAGAAAGGTCCTGGAACAAATCCTTCAACCCAGGCGAGTTAGGAGAGCTGAGCTTTTCCCTACAGACTGGATGCTGCCAGCTTTCTGCATGTCAGTTCACTCAAACATCAGGGAACCTTCAGTTCTGTATCCCCTGAGTATAAAAAACACTGCTTTACTCCCCCATCCTATTCCTCAGACTTACTGAAAAAAGTCCCTGCAGACATTTTTACTTATATAATCAACTTATGGGTTAAACTCATCAAGGAATAAAGAATAGGTATCATATCAACAATTCACTGCAGTAAATCACATTTGTTAAAATTAGAAACTTGTTAAATAGGGCCTTGATGATAATTGCTAACATTGTGTATTTATGGTAAAGTGACACAGACTTAGTCATTAGAAAAGCAAAATTCAGCATTTTGAAACTGTGGGTTTTCACTGACTATTGAAATTCAATATGCTATCACTGGAATTATTTATTGATCTATTAAACAGTTTTACAGACCATTGCTGTATACTTGTTAACCATCTTTTATGTTCAGTCCATCTTGTACTATGACACATTTCCTGGATGAACTATAAGCAATAAATTCCATGTTTGCTACGTGTTTTTGCAAAACTATAAAATCTATGGAGGCATCAAAAATAAAATTTTATAACACAGATGATGCCCAGACATTCCTTTCCCATTGAAAATCCTAAGGACTGACTTGCAGAGGAATCTGGATGAGCATTTCCCCCTGATTTCAGCAAAAGCTATGAATAAATCCTCAAAGTAACTTAGCCACTGAAATATCTTGCTCATAGATGATTGCCATCGAATACCACCTCCTTTCCTGATTTAGGAACCAGCAGAGAGCATTTGTGGGAGAAGAGAGAGCAGCTTTGCCAGACACAATTGCAGTTCAGAGGAGAAGACCAGCCCCAGGAGGTACAGAGGCTGAGGCACCTGGCTCAGACCAGGAGAGCTCCTTCAGCAGCATCCCAAGGAGTGAGACATGTCCTCCAACCATGCTCTGCTCCTGCTCACAGCCCAAACTTCAGACAACATTTTCCATCCCCTGGGTCAGTTTAGGATGAAACTTTCCAGCTGTCCCACTGCTGCTGTTCACTTGCTATAGTTAGCACAGGAATGAAGAGAGGCAGAACATATAGAGTACTGTTAATTAACATAAACAGAATGCTCCTGCTCCAAGGGATATCCTTTATTTATTCATAATAAAAAATCTCTAAGAAGCCACATTTGGAAAGTATAGAATAATCAAATAACTTGCCCATGGGGGATCTAGGGGAGCTGAATTTAAGCACGTTCTATGGATCATAGAGAAGAAGAGTATGAATCTTGGTTCTTCATCTCCCTAAGGGATGCTCTCACTACCCAACTCCTCGGGACATATGCACACAGTCTCTCCCCCTCTCACTCCCTCTCCCTCC
Source organism: Agelaius phoeniceus (assembly GCF_051311805.1). Taxonomy (NCBI): domain Eukaryota; kingdom Metazoa; phylum Chordata; class Aves; order Passeriformes; family Icteridae; genus Agelaius; species Agelaius phoeniceus. The sequence continues at coordinate 59,179,571 of NC_135268.1, forward strand.
TTCTGTTTCATGCTTCAAGCCCACCCACTGACTCTCCTCCTGTTTCTTTGCACAGACTGAGATGTTGGCTTTGGTGCTGGGCAGCAGTGATAGCAAACCATATGTAAGTTTCTATATGCTAAAGAATGGAAATATTTCCTACTTGAGTCTTGTCCTAATCATTGTACCAATTTTGTCAACTACAATTCTGCTATTTTTAAAAGAATTGATAGAGTTTTCCCATTATAATTTTTGCATATTTTAACAGAAGCAATTAAAGAGAAAAAAGAAGGTTGAAAGATACAGATGCAACTGAAAATGTTTAGAAAATGAAAATGAAGTTTTACACTCCAGTACCCAAATTCAGCTAACACATACTTGGACTGGGACAATTAAATTGCCACAATTTGTCTGACTTCAAAAAATTTTTGTGCAGTATCTCCATATGTATCTCTATTTTTTTGATAAAGACATGAATAGCGAAAAAAAAAAAAGAAAGAGCTTGTGTGTAAAACTCATCCTTTTACCACATTTGCTAAAGACAAATAACACAGCATCAGTATTGGATTTGCTTGGAATTGAAGAACAGGATCTTCAGATGTCTATAAAGCAGAGGTTAGGTATTTCCTAGCTTTAAATGTAGTACTAAAAGCCAAAGAGAAAGTCTTGCAAAAGAGAATGAGAGATGAGTCTTTGTTATCCATGTGGGTGGGTTTTCACAACTATCTGCTTTTCCTGGTCCAGTGACAACCAGGAAAGAAAGACTGGTGGCACTTAAATTCACTAGCTGGCCTTTACACTGGGACAGTGCTCAGCAGCTGGGCCAGGCAAATCAGTCAGCTGGGCTGCAGGCACAACAGCTCACCCTGAAATCTGAAGCAAGGACAGCCAAGTGCACACTGAGCTGTCCTCTACACTTGAAAGCATATGAGCATTTGTCACAGCCTCCAGGAAAGTATGGATATGAGCAGGTACAGCATCTTTTACTTACAACCCTGGACAATCTTTGGGTAACCTTATGTGGGTGCCAAGACCTCACTGGTTTTCTGCCAGTACACCTAGCTGCAAACGGACCAGAAATTAGTCCTCAGTATTTTAACAGGATTAGTCCTAAGTATTTTAACAGCAAATCTTTTCCAATAACAAGAAAAAGCATTTTATCCTTTGGTCAATAAATATTTTCAAGCACTGAAAAAGCTAAACAAGAGAGCTCCAAAGGTTTGGGAATACTGAGCCCTGATTGATTAGGATTAAGCATCTATAATGAAAGAACTGATTGCTTCATTCACACCTCAGAGTCCTGCAGTATTTCATGAGGTATTTGAGGGATGCAGATTTTAAATGAAAATATGACATTTTTAAATGCAAAATTCAACACAGTAGTTGCAGCTAAGAAGTGTGAACTGGTGAAGGAGGCATTCTCCCTTTCTGTCATTTTATTTATACATCCATAGTCTCTCTGGTGGGTCAAGTTTTGTTTTAATGCATTTGAATATCGTGGCACATCACAAACATTATAAGATGGGGCTTAACTGCTAGAATGGAAGAGTGTTGATTTTATGCCATGCCTTGCGATAAATGTGCCTTTGTGTAAAGCAGTAAAAATTGGTAGAGATGGGATACAAGGAGCAGTAAAAAGAAAAATGTTGAGACTCTTTTAAAATACATCCTGCAGTTTAGCTATAAAGCTCCTTATTTTTAGAAAACCAGTAGAATTGTTCAGGCTCTGCCCCTGCAGTTTCAATAGCAGTCTAGTGCTTTAAAACCCTGACCTTGAAAAGAAAGCGTTTACATTGTAAATGCACTGGCAGTATGGAGACTATTCTATGACTGAGTATCCAACTGCAGCAAAAAGTTCAGAAGCAAGTTTTCTTTCTTCTGAAAGGCCTAATCCATGGGGCTTTTTTAGTTGGTAAAAGCACTTGGCACTAATTGTGACTTACTTCTAGCAGTGAACCTGTATAATTCTCAAATTTCACACAGCCAATTAATTCTCATGAATACCAGGAATCACAGACTTTGATAGGTTTTTATATACAGCATCTTTTGATGCTTAGATTTTCTGCAAACATAGGGGACCTCTCAAAGCTGGTTCTTGTGTCTAAAATGAAGTGTGGTTTCATAGCTTGGGGTCACACACCAGTTTATGATGACCAGAGTACTTAAAGGATAAGCAGAAAACAATCTGTGGAGGTACCACAGGGATGAAGTGTGGCACTGGAGGGATGTGCAACCCCCCTGCTCTTGGGCTGCCTGTCAGATGAAGGAGGACGGAGAAGAGACAATGCACAACTGCAGGGACTCCCTGCATTGAGCCCAACTCACAGCAAATCCTTTGTAAAATGCCTCAACTTCAAGAATCTCCTTGAAAAAGGCTCACTTGTCCCAACTGCTCACAAAGTTAACAGGTCCTCAGCTCTGGTCTTAAGACCTTGGTCACAACTCTATGGTTTAGGGAGACTTCTCTCTTGCTTCTAGAGCATAGAGTTACCATTTTTATTATGGACAAAAAATGAACTCACCTCTCCAATCTTACAATTCTCATCCTTTAAAAACAGGTTGAGTGTTCTGAGAACTAATAAACAAATCTGTTAATTTGGGCTAAAATTATACTGGTTATTTAAAGAAATTTAACATCTGTTCTTTGACCTGAATAATCTTAAAACTACAGACTCTTTCAACTCTCCATGAGTTAAAATTAATCAAAAACTTGTGCACAAGCTGTACTGTATAAAAATAGATTGCAGTTAAGATAAGTTGTTAATTATTGTTTTATCTAATTGTTTTTAATATGCAGGATGCAAGGAAGGTCAGGTCAACAGTTAACTCTTCAGTGGAGCTACTTCAGCAATGCAGCTTGTCACCATCCTCCTCTACAGCTGCTCTTCACCAAACAAGTCTGCTAGATATGACAGGGACCCAGCTCTGGGAGGTCATGCCAAGTCTCCAGCACCAGTATATCTTTTTGCATCAGTCTTACTGGCTAAATGACTGAAAGGTCTCTTAGCTGGCATTGTGCAGTGTTAATTAATTAATGACTGAAAGGTCTCTTAGCTGGTATTGTGCAGTTTCAGATTTAGGATGACAATAATACTGACCTCACACTGATGTTTTAGTTGTTAATGACCAGTGCCTACACTAATTCAGTGACTTCTCCACCATTCAGACCACCCATCAGTGGGGAGGGTGCAGGTGCCTGGAGCTGGAGGGGACACAGACAGGACAGTTGACCCCAATGAACCCAAGGGATACACATTATCAGATGGCATCATAGTGAGCAAAAACCAGAGGGGAAGCTGGCTGTGGGGCACTGGCTACTCCTTGGGGACTGGGTGGGCATTGGTCAGTAGGTGCACAATTGCATTGTGCAGAGCTTGTTTTCTATATCCCTTTATCATTATTGCTATTTTCCCTTGCCTTTCAGTCCTATTAAACTGTCATTCTCTCAGCCCATGAGTCGTACCCTTTTTCCAGTTCTCTCCCAGATCTCACTGGAGGAGGGTGAGAAAGCAGCTGTGTGGGGTTTAGCTGCCTGACAGGTCAAACATGCTGCACCAATAGCAGTTCCCTTCAAGTTGCAGTGGTACCATGACTGTGCTAAAGAACCCTGATGAATGCTGTTGCTGGGCAAGATCTAGAAATTCTTTAGTTAATCATACCCTGCTACATTGAATGAATAATTGATGAAACCATTGAAAATAAAAACCCACCAATTCTGGGAATGTTCCATGAATTTGTGCTAAACATGATATAATCACGACCTTCTAGAGCGGTGTTGTGAAAATTTGATATCCTCAAAAAGGCTACTGAGGCAGCAGTTATTGCTATACAGGCTCTCAAGCCTCTCAAACATCTTCTTAAGTAAATAATTGGTGCACTCTTCACATCACAGCTGGACAGTTTAATACAGAGCTGGTCATATTCCAGTGTCAATGGCAGCTTGATAGTTATGTCCAGGGACTCCATTTGACAAGATAAATAATCAGGTCACCGTACACTACTTGCTACACATTCAATTGAATCCCACCTGCAAGAATTCATCAAATGAAGCCAACAAGACAATGTCATTCTAGCAGTTGATATCCTGAAGTAAAACAGTGTCAACTCAAAGGTCCATCAAGCAGTCAATGAAGACCTCAAAAAAATGGTAGTAGAAGGTCACAGCCTTGCCAAATGAACCCACCTTGTTAGCAGGGAAAGCACAAAATATCTATACATTTTTAAGGTTTTATAAATAAACCAGGGCAGTCAGTTTGGGAGTTAATTTTCATTTAAAAGTTTATCTTGAATAAAAGCAATGCTCTGTTCGTCTGATCTCAGTACAATAGAAGATTCTTTATACTCTTGAAGTACTTAAAGCTGTGCCCTATCCTCTATCATAGTGTTGTAGGATTAACAACCATTTCCTCCCCTTAAACATTGTTTTTAGAATTTTTTCTGCAGAAAATTTCATGGACAGTGTGAAAAACTTCTCATTCAAAATGGACTTCCTGGTACGATGTTGCATCTATACTCTGCTTAAATGACCAGAGTCAGAATAGAGCCCACCAGATTCCCTGCCCTGGCTCTCTGAGGGCATATTTATGGCTATGGGATTTGTTATAGCTGAGCTCCCAGTGTCCAAAAATGAAACACTCAGGCTGACCATCAATCCCAGCTACCTTTGTAGCATATGGTATGAGGTACAGGCGGAGTGCCTTCCTAGGAAAGATGCCAAGAAATCCAGTCTGCAGGCTGCTGGCCAGCCCATGGCACCAGCATGGCTCCAGCCACGCAGAGCAGCAGCACAGCCCCAGCCCATGGCAAGGGACAGAGAATTCCAGTCTGACCCTGCTCCTCCTCCCTGGCCTCTTTGAGGCTTGCAGTGCTGGTGTGCAGAGAGCTTATGATGAAAAAGCAGAGCAGAAGAAGCTTAAATCCACAGAGGCATTGTGAGAAGAACAGCATGTTTCCATTGTTCTTCCTGCAGCTGAGATCACAGGTTTCTCTTAATGAAAGTAGCTGCTGGCTATATTCTTAATGGCAACACTATGATGACACAAAGAGAAAAGAAAAAAAAAAAAAAACATAATTCCTATTTTTAGACAAACATTTGAATCTGGAGCTAGAAACACAAAATTCCCCTCACTGGAATGATTTATTTTATTTGATAATGTTAGACAGCAGAGCTTTCTTGGATGCTGTTTCTGAGCATTTCTCATGCTATCTCCTATATACTTCCTTAAAAGGTCAATTCCCTTTGAAATTTCAGATACTATGTATGTAGGATTTTGCATAATTACATGATTTCTACAAACTTCTTGTTTAGTTTGAGCTTAAATTGAACTTTATTTCAATGCAATCGGTCTTTTTCCTTGACACAGAATATTTTCTGCTCTTAAGCACCTGCAGCTAGTTGCACACAAGTCCTTGAAAACAGAATAAATAGGTCATCCTGTCAATTTCTCTGCCTCAAGGAAGAATCAACCATACCTATGTCATTCCTGGCAGATATTTGTGCAACTTGTTCTAAAGAGTTCTAATGACTTAATTTTAACAATTTCCTTATCTATTGCAACACTTAAATATCTTCTCAAAATTGCAATTCTTACGAGATTATTGAGAATTAAACCATGCCACCACATCTTGCACTGGAGTCCTTTAAATTAATGTGAAATGACATCTTAATGTAAAAATGAACAACTGTGCCTAGCAGTTTGTGCATGATGGGTGCCCTCTCACTCACACAAGAGATAAAGAATGATCCCTAACCTTCCAGCTCTACAAGCAATTGCAAATTCCTTCTCTTCATTTCCCTTTTCCTAATTCTGTGAGCAGGCATTGCATATCTTAACTACCTGCATGTCTCTCAAAGTTCTTCAGGAGGCCTTGGTCAAGGAGATGTTAGATGTTTATGCAGGAGCAATCTGGTGCTAAGATTATATAGTAGCCATCTAGATAGTGTATCATGAACACAGATCTCTCAGTTTTATGTTGGGAGATTCTTTGAATCATGTTCTCTACCTGAGCTATTATTTGAGACCTTGGTAATAATCTCATGTCCCTGGGCCCCGCCCAGCTGTTTCATGCAGTACAGAGCCTTTAGGAGGGGCACAGCTTTCCATAGACTGACTTTGTCTGCTTTTGCCATCTCCCAGCTGCTCACCCCATCCTGCTCCTTGCAGGACTAAACTCTGGCTGTGAGCTCCTGGAGAAAAGCTGTCTCCTCACCACACACTGGTATGCCTTGCTGAGCAACACCTTGATCCTTTCACAGTGCCAGTAATGAATACTAACAAAGCATAACTAAATTCAAAATAATGGCAGTATATCATCAAAAGCTGTTTCGGTAATAATAGTAACAAACAGTTGTGGGTATTTCATGTAAATGGGTAATCTTTTAAATCAAGCTGCTCTTCAGAAAACATATTGCATTTCTTTAGAGATTCACAAACAATGTTTTCATTTAAGAACTCTCCGTAACATACAGGTCTTTGAGGAAATTTCAAGGTAGACATATAAAATTTTTATTGTTGAGTTTTTTTTCCACAATAGGGGCAGTAACTGGCATGGTCCCTTCATTCACCCTGCTGCCAGCTACTTTATTAGCTGCTTTAGCTGTCGTGGTGCAGGACAAACAAGCCACCAGAGAGACCAGTTGAAAGGCAGGTTAAGCAGCTGAATGAAAAAGGGCTGGAGGAATAGGGGAGCATAAAGCAAATACCTTTAAAAAAAGTTAAATATTTTGTTCTGCTTTTCTTTAAAGTAAAAAATGTGGTGGGATTTACTGAGGCACCTGTTCTTTCTCCTGAAGTGCAGAACTCTGATTTTCTGAAAAGCTGGAGACTGCTGAAATCGCCTGCACTCAGAACCTTAACAAAGACTGACCCATCCTAGGAATACTTTTTCCCTGTAAGTTATAACAACCAAGCTTGAATAAGCTTATTTATTATCGTGAAGGCACAAAGAAACTGGAAAGAGGAAGAAAATGAAGAGATCTTTTCCTTCCTCCATTCTGCTGGTTGCTGGGTCACATTCTCCATTTACCCCCTGCGCTCAGTGGTGGGTTTGCAACCCTCCCTTGTCTCCAGCCAAGGTTGCCTGGGGTCATCATCATATTTCCTTTGGGACTTCTGGAACCTCTGCAACTCTGCACAGCTAAAATCCCTTAGGATTTTATCTGCAGAGCACAGTGGGAAGTCCAAAGGGACTTTGGCTGCAGCGCAAAAAGGACCCAGTCCCTTATGGGCTACATCAAACTGAGTGCCCAAATTGCTTGTGAACCTGACTTTATAAAGAGAAGCTTTAGAAAAGCAGACTCAGCTCCTCAAAGGACAAGCCCTGGTGAGGTTCTCCTGAATCTGTGAGGCAGTAAGGCACCTCCTGTCCCAGCAGAGCAGCTCAGAGGCAGATAACCCTGCTCTGCACGCGCGCAGCTGAGCACAACTCCAACATATGTTCTTTGCTTTTTTGGCTGAAGTTACTGTTGTCTTTGCTTTCCTCCATCTCTCCCCCCAACTCTCTCTCGCAGTAACTCTCACAGGAGCAATAAATGCCAGCAGTAAATATTCTCAGCCTTACAAGGATTTCAGTAAATTAAGGTTCACATCCAAGCTTTGGGCAACTTCCTGTGTTCTAAATGGGATCCAAATGAAGGTTTTCCAAAGCGTATACACTATAATAATAATAAAAAACACATCTAAATCATTAAAATGAGTGACAGCATTCCCTATACTAGTTCTGGGCTCCATAAATAATGTATAAAACCAGTCTGCATTATATTAGCAAAAGATAAAAATTAGAAAAGGGTGAGAGTAAAACCTCGAGTTTAATTTTTCAGTGACACAAAGAACATCATCCCCGCTCCTGAGCTGCGAGCTCCATCTTGTGGGGGTGGTGGAGATGCAGCGGTTTTCTGCTTACCGCAGTACTATTATTCTTTAAATTTTCAGGCATTTTAAATAAATCATTATGATAATACAAGCTTTTTATTGAAAAATAAAAGCAAATCAAAGGAGGTAAAGCAAACTAGTGCAGCCTCACGACCTGACATGCCTCTGCTGCATCCCACCTTTCTTCCCAGACTCACTTGTTAGAAACGGGCCAGTAATTTGTCCCCATCACTGTGGTTCCAGCCCAAATGAATGCACTGTGGTTCCAGCCCAAATGAATGCACTTGGGTTCCAGCCCAAATGAAGAGCTGTGGTGCCCTGTGTCCCCGGGGTGAGCACCACCGAGCCCTGCCCACGGTGCCTGCCACAGCAGGGCTTCCAGAAGGGCTCCTCAGGAGCTGAACCCCATGGAGCACAGCTCCACCTGCTCTGGGGTGGCAGAGGATTGGCACAGGGCACCTATTCTGGCCAGGACAAGGGCGCTGATCAGCCTCCCCTGCCTTCTTCTGCCCCTGGCAGATCTCCGCTGGAAGGAATCCTCCCCCAGAAATGTTTGCAATTGCTATTTCATTTATGCAACATCTGGAATGTACTTCCAGGATGAAAGACTACTTATCTGGTTAGTTTTATTGCCTAATTTCATCCCATTATGCCTTGATAGATACCCTTTGATGCCAGGAGTTCCTGTAGGGCAGCACTATCTCTTCGAGCCACCCTTCAAATATTTGTGAATACATTCCTCATTCTCTTACCAAGAGACGTGAGATAAAGCATTAAAAACCTAACCTTTTCTAGTGATTGCCTTTTTCTTTTCTTTTTGTTAATGCACTCTACAGAATTGGAGAGGCTTTAAATTTAACCATTATTTTCTAGGCATTATTAGCCGACAAAAAGTGTTTTGTTACAGGCAATGGTGAATAGAAATGCAGAGTTTACAAAGCAATACCCTCCTAAGCACTGCCAAATGCAGCAACCTCTACTCTGTCAGTCTTGGAATTAATAGAAATTCGGACACAGCCTTGGCTTTTAAAAATTGCAGACCAGAGCTCAGAGGAGGCCTAAGGAATGAGACAGTATCAAAAAAGGGAGGACACAGATATTTAATCAAAAATGGGCAAAGTCTCCCTGGAGGGCAGACCACAACAGAAATGACATCCAGAGCAAGCACATTAAAGAAGTGTGTGGTTTCCACAGCTGGTGTGCCACCAGAAGTAAGGAGCACAGGTAAGGAGCCACCTCCCTTCACCCACTGCTGAGACTGGAGCCAGATGTTTTTGGACTCGGGACAAACACTTTGCCACTGGGGCTGAGGAGGGGGCTCTCCCTGAGAGCCAGGTGTTTCTAAATTGCAGCTCTAGCTGGGTGTCCCAGCTCTTAGGGATCTGCAAAAGAACAAAATGCAAATCTAATCCCCTTCCCTTTTTCCTTCCAAAGCAACTGTGTAGTTTGGCCATACTGCGCACTTATGCCCAAAAGGATCTGCACTAGACCTCAAAACTCTGAATTTCATATGAAACTCATGGGACAAGTGGAAACCTACAGAGAGGTGAAGGACAATAGGCTGGAGGACCATGCCATTTCTTTCTCAGCTGAGGCAAGAGCTCACCTAGACAGCAGTGGGAGGTCTGAGTGCTGATCCTGCTCTTGAGCACAGCACAGCACAGACTTTGAAGCAGGGTGGTGAGCTGCAGGTTCTGAGATCAACAATGCTTTTTGTGATGGAGCAGGAAAAAACAAGACATGAAAACCAGAGGAAAGAAAGGCAAAAATTAAGGAGCTTACAAATTTAACCTTGTATATACTAGACAGAATAAAATGTTGGTGCTCTGCAACATTTATACTAAAGCAGAGGAAGTACTGTTAGGTGGATTGCTGCAGTTCAATGGCCATCAGCTGTTCATAAATCAAGTAGCCAGAAAGACTGCAGACTGCCCTGCTGCCATGACAAAGACAAGGTGATTAATGCTTCTGTTGTGGATTAGGGAGGCACTGAGGTAGTATTACAAATAATACTGAGATGTTGCCTTTTTTTTTACTTCTCAGTTGAAGGCCAAGCAAAGTTTGGTCAATATTGCTCAGAATCAAACTGTTAGGGGAGTGCTATATGTTTTATAACATACACACATGCCTGTACTTGCAAATAGTTTCATAATTTTTTCTTATTTTAGTAAATTGAAGAATGATTATGCAGGAAATTTGTCAGTATTTTCTTGCACTTATTTCCCTATTTGTGTTATGTAAGTTTCTGTACAGGCTGTGTTTTAGCATACATGTATATATAATTCCATTCCCTTTGCTGAGGCAGTTCTTCAGTCTCTGCAGTGTTGCATCAATCTAGTAGCTACAAATCATCTGGTCTTTTCAGCCTGGAGAAGAAAGGAATGGCTAGAAATCCTCTAGATTCTTTGGGGAGAATGAGCAAAAAGAGTCTGAAGGCTTTCAGAAGGAAGAATCATCGTGCCCCAGTTTGCACAGAGACTGATCCTCCTCTGCCAGGGGGATCAGGAGGGGTCTGGGATGTGGTGGATACAGCACACACAGCTGTCCTGCATCCTCCCTCCCCTCCAGACCACGAGGCTCTTTCCTCTCACATGCTTTTTGTATACAAACTCCTGCCAGTAAACTCTGACTAGCCTAGCCCTTGGAAGGGAATAATACAGGGGTGCAGCAGGACTGTTTTCCCACATTAAATACATTCTGAAAAACCTCAAGAAACTATAAGATCTGTAAGAGCCCCTCCTCTCCAATGCCCTTTTAATGCCTCCTTCTATTTTTCTCTGCCTATGTGCAAAGACTCAGAGGATTCCACAATGGCATTTCCCAATCTCATTAACTGACCAAGCTGGGGGAAAAAAGTCACAGACACTGATAAAGGTAGTATCTGAGTCTGGATTTCCACATTTTAAAATGTAGCAGATCTTTTGCTACCCATTGCATCTGCCTGGTGCCCATGATTGTGGGATTCCAGTGTTTTTAGCTGAAGGCACTGTCTGATAGATGGCAGTATTCTAACCTAAATTGAAATACATTTGTGTGAATCATTGTAAGGAAAAAGTCTAACGCTAAATTTAAAAATGTACTCTTCTATGGTTTCATTTGTTGATGAAAAATAAGTGAACTGAAATTAACTAAAATGTAAAACATATCCATCCCTACATTTATAGAAAAAGTCATTTACAGCTATTTTAGCAAAATGCTCACAGAACTCATAGAACATATTTCCTCAGTTTCTTGTTATTGTAGGCATTGGTCCATGTCTATCAAAAACCTTGGAGAAACATCATGTTCTTATGTGATAAAAGCACAATGTTAGTGGACAAACTGTTCACTTAATTTTTTTTTCCTTCACAAGAAAGGCAGCTGCAGTATTTTGAATACACACCATGTTTGTAATATATTGCTGTGTGCACATCTCACTGTTTGCCTGCTTAATTCTGTCAGTAGGTATCTTACAAAGAGTACAGACTGCTGCAAATGATTCCAAATACTTTGAAATTTATTCACCCCTTTCTTTTTGCCTTTATTTATTAACAAGGCAAGAACACTTGTCTTCCAAATCTTTTACTGACTTTAATAGTTCAGCTTTTATGAAGCACACAGGTTTCATGAGAAAAGCTCATCAAAGTCATTCATATTCTATATCTATTTGCATCAATCAATCCTCAATTAGTCATTTATATATACTAATTTCTTCTTCACACTCCTCTATTATCCATTTATCCCTTGTACACTTGATTATGTTTTTAGTTTAACTTTACCAGGCAAAGTCAAGACCATTACAGAGGGTCAAAATTAAAAATAACATTATTGATACTGTTTTTTCCCTGGGAAAAATATTAAAAAACATATCTTATTCACATTGATCTTCCTTAGCATACATTTCCTGGTTCAGTAGGTTTCAGCTATTTTCCTTTTGATTTTAAATAAAGCTTTTCAGTACAAATATTTCTTTCAGACTATTCAAATCTTTTAGCATGATAAACAGGCATTGAAATTTGAATGAATCACTATATAGGTAAATAGTTCTTTATTCCACAAAAATTTCAGGAAGTGTTGTGACAACTATTTGCATTTTCATATACAGTTCCAGCTCTTTCAGATACTCAGGAAAAGTATTTACACTAAATGCTTTGCAGTTAAGTCATAGGAAAGGCTCTTTCTTGGGCATGAGTCTCGTTTTAGAAGGTCTCATTTGGGAATTACTCTATCATCTAACATTAGTTAATGAGATAGGTGTGATTTTAAGTAACTTCAGAGCCTGAGAAGACAAAACATTCAGGCCTTACTCTTACTGTGGGTACACAAAAGTCTTCCCCAGACTTCTCATATGACTTCAACATATCTGTTCATGGTCTGCCAAGGTGCATGGAGCTCCAGGATATAGAAATGTACCTTAAATCCTGATTTTGGGGCCCTAAGCTCTAATTCCTGCCTTGGAGATCCTGGTAGTCAATGGTTCTGTTCTGTTTTCTATACACAGAAATGGTCACTACACCCTTGCAGTGTGGACACTGCTCTTACACATCACTGCAGGGCTCTGAGCTCTGTCCTTTGGCATCCAGCTTTAAATGGACACTCAGCTTTCCAAGAGTATGGGACTCTCTGCTAGGCATGGCAAAGTCTAAATAGGGGTAGGAAGGGGTTGTTATTGTTCTTTGCCCTAACTAGTTTACTAGTAGTTTGTTGCAAGAAGAATATACAGTAAATCAAAGTGGTTCCTAATAAAAGTGAGCAATAACATTTCTCATTTGGCTTTTTGCCCTTCCCCTTGGCAGTGTCTTTTCCTGAATAAATGATGCTCTGCCTCATCAGCTTTGTCTTTTTAATTTTCCTTTGGTAAAGATGGGTCCTTGGCTCTATCAGTACCAGTGGGAGAGGTGTGGATTATGGAACACCTTTCTTCTCAAGAGGAGGAACTTCTAATATGGTTTAAAACTGCAAGTGTGAAAATCTGCCAAGTTTTATCAGCTACATGCTTTCATTATTGTGACTCCAAGTCTGGTGATATCTTACATCAAGGAATAAGGACATTTACAAAACCCCAGGTCTTTATGGTAATGATCAATAACTGATCAATAAATACAAAAAATCCACTTCCCTGTGATGTAAAACAATGGCCCAGAGGAGACCAATAGTTTAATGACATTAAACTGCAGCCTTCCTCATTAGAGCTCTTGGTAAGGTGTGCCCTGTGATTAATGACAGATCATTTATAAAGCATTACCAGCAGCAAATAATTCTAATTACCAATAACATTAAATCCTGATCACTATGCAAATAATTTACATAATGTAATGGAATATCTGGTCATTACAGGGCAAACAATTCACAATGTTAACTGAGGTTAGTCAGTTATCACAGAGTAAATAACATTAGAAATTAAACAAGGCCAAGCTAATATCAGGTTTTATCCAGTTAATAAGCAGTGAACATATCCCTAGCAAAGCACATCAGACCATGTAAAAACACATCAGACCATGTTACTTTGCTGTCTAATGCAATACAAATTTGAGATAACATAAAAATATCTTACCTAGCAGGATGTTCCTGGCTATCAGGAGGTGTGTAAACAAGGGGTGGAGGGATTCATGGTGAAGCTTACTGATTTTTATTGCTTCATTGATTATATTTTCCTGTCTTTGATGCTTTGTCTTTGATCCTGTCTTCAGATGCAGGCTACAGGATCCTTACACTCTGAAGGATAAAGCACCATGGCAGTCAAAACCACCCCAGGTGAGGCCATTCTTATTCAAGTGTTTATACACTTAAAACATAGCTGTAGAGGTAGCATTATATGAAATCTGGCATTGATCTAAATCTGTTAACAGTTATTTATAACTATGGAATCAGATAATGTCCTCATCAGGCACATGAGGCATGCAACATTCCAGGAATATGGTGGGAAAGAAGACAACACAATATACAGAAGGTAATATATTTGGGGGAAAAAAGTCAAAAGGCAGCCCAGAGAAGGCTGGAATACCACAATTCTGAGAATATGGATGCAAGAATTGAGTTACATACTTGACTAAGGAGATGAGGGGAGAGAGAGGTAAAAGGAATCGTTGGGTTTTAGTTTTTCATTTTTTAGTTTTCCTGAGAGGAAAGGATTGCTACTTGAAATAATGCCTGAAAACTAACAGCTGTACTTGTGGGCTTCAATAGAGAAGATTTTTTACTAAATATATATTGATTTTATTTGATTTTTCTCATTTTGTTTTGTCTTCTGAAACGATGAAGCAGAAGAGGATACTTGGGTTAAAATGCCAGACACTCAGGTACTCTAGGTAACCTCAGGGGCATTAAAGAATTTTTCACAAGGGACAAGTCTCCTTGTGATGTTGGAGGACATTTGGAAATCAGTAGTGAATTCTTGTTGAAAACTCCATCCATGGTAATCAAATGAGAGACAAAGCCTTGATTTGGCCTCTATCTTTATTTGGCATTGCTCTTGTGACTAGCTTTTATTTTTGCAGTCTCAGGTTAGGACAGACATCCTCTGCAAGATCCCACAAGCCTGTTCAACCATTCTACCCCAGCTGCTTGCATATCCATCACTGTCCTGGAGGCTCTGCTCCTGGAAGGGATCTGGGGTAGATTTGCTAAAATGCTTCTGGCAACCTTGGCCCTGCTTGTGCAAAGCAGCATCATCAGCTATTTAGCTGAACCCAGTTGTGCAGCAAGTGCTGACAAGATTCCTCCTGAGTTCAAAACCCTCTAGCATAATCAAGTAGCCACACATCTGGGGCAGAGAGAGTATTTCCAATGGGCAGAGCTGAGTGAATGCTCACCCTGATCTTGGCTGGCTGTGAGGAACAGCTGTACAGTAACTGAGCAGATTGAAAGCAGGTTTAAAAAACTGGCTCCATCAAAGGGATGAGAAATGTGGGGCATAGTCTTGAGGGTTGGCATGTTCAAGGACCTACAAAAAAAGCTTAGTTTTCATACATGCTGCCTGGATTCTGCTCTTATGGAATCATGGAATATGCTGAGTTGGAAGGAAGCCATCAGGATCATTGAGTCTAACTCCGTGCTCTGTGTAGGACACCTCAAAATTCATCATGTGCCTCCTGAAAGCTCGTCTTGTCTTTTTTCTTACACACATGCAGGATAGCAAATACTGCTTGGAAGTGATTTATGGAAACATTGCTGCATTACCTGTGATCCACCCATGCTGTATTCAGGCTACATAACCTAAACCAGGGAAGAACACATTCATAGAGCATTTCTGTATCTACATGTTTACTGCATGAGCATTTGTATTTGGTGATTTTCTCATGGGAGAAAAGTTCCTGGATTTCATGCATATTCACATATTCTTCTTCCTAACCCTAATGTTGAGGCCATCACCTCTTTCATTTTAAATAGCATTGAGCAAAAGATGGAAATCTCACCAAAAAGTATTTATTTGCTGACCCCTCTGAATCTGGGCAGAGGAGATAGTGTTTGATGGATTGTATGGAGTAGGAAAAATAACAGTGTTTGCCTCTTGCAAAGTGATATAAAGAGAACATAAATGAAGCAGGACTGAGGCAGCAAAGAGAAAGCAAAGTGGTAACTGACTTTAGAAAATGGCTTTAGAAAGGGGAAAAGTACATAGACTGCCTATACTGAACATGAAGGAGACAGCTGGGGTAAGCAGCAACAGAAGACTTTAAGAAAATTTCATGTTATGGAAGTAAATTTTATAGAAAGGCAAACACAAGCAGAAATGGGAGACAAATCTTGACAAGTTTTTAACTTAAGAGAGCGGTAAAAGCAGAGCAACCTCCTCTGTTAAATGAGTCACAGGTCAGTATTGCAAGTGTAGAAAACTTCTGGAAAACTTGAGAGAAAAATTAATTAAAAAAAAAGATATTTATTTTGCAAAGCCAAAAGAATGGGAACAGTGATACTGAAATAACTGCATGACCTCAAACAAATCAGGTCTTTTTCCTGAGTGTTGTCAAACTTAACTGTGAGTATCTAGCCAGCTCTTAGGCAGTATCACTAATGTCTGTGATCCTCAAAAACTGAAATAAATTTAACCATTCAATGGAAAACAACAGATCAAAATACATTAGAAAACCCTCAATTTATTTGAAACCTTATGGTTGATAAAAGATATATTACTTTAACAAGTAATTAACAGGTTGTCCTGTTTTGGTGACTGAATTAGTCAGGAAGGCCCACAGCCAAAAACCATCCATAAATGATTTTAGTTATTTTTCTAAAACCAGCAGTTCCACTGAATAAGTCAAACACAGGCCAGCTTTCCTACTGCAAGCTCAAGATGTCAGTGAAGCAGCAAAGCTCCCCAGTTTTTCCAAGGTGCAGCACATGCAGACACAGCACAGCCTTGTTCAGACAAAGATGCAGGGAACTGCAGGGGCACATGCAGAGAAGTTTGGATTCTGGAGATAGCTGCAACTTGCATTCCACCTTTCAGCTGGGTTTTTGAGGTATCCCTAAGGTACAGAATGCAGGAAGTGTGCAGAGCTCCCTGGGGAATGGTACAAGGTGAAGGAAAGGTTTTATGGCCACAAGGACTTAATAAATAGCACCCAACCCAGTTTTCTTACCACATGGCTTTGCCTTCTAACCACAAAGTAGGTTCAGAAAAGGATGTAGCTCTTTGTAGTTGGTATATGAGCCATGTGTCTCAGCACTAGCTCACTGCACTTCAAAAAAAGCAGGTTATGCTGTTAGCATTTGTCAAAGCAAACTGTGAGAAAGCAGGAACATCATGGCACATACAGGTTCAAGAGCTTAATTTGTCTGACACTCCTCATCAATCTCCAGCCAGCTGTGCTTTCTGAGCACCTGTAAATGACAGTGTATTTATTTTTATTTTGTTACACCCAGTGGAATATTCAAAAGATTGCTGTGGTATAACTCAATAATTTCAAAATATCTGTTACAGCAACATCTGGCTCCCTGTGCAACTTTCCTCAACAGTCAATCTTCAATGCAGTCTCCATCTCTACCACTCGACTAGCTGCCCCTGCCTTCTCCATCTGTCTGAAAATACCTTCCACCAGAAAAAGAACTGCCACTCTGCCCATCTACACAATGTGCTCAGAATGTCAGCTCAGACACATCATGAAATGCAGCACTCCATTCACTGAAGTGTAGCAAATGTGTGAGTCATGAAATAATGGGTAATACATGCATCATCTGTGTACATAAAACATGTACTTCATCCTGCACACAGAGTGCAACATACCAGACCTGCTGCATGTGCTAAAAAAGTCAGCTCCATATACTTTCTACAAAAACATTATGTCTTAATTCACCATGATCATGCACTATTTGATCAAAACTGAAGGTGAACAAAGTATAAAATACTTAAAGCAATTCAATACCATGGTGCTGTCTTAACTGAACTTCTCACTCTTCCCTATGCAATCTTCCAAACTGGAGCTACCCACCACAAATTCTTCCAACAGATGTTTCTCCACCTCACTACAAGTGCACTTCCCTGGGAAAAATATATCGGATTTTGTTACACACCAGCAGGTCACAGGAATAGTCACAAGATGGCAGCAGAGAATTAAAGATGTCTGATACCTTATTTTCGGAGTTAAATGATTTAGTTAATGTTGATTTACACTATAAACAGTGAGATATTTTAGCAGTGCCCAAAACATTTTCTCTTTGGCGCTAAATTTAATAAATATTTTATAGGAGCCTAATTAAATATTTAGTTTACATTTTCCTAAAGAATTTCATGCCTTTCTCTAAAAATCTGCTTACTTTTTGATTTTCTCAAAGAGAAATTGTTCTTATAAGCAGAAAAGCACACAAAATTTATATCCATGTCAGAATTACAGAATTAGTGATAATTCAACTCCTGGCAAGAACTCTTCACTAGCAGCTATGTAGATCTAAGTCCACACTGAAAAAACAATACAGTGCAGTGAAAGATGCATTTTTAAAACTCAAGGAGTTACTCATAAATAACTTACACATCATTAAGACAGAGTAGTGAACAAAGTTCTGAGTTGAAGGTCTCTAAGATCAACAGAGAGCCACAAAAAGCCATAATTCAAAAGGATATATGCTACCACAGGTGTGTGCAGCCCCAGGAGTACACTTGCCTAATCTAAATGTCTCCCATAATTTGTGCTGTCTGCTTATTTTCCTCCCAGAAAGAGCCAAGCCACAGGTGGAATTACAGACTACCCAGGGCATATTTTTCTCCTGCTTCAAATTTTCCCTCAGGTGGCTTTGGCAGACCCATCTCACAGTGGCTCTGCCAGTGGTGTGTCAGTGCCACCAGCTGCACACAGCTGTGTTCTGGAGCCTCTTGGTTTGGCCATGCACTCATTCTTTGTTAACCTAGCTGTGGCAAGTCTCTAGAATACAAAATAGAATTAATTGCCTATTGTTTCCACAGTTCACAATGCTTTGTATTATTACTCAAAAGTGTTAATCACTTAATGCCAACAGAGACTGTGGGCTTGCTACCATTATTAGAGGTATGCAGATTCAATAGGCTATGTCACTAATGTTTCCAAAATACCCATATAATCCACACATACTCAGACTCAATGGAATTTCTTCATCACACACATGATCAGTCCCAGCCCATTTTTCGCCTTCCAAATGGCATAAACTCACAACTGATAAATGTGGAACACGTGAGTGACCCAGAAGCAATCTTCCCTTTCTGATGCCCTGTCCTGCCTCCAGGGAGGCCCAGGTTACAGCACCAGTGTGAGGCAGAGACCAGTCAGCATCACCAACCAGTGAGACAGGAATGACCTCAGTCAGCCTGAAACACTGCTGAGCCAATTCTGTCAAAGCTGCAGAAGGGGATGAAAGCAGAATACAGCAGAAGCAGGGGATGTGCCAGAGCTACTCCACTACCCGACCCAGCTCATCCAGGGGTGCAACCACAGAAAGGCAGCACTCAGCCACTCTTTTGTTTTAAAGTGGTGAATTCTTTTCTGCTACTGGTAATGGCTCATTGTGTAGTCCTAAAAAGCCCTGTCACACTGGAATGCACAAAATCTGTGCGTGTTTTGGATAAACAGATAAGCACAGCCACAGCTGGTGGGATTTCTCCTTACCATGAGGCACTATACTGTCTCCAGCAGCCTAACTTCAATCCCAATTGTTTTCTTCTGAGGAAAGAGCAAGAAATCCTGAAGCATACGAGGCTGGAATAAAAAGTAGTTGCATAGGCAGGTTTTCTAACTCTCATCAGTTAAAATTTGATTCATGTCCAAAAAAATGAAAATTAATTCTTACGACAGAACTGAATCTATGCCAATTCAATTCTGGATATTATGGCTTCATTTCCTATTTGAAGCTGTTGTGCAGCATACCTATATGCTGTTAAAAGAGCTTTTCTTTATCCCCATTTTGATCCAATTTCAGCTGGGGAGATATTCTGAATGCTTTTAGCAGGGTGGGGTTTATATATGTGTATATATGTGTGTATTTATTTCTGACAGGCATGATTACACAATCTCTAGATGACAAAGTGAACCCTTGCTATCCTTTTGCTGAGTGTTTATCCAACATAGACATGAATAATCTTAGATATTATCTTTTGTTAATTTATTGTAGCTATATGACTCTGTGAGTAACACTAAAGTAAAATTTTGTGGGGCCTATATATTTTAAATCCAAGCTTAAGTTAATAAAAAGATTTTAAAACTGCTAGTATTTTCAAGAATAACTAAAAGTCATTGTGCTTTGGATCATTCATGTAGCTCTTCATTTGCCTGTTATATCTGCAAGCTTCATATCTATCTTGTACTCAGAATGAAAACCTTCTGGCTTGTAAAAAGCACCTTGTCCTTCCCTTTTTTTTCTTGCACAAACTAGCAAAATGTGTTATCATAGCAACTGCTTTTTTTACCTCTCATAGCTGTACTCTTCATTTCCTCATAGTTCACTCCTTTTTCATTGTTATCACTTGATTTGTATTTATTATAATCTCCTGTTCAGACAGGAAAATTCTTGGGACAAAATTTTGTTGTGCTTTATTTGTGGGGATGATACAGTGAATTGATATGACTACATACACAACTGTAGCCATCATGCAAAGGAAATCCAGATGTAAACCAAAGTTATGGTATTTCCCTTCCTTTTTTATTTCCTATTTGAGGATTTCAGAGATTTCACAGATACAACACTCATTATGCATGCCACACACAAACACACACACCCCACACCATGGCAGCAGGGTTGGAACTAGATGATCTTTAAGATCCCTTCCAAACCAAATTGTTCTATGATCTGTGTTCCAGGATCAAGCACCACAGCTCTGGTAAAAGGTGGCATATGTAAAAGTATCCTCATTTATACATAGGAAAAAAGTGCTATAATGATTCTACATCTGGAATAAAGAAAGAAACATGCTCATTCCTTATGGATTAATTATACACTATTCTATTTTTCTTCTATTTTAAATGGTCATTGTGAGTCTTCTACTGCAGAGAAATCCCTTATTAGCCCCTCTGGCTGGGAAGCAGAGATGCTTTTCATTTGTATCCAAATTGATGAGATAGCTTTTTACTGAAATACTCTACTTTTTGTTCCACACATTTCATTTCTAGTTGGACTCAAATGTCAACAAATTGATCCTTGGCAAACTAAGCTTTCCACTACGTAATATCATTTCCTCATGGAACTAATTACTTCATCATCTCATTGCTTTTAAAGTAATTGGGGACTCATATATCCATATTCTTTATGCAAATTAAAATTAATAGCTATATTTAACAAATGAGAAAACTGTCTTGTTCTAGTAGTTCCCAACCTGGAAATTCATTTTCCACAAGAAACAAAGTCCAGTTGTTAACCCACACCTAAATTTAAGTTCCAACTTTTAAACCTGGGTGTCTAAAATGACCCTCTATAACACAGATCTAAAATTTTAAATACAAATGGTTCCCTTGCAAAGCTGTTTGCCACCCCCAACTGCCTCTAACCCAGCAGGACACAGTGCTCTCACTTCTCAGCACTGAGTTATCTGCTCAATGACCCCTGAAAGCCCATTGAAACTGGGCTTTGCTGCACAGAAAGAGCTGGCCCAGGATCAGTGTATTCCTTAACCTCCTAGAACAGAAGGCTTCTAGCACAACAGTGTTTGAGCAGCCATTGCAAACAAATGGGAGGGTGCTCCTCTCTCCCAGGACACCAGTTATTTTCCAGAGTGAAACACGCAGCTCCTGGCTGTGCCTGCTGGACACTGTGGTGCTCATCATGTGGCTGATTCAGCCAGGCATCAAATGTGCTCACTCAAGTTGGGCTAGAGGTCTGAAAAGTCCACAATACTGGTCAGGCAAAGTAAAGTTTGGCTGCCAAAGACCTGAGCAAAATGTGTTTTAAAAAACAAGATGTGTCCTGGAGGCACTGCAGAAAAAAAAAGGGTAGTTTGACATCATGAGTAATCTGAAGTCATGGCCTCAGACATCAAGAGCATGCTGTGGTTAGGAAAGAGTAAATAAGAAGGCACAATAGTTCTTTGATAATTGACTTTTTTCCTGCGAATTCTCAGGTATCTCTTTCTTAGTCTATATCAGGGACTCCAATTTAAATGTACACTAGTGCTCTGTGGATAATCAGAAGTTATACTTTGTATATTACCATAAAGTGTGCTGCTTTCAATTAAGATGATAGCTTTGCATTCATCCAAGGGGCAGCACTCAGGCATTCAACTGTTCTTATTTCAATTTATAAATATCCTGATTTCATTTCAAACAATCTCACTTAAGGAAATGGGAGAATGGTTGTTATGGATTGTGAAATATAGGAGTACTGGGAGGGAACTGAATGTACCAGTTGGGAATATAAAAACGAGGGAATGAGTCATGTAATTTCCAGTCATTCAGAAAGGGTCATCCTGACTGGGCAGGGCTACAATTATTAAAATTTATGTATCAAGCATTTTATTCCTGGGTTGAATGAATAAATGATCTTCTAGCAGACCATAACGATCCTAAATGACCTGTTAGCAATGCTGTGATAAAGGTTCTGTCAGCAATTAAATTATAGGGATTTATAATACAGAACTAAAATAGTGCACCCTGGTCACTAAAATAACTCCAGAGTCAGACTTTGGATCAAGTTACCACAACCAAGCAACTGACTAATGCCCACAAAAATATCCATATACATGGGAGTCATCTTTGGGCAGGCTGGTTGAATGCAATTGCGTGTTTAGGTTTGTTTTCATCAACACCTCCATGGGATATTGGGTACTTGGTCAGGGGAACATGCACCTCTGACCAAGGTGTGCAGGTGCTCTAAACAAACATTAACATCAATGCATATTGCTGCAAGTTTTTTAGACCAGAACAAGCCATTAGAATGTAAAGAAGCATATATTCATAAACCTGAGATAGAAGTAAATCCTGCTAACTCAAATATTGTCAGAACTTTAAATGTAATAGTGTTTAGATACATAATTTACATTACATTTTCTTAGTCATCTGCCTGTGTTTGAAAATGTGATCTCATTTTCCAAAAATGAATATATTTCATTTTGTTTCAATTAAATTGCTAGATTTTTTAACCTTTTCCTGAACTAGTAGGGGAGGGGCCATTTGAACCTGCTTTCTGGAGGGAACCCTTTGGAAGTTTCCTCCCAAATTTGCTCTAAACCAGGACAAATAGTTTCCCCAAGACATATGGTCTGGTATACCAATGTGAACTCAGCAACTGACAAATAGAATCTCAAGTTTTACACTTGATGGCTCTCCATGAGTTCTGTTATCTCAAAATGTGACTCCAGGGCATATAAATTGTGGAAAACTACAGAATCTAGCAACAAGAATAATTTGAAAATGGAAAGGAAAAGTATGTTTAGTTATTGTTGTGCTAGTTGATTGAAATATAGGGCAGGTAGGGTTACTCTGCAGGAATATCAAACACTGTCAGTGTCAAGCGCCTTTCTTTATGATCTGTCAGTGCTGAAAGAACAATCCCAATACATTCCACTGGATCTTGTTACTCATCAAGGTAGAGCAATTCCAACTCCTGCAGTTCCAAATGATAATTGGACTTGTAAGGAGCCTGCCAAATTAAAATTGCCTGCTTAAAATATAAAACTTGAGCAAAAAAAGGAAAAAAAGGACAGGAGATTTTGAGTTCAGCTGATGATCAGATTATCTCATCAGGCTACTACAGAGGGTCTTTGGCACATGAGAAATCACTCCCTTGATGCTCTCACTATGCTGTTGATAGACACAATTTGATATAGTGATGGATATACCTTGTAAATGTATCAAAACTCTATACCTGCACACTAACATATAAAAGATTATACAGACTATATTGGTGTTACTGAAATTAATTTAGAGTTGAATTTGATCCAAATTCTGTTCTCACATTTGACAACTGAACTGTAAGAGTTAATAACAAAAGAAATAAATAAAGCAAAAGCCTATCTAAAGAGACGATTCTTATTAAAAAAACACAGCTCTGAACCCCTTCCTGAAAGAGAATGGCTAATTTTAGAACATCTTTATGTCAAAAAAATACTTAAAATTGACCTTGATTTCAGCTCCTGAAGTTGACCTTGATTTCAGTATTTCGTTGTCATATATATGTAAATAAACATTTGCATGTCTATGTATGTAAAAATCAATGTGTGTTCATGAAGAACAGTTCTGTAGAAAGTTTCTCACCCTTCTTATATGGATTCAGTGGATTAAGCATACCTATTCTAGCATTGTTTAAATAACAAATAACAATTAAACAATGAAACATTTATTCTTTCAAACTTCAAATACTTCAAAACCAGTCCCAACCTCATGAACACTGCATGAGTACAGTAAAGGTCATGACTTTATTTTGACTTCCAATGATTAAAGATTTAGTCTCAAAGCCATTCATCCTATATTTATAAGCAATACATTTCCTCTACTGTGCATGCTATAGTTTATGGTTTTCACATGCAAGTATAATTACAAAATGAATGGTGATTTTCACAAATAGAAATCTAAGCTCAGTGTCCCAGAACCTCTTAATTGATCCAGTTAGTCCTACAGGAGGCACAATGTTTTTGAAGAACACACAGGCCTTGGTGGGATGCATCAATGAATGCTGAGAGAGCTGGCAGACACTGAAGTGACACCACTCATGATCATCTTTGAAAGGTCATGGAGATTAGGAGAGGTGGCTGAGGACTGCAAGAAAGCAAATGTCACCCTGGTCTTCAAAAAGGACAAGAAGGAGGACCCAAGGAACTACTGTCCAGTCAGCATGACCTCTGTCCCTGGAAAGGTAATGGAGTGTCTCATTCTGGAGGCCATCTCTTCTCATGGATGACTGGAAGGTGATCAGCAATAGTCAGCATGGATTCATTGAAGGTAAATCATGCTTAGCCAACCAGATTGCCTTTTATGGGGAAACCTGGAGGAATAAGGGGAGAGCAGCAGATATTGTCTACTCTGACTTCAGCAAGGCTTTCGACGCTGTCTCCCACAGCCTCCTCACACAGGTCAGGAATTGTGGACTGGAGGAGTGGACAGTGAGCTGAATTGGGACCTGGCTGAACAGCAGATCCCAGATGTTTGTAGTCAGGGGCACAGGATCTAGTTGGAGGCCTGTCACAAGGGGTGTGCTTCAGGGTTCAATACTGGTCTTAGGATTGTTTAACTTCTTCATCAGTGGCTTGGATGAAGGTCCAGCTGCCTCCTCAGCAAATTCACTGACAAAACAAAGCTGGGAGGAGCTTTGGGCTGGTTCCCCTGAGTGCTCCACAGCCCTTCAGAAGGCCCTGGGCAGGTTGGAGAAATGGGCAGAAAGGAACCATCTGGAATTCAACAAAGGCAAGTTCAGGGTCCTTAACTGGAAAAGAATAAACCTGGGCACCAGCACCGGCTGGGGGCTGACCTGCTGGAGACTCCAGCTCTGCAGAGAAGGACCTGGGGGTCCTGCTGGACAGCAAACTGTCCCTGAACCAGGAGTGTGCCCTGGGAGCCAAGAGGGCCAATGGTACCCTGGGGTGCATCATGGAGAACATTGCAGGCAGGACGAGGGATGGGATCCTGCCCCTCTACTCAGCCCTATTGAAGCCACATCTGCAGTGCTATGTCCAGTTCTGGGCTCCTCAGTACAGGAGAGACATGGAGCTCATGGAGCAGGTCCAGCAGTGAGCAATGAAGATGATGAAGGGACATGAGCATCTGTGTCATGAGAAAAGGCTGAGGGAGCTGGGCCTGTTCAGTCTTGAGAAGAGAAAACTGGGAGGGGTCCTCATCCATGTCTGTCAGTATCTGAAGGGAGGGTGGCAGGAGGATGGAGCCAGACCCTGCTCAGTGCTGCCAAACAATAGGAAAAGCAGCAGTGGGCAGAAACTGATGCCCACGTAGTTACAGCTGAGCATGAAGAAGAATTTCTGCACTGTGCAGGTGACCTTGCACTGGAACAGGTTGCCCAGAGAGGTTCTGGAGTCTCCCACACTGGAGATATTCAAGAAATGTCTGGATGCAGCCCTGTGCCACCTTCTCTCTGGCATGGCCCTCCTTGAGAAGGGAGGTTGGACCAGATGACCCTCTGTGGTCCCTCCCAGTCTTACCTATTCTGTGATTCTGTGATTTTTACTGCCTAAAGTCAGAAAACACCTTTATGTTCAAATCTAACACATTTGAATTCTCTTTTGAGTAGAGATGTTTCCCAGAAGCAAGAGACTTAAGATCTAGAGATCTCACAACCTAATTTTAGACACAAAGCTTGTACATGTGTATATTTATACATATCTGCATTTCTATATCTATATATCTTCTTACTCTATCATAATAGAAATGCTCTTGCTGAATTGAGATCTTCAACTTGTTAAAATCAATAGGACCATTTACAGAAAACCTGATTGCTAATGATTCTTATAACAGAGATTTCCATCTCCACTCAGGTTTGGCATGACTGAAAACTCATATTGTAAATTCAGTCATAAAATCCCAGACACTCTAAATTTGGGATTTCATCTCTATTCCCTGGACCTGAAAAATATGTAGAAATGGTAGACTGAAACTTATACATTAGGAAACCCATTTTTAGAGGTAACATTTTTTCTGACACTTAAACAAAACACCAGGTGATTTCTGTAGGATACTGGTAGTTTCATTCTTAGGTACAAGAAACTCATGTTTAGGTGCTGAGACCCTATTTGTCAGGTACTCTCCTCAATTCTTGACTTTTGGAGCTCTTTATAACCATTTTTCCATCTGAATTTTCTCCACCAATTTCCTCCCACCTAGTCCTCTCACACTTCATGTCTGGCTTAGCTTTCCTGAGGAAGCAGCTGGGGATGGAGTCAAAGGCAGCTGCAGTTATAACACTTAAAACTATCTTGTCATGTATAGAGCCATCTTTGAATGTTATGTAGCTACAGGCACATAATGTGAGAAAAAGAGAAAAGAAGAGATTACAAAACCTTTTTTCCTGCATCTCAGGGTGAAGGTTGTGATAAAAGTAACTTGGAATTGAAGAATCTTCGTGCTACTCTACTTTCAAACTTTACTTTCAACTTCGTGGAGAAATGCCTCATCACAGAGTTCAGTGATGCTGATGTTGAAAAGACACTTTGTTGCTTTTCTTACATAAAAGCTGTCAGTTCAGATGTTTGCACTCCAGCAGAGGCAGCAGTTTAAGTATTCGTTGTGGCATTTTAAACAAGATATAAAACCTGAAGAAATCTTGGCACTGAGAAATGGAGATCAGGTCAGGGCAGGAAAGCACTGTCACTGATGGTCACAGAAAAAGTATTGCCTTGATAAAAAAAATCCAGAAATTTGAAAGAAAAATAAATATAAAATTATTACACTGGGAAACTCTTAGAAGCCTTAAAAATCAAATCATTTTATCAATTTTATTTTTTAGATAATGTGAGCATGCATTTAAAGACCTGTAATACTGAACTAACTTTCTGCAACTCTTCCCTTCAGTCCTGCTTGAACAATGGTCCCAGGATAAAATGCCATATAAAAGCATCTCAAAAGAACTATTTCTCCAAAAATTTCAAAGATGGCAGGTGTGGACAATCATGATGCCACTGGAAAGCACCACTGATTTTTAACTGTGCAGTAGCTCCCGTGCTATATAATGAGGTATCCAGAGCAAACAAACAATGGAAATGTACCAGTGAGAAGTCAAACTCGACTTTCAGGTACTGTAGTATTGCATAACATGATTTGTACTTTCATTATTCAAGGACATGCTGATGTTGAGTAATGCCTCTAGCTTACCTAGGAGTCAACCTAATCTTTAGCCTTCAACATAGCAAAAAAATATGGTAAACCTTAGCATTGTAATTTTCTATTGAGATTTTTTTTAAAAAGTGATACAGCATATGAAAATTGCTTGTACTGATTATTTTTCATATGTGAGGATTATCCCATGCAAAATTAATGTGCTGCTTAGATGTTGAACATAAAATGGAGGAAAAAGTCTTTACGGGATTTTTCCCCTGTGGGCGTAAACAGATATTTTTAACTTCAGCTACCAAACACAACTGACTGAGACAGAATTAGATTATATTTCCAACCAATACTTTTGTACCTTGCAAATATATGACAGCTGCAACTCTGAATGATTTAGAACTAAGTTTGTTAATATCAGTTGTTGCTAAGAGATGCACTGCCTTTAGTAGAAGAATGAATACGCACTCACATAATAAATGGATAGATGAACTTAAATCACAAACTCAACACAAAATAAATTGTTTATATTACAAAAGGGGCTAAAAATATTTTATTGTGGAAATAAATCAGCATTATTGCGCTTAGAATTCACCATTAATTTTGTTATGTCTTCACAGAAAGTGTACACACCAATGACACTTTTAAAAAGGAAAAATTATTCATAATCACATTCAAGATCACAATTCAAGATGATTCTTGCAGGAGACTTAAGAAAATAAATAATTAAACCATACATTTTTACTATCTAGTCTGTTTTGAATGATATTGCTAAGTCTAAAGAAGTTCGAGCCCCACTAACAAAAAGCTTACAATGGAAAGAAACAAGATGTTTTCACATAGTTATGAGTATTGCAATTACTTGTAACTGTTTCATATTGCATTGTTATTATCATCATTTTAACACCTGCCTCTTCTTTATTGTTACTTAATGTATTCTTTTTTCACTTAACTCTGCTTGGGGCAGTACACTGAGTTTCTCTAGACTTCTTTCACATTTCCTAAGCTATGTCCGCAATTTACTCCTCATATGAAATATAATTTTGGTGATAGATCTTTTTTCCATGTTTCTATTACTACCCTAAAAAGAAGATCTTAGTTTACTTCTTTTTAACACACATCACTGATATATCATCTCTCTTAAGAGGGCTGTCTGAGTTGGTGGGTGTGAATGACATAGATCTGACAAGACAAGGTCTGAAAAGACAACAAAGTTCTGCCAGCAAAAAGCATTAACAAAAAAAAAATTATTATGCATTTTCCAAGTCTTCTTAGTGACCTTCTGTTGTGGCTTGTGGGGAAAAAATCCACTACAAAAAAGGAGGAGTTTTGAAGCATGTAAAATGTTCTTCATAAAATGTTCTTCAGAGTAAAAGAACTCTCCTCACTCAGAGTAATGAGTACTCAGGGACTAAAGCACAGCTGAGCTGGATACACTACAAAAGTTTTAATACTTAACAGTGCCAGAAAAACTTTTCTGATATCAAATTGGTAAAACCCCCTCTCTGATGATTATGTATAAGATACTTTTTGTGTAATTTAAGCATTAGTCTACTATATGTATGGAAAATTTAGGGTAAAAAATTAAGTAGCTTGTGCAAAGAAAGCCCCAAAGATCCAAAGAGCTGATATTCCTACTAAAATTCAAGTAGCCCTTACTTCTCAGTCTGTATTCACTATCCTAGTGTTTTTTGCTGTTCTGTGAATGAAATTGGGTTTTTCTCCTGGGAGACAGTCATTGTTTTGAAACAATCCTCCCCCTCCTCCCCACCTGCTAATTATCTCTTGGGGAAAAAGGTGGAACTGCAGCTGTAGGAACATTGACAGGGCTGTGTCTTGTTCTAAGAAAATCGTTTCAGGAAAAAGATTCATGAACAGTGCTGCAGAGTCACTCCATAGCATGTCTCAAAGCAGATAAGCTTTGGAAGGCAAAAAAAAATCAGCTTTTCCTGTCCAAACAGCAGATGGTTCCAGATAATTCCCAACAGCAGATATCATAATTAACCACTACTTCCTATATGAGCATTGCTAATGTTTCTCACCAAGCAACTTTTCTCCTCTGTCTTGACTAGTTCAAGGCCTCAAATACCTAAACACTGGATTTTGCTGCAGTTGGGTTGACCTTCCAGAAATGGCTACTGTGCCAAAATATCACATGTAATATTTGGAATACATGTATTTGCATGTGAAAAAGAACATACTAATAATCCAGCAAATGATGTTTATAAACTGTATGTAAATACAGAAAAAAAAACAAAACTGCAGAAGGACTCCCTGGGTAAAACTCAAGGATACCTGCTCAAAGTGCTTTTGAAGTGTCAAAAGTAGAGTGAATTCTTAGCTGAACCATACTGCAGTCATAATATTATCGTGCCTTCAGCTGAATTACTTCAAGCAGAAAACTGAAGATCTTGTAAATTAAGCAAGATTGTCTTGGGTCAACCCCTGAAGACAAAAATGTATGTGCTGTCACAACTGGTGCCAGCAACTCATTAGATAGCTTCTCAGTGGGCCTGAATAAGATGTTAGATGGTGCTTGATGCTGCAAGCACCTTCTTTTTGGTAAGAGTGACACAAGGTTGTGACAATTTGTTGTCCTTAAATATCATGCAATTCATCTTATGGTTGGATAAAAGTTTATACAGTTGGAAGGAGAGAAACAGAACATCTCTCAGGGCATCATGTAACTTTGCATAGACTGCACCAGACCTTCAGCTGAGAGAATTTTTCAGTTCTTTTTGAAACTTTTGTTCTGCATCCTATTTTTCCAACTGCTTTTTACATCTAAAGAGAAAAGATGAAACTCCAGACTGAAAATGTGTAGTATAGTAGCTATTACTGATAGCTCCCTCTCTGATGCTCTTATTACACAGTATCACTGTCTGCAAGAAGCACTCCCCTGTCTGAAAACCAAGATTTGGATACAAAAATTGGATTGAATACAAAATTGGATTGGATACAAAATTTTGATTGAAAATACAATATTTGGCTTGAAATGCCAGATTTGGGGCATTTACAACTACTAATGGCAATGGGAATGGGCACATCCAGTCTATCCAAAGCCCAAAATGCTCTTTGAGACAACCGCACAATTAACTTAGAGTTATAGATGAAGACTACTATGGCCTTCCAAAGAAAGAATAAAGCATTCTTTGTTTTCCCAGGGTGAGTGGCTAAATATTAAGCTGACTGAATTTGGCCTGTGAATGCATGATAAGAACAATAGAACTGAATGTGAAGGAGATCTCGTACTTGAAATTCAGGCCAGGTATTTTGTCCTCGTGCCCACGTGAATTCCCTTGCAAACAAGTGCTTCACTGT
This sequence comes from Agelaius phoeniceus, assembly GCF_051311805.1. Classification (NCBI taxonomy): domain Eukaryota; kingdom Metazoa; phylum Chordata; class Aves; order Passeriformes; family Icteridae; genus Agelaius; species Agelaius phoeniceus. Next base: position 59,209,881 of record NC_135268.1, read on the forward strand.
TACCTTGAGATGCCTGCTTCTCATACTCACCTTTGTGTGTAAATTACAAACAGTCTGTGGCAAGAACAATTATTTTTCATTAGTATAGTGTCTAGCAAGCCTCATCACCGCCAGCACCACGCTGCCAGGACCGAATGGCATTTCCAGCACTTTACAAACCACGAGATTTCAGGCCCTTTTTTCGGGCTGGTGGGGCTCGCTGAGCGCTGCGGGGCGCGCTGAGCTCCGTGCGAGCCAGGCGGGACAGGGCAGGCCCGGCAGCCGCGGCTCCGCCAGGGCCGGCCGGGGCAGCGCCGGGCTGTGACCTCAGGCGCCCGGCGCAGACCAACTCGTGCTCTGCAGTTCACCGAAGCCCTGTTGGCTTTAAGTTAATAATTCACCACTCACTTTCCATTTTTGAACAAGGTCTTTATTTGCGTGGTTCAAGGTTTAATCACCTTGTTAGCCACCGCTTTGAGCTGCTGTCCCACGGCCCGTGGGGAGGGGGCCGTGAGACCGTGACCATCACACGCGTGATGCTTTTTGCGAAAAACGGCGGAGACCCCACTGAGTCCGTCCCCCGACGCGAACCTGGCGCCTTCAATTGCAGCACCCTGAGAGCCGGGGGAGGCTCGGGGCGGGGCAGCGGGAAGCGCCAGGGCAGGGCCCGTTCCCTGAGGGGTTAACGGCGGCAAGATGGCGGCGCGCCGGCCCGCCCCTCTCCGCCCCCCGCGTGCGGAGCAGTGGCGCGCGGCCGGGCCCGCGGCTGTCGCGCGGTGATGAGTCACCGGCAGGCGCGCGGCGCGGGGGCGGCGGGCGCGCAGCGGGCGGCGAACATGGCCGGCGTTGCCGACGCCGCCGCCGCCGCCGCGCCGGGCAGCGGCGGGGAAGGGCGGCAGGACAGCGGCCGCGGGGAGCCGAAAACTCTCTGGGGGAGCAGCGAGCCGCGGCCGCCCACCGCCGGCCCGGGGCAGCCGTCCCCGCAGCAGCGAACGGAGACGTTAGGCTTCTACGAGAGCGACCGGGGCAGGAAGAAGAAGCGGAGCCTTTCGGGTGAGCGGCGGCGGCGGGGCCAGCGGGGTCCTCCTCGCGGCAGAGGGGGCCCCGGGACAGGGTGGCCCGCAGGGGGTACCGGTGTGGCCGTAGCGGCGTTGCCCAGGGCGGGCGGCTCTTGGTTCGCCCGTGCGAACTTGGGCGAGCGACTTGAAAAGTGCGCCGGGAGCGGGCGGGCCCCGGGAGCGGCGGGCGGCCCGCGGGGAGCTCTCCCTCAGCCCTGCCCGTGGGTTCGCTCCGTGAGGCGGGGTGCGCATGGCCGGCTGTGCCCCGGTCCCCGTACGGGGTGTTGGGGTGCGGAGCGCGGGCGGACGGGTCCCCGTGCCCTGTCACGCAGTTTTGTCAGCTGCTGCTCGGGAGGGGTGCGAGCAGCTCGGGCACCGTCCCTGGAGGGGTGCTGTGCCCGAAGGTGGGACTCCGGCTGTCGGGCTCGGTACCTGCCCGGTGCAGCGGTGCCTGGAGCGAGAGGGGCCGCTCGGAGCGCTCCCCGAGCCCCGCGGGCCGGGAGGCTGCGGGCTCGCTCGAGTTTCTTGCTGAAGTGCTAGAAGTGTTTGGTCGTCTCACCAGCTCTTGTTACCCGCTTACAGCTGCGACTGCAGTGGTCTTTGCCTCTGCTGCTGGCAGTGACGATGCTGTTAGAACTTGGAAGTACGCAGATTATTAGAAGTTATTTAAAGTAAATTAAATTTGCCAGCTGGGGATTCATAAGGAAAAATAAGGGGAAATGTCATGGCCTTTGTTATCAGTATGCAGCTATATTTACATTCAGACTTCAACCGGTTATTTCAGGTATCTACTAAGTAACTTTTTTAAATACCCCTGCAGTTTTTGTAAAACTTGTCAGTCACCGTGTCAGGATTAATTTAATGTTGTAAATTAATTTAAGGTTATAAATAGCTACATTGCTGCTGTGTTCTTAAATGATTGGCTTGCTGAAAATCTGGAAAGTGCTTGAAGTGTTAAACTTTCAAGGCTTTTGCAGTGTTGGCTTGAATGTGATAACACAGTCTTATCAAAAAAAAGAAAAGAAATAATAGGATTTAACTTGAGTAATATGTCAATAATTGAATGCTTTCCTTTGAGTTTGATGGGTGCAGTGTCTGTTTCTGATGTATTATATCATCAGACATGCAGCATCATGGGTTGCAGTTCTGTGGTGTTGGTGAACACTACAGAATGTAATTTTCATAGGTGTAAAGGAATTTGCTTGATTGTAGTAGCATGAGTTGCTTTTAGGTGAAAAAAAGAATGATCAAGATACATACCGATGTGCCTGAAAAACAACTGAACAAATAACTTTATAAAAAGGGGATTGTTACTGGAGGTGGTGGAGAATACTTAACTATGTTCATGCAATTTATTTGAAATTTTAAAATACCTCAAAATCTTCAGTGCTCTTTGATGTTTCATGGCAAGAAAACATAAGAACAGGCTTCTTGATTGAGCAACTAAAAATTCTAACTTGTCTGAGGGTAGCAGTATGTTAACTAATAAAGTAGGGGTTTCTTTGATGAAGCAGGACTAGTACTGTAAAGAGAAGTTGATTAGTGGAGAAGAAAATACTTTTTAAAATATATATTTTTTTGATTAATTGGTGTGCTTATGGAAGAAGTGTGTATTTAGGATTGACAGGAGTGAAGTGAGTGCCTGGAGCTGCTGTATTTAGGATTAAATTAATGATTATAGAATAGAAACTTAGTGAAGTGCAGTACATTTCACATTTCCTTAACTTTTCCTCTCCTTTCTGGTTAATGGTTATCCTTTGTGCAGCTATGCATTGAAGTATAACTTAGCTAAATCACTGTCTTCTTACCTTGAAGGAATTTGTGTCTTTTGTGTTTTTTGAAGATGCTTATGCTTTCCTGTCCTGAGGTGTGGAGGTAAATGAGCATACTGTAAGCATTAAGAGTATGAATCTGTCTGAACAGATTAAACTTGGACCACAGTCTAAAACTTTCTGACTGCAAAAGAGGGGAATTTGAAGTAGGGAAGGAATTTGAAGTAGGAGGTAGAGTTTACTTTTAAAAGAAAATGTTGCTTGATGCTTTGATAGCAGAATGAAGCTGTTTTTCAAATGATTTATTACTTTGTTCTGCCGTGGTGTCTCATGCTGTTCTTTTGGTTACTGTGTTTTTCCTACAGGGTCAGCCGCTAATCTGTTTCACAGCTGGCCCAGAGCTGAGCCTGGTGCTGGGTGGCAGTAAGCGCTCAGAAGGGAGGTGGCTCAGTGGCTGTGTGCTCCTGTGCATCCCCTGTCACTGGAGAGGGGATTTTGCACTCACACTCTGGAGCTTGTGTATTGATCAAGCTCAGTCAGGAGGATTGATTATCCCTCAATATCTAGGGCATGAAAGCGTAAAGTGTTGGAAACTTAAAATAATTTAAATAGTTAATTAAAATAATTAAAGTCGTTTTCAGCAATAGGCCTCTGAAATACTTTGTGTTAGGTAAGAAGGGGTGGGAACAAATAACCCATTAGCTAAAATCTTAGAATATCTGAAGTTGGCAGGGACTCAGAAGTTACCCCATGGTACTTGCTCGTATGCATATATTTACTGTGCAGGAAACTTCAGTTGTTTGAGATGGCTGTATCTTCAAGTTAGAGAAGGTTGGTTATTTGAGGTGGAAGAAAATACACCTGGGCATTTAACAGAGTAATTATTTGGTGTGCTTATACATACCTGTTTTTACTTTCAAGTTTTTAAACATTGAAGAATTGGAATAACCAAAAAAGTTAAAAGTGATAGTGTTACAAAGGGAGTCTCCAGAAAACAAGTTTGCAAGAGGTCTAAGCAGTGATTTCACAGAATGAACTTTGTTTGAAACTTTATATGTAAATATTTGTTTATTATTACCCATTAAGCAACATGTTGTTTTGTTTGTTTTAAAATAAATGCCTTTAGGCTTTGAGTGATTTTGGCCTACTTAGTAGAAGTAGATCACCCAAATCATTATCCAGTGACAAGCTCATACACAGGAAAATGGGTCAGTTCTCATCGTTTAAAGAAAATCATGATTTATTAACAATACATAATTAACAGGTAGTTAGTGAATTTTACAGTCAGTATATGATAAATCACAATACCAGACATATGGAGAATATTATTGCAGCACCACAAACTACAAAGTGCCTGTAATTTCCCCCAGGTTGTAATCACACCTCCCACCCAAGGTAATGCATGCTGTAAGCACACCCTCTTTTGCTTCTTTTATATTTCTGCTTGAGCTGATTCCTTCTTTGCTTTAAAACTCTGTAAACTTCTGGCTACTGTGAAAGTCTTCATCTTCAATGTGATGAATATTGAGAAGGCATTGCGTCAGACAGTTTTGGGTGAATTCTTCATGCAGAGTGTCAATACTTGCATTCTGCTCTTAACAGCTGTTACCTGAGTTGTTTTGCTAAGAATGTATATACAGCCTCTTCCTGCCCTGAAAAATGCAGAGCATTCTACCATGCAAGGTTACTTCTCCCTTCTCTGGTCCCTAAGACTTTGGCTGAAATTTGAATTTACCATTTGTGAACATGTGCTTGTATCATAGTAAGTGTCTCTAGCTTTTCATCTGTTTGTCTAGATGAGTGATTTTCATCTTCTGGGTATTGTGTGAACATTGAGAGTTTCTGGTTTTAAATGCCAATAACCGGAGATGTTGAACTTCATTGCAGTGTTCTGTCACTTCTGAAGTGTTACAAGGAGGTGATAATGTCAGACCTTGTCTGTGAGTGTTGAAACTTAAGTTCAACCTTCTTGTGCTGACAGCCTGAATTTCTTAATTATAATTTCATATGTTATAAATTTTGTAAGACTCTTCTGTGCAAAGTCTTTTTTAGGAGCCATATGAGCTGCTTAAACACAGGCCAGTCAGCCTTCAGGTTATTTACCTACAGCCATTAAAGCAGAGGAGATCTGTACGTGCTTGATGGCTTTTTGGTTGTGAAAGACCTGATCCCAAAGGTTCAGTGTGTTTGTACTGTTTGTGCACTGAATTGCTTGGGATCACACGTCTGTCATGTTTTGCTGTTGTGGAAAGCTATTCTTTAAAATAAAGAACAAGTTGCTAATGTTGCTGAGTGAGAAAATAGCTTTTAAGAAGTCAAAAATAGAGTTTAGTAAATTTAGGAGGTCTGATAATAGATTAAGGATTAGATTCACTCAGCATGTTGCATTTTGTGTAGCTGCTTTGAGTAATGTTTTGTAGAAGTGGATGTCTGATTGCCTGGGAAAAGTAGCTTGTTTGTTGGGAGGCAGCAGGGAAATGAATTGGAGAGCATTGGACTTGCATCTCCTGAAACTCCTTCCATGCAAAGTTATTTAACCATCAGCAAAACCTTCTGGGTTAGAGGCTATGCAAATGAAACATGTAGCAAGTAAAAAGTAACAAAAGTTAGCAGCTTCTCACCCTCTGGAGGTCATGCCTGAAGTGACTTCTGCCTATGTGTGTTTCTGAATAGATCTTTCCTTGCTGAGGTTCATCAGTGCTGAGCTAACAAGAGGTTATTTCCTTGAGCACAATGAAGCAAAATACACAGAGCGGCGAGAGAGAGTGTACACGTGCATGCGGATACCAAAAGAACTGGAAAAGGTGAAGTATGCTTTAACTTCTAAATCAATTTAGAGAAGAAATCTGTTGAATTAAATTATTTAAAGAACTATTTAAAACACTTTTGCTACAAGAACAAAATGTAAACCTCTATAATGATTATTTTTCAATGTAACTAACTTAAACATTTTTGTTTCAGGTTTTTTTGCCTGTTTGCTTGTTGCTGCTGGCAACTCATGTTATTAGTAGAGACAAACAAGTGCAGATGATGACAAATTATTTCAAATATAAAGATGTCATTGATTCTTAAAGGAATAATCAAGCAAAAGAAAACTTTTTACAGCAAAATGTAATTTTACATTAAAAACATTTTTTTCAAATATTTTTTCCTGTATAAAGTTCTCTGAAAATGGGAAGGTTTCAGTCTTATAAAAATATGGTGACAGATGAGTTTTTCTAAGGTTTTTAGCTTAATTTTTGTAGTCTTTTATTTTGCTTCTTGCCACTGTTTGCCGCATCTCTCCTCTCTGTCCCAGTGTTATAGCCCTTCCTGAGGGATTCTTGCCACCTCCTTTATGTCAGCTTAGATATTATTCTGGCCCTGCAGTGAGCCAAGGTTTTGTTCTGGCTTAACCATGTTGATTTGGGAGCAGCAGCAGCAGCAGTGTGCTCAGGATTGATGAGTAAGGCACCATTGGTAATAAGGTTTGGCTAGGCTGCAGTGTAATGATAACATTAAAATTAATACTGCTAAAATTCCCAAAATCTCTAGGGATGAAGTTACATAGGGCTAAATCATTTTAATTTAAACTGAAGGAAGAAGCTTGTTTTGCTCTTCTCCTACTTCAGTGTCCTGCTTTATGCATACTGCCTGTTTTGCATGAGCTGTGGCTCTTGTTGGACCATTCCAGGAGTTAAATCCGCTCATAGCTTGGCAGTGAATGTTATACTTTCCTTGCTCTGTTTGCTCTGTGCTAGAATAGTGAGCTGATTTGCTCAGCCAATAATCTTGAGAATCCAGAGTCTACACAAGGACAGAAGGGCAGCTTTATAACTAAAGATGAAAGAGCAGTGGAGGAGGGAGGAAGGTGGGCAGGATTCCTTTGGTCAGTAGTGTGCTCATGTTCCCCCTTCAGTATCATTAAATTCATCCTCAGCCGTGATGAGGCCTGGCTTTAGCAAATTAAATTCCCAGTCAGTTACTGCAGAAGATCACGGAATAAATGAGATTGGGATGGACCCATGGAGTAGTCCATGCCCTTGCTTAAAGCTGTGTAACCTACAACGGGTTGTTCAGGATTGAAGGCTTTGAACATCTCCAGGGATGGTGTCTTCACATCCTCCATATTTACACATTCCAGTTTATGATAGAATATTCATACTTCATATACTTATGGTAGAGACTCAGTTCAATGACACAGCATTTCTACATCATCTCCATTTTTAATTATGTAGATTATTACATGCTGTCTCCAAGGCACAGAAATTATTCTGAAGGATTGTAACCATAGATTTTCAATAAAATTTTAGGTGTGTAAGAACACGTAATATCCAGCAGTCTTTTTATAAATAAGATTAATGCTGTAAGTGGTGCAACTGATGGGTTTTGCATGGTAAATCAAACTTCAGTCTGTGCTTTGAATATGAAATATTATGAAACTGAATAATAAAGAGATTTTGAAAATGATTGTTATCTTTTTACACTGAGATTATGAAATATTTTTTTAGTTCTTTTCCTTGGCTTAGTCCACGTTAGTGTACATACTAACTTTATCAAATTGAGCACCTAGAAATCAACTAGATAGTGTACAGATCATCACCTGTTGCAGAAACTGCTTGCCAATGTGATACAAAAATCCACTTGCTTGAAATAAAGCATGTCAGGCACTCGTAAAGGAAGAGAAGAATTTTCTCGATGGTTTGTTTTGTTTACTACCTTATAATTACAGAATAAGAATGAAAACTATAATCAGGAAGAGTGAGAATAAATTGGAGTAAATTTATCAAAGCCTAATCTCGGGAGATATTACTTAATAGGCACTTATCTAACATCCATAGTTTTAGACAGGAGTTTAATGTTCAAAAGGTGGTATTTTTGTTGTTGCTCTGAGTATCTTTCTTTGTTTAGAGAAGCTAGATAATTCACCATGTAAGTGATACTTCCCCTCAGGCATTTTGTGTCTTAATAGTGGGAGCTTTTCATTTAGTAGGTTACTTATACTAAATAAGGTGGTCTGGTAGTTTCCATTCCTGCCATCTTAAGGGAACAGTTTTCAGTTGATCTCAAAGTTAAACTTTGTGCTCCTGTGTTAAATTATAGTTATGATGATGGAAAAGCTCTGTAGGCTTTTCTGTTAGTTCCTTAATGGAGCAGCAAAAATAATGTTTACAGAAAGGAGTAGAAGGTTTAGCACTGATTTTATTTCATTGGGTGCATGTAGTAAAAATATTAGGAAAATGAGGACATTCAGCAATAATTGCAAATCTTAATGCAAGTTTATAGAACGTGAAAAATGGTCATTGCACTTGGGGAGAAGAAATCTGTCTAAATCTAAAAGAAAAAGTAGCATTGTTTTTGAGATTATAAGGATGTCCTCAAAGAACACAAGCAAAATGACAGGCTATCTTTCTGTTTTGTTGGGGTTAAGGAGTTTAAAAATAGTAAGTATTCAGTTCTGGTCATCTTCATTGCTTTAATATTCAATACCTAGTTTAAAAGTTATTTTAAAATACATAGATAGCTTAATGACATATTAAGGCAGTGCATAAATTTATCTACAGTTCATGTAACCACTGCTCCTGATAACTTTGAATAATAACTAAAAATGATGATATTTTAGAAAATAGTACTTGAGATGAATGAGTAAATATCAGGAAAGAGACCTTAACATGATGATAGTATTGAAGTATTCTACCACTGTAGAATTGGTTGAAATAATATTATAAAGGAAAATAAAAATTCAGGAATGATGGCAGTACAGTTGTGCCTAAGTCAGTTTTATGTGGCTTGTAGATAGTTCTGGGGTGCAGTCTGTGGGATTGCTTTTGGAGTTACAATGTATGAGGTGTAAGAGGGCTCCCTGGACATGGGAGTGGCCATTGCACAAGCTAACAAAGAAGGTACTTTGAAAGGCAGAGGGACTGAGAGCTAAAAGTAATTTACTTGTACTTTGGTTTACACCCTTACCCCACTATCTTCCTTTCCCATCAGCAGTACATACAACTTCCACATGTAAATACATATCTGACAGGGATATGTGGGTCTGCTTAGATGTTGCTAGTCTTAATTGTGTAGCCAGTTAAACTGGCTTGTATAGGATTATCCTTGCAGGAAAAATTACTAGCTCATGGTCTGACAGAAGCATAAAACCATATTTCTAGACTTCATTTAGATAGAACACAGAATCATTTAAAGAGCAGATAAAGAAGGAATGTCATGTGGGGAGAGTCTGGTATATGGGAGTTGGAATTGTGGAGTTTATGTCTAGTTTAATTATCATAGAGTGGCTTGGCTTGTAGCCACAATGAATGGCTTTAATGTTTGTGTAAATTAAGGATAAGACATTTAAACTTCGTATGTTATATTCTTTGTATGAAAAAGAAAAAGAATTTCTGGATTCCTTGAAGGAGATCTACCACAGCTGTAATTAGCTGTGCAATAGAAAATTTACAAGGTAATAGAAAACTTTTTGGGGTGAGGAAATAATGTTGAAAAAGGAAATAGGAAGAAAATGGCTGTGCACATTTATGCACAACTCTGTTGGTTTTCCCCCTAAGGTTAAAACATGAACTTTGTTAACCTTACAGGAAAGTTACCATTGGAAAGTGAGTGGCAGCTATATTCAACTGCTGTTTATATATTAAATAAATGCTAAGTGCAGTGAGCTGTGAAAATCTACAAAAGCCTTCATTACTTGGACCTTGTGGTGCAGAATTGCTGAATAGTCTTCAAATGCATAGCATGTTAATTTTTTTTGTGGTTCAGCTGATTGAGCAAGTGAGAATATTGTGCTTATTTGGTTAATTAGTCTTATGTAAATGTATATTTCATAGCATAATTCTTTATAAACTTTTTGTGAATTTTATAAACTACTAACATACTTCTGTTTATTTTTGTAATTTAGTTGATGTTTTTTGGAATCTTTTTGTGCCTGGATGCTTTTCTGTATGTGTTCACCCTGCTTCCTTTGAGAGTTTTTCTGGCAATGTTCCGGTTCATCACTTTGCCTTGCTATGGCTTACGGTAAGTTGATTCAAGAGAAAGGTGTTGATACCCTTCAATGATATTTCACCATTTATGTGTATGCTTCATTTTATGGCCTTTCAGTACTGTTTGAACTACTAATGACTTCTTCCAGTGAAAAGTAGAAGTCTCAGTCTAAGCTAGCCAAAGTAAAAGTGTGTGTGTGTGTGACCTTTAAGCTTTACCAGCAGTCACTAACTGTCACCATTGCTTCCTTCAGACACAACAGTTTGATAACAGCACCACTTAGGCATATTCAGGTTAGTAAAGGAGAGAGATCTAACCTTACCTTATAGTTTTGTTCTTTTACCTAACATCTATGTGAACATTTTTTTTTAATTTCTTAGACTTGGCTCATGTATTTTGATAGGCTCTTTGATATCAAAACAGAAGTTGTTTATTTTTTAACAGTTAAAGCTTTCTTTATTTTCATGGAAAACTTTGCTGAAAAGATCCCTGAATAAAAAGTGTTCTTTTCTTTCCTCTGAAGAATCCTAGGGAGTGAAGCATGGAGAGGAAAACCAAGCAGAATATTAAGAAATATTAGATCTTAATGCCTTGATTTTCTGTTCATATCAATACTAAGAAGTTGCTAATACATAAAGTTTTTAGCTTTTCTGGTATAGGCATCAAAAATTGGATAGAATTAATCTCCTTCATAAAACCTGCTACTTCATGGTAAAGTTGGCTGTGTAAACCTTAAGTGTAGTCTAAAATAAAAGGAGCATTTGTATTGATGTAATTTTTTTTTCTTGATAAATAAAGACTTCAGGATCTTTATTCTAAATTTTCCAAAACATGAAGTTGATTTATGGTTACTGATTTTTTTTTTTAATTATGTTGTATTTGCATTATCAATATTATCTTTTATATGTGAAGATCTTTTAGATGCATAGTTTAGAAATGTATGTTCTGATTACAAGCAAATGCTAGTTAGTTGCAAAAAAATAATATTGTGAAATATAGTCCAAAGCTGAGATGTTTGTATTTGGTGATGCTAAACATAGGCACTAGATGGCAGTCTCTAATGTTTTATTGTGCTGTTAATTTTGCACTGAACCTCAGACTTAGTAGGTCAAGAGAGTTTTCTTAGCTGTGTAGAAATGACAGTTGTTTGGTTTTAGCCTGATGAAAAGGCAAATTCTGTGCCTATTTGTAGATATCTGTATAGATGCTATTACTAAATTCAGGTAAATGTAATGAAGTTCGGTGTATCATTTGAATCTTACTTTTTTCTGTTTTAAAAAATGTTCTTCCTCGTTTATAAACTCAGCTTTGCTTTTGGCAAAGAAATTTTCTGCTCTTCTGAAATTACAATTAAAGATTTCAAAGATCAATTACTGTTTTAGGTTGTTGCTCAATATGCTGACAAAATGACATTTGAAGCACCATATGCAGTCACATGGATGTGATATGTGTATATATGCATACATGCACCTGCAATGCTAATATTTAGTCTGCTTGCTTGACAGTATTTTGTGTGTCAGGGACAATAAAAAGTGCTTTAATCTGTTGAACTTGCCTGTGTTAAAGTGTTATCAAGTAAGATGCTGTGAAACTGCGATTATCTTGAGTGAAGAAGTCTTTGTTTTTGTAACAACTCCAGAAGCAATTCCTTCACAATTTCTTCCAATGTGTTGGAATTTAGTTCACTAGAATCTGCAGTTGTTCAGTAGAGGGTTTGTTTAATTCATTCATGTTCTAAAGTTTGTGGCTTTTTACTGAAAGTTTTCAGACTCATAGTATGTAATGGAACTTCTTCAGATGTAATAATTCTTATTTCCAAGTATTCAGAGCCTGCACTTTAAATTTTTGGAGTTTTTTTTGGTTTTTGTAGTTATGCTGATTTAATTTGTTATGGCAAAAAGTATTTGTGATTTTCTTCCAGCTCAGGAAATACATTTTTATGTATTTGTAACAAAATAGAGTTGAGTAAGTAAAGCACATTTGTAATTATAAAAGGTACTTACAAAGCAGGTGGCTGTTTATCTTCTGGCTTGTTCTTCCTTGCAAATATCAAATAAATGTTGACTAGTTGTTACTTGAACCTGCCACATCATATTCCATTCTGTGTAGTAAATAAAAGTGCTCCTCCCTTCATCCTGACTTTTCTTTCAACATCTCAGTGGAGTAATTGAGCAGTGAGTGTTCTGTTTCCCTTCCAGTTTTCTCTTCAGTTTATTTATTTCCTCATAATTCTATCTTCTCTTTTCAGTGTAGAGAAAGATTATATTACCCTTTTTTTTAACAATAAAACCACATTCTATATAAATGAGCTAATTCCTGTCTAGGGTATATTATGCAAAGTGCTTAAATGTAGGGGAAGTGGTTTATAGCCTCTTTCACATGTTGGAATATTTCATTTTACGGAGTTCCGAAAGGAAAGAAAGAGTAATGTATCTTAAAGAAAATAGTTTATTTTTTCTGCCTAGACAGTGTAAGCACTTCAGTTTGACTTCTATCATCCTTCCTCATCACTTGATCTTTCCTTTTAAGCAAATTTAGTTCTGTGTTTTTGTCAGAACTATATTGGTGCTGACAAAGCAATCTTTTAAAAAACTTCAAGAACTTTAGTCAGAAGAATCCAAGACTATCATTGAGTGAACTAAATGCTTTGTTTAATTACTGAGATCAAACTGGCAAGGGCTGAATCATCACATGGTTTTGGTAGTTTTGGCAGGTGCAACTTCATTAGTCTGTGCTCTATAAGTGGCAGGGTGCTTTTAAAAAAAATTAACAAGCACTTCACAAAATTAGATTACATCTTCTGAAATAAAAAAAAAAAAATCAGCTCTACTGTATTTTCTTTTGAGACAATAAAAAGAACTTTCCCAAATTATTCTCTTTGAATCTTATAGACTATTCTCACTTTATTAAAACATTCTTTGACAGCATCAAAGATTCATTGTTCCAGCGAAGTATGTGCCAAGGTAGACAGAGCAGTGGACCTGGTGGAGTTCTGTTTGAATTAGAGTCCTTGGTGACAGGTTCCTAAAACTGACTCTGCCCAAGGTTGAAAGTTTCATTTACAATTTAGACATTCATTTACAATTCAGACACTTTTTTGATCAATACCTCAGGCCCAGAGATTCTGGGTAGATTAATATCGCTGCCTGTTTTGAAGCTCTTTCATAGAGCTAACTTATTATTTTCCTTGAAAATATGTTGCATGCCAATAAAGGGCAATGTGGGATTGTGGAAAAGCTCTTCTGTATTATTTGTAAAGCACCATGATATGAAAGCTAAAATTGTGTGTTAGTGAAACTCTGATAAGACTCCCAATTTAATTATGTTTGAAGGCATTTTCCATCATCTCCACAAAACAAGAAAATATTTGGGAGGGAAAGTGAGGGGTTTTTCTCCAAATTGTAGTTTTCTCAAAAAAATACAGTAGAAGATTATGTATTTTCTTACATGTAAAGATAGATTGACAAAACCTTTACAAGAGACCTCCCACACACACCTCATCTTCAGGGGTTCCCCAGTTCCCACTGCCAGGAGTGGGTCCAGGGATGAGGGCAGCACCTTGATACTGGGAGCCCAACAAGATCCTGCTTTTGTGAGCAGCACCCACCCACCCCTCACATGCCCCAGCACCTCCAGTGCCTCACACCAGAGCTGAATCCCACCAGGAATTGGAGCATGGTGCTAATGACACCACTGTTGTGAGTTCAATCCCTGTGCAGGCCATTTATTTAAGAGTTGGACTTAATGATCCTTGTGGGTTCCCTTCCAACTCAGAATATTCTGTGAATTCTTCTATGTGGAAGTAGATATAGATAGATTGTAAATACCTGTTCTGTATTTTTCTTTTACTCTGCTCTCTGAAATAAGTGAATTTAGGTCCTGTCAGCAATAACATGAATAACTTCAGCTATACTGTATGTACATCTTAAAATTCTCATTGGCCTCCTGTGAGTTTACAGATTCCTGTTTTTCGGTAGGAAATAAATAGAACAACATTATTCCAAGAAAGAAACTGTAGAAACAAAGCAGATCTGGAACAATAAAACAAACAAATACAGTGGCATTCTTCTTATGGATGTTATTTATTTGTTCATGTTATCAGGCTATTAAAAAAAATTGAACCTCTGTTGTACACTTACTCCCAAGCCTTTTTTTTTCTTTGAGGAATTTAGCTATGAAATCCATAAACTTCCTTATCACCTGAAGTTCATTTAGGATGTTGTGCATCTGCCCACCAAAATGTGTAGCTTTCTACCAACCAAAAAAGGAAGATGCATTCATTTTTTTTCTGTAGTATACTCGCAGATCAAGTACTCCTTGCTCCTTTCCATAACAGTGCATAGTGTAGCAACATTACAACCTTCTCTTTCTTTCTTTCTTGTAAATCAGACCGAAGGGAAGAGCACTTTCACTTCCTTTATAGGATGGAATGTGGTGTCACAGGGATTCCTCCTTGGTGAGTAAATCCTGATTTTCTTTTTCCTTCTGTGCTGTCAGCCAAATTCATACATCTACAGGTAATCAGTAAAAAGGCTGGTTACAAATGGGTAGTATAGCTAAATTAACCAACATACCTCAAAGGAGAAACCAAAACTTAGTTTTAATAACAAACACATGAAATTGATTCAGTGCAATTTGTGGTAGGTGTATTTTCTTGTGTAACTTTACATCATTGTGGAAATGAGTTATCTTAGATTTAAAGCATTTTTCACATAGAGTGCCTATGGACCAATTTGGTCCAGTTTAAAAAAGAATATCTTGGAAAAACTATAGCCCCTGCTGTACTTCAGTTTATAGTGCCTTAGCCTTTTTGAGGTTTCTTCTAAGTACTGCTTCAGTCAGGTGCATAGCTATATTTTTGTTTGTACTTAAAGCAGGTATTTTCTGTAATGCTTAACCTCAGTCGTAGGGAGTTCAGAAAGTTCATTGCCAGGTGTCTTAGTATTAGACTCATAGATAATTCTATGTGTAATAAAATACAGCACTTCAGCATATGTTTGTTAACTATCTTCAGTTATATTTGATTCTGTTATTTAAAAAATAAAAGCCTAATGAAAGCTTATTCTAGTTGTCACTCTTTTGAAACCTCGTTTTTTTTTTTTATTTTTTTGAGACAGCTCTCATCGGGGCCTAACAGCAAGGTTGGTTTTGTTTCATTCTTAGCATGGTCTCGTGCTGTATTGTGTGCATGTAGAGGCTTTTTGTTGTTTGAGAAATGCAATGCCACCTAATTTTGGCAAGCTCGGCTCTCAGTTTCTTAGAAGTCCATATTTGGGACATATTTTTCTTATCAGTCTGTAGAATCACAACTGTACATCAGTGAAGTCCTGTATAGTGTATGGTGTATCACTTGTTAAAATCTCAAGCTGGAAATTAGATTTGCTCAAAGTAGTTTCTTTCCTGAAGCCAAACTTGAGCATAATTGTAGGAAAATATTTCAATAGATCACATAGTCCATTAAAAAAAATTTTAGTGTGTACTTATGTGGGCAAGTATACTCTTCAGACAACCTTGCTTGGATTTTATTTTCCCTTACATCTTTAATTATGCTAACAGGAAAATATACCTTTATGTGTTAATGTAATGATTTTTGTTAGTGCTTCATGTAAAATTAGAAATTCATGACACCACAGTTCTTTTATGAAGGATAGAGAGTTTGGTAAAAACTACACACAAAACAAAACCGTCCAAGTATCTTCAATGTAAAATGGAGAAAGAAAAGATACCTGAGCAAAACTTTAACTAGACCACAATATCAATAACTGAAATATATTATTACACTCCTCAGTGGTAGCCTGTTTGAAAGTGTTAGCATTGAATAAATAATACAGGTAGAAGAGGTTTGCTGTAAAATACATGCTTAAATTTGTAAAATGATAAAAGACGTCTTCAGTGCATTATTAGCAGAACAATAAACCCAAATAAAAAGGGCTTTATAAGTGTCAACATTTATAGAATTATTATTTTTACAAAAGCTTTAAAATATATATATGTGTATGTTATTAAGATGAAAATATCCATCTAAAACATTTTTGCAGTGACAGTGTATTCATATCTTTAAATTACTGTATATATGACATCAGTATTGGAAATTTTGTGTGTTGACTTCATAGAAGTAATTGTTTAGAGTAATGAATTATTATGAGTGAGAATTATTCATGTCATTTATTTGGATGAGACTAAATAGTCTAAACTAAAGGAACCCATTAAAATACAGTGAATTGTATCAATAAACAAGAAAATACTTGAATGCCTGTGGATTTACAAAAACCAAAACAATCAAAACCCAAATGACTCTAAAAGATGATTGGAAAACCATATGTAATCAGACTAGTGAAGAATTGAGGAGCACCAGGAGGCCTGTAAGATAAAAATAAAGGTATCATATGACATCATGTGACAGTCTGTGTAGTTAAGTTTAAAATAATATATTCAGAGTGCATATGGGTTTGATGCCAAAGTAACTAAATTCACAGACAAGTGTACTTGTCTGCAGATTACACAATGTAGTGAAAGCATTGTTCATTTTGTAGTTTCAGTTGCTGAAAAGCATACCAGAAGCAACTGTAGTGAGACTTCTTTTAAGTTTTTTTATACAGCAAGAACAAATTTCTTTTTGTCCAGGTTGCATTTCATGTTCCAAATGGTTTAACTACTTTAAATTCAATAAGCAAATCTTATTAAAATGCCCAACACACAATCTTGGTTTTCTTGGAAATCACTTGCTTAAGCAATCTTGTTCATTAGCTACTTGTGATTTTGAACATATTAAAGACAAATATTAGTAAACTGTGATTTAATTTTAATAACACTCTGCTTGATGCTGAGTAAATTCAGTTGTACAGCTTTTGGAACAAAAACAAGTTTGGAGGGGTAGATACCAATGCTTTGAAAACCATGAGCTGCTTTGCTTCTTTAATTTATTAAAGAGAAATTACTGTGAAATCCATCACACTGTTCAGTAGCAAACATTAAGGATCAGTAGCATGACCATCTGTGTAGTCACAGCCCCTATGGATGATGGAACCTAAAGCTTTTCAGCCAGTAGATGGAGACAGAAGTCTTAATGCTGTATAAAATGTGAATCATGGCATTTTGAGTATGATGTTAAATAGAAATACCTTGAAAATTACAGACAGATAACTAGTTCAACTAGTTCCTTAAACTTTGAATTGGGTTTGCTTATGATGAGCACTGGTTTTCACACTAGAATTTTCTTCATTGGGTAGGTGTTTTATGTAGATTGTGATATAAGTTTGACTTGATTTTGTAACAGAGGGGATTTTTTACAAGTGTCACAAGTCATCTTGGAAAAAAAAATTGTTGTTTTTCCTAAAACTTATCTAAGTTTGTGGGCAGCCAGTATATTTGGTAACATTCTAATTTGATAGTATTTTAATTTAATTTTATAGAATATACCAGTATTCTAGAAGTAATTATTTTGCATATTTGAGAGGCAGTTTGCTTGCTTTTAGCCTTCTGAAGGGAGGGGATATACACAGATCCAATGGTTTTCTAAACAGAGGAAAGACTTGGATTTACACTTCCTAAATTTGTCTCATGGTTCACAAACCATAAATTGGAAAGTTTGAAGCATGAGTATTAACCCTTGATTTTTGTAAAAAGTAGGTTTTTTCTGTAACACTGATTTGCTCAGTTCCTGGTTGATGTCAATCAGTGCATTGTGGAAATTTTGCCATAGTTTCACTTTGAACTGCTGTAAATACTGTGGGGTAAGCATTGAGTGTGGCATGGTTCTGCTTTTCTAACAACTGACTGGGCTGAAACAGAAACATGCTGAGGTGGAATAGAGAGGTATAGTGGTGTGGCTTGCATAGTATCACTATGTTAAATGTTAAATTAATAATAAGTTTGTATATCACCTAAAGTATGGATTTCTTTGTTCATGGTGTTCTGAGAAGTAAGGCTTTGTTTCAGTGGAGATTTTCTGTCAATTAGTAGATGTAAAGATAAGTATACCCAAAGGCTGAGGAGTTTGAACATCTTGTTAAGTACATGCTGTAGAATGGTGAAGTCTCTGTGTGATTTTTTTCTGTATTGTCATAATTTACTGGTTAAATTACAGTGCCAAGAGAGTTTATCTGTAAAGGAATGCTTGGATTTTCACTGAATTCATGCAGGTTGAAGGATCATCTCATGTTTAAACATTTTGGTGTAGTCAGTGATAGTAATAGTAAAGCAATATAAGATTTAACATAGTGGATAATAGAATGGATGTCTTACTCTTCCGTATTAAGATACTTGGCTGTTTGAAGAAGTTTTAAAATTTGATTCCTTGATAGTCTAGGCTATACAGCTAATGTGGGAACTTAAGACTTAGCATAATTAAACCACTTGTAAAATTCTGTAAAGTTCATCTTAGAGAGCATGACTCAAAGCAAAAAATATTTGAAGTAGTAATGGAATAATCATAGAATCATTGAATGGTTTGGGTTGGAAGGGACCTTAAAGATCACCAGTTCCAGCCCCCCTGCCATGGGCAGGGGCACCTTCCACTAAACCAGGTTGCTCAAATAATCCAGAAAATAATTATATGAAAAGATATAAATCATGTATCGTAACAAGGTGCATATCAAGGACAGTCCAGATGCTCTGGATCCTTTTATTTACTAGTTTGAGGTGTGAAAATTGTGAGGTAAATTATATCCAGCTAAATTTTGAAACCATGTAACATTATTTCTGGAATCTGGTAGGACATTAGAGGAACTACATCTTGGACACAGGCTCTCATGATACCGTCTTTCAAGAGCAGAGTTCACTAAAGCCAGGCAAGTGTTAATATTTAACTCACTTGTGCAGCATCACTGTATGCCTGGGATAGCTTTGAAGGAAAAGACTAACTGCTTTCTACAGAAAAATTCTTCTGCCCACTGCTTTGTTACCTTGCTGCCAGAATGATTGAAGTTGTATCGTTGTAGTGCGCTTTAATTATTGTTCTCATTTTGTCACTTATGAGAAATAAGACCCACATGTAATTTTCGTATTGGTATTCTGTCATACTTCATGCACAGCTGTAAAAATGTGCAGTGTTTGGAAGTGAGCTAAGCTGTTTCAGCTTCTCATATCTCCATTTAATGGTTTCTAAAGTTGTACAATATCACACTCTGAGTTTTCACATCAGCTCAGTAATGTCTAATTCTTAAAAACTTGGGTCCCTACTTTAAAGTGAGGTATTGAAATTACCAGCACTATGTTGTGTTTTTCTTGTTTGTTTTTTGGCTTTTTTGTAGTTGTCATAGCTTGGCCAATGTGAGCTTTTAATTTTGTTTCTTTGAGATTCCGTGGTACTCATGATGTGCATGACTACAGCAGTATGAGTTTGTGTGTGATACTAATCATGAGGTCCGATTAATTAGTGCTTAAGATATCCTGAAAGTACTTTTCAGTGTTGGCAGTGAGTAGTTACTGGAGACAATAAGTAAAAACACGTATTGAGAAAAATGAATGCAGAATGCTGGGATGCTATGACAGGCATGAAATCGCATCAACCTGTGTGTGTTTCTGTGTATTAAACAGCTTAATGCAGAGGATAGACAAATGATTTGTGACAAATACAGATTGAACTGTGTGCCTGATTGTGCACTAAAACTGCAGTGGTCAGCTCTCACTGAACACTGACTGCATCATTGCATTGCTGCAGGCTTTGCAATCAGTTCTGTGTAGCCACCAAAAGGTGACAAATCATGAGACCTAATCCATTTACTTGATTTCCTTGTCTTTGTAGGAAATAATTTTCTCTTTTCTATATTATATGCACACCTCAAAATCCTTTTTTAAATGTTATTAACCAAAGTGGAAGATGATTCTGCTACAATAAAAATGCTTCTATGGATTTATGGAGGAGACATGTTAATCTCTCTCAATTGGAAACATGTTAGTGGTACACTGTAGATTACTTGTTTAGTCAATATGAAAGGGTCTTTTCTAGTGTACAGTGAAAGAACACTGGAATATATTTTAAATACCAGGATCTTCTTACTCTTCTTACTTTCTAGAAAGCAGTTTTCTGTAGTTAATCTTTGCAGTAATCCCTTGTACGTAGTAGAGGGTTTAGATGATGACAGCTCTTCTGTCATCAAACTGAGGAAATTGAAACTGTGAGGATATTTTTGTGACTAAGATGTTGTGGTTTAGTCCCAGCTGGCAACTAAGTACCATGCAGCCACTCACTCACTCCTTCCTTCTTCTTCTCATGGGGAAGGGAATTGGAAAGTTTTGGTAAAGCTCATGGGTTGAGATAAAAACAATTTAATATTTGAAACAAAATCTGCTAATAATAATACTAAATATGATAATAATAATAGCAATGAAAAGGAGAAGGAGAGAATCTAACAGAACTCTAAGAGAAACAAGTGACAGAGTTGTCCACCAGCCACTGCCTGGTACCCAGCCAGTCCCTGAACAGTGATAGACCCCATTCTGGGTAACACTCCCAGTTTATATACTGGGTGTGATGCTCTGTGGTGTGGAATATCCCTTTGGCTAGTTTGGGACATCCTGTCCTGGCAATATTCTGTGCCAGCCTTCTGTGCAGCTCCTCACTAGTAGAGCAAATGACACTGAAAAATCCTTGACTCAGGGTAAGCACTTCTTAGTACCAACCAAAACATTCAGTGTGTTATCATCATTCTTACACTAAATCAAAAAAAACAGCTACTAAAAATAAAAGGTGCTGTGTCCCACCCCAAACCAGGACACTTGTTCTGAAGTTGTCACAGCATTACTGTTGGTCTGCTTCCCGTGTGAATGAGAAGCACAAGAAGTTATTAGAACTTTGGATAGAATATTGATAGATTGTATTTTTAATGAAAATGTCAAAAAAAAATATTGTTTATTGCAGTTTTTTTTCCTAGTCATACAGACAGACTAGTGAGAGACTAAATCCAAGTTAAGACAAGAGGACAAGAGGACTTCAAGTTATGCCAAGGGAGGCTTGGATCAGATAGTAGGAAAAATTTCTTCACCAAAATTATTGTAAAGCAATGGAACAGGTTGCTGCTCAGGGGAGTGGTGGAATCACCATCCCTGGAGGCACTTAAAAGATGGATAGACTGTGGTTTAATGATGGACTTGGCAATGATAAGTTAACAGGTGGATTCAATTATCTGAAAGGTCTTTTCCAACCTAAATGATTCTGAAATTCTCTAAAAATATTATTTGAATGGGATCTGTTCTACAAAAGTTTAATTCCTGTAAAGCACAGCAATCAAGAATTGTTGATCTGACTTTTTAGGGCAGTTTTTGAATTAAATTTCAGTGATAATCAAGTTTGTTCTGTACATAGCACATTCTCAAAATCTTTTCTAGGATGCTGTGTGCAAGTTTGTATGTGACTTCATACAGAATTAGTCTCCTGTGACAGTTTTCAGAGTTGAGACCTTTGAAGAGAAGTTGTGCTCCCGGTTTTATGTAGTCTCTTCTCAGAATTTGTAGTGCCTTGTCATGGTTGCTGTGTGCATTTACATTGGCTTCTCCTGAGTTGGTTTTACTTGAGTGTAGTCAGATGAGCATCAACACATGGAGAAGAGTGCTAGAGTTACCAGTACAGAACATCTGCAGTTTGTGACTCATGGTTGACCATCCTTGATGTTACTTGTAAGCAAGAAAACCTTTGACATGATATTCACAGTCTGTATTGACTTGTGGTCATCAAGGCATTTTCCTTTGAAAATCTTTCTGGACTCCTTCAGAAGCTTCATAAACAGATTCTACTCACTACTGCATTTCAGTGAGACCATCCTATTGTTAAAACTGGTACCTTAACAAAATTTTAAAAGACCCTGAATGAGATTTTCAGGTGGGTGTCTCTTTTGTTCATCAGGTTTTCCCTACCAGGTACTCACTACTTCTCTAATGATAAGGTAGTTGTTGGCTGGAAGAATGAAGATGCTGATATTCTGAGTAAAAAAATTCTCATTCTCTTTTTCATGTGCTAAGGCCTGGCATTACTGTTATGGCATAATAGTACCTTTATGACTGTATCCCAATCTGTAGTTCAGGGTTTGAGTGTTGGCTGGGAAACTTGTACAGAAATGACTGAATACACTTCCAAAATGGAAGTAGATTCGAGGAAAAGGAATATGCTGTTACTCAGCCTATGAACAGTAATCCTAATCATGACCTTGTTTAAGTCTTGTAAATATTTCATATATACTATTATATTTTAATAACTATAATCATTTAACTCAGATGTAATAAAATAAGGCAATAAATTTTCAAAGTGTGATTTTGCAGGTTGGGGAGGGTGCATTTTTTTTTTGTGTCATGCAAAGACAATCATAGCCTTTTTAAGCAGTGGGCAAAAGGTACACATCCAGTTTTCTTTATTTTTTTCAATTGGTGTTTGCAGTTAAAACTCAGTTTGGGGACTGAAGAAAGGAAGAAAATTCACTGAGGCATTTTGTCAAGGACTTGGGCTGAACTAAGATATGGCATGAACATTGTTTGTTACTGGAGCACTTCTGAAAGCAAGAAAATGTCTCTTAGGGAGAGAAAGCCTATGTAAGCAGTTCTGGTATGCTGGACTAGGTTGAATTCTTTTATTTAGAATGTAATTGTTTTTAATAGTTTATGCAGTAAAAACTATATAATAAAAGGAGCAGTTGCTCTCTGTTCAAAGTGTTATACTGTAAAATCTAAGAGTTCTGGGAACTTTGTTGCTCATACTGCCAGCAAGAGCATGACCTATTTGCCCAATGTGGAATGTCATTGTGTGGTTCCAGGAGTGATGGCATGTGTGAATGTTGTTTTCAGGGCGATTTCTTTTGCATGGAAAACAACAGAGAAACCCAAATTATAACACTCCAGGTGTGATTAAAATAGAATGACTGAGGTAGCAGACCCTTCTCTGCAGGGTCTGTGGAACTACTCCAGAGGTCATAAGTAGCTGTTTGGATGTTTTTTACAAATAGCATACATTTTTACAAGATAACTCTTAATTTTTTTTCTAAATGTGTTATCAGTTCATGGGAACATTGTCTAATGTCTGGATGACCTACTGATTTAAGAATACAGAAACTGAAAATTCATTACTTGAATTTTACTAATTGCTTGCAACTTCTTTGAAACATTAGCTTCTATAGAAGCATTTCAGTGTATTTAAAAAAATATATATATTTAATATAAATTATTTCCTCCTTTTTTATATTTAATTCTCAACCTTTTGATATAATTCAAAGGCTTTTTAACTGCTTTGCATCCTATTAATACTAAACTAAGTTAATAGACACGTGAATATGGCCTTGCTATTTCACTATCCTTATGTATACTGTCGTGGCAATTGAGATAAAGCTATTTTCTTCCTGTAGTTTTACTAGGAAGAAATTGTGTAATCATTCCTTTAGTCTGCTGGGTTACTCATGGAAAACTTCTGCATTTGGTTCACAATCCACCTCCAGCTCTGATGTCAAATTGTTTGCATTTACTGCTGCAGAGCTTAGAGCTAAATGAAGATACAGAATTTACAACCTCTTCCTCAGCATCTGGTTCATTATACTGAAATTGAAGATGACTGCTTCATATCTTTTTGATCATAGTGAATACAATTTCTGTACCTGAGGAAGTCAAAATCATAGAATTGTGTGGAAGTGGGAAGGTAAATTAGAAACCTAGGGCATGCATACAGAAGGTTATTGAAAAGTGGAATCTCTCAACAAATATAATGTTTCAATTACAGGGATGTGGCTAGTAAGAGACTGTGATCCTGTGATTGTGAGTGTGATCTATAAATGTGGGTCATAGTCGTGGTGGTGGAGCGAGGGGCAGGGGAGGAGGCATAATAAACTACATTAAAATATATCCATGATGAACAGCTTTGTACATTCATAATGACTTAGTAACATCTGTATTTGGTGGGTATATGACATTTAGTGGAACTTTTTGCCCTTTCTATTTCAGTGACAGACGTTTGCTGCAACCTGCTCAGGTATGTGACATGCTCAAAGGAGTTATATTGGTCATCTGCTACTTCATGATGCACTATGTTGACTACTCTATGATGTATCATCTGATAAGGGGACAGTCTGTCATAAAGCTCTACATCATCTATAACATGCTTGAGGTAAGGATGTTGACATCAGAATATGAAGCATGCTTTTGTCAGACAGTCTAAAATATTTTGTGTTCCAGTATTGACTTAGAATGTGGCACATCTGGTATTCTCACAAATCTGCACATAGCTAAGATAATAAGCTCAGATGCAGTGAAACAGGTTTGTGAACAATAAGGGTTTAGATACTGTTTCATAATGCCTAATATATGGAGCTTATTAATCAATTTCATAGCAAGAAACTTGAGAAATGGAAATGAAAGAAGTGTCTTATAAAGTGCCAGGTAATGAATGAGATTTTGAACTCATCAAGAAAAGTAGAAGCTGTTGATATGAAATAATGATAAGATCCTGAGAGAGAGAGGAGAAGGAGGGTAATAGAAAACATGGAATTGGCGTTTTAATTCATCATTATGGAAATACATTGTATGCAAGGACACACATTACAGCTTTACCTCAGTCCTGGCTAGCAGACACAAGCATTTAAGGTGAATGAATGAATGTAGAAAAGGAAATTCTGTTTTGAGAGGTAAGATAAATTGTGTCAAGAAAAACAGTTTCTGTTTTTCTATTAATATAAAGCATAAGATTTTTAATTGTGCGTCTATGATCAATGGTTCACAAAGTAAATAATGTTTTCATGGGCACAATCTTATCTCCATCCTGCAAATATAGGACATAGTAGGAATACAACCTCTTAAACAGACTCAATCAGAGCTTTGTACACAAAAGTTATTCTGCTAGGTATCTGGGATTCCTGAATGAAATATTAATCTTTATTTGAACATCTGTTGTACCCTTGTTTGAGGACTGCTGAAACAGGGTGACATTCTGCAAAATCTGAATATTTTGTCTGAAGGCATTTGTTCTTTAGTAATAAAATATGAAAATATTGCATAATGAACACACTTTGTTATAGTAAGTGAAATAAATATCATACAAGCCACTCCAGTTGTTTATTCATAGGGTTTTTGTTGCTTTTGATTTTACATTTGCTGGAAAATACATACAAATATTGAATTGGCACTGAGTTACTATCTAGATTTTAGTTGTGTGGGGAAATACTCATCCATATGTACTTCCATAATTGATGAGGGATTATCACTTACTAAATAAATCCATGTACTTAAAATAGTATTTCTCTTTATTTCACGACTACAAATCACTTAGTGCTGTACTTTATGTGTACTTTATGTACTCAGCTTTATGTGCTTACCACATTATTTGAAGCAATACTGCAGTGTTTCCTGTGAATTGGAAGCCATGTGACATTCTGTTTGGAATGAGGAATTGAATTACTTTGCTATGTTTGGCAGAACTAAAATTGTGTGTTTTAACTAAGAAAAGTGCTGCATTGTTTCTTTTAGGAAAGGGGGAAGTTTGTTACTACTCATGGTTATTAGAAAAATTACGTTAGACTTTGAATTTGGGAACAGTATTTAATTTCTATGGTGTCTCATGAAACCCAGCAGAGTGTGTGTTTTAAGGGGCTTTTTTACCATGACAGGTTGCAGCAGTATTGGCAGAAAATGTTCATGGTATCCCACTGAAAGACTTGGATAGTCAGCTTTCAACAGTTTGAATATTGGCTTGCTTAGAGTACTTTGGTGATTTTTATTAAAAGTCTTTGCTACTGATGCAAGCAATTCTTTTTAAGGAATTCTTAATATGCTCTTTTTTAAGCAATATGCTTTACATATTTTACCAAGTTTTCAAAATAAGGAAGATCTTTTCAGTCTAGTAAATCACCGAGCAGCAGAGATGTTTACAATGTCCTAATGTTTTCGGCTGTTGGCAAGTCCGGGGAGTATTGTCCTGGACAGATATGAGGAATGCAAAACCTTCAAATTATGTGCTGAATGCTCCCAGCTGACAGGCTAAGGGGAGCATTCAGCACATTTGGCTTAAATGACACTTTTCTTTTTTAGATTCAGACCCACCGGCTCCTGCTCCTTGTGAAGCCCCAGTGTGCGTTACGCTGGTGACAGCACTCACCATGGAATTCTGCTGGAGCCTGGAGCCGGCATGTAGGGTTTAGGTAAGTCACATTTGGAAAAGCAAGCAACAATATTGTGTGGTGGGTTTTAATATTTTCTATCCTTTCAGCAAAGAACCAAGGACTGCTTAAATAGAAAGGAAAGCAAAGCCACCATTTTATCTATTAAAACCCTCACAATATTGTGAACAAAAACTTACCAAACTCTTAAGTTTCTGTAGCTGGTGTTACTACACCAGGTGTAATTACTCAATGGGTCATCACAATGAGCAGGAACCAAATAATGCAGACAATCTCAATTTGCAAAATCTAAAAGCCGAAAACAATGCCACTGTAAATATCTCTCAAACTGATGGGGTTGGGAGCTTCAGATCTATGATAATTCATCTGCTCCTGGCTTTGTTCATTTTATTTCATAGGTGATTCTTAGAGCACGGCACATTGTACATCTGCTTGAGGCATCCTGTAAAATTTTGTTTTAATTCAATGTTCATATTTTAGCAAACTTCATTCAGTAATAGTGTCAGAAATAAGTATGACTTTACTCACTTCAATATCTTTACCTTGACAATTATTTAGTTTAAAAAGTCAGGAGATTATCTGAAGTCTAGGTTTGTGTTGTCCCAAGAACTTATTTTCTATCTAGTAGGATCAATACTTGCAGGAACATTGTGCACCTGGTTCTGTACTGCTGCATGTTGATTTAACATGTCCAAAATTGTTGTTTTACAGAAAGACACTAAGAGAAAATATTCCTTGTGTTTCTTAAGTAGAGATAATCAGTTTGTCATCTTAACCTGTTTCCATTTGGTTGAATTAGTAAGCAATGAGAGAGAGCTCTTTTTTTAGCCAGACATGCCAAGTTTAATTTTTGAAGTTCTGGTTTTGTTCCCCTGAGTAGCTTGGTTTTATAATTATTGAGCTGCAGTGTATAGACAGAAAAAATGTTCTTCTGTGTAATGATTTTCAGTTTTATATGTTTGTTGCTGATGAAATGTTGGGAACTGGTGGAACTCCCTATGACCTTTCTTGCTGTGGTATTAAATTACAAGTTCAAAATGCTGTCCATATGTTTTTTGTCTTTAGAATTACTGCTAGAGGCTTTTTTTTCCTATTTGTGTGTATATTCTTTGGATTATACTCCAGGTGTTTGTTGTTTTTTCAACATATTTTTCCTTTTTGGCAGACTTTCAAGTCCCTTTTAATAGCTTGTTTTTGTGTTATAGTACTTTTAATTTTGAATTCTGCTTTATGTAGACATTTGCATTAAGTATATACTTCAATGTATAGAAAGCAGTAAAGCCAAGTCTAATTTCAGGCTTTTTGTACCTGTAAGCTAATGTTATGTAGATGTAAGCTAATGTTCCATCTGGAATTCACTTTTTTATTGTTGGGTTTTTTCTATTAAACCCAGAGGGATGGGGAAAAACATTTTAAATGGTTTGATACAACATGCATACTACTTTATAAAAGGCTGAGGTTTAAGTTGTACTTGAGTATCTTTCAAGAAAGCATCTAAGATAACAATATATTATTGTATATTCCAAATACTGTTGCAAAGGGGATAGTAAATTTGAAAGGGAAAGTAAACTGCTTAATACACAAAAGGAATGGTGTTGCTGTGAAATCCAGAGAGAAAATGGAATAAGAGAGATCAAAAGTGATTTATATGTGAAACCTTTTTTAGATTGAGCTGTACTTTTAGTTTGAAGTGTTCTTGACCTGGGCTTACTCAAGTGCTGGAGAGAAAAAGGCAGTAAAGTTGTTCTTGTTTAGGTGGCTGATCGTCTGATTTCTTCATTTGGACAAGATATTTTGGATGCTCTTTATTGGACAGCTACAGAACCTAAGGAAAGAAAAAGAGCTCACATAGGTGTGATTCCTCACTTCTTCATGGCAGTGTTCTATGTCTGTATCCTTTTTCTTTGATAAATTACAAAATTTTCTAAGTTAAATTACAGCGTAATTGCTCTGAATTATTTTAATACATTTGAAAAATTGATAGTATTCCTAAATCAGTCTTCCTTTACTTGAAAAGTAAGATTGCCAGTACCACCTGCTTTAAAAGAAATAATCCTTTATGATGGTGTACCTGTAGTAAAATAAAAAGCCATAGTTGGATAGTTCATGGAAAATTTTATTTCTGATTTGGTTTTGAGTATTTTGGCTCACAAGGCCTTAAAGGTAGAGGAGTTTTGTTATTTAGTGGTATGTTAAATGCATCTAGCTTGAATATATTTTCTTGAAGTGAAAGGATAAACTCATGCATATTCAGGATGCAAATGTTCTTAGTGTGAAATAATCTTAAAATGAATTTATGACTCTAAAGACATACTGCAGCCCAGTAGTTTTGGTAAAGAATTTAAAATTCCTACAATTTTTCCCTATTTTTTCTGAAATCTTTAGGCTAATTCTGAATCTTTACCTGAGATTTTTTTCTTCAGATTGTATTGACGTTTCTCACAATTAATGTCATTGAGTTCTTTTAGAGCAAGAAAAATTAGCATCATTATTACATGCTACAAAGCACTGTGCATTTATTACATACATGTAAGTATTGTCTTGCTGTAAGTCTGGTTTACAGGAATGTGGAAACTTTCCTGTTAAACTTTGAAAGCAAAATAGGAGATCTGTGGTTCACTCCTCTTCAGTACTGTTGTGCAGAAAACCTGTTTCAAATATTCTTCCTTAACCCTGCTATGCAGTCCTGCATGCTATTCTCATAATGGTTCAGGCAACAACCCTTAATGTGGCCTTCAACTCCCACAATAAATCACTGCTTACCATCATGATGTCCAATAATGTAAGTATGTATCTTTATCATATAGCTACCCTCATTTGTTTCAGAATCCTATATCTTTGTGTATCATATATCTTAAATATTAATATTTTAAAATGACATCTTTTTTGATAATATTATTTGTTTAATGTCAGTTTTTTATGAGTAAAAACTAACTAACTGTTTCTAAAAATTGCAGTTCGTCGAAATAAAAGGAAGTGTTTTCAAGAAGTTTGAGAAGAACAATCTTTTTCAAATGTCAAATAGTGGTATGTATAGCAGTGCTGATCAGGAGAAAATGTGGAGGGAGACTGTTTATTTAATTAATTAATGTATTTAATATTATCAATGTATTTAATATTATTCTTACTGTAAACATTTTACCTTGGTGAATTTGAGTGTTCTGACTTGCATTCCTCTTCACCCATTTTACTGATTGGTTCAGTAGGATGAAACTGAGATCCACTTCAAGGAACACTTAGTCCTTTTATGGCAAGTTTTTTTTTGAGGTGCTAAAACAGCCTACTGGCTTTGTGCTGAAATCCCTGTGCTTCCAAGGGATCAAACCTTCTGTTTTCAAAAAATTGAATTTATAGTGTGCTGTATTGACACAGTGATCTCAGAATGCATGTTATTGGTTCCTTGTGAAGGTGGACCTTGAAATACCTCCCCCATAACCCTAAAACAAACAAAAAAAATCCCAAACAAACAGAAAAACAGTGCAACAAAGTAGCTGATATATGAGGGATATACCAGAGATTACTCTAATTTTTTTGCTCCCAGTAGACAGAAGGTACTTAGGAAACTTGCTTCTGGCACTTCTTAATTGTGTTGCTGCTTAGGATGAATTTTGGGCACTTGTACTCAGTGTGTCTCATGAGGAAAAGCTCTTCAGGTCTGTTCAAAGAATCTCCTTTGATGGAGATTCTTCCTAATACTGATATCAGCCATTTGAAATATGTATTGAATTATTGATTTCAAAGCCAGTAGGAATGATTGCACTTTAAGGTTGTGCTAGAGCTTCTTCGCTTGTACTGGTTTTGTAGAATCTCAGAATGCCCTGGACCAGAAGGGACCTCAAAGATTCTCTCATTCCAACCCCCTGCCATGGGCAGGGTCACCTTCCACTAGACCAGATTGCTCAGAGCCCCATCCACCTTGGTCCCCTCCTCCAGGGGACATCCACAGCTTCTTTGGGCAATCTGTGCCAGTGCCTCAGCACCCTCACAGTGAAGAATTCCTTCAGCATATCTGATTGGAATTTCCCCACTTTCATTTGTACAGATGAGCACAGAAAATAGAACATATTCTTTTCATTTCAGCCCAAAGTTTTTTAAACCAGATAACTCAAATGTGCAATAGGTTAAAAAAAATAAAATAGCTACTTATTTAAAAACAGATTATTCATATTTTTGTATCATAAGTTAAATTTTCAATAGGCTTATATCAGGTTTTGAGTTCGGACTATTGATATGACCTCTGTCTAATTCATCTGCAAACTTCAATATTACACGCAAATGTTCTGTAATTCTTGGATGAAAGACAACTTACATAAAACCTTAAATATATCACAGAGAATTATATAACAGAAAATTAACACTAAATTTTAAGCTTAAACCTCCCCCAAAAGATCTTCCCAGATATGTTGATAATGTTTATTCTGTGATAATAGTATTATTTTCAGTTCCAAGGTCTAGTTACTTATATTTTTAAAATCAGACATATATAACTTTACAGTGAGAATGCTAAAAGTGAAATTTACTTAACTATTGACAGGAAACCTAGATAAGGTTTATTATTAGTGCAGAAAATAGTTACAACTATGCATCTAGCTCTCCTGCCTAAAGGTGAGGCCTCTTTCATGTTGAAATAAGCAAGGGACTGATATTAGAAATTGCTAGCAATTTCCTCCATAAAAAGAAAAGGATATCAATATTTTATTTTATTGCTTCATTATTATTGAAGACCCATAATAGCAGAACCAGGTTGTCCTTTATCAGTTGGTAGAAGAAGTATTGCCATTCATTAGTGTGGGGATGGAAGCAGTGAGTATATATATAGAAGAGTGCACAAAACAAGCTAATTTATTCCTTTCAAACAGATCACTTTTCCTGGAACACCTTTCAGTATGGTTATAAATAGCAGTGTTTTTCTTCTCAGAGATAAATAACTGACAGATTTTTAGTAGAGCTTTTCACCTCTTTTGAACTTAACAGATTTACTGCATCACAGCCTCAGTAACAGTACTGATGGAACAGTATTGTTTCAATTCATGTATTCTGATCACTTTAGTATCCTTTAAATGTTTTATTTCATGCAGCTGAAATGATGGTGCATCTTTTGATAGTGTAGCTTTATGATGGTGGTGGCATGGTATGCCAGTACTTCATCCTGCCCTGGAACTGAGGCTAGTCTGGTCCTGTCAGCTGAGCTTCCAGTTAGCCTTTGGGGTGTCTTGTGTGTCCTAGAACAAATTGTGCTCAAACTGCATGCCTGGGCTGAACTAAACTTCTGAAAGGAAACACTAAATCTAGGCACTCCCATATAGTCCCCACCTTTCTCTGCTTCTTTCAGTAATTTTCTACTGATGTTTGCAGTCATCTAATGAAGCTTGGACACACTGAATGGATTCACCTTTTCTGGGCTCAGCTCAAAGTATTACTGTTATTAAACAGTATTTAAATAGTATTTAAATGTTTTCAATTCAGTGTAAAGGTACTGATTAGTACAAAGTAGGTAAATAATTTGAGCGGAATAATAGGAGTCTCACAGGGGCATCTGAGGAGTTTCTCACAAGTAGGTGAAACTCTCTTCTTATTTAGCATGTTAATCAAAAGAAAAATATGACATAGCAGAAAAGATGAGCAATGACCACAAGAGTAGATACTGTGTTCAAGAGAAGTTACTACAACTAAAATTCAAAAGCAAGTTTTCTTGTGAATTAAAGTGTGAAAACAGAAATGAACTGCACAAGCTGTACTTTCTAGGAAATGCCCTGTATCACACATTGAAATACCTTGCAGAGCCCTGCCTGGCTCAAGCTTCTACATAGTATGACATCAGGACAGGAAGTGCCACCAAGCTACTGGAAATTGTGAAATCATTTTCACTTGGCATTGTGCTCAGCACCAGTTGGTGGATAGCAAGCTGATGTGTGGCTGTATTATTTTTCCCAGTATTAACATTTCTGGACTTAGTGGAGTCAGTGATCCTTCTCACCTTTGTATGGCCATTTAAAATTCTACTGTAACTGCTAATCCACTAAAACTTCAGGATTAAAATAACTGTGAATCATCCACATATAAATGAATTGAACAGGACATGAAATATACATGAGTTAATTGTTATCTAATAAAACTAAACCTGTTATCTTTTAGGGGCAGATCAACAAAGACCTTGGGGCTTCTATAGCTGCTTGACACTGCAGCTACAAAATCTGGGACTTCAACCATGCTATTCCCACAGCTTTGATTTGTCAGCTGCAGCAAAACTACTTTTGCATTGTCGCCCTGACTTTTACAAGGAAATTTATGTACACCCAGGCAATCTAAACACTGCAGCCATTGGAAAGCACTTCTATACAGAAAGCCTTTTATTTGTTGTATCAGAAAGAAATATTTCCCTAAATTTAAATAGTATATTCTCTTTTTGAAATAGTTATCCGTAAACTAATTTTGTAGGGTCAGTATTAGAGAACAAGGAGACCAAATTATAAATAGAAGTTCTTTCATTATTGTGGAAAGCCCAGTATGCTGCCTTCCTTTATGCTTTTAAATGTCCTATTTTAATTTCAAGCTGTGCTCTAAATTAAATTTTTTCACAAAAGTCAATTGTACCTCATACAAAGAAGTGCATTAGATGTAGTGCATTAGGTTATTTCCTTCAGTTTGTTATTAGGCCTGACTCTTCCTTGTTTTTTAAATCTCTTGTCTCAAAAATTTAACATATTTATTCTAAAGTTTTAGGAACTTCAGTTTTCTTCTTTATAATTATGTACTTTTTCTTCTCTGTTCTTCTTTGTTCCAAATTTATAAGTCTCTGACTTTGATCACAATACCGAATAGCCTTTATTTTTGCCTTTGGTCTTTGAAATTTGAACTGCTTTCTTGTGTGGCTTTAGGTTTTTTTAATTCCATTATTCTAATCGAGTTGTTTATTTTAAGGATGAGGGATTTGGGGGCAGGACTGTGTTTGAGATTGGTGTGTCCTTGATGGTTCCTTGTTCAGTGTTTGATCCTTTCTTGTGCTCTGGTCACTTGATAAGAGGTAGTTGGCACTACAGCTATTTAGGAGTCGCTGAGATGTAAACCAAAAGATCTTCTTTCACTTCTTACATGCTACAATTTATAACTAGCTTTGGATCTAAACATATAAACAGCAGGATTAACATGATAATTTTTTTATCTTTCCGGTTTGGGAATCCTGCATAATGTGTCAGGGAATCTGGAAGGAAATAGCTGTGTGTTCTAAAGGCTATTTACCCCACTTCAGGATCTCTGTTCCTGAGCTCTCACTGTGATGCAGCCCAGGACACATTTGGCTCTCTGGGCTGTGAGCACACGTTGCCAGCTCGTGCCCAGCCTCTCATCCACCAGAACCCCCAAGTCCTTCTCAACAAGGCTGGTTTGATCTGTTCATCCCCAGCCTGTGTTGGTACCTGGGGTTGCCCCAGCCCAGATGCAGCACCTTGCACTTGGTCTTATTACACCTTTTGAAACCATGGGTCCAATTCTTGAGTTTGTCCAGGTCCTTCTGGATGACATCCTACCCTTCTGGTGTGGCGACCTCAGCACTCAGTCATCTGCAGTTTTGCTGAGGGTGCACTCAATTCCTTCATCTGTGTTGTTAGTGAAGATACTAAATAACATTGGTCCCAGTATGGACCCCTGAGGAGCAGCACCTGTCACTGATATCCATCCAGATTTCTGCACAATATGTCATCAGCACTGTATGTGCTGACAAGAGATTGGTCAAGGGGATAAATATATCTGAATTAGTGCTACATGTCAGGTTTTTAACACTTAGGGTCATAAACACTGAGGAAGTAAGCTTCTTAATCATGTCCTTGTGGAGGTAGCTGAGGACCATTTAAAATGTCATTGGCCTGACATTTTGGCTCTCGATTAACCCTGTCTTATAATGGCAAGGGTTATTGAAGCTATACTGTATCCTAACAGAAAAACAGTTATGTGCTGTGCTTATCATATATACTTAGTGGAATCCATGCAAAACTGAGTTGAAATGGTTTATATCACTGTTACTAAGCGTTGTCATAATGGAGAATGAAGAGATCACTTTTCTTTCCACTTTACTCTTTGTTATGCTGAAGCAGAATAGAATGATTGCCTCCTGCTAGTACCTGTGCTGTCTGGAACTAATCACTAACACTGGTGGTTTGTCACCATTTTGCCAAATTCACAATTACATTGACATACTTTGCCTTTGTTGTTCTTAAGAGCATGAGCAAGTGTGGACCCAGGGATGTAGCTTCACTTGTTCTGTAGTTCACCACATCATCCAAGAAGTGGCAATACATGGTACAGGAAAATCCCCTCACCAATTTAAAAAAACCAAATGTACATATACAACATCAAATAAGTTCATAATAAATGATGAAACATTACTGTACATATTTTGTATTCTGGAATTTTAATTAATATTTAGGACTGATTACCAGTGGTTGTTTTGGAAGCCTTTTTGGTCCTTGTCCATGAGGGTGAGAAATGAAATGAATTTTTGATTTGTTTGAGTTTGCTGTTGAAGCTGCTGTAAAGTGCCCTGTCTGCCTTGCTTGCAACTCTGACAGTTGATGAGAGGGATGAGGATGAAGAGCAGCAGCCACAGTTATTTGTCTCCCTCCTAACAGCCTTGAACAGCTGTGGCAGAGGAGATAACAGATTAGAAGGGAGGCCACTGAGAACAGGGGAAATAAGCAGAGGGGGAAAGTAGGTATCAGCCTGTCACCCAGTCTCAGAAATTAGTGGAAGAAAAATTGGTATTATTACAGCATTATAAGAAGAAATTTAAAGTCCAAAATGTCCCCTCTCAATTTAATCCTGTTGACTGGTGAGCTAACATATACCAAGCAGGTAATAAATGTCTGGAGGATTAGCTTGAGACATGCTTTAATGTTAGGCCTGAATTGATGTCCTTGCTTCCCACTTGAGAATATCTCTCTGTACAGGCCTCCATGGGACCTGAAAAACTAAAGATGAGATCTGTGTTTGTTATACATTGCTGATCAATGATGTGTCATGGCAATGTGGGAAATAGAAGATAAAACTATTTTGAAATTCAGTGTAAAAGTCTGAAAACTCAGTGATTATTTCCAAGTCATTAATGGGCATGATAAATCATGTAGATCAGTGAGTGCTTGACTGCATTTTCATCCATTTGTGACAGTGTCAAGTGGTGCATTGTCACTAGGTTTTTCAGACAATACTGTGTTCTGGTCATTTGGGCAATATTTTGTGAGTTCACAAGCATAGAAGAATGTACTTGTTGGAGTGTTATTGGCAGGAAATGAAGAAATTAGGGTTAGGTTTTACTTAAGTCCTTTTTTCTGCTTTAAATTTATTGTACCAAAATGTTTCCTTTTTCTCCCCCCCTCCCCATATATATGCCATTCATTCTATTTTGAAGGCTTGTACTTCCTCTGTCCCTTCCCCAGCCCATACTGACAAATGAATTTATGATATTATGCATGAAATCTCATTCGTCTTGAATTCTGTGTGCTTTTTCTTTCCTTCTCCTGGAGGATTTGTTCTTTTATCTTTTCAGAGCTGCCAGTATTTCCAAACTTCTGTTCTAAAATGAGGGATATTATTATACTGTAGTAACCGCAGCCACAAGTGTTGCTGTTGACCTGTAGTCAGTCAGAGATGATGGAAACTGTTGACACAAAGTCAATTTTTTTTGGTCCAGATTAATCCTTGTGTGTTCTTCTGAACATTTCTATTTCTTGTTTCCCAAAATCAGTAGGTAGAACCCCACACAATATTGGAGGCGCTTAAGAAAATGAACCCTTTGGATGTGCTGAAGAAAATTAACCTTTGGCCCACAAAGAAATTATTTTTGTGGTTACTGACAGGTGTAACAAGAAATAAGAGTGTCTTCACAGATTTTCTTAGTAGCTCTATCTTCTAAAAAGACTTCTTTGGACTTCCTAATTAGTGATGACATTATGTTTTAGGTTTTACCCTGCTTTGCAGCAATACATTTTCAGGAAGGTGGTTTTTAATACGCTAAAAAATGTGATGCTTCTTGAAGCAAGCTCTGTGTGTGTCATCTCTGGAAACAGAATACCAAATTAGAAAACAGTACTGCCTTGTCTGGGAGGCAAGGCATAGGACTTTGTTCTGAATTAGATTGCTCTTGTGCTACAGTGCTTATGTGATACATCCTGCTGTTCCCTTTAAGAGGGCAGTGTGAAAGACTGGTAGGAGCCTTCTAGCTAAGGTGTAACAGTCTTCAAACATTTTTTTTCTTCCTTTTACTGAACCCAGTATGCAACAATTTGAATATCTATGATCTGTAGAAAATGAAATGTACCTTGCTAATAGCTTGAAAGGAAGATAGATACATTCTTTTTATTTTAGTAACAGGAAGTGCTGGTTCTTTTTGCATCACAGAAGGAATAGATGGACTTTATCAAGAAGAATGATTATTTTGTTAATTTATTAGAAGAGGTGATAGTGAGTTTCTGCTGCTGGGTACCCTGAGGTGAGACAGCATTGGACAGACCAGTTCACAACCTTCTGCGGAAATCCTGTCCATGGTGTGGTTCCCAGCATTTCCCCCACCCTTTAAATCCAGTTAAATAATTAGTGGAAAATGTTATCTAATCCAAAAATTAATAAATGATAGAACCTCAAAATGAGTAGGTACCTTTATATGCAAATAAATGTTTCTTTGGAGTTGACAGATTTTTTTTTTTTTTTTTTTTAATCCAGATATAAAGGAGAGGTTCACTAATTACGTGCTGCTACTAATTGTATGTCTAAGAAATATGGAACAGTTCTCATGGAATCCAGGTGAGTAAACTACAAGAAAAAATTCTGTGCTATCAGGAGCTGTATCTCTTGCTTCTTCCCTCAATCTGAAAGATAAGGGTAATCAACACATTGAATTAACAAATCCTAATTTTGTCAATTACCTTAGATTCTCAGTTTTCTATTTCTGGTGTTCTTCTAAGAATGACTGTGTTCTTTCTGCTAGAAATATCTATTGTTATGCTATAAACATGTGTAGTTATCTTTTAAGCAGTGTCTGGAACAATTTCTTCCCAGCCCTTTCCTTTCCTTTGAGTACACTGTGAATGAAGAATCCCCTAGAAAGTAGCTAGTGAGATTGAAATGTGATAAAGATTTTGTTAAAAATACAATTCCTAATCTAAAATTGATTTTACTTAAGATTTTAATGACATATTTAATAAATATTGTATAAAACAGTGATTTTATTAAAACATTGTTTTAATAATTTTGACCCCTGATCTGTGTGGTATATTTTGCCTGAATCTTACCAGTCTACCTAAATTTTACCTTAAGTATCTAAAAGAGCAGATGCTTTGTCTATGTCTTATATATACTGAACACGTTGTATCTAGTACTTACAAAGGTTGTCTTCCTACTAGAGGTAGAGGTTTACAAAGTGAAGAGTTTAGAGCCTGGTCCTAACTGTGGTGTGATAGTACAGCACCGATAAGTTTTTAGGACAGCAATGGAGTAAGCAAGAATTTGCACACTGCATGCTCAGTGATATGTCAACTTACATATTCTTCAGACTCACGAGGATTTTTCATTGTTGAATAGAACAGTTATAAGTCTTTTTGTATGCTGACATTAAATTAAATGGCCTAACTTGTTTCTTCACAACCTTCAGATCACTTTTGGGTGTTATTCCCGGATGTTTGCATGGTGGTTGCTTCAGAAATTGCAGTGGATATTGTGAAACATGCCTTTATAACAAAATTCAATGACATCACGGCAGATGTAGGTATCCTGTTTGGAATGCTGGGTGCTATTTTAAATGGAATTTAATTTTGCTAATATTTTTTTAAATATTAAAATTTTTTCCAGTGCAGAAAACATAAAAATTGTTCTTTTCATATCCTTGATATCGCTTGGGAAAGCTTGCTAATTTCCTGATACAATATATATTTTTGAGGATCTTTTTAATGTGTAACTAACACCTCTGCTTCTAAATTAGTAGTTCCAGATCCATAAATTATTGCAAGTTTTGTATAAAAGCTCACATAATAGCTACAATTCACATTACTGGCAGATCATTTTGTGAAGTGATTTAAACTGAAAGAAGATTACTTGTTCTGCAGTCTAGACAGAGCTTGTAGCCTTCCCTAACAAAATGGACTGTAGGTTAAAATTCAGGCTTTTGGAAAAGCATATTTTGTTAGGCTGCTTTAACTCTATTATTGCATGTGTGTTAAAAGTGGAATCTGAAATCAGAGATCTTTTTTTCCCACTGTCCCTGGAGCACTAATAGGAAGTAGGTTATGTTAGTTTCCCACTCCTGAAATTTCTTAGCCCGCATATATTATCCAGTCCTTCTTTTAAAGCAGTAGATGAGGTTGCTTCTTGTGTGTTGCAGCATTACACATGGGCCATTTGTGTTCCACACTGTGAATTCAAACGTGCTCAATACATTTGTGAAGATATGAGCTAGTGTCTTTTCACTATTAAAACCACTTCTCAGAAAATGAGATCAGAACTTGTGAGGTGCTTTCTTTTTCAGCATCTCCAAAGTAACTACATTGTGAGGTGTAGAAACAAGTGTAATAGATGCACTTAATAAGCTCCCTTATGCCAGAGGCATTTATGCATGCCCTACTTTTGTATAGAGAGTGTGGAAAAGAGCAGTAATGAAGCCGTGGTAGCCAAAAATGTAGCATGCTTCAGAGTGCTGAAACAGCTGGAGGATGGGGGTAGTCACTGGCAAGTTTACAAGGTTTTTTTAATAAACTTTGTGGGGTTTGTGTATGAAGTTCTAAAGATTTATGGTTGCTACATGAGACTTTTTCTAGAATTATTAAAACCTGCAGTGCAAGTTGTTCTGCCACTTACCTTTACGATAGATGCTTTTCTTTCTTAATATGCTGAACTGCTTTAAAGAGAAGAAAAAAATTAGACGCAGTTTGATTTTTTCATAGGATTATTTGCTTAGCGTATAAGAAAGCTCTCTCATTTGTTTAATTTGATCCCAGGGCTAGCCTTCCTGTAGCTTAAAAGCAGTTATGAACTGGGGGGGGTGGGGGGGGGGGGAAACTAAGTGTGATTTCTTTTATTTCATGTTTCTCATGATCCTGAAATTCAGTAACTTTATGAAGTCCTGTTCAATTCCTAAAGCATAGCATAGGGTTGGTTGTTTGTGTGTATATATATATATATTTATGTATGCAAATTACTTTATTGCAGAAATAGAGGCTCATCTCTTGAAGAGTGTCATTAGATTTCAGAAAAACTGGCTTTGACTCTTTCAGCAAATGCATAAGTTCATAATACTTTATGGAAATACTTTATTGATATCTGTGTTGCTTTTACAATGTGTGATAACAAATTAATCACACATCTGATGTGCTGGATTTTTTCCAGGTCTACAGTGAATACAGAGCCAGTCTTGCATTTGACCTTGTTAGCAGTCGACAGAAGAATGTAAGCCTGAAAATAAAATGCTCTTTCCTGTATTAACTAAGACAATTGTTACAAGGGGAATATTGGAACCAACACTTAAAGAAATACATACAGTACTGTTACACTCCTGCAGCGCTGAAACTCTGCTCTGCTTTCTTTAATAAGAGATAACAGGAATGTTTCTTTATGATTTATATTATATCCAGTTGTTCAGGTCAGTTTGATCTTCATTTAATATACTACTGAGTGGTCTCTTCCAAATACACTTACAGTAAGGGGACAGTTGTGACAACTTCACATTTTTGACATACGTGGGAAGTAAGTAAACTTAACAGGGTAATTTCATATTACCCTGTTCTTTTCATGGTATTTTAACTGTTGGATTAAAGCACAGTATTCATTAGGAATTTATGTTTCTTTACAGACAGAGTGCACTGATGTTTAGAGATGTTTGTACTATGCATGTTACTGTCATGGCATGGGTATTTATAGAACACACTGACCACCTAATTTTAGGTAGTACCATTTTTTGGAGAGCTGTTTACTGCACACCTTGCATGGATGAGGACTCCTTAGGTTTCACTTGTTAGCATTCCACTCATCAGTGCTTTAGAAGTCTGCTGTAACTATAAATGAACTTCATTACTATGATTTCTGTAGTTTTCTTGGGCTTGTTTCTTGGGCTGTTGTGAGGAATGCAGTACGTAAACCTCATAAAGAAGCTTGACAATATCAGCTACAAATAATAATAATAAAAACACCAGTTCATTAGTTTTGAAAACTCCATTACTTTTCCTAAGGATCCTCTGTGGGAAATAAAATAGCATCATTTAGGCACTGACTTTGGTGTGATGTTCAATGCTGCAGGCAAGCTGTCATGTGAAGTACTTGTGTTTTGAGTACAAATGTAAAAACATTTTCAAAATAATTTTAACACAGTTATCTTAAGGCTAATTATAGATGTTTGTAGAATGATTTAAAATTGCTAGTGCAGTGGATAATTGTTCTTTTATCCCTGTAACAGTTTTTTCTGTAGAGAATTTGAGGATGAGTCAAATTAATACAAAAAGGTCTCTAAGCCGGTAATAATGTACAGATGAAATATCATAGTGGCTTTGGATTCAGTGTCCTAGTTGCTCTTGGTTTAGACATTTGTATTATACTCCAGTTGCTCTTGATTTAGGGCATTGAAACTAATCTTACTGGTCATGGTAGTATTACATTTTTGTCTGAGAGTGCAGCTATCTCCATTTGAATTCCAAAATGTGAATAGGTATACTTTATACCAGTATCATGTTTGTTAACAGAGCTTTATTCTTATCTGGAGGGTGTGCCAAGCTAAAATAAGCTCATTCCTTTGCATAAATAGTTCATTATTCTTCCTCTTTTTTTCCTAGGCATATACAGATTATAGTGATTCTGTTTCCAGAAGAATGGGTTTCATTCCTCTTCCACTGGCTGTTCTAGTAAGTATTATCATTCCTATCCATTTTCTGTCAATAAGATCTCACTTTGAGCATGTGTCCCTCTGAGATAGCTGGCTGGATGTTTTGAGGATGAAATAATCATCTGAGGTAACTGAAATTGTGCTGAAAGGTTGAGTTAACACTCAGTATAACCTGTATCTCATACTACTCGTGGCTTCACAAATGCTTTATTGTTTTCTCAGCCTTTCATAGAAAATCGAATCTATATTAATTTTGTGGAATTTGTAAGAACTTGAATTGTACCAGTGGAATTTAACTACATCTGTATTTACTAAACATGTATTCCTTTTGGCAGTTATCCTATTCATTCATTTGGAATAGTCAAAGCAGCTGGTTGCCAGAAGGTTAGCAGTAGTGCAGCAGTTTATTGAGGTTTTTCATGGGAGTCCTTGTGGCTGTCCCTGTAATGATGCTTAATGACTCTATATTCTTTTATATGAGGCACTGAGCTCCTGAGCTGTTGTTGAGTACATCACTCTGACATAGTTGACTTTGTTACAGATACATATTGCTATAAAATGAATGACTTAATTAATGAAACTGTCCACATGCTGTCCTGAATTAACTATTGCAGAATGTTTTCTCTAAATAGCTGTCCTGACTTTCCCCATACACAC
The DNA here is from genome assembly GCF_051311805.1 of Agelaius phoeniceus. Taxonomy (NCBI): domain Eukaryota; kingdom Metazoa; phylum Chordata; class Aves; order Passeriformes; family Icteridae; genus Agelaius; species Agelaius phoeniceus. Next base: position 59,251,255 of record NC_135268.1, read on the forward strand.
ATAAGATACACACATACAGACAAGCAGTAATTATAATGCTGGGGATCTGTACATGCTTTGTCAGCAAATATGCTTTTTTTCCACTTCTTATTTTACTTGAAAGTCAGTGTTAAGGAAACATTGTCAAACTCTGGTTTTGGCAAAGTTGCAACTAAGTGCTGGTATAATACTCATACAAATCAAGATCTGGAGTAGTTAGTACTGCCAAGGGGAGCATTAGACTAAATTTCTGTTAATGTAAATGTTTCTACTTTTTCTTAAATTTACCAATTAAGAAATGTCTCTTACAACATTCTGTTAATAACTGTGTGCTAAATTTTAACTTTTATCTTTAAAACAGCTCATCAGAGTCGTAACAAGCTCAATAAAAGTACAAGGAGTCTTAGCTTATGTTTGTGTTGTGCTGTTCTACTGTGGGTAAGTAAATCCACACAATTGAAAAGTATTCACCATTATTTGATTACATATGTGCAAGAAGTTTCTGTTGATATGTCTGGATGTAAGGATAAACAGAATTTATATTCAGTAGAACATAAATGTAAAACCCTTATGCTCATAATCTGAAATTGACAGTGCAGATTTGTCCCTGGGTGCTGTGACTACATTGGGAGATTATAGCCCTCAATAAGTAACTTCAGTAATGGAAATAACTCATTGCAAAAAGACTGAGGCAATCTGAGAAACAAGCACCGTACTTCTGTGTAAAAAGGGAAATTGAATTCCAAGGAATGAAGTTTTCTGTAAAAAGACCAAAAGATTCAATAAGCAAACAAAAATAAGCAGTTCAAGTGCTCTGAGCAGATAATGAAATTTTCTCTCAGGTAGATAAATGCAAGGTTTACTTTGGCTTAGGAAACTACCATTAAAAAATAAAAATAAATGCAAGGCTCACATTTCCTAGGAAGGGTAGGTCATTAAGTAATCTTAGTTAAGAAATACAATGTTCAATGGCAGTTCATTTTCCATACCAAAGATGTGTAATTATCCCTTCAGCATCCCTTCACTGCCAAGTCAGTTTATACTTACCTTACCTTTAACTTCTCACCAGTTGATAGGTATTTCTAGACTGCATAAGTGTACTTTACATCCAGTTTAGTTTGCCTGTCTTGAGACACTTGCTGTGTACTATCTGTGTACTGTCTGTACTTTCTAGGAATGCTGTATACTGCGCTGTCATTGTTTGTTGTCTCTCAAAATTGATCATAAGCAATGAAGTGTGTTTCAAGCTATTGATGGAAGAAGGACCTGCCTGCAGTATTGTGGGAGTGCTTCTTCCAGTGTCCTATCAAGTTGTGTTTTAAGTGAAGGCAGCAAGGCTTGAGAATCATAAGACTTCTAAGGCTGAGGCAGTGGTTCAGCAGGAAGAGAGGAGACCATGCTGGAAGGGAGGAGACTACTGTTCTACAATAGCTTGTGAAAAGAACAGGATTACTACACGTTCTTTATTAATAAGTAGACTCTTATCTCTAATCTGACACTAATCTGCAAAAAATAGAGCTTGATCACATGTGTTTTGTCTACATCAGTGTAGGGACACATCTGTTTAGTGTCAGTTAATTAAGACTTTGAGATACTGCATATAGGCCAAATGGTAAAATTTTAGCCACATTGCTCTGTACCATACTTTGACTTTTTCCCCAGCATCCTACATGCTGTGCCCATGTTCTCCCTAAAGGTAGCTTTGTATAGTTCAAAGCACTATGCCCTGATCATCACATTCAAGCTGTGGTACACCAAGGTCAGCACTTTCATCCTGCTCCATGGTTTTTCCTTTTTCCCAATATGTGTAATATTTTCCTACCTCTACCATTCCACTGCTGCAACCTAGGATTTTTCACTCTCTGTGGCTTGGGGAATGGAGGGCAGAAAGAAGTAATGTGATTAATATTAAGTGTTAAATGCTGCTATTTAAAGACATAGGTCACAAAACTAAATACAGTTTGGTCTATTTTGTCCTTATGGAAAAGTGAGAACAAATTTTTACTCTTTCTGTGATCTCAGACTTGGAGCTAGCTTACCTCCCGCATCTTTCAAGTAATTTTTGTTCTGAACATAAATTTCAGCTTTTCATCAGATGTTAGAATATATATAGAATACAAACATAATAGCATAGATATGTGAGAAATGGCATGATAAAATCTGAAGCAGTTAGCTCAGCAAAGAATTGAGCCTATACTATGGATGGATTAATTTTGTATTGTTTATTAACAACTCTAGTTAATCTTTAATTGTAGTTAAAGAGTCTTGCCAAAAAACCCATGAGTTTTCTTTTTCTAGAATTTTGAACAACTGCTAACTTACATTGTTAGAAATTTGAGCCTGAGATAGGCTGGCAGAAAAGAATAAAGGAGAATTGCTAGAAATGCTTGCACAGTTTTCAATGAGAAGCTGGAACTGATACAGGGAAGTGGTGATTTATGGCCTTTTCAACTTCTGATCTCATTAAATCAGAGTCAAACTATGCTGTAGAAACCTATTCTCTCAGAACAAAAAACATGTTACATAAGAAGCATAAGAAAAACACCTCTAAAACATTAAAAATGAAGGAAAACTTCTCAACTGTCTGAAATAAAATCTGTCCCAATAATATAATAAAATTGAAGAGAAGCACAGCTTTCAACTGATATAAAATGATACCTTCTTTGTGGTTGCTTGGATACTAAAATGTCACTTTCTTCTGAGTACTGAAAGTGGTCTGCTCTGCTCATTCTTCCATTTCTCTATTGAAATAGAATAAACTTACTTTTTCTCTTAAAAGTGTAGAGTAGTTTGTTTTTTCGTTTGACAAGTTCTGATTACATTTACACAGAGAGATAGGGGAGCTGCTGCTGGAGTGTGCTTGGGTCACTTTATGATGAAGCAATTAGACCTGCTCCATGGGTCTGTGAATGTTCATTTCAAGTTGTCTTTTTAGTCTTTTAATGATGTACATGATAAACAGACTTCAGAGAGTGGAGAATGAATTTAGAGTCTGCATTTGGTTCACTGTTGTTACATAGCTTGATTTGCATAGAGAATATTTCATTCATCTTGCAGAGAACAGATCACTCTCCTTGTTGTTCTGCACTGGAGTGGACATTGTTCTATGAGTCGTGTGTTCCTACTAATGAAAATTAGATTTTGCAAAACTCAGTTGAATGGTAAAAAAGCACTTGATATTAGATGAGGCCTCCTTTTCTTCAAACAAGGAGACAGGTGGGAAAGGTACTCAGTGATGTTTGTGCTGCATTTTAGTCATAGTAGAAAAAGAATCTGCCATCATCTGGACTGTGCTATGATGGTAATGCAGTGCTGCCTCTTTGGATTTGTTGAATTTTATGCTCTGTCTCCTGTGATGTGAAAAAGGACTTAGTATGATTAGCCTGTAGTTTGTAAAAGCTAGATATAGGACTTGGCAGTGCAGGATTAATGGCTGGACTCAATGATCTTGGAAATCTCTTCCAACCTTAATGATTCCATGGTTCTGTATTTGCTGTGCTGTGGTTCCAAGTCTACTAAAGATCCTTGGCTGGGCACACTTAATTTGGGTACATTTATTTTGGACTTGCAGTGTTGAGGGCACTTTTTAATTGTGTGTTTAAATATTTAATGTCTTAAATGGCTGCTTAATTGTCCTTGTAGTCCTTTAGTTAAATAATAAAACTTGGTGTTTTTTTCTAGATGCTTTCTGGAAGAAAATTAAGCATTGAATCTGAAACAAATTGTTAGGAAAAATGTTACCTTTTGATCTTGATATTGAAAGGATTTAATTTTGTTAGCTAATCCTTCTAAGACAGCACTTACCATACTGCAATTATTTTCATATGAATAATTGCAGTATGAATAATATGCAATTATTTTAATGTGCTAATGCAAATATGTAAACAATTTTTTTTCCAGGTTAATATCTCTCAAAGTCCTTAACAGCATTGTACTGCTGGGGAAATCATGTCAATATGTAAAGGAAGCAAAAATGGAGGAGAAATTATTTAATCCTATCCTGACTGCCACCCCAGGGAAGCCAGCTGGCAAACAGCAAGGCACATTTAAATCTACCCAAGGTAAGGCCAGCTGCCTTGATTTGTTTTTTAGTGAAAATCTTTCAGACTAAATTTGATATTAAACCAGATGCATGGCAATGTTTGCTGCACAAACCCTGTTGCTGGACCTTAATTGTGCCATAGCACAGCTGTGAATACAAGTCTGTAAATATAGTAGAATTTATTGGTTTTAGCTCATGCACCTTCTTTAGGTAATCAATTCTCCTATCACTGTGATATGTGGAGGTGATAGAAACAATGGAATTGAAGCATGCTTTTGTTTTAAAATCACAGTCATAGAACGGTTTGGTTTGGGTTGGAAGGATCCTTTAACGACCATCTAGTCCAACCCCCTTTGCTATGTCACTGTGCAAATAAGGGAATATTTACACATCATCTGTGACAGTGCTTAAGTTTAGTAGGGAAGCAATCTGTATTTCTCATGGAAATCAAAGTAAAACATGGTAGGTTTATGCATAGGTATAGTTAATTGTAGTTGTCATGAACACATAATGGAAAGATTTATGAAATCCAGATAGGAATTTCAGTGGGTCTCTACCCCATTTCCAGTCTGTGCAGCACAACTTCCACTTACGGGTCCTCAGCATCAGCAGTTAATTTATAATGGGAATATGGCAGTATTGTGTTTGTGTGACACATTATAGGAGGAAACAGAAACTTTCATTGTTCCTGTCAACTCAATTGGATTGCATCTTCCTGTGGGAAAAGCTCAATGAGAGCCTTAGAGAACTTAACAGTGGGGCTTTTATTGTGTTCACTCAATGGCTTGCCAACAACTTGAACAGCTTGAAATGCAAGGTGCTCGTTAGTCGTCAGAGTGTCTGGCCAGCAAGGGGAGAGTTAAGAATCTGTCAGTGTTTGGCTTAAACCTCTGTATCTCATATGTGTCAAATCACATCAGGCAGAAACTTGGTGCAAATGTTTACTTTCAAGTTCATATAACTGCTTTACTTTCATGATGAAAGAATGTGATATGAATTGTTCATATTTGGATTCAGTTTTGCATTTCATTAGGGTACTATAATGATGATAATGTTTTAATTAAACATTCTATTAGTACATTTGTAAGTTGTATTTACTTATAGTGAGCCTTCAACTTACAATATGAAGGCTCAGTATAATGTAAATCCTGAAGACTCTTTTGAGCTGAAGTGGCAGGGATGCTTATTTTCTCCAACAGAAAGACTTTGAGCAAAAATTAGCAACCAAAAAGCTTTTGTGGATTTTATTGAGAGTATTCCTGGCTTCCACTGGTGATGAGAACTCAAATTTTACTCAAGTTTCTTGGGGATTTTATATTTTTTTAACACCTCTTTATTTACTAGAAATCTTGGTTATGTGAAAGAATTATTTTACCTTCCCCAGCTTTTGCATTATTACTGCTGGATGGACTCTGCAGTATTAGTTAGTCTCTGTGTCCCACTTACCAGGTTTTTACAATACAGTCTCTCAACCCATCTCTTCTTAGGATAAGGGTAAGGGAATAAATTGGTCTGGTCTCCTTTCTGCCAGCTTATAGTTTAAGTCAGCTAATTTCCTAAAGAGTTTCCACCTTGTCCACAAAAACAGTTGAAATTTTGAAGAATAAAATTCTAAACTTGCTCTTGAAGGATGGAATTACTGGTAATCATTTATAGGCTGACCAGCTACATCTGGAAGCTGCTGAGTTAGAAAATATTTACATTTGTAACCAAGTTCTAGAATTAAAATTACTTGTCTCCTTTTTCAATGCAAGTTTAGTACCTTTAATTTCCGTAAGATTGTAGAGGGTAACTCGTGTACCTCCAAGTAGTAGATGGCATACTGTGGACAGATGCTCTGCAGAAATAAGTTTTGTAGTAATTTGGATAGTGCTGCCATTCTGACAGGGAACATTTCCTTGGGCTGGTCTGCAGTACTCTCCACATCAGTCAGATTTTTTCAGATTCCTTTAGAAGCAATAGCTCAGTCTTTACTGAGGAGGAGATAATTTTTTTTCTTTTTTCTTCTCTCCTTGTGATTTGCTTGTGCATTTTAATTCTTTAAGTGTTTTAACAAAATATGGAAAAAATACATGGATATAACTTACCAATATCCTAGGTTAATGAAGCCAGTGTTCAGTTCCACTGAAGTAAGAGACAGGAATAAAAATAGACATCTTTAATAGCACTGCTTTAGAAGCCAGTGCATAGCAGTGCATGAGTCATTTATTAGCTATCCCTGGAGAAGGCAGGTTTATTGTACTTATCAAGAGGATTAGGCACATCTAGTTCCTGCTACAGAGATTCCTTTTGTTCATTTCAGTAGCAAACATTTGTGTGATTCACACAAGGACTGTCAAAAATCTTTTTGCTCAAGCCAACAAAAATAAGCATGTATGTCCTAACTTCTGCAGCTTATGTTCTTGCTGATTATTTAAACTTCTGTAGAATTTGTTTTTTCTGTCTATTTATTTTCTATATGTTTTCTAAATTAGAAAAGGAAATCTCTTACCGTAAAGCTAAGAAGAGGTAGTGGCTTCCAGAAAGCATTTTTCTGCTGTTCTGCTGACTTGCTGCAGCACACTTTTTCAGGATAGCTTTGGACAAATCTGGAAATTGCACATTGTATCAATATGCCTGTGTTAAATTCATTATTATCTTTGTAATTGTCTTCTGTTCCAACAGGAATTCCCACAGATGAAAACGGTTCTACATCAGTTACCAATCAACCAGTGCATCAGAAGGAGAATATGCCATCTTTACTTGTAACAAGCAATTCTGATCAATTTCTGACAACTCCTGATGGAGAAGAAAAAGATATAAGCCAAGACAGCTCAGAATTAAAACACAGGTCTGCAAAGAAAGACTTGTTGGAGATAGACAGGTTTACTATTTGTGGAAACAGAATTGACTAAGAATTTATTTTTTTTTAAATCTATGTGCTAAGGATACTGAGCTGTTGGGACAGCAGATGCTACCAGAATGGACAGTTGCCAAAAGGCAAATAAATATTTATTTAAAAACTTAAATTATTAATGGCAAAAAATTATTAATTTCTTTCTACAAGTAACTTGGCTTGGTATCTGGTCAGGTCAAGTAAGTGATCTTTATCTTGCCTCTTGGGAAATGTGGTGGATCGTGAGTCTCTAGCCTGGTGGCAGAGCTGCAGTATCACTTTTCTGGAACACAGACTGGAAAAAAGCATAACCCTGTTCTGCATTATGGAACCATGCTTCCAGAACACTATTTGTCATGAAGGTTCCTCCAGTGTAAGGATATTCCTGGAAATGTTTGGTGACTTGACCGGAAGCTTGCCTATCCAGTTACCGTGTTTTATTAAACATCTGCAAGCAGAATTCAAAACTTGTGCTTATATCAACAAACACATAAAGCATTGGTACATAAAACAGTAAGTCAAGATAGTTATTCTTGTCAACAAAAATATTTTCAAGATGTATCTTGAAAATCTTGTAATCAGAATAAAATTTTGCCTTTAAGTGAAAGACTTACTGCTTAGTATTTTATCTGAATACTAAACACCAAGGAAAGATCACAGTAATGAAGGTTCTGCTTAACTGGGCAATTATGAAGCATATTCATTTCATGTGTTGTGTGTCCTGCAAGGCAAATTATTTAGAAATTTTTTTTAAAAGCTGAGGATTTTTTGTTGCTGTAGGAAAAAATATTAAAGGGGCACTTCTAATGTTAAGGAATGGGAGTGTTAATTGCAGCAAGCAAGTGTTGTGTTGGAACTGTACGTGTGGCATTAACACAGCAGTAAAGAACATTGCACTGCATTTTGCATATAACTCTTAGAGGAATGACATCTGTGTATTAACTTGCCTGAGAACATGCCTATAAAAAGCTCACACTGACAATCAAACCATAATTATCCATTCAATGTAATTGATTGGTTGTAGTCAAACTTAAGTAGCTGGACTAGATCTATAAAGAGCATTTAAGCATTACAATGCATCTTAATTTCTGGTGTGAGATGCAGAGTTGGGAGGGTTGACAAAAGAAGTTTTGGAATCCTCAGACCAAGAGTGGATTAAATTTGAGCTCAAAACATAGGCTGGAGAGTTTTATCAGAAGAGACCCCTTAGCTAATGATTAATTCTTCATATGTTGTTAAAACACAGCATTAGCTTCCAAAATGCCTTTCAGACATTCAAGTAAGCACCAATTTTACTTTCCAAGGGAAGGTATCATACAAGTACTTCAGTACTGAACAAATGAAGACAATTTGCTCTTTCTAATTTCATAATTTGTCAGAATGGGAAAGCCACAGTTTCTTTGCTGTATGACCATGTGAAAGTTTAATATATCTGCTAATCCCTGAGACTTGCAGGACTAAAGTAATATAGCAGATGGAAGCAGTTGGACAGAGTTGTGTGTCTGAGCAGACTTGATAATGAGAGAACTCTGCTGTACAGTTTGGGGTTGTCTGCTCTGGTGGGAACTCCCTGCTGCAGTCTTTCAGCCTCTCCTCTCCCATAAGAGTGGTGGGAGTCATGGCCAAAATCTGTGGTTATGTTTAGGGATGAAAGTAAAAAGAAGAGGACTTGTGCTGTGGAAAAATTTGAAAATCTTTAATTTTTGATGTATTTTATACTAATTGGAGATGTTCACACATTGAAATTAAGATTATCTGTCAATTTGGTGTATCTTATTTTATAATTATTTAGCAGTTGCTAAAGAAAGCTTGAAATTGCTTTAATTTTTTTTTCTGTTGAATGACATTCTGTATCAATTTTATAAGTGCATCTTGTGTGAAACTCAATAAAATTCAATTTTTTAATATTTGTTTAAAAAAGGAAAAGTACAGCGTCAACATTTCTTTTTTAATATTCAGAGTTGGTGATCTTGCAAAGTATTTAATGTATTAATTTCCAATTTCCATAAGGTAGGATTCTTGCAAATGTGGGACTTGAATGAGTCTAAGAACTGGGTTATCAATGGCTTCAGATCTATTCCTGTAGCAGTTGGTTGTTACCACTTGTAGAAAGAAGATATTGATGCCAACCTATTATTAATTTGGTTTTTAAGGGCATGTGAGTGAACAAATCCCATGTCTCAGGGGAGTTGTACTTTCTGTAGTCAGTTACTACAGTTGGATTCACACCTCCCCAGCAAAGCCAAGTGTGAATGCAGGAGCAGCACAGGCAAAGCCCTTGCTGAGCCCTGGGGCACGAGTCCTGGCCTGAATCCTCCTGTTGGTCTGACACTTGAATTGTGGTGCCTGCTCTAAAGCAGCCCAGCTGGGCTTTGGGTATGGCTGGTACAGCCCTGCCTGCTGTGCAGGTGAGGCTTCATTCATCACCATAACAGCCAGGTGGACTCGAGGCACTGTGCAGAGGGCATGGCAAACACAGCACTTCCCTGAGCTCCCCAGGTCTGGAAGGGGCCCAGCTGGGCATTCCTTCCTTTTGCTGCAAGCTCTCTGATAGTTCTCATCTTTGTGTTCATGATTTATAGGGATTCCTTGGATCTCTAGCAGAGTATCTTTGATGAAAAATCACAGCTGCTTTCTGACCCTGGGTGGTGCTCTCAGAACTGTAGAGGTGGCTGAGTGGGAACAAACCACCAAACAAGAAAAAACAGCAACACCAAATTTCTCATCTATAGAAATTATTTAGGTTTTCTTGAAAAGCTCCTGTCTTAACAGTGATACAGATAAGAGCATCACAAGTTAAGTAGTGAATAAATTAAGTTCTTCAATTGATAAATCCTTTCAAAAATAAAATCTAGGAAACATTTCAGCTAAAGTCACAGTTGCCAAATTAATTCCAAAAGCACACATTGAGTACAGTGTATATTCATAATTAGTATTATTCATTATGGGAGCATTAAGAAACAACTGGTTTTGACAGGATTATTTAATTAATCTTTTCAAGCCTTTCAGATGTTCATCAGCCAAGCAGAATTTCCCCTCAAGCATAGTAGTTTTACAATCATAACCATGCTGTTAATTTACTCTCCTCTTAATTTAAAGTGAGTTTGTGAAAACTTTTCGACTTTGTCTTAATTTTTTGTGGTGCAAAATTTTGTGTAGTCCACTAATTTGTTCCAGAGTCTGTTTCTGTGACTCAGCATAATCGATGAGGTCGCTGTTGTTAAAGCCAGTGCTTGCCCAGCTGTGGCTGCTGTGCCAGCTCAGCTGTTGGGCTGGAGATGTGAACCTTCTTGGTGGTGGTGGTGAGCAAGGATGGATGCAACTTAATTACAGCACAAATGTAATCAGACTCTGTGAAGCTCCTGAAACATTTTGTCTTATAAACTAGGCTCTTTCATTGTGAGTAAACTAGGTGTTGTTCAACTCAGTCTTGGGGAGTCATAGCTTCAGAATGCTCTTCACAAATGCTAAACAAAATTTGCTTTTAAAACTTCTTCAGAATAAGTGCTCTTTCTTAGAAATTTGGACTGGCTTAATTTTGCTGAGTGCAGGGAAAAAAATAACTTTGTGTAAATACTGAGCAGCTGTCAGGGCAAGCTGCAGTTGGGACCACCTTTATCTCAAAGAAATTTTTCTGTATCTAATTATATAAAATATTTAGACTGTGAAGGCTGTCAGAAAACAATGTATAATTTCTGTAAGTCTTTTTCATAGTAACTTTCAGCAACCATACCTACCAAGCCTGAGTCTAGTTAGGCTTTTTTTAGGACTTCAGTATACCCTGATTTAGTAAAACACTGCCAGCAGAGTTGTAAAAGATCATAAATATATAACACTAAAGAACATTTATTAATAAGCTCACAGTTGTAATAACAAAAAAATCCAAAATTGCAATAAGTTTTAAGAAATTTCTCAATTTTGACCAAAACACTTATCATATTTGTGATGAAATAAACTCAGCTTTTAAAATGTGCCCGTGTTGTAACTCTGCTGCCCACCTGTTCCTCACAGCTGCAGCTTTAGGCTGTGTAGGCTGTCATTGCTTCCATTCATCACCACTGCCTGGGAGAGTGATGCTATCAAGCAGAGCTGAGGTTCATTCCCAGCTGGAGGCAGTTCTGTCTGGCAGATGAACTGCAAGGAAATATTGAGCATTGTGGGGAGAGGGAGAGAGAGGAGTCAATTTTTGTGGATAGGAAGATTTGGGTTCAGCAGCACTGCCTTGGGTTTTTTGCTCAGCAAAAAACTAGAACCCAAGGCAGTGCTGCTGAGCAGTTCTATGACAAGCTTTGCTCGATAAATCCTGTGTTCTGTAGGCAAACACGTTGCATGCATTATATGTTGTGTTTACTGCTTCCACATTTTTATATCAGAAATTACTACTCTTGGAGTGGTGGTATGAGAGCTGTGCTACAAGGCAGTATATTTTTAATAGAGCAATTTTTGGTGTTCAAGAAGTCTCAGGTTTTTTGTTGTTCTTCTTCCCATCCGTGCTCAGTTTGTTGGACAAGAGCAATAATAAGTTTATTGACAGTTTTCAGTATGTTCCTGTGATGCCCAGTCCTGACAGGTGCTTAGATCACAGAGTCACTGAATGGTTTGGGTTGGAAGGGACCTTAAATATCATCTAAGTCCAACCCCACTGCCATGGGCAGGGACACCTTTCTTTAGACCAGGTTGCTCTGAGCCCCATCCAGCCTGGCCTTGAACATTTCTGGGGATGGGGCAGCCACAGCTTCTCTGGGCAGCCTGTGCCAGTGTCCCACCAGTCTCACAGTAAAGAATTTCTTCCTAATCTAAACCTACTCCTAGTCTGAAGCCATTCCCCCTCGTCCTGCCCCTACATGCCCTTGTAAAAGTTTCTCCATCTTGTAGGCTCCCTGTCTGCTGTCCCAGAAAATACATTATCAAGGTAGCTCAGGAATCACTTGTTTGATACTGGCAGTTTAAGTGGAATTGCCGATTCTCAGGAAGTGATGCATTTGATATACTGAGAAGTGTGAAAGGAAACTTAAAATCCAGCACTGGACAGCATATTCTTAGGACTGATATACTAAATCAACACAGGAAGGTGTGTGAGTTGATGCTACAACTACAATCCTGGTACAGCTCTGAATGTCAGACCAAAACTTTCCTGCAGCTTGGATTTGAGCTTGGCACTCCTGTTAAAGGCAGCAATACAGCCACCAGCCACCTTTCTGTAGCCAAGGCAGCAGGAGCTGAGGTAGGTGAGTTCCTTCTGGGAACAATTCCTGAAGTACCATGTGTATCTAACCTGGAAGCTGTGGGACATTGTTTTCAGGCTGATGCTTTCTGCCCTTTGGAGTCTCTTGAGGTGTAACTGCAATGAAAATGAACCTTGTGTTGAAGCTCAGCACTAACCACTGATGGGAGACATTGTCCCTAATGCAATAGCAGAGGATACACCTGTTGGGCTGATCAATAAATCTGAGTGTCTTTAGTCACTTTAAATTACTTTAACACTGGAGTAAAGTGAATTCTGCTGTGTCTGAAGTGATGCTTTGTGGTGCCTGTTCAGCCATTCACTGACTGACCACGAGCTATTTTGCTTCCATGTGGGAACAAATAAATTCTCCAGCCAGTTTTTGTGCTAGACCCTCATTTCTCAAAAGCAAGGACCAAAGCCCCAGTAGTGATTCTTTGCATGGATGCTCTGCTAATCAGAGAAATTTTGTGGAATTTATTTACCTGCCTTGTTGAAGGCAAAGGAGGCATTGGAGTCATCCAACATCAGCTCCAGCTCTTCCACTACTGGCTTTTCAAAGCCTGGGCCAGTCACAGCTTGTAAAGAATCAGGGAAGAGAGTCCAGTGCACTAGGCCAGAGCAGCTGGAGTGCTCTAGAAAGCCAATGTCAAAATTTTGATCTTTCTGGTTCTATTCTGCTGCTATTCCCCCCTTGTTGCTGTGTGTTGGCCACATGGTCCAGCCATGCACCTTGGTGCCAGAGCTGCCTTGTTCAGCTGTGTCTGCTTGCTTTGTTCCAGGGCTCACTGCTCACTCACTTGTTTTACCTATTATTTTTAATCTTGTTAATCAAGCCTGTTTCACAGTATGAGAAGCTGGATAGAGCTACTGATTCTAGCTCAGGTCCTGTCCAATGCAGTGTCCAATCCTGATATTAACATCTTTCTCTATCTCAAATGACAATCTTCTTGAACAGCAAATATGTACACTGCAAATGCTGTTATTACCTTCCCACTATCTGCTTTAAGTCTTCCTTACTGAAATTTAACCCTCCCTATTTTTTGTCCATCTGTGGCATGGAGAATAGATTTTGCCTCTCCCTCCCTTTTCTTCTTACATCCTTGGCAGCTGAGACTGCTTTGTGTTTCCCTTCAGGCTCCTGCTGAACCCCACAATGAGTTCAGCTTCTGTTTGTGTGGAGAGTGTGTCCCATGCTCACTCTGAGCACAGAACTCCAGCTGATACCTTCCATCCCAGCTGAGCTGAACCTGAGGATTACATCAGCCAGTTTTAGCTGCCATATCCTGGTATGGAAATTCCCTCTTAAAAACAGGATGCCACTTCTGACCCAGGAGAGTTTGAATGTGCTGCAGGAACTAGAAGCTTCCAATGGAACTGCCTGATTATTCCCAAGCCTGCACTCGTGCTGTATATACTGCTGCCAAAATGTAAAATCCTGTATTAGAGCTGCTTCAGTTCAATTTCTTTACCATCTGTTTCTGTGGTTAGTCAAGTTTGCTTTGAACTCCTGTCAGGTAGTGTATCCACAGCCTCCACTTCACCTTTCTCTGGCACCTGCCCAATATTGCTGATTAAAAACACTGAGTGGCAATGGAGCATGAAGAGACCCCTGCAAAACCCTACTGCTGTGTGAGGATGAAATGGTGATAAATAGTCCCCAAGCAGGATTTCCCAAGAAGCTTTATCAGCTGCTCCAAGCAATTTTAATCTCTACTATGTTTCCTTAGTTTGGAAAGATCACATGAAAGAGTATCAAAAGCCTCATAAAAGTCAACATATGTGATTATCTGCTGCTTCTCACCTTATGGTGTGCTGTGTTGTTGAAGGGAAATGCACTGGTTTGAAATGATCTGACAAATTTATGCTGGCTTTCATTCATCATCACATTACTCTTCAAATGCTGAAAAGAACAAAACCCAAATCTGATTATGTGCCCAGAAAAACTGTGGAAGACTGCAGTTGGTTTGATCTATCATTTCCTTTTTCCCTTTTCCAAAGACTGCTCTTTTAAATCACAAGAAATCTGCTACCAACTTTGTTAGCCACTTTTCAGAGTTTTTTGTTTTGGTGCCAAGGATAAGACCTAAGCTGAGTGAAAAATCTCACATCCCTCCATACTGATGTGTCAAGATCCCCATAAGTTCCCATGAGATTGCTGGTGGTATATTTGGTAGGGAGAATGGTGGGTTTGTACTGCTGTGTTCTGTCTTAGTGTGGTGTTTCTACAAAGAAGGGTGATATGAATAAAGTAAGAAGCTCTCATGGTGTGCAAAGCCCTAGTAACTAATGTGCCTTTGATTACCTCTAGGGGTAAAAGGAGAAAAGTGCTAAGCTGTCACCAGAGCTGATGTTTTCCAAAGGCCCTTCAGCAGGAGTAGAGGAGGTATGAGATAAATCTCCAAAGCATTTTGTGATGTCCTAAGTGCCCAGTGATGAGAAACAAGAAAGCCAGGTCAAAGTCAGCTACCATGACCCTCAAACACAGGGTGAGAGCTGTGGCTCTCCCTCTGTCCTGGTGCTTTGCTGTCTCAGGGAGATGGAATGGTGTGCAGCTCTGGCAGTATCCACAAGCATCTGAAATGTTCAGTGGAGGCACATTCCTACCTGTCCCTGCCTTGGATTTACAGTAACTACCTGATTTTTTCTGGTCCTGAGGCTTTAGCTGGGATTGAACAGTTACTGCTTACCAATGGGCTCCTGTTATTCTTTTCCTCCCAAATCTGACTGAAAGCCTCCCCATCCTGGAAAGCCAACAGACAAAGCTTCCCTTGTCAAGAGGGTTCTCATCTTCCTCAACAGCTCATGCAATGCCATCCCTTGGCTGAGGGTGACAAAGCCACCTTGGAAACATCACCTGTGTGCTTCCCTCCAGGAAGCTTTTGGCTTCACCTGACTCTAGAGCAGAAGGCTCAGGATTCCCAAGTGGAGGGCAGCATCCCTACTGTTTTCTCCCCTGCTCTCTCTGGGTACCTTGGTTGATTGGCCAGGGTCCCTTCCTATGTCACTTGGCTGTCTTGGTGCAGAGAACACATCTCCTGGGCAGGAGCCCTTCCATCACACCCATCTGAACCTTTCACAGCCCCTGCTGCTTTTTCATTGCAGTGATGACTGTAATTTCTTTTTTTGGCAAGACATTTGTTCTTTTCTACAACAAAGAATGAATTCTTACTTGCTGGCAGGATACTGGAGCAGCATAACAAACCATCTTTATTGTGGTGCTACCTGCCAGGAGCGGAAGCAGAGGAAGCCTGTGATACATTAATTTCCTTTCTCCTTACCCTAGCAGGCAGAGTGAGAACAAATCACTTTCTTCCAAATTACATTTTTAGTGAAGAACTGTTATAATAACTCTTCTTGATCACCTCTTTTCCTAGATGAAATAGTTTAAAGTTCTTTCCTCTAGACTCTCCCTGCTTGGTCTGCACTGGTCCCAAGACTGGAGGCCATCCTCCTGCCAAGGCTTCACAAAAACCTTCTGTTGAACAAAACCAACAGTGTGATTCTTCCTTTCCATGTTATGCTCCTACTGAAGTACCTTATAGTTGATAAAGCAAATCTATCATCAAGTTGTCTCTGTCAGCATAAAGTTTGGATGTTTCTCATGTAGCAGCATGGCCAAATTGCACCAAGTCTGGGCTGGACTTGAAAAAGATTTAGATGGTAATTAATTTTATTTAAACACCTGAATAGTTTCATGAAACTGATCTCCTGTATATTCTGTTGAGATTGGCACTTCTTATTATGAAGGTGTAATAGCTATAAATATGGATTAATGGTTTGGCTTTGGGACCCTGACACCTTGATTACAGATAATCAAACATCACTTTATTCCAAGACCTGAAGCAGGCAGCTGAAACACAATATCAGCTCCACTTACAGTGCCACTGTCTTGACATGAAATCCTTGATGTAGGAGAGGAAAGCTGCAAGCTTTGCCCAGTTTCCTTTGCACTTCAACAATCTTTACATTTACACTTCCAGCAAGGTGTCAAAGATCTGGATGCTATATTTTTGGACGAGAATTGAAATAAAATACTTCAGGCATGAAGTTAAGTCCTTGAGCCTGAATTCTCAGTGAAATACCAGCAGATCACAAAGAATCAGAGACATACTTCACCCTGACAGGTTTTCTGTGCATTTAATGTTTTTTTATACAGTGCTAATTTAGTGTAAAGACCCCAATCTTGTGAATAAAATAAAATGGAAAAAAGAAAATAAAAAAATAAAACCTAATGAAAAAACCTAAAGGCAAATACTTGTTAAAGAAAAAACAAAACAAACAGGAAAAAATTCCACAAAAACAAACAAAAAAGAAAACTATAACAAAAAAAAAGCAAACAAAAACCCACAAGCAGCAAAAGCCAGAACAAACACAAAACTCCACAAAACCCATCCCACACTATTGCTATCAGGCAAATGGTAGCAATTTCTAGGGCATTGCAATTTACAAAAATCTTCCCCCAAATTATGTGGGACAGCTCCTCAATTGTAGCTGACTTTTCCTAATTAAAACAAATTCAATTAGTAATTTCTAGGTTGCAAGTTGAAAGCACCATTATAGCTTTCCCTTCAGTGCAGTAACATTTAAATATCCCTTTAATCTGAAGTAATTATTTAGGAAATACTCTACAGATCATCCTGGGACACTCCTCTAGCAAACAACTGTCACTGCTTAAAAGTTTGTGTCTGCTTGAAAGTGATACACTTATGAAAACCTGCACCTGAAATTCTACAATAGCTTTCACCTAAGCCACAGTCCTTTCTGCTTTCTGAAGTGTGCAATAAATCCCTGTGCAAATGTAATATCAGGCTTTCACATTTCAGTCAATAATCTCAAACCCAACAAATCTCAATTAAGCCTCACAGCAGCACGTTCTCCCACAGTGGGACATGGGAGACTATTTCTGCTTAAGAAATCCATGAAATGCTAACAGGGAATCTAGCTCACTGACCCAAAATCTGACTCAGAGTAAAAAACAAGGCCAGAAGGACTTATAGTGCTGGTCCATCCTAAAGAACAGCACTTGCCTGAGGCAAAGAAACTCATTGATTTACTTTAGATTTACTCACTGTGTTAGGCTTCCCCAAGGGAATGTGCAGGGCAATTTCAGACCAGGTTTCAGGGTTACCCATTCTCTGGGGATAAACTTCAGGGCAGGTTCACCCCTGTCTGAAGCACCATGATTGATGCACACTGTGAGATTTGAAAAACAAAAAGCTTTGAATGCCACTTTCTTTTCTGGGACCTCCAGGACATCTTTTTTATTAGTGGTAACTACTTGGAGGTTTTTGTCTGTAATCCTAAGCTGAGATTTTTTCTCTAAAATAAATACATAAATTGCAGATTGCTGTATACTCAGATGACCCCAGGAGTTCCAGCCTTAGGAAATACAGCAAGCACAAGTGTTGAGAGACTGCAGTGCAAAAACAACCCTTGCCACCTTAACTAAACATTTTCTCCCAGGGTGAAATGCTCCTTTAGTGCAGAGAACCCACAGAAGAAATTTTGCATCATATTATCATATAATTATATGGGCTTATTAAGAGCAGTCATGGTAAGAACTGAATACCTCCTAATTCCCAAGTCTGTAATGAGCAGGTTACAGAGTTGCCTGGGCTGTGAACAGCTTTCTTTCAAGGCAGCAATTAGAGCAGACCCGACTGGGAGCAGGGTTAGCTGACGTGTGGCTTGCAGAACAATTTACTTTGACTGAACTGTTGTCACAAGTCGTTGAGTTTACAGTCACATGCAATTCTCTAGAGCTAATAATAATCTGATAACACAGAGAACATTTTTTCTCTTTCCTTCCTTAATACATATCTGAGGATTCAGAAATCTAAGTTTAAAGAATAATCTTCCTCTGTCCTGACCTTATGGTTTCTCTGTGTCTTTGAATGGTACAATTAGCAGTGAGAAGGCAGCTCTGCTCCAGGTCTGATGTACAATTAGACCAAATTTAGTATAGCAATATTAAAATGATTGTGCCACTTTGGTGAGGTAAAGGACACATTATTCATACCTACCAGTTGAGTTCTGACTGGCAGCTGTGCTCTCCTGCAGCTCCTCTGTTCATCTGGCAGGTGTCATTGGCTGTGGTAGAAAGCAAACAGTAACACTCAGGTCGGGTAACTACTGAAAAAGCATCTTCTCCTCTATTTTCATTTCATTTGAACAACATTCTCCAAAACACATCAATGTGTATGTCTCTGCCATCCTAGAAATGGTTCTTTAGCATTAATGAAATTCAGCTCTGGTCACATGCTCGGGGATGAGCACTGAAGGCATTTCCCTCTCTAGCAGGGGCATTTCTTATCTGGTGACTACAACAGTGCTGAGTAGAGGCCAACACTGTGCTACAATTTCAGGGAACACTTAAGGACAGTAACTGATGATCTGAAAACTTGGCTTGGGTGAGCATCATTTGCTTCTAGCAATATTCACCTGCAGAAGTTGAATGAGAGCATGAAAAAATAACAGCACAGCAATTCTCTTGCACTAAAGAAGGCAGTTTTTGGCTGTCCAGGTGTTTTAATAGACCAACTTTCTTCCATAAACTCTAAGTTGTAGTTCAAATTTATTTGTTTTCAAGAAAAACACAAGCAAATCAAATGCTTCTGTCTCAAAATCCAAACATAATACATCTCTAGCTTATAGAACTGATCAAAGATGTACTAACACTGTATGAAAAAATGCTGTTTTGCACATATTCCTCAGTGCAAACACTAAACATTCCCCTAATTTCAGAGAGCTTTATTAGGAGGCTTTCTTACAAGAGTCAGAAAGAAATATAATGCTTATCTTTGTTTTCTTGTTCATGGTAACACACAGACAAGCCCTAAAGCCATGCAGATTGTTGTGCAGATTTAATTTGTAACTCAGGGACTTTCTTAACATCATCATAGGTTTCACTCTGGATTGCTGCACTACTGAACCAAGACAGTGGAAGCTCAGGAAGGTGTCTCAGGCTGTTTGAACTGCAGGAGGGAACCGAACATCTTTAACGGGATGCTGGCACAGACTGGCATTGCTCAGCAGAGCCTGGAAAGGACCAAACAGGATGGTGTCCTTCCTAACATCCCATCAGCCTGACAGCCAGTACCTGAGTCCTGTCCTTAAAGACTCTTCCAGGGTCCTGCTGTGTGTGCTTTTGCAGCTGTACCCACGGCAGTCCCCACTGCCCCTCTCCGCTCTCCTTTTTTCTCCTGTGCTCATACCTGCACCTACTAAAGCAATACCCAAGCGAGCTTTGTGGCTAAGCCCTGTAGTTAATAAGATTCAAAGCTTTCCTCCTGCAGTCGGTGCCACTGCTGCAAACACGGTGCCGTGGGTTGGGAGCCTCAGCGTCCCTGGGTTTGTGACCTCGCTGGGACTCCTCCGGGTCTCCAGGGCAGATGGTGTCCCCCTTCCTCCCCATCTGGTGGGAGACTCAAGGCAGAGATTACAGGGCGAGATAAGAACAAGTTACTGCAAAGGACAATGAGATAAGAAAACGAAAGTAACAGCAACCATATTAATAATAAAAGGTATAAGACAAAGAGACTATTTACACAGAAAAAAACACGACAAAGTATCAGCCAGCTCTTCCTACCACACCATTTTTCCCTCCCCCGAAAGAGTGAGGCATCCCTTACTCCTGTACCTTTCAGTGATGTGAGATGGTACCGAATCGGCCGCCGTAAAAAATTAACCCTGCCCTGGCCGAGACGGGGGCACACATCCACTTTACCGCAGCCACTTTACTACAGCAGTCCTCTTCCCTTGCTGGGCAAGGTTTCAATGCTGGCAGCTGATGGAAACAAGGGAGTTTGGGTTGGACTGCCAATGCTTGCTGTGGGGCTTCACACACATTCTCCTCCCTAGGCTGTGATCCTCTTTTTAACATCCAGCCCCTCCTCTCAGTTTGTTTATTTCCTGCTACAAGACCCTTCTAACACCTGAATAATCTCATTTAACCTAACGGGGTCCTGTTTAACCTGTGGGTTAACAGAAGGACCCACACGGAAGAGCGAGGCCATCAGAGACAAGGACAGAGCCCTGGCACACCAAGGAGCAGCTGCTTTTCCAAAGAACTGGCACCAGTGAAGAGATGGAGATAAAGGCAGCTGTGAATTAGTGTACAGATGGGGCTGTCAACAATTTCTCATTTCCAGTCAGGGCCACTTTTTCCAGAACATCTGGTATTGATACTAATCAGTTTTCCATCTTTGATTTTCCAATATATTTTACTGTTTTACTACTATCTCTTGCACAATTAATGCAAGTTGTTTGTCCCCTTTTATGGCCACCATATGTTGGAAATCAGAGCTCTGAAGGCAGACTCAGTGCAGCACAAGCTGTTGCAGTGTTTGAGTGGAGCTGCTGGAGCTCTGCCAGGGGAGGCTCCTCTGGACCCATCCTGCTGCACTTGCTGCTGCCTGCTTCCCAGATTCAGTGATATTCCTGATAGCTCCAGTGATCAGGGAAAACACTTGCACAAACACAAGCAGGAGCAGTTCCTATAATCCCCTTGGATTGTCAACAATTGAGAGACTGAGCTGGAATTTGATATCTGTAAAAGACTCCAGTGAGAAATTTTCCAGGTTTATGTGCTGCTCTGTCCAGCAGTTTTTTGATGTCCAACTCAGAAATAAAAAACACCATTGTCACTAGAAATTCTTTTGATGAATATCTGAAAAATACTTCTAGCAGGATCACTATTTCTGATTAAAAAAAAAAAAAATTAAGGAAAGTTACTCAGAAAACAAATTAAACTTCTTGAATATTATTTTGACAAGAAGCCCACTCAATTCCCAATGTTTATATAAGTATTCTGTTCTGAAAAAAATACTCTTTGCATCTGGGATATATAATTTCCTGGCAGGTAACTGGTCTGTTTTCAAGCTACAGCACAGGAGATTTCCTGTACAGGTGATTTCAGTGTAACTGCACAGCCACAAGTGCCTGAATTAGAGTCTTGGATTCCTTCTGTAACAGGGACTGCAGTCCTGCACAAGTGAAGGCAGCACCAGCTCTGCCTGTCTTAGATGCTTGACAGAGGCACAGGTGGATTATTTGGTGTGCAATTTTTGGATATCAGACATCCTTTCTTCCTGTGGATCTTCTTTATGATGCCATAAAGGTGGCAAATAAAGGGCAGCACCTGCTTCCTTCTTTTTAGAGGTGTCCATGCTTTTGCTTTGGCTATTGGCATCAGAGGCTTGGAGTTCTTGTTCCACTGTATGAAAAAATACCATTATGGTCCCATTGTCTGAAAAAATACCACTATGTAGAACATAATTGTGTAAATAGAAATGGTTGGTTTGATTCTGAGAGCATGGAGGAGATCTCCCTGATCAAGGAATGCCCCAAGGGAGGCAATATTAACCCAGCAGGGGGAATAGAGGGATGCTGAGTGATGAAGGCACAGCGTGATATGGACTATAACATTGAGTAGAAATATCACATGAGTGCAAATAAAACTCAAATTTCTCCAGTCAGCCAAACTGAGGTAGTAAGAAAGTAGTGGCAGGAGATGAAACACCAAATAACTAAATTTTGGTGGTTTTTTGTTGGGTTTTTTTGTGGGTTTTTTTGGGTTTTTTTTTTGTGGTTTTGTTTTGGTTTAGGTTTTTTTGGGTTTTTTTGGGTTTTTTGTCATGGCATAAATATAACTGTATGCACCCAGAAAATACTGGGAAAAGGCTGCAGGCTGAACAAAAATATCTCTGTTTCTTTTCAACTGGAAATTGAAATATCTGTTTTGTGGGGGTTTTTTTGTTTTTTTTTGGTTTTTTTTAGTATGACTTCAGTGCTCCTGTTACTCCAAAACAGAGGAGGGGGGGTGTCATCTGCCTTTAAGCTGGCTGCCCTGATGGTGAGTACAATGAACACTGAAAAACAACACTATGGCAGTATGAAGCAGGTGTCAGCTTGAGGATGGACTTTTCCTCTTTTAAATCTTTTTCCAAACAGGTAATGGGAGAGGCTTCAGCATTGTCATTTTCTTGGGGAAGAAGTAGTTCTTCCTGCTCAGGAAGAAATCCTGAGGAATTGCATGAGTGACACTTATTCTTTTATTTTTTTCTTTTCTCTCTTTTAAGCATTGTTATTTCTGTGTCTTTAAGCAGCTTTGCACTGTGGATCACATCTATTTTGAAACCTAGAGACTAAGTTTTGTCTGAATATCAGTTAGAGAACCTGAGTCCTTATCAGCAAGACTCAAATCCCATTAGTATTACATTTTGCATAAAATATTCAGAATGAATTACTTATATATGTAGGGCAAAGGAGCTGTAAATTAGTAAATAGGAAAAAAATGATGTGAGAAAGCATGGCCTGAAGTGTGTATGTGAGATTTGGGAAGTTATGCATAATGAATAGGTAAGTGTGCTGCTGAATTTGGATAGTTTCTGTAGGTGGATGATGGAAATTGCACAGCACTGATGTGTAAATAATGCACAATCCCTTAGTAACTCTGACCTGTTACTGATGGAACAGAGGAGAATGTGCCAGGAAGAGCCCGACAATAATGCTCAAAATAAGTCTCTGCAGGAACATGCACAGCTCCCAGCAGCCATTACAAAGGCAGAATGACAATTTGGGAATGGTGTTTTGATGATTCCTTCACCTCTCCTGCCCTCACTCATCACAAGGGGTTTCTTGCAATTCCATGGATGAGGGCTTCCTTTGCAGGATGTTCCAATACTGAACTTTTCAGTTCCTGGAGGGAAAATTCACCTAAAATGTGTGTCCTCTCTGCAACTGAAAACAAGTACATGCACAGTCTAATTTATTTATAAAATTTCAGAAATGGGCATGTGCTACTGTAGATGAATCTAAAAGAACAGCTGGCTCAAGCTAGATGCTGTGGATTGAAATACTAATTAATGTTTTTCTAAAGGCTGTATCTCATACTGCAATTCACCCCAGGACTAGGGAAAAAGATATTCACAGCAAGAGGCTGAGCAGTGCCAGTGTTTATAAGCTATTGAAACTTCACTCAAAAGCAGCACAAATTTACCCTGAGCTCTTTCTCTGCTTCCATATCCCTAAGTGGCTCTTTGCAATAGACCACAGTGTTTGTATTTGCAGCAAAACAATTGTAAATACAGAAGCCAGTAAGAAACTAGTGTTTTCTCTATCCTGACATTTCATCTACTGCCTCTCTGCTCTGGCAATTGCCTTGGTGTTGGCAGTGCAGGGACCCCCAGGTAACTCTGCCCAGCAGGAACATGAAAAATTGTGTTGTCTCCAAGAGGGGCCACATGCTGGGGAGTCCTTCAGACCTCTTGCTTTGGTAAGTAAAAGTAACCAGATCTTTTAAAATCTGGAGGAAATAAATCCTCTAAATATTTTTCCAATTACAGAGGACAAGAAAACCCCTTTACCTTCTCTTTGGTTTCCACAAATTAACTGGAAAGGACCAAGTTGAAGGCCTGGGTGTTTCTCCAGTTGGCAGCAGTGTTTTGGTCTTTCTTTCAGCCCCTGGCCTCTGAGGCACCAGGACTCCTGCTGTCCTGAAAAGTCACTCCAAAACAAAATAATGCTGTGGCTTTGGTAGCTTCCCATTGGGCTTTTTACTGCCCCACTGTGAAGTGTCCTTCCCTTGCTTGGGGAGCCCCAACAGCCTCTCTTACTGCTTGTAAATGAGACCAAAGGAAGGTCTTTCCACAGTACAGAACCCAGAGCTTTGCCCCTGTCTGACATGCTGTCTAAAAAAATCGATAAAGGAATTAAATCTTTCAGGAAACATCTTAAATATTTGTGATATTTGTGCTTGAAGGTGATGTATGTTTGTCTCTGAATATGGAAAACTAGCTCCTGTCCAGTGCATTCAGAATGGATAAACAAGTTGTCATGCATAATTTTAATGGTGGAAATAACTTTCCATGGGTGACAGAATGAGGATAAATGTATTTAATATGAAATCCTTGTTTATATATGGACATATAGGCTATATTTCTTATACATGGTGATGTATTTTCTAAAGTGTTTTTAAGGATTTTATAACTCCAGTTTTGCTCAAAAGAGAACTCACCAGACCATATGGAAACCCTACCCTTCCTTTAAGAAGTTTAATACATGGGCAAAAGAAGCAGCTGCTGAAGGCAGAAGCCTGACAGGGTCAGCAAAAGCCCCACATGAGGCAGCCCCTGCCTGCTTTGCCTACAAGAAGAGGAATTGCTGCTGGTGGTGAGGGGCTTGGTGGGTTTGGCTGTGTGGGCAGGGCTGCTCTGGTGGGGGCAGAGGCAGCTCTACCCCATTCTTCAGAGGGGTGCATCAGGGGGTGTTCACTGTGAGCAAACAGAAGTTCAGCTCTTTCTGCTCTCTCAGGAAAACTTGCTCCAGTCCTGTCCTGTCCTGACCCATGTAACACTGAACCTCTGTGGAGGATGAGTCTGTGCTCTAACACAACACTCTGATCTCAGCTGAGCTTCTCTGCTGTGGGGGTGAAGCAAATAAAAGCAAATAAATGGAAAAGGGGCCAAAATATATTTGGAATTCTCTTCCCTGATGTCAGTGGCCAGGATAGCTGCACAGGTGCCATGCTGAAGGCAGCCTTTTCCTCAATCAAAACACAACAAAAGGGAACAATTCTCAATGTTGGTTTTGTAATTTCATTTCTAATGGCTTTCCTACTATTTGAAGTGAAAGCCCAACACTGCCAGAGGGCTCTTGAATGGTTTTGACTAATATAAACAAGTATTCAGATGTGATTCTTCCTTTGCAAGCTGATCCCACCTAAGCCATTCTCTTCTGGGGGTAGCTTGATGACACATTTCCAGCATAAGAATCACTAAACTAGATTTAGTCATGCATACTTGAGTCACAGTCTTGTGTTACTTAATTTAGTACAGGCCATTAAATATTTTTACCTCTGTATTAGGGTCAGGATAGGAGAACTAATCAAGAGAGATTCACAGAGGCTTTAAGTGTCATACAAAGTACTCAAGCTAATCTTCCACACTCAAACTTACTCCTCACCACACGTGACTGAGAGAAAAACCCACAGAGGTCACACATTTCATGTATATACACATGTATTTACATGTGAGCTTCCTGAGACAAGTGTGCATGTGTGCAAGGGAAATATTAAACATTAAAACCATCTTCATTTCAAAGCAAAGCATTTCAAGGTGAGAATAAAGATGTTCAAGGTCAGCCAGAGGCACAGAATCCCCAGCCTGGTCTGACCTGAAGATGTTTTGTTGATACACCATGGAAGTATTGCAGTGGCACAAAATACTGCTTAGTTCAGCATTGCTACCTTGGAGCAGGATATGCTCGTTGGGGTTTCAAAGCCCATGGTTTATTAATATATTAAGAGATAGTTACACTGGTGCAAACATCCTTGGCACACAGAGGCCCAAAGTAAAAAAACACATTTGGCATAATCATTTTGGAAATCTTAATCTATTTATCCTCTTTAGTATTCATCTTGTTAAACATGTACAGCACTAGATAAATTGGTGCTGCTTAAATATTTATCAAATGTCTCCCTGCATGTTTAAAGAGCAAGCAGGCAGCCAGTCATAAACATCAACATTTTTTTTATCATTCCTCCAGGATCATCTACATTTCTTCTTTGCCCCTCAAAGGCTCAGCATCAGCCAGTGCCACAGAGCAGGGAGAAGGCGGGCAGGGTCTGACAGGCTGTGCCAGAGGGGTGGGAGCAGAGCCTGCAAGCCGCTCGGGGCTGAGCCCTGGGTCCCTGGCAAGCAGCGCAGTGCCTGCCTGGGGCTGCGGGGCTGGGGCTGTGCTCAGCCCCTTGCTCAATTCCTGCTGCTCTGTGGGGCTGCAGGGCTGGGGCTGTGCTCAGCCCCTGCACAGTTCCTGCTGCTCTGTGGGGCTGTGCTCAGCTCCTGCACAGTTCCTGCTGCTCTATGGGGCTGTGCTCAGCCCCTTGCTCAATTCTTGCTGCTCTGTGGGGCTGTGCTCAGCCCCTGCACAGCTCCTGCTGCTCTGTGGGGCTGTGCTCAGCTCCTGCACAGTTCCTGCTGCTCTGTGGGGCTGTGCTCAGCCCCTGCACAGCTCCTGCTGCTCTGTGGGGCTGTGCTCAGCCCCTTGCTCAATTCCTGCTGCTCCGTGGGGCTGTGCTCAGCCCCTTGCTCAATTCCTGCTGCTCCGTGGGGCTGTGCTCAGCCCCTGCACAGTTCCTGCTGCTCTGTGGGGCTGTGCTCAGCTCCTGCACAGTTCCTGCTGTTCTGTGGGGCTGTGCTCAGCCCCTTGCTCAATTCCTGCTGCTCCGTGGGGCTGTGCTCGGCCCCTGCACAGCTCCTGCTGCTCTGTGGGGCTGCAGGGCTGGGGCTGTGCTCAGCCCCTTGCTCAATTCCTGCTGCTCTGTGGAGCTGTGCTCAGCCCCTTGCTCGGTTCCTGCTGCTCTGTGGGGCTGTGCTCAGCCCCTGCACAGTTCCTGCTGCTCTGTGGGGCTGCTCTGTGGGGCTGTGCTCAGTCCCTTGCTCAGTTCCTGCTGCTCTGTGGGGCACCAAGGAAGCATTTCAGCACATTTTCATTCGGAACAAGTTTTGTTTACCCCCATGATCCCAAATCTCACTCTGGCTTCAAGCTGTTGTATAATCACAACCTTTTTCTGCAAATAAGCATTAAAAACCTGGTTTGCATCACTATCAGGAAGCTTAAAAGCAGAAGGGAAAGAAGAGAACTATTTTAATGTGAATTACAAAATCATAGCAACAACCGTGAGACAATCTGATCCCACCCCCTATTTCACTGGTGACTGGTACATTTCAGCAGTGCTGATGTTTGTGCCAGGTGCATGCAAGGAATTGCAATTAGAATTTGCTTCCAGCCACGTTTCCAGCCACACAGCACCAGTGCCAGCCCAGCACAAACATGCATTCCACTGCTGGCTGCTAGAAGGAGAAATGGAAGGAAAGGGTCCTGGGCAGACCAGGGCATGGTACAGCCCTGGGTTCTGACACCAGCACTGGATGTCCTACAAGTTCCTTGGGCTCAGCATGGTTTTTTTCAGCTGCCTGAGTGATGACAGGGCCAGAGCACAGCCAGGACATCCTGCACTGCAATAGCATCTCCCTCTGAGGAGCCATTCACTTCACAAAGCATCTTTGCTTCCCTTTTACAGACAAGGAAATCAGTGAAAAAGAGGTTACAATAACTTTCTGCCATATGTATTAACAGCTGGGGAACCAACAAAATCAAACCTCTCTGACTCCTAGTTTTGTGCTATTCCCACAAAATCACATTTAACCCTGCTCCATGTGCAGCCAAGAACACTGATGGTGCATTATTCTTTTCATTGTACACAATAGGACATTTAGTATCAATGGTTCAGTGACAATATTTGAAGTTGTTTCAAGTAGAGTTTTTGGGAGCCCAATTCTGTACCTTCCAAAACTTTCCTTAATGATACAGATAAAGGAGTGGAGGGTGTCCTTATAAAATATGCAACTGATGCCAATTTGAGAGACAACAGCAAGCATTTTGGAGACAGAACTATTCAAATTAGTCCTTAGAAACTGGGAAAGTTCTAAATCAAATATATAAAATCAAATAATGCAAAGTGAAAAAGGAGGAAAAAAATCAAACACATAGCCAAAAAAACCCCAGCCCTGAAAATACATGCATTACCAGCAGTATTGCATAAGAGATTCTGGATATTGCAGGAACACACACACTGAGTATGTGCCTCCCAAGAAGGCAGATTCATCAGTGCATGAAGAAAAGGCTCTTCATGATGTGGGATGTTAGGTTGCTTTCCTCAGGAAAGGAGCTCTCAGCTGGAGTAGCATTTTACACAGGGGCACTATATGTTTTAAAGGACACATGCAAATTGGAAAGACAGAAGACAGAAATGACAACATGACTCTTAGGATAGCTTTGAAGAACTGGGCTTTGATCCAGAAACTAGAAGACCAGAGAAAGGACATGCCAAAGGACATGCATGTTCCACTGCATGTTTCAGTATTCCAAACACTGTTAGAAAAAGGCCAATCAATTATTCCCCATGTCCACCGAGGGAAGGATGAGCAGAAATTAACCTAATTTTCAGCAAAGAATATTTAGGTTAAATATTAGGAAAATTTTCTTATTATGAGCATAATTAAGTGTTGGACCAGACTGCCTGAGGGACATGGTGTGAGGCACTGCCTTCAATGGAGTGCAAGTTGGACAATGCCTCAGGATGTTCTGGGAAGAGTTTGCAGCTGGGAGGGGGAACTGGGGACCCTTCCCACTCTCTTTCTCTACACATGTGGCATTTCTCCTGTTGTGAGATCCACTGACCCAATGAAATGCAATATTCTTGACACCACTATCTGTCCTAATAGCCATCTGGTCTTCATAGCAGCTTCTGGAGCAAAAGAGAGAGGCTACAAGTTAGCTCCAACTGATTAAACAACTCAGTTAATAAGGCTGAATAAAAGTGTTCCAGATAAATTATTTTGGTCACAAATAAGTTCAAAATGACTTCATACTATGATCAAAGCACTGCTAAATCTGTGCTAAACCTCCTCCTGCCCACCAAAAAGAACTGACATTTTGCAGATTTGAAATACAGCAACTGAGGCAGCCTGGATACAAAGGTTAACCTGGACAGATTAATATGAGCTTGTATAAAGCTCTTAATGCTATTCCAAATGCTAATAGTGACTGACATTATAGGGTTTCCTGGAACTGATTTAGAAAGACAAGAATTGTTTGCAATAAAGTCTGTTTATCTTACAAGAAGAGCAAGAATTCCTTAACTACCCTGCAATTTAACCAATTATGATCTCATTTAACAGAAAATTCATTTCTAAACATGGCATTTATCTGTCTGATTTCCCAAGACACTGTACTGTACCATACCCTGCTCTTCAAACAGGGCTCCAGAAGCACTGCTGAAATATATGTTGGCAAAAAGCTGTGGAAAAAGCAAGTTTTATTTTAACCATTTTGCCTGTCAGTAAAGTGAATTGTTTCCTCAAGGTGAGAATGAGTGGACAGACATTCCTAGCGAGGGGCTTCAGATTCTCAATGTCCATCCCCATGCCTGCTCCACACCCTGGGGTGGACAGCTCCTGGTTAAGCAGTAAATGATCCTCAGTGCTCTTCAGCACACAGGTGCTCTATGGAGTTGCTTTTGAAGCTTTTCAGCCATGCACATTTCTCCTTTTTATTTCAGCCAAACACATAATTTTCTCTTCTCTCTTTTTTTTTTCTTTTTAGTGAAATAACAAATGTGAAACTATTGTGAATCTGGCAAAGGCATAAGAGGAATTTTGAGAACCTCAGGGAGCTGAGCCATTTCACTGAGAATAATCTTAGCTCACAAATAGAACAGCAGTCCCTGGAAGTATTGCAAATCCTGCTTCAGCAGCAAAAAATATCTTAGATTTTTTTCCCCCTCTTAAAGAAAGAGAGGAAATAATATACTTTAAATCTTTAAGTGTCTCTGCCAAGAACTTTAGACCAGATGATCCTTGAGGTTCCTTCCAATCTGGTATTCTAGGATTCTGTGATTTAGGCTTCCAGTTATGAAATACCATCTCCCCTCCTCCATCACAGAGAACCTCAATGTTAAAAAAGAAATTGAACTTCTCAGAAAAAATCAAAATACAAGCTACTTACAGAAAATAAATATCAAAATGGCTATAATATAAACTAACTTAGGCTGGAAATTCAACTGGAAGAATTTTTAAGTGTATGTGGTATTCTGTGTCATTAACTATTAACATTAACATTAACTGTGTCACAAACTAATAACATTTGATGTATACCAGAATTCAAACTTGGCCAACAGCTGAACACACATTTATCTCTTCTTGTTGAGTTCAGTGTAAAGTGTATTCATTCCCATCCAAGGGAATGGTTCCTAGTATTTCCTGGAATTTTCATAAATTCACATAGGCAGGAAATATTTTTGATGTGATCTCTCTGCTCTTTCTTTGGCAACTCTTGGGCAGAATTACTATGCACACTTTGTTATAACATTTTGCTGGGTTTTGCTCTGTGTATTGAGATATTCTGCAAACTACTTAAATCCAATTACAAAACCACTGCACTGTGCATGTTTCATAATATGAAACAGCTGCTAAGGAAAGCTCAAAATACATCTCATGTGCACTTTTTAATTACATGCCTTTACTGTACCAACTCTCAGCTCATACAGAATATATAAACTAATACATTTTACTGCAGTGAATTGTGGATTACTTTTAATAGGATGATTGCTTCTACAACTACAGCACAAATTGGGAATTTATTTATTTCCATACTACAAATAGCAGAGGGTAACAGCTACAAATCTGAAAAAGCAAACATTCAAGCCTGTACAGAGGCAAATGCTAGGATCAGCAAGGTGCAACAGAAACAGAGAAAGCTTAACCAAAACATGGTGAAAATTACTACTATTGGGACTATGCCTCTAATTCCCTTGTAAGGCTGTTCTGTGGTTGCCTCATCAAATGGGCAGAATGAAATGCAGAGGAATTTAATGGGGTGTCCATGTAGAGAGAGAAATGGGAACAGGAGTGTGCAATCTAAGCTCTAAGCTATTAGACCCAAGTATCTGTAATTCAATGTACAGGGAATTAAAGAGCAGAAAGACTGCCCCACTATCAGTGAGGCTCAGATTTATAGATAAAGCATTAGAATAATAAATAATGGCTTCCAGGTTTGTCAAAAGGCCTTTTCTATCTTAGCAGCTGTGGAGGATTTGCAGGCTTCATATGTTGAAGGGAATACTGTTGCTTTCTAGTTGGAATTGGCACCAAAATCCTAATATTTTATCTGTCATGTCCACTTTGGACCACTGACTGTTCCAAGAACAGACCCTCTTTTTAAAAACTTGTTTCATTATTTAACATGTTTTTTCCCAATACATTATTAAGGAAAAAAAGAGAAAAACATAGAAATTCTACCTGGCAAGATTCAAGAATGGTGTTACACTATCATAATATCTTCAGTTTGTCAAATGACAAGACTAAAATAACCTCATAAAGGTCAAATGGCACCAAACAGTGTTGGGCCAAGATGTAGAGGTCAGACTTGAAGACTTACAATCACCACTGAGTGGTACCACACCTAATTCTTTGGCATTGCTTGGTATTGTGGACCCTCTACACTGGTCATCACTATTGTGAGGCTGTTCAAAAGAGTGAAAAAGAAACTGGAAAATTAAACTAGACTAGTGAGGTGAAGGCTAAAATTTTAGTCTTTAATGATGAGAGAAGATGTCTGTTCAGACATTTCACAGTACACCAAAGTCTACTCTCATGTGACACACAGGTACCTCTTCCCAGGAGTCTGCCACACCTGCTAGCTTAGTATTGCAACTAGTATAAATCTTCATGGATTTGTGTATGTTGTACATATGAATCACATGCAAGGTAATCAGAACAGTTCTCTCTGGCTTAAAGGAAAAAAAAATATAAATCAAGGAGCTTATGAAACAGCACCTGACCATTCCTTTCTTCACAAGATGCAGTACAGACCAAAGAGTGCCAGACTTACTGCAGTTCCTTTTATGAAAGCAGGTGACGAGCAAACTTGATGAAAGTCAGTCTCTGTTTTGCTCAGGTTATGGATTATGTGTGCAATGTCTGTTTTCTGTGGATGTGGGGGCCTCTATTCCCAGGCCAAAGGGTGCAGACTGCAGGGCGTGCTCAGGTGAACATCCTGCACCCCCAGACTTCACTATTCCTTGAACTGTACCAGTCTGGAGACTCATGTGGACTTATGGAGCCAGAGAGCAGAAACTTGAGCACAGATCAAACAAGGCAACAGCGTGGATCATCCCTGCTGCACCCATCAGCCCCACTGGGAGCTCAGGCAGGGAGGGAAGCTGCAGCCTGCAGCAGGGCACAACCAAGAGGCAGAACTCTGTGCCTCTGGGAGCATGAGGCTGATTCTTGCTCTGCTGCCTGCACAAATACAGCTGTATGCTACCTCAACTCAGGCCACATTTTAAGATTACAGATTAACTTTAAAGCAAAAAACCTCAGGTGTCCTCCAACATACATGTTCTCTGTTCTCAAAGGTTTAATGTTGCCATGAAATACTTACAAAATGAAAATCGTTTGATGTTCTGACATGCAAAAAGACAAAGAAACGGAGATAAAGGGCAGCTTTTCTCTTTCATATCTTACATGCTTCAACATTAGAAATACTTGACAATTTCTTGGTCTATAGCTTATTTCTTGGCTTATTTCTTGACAATTTCTTGGTCTATAGCTTAGCAGCAGGAACGTAAAATACAGGAAATAAATTAATGCGAACATTAGGGAAAGAAAGAGTCAATCTTCACAAAATTCTGAAAATACCTTCCTAGGGAAAAAAATTCATTAATTTATAGGAAAAAATGTCATTTTGCTTGGGTCTTTTTATCATCAGGGCCGCAGTATTTTTCTCAGCCATAATGAATGGTTTTGTATCGAACTTGAGAAGACCAAGGAAGGAGATGGAGCTGTGAGGTGGCAGAGGGGAGAGGCTGCACTCCTGTTTTGTGTGATTACAGCTTGTGGGTAGTAGGCTGCTATCCCAGAGGTTCAGTGGGAACTGGGAGCTTGGGATGGGGACAAAAATGTTGGGAGAATTTTTAAGTGTGGAGCTGAACACGAGGAGAGGGAGGGAAAAGTTCATCACCTAGACCATAAAACCTGGACAATGATAAAAATTGCTCTCTACTCATGCTGGAAGAACTTTAGGGATCAGGTGTTCATCACAACTCTGTGAAGGGCTTCCAAAAGCCTTTACTTTCTTTACTATCCTGGTAATAATTTACAGCTGAGGTATAGTCTATATTGGATAAATCGTTACACCTCATATAGTTCATTTGAGGAGACTTGCAGTAGGTGTAAAGTTAATAATAGAAACTGGAGCGAAGGGGCCCTGTCAGGTTAATCCTATGAAGTGTGTTGTTTATGAGCTCCCTACAACATGTTGTAGGTGGTGGTGTCATTCTCCCTGAAAACAATAAATGGATGCCTTCCTTTCTTGTGTTTTGTTGTGCTACAGATTATTTAATACTGATATTAAAAATAACCTTCTTCCAATCTTCTTTACTCACGTCAGACAGCATTTACTACAGAGCAAGCAGACAAAAGAAGGTCACTGCAGCAGCTAAGCTCCTGAGGTAGGATTACATTTTGTGGAAAGCATGGGATAGTCACCCTGTGCTGAGGGGGCTTCTGCTTGTCAGAGAGTCACAAATGGAGAAGAAAACCAATCTTCTTTTTCCTGAAAAGTGACTATCCAGATCAATGACTTTGCTTCTGTGATAGCATTCACATATGTACTTGGTTTAGCTGATTAAATATTTTTGTACTGTTCTGTTCTTACTGATACACAGATACTTTTATTGGATTCATAGTTTGTGTAAACAGCCTTTCTGGCTTTTGCCCAAGCAGTCCATCTCAGATCCTGGCTTTCAGAAGAAATTTATATATGCATTCATTAAAAAAATCCCAAAATACGTAAGCCATAAGAGAGAAGAAGAATCTATCACTTCTAATCTCCAGGTGTCCATGACAGTAGCCTGAGGTGAGGCCACTGTCTAGGCTCATGCTGTCCCACATACAGCTCTAGCCACTTGCATCATCTGCACAGATGGATTTGTTAGCCAGGACTGAGCTTTGTGACTGTGCCTGTGGGACCCAGCCCTACTGAAGCCTGTATATCCCACACAAGATTTTAGTATATCACAAGAAAGAGCTGTACTGGTAGCAATGCTTAACAAGCAAGGAAATACCAGCATTGAGAACAGTCCTATGTCCCATGGCAGTACCCTGACTTCTGAAGGGGAAGGCACCAAACTTGTGTGTTCAAATTTGGTAAACAGGAGCATCCTCGTTTAAAATCTCTTTCTCTATCAGGTGAAATTACACACGTGCAGGAGGTTTTAAGGACTTCATCTGAAAGCATTCATCCAAAGCCATAAGTTGCTTTCTAATAAACAGAAATGCCCTTGCTGATATGGCCATGTTGTCCTCTATCAGACAACTCATTACATCCAGCTCCCACAGCAAGAACCTTGGAGATGCTGACCAGGACATTTTTGTCACCTGAGAAGTGTAAGGTGCTGGAGCTGGAATCAAAACCTGGAGTGGTAGTTGGCCATTTCACCCCAATCTGTTTACCAAACAGCATCAGGAACCAAGTCAGGATCTTGAAAAGAATGTGAAAATGAAGAGGAGAAGAGCGTGGAATGAAGCTGCAGAAAATCTTCACTTGCTGGAGCCAAAGACATTTGATTTTTCTTTTGGGTTACTAATTTTGTTCTAGTGTCAAAAAGACATGTGCCTTTCCCATTTTTGTTTCAAGCATTCCTGACTTTGTAGTTTATCAGGATGCCAAGAGGCAAAGCTTGCAAGCAGAAATAAAACATAGCAATGATGGAAAAACAGAATGAGTCTGTATGGGGGGATGGGGGAGCTCATAAAAGAAGATACAAGCTTCAAGTACATGCATCATGTAATCCCTGTCATTTTGTATCTTTGTTTAGCTGTGAAATCTGTTATAGCAACTACTACTGGTTTGTTTCCTCAGATAAAAAACAACAAATATAATTTTTAAGTTCCCTGACGAGTTGACATGCAGATTTATCACAGTCACAAGAAAGGGGCACAACAGAGAGTAATGGCAGGACGTGTAGCTGACAAAACATCAACTCTCTGAAGGCATCCTAAAATGATATAAATCTTCCATTCAAATGAAGGCAATTCTTACTGAAATCATACCCTAAACTGGCATGAATCAAAGGTCTACCATGAAACATCACACTGTTTTCTAAGCTTGAGAATTAATGTGAGTAACATTGTCCTTTTCATTTTTTTTTTATTTTTCCTTGGGAGTAAGAAATTAAGCAAATACATGGCAGAGTATAGCACACAGCAATTGTAGTGTTTCCCACCATTTTTATGGATTCCAATAATTCTTTCAAATTTTGCATGCTTTCTGTCTAATACAGCAAGATGTTCCTCCTGCTTGCTCTAACTCCATTTCTCTTCTCTCACAGAGCCTGCAGAGCCTGGGTGAGGCTGGCTCCAGCCTTGAAGAGCTCACAGCTTGGAGTTCGGGTTGTGAACTCATCCAGCCTGTAATCCTTTAAGCCTTGCATCCCACAGAAGAATTAGGGATGAGGAAGGCTGCAGCTGTGGATGTCAGAGAGGGGAGAAAGGGTGAGTGTGGGGAGCTGAGCAGAAGGAGGCCATGGCCATGCAGGTAGCTGGTGAGTGCTGCTGGGCAGCATTTGCTAATTGGGAGGGCTGGCAGAACCCAAAGTGTGGTATTGAGTGGCAAGAGGAAGGGCAGAGCTAGGCAGAGTGCACAGAGGACAGGGAAGGACTCAGGGGTTGTAACCCACAGAAAGCAGAGCAAAGTGGGCAGGCATTGGGCTAAAGGGCAGAGCTGGTTCAATTTTGGGATGCTGGCAGAATGCTGGATGCTGTCACTCTGACAAGTTCTTGGCAAAGGGTGTATGTAAATCACTTTTCTCCTCAGCCCTGGTGCAGAGAAGGCATGCTGCTCCTCTCCCACACTTCCATGCACCCTTCTCTCCCTAAACAAACATCCAGATGAAGACTAAACACAATATAAGAGGTCCTTATTCCTTGTACTTTGTCCTTTTACTTTTTTGGGAGGTGGAAAGTTTGGAGTTATGATTTAAGTCTCTTCAGGGAATACTATACCTAGCTGGACTCCAACTAATGAAAAAGGCTATTTATCTAATAGACCTTTAATCACAAGCTCTACTTAAAAATCAATTACATGATACAACCATTATAGTTAAGCTCTAAATCTCATGTATCTTCCTGTTATCTGAGGATTTTCCTCTGAGATAACAGAGATGATTGATACGCAGCCAGATTTTCAAATGCTCACCACAGCGTATGGGTCAGGTTTTTTTCTTCCAGCTGTTACTGTTTTGGAAGCTTATACAGCAGGTTTCCAGAGGCCTTATCACCTACTGTGCTGTGGTTTGATAGACTGCTTCCTATTTATGTGAGCAATAAGGGTTCAGCTGCCTCGGGAACCTGACCACAGCTCTGAGTGCTGACATAATTTAAAAGTTTTGGCCACAAAGAACAGAGCTGGAAGGCATCCTGATTAAATTTAGCCCAATCACCCTAAAAAGGCACAAAGGACCACAGATAGAAGATGATGCATTCCCTCAAGGACAAGTTTTCTTGATGTCTCTGAGCTTGCTAAGACTCCATCCTGCTTTCACCCACTCCTGAATGTGACTGTGTTCCACATGCAGGCAGCACACAGACCAGCACATCCCTCACCGTGCCCACAGGAGCGTGGGCTAAGCCAGCCCAGGCACAGCTGGCATTTGGATGGCAGGGACTCAAGAGGGAAAGGGCTGCAGTCTGATGCAATATTTCCCTCTTTACAGCTGTCTGCCTCTACCTGATGTGCAGATAGCAGAGAAGAAACATCAAGGAAAGGTCACCAGCTGCTCAGAGCAGTTTCAGGTCAGACAAATGCTTGGGGTTGCCAGCAATGTAACAGGAGGCAGCTGAAGAGGTCATGCTTCCATTTACCATCTCACAGTGACAAGCTCTGACATCTTAACTGGGTGCTACTCAGACAACACATTTGCAGTGTCCAGTACAACATAAATTACCTTAACTCAATCACTTCCAGGCACCTTAGGCAAGTCCTTTATTTCAGGCTAGATCCCAATAGTACAGACAAACTCAGAAATTACTGGAAAGCTTTCTTATATTGATAGCAACAACCATGAAAATAAACAGATATGTCATACATTAATAATACTAATCATAAAATAGGTGTTGGCTTAGTCTGCTGAAGAAATGCCTCCAATAGTAGCGTTTGTCTTGATTCAGGTTCAATTTTTGTCTGAAAGCCAGTATCTTTATCCTGTTACTCTAGTTTCATGTTCTTGTTTATGCACACTACAGACATTTCTCATCCAGAAGTACTGTGGTAGCCTACCATAAATGGTAGAAATCACTTTTATCACTTGTATAAATTAGTAATCCAAGAGAAAATCTAAATATCTTTGGCTCCAGCAAGTCAAGATTTTTTGCAGCTTCATTCCACACTCTTCTCCTCTGCATTCCCACATTCTCTTTGAGCTCCTACAGACTATTCCATCCTTGCAGATATCTATCACTATAGCCATATGCCTTCACTCTGCATTTTAAAATCAAGCAGTGAGTCACTGAGGTCAGTAGGACTTGGCCTTTCTGTTTTAACTCTGAATGGAAGCAAGGGAACCAAACTCACCATATTGTCTCATTAACAGTGTTGGGCACTCACAGCCTCTTATCTGGAGGGAATGCTTTCTTCTATTTAGAGCAAGGTTCATGCAAAGCTTAAGACAGGCACTGTAATTCTCTTTGTCAGACTCACTAATTTAACATATTTGTCCATTGGCTAAGGTGTTCTGTTTTCCCCAAGACTCTTGTTGTTCCTCTTTGACACCTGGCTTAGGGTGTCTAACTACAGCAAGAACTTGGAAAAGAGCCTTTCTCTGAGCTCTGTACCACTCCATTTTGGGTTGTGCCTTTACATATCCTCCTGCTGAACAAGCTAAGGTTAGCTCTGTTTGGGATAACTGTTCTGTGTGCAGCCAGTGTAGCAACTTGTTCTTTGATGTGCATTGCTGGCAAATGCCCTGAGCTGAAATACAGGTAGATTTCAGCAACACCGAATACTGCCTGTGGGAAAACTGTTCGATGTTTGGCCAGGCTTCAATTAGCAATGCAGAGTGGTGCCACAGCTATAGCCTTGATTTGTTTCTGCCTGCAAAAAGGAGACCAACTGCCTTCTCCATCAGGTTTTTTACTGATTTCCAAGGAACCAGCATAACCTTGGATGTCCAGCAAAAATTCTTGCTTTGTCTTGCAATGCATTTGTGATGCTGAATAACAGAGGGTGTAGTAACAGAGGAAAGAATCATGTTCATATTTTACTGTTGCAATAGAGAAACCACATTAATACACCAAAGTTGCAAATACAAATCAAAAACACAAACAAATCTGCACAAGGCAGAAGGAAAGCACAACGGCCTTTGAAAGCGTATGTTACTGTATTGCAACCTGTAAGAAAAACACTTCTCATTTTACCAGTAAATCACTGGCCTTCGGGAACAGAGAACACTTAGGAATATAGATAACAGTCCTAAAGGAAATGCTAAACCCATCAGGAAATAAGAACACCTCTCGAGAGGAGTAAAACAAGATTTATTTTTTTTTCAAAAGCTAACGGAGTAAGTCATCTTGATGCGAAGATCTCGAACCACCCCCAGAGGCACTGGCCAAGGGGAGACGGCACGGCCATGCCCCTGTGGGGCGGTGAGGCGGGATGTGCCTCGGCGGAGCCGGCCAGGGGTCCGGGCGTGCCGGAGCACCTCGGGGGCCGGGAACAGGGCGGGAGCCTGCCCGGGATGCAACAGGTCCGCGACCGCAGGCTGCGGGCTCAGCCCGACCCGCTCGGCTCCGCTGCAGCGGCACGCAGCCTATCCCGACTCCAGTGCCGCTCACCCAGCACATCCCGCCGGGGTTAAACCCCTCACGCTCCTCCTCTTCCTCCCCCCACCATCCATCCCGGCCTGTCGGGGTGGTCCTGCAGCCCCGGCCCGGGGCAGAGCCCGCCCTCCGTAATCCATGCGCGGGCGGCACCGCCGCCACGGCTGCCGCGGCGCTCTGAGGCGGAGCGGGCTGCGCTGTGCTGTGCTGGCCGTGCCCCGCCGTCTCCGGCTCGCTGTCCCCTTTCGACCGGTGAGAGCTGCGGGCGGGGGCGTACGTGAGGAGGGGTCCCGGGCAGCTCCGGCGGGGCCGTGGGGGGCAGCAGGCGGGGATGAGGCTCCTCCGCCTTCTCTCACTGCGGGCGGGAGGTCGTGGCCGGGAGAGCGCGGCTCCCTCCCTCGCGGGAGAGCAGCGGCGGGCGGGGGAGCTCCGTGAAGCCGAGTGAGGGGGGGCCGGGTGGCCGTCGAGGGAGGCGGGTGCCCGAGGGAATGGGGCTGCCGGTGGGAAGGGATCCCAGGGGGCTCAGCAGAGGCTGGGAGAGCGACCTGTGCGAGCGGCGGGATGGAGGCGCCCTGAGAGCGCGGGGTGAGGCGGGGACAGAGGGACGGCCGGCGGGCAGGTCAGTGCTGCAGGGGGCTGGGGAGCGGATGGCGGGAGAGACGGGTTTGGCCGCGAGGAGGGGGCTGCGGCACGGCGGGGGGACGCGGCCGGTCCGCGGGGAGCCAGGGCGGGTCCGCTCGCCGAGCAGAGCGGGGCGGCGGGCACGGGGTGCACATTCGCTCCCGGGGGTCGTGTGTGGCGGCGGCTGGGGAGAGGTCAGCTGTGAGCCACCGGCAGATGAACGGAGAAGAGTGGCGGGAGCTGGGCGGGGAGAGCCCCGGAGGTCTCCGGGGACAGGGGAAGCCGCTCCGCGGGAAGGAGGAGGGGGAAAAGGGCGGCCGCTGAGGGCACCTGCCCGGGGCGAGGCGGGCGGTGGGGGTTGTCCGAGCCGCCTCGGGGAGGCGGACGGGGCTGTGCTGTCCTCGAAATTGGCTCGTCAGGGGCGGGGGGCTGGGGGAGCAGGGAGGTGACCCCCAGCCTGGGCTCTGCGGTGGATGCGAGCGGGGAGAGGGCCCGTGAGCTCCTGCGGGCTCCGCGCTCGGCACGGCAGCGCTGCGGCGGTGCCGCCCGCCTCGGAGGAGTTCCCTGAGGCGGTGCTGCCGCCGCTGCCCGCTGTGCACCTGGGCAGATCGCGCCTGTCCGCCCCGGCTGGCCAAGCGTCTCCTCGGCTGAGGTGAGCTCTGCAGTGAGCCGGGGACCTCATCCGAGAGCTGGGGAGAAGGGGCAGTGTGGTAGTAAACATGGGCTGTGTCTTCTGCACACAGATGCAGAGGAGCCAGCCGGTAAAGAAACTACCACATCGGTCGGTATTCCAGCAGAGGCAGAGCTGCGGTACCCGCGCTCCTCTGCAGTTTGCAGATAAGGACGAGGCAGCCTGTTAGAGGAAGAGGTCTCTGCTGTGTAAGTAATTGGAAAGAACGTGAAGGAAAGGTTTGGTTTCAGCTGCTAGTGAGAAACGTGCGTCGTGTTGCCGTACCTTGGTGTTGGGACACGTACACAGCCCTTATCAGTTCACACTTCCCAAAAACTGCCTGTTTATGGGCTGGACTTACTGTGTTTTACAGTTTTCTATGTGATGCTGGAAAGTAATTTAATAAAGAATGATCTATGAATACTGGGGTAAATGCACCACTTTATCCACAAGTTAAATAAATTATTTGGTTAGTGAAAATGTACTTTAAATATTTAGGCAGTCAGCTGAAAATCAGACGTGCTTATACTTGGGAGAAGGTATCTCACCCGGAATTTTTACAGGTGTGCTTCTGCTTGCAGATGGCTGTGACTTGTAAAACAGAAGAATTTTTTGATGTTGCTTTTTTAGTTTATTGATTTTGAAATTAGTAAGAAGCTGTTCAAAGCAAACTGGATTCTGAATATTCAATTTTTCCTGACCTAATCCAATATTTTGCTTACTTGATTTGAACATATAGCAGGCAAGTCAGATGGGTACCAAGGCTGCCTTGTGTGGAAGATGCTATTTGTTTAGTTTTTCTTAGTGCTGCCAAGCTCTATTCTGCAGTCCCTGGTGTCTATTGTTTATCTGCTTCTCAGTCGTCCTATGGCAACAGGTTGTAATTGTTGGTAGGCCTAGGCAGATTTTGTAACAGAAAACTATATCTTTTTATCCTGTAGTATCTTAACTTGGCTTGCTTGTGGGTCTCTTGAATGGGAAGGTGGTGGTGTGGGTTTGGTTGTTTTTTGGGGTTTTTCTTTCCTACTTAGGAGTTTCAGTCTGCCTGTAACTCTGTTTTGTGGCTGTTTTAATTTCACTTCTGGTGGTTGCTGTTATGGTGGACAGGGATTATGGACTTGGATTTTCAAATGTGTGATTGAAAAAAATGTAACAAATGTACTCAGAGCCCTTGTGTGGGCTTCATATGGACAACTGCACCTACCACCATCGCAGCCCAGGCTGGTTCACTGCCAGCAGGCATCCCCATTGAGCTTTAGCAGTGCAGCCCCTGGCTGATTGAATTTCAGTTCACGGGGTTAATCATGGTTGCATGGCTGCACTGCAGTGCTGTGTTTGCCTGGATTGTGGTGTTAAACAGAAGGAGGCCAGTGCCATTGGAACAAAGAGCTGCACATCATGCTGCCTCTGAGCTCTGTTACTCACACTTGGCGTATCGTGGAAGTTGCTGAACTAAACTCTAGCTCCTCTTCCCTTGTTAAACTTAAAGCAGAGGTTGGTTTTGGAAAATACTTTTAGTAACAGGATAGGATATATCTGAGATGATAGTGCTGCTGCATATTTGAGTGATGGTGTTCTCCACAGGTAGTGTTTAAAAGCCCAGGAGTTATTCTTAGTGACTTGTACATATAGAATATTAGTGTCAGCCATAGAATAAAATGCAAAAGCTTGAGTCTCTTCCAAATGGACATATATTTGCAAACCACACATAATAATGAAAATCTTTAATTTATTTTAACTTATTAAGTACTTCACAGGGTGTGCAGTAATTAAATTGGTAGCTTATTTGATAATTA
This sequence comes from Agelaius phoeniceus, assembly GCF_051311805.1. Classification (NCBI taxonomy): domain Eukaryota; kingdom Metazoa; phylum Chordata; class Aves; order Passeriformes; family Icteridae; genus Agelaius; species Agelaius phoeniceus. The sequence goes on from NC_135268.1 coordinate 59,292,903, forward strand.
CTGTAGCATTTCCGAATTTCACACAGCTTCTCTTCATTCACTGTTTACTTGAACTTGGGGAGAGTTGTACTGGCAGTTCCTGTAACTCATTGACTGCAGTGATGCCTCACTGTATCTGAGGAAATGAGATGCCCACATGCTGCAATGAAGATTAGCATAAACTGCTATTCAGTTCTCTTTATTTGTGTCACTCCCGTGTATGTAATTTCTGAAGTTCTCAGAATTACAGATTTCAGGGACAGATTTTTCCTCTTTAATGCTGTTTGTCTAGCATATTTACTAATAAGCTCCCAGCTAAGTTTCTTTTAGATATCAAGAAAAGGAGAACTGCTGGGAGCTTTTTACATCTGAGTTATATTTAGGTAGGTTGAATACTTATTAGATGCTCAGAGGCATCTTAAGTTACAGGTTTTATAGTGTTTCTGCAGGTTCCTTATTATTATTATTATTAATGTAACCTTGAAAATGTGAGTGTTTTATGTAGCATAGAGAAGAACTGGTGTCAGTCTGAAGGAATTGCCCAGTATAGATTGTCTATACCATGTTTACTGTGATATATTTGCCAGCAAAGGGAGAGGAAGAGAATATGGTTATAAGTCTGCAGATTTGTTGATTTGCAGGAAATTTACTTGAATTTTATAAAAGCTTGACTGAAGACTGTGTAGAATTGGAAACTTAGGTTTTTCCACTAAACATTGTTAGTTTTCGCAGTACAGGGAGTGTCCTTGTCTTAAAAATGCCCACTTGGTTAATACATGACTACTTACTTCTGGAAGGTGTAGTCATTGTTTTCCTGTATTGGGAGAACATTTTAACTGTTTTATTTAGCTCTTTGTGTAATTAGATAGACTTTAAATTGTCTTTAATCTAAAATCTTACAAGAAAAAGAAAAGTTGTGTGTGTACTTTATCTTCTTCTGCCCTCTCTCTAATATAACAGGGCACTACAGAGAGCTTTGCCTTAAGGCACCAGTTAGAGAAGACATCATCTTATCACTTTCATCTTTCTCAACCACACCTAACATTTCACTGAAAGGGATGCTTTTGCGTCTGTTTCCTAAACTTTTGGAATCAAGGCTCAGTTACCATGTATGAGCTTTTTCTCCTGACTCACTGAAGTGCTGCAACTTCAGTACTTCAGAAATCTCCAGAAAACTCAACCTGACTTAGAAAAATTGTTGAAATCTCTTTTTAAGGGAAAAAAAAGAACTGTTGCCTTTGAGTCCCTAAAATCAAGAGCCAAACAAGGTTAAGGTGATAAAAAGTGGTTACCATTTCATGAAGGCCTCTCCAGGTGCACAACACACTGACATGCATGCTGAAATGACATTGAAAATGTACATGTGATATAGGGCTTTTATGAGCTATAGGGCTTTTAACCTTCTAGAGGTTTAGCAAATTAGCATAATTGACAAGAATCCCCAAACAGAAGTACAGTTAATGAAGTAATTCCCCTCTTGGTTTGACCCTTTCTGAAGCCCCCCCCTCCTTGCTACTAGGTGTACCTTGTTTATGTCTAACACATGAGAAATGGTCTTGAGAGGGTGGCTTGGCCCTTGATTCCCAGAAGAAGCAAAATCAGACCAGGCCTTCAGGAATTTGTGTAATAGGACAAGTACTAGAGTTAGCTAGGAAACTATATAACTATACAATAATAGTCCAGAGCTATGAATGTATATGAGGAATATATGTAAAAACAAAGGTAATTTTGGCATCAGAACAGTAGTGTATCAAACTTGCACAGTTTTCAAAACTTGCACAATTTTCTGCCACAAAGGCAAAATGATTTTTTTGTCTAGTTGTGGTCTTGTGATATTTTGTACTGTAGGTTTCCTGAGATTTGATAGTAAACTGCAGCCTAAGCAGTTTTCACTTTTTGACCAATTCCGTGTTCGGCCTTAGAGCAAGATGTGCATATGATAAAACTTCACTAAAAAGTATCTTCTAGGCTGAAGAAAACTAGTCTCAGTAAAAAATTAAAGGAGGAAAATGAATATTTTGGATTTGAACTTTTTTTCTTTTGTTAATCTTTAACAGAACATTCTTTTCCATGGTATTATGTGTTCTAAATTACGGTGTGCTTGTGTTGAGCATATTTCAGAGGGGTTGTTAACATCACGTTTCTGAATCAGGGTTGGATAATTGTGCTAATCATAGCATTGTTACTGTTCATTCTTCTTGGTTTTCATAAGCCATGAGGAAGAAAGATAGGTTTGAGTGTTCCCTCTTAACTCATTTGAGCAGTGTAGAAACAAAACAGTCTCTAGGTCTTTGGTCTGATCTTGTATTTCTTTGTTCCATGTTTTTCTTGACCTATCCTTTGAGCTCAGGCAGCACTGACTACTAAACAAGCTTGCAATGTGGTTTTCAGCTCTTGCAAAGTACTGGTTTTCAGAAAGGTAGCTGGTGTTTAACCAGAGACTGTAAAGCATGGAGAGATTTAAGTCTCACCTTACTACAGGTTTGAAGTCTCTGTCTTTAGTATCTCTTTGACCTGGAAGTACCTTGGAAGTGAAGATGTTGGCGTAGCATTGGGCTGACTGAAGCCGTGAGGTGTTTGTGTTATTTTGCTGTCATTCTTCCTGGTGAATGGTCTGAATACCAAGGTGGAGATGGAAAGCTTTTCTCTTGGGCAGTGCTGCTGAAAGGGGCAGCAGAGGCCCAGCTGTGCTTGGGGAAGGCAGCTGGTGCTCTCTGGGTGGAAGTGATGTCCTGTCATGAGCAGTGTGCTCCCACATGGCCCTGCCACGGCACTCTGGCAATCAGCAAAGGCATCCCAAAGAGAAGCTGGGCTGATGGGTGGGAAGGTCAGTGCTGTGCTCACTGGCACATACATCAGGTATATGCAGCCTCCAGAACCAGAGAATGACAGCAGCTCCTCTGTTGCCTTTTATTTGGTCAGTTTTGGTCTGTTTCCTCAGAGGCTGCTGTTGCACACTGAAGTGAAGGAGTCTTACCTGGCTTCCTGTAGATCAAGACATGGTCACTTAATTTGTTGGAAAGCCAGGAGTGTTTCTGTTTACATTACTTAAGTAGTGGTAGATTAAGCTGATGTGATTTTGTAGATTCAGAATATTCTTAAACACTTTTAACCATCCAAAGTCATCTTAATGACACTCAGCTTTAGCAAGCTGTAAATAAAAATTGTTGACTTCTCCAGTTCCTAAGGAGAGCTTTGGGATAGCTTGAATTAATAGAAAGTAATTGCTGATGCCCATTGTCATCTGTCAAGAGGGTGATGTCTCATTGGCTTTGGATTTTATTTTTGTTTTGGTAACTTTTCAGTGATGTATAATTTTTTTCTTCAATCTTGGAAAACAGTTAAGAGTATCTAGGATTGAAGGTTTTGCTAAAAGGTGTAAATTAAAGAAGTACAGGGTATGACTTGTAATAAGTGTCATCAACTACAGAACCATCAGGTGGTAATTAAATGCATTGTGTAATTGTTGTGACATGACATATTGCACTTAGTCAGAAGCGCAATTCATGCAATGCTCCTTTAGTTTTGTTTCCCTTGGAGCTGTATCAACGTTCTCTTTGTTTTTGAAAACTCACTGACCTGGAACTGTGCATAATTCTTTTTCCACCTCTTTCAAGTACAATGTATGTAGTATAAGATATTATTCACAAGCCTCAAAATGTTTTTCTTCCCTATCCTGTCAGGCTCACTTTTGCAGCTGTTGATACGTTCAATTTCCACAGAAGATTGCAGGTTGTCTTGCACTTTGCTATTTGCTTGCACACGTGCTAATGAGCTGTTTCTTCTTTTTGCCAGAGATGGTGCGCTGAGTCATTTTCACAAGAGGCTGCTGTTCCACTCTTAAGTAAAAATACATTGAAGAATTGAAGGTGTGAGAGTGCACCAGCATTGTCCTGGCTAGAAAGCTGCTACTCAAGTGAATGTATTGAAGATTTCTAGACTTGGTTGGACAAATACCTCTACCTCCAGTTTTATGAATACTGCTCGCTATGGCTGTGGAACTCTGTTTGCTGCTGCTGCTGTTTTGTGGAAGTACAATTTCAGAGGTACAGCCTATATACAAACCACCTCCTGGAACTTTGGATTTTGGATTTGTACCAGCCAAGACCTATGATACAGGTGCATACCATGAACCTGGGGCAATAGGAATTTTGTTTAAAATAGTACATGCATTCCTGTACTTAGTGCAGCCAAATACTTTTCCTCAAGGTAAGCGGATAAACCATTTCTGTTTAAAATACAGATTTGTTATTGATGTTGTTATATTGATTTGTTATATTGAAACACCCTATTGTTGATACCAAGGCCATAATCAGGAGGTAAAATATATGAAGGGCTTTGTAAGTAGCATATGCTATGGCTTGGAAATCTGTACAGTTGTGTATAAGAGAATATTTTTCTGCTAAGCATAATGGGGAGGAGGTTGTTAATGAAAATGAAATGTTGGTGACGTTTCACAGAACTTTGCTTACAAATCTCAGAGCTGTCACTGATGGATTTGAGGCTTGTTTTCTTAACTGAAGCAGCATGAGATAGAACTAGAGGATAAGCTGCTTTGTATTTACCATTAAATCCATAAGAGACAGCTGAATTTTTCACACTGTGATAAACAGTCAGATGGTTATAATATTATAAGATTTAGCCCAGGAAATCTGAAATAAATTTCATATGTTTCCATATATGGACATCCATGGTCAAGTTTTATGTAAGAGCAGGTCCATTACATAGCCATGTGTAGTTTCTTGTTCCTTTGAAAGCTGTCAGGTTAAAACTTGAAACTGCACTTGTTTTAATGAGACTTTTTTTTTCCCTTTGTTTCTTACTAATCTGTCCCTTCTAAAGGAAAACTTAAGATGTTGGAGAAGTGTGTGCAACCTTATTGAGGTTGCATTGATCAAAAGTTGCTTTTGGAAACTGTGGATTTGGTAGTTTTATCAACTTAACTTTCAACATGCTTTTTGTTTCACTTAGCTCTTAAAAGTGCTAATGCTTCTGTATAATACTGGCATTTAAAATTGTATCAAGGTGAACCTTTAATTAAATTGAAGAATGGCTTTGGTTTGAAACTGATTCCTTTTGGTGGTTTAGCTGCAACTCTGTATAAAAGGTGTTTATATTATTTTGTAATACAGTTTTCAATTTATACATTTAAACTTTTAATAACATAAAGCCTTAAATTCATTAGTGTAATGGGTCACATATCTATATAATATCTGTGAACTGCTGTTTGCTTAGATTTTTGACTTTTCTTCCTGCATCCTCTGACGTAACTATAGAAGATTGAGCTCAGCTGAACTTGAATGAATAAATTCTATTTAGGCAAGCACTCAGAATCCCAGGGGTTAACCAACAGAATAATTATTCTGCAATGGGCCAGAAAAAATAGCCTTTCTGAAAACAGGCCAGAAAAATGGCCTGTTTTCCTGCAGGATGTGTGTTTTGAGCAGATCTTGCACAAGGTGTAATGAGGGCAGTTGCATGAAGGTGACAGTAATCTCACTTTCAGGAGGCACTGTTTCCAGATACCTCTGCTTCTTTTGCCTCTTTCCTTCTGTTAAATGATCAGGTGAGCTATTTGTGTCTCTGTGAGACCTGATGGTGAGGATTGCCATCTGCATTCAGCTCCTGGAAGCAGGCCTCCACCCTGCCTGAAGCTCTGCTTGAATATTTTGTTCTCTTATGCTTGTGGAAACTTGATTTCACTGAGACATTTACTGTCTTTTCATATTACCAAGAATTTGGTCTGTAGTCTTGTATGTCAAAATTAATATCTTATGTCCTAAGCATGTGAATAATTAGTGAGTATAGACTTTATGGTCAAGGTTGTTTTCCAGTGGGACTGCTCGTAATAAGTTTTACATCAAGTTGGTATGGTGAACTCCAGCATTAAAGAAGTAAAGAATTTGTTCTTAGCTTGTAAGCTTTGAACATCTCATACTTCTCCCTACTTCATTGAAGATACTTTTTGCCAAATCAGGTGTTTTCAGAACTTTGCCTTTGCTGTTTGCATTAAGTGAAGTCATGTTCCCATGGCCCCACATACTGCACTGCAAAGCACAGATTTGGCAGATCATGTTGGTTTGAGTCATACCATTTAATTGGCTAATCCCCATAATCTCTTTTGCCATATGCTGTTCTATTTTCACTGTATTAATGGTGCAGTTACATATTTAAAATGGGTGTTTTGTTTTGGTTTTTTAAAATTGAAATAGAGTTAATTCTGATTCAGAGATGAAAATAAACATGATGACAAATGGGCACAGAAATCAAGCGTTTTGATGTTTCTATTTCAGACTTCATGGTTCTGATGGGGCTGGTGCTTCAGAACAGTTAGCTCCAGGTTGATGCCCCAATCTATTGCATATAACCACAACATAGAGAAGTATCATGTGTATGTAAGCCTTGGCAGCAATCACTTAGACCTTTGATCTTGGTAGGCTTATATTTTTTCCTAATATTTGGGAGTACTCAATGTTCAATTTTCCAATGTATTAGTACTCTTACCTGGGAGGAGAAGTCATAGGATTGTCTAATTGCATGTAGATACTCCTGCCTTTGTAAGTCATCTTCTGATAGTGCTCTGATGGATAACATTCATAGTCCTTCAGTCCAAAGTATGCCTTTATACTTCATACTTTTCTGCTTTATATTGTATAAATATATACTATATATTTATACATATACTATACACCTTTATGCTATATTATTATGCTATGATAAAAAAAGATATTAAGTAGATGAGAGTCTTAGGGAAGTGTTATTCTTAATTGCATGCTCCTAAGACTCAACAGTTGAAAGGAATCACTTAAAGGAAAAAATCAGTCAAGAAATATTTTTTGAGATGGTTTTTTTCTGGTTACATATAAGAGTAATTATTTATTACATCTAAGTAATTATTTATTCTCTTCTAAATTTGTTCATGCCGTCAAGTTTGTGGAAGTATAACTTTAATCTAAGTTTAGATTTAATAAGTAAGTTATTAATCAGATTAAATATAGTTCTCATGTAAAATACAGTAACAGAACCAGGGCAAGGAACTGTAACGCCTTTAAGATTTTTTAAATTGCTGAATCTTTAAGACCAGCACTGGGGTCTTTGGATATGGCAAGAAACTAGCTCAGAAGAGGTGAATTAGGATATCTGATTGCAGTGCTTCAGTGAGTCTAAATAGATTCTGCTTTCAATTCCACCAGTCAAATATTTTTGTGCTCATTACCAGATGATGTAGTGCTGTAAATGGGAGTGAGTTAGCTCTTACTCAGGGAAGCAGCCTCCACTTTGAGTTAATGATACACAAGAGTGGAAAAGACTTGTCACTGGTTTGCTACCTGAGGCTCAGTAGGTGACTTTAATCCCAGTGTGCCTTTGTTCCTCCATGGTAATGACTGTGCTGCTACTCCTTTTGTTGAGGACTGTTTAGGATAGAGGCATCATTTTCCTTCTTGTTAATAACACCACTTAAAGAGATGATAATAGGAAAATTACAAGTTCCTTCTATCACTTAGCTAAGAAGGAGGACATCTAACAAAACAAATAATCAGTTTTTCTCACATAAAAATTCTCATAAACTGTAGCATTGATTTATTGATAAAGTTGTCACTTCATGGTTGTGGGATGTCATCTGTTGTGCTGGAAGCCATCAGATATGAACTTGGTGTGGACAGGGCATGGTCAGTATGATGCTGTGGCTGCTGTGAATTACCCTAGTTTTGTCTTTGTTCCCATGGAAATAGTTGTTAGTTGCAATAAGAGAATGTTAATCTGAGTTTCCAGTTGCCAGCAGGCTGTGCCCAACAAATCTTTGGCTTCACAACTTGTGTCTTGTAATAAAAATATGAAGCCTTCACAAAGGAAAGAAGCAGGGAATAAAGCCCCTGCTCCTATTTTTAGGAGAAATATGACAAAAACTTATGAGCCTGTTTACCTTACCCTACTGTAGCAGAACATACTGCAGAACAATTTTACCAGTTAAGTTACAACTGCTTTTCTCCAGCTTCTGACTTTTGCTCTAGATAAGCATTTCTGCTGAAGCAGGAGTTCAACTTAAATGTAAAAGTCAACTATTGAATGCAGGTACATTCTGGGCAAAAGATAGTGTGAAGAGTTAAATGTACTGTTTGCTATGGGGAACAAAAACAAGATGATTTTTAGACCTGGACTAAACCTCTCAGTTCTTTCTGACTGCAGAATCTTGCTTGCTGAACAGTTTTATCAGACTGAGGATCAGAACTTGAATATTTTAATGTCAAGTCTTGTGTTTGACCCCTTTTGGTCTTTTTCTCCTCATCTATTCAGCCTTTAAAGCAGCTGCAGATTGTGAAGTTCAGCAGGTTAGTCTTGTGTTATCTCAGTAATAAATCATATGAGTGTATTCAGTAATTAAATTATTTCCAGATATTTTAAAGAAGAAACCTGTAACTTGATGTGAAAATAAACTGTATTTGTAGCTAGTATAGCTGTAATAGAAAATGGATATGCAAAACCCTTTTGTTTTGGGTAGGTTTGATGAGAACCTAGGATACTGACTTTGTAAATCTACTGGCTGTATTGAGGCTCTAAAGCAAGTAATCAAAATACTTTATCACCCCCTCACTTAAACTTAGTAAGGCAGAATTATTTCGTGTGTGCCTGTGTCAAACTCGCCTCTCTGCCTTCTGTAATTGTTCAGTGCTCATTTTTACTTCAAGTTTGCTTCCTGTTAATAATAAGTCTTCCACAGCTCCCCTACAAGAACAAATGTGTATGTCTGGATGTTGGAGCTAAGCCCAGTTATTTGTAGTTGGTAGTGCCCTTTTAAACTTAAGATTTTTTCCCAGGAATGTTGAGCATGTCTGCACAAGGTGAGAGGAATTTGAGAGGATTGTGCTCTGGCTCTGACTCTGCAGGTGCTACAGTCCAGCACCAGAAAATTTTGCACAGGTACCTACAGCCATTATAATGTTTCATAAAAATAGGATATAATGTTTCATAAAAATAGGATATAGACATAATTTAGGATATCCTTTTTTCCAGTGGTGTGAAGTTTCAGTTTTAGTTAGGATGTGGTATACTACTTTTTTTGAGCTAGTGTTTGATAGCAACTCCCTTGTGCAGGTGGGTTAGTTTTCTCAAAGCTTACATCCTGGAGCTGGGTTGGGAGCACAGGTGGAACTGGTGCAGGAACAGAGAAGAGGGGCAGAGCAATCTGCCCATTAGTAAGTTAGCTGTTGGATTGGCTCAGTTCTGTTGTCAAGTGACAGTCAGTGCCTTCCCTCCATCCCTCTGGTGTTTTTCCACAGCTGTGAGTAGAGCTGTGGTGTGAATTTAGAATAATGGCTTAAATGTGAATATCAAAAATGCAGGTGTGACAGGTGCACTGCAAAATGCAGTGACAGGTGTTATATACAGTGGTGGTGGGGATTTGGGATAACAGTGGATTTATTTGGAAATACAGGTATACATTGAAAGAAATTTCTTGTATGCAGTGTTGGAAATACTGGGGAAGATGGAGCAGCAGGAAGATAGGAGATAATTTAGCCTCTTCTTTTCTCTGCCCACTCATATACATTTCAGGAAATAGTGTTAAAAAAAAATCACTGCTCATTTTGTGTTGGGAAGTTAAGAGCTGCTCTGCTTGGTGACGTGCCCATGTAAGTGAGGAGCAGTCTGAGAACATTTCTGAAGCAGATTTAAGGCTGGCTTTTTAATTTTCTTAGCATCAGAAGAGTCATTCTTTTTCCCCTGATGTATTCAGAATGGCAGAGTAACAGATTGCTTGTCAAAAGGACTTTCTGTGGGCAGGGAGGAGACAGGGGTTTTAGGGAGGGGAGGTTTATATAGATGATCTGCTGGAGGTTACCACAGAAAACTGCAGTTGCAAAGGTTAAGGCTTCTCTGATGCCTTCCTGCTGACTTCTTTAGGATTATGTAAACAAAGAACCTCTTTTGAAGAAGGGCATTTTAGGGAAAATATGGAAGTAATTTTTTAATCAGTATAGCATAGTTGATAATGTGAAATTCTTGCTCTTTATGCCCAGCTGGAATTCTTTCTTTACAGTATCCTCAGTGCTTACCCTGATCTGGTGTAATTCTGCCTGCCAGCTCTGCCTAGGAGAAAAAACATGCTTTGACATCAATTGGAAAACATCAGTTCAACTTTACAATTTTAACACTTAGGACAGAAGGGAGAAACTAGAAAAAACAAACCTCAGGTAGAGCTTGAGGGCACTGGGTTACTTTCCATGGGAAGGGTACTTGAAAGTGGCATTAGCACAGATGGCTGTGGTAATTCCTGCAGGGTACCTCAAACAGCCATGCCTCTTGGAGTTTAATAATAATCAAAATTAAAGAGGCTTATTGTGTGCTACTCAGCTCCTATTTCCCCAATCTAAACTGCCTTCTCCCCATTCCAGATGAGGCAGCTACATGCTTTCTGTCTGTGGGAACATCTCTGGCCAGTGGGTTGGACACGTTCTGTGTGGAGTACTGAGGAACTCAGGAAACCTGCTGATAGTTACAGCATGGACAATCCTTAAAACTGTCCTGACCCTGGTCTGTTTGTCTGTGGATGTTAGTGGGAGACACAAGGTGTAGCCAGAGGGCTGATCAGCAGCATTCCCTGCTTCAGTATACAGGGGTTAAGTTCTGGATGCAACTAAATCCAGGGGTGCTGACTACAAGGAAGGGAAGGGTGTGAGTACAGAATGGTGTTGTGAATGGACATGGCCTTCTTTGTCATACTAAATAGAGTCTTCATTGGTGGGGTTTGCGTTTTTTTTTTTTTTTTTTAACTGAAGTACTATGTTCTGGAAATGCATTTATTTAGATAATTAGCTCCATTGTACTTTTAGTACCCCTAAAAGCATGATAGCTTGTGTGAGACTTGCAGAGCATACCTGCAGCACCTCCTATAGTGTGAAGTGGGACATAACAGGTTTTGAATCAGCCACAGTGTCTGGCACCATGGAGGAACCTCTTGGAAAATTACCCGCAGCTGCAGACATCTTTTGGGTTTTCAGGCAGCTCTACTGAGGCACCATGGTTTTTCTCAGCTTAGCAGTGGCTACTACTGTGCTGTTTGTCCTGCCCCTTCATTGAATTTTTACAGGCTTAGCTATCCACATAGTGCTGAACCTCATTCTCATTTCTAAATTACAGCTCTGGAACCGATGGGGGTGGGGGGGAATATCACTGAATTTATTGGAATTATGTTTGCACAAGCTTCCAAGGGACTTCTCAGTTCTTTTTTATCATTTTGGCTGCTATGAAGCATTTTGAGTTAATCATATGAAATACTGTACAGAGACTGCCCATTATTGGAAAGACAGTCATTTGAGCTCTCTTTTCTTTGTTACAGGCCATCATAATAAGATAGCACAGCCTAGCACTATTAAATTTCTCTGGTGATTTGCTTAGGTGGTTGTTCACAGAAAAATAAACCCCTAAGTCTTGCTCAATGATGGCTTTTTCTTGATTGATGTCAGGTGAAGTAAGGACACCTTGATGGATCTTTGCAAGAAATCTTTCCACAGTCCTGCTAGTCAATTTTCTTTACATTGAAAATGACAATCAGTATTTTTTCCTCTCCCTTCTTCTCACTATTGTTTTTGCTTCTCAAGATGGTCTGTGTAACTTTGAGATTGTAACCAAAGTGGTGCCTTTTCCAAGTGAATATGCAACATTCAAAAGTTGCTGGAGCAAAACAAATGTGTAAATGTTAATTATACTTTTAACAGTATTGAAATTTTCCATATATGTATTAGAGCTTTTGAGTATACTTCTTCCTTTTTCCAAAAGTGAGTTATCTTCATGTTAGAAGAGAAACCAGGTGCCACAAATGTCAGTCAGTGTAGTTTAAGCTGACTAATCTATCAGTAAATACATTTTAGTGTAAGCCTGCAAGGCATAAAAAAGCCTCACAAACCTACTTTGATACCTTTTTCAATAAGCACATAAATTTCTTAGCTAGAAACAATTGTGTGATTAAATTATGACTTGTATTGCATCATAACATAGTCAGATTCTTTCTTTTGACAGAAAATGTACAAAATTATTTTATTTTGGTGAACTTCAAAATGTGATTAGAGCTGTGAATGTGAATATTGCTACTGCTATCAAGTATTGCTTTGGCAGTTTAACTCAGCTGGAAGGTGCCTGCACCTGTACCAAATAAATCCAAGCATCAGGCCTAATGAGCTCTCTTCAGAGTAGCAATCTTTACTCTTGCTTTGAGTGAAGTAGTGGTCTCTGTAATGCTTTGAAGCAATATGTTATCAAACATATGTGGAAAGTTGTGGCTCCTGCAAAAATGGGGAAGTGGAGAAAGGGAATTCTGCGGAGTCTCAGGGAAGCTGCCAGGATGCCAGTCACTGAGGTAATCTGGTCAGCAGGTCTCCAGCATGTCATTCTCAATTAATTATCTGTGTTCATATTTCCAATAATCCAAGTTATGCAAGAGAGGATTTTCTGTGCTTTCCTCAGTTTACATCAACTCCTGAGGAGATAAAGAAAGAGAAAAAATGTTGTTCATACAGTCCAAATATTTACTACTTTGATCAACAAGTCCATTATGTCCACACAACCCAACCAGTGAAGAAGTTGCTGAGCCTGTGCAGTGTGCTAAACCAGACAGACATACAGTGCACCAAGTAAATCTCTGCCTGTAATCTGCTGTAAATCCTTACCAGATGGCAGCCTAGGGAGAACTTGAGGTAGCTACTGCAAGCAAAGCAAGTGGCAAAAAATAGCTGTCATGGCACAAACAGTGTGCTACTGAAGTTTTGTTGCCTTCAGAAAAAGAGAGAATGTACTTTCTGTGTGGAATACTTCTTCAAAGCTTTCAACTTCATTTTGTGTCTGCGTGATGCATGCAAATTCATTGCAGCCTCCTAAGGAAGGATTTTTCTAAAGGCTTCTATTTCTTTTTTCTTCTTCCAAAACTTCAGCAAGAACAGAACTTCCTTTGTAGCAAGGAACAACTAGAAAGCCCCTGCAAAGGTTATTTTCAAAGGAGAAATCTTTCATTCCATGCATCCTGTAACGGTTGATATTGTGGCTATTTCTTTTTTCTTCAAACCTTTTCCTTGGCCAGGCTCTTTAACGTTGTCTGTGCGTGTCAGTGGAAAGCAGAATGTGCCTAAGGAGAAAATGTGACTGTGCTGAAGAGTAACCTCAAGTTAATAGCCTCAAGTTTGGGGCAGCTATGTGGTGTGAGGATTTCCTGTGGAGGTCTTGAAGTACCAGTTTGGTCCTCCTAACTACTAACTTCTATTTTTGGGAAATGGGGAGTGTTTTTTGTGTGCATGAACTAGGTTCATTGACTGTTACTTTTATCTGATCCACTGCTGTATAATTTATTTCTTCAGTAGACCAATGTTGTTTTCTGTTAGGAAGGGTGTAAAGGGAGTCTCCTTAATTTCACATTCCAGTTACTTTGGAAGCTGTTGCTGCTATGCAGTTCCTTGTTTTCAGCAGTTCTACCATGCTTAGTCCTACCTGTGCTCTGGCTAAAGCTCTCCCTGTTAGGCCATTTCTAAGGTTTCAACCCTGCTCATAGCTTTTCATCTCCTCATTACCTACTTAATACTGCATCTCTGCTCCCTTGCTGTCTCTCATACCCTTGCACTGCATGCAGTATAATCTAAGGTGCCCTTCTACCATCTGGTATCTTGTCTTTGCAGTTATGACTAAAGCAGCATATGCTTTACAAATCTGCCGAGACCTTAAAAATGTATTTATTGTGTTTTTGCTTGTGTCATACTGTGTGTTGTTGAATTTTGTGACAGCCAGAGTGCTGTAGGATAACAATATGTAATTAAAGAATGCAGAGTAAGAGAATGGGAATGGACAGTGATCATGTTGATGAGAGGAAACTGCATGCTGAAGGCATGAAGAGGGTGACAAGGCTGATTGCCATAGCAGATGAGAGGTTAAAATACTTCAACAATTTAGTATGTACTTGTTGGATTTTGACCTCTATTCAAACAAGTTTTTCTGGGCATGGTGTAATAACAGGTTCTAGGGCTTTATTTTGCACGTTAGTGATGAAGTACAGCAGTGAAGTTCCTTTCTTAATTGTGTTTTTCTCTTGTCCAAAAGGCATGGTGATTTTTTAGCTCATTATTTCTTTAGTGCACGTGAATGGGTGGTTGAACAGAGAATTTCCTTTCACCACCTCTGTAATGGAAATGGGTGATGTTGTGTGTGGGCTACTGAAGCAAGGGAAGATGTGTGTGTTGTTCAGGAGTTGTGCTCATAGAGAAGAGGGTCAGAATTGCCTCTTGAAAGGATCAAGAGGGTGGAAGCTGAATCAACCTGATGTTCCCAGTAACTCAATGGAAAGAAAAAAGTGAATTGTATATAGAGAGACTTTGCCTAAAAAGATGGGGGAGAAATTGTCTAAGGAGGCTGAGGTTTTTTTCTTAGTTCTCTTCTAAGGACAGAGGCTATGTCCCAGGTCTGTCTAGGAAAATACTGTGAAGAAGGGAGTGAAGCTTTTCAATCTGAAGTTGGAAAGGAATAGTCTGGACTATATGAGTGAATGCCTGGATTAGATTCCTTATCTATGCACCACAGTGATCTCTGCTGTGTGGGAATTGGGAAGATCTCCTTGTCTGTGAGACTTCCCACTTGTCCTACACAGTGAGTTTTCTTCCTGCTGTGCACAGAGAGGACAGAGCACGTGGGGTGAGCAGAGTGAGTGTGTCAGCACCTCCCTCTGTGCAGTCAACAGCCATGCATGATGGATTCTGCACAGCCATCAGCAGCAGGGCTGAGCTCTCACCTTGCTCTGCAGTGGAACCTGAGGGAAGCGATGCTGTGGGATTAGGGCCAGCAGGAGTGAGCAGAGCCCTCATGGAGGCAGGGACAGTAAAGGGGACCAAAGGTAACCTTGGGTTACCCTAAAAAGAATATCTCTTCAGTGGGAGCCAAATCTGACCATGGTAGAGGCTTTGGGGAAACAACCAAAGCCCCATTCAAGTCAAAGCAAGTATTTTAAAATGTCAGTAAACTGAACTTGCTGTAAAACTTGCTTTAAGATACCTAGAAGGTTTTTGTCTCTGATAAGTCTGAAAGGCTTTCCTGGTTTTATTGGCTTTGCAGGAGATACTCATTAGTGTGACTCATAATTAGGAAAAAAACCCCAAGTTTGAAGTCATTTTAGTTCATTAATGTCAGGCTAATTGACCTATATTCAGAGAGGTTCTGAACTGTTCAATGTATATGGAGTCCATTGACTCTATCTATAGATAGACAGGAATGGACTGAAATATTGTTTTATGAAAGAGAATGAGATATGAATAAAGTAGTTACTAATTGATCATTTGTATTATCTACGTAATTCTCCCCTGTTGTTTGGAAAAAATCTTATTTTAGTGCAATAGGAATGCTTCAGTCATGGTTCTTATTGGCTTGTTTGAGGACCTTTCAGAATAGAAACCTAATATATTATATTATGTATAATTCCCTAATATGTTATATTTATGCATAAAAAGACATTGATTTCTGGCATAATTTGATTAATGTTGGAGTTGCACTACAGCTGAACTGGCTCAGTGGAATTTTTTGAGTGAAGTGAAAGCATAGCATTCCCAAAGGTTTTACCCCAGCTATTTTCCTGTCACCTAGATATGAAAAGCTTCCTTAGCAGAAGAATTTGTAATTAACTTCTGTTGGTACTTAATTGCCAGACAGATTATTTTTAAATCTCTATTATTTTTGCTATCCCTTTCTGTAGAGCAGTTCTCAGAAGCACACTTAGTGATAACCTCATTTTCCTGTGAGAGTAATGAGATACTTGGTCTACAGACACAGTACTCCTGCAATGCAGGAGTTAGTGATTATGTTTTCTTAACTGGAGATCCTCAGAGGTACTTAATATTTCTTCACAAATTGCATTGGTAAATTAAGAGTTCATCTGGCTAGTTAGATTTACTAGGGCAGATGGCATTTTGCATGTGTGATGAGAGCAGGAAGGATTCAGCAAAGCAGTAATGTAATTAGCTGTGTAAATGAGCCTCACAAGGTAAATCTCTTTAACCCCAATGATAAAATGTGTTTTGTGCTAGAGCTGTGGATTACTGGTCCTGTGAAACAATGTGGACAGCTAGTCAAGCCAAGTTTCAGGAGTAATCCAGTTAATTTGGAAATACAGGACACCACTTGTTATCACACCTTCCTAACACTTTTCTGTTTGAAACAGAAATAGGCCTCAGGATGGTACTCTGCCATAACACAAGAGAGAGTTGTGTGGAGTTACCTGAATTCAGTTGTAAATAAAAGCTTATTTGAATGCTAGAGATGAGATGTTCCAGCTAGGGAGGAAAGATGCTTCATAAAAGCAGACCAAAATCCCAGGCTGAATCAAATGAGAGTTGAGCTGTCTTTTCACTGTGCTGCAGTGAGCAGTGTAGCCATATGTAGCTCCTGTTTACACAGTACCTGGCACAGGATGTTCCCCCAGTTTACCCTTGAGCTCTGCAGTACTAACTGTGATTATCATCAATGTGCAGTAAAACCTGCAGAATCACAATGGTTTGGGTTGCAGGGGACCTTTAAAATCATCTGAGCAGGGAGGATTTTGGTGCTGTGAATTCACCAAGGCCTGTTTGTGCCTACAGCTATGTGAGTAGCTGCAGGTAATCTCACATTCAGTTCTAGCCAAAAATATTTTTATGGGAATATAATTTCCACTTTTCATTTGAAATTAATCAAATGGGAATATGTCTAACCATGTTGATATTGAAAGCTATTGACATAATAAATTCATGGTAAAGACTGGTCAATCACTGTGTGCTGCCTGGTTAGAAAAACACCCTGGAGCATCATGTTACTTCTGAAAAATCATTGCAAAGTAATCAAAGTAATGAATCTTTATTCAGCAGAGCAGTCTCACATTCTGTAAAATTAAGGGGAAAAATAGTCTGTGTAGCAGCCCTTGAGTTGTGCATGAAACCTGTACTGTTCTTACTATTAAATTTATTCAAACCATATGGGAACCTTTTGTACCAATTTTCAGGCTTTCTTGTTTATTAACCTAAAGATGTTTTACTTTCTGATGAATAAGCTTTAGAATCTCTAAATTTAAAAAAAAGGTATGAAGTGCTATTTTCTGCATGAGTTTGTTATAGTGTATTCAGGTTGACTTCTGTCATTTTTTTTTGCTCACAGGCTATAAAATACAGAAACAGTATAAATAAAACCGTGAATCAGGAACACTCTGAGCAATTTAAGCATATCACAAGAAATGAGAGCAAGTTTTGGGTTGTTTTGGTTTGAGTTTTTTAAGTATTTTCTCTTCTATGTGGAGATACTGCAAACCTGACTGGACATGGCCCTGGGTAACCTGTGGGGGGTCACTCTGGCCTGAGCTGGGAGGCTGGACTGGATGATCTTGAGGGGTCCCTTCTGTTCTCAGCTATTCTGTTTCTCTTGAGTAGTTACTTTCATGTGCATAATGTGTGCCAGCAAAGGTCCATAAATCTGTGTGAGTGTGGCTCTGTGTTTATACAAGTATGTAAAACTTCATGTAACATGTTTGAGGGTTTGGGTTTTTTTAATGTTTAACTTACTATGGGGACAGACATTCAACTAGGAGAATGGGTAAATGCCTTCAATTTTTATTTAACAGGAAAAGCTAGTATTTTTAAGATTTTCTTGTACCAATTCTCAATAGTAGGAAATGTATTGAAGGACATTTTTGTCAATAATAAAATCTTGCTTTCTTTCATGCTTCCTGGCAGTATTTTCACTACTGCACTAAATAATTTATAATGGAAAGTCATTATGATTGCAGGATAACTTTGGAATATTTCACACTGGAGGGGACCTTCAGACATAATCAAGTTCAACTGTTTTACAAACCAAGATGAATCTCAAAGTTAGGGGTAGCCTGGAAATGAGAGCAGGTTGCTGGGGAGTCTTCAGGTTGCCTTCAGAGTAGCCTAAAGGAGAGTGATGCCACAGAATCTTGGGCACTTGGCTCCTGCATCTGATCACCTGCACACAGTCTGTGCTGCTTCATGCACAGAGGATCACAAAACCTTTTCCTTTTTTATTCCTTCCTATCACATTCTAATTTAAGCTGGTCAGTTTCTCATTAGTGGTTTTCTACAATGCTAAATAGTTGAATCAATATGTTAAAAAGAGAGTTGTTTTACCCCTTTTCCTGTTTGCTGAAAGCCATCTAGCTGCAAAAAAAAAATTATTGCATTTATTATTTCATGCAGCCATATTTCTTAAATTTATTTATGTGGCATAGAAATCAGCAGGAAGAAAGAAACGTTACCTCTGCTGAAGAAGAAAAAATTGTCTAACAACCAGTGTGAATTACATCTTTGGGGTTTGTGAAGTTTTGCCTCACTTAGATTTGTATCTCCTGTTACTGAAACTTTCAGAGAAGCACAGATGCTGCCTGGGATGGTCTCCATGCAGGGAGGACTCTGCTGGTCCCAATGGGAGAGATGTTTCAGAGTTGCAGCAGTGATCAGTTGTGTGTGTGCCTTTTCTTTCAGCAGTCTCATGACTCCCAAGATGCATTGTGAAAGGAATTGCAGGGGTCATAAGTCTTTTGTGCTTCCTAGGTGCTTATTCCATGTATGTTTGATTTCCATTTCTCTTACTGTGGGATTCAGCCTTATCTTGTACTTTATCTGTGGTCTTTCCAAACTGAGGTTGCCTCAGAATAGAGTCCTTGCCACCAGCACTCTCTGAGTGTTTTGGAATCTACTCCCTGTGCAAGGGGTGATTTGTGGCTTGGTACTTCACTGATGCATTAACAGATTGTTCATTTTTAGTTGGCAGTGGGGCTGGGACTACCTGCCTTAAAGCAGGAGTTGGTGCTTTGCTGTTGTGTGTTCTCTTTCCTTGGACAGTTTTCTGTGAGGAAGTCTTCAGGACCTCTTCCCTCAGTTGAGTCCATGTTCCCACTGTGGGGTGTTGAGGAGGGAGAGCTATGGACACTGCTTGCTTAGGGATTTGTTTTCCTGAGCCATGGGTGGGGTGAGAGAGGAGTGAGATCACAGCCCCTGTGTGTTCCCTGAACATACTTTGAGTGCTACAGTAAAGTCTGAGAGGCCTTGTATTTTTGGGAGGTGAACAGTCAGTTTTACACCTTCAGGTCCTTTATGGATCCCCAGGTTAGGAAACTTTCTGGAGGTTTTTATCCTCCAACTGGAGGTTGTTTATTAAGTATAAATAATGGGGAGACTAAAAACAAGGCAACAGTAGGATGAAGTCCAGCTCTGTATGAGCATAGGGTGTAGAGTTCTTCCTTGAGCTGTTTGAGGTGTAGTGTTTGCCTTCCTGATGTGCTTCCTCCTCATCAGAGACCAGAAGTTTGGTCAGTTTATTTCTCCTGAGCATGCAAACACTATTGCTTTTACACTGCATAGCATGGAGCACACCCAGGGCCACTGGTGCTTCTGTGAGGCAGGGGGTCTGCAGAGCTGGTGCTGCCCCTCTCCTTCGAGTGCAGGGGGTCACAGAAGTGGCTGGGAGCCACAGTTCCCAACTTAGTTTCCATAGGGTTGTCAAAACCTTGATAACAGTAGGCTGGTGATGTCCCAAAAAGGGGATCTGTTTGTTGCAGCTGCCAGGGTTTACTGAAGGTGGCACTAGTTGTGTTAAATTCCTGCCTTTTTTGTGATTGCTGTAATTTTGTATATTGTGAGTAAGTTAGAGTGAGTGTTGGATCGATGCACAGCAAATAGTCACATGTTAGGCTTTCTGATTTGTTTTGGTGGTGTTACATACCAGAGATCCAGAGATCAAAGAAGAAAATACAGAAATGAAAAGTGGAAAAAGGATTGGGCTAACATTGGCAAGACAATGATCTTCTTTGTACCCTTCAGTCAAGAAGTCATCATTAGCATGCTTGTTTTGCACATTATGTATCCAATGCTGTGTATATCATATGTGTATGTATATTTATGCATGTATGTACTTGGCATAAACATGAAGCAAAACTGATGCCCAAAACATTGTCCAGGTAATTGCTACATATGTGATAAACTTTTAATGATTTTATGGTATAAAGAAAGACCTCAGACAAACCTTCACTGTATTTTAGTAGCAACTGATTAATAGAGAACCTGGCTATATTCCTGTGAGCTCATAAAACACTCAGTTGATTAGAAATGTTGTTACTATACAGATTTATGAGAATACTTACATGCTTGCCTATGCTGTTGATTGCTGTTCCTAATTTCATCTTGCCAACCTAACAGTAGAATTCATATTATTCTCTTTCCTCCGCTTTTATAAAATATGTTGTTAAAAACTGTGGAATATTCTTGCTTATTTTCAGATCTCATCAGAAAACTAGCACAGCAGCAGTTTGGAAATACACAGGGCGATTATCAAAAGGTAAATTGTCTGTGTGTATCTGCATAAAATAATAAAAATTATGACTTTGAAATTCAGGTTTTTTTCTAAACCAGGAGTTAGTATTTTAAAAGTATATTAACAGAATACAAATATGGATGTTTTTTTAATAATAAGTATGATGTTTTCCTGAAAAATGTGAGACCAGTTATAAAGAAAATTCCAGAAGCCGCTGTAAAGAGACTACTCGTAGTTAAAGATGGCTTAAAAATTCCAGCTGTAATGGGATTGTTGCACAATGATTGATGGCTCTTTGTATTGAAAAATCAGGTTTTATTTCCAAAACCTTAGGGAAAACCATTACTGCTTAGCTCTCATGTAAGCTTCACCTATTGTTTTCAAAAAGCTGAATTTGTATTATAAATATACTATTTATATATTAGCAAGAAGATGGAATGGAATGTGCATCTAAGTTTTGGGCTGTTCTGGAGCAGTGTTCCACTTCTGAATCGGGAGCTGAGTTTCTGCAGTAGAAATTGAACTGTGCCCAGGCAATGGCCAAGTTACTTCATATACGTGACTTGCTGCAGGTGTGCCTGTCAGGAGGGTGGGTGTGGTGTTTGCACACAGACACTGAGCTGTTGCTGTGACCAGGATGGCCTTACTGGTGCTTCTGTGTCTTCCCAGCAGCAAGCCTGTTTCTCCAGTAGCTTGATAAGCTCTGCATGACATCCTGGTGTGTGGGTTTTGTTGTTGTGCTGCATCAAGTGACTCTTTCTGATCCCACCTGCTTGCTTGCTGGGACTCTAGAGACTGGTGCAGCACAGATTGTCCCTGCATCCCCAAGGAAAGGGCTTGGAGGGGAGAGTCTCAGGACAAGACCTTTAGACTGTAGGTGGTATCCCTGACCACAAGCAGAGTATTTAGTAGCCAGTACGTAAGTCATGAGAAACCTGAGACTAGTCCTGTGTAGGTGATGTGATTAAAGTGTGGCAGTTAAAATACAGGAGTGCTTAAAAAGCAGAACAGATACAGGACATTCATCTGTACAAATTCTGATCTGAATTCAGTGCAAAACCTTGAAACAGATTTGGAAAATGAAAATATATCAGAACAAGTAAGAGTGTGCTTCAGAAGACAGAAGCATCAGTGCGAATCAGCTGTGAAGCAGCCAGCATAGCTGTAGATGTGCCCCTGGAAGAATTTCCAATGGAGACAGGGAAGTGTGAATGTTGCTGAAGAATGTGAATAAGTAGTTAGAACTGTTTGCCTGTGGTTCTGATCACTCAAATTCCGGAAGAATGGATTCAGACTAGGATGAGTTCAGGAAGTGTCTGTTAGGGTGATCTGGGAAACTTGTGGACCTTCAAGGGAAACTGGAAGAATTTGCTTAGCTTAGGAAAAGAGTTGATAAGGGATGTGTTTACTCTGTTGAAATATATATGGAGAGGAAGCACGAGGAAGAAGGTTCTGCTTCTTGGGCAAAATATAGGGCTAGCACTGAGGCATGAGGCCTGAAGTGGATGTGTGAGAAGACTTGCTCACCAAGAACTGAGAGCAGCCCTTCAGTAGCAGGAACAGGAAATCTGCTTCCCCTGTTTATCCTGTTAAATTTCTGCTGTTGTTCCTTTGTATCATTTTTTTTACCTATTTATAGAATGTGTTAGTGACCCAGGAGACCCTTCCCTCTTCTGTGCTGTGTGTCCTAGTGTTCCCAGTTGGACTCCAACCATGAGCACTCCCCATGCCCTGCCAGGGGCAGCAGTCTGCCAGGTCAGCCCAGCAGCTGAGCCGTGCCTGCTCAGGGGAGCCAGCTCACTGCTGCTGCCACTGCTTTGCTTCTGCTGGGAGCTGCATGCTTGAGATGTTCAAAATCATACTTGGTACCAGATTGATAAGGGGGGAAAGCACTAGTCATCCTCCCATTGATAGAGGAGAAAATACGGTAATATGTTAAAAATATGATTTTGAACATTTTAAGTAGTACTGTACAGTAGAGGTTTCAGAAGGATGTGTGTGATGCTGATTAAAAAATTGCTAAAACTTGAACATTTCTGATTCTCACACATCAGACTTTGGGCTGAGGGGTCTTGCCATCTCTAGCTTGTCTGCTTTTCTTCCAGTTAAGAGAAAGGGGAAAGCACTGTCAGCTGTGAATTTGGCAGGCAGAGATAAAGGGGAAAATAAAATCTAAATTATATTTTATTATATTTATAATATAATGAAGGGGAAATAATATAAATTATGTTTTTTTATATTATAATTGTGGAGACAAGGGAAATTCAGTTTTTCTGAAATTCTGTCATTGAATATTTAGTTTTCAGTGTTTTTCTGGTTCTACAGATTAGAAAATAGGTAAGCACTGTTAAATAGTTCAGTCATTCTTGAATGCCTTTTCTTTTTTTCTTTTGAATAATTTAAATTGAACCTCTACATGGTTAATTGAAAGTGAATAGAATGAATTTTGTGTGTAATGTGTTAAGATCCCAAACTGCTACTGGAGCTACTAAAATAAAATAAGCACTGAGAAGAAAAAGTTAGTCAAGAATATCATATCAGTTATGACAGGTGGAATTCATGAAGAAATCACCAAACCACAAAATAATGCCATCTCTGGCCATCTGTGAGGTATATTGGGAATTATATGAAATAGATGCTCAGTGTGGAAGTAACTGCTCTGTCATTGTTTTAAGATGAAAGTATTTCTTGGACAAATCCTAGATTCCTTTCATTCACCAAGGAAACCAGAAAAGAGCTACTATGTATTTTATTGTAAATATTTTTCCATAATTATTTAATGGTGCTTCTGTGAATTATTTTACTTTAGTGGCTTGTTTGTTATTGTTTCTGTGTTGTTAACTGTTATGATCTAGTCATGGTTATTTATTCATTATTCATGGAATTTGTTTTTTGTGCATGCTGCCTGTGTGTTATACACATTCTCCATTTGTTTTGACTTCCACAGCCAGAAAATGTTGTCCTGACTCTTCAGGTAATGTCTTATGGTAGATGTACAGTTGTGAAAAGAAACTAACCTTGTCTGCACTGCTGTTAAAACATCCACAGTCATTTTTAATGTTACTTTAAATACTGTTTTTCCATCTAACCTATCTTAAAATAACATGCTGTCATTTAATTTTTGAAGCGTTCAGCTACATAGAAAGCAGTGATTCTTTAGCAAAATCCAGCCAAATTCTTCTTTCAAACATGCAGTTCATAGTCTTCAGAAGGAAGCACAAGTTTTAACAAGCAGTTAATAATAATAATTAAAAGAGTAGTTTTCATCCTAGAATTGTTAATTAGGGCAGAAATTTGCAACTCTGCTTATGGTGGTAATTGCTGTATTTGGCTCAGTTGGTAATTAGGGATTGTGAGGAAGGGCATCAGCAAAGCTGGAACTAGAGCATGATTGATATCTTGTGAGAAAATGTAACTTATTTTACAGGACAGTTATGTAGCCTCAGTTTCATCCTTTTGCTGCCAAGTTGCCCTTGTGCTGGTGGATCTGTAAAACAGCAAAGGACTCAAAGTACTAGTGTGAGAATTAGTTCTCCTTAGACTGGGAAAGGAAAGGAGAAGACGCATTTCCCAGGGGAGAAGGACTCCTGAGGCATGCCCACACTGTGCTACCTCTGTGCACATTCACCTCCCTGGCCTGGTTTCAGCTGGGTTGTGTTTTGAGCAGAGGGAAGCAGCATGGCCAGCTCACAGTGTGTCCCCTGGGAGCCACATTGCCTCGTGCAGGGCCCTGCCAGGGCTGCCTGGCCCAGCTTCTTGGTCCTGGGGCTCTTGCAGTGTGAAAGCAAGTCAGGGTATTGCATTGCATCGTTCCCTTTCGCTCCTGGCAGCTTTGGAAAGCATCCTTTTAGCTGCTGCTGCCTTGCTGTTTGGCAGCAGAATAAATGTCTTTACCTGAGAGATCTTAAAATCTGTCTGCTTCTTCATGTTTTCCAGTCCCTAAGCAGGACTAAATTCAGCCCTTTGGAGTAACCCCTGCCATTGTAATCAATCATCCAATGAAATACTTCCCTCTGGGGTTTAGATGAATTTTTCTACTCTAATTGAATGAAATGGAGAAAAAGCGAAGCCTCCTTTTCCCCTGATGAGGTGTTGCTCTAGTTAGCCTTGCTGACATTTGTGGAGCTTTTTTGGAAACAGATGTGATAAACAGTACATTCGTGGTCTGGGAATTCAGATGTGTTCATTTTTAACCTGTTTCCATTGCACTGATTGACATTTATTTTTTGTGAGCCTACTTCTCTCTTAGCACTCACTCTTGTAGTTTGCCTAGCTAATACTCTAAGAAAATAATTATTAGCTATCAGTATCTACAACATTATGTATCTTTTTGTTAGAAAAGTTGTCAATAATTGACAAAATACACCAATTCCATAACCTCAGTAACTCAGTAGATGGTTTAGTCTGTAGTTTGATTTTGAATTCTTTGCTCTATGTTGATTGCAGTTACTGTGTGATACCTACCTGCTGTTACCACTATTTTTGTCTGAATTACAGGCCATCTACTATGAAATCGGTTTTATAGTCTCCGCAGCCTTGGGATTGCTATTTATTTTGTTACTGCCTCTTGTGGGACTTTGCTTCTGTATGTGTCGTTGCTGTGACAACTGTGGTGGGGAAATGCATCAAAGACAGAAGAAAAATGCTGACTGTCAGAGGAGCTGTTTTGCAACATTTCTTTTTGTTGCTTCTTTAATAATAAGGCAAGTGTGATAAAGAGAACAATATGAACCTTGGTATAGCACTTATTTTGCAGTGTCATATGACAAATCATATTACTGTGTTAGCCTACAGGTGCAGAAATTATTGCTTATTAAAGAAAATGTAACTGCATTATGAAAAATGCTGCCACTGTTGCTATTGTTGGTACTTAATTGAGCGGAATATAGGTGTGAAACAAACAAAAAATTATGTATGTATTGGACAAATGACACTTTTGCCAGTCTCAAAACAGTAGTTGCAGAATGTTGCATTACACTTTTGAGCACAGGAGACTGTACCCTGTGTTCAGCCCCCATCCCATAGAGAACCTCAGATACCACATACTGCTTTGTTCTTGGGAGTGCTGGGGTGGTGAAAAAAGCAAGTAAGTGATTTCCTCCAGTAGTTGCTGTACTCCAGATATTTATACTAGTTCAAAACAATGGGTTTTCTTCTGGGTCCTGTGTTGTTTAAACCATGCATGCACTCCTTGTAAATCCTGGAGTTTGGAGACATTTTTGCACTGTTGGTGTTAGGACTGTACTCCTGTGCTGGGTATGTAATGGGTGATGAGGAACTACAATCAAGATTTCTTCCAACTTTCAAAATACATTGTTTGTCTTCAGGCTTTCTGTTTTCCTTTAACTTCTTCATGTTTTCACCTGCCTACTATCCTTATTTTGTGATTATATTAAAGAAGAAAAAAAGTGTTTTGATCTATACAGTGTGACTGTTCAGTCATATGGGATGTACTTTGTCACTTTGCTGTAATCTA
The DNA here is from genome assembly GCF_051311805.1 of Agelaius phoeniceus. Lineage (NCBI taxonomy): Eukaryota > Metazoa > Chordata > Aves > Passeriformes > Icteridae > Agelaius > Agelaius phoeniceus. The sequence continues at coordinate 59,318,677 of NC_135268.1, forward strand.
AATTGTTTTTTTTTTTCTATTACTGTGTGTCATGACAAATGGTGACCTTGCTTACACTCAAACAGGGGACAGGCTGATATCAGATATGGGAACATGCTCTTTTCTCCCAAACATCCCTAACAAATGTGACCCTCAGGAATTTGAAAACTCCTAAACTGAATGGTGTAGGGTGATATGTGCATCCCTGCCATGATGACAGGACAAAAGTCCTTTATGGTTCAAGTGTGCCTTGAAGACAGTAAGTTATTAAATTATTATTCAACATGTTGAAACTGGAGGTAGGTCACAGAGCTTGCCAGCTGTCTTTCCACCACGTTGCAGAATGCTGTGTTGCAGCATGCTGCTTTCTGGCTGTAGTGACTGGGGAATGTTGCCTGTTAGTAGAAAAATTAAGATTGTCCCCCTTGTTGGTCTGTTTAACCTGTGCCTTTGCTGCCAGCTATCCTTGTGGGATTAAGCACAGCCAGCAAGGGCAAGTGATTCTTCCCAGGTCATGACTGGCAGATCAGTGATCCCTAGTAATATGCTTTCCAGAACTAAGGAAATTGCCTCTTTAGTGTCTCCTTTCCCTCCCCTTTTTTTATGAGACATCATGATGTATCAGATGCTTACCCTAAGTGGGGGGTCTTGCCTGAAATCACTCTGAAGGTTGAGTAGAGATGATCCCATATGAGGACTCCCTGCTTAAGTCTCTAATGCTGTGAGTGATGTGCAAGGCAAGATAGAACTTTATAAGGCTAATATTACTGATCCCAGACTGACTGAGGGCTCACGTCTCCAGTGTGCTCTGTACAAAGAGAGGTTCTCCTGCCCTTCCTGGATCTTCTTCAACCAGTGACAAGGAGATGCTGTGCCTGTATCCCTTTAAGCCCATGTCAGGTTGCTTACTGCTGTGCTGTAGCACAAAAGGACACTCATACTGGTAGCCATGGCCCCAACAAAAAATACTGGAGGAATTCACTTAAAACTGAGGTTTACTTAAAACTGTTTCTAGGTGTCTTGTACTGTACTCAGAAAGTATCCTTGTGGTGATTTTTTTGTGGAAACGTTATTACCTGCTTTTCCCCAAAGTTTCTATGCAGTTTCAGCCTAGGTGGAAGGTTTACCTGTAATTCTTCCCAAAATCATGCTTCTCAAGGACTGTGCCAGAGCTGAATATGTAATAATAATAATAACCAGATAATAATGTAATAATAACAACAACCAGAAGAATTTAGTCCTGTGTGAGTAAAATGCTTATGGATACTTGCAGACAGAGGCAAAGGAATGAAAACTTGAATGATCTCTATCAATACAGGGTTACATTGAGACGTGCAATGAAATTACTAAGGCAAGCCCTGTCATTGTTTTGGTATAATTTAAGTTCATGAAGCACGAGAGGCCTTCTCTGGGAGTAGAGCTCCCAAACCCCTGCCAGGAGACTGGAATGCTACAGACTCCTTTACCCTGAGCTGTGCTGCTTCAGAAGATGCAAGGCAAGATTGGCATCCCACAGAGTACCCTGAACCCACACCTCTGCCAGTGGAGCTTTGCTTTAAAGGCACTCCTGTGGAACCTACACATAGACAGCTGCTGGAGGGCCTGGGAAGGTTTCTAGGGGGTGGATTTCTTCAGGATTACCATCTAAGTGTGTGTTCTCTATCTTCTCCCTCTCTCTTACAGTGCCAGATATTCTGGGATTCTCTCACTGAGCCATTTTTTCCCTTTTTTTTTTTTTTTTTTCCCTGTCCTAGATATGGAAAAATGGTTTCAAATTGTTTTTTTTCATTGGCTGGGAAAGACAGGTTAAATGCACAGTGAAGAGTATTTGTAGGAGAAAGACTCTGATAGTGGAGCTTGCAATGAACTGTGTATCTAGGCAACAACTCTAGAAAACTCTAGTAATGTGGGGATGGGTTTTATGTGTGTCAGGATGCAAGTTCACACTGACATACATGTGCTGTTAATGCAGGATTTTAGAATGTCTCAGCCAGTAGATTTTACTAATGAGGAACATTTCTTCTCACTTTTCCACTGATGTAGTGCTCTGTAATTGGAATGAGATTTTACACTCTGCTTATTGGAGTGGTGTGTACAGGAAGTGTAAGTTTGGGGGTTTTTCTTTCAGTTTAAAAAAAGGATTCAACTAGATCTGCTTTCTGCAGGTGGTGCTTAAGTGAGAAGTATGCTTTCCTCAAGGAGGGGTATAAGAAAGAAGTTGGAAAATCTGTGATTATATATGCAGTTGTTTATCTTAATAGGCCTTTAGGGTGTCATTTTCAGTACATACACTTCCTGTTTGAAATATTTCTTTATAGAGTGAGTCAAAAATACATGCAGTGTTTTGGTAGTTCACTGCCTTTATACATGAGAGTATCCCTACAAAGTAGGATTCTATTGCTAAAGAGCAGAGGATGTAGGAATAATCTGTCAAATACATAGCTAAGTAGATTTGATATTCCAGACTTAAGTAAACAATTATATTATTTTCTTCAAATGTTAACTGAAAGTTTAGGGACAGAGACCTGCTATTATATCTTACTCACTAGTCATCTGCAAGCTTAGGCAAGCATGTTTTCTCTGGGAAAGAAATACAATTTCATTAATTCTTGTACATTATAAAGGCAAGGGAAGAACATTTGATTTTTAAGAATGCATATATTGCAATACCAAATATGCTGGTGATAGAAAATGGTTTGGTTATTGCATAGGAAAACACATAGTCAGTTTTCCGTGCCTCCAAGAGAGGCAACAAGAGAGCTTGTGTTATAACCTCTTTTTTTTTGAAGTAATGGATGTTCAGGAAAGTCAAGTCTGGAGGAAGGAAAAGGTATTTGGCATCTTGGCAAGTACCTCATCAGGCTTCACGTTTGTCCTCTTGGCTTTGTAGGATTGGTAATACACATTGTTCAGAACCTGGAAATCAATAGTATGTGAAAGAATTGGTGGAAAAGTTGATACAGAAATCTCTATTAGATAATTTTTAAAAATTATTTATCTGGTAGCGGGGAAGGGGCTATTCTTCTAATATGTAAATGAGCTCAAGGTTTCTATTTTGTGCTTGGGTTCCCCCCTGCAACTGGTTTAGTAACATTTATATGCATCTGTGAAACCTGGCAAGAAACCTGAGTGTGGAATATTGGACTCCTGAAGAATTGTTAAAAGAATTTTATTAACCTGTCACAGAAGTGGCATGTCCTTTTTATTCCTGCTTTATGTCTTTCTCCTCATAGCTGCTTATTGAATGTTGACTGAAGGCTCAGTTACATAATAAATAGATTTTTCCTCTCATGTTGTGTGTTTGTTTAGTTACAGTCAGAGTATAGTCAGAGTACCTTGGCTGCTTGAAGTATCTCCATTATCTTGTTTCTTCCCACTCTTTCTATTTAGGAAGCTGAAGAGAAAGATGTTGTGCTGAGATCTTACAAAGTACTGTTTTGTTAGCTCCAATTGACCTTTCTGATCTCTGAGCATAGAATCCAAAGGATAAAAATGCTGTCTGTCTAAAGAATGAGGATGTGGTCATAAACTCTGAGCCTCAGAGCAATATACATGTTTGCTTTTCCTGATAGCTTGAGATTGTTTGTCTTCTCATTAACAAAGAAAAGCGAAAAACATTTTGATAGCAATTGCCATCACAGTAGAGTGAAAAGAAATAATATATTGCCTGTATTCAAAATTAAACAGTTTACTATGCTTGTCATAGAATTATAGAATGGTTTCAATTGAAAGTTACTCAGTTCTTTGGTATTTAGGCATCCTGAGTTCTCAGTCCTTGTGAATGACGATAATAGTGTCTGCTTGAGTGTTGATCATAGTGGCAATGAAACTATGCCATTTGCTGTAGGTTAAGGAGGAGGATAAATGTGTGTGTCCCTTTGTTCCTTAGTGACTTCTGCAAGGTTAATTAACAGCCAGGTTTGAAGACATAACTGTGAAATTTTGGGTAGAGAAGCAACCACTTTATGTCAGTCTCTGTCATTCTGTAATGAATATTTTTGGATATTGAAAGAAATGTAAACATAGGAATCCTAATAGATCTGACCTGTAGCATATAGTCCTTCCCTTTCTCCCTGTGAGCTGCTTTGAAATTGAAATTAGAATTTTCCTTCAGAAAGTATTTTTCAGAGCAAGAGCAACAGAGTTGAAGACATGGAAAACCTTATTGGCCTGACTGACTTGAAGCCTCCCTAAGGCTTCAAGTGGCACTCCACAGTGCCTTCTAGTTAATATTTTTGAGCTGAATCGTTGACCACAGAGCTGTTCCAATTAAGTAGATATCCCAATCAAACACTGTCTTTATGTGCAGTTCTGTTAAGCAAATAAAATACTTGGTTAGTTGAAAACAGTAGAAGTTCTTGCACATATGACCAGTTTTATGAGGAGAACAAACCTTAACATTGTTTGGAAAAGCTAAAGTAGGAAAAGCAAAATAAAGATGAAGGTTTGGTATTGATTCACTGAAGAAGGAGATGAGCATCATAAATCAGGGTGTTTGCTCCTGTCTTGCCAGGATACACAGGTCATGTTATTTTAGGTACCTGTTAGCTCTCCATCATTTCATTTATGTGGCTGTATTATGGCTGCCTTTGAATGCATATTCCCTGGAGCAAGAGTTAGACTTAGCATGTATCTTTTTCCCTGTAGAGAGCCTGGATTAGTTTCTGTAAGTCTGATTTAAAAATACTAGTGTCTGTCTTCTGGACACCCCAGCTTAGGATGTTTGACAGTTGAGCAGGAGTACAGTACCATTTGTGTTAGGAATTCCCCTCCCATGTGTTGGGGTGTCCATAATGGCCTTTCAGGATACTGCCTCTCTGTTGAATTGCAATATAAAGTAAGAGACTTACCGAATGTGCCAACCAGGAATTGCCTGTAGCACACCTGACTGCAGCCTCAAGGCAGTATTGATATATTCCTCTTTGGGGATATATCCTGCCTGTGGTGAGTGCATCTCAGCTTTCTGCTGGTTCAATCTCAGAGTTAGTGCTTAGCCCATCAGATGGGTTTGTAGGCAGCCTGGTTTTGGAGCTATTACCACTCTGGTGGTTACTCTTGACTTTTCTGGTACTTGTCTGCAAGGCTAGCTGTGAATATGAGATGTCTAAAAGTCATCCTTCTCTTTAAGTCTGTTTTACACCTAAGCTAAACAAAAAACTAAGGTTCATGTATGATAAGAGATCCTTAAAGTCTCTCATGGAACCTTTAATTGCCTTTTAACTTACTGTTTGTGCAGATGTGCCATGCCATAATGAGAACTTTACAATGAAGAGTGATCAAATAGAAAATAGTCATCAGCAGTGCTGACAAGAAGTCTAACTCACTTTCCACCTTTTGTTTTAGTATCAGGAAATGCATATTATTTTAGCATTAATATGGACTATTTGTGTGCTTTTGAATGATCCATGCAATTATGTAAATACATTGTGTTATTATGAATAAACCTTGCTGAAGTTATCAAATGAAAAATACTGCTTTTCACAGTTAACTGGCAAACATTTGTTTATAGCTGTGTCAAGGTTCATGCTACTTGTAAAAGACCCTAATGTTTCTAAGCCTCATACAACTTACTTAGGCTATATACACATTTTCTGACAGTACCCATGCAAATGCAGTAGTAGTTGTACATTAATAACTTCAGAAGAGTTTGGGGTAACATTGCTTTTCCTTTCTTTTTTTTGAATTAGTACTATAATATTGGCCCTTTTGGCTCAGTCTTACAGTCTGCTTCCTGGTGTATGTGAGAACCTGTAGTAATTTATGGAGACCTTTCTTTTGATAATACTGACTTTTTTTGGCTATAATTTTTTGATTCTGTCTTATGTTAGAATATGCACTTACACTAACAAATATCTGTTATCTATATTTTTTGTAGTGTTGGAGTGCTCTGTGCATATGCTGCCAACCAGCATTTAACTAACCAAGTCCGAGGAGCAAAGAAACTGGTTAACAGTAATTTTAAAGATCTGAAAATTTTCCTTAACGACACTCCAGCGGTAAAGAACTTTTTCTTTATGGGGAATGATGGTGGGAGGGAAGAGGTGTAAATAAGAAATACTGCAGAAAATCATTCATTCTTTCTTTCTGTATATCTGCAGTATTTTCTATATTTTTTTGTATATCCACTCACTAAGTAGAATAAATGGTGCAAGGTAAGATGTTTTCACATAGCAGTAAGGGCTTAGGAGTTACCCTGATGGATCAGCATTGCTTGAACAACTTCTGAGCTGCACTTTGGGAGTTAGCTGCTGTGATGCTTGTAGGCCCTTTTCCTCCTACTGAACTCGTGTAGATCACATGCAGAAGATAAATAATTTGGAAAAAAAGATTTTAAAAGGAAAGCATTAAAAAAAAAAAAAAGTATGACATGAAACTTGGATTCCTTGTTGCTCTTTCTTGTTTCCTTGTATTTTGGGCATAGTTCTATGGGCTTTGGGACAGAGCCACAATAACTTCTTTTCCAGGAATATTTTGGACTGTTTTTTCTGTAAACTAAAGTCACACTGTACCATACTTAAGAGGAAAGATTATTTTCTTTCAAATTTTCTTTAGAGTTCCATAAGCAGTCCTCTTGCATATCTTGTTTTGTTTTGGAAAAAAAAGAAAAAGCTAGTTAGGAAGACTTGTAGACAATGTGCAATTTCAGTTGTTAGTGAATTTATAGGGAGCAAAAAAAGTCTGACATTTATATTACCTTGGCTTTCATTAATTTTAATTATTTGAATTCAATTTTATTAATCTGTTTTACTTCCATGTGACTGATAAATTAGAAATAGGTGGAATTCATGCAGTTATGTGGAATCCACAAGTGTGGTAGCATCCCAGTCACAGTAATTCTGGGGTGCTTTTCTGCTCGCCAGGGCTGTGTGAGAACAGGAGAGGCCTTGGGAGGGGCCTCAAATGTTTTCCTATCTGGAGTTGTTCCCCAGACTTTTCTGTGTGTGGTGTTGTGACAGATGGGTGCAGAGGTATATGGGAAGAAGTGGAGGTCATGCCAATAATCCCTCTTGAAACAGAGTGCTTTTGGTCAGTCTGGAGCTGATGCTGGGCACAGAAGGATCAATACAGTCACATCAGAAACCACCAGAGTCCCCTTGACAGTGTTCTGGCAATCAGGAACTTCAGAGGAGAAAATCTGTTAGGTAGAAGTAACTACTTGAGTAGAGGGAAAAAATACACACTAGCTAAAATGTTAATAAAAACACTTTATAATTAAATTTAAAAGTGTCAGGACTTGAATACTTCTGCCAGAGGTTAGTCAAAATCTCGGTAGTTTTTTAGTTTCAGTGTGGTATTATTACCTTTTCATTTTTAAACTTGGTGTTAATGCAGTCATCAGCTGTATCTCATGAGTCATTTTGGCAGATGAGGTGCATGAGTATCATGTATACACACACATTTGTAAGAACTTCTTGAGGAAAGGAGAAGAGCTACAGTTTGTTGAAAAAAGTTCTAGTATCCAACTAATTGTCTGTAAAGCTCAGAAATTTGAACTGATGTCCTTGACTCATCAGTATGAGGTGTGTACAGGATATAAGAGGATTTGTAAAAGAAGTCCTGTGTTAAGAGTTCATGTCACAGGAGATTTGCAGACTGTGAGTATTGAGCAATAACACTATTAGTCATACAGAATCACCTTTTGTCTGGGACATTGCTGGAGACAATGCAAAACCTTTGAAACCTGTATCCCTGCTAAATTTTAGTCCTTTGGTTAACCTAGGTAGACCAAAATAATAAATAAGCAAAAATATGCCTACAGGCCTTCTCAGTAAGAAACTCAATTTTTTTTTCTCCTGTGTTAGAAGAGGGAGATCCACTCCATACTTTGTCATTTAATTAGACTCACTAATCAATAGGTTGTTTCAAGGGTGGATTTTTTCCTTTTTTCATTTCACAGAAGGTTTGAGACTGCAAGCCAGATATACTTTTGTACACATTTGAATCATGCTTAAAATTGGAAATCCATTTCTCAAGTGTTTTAACCATTACACCATTTTAGCTTGATTGGGGTAGAATTCATTATTTTAAGCATGCAGATATCAATAATTTCTTTTCAAAGTTAGTGTAATTTTTCCACTTGGGATGGTTCTTTATTAGCCTTTTCTCCAAACCCAGGATTTGGTGGTAACTGAGTTGCTGGTCTACATTGTTATGGTGTTTTGGTAGAGCTCAAGTTGAGACTGGGCCAAATCCACCTGGGGGTAAGGAAAACTGCTTGTGTTAAGATAGAGCAGCTGACTCCTTTCCACAAGAGAAGCTCTGAGGGGCTGCCCAAATACAAATCTGTTGGCTTGGTGCATTGTTTCAAAATTGCCACCACATCAATGCCATGCCTTTCCATGAAGGAGGAACTCGTGCCAGAGAAAATCAAGTAACAGAGTTGAAGACATGGAAAACCTTATTGGCCTGACTGACTTGAAGCCTCCCTAAGGCCACAGTGCCTGCTAGTTAATATTTTTGAGCTGAATCATTGACCACAGGGGTGTTCCAATTAAGCAGATATCCCAATCAAACACTGTCTTTTTGTGCTGTTCTGTTAAGCAAATAAAATACTTGGTTAGTTGAAAACAGTAGAAGGCCAGTGATTTGCACACATATTTTGATTGTTTCAGAATGATTATTTGACACATTCAAAAGAGTTATTTTTTTCAGTTCTTTTAATAGTTTTTTAAATCGTTTTCTTCTCAGCAAATTGACTACTTGGTGAACCAGTACAACACAACTAAGGATAAAGCATTGTCTGACCTAAATAGTAAGTAATTTTATTTAAAGGGGATTAGCAATATATATTTAAAAGCTTCAATAAGATAATGTAATTAGCTCATAGTGCAAAGTGAAATTTCATTTATCAGAATATGGTTTTCAAATAGAAGTTCTGTTCTCAGTGGTAAATGAGACTAAAATCCTTTTTACAGAATGTTTCACAAAATGTTTCAGAGCTGTATAATGCATAGTATTTCCCAAAATAAAAGTACTTTATTAAATTATTATCTAGTAAGTCAGGCTAATATTTTATTTTCCTTTTCAGTTTGTAATATTTTGGAATATTTGTCCTCATGTCTTAAAATTTGAGCCAAATATCAAGGAACAGAGCGACTAGCAGTTGTGATACTTCCAGGGAGACAGATCTCTGTTTAGTTTTCTTGTTCTACCTTTGTCCTCTCTTCAGCTAGGAGTTGAGTTATAAGCTTATCTTCTTTCTAAAGCTGCTTAATGTATTTGCCATTTCAGAACAAGCAGTTGAAGAGCAGGAGATAAAATTTGAATTAGAACTGCTGCACTTTCCCCTTCAGCACAGTTACAATATGAGGCATCATATTTCAAGCTCTCAGTAAACAAAAACAACCAGAAAACTGACTGTTTTTTTTTTTGTAATTTAAGATTCACTGTCCAAAATTCCTAATAGAAAGAGCTGACCATAATCAGTACACACAATGATTCAAGGTGCATTGTGTGCCAGGTGTTTATAAATGCATACAGGTTTCATTGTTGGATCAAGGGATTATTGCTGGGAGCAAACTGTGCAGCTGTGGCATTGTGCCACTTATAATAAATTGATTCTCATGTCCAGAATCTCTGCTTTTGTGTAGGTTTAAAATGTATATTAAAAGTAGTTTTCAATTCAGCCAACTTGGCATACCCTGAGGTTAATGTGTCTTGTCTATGTGAGGCTTTATTGCACATTGAATATGCCTGTGAAAGTAGTAGTAGCAGTAGGTAAGTAGTCTTCCTACTTAATTCTCAGCAGGAGCACTCTGGTCTAAAAAATAGATGTAATCTTTAAGTCTATGATAATAATAACAACAGTTATAATAAAAAATTGATGTTTGTATTTCAAGTATTAGCTTGAGGCTTCCCAGCCACTCCAAACTGAAATTTCAAATTAAATGTTTATTTGTTCTCAAGGCAAATTTATAATGTTAGTTAACAGATCCTAATGGGTCTGTGATGAGAAAATCATAAAATAAAGATAGCTTTTATTTTCTTGAAATATCAGAATTAAGTGTGTGACACCTGGGTACAGAAGGGTTTTTTCCTAAGGGAATCAACAGTATTAGGAATCTCTAGAGAACTGTGGCTGAGTTCAGTTTGCCTACCTTAAGGAAATGTGGAAAAGTGTTTAATACTTGGTAGAAGTTCTCAACTCAAGCCAAACATGATGGTGCTGACAGTAAGGGATGCTTCTGTAGCAGGCAGTATTCCCAACTCATCAAAAGGAAAACAACTGAAAAATCACTTTACTGTGATCTGATAATGGAGAGGACCTAGTGATTACCTAAAGGATGTGTCACATCAGAATGTTTCACCCAGCTCTGCTCAGTGTTCCTCTGCTGCTTTGCTGAACCAAGGTTCATTTGTTTGTGGGCAGGGAGACTGGAGGGTTTGGAGGTGGGGGGAGCTGGGGCTGTGGTGTCCGTGCTGGATGTTCTGCATGAGGGTACAGGGGCTTAATGAGCTTAAGGGATTTCAGCAGGGCTGGCTTGGGGGTGACCTTGGTGTTGCTGGACACGTGAGGAACAGGAGAAAGGAAAAGAATCCACTTCTTAGTTTCTCTTGCAATATGAAAACATAGTGTGTAGTGAAAGACTATGCCACAAAATTGCTGTTCAGATGCTGGACCACTTGAAGATAAATTGTGGAAAAAATCCTGTTCCCAAAAAAGTAGTAAATGCAATGAAATACATATTGTGGAGTTTGTTGAAACTCTTGTTTGTCTTTACCCATGTGTCAAGTGTTAATGAATATTTTCCACCATATTTTGATTTACTTCTTTAATTTATAAACCTATAGCTAGCTAAAGCAGAACTGTATCTCTGCATTACCTTCTGTCACTTAAGTTCTGACTGTCAGGCCTTAAAAAGAATTCAATAATTTATGTATATTTATTCATATGTATATGTATGTATGAATGAAATGGTACACACACACATATATATAAGCATGCATATATGTATATACATAATACATGTGTTTGTTAAGTAAAGAGTCTGATAGCAGCTAGTTTAAGAGACAGTTTAAATTGAGCTAGTGTATCATGTGTTGGTTATTTTTATCTCTCCATACTACAGATGTTGGACCTGTGCTTGGAATCAGAGTTCAAGAACAGCTGGGAAAAGAAGTGCGTCCTGCACTTGATGCAGCTCTGACAATGGCAGGAGGTAAAGATGTACATGTTGTTGTATAATATTCTGTTGCCATGGTAAAACAGGCACAGCATGGGATAGCTTTGTGCAATACCATGACTCAACTTACCATTTTTCTACGTGCCTGGATATTTATTTTAAACAGAGGATTTCACACATCTTAAGATAGATAAATATATTTAAAACCTAAATCAAAATGTATGTGCTATTGTTGACTTAGTTTTGGGAGTCAATGAATAGGGGTGAAATCTGAATTTCCTGCTGCAAGTTGCTGTCTCTTTCTGTTGAATATCAGGGAAACTAGGAAAACTGTCCTTTCAGAGTTGCATAATTATTATAGCTGTAAGTATTTGCAGATTAGGGATTTTTAGCCTGTACACTGCCAAGATTATTATGAGAGTGTTAGCCAACATTTCTTCATTATATCTTTGAGTTTGGTGTTGCTCATTCTTAGTTCTCTCCCTTTTTAGAGAAAATATTCCTTTATTATTTTTCCATTTAAGGCTTCTTTTTTCATGAATCAGATGCAGCTTACAGAGCAAAGGGCAGGCATCCATGAGCTTGAGTCACTTTGGTTTTGGTTTTTTTTAACCCATGAATTCTTTCTCATTCACTTGTCATCATTCTCCTTTTTTTGCTTTATTTCTCTTATTTTTCTTGAAGTCAAAGTGGAAAGGGCTATCAAAGGTAAAAACCACAATAAACCCTTGCGTGGTGTGAAGTGCACTTTGTTTTTGTAACTTTGTGTATTCTTAGTTGTGTCTGTGTGGTTCTTTGTTTACTGAACACCTGCTCAGTGTTTGGGGTTCTTTTCATTTTCTTTTGTTTGGTGTGATTGGGATGGAATCTAAAGCCAGGCAGTGTGGAACACTCACCAGTGCTTGGCTGATGGAACATGATCTCCTTACCTTTCATCTTGCAGCCATATGATTTGTGAGTTGGATTAGAAGGAAAATACTGAGAATACAATTTGATTGATATGGGCTTTTAGTTTCTAATGACCAAGTGTTAAAGTTCTTTACTGATACCACTGAGGAAGGAGAGGTAGGGAAACAGTAGGAAAGTGGGAAGTGGATGAAATACCAATAAAAGTAACCTGAGCACATTACTTTCTCTGTAGACAAGCATAAGTGGTTTATTTTTATATGCAATAAGTACATATTCTGTGCTAGAATTTTCTGTGCTAGGATTTTTCTGGGAAGGAGGCAGTAATTTAATCAGTATTTTTAAGATGATGATATCATTTATGCATGTACACTTTCTCTTCATGTCTGTACCTATAGGCTGCTTACTAACAAGTTTTTGTTTTTTTTTTTTTAAATTCACATCTTTGCAGCCATCAGAGAAACAAAGGAAGCACTAGAAAATGTGAGTGTGTCTGTAGAGGTTTTGCAGGAGGGAACAGAGAGACTTCATGCAAACCTGACAGATGTTAAAATGCACCTGAGCAACACCCTCAATGACTCTGCATGCAATGCAGCTCAGGCTGCCTCAACTTGCAACATCATCAGGAATTCATTAGCTCAGCTGAACATCAATGCCAATTTTAGTGGGGTAAGATCTTTTAATAATATTTTTCAGACTCTCAAAGTGAGAATAAGCCCAGTAGTACGTCTGACATTGAATAAGCCCAGTAGTATGTCTGCCATTCAGTGGCTTGGTGTGTGCTGTCACTTGTGATAAGTGACCTTCCCTTTTTCTGTGTTTCTAGGTAATTCCAGTCACTCTTTTCATCTTCTGTGTAGAAAAGGATAAAATGTGTGTCAAGCAGCTATGTTAAAGTGTGCTCTGGGCAGTGAAATAATCTGCCCTCCCAAAAATGCTTTGCTACAGCAGAAGTTTCACAAGTGTTTAGGAAGATTCTCCTGAAGATCACTTTAGTTTCTTTACCCTCTCTCCTAACTTTGAAGTATTTACTGAATTAGCAAAACTGCTACTTCAATATGACTCAGACATGTCTTTCCTTCCCAGTTGCCAGGTGTGAGCTTGCAACTTGCAAAGATCAATGATGTCCTTAAAATAGACCTTTCTAGTCTGGTTCAAAAGGTATGTTTCTTGACAGATTTTTAAACTCTTAATGAATAAACTGGGATATGTGTATCACTTGACTCCCCTTGGTGTCTCAAGCAGAATTCTTTTGTTGCCACCTCAACCTGCTTCATGGTTGAATATCTCTCATTGTTTGGCCAGGATTTAATGCTTGAAAGTTTGAATGCAGTCCTTTTTATCTCCAGGATAACACAAATCTAAAATGTTACTCAAGTTGTCTGCTTGAAAGAACAGTCCTTAAAAAATGAAAAGACAGAAACATGGATCCTGTAGAATGCTCTCTACTTTTTGGTTCAGACTAAAGAAATAAAAAAATCCATTGTTTTATTGTATTCCAGCTATCTTGAAATATTTATTTCAAATTCTTATGTGCATATTTAACATCTGGTGCAATGGACCAAGTATAATGGCTATTAGTAATTTTGCAAGACTTTACACAAAAAACCTATGCTTTTCACCTAGGGAAAGAATGGCTTAGTTTGAGAGGTTTAAAAATCTAGGAATCTGGAAACATGTGCTAGGACTAGAAGGCACTTTGTGAAACCAAAGGCTGTGTGTAGGGGTTGAGACCCCTTCCTGCTTCTGCATGGTCAGGCTTACCAGGGAGTAAGGCTTCAAGTATCCACTGCAGTGGTTTCTCCTTTCTGCCCAATTGAGCTGCTGAGCTTGGTCCCCAAAGTGTGGACCCTTCTCTCCCCTTCTCACTAAGAAGGCATTGCCATGTCTTTAGAGGCAATCCATGTCTTTAGGATTTCATTGTTTGCAATATGGATTTCGTGTTTGGAAGGCACAGATTGGAAACAAGAGGTGTCAGGCTGGTGCAGACTAACTCCTTTCACTTTGTGAATCTTCATATGTTTGTGTTTGTGGCTTTTAGATGAGCTATAAGATCTGACAGACAGAAAAGTTTGAGATCTGTGACTGATTCATGTGTATTTAAATACAGATTTTTTTCCCCCTAAGGAATATTCTGGAGACCACACTATATCCGAAATATATTTAGCATTTTGCTTTTACCTTTTCAACTATGCAGTGATAAAACCGTATTTTTCCTAGTATTACCATATACATTTTAGTGTGTGTATACTTTTGATCCTTAAATAAAAGGAAAAAAAACCTGCAAAAAATTTGACAAGGAGAAACATGGCATAATTTTTTCACCTGTTTTTCTTAGGGTTATGCAGCATTTAATGATACTCCAGACTTGGTAGTGAATCAAACCAGGAACATTTTATCAGGTGAGGCCAAACTATCTTTTCACTTTGTTTAATGCTTTTGTTTTCTTTTATTGGTAATAGATTTTTTTTGCTAAATATCATTAAAAATGAAAATGTGAAATTTAACAATTTTTTAAAATTTGGTGCCAGAAGAAAAAAACATAGAAAGCAACTGTGTTATGATGAGGACTCTAAATTAAATCTAAAAATAGATTTTAGTGGTATTTTATTGAGGAGTTTTATCTGTTAGGCTTTTTACTGATCAAGTAATGAGAAATCTTGTGATCCTCACTTCACACTGATGCTTTATTTGGTTGAAAAACTAATTTTCCTTGACCAATGTGTTTGTGACATATTTAGGAGTGTGATGTTAGGAAAGCTGACCCCCTCCTGCTGCTGAATTAAAATGTGGTAGATGGTGAAGTGAAAGTCAAATACGCCTTTAGGATAGCTGAAATAGTGTCTCAGTTGTTTTGTTACTTAGGCTTTACACTTTTGCTCTTTTCCTGTACCTGTATGGCAGTATAGCAAATGTATACTAATCTGTTCTAATTTTTATTCTTGCATTGTGGACCTGTTCTGCATTATATATAAACAGCTGTTCCTTGTAAGTTTTTCTGGTTTGTTTTGTTTTCTTCCCCTCCAGGCCAAAATGTAGCACAGTATACATTTTAGCATAGTGTACTGTGTGAACTTGTTTTGAAATGAGCCAGTTTTCTAAAACTGATATTATATTTTTTCGTTAGGAAATCTAGGGCAGACTTACTCATTTTCCATATCTGGGATGTGTAAACACAGACAAAACATCATAATTTATCTATTTATAAATTGTTGGGGCTTTGTTTGTATAAAAACTGAATTTGAGTTACAAAAGCAAATAAATAGGTTTACTAGGAAAAAATTGAATTTATCTGTAAACTTCACAAAAAACTGTGATTTATTACATGATTGAATTTGAGGAGTAATCATCAAAACAGACAGAGGCTTGTCCAGTTGTGTTTTGAGAAGGAAGGAAGTATTGCCTACCACAAAATTACAACCTGTAGTTACACATCCTGCTTTTTCAAGTACATTTCCAGTTGAAGGAAGGGAAGAGCATAGAGAAACTGCATTTTACACAGAGACAATATATATAATAAGTGAATTAATCATGTCTTTGTATATCTAAATAGTGTCTATCTAAACTGTAAGTAGAGGGTAGCATCTTAGGTCATAATCTGAGGGGAAAATGGCTTAATGGATTGTTACCTCAGGAGTGTTGCTAACTAATTGGAATGAGTTCATTTGAGTAATCTCTTTTAATAAGATTGAAAATAACTAGTATAGATTCTCAATATAGGCAGTCCAATTTCTGTCACAGTGTTGTATTCCCAAGACATGGAGTTTAAATAGATTCTGTTCTTCTCCTTTGTAAACTTGGTGGCTAATTGTCTTGCTCAGTGTTGACATTTGCAATATTGCATGAAAAGCAAGATTTAGGTTGGCTAGATAAAAAGTGACACATTCATTATAATGAGAGGAAGGAGGAAGATCTCTGGCTCAATGTCTGCATCTTGAACCATTAAACTGAATGCTAAAGCAAAGTGTGCATTTTGAAATGCCATTGTGCTATTTCAAAGCTTGATGCTTCTGTTGCCTGCTTGTGTTTTCCTCACACTTGTCTTCATGGCTTGCTTGTTTCATGTGGCAAATGGCTTAATAACATTTTATAATGCATAAATGGAATGTGAATTTCCTCTAAGGATCTGTAACAGTGAAATATGTTTGTTCTTTTAGACATCAAAAGTGTGCTGGAATCCATTGGTTCAAATATTACTACCTTCACAAGAGCGCTCCCTGTTCAGAAGATTTTGGCAGATTTGATGGTGCATCTTACACAGAGTGAGGCATATGTTCAAGATTATTTTCCACTAGTGGAGCAGTATGATTTTTACAGGTATGTACAAGAAGTAAGGCAGGAATGAAGTGCTAGCTGTTGTTAATACTTTGTATTATTTTAATGTTCTGTAAAGGAAAGTAAATGGGTAATGATGAACACAGTGAAAGAAAGATGTATAAATCAGTTGTTTGGTACTGGCATTTTGATAAAAGCAAGAAGCACAGCTAATCAACAACTGGATTGTATAATCAATAACTGGATCAATAACCACCTCTTGTTTCACCACAGAGCAAGAGGTGGTTTCTGCTCTGTAGACCTTCAGGTGTTTTTCAGGAGGGATAGATACAGGCGGATGTCAAAGATGCAACTCCCAAAGGAACTGATTATTTCATAATGCCAGGGTGACCTTTTATCTAGGTCTTGTTTCCATTGAGTTGGAATGAATGAGTGAATTCTGAGGGCAGAGGACCAGAGAGGCCTTGGAGCCAATCCATTGTTACTGCACCTTTTGTACTGCAGAGCAGGAGTAGGAAGGATTCTGCTTCACACCTTGTAAATCCTCGTGCACCTGTGCTTGTCCCTAGTGGTCTTTGTGGTTGATTTTACCTTGAGAAAAACATACTTCTTGAGACTTTTGTTTCTTACAGTTGAGTAACCTCATATTTTGACTTGTAAAACTTTTCATTTTCATACTATCTGTCTTTGTCCAGATTTAGCCATTTCTGTCCATTTTAGCTCACTAAATTCTCCCTACATTTTGTTTGATACTTTGCTTGACTTCCTAATCAATATTTGTTTCTGTTTTTGTGCCATAATTGGTTTCAGTGCTACAGAATGTGTGTTGCTGGGTTTAATGCATTGATAAATAAAAGTGAACAGAAAACTGAACTTTTAGAACCTTGCTTAGAATCTTACCTTTAGCCCATTTCTTATCTGACAGCTTTTGTGGTGAGCCTTAATTTGACAAATTTATTGATAATTTCATTGAAGCTCATACTACATTTAATCAAATATATTGTTTTATTCTGCTACAGGAGAATAAATCTCATCTATATGGCACTTAAATACCTGGTTTGTCAAACCTAACCTAACAGTACTTCAATTACAAATGAAACCAATAAGCCTGTAGCTGCCCAAATTACTTTCTATCTATTCTTTTCTTAATTACAGGTGCATTATTTGTAGTTCTTAATAGGTATCCTTTTATAAATATGCCTGTCAGCATTCATAGTTTTCTTTTTATTGGCTGTGCATGTTCATTGCAATAATTCTTCTACAGATTTTTCTCTACAAAAATACAGGGAAGAGAAAAGGGAACTTAAAAAATAAAAGCTGAAGAAGTGACAACAGAAGGGAAAAAGAAGTGCAGAGGGCACTGGGAGAGTATGAAAGGGTAGATATGTAATGTGTGAATAAATGGATATGCTCCAAATACCTGGACACATAGAATTGTTATGTGATGTAATTAATAAAAATGAAAGTTCATTTCTTATCCAGGATTTTTCTCCTGGTCAAGTTCCATTAGCTGTTCCATACATTGAAAGCAGTCCAGGACAGAAACATAAAGCCTAGGTTTTTACAGCCTTAAATATATTTATTTACAACTACAAGTCTAACACAGTGTGCAAAATTGTTAGTAAGCCTCACAGTAAGAGCAACTATGTACTTCATGACCAATGGCCAGTCCACATTCATAAATTTCTCCATTTATTCATTAATAAATTGCTGATGAACATCTGCTTTGAATACTTGCTTGCTCCACTTGGAGCACTTTGATGCTTCAGTCCAGTTCACCTGCATTACCTGGGGAACACCTTGTTCCTGTGCTGTGTTCCCCAGTCCTTCAGTAGCAGCTGACTGCAATCCAGTGCCTGTCAAAACAGGCTGGCCCCAAATACATGCTAGTGTAGCAAATCTGTGTATCTTTGCTGACACTGGTGGCTCAAACAGAATCATGAGTGGGACATTTGCAAATATAGTATTGCATCACGTCTCCTGAAGGTCTCCAATGTGTTCTTCATGTGAAAATAACCAAAAACTTTGTAGGAGGATAGAATTTAAGAAAATAAAGATAGTGTAAAAAGTAATCTTACCTGTAAGGGGTTGCAGCTGTGCCAATTATCAAAGATTAGGAGCAGGCCTGACTTTGACAGGCCACAGCTGTAACCAGTGAGAAGAAGAGTGCTATAAAAGAGTGGGGTGGCTGGTTGGGAAGGGAGCTGGAGTCAGTTGGCTGCTTTGTGAAGAAGAGAGTGTCAGTGCTCTGAGGAGCTGCCTATGAGAAACACCAACAAGGTCTGAAACTTTAGCGATAAGGAGACAACAGTATGGAACCCCTACAATAAGATGACAACAGAACTTTATCTTTTATTCCTTAGGTGGCTGGGTTGTCTCATTCTGTGCTGCATGTTGGTCCTGATTCTGGTCTTTTACTACCTTGGTTTGCTGTGTGGCACCTGTGGGTATGATAAACATGCTTCTCCAACAACCAGAGGCTGTATCTCCAACACTGGAGGAAACTTTCTTATGGCGTAAGTTTTATTCACCAGGGAAAAAGAAAGTAAGGGTAGAAAGTTGGTTTGGTTGAGTTTTTGAAAGATGTAGATATGAAAAAAATTTGGTTTGTTACTTAGGTGCATGTGCTGAGAATAGAAATAAGTATTGATCTCACACACTTAGATTGAGGGACTTGGGGATTTGGAGTTTTTCTTTCATTGAGGATCACAGCTGAAGAATAAAACCTCTGAATTTACCATTATAAGGCAAGTGCTGTGGCCAGTGAATTTCTGTGCAAGTCCCTTTGGAAAATGTAAAAACTGAGGGAATTCATAACTTTCTAGTAAACTTGGAACATTTGTTCAAAGTTTGAAAAAAAGCCATGTAAGGAGACAAGAAACACTTGACCTTCTGAGAGTGTTTCTGGATGTTTTAGGTTGAAAAGTGCCTAGGAATGGTTTAATGTCATTTCTACTGGGTGCAGGAGAAGATTGCATCTGAAAGTCTAAAACCTTCTTGAGAGCACAAGAGAGTTGAATTTAAAAAGGAAAATTGTATGGTATTTTTTCCCTTAAATGTAATTTTTAAAACAGTTTGCATGCCCAATGCTAATGTTAGGTTTCAAATGCATTTTAGCTGAAGACTTTACAGGGCTGAAACATTTAAGATGTTTCAGAGGGCAAGAACATATTTGGAAAACAGAACTATTTCAACCATCAATCAGTTTTCATATTTCTGTTATAGGTGCTAAGTGTTAGCTTCACTGTTGCCCCAAGTATGTATATATATGTATACACAATATATTCTTATAAAGCAAAAACTTATTAACCTTCTTTTTCAGTGGTGTTGGATTCAGTTTTCTTTTCTCCTGGGTGCTGATGATTGTAGTGGTGCTCACTTTTGTCACGGGTGGAAATGTAGAAAAATTGGTCTGTGAGCCCTTTGAAGATAAAAATTTATTCAAGGTGAGGTTATTCATGTTATTAAACAATTAATCCCCATGACTCCCAGAGTTCTTGTCCTTGTTCTGTAGGGCATATAATTTTGATGGGACATTTCAAGCGAATTTGGATCTGGTTTTACTTCCTCCTTACAAACCAAATAGAGACATTCATCCTTTCTTGGTTTAATTTGCTTTGCAGTGTTAATACTGCATGCTTGTCTTCCTTTGGAGACAGATTTTTCTGATTCAGTTGTTCCTTGGTAATGGGGAGCTTTAATATTCACTTTATGCTCCAAAGAGTTTGAATTCACTGGTTTTGCTTGTATTTTCCTTAGTGGGTGATAAGCTTAGATGTGGTTATGTGTTAAAAGACCACATATGAATAAATACATAAAGAAACTTGGAATTATAGTAACATTACTGAATTTTGTCTTCTAGGTTTTGGATACACCTTACTTACTAAATAAGCACTGGAAAAACTATCTTGCTGGCATCATCTTTAAAAATCCGAATGTTAACTTGACTTTTGAGAAAGTGTACAGGTATTAGAGTTATGATTAAGATTTAATTCAGTTCATATTTAATTTCTTTTTACTTAATTCAATTTATACATACTGGTTTTCTGGTATCTTTTATGCTTTGTATTTCGGGCACTTCAAAATATTGCACATGTTCCAGAAACGTTCTAGTGATTCCAGAAACGTTCTAGTGATTCCAGAAACGTTCTAGTGATTCCAGAAACGTTCTAGTAATTCTCAAGCAAAACCCATTTTTCCTATGTATGAGTTACTAGAGATTAGTCAGCATACTACTGTATGACAATATTAATCAAGCTAATTGATAAAATACTTTGTATCTTTCAGAAATTGTTAATCACTTCTCCTACTGACTGAGCTTCAAAAAATATAATCACTATTTTGTTTTCTAAAGGGCTGATTTTCTTAGAATAAGAAGACATTGTTAATCATTCTGTTAATACTTGGTCCTCAATGTGGTTTTTAGGCTGATCTGTGTATTTGTATTCTTTCAGTGATTGCAAGGAAAACAAAGGAATTTATACTTCCCTTCACCTAGAACATCTGTTTAATATCAATGAGCTTTTAAATATTAGTATGGTAAGTAAAGAAACTATGAATGAGTGCATGATTCTGAAGGATATTGACTCTTGAAACACCATATACCATGTCTGGGTTTTTCATGGGATTTTGGTTTTTACAAACAGAGCATCCTACAGGGAGGCAAGAGCTGCCCAACCTAATCTGAAGGAAGGAAGTTGATTTACAAATAAGATACTTTTTACCAGTCTCAGTGGGCCAGGAAAGATTTTCTGATGTGCTTTTTTTTATGTGCTGATAATAATGTTTGGTTTAATTTTGAAATTTGTGTGGAAGGTTGAAGTCTATCTTCCAAAGACTGCTTATGGTGTTCAGTGACAGTTTTCTTTTTATATAAACACCTGTGTGGGTGTGTTAGTCTCTGATTCCAGTCAGGTTTATGTTGATCCAGGATATTATATATATCTTGGTTCTAAGAATTATTCTGGTTGGGTTGGAAGTAGTTGGGGTAAAATAGTATTTAGAGGAGTCTCATCCAGTCTTGTGGCAAAGTGTCTGTCCTGGCCACAACTGAGATACTGACTTCTCTAGGTTTCCTTACTGAGGGCCAGGGGTAGAACTTACCATTCTTAAAGGATAACATTTCCTGGAGGGATGTTAGTTAAAACAGAATGGAAGGCAAGTAATCTGTTGGTATGAAAGAGACAAAGGCAGGTTAGAACATGGCTTAGTAGATTCTGTTCAATTTCATTGAATTAAACTGATGTGAGCAAAAAATCAATGTGTGCTTCTTCATGAAAATGAGGAGTCAGCAAAAGCACAGGATGCTTTGGACGGGGGCTATAAAAATATGTTCTGGTTGCAAACTACTTTGTACTTTCTTTTGTTTCTCTTTCAGTATACAGAAGATGTAGCACTTAAAATTGAACACATTCAGATAAACCTCAGCAAAATCATTCTGCTGGATGAAATTGGGAAGGAGAATCTTCTGAATTTCAGCTCTTCAGGAATAGATGGGATAGACTTTTCAGCATATTTGACAGAGGTGAGACTGTATTCAACTACAGACATGACTGGGACAAAACATACAATAAAATGTTTGTTTACCAGTCGGCAAAACAGCAAAGTCTGCTTATGTGTGAAACACCATGTTTTGGGGGTTCATACAAGTTGAGGAAAAAAGCACTTAAGAAGTTAATAAAGTAAAAAATAGAGTAGACAGAATAGGTGATATAGTTAAATGCAAACTGTCTGTAAATAAAATAACACCATACTCCTTTTCTTACTGCTCACATCTTTTTTCAGATCAATAAAAGTGTTACCAAGGTTGATCTTCTGTCATTTGCTAATGATTTAGAAGCGAGAGCAGACCAGCTGGTAAGTCAAATTCAGCAATATAATAACACATAAAATATATAATTTATATACCAAGTAAATATAAATACATAGCAAGGTAGACTTTACATGGGAGAATTTTTGTACTTCAAACATTTACTCACGTGGTGCAATGTCATGTAAGGAAAAATATTGAAGAGCAGTGTTGCCTATGAGCTGTATTTTACATGTCGCTAATTATTGATTTTTGTGTATTCTTTTATGCTTTGAAAATGTATTTTCTTAAATTCCACTCTTTGCTTGAGCAGTGAGGGGAATGCTTCATTTCAGTATTTCCTATTACATTTTAGATTCCCAGTTGGAGGAAAAATTGGTTAGATGCAAAATTAATACTGTGGCAGTTTGTAAGGACTGTAATGAGAACCAGAGCTCCATTGTGGAGGGAAAATGCACAAAAGAAACTGTCTTATCTGAAGGGCTTTTGAATGCAGGACAATGGTCAGAGGGTGTTGCTACAACATTGCCCACAAATGAATCTGCAAGTGGCACAGATCCGTGTTGACAGTGACTGTTCAGTTGATCTGTTGGTTATGCATGTCCACGTCAGCTCATACTCACTTTTCAGAATGAGGGTCATGGTTTGGATGAGCCCAAGACAGATTTCCTGCACTGCAGTGCAGGAGGAAGAGTTATGTTGCACATGTGCAATTGCTTGGATCACTGAGGGATGATCAGGGTGAGACCACCTTGTTTGGAATATGTCAGATATCCATCCCTCCTCAAGGAGCATGGCACTAGGGGAGGCTCTGGTGTGTTTGCTCTGTCTTGCATCATTCAGTCATACTTGTTGCTGGTTTTTTTTGTTGGGTGAAGGGTTTTCCTGCCACACGTGTACTCATGTCAAGGTTAGACAGCTCTGGGTTTAAGTGAGAGCTGAGGTTCTTCAAACATAGTTCCATAAAGGAAAGTGCATTGTGCTGGTAGGTTGCTTTCACTGTTTTTTGTAGAAGAGTCTTAAGGAAGCATCAGAATTAAGAATAGATCAGACAGAGTAATTTCTTCATATAAAAGAAAGAATTGTGTAAATAAGTAAATGTGTTCACTGTTACAGTGGATGTTTTTATTTCTTCCTTTAACTGCTATTTCATGTAATCTCTGAAATGTTTTTTAACAGGAGGCCAAAACTCCAGTAATACAATGTATTATAAAAGTTCGGTTATTTTAAAAAATGGTACTGGTTTCCAATATTTTATGATCTTAATTTGTTACTAGTGATAGCTCTTAAAACCAATCAAAAAACCCCTAAACAGTTAAGGAATTAATTGACTTTGAGTGTCTAGTTTGCATCTTTTGGCACCTGACACAAAATTGAACGTAGCTTTTTAGACTGAAAGTAGCAAATGGAATAAAACCTGCATTAAGCCAAGGGGTCAGGGTATGGAGGAGGAAGCAATACAACCAACGTATGGTGTTAGGTAAATTAATTCACTCAGTATAGGAGATGAAGCATCCTGAAACTGCTCAGTGACCCAGCTGAGTGCTCACATGAACACTTCACAGGAAGCAAACACATCTCTGAGGGCTGAGGTCTGCCATTGTTACCCATCCAAAATGGAGTTAGCAGTGTGTATGCAGGGAACCAAATGGTTCTGCCACCAAAAGGAAATGGAAAATAAATTTTTATCTGAGGGTAAAACCAAATTTTACAGTATTTGGTAATGGGCATGAGCTCCAGACAAGCAATTGGACTTGAAAATCAGAGCAGAAACTCACATGTGGCTGAAAGGTAGGAGCCACAAAAATAGGAAATACCCTTCACAGGTGCCTTTCCAAGTGACTGGCTGAAAATACTTTAAATTCTGTGCCCCTGACAAAGCAGAGGGTGCCTCAGGGTGATGTCCACATTTCCAAACCAAAAGCAAGTACCCATGACTGGGAGATGCTTGTCCCAGCTGGGGTGCAGTGCTGCAGGGTTCTTGCAGTCAAGTCTGTGGTGAGTGCAGGGGAGATGTACTCACTCTTCTGTATTTAAAATTACTTAGTGCATCATGTGAAAATTCTCTTCAGTTAAATCTGTCTTGATAATGTTATAGCCAGATAAGCAAGGTAGTATATCTGGTTTGGTTGCTGAGGTTTGAATTATTAATACAGTGATTTATTTTTTTTTCCCCCCCTCCTTGTGTTGAGGAACTCAGTTTGTCATACCCCATTTTTAGCATGAGCTGTTCTGGAGTGGATGTGTAACTTTCATTGTTTTTTGCTTTGTTGGAAAGCTTTGAGATTATTGAACAATAGTGCATAATTGCATTTTTTGCAGCCAAAAGGAGCCCTGGAAAACGCCTTAAAAGGACATGCAAACAACATTCGAATGATTCATAACCAGCAAGTTGTTCCACTGGAGCAAGCTATGGTAAAACATTAAAGCAATACTGAAACATATTTGTAGAAAATGCCAATCTCTAAATATCTTCAAGAGGTTAGAAAGCTAGACTTCTGTAAGCACAGGTTGTGTCAATGAGGAGTAATCTGGCTAAAGTATGTGTTTAATAAGTTAGTAAGCTTTCTTAAAAGGCTGCTGTTTTATAATGCTGTCTAAAATAATGGCCTTTTCCCCACTTTTTTCTATAGCTATTTGTGATTATATATGAATAGAAGAAGAAACAGGGGAGAACCTTACAAAACTCTTAACCCTAAAACCCCCATAATCACTCATTTTCTTTTTTTGCTTGTCAGTGGTCTTCAGTAATAAAAGCCATGATCATTTGACACTTTATTTCTTGGAGTTAGCAATCGCCTAACAGTATTGGAATTGGAAACTCCTGGGAGTAGTATGTAGAGCCAAAGTCTTTTTTATTGATGCTGTGAAAGATGCAAAAGAGCTGCTTCTGCCTGATTTTGACACAGTCTTGTGAAGTGTCAAGCTGGGACTCTCCTGCATGTTAGGTGTTGCTTTTTCCTCCACGTATCATGAAGACTTTTAGTTTATAGTAACATCTGATATTGTGTGTATCACTTACAGAAAAATACTAGGTCTTCTGGTCCACTCTGATTCTATGCTGTTCTTTCCTAATTAACTCCTAATTATTCTCATCTCTTTTTTCTTTTACAAAACTGACTGTCAAGAAATATGTTAAAGCTAGGGTAAGTGCTTTTTCCAGAAATTGCACAATATAGAATTCTCTGAACATTTGGGTCTGAGTTTAAGTGTTCCATCTTCCCTCCAGTCCTAATTTATTGCGTCTAACTTTAGTTAAATCAGTTGGTGAAGTATTGATTCAATAATTAAACCCACAATGTATTCATTTTAATGCAGCTGTTGTTACTGTTGTATACAATGTAATACTAAAAATAATCTGTAGAAGGTCAAAGCATGAACATAAGGTTAAAACAGGTGGGCTCTTACCTGTAATAAGTACTTGAAGCTTTTTTCTTCCCTCCTTTCCAATAGAGCACTTTAAATCAGAGCATTAGGTTACTGAAGAGGACATCATCTGAACTTATGGTAAGCTTTTCTTCATGGCAACAGGAACATTTTTATGTTTTAAATCTTTCTGCTTCATATGCAGGGCATATATTTTCAGCACAGTTTTCTTCTATTTCTAGCTGTTCCAGTATTGCAAGAGATTGTAATGCAATGAGGAAGTAATAAGGATTTGGATCTCTCTCCTGTGTAAAGGGAAAAAAAAATTGGGATTGTTTTGGGAGTATGCATTGTAATCTGAACTGTCAGGTGATGAAATAGGCTTCATTGCCAGTCTGTGTAGTGTGTTATTTGTTTTCCTCAGAATGTAGGGATTTCTTTTCTGGAATCCTCGAAAGAAAAACCTGGGGGGAACAACCACAAAACACAATGCAAAAGTACAACTGACATAAGAGAGCTATGTGATTCACATCCTTAACCAGCTTTTGTTCCATGCCCAGCTCCCACTGGGGCCTGTTTCTTTAGCTTTTACTCATTATGCTCCTGCTTCTGCACCACCAGCCTTGCTCTGAGATCCTGGGTCTGTAGAGAGGCTTTTCCAGGGCAGCTCACATTTCCCCTCTCAGTAGTGCCTGCACCACAGTGAGACCAGCTGGCTTCACTCTGCCAGAGTGAGCAGCAGGATGATTGCTCTCCTGGAAGGAAAGCTTTCAGCCACCAGCCTGCCTTGGCTCTGGTAGAGATACAGCCATCCTAGTAGCACAGTCATAGCCTCAACAGCTTTATGGGCCATACCCACTTTAGTGCTTCTCATTACAGTTTTCACCCATCCACAGCAGCAGAGCAGCTAGGTATCTGTTAGAATCTGTCATTTGAAACTGGGTGAGGAGGGAAGAAGCCATGATGTAAGGTATTTATAAGAAAGGGATGATGTTTATTTAATTATAAGTAAGTATAAGTATATTTAAGAAACATCTCTACATTTTCAGGCTCTGTAACACACACTGTCCTTTGTGTATGTTCTGTGAGAGAATTTATGAGAGTGTGAAAAAATATCTCAGTCCTTCAGGTAGTTGATTAGAGGTGTATTCTGGCTGTACAGAATCCTACTTCAGTCTTCCAGAGTTGTTGTGATGGTACATGGCCCACTGTTTTCTTCCTGTGCTCTTTGTGTGTCTGTACTGTATATACAGACATTGATTTAAGGAAGGAGAGTGGAAGATAAAACCTATCCTAGTATATAAATTAGTTATGTAGGTTCTAGGAAGAGATACCACATCATAACCACTGACTCATCCTTTTTCAGGATGAGGCAAATTGAGATGATCATGAATCCTTAGGCAGGCTCATGTTCTGTCTGTAATTGCATCTTTTTGTCAGGTTTTGACAAGACAGTGACAGGTTTATCAAGAGAGCAGGTTCCTGGCAGTGGCCATAGAGCCATTGCAACAGCCTGAAGGGGATTTGTTTATATTAAACACCATCTCTTCCTGTGCAGGTTAAGGTGAAAAATGTCATTAGCGCTGTTAATGCTGCCCAGGATCTCATAAATAACAATGCTTCTCAAGTTATTGTCCAGGTAAGCTCTATTTGATGAAAGTATATTCATTTATGATGTCACAGAGATAGAGGTTAATTTGCTTTTGTTCTCTTTGATCTGGTCCTAGGAGACAAAAAAGTACATGGATACCATAATTGGCTACTTTGAGCAGTACACTGAGTGGGTCAAGGAGTCGGTAAGGAGCATTTACTTTATTGAGAGAAGCTGTGTTTAAAAATAAGAAAGCTAAAGAGTATTAGTAATAAAATCAATAATAATGATGTTATTTTGATAGTGTGTTTTGTCATTTCAGGTTTTAATACATTTGTACTTACTGTGAATGGGAAAATCAGTTTCCTATAGTTTTGTTGCATTACAGAATGGAAATGATGAGTTTTGTTGGTTGGAATGAAGTGCAAATTTAACAGTATCATTTTCAGGGCTAGCCTGAAATCATCCACCATTTTTGCCAGTACTTTGCTCAACCTGACCCTGCATAGTTCAAATTGATGTCATTAGCATCTTGTTTTATTTTTCTCTCTTCAGCTGCAGCCCTTGAGAAAGTTAGCTGATGTTTGAAAGACTTTCAGTTGATAGCATATCCTACTGTTATTTATTTTGAATTTCAATAGGGTAAAACATAACAATTTAGTACGCTATAACTTAAGAAACTTTAGAGATTATTTTATTCTGTTAGATATTTAAAACTGTAATTTAATTTTTTTTCAGATATCAATGGAAGTAGCAGCATGCAAGCCTATTGCCAATGTGATAGATACAGCAGTTGATATTTTTTTATGCAGCTATATAGCTGATTCTGTGGTAAGAAACATTTTTTACTTGGAATGGGGCATCAAGGGGGAAATTCTTTCAACATACATCTGTGTTTAATTATTCTGGCTCGACTATTCCAAAGTAAGATAATAAGTATCACACAAAAAGTTATACAAGGAGAATGTTCTGATCTGGATCAAGTCCAAAGACAAACCAGTGCTGGACTTTCTGGATTTTCAGTAAACTTAAGCTTCTATTAGCAAGAATTCTGTAAAATTAATTGCTTCTGAAACACATTGAAATGGAAAATGGAAAAGCATAAAGATATGACGCTTCATTTGGAACTGTTGCTAACTTATAAGGGTAAGGTGTGGGCAAGAAGTAAGTAGAAAATAGCAAGGGAAGACTTTTTCAGGTATCTTGCCTGAAATCTAGAAAACCTGAATTAGTTTTTATTACTAGATTTGTAGCAGACAGATCTTGATTAATTTCTGCATGTTGGAGACATTGAGCATGACTTGTAGCAGGATAGAAGGGAAATCCTGGCTTTTTCATCTTGCCAAAAGGACTTGGAAAGAAGACACCTTGTGCCTGGAAGGTACCTAAAAGGCCTCCTAAACTACTTAGCTTTATGGCACTTTAATCAGATCCTAATCTGTATATCCTAATATTATATGTATATAATCTATATATCCTAAACATGTATTACTACCAGTAAGACATGTAATCAGTCAAGCCAAAATGCTCTGGCCTTGATAATGCTCGACTGTGAAATGTTTAATTTTGGTAATGCTTAACCATGAAAACCTCCCAATCTATGTTATACTCATTGATTAGCTCAGACATTACAGAGCTTCTGTTCTCCTTTGTGGAGCCATTACCTCTGGAGAGAGATGGACCATGATTTCCCCGATGATAAAATTTAGCTGAGTCACTTGGAAGTCAAAATGCCTCCAGCCAATACAAATCAAATTTGAAAAATCATCATTTTAACACCAGGTGATAACTCAGTTCAACTGTATAATAATTTAATTAGTTACACAAACTGGGCTGCAGTTTGCAAGTTATAGAATGCCTTAAGAAAGTGCTGGAACTCATATTTTGACAAAAACTGCAAGAACTAATTTCTACTGTGTTCTTTTGGTAACAATGGTTAGAATATCAAGCAGGGGTTCAGTACTTTACTGATTAGTTTTCTCCTTGACCTTTTTTCTTTGATTTTTCTATTGCTTTTATTTCAGAATACCTTCTGGTTTGGTTTGGGAGGCTCTTCAATGTTTCTAATTCCTGCCATAATTTTTGCTGTAAAACTCTCTAAATACTATCGTAGGATGGATACAGAGGATGTTTATGATGAGTAAGTATATATTCCAAAATAAACTAAATGGCAAATGGATTAAAATGTTTTTTCTAGTATTTCATGTTGAAGGCGGTGTAATTCTTAAACCTGTGCTGCCAGATTAGAACTGCATGTTCATGTGTGATGCTACAGGTTTGGGTCAGTGCCTGCAAAGTGCTTCCTGCAGGTGGCCTCTGGTAGCCTTGACTTGCCATGAATGCAGATAGTGCTGGCTCTGACTTTGAGAATCTTATGCCAGAATGGGGTCTTTAGAGCTTTCTGAGCAACATTTATATAAATAAGTTCCAAATGTGCAAGTTATTAGCTTTGCTAAGTAACCTGTTAAAGTGAATTGTGCCTGATTTGTAGTCTCCTTTAATTAATTATTTGCTTTCTTGCTGTCTTAGTTATTCCTAACCAGTCTTTCCTTTTTCAATTGCAGTTCCTCTGTCTCAGGGACTTGGCATTTTACTTTATGATAACTATTCTTACGTATTTTCCTGTCAGTTTTTTTACTGTTTTCTTTTCTACTCCTTGTTTTGCTCATTGTTCAGTTAGCCTGTGCACTGCATTTCTCCCATTTCACAGTGGTTGTTTTTCATTGCACATTCACAAGTCAGTAGAGCAGAAAACAGGCATGTACAGCTGAAATTACTCACTTATTAGAGTCTAGTTAATTACTCCTCCTTTTCTGTGTTTTTTAGTTTCAAAAATATACCCATGAAAATGTAAGACTTTTGCTGATATTTATTGAAATTATTTTATTAATATGGGAGGGTTTATATTTTTAATGTAACTTGTTACTTCAAAAGAGGTAACATGTTCTGTTTCTCCAGACTTGATAGATTATATTAGAGTCTCGCACTCAACAAGAATAGAAAAATTATTAATTGATTTTTGGAGAATATAAAAATACTATAAACACTAAAGTTATAATTATATCACAACTATTGAATGTTACAAAGAAAAAG
Source organism: Agelaius phoeniceus (assembly GCF_051311805.1). Classification (NCBI taxonomy): domain Eukaryota; kingdom Metazoa; phylum Chordata; class Aves; order Passeriformes; family Icteridae; genus Agelaius; species Agelaius phoeniceus. The sequence goes on from NC_135268.1 coordinate 59,348,819, forward strand.
TTATATTCTATTGTACAGACACAGTTTATCTTTGCATATAATACCATCATCCATGTACATGTCTCAGAAGCCATATTGTACATAGTGCATCTTATAGTTAACATGGTCTTTCTTGGTGTATTTATTTTATTACAGTACGGAAAATGGTAAAAATGGTTATCATAAAGAGCATTTATATGGTATACACAATCCTGTTTTTACAAGGTAAACCAAGTCTGAAACTGCATGCCTTCGTGTGTCCTTACTTCAGTTTCTCTTTTAATCACATTTCCCATTTTCTCCATGCTTTAAAGTGAATCTCTTAATTCTCTGGGGTTTTTTTGCATGATTTTTCACTATAGCAAATGCTGTATAATGTATATTTCTCAAATATTCTTTACATAACACCAGGTATAGAAGTACTTTCCTGCAATTTAACAAAGTAATTGGTAAATTTGATCTTAAAATCCATGTAATCAGGTATTTAGTCAGCACAGTGGTTGGTCTTAAATTGACAAACCTATTAAAATGCTTTGATAGCATATGGAAGTGATAGGATGGAAATGCATCCTGAGTAGTTTTATTTTTAAATGGTGAGATTTCCTGTGTAAAAGGCAAGTGTTCCAGGTATGCAGGAAGCATGAACATAGAAAATGGGTGTTTGTGCATGGATAGGACTAGAATGTAGAAGAAGCTCAGGTTATGTTCAAAAAAAGGAGGATGTTGGGGTTATTTTCTGCCTCTGCAGCTTCTGTGCTGTAAAACATGAGCTAGTTGTAAGACTCAGTTTCCAGGGGGTAATACTCTATATCCCACAACTTCCTTATTTGGTTTTGCAAAATTTGCAAGTTGCTTAAGAACAGTTTAAATTTATGATTGAAATCTGTAGCTCACTGTGCCTGCCTTTGCAACTTCATGACTGAATGTATAGGTTGAGTATTTATAGAGAAGATACCACTATGCTTTAAATAACAGGTGAATAGAGAGAGCTTGAAGTTTGGGTCTTGACAGAGTTCATGGTTACATCTGATGATGATAATGAGGATGGCTATTATTATTATTATTATTATTATTATTATTTAGGAGTGTATTTTACAATAATTACTTACTGACCAAATCTTCATTCATGTCTCCTTCTGAAAGAAGTCTCTCTATAACGATATTTTTATTGATATTTATGATCACAATTGTTGTGGTCTGTTCTGCAGCTTAAGGGTTCTTACTCCCCAGATTAACTGATGAGGAGTTTAAGTCCAAAAAACTCTCCACTGGCATATCTAAGGACTCTCAGTTTTAAGGACTTTGAGGATTTTACACAAGAGAAAATTAATAATTTCCCAGGCCTTAGAATTCCTTTTCTGATCTTTCAATCTTTAATATGACTTTTAATATTCTTGAGGTTCATAGCATGTTTTCTTTCAATATTTCAGTCCTTGATAAATAGTTTAATTCAGCATTGCTGAACAACCTAAAAATTACTAGCATAAAATAATCTTGTACACAAAGATCCACTAGTTCAGTCCTGACTTATTTTGATAAAATGCTAAAATTTAAAGATTCAGTTTGATGCAGTGCTGTCTTCTGATGTGCTAATTTGAGGTAATTTGAAAAACTCCTAATTATGGCATACATGCTTTGAATTTCTCAGCGTGGCATTCCCATATGAATAAAATCAAATTTGAGTGTACTCTTTGCTTTTATGCTATCCTTGATTTTTCTCATTTCCTACAAATTATTTTTGGATATAGTTTGAAAGACATTACTTTGATTAGATCTCTGTACACCACCTATACTTTTGCAGGTTTAAGGAATGCCATAGGGTTGGGCTTGGGCTTTTTGATCCTTCAAAATCAGCTGAAAAAGAGATGTAAAATTTTGCTGAAAAGAGATGCAAATATTTTTATAACAGTAAGATATCTAAGTACAAGTAAGAGCTACATGAGGTATATGTGTCTCACACAGGTATTTTTATACACATGTCAAAGACACAAATAACCTCAAATGCGGCCACCATTTCTGTGAGAGCAAAATGTGGGGCTGGATTAAATTCACAAAAGAGGGGTGTTGAATAGGCAATCCAAGTATTTATTTCTACAATGAAACAAAAATAACCTGGAAGGTTGGTGGAGAAAACCATGAATCTATTTCCTCTTGTTTGAAAAATACTTGATTAAGTGAGTAAAACATTGAGACTATCTTAGGCCAACTGAGCTGGTCTCACCTAAGTTAGACACAGTATTTCTGTTGCATTTGTGGACAAAACAAAATAATGGGTTTATTTTATGTTTTTTTTCTTCTTTTTCTCATGTAGCTCTGTGGAACAGTGGTAACACATACTGGAAATGTTGAGGGGTAAGTAATAAACTTAAATCAATTCTAGACCTAGTACTACTTTACTATTTTAGGAAGGCTGCTCTGATTGCTGCAACAGGAGTATGCTGTGAGGTCTAAAACCAAGAAAAGTTATTCAGTCACATTGATGTTTGTATTAAAATCTATCTCTTCATTGTGTTTAAATTTGATAGAAATTCAGTCTTTATAATTTTTTTCCTGAATTGTTTTTTGTTATTATTTCCAGGCTATATAAATGAGGCTCAAGACTCTTCTATGGGAGTAGTACATCATTGTTCTTCCAAGGGTGTTGGTGTTTCCATTCATCTGACAGATCCTGAGCCACTTGTTTTATGTCAGCTGTACTGTAAATCCCAAATGTACTATTGAATGTTATGCCATAAACTACTGTACAGACTATTTTGTGATCAGGGCACTGCCTCTCAAATACCACTGTTCAAGGCTTGGATGAAAACGTTTTTTTGGTTTTTTACTTTTTTACACTGGGCTTTCTACCTTACATCACAGTATATAAATTAATTAGATTAACAGCCTTTGCCTAGCAATTCTCTTAAAATTGTTCAAGTTCTTATCTTAAATTGTTGATTTGTGTTAAATACAGTACATACACGTTTACATAAAAATACATTTTGTATACCAGAGACTTTTGTATATACATTTTTCTTAAAACTTCTAAGTGTTTAGTTAAGATTTTAATATTGTATAATACTCTTCACAAATGAATTTACCAGCATGATCAGTGTTGCTATTTGGTGCTCTTGAATGACTACATTGGACTAAATTTGGATTGTAATGGGGTCCACAGTGTCTCTTTGTGTGTCTGAAAAGCTCAGTTGCAGTTTTGTCAGTTTTGTTTTCTCTCTCTTTTCTTTTTTTTTTCTTAATTATTTAATATTTAGTGGGTTTTACTGTATAGACCTGAAAGGGACTTTTTGGAGAAGTTTGTTTTTAAACTTTGGGTGGGAGGGTTGGGGGTGTGTGGGATGCATAATATAGTGAAAAAGCTAAGCTTTCTAGAGTTCAGTAGTACTCAAAAAGAGCATGAGGGATGTCCTATGTTGGCGATTTTTGGAATGCTTTACATTCTCTATCTTCCTTTTCTTCTTTCACACCCACTTCTGTAATGTCCTTAATAGTATCACTGTGGCTCTTTTGGAGGCAGTGGTAGTATTTTTGCTAAATAATACTATGCTGTGATTTACAACATTGAAATTCAAATCTGTTTAGCAATTGGAGTTAACATTTGTACTGTTAGAGTTATTTCACTGAATTTAGGCATATGGTTGAATTGCTGAATTAGTTAACAGTAGACTTTATCAACAAGGCCAAAACTGTTACCAGTGTAAAACCTTCTGGCAGGTGAAGTAGTCAATATTTCAATCTAAAATAGTATCTCTTCATCTATCAGTATTGTTAACTTAGTTTCAAAGAGGGTTCATTGTCTTGAAGTAGTGATAATCCTGTACATCATTATTATAATTTTAAAGAAATGCTGAAAAATCATACCAGTCTCTAATCCGGAATAACCTTAAATTTTTCATTTTTATGTCATAAATGGAAACATTTCTAATTGACAGTATGTAGCATATGTGTATATGTAATGTTCAGAATTGCAGATTTTTAAAAGTTTCTATTTTTAATTTGAGAAAATATTCCCAGTTCATTTAAATAAAAAAGATCTTGCTTAACTACCTTATGTTTGGTTCTCCCTTGTTTTGTTGCAGAGACATCTCTCAGAAGAGCTGCACAGAGTGAATTTCTTTACCCTGATTAAAAATCTTTGCTACATCTGACTTTTACTTTTGCAGCAGGGAGGACTGAAAGGACTTTGACTCTGGGTGTGGGAGCTTCCAACTTCTACCAAGAATGTGAACTATGCAAAGATGGTAGGATTCAAGCTATGAGCTGTGCAGGGTACCTGTTTCTGTATGGCACTGGCAGCAGAATTAAATATTTGCTAGTTCTTCAGCTCCCACAGTTCACTGCTGGCATCCTAGCTTACCTTGTAAAAGGACAATTATTTTCTACTGATACAAGAGACCACAAACTGTTTAATCTGAAGCACAGGCAGACAGGACTGAAATGTCAGATTAGAATGAGCCAAACACTTGGTGGGAACATAGCAGCTGTAACACATAAATATATTTGAGTCCAAGCTTTGATATTTCTCCTTATCTTTGTGGTTTGTTTTCATTATTATGCTTGAAAAACTTTGAGAACAAGAGCTCTGAAACTGGTATAAATTAACTTTTGAATTGCTTTGGACTCATCAGCAAATATAAAAATTCTCGGTGCTGTTGTGCATAACAAAGTGTGAACAATACATTTTTTTGTCAAATATTAGGAGGTATTCAAGTGCTTGCAGTAGGGATTTGAGGTGGGCAACAAGATTCTTCTGGCTGGCTGTAGGGTGAGAAGACTCCCCAGAGAACAATGGAAGAGTGAATGGTAAGTCTTAAGTAGGCTTATGCCATTATTGTCCTAAGACTTAGCTGGAGCCACACCACTGTGCCTAGAAAGAGAGAGGAGGAACTAATGGAAGGGAGCTAGAGATGAGGTTTCTGCTAAAAATGTTATTAAAATAGCTGTGGAGAGCAAATGAAAAGAGGACAAGGTTGTTCTCTCTGTCAAATGGTATTTAGTCATGGGAACCTGATGGCACACTGGAAGAACAAGGTTAGGATACCCAGAATGGCTGTTCAGGTGGCTGCTTCTTCAAGCAGGCAGCTTTCAGGTTATCTGGGCTGCCACAGCAGCAAGGGACTCTTGTCCCTCTTCTATTAATGAAGCTTATGTTGCTGTTGATGATGTTCTGCTTTGCCATCTGTGTTAAAAGGATTGGGTTTGCCTTAGTATTTTGTTTAGCACTACCTAGTGAGTGACTAAGTACACAAACTGCTGTTCTGTTCCATTATGTATGGCCAGTCTTAAACCCAGGGTTTCCATCACCCCACAGTTACTGCAGCATACCTAAACAATCCAATAGCCCTTTCCAGGAGCTGCTCAGGTCAGGCTGGCTGTAGCAGAGATGTCTTTGGAAGAAGTGCCTAGAGGGGGTCTCACTACCCAGAAAAGTGCTGTGGATTGCCACAGCAGGGGAGGGATTTATCCTCATGTCCTTCTGAATGCTAAGGAAGCTACAGTGTTTTTTCCTTAGCTCTGTTTTTAGTTAGTGTAGCAGAAACTGCTAGGACAGGATTCAGCACTATAATATTTCTGTTCTCCTGCCTTTGTTTTATGGCATTTTTACAGCTCACTTGATACAAACAGGAAAATATCTATTTAAAAAAGAAAGTGGTGAAGTGCAAATACCTGTCTGACATGCTCTGTGGTCTGTTACCTGCTGCTGAGAACTGTGATAAGTTAGTTCTGCTGTCTTGCTCTGTTGGCTGAAAGTGACTGGTGATGTGAAAATGATGATAAAACTTCCAGATGTTTGGTATGTTTTTGGATCTGTAATACCTTATTTTGCTTAAGCTTTATTTCTTTTCTTGGGTACATACATGGCTCAAAGAATGTACAGTTGATCCTTCCATGCATCCCCAGTGCATGTCATGTGTGGAAAAAAGGAAGAGCTAAAGTTGCATCCTTACTGTGAAAATCCACAGAAAGCCCATTCCATAAATCAGCTTTTTATCAGGACACTTACACTACCAGGACATTTATAATCATCCAGATGCAGAGATTGCTTTGGTACTTCTATCTTTTTTTACTTAGATATCATCTTACAAGCTCTAGCATGAAGATAGAGCTATAAAGCAGCTGGAGAATGGAAAATATGTGTTAAAGATCAAATATGACATGTTCATCCTGGATAGGAATGTGCTTCTCCGTTATACAACTGTTGTTCTGTATTTTAACTGCATTTACAAGACTTGTCTTGTTATCTTCTTGGGACTTCACACTCCCAAGATAATGTGACACTCCCTCGGGCCATAAATTATGGGCATTTGCCTACTGAAGTGTGATTTATTATTTTCATAAAAATGCCCAACCCTTATGTCCCGTGTTTAGCTGGAAAGAAGCTTCTTTGTGCCCCAAGACTTTAAATTGTGAGCAGCCATTTACTCACTGCTTTTACTTCTTTGGATTGTGTTGTTCAAGGATCTTGGTTCACTCCTCTCATCATGAAGAGTTTTGCTCTCCTTTTCCTAGTTGTGATCTGTGGCATGGGAGGACTGGCACAGAAGCTGAAGCCAAAGAAGAGAAGCAATGGTGAAGAAATCAAATTTCGAACTAAAACCAAAGATGTTTGCACAATAACCACAAGTGGCGATGATGAGGATATGAAACTTAGAATTGAATGCAAAAGCCAAGGTTTGTCCTACTGGTGTGAATTCACTGGCAAGCCATCAGTCTGTCGTGCTTTCAGAAATAACCCAAAGATTTACTGGAATCAGATCGCTGCAGAGCTCAGAAAGGTCTCGCACGCTTGCGAATCCATGGAAGTGTTGAAGACCACCATGTGCCAAAAGGCTCCCCCAGAGGCTCTCATGAGGCAAATAGCTGCTGGTATGGAGGCAGAAGATCTAGCAAACCAGGAAAAATCAGTCCAGAAAGCTGCCATTCCTCTGAGAGAAGAGGGGCAAAACTCTAACCCAACCCAACGTGGTCAAGGGTCTGAAAATGAAACAGAAGCAATGAAACTGGCACGGGAACACTGCTGGGAATCTCTGCATGGTGTCTGCTCCTACATCATTGGCATCCTTAGGGGTTAAGGATTTGCTTCAGGTAAAACTAATCTGGAAGCACAGCAGAATATACCTAAGAGTAATTCTGTTCTATAATTTTTTTTATTTTGGGGGTCTCCAGGATGTGGACAGGGAGGTGCTAAGTTTTCTTGCTAAAATCTAACACGACAAGGCTTTTGAGGGGCTGGGCAGCTTAAATTTCCAGTGATCCATATTAGTTCAGGACTCCTGTACAGCCTCCTGGGAGGTCTTCAGTACATACTGAGATGTTTGCCCTATCTGTTGTTAATCCTATGGTTCTTCAGTTCTAACTGAATTGGGCTAATTTTTGCCTTCTGTCACTCCTTTCCTCTTGTGCTGCCTTCTGGATTTACACCAGGAAAGTACAATAAATAACAAATGCATCAGATCCAGCCAAATGCATCAGTTAGAACAAACTGCATTCAGAGACTGAGGGAATAAAGCTTATTCATCAAAACTGCTGATTAATAATGAAATATTTTAATCTAAAAAATTAGTTCATAAATCCCTTGCAGAAAACCCAAGTGGACTGTCTTGGTTTGTGAGTCTGTTACTGTAGAGCAATAGGGGATCACATGCAGGCTCTTGTTTGGTAAGTCTCAGGTTTTCAGCCAGCATTTAAAAAGGCAAAGCCCTTTATTGCAGAAGTGATTGGTTTTATATCCACTTCTGTTCCAGCTCAGAGAGAAAGCCAGGAGCTGATAAGTGGACTTGGCAAACTTGAAAGAAATGGGAATATATGCAGTGTGAGCTGGCAAGTGTTCAGGCTGCTAATGATAATTTATGCCTAATACAGCAAAGTGACTAATTTTCTTTTTTTTTTGTTTTGTTTTGCAGAGCAGTGGTATTACAGCTGAAGAAGGGTCCTCACTGCATTGTAATAATTTAGACATAAGAATTTTGGTTAAAAATCAGTAATTTCTATAAATCTTTTAGCTGTTTCCTTTTTAAAGAAAATATGAAACATTTTAACAGCTCTGAAAAATTCACAAAACTTGAGTGACTGTGCTTAAAGTGTTAGGGTGAACTAACTACCCTTAGGCTTGTTACACACCTAGATGTACTGCATTTCTGTAACTTGTTCTACAATTTAGGATCTGCTTGACCTTGCATAGATTTTTGTGTGTACTGACTTGCTTCTGTTTGTTAGAGATGAAAGCTGTTAATGATGATACAGTTACTGCAAAAAATAAAAATAAGATTTTTTTGAAAAGGTACTTGGTGTGCTTTCTTGAAATTTTAACTGGAGCTGTTTGTATAAAGTCACAGTATTTGACACAATTTCTTAGGAGATTGTTGGTAGAACGTGTAAGAGAAATTAGGGGTCTGAGTCACTGCTTTCCCACTGTGAACAAGTTTGCATGAATATTAATACTTTCAATGTTATGAGGCTTATATTACAATAATGAGTTTCAGCCAGCAGGAAAAAAGACCTGTAGAAATACGAGAGTAATGTAAGAATATATTTTTGAACATAGCACGTGAAAAGTGTTCAGCAGTGATGCATCTGCAGGTTCAGTGTTACCAGGACCTGTTAGTGGTACTATTAATGTTTGGCTTCAGTAGATATTCTGAAAAGTAACTTACCTGGCAGCTTGGGCACTTGTCTAAATCTCCTCAAAAAACAAAACAAGATCTAATGGCCTGTTGTTATATTACAACGCAGTCATGTTCAGATTATTAGTTAACAATGATCCCTTTTGTTCCCAAGTGAGTTTCACAGCAGGGATGTAACTGGAAATTCTTCGTACTGTAGAATTTAATAGTGCTCTGTGTTTGCCTTGCAATGTTTCTGCAAGGTATTGTTGACTGAAGTACTTCTGCAGCTTTACTCACAGGTTTGTAATTTTCATTACATAATTCCAGATCATGATTGTCCAATCATTAAATTTTATGCCTTGTACCAAAAACTTGAAATAATTTTCTTTCACCTAACCTCTTGCTATTCTTTTCCATATTTATCAAGTCATGAATACAGGATCAGAGCAGGAAGTTGTATTTACAAGGCAGAAATAGCATTTGAATGCAGATAAAATATGCAAGCTGTATTTTTCTCTGCCATGAATGCAATGTGGTTCATTTTCTTTTGTGATCTCAATTACTATTGCCAGGCTGTTGTGCTGTGAGTAAAAAATGTAGTAGTTCACCTACTCACCTAATTCTGTCACAGAAATTAAGTAATTGTCTGATTTGCAAACATGCACGGTGCATCAAAGTGATATTAGGGAACTGTTTGCAATGTTAAGGGGAGGTTGAGGGTTTTATTGAGGTGTGCTTTTAAATATTTTTAAACTCCTGTTACATATGATGTAAAATCCACTCTGTAGAGTGAGTATTTTGCAGTAGTATCCATAGCACTAAATGACCTCATAAATGAGAGAGTGACTTGCATTGGGAGAAATCTGGGACAATTGGTCACCCATACTGTTAGTGGGAGAAAAGAAGAGGTTTCATCTGTTCACTAAAAGAACATTTTCCCCTTCATGCCATCTTCTCTTTGTGTACACAGGGAGCTCAGGAGGCTGCAGAGTTGTCTGTCACTTTGTAGAACTGTTGATATAATCTAAAACTTGTGGCCATTGCTAATTGTGCTCAGCAGAGGACAATGTCACACGCTGTTTCCCAGGGAGCTTGTGTCTCATTTCAGTACAGCAGGGCTCTGCTGCAAAGGGCTCCTGTACTGTGCTGCCTGGAATGACCACCTGAAATTTCACTGAAATTTCTGAAATTCACTGAAATCTTGAAAGCAGAAATTCAAGTCTTGCACCAAAGACCCCCCTTTAACAAATGCTTTTTGTAACATACTCAGCACCGTGGTTAAGCACCACATTTTAGAAAGAGGTGAAGGTGATGCATGCCATGGGTTGCATTTCATTAGGCAACACTATGCAACCCTCAGCAAGTCATTTAAATATAATGATCTTGTTTCAAAATGTTTAAAAATTGGATGTTCACTGAAATACCTCACTTCAGTGTAACAGCACTGTGACTGTATTGTCTACATTACCATGTAATTGTGTTTAGCACCAGAAACGTACAGTCATGGTGTTTCAGTTTCCTTCTGAGTATGAAAGTTCTATTCATTAATGAAAGGATGAACTGAAAAGTGTTTGTGGTGAGTTTAGTGCAATCTTTGGGTACCTCATGAAAGAATGAAACTTCTATTTCATTCCTTTTAGGTGAGCTAGTTAGTCCTGTATATGTAAGTATCTCAGGAAATCTACCCAAGTGGAGGTGGAATTTGCCTTTATTTTCCTGACAGAAGAGCAGCAGGCAAAAAAGTTTGTCTGGATTCCTGCAGGCAGGGACACCATAGATACCTAGGCCTGCTATTTCTGCTGTTAATTCAGTGCAGTGTGAGGTATCCACCTGCCTCAGAATCCTCATGTTTAGGTTTCCAGGGAAGCATCCCATGTACTTCCTACTTTGATAATGGAGGCCTCCAAAAAAATAGCAAAATCAAGCATTTGGAGAACCTGTGTATGCAAGGATGTGTATTTGACACACTTAGTTAAGATCCAAAAAAGACTGGAGTGAGTCTAATGGAGAACTGTCAAGATGGTCAGGACTGGAGCACCCTCCTGTGAGAAAATGCCAAAGGAATGGGTTTTGTTCAGCCTGAAGACTTGGGGAGGAACTTAATAGCCAACCCTCAATCCATATGAGAAAGCTCCAGAGAATACAGAGCCAGGCTCTTCGCTGATGTGTTTGATTAGGAGAAGAGATGGCAGTCAAAAATTCATAGAGGTGAGGTTCTGATTAAGTGAAAGGGACAACATAAGGAGGATAAATGCAGGAATGGATTCCTCAGAGCTGCTCTGGAATCTCCATCTGTGGAGCTTTTCAAGACCAACTGGTTGAAGTTTAAAGCAGCATACTCTGAGTTGATGACAGCTATGCAGTAGTGCACTCTGGTGTTTTGTGAGAGCATTGTTTAGGTGTGTTCTGTGGCCATTCTTGCATTGTATGCAGCATTACGTTTTGCGTTCTTGATTTTTCAGTAGATGTCATAGTAAATATAGCATGGATTTTAGGGACAAATACCTCTCACAAAAGGACAAAGGAAAAACTAAAATTTCCCCGAAGTTTCCCACTGCTGTTCCTACTTCTGTAGAAGCTTTGTGTTTGTCTCTTTTTTTCTGTTTCTCTTGCTGTTGCTTTTCCCAGTCTCTGCTTTCTTCTTGGAAGAGGAGTCAGTCACATCACAGGAGATTTTTTTGGAGTTCCCTGCTTTTCCTCTTACAAATAAGAATTGTTCTAATCAAACTTCACAGACCATTTTATAGTGACAGAAAGTATGTGGTGCATACATAGAAGTGGTATATACAAGAACAGGAGTAAGAACTCAGAGTGGAGGAGATGCAGTCAGTAAATGACAGGACATTGATGTTATCTCACAGACATGTTGTTTACTTTCCCATCTTGAATACAAATTAAACTGCTTGAATGACAGGCAGGAGGCCAGGTCTGGATTTCCAGAGCAGCTGGAAATGCTGCTGTATGTGCAGAGCAAGAATAAAATTAGGCAGATGTGTGATGTGGAGCAGAAGTTGGTGTTCCCCTCCCTGCCCTCCTCAGCAGGTTATGGAACTGTTTGTGTAACCCCTGCTCACCACAGGCCCCCTCCCAGGGTGGCTCCTGCTGCCCCAGGGCTCACAATGGCTGTAGTCAGCAAGGGAAACAGAGGTGTCCTTTTAGATTCTGCTGGCTGCAGATGTAAAAACCCTGCATTGCTCTGTCACTGCTGCTGTGGCCTGGAAAAATTAATGTGCTGGTGCTGACATTGGTTGCCCCTTTATTTGTCTTACTGGTGTAACATGAGGGCACTCCAACAAATGGGGCTGTAATGAAGAATGTGCCTAGGGACTAGGCTAGAAGCTCCACAATGAAGGAAATGGTGAGCAAAATTCAAGCTCTGACCTCTCCATTTCCTCTGCCAAACAGCCCAGCAGGAGGGCAGGAGTGCTGCCCCCATCCTCCCCTCTCACTCCACTCCAACGTGGGTGCTCTCAGCAAGGTGCTGAGATGACTCCCTGTTTCTGATACTCCAGAGATTTACAATGGCTTTAATGCAAATCTCCCATCTGAATGCAGCAGTGTTTCTCTGGTTTAGTTAAGCTTATACTTAATTAAAACCATTACTCTGCACTTCTTTCTGTTCATTACCTTGAATATAATGATTTGGAGAAGGAACAAAAAGCTGATAAGGAGAGGAACAAAATAATATTTAAAACGTAGTGGTTTTATATTTTAAAAAAAGCTTTGTACAAATACCAAGCAGCTAGTCTGGAGTAGCTGGCTCAACAGAGAACACATTGATGGGTTAACAGGAAAGGACCTTTGATGATGCCAAGATTTCACTGATTATTCCAAAACTAAAATTTACAAATGCCTATATGGCAAGAGGACAGCAATGAATAAAGTGGCTTTTGCCCTTTATGTAATGCTTAAATAAATTATGGTTTAAATTATTTTGTGAGATAATTTCATGAGTTTTGTTGACCTTCAAAAATGTCTTTTTGTCTTTTCAGAAGCTGTCCAAATGTTGCACTTTTTATTCTTAATCCTGTCTGGTGTACCCCATCTCACCACAGCAGTGGGTCAGCCATTGAGCCCTGTTCTGGTGTAGACCATAGCTATACAGAGCACTTCAGTCAGCAGCTTGTCCTAGTTTGGAGCAGTTTTAGACTTTTAGTGGTGCTGAAATGAGGCAGGTCTAAGTACTTTGCTGAGCTCAATTACACTGCAAAATACCATTGTCAAAGGGAATTGGGTAGCTCCATTTCTTTTCAGATCTGGGGTTAAATCCTGACCTAGCTCCACTGTTCACCACTAAACCATATCCCAAGTGCCACATCCACATGGCTTTTGAACACTTCCAGGGGTGGGCATTCCCCCACTTCCCTGGGCAGTCTGTACCTGTACAGTCTGTACCTGTACCTGACCAACCTTTCAGTGAAGAAATTTTTCCTAATATCCAATCTAAACCTCTGGCAGAACTTGTGGCTATGACCTCCTGTTCTGTCACTTGTTACCTGGAAGCAGAGGCCACCCTCACCTGGCTACCACCTCCTTTCAGGTAGTTCTAAAGAGTGATAAGGTCTCCCCTGAGCCTCCTTTTCCTCCAGACTAAATACTCCCACCTTCCCCAGCTGCTCCTCATGGAACTTCTGCTCCAGACCCTTCCCCAGCTCCACTGCTCATCCCTGGACAGGCTTCAGCACCTCAGTGCCTTCCTTGTAGTGAGGGGCCCAAGACTGAAGGCAGGATTCGAGGTGTGGCCTCACCAGTGCCCAGCACAGGGGGACAATCCCTGCCCTGGTCCTGTTGGCCAGACTGTTTCTGAAACAAACCAGGTGCCACTGGCCTTCTTGGCCACCTGGGCACAGCTGGCTCAGTGTGGCTGGTTCAGTCACTGTCACCAGCACCCCCAGGTCCTTTTCCACCAGGCTGCTTTCCAGCCACTCTGCCCCAACCTGTAGCACTGCCTGGGGTTGTTGTGACCCAAGTGCAGGACCTGGCATTTGGCCTTGTTGAACCCCATAAAATTTGGCTCAGCCCCCTGATCCAGCCTGTCCAGATACCTCTGCAGAACCTGAAGTCATTTGGGCTGTGTCATCAATAGTACACATATAATACTCACTATGGAGTAATTAAAGATTGTTTTAAACAGTCTAGGACTCAGGTTCTGAAGGCTGTGGATGGGCAAAGTGGGAAGTGGTTATGGGAAGGCTGTTCTTTAACAGATGCAGCTTTCAGCCCTGTTCCCAACCAGCAGGTTTGCTGACAAGGATTTAGATCCTCTTTTCCCACACACAGGAGAAAAGTCCCTGAATTCCCTGATGGCATGAAGTAGGACATAGATGTGAGATTCCTCTACAGGCACAGAAGAACAAATAGAATTAAAAATGAGTAAAAGGATACTTGGTGCATTCATATGATATCAGAGGGGAAAGTGGTAATTTGAACTGGAATTGGAATTGTAATGCTGCACCTTCAGCAGTGATATTCTGATGCACTGCTTTTTACCCATTTTCAAAAAAGTTCTGGCTGAAAAGGACTGAATTATTCTAAAAAAAGTCCTAAATGTTTAGAATATTGCTAGCTCTCTGCAAAATCATTAAAAATGTATTAATACCTAATGTTTAGGATTATAATTTCTTCTTTGTTGATGGTCTCCACATGGAGGAGCTGCAGAGTTAGAAATGATCCAAGAAAAAACGCTTCAGAGACGTCATGTCTTCTCTAAGTTAACTGAGCAACCCCCAGATCTATCATAAATGTTGAGGTATGTGCATCCTTTCAGCTTTTGCTGACCATAGCAAGTTGCACTAAAACTCAGAAAGATGGATTGGGAAACTTATTACTTTTTTTCTTTGGCTTCTATTCACTACATACCCGAACCTGCTGAGATCACTAAAATGAGAATGGCAAATAAGATTTTCCTATTTCCTTGTCCTTTCTTTGTGCTCTCAGAGGGTTGTGTCAGATGTGGAAGTGCAGAGAGCTGCCAGCCCACATAGCAGCTGTGAAATGCAGACTCTGTGGTCACTATTCTGCCTTGCTGAGCTTTCAGCGGGAGTTTTCAGAGCCCCTTCCAGATGTGAGCTCTGGAGCCTTACAGCCTATCCTGTGTTTCAAGGATAACCCAGGGATCATGGAGGATAAACTTTATGGCTAATCCTGCCAGTGGTCAGGTCACATTTTGGGGCTGACATGCCTTGTGGAGGCAGAGCTTGTGTTAGCCCAAGGCCACTTTTAGCTGAAATAGCTTCTTCAAAAGAAGAATAATCTAACTCGGTCAAAGAGTTGTCACAACTGTGACTGCACCTTCCTGTTGTCTTTGCTGGGATAATGTTGTTGTTTAGGAGCCAAGGCAGTGTCAATGCAGCTTGGACATCAGCAGTTTTAGTGACAGAAAAGCTCCAGGAGTGAACACTGTGTTGGTTCCTTTTCACCTAGAATCCACTGAAATAAAAATTCCTGTTATTTATTTGCAGGATTTATGTCTATGTGATGGCAGACCCCAGGCATCAGTGAAGCCTCCTACAGCCACTCACTCTCTCTCTCCAGTGGGATAGAGGAGAGAACTGGGAGAGAAATAGAGAGGGAGGAATGTGGGTGGAGATAAATACATTATAATAAGTGAAGGGGAAAGGGGAGAAACAACAGCAAGTGATGCAAAGACATTTTCTTTACGCCTCCCCCAAGCAGGCTGGTGCCCACTGGGTCTCCAAGCTGGGTTACTCTAGAAGGACAAGCCCCAGTTTTGCTGCTGTGGGCAGTGTCCTGCAGCATGGAGTATCCCTGGGGTCAGCTCTCCTGGCCCTGCTCCTCCCCTGTCCCTGGCACACCCCCTGGCTGGAAGGGGGCACAGTGAGACACAGGCAAGGCCCTTGTGCTGCTCAGTGTCAGCTAAAACATGGGCATGTTGCTAGCACTGCTCTAGTCACAAATTGAATCACAGCACCATATGGGCTGCTAGAAAAAGCTACATCCATCCCAGCCAGACCCAGCACACTCTCCTACACCACAAAGTCCCTGGTTTTCCTTTCCTCTTTCCTGGTTTCCTTGTCCTGGAACAATTTCTTGGTTCCTGTTTCCATTTTCCCACTGTACTTAAAAAGTGTGTATGAATGTTCATTCCATAGCAAGTGCTAGAAACATCTTGCTGTGCTTGGAACCAATGCTAAAATGATAAAGCAGTGATGAACTCAAGAGATTTTATGCAGTATGGTTTCTTAGTCATGTGGAACCATCCATTCCTCTCTCTCCACACAGAATATGCAGCAGTCTTTTCAATGAATATACAAATAAAACCACTAATATTAATGACCATAACAGAAGGAAAGAAATTATTCAATGCATATATATTATGTTATGTTATATTGTGTTATGTTGTTATGTTATATTACATTATATTATATTAGGTTATATTATGTTATATTCTGTATATATGTGCACTATATATTTATTGGTACTGCTTAATTTATTTACAGACTTAAGCTTTATAGAAAGGGTCATGAGAGTAGATGAAGACCAGAGTTATCATTGATATAATTACCAGGCTTTTGAAAGTCCATGTATTCTGACCAGGACTGCATTAGAGAAACTAGAAAGGAAATCCAAGTGTCTTTGATTTCTGAAAGTAAAAGGTTCAGATCACATGTGGTTTAGAGATCAGACACAACCTCAGAAGAAGCTGTCAGCAGTAGGGAAGAATGTCTCTCTGTTTTACCACACCTTGGCCTGTACACATTCTGTCTTCAACTCCATTTACGTTGATCCTTGTGTCACTTTGCAACAACTTCACAGTGTGGAAGAATTTCACCACTGATCTAGTCAGTATTTGAAATGCTCCATACTTCCTTTGCTGATATTTGTTCTCTTCACCTAGGCAGGATCAATTAGTATTCCTACTGTGTCTACACAAAGTAATTCAGTACTGACCAGTGCATACATCAAAAAATCCTAAAACAAATACCTAAGTAATCTAAAAATCCCACTAAGAAAAATAGATCTTACCTTTATGAGAAGCTGGATTATAACTAGAAGAGGAATGAATCTCATTTCTTACCTTCATCCTCCTGAAGTAACTCTGCAAGTATTGCCTTAATGCAAAAATGTTTTGCTGCTTTTCAGCTGGAAGCATATGGATACCTTTCCACTGCAGTGCTTTGCAGAGAGCTTAGGCATTCATGACCACTGAAATAAAGCCTTGCACACCAGGCTCAGGGCTTATGGCAAGCAGGACAATCCCTTGTGTTCCACTGATACTGTCTGATGATTTCATGCAATGTGTCCATTTCTGCCTTCTCATGATTACATGACCGAGCGGACTAAAGTCAGTCAGTAATTTACAATGGCATCTTTTTGTCATTTTACTCAATTTATCTCTCTGTAAGAGACCCATCCTTTGTCTGATTGTATTTCTGAAGTTTTTCTGGTCAGACAGAGAGGCTCTTGCATTGCTCTAAGCTGTGGAACTCTTAGCAGACCAAGACAGCAATCAGTCAATAGCTTTTTCCCTGACTGCCAAACCAACTCGAGCCTGTCCTGAATATCATGAATCTGTGCTATTGTATCTAGCAGCCAGCCTGCTCAAATAAATCCACAGGACTTTGAAATGACTATTCCTGCAGTATCTTCAGCTCTGCTTAAGGTAGAGAAGTGATTAACTTGTATTAGAGCCAAAAGTAAATGAAAATATGCAAATTCAGGTTTTGAGGATAAGTTCTTCAGGATATTGGAAAGATCACTATGAAACACATTTCAGTCTAATAGCCCTTTATTTCATGTTTTTTTTATTCTGAGATTTTTTTCTTTCTGTATAAAATGTATCCCCTGTATTCTGTGAAAGATAAATCCTGCAGAAGAAGAAGAAACAGCTGTGAGGTTTTTATCTATCAAATACCATCTCTTATTTGGTGATCCTGCAGCATTACCAGAAACAATCAAATTCTTAGGGTCTGCTTAGATTTGGATATATTTACCACCAACTCTTGTGTCTTGTATACCAACAATCATTCTTATCATGGCATCAGCATTTAAGGTCCTGTATAGAAGAGGATAATCATGTTTATTTAATGGCAAATATTTATACCTCTTTGAATTGTTTCAACGTCAAGGCAAACTTTCTTTAAGGTCGGTCTGACATACTTCCACAATAAAATTAAGGGAGAGAAGACATCTCAAATTTCCCTTGTTTGAATTCAGAAGGCCTCCTGCTGCCAAGACAAAACCCTTTGTAAACTCCATTTAGCATCAAAATTTTGGGTCTTCTGTTAATTATGCAAGGTTTTTCTCAGTATTATCTCATTAAACAGGAGGAATTTCCTCACTATTTCGGGAACATTCCTAATGACCACGCTCCATCAAGGGTTGGATCTGCTTGAATTAGTCAAAACCAGTTGTGTTTTAGTGGAAACCCTGCTGTCCTTGCCTACAGAGACAGAGCAGTGCTCTGCAGCTCTGGGAGTGAGCTCTGCCTGCTCCAGCTGCCCGTGGCAGAGAGCAGCTCAGTGACAGATCAGCCACTGCTGGCTGCCACACAGGAGCTGGGAGCCAGGAGGGCTCTGCTGGGCAGCACCTTGGTGGTAAATGAATGTCAGGACCTTTTCATCAGAATGCTGCCAGGATAATGCATCACGGAAATAGAGAAACACCACAAGTAAAGCTACTGACTTCATAGATGAAGAAGGTAAACAGTAATACTTAGACCTAAAAATGATGGAAAAAATTATTAAGCTGCTAGTTTCACATAGAGATAAACCACTATAGGAAGCAGCAGCTTTCGCTCAATTGACTAATGTTTGAGGAATTTAGTTCTTAAATGTAAATGTGAACGTCTTCATGAACTGGCGTTTGCTATAAAATAACCTTACTATTTAATCTTGTAAATTGCTCTTTTTTAATTAGCTTAAAATGTAAAGCAGTCATTTGATTTCTGTTGTTCTTTGATTAACTTACAGTTAATACTTGTTTGAATTAACTAGTGTTTGTTTCTTTTTATTAGGGTTTCATGATATTAGTTTTCATTTGGGTGCTGTTCTGCCAAATTCAACTGTCAATTTTGGCCAGCTTGTGAAATAATTGGATACTGTTAAAGTCTCAATGAAGAGAGGCATTTCAATGATGCCTTTCTTCATATTTATTCAACTAATATGAATTTAATCCCAGGTCAGAAGTAACTGAAAATTGTTAATTGATGAGTTTGCTTCCACTTTCAAATAACTGTGCCTCCGTGTAGAATAATGAATTAGCAGAGTTCAGGGCACTGAAACCATCACTACATTTTAAATTAAACAGCCACTTCCAGAGAAAGGCCAGTAGGCTATGGAATAATTTTCTGAAGTGTTGGGCACAGGCAGGGAGATGCAGAAGAGCTGGTGAAGGTGTCACTGCCTGTGAGACAAGTATTTTATTGCTGTGTAAAAGGGCTGCAGCACTCAGGGCTGTTAGCTTACTGCCTTTTGTTAATCCTCAACTCACACAATCAAGCAGGAAATCGAGTTCCAGTTCCTTGCCTGAAGCTTGTTTACCCAGGGATGGGAATGCTGTGCCAGAGAACAGCCCACAGTCCCTGCAAAGGTGACTGCACTGGGAGGCAGAGCTGGGGCTGCCACTTCTGTTCATGAACACCCTTGGTCCTTCAGCAGGTGTTCCCAGAGAAATGATGGCCCCTACAGCCTGGGCCTCCTGGTATTTGGTCAGTGAACAGCACCAGAACTGGCTGCTTGCTTTGAATTACAGCAAGAATTCCATGTTGGTGATGTGTGTGCCTATGCACCTCAAATTGCTTGAATGCTGCAGGACAGTACTGATGGACCTTAATATGAAATGTAAGAAGCTCTTCACATCACTGAGGCTGGGTCTGTTTCAATTCACTCTGCCTGAGCATTTGCACAGAGAAAAGCATCTTGTTGCCACACTTATGACTGACAAGTGGCTGATATTCTAGGGAACCTTATTTTTAGGTGGTCAAAGGAGTTCAATCTACCATTTACTATTCACAAATTAAATTAAAGTTTTACTGTTTGTATATAAAACTTAGTTTTTATTCTGTGAGGAAAAAGCTATGGATGGACAGGAGCCTCTTGATGTCACAGAGACAACACCACAAGAAACTGCAGTTTGCAAATAAGGCACCACTGGAACTAATAGTATAAATGATAATAATTTCCTATATTAAAAAAATATATGTGAATAAGATTTAAGCAGCAATAAGAACTAACTGAGAAAATACTATGCTTCTTCCCCACCAATGAATCATAGCTAGGAATAAGCATAAAAGCTCTTCTTCTCTTTGATTAAACAGCAGAATTTAATTATTGATTTAATTGTAACAGTTCTGATGAAAAACTAAAGATGCTAATTACCTGTCTGAAGTTTGAGACAAAAGGCACAGGAGTATCTCTGGTCTGAGATTTTCCATACAGAATTTACATTGGGATTTGGCTATCTATGTTTGTAATTCTCAATGACTACATTTATTTGCTAGTGTTGCCAATTTTTTCCTATGCCTTTTTATTTTAATAACTAAACAGCTCTCCATAAGTTTTACCTTGCCAAATTAGCTGTTCAGGTTTGCCATTTGTTGCATAGATCAAATTGTGTTTTGATGAATTGTCTGCACTGTTTGTTCTGGGGCAAATCTGTGCATGCAGTTTACAAGCAAACAGCATTTCAGCTCATCAAAGGGCACAACTAAGGTGTATTTCAAAATGTGCATGACAGAAAGGAAAAAATGCTTTTTTGGAAATGATATTATAAACAGGTTTTTGCATCAACTTTTTTGTTGGCAATTAGGTACTAATTAAGCATCATACTTATTGATGCTTATTGAAATTGAGCTCATACTTTAATTTTCTGTACTTTCTTTTAAAGATGAAAATTGAAGGAAGTGACTGTTCTGGTCACCTGATAGCACAGCTCCCAGAAGGATTTCTGAGGTACAGGATGAATATGTACTATATGCCCAGGTAGGCAGGAGACATCCATAAAACAGCAGTTCATATCTAATAATAACCAAACAAACCAAAAAGATATTCTGAGGGCATAGCAATGAAACTCCCTGATGTCCAGACCAACCTCCATAGGCTGAGGCTGGTTTTTATGCACCTAAATATGTAAATCTTGGTTTACTGAGATTTTGAAATCATCTAAGCAGGTCAGGCAAGAGCTCCAGCTGGCTCAAGACAGATTGTCCCAAAGATGTCGCTGCCCATGCCAGCAAACACCTGCCTGCAGAACTCTACAGAGGCTTCTGCACCCTACAGACAGGAAGAGCTGACATGTCCAGCTTGCCACAGCCTCGGGGAGGGAGAACCAAAGGAGCACAAAGCAGATTTTCACTTTTGCAGCCTTTTCTCTCCTTGTCCTCCCCATTTTTGTGAAGTTGGCTGATATGTCCTATTGACAATGGAGCAGCTGAACTAACACTGACATTGAAACTTATTTTGCTTGTCAAAGCCATCAAAACGGGGAATTTTGAAAGTGATAAATGGTGGAGTGCTTAAATATTTTCAATACCTTGTGGCTAGTTTCACCAATAAATGGCATTTTGTAAATGCAGACAAAAAAATTGTTGCAACAACATCCACAAGAAAATTTCCTTTCAGGTAAAGAATATCTGGCATCTCCTAGTGAACATCTCTGAGAAAGTGTGTGACAGAGCTGGAACAGGAACCCATAGCTCCCTCCTGTAAATCAGTGCTTGGTCACATTTCCCATGGTTCTTCAATACCTTCTTGTAACCTTCCTCTCTTACCTGTCTGAGCACACAGTTCAGCTGCAGTAGGAGGGTGGTTTGGTGAGGTTTTTGGCTTTGGCAGTTCCTTGCCAAAACAGCAACTTGCTCAAAGCTCTCATAGCTGAACCTATACCCTCATCTGTCAAAATATTTCAATTTATAGTATGTTTACCCAAGTAATCAGCCATGTTAAAACTGTACCTAAATTAGTACCAGAACAGGAGGTTAGCATGGCCCTTTGATTTTATGTTGTCCCCAGAGTAATTAGCCCTAATGAAGGCTCATTAGCTACAGCACACAGCTACACTAATGCAGCTGCACAGCTTTGAGGACCCCACTAAACACTAAATGCTTCAGATGGTACTGTGACTACTATGTGGTACTAGTTTAGGGTTCCTGGGCATGACAATTCTGCCTTACTTGCCTCTTGCATTGTCCTACTTCTCTGATTCCATTCCACTACACATTATTATTTATTTTCTGGTCCCTGAGTCATCCCTGCCTCTAATTCATCATCCCTTGCCAGTGTTAACCACAAATCTTTCACATTTAGTGGACTCTTGCAAGTAGTTTCATACATACTCATGCCAATCAAAAGTGCACAGGGCACATCTGATGGCTGAACTCAATCAAAAAGCAGACATATCTTGGGAGATAGTCCTGATATGCAGATCAAACCCTTGGGATTTCAAGTAAATGCATCCCATTCTCTGCATTTTTGTCCTGCACAAGTTGCAGAATGGCACTTTGTCTTCCTAAGTTTTGTTTGTGATTGTTTTAAAAGAAAGCTAACAGTCTCCTCATTGCCAAACCAGTCTAGACAATGCCTTGCCCATAGGCAAGCCTTGCCTACAGGCTATGTCTAGCCTTGCTCTGTCCCTCCATATCATTCCATTTACAGTGGATGGGAAAGAACCAAAGAGGAATACCTGTCTATATCTTACACCAGTTTCTGCTTTTCTCTCTTATTGCATCCTTCTTTTATTCTGATATTCCCCAAGCATGTACAACAAATGCCTCGCATTTCTTCAGTAAAACCACCTGAAGCAACAAAGCTACAAAGAGTGATGCCTATCCCAGCTCTGAATGTGTCTTTAGATTTATCTAATGCTTTTTCTTTCAATCTGGTGCCACAATGATGTAACCCACACCTTTACACACACAAAAGTTGGCAGGGAAGGGGGAACATAGATCATTGCAGTGCAGCTGAACCTTAGACCTCTCTGTCACTAATTCTGCAGGAGCTTGAATTTGTTTCTGAGTTTCACGCTTATGTGTAGGGGGATACAGTATGGGTATAAATGAAGGTGGTACAGAATGTAATCTTATCCCCTAAAGAGTTGCAGCTGCACCAATTACTAAAGATTAGGAGTAGGATGGATGATAACAGGCCACACCTGTAGCCAGTAAGAACAGTGGTATAAAAGAGTGGATTGGTGGGATCTAGAGTCAGATGGCTGCTGCAAGGACCAGGAACAGTCAGTGCTTAGAGGAGCTGCCTGTGAGAAACATTGAGGAGGTATGAAACTCTGGTGATATGGAATCCTTGCACTATAAAGATAATAGAACTCTTGATAAATAAGACAGCACTTAGGGATGCTGTCCTAAATGCAGTCATATAATCAGAGAAGCCTAGAATGGTTTGGATTGGAAGGGACCTTTAAATACCATCTAGCTCCAACCCCCTGCTATGGACAGGGAACCTTCCACTAGACCAGTTTGCTCAGAGCCCCATCCAGCCTGGCCTTGAACATTCCCAGGGATGGGAAGTCTACAACCTCTCAGGTTAACCTATCCAGTGTCTTACCACTCTTATGGAAAAACTTCCTTCCTCCTATTTTATCTAATCCTAATCTCCTTCAGTTTAAAGCCATCACCCCTTGTCCTATTATTACATGCTCTATGCAGAGTCCCCCTCTGGCTCTCTTGTAGAGCCCCTCTAGGCACTGAAGGGCTGCTGGAAAATCTCACTGGAGCCTTCTCTTGTCCAGGCTGACTCTCCTGCCTCAGCCTATACTCACAGGAGAGTGGCCCTCCTTTGGACTGGTATTCCTTGCTACTCAAATAGTTCCTTATTTTGGGTGTTTGAAGTTCTTCACTACTGTTTTTTGTGATACAGGGTAACAAAAAGTTCAAAAGGTAACTTTGAAATCCTTTGTGGAATTGTTTTCATTATCATTCTCAAATTCTGCTAAACACAATGATAGTGCAACATGTTGAGGGCGTTGCAGGATGCGTCCCTCAATAGCTGGTAAAAGACATTTTAGAGAAGCTCATGATCTGATAAAGTTCTTATCATTGTTCAAGACAGGGAAGAACTTGGCTAAAGGAACACCCAAATTACGCAAGCTCACCTTGCCACCCCCATAGCCAGGCACTTTTTTTGTGCTGGGAATGAGAACTGGCACTTTTCCAGGAAGGTGTGTCGGAGGTAGGTGAACGGGCCCTGAAGTGTCCTATTGTGTTGTACCAATCTTTCTGGAGCCCCGAAGGCGTGTCCCTGCCTTTATAAACACCGCGCTGCTCCTGCAGGAGCTCCGGCTCTTCTGGAGGAGGGAATTGCACCAGGAGCTGTGTCTGGGTGTCCCCAGCCCTCTGCCAGGTATGCCCTTCACTTATCTTCCTTTTGCACTGTCCCCCTTGCAGCAGAAGGTTACTGTGAAGTCCTTATCCATTTTAATGTTGCTGTTTGCTGTGCTTGCAACAGAACTGTGAATGCCACGTGGGGTTTCCTAAAGAGGGGTTCAGGGAATGAAGATTTGTGCATAGTACAAGGCATGGAGCCAGTTTAGTAAGGACTAAGTACAGCCTGCTCATAGAAGCTGCTACCTGTGTATTCTACTTTCTAATTTCAATTACATGAATTTAGATTACTTAGGTATTTAGGTTATTTAGATATTTGTAGATAACTGAATGTTGAAATAGATTCTTTATAAGCCTGGCTGCACATTCATTTCTGCTTTCTAACACAAAAACTTGCCTACAGAGATAACTATGATGGAAGCATCTAAAAAATACATTTAGGGTTTTAATCATCAAAATGCCAGGTTTAAACCCCTCTTTGATCCTGAAAGCAGCTTTTTAAAGGCAACCACCTACAGAAATAAGCATGCTCTGTGCAGATGCAGGGATCACCTTGATAATAATTTGCTAACTAGCTGCATTTCAGAACTGAAGTTGCACATTTATCCCTGGAATTTAGTGGCTTTAAACACAGCCCAGTACACTGCAGGTTATCTTCAACATCAAAAAGGCAGTTCTGTTTACCTAGCAGTCAAGGTGGAAAAGAATGCATTCATAGTTTTTGCTGTCTGGAAAGACAACCATTACCAACAGAGACAACCATTTTTTTTTCAGAGCAAATTTGAAATACTGGCATAACCAGTGAATTACAAGGATTTTCAGGATGTCTATTAAATACTTTTCCTCAACTTGAACCAAACAGTTTCCTTTCTGTCTGGCATATTTTTGAACAATAGCCAGAGGTTGGAGTCAAAAATGCTTATGAGTCATTTTACAAAATGGGAGATTGTGGGAACAACTGCTTTATTGTTATAATTTAAGATCTCCATCTGAGATTGACAAATCCAAGGTCCAAATTTCTTCTCTGACTGCAGAAAGATTTTAATTAAGGTAGCTCAGTCACTGGGCAGTAACGTGTCCTGGCAGTGATTCTTCTGTTCCTCATTGCATAGATAACAAAGTAACTGAAAGTTACTCCACAACCTCTTACAAGGGTAATTCATAATGGTATTTAGACCAGGAATTATTCACAGAAAGGACAGATCATTTTGCTGAGAACATCACTTTAGTAGGTACCAAAGTGCAGTACGATGCCATGTCTGAAAAACTTCAACTGTCAAATGTAACACAGCATTAAGTGAAAAGGTTTTTTTATTGTTTTGTTTCTTTTTGAAGGCAGATACCAAGCAGGACAGAGACCATGAGGATCAGAAGCTTTGGACTCCTTTGTGTGTTGATGCTGGTCTCCCAGATGCTCCTAGCCAACTGTGAGAGACAGAAGGAGAGAAAAAAGGGAAGACAAGGCATAGAGCATGGTGGGAAAAAACAAAAGGAATTTAAACAAGGAAACGAAAAGGGGCAGAAGTCAAAAGGAGGAAAATCATCTCCTAAAGGCAAGTTTGAAACCAAGGAAAATGCTGAGTGCACCTGGTCAGTGATGGACTCAAATGCTGTTACTGTGCACGTGCAGTGCAAGCAGGGGGACAGTGAGTTCTGGTGTGAGTTCTCTGGAGACCCTTCCAGCTGTGCACAGTATGCAGCAAACCAGAAATCCTACTGGAAACAAGTCTCCAGATCTCTAAAGAAGCAGAAGCAGATTTGTCAAGACCCCAAAAGTGTATTAAAATCTAAATTATGCAGGAGAGGCCCACAAAGTGCTCACCTCAGGTTGACTCACTCAAGCCTACTAACAGCAGAGGGTCCTGCCAAAGAGAACACAATGCCTCACACAAAAGAAGTTGTTCAGACTCCAGCAGATGCCTCTGTGACTGAAAAAAGGCTAGAACAAAGTCCTCAAGACTGTGTGGAAGATGTAGATTACATTGACCAGAAAAAGGTGGCTGAGGAATACTGTCCAGAAGGTTTGCTTTCCTTCTGCAACTTTTTTATCACAATGGTCCAAGACAAACGATGCTGAGGAGGTGTTTCTAAAGCTCTGAATCATGAAAGCCTGGTCTCTTTTAAGTTACTGCAAACCATTCCAGATTTTATTCTCATGTTTTATAGTGTATATAAGCAAGAAGGAATATATTTTTCTGATTTTGTATATACACAACAGACTAACACATTTGAAGATGTTCTAGATGCTATGTGCCCACAGATTGCTTCCCAATGGATGTGTTACCAGTGGATGTTACATACTCTGTGCAGAAGTGTATCAGTCATCCCTTGGCCCTCTTTGAGCTGTGCTAGTCAAAGTGATGAATTCAGTGCCATGCACTTCTTGGTTATGTACCATGCTTTTGACCTAAAAATTATTAAGAAAAATAAATTTCAAAATACATTAAAAGTATTTCCTCTCTCTGTGTTTTACTAGGTTTCTCTATAAGTGAAATGTATCTTAGTCAAAGGAGAATCTTCCACAATATCTACGTGAAGTGTTGTTTATAAAGTAGTTTTAAAAATACTTCTGCAGCTTTGCAGACTTCAGCTTTTGATAGTGAGCTACATTATCATTAGATTTTCATCATTGTAGTAATGAAGGGCAACAAAATTTTCTGATTTGTCAATAAGTCTGCAAATCTGCAGTTTTTAATCCCACCAAAGGATGTCAAAACGCTTTGACAACACCAATTCCCTCTTTTTTCCTGCAGTCTGAAACACATTGTGCAAACTTTCTGGTAGGTAAACACAGACACAGGGCTAGAATGAGTTGTACAGGTTTGTACACAGGCCCAGGACTGGATCCCTTACTCAACAAATAAAGAGCTCATATTCAACACTGCCTGCAGGATTTTTTGAAATTCCACATTCTTTTATTTTTCTGTATGGAGGACACTAATATTCTTCTGTTCATTAAATTTCATCTGTGTTAAAAAAACACAAACAAAAACCCACAACATAAAAACCCCTCACAAAATTCCAAGAACAAAGATTTTAGAAAATGTAAAGCTAAATAATGACAACTGATCTTTGCTAATTTTTGAAAATTCAGCTGGAAGAACTGTAAAACACAACTTACACTTTTCTTAAATACAGCTTACACTTTTCTTGTGGATCTGAGCACAGATGTATGGTCTTCTGCTAGTGATCCACTTGAGGAAACTTGAAATTTAATGAAAAACAGTTTCCCTGATAATGTCTAGCAAATTAGACTAGTATTTCTGTCTCTTGAGAAAATATAGCCTGTTTCCTTCTGTTAATATGTCATTGCTAGAATATTTTTAAGACGGGTAGCTATGAGTTGAATGTGGGATGCTGCCATTAGTCAGACAAACTGTGTTTGAGAAGGATTCAGATGTATTTACCAAGTAAAAATGGCAGAAAAAAAGATTCTTCTTACTAAAGTTGTAGTCTCTGCATGCCCTGTGGAAACACTGGCTGTTACCAGGCCATGCAGGATAAATTTGGTTGGACTGGTACCCACAGCAGAGCACAATTCCAGTAAAAAGGGGCATCAACACTAATACCTGTGAGGCTGGAAGACACATCCATTTCGGTGCCAAGTAGGGTGTGAAAACAGCTACCAGCTCTTTATGACTAAGGGAGATACATAAATGCTGAAAGGGCAGGCAAATTGCAGCTGCTAGACACTTTGTGCCTTCACATGAGGAGATGATTGAGATTAGAAAGTCAAAAATGCAGAGGAGGTATTAGAGCTTTATTTGGCCCAAGCAATCATACACTACAGTAATTAATTATTAATGTCTACTCTGTTATACAGACACCTTTCTATTAGTTCCAGGTTATAGCCAGAGCACTGGGCAGGCCTGACTTAAGAGGCTTACTTGCTCCAGCTATTTTGGAAAACATCCAATCCTACCTCCCCTTAGCTTCTGTTACTCTGGGGAGCACTGAGGTGAGGACTTTGTTTTCTGAAGCAGATCACTCTGCTCTGGGTTGCTCTCCCTGTGGCTGCCAGCCAGCCAGGCACACTGGGCCACTGACATATCCCAGAGCAAATTCCAGCCAGGGATTCCAGAGCTGTGAGCTCCATCTCCGTGAGCAGGACTGTCAGCACCTGGAGCCACGTGCCGGAGTTGCACGTTCCTCCCCAGGGATGCTCTACATTTCTTCTGCCTCATCTTCTTGATTCCATTCAGGGCTAACTTTTATCTCCACGTGCAGCTCTTTGCAGGAGGAAAACATCATGCTCATTCTCAGCAGCTCATGGGTGCATTTCACCTTCAGTGAAACCTTCATGCAGTTGTGCAAGGACAGTGTGGAGCACCAGCAGAAAAGGGAGATCTCTGTGCAGCCTTTTTCCTCAGAATGTGGGCTATAGTGAGAGTGAACATCTCAACACTGTCTCAGTATGGAATTTTTTCCTCAATGAGAGTGTAGTTTTGAGTGTTTTTCAGAAGGGTGCATTTCAGAATAGCAGGGTCTGAGGCAAATATATCTGGAGTCCAACTTCATTACAGCCTGTTCTATAATTGTATTGATCCCAACTCTGTGGCTAAGAGGGTCTAAGGTCTCATTGCATCTACCAAGCCTTGTGTTTTTTCAGCCAACATCCACAAGGCAATCACTTGACAGCATATGAGTCTTTCTTTGGGGCATTTAGAGAGTCACTGAAATCAGTATGACTTTGGAGATTGTGGAGTCAAGCTAGTTAACATCATTAAAACGTTTCCTGGTATTGTTCACCTTAGGACTTCTGCTCGTTATGAAAAAGTTCACAGCTGAGCTCAATTCTCTGACTCTTTGTCCCAGGTGCACCAGTTGTCCTCCTGTCAGAACTTCATGTTTGAAGGACTTGGTGGTAGTGACTTTTCCAACACCTTTTCTAGCAGGGCAGGCAGGACTGCAGGGAAGGAGAATAATGACTGGGTTTGAATTCTGAGTGCGTGGTCCAAGTCCTCACATTGAAAACCTACAGTCTCAGCCTTCTTATGGTAATGTGAGTTATGGAAAAATCATCCCTATTTCACACCTGGGGAAACGAAGTACAGGAAGGCTGGATGACCTTGACAATCATGGGAAGAATATCAGAGGCTGGATCAGCTGCCAGACAGAGGTCTGGAGTTCCTGTGGTTTCCTTCTCCCATGCCTCATGATTAGACCTTTCTGCAAAAGAACTGCATGGATTTGTTCTTGAAGATATCCAGCTAACTTCTAGGTATTTTAAAGTCATTAGGAGTATCTTGGTGAAAAATCAGATTACTTTCTCTGCAATATAGTTTGTTTTCCAGACAACCCTGGGTGTTATAATTTGAATATTTACTTGGGAAGAAAGATAGAGCTTTTGAAGAGAGGAAACTCACTTAAACTTCAGAGATGGAGCTTCAGGGAATTTCTCTTCTAGATGATGCATGATCTTTTTAGATAGACCCATCCCCCACATACTCCTGTAAATTCTTAAACTCTCCTCAAACTTAGGAGAGTCAAAAGATCAATTTTATTTTAAAAAGAGAAGAGGAAAATTTGGAATTTTTCCAATAGTTATCTCCTAACATATGATGGTTTTATCTGGAAAAAGTTACATATTTCTTTGTATTCACTAGGAAGTGGGAAGACATTGCTAATGCCAAGAAAATAGCTCTGGCATTACTTAAGAAATTGTAAAATTACAGCTCCTTCAAAGTTTTATTCATGACTATTTACTGCAGTGTATTTTATGCCCACTTTCATACACGATTTCATTTGAATGAGTTTCCGATCCTTTTGCAAGCTCCTTTATTCCTTTACCACTTTGGCAACAGGACAGATTGTGTATCTGATCTCCAAAGCTGCTTGACTGCTTAAAGGAGAATGGAACTGAGTGACTCAGCCTTCCTGCTTCCAGGAGTTCCCCACCCTCCTCTTGCCCCAGGGGGCCAATGGGTATTTCCACCTGATCTCACCTCACCTGGACCTGGCCAACCCTAGTGGAGACTGTGCTCAGACAAGACACATTTCACACTGCCATGCTCCCTGTGCAGACAGAGCTGAACCTGGATAATAAATTCCCCTCCCTTTTCCACTTTTGCCTTGTTTTTTTATGATGCTGCCTTGGGCAAGGCAGCTCAACACTTGTTGGCTGCTGCTGCGCCTCACTTGTGCCTTTGCTGGGTTTGCATTCCAATTCAATATTTTATATAGGGTGTTCCTCCAGGCTATTCCAACAATGATACCATAACAGGAACTGATTAAAGGGAAAATCCAGCTTCAAGGATGGGAAATTCAGCAGGTTCCAGCCTGCAGGGGTTCCTTGCAGTCTTGTCACTTGGATGATGCTCCTGACAGGAGCATACATGTCCTCTGCCTGTTATCACCTTAAATGCTGCAAATCCTAGGGCATTTCTATATTCTAACATCCTGGAACTGCTTTCTGCTCCCTCCTCGACCGAGCAGGGGAGCTCTGAACCCTGGCTGCAGTCACCACTTCTCTTCACAGAGCCAGAGAGGAGAAGGCAGAATGCAAGGCTCCTAGGAGGGTTAGGGTTATCAGACACTGGACACCTGGAGGGCTCAGACTGTACCTGTGTGTCTCTCCTGCTCCTTCCACTGCTGTTACTACAGAGAGACAATAGATGGTCACAGATAAAGAGAGGGGACTGGCCATGTCATACAGCTTTTACCTGTTTGCAGAGCTTTGTAGCAGGAAAGGATGCATTAGGGCCCAGTTTATCTCTTTAACAAGGATTTATACATAAGGGATTTCTTTGGAAACATACTTTTATCCATGTAAACTATGTGCTTTATTTAGCCACCAGAGTTTCTTCCAAACTTGCTCATCAACCCCCCTGGAAATACCTGGTTTTTAAAGTGATAGAGAGTAAGTGGAAGAACAGTGAAATGCTCCCATCAAGCCAAAGTTACCTGCCTGCCTTGGCCCCAGGTCATACCAGGCCCCACATGGAAATGATAAACTTAATTAACCCAAAGCTGCCAGTGGAATGTGTAAGTCTCACACTGATTTCCAGGCAACAAACAGACACATCAAAGGGACTTTGTTATATAATGGGAGCCTGTGACATGTTCAAACCATCCACCAGTGTGCACATACAAGTACTCTGTGGTCTTTTGTGTATGCCAAGGAAGAGAGTTGTTCCAGCCAGCCAGAGCCTTTGATGTTAAAATTAGTCTTAAAATGAAAGAATTACAATATTATCTGTAACAGCAATGTGTTCTGTACATCCATAATATGTGCACTAATTATATGTAATAGGTGTGCTTAGATAATAGAATATTATTTAAATAATTTAAGTTACCTTTACATCTTTTGCCTGAGGGTGCTGCGGTCTCTAGAGCCACTCTAGAGGTGGTGTGGTTCCCTGAAAGGTCTTGCACTGCTTTTGGGCTATTCCACAGCAGCTGAATTCCTACAGGTGTGCATGCCATGGCAGCTCTGTTCCCACTGCTTGCTCAAAGCCTGCAGTCCCCAGTGTCTGGCAGGGAGGACTCCAGGTAAGCGTTAAACTCAGAAATGCAGAATATTCCTCACTTACACGTGCAAATGGCACAGAAGAGAGCTAAGGAGTAAGCTCAGGGACAGACAGCAGTTGGAGCACTAGGGATGCTGGATATTGTGCAATTCCAGAGGAAATATTGTCTCCAAAGAAACAGTGACCCTTGGGCTGCACGTGCTGGTGCAGAAGGGGTGCTGGGGTGCACAGCCCCCAGCTGGGTTAGGGATCAGCTGCTGCTGCTGCTTGTGCAGGGTCTCCAGAGCTGCCAGGCCACTCTCACTGCAAGGGAGGACTCCAGCCAAGGTCCAGAGAGGAATTACACTGTGCTGCCCAAGCTCTTCTCAGAATTTCAGTCAGATGCAGCTTCCTTCACTGTCTGAAACTGCTTTGTGCTCTGACTGTCAGTGCTCTGGTGTGGCTGATCTCACATAGGCAGGGGACTGGGAGAATATTTAGAAGTCCTCCAGGTCTGAAGGAGGATCAGTAATTAAGGCAATTTTCAACAGTTATTTACAGAGAAGATATTAAAAAAAAATTAAAAGTGATGGTTTAAAAACAAGAGCAGAAAAATTGTTGTTTTCAGAGAGGCAGATTAAATATTACCAATTAGAAACATAGTTTTCTTATCCAATGGTTTTATCTTGAACGTTCTTTCATATAAAAGTTTCATTTATACTACAATCCACAGAATCCTATGAAAATGTGAATATCTTTACCCTCACAGTGTCAGTAAGGCTTAAAAACATAAATTGAGTCTGCACTAGCAGTTCAAAAGCTGAATTCCAAATACAAAGAACCTCCTATTTATTATTACCTTAAAAATTGCTGTCTAACCTAATCTCATAAGGGTGATCCACCACTTCTGAGGGCTTTACACTGTGAGGAGAGAGATACCAGGCAATCAAATGTGAACAGTATTACTAGAAATTACAGAATTAGTAGACATTTGTAAAGTTGACTTTTTCAAAATAAAGGAGCAAAAATGTACCTGCAAAAGAAATGTTAAGAAATGATCACATGAGATTCTGTGGGGGTGATTCTTAGTAGAATAAAAGTGTAATTCACAGAAAGCAGAGATTGCCAATGTAGGAAATGTAGGAGTTTGTGATCCCACCTGCATGGCTCATCTGAATTTGCCCCATACTTGCTCCTGTAGGTCTGGCAAGAGTATAGCTGACATTTCCCTTGTGTGTTGGCTTCACCCTCTGGAAGCACAGAAAGGTATCTGGAGATTAAAACTCTCTTACTTTCCTTATAGCACCAGTCTACATATCACCCTTCCTATCTCCTGAATGCTGAGTTTGATTTCTCTTTGCATTTGTATTCCTTGAGTGGCCTTGTGTTTTCCTGCTGAGCTCCACCCATTTACCAGAGCACTGTTTCCAAGGGCATTTGTCTGTTCAGTGCTGAGGAAGCTCCTCTGGACTTGCATAAGCACAGCTCAGAAGTAACTTTGGCTATCATCAGAATTAATTTTATCTTTTGAAATAGTACTGTAATTTACTATGGATGAGTAAGTCAGAGGAGGCCAAATAATTAGGTGCTTGCAAATAGAATTAATTGAAAAATTAAAAATAGGATCAAAGGAGAAAATAGCAGAGGCACAATCAGTGTCTATCTCTCAACAGCTCTCTTTTCACACTCTCCTGTGTCACGTATTTTAGGCCATGTCTTTTAGGCTTCTTCATGAATACAAGACACAGCTGCTGCAGGAGCTCAGCACACACTCCAGCCCATATGACCCCATTGAGGTACTGTACCTGATGGACAGGGAACCATTGACTGCCTAAAAGGATCCAAAGTGTTCATTCTGGCTGGTTTTGTGACTGGGACACCCAGCTATTGTGGAGTTATTCCCACTCTTAGGCTGGGGGCTCATGATGTTTCCTGACGATGGGACATTATTGATGCAGGGTGAACCCCAAATGGGGAATAAAGGGCTTTGACTCTATGATTTCAGAAGGCTGAACAAAACTTTTATTAAGCTATACTGTATTATAATACATACTATACTATACTAATACTAATAAAGAAAAACCTGTGACCTTTTCAGACAGTCATGACACAGTTTTGACTTAATTGGTCAATCAATCTAAAATACCTATCACCAGTGCTTAATTAAGAAATTACCTTTTGGTAAACAATTTTCATAACACAGTCCTCATGTGCCAAACAACAGATGCAGTAAGTGAAGATAAGAATAGTTTTTCTTCTTCTCTGAGCTTTCTCACTGCTTGTGAAGTTGTGCCTGCTGCTCTCTGTGAAGAGAGCTGCAGCCACAGGATGTTCTTAAGGGTGTAACTCTCTTGCAGCCCAAAGTTCTGCTGATCATTGGCAGTCAGCAGTAGTTTAATCCAGTGGCTGCTGTCACAGTATTCCTCCTAATTTAAATAGAGGAGGAAACAAACTTCACTGTTTGCAGCAACACTTGAAATATTTGCTTTCTTTAGGCATGTTCTCACTAGTTTAAATGTTCTTGTTACTGCAACCAACTATGACAAGTTACTGCTCATCACAGTCACCTCAGATTTCATCTACCAATCGCACGTGTGCAAGAGACCACAACATGTCTGATGTTTGTAAGAAACATCCTTGAGACTAGCCCAGTTCATGGTCTATTTTCTCTCCTTTGTTTGGAGTGGTGGTGTTTCCAAATGCCTCTGGTTCTCAGAATTCTATCAACATGCCCTAAAACTTGACCTCTGAACTCTTAATGCCATAAGAAAAGATATTTTCATGAAATCTGGGGTTTGATCCATCAGATGATGAGTTGGAGGGAGCTGTATTATGCTTCAGAGCTCTGATGGAGGCTGTTTAGCTCTCTTTCTGTTGAGTCATATGGTACTAAATCACCAAACAGACATCCTGCTGGTGCACAGAAAACAACAAATAACAGGCACAATCTGGGCAGTGCATCACAGGGCAGACCACTCAGGAGCTTCAGGGGCTCCAGACTGGAGTTATAATGAAATCTCTTTTGAAAATCATTGTAGAAAAACAATTACCAATGCTCCTTTTGTGCCCAGTTGATTTATTGCACATTGGACATGCATCTGTCTGGAAACAAGAGCAATGCTTTCTTTGCTCTTTCCAGAATCCAGTTTGCTTTATTGAGATTTAAGGAGATGTATCACTGTGAGGCTAATAGGAAGTGAAGTCTGTCTGATGGAGATACCATTACTGGTAGGTAAAGTTCACTTTGGAAAAATTTCACTGGGAAATTCATGTGACTCTTTTGTGGTCAGCATCTCAAAATCCATGACCAATGGATGCAACAAATGAAATAAGCCAATGATCGCAGTCACCACTGTGTGCTGACTTTTAAAATGCTCGCGCAAAAACTACAATTTTCTGCACAATTAAAAAAGTTTCATATCTTCTACATCCACATTTAAATTACTGAAATCTGTATCTTGCAAGAAATAACGTTCTTGACCTCCCTGTTTCTTTGGATTTCTAGACTACACTGATAGCTCTGCAGTATTCATCCTGCCTTGGAGGCAAAACCCCACATTCCAAGGAAGGTCCAGAGACGTCGATCCCTTTCATACACCTCACAGCCGAACTTTACTTGTGCTTCCACTGCACAGAAGATGAGAATTCCAGTTAAATGCTGTTGGAATACACCACAGTTATCACAGATTGTACATATAAAATATTGGCCTTCACCCCAATTTTTGGAAAAATCAAAGAGCAGTAATAACATAACAACAGAATCAAGCAGTGGTACGTGGTGCTAGACATTTTGTTTAATGGCCATTCGTAGGAAGAGGTGAACCAAATATATAATGAAATATTCAGTCACACCTAAGTGTTCAGTTTAGTCAAAAGCCTACAGTTATTCACTGCTCTTTCATTCTCTATCATCTGTTAATGAGGAAAGTTCCTCAGGACATGAGGGACGTGTTTGACTGCGTGTAACCAATATTTGCTGTGCTTAGTTTCCAGCAGCAGTACAGAGTACCCTAACAGGGCAAAGTGTTGGTGCTCTGGATCAGCAGGAGCAAGACCTGGGAGAGGAATGAGATGGGAAATAATGAGCAGCAGCAGAGTAACAGCAATGGTTATGCTGAGCAGTGTTGCAGAAGGCAATGGACAGGTTGCATGGGCTCAGCTCACCAGCAGCCCTGCTATTGGAATATGATCCCAATATTGCCAGGTGGGATGTGCCTGGGCTCCTCTGACACCAAAGGCGGCAGCTGTGGTGTTTCACCTCAGAGACACCTTTGGCTGGCTGGATGCTGCAGCTGGCACTTGGAACAGGCCCAGGCATGCAGGAACTCAGTTTTCCCTCTGGTGGAAAGGCTTCAGTCGATGGTGAAGGGAAAAGGAGACGGATTCTGCTGGAGGGTTAATCCAGAGCTTTATTCCAGGGTCACAGGTTTCTGACTCTTGTAACAGCTCCAAGAGAATCCCTGACCACATGGTCCTGTGTCTTTTTAGCCCCGGGGAGAGGGAAAGGGAAGGGGCAGGTGAGCCACCAACCAGGTAGGAGGGAGGAAGGCTCAGGGGACAAGTGACACCTGGATAGGCCAATGACCCCAGGGCTGAGAAGCATCTTCTGAACTTTTGCCAATCATATGATGTCCATGCTGGAATGGTAAGATTGACAGACAGCACTTAGCAAGGGGGCAAGGGGGAGGGGGAAGGTATTGGCACACCTGGGAGGGACTGGGATGGCTGAAACAGGATATTGCATCACACCCTGCACAGGCACTCTCATCCTATATGAGGATGTTGAATACTTTATTTGCTAGTAACAGCAGAAACCTGTTACAATAAAAACCATAAAGATAGGGGGAAAGAGAAATGTGTTGCAGCACGATTTTCCTTTGGGGAAATAAGCCATAAGACCAATGTGCATGGCCTTGCCTGAACTTCACCTATTTTTCCATCAAGAAATGTAGTCCTGGATTTCTCCAAGGGCTGCAGCATTCACCCAGGATTCTGGACACCTCATAGCTTAAACATAGCTGAGGGAAACTGCAGTTCAAAGTATATGAATGTATTTTGGACAGACTTGTGTCGCTTCACATGCTGCCTGCAACCACAACTGTTACTTTTCTTAGAGGAAACAGAGAGAGCAGAGACAAACTGCAGCAGCTCTAGGAGTGTGTGACACCAGTGCTAATCTTATCTGTGCTTCTTGCAGTTTAGACATGTGCCTTTGATGTGTGCCATTGTCCAAGGTCCTATAGGTCACAGATTGAGTTTCTGTTATTGCTGTGTTAATTCATTGAAAGACTTACCCTAAATAACCCTATGGCTTGCAAGCAGCATACTTTCCACAGAACCTGCTGATTGCAGAAAATTTAAAAAATTAAAACTGAAGCTGACATGTTAAAATCCAATGTTGATCAGCTTTTGCTTCCTTAATTCTATAGTGAGGAAAAGAACCTTTACCTGAGGCTATCTTGTGTATTTTATAGGCAGAAACATCACATGAATCAATATTTCTACATGGAACAGTTTGTTCTGTTTCAGTAGGTAACAAAAGCTGTGTTTTTGTTGAGATCTGTGTTAAGATACTGATACATGACAGGGAAATACATAATTCCAAAATGAAAAGTTCTTTATTATGCTAGTCCATCATCATTATTAGTAATCTATGTAAATTACCAATAAATATGTATTATTTCATTCAAGCAATGATTTTTGATTTAAATTCCCTGCATTTTCTGAGCATCCCAAAACATGTGGGTGTTTGGAGGGCTTTGCTGGCTGCTAAGTGTGGAAGTGGTCAGAGAAGCTGGCTAATCCACCTCTCCTCTGGCTGCACTTCCAGCTGCAGGGTGCATGGTGAAACCTCTCAGAGATTACAACATTTTTACCAAGTGCTGACTTTTCTGGGCAATCAAGAATCCTGGCAATCACACAGGGAATGAAAAATCACCGCTGCCAATGATGCATCATATTTCTCCCCTTGTCCTACAGCTCATTTTTCTGGGAAATGCTGGGTCTCCAGTGACAGAGTCTCCTATCCAGCCACTGGGGGGTTTCCCTGCAGTGGTTCTTGTCTCCTCTTCCCCAGGTCTGAGCTGCTCAAGCAGGCCCAGGGAATGGCTGATGTCCTCCTTCTCTGGGTGGTCTCCCACTGTCAGCACTGCCCATTGCAGTGGTGTTCCTCAGGAATCCTGGCATGCCATGGACTGGGCTGCTGCAGGACAGTCAGGATGGTCAAGACTTTGCTCCATCCACATGCGTGGGGCTGGGCTCTTTCCTGGCTGGACTCAGAACTGGGGGCAAAGCAGCACCAAGGGCTGGGTTCTGGCTCAGTAATGATTAACTGGAATATCCCTGTCAGTGCTAAGCAGGGCTGTAACTGAATTCAGGTAACCACAACATTCTTATCTCTCGGTAGGGATGTTTTGCAACAGACTCTGCTGTGGTTCATTGACCTGCAGGTGCCTGTGAGCTCAGGGGACAGCCCAGGGTTTGATATTCAGTACAGCTCACCCTCTGCTGAAAATCACACTGGCAGTGATATATGAATAATTTCCTATTCATTTTTAATTTACTACATCAGGCTTTATCATGTCAAGTTGTGACCATAGTAGCCTTCCCTGAACTAATTGAAGATTATCAGGGAAAAGAGTGAAAGGCAATTTTAGAGAGGTACACTGGTATGTTTCTGCTGTGGGACTGTACAATTTTTGACATTGTAATTAAAAAGCAATTACTTTTAAACTGGCATGATTTGCCATGCTGCACATCCCAAGATCATCCTGATCATCTCCCAATAAATTATCTCTGCTCCTCTGAGACAGTATTGAGAGTCTGTGAACACAAACAGTCCAAACCAAAAGGACATCAAATATTAAGTGATTTTGCTCCTCTTCTTTGAAACGTAGATCACCTCTTTTTGTCTTCAAAGTTCAATCCTATCCCACAGTCCATGTGCTGTGCCTTCCATTTAGCTTACTCATGGACATCTCTGTTTTACTGGAAAACTGAGTAAAAATGGCATAACCAGGAAAAATGTGTAGAGTTATGGCCAAAGGGAACACTTACAGACACAAGTGTGGCACTGAGCAGGGTTGGGAAGTTAAATATGACTGTAGAGCATCATCAGGTCTACAGCTGTGTTTCCATGTCTGTGCTTCAACTTAGTTTTCAAACCAGGAAATAACTCAGACATTGGTAAAGAGGTCTTTAATTTCCCAGGATTACTGTTCTTCTCCTGGTAAACTGAGACAGAGAAATGTTGATGCTGGTGAAATCTTTTAGCTCTAAGGAAAGCTAATGAGTAAAGCTTGATACATATAACTTGTACTTGAAGGTAGAATTCTTTTTCTCAAGAAAGATGGAGGGACAAAAGGTCTGGATTAGGAAAAATATCAACGTGTTATAGATCTCTTAAACTAGAATGTTTGGGCTAATAATTAAAGAGAAAGGTTATTTTGTAATCAGTTAACCATGGTCAAATGATAAGAGGGTACTCTGGTGTAAGTTTGAAAAAAAGAAATCTTGCCTTCTACAATGTGTTAATTGATGCCATGATGTTACATTATGAACAATAATGTGTGAAATAGATAAAATGAAAGACACACTTGAAAGAGAGGTTCCCTGAAACATCCCTGCAGCCAAGTATTTTGACTTCAATGTCCACCCACTTCTGCTGGTTAGTGTAGCAGCTGGGTTGGTTTTACATGGCAAGGAACCATGTGAACTGGGTTGGTTTTACATGGCCTCTCAACTTTGCCCCAGCAAACTTGTGAATACTTTTGTAATCATTTTATTATAACTCATTACTGATAAACACAGTAAAAGTAGGGAGTGCATTTCAGTCTAGCTGTGTCAGCCAACAGGCCACAGGAAATACAAGATAAATCTTTATACTAAAAGAATAATAAAGAATGGGAGAGGGTGAAGAAAAAAGACACAGATTCTAGCAAATGTATCATCCTGAAATGTTTACAAAGGTTGATCTCTCTAATTCACCAGGAAAAGAGCAGAAGTGCCTGGATTAAGAATTCCTGTCAGGAGGAAAAGCTGCCCTTCCCCACAGAAAAAAAAAAAAATTATCTTTAACACGGGATACAAGAGGAAGTTGTTAACACCTGAGTACAATCACAGAATGAATCATGGAATGGCCTGAACTGGAAGTGACCTCAATGATCATCTAATTCCAGCTGCATGCCAGGACAGGGACACCTTTCACCAGCCCAGAGCTCTGCCCAACCAGGCCAATACAGCAAAGTATAAATTAATTTCAGTCATGGTGGAACAGCCTGTGGTGAAAAGTGCTTCACTTCCTCGTGTTATCAGAGAGCATGAGAGCAGAGCTGCTCTGCACAAGCTGTGTTACCTAGGGCAGAATTTGTGGATGAAATAGAGGCATGACACAGGAGGAAACTAAACATAGGAGGAAACTAAAATGCTGTAATATTCATAAGAACAGTTTAGACATTATGATAACCCTTAGGATCTTAAAATATTGCAAAATATCAGCTTATCATGCCACCCATTCAGGCAGGAAATGTAAAATTTGAAGATTAAATTGTTTGCCCAGTGTCCCATAAGTCCCTAGTAGCCATAGAAGTTAATCCCTGGCTGCACAGTACATTCAGTACAGCTACAGCTCAAACAAAAATGTAGTTGATTAATGAAAAAATATTTAAACATAACAGGACCTGCTTTAACTTCTCAAGACATGTATTATTATTTTACTTCCTCACATGAATCAGCCTTACATATCACAGTGTCTGATATTACTCAAGAAAATTTGGAACATAAAAAAATGTGGAGATTGTAACTGTCTTCCTGCTTCCTATTTTTAGTAGCATTTTAACACAGGGAATGAGTAATGTGAATTACAACTGTGTTTATTTCTATAATTTACCTCTGTCTAGACCACTTAGTCTATGTTCCCCTGCTGTAACCCAAGCACATAACCACAGACTGATGTTGTTGAAAGGCTGCTGTAGGGAAGAGAAGCTGGCTCCTGGTCACCTGGGGCTGGATGTAGCCTATTAGAGCACAAAGTTATGCCCTGTGTGGGGTGTCACCATCAGGAATTCCATCATCCATCCCAGTGTGGCTCCTGTTCAGTGAGTCACACACCCCTCTGTGCCTGACCCCCAGAGACCACAGCTTTGCTGATGCCTTCACACAAGAGGCCTCTTGTCCATTCCCTGAAGGTTCAGAGCTCAGCTGCAGAGGCCCCAGGTCTAATTGCAATGGAGAGCTATTGATTTGATTATTATTGCTAGAAAAGTAGGAATGGAAAAATGTTTTCCCCCAGAATTTCCCAGTCCTCTGCGAACCATTATTGTCACTCTCTTGTGTTGACTAATTTATAGATTCATCTAATAGATGTATAGATTCATCATTATAGATTCACTAATTCATAGAAACACTCCCTCACCCGCCATTTTTAAGCTACCCTTTAAGATATTTATAGTGTAAATATAATTTACACCTGTTGCATTTTTACTCCACTAGGCCACAGGAAAGAAATTGTAAGATTTTTTTCCATGGCAGTTCCATCAGGAAATTTTGGCTGTGCTCCTGTATACTAAAATGAGAAAAAAAAAAAAGGCCAAAAATCTAAGCAAGTATGGCATATGCAGCAAAAGAAAACCCTAAAGCAAGCAAAGATCTCAGTCTTGGAAATTCAGGCAGTCAATAGAAAACAAGATATGACCTAGAGTGAACAGATTAATAACAATTCATTTTTCTCTAGCAGAATGCAGATTTTCTAATTGACTGCATATGATATGCTCCAAAGATTTCATTATCACACAGTCAGTTCCTGAAATCATCAGCAAATTTTAGGACTGTGGCTTTAGATGGTCAGAAAATGGATTGTGAAATTATAATTTTTAAATATTTTGCAAAAGCCTTTTATCTGCTGCATTTGAGAGGATCCTTAGATGTCCTTTCCTGCTTTATAATATTTCTCACAGGGAAATATATTTGAGGCTAATTTTACACAACTTTAACCACCTGGAAGCTAATTTTATGAATTTGAGCTGATAATCTGGGAAACTCTCACAGGCAGTGGAGAGAGATGAGGATCCTGTGCTGGAGTGCACATCATCCCTTCTGTGCTGCCCTCAGTGCTGCAGAGCAGGATGAGTGCTCTCTCGTTTGTCCCTTTGTTTATAGAGGAGCTCTGTGCAATCAGGTGACTGACCTCAAGTGATAAAAAGCCTATCTAAAATATTTAGCATGGATTTTAACCCTCTCTGCTCTGCTCTCCCTCCGTGCACACCCAAATCCCAGGAATTAAGTGCACTGGGGGTAGAGCAGCTGCATTGCTGTGGAATATGCTGGTGTGGAGCACATGCTGCTCCATGTTCTTCATTAATAAACATGCTCTTCAAACTAAACCACTTTTTTCCCATTAGATATAAGATCTTTTTTTCTTTTCTAAGCAAGGAAAAATGTATTATCCCAGACTGTTTGCCTTTCTTGGTTCATCAGGAATTTAAGGAGATTCCTGCTGGCAAAGCAGAGGGATAACCACTCAGACATACTACTTGTTTTTAATCTTTTCACCAGCCTCCATATTTTACATGCAAAAATTTTCTTTGAATCTGCTGTTGCTCCTTTCAGGTTATTTAATAGGAAGGATCAGTTATTTAATAGGAAGGATCACTTAGTCCATTCAAGTGTCATTTTAAGCCTGTATATGACACTGCTGTTAAGAGAAAGTTTCTGAGATTCATCCTGTTCATCATGTTTCCTACCTGAACACTTGCTGGTCTCATTTTTCTCTTGAGCTCTTTTATGCAAGACAATGGCTGAGGGTCACTGTTTTGAGTATCAGGGAGCCTTCCCAGGTACCTGCATGAAGGGTAGCCCAAAAAAAAACTAAGGAGAAATTTCAGCCTCATACTGATGGACACTGCAGTGCTGCCACTACATCAGGTTCCATCCAAAACCACTCCCCTGCTGCCAGAGCCCAGGGGGACCCAGACCCACTGCACAATATGCTGCCAATACAAGATAAACAAATCAAAACCCCTCTCAAAGATTTTCCCCCATCTTACAGGGCTGAATGGGGCTTTGAGCAAGCTGGTCTGGTGGAAGGTGTTCCTGCCCATGGCAGGGGGGTGGAACTATGTGAAATTTAGGGCCCCTCCCAGCCAAAACAATTCTTTAATACATGAAATCAAACATGAGGCCAAGTGCTGGTTGCAAAGGAGAACAGATCTTTCTGTATTTCATTTGTTTCCTCATAAGTTTATTGATTGCTCTGGTCAGGTGGAGTACACCAAAGACCAGGGGAGCAGCAATGCTGTTGTGACAGGGTCAGAGAAGTGGCCTTTGCAGCTCTGTGTGGTTCTGGGAGTGGTAACATTGGCATCACCCTGTCACACAGTAACTCAGACTCCTCTTGTGTTCTGGGCAGCACTCTAGCAGTGTTTGATGTGGGCCTGAGGCACAAGCCAGCCTATTTACCTTGAGCAAATTATGAGTTAGCTTTTTCAGACTAAAAACATATTTTCAAAACCCAACCTTTTCCAAACCATATCAAGAAACATTTATTCCAAAGAGTGGGGAAAATGCATGGTTATTTTTCTTTTTATTTGTTTTCTGTGGATTTGGAGCACTTTGTATTGGTTTGGAAGAGTTCTTTGCCTGATAAGTCTCTAGCAAAGCAATAGGATTTGAAAGTACACATTTCTGGTAGGGCATGTCTGCACAGCATTTCAGATGTGTGATCATGCATAATAAAAATGTTTGTTGGAAATGAGCTGGCTCATGTTCTGCCATGTATGTGATCCAGGCAGCCCAGACTTGCCAGCCACCTGCATTTCAAAGCTATCACTTACTCCAGCACAGCTGCCCATAGTAATTGTGCACCTCAGCTTCCAAAAGCACAGCTGGCTTCTTAGCATCTTACTACATAACCAGTGACAAGAACAATCATCTTTATTCACTGTTATGGCCAAGAACAATCTATGCTCAAGATAAGGACTCAGGATGCTTCACTTCCAGCCACCTACAAAGCCAATGACTTCTCTGTATCAGATGGAGAACATGGGCTGGGGAGGATGTGCTCTGTTTCTCTGCTCTCCTGGGTGGTTCCATATAGTGTTTCATACATTGAACAGATTTCTGAGTTGTTTTTAGGAAGTGGCCTCTTTTGGTCTTCTGAGAATCTTTCTTTCTTAACTTTCTGAGGTTCTGTACAATGTGAAACTGAATTAAGAACATTTCTCATCAGCAATTTTATTATAGATCTTGATTTTACAGTCAATATTTTGTATTGCAACAGAAGAGGTACAAAAGTGAGCATGAAGACAAACTTGTAACTGATAGTC
Source organism: Agelaius phoeniceus (assembly GCF_051311805.1). NCBI lineage: Eukaryota > Metazoa > Chordata > Aves > Passeriformes > Icteridae > Agelaius > Agelaius phoeniceus. Next base: position 59,392,464 of record NC_135268.1, read on the forward strand.
AGAAATAACCTATTTGAAAGTATTGGTTTGTGTCTATGTTGGTTCATCTAAGTAGTTACATAATATCTTGCAAATAAAAATACATTTCACTTAATGTAAACATAATGGGTGAGGTCTTGGGTTGGTCCAGCCAGCTCAGTGCAGGCTTCTATTGCTATTGAAGAGATGAGGCTTATCTAGAGCTGCTCAGAATTACACCAGCTTGTGCAGTTCCATAATGATGCTCTGCACTCTGGGCACTCACTAAAACTCGTGGCAGTACAACCTTGTCCCTGTGGGACCATGGAAACCCCAGTGTGCCTGAAGGTTTGGCAGCTGCTGCTCCCACTGTCCCCCCAGCACCTGGGAACGTGTCTGCAGCAAAGCCTGCTCTGCTCTCTGGGGGTCAATGGCACTGACAGAGGCACTGCAGCCGTGGCCACAGGCTGGCCTCAGACACTTGCTGTGCTATAAACACTGCACTTGAGACTGGTAAAATAGAAATCAAAGGAAACCAGTGAAAGCTGCTCTTTCAGTGCACCACAGCACATCAGTGCTTGTGAATTCTACAACCCAAGGCATCACCTTTCACTGCAGAAACTGAGGTCAAGAGAGACTCCTTATTGTGGCAACCATTTGATGTTTGTTTCTATTCCAGTGCATGGCCAAGTTGTGGCCTGAGGGACCTTTTATGAAAGTTGGAAGGCTGCTGTTTACTGCTATATTAAGAACAAAATGTAATCTGACCAGCAATGGTGTATCCAGTGGGATTTTAATGGAGCTATCTGAGTCAGCCTCACTGTTTTCTCTCCCAGCTGCATACTAAGCAGTTTTTACAGGTGCAGGCAGCCCTCTGAGCAGGTTCTGGTTTTTTCTTAGCTCAGCTCAGCTCAGCTGTCTTCCCACCAGCTGCTTACTGTGATACCCATTAAAAGGCAAGAACTCCTCTGCCTATTCCATTGCTTGCTTTACCTGGTCAGAAGTGTCACAGTACCTGGGAAAGCCATGATTTATACCATGTGCCAATGGGCAACATTCCCCTCTGGAGAAATTTGCACTGGGATGCAGGGACAATGTAGCATGCCCTGGTCATTTCCTGCTTAACCTTTCAGCAGGAAGGAAGATGAGCACTGATCTAGGCAAGTTCTGCCTATCCTGGAAAGTCTCTTTCTTGTCTGTGCATGCCCCAGGGAATCCCTGCTCTGTGCCAGTGGCAAGCTGTATAGGAGGGAGCAAACCAGGGCAAAGCATCTGCCTTCAATTGCTGACCACAGCCCCAGTCCATCTGAAACAGTGTTTGTGTGTGTGTGCACAGCATCCCAGCTCAGGTACCATCTCCTGCTATTTGGCTGTTAGTATCACAGCAAGGATTTCTGGTTATGGACTCAGCACACACCATGCTACTGTTATCACTCTCAGCTATGCAGCCACATCTATCTTCTCCAGCTTTGCACACAACTCAGGGAATTCTTCAGTAGCACAGAGAGCTCTGTTTCAGGGAATTGCTGAGCTGTTGGTGCAAAGCCTGCAGTCTGTGTGGTCTGGGTTATGCACACACTGGAGGAGCTGGACGGGCCTGAAATAAGACAAAAAACAAAGAAATATTTAATAATCAATTTGCAAGTAGAACAGAATTACTTCACAGTTACTGGATGCAATGTGAAAATCAAAGTGCATGTGACATCCATGCTTATTAGGCAGATGGATTTTCTTAGGGGATTGTTTTTTTGATCTTGCTGCAGAAAGGTAACTTTGGTGTTTTTAGGGACAAGGGCAAATCAGTACAAACCAAAGTAGGATCTGACCTCACAGCATGTCAGCTATGCTGAAATATAAAAAATAATTAAGAAAAAGAAGAAAGATCTCTTGCACAGACTGTGGAATTCCTGCCATGCTGGAAGTTCACCATCTGTCTTACTTACTGGCAAACCCTACTGCTACAACAGAAAGCTGTTGCTGTGAATGTCAGATATGATGGGATTTTTTTTCTAATGCATCCACTGAATCCAGTTTTAAACTAACTTCTGGAAGATACTGTTGAGATGGACAAAAGCAAGAGACCATGACCAGCAGCAGTTGCCACATGGCATGCAAAGGCAGATGCTCAGCTGATACAGACCCACGCAGCTCTGTTTGCCATAGACTTACACAGTCTATCCTGAACTTTGGCTTTACCTGTACATCTCTTATTTTATTATTATTCTGCATATAAAATAGCAAAATTAATTGTCTGTGTTGCTCAACCCAGTTGTGTACATAGGTGTTAGTTGAACTTTGACAAAAAGCCCTACTTGTCACTTTACCTTCAGCCCTGAGTTGTGAGACACAGCAATGAGAGTCAGGTTCCTCCCTGTGCTGGGCCACAAGGGCTCTAAGCTGTGATATATTTCCCCTCCCCATCCTAGGCTGAAATAATCTGTACCTACTTGCAGGTCCTGGGAGTATTGGTTAAAGGTTCCATTTACCCAAAGAGAAAGTAAGCACACAGTTTGGCAGATTTATGCTCCACACCAGAGCTAATTTTTTCACAAAGTGCAGAGCACCCATTAATCAGGTTCAGCAATACCCAGACAGGAATATATTGCTCTGCCTTCAGACTTAAAGACCTATCATTTGTCTCCTTTGCAGACCAGCTTTTCCTTACTTAAACTATTGTCACAAACCCAGAAGTTCATAGAAATCTTTGTTTACTTTGGAAATGTTCTTATCCAAGTATGAGTCCTTGACACTGAAAAGCTCTTCCTGACAGATAAGATATGAGCAATATTGAATATTTGCCACTTTTCTAATGTCTCTAAAGAAAAAATTTGCTCAGTGTGAAGGTCTCTGAACCCACACATAGGGATAAAGGGTCTCTGGTTTTTGTATTTCCTCATCAGGAAGTTGGAGATTTCAGGCAAGTCAGGACTTTGGCTGCTGTTTCACAGACTTCTCTTTTTTGCTCCTGACAATGGTAAATTACAGTAATTAGTAATGCTTATCATGTCTCATGCCTCAGTCTCTGACAAAGCAGCAGGACAGAAAGCATGCTCAAACCATGGTGAAGGAGGTAAGGACCACCCTTGGCACCCTGTGCTATCTGTATGCAGCAGGGAGGAAAGCTGCCTGTTTGGTTCAGAGTATTTTAGGTAAAAGCCCAGTCAGAAGAAAATCTGGTGGCTGGATTGCTGGATTGGTCCCTTCCTGAAAACAACTGAACCTGCTCAATGGGAGGAGAGCAAGCCCCAGCCCCAGCCAGCCTGGCTGGAGCCCCTGAGAAGGACCCAGCCCCACTGGAGGGATGTCATGGCAGTAAGGAGCAAGTCTGCTCTAGCTGGATGTAAACCTGCAGTATTAGCTTTATGTTAGCAAAGTCATCACCAATAAGAGAGGATAATTACCTGTAATTGTCTTCACAGATGATCTTAAAGTTTCGTTCTTCTAAAATGCTTATTAACTTCTGAATGGACTGACCTGAGCAGGATTCACTGTGGAGAGAAGATTTCAGTTACTTGGTGCTCCTTGTGTGTAGAAAATGCTCACCTGAATTCCACACTATGGCACTGCTTTATTATAGGGAAGATGCTTTAGAAGCTTGGTTGCTAATGTGCTGGGAAGCCCATTGGGGTTGTGGAGCTTTGGCCTTGCTGGCAGAAGCTCTGTGATGTCCATGTGATGTCCAGCTGTGCATCCTGCAGGAGAGCTTTGTGCAGCAGGACATCTGTGGGACATCACTCAGTCCCATTCCCAGTTCAGGCTGCTCCAGAACTGCTCCATTGCTGCTGGTGGCTTACTGAAATCTGTCCAAGGGAAGAAGGGTCAAGTCCTCTGTGTGATGAGAAAAGGCCAACCATGAAAGCCAGCAGTGAAGTCCCAGGTAGGAAGTGAGATAGGAGGAAACTGATAAGAAAGCAGGGGGTGAAGCAGGCTATGAGCACCTCCTGTATGTTTGACTCAGTTTACAGCTGCTGCTGCTGCTCTGTTTTGGAAAGTGGATCTTTCAACCATTTTTGCATTGGTAGGAGCCCTAACTTGTGTATTTCTTTCCCATCCAGATAAAGGTTTCAAGAAGCATGTAGCACTCATGATTTTAACATCTTTCTGTTTAATTTAATTAAATAGCCCAAGGGCCCCAAAGCTGTAGTGAGATGTTTGACAAATGTCATAGGCACAGACAGAGACCCTGCAAAAGCCTTGTTACCTCAAGGTAAAAATCATCTCCTCATCCAGAGTATAGGACTCACTTCTACTACTGGGGACAAGTCCAGTTCCTAACATATGACATTAGCAGAGAGCACTGCCAGCTCTTTTTTGTTCACTAGACTTGACAAGTTATCAGTGATTCAACATGGAATAGAAATCAGAAGATACAAGGAATGCACACTACTGGGGCTACCCCCCACTCTCTCCTTAGAAGGAAGTAGAAAATGAAAAGGAAATTGCTCTGAACTTGTCACAGGAGGAGGATGTGCCCAGCAAGAGGGCTGGCAGGGCACTGCCTTGTTGGAGCTGTTGATGGGGAGCACAGCAAAAATGTCTGATCTGGGAAATCATGGGACAAAGGATCCAGTGCCATGTGAGGGGAAACTGATGTAAAGATTACTCAGTGTCCTTTTCTCCAGCAAACCTTTATGCAAAGGACCACAAGACCAAGGCTGGTGTGCTGACCCCAGGACAGATGCACACCGTGAACCATGGCAGGGGTGTCAGCTCATGTGGAAAGGGAACACTTCTGGGTGTCTGGGCTGAGGGAGGGCTGCAACACGAGCTGGAGCTGTGTCAGAGAGTCAGGCAGGCTGAGCAAGGTCCACACTCCTTCCTGAGCTGCACTGCACCATCACAGCCTCCTGATCCATGGCACCAAAGCTGCTGTTTCTGTCCTGGACATCATTAAGAATGGGAAAAACTGTGGCAGGGCATTATGGCCACAGAACTGGCTCTGAAAGGAGGGGTCAAAGGCACAGAGCCTCATGTTTAGAGTTTCAAATGTGGCAGATCTGCAAATGAATCTGAATGGGATGAAAAACATCACTCAGAAAAGCTCAGATGTGCTTTGAGGTTGCTGTTCTGGTATCAGTAATTCCATGGTAAGCATTTAAACTACAGATTTGTTATTAAAAATCACAGAATTATTTAAGTTAGAGGAGACTGCTTGAGATCAAACCAATATGAGCTGGAAAAGGTTGCTCAGGTCCCAGTTAGGTTTTGAGTATGTTTCCATAGATGGAGACTCCACAACCTGATCTGTCATTCAAAAATGGCTCAGCACAATTATACTACTCCTGTGGACAAACAAATCCATGTCTGGATGGATACCTGGACATGTTTATCCTTGCAGACATAGCCTGGTCTCTGACTGCAGTGCTGCACCCATAGCAAAGGTCTGTGGACCTCAGTGGAGCTGAAAGGAACTTAAAGGTCATGAAAGCAAGGAAAATGTCATTGTGTTTTACCTGTAACTGTTCAGCAGTACCTACGAAAAATACTAGGAGAAACAACAGTAAAAATGTTATTTTTTCCCTGCAAAGTAAGCATCTAGAAGGTGAGTGTAAGGGAGATTTCATGAGTTTAAGGCAGTGTTGCCAGACCTGAGCTGTGCCCTGTGCCTTCCCCACACTGCTTGTCACTGTGACTTACCTTTGAGGTCCACCAATGTTTTGCATGAGCCAAATGTGCACTTCAGTCACTTTATCTGGATCCAGGTTAAAGATCTCAATACTTCCAAAGATGCTAAAAATGAGAATGGAACATAAAACAGCAAAGCTCTCTTAGTTATCTCAGAAAGGTGTAGAGAGTATGCTCCCTAAATACCAGTGCTTATTAGTGCTGCTGTTACAGTCTGTGACAGAGAGAACATTCTCTTGCCAATGGATTGTCACAGGCTATTTAATTGCCTTATGGTCAAATGTTGTCTCCCCATTCTTATTTCACTTTCAGGAGAACTTTTGAAACTGCCTGCAGACAGAAACAAGCTGAAGTTTTGGCATCTTTAGTGCCTCTTCTCCTGTTCAGTTTCCTGGCTGTTGGTGTGGTTTGGTGCCAGGAAAATAACCATGGCTGTCCCCCCAGAAAGAATATTCTTCATATTTTGATATTATTCATGACTGCACTTCCAGCCAGGTAGCCAAGCCTAGTGAAGTAAAATCAAAGAAACTGCAATAATCAATTGAGCAGTAAGAGCACCCTGCATATCCCCCCCACACCCTCTGAAGGATTTCAGGTACAGTCTCTGAACAGAAGGAGTGAAAAGAATCAGCTTTACAACATCCAGGGGTGTGTTCACCAAAATCCCTTGTGCTCTGGGACTCCCAGGCAGACAGGCACATGCAGCCCCCCAGGAACATGAATGGTTTTGTGTAGAGTGAGTACCTGCTGCTCCTGAAAGCTCCAGCTTCTACTGATCCATTGAGCATCACTTGAACCACACCACATGCTGCTTCTGCAAACTGAACCACACCAAGGGACATTAGCCTCTGACACTACAGGCAGTGCCATGGCAGACTTGGGGCTGGTAGAATTCACTGATGTCCTCAGAACTGTCTAACACAAGCAGAGGATCTGGGCAATATTTTTGCAGAATATTTCGGTGCAAAAAAAAAAAAGTCTCTGCAGGCAATGGCAAAACTGTGTAAATCCTCATTAGTCAGCTATGAACTGGCAGTCTAAGGCTGCATGGGACTGGTACAGCAGCTTGTCTGGTTTCAGTTTTATGGGGCTTTCCAGAGCCCCTACAGCTGCAGCTGTCTGTAGGAGCTCACAGTAATCCTCAGAGTGCTTTAGCTCAGAAAAGTAAGGACAAGCCAGAGCAGAGGTGTCCCTAGTTTAAGGACACACAGACCACCACATACTTGTTTCCTTGTGACTCATGCTCTGTGTTCTTTTGTGGCTTGGGATTTTTCTCTCTTGATATTTTAGTAAAATTATCACTGAGGTTTTTTTTTTTAATTTGATTCTTAATATACTGTATCATGTAATCACTGGTTTTTTATTCTTTAAAACCCATGTCCAAATATTTAAAGTCTACTGAGGTCTATAAAAATATCTATGCTAGATTTATAAGCCATTGTTAAGGCAAAGAGTTTTTAAGAAGCTTAATGCAGGTGACTGTGCTTATCAAATCTTTCATGTCCTCATAAACAATGCCTCTCAAATACAAATCTTGAGAGCTGCAAAGTTTCAGGAAGTTTCATTTTGTGTAACTTTCAAATGTATTAAGCATGAGTTTTAGCAGATCTTGAATTCACATGGCAAGGAAGCCTGCAGCTGAGCAAACCTGGGTCTGTATGTGGTTCTATCTCTCACAGACACTGGAACTCAATCATTTTCACTCCTAGTTTGCTCACAAAACATCTTTTTTTTAATATGATGAGTAGACTTTTTCTTATATACAAGAGAACTGGAGCATACAGGAATGCTTGTTTTCCACCTGGGTAGTCATCTGCTAATAATCATACCAAGGGTGAAATCTTGAGAGACAGGTGAAATCAAAGTAATACAGGACATCAGGTTTTTCTCTGGCAGTTTGTTCCTGTAAAGTGCTGATTCAACAAAGGCAGGCCAATTGCTTAACTGGGGCTGGCAGGATCTCATTCCTGTGATGGGAGTTGGATGTGTCTGTGGGTGGGGACACCACAGGAACCTTGCCAGGCACTGATGTGGGAGGATGTGCTCTCCAGGCTTATGCTGGGAAGTGCAAGGGGATTCTCAGCCTCTTGGAAAATGTCTGTGCCAATCTGGGTGCTGTTTTCCACACTGGCATGCTAAAATAGATTTTACTGTAGCAATTTACGTTCTGTGATTTAATTAAGGTGATTGCTATAATTGTGAGTATTACTTGCAGAGCTCCAGGTCTCTGCCAAGGGCTGTTCTAGACACTGACACTCAGCCTCTGTCCACAAAAAGAATGCCTGAACTACAAGGGCATCAAATGTTGTAACAACATTTATAATAATAAAATATGGGACCTTGGATTCCAACACCATGATTTTTAACACCTGGAGCTAAAGCTTTTGTCAACTTCTACTATTCCATCTTTTAAGTCAATTTGCAAAATCATATTTTTTGGAATGTCTCAAACTTAGTGCCTTTCCTCACTTTTGGATTCAGAGAGATTTAGTCCAGATCTTACCATCTTGGATGCCATTTTCCAGAACACAGAGCCAGGGTTGCTCTCACATTCATTTCGTTTTGGACAAGATTCATAGTTGATTCCTGAGAAAAAAATACATTTACAGAATAGCTAAGGTTGGAGTGAATATATTTGCAAGGCTCATGTGGCTTTGTGGGCAAAAAGATTTGCTCTGTACCAAAGCAAGAAGGCAAAATGGGGAGAGGGCTCTGAAAGGAAAGGAATTTACATCTGCTCAAAGGTCTTCCTGTTTGCTCACAGTATTTTCAGGGAGGCAGTTGCAGATCCCATATCACAAAGAATTCTCAGAAAACAGAGAAGGGAAAACACACAATCCCCAATGTGAGAAACAGGCTGGCTCTTGACAAGTACTGTCTGATTGCATTGAAAAATTAAACTTTGCCCAACATTTTCAGTAATTCCAGCCCAGTTGAAAGGTTCCTAGCCTTAAGCACCAACCCAGGAGCCACGAGGGCAGTGGCACCCCCAAGGCACTTGCAGACTGCCCCAGCACTTTGATGTCTCCAGGTCCTTCTTGAATGACATTCCTGCAGTTTGTCCCATAGGAACCACAGGGTAGAAGCAAGCAAACAAAGCACAGGGCAAAGGGGGATTGTGACCATTAGGTCAAGCAACAACTTGGTGTTAAAATAACATCTAAAGTTGTGGGTTTTAATTTAACCTGAGAAATAGGTGCTATTTTCAGAATTCCAAAATATTGGACAGTTAAGATAAGATTAACTTAACTCTTAACTTAAGATTTTAAAGTAAATCACTAGAAAATGATGTGGAAATGATTGTGTTTAGGTGTAGATTACCTGGGGCAGAGGGGTCTCCACACCATGAAACTCTATCAGCCATGTAACCCAGCAAGGTGTCCTCCAAGGTAAGGAAATTTTGATTGGATTTTGTATAACGATGAACAAGGTCACCTGTCTTGCTCCAAAACAGTGACTGTGAAATAAGGTACAATGTCTGGTGAGTGATAGCTATACTACAGCTGGTTAAAAAATTTTTCTGGAGAAACCCAGAAAGTTAATGATAATGAAGGAGCTTTATTGAAATACAGCAAGTTCACCTTAGTGGGTCAGTTCTTATTTGAACACTGTCATTTGCAGAATATTTTGGGTGGGTTTTGTTTTTTTGGTGGCATGGGACATCGTCAGCTTTTAAGGGATTTTGAAATAAAGGTTTGGCTAGTTTTCATAGGAAATTTCCCAAATTTGTTGCTTGCTTTTGAGCTGCACATGTAAGACCAGCTTTCTGGAAGCAGTGTCCCTCCAACAGCGTGGTGGAATGCTCCTTACAGAGACCCACGTGCTCAGGGAATGGGGACATCCCTGCCACTTCCCTGGATGACCCTGGCTTGAGGCAAGCCTTACCCAGGGATGGGTTACTGGGGCCCAAAGGTGCAGCTGCAGGACTGCCGCAATAAGTGCAAAAGTAAAATGCCATCCCTCAACCTCCAGACCCTCCCAGCTGTTATGGGTGAGATCCCCCTGCCCAGACCTGGCTTCCCACCACAGCCCACCCTGCACTGGTGTTACCTTGTTGCAGGGTATGGGGTGACTTGCCAGCTCCATCAAAGGCTGGTAATCTTCTGGTGTGATGTTACAGGGGTTCTTGTAAATGAAGGCATCTTTTAATGATTCCCATATTTTTAGACAATCCTTATCTCTGCCAGAAGATTAAAACATTGTTAAGAAATATTTATGAGTATTTGTGCCTGTGAAAGGCTCTCTCTCTGTTGTGGTCAAACACTCTGGATCAGATGCTAGAAGAATTCCAGCTATGCTCAGGCACCATGATCCATTACCAAAGCAGAGTAACTTCAGCAGATTAAGTATATACTGAGGAAAGAACAGCTCAAAATCACCTCTCTTCCTGCATTTCAAATTAGTTCACTGCAGTATCTTAAAAAAATCTTTACCCCTTAAAATGATCAGTGCTGATTTTATGTAACCAAAAGATCAAATGTCTTCATTATTCACATATTCTTGATTATTCAGGAGAAGTAAATAGCTTCTCAGACTATAGGTTGTACATTTTAAAAGTATGGTCAAAGGATACTGTCCCCTCAGCTACAGCAAGCCAAAAAGATGGCTTGTCCCTGCGGAGAGTTTGATCCTAGAGAAAAAAAAAAAAAAATTTGTAATTTTATCTAAAACAAAAGTGGAGATTTAGCATTTTGGGACCTGAGATTATTTTTATTTATGCACTAATCTTCAGCTGTTGACTTGGGTGTATTAAATTTTCTCCTGGAGGACATTTCTCTGTCTGCAAAGCATAAATAGCCCAGAGACCATACTCCAAACTTTGGTATTTTATTTAGAGCTTAGGCAGTTGTAAATACCTCTTGCTGCCACTAAGGATTACAACATGGACACACAGAATCATCCAAAAGAGAGGGCTCCTGCAGATGGAGGGGTGACATTAGAGAATAGGCAGCTGTCCCCTTTGCTCTGTACAGTCAATGGTATCATAAAGAAAGTTTGTACAGCTTGGCTGTAAGCACAGACACATCTCATAAACATTTATATGGCTCACACTTTCTAATTTGTCAAATGACTCCAGGCAGACCTTTTTCTTTTTTTTTTAAGCTACTCCTGAAATCTGCTTTATGTAAGAGCATTAACAGCCCGAGGTGACAGCTGGGTACTGCAGGGGGATACAGTATGGGTAAATGAAGGTGGTACAGAATGTAATCTTATCCCCTAAAGAGTTGCAGCTGAACCAATTACTAAAGATTAGGAGCAGGCCTGATCCTAACAGGCCACACCTGTAGCCAATAAGAACAGTGGTATAAGAGAGTGGATTGGTGGGCTCTGGAGTCAGATGGCTGCTGCAAGGACCAGGAACAGTCAGTGTTTAGAGGAGCTGCCTGTGAGAAACATTGAGGAGGTATGAAACTCTGGTGATATGGAATCCTTGCACTATCATTATAATAGAACTCTTGATAAATAAGACAACAGGGTACCTGGTGATCTATCCTTTCATATGGTAAAGTTTTTATGCTTGGTCTCAGAGGACAAAATATTTTTCAAGAAACTATAAAAAAACTATTTTTTTTTAATTTCCAAAGCAGAGAGCTGGGAGACAGACACAATATAAAGCATTTCTGCTGCTAGACTTAAGCTGTGGCCATGAGAGGCACAGAGAAGCCACCCAGGTGATTTGTGATTATGCCAAGAGAGATTGCTGAGTCACTAACCCAAAGAATCAGCGTTCCATCCTTTCAAGGCACCAAACTTAGCAGTGCATGATGTGTGTTAACACTTCCAGTACATGAGAGAAGAGTCTTTATGTACAGTCCTGGGAGAACTAAGCAAAATTGCCTCTTTAATGTCACAAAAGCTGGTAGGTGTTAGCCTGCAAGTGGGGGAGGCTCTTCCACAGCTGCTGATCACTGTGGGACTGCCAGGTGTATCACAGGGAGGAATATAAGTCATGAAGATGGGCTTTTATGGAAACTAGGCAATTTCAAGCATTGATTAAGAAATAAAAATATAGATCATCAATGTAAAAAAATACATAAAAAGCTAAACAACCTTTTCTTTTTGCTGTCCTCACTTACCAACATTTTTTTTTAATGAATGAATAATAATAAATCATTGGTTTGCCACTGGAAAGCTATTTCTTGGATATGAAGCACAAATTTTGTCTCACACCCTAAAGAGATTACCAGGCACATAGAACTGTAGTTTTGGCTTACATATGATGAGCAGTGGGATGGCTTGAGGGCCTGTAAGTCCCAGCTCCAGGAAGATGTGCCATTCTTTCCAGCCTCACTGCTGAGGTAGATTCTGTTAATAAATTTTCACCTGACCTTTTTCCAGCACAGAAAGAAAATACTTGTCTGGTGTGCAGCATTTAACTCACACTGAGCAGAGGAGAGGGCAGAGACTTTCTGTAGCTCTGGGCCTTCTGAAACAATATGAGAATTTGCTGGCATGTGGCAGGCTGAAAATTCCAGCAAGAACAGCTTCAGGTTGAAACAAGAACATGTGCCTTGCCTAAAGAACCCAAAAAACAAATGCCTGAGAAACAAACTTTTCCCTTAAAGTTGCTCCCAAGCCATAGAATGCATTGATTTAGTGTTCCTTCTGGATTTACAGAAGAAAGAAAGGCCACAAAAGAGATCCTCACTCTACCAGTTAATTAAATTTACCTAATTCAGATAATTCTGGAGTCCATGGGGAATATACTCTTATGTCCCACACTGCTGTGGGCCTTGGCCTCTCTCTTTCTCTGGCATTTGTTTGTGTATTTTGGGTTGCATACAAACTAATTCTACATCCTATCTGCAAATACCATATTATCTCTTCAGGCATAATGGACTTCTTCCTTTGAGGCTAGCTTTGTTTATGCTGAAATAGCTAAAGCATTTTATTTTACTATAGACTCTGAAATATTGAATCCAAATTCAGTGATATGTAACATAAATATACTCTAAATTTGTGTTTAATTTTTTTGAGTTTTATTTTTATGAATAGAGTTTGGGAAATACTGGTAAACAGGAAATAATAGCTAACAGAAAGAACACAGGAAATCTTCTGTGAACTTGAAAACTGCAACGTTTCTCTGGAAAACAAGGACTGAAGAACTTGTCTGAGGATCTTTTTGAGCCAGAGATTCTACCCTGAACTCATTATAGGATACAATAGGGGTTGGGATACGAATAAACTTTTCCTTATTAAATTCAGATGTTATACACACTGCAAAGCATATCCTCCATTTGCCCTTACATTGGGGTAGAAGTTGTGTTTTCCAATAAATTGGAGCATTTCTATCCATTTGCCTTGTATATGAATATCACATTAATCTATCAAGTGAAAGCTGGGGCCAAGAATATTTCCATTAGTATCTATCCCAGCAGCCAAATTTTAATGTGCATATTAGAAAAATGGACAGCTTCTGCATCATTATTTCTTGCATATCCATACCCTGGTCTGGCTAACCTTGAAAGAATACCCTTACACTGAAAGGAATGGGATAGCACTGAATTATCTGGTAAATAACTGTTGCTATAGATTTTTTTTTTGCTTTACAATTTTTTTTCTTTAACTGGACACGACAGAGGGAATTCATCCCCAGTTGAAATTGATTTAATTGGTATAATATCAAGGGCAGGTTTCATCCCCTCTGATTTCAGTTACACCATGAACAAAGTCTTGCTTTCAGTTCAGCACTGGATTGACACTGAATGCTGAAAACATCCGAAGAAGGGCAGTGTTCCCTTGGGCTCTGTTGTCTCGTTTATTCAAGAATTTGAGAGTGATGTTTAAAGTATGGGACCCATTTCAGATTTACAAACAAATAATTACTTCCAGGTTTTGTTCTGGAGAACTCAATCCACTTGATTGTCCACATTTTTAAATCACCCTGCCAGGTAGAGACTTTGCTGGTGACACCTGTTCTCCCCTGCAATCAATATCAGGTTTTCCAAGGTCCAGAATTTTATTTCTAAAACATTGCAATGTCTTCAGGCCACCCTGAGTTTTTAATTGAGGCCCTGTGGTGAAGCTCTGAAGTTACAGCTAGGAACAGTCCCCTGAGCCCATGAACCCAACCATGGAGTGATCAAATCTCTGCAATTGGTGTAATTCTCATTTGCTACCATCACCAGCCAAAGCTGTGATGAACCTGAGCACTCAGAAATCTGACTCTTTAAAGAGTCAGCAAGATATTTGTGGTTGTAACATAGCTCCTTAAAGACATAAAGCCAGTTTTCACTCTTCTGGGGACCTAAGGCACGGTTTTAATCTGTCAAAACACAGATATCTCAGAAGGAAATGTGTATCAAATGAGCTAAATGGTGTAGCAACATTTCTGCATCTACCAGACCCATCTTTGCCTGTGTCAACTTATCTGCTGGAATTTGATAAAATGTGATGGCTGTAGACAGCAGTAAAATTTATACATCTCTAGTCAATCTCTTTTTTCGTGTGAGCTTATGTGTAGCTATGTCTTTATGTCAGAAATTATACAAGGACCAATTATACAATTGGTATACAATTATATGGTTATGCCTGTGTTGAGAGGAAGCCCTCTGTAACTCAGAATCCTTTTGCTACCTTTTCTGCCCTAAATATTTCTGGAGTTTTATTTCTTCAGCTTTCCCCTCCCTAATTCCAGCCTTGCCGTGTCTCCCTGCTGCTTTGGAGCAGTTTTTTTTTGGAGCTGCTGCCAAGCACAGCCCAGGCAGCTGTGGTTCCCTGGAGTGAAGCTGGGCTGGGAGCTAAAAGCAAGGAGAGCAGTGCCATCAGGTGGGAGAAGGAGCTCCTCCTCCATCAGGTGGGAGCAGCAAGCCCAAAGATGTGGGGCTCTTCCAGCATTACCCATCTGCAGGGCACGGAGCTGGAAATGGGGATGAGCACACAATGGATCTGCTCCCTTCTTGTTATTGCAGCACCCCAACCTCCCATCAGGTATCTTTATCCTAAAAGTGAGACAGATACGAATTAAGAGAGGTCAGCCACTGTTGTTGCTGAGGATTTGAGGACACTAATTAATGCCTGCTGGTTTCAGCGTTAGGATAATGGAGAGAGAGAAAATTAGCAAGGAAAAAGATGAAAGAAGAAAATAAGATCTGCCAAGCTCAGTGTCTTCAATAAGCACAAGCCTCTCATTTTCCATTTAGTTTAATTATTGTAAAGTGTCTGCCACCATAACACTCATGGTAACAGATTTTTTTGTCAACATGAAAATGACATGTTTGATTTTTTTGGCAGCCTGATTTGGTAAGTTTTGCTTTCTGCTAATTACGTAGTTCAAAAGTCAGTACACAAAGCATTGGAGGAAGTGACTGGGCATAGAGAGGGAGATCCAGAGCCTGCCTCACAGGAGGATCACTTCTGGAAAGGCTGCTTGTAGGCAGAGCCATTAAATTCAGCACAGCAAAGATGGGGAGCTGGAGGTCTGGGAAAAGGAGTCCTAAATGAGATTGCTGCTGAGTGCAGCCCACGGCTTTGTGTGTTCCTGGACAGTGAATGACCTGGAGCAAGTGACAGCTCCTCAGCACACCAGTCTTTCACCTCTGGCAGCAATAACAAGGTTTTAAGGGCAGGAGTATTTGTGGCTTTGGTTTATGGCTCCTGGAGTATTTTATGTGAGTGGGAAGTTGCTGCTGCAGGACAACACTGAGCCTTGTCACCCTTCTGGGAAGGGCTGAGCCAAGAGGTGGCAGCTGTAACCAGTGAAGGGCTCATCCACACAGGCAGATTGTTTTGCTGCCTGGATTTCAGCCTCCCTGGGTGAAAAACAAGCTGCTAGAGCAGGTGATGTTTGCAGAGACGCTCTGTAAGTGGAACAGAGCCCCCAGGAGGGCAGAAGTCTCACCTGGACTACATTTTGACAGAGGGTCATAGTAGCTCTATAGTTTAAGCTTCCAAGTGAGGGCCATGTCATCAACAGACACAGAGGAAATAAATTTTAGCTGACATCTTACCCCTTGATCAGAAAGGGTATTGGCAGGAGAGTTTCAATGTTAATATTAGACTTCTAAGAACACTTCTGTAACAGTGACCTAAATTAAGGTATGTACAGGGAAATACTCAATGGTTTAATGCACCTTCACTTTTTCCCACCCACAACATGAACCTGCACTACGTTGTTGTGTTTTGTTTTGCTTCTTTATTTGTTTTTAATAGAACTAAAGCTGCTGGAATGTGGCATAAATGCAGTAATTTGGGAGAAGTTCCTGCTTCAAGGGTGGGCTCTATCAGCAGGACACAGACAAGGGAACAGCTTTAGTACATCTGTGAGTGAGTTTCTTAACAATTCCTTATTTTGTGGTCATCCCTGGGAAGACAGAATGCATCTTTAGCATGATTTTTCCCTTGGACACTTGAGACAGACTTTCATTTGACCCTAGAGGGAAAAAGGATCTATTCCTTCTATCCCTATGGATAACCAGAGATCATTTCTTCATGGTACCCTGAGGTGTTAAACTGCTCTTGAGTTTTAACCATACCTTAGCAATGGCAGCTGAATTATATCACCTCTGAGTGTGGGGTTTTTCTCACTGACATCTCCACAGATGTTATAGAAGACCAGAAGCAGGGAATAGTGGGATGGAACAGTATTCCCCTTTACAGCAATCAGCTCATAAAAACATTTAATAATTTCAATCCGAGGGCAGTGCTATAACTTAGGCAGCCACCAGACATTGCCCTGTAGAGTCAACTCTATAAAATCAATAAACAAGAGAAAATGTAAAGAGCAGGCAGCTGACTGTGCATGACTAAATAGCTGCAAAGAGTTACAGTGGAAAACTAAGCTGAAAAGTTTTTCATCAGCAAATACTTCTGATTAACATGTAGAAGATCATCAAAGACAGAATAATATTCTCTCTAGTATCTGGAATTAAAACCAAAGGACATTTTGACTGCAAGGATATTTAAATATAGTGATGCAATATGTGTAAACTAACCTAAATGTGAAAAATTATTTGAAGTCCTATGGAGTATTGCAGTAAGAACCATTAAATATCTATACACTGTCAAATTCATGTTAAAAAGTTTGTGTAGATGAGAAATATAAAGTCATTTAATAACAATTTTATATGATAAAAACTCAGTATAGAAAACTGATAGGTGAGTTGACATTTGGCTGTCAAGTGAGAGATAAATTCAGATCTCAGATTTCTGTACCTCAGCAGTACACTGATGTTGGCCATGGACAAAAGACAAAGTATCTTTTGACATCTCCCTGTTACCCTTGCTGGATGCTCAGACCTTGGGTTGTCTGTGGACTTACAGCCTGGGAGGGAAGATCTTCAGCACAGAACTGAGCCTGAGCTTTGCACAGAACTCAATGGCTTTTCACAGCCCAGCAGTGGCATTTATACTCCAGAAGAACAGAAATAAATATGCTGGTGATTAATGATCTCAAGAACAAATAAATGAGAGCATCCCACTGCCCTATGAACTTGTCTCTTGCTAAAAGGAAGTTAATTCTTTCTAATGAGCTTCCTTTAGAAAGAGATGACAACAAAACCCAAACAGAGTCCTACCTTACAGCCCATAGTATGGAACTAGCTTTAAACAGCAGGAGGACTCTTTAGAGGGACAAACTCCAGAGCCAGTAGCCCCACCTCTATATCCTCAGGTACTAATCACTGTCCATTTGTGCCCACTAAACATTTCATTCCAGTTCCCCACTGAAGCGCAGTACAACATATTTTAATAGATCTGTACTTTGAAGTAGGACTCAAACAGTTGTTAATATTTATAATGAAATCTTTGCTCCCAAGAAAGTACAAGAACAGTCAAATTCACTTGTAAACAACTTGGGGAAAAATAGTTGTAAAAGAAAATATTGTTATAAACATTGAAGGATAGAATAAATAAAAAGCAGAGCAATGCAGGTTTCATATAATAAAGAGAATAATAAAAACACAGAGAAGGTATTAAAATCAGTACACAAGCATATGAAATAGGGAGGGGAACTTTAACAGCATACACAAATGTTAGGACTTGGGTATTTTAATAAGCAGTGTGCTATTCTGATGATACAGTGCCCATCTTAATGCTGAGAGACAAACCAGATGTAGGAACAAAATATCAAAACAATTTTCATTAGACATGAGCCAAAACATTTCTTCATTGCTGTTTGTCCTAGTTTCCCAGTGGAGTTCTTACAAGTCTAAAAGCAATTCCTAAGAACTGAAGCAGCAAGAGAAAGGAAGGCACTTCTGGTGATCATCTAGCCCAACCTCTGTCTCAGAGAAGGCTTCTCAGGACCAGGATCTGTCTTGTTTTGAATGTTTCCAAGGATGGAGCCTCCACAAAGTCTCCAGTCAAGTTCCACTCTTCGATCACCCTCATAGTAAAAAAAAAACCCTGTTTTTTCCCCTATGTTTAAATAGAATTTTCTGTACTTTAATGCCTCTTTAATGCCCATTGCCTCTTGTCCTGCAACTGAATACTACTGAGAAAAGCTTGACTCTCTCTTCTTTCCTCCCCTCAGCTGGTATTTACCACCTTGAACCTTCCCTTCTCCAGGCTGGGCAGTCTCAGGCTCTGAACCCCTCTCTGTATCTCAGACACTTCCATCACCTTCATGGTCCCTCACTAGATGTGCTCCAGGTGTGTCCCTGACTCCCTTGCACTGACAAGGCCAGAACTGGCCCCAGCACTGCAGCCACATCTCCCCAGGGCTGAGCAGAGGGAAAGGTCCCCTCTGTCCCCCTCTGCCAATGCTCCTTCTCATGCACCCAGGCACTGCTGGCCCTTGGCACCAGGGCACAATGAGGGGTCACATCAGCTTGTCACCAGGCCCTGTGGCCTGTTCCACAGGCAGTGCAAACAAAGCCTTTTGTTTGCTCTGGGACCAAAAAAGATGGCACAGCAATGACAACAGATTTTTTTAGGAAGTGTATTCTTACAAACAAAGAAACACTGAGCCCTTTGCAGTTTGATGGATATCAAACTAGGGAGCTCTAGAAATCTGCTGAGCACTCTAAGAGGGTCTAATGCATTACAACTGGGTAGTAATTTGTACTTTTCAGAAGACTGGTTCAGTAATGGTTTCTCTCATGCAAGGCACATTTTCTCAATGAAAAAACAAACCTTAGTTAAGTTTCAGTATAATATCATGGCTATAAAAATAAACCTAGGATTTTTGTGACACTGAATCAAATCATGGTTATTTAGTACCATGCTTGATGTGAAAGCATTAACAATCAGTGAACAAACACAAAGAAATTAGGTTAAAAATGCCTAGTAAAGCATGAAGGCAAAATGCAAAAGTAAGCATACAACAAACCCCAGATTTCTTTCAGGAGGGAATTATGCTGTGAATGCAATAGTATCTCACATAAAATCATGGTCCATATGTTCTTTCTCACAAAATATATCTCCATCTCCACAGGCTGCAAAGGAATGGGAAGGCAAAATGCATTCATGATTGTGCAGTCAGGAGACAGAGCTCTCCTGGACATGCACCAACTCTTACTAAATTTAATGGAATTACAGACTGTTAAAATTTGTTACAACAGAACTCGCCACTAACAATAAAAACAATATTGGTTGATCTAATTATATTTAAGGAGGAAATATATTCTGTGTCCATACAAGATTGCATGACAACTGTACTGAAGTTTTACACTTTCAGCTTCATCATCAGGTTTTTGTATTGCTTAGTCAGGCACAGTGGCATTGTTTGGCCTGGCAGTTACATGTGTTATTGAAACTGCTCTCTGTCTGTGTCCTTGGTGCCCTCTTCCTGTCAGAAGTTAGACAAAAAATAAGCTGGTTTGACTTCAAACAATTTTTACATTTTTAAATAGTAGCTCCTTGCCAGCTTCTCTGGACACAGCCCTGGGTAATGTGCTCTAGGGTGTTCCAGCTTGGGCATGGAGGCTGGAGCAGCTCACCCTCTGTATTCCCTTCCAGCCTGACCCATTCTGTGGTTCTGTGAATTAAAGACCAAGAAGTGACTGCAGCTGTCAGGGGGGAGCAGTCATTAGCTGAGAATGAAAATTCTCTTGAGCTGCCAATGTAAAATCAGTTATTTCTAGATCCAAAACAAGCATATTTTATGCTTTGGGCTTTAGTGACTATGACCTTTTAGATAACATGGCTTCTCCACTCCTTCCCCAGGTCACAAAGTGCTGCTGGTTCCTGCCCTCAGCCTGCCAACGCAAATGTGCTGAAGAGGAAACCTAAGCCAGTTAATTAACTCAGGCTACAGCTGCTGCCCCTTTCTCTGCCCCAACACGTCCAGAGGTGCCAAACAAACCATGAGAAGCAGCACCTTCGAGTGCTGGGTGAGTTATGGTGCCAGCACGAGTGGTCCCAGCAGGGATCTGCTGAACTCCCTGAGCTGTGCGGGTGAGCCTGCAGCGCTGAGCCCCTGCCTGTGCCAGGGATAAACTCTGGGAACCTGGCGGGGGTGGGACTGGAGGTGACTTGCGAGCGGTGTGACAGCCACAAGAGGGAGTCCCTGGTACTGCGAAGGAGAGGAGGAGTCATTGGAGGTCAAATTGTTTCTTCAGACCAAGCTGCTTTTGGCTTTATTCAGCCCAAACTACCATACAGGCTGATGGCCACAGGGGATTTTTACAAGGCTAGTGAAATCAGAACTTCTAGCTTCTGTTAATGTAGAAAAAAAAAGATAAGACTACCAAGCTGTGACAAATTGTTGCTTTGGAGCCAGTATTTTCCAGGGAAGTCAAAAGAGAAATATGATTCTTTACTGTCAGTGTAACTCTGTGTGCTTGGAACAAACCCCCTAAAGCCTGCTGCTATACCATCCACATTTCTTCCTAAAAAATAGGACAAATACTGAAAGTGCTTTATTGAAATATTTGGTACTCTCTTCCTCTTCCTCATGAACTTTGTCATGACAAAGTTTATGCAGGAAGACTGAGGAAATTGCATGTGTACAAATATTGAGAGTCAGCCAGCAGCAGAAATAAATCTGAGGATTGTATGGCATGCAAGCAGTTGAACACAATTATTTCTAGCAGATGCTGTAACACAGCACCAGAGAAATGTCCTTTTGTGAGCAAGTTCAATGCAGAGTTTTGATGAATTTGAAGGATAAACAAACCAACAGGATAAAATCTGATTGCATGAGGTGTTCACAAAGCTCAGCTGCAGACAGCAAGAGCCTCCCAGTGGCCTCTGTGGGCTTGGGCTCAGCCCAAAGATTGTCTTGGAAAAGAGAAGAGCATGACCAGAGTGAGCTGGCTGGGCATGGTGAAAGGGCTCCAGGTAAGATGAGGGAGAATGCAAAGAAGCATCCTCTAGAATTAGAGTTGTGATAGTGGAGGTGCACACTAGCATGTCAGAGGCCTTCTGAAATGATTTACAGCACACAGATGCAAAAGCAGAGCTAAATGGAGGCTGTAGAACTCTGTTAAAGCCATCGGTGATAGCCAGAAACAGTAAAATATCCATTGTCATGTCAACCACCCCCCTTTTCTTCAAAACCTGCCACCTATTCCAAATTGAAATATGGCACTCCAAAATGTAGTAAATGTCACTAACTACCACAGGGAATAGATTTTATGTTCAGAAAATATCATCAAAGGTGGAACTTAGTGACTCTGATATTAAAAAAAGGTAAAAACACATGGAAGTGTCCACGAGTTTACTAAAGGCAGATCTTTAAAAAAATATATATAAATCAGTGTAAGATTAAAAGGGAAAGAACAAAATATGGACAAATTTATGAGAAAATGAAAAGATTTCCTACCAAGATAACGAAGTTCTCATGGTGGGAAGCAGTGGCAGCAAGTCCTGGCAGAGTACAGGGCACAGCTTGCCCAGCTCACAAGACTGCCCATGTTTCTGCAGTTCCCTGCTCCTACTCTTCTCTTTAAGTGCACCACAGATCCCATACAACAGAGGATCCAAGGTCTACATTAATAATGAAAGAGAGAGGGATGATGATGAAAGATCCCACTCTCTGATGTGTCTAAAGGCACCCAGGTCATGATCAGAAAGTGCCAGTGACAGAAAGGGTTGATTACACAAACTGCACAGAGCTAAGCACAATCAGAAATGAGCAATCTTGGCTTTGATTTCCAGAAAAGCATCTGCATTTAATTCTTCATTCAGGAAATCTCTGAACATTTCAGATGTACATAAACAAGCATGTTTTTCCTTCTTCTGTGATATATGCTTCAGAAAAATCTGTCACTTAAATAAAATTAAAAAAAAGGGTCCTACTATACAGAAGTAATTTAATCTGAAAGAAAGTGAGCTCACAGCTCACTTAATGCACAAAGTATTAAGCACTGTTGGATTATGAATAGGCCAAAATATTGTGCTTTGTACTAACAAATGTTTTAGAAAACTTGTGATCATGGATTTGTGATTTTTAAAAACTGTCCTTAAATTAATTGCCTAAACAAATCATTCCTAGAGATATTTGTGGCCCAGATTCAGACTGTGTTGTCAGTGAAAACACACGTGGCCGTCGCTGAAAGCACATTCACACAAAAGTGGTTTTCACATCTTCAACACCCCAATTTCAATGAAATAAGCCCATGTCACAAAGGCTGTTAGGCCAGAAAACAGATTTCAGATTTAAATATTGAGTGTATAATCCTTTAATAAATTAATTTATGTTTTTAGAAACATGTATATGATTTTGCAAGTTTCGGGAGCTTTTTAATTTTATTTACAAAAGAATCCTCCTTGTTCTCACTAAAGCCACTGAAATATTTAACTAAAGAGTGAAAAAGTCTCTATGTACTCAGACTCTTTCCACATGACCCTTCAAATACTACAGATCAGCGTTTTCATACAGTGCAGGATATCCAAAGCCAAAAGAAACCCAAATGCAAGCAAACTGTACACAGCTTTGTTCTCATCAGCTCAATGTCATGAAAACAACAGGTTGCCTTTTTTAGGACAAAGACCAGGATGGTTCTGTCACCTGGCCAAGGTGTGGGGCAGCCCCACAGCACTCAGCCCAGGGTGATGGAAAGTTCTGCCAGAGGCTCCCTGCAGAGACAAAGCAGGGCAGCTGCTGCCACAGAAGGGATGGATGGGTCCCTGCTGAGAGACCCTGGCTGCTCTGGAGCCCGTCCTGGGTGTCCCCAGTACCTGCTGGGGGGCCCGGGGCACTCCTTATTTCATACTTTGCCTTTCTCTGCAGCCAAGGGGATCAGCAAATCAGTTCTCAGCTCTAATACACTGTTGCAGGCCTGGGCCCATGGAATTTCTTCTGCAGGAGAGGAGGGATGGGATGCCAGGGGTGTTGCGCTACCTGCTGTGATGAGCTGAGCAAGGCCACCTCTGGGGGAAGGTGTTTCCAGGGGCTGATGAGCTGGTATTGTGATCCACCTCTATTTCTCCATGCAAGCTCTCTGAGCTCTTCAAGAAGTCATATCCACATGCTAAAAACAGTTTTGGATAACCCCAAGGTACTTCTGCATGTTTTTCTAACATTTCTCTCTGCTTTATAAGTCTGTGTTGAACCTTGTCCTTTCCCTCCCTCCTGTGTAGTCTCGGTTACAGGACTGCAGTGTCACATTACAGACTTTGGCAGATCAGCTTTAAAGCAAAGTGCTTCACCTCCGTGTACTCAAACCTGCTAGAATTCAGCTTTTATTTCAGCTGGCATTAGGGAAGTTGTAAAATCCATTTATAATTACGTTTTGATTAGTGTTACTTTTATTGCCCCCGCAGGTAGTTTCCTTAAAAAGCCAACACTGGGGCACCGAGTTTGTTGTACATTTTTCTACAAAAGAGAGTTCTGATTTCTCCCTGCCCCTGCAAACCCAGCCAGGTGGACCTGGCACAGTTCTGCTCACCTGACACCTGACCCAGACCTCTACTCACCCCAGCTCTGGGTGCTGCGCCGTGATGTAGTTGTAGCATCTTCCCAGAATAACTTCTTGCAAGTTCTTCGTGGTCCCCCTGTCCTTCCACTTCAGCATTTTGGGGCTGACCTCGTGCCTTCCGTGGGTCAGCAGGGAGGCCAGCACGACGGCGAGGACCAGGGCGGCCAGCAGCACGGCGATGCCCACCAGGAGCACGGTGCGCTGCCGGGCCCGGGCAGAGCCCTGCGGCAGCGGCATCGCGCTGAGCGGCGGCGGCAGCTGCGGGACAGAGGGACAGCGGGGACAGCAGGGACAGGGGGAACGGCGGGGACAGAGGGACAGCAGGGACAGGGGGAACGGCGGGGACAGAGGGACAGCAGGGACAGGGGGAACAGCGGGGACGGCGGGGACAGCGGGGACAGGGGGAACGGCGCGGACAGCGGGACAGCGGCTCCTGCGGCCAAGCCGCGCCGCCCCCGCCCCGGCGGATGCCCGGGAGGCCGGGCTGACCCCCGCCCGCCCCGTGTCAGCGGCCGCCGGCGGAGCGCAGGGCTGAACGGGCAGCGCTGCGCCCTCCGGGGATCCCCGGGCAGTGCCGGGACCCCTGGGCTGTGCCGGGACCCCCGGGCTGTCCCTGGATTCCCGGGCTGTCCCTGGATCCCCGGGCTGTGCCGGGACCCCCGGGCTGTCCCTGGACCCCCGGGCTGTCCCTGGAGCCCCGGGCTGACCGAGGGGCCAGCGGCTCCCGCGGCCTCCGGGGCTCCGGAGGGGCAGGTCCGGTCCGCGGGGCCGCTGCCACCGCCCCCGCCCCGCCGGTCCCGTCCGCTCCGCAGGTTCTGGAGCGCAGCGAGGGCTTTTCGGGGCTGGGGCGGGAAGGCGAGAGCCTGGGTGCTGTCTGTGCTCTGTGCCGCACTTTGCCGTGACCTCCCCGAGTCAAACTTCGGGAAGTTATCGGCGGTAATGCACTCAAGTGAACCCCAGGAAATAACTTGTAAAGTTCTTGGGGTCCTCGTTCAAATAATTGCAGTGACATGCTCCATCTAATGTGCGAGTAAAAGATGAATTCAAACCACCACATGTCTGTTTGCTCGAAATTAATCGTTTTGGGCGGGACAGGTGTTGAATCTGACTTTACCTAAGGCAACTTTGCAGAATAGACTTTGCAGTGGTCATACAGAGTTTATCAGCACACAATAGGTTATTTTATTTCTCTCCCTTGCCCATAGGCTTGGATTAGTTGTCACATGAATTTCTAAGACAAGTGTGTAAATTATGGATGTTTGAGGCTGTGTGAAATCATCTAAGGAAGTATTAAGTGTTCTCTGCCAGAGGGTTAGTTCTTTACTGTAATCTCCAAAGAGGGGAATTCTATTTCCTTAGTCAAAAAATCAAAACCGAATAAGACTCAAATCTCTAAATCTTAACAAAAGAAGTGATGCAATTCAGAATGTTAACTATAAATTGTTCATAGATTTTTAATAATTGCTTACCAAGCATCTGTCTTTAACAGAGTGAATTTGAAAAAGGGAATTTGTGACAAATCTCAGCCAGCCCTAAGCAGTTCTGAAAGAACCCTAGAAATGCCATGTTCTGACCAAGGCCTGCACTGGCAAGTAGTATTGCTAAACATATTTTTCTGATTATATTTTCCCAGAAATCATGGGAACTTTGCAGAAGTGAAACCTCAGTTTTAAAGTGACATATCAGGCCTCCAGACCTGAAGTGGTCAGGCAGTTATAACAATATCATCTCCTCATAAGAGAAGCAATGGTGCTCTCTCTATTAAACTGCTTGTGGCCCCTGTGGTCCCACTGCTGAGAGTGCACAAAGTGCAGGAAGGTCTGGAGGAGACAGTTCAGTAAGAATTAACTCACTAAGTTCTTCCCCATATTCCTTTCAATAAGCATGTGGGTTTTCCTTAACAGGCTCCATTCATTCCTCTTTATTTTCACCATCCTGTAAATGTGAATGCTAAGTATTCACAGCTGAACTGTGAACTATTTTATTATATACAAATACAAGGAAAGTTCTTGAATTTAATATTTTTGCTGTGTTGTTTTTTCTTTTTCCTGTGTTTTCTACTTGTGATTTTAATTTCATTAACTAAGAAAATATGTGGGGAAAACCAGCTAGCTATCTTAAGCAGTTTATGCAGTAACATTGCAATATCTGCTTCCTCTGGGAATTGAAAATTCATAGCTTCAGTAAGTGTAAGAATCACTTTAAGAGTGGAACGATGGAATAATTAATTCAAAGGCCTAAAACTTTAAAAAAGGCTATTTTTCAGTAGCCTGATTTGTGTAAACTTTTCTTCTTTTCAGATATGACAACGATTCACCAAGAATGAATAAGTAAATAAGGTGAGTGCAGACTCAGAGGCTCTGGAAGGTGTCCTTGCTGCTGATTTTGTAACACCTCAAACTACATAAGGACTGTCAAAGACAAGTAAATGTCAAGCCTCCTTTCATCAAGCCTTGGCAGCCTAATCAGGGTGAATAAATAGGACAAGCAGAGTTGAGCAGGCAGCACTAAAAACCAGTAAAAGCTCATAGTCCCAGTGTTTCAGAAGGTGGCAGATTCTTTCCCAGCATGAATGCAAGCATGAAATCACTCCTTGCAAACTTTCTGGCCCTTGAGTATTTCCATGAGAGATGTGATGAAGATAATAAAAGTGCCTCAGCAAAGAAGAGATGAAACAGTGTCCCCTGAGTGGGATGGGAAGGAAGAACAGAAGATAAAGTGAAATGAGGAGGGATGAAGGGGGGTGAAAAGCAGTGCAAGGGCCTGGCACTCCCTTAGCTCTGTGGAGTGAGCTGGATTTCACTTCTTCCCTGAGAAGTTTTCCCAGTGCCAATGACCTCAAGCTGAATGACTTTATTCCACTGGAATTCAGTTCTCTAAACAGGACCCTACTGAAATCCAAACTCAGGATTTCCCCCATGATTACAGTTAAGGGCTCATGGATCTCTATTCCTCTTGAACTGTTTTCCTAGTGCTTATGTTTCCATTCTAAAAGGAAAATGACAGTTTTTGAAAGCACTGTATCTCATTAACTGATAGCCAGCTTCTGGAGTCCTCTGAACTGTGTGAATTTCCAAGATATCAAATCTCAACAAATCTTTTCAAGGTGTATGCACTTTTTTGAAAGCCTTTACAATAAATCTTCGGGCAGGATGATTAGAAAGTGTTTGTAAAAGATCAGAATACAGAAATACTTCAGGAACCTAATTGCCAGCCTATGCCTTGACACCATGCATTGCAGCAGGGAACATGATAAAGATGATTCTGTATTAAGTCCAATTTATCCAACAGCATAGGAGCATTGTAAGACAAAAGCAGCAGGTTCCCACTGCTACCTGAGAGTTAGGTGGGTGATATTTTTGAGGCAACTAGGGATAAAAGACTATCCTCCAGTTATTCCTAAGGCCTGATCAATCAAGCTTTTGATTGTCCTTTTCTTTTTTTGGATATCAATGTCAAATGTTGATAGTTCTGGCACCTCAGGTATGGCTGAGGAGAGAAAGAATCCTTCATGGTGGAAATTGCTGATAAAAGGTGGTGTGCAGCAGGTGTGACTGAATCTTTCCAAAACAACCACAATACCCACAGTGCCACCAAACACTCCCAGTACTGTGGGCATCTGTAATTTCTGGATGTCACTTCTCAGCAGAACTTACAAATGAGAGAACTTGTTCTGAAAAGAGCAGAACCTGTTATAATAATTAACGAAATTATATCTTTCCTGGATTTTGTTGGAATAGCAGTGACTGTAATCTCAGTGTTTCCCAATTTCACAGTGCTGTCATAACATTTGGAGAATATTCGAGAGGAACACTGAAAATTAAGTGATAACAGGGCTGGGACAAGAAAACCAGCTAGCAGAAAGAGACAGCTGTGAAGAAACATGTGCCATCTAATCACACACATCTCCTGCAAAAAAAGCCTTTGTAACTCAGTGTCTGGGCATCCAGTTTACTCTTCTTTCTTTCACCTCCTCTGCAGATGCTGCTAAAATGTAAATTTTCCTGGTGAGCTGTGCTGTGCATGACCTGCAGCATATAGGAATTATTTTACCTGTAAGCTGCTCTCTATTTTCCTGGTGGCAGCCCCCACTGGCAGAGAGACAATGGTGCCTTCTCTCTGTACCTGTGCTGGTGGCCATCCAAAGCACATGAAAAACACTGCATTTGTGTCCTCTGCAAAGCCACATCTGCTGCTGGGAACACAGGACATGTTATATTCCTGTGCATCAGATGAGCTGCCTGGAGCTGGTCTGAGCATCAGCATTCCCTTCCCAACCCCAAATCCTTTTTGTTCACCTGGTTGATGTTACACAGCTTTCTTCTTCAGTATTGTCATATTGATCACTTTATGTTACTCCACACAGATTTCAACTTTATTTACACTTGCTTCTCCTGTAAATTCTTTAAGATTACTTCTGATGACAAAATGCTTCATTATATGTTCAACCCTAAGTATCAGATATCAGGGGGGGTTACTCTCATCAGAACAGGATGCTGTGGCTTCCATTCACAGAAATAACAAAAAGAAGGCTTCTGCAGCCCATTACATAAGATTCTGGTTGAAATTGGTTAATTAGTGCACAAGAACTTGGGAGGAAAAAGGCTGACAGAGAGAGGAACAGAGAAGCAAACCAAGTGATTGTGTAGGACTCCTTTCTTTTGTAAACCAGGCTCAAGGGAAATTCTCTTCCCACTTGCAAGGCTGTAAACAGCAGTGACACAAAGTTCTGTGCTGTGCTAAATAAGTGACACCACCTGCTGCAGGTGCAATATAAAATCTGCCTGATGGATGAGGTAACTGGCTGTCAGACCTTTGCCAGCTAATATAACACTACAGTGTTCTATAGTACATTGAAAAGTTTTTGAACCTCTTCAGCATTTTCTCAGTTCTATGAAAGGATATTCCTCCTTTTATCTCAGTGCCTGCTGCATAAAGAACGTGCTTGAAAGTTCACAAGTCTTTCTGTGTTTCCTGTGTGGTTTGTAAACAAAGTGCAGGGCTCTGCTAGCACACACGTGCCCTGCATCAAATTCTGTAGCAAGTGTAGAGCTAGACACAGCTTCCTCCAAGCAACTAAAGCTGAGGGCTTGCTGCATTTACCTTATATCTTTGGACTATTACATTGAATCCCTGTTTCCTTCAGATGGAGATTTAATTTGTACCTGACCTGTGTCTAAGTAGCTCACTGGAGCAATCAGTAATGTAGATGTAAAATTGACCATTGAGTTTAAAGACACATAACTGTATTTTCAGTGGGTTTTTTAGACACTTTTGGAAAGGCAGCTTTTCAAATCTCTAAGATTTCAGTCCTGAACTCTTCTTCTAAGTATCCCGAAAAATTGTAAAGAAATTAGTTGTGCACCAGTCCTCAAAACTAGAAATGCTTTCTGTGTTTGTGAGGGCATTGTCTCACTGCTACTGAATTTTTGTGAGGAGTTCTGACAGTGTTCACAGGGGTCTCAGGCTGAGGGAAGAGACGAGGATCTGACTCCATGTTTCAGAAGGCTTGATTTATTATTTTATGATATATATTACATTAAAACTATACTAAAAGAATAGAAGAAAGGATTTCCTCAGAAGGCTAGCTAAGAATAGAATAAGAAGGAATGGTAACAAAAGCTTCTGCCAGCTGACTGTGATTGGCCATTAATTAAAAACAACCAACATGGGCCAATCAAAGATCCACCTGTTGCATTCCACAGCAGCAGATAACCATTGTTTACATTTTGTTCCTGAGGCTCTCAGCTTCTCAGGAGGAAAAATCCTAAGGAAAGGATTTTTCATAAAAGATGTCTGCAACAAGGAGTTACTCCTGAACTCATTTGTTGGGAAAATTAGTAATTTCTTAATTGCTATCTGCCTCTGAGTGAACACTTGTGGAGTTGCTCAGGACTTTTCAGTGCAAACAGAAACACTATTAGATCTTAGGCATCCTTGTATTTAAGAATTGCTGGATAGAAAATTGTATGAAACTACTTTCCCAAGTCCTCACACCTATATTAGTCACAAATGTGACCATGCACTCTCTGACTGTTCTCAATATGGCCACTTTATTCTTGTTTTTGCTGCAAGTAAGGCCATCATGATGAGTATTGCCCTTCCTTAGGAAGAAGGAGAGGTATGGGGCAGATCATGTCCATTACCTGCAGCTGTACACCACCACTTGGGCAGGAGAACACCAGCTCTCATCTCTGATATTGCTGCATCTGCTTGTGGATGCACACACACATTGCTCTGTGCTGAGGGTACGTTTTGGGGCTGGGACTGAGGGTTTGAACTGGGAATTCACCCAGGCTGCTTCATGCACAAGGTTTCCAAGGAATGCTGCAGGCAAGAGCAGACCCATCTGACCTGTTGGGTTAATGGTTGGACCCAATGATCTTAGAAGCCTTTCCAAGCTCAGTGACTCTGTGATTCTATGACCACAGAGCAACAGGCTCAAGCTGCTGGACCCAGGGCACAGAAATTCATCCTGGAAACTGGTCAGTCATTATTTGTAGTTTGCCCACTACAGGCTGCTGGGGCTTTCCATGTCTTTCACCTGTATCCCTTGTTAGCAGCCTGCTTTCCATGTGGAATCACAGAATCACAGAATTTCTAGGTTGGAAGAGACCTTTAAGATCATTGAGTCCAACCCATGTTCTAACACCTCAACTAGATCATGGCACCAAGTGCCACATCCAGTCTTTTTTTAAACACATAGAGGGATGGTGACTCCACCACCTCCCTGGATAGATGATATTGTTTGAAGTTGATTTGTTTCATTTTGTGTGTTGCAGAGGGGTCTGGGTGGGGAAATGAGAGTGCTGGATCAGCCCGTGCTGATGAGCACAATGCCTGTGTCCTCTCAATAATGCACGCTGCTGTCCTCTCAATAATGCACTCTGCTGTCTCAACTGGAAGCAGTTGGTTCCAGGACAGTGTGGGAGGACCAAATGTCACCACTGTGTCTCACAGCTTTTGTTGGTGACCTTTTTGCTGTCCCACATGCAAGCCTGGCTAAACAGGATGTTGTTGCTTATTGAAACTTGGGCAGGAAGTTGAGGGTATAAGGAAAGAAAGAAGTAGCAATCTAACTAATCAAATCTAACAAATGTGATAGTGCTTCTGCTTTCTGTTTTACTAATGTGGAGAAGTACATGCACAAAGAGCTTAATACTTCACTGCACCCCAAGGCTGATGCACCAGCTTTGAATTGGAGAACCAGAAAGAGCCAGCACAAGAGCATGTGACAAAGCAACATCTAAAATGAGAACTTTTGATTCAAGACAAAACCAAACCCTCCTGTATTTGCACAGGCTCACATCAGTCTCCTTCCCCCATCCCTTTTCCCTCCCCTTTCTCAAATACAATGTGCACTGCTGAGGGCCATGGTGGGGGGTGACACAGGGCCACCAGCACAAACGTGTTTTGTTCTGGTGTCAGTCACTGGATGAGCTGGTCCATCTGTCAATCACCTGTCAGATCTGCAAATGAGAAGAAGCTTGCATGGGCCCAGTGGACCTGCTTGGGCTGCTCATGAAGATCCTCCCTCAATGCTTGCAGCTTCTTTTGCCATCTTCTGCAGCCCTCTGCCTCAGCCCCACTTCTGCAATTTGTGCAAAAACAACCTCTCAGGGCAGATCAGTGCTCTGGTGCTGGGCACCAGCTGAGACTGGGTTGTCTTTCAGTGACCTGGTACAGTAGAGAAGTTGTGCTCCCCTGTCTTGTATGGGAGATGAAATGATCTAGTAGTAGTTCTCTCAAAACTGATGGAGTCAGTGACCTATTTCAAGATGTCAATCAGCAGGATGGGAAATTTTGTGATCAGAACAGACTATCAGTCAAAAATTACTGCTTAGGGAATGTTGAAAAGTGGCTTTATGAAGGAGAACAGAACTTTAAATGGACTGTTTGGTGTGATAGCAATATTTGTGACTGAATGACTGCAGTTTCTCCAGAGACCTGGGGGGTGTGACCCAGGATGTGGTGTTCAGGAGCCACTGAACATCAAAGGAGGCCAAGAGAACAAGTTGATTCAAGGACAGTCTCAAAGCATGAGAGTAGCCTATTCCAAAGGGCAGGAAGTCAAAGCTGTGGCAGGAGTCCAGCTTTGCCAAAGCAGGAATTCCTGACCAAGCTCAAATGTTGGAAAAAAGAATAAGGGGAGAGCAGAAGCAGGGATGGACTATCTGGGAGGAATGTAGAACCATTTCCCAGACTGTTAAATTATGTAGCAAAGCTTATCTGCAAAACCCACAAGGGACCTTGGAGAAACAATGGCAGAGTGGGGAAACCAAGTAATATTCTTCCTGGGATATATTGTAGGATGCAGGAGAAAAGCAGCTCATGATCACAGAAGACTTATACTAAGATGTTTAGGAGGGGAAGCAAAGGTGAGACAAGAGGGATTTGGGTAGATTGTGGGGAAGCAAAGGTGAGACAAGAGGGATTTGGTAAAATAGACCAGGGTAAGGGACTTAAAAGGGCAACTGCATATGAATAGTTGGCTGGTCAGTTTGCTTGGCCGTGCTCTGTGTCTGACTGGGCCAGTCTGCCCTGGCTTCTCCAGCTCCTTCCCAGCTCTTTCCTGGGTGATGGTTTTCCAGTGTGTGTGCCCAGGTGTGTGCTGGGTGTGAGTGCAGCAGAGGTTCTGTGTCCCTGGTGCTGGGGCTTGCAGTGAATGTGGGTGTGGGAGTGATGGTGTGAGCTGGTGAGCAGCTGACATGACTTGGGAGAAGGGGGTGAATGTGTCTCTAAGGGTCCATTCTGGATGAAGCAACACCTGGATGCCTCTAAAGTCAGGAGCTATGGGACATGGGGAGTCCTAGCTGGTCCTGTGTGTGTGACAGACAAACAGGGAAGAAATTAAGAAAGCCAAACCTAAAACAAAGCTAAAATTGGTGAGGGGTAGAAGGGTACCAGGAATGGCTCCACAGACAAAGCTGAACAAACACCAAGGAAAAGATGGAGCCACAGCTGAACAGGGTAGGTGACCCAGTATCAAAGAACACTGATAAAGCAGAGGTGACTCAGAAACTTCACATTCTCTTCACTGGCCAGGTCTGTTCTCATGTCTCATGGGCTCTTTGTGCCTACAACACTCACACAGGAGTTTGGGGCAGAAAATGACCCCCCATAGCAAAGACTGATTTAAGCACATGTGTTGAATCCAAGTCCCAGAGGAGACACATCTGAGGGTCATAAGGATAAGCTTATGTCACTGCAAAGCTGCTCTTGTCCTTGAGAGTGCCTCAAGCTGTGGGTCTCTGAAATTATCATTTCCTGATAATGATTTGCCAAATGTTTTCTAATGACTAACTAGTGGAACTAAAGAACTTTATCAGACAGGTCCCCAAAGATACTGGGATTGAGGGAATTGAAGACAGATGGAAAACTAGCTAATGTTTCCTTGAAGAGAATAGCTGAAGGCAATTACATATAGGAGAAACCTCCAGGTAGCTTAAGGTTGACTGTGAATGCAACATGCTGTGGAATATTATTTGTGCTGCCTAAATTAGAATTTTAAGTGTTCTTGATAAAACATGTTAGGCATCAGGTTTTAAAATAAATAAAAATAAAAATAGCAGTCATCCATTATGACTGCTAAAATTCTATGTATGGCTAAGGATGCTGTAAAAATAAAGCTGTCTTTCCAGTTAGGCAGTAGTGTGACAAAATAGAAAAAAGGACAATACTATGTGTGATAAGCCCTTCCAGAAAGAAGACATTTAATCATTGCCATTCTTAGAAAACGTAAAATATCACTGAATGATGTAGGGATGTCTGCAGATTATCTGGCCCCAGCAATTGCTCAAATAATGGCTAACTATAAGGTTAAATTTGGTTATTCAGGGTGTTCTTCAGTTTTTTTCTTCCACATCTGGGGATGAAGAGTCAAGAATCTCTTTGGGAAGCCACTCTCATGGTGATTTTTTAAAAATGTTTAATTAGAATCTTCCTTGCTGCACAGTTTGACCATTATCCTTTGTCTTTTCACTGTGTACCCCTGAAAAAGAGTATAGCTTCATCTTCTTGACAGTGCTCTCTAGATACTAGAAGAAATTATCCTTTGTGGAGAACTTTCTGATATTCTTATATTTTAAGATTTGTTGCTATAGCATACAGAAGTGTCTCATGGAGAGCTGTGGTGTTCAGACTTTCACAAGGTTCTGACTCCCATCCACATGATTTTGTAAAGATTTTAAAGAAATGCTTCCTCTTAGATCAGTATCTTTGGAAGAAATTGATGAGATTAAGGGAAGCTGGGGTTAAGAGTTTCAGCATGGCTGTGTCAGGAGCAATGAGGGTTTTTTTCCCCCAAAAAATTATTTCCATTAGGTATTTGGTAAAGCAGAAGTTGTGGACTCGGAGTCCTTGAGTCCTAAAATACAATCTCCATCTCACCTAATTTGTGTCCTTCTAAATGTGTTTACTTTCACATGGGAGATCACAACTAAAAGAAGATAGGAAGAAAACTATCTCTTCCCCTCTTCAAACACCATGTTAAAACATTGAGGAGAAATCTTTTATCAGTAAGTGCTCACTTTTCCTGTGATCAGTAAATTAACTTACAAAATCTTTCTGATTGCCTGGTAAGGTATGTTTATCTTCACATAGATGGTCACTCCTGTTTGCCCGTTTTCCTGTGAAGATCTTCTTCAATTAATGGTTCAAGGATGTTTTGAAAAGCTTTTTAAATTTTGTGTTTATATATTAATTTCTCTAAAAATTTTCCCAATCAGGAAAGTCCTACCAGACATACCATAGAAAACTACCTCAAATTTTTTATATGACATTGTTTCACACCAGGCTATGGAGACAGCATAAGAAATAAGAGCTTTTCAAGGCCAGTAACAGAGCTTAAGATTCCTGAATTTATTTCCTGCTTTTTCCATTGGTGTTGTGCTCTGCTGAAATGGCACTGGAATGACACATTTTAAATAGTTTCTTTCTAGGATGTGATGTATGAACAGTCATATAATTTCAGCAGAATCAAGCAACTGGTGAGATGCACTGGCATGAACAGAGACACACCCTGAGCAGTCTCAGAAGTGGTGACATCTGTCCTTCAGCTCTGGTGTTTCAAATTGCACTGCAGCTTTGAGTGCCCTACAAACTCACACAGTATGACTGGATGTGCATTCAAAGCTCATGCCAGGGCAGGGCTGTTTGTTAACAGCTAGTCCCTGATCATTCTCCACACAGACATGCAGAGCCTGGTTCCTGCCCCTGTCTGTCTGAGCAGCCCTGCCTCTCTGTGTGCTGGCTCTGGGAGCTCTCTGCCTTCCAGCTGGAGCCTGCCAGCACTGACGGTGCTGCTCTCTGCCAGACAGGGTAACAGACACCAAGTACTGATTGTTTTCTTTGTTCATTGTAAACAAAGATCCCAAAGGGTCCAAAAAATTCTTCCTCTTTGGATCAAGTGTCTTCCTCCCATTTCTGTGCTTGTTTCCCCTGCTGGCTCTCTTCAGTGTCATCCCATCTGCTCCTTCCTTTTCTCTTGGAGAGCCTGGCAATTCTACAGATGTATCCTGAGCTTTGCTGTTCCTGAAGAATTTCCTGCTGCCACCAGTGCTGCTTCTTGTATTTTGCAATTCCCAATTCCTTTTTTCTTTAGCCAAAGTGCTGGGTTTATAACAAAACAAAGTCATAGCTGGGGTTTGCACATTGATTTTGTCAAGGAACAAGGCAACATGCCAAGAGATCTCCTACACACCAGCACACTGCTCCAGTGGGGAGGGATGTGGAGTTGCTCCAGAACAGTTTGGGGAAACAGGTTGCTTCATTCTTTTGTATCACCTTCACCACTTTTTGTTATGCCTTTCTATTATATATGTCAGAAAACGATGGCAAACTAGAAAAACCCATTCCAAAGTATATTGTTTAAAGCCCAGCTCTGAAGAGTGGGAGGGCCATGTTTAATGACTCATTAATTCTACTTGAATCAGGATATGAAGAAAGTGTTTTTTATTCAAGACATATTTAATTTATAAAAAAAATTAAAGATCTGTGATGGTTGAGTTTGCAAGTAAGTGAGAGCTGTACCAAAGCTGCATCTTATCAGGGAGGGATCTCTGATGATTCTGGTGAGGTTGCTGTACTTTTCTTGGGCAAAGCATCTTTCAAGATTTAATTTAGTGCAGGGGAAAAGCACATGCAGTAATCCGACCAACTTTCATGAAACTGAGTGCTTGTTTTCTAGCCAGGACTAATTGTTATGCTGCTCACACATTCTGAAGAGAAATACCCATAAGGCTCCCATCTCACTGAGGCAGCCAAGGAAACAAAGTTGATACAGAATTAGGCTCTTCAACTCCAGGAGGGTGTAAATAGCACAATTACTCCTAAAAGAACTACACAGGGTAGGTAGGCCACTTGCAAGGGATTTGTGTGATGGCTCAAAGGGCAAAACCCAAAAAACTTGACAAAGATCTTGTCTAGTTGACAGCTATGTAAAATATGCATTTGTATACATGTGTAGAAATATTTGTCTGGGATTTGATGCTGCATTTTACAAGACTATTGGTTATGCTTACTGTCCTTAACTGTTTTTGAAGTGATATATGTCAAGTGATATATGTCATACAACCCCCTGCTAATGTGCAGTGGTGACAGAAAGTTCTGGGTGAAAGCCCAGAGCATACATTCTGAGTTGTGGAAATACCAGCTCTGGATCTTCTGGTACCTTTCATCAAAGCAAAGAGATAAGTAAAAATGAACTCAGGCCAGCATTTCCTACAGTTGGAACTTGGTATCAGAAGATTAAAATTTCCATGGGATACTTATTTCTATTCGTTTTCTTCTTTGCTTGCTGCTCTTCAGAATGGCTCAAAGTGACCTAGGATCTTTTCCACATCTGTACCTTGACACAATGTAGCACATAGAACACCTGTCATTTCTTCAGCACTCTTTACCAGCTGCAAATAGGGAAAAAATAAAAAATCTTCCTGCAGTTTGGTAACTCAGAATTCACCACAGTCTTGATTTATAATTCTGGTTTCTGCCTGTGGTACTTATATTCTTTGTTAATTATTTATTAAGTATTGTAACTAAGGGCATAAGATACTCCAGGCGTACTGGAGGAATTCTGGAGGATCATCTCTGTCTGCACTTATGGAATTTACCACTTTTACTGCCTCCACAGCCCACAGGTATTCCTTGTCAAATGGCCACAAGTGAGAGACCACTTACATCACTTCCACAGCACTGCCTGCTGCTGGGAGGAAATGTACACTGCAATTTCTGCTTTTGTTTTCCTCTTACAGAATTTCCAACAGCATCACTTTCTGCTCACATATTCTGCTAAAAATACAAAGTAACTCATCTGAATGGAGATCAGGTTCACCTTAGCTGCAGAGACAGGGAGAAGGTAGGAGGAGGGGGCTGCCAGCAGCACAGGGTGAGGGTACATTCGTGCCACCCTCCCAGGCTCCAGTTTCCTGCACCAGCCTCCCTGCCAGCCTGCACTGGGACTGTGCTGCTGCTGTCAGGGACTGAGGATCTCTGAGCTTGCCTTCACAATCCTCAGGAAGCCAGGAAATCACATGCCTGCAGATTATAAACAAAATCTGACAGATTATATCTTTGCCTCTTACATAAAATTGCATGCAAATTTAGACTGGGCAGAAGCTGGAATTAGGAAAAACCTGAAAATCAAAAAGAACTTGTGAAGTGTTTGAGCCACCCTGACATTTGGCTAAATTAAGATACTGTGCCTCCCCATACTGAGCTATTTTAAACCAAACTTCTTGGCTCTGCTAAAAGCACTCTTCTTCCACTTCACACTATTGTTGAAGCAAAATGCATCAGAATTATTTCTAGGTAAATCAGTTGAGAAGAACGCTATAAAAAGAGTTAGCTTTCATGGAACAAAAAGTATTCTTCAAATTCTTGAGGTTTCAGGTCACATTTCACTACACTTAAGATTGTTGATTGAAAACATAGTCATGTCAGCTGAATAGCACATCGAGACCAATATGACAAAAATAAACACGGGCAGTATAAAAAGGGCAGAGAGGTGATCAAGTTGTCCTCGCTTTATTCTCATAACTTTTTACTCCAGAGCACTCAGGACTTTGCATTTAAAAATAGGCAGAGCAGGTGTGAGCAGATGTATATGTGTGCATGCATATACATGGTGGAAAAAAACCTACTCTGAATTAGAGCTCAGCTTCTGCCAGATACAATGACTGAAATGCATGTAGCAAAAAGAAAAAGTGGGTTAGTAGGAGGGGAGATTATATTAACTTCTATACAGGAATGAAGAATGTGAGATAACTGAGTTCCTACATGGTCCACAAAATGGGCACAGCAGGAAACACTGCCTTAGTCTCAGTAGCTTCCACAGGTCTGTCTGCAGAAATGCAGAAAACCTTGTAATGCTCCTGTACCTGATGTTTTCATTTGCCACAAGTAGTTGGATATGAATAGATTTACACAGGATTTTGGCATCCAACAGGACTCAAAATTAAGTGATATACATATTGTTTTCATCTGAAACATTTTCTCCCTCAAATTCACATCTGGAGACAGCTGTTTTTGTAGTACTGCTAGTACAAATATGAATGGTTGAAACATTTTGAATTTTTATTTGTGAACTTCCCCAGGCTTGAATGAGTTTAAGGAAAAGGGCAGATGCCTTTTGGGCAGATTTGGCACAGCTCTTACCTTAGACATTGCTAATCAGAGCATTTTCTGAGTGTTAAGACAGCACAGGCTCACCTGGCTGACAGTCACCACTTCAGTGCAATGTATATCTGTAAATAGTGCTATTCACACCCTTATAGATGTAGAAATAAAAAAAAAAGTCATGTTCATGTCTCTCCCTCCCTCTGAGAGTAACAAATGGCCTTATTGTTTCTTGCTTTGCTGACACTTCTGCCCCTCAGCTTCTGAGACACCAGTCACACTGCTCTTTGCAGAGATTGAAACAATTATGTTAAACTCAGAACAAATGATTCACACTCAGCTTGAAATTTGCTGCCTCTAAAAGTCCCAGGAAACCTATGCATCTAGAACTTCTCCTTGTGGCCTTCTTTTTTTACTAGCTATATTAGATGGTTAGCTGAAAATCCTTACAGACATTCCCAAGTTTTTTAAGCAAGTTTGAGACACTTTATTGAACAGGTATTAGAAAAGAAATTGCTGTCGTTGCTACTGAGTTGAAGTAATGGGAAACGAGGAAAGAACATTAGAAATAAGAAAACACTGCAAGAGGTTCTGAGTGTGTGGTTTTTGACATAAGACTATGCATTAAATAATCTCAATTATTTAAACTTAAGTGATCCTACTTCATATTTTATTTTTTTTTTTTCCAAAACAGAATTATCTAGCACTTTCTACAGAATGCTTGGTACCATGTGTAACTGCCAGCACTGACTGTGCTGCTGGAGTCAATTACATGCAGAGGCTGGAAAGCTTTCATAAGCTGGAAAGCAAAAGTTGGCCAGCTGGGATGCTTGGCTTGTGGCTGGAAGTTGCCTAAGAGGCACATGGCTGGTTAATGGGATTAAGGAGTTCTCTGGATCTCACACACAGGTCAGTAGGTGGCACACACCAGCCCTGATGATGGCTGGGACACCTGGGAGCCTCACACACATAATCTCTGCAGCCTGTGGCCCAATATGTGTCTGATCTGATCTGCTGTGGGCAAACAGAACTGAACTGATCTGATCTGCTGTGGGCAAACAGAAGATTGATCACAATTGCTTGGCTTTAGCTATCTGAGGTGTGACTCAGGCACCTTTAGCTATATGAGGTGTTACAGATACCTTTCTTACTACTCTGGTGGCTGCTGTAAACAATAAAACATGAAACAAATCAATAAAAAATGAACAGGATGTTCAAGGAACTAATTAAAGAACTGAAGTTACAGCACAGATAGGGAACAATTTTGAAGCATAATACAGCCCAGATTTTTAAAAGTCTGTAACTTCTGATTTCAGTACTTCTGTACTTTCAGTACTTTTTTGTGTCTGAAACAGATACAAAAATCCTTCAGGCTGGAGCCTAAACCCACCTGTGATGTAGGCAAACCCAAATATGTGTGCAATGTAAAGAGATTTGCATTAAAACCAAATTAAAGATTATTACAGGCAGGGAAGCAAGACAAATAAGTAACTACAACATATTTTAAATACTTTATCTTTCAAACATACAGCATGATACAGTTGCATCAGGGATTGGAAGGATGTAAATCTACTATGGACCCTTAAATCAGATTCACTGAGATAACAGGAACATCCTCTCCAAGTTTCCTGGCAACCAGTCAATACAAACACAAATAAATAATACAGAAGCTAACACAAAATGTGCAAAAAATAGCTACATACAATTATTCTCTGTAGAATGACTATTTTTTTCTGAAGATGTAGGGGTCATCTTGATAGCTGGATGTCCTGGTAGTTTAGAGGGGCCTCTAGCTGAAGCACTGGAATTCACACAAGTAACCCAAGAAACCTCCAGGATGGCATCTGCTCTCTCCTCAGTGTGTTCTGAACCCTGTATCCCAGCTCACTGCAAGCAGGCCAATGTCTGACTTGGCAGGTTCTTATCTGAATTTGATCTACCATAAATCACATTGTGCTGGAAAAACTGTGGAACTTTCTAGACCTGGTATTTCTAACTATTTGTTATCCAGTGGCCAGGAAACAGCCAGCTGAGGAACAGCTGTGCAGATGATGAAGCAATTGATATTATGTAGTAAATTACTGCATGCAAGTATGCACCCAGAATCTTGCTGTACCCCAGTTTTTAAGTTTGGCCCAAGTACTGGACCACTTATGAAAATGAGTTTACTTTTCCACTGTCTTACCTATTGCATCTTGTATCAAGTGAGCAATTTAAGATCTCTCCCACTTTAATTTATATTTCACCTTCCCAAAACATGATAATCAATCACTTAGTTTCCAAGGTCAGATGCTAGGATGGTTTTACAAACAAGTAATCTCTGTGGGTGATGTATGCATAGTATAATTTTTCTTTCTGAAATATGTGAACAGGAAGTATTAGTCTTGGTTTAATTCTGGAGAATGAAGATAAGAGGAAATAGCAATGAATTTTTCTAGAAAAAGAAAATGAAGGGTGAGGCTTTCTAGCAGCAGTGGGATAATTTTTGATACGGAAACAAGCCAGGATCTAGTATGCAAGGTTTTAATATGCAGGTTTTGTAGTCCCAAAAGTAGGATGAAACTGCAGTTAGAAATCAGCTGAAGCAAAATTTATAGGCAAGGCAAAGCTAAGGCAAACAGAGGATATGGATTCAGTTGATTAACTCAGTACACTAAAGCAAATCTGAACAAAAAGCCTGCAAAAGAAACAAACATGAGCTTGTTCCAGCTGCCTCCTCTGTCTGAAGATATAGGTCCTCTTTGTGCTGCTGGTGCAGATCTGAAGAAGAAAAAAACAAACAGGATGTTCACAGCACAGAGCTGAGTTAGGATTCTTTTAAATATCAGGGGTTTGTTGCCAAGGGTGAAGTTTGTGGCCCAAGTGCTAAGCTAGAAGTTTCTTTATATGAGCCTGCCAACAGATTCCCTTTGGCTGTCATGATTCTATAAACAGAATATCTTTGCAAAACCCTGGGAACTCTTCTTTCTACCTTCACACAAGTACCTTCTTGTCTCTCCACATCCATTTGCTGTCTCTTGCCTTATGCTTGTGATTTTATAGTGCTCTTCTAGCCAGCAGTGGTCCTGGAGGACTGTGTTTTCAGAGCACTGGATGCAACAGTACCCAGATCCACTGCTATGTCTCCCTGACATTGCAGTAATGTAAGTAATCCATGCCACCACTATCAGCTGGCATCTGGCTTCCCTCCTGCTTGCATTTGTAAGCCGTCTCTGCCATCTAGTGGGTGTCTTTTTACTCACAAGTTTTTTTCTAACGTCAGGGTGTCACCTTAAGAAGCCCAAGTCCAAATGTGACTCAGCAGGAACATCGTTCAAGTCTGGAGAGGGGTTAAGAGGCGGCACCACCATGCTAGAAGCCCCAGGTCCATTACAGCACCTTCTGGGCCATCCCTCTGCTACCCTGGCCCAGCTCTCTCCTTTGCTATGCCCATGTAACAGGAGTTTTGGTGACATAAAAAGTCACTTGTCCAACTCTGATGTTTTTGGGCTCAGGCCATTACTCCCTGGAGGCTGAGAGGGTGTCTATCAGCCTTGTTAGAGCAACCAGCCCTGGTGAGAGGGGATGCATGAACCCCTGCATGCCTGTCCCACTGTTTACTATGGAAACAGATACCTCTGCAATCAGTGATACCCCCACTGACCAGCCCCAGCCAGCTAATGGACCATCACAGAACACAGAAAACGTGCCTGAGAAGGTAATCAATCATCAAATCATTTATATGCATCTGCTTAAGGCTCTTTCTGAAAAGGCAGCTAGTTTCTGTGGAGGTGGTGTTATTTACTGCAGAGAATTGAGTGATTCTGGGAAGAATGTAAGTATTCATTGGCTTGTAGTATTTAAATTACTTAAATTTTCAGGGAGAGGAAATGATAGTTTTGCATTCAGATTGGGAAGCTCTGTTGTGATTTGGAATAGATAAGAAATTAATCAAATTTATTACAGTGCCATGCATAGAGGATGGAATACAGTGCTCATGAAGGAAACAAGCAAGGGAACTTTTCCTAAGGAGGATGAGAACAGCTGAGTGGCTCTGGAGTTACCCCAGGAGAGGGCGAGGCTGGTGTTTCAAGTTCAACAGGGATTATGTTACTGTGAGTAGCG
Source organism: Agelaius phoeniceus (assembly GCF_051311805.1). Classification (NCBI taxonomy): domain Eukaryota; kingdom Metazoa; phylum Chordata; class Aves; order Passeriformes; family Icteridae; genus Agelaius; species Agelaius phoeniceus. The sequence goes on from NC_135268.1 coordinate 59,434,568, forward strand.
ACAAGGATGGGAGGGAAGGGGCGGCCGCTCCCCTGCTTGCACACTGCAAACGCCATGTGGCAATACTGCAGAACTGCATGCTCACCCTTAGCTGAAAGGAAAAACACATTAATGGTTTCCAAAAACCTTCTCATCCAGGCTTCCTCAGCACACACATCAGAAAACTTTGAGGAAAATTATTTAAAACCTGGGAGAGAAGAGAAATCTTCTGTCAAGAGCTCAATAAAATACTGTATTTTTCAAAGTCCTGTGCTCTTTCTTCCAGTTTGCTAATATTGTCACTGTGTTCACAGCTATTATTTTGAAGGGGATAGCTGTATTTTCATTTGACACGTTGTCCTGGGGTGACCATTCAGTTGCAGAACAAGGAAATCCTATTTTAATCCACAGTGCAAGTGGCATTTTGTGAGCAAAGCCCTAACAGGAAGTCTGTTCTATGATCTACTGCCTAGAGGTCTGGAGCTATCAGTGGAATTTATAACCCCACCATTTTCATAACATTTACATGCTGGTGCTAGGATATAATTTGCATGCAGAAATATGTGTTGGATTGCAAGGTGAGTAAAAGTTTTCAGTGACCAGCAAGAACAGGGAATACTCACTTTCTCTGTGTGTACCAAGAACTGGGCATATGTTACAGAGGGTGCTGTCCACCTCCCTTTCTGTACTGCATGAAGCACTCCATGAATGCATGAAGCACTGCAGCCCCTCCCAGAGGCAGGCAAGCTGAGGTTGCACCTCTGCTGCCATAACCAGGGGCAGCAAATCAGGACTTTCACAGCAGAAGCTGTCGTTGCAATATCACACAGGTATTAACAAACAAAAATTTGCATGAGCTTGAATAGGGAAGAAAGGACAGTAAGAAATAAAGCATGGATTATCCATAAGAAGAATATAACCACAAATCAGTGTTTATGTATTGATATATTCTACAACATTCCAAACAGTGAGGAAGTTCTCATTCAGATGTTCAAGTCTCTCATGTGTACCTATATATGCAACAGCATATAGATTATGAAACATAGTCAGAATTGAAAATAGTAATCTTTACTGTAAATTCACTGAAATACATAATAAATTAATTTAATGCTCCTCATATAATATAGATAAATATGGATAAGTAGGGAGTTTGGGAGCAGTGCTTGCTAATTACGAAGTTATGTCTTGGATGTAATCTGCATTCTTTGTAGATAATTCACTGGCCCAAGGTAAATACATCAAAATATAGAGATTAAGTCTCACACAAAATGGAAGATTAAAAGAAAACTTCCTCAAAATTTAGAACTGAAAATTCCAGTAGTTGGAGAAATGTCCTTTAGATATGTTGCCATTTGATCTATGCTTTGATTATTCAAGAAATTATATTAATGAAAGCAACTTCAAATTTGTAATAGATTTTATGTCAGAACAGCGATACGTACAAACTTCACATCATCAGTAATATACAAGGTTACTGTGTGATCAATGAGAACCCATTAACACCTAATTTTGAGAAGCAGGTGCTCACAGACAGCTGTGCACAATTTGTGAATAGAAACTGTTAATTCAATCCACAGTAACTAACAAATTCAAGACCACTGTGTATTGCATATGGAGAATATACAGCAGGTGGTAGAGGTGGGATCTGTTGACTTCTGCCTATTTATTCAGTTGTAACAACACTGGGATGGGTTGAACTTCTTTTACTTACGATGCAAAGGCACACTTAGAATGATCAGGATTGTCCAGGCAGAGTAAGAACATTACAGACCTGTGAAAATACCATTTTATTTAGCACCTTTCAGGCAGGCAACTGAGAAAAAAAAAAAACATGAAAAAATGAAACAAATTCACAATACTATCATGTTTGAATCTTCATTAGATTTATCTTAAAATCTATGGGAATGACTAAAGCTGTGAAACCTATTGTGAATAACTGGTAATTCTGCAGACATTCAATAGTGTTTTTAACTATTGTTTAGATTTTAAATCCAAGTACATGAGACCATCTTCTGTGTCTGGCATTGAGTAAGTACAATGTTCCACTCAATCATACAAGAAGATGTAGTGTTTTACTCAATAAACAGCCAAAAAATGCCAAATCTGAAAAATGTGACATCATCCCTCCAACATATCTGTCCCTCCTGAAGACATGACATGAATGGCACTTCAGTATTGCACAGTAAGAATCAAAATAGGTAAGGTGCTTCTGCAAATGCAGCATAATAATAAAAGGTTTTCACTTACTTGTAATTGTCAGTGCAAGTGACATCAAATCCAAGAGTTTTCAGCCTGGTTTCCAGTGTCTTTACACTATTAGTTCCACAGGAATCTCTGTGAGGAAGGATTTCAATATTATTGCAAATCTTTTGTTATATAATTTTTTTTTCACTGAACTTGATGGAATTAGTAAAGTAAATCCCCACTACTTTGCCTCTTCTGTATTCCATAACACCACTAGAAAAATGGTGTACATTGCTCTTTATGCTTCATTTGCTTACATTACTGTTATTTCACAATTTATCCTTTTCACAGTTTACAGAGTCTGGAAGATTAGCTTCAGCCAGTGTAGTATTTTCAGATTCTATTCACTAATAATCCCATGTTTAATATTTGATTAGACAGAAAAAGACCTAAATAACTTTGCAAAATATGTTATGTTTGTAATATTCTTTGGCAACTATTTAGGTAGTGATAATGTTGATGGTGTCTTTACAGAATAAGTTTGTTATAATAAATGAGAATTATACTTGTTGTTTGAAGCTTGTTCTCTCTCTTGAATATTGAATAATAGAAAAATACAGAGAGAAAAAACTCAGAAACATTCCTAGACACAGCTCCTGTTTCTAGCACTGATTTTTTAATTTGTAGTCCAATTAGTATAAGAAAGTTTACAGAACCTACTGAGACCTCTAAACCTGCACCAACATAAAATATTAAGGCCAGTGCTACTTATTTGCTGGTCAGTAAATAGCCATGACTAAAGAAAGCATATGGAGACTAACAAAGTAATTGTAGAAAACAATTAATAAAAATATACAATTACTCCCATGCATCCATTTACTGAAACATAAACTAAGATTCAGTTCTTGTCTTAGCTTTTCTTTGTAAAAAGGGCAATTTTTGCAAGGATTAGCTGTATGTTTTTTCACTCCCAGAGGGTGTGATTCTTTGATTTAGAGAGACAGGCTGAAAAATGCTAATCTAAACTATGCTATGTAGACTCCACAGCACTGTGGTAAAATACACAACAGACAGCCCAAACTGTTTGGCCTGATCAGTTTTGTTATATTTGTTTATTATTTGTTTGCTTTATTTAAATTACCAAAATTAGCAAAATTAGGCCCTTTTAAAGCCTACATTTTATTACTGGATTAATTATTGAGAGAAAAAGAGCCACCAGTTGGTATTTGCCTGCTTCTACAAATTTTCAAACAGTTAAGATAGATGAAAATGAAAAGAATGCATATGGCAAGGTGAAAGAGGTATCACTCATCAGCACTTAATCTGAAATTCAGATTGACTCTTAGTAAAACTGTTCATGCTCTATCTTCATTCAGGGTCTGAGAGCCACACACACATCTAACCAAGAGTTGGGTCCAGATCTAATATTAGAATTTATTTATATTTTCTCTAATTCTGGTATTTCTCTACTCTCTGAGAATGGCAGGTTGTGTCTCCTGTGTTCATGAAAGCATCTAAAATACTTTGTTTTAAGTAGTATGCAAATACAATCAAACAGAAGGATAAGGTGAAATTTTAAAGACAGGTCCAAAAGGAAGAAACTAATTTTTATTTTGAAGACATAACTTACCTATCTGGTCCTTCAATATCATCCACAACCCAAATGACAACCTGTGAGATTTTGTCTTTCTGGAAATTAGGTATTTCATAATCTGCAAAAAAACTGATTCAAGAAAAAAAAATTGAATTATAAAGGGCATGAAAATTAAGTAGTCCTTTTAGCAAGATTTAGTGTAATGATGTGCAAGGCGTAGTGTAATCTTTTAGGGTTTTTTTCACTCAGAAGGATTTCAAGGGCTGAATGCCTGGTCTAAGTCTGGGCCTAGGTCTCTCTAATTTGCTATCATGTGTCTTCTTAAATGTCTATACCAGCACTACAGTGTCCCTGAGCCCATTTAAATGTTCTGAGACCTCCACAGGGAAGAAGGGACCATCAGCTGCCACTTCCTGGCTGGGACCAGCAGTGACAATGTGGGTCTGTCCTCCCAGGCCTTCAGGCTCTGCCATGCAAGCACAGGACATGTGCTGCTTGCCAGTGGCTGGTAGTTCATGAAGTCAGCAAATGATTTCAAATTTCTGGAGAAGTGAAACAGGAGGAGAGGTAGCAAGAGTTGCTTTCTCTGGTCCAGTCTGGTATGGTGGTGGCTGACCAGAGACCAGCAGCAGCAACAGCACGTTTGCCTTTCTGTCCAAGGTGTCCAAGCCTGTCCAACACATAGTGAAAATATAACAAAAAAATAAAGATTCCAATTCATTTACTCAGTCATGCATAGGCTATTATCAGAAAAAAAGAAGCTTGCTCCCAAATTTGGAGAAATCTTTAACTAGAGGTGTCAGAAACCGTGGAGGAACAATGTACAACTGACTTCAGTAAAACCAATTTTGGAACTGGCTTCTATTATTAAAGAAATCTGCCAACTAAATTCATACTGTGTGAATGAGAAAAGTTATTTTTCCATGGAATGAGAAATAAATCTTAACTGAAATGATATCAGGTGACTTAACGGTGATTTAAGTGTACAAACTTTAAAACTGAATAAAAGGGGCTTTGAAATACTTGAAAACAGACCAGAGAGATGGTTAGGAAGACAGGTAGATCTTTCAGATTACTTTCTGCCATTAATATTTCACTGCCAGCTTTTTTCAAACATGATCTCTTAAACAAATTCAGTCATAAATGGACCAGAAGATACAGAGCAAAGAAAACATATGGAGTAACTGGCTTTGTTTTCTCCTTGGCAGGCTGAGTTCCAGGGGTGATTTCACTGGTTAAAATATCACCAGACTGGCAACCCAGGGAGTTGGTGGAATTAATGTGTGTGTGAGATGTTTTTTGAAATAAAGAATCTGTAAATTAACAGAAATAAGGAATCCATTTCTAAAACATTCAATCTATAAGAGATTCTGGGTATTGGCCTGCTGCCAGGTATTACCATCTGCAGAAGATTTGTTCCCAGCTGACCATCTGACCAACCCAAGAAGTCTGTTTAAGTCTTTGTGACCAGCTGAAAGCTGTGTACAGAAATGGACATTTTGGGGGACAGAGGTAAGTAGTTAGGAGGTGTTTTGGAAAAGATGGTTCTTCTTTCTCTCCTATCCAGAGATCAAATTGTCTTTTCAATGGTTACCTTTAGTCCTCATGAATACACAGGAGGAGAGTCTCTCCTATGGGTTTTTAAAAGATGTAATTTTTTGATCTGCCTTGGACAGGACATGTGCTGAGGTAATGAAGGATGCATTTCTTACCACAGGTAAGCAGTCACTACAGACACATAGTAAAAGTTCTAAAGGGTGTACTTTTACATAAAATTCTGAATGTAAGCTTAGATGAGCTTCTGCATGGTGGTAACAGCTCTGAATAAGGAAAAATCCACCTGTCCTTAATATAAAAGGAACTAAGAAGAAGAAGAAGCTCATCTTTGCTATTATCCTCCTCAACAAACAATTTTTTTGCTTTCTGAAACAATAATAGACTTCAAACTATATCCACTCTAGGTCATGGAGAAATAAATACTTCCCCTTTGGAACTTACCAAGCTTGCTGGTAGGCCTGACAAAAACTACACTCCTTGTAACAATATTCTCTATTTGGACATGTCCCTGAAGAGAAATTTCATTAACACTCATCTTTTTGAAGACATACACATTTTGCCACAGTACATTGGCTGACTCTAGGGCAGCCTTCAGAGCATTCACCATGCTTGCCACAGCAGTTTGTAAAATCAGGAGTTGAAAGGATTGTTCCCATCCACTATGTATGAATCCTTCAGCCAGGGACAATTAACAGTTGTTCCCACAACTCAGCAGACTTTGATGCAACAGGTCCTTTCAGCTACACTTCTCATGCTTTGTGCAGCAGAAGACCCAAATAATTGGTTGACTTTTCTTTTTTGTAGTCATCCAGACTCTACACAGAAAATTACACTACAGAGACTCCAGAGAGAAATCAGTCAGTTCTCTTACCCTGGCTGTGGATAAGCTCCTCCCTCTGCAGAACCATTCAGCAAGACCTGTATCACCCCAGAGCTGTGCTTTGCATACTGCAATAGATAACAATGCTTTTCAGATCTCACAGATTTGTCACATAACTTGGTATTTTATTGCAAACAACAGTAACCAAGGAAAGAATTTTACCACCAAGACTATCAGAACTGCAAAAATAATACTAGACTAGCACCCTAGCAGGTCACTGAAGTAAAAAGAACAGGAACCAAACAGGCCATGGTTTAATTCAATGATTCTTCTCAAGCTATTTTCTCACATTTATAAGTACTCTTCAGCACAAAAAGAAAGCACTTTGGCATTCTCTGTTGAGTTTGATATGTAAGTAAAGGGTTTTCAGCAAGGCTGTCAAATTAGGACCTGTAATCAGTAGACAGTCAGTGTGCTTACTGTGCTTAGTATATTGTCTTTATTAACAAAGCTAACAGAATTTTAACACATTATCTAGCTAAGGTGAATGTTAAGTTCTCCTTGCTAAAACACTTGCAGTCTAAACCAGTGTATTTCTATCAGGGGAAATAATCCAGTAAAGGTAGAGGTTGAAATCTGTCATGAACTAGCAATGTTTTCCTGAACCACCCTGGACACACTCACAGATGTATGAAATCAGAACTAATAAAATATTTACAGTGGCTGAGGCAATCCTCCAGAAAGAATCCACCGCATTGTTTTCACATTCCGCCATGGTAGGGCAGGATTCATAGTCCAGGCCTGTAGGAAGACGTGATTTGTGCTATTAGAGAGATGATAATGACTATAAAATTGACTTTAGCAAGCAACCAAATATATTTGTGCATTACTCACTGAACCCATGACCTATGTTTGGCATAGCACTGAAAGCTGTTGTATTTTTTTCAATTTTCCATTCTTTGTAGTTTACACAAACAGTGACATTCCCAGGATTCAGTAATTTGGCTGAAATGGTTCTAACTCTGTTCCTGGGATGCAGGGAGCTCCAGGTTCAGAAGACTGAATAAGAGGTTTATGGCCACTGCAGGACCATTTAGATTTCACTGTGTGCTCCCCTGACTGCAGTGTTAAGGATGCACATGATACAAGAGAGAACAAGACAGTGAAGCTATCCCTGATTTTTCATGGGGCAAGGGGCAAGAGCAAATTTAGTTTCTCCAGGACACAGCACTTGGTCTCCATTATGGTTTTACAGACAAATGTTTAAGATAGCCCTCATTGTCTTACCAGGGCTGTCTGCCTGCCCACACCAGCTCAGAAAATCTCCAAGGAAGCCAAAGAGAGTATCAGACACAGACATGTAGCGACGTCCTCTGGCAGCTAAGCTGTTGACTAGTAGCTGATTATTTTCCCAGAAAAGAGACTAGAAAAAAAAAAAAAAAAAACATAGAGAAGAAATGTACCAACACTTGGGTGCAGACACAGTGAGATTATGGAGTATTGAAAACAGTAGAAAACATGTTTTGGTATTTCTTTCAAAATCAAGCTAATAACCAGAAATGTTAGCTATCTCTTTAAAGGAATAAAGTTTTTTAATTTTCCAGAGGTGTAAATTCTGATCCCAAGTGACTTGAGGAACAGTAGTAGTTTGATGAGAAGGGATATAGTCCTATTTTAAATATAGTTAGGCCTAGCTTTGCCTGCCTCAGCAGACAGATTTAGGGGAAGAAGAAAAAAGGAAGATATTTATAAACCAGATATATGTCACCAGAAATCTCTCAACGTTGCTATGTTGGCTTATGGTGTGAAAAAAACCCCATATGTCTAGATGTTATTTCTGTGTTTGCAGAACTCCTCATGAATTAAGCCATGTTGACAGTAGTATTTGTGGGTTTAGCTTGTAGCATTTAGAAATGAGGAATAATTGTGTTAGAGGCACAACATATCTTTTGCACCTCCACGGTTCTTTGCAATTACTGGCACATCAAACCCTGGCACAGAACAATGCCCTCTCTCATTTCTGCTTTTGCTTGTTCAGTGTGTCAATGTTTAACAGGGCACTGTCATGAGACAGCTGTGAGGAGTAAAAGCAAAAGGTGATAGCAGGCACAGCATTTGCAGCCAGAGCACCTAGCTTAAGGAAAAGCAGAGGTGGAAGTTCAGGGACTATGGCAGAGCTCCCAGCACAACAGGAAAAAGGGGGCATCTCTGTAGTGTGAAAAGAGAGACATTGCTGAGAAGTTACTGCATAAAAGAAATGGAGCCAAACACATTGAAGCATGCTATCAAGTCTGAATCTAGTTTATAAACTACAGAGTCTAGTTTATAAAGTACAGACTGGTCAAAAAGAGTGACTCAGAAATCAGTTACAGAATGACTCGTCAATCTTGAACTGTGTCACGTAAAATCTGTTGTATGTCACAGGGCAATTAACATAAAAAATTATTACCTTGTTAGGTGGAATTGTGTGAAATGTGAGGTTGATAAATAATTCATAATCCTTAGGATGAATGCTGCAAGGATCCTTGTTGATAAATGCATTTTTAAATGCTTCCCATATCTGTGAACAATTCTTCTCACTGTAATCATTAAAAAAAAACAAATAGCAAAATTGTTTTTTGGAAGCTGAGCAAGAAAGATACATGTTCTCAACTCCTTCAAATACCCCAATTAAGGCAGAAAACTGAACTCAGGGTGGTAAAAAACTTGTAGCTCAGGAAGAGCATAGAGATCTTGTCTTCTGAGTCATAACTGCAGCAGATAAGGAAGAAGTAGCAAGGAAAATATTAGCATTTACAGTGTGGAATTAGAAACACATTATGTATGATTCAACAAAAACCTTAGTAGGTACAGTATACACAGTGAGTTTGCTATCCAATACTGTAGAAATACTGAAGAAATAGCTTTCTTTGAAATTTTCCAGATTCAAAAAGCCATTTCAAATAAACCATAGCTAAATATACAATGCTGCTGGAATGCAATACTACTCTTAAAATGTCAGATTCAAATGGAGGACAAGTTGCTAAAAAGCTTTGATAGTAGAGTAATGATGGTGACAGATGCCTTCAGCTTCTAGGTCCTGGGACTGTGCAGTTTTCTCTTGCTGGAATGAGTACAGTGACCAGGGACTGTGTGACAGGAACACACACTGTCACTATGCAGTAGCTACAAGAAGTACAAGTATGTTGTTAGCATTCAACACTTCAAGTGCTGAAATAAGATGCTAGGCTGTGCACTCCAACATTTCCCTTCTGCCAGCTCTGTCTTGGGGACAAAAACCTCCATGGAGGGACAAGACAGGCTGTCTACAGATGGAAGTGTCCTATCTCTTTGGACTTTCAGGATCTCACCTTCACAGCTCTGAGCCTGCCTGGAGTAATTAAGAGAGGAATTTCTGTTTTCACCACTTTTCCACAGTACCTTCCCCACATAATGCTGTGACAATGTCTATGCCAGGAACACTCTGCACAACAGAATATTTACATTATGTGCATTCAGCCTTCCTAACATGAATAGCTGTCATTGCAATGCCCTAGCTTGAACAACAGTAGTCCTGAGAAGTAAACCAAACTTTGCCACTACAGTGTTTTTGCTCATTTAGTATCATCCATAGACAGCAAGGTTTCTGCTGGTACAGGTTCTTTAGGGAGCTGCTTTGTGACACTGAATGTCACAGACACTTTAATGGAGCCTTTGTGATGAGCTATGCAGGAAACAGATCACAGATTTTCTTACAGAAATCTCTTGTCATGCTTCCAACAACTATATAAAAATTCCCTATATCTTGTAAGCAGATATGGATCTTGACCTGAACCTTTTCAGTGATGCAATATGACCCTTGATCACTAGTTTCAAGGTTTAAACAGATTTACTTGATAAAAGAATTTGCGCCCTATTTCTGATTTCAAGCTGTTATGCTTTGGCTTCTGACAGTTGTATACTCTTAGGTCTCATTTTGTTAAAGAGCTTTCTACTCAAAGCACTTACGTTAGTACTTGTGGGTTGCAATCAACTGATCTTTTAAGATCTTTCTTGACAGGTGCATCCATCAGTAATTTTCTGGTTAACTCACATATTGCTTTTTTTTTTTTCATGACTTCTCACCCAGTTTTGAACAGCTTGTAAATCAAAAGGATTATTCTGCTCTGATACTCAAAACTTCTTAGCTGTCAAAAACACTTTTTGAAACTACAGGGTGGGGAAGGACTGCAGTTCAGGAAAATGCCTTCTAATCTTAGTAGACACTAATAAGCCAGATTAATTTCACACTATTTAGTTAAAAAAATTGTTTTCAAAGCTTTCATGATATACTCAAAGTAAACAAATATGGACAAAAAGCATTATAGGAACATTTGTGTTATTTAGTGTACTCCTGTTAGGAAATGTCAAATATGATCTTAATTCAAATTCAAAATCTCCCTTCTGCATGGCCACAGCATTTTGTAAAATGCCTCTTTTGATTGCCATTTTGCACATTGTGTTTTAACATCTGGGGAAGTTTTTTTTATGTTCCTATAACCATCTTTATGTTTTAACTACCTTGCAGTGCAAAGACATGTTTTGCTAGCTTCCTTTCAGTTAGCAAAGTATTTTTAGAAAATTTGTGCATAAATTCAGAAGCAAAACCTGTTCAGGTGGTCACATCTGTAAAAGCTAGCTGGGGGCAACTAAGAAACAGACAATGAACAGAAAGGGCTATTAATAATTAGATTTTGCACCTGTGCAATATGAAATTTCCATTTTGTTTGAATTACATTATTTGCTTGTAGACCTAAGGGAAATCAAAAAGTCCCCACATGGTAAGAAATTAGTTGCATAACTCTTCTTTTAATAATGCCATTTTTGGTCTAAATTCAGGAAAGTAGTCCTAATATCCTGCCTGGCTTCATGCTATCCTGAGAAAGAATACTTTGATGAACATATTCAAACTTCTCAATTTTAAAATCATGTTGTGAAAATGTAACCAGAATTCAGTAAATCACAAAACTACCATAAACATGAGACGTATAGAAATGTTTCCCAGAATACTGCATTTACATCTCTAAAAGTCCAAATCAGTTAACAATATGGTTCCAATTTCTGCAGTAACTATCCTTTATGTTGCTCATTTTAGCATATTCTGTATTATTATTCATGTCCTGCTTCAGATATAAATGAAGTGGCATCTGTTAAGTCCTGCAGAAGCTCTACCTACCTAGAGCCTACTGCATGACCAGATTACCTACACAACTGTAAACTAAGTTCACATATTTTACATTATGTAATATATTGTAGGAATGTAGAAATCTACACTTAAAGTTTACTTCCACTTTCCATTGTGACATCTTTATAAATTTGGCAAGCTTGAACTGTTCCACTGAAATTCAAGCAATGTGTTATTTGCATTAGGATGATCTTTTTTTCTTCATAAGACTTGAAAGAAGATACTTCTAATAGGTTAAGAGTATTATTGTGCAGAAGTATATTGTTTTACCTTTGTTAAAAGCGAAAAATTTGTTTTAAGTCCTTTATCTTCCTCTTTTGCAACAGGAACTGAAAATGGGAGGTTAGGGACTGGAGGTGATATTTGCAATATCATCTAACCCTGTTTAAAGAAAGCAACTCAATGCCACTGGCATCCAGATAGGGCCCCTCTGCAAATACCTCTTCACACTTTTAGGACAACTTTTTAGTGGCAGAATAAAGGGCTGAACTCCAGGAGATTGTCCTTCTTATTTTCTTCCTCTTTACAATGCAAGGAAGACAGAAAAGTGCTCTTTTTAGCAAAGTGTGTGATTTACCTCCAGTTCTGTATAATTAGCACAACCAATAGAAGCTCCCACTGATAATCACAAGCAATAGATAATCCCACTGGAGCAGTTGATTAGTACTTGATTTTTCAGGTGGATGGGCTAAACAGGTTCCTTCAGTACCACAAGACAGCTGTAAAGTGAAATGTTCCCCTTTGTACATGACCAGACACACAGACATGCAAGGCAAAGCTGGTCTTCCCAAGACTGCTGTCAGATTTGGTCCTTCCAAAACACCATCCCTGTCATTTCTGTGTGTTGTTCTCCTTACAGAAAGAAAGGTGGGGTGCAATGGGAAAAAAAAGTGAAATAAAGAATTGAAGGATTAAAAATCTTGCCTCAATTACAGTACTTTACTTAAAATATGACATCAATCAAAGTCATTTTGTTGTTTCCAGACAGCTACAAGCATGTTGGCTTCAAAAGGATCACTAGCATGGCTAGAAGCATAACATCAAGCTTCTGATTAACAACCATTTTGTACAGAATATAAAAAACTAATCCAGAAACAAGCAAAACTTACCCAACAGCAGGGTTCACAAGTGTAATATACTCATAGCATCTTCCAATGACAATACTTTCCAGGTTTTGAGTAGTACCTTCACCTTTCCATTTCTTTCCCTGCGCTCCTGAGAAGCTGTTCATACACAGAACAGAGACAAATAAAAGAGGGAAAAAAAGGGTCGTCATAATGAATCCTTGACAATCTGAATCCTTGACAATCCAATACTTAACAGAAAAAAAATATAAAAAAGTAGAGTTCAATGATACAATTTAAATGGAAACCTGCAGTCTGAACATTTAATATTTTCAGTACTAGCTACAGCTCAGTACAGAAGACAAAGGCGGGAAAAAAAACCTTGCTGGAAACTATAACCTAACTATTTCCTGGAACGATTGCAGCACAGGGATACATCACTTCCTCGTGTCTAAACTATTCCCCGCTTCAGAAAAACGAGAAACTTTGAAGGCCACCTGGTGATAACTGAAGAGAATTGCAGTATTTCTCCATAAAGGGAGGAAAAAACCCTTGCCGCTTGAATACTTAAGATGCCTTTGGTTCGCTGAATACTCGTTGCTGTGCTCCACTTTCCTAAACCACTAAAGCAAAAAAACCAAAAAACCAAAAAAATCTAAAATATGCAGTTACAGCAACGACAGTGTAAATATCCAAGTCCTCGAGTTATCTTGTATCACACACAGGGGTAACATTAGTCAGCTCTTTTTCCCATCTCCTCTGGGCAGTGACTGTGGCTTTTTGGTGTGATATGTGCATCATGTGTTCGTGAAAAAACCCTGCCTTGCAGTCAGGAATCCATCCCGACGAGAAACATAAGGGTTACAACGTGTATCCTGTGCACTGAACAAATGAACAAATGTCTTCAACTTCTGCTGTCATTCTCCTCCAGGTTCTTTCCCATAAGTACTCTGTTAGAACATCAAAAGGCACCAATCAATCTAATCTTCAGAATATTCTCTGGTACACACTGCTGCAAATACAACCACATTCATTTTTTCCTTAAAAAAAAAAATCAACCTCCAAGTATTTTGTATTCAACCTCCAAGTATTTTTGCACTCACATTTCTGAGGACCATGCTGGTTCTTCTCTTTCTCTTCTCTTCTCTTCTCTTCTCTTCTCTTCTCTTCTCTTCTCTTCTCTTCTCTTCTCTTCTCTTCTCTTCTCTTCTCTTCTCTTCTCTTCTCTTCTCTTCTCTTCTCTTCTCTCTCTCTTCTCTTCTCTTCTCTCTTCTCTTCTCTTCTCTTCTCTTCTCTTCTCTTCTCTTCTCTTCTCTTCTCTTCTCTTCTCTTCTCTTCTCTTCTCTTCTCTTCTCTTCTCTTCTCTTCTCTTCTCTTCTCTTCTCTTCTCTTCTCTTTTCTCTTTCCCTCAGTGACTATATGACTTTATTTTTTGTGTACTTATTTATGTAGTGTCATACTTCTGTTGATGCACTGGTACTCGGCCGGTGGATTTTGCTGAGGGAAAAATCTTGCTAATCACTGAGTAAATTCCTGATGATGGATTTCTGCTATAAATATGATAAAATATAGCCAGTTGGTTGCCACCTGCAGCAGAGTCTTCAGGAAAGCCAAATTTACTCAGAAATGGATGTGCAATGTTGTGCTTGATATGGTGGAGACACAGGAAATTATGTACTTTACTCCTGTTGCTTCTCTAATGCTTTGTCTTCCTATTTCTTTTCCTAACCTCTCTATGTCCATGCTGACAGGGCACCAGAACAATAATGAAATGGTTTCAAGCCAATACTTTAAATTCAGGATTAGAGAGTGCAATAGTCATGGAAGTCACTGAACATTTTCTTTTTTATTGACTTTGCTGCAACCAAATTTTGCTCAGTAATTTCAGAATCTAACAGAAACCAGAATGTGATGTGATCTCCTATACAGAAATGTGCAGAAATTGTCACTGATTTTTGCATCAAGGCTAGAACTTTTGCTTAAAATATGCAGTGTAAATTAAGAAGTCATACAGACAGATACTGAATGTTTCTCCATGTGCACACTGGGTTAGGACACAGCACCTTGGGCAAGAAGATGTGGGTTCCTTAACAAATAGACAACCTGTCCAAACATCCCAGAGAAACTGGATCCAAGAGTTGTTGGGATCTCCATTTCAACTCCTGTCAAGCTTCCTTTCCTTGCTGCCAACCTCTAGAAACACAACATCAGGCCAGAAGGGCCTTTGATCTGACTCAGCACAGCCATTTTAAATTTGTGTTCCTAGTTTTGTTCCAAATATTTCACGTGAGGGCTAAATTAACAACCTCCAGGGTTCCAGTGGTTTGATAGCCTTGAGAGTAAAACCTTAGCTCTGGCTTGAACTTGTCTACTTCTAGCTTCCAGTCACTGAATCTCATGATATCTTTTTCTATTACAATAATGGAGAATCCCTCCTCAGAATCATCTCTCCATGTAAATTCTTGTAAAAAATTACAAAGTGTACTCTTAAACTAGTCCATGAAAAATCAGTATTTTAATCACTTTATCAGGTAATTTTTCTTGTAGTATTGTAATTCACTGCCACAAACTGGCTGCCCATCTTGCCTCCTGAGGTCTGGCAATTCATGGTGGATGCAGATCACTGTTCCTCCCTCTCTCTCCCTTCTCTCCTAGATGATCTTATTGCTCATGAAGAAAAGTCAGAAAATTGGCAGCATATCTGCTCTGGAGATACTGTGGTTCACAAACTGAATATTAACCCAACCAACCATGAAATTCAGCATATGTTTACATTCTGAACCCCAGAAGATGAGGAACCAACATGTTCTCTCCTGTTATTTCTATCAGGTGGGAGTGGTAAGTTCCAGCAGTAGGAAGGTGCAACAGATGGCAACGTTAATCCTCTGCCACTACTCAAGCATGAATTTCTGAATAACCTCAATTCTGTATGACCACATGCTCTAGGCCTGGAAATAGGACCTCATATTCACAAGCTCCTCTGTAAGCAATGAACTTCAAACATTGTTTCTTAAGGGTTTGTGTCTTCAGTGCCTAGGTCTACCTACAGCAGTACCACAAGGTCTCACCTGCTCCCTTGTGTGCCAGGGCACACTCTCTGAGAAAGAAATGCTCAAGCTCAAACCCAGAGCTCTGCTCACTTGCCAAACAGTAAGCACAGCTGTGTGATGGCTAGCCAGCTGTGGAACACCTGTGCTTCGCCTTCCTTTCTTCCCTCCTGTGTAACTGCTTTTTTTCCCCACCCCAAAGTTGAAAGAATTTAACCTTCTGAGGTTTGTACATATTTGCAAACATGGCTAAGTAGGTCAGTGTGTTCAAAAGTCCTTCCAAAGGAGGAAAGAATTCATGGAAAAGGAAACATCTAGTACTACAGGTGCTTAAGACTAATTTCCTTAGATAAAGAGATAAAAAGATTATTGTGCACAGTGTCAGCTAAGTAATGCTCATGAGCTCTTCTGCTTAGTTCACTATTTACTGCTTGTAACAGCATTTTATTCCCAACATACTAATGTTGAGAAATACCAGACTAAAAACTCACGTGACTTTGCTGAAAATATTTCAACATATTTACAATGAATTGCTTACACCTATGACCTCTCTAGCTCTAATACATTTAATATCTGCAACATAGACCTTGCACAGTTTTCAGTCAGAAGGTCCTGCTGCATCTATTGTGTGTTCGACAAAGTATTTTGGTGACATTTACTGAATATTGCAATGCTGGTCAACAGTTTTACAACACTACATGTTGGTTGACAGTTACAGCTTTTGTCAAACTGATGTGCAATCTCAGCTTGGCCCAGTGTTCCTGTTTACTTTGAAATGTTGCACAAGCAGATCAGTATGACAGGCAGGTGTTTCTGGTCCATTCGCCTCGGATGTTAAACAAACACACTTAACTGTACTCGTTTGGCACAAACGCTGCAAAGGGTTGGGTGCAGATTCCGTGCTGCAGCATATACAAATAGCTTTCCTAGGACCTTTCTTGGTGAGGTCACACTGCAAATCCTGTGTCCAGTTCTGTGCCCCTCAGTTCAGGAAGGACACTGAGGTGCTGGAGCAGGGCAACATAGCACAAGTGTTGTGGGGAGCAGCTGGGGGTGTTTAGCCTGGACGAGACCAAGGTGGAGCTCACTGCTCTCTAAAACACTTGGGAGGAGCTGTAGCAGGTGGGGGACGGTCGTTTCTCCCAGGCAAATAGCAATAGGACAGGACAGTCTTAAACTGCTCCAGGGAAGGCTCTAGGTTGGACATTAGGAAGAATTTCCTCAGAGGAAGGCTGGTTAGACATGGGAATGGGCTGCCCAGGGATGTGACTGAGTCATCGTCCCCGGAGGTGTTTAAGGGAAGACGACGTGGCGTTCAGTGCCATGGTCTAGCAGACAAGGTGCTGGGTCACGGGCTGGAGTCCTTGACCTCAGAGCTCTTTTCCAACCTAACTGATTCCGTACGTGTTTTTTACATCCGCAAGCTGCTACCTTGGCCTTGCCAAGGCACGGGATCTCCAGTCGTGCAGTACTGCAGCTCACTAGGATGAACCCAGGGCTGCGCTGCCGAGCAGTGCGCATCCCACACCGAGACCCGCCGGGCCGAGGCAGGCCCGGCTCTGCCGCTCCCGGCGGGAAGGGGCGGGGCCAGCCGCGCACGCGCGGGGCGGCGGGCGCGGTCACGCGGGGCGGGCGCACGCGCGGTGCGGATGCTCGCGCCGCCGTTCGCGCCGCCGTTCGCGGCGCGGCTCCATGGGGAGAACATGGCTCCCTTCCCCGAGGAGGTGGACGTGTTCTCCGCCCCGCACTGGCGCATGAAGCAGCTCGTGGGGCTCTACTGCGACAAGGTAGCGGACCGGGGCGGTCCCCGCGCCGCTGCCCCGAGGCGGGAGGGAGGGTTTGGGGAGTGCGCAGCTGTCGGCGCCCCGGCCCCGCCGGTAACTTCTGCCCTGCGCTGCCGCGGGGCTCCTGAGCCCCTCACGGGCTGCCGGTGCCGCTCCCCGGCCGCGCACGGCTGGGGCTGCCCTCGCTGCCCTGCCGGGAGCTGTGTCCCGCTCGGCCCGGCGCGGAGGGGCGGCGGTGCCGCGCACGGAGCGCCCCCCGCCCGGGCAGCCCGGCAGAGCCGCCGCGGGCCTGGCGCTCCCTGCGCGGGCAGCGCGGCCCGGCCGTGCTTGCCGTGCTTGCACTCCGGCAGCGCACGGGACCGTGCTTGCGGGTCTGTGCACAGTGTTCTGCTGGTGAGTGGCGTAAAGGTACCCTAGGTATGTGCTTTTATTTTAAATAGAAGTAATTTTGCTCGTGAACAAAGGTAATTTTTATTCTTGCATCAGGGTGGTTAAGTAATCAAGGCTGGTGTGTCACCTGAAAGGCAAACTTCCCTGCAGCAGCTTTGAGTGTTGTGGGAGGGTTTTGGGCCAATACTTCACAGCCAGCACTCCTACTGCAAGAAGTTTTGCCTCCCATCTCCGGGCATAAATGGCTGTTTGGGAGAAACAGATTGGCTAGAGAGATTTAAAAGAACGGTAAAGTTACATGAGAGACTGTTACAATAGCTTACTGGTGCCAGCAGCATGGGGGAGTTCATGCTTCCCGATTTCCTCATGGCACCTTGCACTGCTCTGGGATTCACCTCATCCTTTCGTGTGCCTCTTCCATTTGCTACCAGGTTAAAGAAAACCTACAGCTGTTTTTGCAGGATTTGCCAACTGGACAGGCTGACCACAGGGTCTGGGGGGGAGGAGAAGGGGAGACCTTGTGTAGTTTTTTTCACTTTGCCTTCTATTTGAGAGTACATTTGCAATTAACTTAATCTGTGGCGGCAGAAAAATTTGTGCTATCGTAACAGAGTGGATTTTATTGGAATGGAAACAAACACCTCCACTGACTCCTGGTAGCTGTTTCAGTGTGTTTTTGACAGCAGCTGAACAGGTTTTATTTAAACATCTGGATTTTGTAGTCGTTTGGGTTTTGTTCCTAGAGAGGCATTTTTGTCACTTTTATTGAGCCTCCCACAAAGTTTGGACCAAATTTGCCATGCCTGATAAAGCTTCCTGGGGAGCAATTACTGGTTTTCCTGAGTATTGAAAAATTTTATTAAAACTATCCAGTTTGTATTTTTCGTAATCTTTTATTTTCTAAGAGTTTTTATACAGGAATTTTCTCGCTCCCCTGTTCTTTTGAGTAAGGGCAAGCATAAAGGAATGGCACTTTTTAAAAAAAGTGTTCAATTTTATGTCCTTAAACCCTGTTGCAGAACTTGGGGCGTGTGCCTTGCCTGTGACTTCTTATAATGTCAGCTTTGCACCAGAAAAGCTCCCACTATTTGAATTTCTTTCTTGTGTGATTGAGATGCTGCAATTAGGTAAGTCTGTAGTTCTGCTTACATGGCAAGTGTAACCTCCAAAGCCATGCTCATGATAAGTTTAGTTTGACCTTGAGGGTTCTTTAATTTTGTGAATTATGTGTTACCTGTGTTCATTGGATTCCCTGTACACTGTAATATAGTTGTTGCTAGTGTCTGAATTTAGTAAATTCCACTGGATGTTAGTGAGGGTGAAATGTGCTTATCCATCTTTGCTTCTCAGGAGAACAATTACATTGTTTCTGATGGATGAAGTACATAGGCACTTAAATGATCCTTTAGGACAGAGATACACAGTTTATTTTGTTCTCCCAGGACTTCATGTGAGACAGAACAGTAAATTGGACATTTAAGCTGTTTAGTGGTTTAGGAAAGTTATTCTACTTTTTTAGCTGTTGCTAGCGAAGATCTCCCTGTACCTTTGCTGCATTCCTAAATGACATTTTTACCTGTGTTGTATACACTGCCCTGGACTTGGATAATATGAGTAATTAGAATTATGTTTAATAAGGAAATCCACACTGTTGCCAAATCTGTCTCCTACTCTGATGATGAGAAGATTCGTTAAGTGCTCTGAGGATGTCCCCCCTGTAGGCAGTGGAGTGCTACAGCAGACAGTCTTTATAACTGAAATGCTTGTCCTGATGCCTGACGTCATCTTTGCTACAAATAGAGCAGATTCTGTTTTCCCATCTCTAGTGAACCGTTCTCCGTTTTCAGAAAGATCTTGTGTTGATTTGCAGTTGTAGCCCTGTCCTCCATCTTAGCTATGTGTTCTCTGGCTTAAGCAAACGGATTCATTCTCCTCCATCACGTGGGTCACGCTTGCTGTACCTCAGTGTACTTGTTGCTTTTGTCAGAACTAAGCTGCCATTCTCTAACAGTTTAAGCTGACTGCTGCTGTTATGATTGCCTGCCTCTCTGGCTCCCATCAGTGCTTGAGGTGACTCAGGCTCCAGACTGGCAGAAAACATTTTTTTTTTTTGAAGCAGGGTGGGTTTTCTGTTGATGTAGTGCTGCCAGCAAGCCCTGGTCAGATCGGTACTGAAGCCAGTGGGAGGCAGAGAGTGGGACTGTGACAGCCAGCAGCTAGATTGACTGAAGCTACTGTGAAACCTCAGCCTAATTATGTCTGTGTTTTCCTGAAATCTTGTGCAGAACAGGACAGCGCTGGTGTCGAGTAGAGCAGATTTGTTGTTCTGCAGTTCTTTTTTTTAACAGCAGCGTACTTGCTTTGTGCTTCTCTAATCCCATGCTTCTCTGAGGACTGATGCTCAAATTCCCTCTCATTTTTGTCATTAGGCTCCTGTCCTGTATGGAGCACTATGCACTGGTCCGAGTCAGTGTGCTCATGTCCAGTGAGGCAGTCTCTGTTGTCGCATTATGGTCTTGTGTTTTCTGCACTTGAGAATGTGCCACTTGTGTAATACCAGCTTTCCTAGCTGTGTCTGAAAGTATTGTATCTGTCACAAATGAAACAACACAGATTTCAGCTGATAATGAAAATCCCATTTTGGTCTGGCTGGAGACTGGTAGCGTGGGCTTGAGAGCACTGTTTGCAAGTGTTTGAGCTACCCAGTGATTTCCTGCAGGCTCAGTTACTTTGCTCTAAGGTAAAACAATACCAAAAACCTTAGAGAGATCATGATCTGTAACATGTATCATTTCTGTTGTAAGTGGTTTGGTTATCTTATCAAAAGGAAGTCAGATTCTTTTTTCTAAACAAATCTGCCAATTGTTAATTCTTATAGCTTCAAGATTGGGACTACTAAAGTAGCAGACTCTGGTCTACATACAGCCTGCAATTAAATTTTGGCTAGGCCTTGCTCAGAAGCAAGACACTATGTCTTCCAGTATGGCATTTCAAACATCCTGCTCGCTTGTGGAGTTACTGCAGCCAAAGCATATTTTCACATCTTTGTGATGCAGAATTGCCCAGCAAGTTTAGGGTGCTTTAGGAGTAGGAAAAATGGTTGCACTCTTAAGTGCTGTAATGAAGATAGCGGTGATTGCTTGTTCTCACGTCCTTGTGTCTGCCTCTCAAAACTGGTATGGGACTTCATCCTGTGACTGAGTGGCTGTGATAACTGGCTGCTGCTGGAAGGGTTAATTGCTGATGATATCCTTTATGCTTGTCTGGCTGCGTGATGAGCAGCTAGTTCATCTGGGGAACTGAAGCGAAAGGTGATTCAGTAAAACTGGCTCAGTAAGAGGTCAAACAAGCTCCAGAACCAGGTTGTCAGTATGGGAGGGAACAGGGTGAACCATGGCAGGAGGGAACAGCTGCTTTAATAGCTCAGCTTTATTGTGAAACCTTTGGGTGTTTGAGCAAAAGCATCTAAGGTCCTTCTTTTGTTTGCTTCAGTTCAGTCTCTTGTGATCTCATCTTTCTACAAAAGACCTCTGCAGTTATTTCTCATGGTTCAGTAATTGCTTTGGCTAGTTCTTCCTGGAAATTTAGATCAATTTTGTCATATTCTGGTGACTTGAATGCATTGAACTTGCATAAATATTTAACTAGTGTTTTTCTTTTCTAGTCTACACTTCTGACTCTTAGCTAAAAATTATTAGCCATAAATATTTTTTCTGGTTAATTTTTTCATGCAGATTTGAGCAAAGAAGACATTAATTTTTTCTGTTGTCATCTGTCTTTCCTGTTAAAGTCGACTTAAAGTATTGCTTTTCTTCTCTTATAATCTCTGTTCTCTGTCCTCTTAATTTGAAGTCTAAATGCTGTTCTGTTCAAGTTGCCTGCACTTACCTTTGGCTTCTGCTGAAGAGAATGAAATGGTTTCATATGTTAAATTTGTGATTTTCTTGTGTCATCTGTAGTATGATGAACCATTTAGAAGTGAAAAATCCTCTGAATTGAGTGGATTTGGCATTGTAAAGCATTGGACAGGGCATTTTATGATCACATCAAGATCATACTTTTTCTGGCAGCCAGGGGGACTGAAATCTGAAAAATTGGACCAATTAACTTAGGACTTACTGTTTCAAAGTGAAATGTTTTTCCCTTGATGGCCTTGAGAGCAGCAAATGCATGTTCCAAGAAGAAAAGTGTATCTGTGTTTCTAATAAAAAAAAAAAGCTGGTAAAGCTTTTTTTCTCCTTTTGAAATCCCTTTTCAATATTTCAGTACACTGCCATTAATTTTCCAGTGTTGCTTCAAGTAAGTGTGTGTTGGTTTAGAAATTCATAGTTTTTGGTTATTCCCAGTTAATGTGCTGTAGCATTGAGCATTTGCCTTCACCTTTGCTTGGGATGAAAGAGCTGCTTGAGATGTTTAGCTGTAGTAAGTCTGCAAATTTAGGCAGGCTTTCACTGCAGGCAAAAGATGGAAGGAAATTAAATCTCCTCATTAGCATCCAGGGATAGAGGGGCAGTTTGTTGTCTATGTCTGTTTCATCAGGAGCTATACCAGTTATCTTTTTTGAGGTTTCTCAGAGCTGTATAGCAATTTCACTTTTTTCAGGACACTTCCAGCACTTGTTGCTACCTTCTCATACTTTCTTGAATTTTGTCTATCAAAACACCTATTTTTTCTTACTTACCAGATGCTTTTATGTCTTTTTTTGCCTGCCAGACATGATAGCAGTTTTTTCTCCCAAGTAATTGCTTATTAACTATTTTTGCCCCAGCATTATATAAGAAAAGTTTTCTGTTCACCTTTCACACACTGCTCTGATTTTTCATCCTCTGTCCCAGTCTGTTCTGGAGAGCAGTAACAACCCACCTTTGTCCTTTTTGCAACAATTTATTCTCTCATGTTCTGTGTTACAAAAAAAAAAAAAAAAAAAAAAAAAAAAAAAAAAAAAAAGAAACTGGTGCCTTTTAGGAATCCAGGAACTGTAATTAGTGTGTATCAGTGTTAGTACAGGTTTTGTGCAGTTATCCTAGAATATGCTCTAGCTGATTAAATACTGCAAGTTGTAATTCTTGAGACTTACTTGGCTTTTTGCTTTTGCAGTTAGTGCCCAAGATGGATTAAGCTGGAATGGAGAATTTTTCCAGTGTCCACCTTTGTGTTAGGAACTTATAGTCAGGCTGATGCAGAGGTGCAAAGACACTTTTGCTCTGATTCTGTGAGTTACTGCAGTGGGAGATTTCACTCCTGGGGCTTCAGGTATGACCTTACAGAGGGCCAGAAGACCAGGTCTTAGTAGGAACCTGTATCCTTGAGGGTATAAACCAGGAAAGAAGTCTTCCATGGCATTTAGAATACTGTGACACAGGTAGATAAATAACAGCATGGTTGCAAGTGTTCATCATGTTTTCATTCAGGGTCCTCATAGCTCATATATTTAGTAGCTTTTTAATTGGTTTTAATTTTTTTTATTCTTTTTGGTTCTTCTCTACAGACCTGGTGATATCTTTTTTTCTTCCAGCCTTGGTAAGCTTCTGCCTGTGGAAATCACATGGTGAAGGAGGCTTAGCTGATTTTATCAGTGCATCTTGAGCTGTGCTTTCTACTGTGAACCCCAAGAGGATCTGACATTTGTAGCAATTGCATCACTGAAAATCTTGGTTGAGTTAGTCCCATGTTGTTATTCATATCTCATTGTGAAATGCTCTCCATGGTTCAAAACCTGATCTATAGGTGTTCATTAGAGAAAATTGACTGTGGATATAGTACAAGACTGATATGGAAGACACCAATGAAAATGGAAATACAGGAGGTTTTTTCACTGTTCTCTTATGTTTGGCATTTGTCAGCTTGATCTTAGCCTTTGAAAATAGAATATGAGGTTTCACCTTCCCTGTTGCCAGTGTTCTTTGAAAACAAAATAATTCTGTAATTTTGTGTTCCTGAATCTTCTGTGCTGTTTGTTGGTTGGGTTTGGTTTGTGGGGCTTTTTGTCTGTTTTGTTTGGTTTGGGTTTTTTTTTTTGAGTAGTTGGGTTTTTTAAAAAGCAGTTTCAAGACTTTAGTGATGCTGCAAAACAACTAGGAGATTACACAGAGGATGGGGTTGCATTGAGAAGACAACATCAGAAAAAAGGGCATTTGAAAACTTTGGATTTCTTGTTGGGTTCTGCCACATTCTGTCCTTCCTGCTTAAATAATTGCTATTATTTGGGTTGACCCATTGCCAAGAAAAGTGCCCAGGGTGGAAAACTGATTTCTCCCCTGATTTAAGGCTTCATACACATAAACAGGTGGGAGTGTGAAGCAGTTTCGCTAATTCTCTTACTGTTCACCTCCTATATTTTACATAAAGAGCAAGCCAAGGAGAGGTAGCACTGAGGACAGTCATTCTCCTGGCTTGGCTACCTCAGCACCTGAGTTCTTCCTTGGGGACAGTATCAGCTGAACTTCTTGGGGATTCCTAAGTAGGACATGGCTTGTAACTGGGTGTTACTGGTGCTCCAGCCAGGTGAAAAATGAACCCAGTAAAAGGCAGAGCTCCTTCCTGGATTAGTACACCAGAGGGATTCATCTTGCAGCTGCATGATTGCCAGCACATCTTGCAGGGAAGCAGCAGGAATGTGCAGTTAGAGGCAGGGCTGCTCCCTCGGTGTGTTTCCTCCTCCATGCCCACGCCCTCATTTCCAGCAGATTAAGTATAACATGAAAGCACATGCTCTTGCTGTTGACACAGGCACACCTTGTTATGGATTTTGTTCCTCCGTTTTCTTGTGCCTGAAATTGAGATAAATGCCTTTGCAGAGTCCAGGTTTGTCCTTTGAATTTTAGTGCTACTGCAAATGCAGAGTGCTAATACCTAAGAATGTAACAGTGAAAAGATACAGCTGACTAGTAATGCCTGCTCCTTTTTTCTTCTGGTACTATTCTATTATAAAAATCAGTTGGTTTTTTTCATAGAATTGTAGAATAGGATAATAGAATATTCTGGGTTGGAAGGGACCCATCAGAATCATTGAGTCCAATTCCTGGCCTTGTGCAAGAATCCCAACCCCAAGAGTCACACCATGTGCCTGACAATGTTGTCCAAAAGGTTCTTGAATTCTGTCAGGTTTGGTGTTGTGACTGCTTCCTTGTGGAGCCTGTTCCAGTTCCCAGCCACCTTGTGGGTGAAAAACTTCCCTGATATTTATCCTGATATCTTTTTTCTTTTAATCAGAATCGTCTACCAGCTCCATAATGAGAAATATTTTACTATTTCTTAAATTAGTTTTAAATCTAATAAGTTAACTAGTGGTAGGAGTCTAGTCTGCATTGATTATCAGGAATATTACATCTTTTATTTCATATCCTATGGCTATCAACTGATTGTCTTGATGTGGTTATACATAGAATATAGGGGAATGACCTCTCAAAAATTTAACTTGGGATGACACATGAGAAAGAACAACAATTGATCAAGAAGACCAGGAAGAAAAAAATGTCTTCAATTTTTTTAGATTCCAGACTGAATTTTTAAGGTTAGTGCTTGTTCAGAATTCACATGCTTATAGGGAAAACCTCCATTTGAAATAAAGTGGCTTGTGAATTTGTACCCACATGAAACTTCTTAACCTTGAGAAATTATTCCATTTTAAATTTGTGAAATCTATAGGGAGAGTGAAAAAATAATTTTTTCTGCTCCTATTCTCCTTCTTCAATTTTTTGTTGTTTTCCAGCTTGTAGTTGGGAATAGAGATAGTTGTAACTGGGAATGTTAGCATGCAGCATAGACTTTGCTTATGGCTGTGCTAGTCTGATAAGAGCAGTGTACTTTTTCTTTATTCCTCTTTGCTGCTTTCTCCTTGTTGGTTCATAGTATGGTTGGGAGGAAGAAGCAAACATTTTTCACTTCTTAAATGTATTTTTGGCATAGTTAGTAGGAAAAAACTGTTTCAGTTTACTCACTGTAAACTAACATTGCTGGAAAATTAAATTCCTTCTTCTGAGAAGACATTTTTCCATGTATAAAACACTTCCAGAAACCAAGTTAAATACTGTGTTTTGTTTGGTTATTTAATTAGCAGTTTTGAGCTTCCTTATTTATTCACAACATTTTGGATAGAAACGTCTATGTCTTCATCAGATAGAAAGTTTAATTTTTTTTTTTTATGAAAGCACTAAAGCCATGAGGGAGCTGCAAGAGTTGAGGGTAGAGTTATTTCAGTTGAGTGTTGTGAACATGAAGCACTGTCTAAAGAGCAATTGCTGTTAATATTGCCAGGATTGGTATTTTGTTCTTTAAGCACAAAAATTAACCAGTGTGTTTTAGTAAGGAAAGATGTATGTTTGCTACAAGTCTGTACATTCATCTTGACTGTGTTAATTGCTCTGTTATAGTCCAATAAGGTGAACACTCACCTAGAGCTGGCATATACTTGTCTGAGCTACAAAGATTTTTCAAGTATGGCTATGCTTTAATTGCATAATTTTTTTTCTTTTAATAAAAGTTTAAAGTTTAATAATAAAGTTTAACAGTTGCATAATTTTTTTTCTTTTAATAAAAGTTTAAATAAAGTGAATTTCAAAGCTCCTGGCTACTTCCAGATGATGGCTGCATCCGCCATAAGTCTCCGATGTGTTTCAAACAGACATTACAATACAAAGGACTGACTGTTGTTTGGACAGTTGCTCAGGCTGTTTGGGTTATGAATAATTCTTAATTTCAGGAGCCACTGAAACTGTTGCTCTTGTGGTACTGCTCCTCAATTAGAGTTTGCATTCCAAACACAAAACCAGTTGTGCTGTAATGTACAGCTGTTTAAATGTAATGTCTTCAGAAGCCCAGGAAGCTCCCAAGTTTCTTGAACACTGGTGGCTGTGGTTTAGTGCTGTGGATTTTAAGCCTGTTCAGGGTTTTCTCAGGCTTTATATTTTTGATGAGTTAAAAAAAATCCATTATCCAGTCCATTTCTTCTTCCTTGCCATTCTCTCTTTGAATCTGGGGGTGTGGGATTTTTCTTCTGGCCCTACTAAACTCCTGCACTCGTTTTCCTTGTTAGAGCTGGTGAAAAGTGGACCTTGGAATGGAGTAGCTGCTGTCTGTTAATAGTCTTGGTCCCCTATCATGAGACTTCATCAATCCTGGTAATGAAATTACAGGTCTGACTGGGCGACTTTGTTGCTAGGCTATCTGTCCTCTGAAAAGCCAGTTGTTCTCAGCTTTGGCTGACCTTTTTAATACAGTGATTTCTGATTCAAGTATAGTTACTGAACTTCAATATCTTCTCCATAGATCCTAATCTGCTGGATATCTCTGCTGGAAGCCTCAGTAGCAGAGGTGAAAATACAAGTGCTTCATGTTACAGTGGCTTCTATAACAATCCATTTCTAATGGATGTTCTTGCATGCACATTGATTATTTGTGGATTATTATTCTAGATTTGTGGATGACAATAGGTAGATTCAACAGAACATTTTGAGTCTTGAAAAGGCTTTGAGTCAAGATGATGAGCAGATGCCAGTTTTTTATCAGAACCATTTTCATGATTTGTTTTTAAAGCCAACAGCAGAATACAGTAGATTTGTGGAACCTTCCTGTTACCCACTTCAGCAGTCTTGTTTATATTTTTTAAGTCAATCAAAATGCTAAGCATTTGGGAGCATGTGGGATTCTTGGAGGGAAAAGGGTCTTTGGAGACTGCCTTCAGTCACTTTGTGGATCCTTATGGGTAGAATGAGCTGTATCAACACTGTCCTTGATCAAAGGAAATGCCACCTGAGAAACCCCAGTTAGTTATTGAGACGTTACCCACAGGTTCTGGGAGGCGAGGAGGCTGTCCTGAGGAGTTGCTTCTGTGCCCTTTGCCTGTGCTGGCTCAGGCTTCTTCTTTTCAGTGTGGAAAGTCAAGCCCTCAGTTTCATGTAGTGCCACTGCTTCTAATGCTGTATTCTCTCGGTGTAGTGGGAGATTGAAATGGCCTTTGAAGCCAAGATCTTTCCCCATTAGGAATACAGAACAACATATGCTTCAAATCCTAACAGTGTGTTACAGGCATAAATTTTTTCTGATTTCTGTCAGTAGTTGGTCTAAAGTGTATTGGAAAAAAAAGAGAAAAACCAAAAACCCCTCTTAAGCCTCACTGTATTTTCTCTCACTTCTGGGGCTAAGTAACTTTGTCTTTCCATAGTGAGAGTCATTTTGCTCATATGTAGCATGTAATGTACAGTATGCACAGCTGACTTGGAGTTGCATAAGGATTTGGCAAGTGTCCAGCATGTTTCAGTTGCATTTTGCTGGTGCCTGCCAGGAAGTGGCAATGCAATGTCACAATGAGTAAGTACATTTGGGGGTTTTTAATGAAAAAAAATTTGCATATCTCAATTTGTAGTTGATTTTGATGTAAGTAATATGTATGTCTCAGATTCCCATTTCTTGTAAAACTCATAGATTCCAGAGTCTTTATAGGTAAGCCACTTTGGAATATTATGGTAGCTTGTTTTCTGAATTGGAGTCTACTTTTAGTGCTTGGTCTTGTAGCCTGCTACTGCTGTAGGCTATGATTCTTGAAGCTGTGCTTGGAATAAAGCATAAGAATGGAAAAATCTCTGGTTTTCTATGTTCACTGAAGGAAAATGCAGTTTTTAAATGTATTGTTGCTGATGGTGACTGTACACATGTAAAAATGGCACTACTGTATTACCTAGAATTTTGATCTGTCTTGATTTGTTGGGTTTTGCTCCATTGGAAACCTTCTCCAACACCTAATGTAGTTTGTATTCACTGGTAGGACTCAATATTCCTTATGGGTAATACATCCCTAAGGATGGGCTCAGGGGCCTATGTTAATGGCTTTTGGTATGGACAAAAATGTGGATTGGGAAAGGTCCTGTCAGTAATCTGCTGGGCTGGGGAGATTGCATTGACTTCCGCCAGGAAATCTTTCTACGTTTGTTTGCCTCAGTATTTCACAAGATTTAGTTTATGTTGCTTAAATACAACTTTGATTTTAATGGCTTCGTTTTGTGTTTAAAACTGATGGTGTTTACCTTTTATAAGTAAGGGAAGTGATGAATTCTTTGGAGCTGATGCCTATTCTAAGGATTTAACTTGAGTTGGACATGATTTTCATTGTTTTTTCATGAACTTTTCTTTTTTCTAGCTTTCCAAGACCAACTTCTCCAACAACAATGATTTTCGGGCTCTGCTGCAATCTCTTTATGCTACATTCAAGGAATTTAAGATGCATGAGCAGATTGAAAATGAGTGTATCATTGGTTTGCTTCAGCAGCGCAGCCGGACTGTGTACAACGTGCACTCGGACAACAAACTCTCAGAGATGCTTAGCCTGTTTGAGAAAGGGCTAAAGAATGTCAAGGTAAGTAGGCTATGAGAGATTGGTGACCTGAGGAAAACATTCTGTGATTACATATTAGTTTGCCTTGGCTCTTCATATTCTTTATGAATGAAACTAATGAGGAAGAAGAAACTTTTATTTCTAGTCCAAAACACAAATTCTTTTGCCATTTACCACAATTACTGAGTTTCTAGTAAAAAAATTTCAGAGATGTGTTTTGTGACAGACAGTCTTCACTGTATAATTTGAGGTGTTCTGGAGAGATAGCAGGGAAGTTTCAAATATAAAGACTGTTTGGCTAACTGCTCAGAAGTTCCTGGCTATAGAAATAATGGGGTTTTATTAATTAGTTAGGAAACCTTGAGGATCTTTTTTTTGGTGATTGTTGTCACAAATGGAGATGATTCCCAGACTTACAAAAAAAGCAGCATTGTTTTATTCTGTGGCTCATGTACTCCTTCCATTAATCTGTGGCTCAGCAGTCCTGTTAGTAGTCCAGTCATCAAAGAACTCTGTTATTTCTGCATCTGGCTTTTTTGATAGCGACTTAACTCAAAGTTCTTCTCCAGTAGAATTCTTCTTGAATTCTTCCATGTCTTTCTCTAAGGATACCCAACTCAACTCCTCCTTCCTTCCTTCCTATATAAGAACTATAGTGTCCAGTTGGACATCCCACATTACATTTCTAGTATGTGTGGTACAGATTTTCAGTAAGAAAAATACTAAATATGCAATTGATTGACTCTGTTTTACCATCTGAGCCTCATTTTGACTTGGGAACCCTACAATGATTTTTTTCCCTATGCATAATAAACCTTAAATTTTGCTTTGTGTCCATGAACAAATCAGGAAATGGAGGAAAGAAGGAAATTTAACACTTGGCTATGTGTTAGACCTTCTCTGATAGGATGCTGGTGTTATTCTGTTACTTGATTTCTTAAGTGTGCAAAACCAGATTTCTTTAGTGGTTAGTTTAATTTAAACTGATGGCCTAATCTTATCTCTGTAATAGTCAGGGTTTCTTGATGTTGTAGAAGCTTAAAAAGAGAAACAGCATTCACAGTAAGAGTTAGGAGGAACTTCAGTATGTTGCAATTACTGGGCAGATTTCAGAATCGGCTTCTTACCAGTGACTCAGAGAGTAGTCTTAACAAATTTATACATGAGGTTGGATGAACTTGAATGTTTACAAGTCAGTTAGATCTTTATTTAAGAGTTCTTTCAATTTCCAAAGTAAAAATCTGTACAGGAAGCCTGACCATAAATTTTGATTATAATTTGGAAGTTAGAATTTTAGAATAACTAAGGTAAAATGTATTCAGTTAAAAGATCAAGTAGAGCTGTTTTATCATAGAACACTGTATATACAAACCATGCAAATACTTAAATTAGTCTGCTACTACTTTGAACTTCGTGTGAGATTGCAGATTGGCAGATTTCAGTCTTTGCTCCTAAGTAAAAATGGGATTAGAGAAATGAATTCATATATGCTAAGACAATAAATGGGACCTTTGCTCTGCCTGTTACTCAGTGTCAGCGTCATTAAGTAAACACATTCTCACCATGAAGTAGGGCAAACCTGCTGCATGCATGGGAAGGGCATAATGGGCTTTCCTTTGAACCACTGCTTTATTGGACAGTTCAATCCTTGGATGACTGGATGAGATTGGGTAACCATTAAGTCTTTGCTTTCTTCTCAGAATGAATATGAACAGCTAAACTATGCGAAACAGCTGAAGGAGAGATTGGAGGCCTTTACCAGGGATTTCCTTCCTCATATGAAAGAGGAAGAGGAGGTAGGTAAAGATTTTCTTCAAATGTGATGAAGACCTTCCTTGGGGTTTGGAATAACTGAATAGGGACAAATGGCTCAGAAGTTCGTTGTTTCTTCAGTTCTCTGTTTTTATTGCTATGCTAATTTACATTCAAGACTGTGGTGTCATTGTTCAGTACTCTGACTGAAAAGTGACATGTTCTGAAACTGAGAATATAGGAAGTTAATGCTGAAATTCTAATTCTTAAAAAAATTGATAACAGAAGTCCATTGGGCTAGGATTGTTTGCAGCAAGTAGTTTAAATGGATATGTAGCAAAACTTAAATGAGAAAAGAGATGTCCTGTAAACCAGTGCTTCATGACTCAAACTGACACTCCCAAACAGCTTCTGACCTATATTTGAAACACAGACTAGTACTGCCAGTCTGATGATTTATGGGTATCCAAAAACTGGGAAGCATCTTCTCAAGCCTGTCCATGGGAAGTCTTTTCTCATGTTTTTCTTCCTTTTTACTTTGCCTTCCATGTGAGTACCTTGATAAGTTATATAGGTTAAGCAACTTTAATCCCTTCCTTATTCTGATGGGGAAAACAATTAAAACAGCTTGCATGATACTGTGCTATGTTCTGTCAGAAGGTAGGGAGTTAGAATTTAAAACTTCCATGGTCCTGTCCTTAGGTTCACTTAATGAATAACATGTTTTACTTTGAGAGAATTTGAAACAGGAAATTCTGTGTAGGTAGATCTGTGTAGTGTTACTGATTATTTCTGTCAGCACCAGATTTTTTTTTCCCTTTTTCCTTTGTGTTAGGTTTTTCAGCCAATGTTGATGGAATACTTCACTTATGAAGAGCTGAAAGATATTAAGAAGAAAGTAATTGCACAGCACTGCTCACAGAAAGAGGCTGCAGAATTCAGAGGTCTCAGTAAGTGGAATCAAGCAGAAGAACTTCAGAAGGTCTTTAAGTATTCTGTGGATGAGAAGGCAGATCAAGGTGAAGTATCTAATTAAAGTAGCTTTTAAACTGCAGTTTTTATCTAAACAACACACCTAGTGATGTACCTAGTTACATATGGGCAGAAAGAGTAGTTCTTATAAAATGGGCATATCTGCAAACCAGTTTTGAAACTTCAGAAACTTAATTGTTTGATATGGGCATCTTGGCAAGTTGTAAGGGAGATAGTACTTCACTATTTACCTGTTCTCAACAGTCTTCTTCTCTCTTTCCTCCCATGTTAATATTTGATACAATAAACAGATAGAAAATGTAATTAACTTTTAATTTCATGCTTCTATTGAAATTATATTTTCTATTTCCAGAGTCTGCATTTCATTCTTGGTTTGTAAGCTTTGTAAGCTTTTTCTGTTGATGTTTTAATAACACAGAATAGTTATCCAAGTGACAATATTTCAGATTAAAAGCATTCACCTTCCCAGCTCCTCTACCTAACTTTCCTGGGCCTCTCAGGAATGAGAAAGGATCTGTGAGTAATGCAAGTGAATGAATCTGTGCAGCATGTGAATAAGTCAGAGGAAATGTGTGTTCTGAAAGTGGGTACTTACTTTGCATTTATCTCCAATTACCTTTTATGGTGAAACTTAGAATAAATAACTACTAAAGTAGACTTCAGGCTCATTTTATGACTCCTGAATCAGCCTAAGTTGTCAGTATTTAGAGTTTTCTCTCTTAACAAAAAAGAATTGATGCTGCAAGGAAGGGGAGTTAATGTACCAAAAGTGTAAGGCTGGTGTGAGTCTGATATACGGAGTGAGCTCTCAAGACTGAGTTTGTGATGTTGATAAAATGTGCTGCTCTCATTAGAGAAACTTGACTAATTACTCTGTATCAGATTTTCTTGATAAAACTTGACTTCTCTGAACTACTCAACTGGTCGTTTTCTGCCCTCCAGGTGAAGCCTTCAGAAAAGATCATGGTCCATTCTGTGAAATACTATTGAGTCTTAACAGATGAATGTGACAGACGTAGCTTTGTGGCATTACTTGCTGTTAAATCTAGCTGGAATAGCCGTTTTTGGGACAATAGTAATTCTGCAATCATTGTGTTTCAGGCTTTGGGAGAGGAGAATATGTATTTTTTGTTATTTTTTAAGAAAGGGAAGAAAGTAAAATAGCTTGCAGTCCTGTGCAAGCTTAACTGCATTTTCCTGCAAAATTCTCTGTAATTCATGCAGCAACATGCTAGTTGTACAAATAAATACATTGATTCATAACTGAAACTGTATTTAATTATATTTTTTGAAGTAGCAATAGCTTATGACGTGATAAAGTTTACATTATGCTCACTTTTGAAGCTTCTTTGCAAAACAAAAATCTAATGCTTCTTTTTCTGTAAAAGTTCCAGGCACTTTAGAAGTAAAACCCCACTATAAGTAAAGCCTGCTGTTTCGAAGGACTCCTAAAAACTCCTTTAGGAGTTTTTCAAGCAAATTTTTCTGAAAAAAGCCATTAAAAATCTCTTAAAACAGCCAAAGGCCTCACTAACCAAAGCTCTGAATTTGTTATTTTATATAGTGTGCAGCTCTCTTTGCAGTATGGTGATCAGGGAGAGCTGTTGGAAATAGTTCCTACTGCTGTCCATTGAAGTATTAATTACAGTGGTCAAATTTTCGTCTCTCACCTAGTACTTAGCATTATCTCATCTTAGTACTTAGTATTTATTATTTTACAGCCTGAATGGCTCATCATCATTCAGAAGTTAAAATTGTCAATGCTAGCTGCTAAAGCTAGAAATAAAGTTCAAGACAGGTGCCAAGAGTTGAGCATGAACTTTTCTGTGTCCCAGTCAAGAGGCTGAGTGCTTCCAGCGAGAGTGGTCCCAGCTGGTAGGTTCTGCGTGCTAGTACTGTTTCCTGGGAATGTGGCAGACCAGGTACAGATACCACCTGCAACAGAAGGCATTTTTCTTAAAGCATTTCATTTATAGCAGGTATGGCTTTCATCTTTCTGTGGTTGAGTAGCATTAATTTACTTTTTTTTTTTGAATGAGTGAGCCAGATGAGAAAGTGGCAAACAAAAAAATGAGCTGGTTTGTTGTTGTTCAAGGTGTTTCATTACAGTGAAAGCTTTTTAAAGCCAAACCAATACCTATCTTTAACAGTTGTTAAAAATTTTTCAGACGTATTTTTTGATTTTTCAAGTCAAAATGTGAGTTGCACTGGTGTTATTAAAGCTGTGAGGCTGTGCTTCAATTAACACATGCTTTCTGTATTTCAGAAACCGAAGTAACAGGGCACACCACAAATATTACTAATCTCCCTCCTGAAGTAATGGTGACCATTTTCAGTTACCTTAACCCCCAAGAGTTATGTCAGTGTAGTCAAGTAAGCACTGAATGGTCACAGTTGGCTAAAACTGGATCTCTGTGGAAACATCTTTACCCTGTTCGCTGGGCCAGAGGTAAGTTCCATTTAACTCCTTTGAAAGCACATCCATTATCAGAATTTTTGGGCCTGGAAAAAAGAGCATTTTAGTACAGGCTGACAGCTGAGCATGTGAGGTGGTTCTTTCTGATAAGGATAGTGTCCTGAAACTTGATTGAATGTTAAAAATCCCCAAAACATACATCAGTCTTGTAGAATTAAGAAACTAGAAGTTGTTTTGGTTGAAACTCCTGAGCACATTTCGTATCCAGTTTACCTAGTTTTATTGAGGTAAAATCCCCCTTTTTTGCTTGTATGAGTGCTAATAATATGTTCAGTAATACAACATCTGAATTATTAAATAATCAAAGGAGTTTTGAATTATAAATGCTGCTGTTACACTTATATCAGTAAAATTATTTTCTTAGGTTACTAGGTAGAAATGAAATGCATAACTGCTGAAAGGAAGTTCAAAATAAGTGGAGTTCTAATGTTTCCTCGCAATTTAGTTAAGCTTCAAAGAAAACTGAATGAATGTTTAATTTTAGTATTGATTCTTTAGGTGTATTACTTCAGTAATTTCTACTGCAGTAAGTGTTTTTTTAAAAATTTTTCCCTCAAACTCTTCTGTTAATTAGAATTTACTATTGAGAAGTGTGACCTTTGCAAAAGTACCTGTTCAAATAGACAAAATACTCTGTATTCCAGTGAGGCCAGTTACAAGTCATCAGAATGTATTTGTAGCCTTATGTCCATATTTATGTGAGTATTAAAGAATCACTGGAGTATGGAACTGCAGGCTTCACAGTGCTGTCACGTCAGTGTAGTTCAGTAAAACGAGAAAGTCTGTGCTGCTTAATAAGTATTTTGTATGCCTTTGAGATTTTAAGAGAAAAAGTTGTGTTTATATAACTTAGCTTTAGAGATACATAAAAAGTAAATTCTTTATGGCTTTTAAAATTTGTACAAGGCAGAGAGGAACTAAATAACTTCTTGGTCTGAATTTTTCTTTCTTTCCTTTTTTTGGGGGGGGGGGGGGGGGGTGGTAAATCTTCCTGAAAGCAATAGTTTGTTTCATGAGCTTCCAAAGACTGAGTAGAGAGGCTCCAAAATCCAAATTCTTAAGTTTGCTTTTGAAGCATAGTTATCTTGATAATTCAGTGCTGCACACACACACAACCAAAAACAGATAATAGGCAACTGGTAAAGTGAGCGCTTCTAAATCTGGCTTGGTGCAACAGGAAGCTGCTCTCATGATGTACTGTTTGTACTACTACAGTTGTTTGTACACAAGTGCTCTAACTGCGTGGAAGCTTCTCAGATGGGATTTACTGCCACAGGGAGGGGAAAAGAATTGTATTTTTATGTAGGCTTAGTCAAATTTTTTACTTTTTTTCCCCTCCTAGTACACAGAAGGCCTCTGAGGCTTCTTATGCAATATGAAGATGGTGGATTAAAGATGATGAGAAATGTTACCAAAACTTCATGGTTGACAGTCAATTAGGATTCATTGTCATTGTGTTATTCATAGAAGAAACCTTGTTCTTTTAGCTATGACTCAACAGGAGTTGCTCTTGCTTTAGGAAGAGTAGGGTTCCCCCCTGTGAGACAGTTCAATAAGGTGGTTTGTTTTTCAGTATGTGTACATTGAGGGAGGCAGCAGAGCTGCTTATCCTGAGCCCAGCGCTGCCATATATCCAAACTTGAAGTAAATTAATGCCTGTGCAGTAACCTCAAGAGGGAAGGGGTGCTCCACCAGCTAAAACAGCAGAGCTGTTGCTGATCTTCATGTTCATCCAGATGTTCTAAAAATGATTGTGTATTGATTTGAGTCATATGGATGTTACAAATATTCTGTAGCTGTTTTAAGTAGGATACTTTCGGAATTTGTTTTTTTGTGATCTTGGAGTTCTCACGTGAGGGGACTAAAACCAGGCTGGTTAACTGTATATTTGTGATATTCCAGAGGAAAAGAGAGATCTCTTCAACCCAGTGTTAAACTAAAAGCTGATGAATAATTTATATACCAGAAGGAACTTGAGCACCTACACAGTCCAAATATTACGTGATTGTTTCTGTTATTTTTGTGATCATATTTGTCCCTACTAAGCAAGTGAGGATAGCAGGCGTGTGTGTCTCAGGCAGAATAAGCTGTGAGTTCTGGGATGGTACTGAAACTGTTCTAAGAATCTTTTGAAGATTGAACTGTTGAATCTTTTGAAGAATCTTTTGAAGCCTTAGGATAAAGATCAAACAAAGAATTATTTTAAGGTTTAGTCCAGTCTTAGTTGAGATGAATTCGAAATTCATTTATGTCTCTTAAATCAGGTCACAGTATACTGAAAAGCTTTCAGTGCCGATTTATGCTGCAGTGAGAAATTTTTATTAACTTTTTTTCCTTCTTTTTGGGGGGTGGTGGTGAGTAGGTGATTGGTACAGTGGTCCTGCAGCAGATACTGAGACTGAACCTGATGAGGAATGGGTGAAAAACAGAAAAGATGAAAGTCGTGCTTTCCAGGAATGGGATGAAGATGCTGACATAGATGAATCTGGTAGGTAAAATTGATTTTGGTGAAGATGACATAGCTGTAAGAAACAAGCTGAGTGGAAAAAAAGGGAGATGGAGGTTGGTAGGAGAGAAGCAGGCATCTGATTTTAATGACTGGAATTAATTTGTCTAGGAAAGAACAAACATGAGAGGAGGTAGAAGAGTTATGGGGATGTGTCTGAAGGTACAGGCTAGGCTTCATCTCTTCAGAAAATTTGAGTGAATCATCTTGCATCCTGATGCACTCTAGGCTTGATTTAAAATTTGTCCTAAGCTGTTAAATTACAGCTATAGATAAATCTATCTACCTAGATAGATGAAATGCCCTGTGAGATAGTATTTTGATATCTAAAGCAAGTTGTTGGAAACAGCTGCCCTGAGCAGTACATAACCTGTAGTAAATATTTCTCCAAGTCCTTTAATGATTTTAATTCTTTCTCTCTGGGTTTATTTTGCAGAAGAAGCAGCTGAAGATTCACTTGCCATTAATATAGCACAAATGGAAAAACGTTTACTTCATGGCCTAATTCATCATGTCCTCCCGCTTGTAGGCTCCTCAGTGAAGACACTGGTACTGGCCTACAGTTCTGCAGTGTCCAGCAAAATGGTGTGTGATTTGAAACTTTAAATTGTGCAACAATAATAATTGTGGCTATGCAGTCTTTAATTAATAACTGACGTGCTTGGGGAGTGTAAGTGGGTTGCAGTCCAAAACAATGCTGATTTGTAAGCTGTCTCCAGACACTGTGTGCAGCCTTAGTGGCTTGTATCTTTACTGATGATTTTCCTTTCTTTTTTCAGGTTAGACAGATCTTGGAGCTTTGCCCCAACTTGGAATATTTGGATCTCACTCAAACCGATATTTCTGACTCTGTATTCGAAAGGTTAGATAATTGTTGTTTCCTTTTAAAAAAACTTAAAATCCAGGTTTTTGAATGTGGGGGAGAAACATTCAAACATTTCTTAGTCCATTGCCAAGAATGAAAGAAATAAAGAGAAATCAAATTAGTAACTCCCATGTGACTTGTGACTAGGAACTAAAACAGGGTAACAAATCACTAAAATACCAAGTAAAGCATGTAACTTTGTAGTGGCCATTTAAAAGTCTGTCTTCACTACTGGATGCTTTTTACCTATCAGTGTGTACCTAGCCATAATAATAGTTGTGGTTTTGCTCTAGTATTTAGAACTTGTCCATAGATTTTTATGGAGTTGCTCGGTTAAGGAAGTTCTCTTGGCCTGCTACAGCTGCTAGGGTGTGGAATACTGCTATTTCAGACACTCCAATCAAATGATAGGCAAAGCTCTAAGGCTTAGGTGTATTGTCTGTGAATTCCTGAGTGCTACTGAGGTCATTGTCAGTGGGATGGTGTATGGATGCAGAACCTGCACCAGTGGTCTTACAGTGGTATTGACACTTATCAGGTATTTGTGTTCTGCATTTACATCATGTAATGCTCTCAGGTTGTGTGAACACCACACAAAATCTTACCAGCATGGGAACAACACCCTGCAGCTTGTATAAGAAGTTTTATTTGAAATAATAAGCTTCATAGAATTTTCAGGGCTCATTTCCTGCCCTTGGTCACAACCACCCCAGGCAGTGCTACAGGCTGGAGCAGAGTGGCTAGAAAGCAGCCTGGTAGGAAAGGACCTGGGGTGCTGTTTGACTTCAGGGCTCAGCGAAATTTACCTTATTTGTCACTCATCATGTATCTGTATTTACAACACTCAGTTTGTAACTCAGAAAATGAGTTTGGCTTGCTCTAAATATAAATAATCGCTTACAGAAATAAATTTAGAGTAAAATCAGATAAATTAAATTATTTATATAAATTAAAATTGAATATAAATTTACCTATACTTAAATGTATACTTATATATACTTAAAGAAGTAAATGATAGTAACATTAACTATGGATAGGTAAAGGTCATTTAAATCACTTACATATTTTATAGCTAATAATGTAAAATATTACTGTAGATAAAATTTCTATTCCACTTGAAAAAGGTAAGACTAAGGGAGTAAGCTTTTGTTAAAATGAAAAAGTCTGATTTTTAATTAATGATGGAATAATTAGAAGCACAGGTTCAGTTTCAGGAATCCATCTAGTATTCCTAGGAGAAATGGGAAAGGGCAGGAGGACGTATGATCTGAGCACACTGGCATTTCAGCCAAGCTTGAGAAACTCAAAATTCTAGAAATTACAACTGTTACAATACTTCAAACTGAGTATGGAATCTCAGATGTATTTTTGGGGGGTGAAATTTTGGGGATGAAATTTGCTAGCTCAGTATTTTCAGCCTTTTGAGAAGTAACTTTGATGTTTAGTAACTCAGATGTGTCTTGGTAGCTTCTGGTGAGTATAATGCCCTTGTTTTTTGAAATTGTTATTGTGTGTATTTGGTGCTTGCAGTCTGATCTATTATTCAAACATTCATTCAGTATATAGCAACTTTGGTCTTCTTTAAAGTCTCAGTACATGGAGAAATATAAGTTGTTACTGATTCATGAATGATTTCATGTTTCTCTAGACATAATTTTTCTAGGCATATACAGAGCACTTGGAGTATCAAATCTAATCTGTCTGGGGTAGCTTCTTTGTCTATTATGATGTGAATATATATATATATAATCTGAATTAATAGAAGTACTTTACTTGTGAAGTGTTTTTTCATACTTTTAGCCTTAACAGCTATTTCTGAGCAAAATTTCAAAAAACTCAACCAAATCACTTCTTTTTTTCCCCCCTCGATTTCAGTTGGTCTTCAGTTGGGTATTGTCAAAATCTACGCCACCTTGATCTGTCTGGATGTGAAAAAATTACAGATGTGGCTGTAGAGAGGATTTCCAGAGCACTGGGTATCATATCAACTCATCATACCAGAGGTATTCTGAAAAGCTGCAGGAGCAGGAACGCTAAGACTTTGTGGAAAAACAGAGAGATTACTTTGCAGTCCAACCAGAAGTATAATGGTTTGCATGAAATCAGCAATGAAAATCTCATTCAGGGAGGAAATGGTGAGCAGCACTGGACTAAACCTGACAGCTCAGAAAACTTCAGTTCTGCTTATGTGTGGATGCT
Organism: Agelaius phoeniceus; assembly: GCF_051311805.1. Taxonomy (NCBI): domain Eukaryota; kingdom Metazoa; phylum Chordata; class Aves; order Passeriformes; family Icteridae; genus Agelaius; species Agelaius phoeniceus. The sequence continues at coordinate 59,474,310 of NC_135268.1, forward strand.
AGATGCAGATGATTTAGCTGACATTGAAGATGCTGCAGAGTGGAGACACAGGAATGTTGAAGGATTTTGTCTTATGGAACCAACATCCCATATTAATTGTTCTGCATTGTGCTACAATAGAGACATTTATGGGTTAAGGACTAGAGGGTGGCAGCAGCACTGTGCTTCTACTGACTTGATTTACTGCGGTCACTCGTTTTGTTGTGCTGGGACAGCACTAAGAACTATTCGAGCACTTCCAGAGTCCTCTGCACTGTGTAGAAAACCAGTAAGGACTAAGCAGTCAGAGAAAAAAGACTCTGCATACTCTGGGAGTGAAAAAACAGAGGAAGAGACTGCACGAGTTCTTCAGTTTCTCAGTCTGTCAGGCTGTTACCAGATAACAGACCGTGCTCTCAGGTGAGGAGATGTTGTCAAACTATTTTGCTGCAGGATATTTTTTCTGATTTTATTTGTTGGGCTGTTCTGGGATGAATCTGTGTCATTTCAGTAGAAACATTTTTATTGAAGAAACTGGTAAGTTTTAAGTGGTCTTTCCCTCTTAAATAGTTACAGTACTGGACTTGAAAACTTTTTCCAGCTTTTCTTTTGGAGATAACAGTAAAATCTTTTATATCTGTCTTCTGAAATCAAGTATTTTTGTGAATTTGTTGTTCTAGACAGTATTAATGCTTTTAGATTTGTTAGTTGCTTTATTGTTTAGAAATTGTGTTGATTCACTAATTTTTTCATTATGCCTGCAGTATGCTTGAAATTCTGTAAAACTGGAGGAGGATGTCGTTTAACCTGTCTGGATAACAATATAGTTTAGGGACAGACTGAATCAATGGGCTGAGGCCAGTTGTTTGTTCAATGAGATGAAGTACCAGGTCCTGCCCTTGGTCACAGCCACCCTAGGCAGTGCTACAGGCTAGAGCAGAGTGGCTGGAAAGCAGCCTGGTAGGAAAGGAGCTGGGGTGCTGTTTGACAGTGAGTGAACACCAGTTAGCTGTGCCCAGGTGGCACCTGGCCTGTATCAGCAATAGTGTGCCCAGGACCAGGGCAGTGACTCTTTGTTCTTGGCACTGGAGAGGCCACACCTCAGATCCTGTGCTCACTTTTGGGCCCCTCACTGCAAGGAAGGCATTGAGGGGCTGGACTATACCCAGAGAAGGGCAGTGGAGCTGGGGAAGGGTCTGGAACATAGGTCTGCTAAGGAGTGGCTGGGGGGGCTCAGCCTGGAGGAAAAGAGACTCAGGGGTGATCTTCCTGTTCTTCACAACCACCTGAAAGGAGGCTGTAGCCAGGTGGGGTCTCTTCACTCAAGTAGCAAGAGAAAATGGCCTCAAGTTGCACCAGGGGATGTTTAGATTGGCCATTAGGAAAAAATTCTTCACTGAAAGGGTTTTCAAGCATTGGAAGAGGCTGCCACGGGAAGTGGCGTACCTGGAGGTATTCAAAGGCTGTGACACTTGGTGCTGTTAGTGGTGGATTTGGCAGTGCTGGCTTAACAGTTGGATGTGATTATCCCAAGAGTCTATTCCAACCCAAATGATTCTATGATAATTCTGTATGTGCAGAACAACATGTTCAATACAGCCTCATATAACAGTTAAAGTAGGAGAAAAAATGTTTGACTTGAACAGGGAGATGGCTTCATGAGTTACAGAATTTTCTGTTTGCTATTACCACTGATATTTTGTATTGTCAGGAAAATGTAGTTACTGCTTTGTAGTGAAAATGGGATGAGGCTGGGATACTTGTAGCCTCCTGCTCAGGTGTGCTGCAGCACTTAGGGCTAATTAAAGCTTCTTGGAGTGGGAAGAATTCATGTATTTCTGTGCTGTTTGCTCTAGTAAACTGAGGAGTAGTGTGAGGTGCTGCTGGCATCAATTTGTCTCTCCTGAGATTTTGTCCCCATTTGATGTTCACAAGTACAGCTATTCAAATGTCTCCTGTGATTCTTCTGACACTCACTCAGCAGTTACCCTTCCTCAGGGTATGCTTCAGATAATCTGGGCTTTGTGTTGGAGCTTGTTTCTCTTCAAGTGTTGCAGTGGACTTGTCCTGACAAATTTTGTTAGGTGCTGATTAGGTTGTGCTGTGTGTATTTTACAGGTTACTGGTCTGGTTTTTCATGACTCAGTAGTGTGGGAGCAAAGGGAGATTTGGTCACTGAGTCACAGCAAGGGTTTAATTGCATTGCTGGTTTCCCATTGGTGCTTTTTGGGTAAAAGTATTTAGGAGCAGAGAGTGTGTTGCAACAAGTGCTTCTTGTAGTCACAAGAGTACTCGGAGTTCCTGGGGGAAGAGAGTGAAACCCCCTATACAAACACATGCCAGTCCATTTACTTCATGTAAATTGTTACCTGATAGCTGCTTTTGTGGCCTGCAGTTCTACTTCTCCCTGCTGACAGGAGAAGCTTGTACAGCAATGCTCTGAAGGCATCTTCAGTTTTAAATCCTGGCTTGAATCTGCAGTTTGGTGATTCAAGCCTGGTGGGTTTTTTTTCCAGGTGAGTGAGCTTGTTTCTGCTTGAGCTTGGGCTGTCTGCTCTGTGGGCTCGCAGAGAGCAGGTTCACATGGAGTGATTGCTCAGGTGTGGTACATCTATGTGCCTGTTGAATCAGCAGTCAAATTCTCTTGCACTCAGAGAAAGCTAGAGAATTACATTTGAACAATAAGATGGATGGTATGTTGGCAGAGAGAGGCTCTGCTGTCAGTCTTAGGAAAACACAAATTGGGATTCCAAAATAAGTTTAACAAAAAAGAGGATCAAACTTTGGGAAGCATAATGCACCAAACTTGGGAGTGTCATGTTTTAGTGTGAGATGAGGAGTATACATCACCTTGGAAGAGCTGACAAAATAATTGGTATTTTGAAGAAGAATGGCTTTGTAGTTCTTTGAAATAGTCGGTCATGTCTGGTGTCATCCATGAAAAAAGTGGTTTCCCACTAAAGTCTTGCTTCTGTAGAAATCTGCTCAGGTCTGTTGTGTGGCTCAGGGGTGATCCCCCTTTAAAAGAGAGTACAGAAGTGCCAGGTTGGAAGCTCAGTGGTTCCTTAGGGGTGTGTCTGTTGCAGGAGGTGCAGCAGCTCTGTGATGGTGCAATGGGGCCTGTCAGTGCTTGCGGTGCGGGCTCCTAACGCTCTCTTGTGTGTGCCCGCAGGGCGCTGACTCTGGGAGGAGGACTGCCGCATCTGGAGCACCTGAACCTCTCGGGCTGTCTCACTGTAACGGGGGCAGGCCTGCAGGAGCTGGTTTCTGCATGCCCCTCTCTGAAAGATGAACACTTTTACTACTGTGACAACATTAACGGTAATGTCTTTCTAGGAAGATGTGATGCTTTTCTGGGGAGTGATGCTTGGTGTAGGGACTTTTAAAAAGAAAAAGAACCACCAAAACTCATCTGTTTTTAATGTCTGTGTAGCTCTGGGTTTTACAGATTAATTACAAAATTATGACTGTTAAATCAGTTTTGCCTTTTTGTTTGTTTGTTTGGTTTTTTTTTTGTAACACTAGTACAGTTCTGTATTACATAGGAAAGCATTTTTAGTGCCTGTATCTCTTAACTTACATTCTACCTCTATTAGTCATGCTAAACTAAGTCTCTTTATAGCTGCTATTACACACTTGCCCTGTCCATATTTCCACTGTAAACCATGCAATTGTATGTTTTCTGTATGGTCATAACCTCAGACAGAAGCTTCATTAGGTTGGTACCAAAGCAGAGATTTTTAGGAAACCAATGATGTGTGTTTTGCCATGCAAACCTCCCCTATTGCACTAGTTTTGGTATAGAATATTGTTGATTCTACCATCACATGTCCTTATGGAAAAGGTAATTCAGTTTTTTTCTCTGGTTTTGCTTGAGTCAGTAACTTAGGGATGGATCTAAACTGGAGAAGGATCTGTACAAATGCATAAAGTCTGTTCATGGTGCAAGTCTTTTCAGTGTTTACCACACTGGAATTCAGTCTATTAAGTCCAGTAAGCATTCCTAGCATTAGAGGTGGGAGCCATGGTGTGACTGGTATTCCGTGTGTGAATTTAAAACAGGTAAGTGCAACAGAAAGCAAGGGAAAAAGATGATAACCAGGTTCAAAGGCCTGTACATCTAATTGTGTGTAAACCAAAATTGTATTACCTGGTAGTTCATGGTGTCCAGCTCAATAATTTGCATCTGGATTGAAATGCAGTCCCAGCCTGGATATCAGATGTCAGAACTTTGGTATTGCAAGTAAATCTGTACTGATATTTAGGTATTCAATCCATTGAAATCAATACAAGATGATGCACTTGAATTGGATTGTAATATTAGAAGTGAAAGTATTAAACTTACCTTGTTTCCATAATTTTTGCCCATTATGCACTTTTTCGACACTGCTTTTTTTTTTTTTTTGAGACACTTGCTTTTTGTTACTTCCTTGCATTCTGTCTAGACTACAGCATTTAAAAATCTATTTTCTGTTGTCTTTCATTTCCACCTGAAAATTTCAAGGTTCTTTTTGTAAAAATCCTTCACTGACTCTCTTTCCTGCATTATGTTGAGTTTAAAGATGTCTTCAAAGACCAGTTAGAATCCTGTTCCTTTTACATCTGATTGCTTGCTACTTTTCCTCTCTTTATACTTCTGTCTGTAAGACCAGACATAATTTGTCCTCAGAAATTTGTGGTTTTCATCTTGTCCCTATAAAATACACCATAACATCTTTGTATTAGTTTACAATGCCCAAATCTGTGTGTGAGTCCACCACTTTAAAGCTTGGCTGTTTCATAGTATCCTCAAGAAATTATTTAAATTTTAAACAATATTTTTGGATCATTCTGTAAAGTTGTCTGATCCTCTTCCTGTTTATTTCCTTCTTTTTATTGCCTGCTGGAATCTGTGAGCCTATAAGCTCTGCTTAGTTCTCTGAAGCATCATTGCATGCCTCTGGGTCAGCAGTTATTCCTGTAGAGAGGAGTGCACAGGGCAGTGAGGCTGTGAGGGTCTGACTTCTTACATCTGAGATGACATTATTTCTCAACAGAAGTTTATGGCTTTATGGAAAGTAGCCTTTATAAATGAATTCCCTGCAGTTTTGTCTGGGTTTTGTTCCTTGCATTTTCAATCAAACTTCATTGTGATAGGGCTGTTCAGTGTGAAACTGATGGGTTATTCCATTCTGTGGGCAGCAGGATTCCTACTGCAACTGTTTCTGTATCATTTGGCATTTCTAAAGTAACTAGGGAAAGCAGTAGCTGTTGCATTTAAATCAATCCATACCTGAAGCTGTTCATCTGCACATTTACAGACTGTATTACTAACTGCTGCACAAAGTTTACTGATCTGTAAGCATGTTCAGAATAATTTCATAATTTTCTTTGCCCACCAGCTTTTCAGCAATTGTTTTTGGGGAGGGCGTTGTACTCTGGGCTCAGAGATTGGAAAACCTGTTGGAAATAAAAATGGAGCCAACAGCATGGAATTTAGCCATCTATGAATAATAAAGATACAACTTTGTCATCTGCTGATGAATAAGGGCTTTACTTTTACCCCGCTTATATTCAGATTTTTTTTTTCCTATCAACACTAAGCTTAATGGGACCCCTTAGACACAACCCAGCTTCATTGGAATGTCTTTGTGGAGGGCTTGTTTGGTAGGCACGTTGGTTGCAATTTTTGTATTTTCAGCAGGTGCTGTTCTATCTTTTTAGTAGAGCAAGACTAGAAAAGTAGAGCAGCTATGGTGAAGTAGTTGGGTTTAAGTCTGACTGCTGTTACACACCAGTAACATGGTACAGTTTTTATGACCAGAAACCATGAATTTGCATATACTTCCAGATCTACCTTGTGTTTGTTTACTGTTAGCTTCACTTCAGTTTTTGGTTTGCATACTAATGTTTAGGATCTCTTATGTTTTTCACAGTGCTGGAACCCTCAGCTGCAGCTGAAAACAAATCTGTCAATGTACATCCCTTCTAATGGCTGATTTCATTTGTCTAAAACAAATTTGGTTGTGAATCACACTGAACTCAGCAAGAAGAGTTTAATGTTTGAGTTACATCTTGCCACTAAGTTCTTATTGTCCTAAGGCTGTTTTGTCCAGCTGTGTCCATTCTTCTGACTTGTTTCTCCATTTCAACGCCTGGAGTCCTGGAGTGCTTTCAGCTTTGGCATTAGAAAAATGGGGCTCCCTAATTTCTGCAGCAGTAGCTCTTTGCAGCATTTAAGTATGATTCAGTTTCTAGAGTTTTTTTTTTTAATTATGTAGTCCTCAGGTTCTGTAATTAAAGAAATAGGGCATGAATGAAATAAAGTTTGATTCCAATTAGTCACCCTTCCAGCATTTAAAGTCACTGGTCATAGTTGTTCTGTCTTTCCGCAGTCAAACCAAGACTTTGCAAGTTCTTTTAAGGTTCATGGACCACTGTGTGCAGACTTCTGTGAGAACACAGTGTTCCAAGTGTAGGTCTCAGTCTAAATTCTACAGATTACCAGTGTACTCACAAATCTCTGGAAGGCTATTATATGCTGGTGGCAGCCAGTTGCCCTGGCAGGAGAAGTTCTTTTACTATGGTCGTGGTCTATGCTGTCATGTGTTCTTGGTGGAATGCTAAACTTCATTCTAGGGAATTCTGACTAATTTTTGTTCTGCTAGTACATGTAACAAAATGGAGTAATCAAATAGCTCTGCTCATCTCCTACATTACCAAACCTCTTTATATGTTTATATGTTCACCACAAGTAAGCAGCCCTCACCTCTATTCTGAGTCCCCTAAGCATCTGAGTAATCAGATGTGCTTGTAAAGAGCATTACAGTAATCCAGTTTAGAAGTAGCTAAACCAGTAACGTAGACTGTGGCAGGTTAGATGAGAATCTGATTAACTTAGCTTTCCCAGGTGAACCCAAAACACATTTAATTTAGCACTTCTCTGCTAGCACTTGCTAAGCTTTCACAGAGGGACCCTTTACAGAGGGAAATACCCTTCTCCTTATGATCCACTGCATTACTGTTCCTTCTCCACACTTACATCACATGTTGTTTTATAAGACTACATTTTGGGCTCCTTGTTAAGTCCAGCAGTGATGGTATCTGGCTCATCCCTGTCAAGATGTTTTATTACATGAGCCAGAACCTGACACTGCAAACACCCAGTGGTTGCTTGCTATACCTGGCCATCAAAACTGTCAAAGTTCATTCAGATCATATGGAGCAGTGTCCTCCTAGATACCCAGTGCATTGCTAACTGGGCTGTGCTGAAAGCAATAATGGGCAAATGAAGATGGGAGATAGTGGAACAGGTTGCCCAGAAAGGTGGTGCAAGACTCATCCCTGGACACATTTGGGGTGAGGCTGAAAGGGGTTTCTGAGCAACCTTATCTAGTTGAAGATGTGCCTGATTATTGCAAGGTGGTTGGAACTAGATGACTTTTAAAGGTCCCTTCCAACCCAAACTATCCTGTGATTCTGTGGAAGTGATTCATCTCCACTGTTAGGTTGAAATGACCATCACGCTGGGCAGTATGAAAGGAATATATGCAGTTACCATATTGCCTAACCTAATGCATCAGTGAGGTGAGAGGAGTTGGAGACCTCATATACAGAGTCCAGAGGAAACAGAAGAGACAGTGTTATTATGGCAAGATTAAAGAGACCATTTGAATTTAAACAGAGAGAATGCTGAAACAAAGTCTAGTCCAAATGAGGTCAGTAGCAAAGACTGGGGAAGTCAGAGGTTACAAAGCCAAAGAGATGTAGCCAAAGGTCAATGGTAAATAAATGGTAAATAATGGTAAATAAATGGTAAATAATGGTAAATAAAGCCAGGGAAACAAACCCAGTGTCTGTGGCTATCAAAAGTAAAGGCATTTGAATTTTGCTCTCTGTACCAAATGTAAAAAAGAGCAAACTAAGCACTAGGGATTTTATAGAGGAGGTAAATGACTTATGATGATCAATTGACATGTCAAACCATAAATAACTCAAACCCAGATAGCCTTACTGTTAAAACAACCATTAAAGATACTTACTACTTTGTTATAACAAGAACATAGAATACCCTCCAAGTGATGGGAATTGCCCATGTATGATAAGAAAGAGTACAGGGAGGGCAGATTCCAGAAGATGTGGTTGGACCCTGAGTGTTTCATTTTATCTGAATTTTTTATTACAGGCTATAAAGGAAAGTTAGTGGTGGTATGAGGATTAGACATGGGGCAAGAAATGCAGTGTGGGGAGAAGGGTGAAATTTCACTTGGATATGCTTAATGTAATTTGTAAGTCATTGCCTAATAAATTGGGAAATGAACATAAAAGCATTTCAAATGGTCCAATGTACTTAGAAGTATCCAAGTTTTTCAGATCTTAAGTTGCTGCTAGAGTGGCTTAAATTTAAAAAATGAAAGCTAACTAAAGGGTAGGAAGAAAGGGCTTAATGGTCACTGTTCAGGAGAGGAACCTGGGAGGTGACAACTTTCTCCCTGTTCCCCTCCCAAGAGTTCTGTGCTGAGATCAGTCTTACTCAGCATTTCCCTTGTGTTGTGGTGTAAGAAATGCACACAGTAATTTCCATGTTCTTGAGTGGTGCTCTGTGGTCTTCAAGTAATGATACTGATGACTTCTGGAAGCTTCACTGTAGCTGTATGTGTGGTTGAAGGTCTGGGTGGCTGGGAATAATCAAACTGTGATTGCATGAAACAGAATTCAGAGCTGGCAGGTGCAGTGTGGAGATAATGATTTCAGAGAGCTGTTGGTGCTAATTCTGAGATCTTTCCTATTTGCAGCAGCAGCCAAAAAGCCACCAATGTTACCATCGTCAGGGTGGTGAGAGCAAGATAGAGGGTGCTGTGCATGGTCCTGGAAGCCTTGGGGCACTCACATGTGGAGCACTGCATGATGGGCTTGGTCTCCCCATCCTGAGGAGAGAGAGTATACACTGGAGTTACAGAAGATACAGAAGAGGCCTTCTAAAAAGTTAGGGAACTGAACACTAAAAAAGCTGAATGTTTCAATCTGGGAATGAGGTGGCTGAAAAGGGAGCATGACTGTTACAGAACTGGGAAAGCAGTAGATGAGGTGAATGTGCAGTGGTAGTTCTCCAAATTTTGCAGTGTTAGAGCTCAGGGGCACTGGGTGAATTTTACACAGATGCACAATGTAGTGAACTTTGGAACTTGGTCCTGTGGAGAATTGTGGAAGGAGGTTTAAAAAGAGGTTAAAAACCTGCATGCACAACTGAGCCATAAACAAGTACTGAAGGAAATGGACTTCAGTGTCCCTGATACAACAGTTAGGGTTGCTGGAAAAGCACAAAAGGTGTGCATGACAGGCTTATATCATGTCCCTAGACACCATTTGCTCTTGCCAGTGGTGGAGGTAGTGTTAGATGCAGCATGTTTCAGTTAGGAGCATGAGGAATAACAAAACGAGCAGAAAAGGATGGAAAACAATATTAAATTATACTAAGAATTCCCTTCCTTGGGATGTTGTGGGTCTGTATGTTTTATCAACAAGCATTTTGCTAGAAATGTGACAGTTGCTTCAGAATCCCTGCTGTGCTGTGCAGCTGTGGCAGTGCTGGGGAAGGTCAGCCATGGCTTGGAAAATGCTGCTGCACAGAACATGCTCTGCCAAAGCGGCTGCTCAGGAGCACCGAGTCTTCTTTCTAAAGGACTTAAGAAGAAGCTTTCAAACTCTAGCTCGTAAGTGACATGGAGGATCAAAATTTAGTTCAGGTGAATAAAAAGATTTGAAAAGGAAAATGAGTTTATTGACCAGTGAAAAGTTCACTATACTGTAACTGTAGTCTTTCATTACAGTTTCAGGTTTTATTCAGTCCCATGTATCTTAACTTATTTACAGTATAGAGTATTGCTTATTGGTCTGTGGCATAAAGTAGGAAGATGGTTTCAAGATCCCAGATTCTTGGAAATTAATTGAATTATGGCTTTGCTGTTGAAGGAGGTAAAAAAAGCGCCAGATATGGCATAGTGCCCTAGTTCATTAAAATATTTTATTAGAATTTCTAAATGCATTTAAAACACCTGAAATATTTGTTGATTTGTTTCTCATACAAATGGGGAAAATTTGTGTTGTCCTGGTTAGGTCTTCACCAGCTTGTTTGAGTTGGCTCAGCAACCCACTTCCAGTGTTTGTTGGTTGCCAGAGTTCAGGCAGCCTGAGTGTAAATGGGTCTCAAAGCAGGCATATGGCTGCAGGAAATAAAACCCTGTTTGAATAAATAGAGTAATTTCTTATCTCATGGTCACTTTAACATTTTACATGAAAGGAGAAAGTGAAGGTAAGTGGAGGTGGGTAGAGTTACAGTGTTGGTTTGTGCTTTCTGTGCTTGCAACTCATTCTTTTTTCTGAATGGGTCATTTTTAGCCTTATGGCTTCTGATGACTGCAGCAATGCTAAGGTGATTCTCTTCATAGTTTTTGAATTTCCAGTCAAGAGTATGTGAGAGTCTAGCCAACCATGAAGTGTTCATGGAGAAAAAAAATACTTCCAGGCTAAAAAACTGTTTCTGTTACCACAGACATAGTTTTGGAGGTTATGGTTTCTTTGGTAATGATCATCTGAATTCGAAAAATGGGAATTAGAAATGCGTTGTCAAAACCACTCAGTTCTGAAGCTGTGGCAGCCTACGTGAAGTTGCTCATTGAGTGTTGCTTATGGTACTTCTGTGTAATATGGGATGTGTTATCTTCATGGGACTAAGCTATGGAGCAAAAAATCTCTTGAAAAATACCTGTTCCAGGTGAGGTTTTTACACTGTGATTGTACCAGCAGCGTTCCAGACTTCACAGTACTGACTGAAGTGTAGTGCATTGTAAAAAATGAGATGTTTTCTGAATCACCAGTTCATGAGAGTTATGAATCTAAATGAGTGGCCTTTCCTTCTTTTCACGTTTCTGTTGTTTTTGTGCAGGTCCTCATGCTGAAACCGCCAGTGGATGCCAGAATTTGCAGTGTGGTTTTCGGGCCTGCTGCCGCTCTGGCGAGTGACCGCTGACGTCTGATCCTCTACTCCATTTAGCTGAGCAGGCTTCCTCTCATGCACTTTACTTACAGCTCGCATCTTGTGTTAACAATCCTTGGAGTGAGACTTGTTCTACTAGCCTGACCCTGCCCACAACTTCAGAACCTTAATTATGAGTGTACTGTACAGTGTTGTAACAATCTCACAACCTCATTTGGCTTGAAGGGTGTTGGGTTTTATTTTACGTAATTTGGGGAAGATGGGAAAATCTTCAGGTTTTTTTTTAATGCCACTTTATTCCAGTTTTGGCACTTAACTGTACTTTACTGAATTATTTTGTGTTAGGTGACGTTCTTTTTTTAATTTTGAATCCGTAAGTACAATATAAACCTCCGCAGAGAATTTGAATTTTACTGTTTGCATTTGGGTAACAATTATACATCTTTAGGAGCCTGGTTTCTTCCCCTTTCCTCTCATCCTGAAGTTGTTCTTTTTATTGCAAAATTAGGGAAATTGCCACCTTCCTTTTGCATTTGGTTTTGTATTTGGGCTTGAAAGACATAAATAAAACATTCCCACCAATAAAAAAGTGTGTGCCGTGGTTGAATATCTGTGCTTTTAGAGTGCCATGCCAGAAGGCTGCAGAGGTTGGGCAGGTGAGTGGATGTTGTCATGGCTGTCAACTGTACAGTATGTATGGGGGTTTTTGGTTTGGTTTTATGGTTCCCATGACTCTGCTAAGTTGCATTTTTGAAACAGCTTCCAAGGAAGTAAATTTTCATTAATCTGAACTCTGTGAAAGACAGCAATGCATTTTCCCCCTTGCTTCAACAGTTAAAAAGATTCCTCTCTGGACAGTAGAGACTGTCAGGGAGCAGAAATTCTGCTGTGATTAGTGAAATGTGTGCTGGGAAGAGATGAGTAATAGATGAGTGTGTCCTGTGCTGGTGTGAGGGGAGTACTGTAGCCCATGGCAAGTTGTAAACTTCAATGGCCACCTGCTCATAGTTGACACAGTTGCAGGCTGGTTTTTTCTACAGCAGAGGAGGGGCAGGTGTCTGCTTTTGTGGAAGGCAAACAGGTTGTTTTCTTTCTCCTATCCTGCCTAATTTTTAGGACTGAAAATACAAGCTAGTAATTTTTACCTGTTTTCCTAATTGGATAAATTCTTTTGAGTAGTATTTATTTAGAACACCAGTCATGGTGACAGAAGCTTTCAAGATACCAGGGAAAAGTGTCTGGGAAGTCGGTGTGCAGGCAGAACTGGAGGTTACTGGAGGAAATGCAAGTTTCCATCTTGGTCACACTAAACTGAAGAGTAAGGTAAGAAAAACACTAGTGAGTGTAAGCACAGCTGTGGACAGAATGAGCTGCAGATATACCATGGAATAAAGCTGGGAGATGCCATCAGTGTTCAGCACAGCATCTTGTGATGACAGTGTACTTTCTAGAGGGGCCTGCAGAAGGGTGGCAGCAGACTCTGAGCTGGTCCATGACTGCTGAGAGAGCTGGCAGACACTGAAGTGACACCACTCATGATCATCTTTGAAAGGTCATGGAGATCAGGAGAGGTGGCTGAGGACTGCAAGAAAGCAAATGTCACCCTGGTCTTCAAAAAGGACAAGAAGGAGGACCCAAGGAACTACTGTCCAGTCAGCATGACCTCTGTCCCTGGAAAGTAATGGAGTGTCTCATTCTGGAGGCCATCTCTTCTCATGGATGACTGGAAGGTGATCAGCAATAGTCAGCATGGATTCACTGTTTCACCAACCCACTTTCTCTCTATGATGAAACAACTCCCTGGCTGGCTGAAGGGAGAGCAGTGGACTGTGAACTCTGACTTCAGCAAGACTTTCAATGCTGTCTCCCACAGCCTCCTCATAGGGTCAGGAACTGGACTGGAGGAGTGGACAGTGAGCTGAATTGGGACCTGGCTGAACAGCAGATCCCAGAGGTTTGTAATCAGTGGTACAGGATCTAGTTGGAGGCCTGCCACTGGTGGTGTCCCCCAAGGTTCAATACTGGGCTAACTTATTCATCAGTGACTAGAATGAAGGTCTAGATGCCTCCTCGGCAGGTTCACTGACAACACAAAGCTGGGAGGAGCTTTGGGCTGGTTCCCCTGAGTGCTCCACAGCCCTTCAGAAGGCCCTGGGCAGATTGGAGAAATGGGCAGAAAGGAACCATCTGGAATTCAACAAAGGCAAGTTCAGGGTCCTGCTGAACTCTCTTCCTAAGCTCAGCCCACTGTCATTTTTACTTGAAGAGTCTGATTAGCAAGACAACAGCAGGAAAAGGATATGTATATCAGTATTAACAGCACAACTACTTACATACTAGTAAGAGAATTTGGTTTTTATTAACTAATCTTTTGATAATCTTCTACTTCCAAGTTTGCTAACTTGCAGACAAGGATTTCATACTCCTAAGTAATTTAATCAAATTCTTCTATAAAAGGAATGAGCTTCTGCTCAAGGTTTAGTAAAAATATTTATTAAATCCTTCAGCTTTAACTTCTTAAGAAAATAAGAAAATGTCTTCTACCTTTAAATGGTGCTGGCATTATACAGATAAAAAATACAGAGCAGGATATGAAGCAGCCTCTCAAAAATTGAAGTATGGTCTCTTCACTAATGGCTCTTAGGTATATGAAATTTATTCATAGCTAAAAATTCAGGAACTGAGATACAGGAAATTTTTTTACTTACAAGTGTCTTTTGAAGAGGAACATAATCTGACTAGCTACAGGGATACCAAGGAAACATTTTACTCTGCACTCTCACTTATGTGGAGATGTGTAATGCTTAAAGAGTGTGAGGTTCCATAGGGAGCTATAAAAGACTATATAAAAATCACCTATTAGTACTGGAAATTTATGCTGTCAGTCTCTTCCTTAGCAGTAATTAGTGGGTTTAGGTCAAATAAAGCTACTAAAAATCATATTGTCATTTGATTTTTAAAATACTAGGAATAGTTCAGCAGTGAGAGAAATCATATTTACACCTTTATAAGCAAATTTCTTGCAGTATTCAGACTGGTCTATACTACCTATTTCGCACAAGTGAAGCAACATAAATCCATATAGAGAGAACATGTTGGGGATAAGCATGAATATACACAGCCAGAGCAAATTCAACATTGGCAACATCAATGGTGTGAACTCTTGTGCTGTGTACAGCTTCTATTAGAGGTCTCACTTCAGAATATGGCATATGAATAGGAAAGCCAGATACCTGGAAAAAGAAAGAAAAGAAAACATGTAAGAAGAAAAGAACAAAGGCATCTGAATAAATTCATAGCTAAAAATTTACATGCTGAATAAATCAAATTCTCTTGTCTATTGCCAGTCTGAGGGGATGCATAGAAGAACCTATGTTTGTAATTTGGTAACACCTCCCTTTTTCACATACTCCAGGCAAGCTTCTGCCATTTTTCCTCTCTAATTTGGTTTAACTTCAAAGTGAAGTTCTTTAGAATCCACTAGAATGAAGTTATATTAATGAACATGTATAGTAGAGCTTCATTGCTTTTTAGCCTTGTGGCTGGCTTCAAATCACTCTGTTCTCCTGGCTTGGGATTTGAGTGCAAATGTCTCCTGCTCAACAGGAACTGAAGCCTCAACTCATTTTGGAGCTGGCCAGAGCTGCCAGCTGTCACGGATGTTCCATGTGGAAAGCAGAAGGCCCTTCCAACAGCCTGGAGGAATAATGCACAGGCACACCTGCAGCTGCAGTGAACACATCAATTTTCTTCTGTCTTTAGAGAGTGAAGCAAAGACTAGAAAACTGCAGAAAAGCATGTTGTGTGGGCTCCTGCACCTGCAAATACACTGTGTGTAGCACTACTCAGCAGCAGCAGCAGCAGGTTTCTTCTGACCCTGAGAGCAGCTGCACCAATCAGCCCCAGAGCAGCTGGTGCTGGGAGGCTGCACTGGTGTTGATGTACTGGCTGTAGTTGCTGTTGTGCAGCAACACATGTTTCTGCTGAACATAAGAATATAAAGTTAATTGGGTGCATTGTTGTTTTATCTTCAACATTACAAATGAAATAAACCAGATCATCACTCCTTCCCTCTATGAAATGATGATCTCTTTGGAATAAAATCTCGTTTTGTGAATTTTGGCAGTAGAAGAAATAACGAGCCTAGGACACTCTTCTATACCACAGAGTAGCGATACTAGGGATTTCTTGCTTCTATGCACAAGGCATTTATGTTCACAGTGTACCCTGTAATCTCCCAGCTGTTTCTGCAGCTCTGCCTGGTGGTCATCTTCTACATCTTTGCCTTGATTTTGTTCCAGCAGCGGCAAAAAGTTGCGCAGGGTGGAGGTGCAGTATCTGTTCCAACGTGTTGGGCGCGTTGGTCTCCATTCCATAATCTTATCCTTTAATATTTTTTCAATCCTGCAGTAAGACAGACTGATTATTACAGTTCTAGTATTGGACATTTGAACTGATCTCCCTTGGCAGACAGTACAGATTCTGAGAACCACACATGACCTCAGTTAAACTTACTGCTCACTACAAGAGCAGAAAAGCCAACACAGCTGTGTAGTAATGACTGCACTGTCAGTGTCTGCATGGTAAGCCATGGAATTACAACCCCTTTTAGTTTACACCTTCTCCTCTCATCCCCCCACAGCATTTTGTTCTTTGTGAAATGGTAGAGCAATGACTGATCAGTTCTTTCTACCTGGCAATCTCTATTGAAGAAGAGAATTTTAAAAAGCCCTGAAACAATAGCTTCTGATTTTTTAGGCCATTCTCCTGGCACTGAAAGCAGATTTTTAGGAGCTAGGCATGAATACCTAGGAATGTTCTGGTATTAGCACTGATGGCACTTGGTCTGGAGGTAGCATTACCTGCTCTGCAGTTCCAGTGCAGCAGCCTTATCTGAATGCTCATAAGTTAGTTCTTCAGGCTAGTGATAAAAAAAAATAAATATTAAAACGTGCAATCTCTTCTAAAACATCTAACAGTCCAGGAGTTTCTGCCTTGATAACGCTCAGAGAAATTTACAATTATGCAAAAAGAAACTATTCTTTAACAGAGACATGATAAAAATTTAACTAGAGATTTGTGTGTAATTCTGGGGTTTTTTTCCCCCAGTAAATTTCAACTGCTTACACCTTTCATAACTGTACAGAAATTTCTGGCTTTTTACTAGTGATGTTCATACAGCTTGAAAAAATGCCTTAGCCATGAGACAAAAGTTGACTTTATAATACTGAACTACTACTTTAGATATATTTAAGATTTATTCCATTTACTTCACTGTTGCCCTGAGATCTTAGATAGAGGGCAAAAACATTAAATCTGTACAAAGTCAACTTTTTTCAGTATTCCTGCTTTCATTTTTTTAAGGAGTAACTAGGAAATCTTTTTAAAAAACCAATGCTATTACATTGGTACTTAACCAAAGAAGTCCAAAGAACTTATTATGTGCTTCTTTATACCAAGTCTGTGATGTCTCAGTCCCTCTTTTGGAGCTGGCAACAGATCCATCAATACCTGAATGCTGCGGAGACCAGAGAATGGCAAACTTCTTGAAAAAAAAGGTTTCCAAAGTTTTGGTTTGCTGATATCAAAATACATCCTTCCTGGGGAATCATATTCTTGCATATTAAACCAAATCTGCAAGAGAGCAAATTTGGTTTAGCTTTTAGCATATAATCAACACCTGTGGAACACATTCCACTTACATAGCAGTAAAATACTATATAATGTTGACCTCCTGTAGCAATTTTTTCTGCTGTTCTGAGCTGCATTTCCACCCCTCTGGACTGCTGCACAATTCTTTCTGAATTCTGATTAAATTCCTCCAAGAGCCCACCTCAGTGCTGCTGTGGCTGTGATGCCTGGTAGCTGCTGCACCCAACAGTACTGCTTTTTTAAGTGTACCTTGCAGAGTACAAGCAGAGACTGCAGACACACAAGTCACAGCTTCTGTGCACATTTTGTCAGCAAGTGGAACCCATGTCTTGCACTCCCTTTCTTTACAGACATTAATTTTGGCCTCTGTGCCTGGTCTGGAGCATGCAGGCACTGTAGGTTTCTTGTTCTAACAACCTTTAAATAACTCTTTCATATATAGAAATGTGACAAGACTGGGCACACTTACATTATCACAGCTGATCAGACAGTACACATTTTGTAAGGGGCAGAAAGTATCATACTGCCCATAAAAACATCCAGTACTGGGGTTCCAAATTACATACTGACTTTGTTCCAAAGTTAATACATATGCAGTTGGTCCCTAGGAAGAAAAAAACAAAGTATGAGAAAGATGTTTGAAAACTGGCTACAAGTAGGCTTTGTATTCCTAGTAATGCTGATTTTTTACTATTGAGGTTGATAATGCTTTTTAGGGCAAACTGCTTGGAAGAATTGACAGGTTCATTACCATTCAACACTTATATAATAATGTGGGAGAGAAATGTCAGACATGCAGAGCTCCAAGCCACTTTTTACATATAGAATCTGAAAGCTCTTGTCTCAGGAACAAACAAATGTGAAATTCCACATACAGGAATGTTTACCAGATGCCACTTCAGTATCAACACATCCTGCTTGGCTACTGCCCCAGCCCTCATCCATGGGCAACCTCTGAGCTGAAGGACTCCCATCCAGGCAGCACACTCTGTGTCAGCCATCAGCCTCCCTCTCAGGCATGTAAGGAATTTCCCAGCTCTCTTTATATCCTCTATCAGGAATCCCTAAGCTGCTCTTCTATGTTCTTGTCATCCATTATATTTCCCAGGTATCTTGAAATACATGGAATAAATTCCCTCCTTACAAAATGTTTTATTATTGACTAGCATTTCCATCAGATTTTGAGGGGAGGGAATGTATCTGAGTACCTATTCCTGTCACTGCAGTATCTCAGAATGTGCTTAAGAAACCAGCTTAGACAGAAATTTTTACCAAACCTTTCATATGTATGTAGAAATTTGCAATATAAACAGTTACCACCTTTTTGGAAAGAGCAGTATTGGTTAGTTGGAAATCTGAGTGCTTCTCTGAGAACAAAGGCATCTCCCAAGCAGCAAAACAAGCTCAGTGTTTCAGTTCTGCTGCCACAGTGGCTCCCAGCAGCCCAAGGCAGAGCAGACACCTCACCTGTCTGCATTACAGTGGGCAGAGGGACAGGTCTTTGTCCAGCCTGAGCCAATCATCTTTGCTATTGCTGCAGCTCTGCCATCAGCCTGAGAGAGAATCAGCAGATGTGTGTGACCACTAAGAATCCCTGGCATGCCCCTAGCCCTCACCTATCACCTCTGAACTGTAACAAATCCCACACAAACTCAGACTCTGTGTATCCATGACTGAGATGCTGTCAAGGGACTGTCTCCATCAGATGCACCATTTATACAAGCTAAAGACAAATCAAGGGTTACAGATGCTTGGTACTGTATTGTGATGACAACTACTACCAGTTTAAGCATGGATATTGAGGCCCAGGAAAAAAAACTCCAGACATATACTAAGATGTACTTTCAATTTTTTTATTTACTTCTCTGAAAAGAATCGGTGCCCAGCACCAATCTTTAGATAATATCCTGGAAAAACATGCCATCAAGAAACAATTATCCATTGTTGGGGGCCAAAGACTTCACAAAATAAAAGTTAATACTTAGGCCAAATGAAAGAATCCTCTTACCTCAGGAATGGCATTTCCAATGATGAGCCAGGCTTTTTTCCCCATTCCAAGAAAATAATTACACAAGAGCACGGCGTGTTCTTCCTCATCTCCCGCCAGAAGATAAAGAAATTGCTAATTGAGATATTAAAAAAAAAAAAAAGAAGGTTTTTCTAGGCAGTTATCAACTTAGAATATTTGATAATGTTTTTTAACACATCTGAAGTAAGGAGTCCTCTCAGATCTTTGCAACTGATCTTTACTGTTTACTGGTCACTGCTTCAACACACAGGATGAAGAGTGAATGGTGTGAGAATACATGAGGTCTGAGATCCTATCACAACAACCAGGGTGTTTGTCTTTTTTAGAAAGACCCTTTTTCAGAAAAGTTCTGAGATGATAAAAACTTCATCTATGATAAACAATGTCTGCTGTTATTCTCTAAATTACAGGATTTGTGTGACAGAATACTAAATATCTCATTATTGCTTACACTACATGCAATGTCTTTCCTGTAGTTCCTTGGAATGACAATGATCCATTTTAAGTCTAGTTGTAAAGTCTCCATTAGTAAGCATCCTTTCACTTGTGCATGTGTGTGACATTATGGACTGGTTTATAACTGAGAAAAAAAAGATGCTTTGAAGCCCTAACATATTCTTAGCTTACTGCAACCTATTAAAGATAAAACTTTTGGCTCAGATCAGAATAAGCAACTTCTTTCAAGCTTTGGTCCTTATCCTTTAAAATAAATGGCTTAAATAAAATTATTCCTCACAATAACAGAATCACAGAATAATTTAGGTTTGAAGGGACCTCAAGAGCTAATCTAGTACAACCTCCCTCCAAATCCATGGCCACTAGGATGTTCTTTCACATTCAAGAGGATGAAGAACTTCTTTTTAATGCATTGCTTACATCTGATGTACTCCATAAATCACAAATTCCAGCAAATGACACACTATCTGGCAAAAAAGGAATCAAAGCAACATATCGAGCCACCAGTTCCTGCAAGAAAACAAAGCAGAGCAGGTCACCCCTTTAATTCAAAATGCTCTAATGTTATCATACCAGATGTGAGAATATTGCTGCTTCCACTCAATGACAAAACACTGAGTAACCTCAGCACAGTAGCAGCTAGCTCATCTTAGAATTTGTATCAAAGACTGATATGATTTACTGCCATTGAGGTTTGACATAATTCTTTGTCTTTTAAAGGACAATACTCATTAATACACTTATTTTTTTCCCCAGAAAAAACAAACATTATTGTACAGTATCATTATAGTTGGACTTACTGTGTATTACACATAGTCATTACTACTTTTATTTTGTATCTGTAGTTTTTCCTCAAAAGGTGCAGCTGTACAGCAGAGACACAAAAGCTTATGTGCATCTGCCTCTGCACATGCATCTTGACCTCTGTATCAAACATCTTGTAATCTGTATCCCAGAGACTTCACCATCTTTTCTAAGTACTTACTGCTGCTGTTTGAGATCTATTTGGGACAGCATCAAGAAGCTCCTGTGGTGGATTCAGAGGTTTGATATATCTGGTAATAAAAACTGTTTTTCCATCAAGGTCAATTACAGTTGTTAGGCACTGGCGGCTTGGAAACTTTGATGTACATTCAGCTTCATATTTTTCTGCTGCCTGGAGCAGTTTCTCATCTTCTTGGGTATCAAACTTCAAAAGACAGTAGAATTTATACTAAATCAGTTTTATTTACAGTTTGGACTTAAGTCTTTACTATACTTGGCCATATTCACCATTTGGAGGACAATTAAAAGATTGTTAAATTCTTTTCTAATAGCACTTTGAACTTGCTTTGTAGTACAAAGTTTTGCTTACAGACATAAAAGGAAGGTCAAGGCAATGGAAAATCAGGTAATTTGCACTTA
Organism: Agelaius phoeniceus; assembly: GCF_051311805.1. NCBI lineage: Eukaryota > Metazoa > Chordata > Aves > Passeriformes > Icteridae > Agelaius > Agelaius phoeniceus. The sequence goes on from NC_135268.1 coordinate 59,494,805, forward strand.
CTTATGAGTGCCCATAATGATCTCTACATATAAGCTGGCTTTATTGAAGCACTGAAGAATGTAGTGAAAGTTATGGCCAAGTAACACTGGGAGCATGAGGATGTAACACCACATATTAAGTAAAAAATAAAATTATAGTTAGGTACTAATCCTATGAGCTATTCCCACAGCACTCCATTAAAACCACAATTGACATTAAGTATAAAATCTCAGTGATTTTTATATAAAGAATACTGCAACAACACTGCTCAATGCCAAAATATTTGCAGAGAAAGTTCAAGTGATTTTTAGATGAATCCTTATAATTCAGAGGTGTTTAAAATTTCCACATTTTAAATGTGATTTTTCAGAAGAAAATGTAGGACTCAAAAGCACATATCAATTATATAACAATGACAATTATTTCATGATGCTACCAAAGATGTCATCTTTTAAAGGTATTAAGATTGGTCAAAATTATCTATTTAGAATTCCTTATATCCTTCTAGTGGTGGTGAGAATTAAAGTTCATCCTTCATAGTATTTTTGTTTAAAATGAGCCACTTTTGTCATTTGTTAATCTTTAACCTGAGCTGGAACAGCTTGGGCTAGAGCTCCAAGTCAGAAGAGAAGGCACACAGTGGTGATTCTTCTCAACCATAATTAAGAGCAGAAAAGTAGAGCCTCTGGCATGTTGTAAAAGTAAATCTAGCAATTTACTGCAAATATTACTGGCAAATAAACAATTACTATGTCACAATCAAGTAACACAAACTGCAAAGAGGTTGCTGAATGGCACAAACCCGAGCTAAGTCTTAAACTGGGAACAACAGGACTATCTCAACTGATTTATTAATGTTGTACCTTCTTAAGCATTTCATTCATCTAATAGAGGTTCAGGAAGGACAGCAGGAAAGAGAGGAAAAATAAGTAAAGAAACAAAAAAGGTATCATAAAATTAAACTAAAATTATGCTTAGCATCCTAAAGCACTACACAAGCATTTCAAATTAAATGCAGGTTAGGAAGAGGAAGAAAGTATGGCAAATTATTTTGGGTTTTTTTTCCCATAATATGCCAAACTCTTTCTATAATAGGTGTATGTGTTGCAGCTGGAGAGTTGCAGCAAAGAATTGTAATGACTATTGTTGTTAGTCTAAGGCATTTCTGGTTTACTAATGAAACTGAAAAAAACAGCAGCTGCTGCTTAGGAATTATTATCTTCAAAAGCTCGAGGCATGCATGAAGCCATAAATAATAAATGCTCATTTGAACAGTATAAACACAGAAGCAAGAAAATACTCTTTGCACCTGCCACCACCTTTTTGTCCACTAAATCCTTTTGTCCACAAATACTCACACAACGCTTTATTGTTTACACAAGTACAAGGAAAGACTACATGCTCACAGATAGGAATGCCAATTTACTTTCCCTGAGGACTAAAATTAGATACCTGGACAAAGTTATTTCTCATGTATTAAATGCACACCTCACTTAATGGTGCACTTAATCTAATTAAACTGAACAGATAAAAAATTTGAAATAAAACACTCCAAATTTGCATGAATGTCCTTCTGTACTTGTTCATGTCCTTTGGTACACTAAGGAGAGCTATTAATATGCATCTCAAGAACTGCACCACTGGAAACAAAGAGCAAGAGAATGATGAATTAGTGATTAGTTACCTTCTCTCTGACAGACTCTCCAGGGATGAGCTGTGGTTCAATGGTAATGAACAGAGTTATATATGAGCCCTCACTCAGATTTCTCACAGAATCAAAACCTCTCTCCATGCCCACGCTCTTTTCTTTGCTGTAGCCAAGGAGGACTGGAGGAATATTGACCTTAAATGTACCATCAATCTACAACAGATACAGAGAAATACTTCTCATTAAAAGCAAAAAAAGCAAAAGTTCCCTCTCACATAAATTTGCTACTTGAGTCTGCATATTTTCTTCTTTTGGTTATTAAAGTTACAAAACAACAAAATGAGAGAATATGACATTTATATTGATTAACTGTGGGGAAAACATGAGGTATCTCATTGTTAAATATATTAATCACAACTCGATTTCAACCTCTCTTGCATATTATGAAGGCTAACATTTAATGAAATGGAAATCATATACACTAGTTCACAGAGAAAGAAAGAGTGCTGGCCTTTCAGTACTTTTCCTTCAAACACCAAACTCTACATGGCTCTGCTTATCTGGAAAAAATAAAAAATGGCAAAATGCAGGTTGCATGACCATGCTTCTCAAGGCAGCAGCAGACCAACAGGCCTCTTTGCCTATGAGTGCTGTGGGAAGGATGGTCAGCATTCAGATGGACCCTCTTGCATGCACAACCTACTGATGCTTCTTGGGTGGAACTGGAACTGGGCCCTTTTATCCAGCTTCTATCTGGAAGTGCTCTGCCAGACCCACCAGCCCTGGCAGCTCCCCCTGCTAGCACAAACAGAGAACAAGGTCTTTCTGAAGGGCTGGCTGAGACAAGAGATGGCAGGCTCACTTGCTTGGGCAGGTTTCAATAGTGGAAGTAGCCAGCTTTAAAGGAAAAGCAAAAGCAGTAAACTCCTGATTTGGAGACAATTGAGGTGACTGCCACCAGAAAGGGTACCTTCAGTGGATGAGGGAAATGAACAGATGACTCACTGGCATGGCTCATCAAACATTTAAGAACAAAATTAAGTTTTGATGAGGAGAAAACTAAAGATATCACTCAAAATTTCTGCTCCAGTGTATTAGAACAGGATGATGAAATGCTTCATTTGCTAGTGAAATTTAGTTGCTAGATGCACCTTGATATAACCACTGTGCTGATCAGGCTTTTTCAAATTCCACACAAAATCCTACTCAAATGCAAAGAATATCTACTGCTGGGAAGATCTATACAAGCACTCACACACTCCAACACCTCCTCAAAGACACTCAGCAGTGTATCTGACAGGAATTCTGGAGCTACTCTGGTTCTACAGCAGAAAGACCAAGAAGCTGAGGAACAGAGGTTCACAGTATGGGAAATCCCTAAAGATGGATTATGGATGGTGGCTGCATTGGTAAGCAGTCTGTTAAAATGTCAAGTCTGCCCATTAGGTCTCTCTGTGAGCAGACACACTTCTCAGGTGGATTTCATTCATTCAACATAGAACAATTCCCTAAAAATGAGCACTGAGTCATGTTGTTTCCTGTTTGCTGACCTACAGCAATGGTGATCACATTATGTGACATTTTCTGCACAGGATGGCCAAAGACTCATGAAAAGAAGGTCACATCTTCTTACTACTTACATCTTCTTTAAAATCAGTGAAAGCTTCATGGTACAGGGCACCACAGCTCTCAAAGAGAAAAATTAACTGATTAACCTCCCAAGTTGAAGAGCACATATTATTAATGATCTAGCAGAAACAAGTGGACTAAGCCTGGTTAGACATATGCTGTCCAAGATTTCTCAGCAATGAAAAGTGCTTTCATGCTTTCCTGAATCCCATGACAATCACATTCTGTTATGCTTTGCAGACAGCCCAGGAAAACAACTTTGATCATCAAGCACTGCACTCAAATCTAATGAGACTCCTACAGACTTTCCCTCCACCTAAAGGATCTGGGAGGCTCAGAGTATGCCTTGAAGTCCTTAAGGTTCTGAAAAATGCCCCATAGGGCCAGAGAATAGCAAATGAATGTGTCATTAGGAATGCAACTGATTTCTCAGTTTCTTACTTCATGAAGATTCTGACTTTTGTGATCAGATAACTTGATCTACACCAAAAAGCAACTGCCATGCAGAAGAAGTCCTACAGCTGTGTTACAATATAATAGGACTATCAATGGAAAGAAGCAGTTTCCTTAAACTTAGTCCAGGATGAGTGGCTGGACAAAAAAAATATTTCCTCTGAAGAAGAGCATATTTTACTATTACTCCCATGACTAACTGTGGCTATTTCTTGAAGAAAGCTTCTCTTGAAAAGTTCTAGAAATGGAAGAAAGAAGGGATTAGGAGAGGCAAAGATCAAAATCTTGTGATTCATGGAAAGTGTGAAAAAAAAGTTCAAATTTCCTCTCGTATCTGGGTGATTCTATTCCTAGTTCATCTATCCAGGCTGTGCAACACCACAGCCCTCAAAAGCCACTGAGAAAATCACCTAAAAAAATCTGTGCTTTTAATGTTGCTACTGAAGGCTGCATTGTCACTATTGAGAATATTTTATCTCTTCTCCCTTCAAAACCTTGAACTTACTGGGAAATACCAAATCTGTCAAAAAAATCCCAGTGGTTTCAAAGACATCTTCAAACAATTCCATAAAAATAAACTAACAATTACAAAGAATATAATTAAATCTGACATTCCATTTCCAGCCCTTTTCCATTCTCAGTTCTGTATTTTACTGCAAATAAAATCACTCACCCTTGCTTGAAAATATATGGTAGTAAATGGAATCTTAACACATCCCAGCCAGTGTCTCTCAATACGAGTGTGGATTCCACTTCCTCTCTCACGATCATCCTATTAAAAAGTTGCCCAACACAACACTTTGTAAGACAGCTTCATTTCCTTTAATTCAATCAACAACTGAATCAAGGCATTAATAAAAAATTCTGTATGAATTTTCTGTAAGTATCAGCTCCATTACTTGTGCAGCAGTAATTATTCTGCACAACTTTCAAGCACACCAGATGCTGAAAACATAGAAGAACATTGCAGTCCATGATACAATGTGCTTGCACTTTAGGGTTTAAGTCCTGTATAACCTGTAATGGAGAACTTAAAGCTTTGACAAGGAGTCCACAACACTCTTCTCAGTAATGAAAGCAAATGAAAGCTCTGGTTTGAAAAGCTTTTTGAAGTTAAAATTGTAGGAAAATCTAAGTAAACCCTGTGAAATGGAAAAACTGTTTTCATGTGCACTGCCTATCAGATTTCCAAATTTTTCATGATCAGCCTAGAATTATTTTTAAAAAAACCTCTGCCATGACATCCAAGTTTCAAGTGTGTAGCTTTCTTCCTTCTGCTTCATCAAGTATCATTTCAGTTTTGAGGACAGAATTCTGTTCCCAGTGAAGTGTGTGCATTATTTATTTCTGGGCTATGTTTTCAAGAATGTTGAGTGCTGCTATTTTTGTGTCTGCTGAATTGACTAGAAAAGCTTTCACTGGATTCAACAGGGGAAGGACTTATGCCAACACTGAGAGCTTACAAAAATTTCTTGTTACTAGTACTTGCAATTCTTGTCTCATTCAAAAAAATTAATGCAAACAACCAGTAGATGGTTTGGGCTTTTTTTTTATTATTTCACCAAAGAGCTTGTAAAACAAGACGAGACAAAGCATAACAAGATAGTTAGCAAAAAATACAAGAACTGGGATCACTCATCTGGAATGAAGTAAAAAGCTTTGATTAAGGTTAAGAACAGAAGTCAGATTCTGTTGTTGATGCCTCTCAATTTTAGGATCTTCAACTTCATTAAGTATCAGCAAAACATATTACACACATGTGATGTGTTCAACTCTAGCAGCATTTTGTGTGGCACAAGCTGAATCTGTACAAATGTAAACTGTAAAGATTGCTCCCTCTGATAACCTTGCAGTATTGACTAGATAAAATCATAAGGAATGACAAAATAGAGAAAAGAGAAGCACAGGATGGGGGAAATTATTACATGGAAAAGTCTTGTTCTGACAACTTCAAAAAGCTCACTATGTTCTCTAGTGTAGAATGTCCTTCAATTTTGAACTCACCTCTACAGCATCATGAAGTACTTCATCAAAAACATTAATGAAGACTTCATCTTTTACTGACTGCAAACTGTGGGTGCTGTAGTCACCATTAGGAGCTCTGAAGAGGTTAAATAAATCAAAAAAGTGATTTGAACAATACAGGAAAATGAGGATAAATTTGCATGCTCAAATTAAACTATTATTGTGCAGAAATAATTTGGTTTCATTTTGCCATACCTAAATGGAAGCTCAAGTTCCTCATTCCAGCAGGGGCTTGGGCCTTCTGCTGTTGTTGTCCTGCAGACTGTTCGCTGAAAAGAAACTTCTACAAAAGGACGGACCAAAACCTATAAATAGATATCAAAACAAAGGAAACAGACCTCTGTGGAAATTCACCAGAGCACATTAAATGACACATTTCAAGCATTAAGAAAAACATATGTTGTGGCAATCAGGCTGGTTCTGCCCAGATATAACTTTAATACACCATAAATATTGCACTTCATGGCTTTCTAAGCATTTATGAAGAATTCATAAATTCAAGAATTCATATTCTTTTAAGAATATTTTATACACTAGCATTTCCAAAAATGTATGTGTATTCAAAATACTTGATGTATTTATATACACTGGAAAAACCACATTTTCTCCTGAGAGTGGAAAAGGTACAGGCTATCTAATCAAGGAAAGTAACTGAAACAGAACATGTGATCCAGACAGCAGGGGAAAGAAGTGCACTTGTATCCTCTTATCTGTAATCCAAGAAGCCTACAGCTACAATCCCAGTTGTCCCTGAAACTGGGTCCTATGACAGATAAGCAACTTCATCTAGACAAAACAAACCCCTAAATGTGATTAAAAATGCCTTATTTAACATTCAAATGCATATGGCAGAAGCTTTTCTACATTTCAAAAAGCTGTAATTTTGTAAGAAAATCACGAGAAAACCAGTAAAAACCCCGAAGGTCTTTCATCTTCATTCAGAAGGATGCTGAATTTAGTTTTAAATAGCAAGAAATTGAGAAATTGAAATTTCAGTGTCAGCCATAAGAATGGCTGTGCTGGTTTAGACTAGGAGTGTACTGGACCCAAAGTGCAGCCTGTGAAAACAGCCAGCAGCCAACACACACAAAAAAGTAAGAACTGAGCAGGCATAGATGGTATTTTCTCCTATTACTCTTCCAGACTTCAAACATTTTCAGATGAAAGACTTTCCTAAGTCTGTAATGATTTTTCTATTAAGTAACTCCCAATGGATCACTCTTCACATACTTGTCCAATACCCACTTCAGCACAAACCAACCTCTTTCATCCACAATACATGCAAGCAACTTCTCTGGCCACTGGCCAACTGCTGAATGCAGATCACAACTTTCTTTTGAACCTAACTCCTACCAGCTTCATTTGCCCATCACTCACATTTGTACTTCCAGTGCCAGGAAACAGTCAATCCTTATCCAGTGTCTATGATTCATGATTTTGTGCCTTTCTACCATATTCCTCCTCCTCAGCTTGCAGTTATGGGTGCTCTGGCTCAAAGTCCCACCATTTTTCACTGGGCAGGAGCCATTCTGTATATTCTTCTCTGAACCTTCTGCAGCTTTACTCTCCTTTTGGAGATCAAGGAGTGGGCAAGGAAACCTTGCCAATAAAGTATCTTTCTGAGGGTGAATGCTACTGTCTGTGCAAAATGCTCACAGCTTCCCAGAAGATGTCACTTTTGTACCATACCTGGTTGAATGCCCAGTCTGGGCTGTTGGGTGGGCTCTGAGCTGATGGAGAGGCTGCAAACATCTCGTTGAAGGACCTTGAAGATTTTGATGGCTGCTGAAGTTTGCTACAAGAGAAAACAGACAACAACCACCAGGGAAGACAGAGAATTTATTACAAAATGTGAATCCCACACATTGTCTATTAGCCATACAGAATTCTGGAAATACTGATGGTTTTGTTACATTTTCACCTTGGGAAGATATTTATTAGATCAAATAACACAAATAAAATGCCAGAAAGGGGTATTGAGTGTATACTTCCTACAAGCCTCACTGCAAGAGTACTTTGTGCCTGGAGGCTCTCTTTTCTGAAGGGTTTATTAACTGCAGACTTTTTTGTTGCCTACCCCACACAATCTCTTTGAGCTACAAGCTTTTAAGTTCAAGTACTTGAATCCCTGCAGAATTCATGAGCAGTGTAGATCTCATGGCATTCAGGCAAGGCAAAAAATAATTCATATGAATATTACAGATTTGTCAACCCATGAGTGAAGTAAAAGACAATATATGTTAAACATTTATTTTTACAGCACTTCCACATAACTTTTTTTTTGTGGTGAGACCACACTATAGACCATAAAAGAGTAACTATTCACATATAAACAGCTCAAAATAAGATATCATATAATGCAAAAAGACTGGATAGGGTTTTAATTATTTCTGTAATTCTGGTAATGAATTTTCCATCTTCTTTTTCCTGTCAATGAATTGCTTTTCTCTGTATCTATTTACAGATTGCAGCAGAACCTCTAATACAGCAAGAGAAAGAACAGCTGACAATGTTGAATTCTGTAACTGGCCAGCTTGGAAGTACCTCTGAGTTAAATGCAAGGTGTATTAATTTTGTGTGGGGGAGAGAGAGAGAGTGAACACTACATTAATACATTGCTTCTGGAGCTGAAGCAGACTGTTCAGTGTCTCTACATGACACACCATCATGCAGTGCAGGCATTGTGTTAATGTGCCTGAGTGTAAAGGTCACCTTTAGAATTAGAGCCACATTAGGCTCAGTCTATTAACTTAAATGGTTCATCAAGGAGCAGATCAACATGCTGCACTCAGGAGACAAATAGTATCCCACAGTGAAGAACTGGGTTTTTAATATTTGGTTTTGGTATTTAATTAAGATATTATGAATTAAAATTTCCCTGAGAATTATCAAGAGGCTTCCTTAAGGGATAATTCATCTGGCATTACCAGAGTTATAATGCTGTCAAAGCTGTAACTGATCTTTCTGACAGTTTCTGGTAAAACGTGTCTTGAATTTCACAGCTACTAAAAATTATTTTATTAATCTACAAACTTACAAAATATCAGTCCTTTATCATCATTTGTAAAAAGAGAAATGTATATATGTATGTTTTTATCATGAGAATCAAAACAACACACATGGCTGAATTGTAACATCTGTTGCTTCATCTGTCCTCAAAACAGAAGAAGCCAGAAAATGAATCTGTACTGGAAACAAGCTTTTAGACATACCTCATCACTGGTTTTCTCACTGGAATATCATAGGCTCTGATGATGTTCACTAACAGTTTTATGTCTCCATCTGATAAATTCTGTGCTGTGACCTTCTTCCTTTCTTTTCTTCTGGGCCTTAATGGTCGTTTTGGCTCTGCCAGTTTAAAGAGGCCAAGTCCCAAAATGCTAATAATCATAAACCAGGTATTTAGTCAGTTTTGCATAGAATCCAACATTCCAGCGTTACCATGACACACATGAAAATTATGCACTAACACAAAAAGGAAATATTTGCTCCTGCTAGTGCCAAACAAAACTCTGAATTGTCAAAATGTTGCAATTGTTAGTGCTGCACTAATCCGGTTCTGTCTTATATTTCAGGAATTACAACTTTAATGTGCAAAAAAGTTTCATTGTTTGGGGTTTTCATCCCAAAACTATGCTAGGTGCAAAAAAGACAATTACACAACTTCAAGACAGATCTAAACTACAGTGCTATAAACAAGGGATCTAGCAGATGATGATAAGCACTGTACAGAAGAGACAAAGCATCTGTCTACACAGCTATGTACACTGAATAACAGGCTACAGGGAGGAAGCAGAATCAATACACCACAACATACCCTGGACCCTCAGAACTTATAACCAAAGGCAAAGCAGAAGCAAAGGGAAAAAAAACCAGGAAAACAATAAAATGAAAATGTGTGTTTCATTTATGCAGATGTATGTAATGTTTACATCATTGCTATCTACTGCAGACATTCAAAAACACATTTAAAAACTGATGGCTAATGGCATTTCTTCCTTAAATATATCCCCCACAGAAATTACTGCTAAAATAACACAAAATCATGAGTTGCTGAAATATCTCACTAAGTGAATATTAAACAAGCCATGGTGTATTTTAAATTCAGTAACCATAAATCTTTGCAAATAGAATAGAATATGAATAGGATGCATGATGGGAAAACATAAACGAAGCATTTGATTCTCAACAAAAAGCTAATTGTAGTCTTGTTCAGATGTTTCTCTACTGTGATGTGAAAGCATCACCTAATACCATACTTGAAGTCTTTTGTAAGAGAGCAAGTCTCTGTGTCTCCAGCAGATGGGACTGTTTAGATTTATACAGCTGGTTGAAAAACACTTAGACTGTATAAGGGTGCTGTGTTTAGAGTGAACAGAAGACACTTCTACATGAAAGAAAAAGTAAGTTTTGCAAGTTGTTTACTTACACAGATTTTAAGTGAACAACACTAAGAGCCATCTATGCTGGGATGACTGATATATGTTAAAATTGATAGGTATGTGATTTGAAACAAAAATCTAAAGAAAGTGCTCAAATAATAAAATAAACAATTATCTTAGAAGAGAAAAGCAGTAATTTCCAAACTCAGTATATTTTTTGAACATAAACACATTATGACAGCATTCAGCATTAGAAATGTATGTGAAGTATAACACAGAAAATTACTGTTAAAAATCTACTGCACATTATTTACAGGGCATAGGCACTGACTCTAAGGAAGTATCACCTACAGAACCAGTCAGTAATAGAGTTACTAACTCTGATACTTGCCTGAAAATTGGAAATATTCAGTCTGGCACCAGCTGGACTATGCTCAGCTCATCAGAAATGCATCATATCCTGTTATATCTTATTTACACGCTGTCACTTTATTTCTGTCAAAACCAAACTTTTTCTTAAAAAAGTTTTTACTACACTTTGTTTAACAATACACTGTACTGGCAGAGGTGTACACAGAGCTGTTTATCAATTAACTGTACTGGCAGAGGTGCAATCACACAGTGATTGCAAGTTAACCTATTATACTAAACACAAAGTCACATCAGTTAGCCACATCAACACACTTTGTAAAATAGAAATAAAAAGAGCAGGTGGTTTTACCTTAATTTTTTTATTTGGAACAAATAAAGATAGCTCTCTTACCCCAGGCCTGGAATCTCCTCTTCATTGACAAGGTCAGAGAGAATGAAATGGTGCTTTGCTATGAGGAATCGCTTGATTACTGATTCTCGAACCTGTGAACAGGGAGGGAGAAGGGACAGAAGTGCATTTCTAATCCAAACCCACTGCCAATATTTGCATTCTAATTGTTAACATCCATAATTAAAACATCCACATACATATTCTTCATTTTTTCCAAATTTTATGAGGGTCAGAGTTGAAAGAAAAATTTCTTTCCTCCAGCTATTTCTTTAGAATGTAAGAGCAGCTCATTTTACCAATAAAATGCTTCTCTAGAAACAGACTGGCTAGATTGATAGAAGAATATATGAAAACATACAATCAAAAATAATGTCTTTATCTGCTTACAGCTCACCATCAGAAACAATTACAAAAACAAATGACACCAACAGACATCTATTTTCCACATCTAAATGAAGTTGCAAAAAAGGCTGTAGAGAAATCTTTATGGCACCAGTTATGTGGATCAAAAGAAATACTTTGGGCTATAGAACTGGTGAAGCCTGTATTAAAATCCTGTGATTTCAAATAAATGTTTAAATTTCTTAGTTCCTTACATATCTTTGCTGAGGTCATAGAGTGAAGCACAGAGATAAAAGTCTTCCCTCATCTCCTAACAACTATGTGGAAGCAGTCTGAAAGGATATTGCCTTTGTCCTTTTTTCTTAGTACTAATGCTAGTCGTGGCTTTATACTCTGTGCTAGTACAACATCAGAAGTGATACACATATAAAGATCACATTTCAGAGTGAACTGAATTTCAGTTCTGATACAAGAAATCAATTTTTCTAGCCCATCTGACAATTTACAGAAGTGTAAAGTATCCAAGTACTGTTTTAAAAAGGGCTACTTGTATTTAATCTGAGACAAACAAAGGTACAATGATGAATGCTGTTCTGTACTACTCCATTACTATTCAGTGTGCTGCAAAACCCATATGTTCAATGCCATGCAAAACATATGGGGCTGACACAGACATGACAGCTTTGTCAAAAATAATTTTTATACTCACATTGAATCTGGACTTTGGCACTTGCCTGGAAGATTCAAACACTTTTTTCTCTATGCTTCTTTCATGAAGCATTCTTCCTAACCAATAATTTATTTTGTCCTACTTTCATTCAACCTTATCATCATATTTCATGTTTTGCTGGCAGGCTAGGATTTGATGCACTTTTTGATATTTACACAACTGGTAAGAAACTGGTAGCCATGTTTCACACTTGCTTTTTTGCCAGTCTAAAATTGTAAACTTTTCTTGTGTTTACCTTCTTTTTCCCTAAGGATTAAAGAAAATGTCATCTTAATATAATGAAAACTAGAAAAATTAATTAAATCAATATAAGGGGAATATGTTACTGTAATACCACAATGAAGGTAAATGTGACAGAAGATACGCCCTCTGCCTCAGGCTGCAGAACAAGACACTGTGGATTACATTAAATGATTATTAGAAGTGATTAGGGCCACTTTCATGGAGCTAATTAAGTTCTTAGCATCACAGCCTACAACAAGGAAAACAGGAAGGAGGAAATCACTGAATTCCTGTGACTCAACAGTACAAAACTCTGGGGAACTAGAGCAAAGAAGAATTTACAGAACTGACAGAAATATCCAGAATGGCCTGCCATTTTGTATATTGCATCATTCTCAATAGCATTAAATAACACAGACCTCCATTGGTTCAATTACACCAGTTTCAGGCCTAACGTGGAATTTTAAAGATGTCTGTAGGTCACATTTAGAGATGAACCAGGTTTTAGTATCCAAGGAAATAAAGCAACATACAGCCTACAGGAATATGGTGAAGCACATATTTAGCATCTTACCTTCTGCAGATAGTTGGCAACAACTGCTCTGTGTGCATCTAGGTAGTTTTTGCTGTCAATCACATCCCTCTCTTGCACTCTCTTCTCATAGTCCTAAAGATATTTATTACAGTTTGTGCTTCAATATATATTCAGTACTCTATCACATATAAGAAAAAATGCTAAGTATTTCATTAATAATAATGTACAGACCACAGTAAACTCCAGCAGATGTGAGAAGTTTGTAAAGTTATTTTTAATGCTAGTGTAGACAATATATGCTAAACATTCATGAATAGAGACAAGACTACCATTCAGTTACAAGATTCATGTGGTTTAAATTACAATGAATAACTTGACAATTTCCCCTCTTCTTTGAAAGCTGAACTTTGACCTGCTGTTATAGACTGAAATTCCATTTGAACTGGAAGTGGCTTCACTTATTGCAGCTTTAACAGGAAGAGTCCTTCACAAGCAGAAATGATGCAGTCTTCTTGGAAAATGGTCAAAAATCTGAACTGTGTTTTAATACTAGTAAATACCTTTCCAAATAATTAGTAATTACTTTTCATAGGGTGTAAAACTCACTTGGTGAGTAAAACTGCACTTGGTTCTTAGGGAGAAGTATGTTGATGGGATATCTCTCAGGGCTGTGAGAGATAGATGGACTACAGTGAAAGCTCTACTGAGAGATGCAACTTCTATTCACAAGTTTAGGAAAGTGTCTCATAAATTAAGAAAAGGCTAGAGCTAACACTCAGCCTTCAAGCAAAAGCCAGAGCTTACAAGTCAAGAGGCTCTGCCAGGATCTGAGAATCACACTGGCTTCAGAACCACAGCTAAAAGTACTCAGTAAAATTAAGCTTCAGGTCTGAGCTCTAACAGGAAGGACAAACAGCTCAACATCTGATTAGTGTCCTCTAAAAAGCAAAGGGAAGGGCCCCTGGGATTGATTATATTCAGTTTCTTCACAAGTGACCTGGATTAGGAAACTCAATGCACTGATAGCAATTTAGCTAAGGATACTTGATTATAGGAAGAGTGATTAATATGAGTGACTGAACCATAGTTCAGAGGGCTCTTTATGACTTAAAACTTTGACAACTGAAGCCTCAATTATAAAAAGGGAAAATTCTGTATTGAGGGTCAAGAAATTTCATGCACTGGCACAGACTGGAAATCAACCAGAAGAATAACAGCCATATTGAAATAAGTGTGGGTTTAATGCCAACCAGTGACATGTTCTTTTGGCAAAAGGCAAACCACAGGATAGATAAGGACAAAGAGAAACTGCCACCCTCTCCAGCCTGACACTGCAGGGGGCATGCCTGAAATACTGCAGCCAGTTTGCAGCTGCCAATTCAAGAGGCATGTGGAGACAGTGGATGGGATCCACTGAATGGCTACTAACACAGCAAGAGGCCCACAGGACATGACCTACAAGAAGAGGTCAGAATCTTAGAAAAATGTAGATTTGAAGAGACTTCTGGTGGCCATTCTGATCCAAACTCTCAGAATCAGAACAACTCCAATCAGAATGCTCAGGGCCTTGGAAAATTGAATTTTCAGTATCTCCAGAGATGGCAGTTTTACAAATTTGATGGACAATGCGTTCAAGAACTTAAACATGTTCTTTGTGAAAAATGTTTTTATTATGATTAACTGCAATGTCTCTAGGAGTAACTTGTGTCTATCATCATCTCACCTCCAAGATGAGTCTCTCTCTGTTTTCTCTGCACCACTGGGTACCTGAAGGATGCAGTAAGAAACCCTCTCAAGCCTTGCCTGCTTAGGCAAAAACAACCTCAGTCCTTTCTGCCTCTCCTTGGAGGTCATGGCTTCAGCACCGCACATACTCTGGTAGCTCTCTACTGGACTTACTCCAGTATTTCAGAGTCTTTCTTGCACTGGGCAAGGTGTTCAAATTCATCAGCCTGGTGAGGAAGAGATTAATGAGCAATGCAGTATCTGCTCACAACTCTTTGAGGGGCAAAAGGACAGGGTGCCAAAATCATCTCTCTAGCTCCAGACAGTACAACAAGGGAAAGCAGCCATTAAACACAACCTGGAAGGCTCAGGTTGGACGTGACTTTTTTCTTTCTTTGTTTTTGAACAATCTCTGGAAGGACAGTGAAGCACTGGAACAGGTTATCCTAAAAGGCAGTGGAGTCTCCCATTTAGAGGTTTTCAAGACTTGGCTAGACAAATAAACAGCTGACCTCATCTAGTGCTGGCAACAGTACCACCACTTCAGTGGAAAGCAGGACCAGATGATCTCCAGAGAATATTTTACAAATAGTATTTCCATGATTCTACGAACTTCCAGACCTTTTTGCCAAACAGCTAGTAAATCAACTGGGAACAAATCACTTGAAACTTAGTTTTGAAGTTCACAGCATATAAAATAAACTTGGAATGGGCAATCATGGGTTTATCCAATTTATCTTAATGGAAAAAACCAACAACCCTCCATCAAAATAATTCTTAAACTATGGTTTTCAAATTTTGAATGATTACATAAAATGAATGAAAATAGCCCATAAAATGAACTGGACTAAAAAGGTGCAGCAAACATGTGGTACATCTTTAAATAAAAGATACAGAACTAATCTAAACTTACAAAAGACAGTAATATTTATTGCAAAGAGATATGTCTGAATTAATAAATATCTTTTAAAAATATTATCATCCAATAGAAAGGAAAAAAAGAATTTTTCAAGTAAATCTATGTTAGAAGTAGGGATAAAACAGCATTTGCCAGAATCTGAGATGACTCTGACCCTCCTAAGCCAATGAACATACTAAAATGTTCCTTAGCTACATGAATTGCTAAGAACAAAAAAAAAAAAAATGCATGACTTAACACTAATAACAGAGTTGAGATAAAAATAATTGAAGTATAACCCAAATAAAAAAAATTGCACACATTGCATTTCAATAAGGTAATTAACAGACAGCAAGGGCAAGGTAAGCTAATTGGAGCAATGTACTAAAACAGAAATATCTGTAACACAGGCTCTAATAAAACAAAAAAAGGTTTTAATTCTTGTTAGAGTCATTGCTTCTAACAGTCCCGTCCCCCCCCACCAAAAAAGGGCTCAAAAGCTAATAGGCTTAAACCTGAATTATCTCTGAATTACCTTTTTATATCTAAAATCACTTTTTAAAAAAGTATCTCAACTTTAACAAAAACTAATAACTTATAACATTTTTGCCTACAGCAGTTTTTCTGTTTTATTTAACTCTGAACAAAGAATGGCTGTGGAAATATTGCCTTGGAAGGAAGTTAGTTTAATTAGATGAAAATACCACTAGAAAAGACTGAAGGAATAAAATTCTTTTTTTTTTCATGCCAGCATAGCTTTACATTCTTTAAAGAACCACTTGACTTAACTGCAAGTCAAACATTATAAGCATTTAAACTAGAAAAGAAGTATTTCAGAAAACATTCTACCTGGAAGATTTTCTCACTGATTTCTCGTTCATGTAAAGGGACCTGCTTGTAGTTTCTGAACTCTGCCACCTCCTCATTTCTGAGCTGCAACAGTCGGAATCTCTTTGATCTATTAAACTCCTCATCAGAAACAAAATTAAATTCTTGCTGCAACTGTTCCAATCTGAAGAAATCAGGAACGTGTGCCTCTCCGCTTGTAGTAGTCTAAATTAGTAATAAAAATATGAACTTTTTCATACAAAGTGACAAAAATCTATAAAATAGCTTTTATAAGTTTTACATGCATATTGCAAAGATGTTCATTTTAAGCAAAAGCAATAAAGATGGATCACACAGACCAAACACCAAGTGTTTTATAGCAGTGTTTTGCTGAGCAAAGCATATGAGATTATAAGTAACAGAATATAATAAAATTCTATTTCCTTGTATCATAAACATAAGATCAGAGAGTATGAAAACTACAACATGTCAGAGTAACCTAGGAAACTACAGTAAAGGAGATCCATTTACAGAACTTCAGCTTTGTAAATAGCTATGTAAATAAACAGCCATGTAAATTAAACAGCTATGTAAACAGCTCCTCAATTTGTTGTTTAGAAAAGCTGAAGCCTCTACAACACCCGAGATCTCTGTGCAATCCTCATTAATGAGCAGCTTCTTATCTAGTACCACACAAGTACATTGGAAATTCCCTTGTACTTTAAGGAAACAACAAACTCAAAAGCCATATTTTGTATTTGATTTATTAACTGATCTGTATGCACATTCCCTTCCACCGGTTTTTTGCCACTACTGAATGGATTAATAAATCATATTCATTAATATGTAAACAAGCCACTACTAAATGCATTAATCATATTTTTAGTAGATATTTTCTTCTTAACATTCACACAAGTATGTCCATCACAAATTCAAATGCTGCTACCTCCCTGGCAAGCATGAAGATTGCCTGGGGAGGTTCTGGTGACCAGGAGTCCCACAACTCCAGCAGCCCTTCAGCTCTGAAAATACCACTTACCATGATCAGCTGCATCAGAGCTGCATTGTTTGGGTCATTTGGATCAAGTTTTGCTTCAGCTGCCCACTTAGCTAGTTTCTTCATATCAGTTAGGCCTGATGTCCCAATGGATGCAATAGCATCAATAGTTTTTAAAGCACTAAAAAGACAGAATTGACACAACTTACACCTAAACCACGTTTGATTTAGCAATATAAAAAAAGCATTTAAAACAATCTTAGAAAAATCCAAAAAGCTCCCCACAACCAGAATAGTAAATTCCAGGTCACAGTTCTTAGTTGTAACTATGGAACTGAGGGAATGATCAATCACAAAGCAAAGTAAATGGGAAATATGAAGGAAAAGGTGGAATACAACTTTTATACAGCTAATAAGGTGCTTTTTGATATATTCCTGATATACCTATGCTACTCCATGTTGCTACAAGTAAGAAGATAAATGGCTTCTCACTGTGAAAGGTAACATGGAAGTTTTGACAACTTCTCAGACATAGAGTCCTTGCTTGTGTTGTATCTTAGCTCCTGTCTCTGACCTCTCCTCCTGGATGGTGCTTTCAGCCCTGCATTGTAGCCCTCATCTCTGCCCCCTCCTTTGTGTTTCTGCATAGACCCTGGGGCCTGAATCATCCCCAAGTCTTTATCCTCTGGGTGCTCCTGCTCACGTTCTTGTATTCAAGGAAGGATGGTGGGTGGTCTGGAGGCCCTTTGTACCCTGCTTGCCATCTGCATCTTCTCACAGGAGCCACCTCTGAAGGCCCACTGCTACTCAAACCTTGACACATAAGGCCAAGACACCAGGACATGTGTGTTATTTATTAGCCAAATACCACTGGAGTGGATGCTGCCCCTTCTCATATTAGGGGTGCTAGTTTCAGTTTTTGATCTCTACTTAGTTGAGTATTTTCAAGAAAACTTTAGAACTTACAGGTCTGTCTTGTGCTTGGTTAGAATCAGCCAAATATCCAGCAATTATTGGAGCAGCAGATAAAGCAGGAACATTAAGTTTATCTTTGGGCATCAGTCTTGAACAAATGCCAACTGAATCACAATTGTGCTAAAAGGCTCATGGGCAGCAAAAGCTAACATTAGTCATGAAAATCCTGTCACTGACCTTCCCAACAGACAATGGAAAGTCACAGAGAGATGTTCATTTCCACAAGGTGTTTCAAAGAAGAGTGTTTCACAGAAAACTTCCTTCTGAAATTCTTCAGTTTTCCATTTATTACAGTGATTAGTCTCCTGAGTTAAATTTAGCTGTTGGGAATCCATCTGTACATTTTAACCTCATCTATTCTGCCTTCACTGAAGGCAGCAAGTACTGATATGTTGATCAGCAAGATACCTGAATGGCTGCAGCTTGCTTAACAATAGTTACAGAATGATTACAGAAGCCAATGTCTAGCCTCTAATTAAATAAAAACCTGACAAATGAATCAGCTGGAAAAAGTATTCATACTTGCTCAGTATTAACAACTATGGGAAAACTTTTTAAGGGTTTATAGTGAAGGTGCCTAAGGAGGTTACAAAAGCAGCCTTTATGTATCATCTCTTCGACTTCATGGAATTAAATAAAAGCAAAAGAATGGACAAATAATCTACAATAACCAACTTGCAGCCTGAGGGCAAATTAGACATAGCCTGTCCAAATGCACTTCAGACAAGAAAGAACTGGAGTTTCTGCTCTTAGCAAAATAATTACAGGAAGATTCCTTGACAATATATTCACTCTCTGTTAGAAAATGATAAAATTGAATTAATTAACTTGAATTTTCTAGAAATAATATGCTAAAAAGTATAATTTCTAAGTGAAATACATTTACCAAATACATGTACCCTAAGATATCTGCAGAGGGTTACAGCACAAAGTAAAATATCTAAATATGAGGAAAAAGATTATGAGAAGTCTTGATTATGAAATATTTTTTTAAATACTAGTACAATCAGTTTCCCATGAATCACTGAAAATTTTGTCTTATTACCTTGGAATGCCTGTGTTTTGCTGAGATACTGGAGGAATTAAGGGGATTCCTTTTTCTCCAACTGCCCAAGAGACACTACTGGATACTTTCCCAGAGGTCATGAAAGTCATTTTGTTGCTACCATCAGCTTCAAATGAAAAGGACACACCTATCAAAGGGGAAAAATCCAAAGTAGTGTATTTATGCATTTAAACACAATATCTTAACATTTTTAAAAAGACTTCCAGAAAATGAGTAGTCAAATAACCTGTGCCTTTATCTAAAAAGATTAGTGTGAAACCATGATTCTGCTGTGTGCTGTGGGGAAGAACTCTGTTCTACAATAATGAGTGAAAGATTCCATTACAGCTACAGAAAAGGCCTTTCATTTGAGCTGGAAGGAAAGGCTATGCCAAAGACTCATTTTTTTCCTCCACAGATGCACACCTTTTAATATTTCTGGTGCTTTTCAGATTCAGCATACTGATATTAACAAAACAGAAATTCAGAGTCAAAAGAATTATGTATGACTGAAAAGTTAGTCCTAAAGCTTTTGACACACAATTGTACATATGGTCATCACAGTCAGTGACATTTACTGTAATGATTTTTTTACCCTATTTTTTTCCTCCTCATTTTTTAATCTATTCTGCTCCAGCTTTATCTGTATTTATATATGGCAAATTTATGCAAGTCAGTCATCTCACAATGCTGTTCAAATTCATTATACACACTTGCAAGTTCCATATGCTGCTACGTATTCTTTGTTTCCCCTTTTCCTATCTCTCCTTTGTTTTATCTTCAGCCTAAAGCCCCAGGGAAAAGGTGTGTGCAGGTTGCCAACAAAGTAAATAGGGGGACAAAAAATTACTCTGCATATACACTTCTACAGACAGTTTTTCAGTGGTTTAAAACATAAAAATCACTGGAGCTATAATGATTAGTATCTGCTTGCTCTGCAGTGTCAGAGGCCTGATTACTCAAATGCTCAAAAAATCCCAAACATCTTCTATAGCTTGTAAAGCTCCACTAATACAATACAACAAATAATAAATAGACACATTTTTATTATGCATAGCTTAAAATTAATAAGAGATAAAAATTCCACAGCAAACTTCAGTAATAAGAATCATGACAATTATGGAAGACTCAGTTACAGAAGCTGTGAAGGCTGTTAGCAGGGTTTATTCTGAAACCTACTCCAGCCTCTTACTGCTACATGGTTCCAGCAAAAAAAGAAACACTGAGCTAAGGAAAACAAGAGTCCTCACCACTCCCAACTCCTTCATGATCCAGCATCACACGCTGATCGCTGCTGAACTCTATTTCCTCCAGAGGAGCACTGCCTGTCAGAACTGCAGTCTCAGGAACAGGTAAGAACACTTCAGCTAACAAGGTGGTACTGCTGATACCTGTAGTTTCATAAATCTAGGAAAAATATATGATAGGGGACAGAAGAAAAAATTTACATGTGCATTCTTGAGAAGCTGAAAACATATCTCAACTTAGAGAAAAGGTTTCACCTTAGAGAAAAGGTTTTACTATGGCTTAAGCATGAAATAAATAATTTAAGGCAACTGTATTAATTAACTTTCTAAAATATCCAATTAGCAGACATTTCAGCAGCTATCAGCAGCTTAACTTGATGTGAATTCTTCCTACAAGTTCATCTTCTTCACTTTTCTAATGCACCTGAGACAAGTGTGACAAATCCAGACTTTTAAGAGCATCACTGTACAATATGCAAGTGCTTGTGACATTCCCTTGGATCAGCTGAAGATTCTGGAGGGATTCTGCCTGACTAATTCTCCCTTGACATGAAAGGCAGGGCGTGGCACACGGTCCCCATTCTGGCAGCACTGCAGGTTGCTCCTCTCTTTCCCAGCCAGCTGCAGGCTCAGAGTGATGTCAGTGCTTTCTCCATTCAATTGTTTTGAATCCAGGAAAATGGTCTTCCTTCTCCTTTTCAATTTATGCATTAAATAAATAAGCAGACAAGGGTTTTTTACATCTTTCCCTGAACTACCTGTTTTACCTAACCAGAGGAGTCTTCTAAAGGGAGAAGTAGGATCCTGATCCTGTTTCATATTAACTCTGAAAAGTACTCATGTGAAACATTTCTTAATTCATACTTGGAATTGGGGGTGGTAGTACCTTGATTTAACTGCACCACTGATCAAGTCAAGTGCAATTATAGACATTACTAAAAATTATTTTTTTTCTTATTCCCCTGCAGTAAACATTATGAGGGTTTTACTATGTGGAAAATAACATTTTAAGATGACCATGTTAGCAATTTGATCTGCAACACAAATAAGTTTTTCCAAAATCAAGAGGCCAACCCACTAACATATTTAATCACAAGTCCCAATTATTTAATTTCTCCCATCCAAACTATAGCTTTTTTCTATATATTTCTAGAAAGCATAAGCATCAAAAACATAGCAGTAAAGTTAAAAGTTAAAGACTGGGGAAGCAAGGAAGGAGGGTAAGATTGATGATTTACAAAAGGTCTTTCATAGGTTTTTCAGTCTTTATGACACTATCACAGAGCAAAACACAAGCACTGCAGGACTAATTACATTTTATATCATCCTTTAAAAGTTAGTGCAATAAATCAACATCTACCTGTAGTTTCAAACTCTCTGGCCAATTGATTATTTGTAAATTGAAAATCTGTCCAAAGTGAACTCTAAACTCGGAACTTATTGGTCGGGTAACAGTCCTTGACACTTCCTTGGAGTTGAAAAGGACTTTAATAAATGCTGAGCGTTTCTTCACATCCTCTCGTCGCAAAACTTCTGCTCTGTAAATATGTCAAACAAGCTATCATATCATTTTTAATAACATTTTTATTATTCATTTTTAATGAAAATCTGCTTTCTCATGGGGGGACAGAACCCACCTAAAAATAGGTGTTATTCCTCCAAAAATGTCACTATAGAGGGATGACTTTAGAATTCTTCCTTAACAGGTGTTTTATCTTCTTGCGAATATAAAATGATTTTAAAATGATTAAGTCAAATTCTGTATCCACAAAAGCTAACTCAATATAAAAGAAGTTATCTAGGAAAAAAAATTCTCTTCCACCCTCTTCCTCCAAAGCACAAAAATGATATTGAGTTAAAATTTTGAAGTTTTCAGTCATTGGGAGTACAACAGCCAAGCAGCATTCCCTGATGAGGCTATTTGTGAACCAAGTACAAAACAAAGCAGTGTTTAAATTACTGAAATATAGCAGATGTATGTTAAATTGTGTGTGAAAATATGGAAAGTAATAGAAAACAAGTGCATTTATTTCTTTTATCCACAGTGCAATCTCTGGTTTAGTACACAATTTCTTTCTTTTTGCTTTGTTGAGTACAGCACAGACCCTGTGCAAAGGACTAGCTAGTGAGAGTGGTACTGCCAGCAGTGAGACCAGCTTCTTTGTATCTGCACTCTCAGATGCTCAAGGAATAGCAGAGGGTTCAAAGGGATTCTGCAGACATGCATTTTTTAAGTGCACTATGTACAAGGTTATATGTGACTTGAAAATGAATTAAGTTATATCACCTTTAAAAGCAGAGGTTTCATCACTAGGCTAAACAGAATGGTGAGTTCATGCATATGAAGTTGTATAAACAAGCAATTAATAAATTATAGAAATTCACAAATAAGGTAATTTGCTGGCCCACATTTATCTTACCGTTAATAAATTATAGAAATTCACAAACAAGGTAATTTGCTGGCCCACATTTATCTTACCGAGGACACTGCTCAGTTGGAGTTATGCTTCCTGAGAGGGTCAGCTCAGGAACTAGAATAGGCTCTCCAGGTTTCCTTCTGCAGCTGTCAGCTTTTTCTCTAACCTGCTGCTCTATTTCCAGGCTATTGGCCATTTTAGGTGGGATGGGTTTTATACGTTCCTCACCAAAGTCATGATCTTCTGATTCTTCATCTACAAGAGTATCTTTTTTCTTTTTCTTCTTGGACTTCTGCATATAAAAACAATAACATTCTTTCTGAATGTGTTTCAATCTCTGCAATTTTTTCTCTTGTTCTCTTGATTCACATGTGCTAAACACAGATGGTGTATGTACAGTAAAATGACAGTATAATTTTAGCATTATACACAAACACATAAAAGATTTCTCTCATTGTAAAGGACTGCATCAGTTTCAGAATTCAGCAATACATTCCATTCATATGCTTCAAAATAATAATGTGCTCCAAGCAAAACATTTACTTAATCTTCTCTACCAACTTTCAAAATCAGCATGTTGCTTGAACATTCTGGCTAGATGCTGTCTTCTCATTTGCCTGAGCTACCATACATTCTGTTAGGATTGAAGGGAGCTTACTCAGCCAGTAGACACAGTTGTTTGAGATACACTGACTGCACATACACTGACAAAACAAATGCACATGTGCCACAAACTCTGGAGTACAAGTGGTTTTGGCTTAGCATAGTATCTTTAGCACGAGCAGAATGATCCTTTCCCTTCCTTGTGCCAAACAAGAATAAACAAACAGAACAGCACAGGCCTTTCAGCATCTCCTGAACTACAAAACTCCAGTGTTTACATGCATGCCCAGCTTTAAACAGCTGCAAAACAATTCCTCCCTCCACAGACTTCTGGATTTCTTGGAAGTACAGCCTGCTTGGAAGCACTGCTTCACAACTTAACACATCATAAGCAAAAGAAGAGGAAGGAGAGCAAACAGATTCTGCTCAGTAACTAAAATAGTAAGCCAAACAACTTGTTCACATATTGTTCTTAAAAAATATTCTTTCTTTGCAGAATTTTGTGTTATCCTTCTTGCTCCTGTATTTGCTTTTACATTTATTTAGTCCCACCTAGCTCTAGTGTTTGATTCATGTGTCTTTAGTTTGATTCATCTGATCTGTACTAGTAAGAAACCAAAAGGAGTGATTAAGTTAAAAAGTACTTTGAGTAAAATAAAATATAGCACCTCTGGGTAAGAAAGAAAGGTAATTTCATTCTAAAAGGAAAGAACCACAATTCTCTCAGTCTCAAGCTAGTTTGTGACTAGCAGAATAAAAAGATGCCACAATGGTATTTGTGAAGGCATGGATGAACAGTTTGCATTAGGATCAATGTTCATGATGACCTGCCTTCACTTCAAGGTTTACACTTATCCATTTTATCCCACAAGTGAACCTTCATGATGCTAATGAGTCATGTGCCCACTTGTGTTCTGATAACAGAAATTTCCAATTCCTGCATATTGGCTTCCTCTTAAATATTTTAAATGCCTTCCAGAGGCTGCATGTACATGAAAAGACTCTCCATAAAAGTATCAGCAGACACACTAGATTCTTGAAAACAGTATTTGAAGCATTGTCTTAAGCTTTATTTTTCTTTGGTATTCAAAAACCCAGGGTGTTCAAGCTGGGCAATAATCATATTAAAGTACAATCACCATCACCCCAAGGAATCCAGTATACTGCCACCTAACTGTGAAAGCAAACCTGATTTTGCCACAGCTGATTTCAAAGATCATCTTGTTGCAGGGTGTTGCTGCAGCACCTGTACCTCTCAATATCCCTTTGAAGCACAACTGAGACCTTACCTACAGCACAGACTGTTAGCAATAAAGCTTTGTAGAGGTGAAAGGCTAGAATATTAATTAAATCTTTCAGTCAGACATTCCTAAACATAGTGAGACATTCCCAAATATATATTTACATGAGATGATATCAACTGCTAGCTCATTAGAAATGCCCTTAATTATTCTGCTTCATCACTCATAGGCACAAAGTTCATCCATGTTTTTTCTTTGCAAGAAAGAAATTAATTTAACAGGAATGCTGCAAAATTACCAAACTGAAAGAAAGAATTGAAGTGCTGAAAATCAGTAGTAGAAAAACAATGCCTCACAAAAACCTAATACATTCTAATTTTTTAATTAACAACTACCTGACTAACAAATTCTAAGTAGACAGAATGTATCTGAACATAAAACATATACATAACTCTGAAATTTTTTTTCTGTATTAGGAGAAAATTTTGACACATTTACTAGTAATTTTTTTTTCTGTGAAATTGAATGATTTAAACAAACCTGTGTCTTCTTCCAAGATTTCCAGTCATGTAGCTCAGTTTTATACTCCTCCATTTTCTTTTCATATTCTTCCATACATTCTTCTAGCAATTCCTTTATCTCAGCCTGAATTTCTGCTTCATATGCTTTTTCATCTGATTTCTGATCAACCTCTTCCCTTCAAAACAATTTTATGTAACAGCATGTTACATAAAATTACATAAGCATTACAATTAAGTCTGTAACATATAACAGAAATCTACTTCTCCATGAATTAACTTCATTATATCAAAAGTATGCTTTATTCAAAAAGACTAGCACAGATACTCTTTAAGTGTTGATAGCAGATAATTACATTAAGTCCAGATAGTAACTTTCATTACTCATTAGTCTGTGGACATTCCTTTCTGCTACAGTTACTACAGCTCTTATTTAAACCTTCCCTCTTCCCCAAACTCAAAAGGAATAGTGGCAGGCTCAAAGTGCCAGCACTGCTCAAAGTCTTACTTCTGCATATTAAAATTCTAAGTTTCTAAATTAACTAATCTTTTACAACTCCACTGCTAGCAAATCAAGTACAAAAAGTGTTATGAAGACATACTTCCTCAAATAAAGTTTCATGGGTGTGTTAGTAAACTTCTGAAAGTCCCGGAGGGATTTAATTTGTTTCCAAACTTTGATAATGGTCTTAAGCAACGTTCTGTCTTTTTCTTGTTCAGCATCACGAAGTCTTCTGGTTTGTCTAGAAATACACATACACAGCACAAGATCAATCAAATTGTCTCACTCAGTGGAACAGATTGAAAACTTGGGATACCAAAAGCCAAGTGACAGGGGTTTCAGGCTGATTGATGGCTGCGGTGCTTTAAATCCAAGGAATATAAAACCCTGACTTGAAGACTACAGGATTTGATTTCCTCCTATATTCCAGTCTCTTTCATTTGGAACAATCTGACTTCAATTAAGTCTGCTCTTTAGAGATCTCACAGTTTTCGGAAATGCTTATTACAGCTGTACATAATTAAAAATATTTTAAAGTAAATTCATGTAAACAACAGCCCAGAAAACCTACACTGCTGCTATGAAGTAATTTTCATTACACGTGTACATTACAAAAGATGTTTTAACCTTCATATGCCTCTAGCTCCAGTAAGAAGGACCTGAAGAGATGAAGTAATGTAGTAAGTCCTTTGACAGACATACAGGATTCTTAATACAAACAAAATTAACACAGTCTTTTTTGTGTCTCAGAATTGATATTTCACATTTCAACCTTCTAATTTGTTTGTAAAAGAGCTATTCATTAGCACTTTTAATGACCATCACACACTTCCAATGTAAATGTCCATACAGCACAAGCACAGGCTGTTTCACTATTATCCTGGTACAAAACCAAGTCTGTGATTAAAAAAACCCAATGTAAACTAATACATTGCTACTTGTAATATTCAGAGAATGTGGAAAACAGAGACAGAGTTAGAGCTGAGAGAAGAAAGACATCATACATCATTTACCAGCATAAGCCAATTTAGGGAAAACAATGAACAAAGAAGAAATGCAGACTTCAGAAAGCAGTATTAATAACTTGTCCAGTTCATTAGCTAGCAGTTTGCATATCACTTAACCATGTAGCAACCTTTTCTTTTTTGTCTACCAGATGACACCAGAAGATGAAACATGAGGAACACAGAGATCAGTAACCACACTTATCTAATGTATGGGATTTGGAAGCAAGACCTTTCAGCAGAGAATCATCTCTACTAAAATATATTACCCACAAGAACCTGAATCATAATATCCACAGCATATGTTGGCTTCCTACTTCAGGAAGTGAAGATGAATTTCCTAACTGCAAAAGTTTTCTGTATTCAGATGACATTTCTTCCTCAAGCCAATGGAAAATTATAGCTTTGATCTTCAGAAAGCAAAGGGTATATATCTGTTCTTTATTGCAGGGTGGAGGAAACAATTAGATTATTTTCCATGCTATATGTCTGTAACTTCTCACGAGTGTTCTACATTGACCATCAGGGAAATGCAATATTAAAAGAGAGACAAGGCAGGTCAGATGATTTTACCAACATAAGTGGTCCAAGTTAGTACTGAATACCATGACAGCAAAAATTCCTGAGCCCATCTGAGCTTCATATGTGTAACAACTTCCAATAACAGAGCTGTAGCCAAAATGAATTACAGATATGAAAAGCTCTAGAATAATCCCAGCCAAACTCATCTCATGTTACTTGAGCAACACTGATCTCACTGATTTCAGCTGAGTTTCTCCAGATTCATAATAGCATGAAACTAAACTAAAGCACTTAAGATATAGAAAAAAACATCAGATACACAGAAGATGTATTCTTTCTTACTGGAGTTCACCATCAAGCAAGCCTCAGGTGTCAAAACCCAAGAATCTAATTCCCACAGTGACTCTTCCCATCTCCATTCTCATGCTTTCCCTAGTGAGAGCTCCTGTCTCCAAGGTACAGTATGGTAACTGCACACCTCCTGCTCCTTGTCCTCTAGAAGATATGTTAATAAGATACTGATAAAAGCTATTCCATTTTCAATTGAAGGAATTATTTTTCCTTCAGTATAAAATAATAAATTATAGACTGCTTTATGTTCTGTCTAAGAGGAGTGTGTGGATGCATAAGTTTAGCAGATGTAAATTTCAAGGCTGAAAGTAGAATTGTTATTAAAAACATTTTTCCTCTTCATATTGTGTGTGTATAATGTGACCCATTACATCACTTTATAGTTCTGTTTCTTTAACTGAATACATTACTGCCTACTCTTAGATTGTGAAAAACTTTCAGACTTTTGTTATCTGCT
The DNA here is from genome assembly GCF_051311805.1 of Agelaius phoeniceus. Lineage (NCBI taxonomy): Eukaryota > Metazoa > Chordata > Aves > Passeriformes > Icteridae > Agelaius > Agelaius phoeniceus. The sequence continues at coordinate 59,522,844 of NC_135268.1, forward strand.
AGTTAAAAGGCTGTTCAGCATGGATATCCAAAATAACTTCTTTTTTATCATACTGCTAACACTTACAGTTCATCACTGTCCATCTGCCAAAAATAATACAAACTGTCACTACCAAGCCAAAAACTGTAGCACATTTTTATAACTCAGTTTTTCTCCAAGAACAATAACTGTGATCTTGTAAAATAAAATTCTACCACTTTATTTGTATTAACCCATGGCAAAAACATGGCCAAAATACCTTAGAATGGGAAGGAAATCAAGAACATTTGTGTAATGAGGAAGAGAACGGAAAAAATTAGGAGTTTTGTCTGTTAAACAAATTACCTTACTGCATTGCAAAAGCTTTGTGCATCCAGCTGAAGTCTACTGAAACTGTAATTAAAGTTAATTATACAAAACATACCAGTAAATAGCTACTAAGAAATTAATAAACATAATCAAATTATGATTCAAATCACTTTTGAATGAAAATTTCAGCCTAAACTGTATTTTCTTCATAATGTTTTATGCAACTTACCAGTGAGAACTCTTAAATCCTCAAAATTCTTCTAGAGCTATTTAGAGTAGAATATAAAAGTCTGATATGAATAATATTCTGTACCAACTTGAAAAGGAAAAAAGGACTACAATTTTAAAAGCCAACAATGCAATGAATTCATACCCACCTGATCTCCATTTTGTATTCAGGTATGCTTTGTTGAGCCACAGGAACACCATCACCACCAGCACCTTCCATACTGTACTGGACAGCACTCCTCAGAGCATGCAGCTTGAACAAACAAAAAAGGCAATTAACAGATGGCTTAACAAGGTATGCAGTGTGCTGCACTTTGAAGGGAAAGAGCTAATTACTAATGACACAAAACCCTGAACTATGCTGATTCTGCATTTACAGGGTTTTGCCATGTCTGTGAGGTGATTCCTCAGCATGACATTTTCATTAGGATCCCTGGATAAAGGAGGGAGATTTACTAACTTTTATCACTGCAGCAGATCTAATCAAGGGGAAGACTGATCTAGGGAGCATCTGAAAGCTCAGGAATCAAAGGTGTAAGTGAAAAAAGACCTCATGTCAGCAAAAATCCCCAAGTTTCACAAAAGCCTTTCTTGGGACTAGGAAGGGCTACTAAAGGTAACCCTTAGTGGATTAGAAAATTCCAGAATCATAGAATAGAATCACAGAATCATTAAGGTTGAAAAAGACCTCCCAGATATAAACAAACCACAGCACTAAGTGCCACATCCAGTCATTTCTTGAACATTTCCAGGGATAGTGACTCCACTTCTTCCCTGGCCAGTGCGTTCCAATATCTAATCACCATTTCAATGAAGGAACTCTTCCAAATGTACAACTTAACCTTCCCTGGCCCAGCTTCTGGGCAGTCAATCCTCCTGACTTGTTTCTGGTTGTCTGGGGTAAGAGACTGACCCCCCCACCTGGCTACAGCCTCCTTTCAGGCACTTGTAGAGAACAATGAGGGTCCCCCATGAGCATCTGCAGGTTAAACCATCCCTGAAAGGAGGCTGTAGACAGATGCTGGTCTCTCCTGCCAAGAAACAAGTGACAGGACAAGAGGAAAAATATTGGGAAAAATATTTCTTCACTGAAAACTTTGCCAAGCACTGGAACAGGCTGTGCAGGGACAGTCACCATCCCTGGAGGTATTTAAAAGATGTGCAAACTGGCACTTGGGGGTTAGTGATGGATTTGGATTTGGTGTAAGTGCTGGGTTAATGGCTGAACTTGATTAGAGGTCTTTTCCAACCTTAATGATTCTATGGCTTTATAGGTTCCTGTAATGAAGACATGGATAACCCAAATGTTCTGTTTCAGACAGCACTAAGGCAAATCTTTTGCAAGTACTAACAGAACAAAGTATACCAAGGAATTATTTTGAGATACTGTATGAAATGTCTGTCCATCATTAGAACTATAACCAAATGCTTTATATAAAAATTCAGAAATATCTGTACACCACCTACTGACCCTCATTACACTAATATAAAAATGAGCTTGTATACAATGGCTATTCTTCCCTTATAAGAGTTCTTTATTGTAGAAAATCACAGCCTTTAGTTCATGGAAATCTGAATGTATATGTACTTAATAATCCAGCTAATTCTTGACAGACAAGTGTTCTTGTGAGCCCTGATGACATCAGAATTGTGTTGACAATGCCACACTTAGACCAGAGAAGACCACTGCCATTACTTCCAATGTACAGAGAGAGGAAGAGTGGTGGTACACAGGGGATGAGCAGCCCTGTCAAGCTCACCCAGCAAGGCAGCAACAGAGCCAGAAACAGAGGAGTTTACATCCAGCCTTGGGTTCTGCCATGTCACAAGAGTCCCACAGTAAATGTGGCAGCAGTGTGCATTTAAAACACAGCATCTCTCACAGACAAATACCTGGAAATGGGTTCCACTTTTGTACAATCTGGTGAAATTAAACTGCTTCCTTTTACTTTGATTTGATAACTGAAACTAAACTTCACTAACTTCCCTCCATCATTGAATAATGTCTTTTGCTGTCTCCCTGTCAGAGCTGCTGTACACAATCCTGTAATGTCTAATCTGTCACTCACTGGGAAACATTTTGGGTACTCTAAGGAATACTATGCAAATTTTATTGTATTTTATTGTATTCCTTTTACTTCAGAGTTAATTCAAATTCAAAGATCACAGAAATTCTTAATCTTAAAAATGCAATTCTGCACTGAACACACAGCAACTCAGTCAAATATTTAGGGTTTTAACTTCTGACGAGTTTGGCTTTTACCTTAAACTGTCATGTCATTGTCTCAACAAAGTATGGAGACAGAGCAGAAATACCTTGTCTGTGAGAAGTTTGGTAAGATTCTTCTGTTTTCTTGCTAAATACTGATCATATAACTGAGCCAGTTTAGCTGCCAACACATGCTCACGGCTAAAACAGGGATGATGGGTGAATATCAGCCCAGAAATATCAATATCCAATTGAAACATTCCCTGAAAATCTCCAGGTCCAACAAAATACTGATTGGTAGATGTCATTTTTATTGCCTGAAAGAAAAAAAAGGATAAATTGGAATTACAGATTCTTACAACAGTATCTTTCAAGGATTTTCTTTGTCAGAAAATGACCCATTTAGCATTACCTACATTTAAATGCTGCGTCCTAAACTGTGTTAACCTCTTGCTTTATTGACAAGTGAGTGGTACAAAACCACCATGGATATTCTACACAACAGAATTTTTATAGCCCACATGAGGCTGACATAAGAAGTCATCTTCCTCTACTGAAGGTTTTGCTGAGCAATGAAGAAAATGACACTGGATTAGAAAAAGCAGAGCCTGCTAGTTCTCTTTTGACACATTTGTTTAGTATTGTTTTGTTTCCTCTTAGAAGTGAGCTCTAGGATAGAGCCCAGCTCTCAGAATAGCTCTCCTTGTAGATCAGGAAGACAAGGAGCTCTCCTTGTAAATTGTAAGATTAGGAAATATATTATATTTCCTAATATTTTATATATTGTTTCCCAATTCAAACACCAGGGAAATTCAGACCAACAAAGGCAAATGAAAGTTTTCAGCAACAAAGCTTAAAAAAACTACTTCAATCCACTGGACAGAAAGACATCCATGCCTTACATCCTCAAGTTAACAAAATCAGAAGAGAATTAACACTGCTTCCAGCCTGACTAGTCCTGCTCCCTCATTAGGATCCTCCAGAAGACATGCACCAGAGGTATTAAGGTGCTGTAAAAGATTGTTAGTTATGTGGTGTTTGTTGTAGTCCCTTCCTGAGAACAGGAAAAAGAAGGATTTGGAGGGAAATTTAGCTGTTGCATAGGACTTATTTAGCTCTTTTATAGGACTGATATAAATGGCCATGAAACACCCTGGAGTCCACCTGACCCTTCCACATTCAGTTTATCATCAAAAGATACCATGTGTCACAAAAATTACAACTTTGAATTCTTTATGCTTTAACTATTTTTCTGCCCATAAAGGACCCTTAAGCTCAGTGTCTTACCACTGTGACTTAGATATTTCTATGTCACTGTTCATGTCAACATGGTGTTCCTGAAACATGAGCTCCTTTGGCCTATCTTTACATGATCTAAACAGGAAATTTTTCCTGCCTGCAGAAGCACCCTGCACAGATCAGTGCTACTGGATGCAGCCTGTGGGTTGCATATTTATCACCAGCATCAACTGAAGGGCCACATTTAAATCTCTATCAACAACAACAGTCAGAATCACTTATGTGTCCCAAATGAGCACTCTATTTTATTAAAAGTCAACTTTCCAAAGGGTAATAGAGTTCTAGCAAGCAGAAGAAATAAAGCTTCCTTCAAGATTGCTGAATGGTTTTAATTGCAACTTATTTTGATTTGTACTGATTGCACATTGAGACTGCTGTTTGCCAGGGCAGGAATGCTGTGACTGGAAAAAAACAACCACAAAAACCCCTGCAAACAAAACAAAACAAGCATGAAAAACAACAAAGAAAAAACTCCACAACCTCCCCAAAATATCTGAATTGATGTTACATAACTCAAAATTAGTCACTGTCTACATGAGCAAACTCTATATATACACTAATATAGGAACTACTCTACTTTGGCATGAGAATATCCAAGGGAGCCTCCCAATGATCTCAGTGGCTCACATATTTTAAGGTGTTTGTCATGAGCTGACACTTTACTACTTCAACCAGCACTCCTAAACTCTTGATCCTTTTGTAGCATTTTTAAAGGAAAAAACAGATATATACTTAATAAAGTAGAACTGACTTAAAGAACAGATATGAAATCACAGAAACTTATCAACAGTCATGGTTCTTAGCACAAAACCCTTCAGGATTTCTGGTGCAGAAGAACTGGGACACTGAGTCTCAGCAATCTCATATATGAAATATGCTTACCTTTCTATACACTGTTTCAAGTTCTGGTGCAATGCCTTCTTCCAGTGAGGATACTGGAGGCCTAGTACAAGACTGTTTAATTGGATTAGGCAATGCTAAGATTTTGCCATCATCACCAAACCATTCTTTCCCCTACAAAGGAAAACAAAATGATATATTGTTTCTTACTTTGTAAAGGAATTACTTGCAAAATCATAATTCTTGTAAAAAATACAGAATAAAAGGTAACTCTGGATTGTTTGTGACTGAAATAACCAAAAGCTTCCTAATACACCAAAATGAAATCTTCAAATATACCAGAGGTAAGTTTTGAAATTAAAAGACCAAGATGTTGCTCAAACTTTGATTATACTGATTTATTTTTCCATCAACATTCAGTGTGATAGATTTGAAAGAAAAAAAATCAACATGTCACTTATTTAAATGTTATTTTCTTAAATCACTAAAATGGAAAGAATTCTAAATCTTGTTTTACACAAGAGCTAAACAGCAGCTCAGATGATTTATCAAAGCACCTCTCAAATCTTCTAGTCCAAAACCTGAACTACGTAAACAGCATCTATGAAAGCAGACCAGGTAAGTATTTTACACAGAAATTGCTATCCATGTTTTCACAAGGATAATTCATCCTTCTGTTCTCATTACCTGGATTCAAATACAGCTTAAACCAGTGCAGCTGTCCAAGGATGCTGTCCTACCCTGTTAGTTCCATTCCCATTCTATATACCTTCTATTCATATTTATTATTATTTTCAATACCTGACAATTGAGCCAAATGCTGATGTGGTAACACCATGAAGTCAAGCAGAAAATCAACTGGGTTCAAACTGCCCATTCAAAAATTTTAGATCTAAATGTTCCCAATCTGATTAGCAAAAGCACAAGAAGAACACACAGAATCACAAAAAAAAATATAAAGGGCAGCTACTGCTCAGGAGTTTAAGTCTATACTGAATACACACCTCACCATGTATAGGATGATAATATAGGAGGACAAAATATATCCAAGCTACTTTCCCAAGTCTTTCCCAAGTCTTCAAGACATACTTGAAAATCTGAAAGGATTCTAAAACCTCTCCGATAATCCATACCAATATTTAATTGGCCTTACAGTCTGATCAGTGGTCTGTTCCCCAGCAGGCTACAAGCAGAGCCAAGAAAAGACATCAGTTTTGTAAGACCCAGTCTGATGTTCTGACAGTGGGGTTACACTAAAAACAGGCTCCTACAAAAATATCTATTTGCCAATATCTGATGCTGCTAAACATTTTGAAGATGAAAGCCCTATATTGGCAAGACCATCCACTTACTTAACTATAACAAAAATAAGGCACTTATAAAGATAAATAAAATGCTGATAAAAGTTACAACTAAAAAGGTAGCAGTGACTTACTTGGTCCTGTCTGAGTATTCTGTTTTCTAAAATATTTTGATTAGACTGTGTTACAAAGGGCCTTTCTCCAGTGTAAAGACCTTCATCCTCAAGGTACCTGGGCTGCATATTTCTAGGCATCTTCTCAGAAGCAGGCACTAATGAGACATTAAGAAGAAAATCATGTAAAATATCTTGTAACTGTAGTTTTAGTTTGTTAATTCTTAAAATAACTGGCATTGTATATTAAGTATGCTGTCAGAAGTATTTTACTACAAAGGTAAAAAAGAAATATAGAATTAAAACAGGTCCTTATCTTAATCAAGATGGATATCTCATAGTAGTACCACAAAGCATCACAATTCTAATAAACCAATAACTAAAAATTTCCTTACCAAAAATTACTTCCAAGTTACTTAGTGACAATAAGTGTTAATGGCTGCTTGCAGAACAGTGTAAAAAACCTGGAGCAGCAACTGACTAGGGAAGCATTTCTAAGTCTTTCCAATGGAAAATGAAACATTCAGACTAATCAGACCTTAAGTTAGTCTCATACAAAATACAAAACATGCATAAAAGAAATATGTTAGCCAAATAACAACAGGTGGAATTTGAAGACCTGCCTGCAAAGCTGTTTCACTGTGTGTATGGATTCAGTATTTTTCAAGAAGCAATCTCAAAACAGGGAAGGATTGTACTGAGGGTTACAACAAAAGTTCTCCCCTAAATCAGAACACAGTGGATCACACAAGAAGTAGTCAGAACTAATTTACAAGACACGAAAAAACAGAGGCACACAATGTCAAACATTATGACATTGCACTGCAAGCTGCACTGGTACCATTCCAGTACATACTGGGAGACTTGCTTCTATTTCTTCCAGTTCAAATATCAAATAGCAAGTGATACTATAAAGCAATTTTTTAGGACTTTGAAGCTCTGTGGGAATAAAGCAAAAAAGTCAGAGATGTGATCAACACTGCATACATTAAATAGCAGCAGAAGAGGGGCTAGCACCTTGCATTTCCTACAGACAGCAGTGAGGAAATTACCCCCAAGCAACTGAGGTGTCCTGAGTACACCTGCCAGTGCAGCAGGTGATGGCCTGCTGAGGTGTGCATGCTCCCAGCTGATCCATCTGCCAGACATTTCACACTGGATGAGCAGTGTCAGAGAGCTGCAATCAAACATCTCTCTCTGCTCCCAGAGATGGTCAGTACAAGATTTATTCAGCAGATCAGAGGGTGCCATGCTATGCAAAAATCCAGGAACTAAATGGATAACCACTGTCTTCATACCTGCTAACATGCTGGGAATGAAGAGAAATTCTTTTTCCCTTTTCAGTTGCTCAGTGTAGCTTTCACAATCAACAGGTTTCACTACTACAAGGTCTTCATCTGTCTGCCCTATGAATAAATCATCATCTTTCACCAGACGTACTTCTTCATCCTATTGGTTAAGTGCAAACATCTCTGTTAGTTTGTCTGTTTCTTAAGAAAGTTTCTTGAGAAAGTACACTTCGAGAATTTTTAAGGAAACCAAAGATGTTGTTTTATATAGATTAATAATATCAACAGAATTCTGAATAAAAAATATTAACATTTATCCTATAGTTCTCACCATTTCATCCTCCTCTTGTTCATCTTCATGAGTTTCAACATAATCCTCTTCCACCTCTTCCTCTTCATTTAATCCATTCTTTTTCCTGGCTCCAGCTTTTGTTTTCTCTTCTACAGCATCAAAATTGAAGGTAAAGAAATTATATGCTTCTTCCTCAGAAGGAAAATCATTCTGGAACTAGAAAAAGAAGACAAACATATTTTATTATGGTATTCTTAAGAAAATAAGGGCAAGTGAATAAATTGAATAAATCTTCCCATTAATAATATGAAACAGTACCAAGATAATTATTATTTTATCTCAAACAGAACTCACTCAAATGCTGAAGCTATCTGAAATTGTAAATGATTCATGAAACTTTCTCTATTTCTATATATTCATTCAATATTTCTTGCAAAGTTTTGTTTAAAAAGTTACCTGGTCTAATTGTAATACTCTTATTGTTTTAAATATAAATCATTTGTGAATCAGAACACCGAAGTTTAAGTTCTGGCCATACTGCAGATACCCAGGTGAATTATATGAAGAAAAATTTCTAATGACCTTTTGCCTTTGAAGGATGCAGGACCCTTTAGATTTAGGATCACTTCTCTAAGAAAAGAATTAACATTAGTACTTTGTGGCTAATAAATACCAATATACTAGTCTGTAAAATGCTTTAACTGCCAACTGGTGGCATTCAATAAAAAGGATTTAAAGAGAAGACACATTTTTCCTGCAAACTTTAGTAGTGTCCAGATGGATTTACTAGAGCTTTTTGGGTTTTTTAATCAAATGACCCAAAGCCATTCTTTTATTTGATGAAGGTTCCTTTTATATACTTCAATTGTTGGCATATACTGCTTATGAATTTTTAAATTAAATAAAATCTTTGCCACTGCTTAAGACTGAATTCTGTCTCCTTCTTCAAACAGAATCATGAAGCCATATAAAGGTTAAATTAAATTAATATTCATTATTGAAATGGAGGAATCAGTACTTACTGTTGACTTTTGCTTAAGCTTTTTTACAGAATCACGAAACTTTACTTTTGATGGTAAGTGTGAGTCACCCTCTGGCATCTCCCTGAATTTATCATTGCCAGACTGCATAAAAACATATATATAAGTTTTAGCATACATTTATTGAACCATAAAAAATACAAACAACTGATTACTGTTATTAGATATTGAATTTTTACAAAAATAACAGCAAAAGAGAAACATCACCACTGTGGTAACAAGGGGATTGCATATCTATTTTACAAGGGTACATCGAACTGTTAGTTAATTTTTTTGGGTCAAGAAATAGACTGTAGAGCCTGAAGAAATGGTTCATTGCCTACATGACAGTAGCTTTCTTCCCTGCTGATGGGATCATTGTTCCTGCACTCCTGAACACAAGCAATCACAGGCTGCTGTCCAAAGGGAGAGCAGGGAGGCAGCAATGGCTGCCCCTGGGCAGACAGCCCCAGCAGGGCAGCAGGGCCAGGGCTGCTGCTGGCAGGGGCTGCAGCCCAGGGAAGGGATCAGGGCTCCTCTCAGACAACCCCTGCTGCAATCAGGAAAACCCTCTTTGGTGTTGTTTAAAAAAGGTGGTGTTCATGGCTTGGTTGCTGAAATACACACTTGGCTAGGCTCTAACTCCATTGGTGACACACCCCTGCCTTTTCTTGAGAAGAGGTATCATGTTTATCCACCTGCAATCAAGATCACTGTAAAGGTCACTGGTTCTGAGGTTGCTTCAGCAACTTCATTTAACTGCTTCAAAGTGATTTTCATCAGGCTTAACCAACAAAAACACATCTACCATTCTATCTGTTCTTCCATTTTATCTGCTCTTCTTTGTGGCCTAATTGTTAGATTAAAGGAAGACAATTCTTAAGTTTACCTCTATTACACCTATACTTCAAAATAGTATCAAAAAGAAAATCTCAGACTCTGTCAATCTGATGGCCACTTGTTTAGCAACAAAACAATACCTTGTGCATACATAAGTACAAGAAAGAAAACCAACATGTAGAAGGCTTCACATATAGTTGATATAAAAGTAATAAACAACTCTAATAAGGATATCACTTCTGCATTTTCCTAATACAAATATATTAAAACAGTACTACTTAACTGAAAGCTGCAATAATTACTTATTATAAGATAACATTGCCAAGAATCTTCCCAAAACATACATGAAATGGCAATTCTCCCCTAGCCAAGTGATTTAGCCAGGCTAAGTCATATTGTTTGGAATTCCATATAAAGGTATTACTGCTATATGCTGTTATTTCCTGGGCATAACACATTCTTTGGAGCACGTTTTCTACAGGCAATTCTTTTTGTGAATTCTGAAGAATATGAGTGCCAGTTCTGCACAGGCAAAGCCTTTGTTGTTTTTTTTAATAAAAAATTCATTTTCTAACAAAGAACATGCTTATACAAAAAAACCTCAATATAAAATGGTAACAAGGAAATACAATAAAATACAATGACAAAGTTAATATCCAGCATTTAGCAATTGCACTGTTCAAATTTATATAAAGCTCTATTAGAGTGGAAGCTTTATTTATATAAAGCTCCTGTTATAGTAAATTTTCAATACTTCAAGGCATCTTAAGCAACAGAAGTCAAGAACCTCTAAATGACACAAGTTTCACATGATGTCCATACTACAATGTAAGCAATTTATTACTGTTAAATATATACAATAAAAACAATAACCAGAATGGTTCCTTTCTGGTTACTAATTCAAACAGCAGCATAATTCTGTTAAATGAAATTGATCTTCAATAGTGTGCAGACTTTGATTTTCTTCATGTTTCACACTCACTTTCTTATGATAAGAACAGCAAGACAGAATGCACATTTTTACCCTTTTATCCAGTCCTGATTTTCTTTCTCTGATGCCTTTCAAGTGCCTTGGTTGTGGACTGGGGTCTTCTTGTGATAAAGTAATTTCAGCTTTTGTCTAAGCAAACAAATGAAAAAATGTTTAGTTGTAATAGAAACAGAAACAGATCAAAGCTACAATGATTCCCAGGAACTCAGCACTTACTTATATTTGTGTTATGGACAGAATCTATAATTATAAAATCAGCTTAAGTGGTTTTCCAGATCCATATATTAATGGACCTTATTAAATTGTACAGCAAACATACAAAGAAATCCATTGCTTTCAAAATAGTGTAAGAAATTTTTTTGGCAAAGAACACAGAATGATTGTAATGATTGTATCATCTGAATTACAAAACAATGACACCTTTTATGTTACTATCAACAAATTAAATTTTAATTGTAGAAAAGAAAATAGCAGTACAGAATGTAACTGTACTGATGAACTGAGTACTCTTTCAGCTTCAGAAATAAAAAAGCAGATATCCCAACTCAAATCCACATAGCACAAAGCCAGCAAAATGAACTGGGTGTTCCTTATGGGACTGAGGTCAATCAAACAGGACTTCTGAAGGATTCTTACCCTTGCTGCTTTTAGTTTCTCTCTCATTCGCTGCCTAACAGAAAGCTCTGCAGAGCTTGTCCTTGATGCAGAAGGAACAGGTGGCAACTCTGAAACAGAGAAAATGGAAATGTGTTTAAATTAAGTATTTTCTGAAAGAAATGTATGGAAAATAAAACCATTTATACCAGAGTCCCACGTTCCAACAGAAAGAACTTGCATGAGAAAATATAAATGAATGAAACATTGTTTGCAATCCATTCCTTGCAAAGTATAATTTAAATGCCTTTAAACTACAACAGATCTACCTTTCATTATATACTATGAACCACTGTAAGAAATGCTTAAGCACACTTTTAGTCCACCAACATTTAGAAAAGAAAAATATTTAAAGATAAACCTTAATACTACTATCACTACTACTCAGAATCATCAAGAGATTTGGGAGAATTCCAATATTTCCAAATTACACAGTTTACTGCAAAAGAAACATTCATTGCATTTGGAAATTTTCAAAAGAATGAACAAGGTGCAAAGTGCTAACCCCCTATTTTGCAGGAATTTACAGCATCTGCCCTTCCTCAATCTAACACCTTTAAAAGATTTATTAATTATTTGAATGCTGCAATAGTGTTTATCTGTGTACAGAAAACACAAGTAAGAATTCACAGGAAATCCCATTTTCTCACACATGGCCTTTGAAAAGCTTTTGGAATTAAAAAAAAAACTTCAGCAATTTTTAAAACTTCAGGCTTATGAAAGATTGCAGCACACAGAAAAAAGGCTCTGTCTGCTGGAGATGGAAATGATGAACTTTAATTGCAGTTTGAAAGGTGGATACACACTGGAAAAAAATATAACTTTTTATTCTAGCACTGGAACTGAGTCCCTTAAACAGTTATAGAACCTTCACTAGTGCAAGCTTTTAAGTTAAAAAACAAAACCAAATCAACAGATAAACCCCAACCCTCAAAGAAACTCTGTCAACCAAAAAACCCCACCAAACCCAGGTACCAAGACTTAGAAAAAAATATTTCAAGGAAGAAGCTGGTCTAGAATTACCTTTAGATTTTCCTCTTGTGAATTTTTCCTACTGTTTTATTCTCTTCAGTTAGCATGCAAAAACATATTCTATTTCATTGCAGCAAATGTGTCATTCAATTCCATTCTGATAAATGCAAACTAGAAAGCAACAGATTAGATGATCTGAAACCCTTTACAATTGTCTGTAAACATTTCCAGACAAGCTAGATGAACAGTATAAACATGCAAAATTAGGGCAGAAAAAAATCTGCTGCTACTTTAAGCACTCATAAAGTGTCAGAACTTACACTCTGTATGCAGAATTCTTTATTAATTCATCTTTTCCTTGAGACAACAGGGTCATTATCTTTTCTATATCTAATGAAAACCATTTTAAGGCTTTGATAGTTGCATGAAATACTGTGAGATACTGTAGCTTTTTGAAGAAATGGCCACATTAAAAAATGGTTTTGTTACTTTATTTCTCTGGACATACACTTTTGCTCTGCTTATATGAATGGGCTCTACAGCCAACTAAGTTGTGCTCAACTTCAAAATATATCTTTGAAGTGAAGAAAGTAAAACTGATATCCATGAACACATTACTTTGCAGGATCACCATTAGAAGGCTTAAAAATATCCCCACCATGTTTTACACTGGAAGTGTAATTATCCTACAGTGGCTCTGTATTTTATGTCAGGCAGATCTAACAAGTTTGCTGGATAGTCAAACTGAAATTACACCTGAGAACCTGAAAATGTCATGTAGTGTTGTCCTCTGATTTCATCTGCACTCAGAGGGGGCCAAAGCCATTGGGTCTCAGTGTGGCTTCAAAGCTCTCTGCACTGACACTGATTCAGAACTTCTGCAAGTATCTCAAAGGATGCAGAAACCAGGCACAAGACAGATGCTAATGCTGTGACCAAGCATCAGTTACCTGAATGAAAACAGGGAATGGTAACTTCCAGCACAGATCCTAGAAAAGCTGCTGTATTTTTCATGGATACAACAACTGCTTAAATGCATAGTAAGACACAAACTCAACAATGAAGAAAAATTTACAGCAACACTGCAGTTGTGCTGGCTTCACAAGGCAGTAACTACCAGACACAGGCTTTTTATTTAAAGCAATTCTTCTTTTGAAACTCTTATTTACTAGTCTGACTAGTAGACTGACATATAACCATGTCATTCCATTTAAGGAAGATATAAAGGCATTAAGTGCACATATAATTGGATTAGAGTAAATACTGAATTTCTGCAAACAGATTGCATTAAAAAACAGTAGAGACTGATTGAATGTTTGAAAGACTAGTACAGAGATTATACTGAATATTAAGTGAAGAAATAGCTGATGGACATGTTTCAAGAAAAGCTTGCCATAGTGGGCCAAGAATGATAATCATTCCATGCTAGAAGAAAATAAACCACCTATTTGAGGGATGTGACAAATTGATGATTCCAGAAAAAATATCTACTTCCCACTTGTTTTAAAATATAGTTCCCTTTTCCTGAAAAAAGCAGTGTGGAGGTGTATATATTTTTAACACTACAGATTTAACATAATATGATGACAACTATGACAAACTAAAAAGGCCTCAGAACAGAGGTGATGTATTATCACATGCATTAAAATAAAAGCAAAACCAGATAGTGGAGCAAACAGACAATGTAGAACTTTTCAATGGCACCTGGAAAACTGCAGGGGGAAATTATTATTATTTTTTAAATAGTTAGCTATCACTTGGCAAGAAAACGATAATCAGAAATTCATACACAGATCATCACTCTAACAAAGGAGTGAGAAACTCAAATCTACTCCTCCTTGATAACTAGGCAACACAATAGCTAACAGCAGCTGTCAGCATATTCAAAACCATAACATATAGAACATGGAAATTTAAATTATTTATAAATCTGTGAAACTGAATCCTGGAGAGGTGAGGGGAACTGAATTAAGTTTTGAATAGATACATGAAGGCTTCAGCTCAAGATGTAGTCTTTCTCAAAATGTGAGATGCAACTTCAAAAAACCCAATCAAATAGATGGATAAATTATATTGCAGTTAAGTAAACCAATGCTATGATGTATCCAGAATACCACATGCTGTACTTTTCACTTAATCATACAAAGTTTGTAAAATTACAGGTATTTTGGAAGCAGAAGTAACAGAGCAAAATACTTAGGAAAAGAAAATTTATCACATATGGAAACTAGTGACTAGTTTTCTTCTGAAGAGTACTGCTGAGCTATTCTGTTCATTCTTGGAAAATAAGCTTCTGTAAAAGAAAATAACCATCACTAGAGGGTGCCTCAATTTCTCATGCAATCAACTCTGAAAATTGTTTGGACTCTATCTGTCAACAGCACAGCACTTCCTAGTGCAAGCTGGTACAGTGAGACTCAAAAAACTTACAGAAGAAATGCATGCAGACACTGAAGAGCTGGAAACATGCCTAAATTGTAAATTAGGTAAATTAAATTGTAAATTGTCTTAAAAAATTTGTCTGTACCATATTTTGTTAAAATGTGCTTAAGGACAGGACATACATTTTATTTTGGTAAAACTTGAGCTGATGAAAAACCAAGTATGTTTATACTTCACTAGATTTTCATTCTACTGAATTTTTAATATTCTGCTCTTAATTAGATCTTTTATGCATCCTATTTAGGTAAACCATAAACCCATGGTTTACCAGAAGGATTAGACATCTAGTTCTAGCAGTTTCCCACCACATCACCCTCTTACACTCTCCTATGTTGTAGGAGTATTTAATGTGTGACATTAAAATAGCATGCCAATAAATCTATACATCTTCATACCCATGAGAAACACTTCAAGCACAAATTATGAGGTTTACAGTACCATTAGGGCTGGGAGGCACCTCTGGAGATCATCCATCCAACCCCTAGGCAGTCACCTAGAGCAGCTTACACAGGCATGTGTCCTGGTGGGTTTTGAATACCTCCAGATTGGGAAACTTCATGACCTCCCTAGGCAGCATTTTCCAGTGTTCTGCCACCCTCTATGTAAAAAAATTCCTTCTCATGTTGAAGTGAAACTTTTAAGTTTATGACTGTGGCTCTGTGTCCTGTCGCTAGGCACCACTGAAAAGCCTGGCACCCTTCTCTTGGCCCCTGCATTAATGAGATCCCTTCTCAGTCCTCTCCAGACTAAACAGGCACAGCTCCCACACTCTCTTTTCATAAGAGAAATAGGCCAGACCTCTCAGCATCTTCATGGCCCTCCACAGGACCCTCTTCAGTAGCTCCATGTCCTTCTTAGTCCTGAGGAGCCCACAGCTGGACACAGCTCTCCAGCAGAGGCCTCACTAGGGCTGCGTAGAGGGAGATCACCCCCTGGGCCTGCTGCCCACACTACCCTGATGGGCCCCAGGGTACCATTGGCCCTCCTGGCACAAGGACGGTTTGTCATCCACCAAGACTCCCAGACCCTTTTCAGCAGAGCTGCTCTTTAGTAGGTCAGTCCCCAGCCTGTGCTGGTACTTGGGGCCATTCCTCCCCACACTTGCCCTTGTTGAGCCTCACTAAGTTTCCCTCTGCCCAACTCCAGCCCATCAAGGTCCCACTGCATGGCAGCACAGCCCTCAGGTGTAGCAGCCACTCCCCAGTTTGTGCCACCAGGAAACTTGCTGAGGGCACATTCTATCCCATTGTCCAGGTTGTTGATAAACAAATTGATAAGACTGAACTCACTATTGATTCCCAGGGAATGCCACAGACCAGAGGCCTCCTACTCTGCTGACCACAACCCTCTGAGCTCTGCCATTCAGCCAGCTCCTGATCCACCTCACTGCCCATTCACCTAAACCACATTTCCTGAGCCTACCTGCAAGGATATAATGGGAGACAGTGCAAAAACCTTTATGAAGTCAAGACAGACAACACCCATAGCTGTCCCCTCATTGATTCATCCTGCCATGCCATGACAGGCAGCTATCAGACTGATTTCCCCATGGTAGAGCCAGGCTGACTACTCCAGATGACTTTATTCTACACGCTTGGTGATGACCTCTGGAATGATCTGCTCCATCGCCTTCCCAGGGATGAAGACAAGGCTGACTGGCCAGTTCAGGTCCAATTACATAAATGCCGCACATCTACACAAATATATCTGAAAAACGAAGGGCTTTTCATAATCTAACCCTACTTAAACGCCATAGGAGCACGCCATTCGAGTGTGGCGCTGCCTGTCCGCTCGAAGCCGGAGCTGACCCGGGGGTGACAAGCACAGACCTCGGATGCCAGCAGGGAGCCCTGCGAGGAGCAGCCCGGGAGCGCCCCACGCTCCTCCCGCAGCAGCGCTGCCGTCTGTGCCCGCGGGGAACCCCGGAGCGGGGCCGGATCCCGAGGAACAGCGCCGGGACTGACACCAGAGCCCGCCGGAGCCGCGCCCGCCGCTGGGAGTCACTCACCGCGCACTGCCCCTGCCTCGGCGGCGTCGCTGGGCCGTGCTGCCGACATGGTGCCGCTGCGCTCCGCCCGCGGCCCGGCGGGACCCACAGCCCCCGGCGGCGGCAGCGGGGAGGGAAAGGCGATGGCGGCAGCGGCGGCGCGGCCCGGCCCGGGAGCGGGGCCCGGAGCGGGGCCCGGAGCGGGACCCGACCCGGCCCGGGGCAGAGCGAGCGCGCCTGCGCGGGGCTGCGCCTGCGCGGGGCCGGGAGCGCGCGGCAGGGAGCCGGCCGGGACAGACGGACAGGGGGACAGACGGACACCCCTCCGCACTGACTTCCCACCAATATATTTTATATATACAGTTCTAGACATCTGCCTTATCTTTACAGTTAATCTCCTCATACCATAGGGGTTTGGGCATTCCTTTCCCCTCCTGACATTTTACTGTTTAAACATAATCACCTCAAAAACTGCTCTGAGGTGAGAAAACGGAATAACTTCTTGGTTTTGTGACCTACGCAAGGCTAAATATATTCAACAATAATTTGAACATAATGTAATCCGCACTTTTCACAGTGTGGATCAATACGAAATAGAATTTTAAAAAAGCCACAAATCCAAAACACATCAAGGGTGCCTACTTCCAGCAGTGATACTTAGAGTTGCAGTGTGTTTGCACAGAAATTAGTAATGAGATCAGAAAGAACTAGAATGGTACTGACAGGTGAGAAGAACTTAAAAGAGAGTCTTGGCTTGCTTATTTCGCTTTTCACATCTATATATATATAAAAGATTCCTATTATTCTCAGTGAAAAATGGTCATAAAACATATTTGTCTCTATGATCTGGACACTAACCTCCATGATTACCATGGGGATTCTTCACTGCGGTTCACCTGGGCAATCACAAACAACACAGGAATTACTCATGACAGATATGCTTCAATATGTGCATAATGATCATTAGAGACATTCCACCTGACGTTTTTCCCCCAAACACTTAAATTACACTATTTAACATACAGGCTTAGTATGTTAAAAAACCTTTATTTTTTTCATAAAGGAATGACTAAAAATATATGTATCCATTTCCATGTAATAGTGAATTCCATATAATAGTGAATAATGTGAGCCAGTACCTGCTATATGAACACTTAAGGGTTTTTTTTTGTTTTGTTTTGTTTTTTTGGTTTTGTTTTGTTTTTGTTTGTTCTTTTTTTACATAACCCATCTTTGATCCATAAAGCCCACTGCAATATTCAGATCACAGGGATGTGTTCAATCTCCTTTCTCCCTGCTTTCAGTCTTGGGCTAAAATCACTTCCCACCCCCCCCCCGCCCCCGGATTACTTTGGTTTTGTCTGCACTAGAAAGTGGCTGTATTTGGTTACAAGCATTGGGGAAACTTTTACATTTATATCTACACAACTCAATTTGTTGCTACTCTTCATGCAGGCTCCTGTCCTACTTTGCCTTTCCCAGATGGAAAAGCAGCCATGGCTGTAACTTGTTCCTGGCACAAAGCTTGTGCCAGCCTGGCTGCAGCTGTGCTAAACCCAAGGGCTGATGTGCTGTGCTCACAGATGTGGTAAATCACAAGAGCATTGTTTATTCTGGATTTTAAAATCCCCATAAAACAACCTGTGGGAGTGAAATGTGGGGCCTCTTTGCGTACCTGGCTAAATCTTCTTTGGCAAGAGGGGTAACTGAGGCTGACACAGGTCACCTGTGGTTTCCTTGTCACTTCTTTGTACTGAGTGTGTACAGGCTCATGCATACTTGCTTCAGAAAGCACTTCCAGCCCAGCCTAGAAGGTGCAGAGTGATCTTCATATCCCTCCTTATCTCTTAGGAGGTACCAAATGAAAAAGGAGAAGTTATCTCCTGCCTGAGGCTTCGCTTTAGCAACTGCTGGCCTTAAGTATGATCAGATTTCTTGATATGTCTCAACTAGCACAGGGAGCTGAAGTCACCCTAAGCAAGTGGCTTTCCTAGACAAATGTAACTCTCTCCCAAACCACCTGTGCATTTGCCTCAGCACCACTTCCCTCAGTATCTCTCACCAGGCTAAGGGCTATGTACCTAAAAATGGCCACATTTCCTTGCTGCTGGCAAGGCTCATTAAATCCCCTCTTCACAGCACAAAAAGTACAGCACTGCAAGGAGCAGCAGCCTCTTTATCACTTGGCACATAAATCTCTTTTTCATATCAAGCTTTATGTATCAATTTTGAACAGTCTTTCCTAAAGGCACATGTAAATGTAGAACACTGACAACATTGAAGAAGTGCTTTATGGCAGCTTTCTTTAACAATTTGGTAGCATTTCTTGAAGTTAAGTACTATAACAGACACTTTAAAATGTAATAAACAACTGGATGCAAGAACTATAAAGCTCTCCACTAGCTCAGAGGTGGTTTCCAAGCACTGAAAACCAACAACAGAAACACAGAGAAGTTTCTTACACTGCTCTTTAAAAAAATGATTGCATCAGAAGTACCTAGAAAATGGTTTTGAGGATTTTGTGTTACTTAAATCTGTCTCACTCCTGAAAGTACACTAAATGCAGTGACACTGAAACACAGCTTAAGGAGAATGTTTGCTTCCTACCTGGGTTTTCTTGTACAGCAGCTCTTGGATCACACACAAGAGCCAAACACCACCCTGCCCCTAAAAGCAGCACCCCAGCTGTGCTTTTAAAGAGAAAGAGTCAGATTTCCTGCTTAAACCACTAAAACACTTTGGCAAACTTCTTTTTGTGAACAATTTCATCTAAGGTAAAAGGGAAATCATGAATAAAATATGGAGAGGATGCAGCTCCAGCAGAGCTTTTCAGTTACTGCAGTGATTTTAAAAATCAAATATCCACAGTATATTTTTACAGGGTTTACCATCAAGGATGGTTATTTCAGGCTGAAATACAATAAAATAGTCACTCATCCTAACTTTGAGTATCTAACTCTGTTAAATTATCTGACTCAATTTCTGTGTACTGCTTCTAAAGTAAGTGCAAGAAGTAAGGGCACAGACCTTCTTGGGATTTGTATGAACCAGAGCAGTGATTCCTAAATACCAAACATGTATGGAAGAGACTGGTTCACTCTGTTGACTAAAGAGAGGTGTTAAACCTCTAATTCAGACTATATGACAACATTCCAGCAAGTAAATATTTTTTTAGGTTCATTTAGAAACCTTTAATTTAACTCTGAAAAAAATCCCTGGAAACTTCATGTAAGGATAAATCCTTGAAGTGATGATTAGTAGCCACTTGTTTTCCTGGTGCTCACTGTGTTCCAATGCATTGAAGTACTTGGAGTAACTACTGGAGATGCATCAAGGGAACAAGGCTGCATTATTCTTTACAGGGGACCTTTACAAATCAGCATCAGCCTCAGCAAACTTCTTAGCTTGTCATTTGGGGAAAAATTCCAGGAAACATAGCAGAGTTAAAAAAGATATCATCTCTCAGAAGCTGTTATTGGCTAACAGGCTTTTTGCCACCCCAGGATTAAAACAATTATTAGTAAATGCTCAGAGTAAGAAGACAAATCATAACTTCCTAGACTTATCAATATACTTTAATATTTCTGTAGCAGAAAAAAAAAGGATATGAAGTCTGTGATAGTTGTTTTAGAGCCTGCTTAAAGGGAATCACACTCATGAAGCCCTTGTTGGAGAAACAGAGGACAGATAATTTATCTGCTTCTTAAATGCTCACAACCAGCTTATGTTAATACTAGGAATGGCAGAAATGTCAGCACTGTGAGATGGTTTGTAGAAATGTGGATTGTCTTATATACCATCCCTAATTTTTGTAGGTACAAAGGGATTTATAACTTTCCTGTCAATTCTGGAGGGGAGTATTTTCTGCTGCACTGAATTATTAACAAAATAATTTCTTATGTTGACATGTGTATTAATATCTCTAGTATGATCAGAGTAAACAAGACTGAGAATACTAAATGGAGTTACGAGACCTATTTATAATTGTCTGTGTATAAACAGTCCCTATAACATCTGAAGGTCTATTACTGCAAAGTTTTAGTAGTTGGAATCACATGAAAAGAGATGGATAAATTGCTTCTCCTTTCTGAGTACTATACTAAGAAGGAAATCATGGGAAGAAGTAAACATAGTAGTTAAAAGAGATTAGGAGTATACATTTTTACTTGTGGAAAGAGGAACTGTCATAGCTAGAAACATCTGATATGACAAAAGCTTTCAGGAAAGGGAAAAATATGTAATAAGGGGACAGGTCTCTTAGGGTAACATGCATAGCCCACATCTCTTTTATCTGCTCAGAATCACTGCATGTGGGACTGTGGAAATGATTCAGTGGGTGAAACTTCATACAAAATTTTGGCAAAAACTCAGGTTCAAGATCTTGTTTTGCTAATATGTCTGTGCCCCAACAATATACTCCAGTATCAGAAACAGTTGTACAAACAGTTTAAATTATGGACAAATATGAAGAGCATTTATGTAAGGAACATTACTATGAGACCCTAAAGGAGTAGTCAGTCCTTTGCTTAACAGGATAGAAAGCTGCTTAAAAACACATTACAATGTCAGCACAATGACTCTGCTCACAGGAGACATCCACAATCTGAACCACAGGTGTTTCCTGGGATGGAGAACAAGTCATTTATCTTGGTCAGCTTTATGAAAAATGGCCAGCCCAATGCCATTGATCCCACTGGGCAGCAAAATGAGTGCTGCACATGAGGTGGTGGTGTGAGCTGTTAGGTGTGACCCTGGCACACTTGGCCATTTATTGCTGTTTTGTCAATGATGGTTAAGGCTGGCTTTTAGAACAGGCAGAGTACATTTGCAGCTTGGAGTGCCCATGGTGCAGGATGCCCCAGAGTGGGCAGTGGCATCATAGGCCCCCAGTTCAGAGTTAAAACATTTTAAAACTCAGCAGGGACAGTGAGCAATGGAGTTATTTCTCTGGCTTTGAGGACAATGTAAGGTTTGTTTTGCCATATACACCTCTTATTGCCTGCCTAGAATCAAAGTCAAAATTTGTAAAATCAACAGAAGGGAAACAGCAAATGTTACCAGCCACACAGAGCATTTACAGAATAAGAGTACATGTTGCTGTGTTCTTAGAGTAGGAATTTAGGTATTGTGTGCAACCCTACAGTGATCCCAGTTTCAGGGAGGTTACAAACAAGAAAGAACAAACTCTGATCATCTTAATTATTTTTAAACTGATCACACCTTACTCCAACACAACAGAAATCTCAAAAACCATTTTTTGTAATTTGTCGCATGCAGTTTAGAAGTCTGTGTTCACACATATTTTCCCTTAGGTAGCAACTTTCATGAATTGATCTGATGTATACAACTAGGACAAAACCAGGTATCAGTAACCAAGGATTTTGTGACAGTATTTTGAAATTTCTTCCTGTGGATGTGAGGAAGAATTATGCCTCTGAAATTCAGAAATGCTGATATAATTTCAGTTGGGATTGTTGACCTAAGGAGTTACAGAAAAATGTATATGACTTCTAAATGCTCCCTGAGCTGAAGTCTAGATAGTTTATGCTGAAAGGACTAATTTGCTTCTTGAAAACATTACTCATTGGTAAAGACAGTGGTGTATTGCTTTTTCAACTCTATTTTTTCCTCTTTACTTTCATGTTTTATTTCTTGGGCGGGACTCATCAGCTACTGAATGACATATCCAAAGCAAGCTCCATTTCCACATACAACTGAAGTTCCTGCTGACCAAACTGCTTAGTGCAGCATTAGTATAATTATTCTGAATATGAATTACCTGCCAATGGGTAAATAAATCAATAAATAAACCAATCAGTGAACACTAATTTGTTCAGTAAGTATCTTGGTGTATGAACAGAACCTAGTGGGTGAGCTGTGGAAGGTAAATAGAGTACTAAATGAAGTGTAACAATTAATGTAACATACTTGGTAGGAAATGAAATAAATTGCTTTCAGTTTTGTATATTTTTGCATATCCTAATAGTACCTAAATGGTGTTAGGTAGATTTAAAAAGATTTGAAGAATGTAGATAATGTTCTCAGCACTGATGTCCATTAGTAAGTATTTCCTCTATATTGTCTCAGCATTGTAAAACATTGAGAACCTATTGCTCCTGAAGAATTTGTATAAAAGCCTAACCATATGAACAGGAATACCAGTAGTCAAAAAATTGAAAGTATTTATTCTATGTGACATACTCATAAAAATTTGAAAATGTAGATAAATGTTTAAATAATTATCTACGCTAAAAATATTCAGCAGTGGAACATGTGACTAACTTCTTCCTTAATGTCACTCCACCAAGTATAAAGAAAGTCTGAAAGAGTAGAAGATTGTGGAGAGCTGTTTTGTTTCAAATAACTTTATTTTTAGTTATTTATCTTTACATACATGTATCCCAAGTAAATATATATATATATATATATATATACTTTTACCTAAGAATCTCGGGAATACTGATGTTCTTAATATTGTTTGATGGTTTCCTGGTGGTTTGAGGCTTGTACAAGTTCTTGCAGCCATGATCAGGAAGCCCAAGAGTTGGTACTGCAGTAAAGGCATGCTTCCTCCTGGCAGTTCCTCCTGGTGACACTTATTTCTGTCTGTGGACTGTAGGCAGAGACTGGATGATAATTTGGTCTGGATGCCTAATTTTATATGTCATTATGGCATGTGTAGAATGACCAATATATTGTGTAGAAATCATTGAATAATTTCAAATTTGATAATCAAGAAATTTTGCTGTTTTGCTCCTACAATGTTTTGAAACCAACCAGACCTCCCCATGTATTGGTGTGAATTGTGAGAAAACATCAGCCCAAGATCTTTGCCATATAAATTCAAATTTAGACAGATAAATACCCCAAATGCAATATCATGTCATCAAAATTGATATATTTTCAAAAACTATACTAGCAATAGCAATGATTTGCTTCAGGATAATGTCTTGAGACCCTTAATGAGGGCAGGAACACATGGTACTTGTATACATATGTCATCCATATGTGTAGTAGAAGTATTCTTCTTGCCAAAAACTATAGAAATAATCCAACAGAATGACTTATTTTTAACTCTTCATGCCAAAATATTAAACTGTTCAAAAAAGTGTAGAATCCAAATGGGAAAACTTTGGGAAATTAATGTTGCTTTTCTATAATTGTACAAACATAAATCTAAAATTGCTAAAAAGAGGAAAGCAGTAACTCTGGGTTTACTTATTCCCATGGTGTCATTTTCAGCATGGGTGTGGTTGAAATACCTCTTTTATATTGGATATAAAATTTTTACAGATTTTTACATGGGAGCACTTTGCTTATAGTTAGGATTGCAACCAACAATATTTCACTATAAAACTGAATGTTTTCTCTGTTTAATTGAGAAAAATTAGTTTTGTCTGAAAATTTCCAGATGTATTATAACTACCATACATTCCTGTGGAGTCTGGAGGAAATCAGTCATACTCTTTCCTTAAGGCTGGGCTTATCAGATTTTCTAATTCTAGTAAAACTAATTTGTTATTCCTAACATAAACTTTATACTGATTCAAATGTCATAAACATATTTCCGTATTTTATAAGATAATAATCTAATTAAAAATTTATTTTAGTTGCTTTTGCTGCATGGTATATATTTTGGGTCCAGTCCTGCATCTGTTGAATTATGCTTCTGGAAGTCATGGGCTGGATATGATCCTTATTTTGTCCTTTGGAATTCAGTGCAGGCAGCACTGGGTAATGCTGATGGTCTTTGTGCCTCAGATAGGCACTGATGGCTGTGAGGCATCACCATCAATCATAATTGTAAATTATGATTGCACTGCATTTTGCACTCTTATTGTCCTTAATTTGCAGATGTATAAATGATTGTACAGCAGGGTGATAAACTGAATCTCCAAGTGTTCTTTTCCATATTTTTCACAGAAAGCAGCCCTTGTGTGACACTAATAAATTAGGTGTCTAGTTAGAAAAATAATCTACTATTGTCTTCTATCAGACATCTCTCACTGTCAAATAAAATAATGGTTGTACAAGCATTGCCAGTTTGATTTGTGGTCAGGCTTTGCACCTGTTCACTGCATAAAGCAGCAGTGCTGCACTCACAGCCATGAATGCTGATGTGGGAGAAGTGAGGGCAAGGGTACTGAGTGCACAGGCTGATGTTCCATACAAAACCTTCCAGCTGGTCCTGCAACCTCAGCAGCATCTTTGTGTCATTTTGTCTGCTTGTAACTTTCTTAATCTGTTGTAACTTTCTTAATCCATCAAATACACAGAAAAAACCTAGAAACTTCTGTCTGCCTTGGTCATAAAACGAGTTCAAGAGTTGTGCAACGCAGATCACTAACATTTAACATGATCTGAATAACTGTTAGAAATAGCAGGTCTCTGTAAATCTGGGATGAAGAAAAGATTGTAAATTATGGAAAGTAAAAGGACCCAATGAAAGATTGCCAGTCTTGACTGGTGTTGAGTGCTGGAGAACTCGTGATGTTCCTAGGTATTTTTACAATGATTGTTGCTGCCACTGGTAAAACAGATTCCTCATTTCCTGTGTGGATTGGTACAGTTTCTCACCAATGGACCTTGCTGTGCTACTGTCTGATAGAGGGAAGTGCCAGGTACTACCAGATATTTTATCTCCAGATGGGTGCAGGTGGTGACTAAATCACCTCTTAACCTCATTGACAAGAAAAGTAAAATGACTTTGTTACATGTCTTGTGTAAGCACCATGAATAGAAGTATAAACATTTTTTTTTCAACTTTCAAGTTTTTGAAACATTTTCAGAAGTAATTGCTTCCTATGTAACCACTATTCATCTCTACTTTTAATTCCATTTATCATACATCCAAAGGGTGGTAGCAACAGCCTACTTTTATTACTTCTATTTAGCTGATAATCCATGAGGTCCCATGTACCTTTTCCAAGTTCATTGATTTGCTGAATGCAGATTTTCATCCTGTGTGTGACCTACATTTATTTCATTGCATTTGGCCATGTTGTAACATAACTTCTGCTTTAATGGTGTTACTCGCTTAATTTCATATCAGTTACTCTGATTAGTGATTACTGACCTGTCATTTTTGGGCATCCACAATTATCTTCAGCAAAAAAGTTTTTTTCCACACTTCTCATAAAGATGATAGCATTTAAAGAATAGCAAAGACACTTAGAATTACACTGAAAATACCCACTGAATATCCGAGTTTCCAGATCTTCCAGCTTTTAATTTCTTTATATGTTTGATAGCTAGTACAAATCTTCCTGTACTTACTGTGAGGTTGGTTAGTTATGAATGCTGTTTGTTGGTGTAAATATCAGATGGGACTCTTCTTAAGACCTGTGAAGTGGCATTCTGAAACAGTCATTCCTATTTTATTCCTCTCCCATCTGTTTTTAATGTATTGCCTGTCTTAAAATGACCAAAGATGATAATGCAGGGAATTTTCAATTTTACTTTAATGTAATATACAAAATAGCCATTCTAAATTGCAAATTAATACATTTTATATAAAGTCCAATGTACAGGATCTTAAAATTGTTTAAATAGTATTATAAATGTAATTTTAGAGAAAAGTCAGTCCTGGAGTGATGCAGTCTTATGTTAATTACAGTTCATTTTGATATCCCTGCTGTTCATTAAAAAAAAATCCATCCTAGATTCTAGAAACATCCTTATGAGTTCAGATTTGGTTCCAATCAAAACAAGAATGAACTCCCAGATTTTTTTTTTTTCATTTCAACTTTGTTTTCCCCACACAGATGAATAAAATCCTTTGCTGGGGCCTCGAGTTTGAATGTCATTTGCCATCTGCTTCAGAGCACATCTTCATCTGATAAAGCATCAAGGTAATCTGTATCAACATATAAGAGAAATCCAGAAAACAAACTGTCTGCCCACGTTGGATCAGAAAAGAGACCATTTTGGTCAGTGTAGAAGATTTCAAGCCATACTTCATCCTCTGGCTGCAGGTAGATCACCGTGGATCCAGAAGCGACGTCGTGGTTGCCGGTGTTGGCGTCGAAAGTCTTGATCCGGTACTTGCCATTGTGAACCAGCCCAATGGCAAGGTGCTTGTTTGCTAAGGTGATATCATAAGAAAAATAATAAATCCCTGGGATGGCACAAATGAACTTCCCTGTGGATGGGTTGTAATGCTCCCCCTCGTTGAAGAGGACTTTATTGAATACAATTGGTAGTCTTTCCTCTGGGTAGCTCGTGGTGATGCCAACAGAAAAGGCAGATTTCAGCACTATCTTTCCACACTTGCAGACCCCTGGTGCTCCTGGCTCTCCTCGGTCTCCTTTATCTCCCTTAGGTCCAGGTGGTCCAGCTGGACCTACGTCACCTTTGGCACCAGTCAATCCTCCAGGTCCTTTCTTACCAGACTCACCTTGGTCTCCTTTCTCTCCAGCTGGTCCTAATGGCCCAGTCTTTCCTCTTAAACCTTCAAAAACATTTTAAGTTAGTTAATCGTTGCACATATCACCTCAGTAAATGATTGTGTGGGCTACTGTGTGTGCCTGAACAAACAAGAAAAACATGGTCAGAATTTCAAAATGCTCTACAAATACTTTCAAAGTTTTCTAGTAAGTTTGCAAAAGGAATGCCACTAATTCCTACTTATCCTCATGTGTCTTGATTACACATTAAAGAATGTTATATGTAATCAATCTATTGCTGCCTGAACTACCAGGCACTACTGATGGCAGGGACAGCAGCATGACCACCTATGTAGTGATACTTGTGCACTAAATATTTCCTAAAAATAGAGCATTTTTAGTGCATACCTAAGCACCTGCTAATCTTTTAAGCCTGGCTAATGGCACAGGTGGGACTATTTATTTGAGACCACGCACACTTCATTTTTTCCAATCTTTTTCTTAGCATCTTTGTGAAGAAAGGTTGTGTATTTACATTTCTTTACACTGATAAATGTGCATATTCTCACTATATTTATATATGCATCACACTTAAACCCACACAGGCACATACACACACTTATCATATATAAATAAATAAATATATGAATATATTATATATATATATACACACACATATAGATACATATATATAGAGATAGAGATAGAGATAGAGATATATGTATGACAGTGATGATGACAGGTCTTGCTTTCTTGTACTACTGTGTTAGTTTACACAAATATTCAATACCTGCACTCCCTTTTTCACCTTTTTCTCCCTTCCTGCCATCTCTACCATCTCTTCCTGGAAGACCAATGCGTCCATGTGGCCCTGGGGATCCGCTGGCTCCAGGGGGGCCAGCAGGGCCTGGCAGACCTGGGATGCTGCAGATATATCTGGTGTAGTAATTTTCTCCTTTGGTCTGGCTTTGAAGAGGTTGTTCACTTGTGTAGATGGCAAAACTTGTAATGTACAGCAGCACAAACATCCTCAGATCTGGAGAAAAAAAATTAGTCAGACACTCTACTCACATGAAAATGGCTCTGAATGTGCAAATAAGTGTGACACTGTGATGCATTATACACAAGTAGAGGTCCAGACCTCAACCTGGAATTTATGCATTACCAAAATCCATGTAGGAGGCAAGGAGGAAAGTCTGTCAGGTTGGAGCTTTTTCTGGGCACTGTACAAGTTGCTGTGTGACTTTCAAATAAGTAGCTGTAGACTGACATAGTGTAGCTGGTGAATATCAGCTTTTTGGCGCCAAATGTTGACACGTGGAAAAATAAACTGGATTTTATCAATGCAAAGACCTTTGCATAGATTATTTTGCCTTTGGTCCCTATATAAGCTTCACAGATAAAAGCCCTCTTGCTGAAGGAGTTAGTCTGTGCTAGAGGCATGTGCCTGTAGTGAGGATAAAGGTTACACCTTCATTTCATTTTGAAATTTGCCCTTATGGTGGCAAATGAATCTCCAGCTTAAACAACTGCAGCAGAAACTTGCTGAAGCTGCAGAAAGGATGGTAGGCAGTTAGAGAGCTCCAGCTTCAGTGCCCCTTGGAAACAGCACAAATAAACACTTCACCCTAATCCTCAGGTGGGACTCGGCAGCTGCCCTGCCCTGCAGGGGATGGTGGGTGTGAATGGGCTGCTAACGTGTTGAGGTTTTTAAGCCTGGCTTGGGCTGTCATATACAATGAACTGTGTCACAGTATCTTGCAAGAAAATTGGTTCAATCCTTATATATGGTATTTGGGTGTTTTCATAAACGATTGGGTGGAAATTGGATTTCTCTGTCCCACTGTATACTGGGATACTAAAGAAAAGTAACTGTAGAAACAGTGACATGATGAGTAATTGCAATACCTGATATACAAATGTGTCTTAAATTTAGTGTTGCATTAGTAGAGAGTCAATCATGGGTCAGGTGAGAACCTACAAGTCAAGCTGTTTTTTCTAGTTCCTTTGCTGTCTTCTCAGAAAATTTGTGTGGGTTTTTTTGTTGGAGCTGTCCATTCTGTCAGAGCTAATTTACAGCATTCGAGGAAATCAGAATCCACAGGTTTCTGTGGGGAGAAAAAGAAAAAATGGAATGGGTGATTGAGAAAAATATCTGTAAAATGCAGTCTATCTTTTTTTTTACAGTGAATCATAGACTCATAGAACCATTAAGGTTGGAAAAGATCTTTATGATAAGATTATCAAGTCCAGCCATCCACCTAACATCACCACCATGTTCATCACTAAATAATGTAAAATCCACACATTCCTTGAACACTTCCAGAGATGGTGACTCCGCTGCTTTCCTGGGCATCCTGTTCCAATGCTACTCAACCCTTTCTGTGAAGACAGATTTCCTGCTACCCAGTCTAACCCTCCAGTGCCACAGTTTGACATTATTTCCTTTCACCCTGTCACTTGTTCCCTGGCAGAAGAGACTGACTCCCACCTGGTTTCCGCCTCCTTTCAGGGAGTTGTAGAACATGATGAGGTCTCCCCCAGACCTCCCTGCTAAACACTCCCAGCTCCCTCAGCTGCTCCTCACAGCACCTGTGCTCCAGGCCCTTCATCAGCCCTGCTGCCCTTCCCTGGACAGGCTCCAGCACCTCAGTGTCTTTCTTGAAGAGGGATTCCAAGGCTGAACACAGGCTTCAAGGTGTGTCCTCACCAGTGCTCAGTACAGGGGGGGACAATCACTGTCCTGGTCCCACTGGCCACATTCTGATACTGCTGGTACAGGCCAGGTGCCATTGGCCTCCTTGGCCACCTGGGCACACACTGGCTCGTGTTCAGTCACTGTCACCAGCACCCCCAGGTCCTTTTCCACTGGGCAACTTTCCAGACACTGTGCCCCAGTCTGTGGCACTGCCTGGGGTTGCAGGACCTGGCACTTGACCTTGTAGAACCTCACACAACCATCCTCAGCCCACTGATCCAGCCTGTCCAGATCCCTCTGAAGAACCTTTTAAGCTAGAAATTGTTGTTCTCCCCTCTGTGATACTGGTTGGCATTAACGGATTTAAAACCACAAGCCATTACATTTTCTTGCAGTTCATGATATTTCAACTGGTATATGGGTGGCATGGTGAGATCTATTCAGCAAAGAAAAGATCAGCATATATGTATATACATGCACGTACACATACGCAGTCTTTATGAAGAATCTTTTATTTTACAGAGTGGGAAATTAGAAAATGTTATAGTTATCAGTGATAATGCAGAAAAAATATGAAAATATTATATTTGGAGGGAAACAAACAATGCTCCAAAATTCTCTTTAGTGATATGCATTTTGCTTTTTATTTTAGACATCTTGCATCAAATTGGCAGAAACTAAACTAATAATTTTGCTGTTATTTTATAAAGCCTTACCATACAGTCAGGCATAGCAGGCTGCACATATGGATTAGCATATGAATGCTGAACATTACAGCAGAGCAGTGAATGATAACTCCAAGGCAGTTGTTAGCTACAAGACAAACTTCACAGTGACGTTTGCTCTGATGTACTACTGAGCAAGCTCAAATAAACCTCATGGATTTTCATGGGACTTAAATCAGGGACAAAAAAGCTCTGTGCAGAGAAAAAAAACTTTAAACACTTAGCCAGGAGGGAACAGCTTGGAGGGACTTCATGCTTAAAGCTGCATATGCATTTTACACAAAGCTGATGGATAAGAAGCAGACATGACCTAAGGATCAAGGACTGGAAAAAAAATCCTGCCCTTTGCCAGATGAAAGTCTGAATCAGTAGGCTGGATATTCCCACACTGTGCTGCCTGTAAGGCAGGCAAAAACTATCTCAACGATTTCTAGTTTTGCCTGTGTTAAGGATATCTTACAAATCAGAGTAAAAACCTTCACACAGCTGCTCCTGTCACTGGCTGGCCAGTACCTTATTGATGTGTGAAGCTGTCTCCAGCTCCCAGACCTCCCCTGCTGTTCTTCTCATGTGCTGCAGGAAATTAATTGGTCTGGGACATGTATTTCTGAATAGACCATGGGAAAAATGTCATTTGGGGAAGGTGAGGGAAATGGGGTTGTTGAGATAGGGATGTGCCTTAGATGGCTGGGGCATTGTGTTTGGAGAACCAGTTTGGGATGGAGAAGGCATAGAGAACAATATACAGAGATTTCATCTACGTGTTGGGGGTCTTAAGGAGTGACAGGGCTGTGTGGATGAATGGTGGGAATGCAGTTAGGCAAACAGAGCTGGGCTTGGGAGAAAATTATGATAATGGTTCAGGTGATGATGTTAACAGACCTGAATTTATTCTTGGGGGGAACACAGAAAGCTGCTTCCAACAGTGGTAGCCAAAAAATGACATTTGGGAAACCATGTATTAAGCCAGAGAATCAGGAATTCTCTTGCCCTTTGAATTCAGACTCTTGGATTTCTTTGTACATAACACTAATCATTTTATAAGGAGGGGGGATGCCTGTCTGTTATTGCAGTCTCTTGGAAAGAGACTCAAAAGGGAATCTCCTCAGACCAAGGAAAGAAGGACAGTGTTGAACCCATGCCCCCTGTTTCCCAGTGAGTGCCCTTAAAAGCATCACTGAAAAGTTAAAGGTGAAAAAGAACATATGAGCATGGCTTTTGAAATTTCAGGTTGACTTAGGAGGCCAAAATCAGAGATTTCAGTTCACAGGGTTTTAAGAAGTTAGAGGGTATAATAGACTTCCCTTGTAGTTAAATATTTGTTCACAGAGAGTTAACTGGGAGGCAGAACGTGAATCATAAATAACACATTGTTCTTGGCTTCTGGTTGTCCTTTTCAAAGATAAAAAACTTTTGTCCATAAACTGGGGTAGGAAACAAAGTCCTTTATATATGCCAAGTGATTTGTCTCCAGAGAAAAACAACATTTGAGGAGTTCAATGTATTTTTCTGAAAACTGAAAGCCAGATTAAGCACATGGTATTCTTCAGAACAATAACAGACATCTTCATCATAGCCACCACCAAAAATAATAATGAAAATGATATAATCTCAGAGTTAGAATAATGTTATTCCACATTTAGGAAATGGCATTTCAGTAAGTTTCAAATCCTCTAGGTAGAGGAAGAATGCACATCAAGGCATTCACTGGAAGATGATGGACGTGCTGATCAGTTCTAGTCATAGAATCATAGGATGGTCTGTGTTGGAAGGGACCTTTAAGATCATCTAGTTCCAGCCTCCCTGCTGTGGGCAGGGACACTTTTCACTAGACAAGTTTTCTCAGAATGGTTTCTGAAACAGATTTTCCAAGTGAGTTCTTAAAGTTATCTCATTCATTTAATACTGGAAAAACATTCAAAAAACTTTTCTGGACCTTGTTGCAGTCTGTTAAGGTGGCAGATCCAAAGAATCAAAAGCAGGTGGCCAGCAGGTCGAGGGAGGTGCTTATGCCTCTCTCCTCCACTCTTGTGAGATCCCATCTGGAATGCTGTGCCCAAATCTGGGGTCTTCAGCGAGGAAGGACATGGACATGCTGGAGCAGGTTCAGAGGAGATCACAAAGACAATCAAAGGTCTGGAGCACCTCTCCTCTGAAACCCACTGAGAGAGTCAGTACTTAAAGGTGGTACTTGTGAGAAAGATGGAGACAGACTGTTTAGTAGGGCCTGTTGCAATAGGACAAGGGGATATGGCATTAAACTAAAATAGGGTAGATTTAAAATAGACAGAAGTTAAAAATTTTTTATCCTGATGATGGCAAAACACTGGAACAGGTTGTCCAGAGAGGTGGTCAATGCCCCATCCCTGAAAACTTTCAAGGCCACGTTGAACAGGGCTCTAAGCAAAGTGATCTAGTTGAAGATGTGCCTGATGATTGCAGGGGGGTTGGACTAAATGGCTTTTAAAGGTCTCTTCCAACACAAACTGTTGTATAATTCTATGATCTCCCTTGAGAACACACTCTGTAAATTAGATCCCCACTGAAGCCATGGCTCAGCAGAGGCTTTTCATCAAGACATTAGGAAATCTCATTTCATTACTGGTATACTCAGAGTATGTCACTAACATTTTTTTAAACTTAGAAATTCAGGGATTGTAAGAAATTCCCAGTTTTGAGACTTTCTGGTATATGATCTAATCTCACTTGTTCAACTATGTAGGGCTAATTCTAAAATTTATTAATTGGCATTGTTTTGAAACAAGCCTAGAAGATTTCCCATGAATCTGTTGTAAATAAAAACTGGGTCAAGTGCCAGTAGCCATTATTCACAAGCTACCCTGGCTGTGTTCTTACTTTTGTCTTGCCTTGCTAGCTTTGAATTCACTTCCAATACGTACACACAGCTGTTTAGGCAGTAAAAGATGTGTTTTAACTTCCTTGTGCACAAAGACATAGATGAGAAATTGTGATACTTGTGGGCCCTTTCTGTCTGCAGCCCTGGCAATGGATTAGTGGTAAAGAGCAAGATGCTCTATATGTCCTTTGGCTTTCCAAATGCAAAGGCCCCAGATACCCCACATAGCTACCAGGAATCCTCACTGTGAGATGCACAGACCTTCCCCAACTCTCCCATCCAGGAGCTGTAGGGTAGGAGAAACAAAGTGAATAAGGAGGTAATAGGTCAGGATGTGAAGCAGAGAGACATCTTCAGCAATTTATTTGAAATCTCACTGGCTGTGCGAGTCTTTTCCCTCTCAAAACATGATCCACAAAAGGCAGCTGTGTCCCCATGCCTGGAGGGTTCAAACCTGCCATTCAATCTGCCAGCACCACTTACCTTTCTATAAGGCCTTAGAAACAGGTGCTTATGGTTTGGCATGCCGCACTCAGCAGTTTCTTTGCTCTGTATGATTTTTATGCCATCAAAATGCGAGTCTTAATGATGGAATTTTTTTCCCATGGATTTTACAATGATCATCCTTCAGTTGGCCACAGCTTTATACACCTCCCAGCTTGTTTTGTGTTATGGGGGCTATGCTGAACTTCCAGAGCTTCACCTGTAACACCACACCTTACTCTAATGAATCAAGACCACAGCTGGCCATTACCACACTGCTTGGGTTACCTACCCAATCCAGCAATCTTCACAGGGCTTTGCACTGTTTTGTTTCCTTTGTGTAAGAAGGGGAAAGTGACCCAAAGTTTTTGAGCAGTTTGAACTTCTGACTCCCAGTACCAGAGCAGCTGATGGTGCCCAAAGGAATCAATCAGCCAGTGGGAAGGACCATTAGCTAAATATTTCTGAGAAAAAAATCCTTAAAGGCCTCATTAGCAGTGCTGACATGTAACAGTCTCACTCAAGTTTGCAGTCAGTCATGTTTGAACAATCTTCTTCATAACTATGTTGAATGTAGTCAGATTCTTCAACCATGTCTCAAGCCTTAAAAATCAAGTGCTTATAATCAAGGCCAGAAGTTTAGGATGCTTGATTTTCAAAGTATGAGAAGAGTGGGAGCAATTTTATTTCTCAGTGTCTGTCTTTAGACATAGTCTCTCCAGGTATTCCCCTTATTTGGAAGGTTGTTTTTCTGAAAAATGCCAGAGAGCTTGGTCAAGGTGTGTATTGGTGAGCTAGCTTGACTCAGCTGGTGGGAATTTTAACAAGAATGCTGGCAGGCAAAGCAGTTTCACTGCTAGCTGTACCAGAACACACAAATAAATGCAACCTGACAGAATTTGTTTTGACAGAAAGCCAAGAAGTGAGGCCAGTTGCTTACAGCTGGCAAGTGACATGGAGACAATAGCATGTTTTCTTGCAGTGTAGAGAAAAATGGCCAGGATTTAACACTGGGAGACTCAGAATACGAGTGTACCTACACCTCAGGTACAGGATTATTTGACATGTATTCTCTATTTCCTTAAAATAAAATAGGAAAAAGAGACAGGAGCCATAATTTAGAAGCTGTATTCAGGGATGACCTAGAATTTGAAGGGTTGGTTATGAATCTGGACTGGAATACAGAATATGGAAGCATGTAGGCATCTAAAGATGTGGATAGATGCCAAGAGCAGTGTGCCCATCTCCTGTGAAAAGTCTTTCAATTCAAGCAGACTTCCTCCTCTTGGCTCCTCTCCAGCCCTTACCAGGAAAATTCCCATCTCCTGTCTTAGATCATTCTGCCTTGCCAACCTTGTGATGATAGACAAGAAATAAAAAACAGGCTGGGTAAACCATGTTGGATGGTCTAGAAAGAGGAAAAACAGGGCAAAAAAATAAAATGTCAAACTGCAAGTCCCATGGGGACAAATAAGAAGAAAAGTCACAGATTCTTGCCACAGGTCATGGGGACAGAGTTCCCCTGCCTCATACCTTGTGCTTGCTTGTGTTCCCACCTGGGCTTTGTGAATATATAGCTGAATATGCTGTAGTCCCTGGGCATGGCTTAATTCTCATGGCCTCAAGGTAAATGTTATTTATTAGATCATGGACACCTCTGGAGATGGATTCTCCTTCACCCAGTTGCTCCCTTGGTATAGCACATGGCACCAAAGAACAGTGTTCACAATTTGAGAGGAAAAATGTGAAGAGAAGAAAGCTTCCAGACCCTCAAAAGGACACTCCTCCCCCAGCACATTGTTTCCTTCTGGAAGTTCATCAAATGATATCACCCTGGCACTGTGCCTTTCTGGGAACTGTGTGGAAAAGTAGGCATCCAGCCAGGGACTGCATTCTACACTGAACTAGGCAGAGACCAAAGGAGCAGTTTAAAGGCTTAGACTGCACTAAGCTGGTTGATTTTTCTGAAGCAAGTTGGGGAAGGTGCCCATAAACTTCTCTGTCAGGGGAGCTGTGCCCTGGGGCAGGGAGCAGCCCTGTTCAGCTGAGTGCCAGTCTCTTGTCCCTGTTCTGCTGTAAATGGAAGAGGATATCTGTCCATGGCTTGACATGTGTAATTTTTTTTCAAAAACCATCATAGTTAAGCTTTTAGGTATACTTGCAACAAACCAAGCTGATCGCTTTTCCATGAGGAAAACTGGAAATTTTTCCTACCTGGGCTGCACAGATGCTCAGGACAGCAGTGTGAGACCCAGGCTGTGCACACCTCACAGTGCTCAATGTGTTAGCAACCTGAGGACACATCAATGCTGGCAGCTTTCTTGCAGGACTACATCCACAGGGCACTGCAGTGCTCCCTGCAAGGTCTCCATCTTCTGACCCTTGGTGTAATGTTGGCTTGGTCAAGAGCAGCAACAACAGAGCTTCAAGAAAGTGAAGTCAAACATGAGAGAGGTGATGGTGAATCTGAATCTCACAGAGGTGTGAGTGGCTGTGTCTCAGCACAAATGATAAATGTGTTTAAAGGTTAGGTTTTACTGTAGATTAGTGGTGCTTGAACTTCTGAAAGCCTGAGGCATTTTGAAATGGCATGAGAGCTTTGAAGCCTCCTGTGCTTTCAGAATGCCACCAACACTGGCTTGTGTCCCCAGCCTCTGGGACTGACAGGCTCTCGTGTCAACCCTGGTGGTCTCCATTTTGCTGCTCTGACTTGTCAGTAAAAACCTGGCTTGAAAATCAGCATACTTTCCTGACTCTGGCTGTTCTGAGAAAAGTCCTGTTCTCGTGGAGAGAGCCTACCTCAAAGCTATTACTTCAACAGTATTACTTCCATATTTATATTGGAACAGAAAAAGGAGAATTTGGCCTGGTCTAGTCACATGTGCAATTGTTATGGTTAGTGTCAGATTCAGGAGATTGGAGCCAGGAAGATATAAAAATAGAATAAAATTTATGTAATGTCTGCTTTTGGGTAATAACAGGTTTTTAAAGAATGCTTCTTCCTGATTAAATCAAACCTTTTATTTTCAGAGGGGTTGACCTTGTTGTGAGACAGAAGGGCATGCACATTAGAAAGACAGCTCTAAACAGTTTGGAGCTGTGAAATAAAATTCCATTT
The DNA here is from genome assembly GCF_051311805.1 of Agelaius phoeniceus. Classification (NCBI taxonomy): domain Eukaryota; kingdom Metazoa; phylum Chordata; class Aves; order Passeriformes; family Icteridae; genus Agelaius; species Agelaius phoeniceus. The sequence goes on from NC_135268.1 coordinate 59,559,874, forward strand.
AAATTCAGTATGGTTTGATATTTTCTCACTGAAACAAAGGTTTCTGTTTCCATAGCAAAGCAGAAGGGACAATGCATCCTTGCTCCCAGCTGACCTGCCAGGGGTGCTGTCTGTACCCAAGCCTACCCTTGGTATCTCCAGCACCCAGCTGTACCCAGCACACTCAGGACCTGCACTTCTGCTTCCTGAGGCTGATGTTCTACAGCTCCATATCTTGTGCAGGTTATTGTGCTGGGCAAGGGCTGGCTGTTTCCTGGGGCTGGCAGAGGTGGAACTCACAGGGAACAAGGGTGGCAAGGCAGGATCTCACCAGGCAGAGCCCATCCCCAGCAGGAACAGGGCACCCAAGGCCAGACCAGAAAATCAGCTTGTGGATGGGGGTCAGCTGGGCTAAAATGGGGTCCTGGACCATGGGCTGGGTAATGGGACACCCCAGGAGAGGCTGGCAGGGATTTCAGGGATGTCAGTCCCCACAGGGCTCTGGGAGGCTGCAGGTTCTACTTACTCAAAGAGGAAGAAAGCATTGTGTTCAGTCTACACATATGGAATTAACAGTTTTCAGAACAAGGCTTTCAAAGGTTGTTTAATTCCATATATGGATCTTTATGCCTCTCCCCACTGAGGCATTCACTGAGCCACGTAGACAACCTGTGTCCTTCAGAATTTTGTCTTGCTTTCATCTGTCTCCTAATGAGAACCATTTCAATGTTGGACTGTTTGGATTTGTAGAGTCTCAGTCCAGCTTGTTTAGAGTTTGTTTAGTACATGAATTGCCATGTACTGAGAAGTGACAAGCTTGCTTATTTGAAAAATTTTTTGGAATGTTCTTATAACACATTGTAAAAATCTAAAATCTGTTTTAAGAGCTCTTTCATGTTGAAATAACACTGACAATTTTTTTTTCTCTGTGTTTCTGATTTGGACTATTCAGGCAGGAAGTTTTAAATTTTCAAGTAAAAAGTTTATGAAGAAAATGGAAGTATTATGTCATTTATTTGTTTTCTAATTTGTACAAACTTTGAAAGTGAAACACTTGTGCTGTTCTATAGAACTCTGGAGGGTCTATCCACCTGTTTGGTAACTACTGTAGATTACTATATATCCTAGTCACAGTCTGTCCTGACAGTTCTTTTTGTAAAAAGACTTTAATGAGGAGAGGAGAGGAGAGGAGAGGAGAGGAGAGGAGAGGAGAGGAGAGGAGAGGAGAGGAGAGGAGAGGAGAGGAGAGGAGAGGAGAGGAGAGGAGAGGAGAGGAGAGGAGAGGAGAGGAGAGAGGAGAGAGGTTTGTCTCTATTGTTTGACAGAAATTTTTCTGACACACATTCTCTTAGAAGAATGACAGTTTTTCTTGTGATATAATAACTTCAGTTTGATACACATAATTATTTGTCAGCCTGCTTCTGTATGTACTGAAATCAAATGCAAATCTCTCTTTTATTAATGGCATTTGATTAAATTCACAGAGAGGAAGAAAGAAAACAGAGCACAGAGTTTTCTTTCAGGAGATCTAATTTCTGTTCCTCGATCAGAAATGTCTATTCCATGGCAATTATTTAATCTTACATGATTCTATTTCTTCACCAGTAAAACAACAATATCAAAAACATCAGGGGTAATATTGCTCTGTTAATGTAAAAGCAGGTAATTCCAAAAGCACTTTGCAGATTTTGCTTTTCTTAAGTAATTGTGAAGTGCCATTTTGTATTTCAAATCAATTCTCTCATGGGAGATTAAAATGGATGAAGTCAGCATAATTCTTTCAGTTTTTTTCATTACAGTGCAGATGAGGTCTAGCATCTGATAACCAGTCATTTCTGACAGAAGGGGTTTTCTCACTTAAGTTCTTGCAACAACAATTGGTCTGGTTTCTTTTGAAATCCATCCTGTCTGGGAAGTGTTTGTTTCCTTGGGTTCCTCCAGGGAATAGCACAAAAATCTGCAGCTGTCAGTCAACATGCTACTCTTCAGTAGGAAAGTCTGGCCTTTGTCTGGTAAGGAGCAGGCTTTACTTTGCATGTGGTGGGATGTGATTTCAGCACAGTCTCCATGGGCCATAAGTGGGCATCCCCAGATGGTCTGAAGGTCACAGAGTGTTTAGCAACCAGTTAAATCTCATTTTCACTTTAATTTCCCCTGATCTCAGTCTGTCAACAAGTTCCACCTAACCTTGAATCGCAGAATGTTGGAGTCACCTTCGGCTGTCCCCAGCCCCGCTGCTCTGCCCCTCACTGATTGAGCTGCCAGTAGCAATAGCCCAGCTGGGGCCATCTGACCCCCCAGCAGCCCTGGTGTGCACAGCCAGGAGGGCTCCAGGGGGGCTGAGGGATGCCCTGTGCCTGGGGTACAGCTGGCACATCCTGCCACAGCCTCCCAGAGCTTCCCTTGGGCAAGGAGCAGACGGGACACACAGGTAGCACGGCCACATCCACAGCCTTGGGATGCAGCTGCAGTGCAAATACAACCCCAGGCACTGCTATGTGCTGGGCTATGCCAAAATACATGTATTTGTTACAAAGAGAAGTGATTGTAGAGAATCCTCTTCACAATTCCATAATCAGTGAATAAAATTCTCTGTTATTGTCGTGTCCGGAGTTGTGCTCGAGTTTCTCTCAAGTGTCTCCAGATATAGTTTACAATGATGACAATAAATTCAGTGTTGTTTTGCAGTTGCAATCCCATGGCAGCAGATTGCCATGAGCCTTTTTCCATTTCAAACAGTGACCTTGATTTAAATTTATTTCTTAAGAAATTCTGGCATGTTTGAGACAAACAGTGTGCCAGAATCACTTCTAATGATCTGTCCCCCAGAAATGTCCTTACATAATTGTTAATACAAATAAAATATATATTAAAAAGAGGAGTCATGTAGGGCTTAGAGCATATCAGCTTCAAATTTCCATCAGGGTAAAGGGTTTTGCAATTTCCACTTTAATGGAAACCTACAGAGATTCAGAACATATTGACTTGCAAATAAAGTTGAAATACATAAAACATGGAGAAGCTTTCTCTTGCCTTGGTTAAAATGACCTTTCTTTCTTTCTATTTAAGTTTTATGGCATGGAATCAAGATGTAAAACTGAAAAAAATATTACAATTTAAAATCTTTCAGATCAGTTCAGGCAGACACTTTTCCCTCAGCTGGGGCATATTTTCATCACAGAAAAACAAGTGTTTGTGGACATGTGTGTATGCACACACATATCCTTACATTTACCAGCCAAAGCAGTCCTATTTTCACTTAGCTTTTCTTCAATACCCTGGAGCATGGTGGATACATTTAATGTAAAATATGTTATTAAAGATTTTTTTCTATTTGACTTTGACTGATAGAATTAATTTTCTTTAATTCAGATCTATTCTCTGGTGGCCTAAATTACAATGCACTTAGATTTGTTTCTAGCTGATAAACTGTAACCTGACATGCAATAAGTATTTTGTTGGTTTTATCTTTGTTTTAGTTATCTTCAATGGGCTCTGCAAAAAGTTCTAGTTTGATATTTTTGATTTTGTTTATTGCTTAAATTACCCTGTCTTGGACAGGTATTTGCAGTTGAAAACTCTCTTATGCTCAAAAGTCATGTCTTTCCTGCTTAGAATTCTCCTTTTCTACCTGTGAGGTGCTGTGATTTCTTATGAGTCTTCTATTTTTCCTCTGTCTTTGGAAAAGTTTGGATGTATGTCTGTTCAAATATCTGCATATTTGTACAGACACTGTAAAGTTAAAAAATATAGGTCTCATAAATTTATCAGCTCATGGGAAAGAATATCAAAACACTTCATTTGGAGACAATTTTCTTGGCATGGCTGCTCTTTTATGGTTTTTTATCTATTCTGCTTATTTTGTTAATGCAGGAAACTGGGTCTCTCTGCAGAAGTTCATAAGCCACTGCTGTTTCTTCTCAATAAAATTAATTGGTGTCCCAACTTTTTCTCTTGGGGCAATTAAGAAATCATCTGTAACAGTAATTTCATTCTGTCTCTGGGTTGGGATGCATGTCACCTCTGAAGGACTCTGGTTAATATGATCAGGAGCCCTTCTGGCCCTGCACCCTGGCTGGGGCAGTGTCCTGCTGCAGGCCCTTGCACCACTCCCAGGGATGCTTGCACGAGGTTATCTGCCTGTTCCCCTCCAGCTGAGGCCTTCCAAACTGAGATACTGCTGAGTCCTTGCTTTCTTGTCAGCCTTGCTGGACTCTTCATCCATAAACTTGGAAGGAGCTTAAACTTTGGCTTTTCTCATAACTGGTAAATTTGTAAAATTAATTATTCACAGAATGCATTTGTTTCTCTTAAACCTTTTTGTCCCCATTAAATTGTTTTAACTAATAATTTCATTCAGTTCCTTCTATTTCTTGCTTTAAGAGACAGTGATTAATCTGCTCATTAGTATGTTCTCTTTCTCAGAACAGTAGTAAGATCATGACAGCCACAGCTTTTTCTTTGTTTAGTATTATAAATTTACAATTTAGAACTCTAGTCATTATATGGTCCACCAAATTGTAAGAGCTGTTTTCCTGTGGTGTATTAACATTAGTAAGCAAGATTGTGAATGACACACAAGAGCAGTTTTCATGTTATGTCCTTAGGTCAGCATAAACCCATCATCTCTAACAAAAAGGCTGCAAAAAATGCAGCTGCCTGAATTGTGTCATCTGGCCTCTGCCCACTGCAGCAATTGTCATTCTGCTAGACTTAAAAGCCAAGGAAAATCGTATATATAATGTTTTTCTAGGTGAAATCTGTGGCTCTTATAGGAAGAAAAAAAACCCCTTTGAGTTCATCAAAGCTGCATAAACTGTGTGCTAGCTACAAACAGCTCAAAGGACAGCCTTTCAAATACTCTACAAAACACTGCTTTCATTGGCACACTTTTAACAAAACAATCATGATTTCTTAATACAGATGTGTCTCATTATTATTCAAAACCTGGTTTGTTTATTTATCTGTTTTAACCTCAGACTGTCAGATTGTCCAGGCCCTGGTTTTGCTCCTCAGGAGTAGCCAGCTGTACACAGTGTGTGACTGGTGGCTGCATGTCACAGCCACAGGGCTGGCTGGTTCCAGGGTGGTGACACTGCCATTGCCTTTCAGGGTGGCTTTCCCTCTCCTCCTCCTCCTTCTCCTGCTGTGCTGCCAGCACTGAGCTCCTCTCTCTGTGCTGAGCCCCTGGCACTGCTGAGCTCTCCTACCAGGGGCCCAAAAGTCAAAATCTGTCCTGCTCCCAACAGGCATGTGGGGAAAAGACCCTTTCCCCCTTTGTTCCCTGTCTATTGGGATGTGGATTCCCCTGTGTTTTTTGCTTTAATTGCTAGACATGAGGCTGAAGGTGAGGGGAAAGGACAGACAGCAGCATGGGAAGGAAGCCCAGGAGCAGCCAGGGCCACCTTGGTGCGCTTCTGTTCCTCCAGAACTTTTGTTCTTCCATGCCCATATGGGACAGAAAAAGGCACCTGTCCAAAAAGTTGGAATGTTAGCAGGAAGGTGGCAATGAGAAGGCTCCTTTCCTCTGTGGGATGCTGTAGCTGGCTGAGTTGAAAGATGGTTGGGAAAAGTCCTTAAATGGAAATCTCAGACATGGAACTTGCTTTTCCTGCCAGAAATCTGGCAGAAGTAGAGTGTTTGTTGTGGAGAATGTTGAAGTTGTGGTGAGCCCAGATGTCACAGTCACTTCTCCCTGTTTGGAGCCTGTCTTCAGCCCTTGGCAGGGCTGCAGTAGGCCAGCAGTTACAGAGGAAGAACCTGATGGAAGGCCACAGGATGTAGGGCATAGCCCCAAGCCTCATGCACTGTCACTGCCTCCCCTTCAGCTGTGGCTCCTGAAGATGAGTTCTCTCTTCTAAGCCCTGGAAACTGAGCTGCTGTGCAGATGGTACCACTTGTACAGGAGAAAGCACAGCCAAAACAGCCTCCTCTCCAGAGACCCTTGGCTGTGGAGGGGGCAGCAATGACTCACCCTTGGCTATTAGCAAATACAGTGGGTTTGGCAAAAAAAGGGATCCCATTACCCAAAGGAGTTGTTCTGGTTTGGAGTTTGATCTTGAAGCTGTGGGATCTCTTTTTTCTACAGTTTTTTAGACCTTCCATGTTTCTGCCTTGTTGCTGTGTGCTGCAGGCCCAGAAGCACCAAGAGCTGGGAGCTGCTGGGGCAGCCAAGATCTGTGTGCAGTGGGTGGCACAGACACAACAGCGGGGCTGCTGTTCCCTGAGTGCACATGGGCAGCAGCTCAGCTTGCCTTTGGAATCTGAGAGGGAAAAGTCAACGTAGCAAGAGGTTGTGCAAGTGTCCCTGGGGTGAGCAAACAGGGAGTTTGTGCTCTAGCCTGGAGGAATCTCTGTGTTCCAAGGGTGAGCAGCAGACAGGCTCATCCCAGGAGCAGCAGGACATGGCTGAGGCTCCTCAGCCTCCTCACCTGCAAGGGCAGCTGAAATCACAGGGGCCAGATGGAGGCTTTGTGCTGCATCCCTCTTGCCCATGAACTTGCACCATGTCCCAGACACAGCAGGCAGCCCAGCAATGCTGGGGTCTCTGTCTGACTGTGTGCATGCCTGATTACCATCCTGGTCTAGTCAGAATAGCAGGACAAGGCCAAGGGCACATGAAGTCTGATAAGACCATTTGAAGAGTTACCAATGCTATTCTCTCCATGAAAACAACAGACATTTTTGAAGGGCATCTGTTCCCTTCATTGCTTGCCTCTTGCTATGGCCTGTCTGGTCTTTATCCTGCTGGATAACACAGCTCCAGTATAACAGGGGATTTCATTGCTCATAGTCTTCCTTCATTCTGATTTACTTTTATCACAGGCTAAACTTGTAAACCTTTGACTCCTGTTTACAAATAGACAGACTGGATAATATTAGCAAATATAAACAGTCCTCTCCATGAAAATCCTATTTTAAACACAGATTTTGTAAAGACCAATTTTATCTCTACCATCTGTAGCTAGTTAAAATTCCAATTATTTTTTCTTAAAAAGGATTTGGATAGTAAGCATGAGATACATTAAAACTAACATAAACTGTAGCTTTTTATTAGGAGTTTAGAAAAGAATCTAACCAAGACCTGGGTTATCTGCAACCTTGAAATAGTGCTGAAAAAGCAATGGTGCTTTCAGTTCTCATAGGTGATATTTTTCCTCTTCTTTTAAACTCCATGATATATTTTTCTAACGTTTATCCTCAAACTTGCATTTGTTTATCTTCAAATAATTTGTTAGATGAATGCCAGATCCTTGGTTGACATTTTAATTAATCTAGAATCAGTCAGTTTATTTTTATTTGGCCCTGGAAGCTGGAATAAGGAGTTAAATAAACTAAGGATACAGTCAGTCTGTCAGTGCAAAAACCTGTGTACCAATTTAAAATGTCACTATCCCTCTTCAGTTTGTTGCTGCCATTCTGTCTGTCTGCTGGGGCTCCCCTAGTTTGTAGATCTGCCACTTCCATGAGCTGTTTAACCCATCTGGCACTGCATTAAATCACCAGGATTCTTTGCTGTGTAGGGGAAAGTGGGAGCCAGAAGGGTAAGGGAAGGCTTTCCAGTGGTAGATGACTGACCAAGGCACAGTGCCATGTAACCCTGTAACTCCTGAGCTCCTTGGCCCCAGCAGGATCAGTGGCTGAGCTCTGGGCTTTGCCCTGCTGCAGGCTCACATTCCCCACTGCCCCTCTGCAGGTGTGGCCACCTTGAGCAGGAGATCTCAGGTGGCACCTTCACATGCACCTCATCAGGATTCACCTGATGTATTTGTCAAAGAAAGGTCTAGGATTCTGGCATGGCTGAGGCATCATCCTTTCCTTTTGACCACTTTGCAACTGGGGCAGGTGAAAACGATTTTTATCCATTGCCTTTGTCTGCTGGGTGAATGGGAGCCAAAGAGCTAAAAGCATCCAGATGGGTGCTTGTGCTGGTCTAATTAAATCAGTTTTGAAACATCTCTTTAGGCTGTGGACAGATGTTCTGTTTGTAGAGAGCTGTGCCAGATGAAGATTACAAGCCACACTGCTGGAGGTTGTTGCCCTCACAGCTCTGCTGGCACAGCCATCCCAGATCCTCCTCAGCTTCCACAGGGTGCAGACATGGACTCAGGGCTGGGGACAGGAGAGGTCACTACCTGCCTGCCCACGCTGGCCTCCTGGGCACAGTCAGCTCTGCTGGGCACTCCAAATGCGTCTCTGGCCTCTTTCAGTCAAAATTAGTGCAGTGGGAACAACAGAGCTCTGGTTCATTGTGTCTGTCTGGGAGTGGGGAGCCTGACTAGCCAGGGGACAGTGTGGGAACACAGGGGACAGGCTGGGGTTGGCACAGCTGGATCTGGAGAATGGATTTGCAGCTTTCCTGTGCTGGGATGGGAGCAGGAACCTGTCCCACTGCTGGTGATGGTGCGTGGTCTCTGGGTGGGGAGCTCTGGAGAATGGCAGGGACTCAAAGTCTTTGGACTGCTCATTTACCAAGGTGCTGGCATTGGCTTGAGCTAGAGCTGTGGGGATGCTGAAGGATTGTCAAGGGCAGTCCAATCCAAACACGGAAGCTTTTCTCATCAAGCTGTTTTATTTTTACCAAATGTGTTAATGTGTGTCCAGACAAAGCATGAAACAATGTTGACCAAGTCTGGTGAGCTGCTTAGCTTCACTGGGCCAAAACTATCTCAGCAGATAGTACTGGACTTTCTGTGTAACACAAAGGTCAACTGTGAAAAATAAACACATTTTGTTTATTGCTTTTTGTATCTTAAACTCTATCTGCATTAAGAACTATCATATTTCTTCTCATGACTACTCTCTGTTAGAATGTGTTAGGTTTAAAGCAACTTAAATCCCTTACAAAAGGCGTCTTCCACTAAAATGTAGGAAAAATGTCACTATTGCTTATGGTGCTGTCTGGCTTTCCTTAACTCTGAGAGGCACTTTTTAATTCAGCATATATGGTGCAGTCCTTCCTCACTGCCCTTGCTAGAGAATTATTTCTTTTGATTGTGCTTTTAAAGATCATGGCTATATGCAGAAATCAGTCCCATCTTTTTCAGAAGTGTTTTTTCAGAAGTTAATCAAAAAGATGGCTGAAAACAACCCCAGATCTAAGTCCCATGCCTGATGTCCTCTCTGAGACTTGCTTGTCCTCCCTGAAGGTGTCCAGCCCAGTGGAGCAGCCAGCTCCCTTCTCCAAGGCACCTTGGTTGTGTCCTTCTCCTCAGGAAACAAATTAGTAATATTCTGTGTATTCTGGTTTCTTCCTCAGTCCCCACAGTTTCCTTCCCACTCTCCAAGCAGTGAAGATTTGCCACTTCCATGAGCTGTTTAAGCCATCTGTTCCCTATTCAGTGTTCCCTATTCCATAGAAACACAGCATATAGGTAAGTTGAGAGCAGTCCTGAGAATATCCATTTACTTCTCTCTTTTTCCAGACCACTTCTTACTGCAGCTTTCCAGAGTTTTAGCAGCTCCCAGCCATCCAAGTGAAACAGCAGCAACAGGAGCAGCAAAAGGAAAAGAGGCAAAAGCAGCCCTGACAGGGGCAGGGGCTGTCAGAGCAGGAGCAGGAGCTGTGGCACTGGTGCTGGGTGGTACAGTGGGGCAGAGCCTGGCATTTGATTTTCTACAACCACTAGATGGCACAAAAAATGCTGCTGTAGCATCAGCTTGTTCCTGGAAAATTACTTAAGTGTCAGGCTCATGCTGTGGTTAAAGGGGATTCTTATGTCCCTTTAATTCAGAGGCACATTTTAATGTTTCTCTTAGATGCCAGAATGTATTGGTTGGAGTCATCCTGTTGAGTGGAAATTAATCTTAACAGCAAAATCCAGCTTCAAATATCAAGCACTGCTGGAGTCAGTGCCATTCACAGGTGGAGAGTAGCACAGCAGAAGATGAGGGGAAGGGAGGTTGCTCTGCTAATTGCATTACAGAGCCAGGCACGAAGAAAAATCATCAGTTCTTGTCCTAGGGCTGATAACAATTCTCCTTTTAGCTTTGGGCAAATCACATAATCCTCTTCATTTCTCTATTTCCATATGGAGGGCAATGATTTCCTGCCCTGCAGTGATACCAGAGGAGTTAATTAATACTCATAAAGCACAAACAGAGAGAAGAAAAGCACTTACAACTATTGTAAGCTACTTGCAAGAGAGAGATGTCCTGGCCTGTCCATCCTGCACTGTCCTGCCATTGCTGAGACACTGTGATGGTTATAATATGATGATAGAGTATGGAAAAATATGAAACATAATGAAAGAAATACTTGTGTTTGCAGTGTAATTCATGATGGAAATTTCACATTGAGTGAAAACAGCCTTGCTGCTGCTCTCCAAAGCCCTCTGAGACAAAGAAAGAGCCTGATGCTGAGGGATGGTGACTTGCATGACCTGGCCCCCACCCACAGTCCAGCTTGTCTCCAGCTGAGGGGAAGAATCTGTGGTTCAGTTGTTAATTGGTAATTAAAGCTCCCAGGTACTCAAAGAGCTTTGCAGCCACTGTGAGAGGTGACCAGCTCTGTGACAGGAGCTGGTGCTACACTTCTCACTACAAGAGACAAATGCAGCTCCTGAAGCAGGTCCAGAGGAAGGAAACAAAGATGATGAAGGGATTGGAGCATCTCTCTTCTGAAGAAAGGCTGAGGGAGCTGGGCCTGTTCAGCCTTGAGAAGACACAACTGGGAGGGGAGCTCACCCATGTCTGTCAGTGTGTGAAGGGAGGGTGGCAGGAGGATGGAGCCAGGCTCTGCTCAGTGCTGCCAAGCAACAGGACAAGATGCAATGAGCAGAAATTGATGCCCAGGAGGTTCCATCTGAATATGAGGAAGAATTTCTGTACTGTGACAGTGACCAAGTGCCAGAACAGATTGCCCAGAGAGGTTGTGGAATCTCCTTCTCAAAGTAGTCTGGACACAATCCTGAATAATGTGCTCTAGGGAATCCTGATTAAGCAGAGGGGTTGGACTGAGGGACCTCCCTTCCAGCCTTGCCCTTTCTGTGATTCTGTAACATCTCTTGTACATCCTCAGGATCAAGACCTTTGGTGATTTTACCACTGAAATATGCAATCCATGCATAATGCATATGCATAATGACTTCTGATAGCCCAGACCATAAACTAAGACATTTCTGAACACTATTAGGAGCTAAGTGAAAAGCATAAGGATTCTATTGTAAATCATTAGCAACTGGGAAAATCTCACCACAGCAGTTGATATGACTGTTGTGCTCATGAGGTAACATATTTCCTTTTCTCTTTATTGAGTGTAGTGGATATGGATCTAGGAGAGACAAAGGATTTTACAGGGTATACAGGGAACTACTTTTCATGATTTACAAAGAAAGGGTTTAAAGGTTCAGATAAGGACAGTACTGAAAAAAGGGAATTTGGCATGATGTCCCTGCGAAAACAAAGAACAATTATATTCAAGCATACTTCATGCACTGATTTCACTGCCAATGAAAAGAGACTGACCGTGTCTTCCCATAATCACAGAGGGTATTTATGGCATAAATGTAATTTTTGGTTTATCTGAAACTGAGTTTTATCAGCTGTCCTTTAGCAAACTGAGAAATCAGGCTGTGAATGAGAGAGACATGAAAACTGTCAGACCAATAAAAACCCAACAAAACAAATGATTACTGATTGGGCTTGAAGAAAGCTGAGAAAAACTATTTTTATATAAAAAAAAAGAAGACACTGAAGGGCTGTAACTGCAGTGCTAAACTGATTTCTAATCACCCACAAGAGTATTGTCTTTGTTTTTCCAGTGATAAATTTAGTTTTTCCGCTTGTCTCAACTGCACATTTTAGTGATGGTCTTGGAGATTTTTCAGTTTCCATTAAAGATTTTAAACAGTAAATAAAATGACCTTGGCAACCTGTGGGAGAGCTGATGCAGCAGATAGAAGATGTTTTAGATAGAAGGGGTTTATCTGTGTTCTCTCTGAAGCCATGCTGTGCCCAGGTGATGCAAGCACCTCACAGCCTCAGGAGTATCCAGGAGTTCTTCACACGGAGCAGCAGATCCAGAGGTGTTTCCTTAGCTTGTTTCATGGCTGTGCTCCTGCTGTGGTGCCCCTGTGCCTGGGTGTCCCTGGCTGAGGTTCATTACCCTTTGTGAAGCAGGGCTTGTATGGCAGCCCCTGTCCCCTGTAGTGACGAGCCCGTTGTGCTTGTGCGGGCTCAGCAGACCCAGCACGTGCTGTACACCCTTGCTGCCAGCCCAAGGCAGGACAGATCTGCAGTGTTCATGCACCAGGTGAGGGCTGAGAAGGCCCTTGGGTCTCCTGTAGGAGCCTGCTGTGGTAGGGGAGGTGTGGCAGGAGGGAGACAAGGAGCAAGAGCAGGCTGGTGCTGCCTCGAGGGCTATTGCATGGTCCCTTTGGGAGTGGACTGAGTCAGGCTGATGCAGGCATTTAATTATGCTGCCACTAAATTATCCCCAGAGCTGAATACTCTGCTGTGGAAAAAGTATCTTGAGTTCCAGCTTTGAATGTTAGCATTATAATCATAATCCTTTGGGACCCATGGCTTGCCCTCCCTCATAGCCAGGTGTTGCTCCCACTCACCAAGTGAGTGCAGTGCTCTCCTTCTGGCCAGAGACTGCTTGAGGCAGTTAGCCATCATGGAAACCTGCAGAAAGTGTTTTATTATCCTAAATAGCCCCCTTTTATATAGGAAATATACAGTAACAAACACAGCAACAGTACTGACTTCTAGCTCTTAGCACCATTTTCTTCCAAATAACCAGCCTTCAGAAACTGGGAGTTTTTTATACACTGAAATCTTAGTATGTTGCTACTCCTCTAAATGGATCAAGATGTATCTCAAACAATAATAAAGCAATAGTAAATTATAGATCATTTTAGTTTAAAAAAAATTATCAAGATGGGATTGAAAGTTAGAGAAATTAAATGAAAGGGAAGAAAGACACCATAAAGAAGCACAAGCACTTGACAAACAGCTATTAGACTTGAGAGATGCCCTTATTCTTGCTGCTCAGGGAATGGACTTATTTTTCCCACGAAGAACATTCACAATACCTTATTTAGTAATATTTCAAGAAGCTTTTTTAGCATCTGGCATTGAGTGCAGTTGTTGCAATGCTCTGGCAGCTTGCTACACTGTAAAGCTAACACATTAGCATATTACAGAGATGAAAATAAATTGGAGAAGACTCATGAAATCTGCAGTGCAAGGTGCAGCTCCTGTTACATCCAGCTCCATGGAGGATTCATGCTGTAATGCTATTCTTCTGCTTTCTACTCCTGTGAGAGCACAGGCAGTTTTTCAATTTTTTTTCTTTTAAGGTGAAAGGGTCATCAACTTCAAGTACATTGGACATTTTACAATGCATCACTAAGTGGGGGTAGTGATGGGAATCAAGTGATACATGGGCACTGGTATGGTTTATAGGCTTATGCAAGCTATAAGGACAGAATCTGGCTTGGATCAGATGTGCAGTATTTTATGAATCATCTTTAATGGCATGAGTAGAATTGGATAGAGCCTAATAATAGACCTAGAACATTTTTCTATTTGAGTTTGCTACAAAAATTGCTATGCAGCTGATCTTTAAGTGAAACAGTTTTCCTTAACAGTTTTTAAATACCATCCTGGATGGTGTTAACAAGGTCAATGCTGAGATCCAATAATTACTATCAACATTTCTTATAACAGGCTAAAATATCTTTTTCATGAAGGAGATGGATAAAATGAATTTGGTTCATGGCATAATTTTTGGATGTTATAAATTATTTTTCCTTCAAAACTCTAGATGAAATGAGAACTCTACATGTTTTCAAATAAAATAATGCATTCTGGAGTTAAAAAGACAAGACTCAGAAAGTCTAAGCTGACAGCAAAATACTATGACCAATAAAATGAGAAGTGTGGAATACTTCACAAAGTTCACTACAGACTTTGGAATTGCTTCCCATTCTTATGGCCAAGGTATACAATGAATACAGCAATAATCACAGAAGACCAAAAGAGAGTGCATGGAAGTAGTGAAGCAAGAAAATGCATTTTTAAATAGTCCTCATTGTTATTGAACACTTAATCAGCATTCAGATAGGTTTTAACACACTGCATATATTGTCCATGTCCATTGGGATGTGATTTAAAATCAGTGGACTCAGCTATGTTCTCATTAGCACTGGTGTAAATCCAGAGAAAATCATCAGACTGTATCATGGTCATTTCCAGTTTTTCAGGCAGTAACCAAATAGAAATTGGTCCATGTTCCTTGATTCTCTTGTATACTCTTGTGTCTAAGAATTACTCATAAGTAAATGAACAAAAATATCATGCCCACTGCATCTTCTCCATTTTTTAATAGGACAAAAAACCAACACCACAATGTTTTTCCCTTATGTACGTTCTTAGTAGACCACCTGTCAGTGTGAGAATTACTGAGTACTACCAGCCTCAAGGATCCTAGGAAAAAATAAGCTGGTGGGTCTGGGGAGCAGAGGAAGAATAACTCTGAAATCTGAAGATATCTGCAACCCAAAGGAATGCCTTGTGGTGTGGGAAGTGACACAAAAGTGTTTGATCATGGTCAGCTTAAAAGTAAGGAGTGTGAAAGATGTAAAATGAGAAGCAACTCTCATTGGAGGCCTTTAAGGGCCAGAAACTGGGGTAAATGAAGTGGCAGAAGCAGGAAATATTGTTCATAATTACAAAAACCAAATCCTATCCTGGCCAAGCCCCATTTGTCTGCCTCCAAGTTCTGCTGTCCAACTTGCACATTGCTGCATTTTAGTGTGACAATGCATGCAAAGAGAGCAGGCTGGGGATAGCTAAGCTCTCCTTCTCCCTACCAGTGAAACACTCAGGAATCTGATGTACAAGTACTTAATTTATCTTATTTCACAGAAAACACTCAGCCTTCATTGGGCACCTGTGGAGCAGCCTCACCATTGCCCTGCTGTGTGAGTGACCATGCAGTGGTGCCCAGGAGGAGTGTGGTAGGTGAGACACACAGGAGGGAAAGCACAGTCCAGATGTGAATCAGACCCTACAGGAACAGCCTGGCTGAGCAGCTGCAGGCAGTCATGGACCTTTTTACCATGGATTTCATTTCTGTGGGTCTGCTCCACTGTCAGCAACTGGTAATGTCAAAGCAAAGATGCTGTTAAAGCCCAGACCGGGTAGAAGAGCTTTGCATTCCTAAATGATTGGATCAAAAAGTAGAGCATAAGCCCCATAGGCAACAAGCCTGGCCCAAGGTTTATTTTTACTGTGTGAATTAAAGCCCTGGAATGTCCTGAATTAATTCCAGAAGAGTTAACACTCTCACACCTCTCAGCCTGGCCAGGCACCCAGTGCCATGGGTACAGGCTGTATCCTCATTTTCCTTATATTTCAGTTACCAAAACAGCCATATATTTCTAGTCTTTTTTTAGCTCAGCATTCCTTTGGAGCCTTCTTCAATTATTGTTCCCATACCTTTTACTTCTCCTTCCCCCTCCTTGTTTATTCCTGTTCCTAGGAACTTTTCCTTCTCCTCTGCCACCCAGCTCGTGGCACTGACTGGCCCCCAGCCTGCTGCAAGTGGGTCCATGTCAGCCCAGATGGACAATTTCTCTTTCCAGTGTTCATCTTTTGGTTGTTCACTTGGGGCAGCATTGCCTTGCACTACCTCCAGAGTCAGACACGCTGTTTTTGCTGCCCAGAGCAGAGCTAAGCAGCTGACAGACATGAGAGAAGACATTGTACTGACAAAAGGCAGCACTGCTGGCAGCTTCCTGCTTATAAACTCCCTGGAAGAGTTCAGAGAAAGTGGGAAATGTTTGTAGAAACAAAACTTATTTACTATAATCTGCTTTTAGCTTATCTTCTAAAAATGTGCTCTTTTACCGAGGCTCACTTTAACCAAGATCCCACTGCTGAGCAACCACAGTCACCTCTTCTCATGCAGCTTTTGAAACTTTTGCAAGATGGTAGGACAGACCATGTTGCATTTTATACTGGGTTTTCTTATGCTCCTTTCTGATGAAAAAACTAAGAAGCCACTACTGGAAAACTCCTTAAGTTTTATGACTTTTCCAAGACCTGCTGTCACAGCATTCATTTTTTTTTTCCAGTCAACACCACTTTGGCAAGAGAACAGATTAAGACAAATCCTGCTGCCCTGTAGACATCCACATTTCTTCTTTATCCCATATGTTCTCTCCAAAATGTTCCAGTTCTTTTTCTAAAATTGATTTTGTATCTCCAGCCTAGTCAGGGACTTTTAACAACTTCTATTTGATGAGACAAGATGGTTGAAGAAGGAAAGAAGTATTTGTTCAGGAACCAAGACAAAAACTGAAACAGCTGACTCAAGGGCACAGAGGAGCTTTCTGACAATCAAAAGCTTGAAAATGGGTACTCACTCTGTAGCTATACCATAAAATATTTCCTTTGTTCAGAGAAGCAATAAAGCATCACAACCATGAACTCATCATAACCTCAGTTTAAATTTTAAATGTATGTATTTTAAAGGAAAAAAACCACCACACAAGCATCTTCTTTAACCCCTCCCTAACCATGGGGACAGTTTGCCTCTCATAAGTAAGCAGGAATTGACATTTCTGTAGTTTTTCTGAGCACCCATTACTCAGCTGCATAAACCCATCTCAGCCACCACCACAGATCTGCAGCAAGCAGGCAAATTTATTCATTAGATTTATCCTATGTTTATTAACAGCCCAGCTCAGAAAAAGAGTCAGTGACAAAAACCATCTGGAATAAACATAATGGAAAACAAACAATGTAATATATTCCGTCACTCCAGCCTAATTGCACTGTTTGGTGCAAATGCAAGTGACAATTTACAAGCCAAACTCTTATTAAAGGGAAAAATGAGCTGTGCAGGGAAGCACAAATCAAAGTAACTAATCAACACAGGCAACACATTCAGGGATTTAAGAGCCAAGGTACGGCAGTCTTTTATTCCTCTTTGTTTTCAATTTGGGAAACCTGCTGTGATGTTGCAGTACATTATACATTATATATCTACTTATGCAACACTGGGGAGAAGCTTGCCTCTGACTGTTGTCAGAGGCACCAGCTACATGCTGTCATTTTTCACCAGCTACAGCCTGTGACTTTTGTCTTTAAACCGTTCTTTTTCTATCACTTAAGCTGGGAGCAAGCACACTGTCCAAGGCAGCAGTTTTCTTTTAACATATTTTAGCCTATAATAAAAAATTGGAATTAAAGATAAGGTTAGAAAAGGTTGGAGTTAGCTAAAAGCAATACCACTTCGATCTAAAACAAGTTCTTATTGAGTGAATTGGTCCAGCAAGAGAAAAAGGAAATTCCCTTCCATGCAAGAATCTGAACAACATATGGCTGCTGTCCATGACCCGTTTCAGCTCCGAAGCTGGAACTGACTCATTAGATGCATCTGGTGTCCCCAGGGAAGCAAGAGAAAACCCTGGCAGCAATAAAGAAAAGATGGTAAAAGCCATCTGAGGCAGAAATCAGCCAAACATCCTGTCTGCACTGGAGCATCATCTTCAAGAATGGCTTAAGGCACCTGCATGAAAACTGAGCCCTCAAAGACATAACACTGCTACAATATGTGACACACTTGGGGAAAGTACTCCCATGACCTGGAAAATACCAGCTCAGAGCAGCAGGGAAAATGTTTGAGACCTCATTACAACAAGGGGCAACCATCTAGCATCACAGTGAAATTAGTATGAGTAAATATGCCTACAGCCCTGACTGCAGAAGTGTGGGTCATAACTTCCATAAATGTAGCAAGATATGATTTATAAAATCCTGCATGGAACAATTCTCTCAGTGATTAGATGCTGAAGAAGTTTCTTTTCAGTCTTTATGTGAGAAAAAAAAGTGAGGAAGGGCTTCACTGAAGGCAAAGGATGTCAAAAGACCCATATGCTGCTTTATCTGCCACAAGGAGGAAGATTACCCTCATCACCACCCCGTGCACAGAGGCGCCTCTCTGGACTTTCACATCCTTCCCTTGTCTGCAAGGAGCCAGGATCCTTTCACATTTTGGAAATGCCCTGTACCTCAAAGAGAGATTGTCTTGGAAACAGCACTTGGCAATGAGAGGGCATTTCATATTTCTCCCTGAACTGATATTTTTCTGGAACAGGGTCTAGTGCTCTGTTTCAGGGTCCAGTAGGCCCTGAAACACAGCTTGTTCTCAACCATAATGTAGCCTTGTTCTGAATAAGAAGGCTGATAATGTGCAAAGTTCTGTCATAGCTCATGTCTATGTAAAAATGTCCATATATTAGTTTCTGCACATGCTGTTTTCAGAAAGAAATGTGTGACATTTGCAGAGGTGGTATCTTAGATCTGTCCACAGTGGGGTGTTTCTTTATTTAAGTGCAAAGTCAGAGAAATACACCCCTGAGAATTCTAAAATTTCACTACTTCAGAAAAGTAAAAAATTTCATTGCCAGCTAGCTGTACATCCATCTCTCCAGAGCATCATTTCATCATCTTATTAGCATGCAAATCAAGATGACATAGCTGTTGCTGACTAATTTCAAATATGATATTTACAGCATAAATGCACTGTTGGGATCATCTTTGGCAACACTTTCCAGGCATCTCTGCATGCTGTTGACCTGAAACTGTAATTTTTTTCAACCAGGAAGATAATCATCAGGATAACTTTTCTCCTCATGCACTGAGTTTATGTCTGTTCTTAAAAAAGATTGTATTTGACCTGTCAAACCCCACAGGTATTGTGTTCATTTATGTGTCTCATCTTCTAACTTCTATCATTTAAGCAGAAATCCCCAAAAGTTGTAGTTGTTTTTTCTCTCATTTCCACTTAAGTGACAGGAATTTAACTAATGTTCAAAAGTGGGTATAAATAAAAGAAGGATGACTCCACATATATAGATTAAAAGATTCGAGGTGTATGTGGTGTCTGGCAATAATTATAATGATAAAATATTTTAATTATCAGATAATACGAATTCTTACTCTCTTGTTCTATGACCACTGGTGGCCAATCTGACCAGAGAACTCTTCCTGAACATTTTCCCTCCTGAACAAGAAATGGCCATGGATACAGAGCATTTTCTCTAAGGAGAAGAGCACAGCAGCCACAGTATGGTCAACACAATAGTCATATGAGTTTCCAAATCTCCAGCTTTGTAAGAGGGGATTATTCTGCCCACCTGAGATGTTCAGACATTCATTTTGTTGCTCTCTTGTACCCTGAAGGGGTAATCCTCCAGTGTCACATTCACATTTTCTGAAAAATCCCTTCGCCCAGGATTTTTCTCCTGGGAAGCTGAGAAGCTTCTGAGAAAAAGGGAAACAATAATTATCTCATTTGCTGCTCCTCTGTTTTGCTCATGGGGAATGTGTTTGGAGATTATTTATCCACAGGTGATTGTTCCATTGGTTTCTGGTGAGTTGTTTTCACTCATTGGTGAATCAGTTCCAAGCTGTGTCGAGACTCTGGAGACAGTCACAAGTTTTCATTATTATCTTTTTAGCATTCTGTAAGTATCCTTTCTGTATTCTTTAGTTAGTACAGTTTATTATAGCATTCTTTAATATAAAATAGTATGACAAAATAATAAATTAGCCTTCTGAGAACATGGAGTCAGATTCATCATTCCTTCCTGCCATGGGGCACCCCACAAATACAATCCTCCAGGATTCCCTTTTTCCTCTGAGGGAGGCGATTCAGAGGCCATGCTGATGACTGTGCACGAAGGTGGGAGGTGTTCATGCACTGAGGCAGTGATCTGGGCATGCTGGCAGTGCCTTGTTGCTGACCATGTGAAACTGAATCTGGTCCTGATTGTCACCAAAAACCCCCAAACAGACCCAATGCTTTCTTTTGACTCCCTGCAGTGTCACCTTTGCCCACATGTTCCACCGCATGCCTTCGGTGCTGTCAACTACCAATAAGTTCCAAAATCAATTTGTGGCGAGTATTGAAATTTTTCTCAGTGTTTCAAAAGGACTTCACAGGGACAAGGTAGCTGAGATACTGAGTTATCTCAAGGAAATATCTATCAACAGCCCCTCAAGGCAGAAACTACTTGCTAGAGCATCAGCTGATAAACAAAAAACAGAGATGACATTCAAAGAAAAAATTGGTTTACTTATCACTTGTTCTGCTTCAGCATTGTTTTAGAAAAAGCTGGATGCAGATCTTGCATGAATGTAATTGCAGATTTCAGGAAATAACTTGAAAGCCACAGAGGAAACCTTACAAATAAAACAGAATTAATTCTCTCTGGAATATGAATGCTAGCAGATTTCCCTCCCCTTCCCCCTTTCTCCTTCATTCTTTTCCCTAGCTATATTTAAGATATCAAGTTTATAAGTTACTTCACTGAAGTTCAGAAATGGGCAGTCACTCACAAAAAAGTTGCATGGGCAAACATCAGTTGACACCAAAGGATGATAGTATTTGTTCCTGCAGATCCACAGCAAAAAGTCCATGTTCCCATTGCAACCCTCCCTTGCAGCAGCTCCTCAGAGCAGCTTCCAGCCCTGCTTTCCATCTGCACACTGGAATGTCACTGCACTGCTTCCTGCCCTTCCAAAACTTTTCCACTACAGGCACCACAGCACTGCTAACTGCTCTCAGCTCTCCACTGCTCATCTGGGCATATTTTACTACTTATGGTACTTATTTTACTTTGTGGTCAGTTTTGCTGATTGTCTGGTACAACACCTAGATTTAGAGCTTTCTAGCGGGTTTGGAGGTTTTATTTTTTTTTACCTCTGAACCTATGGCAAAGCTTCAGGCACACAGCACCATGGAAAGGATTAAAAGCTGTTTTCTCTCATTCTTTACAAAGAACCTGTTTATCTATGGGTGGCCATGGATGGACACATATTTCCAGAATTCAGGAAAACTACCTTCAGTTTACTGCATCTTCACAGACTTGTAGTAAGATCTCAGTTCTACAGTCACTCAGTCATGCCCCAGGTCTGTAAGCCCAAGAGGTGGTTGGCAAGATAAATGTATATGTGCTGAAGTGTTGTACCATAGCAGTAAGGGATAGGAGGGCATCACAGAGGGAAAAAAGGCTTGAGATAGGCACCAGAGAAGTCTAAGTCCATCACACATCAGGTTGTAACCTCTTTATATTGCAAGGATTTATTTGGGAAAGCCACTCTCTGAGTTATGCTGCTGTCAAGTAGCAAAATACTGCCTCTGGTTTTTGAAGTATTTGAACATTTCCAATCCTTAAATAATTAGGATTGTCAGAAAGAAAGACAGTCCATCAATCAGAAGCTTTCACAACTCCTTCTCATTTGTATGTAGATTCCTAAACCTGGAAACCTGATATCGTCAAATAATATACTAAAATAGAACACCTCAATAATTTTCTTTTTTCTCCTTTTTTTTTTAAACTCTACAGTATTGGATAGAAAAGAGATCTTAAAACTTTCAAAATGGAACTGAAGGAAATGTTCTTTTTTGTCAAGCTACTGGGTTTGTCAGTCTTCTGTTGTTTTGGGTAATGACCTGTCCCAGAAGACGTCTGGCTCTGGAAACCACCAGGAAATGCATAATATTAGGCAGTAATGAAGTGCAAGGCAGTAATTAAAACATCCCTTAGCCTTGGACATCAGATTTCAAGAGTCAAAAGCCTTCCTGCTTTGCTCACATGTGGGTGACTTCACTTGTACCTGCAGAGATGGGGATTAGCCCCTGAAATCCAGACACGAGGACAGCTGGGCTCAGCAGCTGGGCTCAGCTGGGGCATTCTGCCCCCATCAGGCCCCCTCTCCTTCCCAAACCTTCTCTACTCCACAGAGCCTGAACAGCAGCCATGGTGCTGTGGAGTAAGGAGACACTGATTTGAGGAAAACCTGTATTCTGGAATAGCCTGGCATTAGGACATTCTGCGTCCTGAAAAAGGGAGAGAGGAAAAGGTTTCAAGAAGAACTGGAGAAAAAGGGAAAAAAGAGAGGAAAAGAGTATGTCCTGCATCACCACTGGGACCTTCTAGCACCCCCTCACACTAGGAACCCTTCAGCAGTCCCATTCCTTCTCAGAGAGGGAGGCAAAAGCTCCAGAGCTTGGTTGAAATGAGGCATTTCTCTTTTTCCAAGCGAGGCTGGTGCACTAGGTATAAGCACTGATAACATCTCTTATGTCATTACAACTAATAAAGCCTTTGACAATATGTGCAATAATCCATTCTTAAGATCAGCTAAGTAAAGTTTAAACAGTTTGCATGTCCCAGGTTGTTTCAGGTGATTTCTCTAAAAAACAAACTCTTCAGGACTGAAAATCAGGCAGAGAGAGAGAAAAGAACTTTTTAGAACAGTAAATTGAGATCCAATAGCAAACCATTTGGATGAAACCTGTTTGTGTGATTTCTTTGCTTTGAAACAAAATGAGTTGTTTTCTTATTTCAAATCTCTTCTTTCTATTTGCATTCCCAAATTTATTCCTGATTTAAGATCTTATGTTCTTAGATTCTTATGTTCTTAGACTCATCAAATTTCATAGCTGTACTGCCTGAAAATGAAAGTTTAGAGTAAGAAAAATCAAAAGATTTTGTTCAGTTGTTTCCATAGGCACTGCATTATTTCTTCTGGGAAACTGTGCAAGAGGAAGCTTTCAGCCTGCTCACAGGATGCAGCAGAGTGAAAATGCAATTCACAACCAGGGCAGCTCCTCTGGCTCTTTTTGTTGCTTGTTCTCTTTGAGCTCACATCAGATTAGAGCATTTCACAGCTTGTTTCAAGCTTGAGAACACAAGCTGAATAATTAGATGAAAATATCTCATAACAAATAGTCCTGAAAAATATGTGGTTTATTATTTATTGGTTTGTGAGCTAGGAAGTGACATCAAGCACCCAGACATGGATACTTTTCATTTAGTGCATCAGTTCTGCATAATAAGCTGGAGTGCATCCCTCACCATAAAATATACACAAAGTATTTTAAGATGTTCAAATTCAAAGCTAGAACCACCTGCTTCTCACTGACATCTGTTGCTTCAAAGCAAAGGACTATATGAAAGGTTCAGAAAGATTTAGAACTCAAAAGATGCATTTGCTAAGAGAACACATGAATATACATAAATTCAAAAACTATAATATAAACTGCTGTTTTCTCCCTGGAGTGTGGTTGCACCAGCTAGGTATAACTGAGTTTTGTATTGCAAAGAAAACAGCTCCTACCCATCTCTGTGCTGAAAACTAAACTGTTTCTCATTCTCCAAACACTCTTGAAAAGCAACATCTTCTTCTTCCATCATCAGAGAAGTTTGACTCACACCAGCCCCATTCACCTCTGCCTTGCTCCTGCCAGTGCAGCTTCAAGATGTGATCCTCATTACCCTGAAAACTTCTTTCTGCAGAGGTGACTCCCCAGTGTTCCTGGAAGCAGCAAACTGCATCTCCCAGCCCAGCAGGGCTGTTCATTCCCTTGCTGCTTTGGCAGCCAGGTCTGCCTGCCTGGCTGACAGCAGGGAGGGGCTTCCCATGGCCCCCAAGGACTCGTGGGCATCTCCCTGAAGGGGCATTACCCCTCTCCCTGTGCAGATCCTGCACTGCCATGGAAATGAAGGGCAAGAGGAGGGCTGGGAGATGTGGCAGAGGTTTTATTTAGGGCAGCATCCGTGTTCCTCTGAGCACCTGATGCAAGAGGTGATTGCAGTGGCGGATCTGCAATAAATCCAGTTGGGTACCTGTGGGTGTGTGACAGGGTTGAAGGGCTGGAGGGAAGGGTTTGCACTGGGAGGGTTGGAGGGAAGGGTTTGCACCTTTCAGGCATGTGGGCCTGGAGGAAAGGGCCTATTAAAAGTTATTGGGAACTGGGAAAATGTGTGAGCCAAATAGAATGTGCAAAGTCATAGGGATCAGATGCTTTCTGGATAAGGAATAAGAAGGAACTAGAGACTCTCTGAACAGGAAGACACTGAGGATTCTGAGTGCATAAAATTTCTGTCTCAGGGTACTACCACCTGTACCTAGTCAGTGAATGTAATATAGCTTCCATTTATTTATCATTATGTCTACATTTTGGCAGCAATCAAAATGGCAGGGAGGACTTCACAGAGAAGAGAAATTTGGCATTTCAACCTCTGCCAGGCCTATTGATGCCAAAAAGTATAGGAACTACATAGAAGACAAGGAAATATTTCATGACTTTAGGTTACATTGTGAAGCTCAGAGAAAAGTGATCCATTCCCTGCCATAAGCTCCAGATAGCCACAGAGAAAGTGACAAATTTAAATATGAGCATGAACATAAAGTATAATTTTATAAAACAATCAAAATATTTTTTCTGTTATTTAATGTTCCTCTTAGTCACATAATCTGTGACTCCTTGAACCTCACTATAAAGCACATAAAATTTCACAAGACCACAAGTTCAACATGAGGGTTACACACCACTTTTGGGTTCACTGACAACACTTTATAAACTACTTTTATGCTCTTTGTTTTCACAGCCTTTTCATTTCCCTGTCAGCTTCTCATTGTCCTTGAAACAAAAGAAATCAGAGAAATCAGAAAGGTCTCTGTGCTGATCACAAACAGAGAACAGCAATGATTCAGGAACAGAATGAAAAAGCGATCAGAAAAGCAAACAGAGCCTGCCTGAGGTGCTACAGATTCTGCTCCTTACAAGCAAAACAAGGTAAGATATTTAATTATTGTGCTGACATGCATGCATTATTCAAAGACACAGCAGGATAGCAACATTACTAGTATTAGGAAATTCATCTAAAATTTATATTATCTCAGTGTTTTTATGAGGCAAGAGAATATGCAAAGTTTGTTTCAGCAAAATAAAGCCCTTTACTTACATGGTTGCAAAAGTTTGCAGCAGCTGGAGCCTCTGGCTTGCACTTTGTGCAATATTGTCCCTTGCTGAAAGCCTCCTAACTCTGACACTGGAGACAGCACAAAGCTCACCAGTGCTTTGGATGGATAAATCCTTTAAAAACGCTCTCAGATGTTTCTTTATCTGCGGCGCGCACGGACAGTAGGCTGCAAAAGCAGAAAGCCTGTCTGGTGCTACGAGGAAAGAGTTCCCTCTCTGCTGAATCCAAAGCAGAGGAGTCCTTGACCTCAACAAGTAGAATAAATCTCCTGTATCTGCTGGCTCTGTGCTGGGTGCATACTTGAGCAGTAACATAAGAGCAGGAGCTGTGGCATGTGTGCTCTGCGCCGGGGCACGGGAGCAGGGCTGCTGGCACAGCCACAGCAGGACCAAACCCAGGGCTGCTTCTGGCTTTTCATTTGTTCACAGATCTTAAAAATAAAGCAAAGACGACAGGCTTCTCTATTTCAGCTCGTGGGTCCCAAGTGGCAGCACTCTCAAGCTCTGTCCCCTCTGCTGAGGTCCCTTGTGCTCCAGATGAGGCTGCTGCTGGCTTTCTGTTTCAAACCCTGATTTTCTGAGAATCTCTCTGCATCCCACCCAGGAAATGTAACCCATACTGAAGTTTAGCATTTTGGGAATCATAAATTCAATTAATTACCTGAAAGCAAAATGAGTGGCTTCCAGGTTTTTTTTTTTTCTCCTTCAAAAGAAACATATGTTTACTACTTTTTTTCCCTCTATTTCTTCCCTTTTCTCTACTTAAACTCACTAAATTTCATAAAAACAAGTATAGCTTTTGCAACAAGTCCTCAGTAGAGCAACTAGTGAGACAAAGAAGACAAAGAAGAAAAGTAAAAAGATACTGTAACAGAAAGTAGGTAAATGTAAGGTTTCAGGAAAAAAAAATCCCTGTTCCATTTTAAAATTACATTTTCAAGACTAAAGACAATAGTTTAAACATAGTCATGTAATTCTCAGGCACTAAGGACAGGGGTTTTATGGAGAAGATGAAAAAAAGCCATATTAAGAGCAGCAAAGATAAGAAAGGAAATCAAAGTCCTCATTCGTTCCATTGTATTGAGTTTCAAAAGAGGAAAAAAAAGAGAAATAAGCTTACAGAATCAAACTTTAAAATATTGTAAATTCAATTTTCATGGCTTTATGAAATGTAAAGATAAAAGAAACAAACAAAAAAGCCCTCAAAACTTTTAACAAGCATTTCTAGCTTTAGGAAGTAATAGTTTTTAATGAAGAATGATCAAATGATCTCTTTTTTTATTCTCTTGTGTGAACAATGGACTTGAAAAAATTCCCTACACGTTTTGTATATGTGTTATCAATGTTTTTCTTGAACCTGAAGACTTGAGTTCAGCTTTTATTGTTTTGGGTTTTTTTCAGCTTTATTACGACACTAAAACACAAGTATAACTTCAAAGTTGTTTATAAGTAATTAAATTGTCTTTCTGCATTGTAGCTGACTAGTAGCAGTGATATATTTTGTTGAATGAGAGAGACCTCAGTTTCAATTTAGTTTCTATTTATATCCATTTCCTTTGTTGAAAACTGAAACAATAAGTTCACAGTAAATTAATTTGGCTCCTTTCAGCTCTTCCTGTTGTTTTCACTTTTCCTTTCTCCACTAACAGTTTCAAAATACAAAGCATTATCAAACCATAGATCTGGAATTTCAAAATATTTGCTGTTTTGTTTTTTTTTTTTTTTTTTTTTAATTTAAATACATGTTTGAAATCTATTGCTGTACTGCTCAGCCATGCTGGGGTGAGCTGTTGTCAGCTGCCACACTGGCCCTCTTCCCCCACTGCTAAACCATCAGCAAGGACGCGCCTTCTCCCTCTGTCCCATCTCATCTTCTCTATTTTTAGAAAATAGCTGGCATTTTTGGCTTTCAGTCCTGTTTTATGATGTTGGAGGCCCTGTGACCTGTTGTGTAGGAGCAAGGCTTGGCACAGAGCCTGCTCACACACGCCCAGGCTGCAGGCAGCAGTCCCACGAGTGGGGCGTATCGGGATCCTCTCCAGCTTTCTGTCCATAACTACAAGAGGCTAAACTTCAAAAACTGCCTGGGACCTGTGACCTGCTGCTCTCTGAAGTGTTTTGAGACAAGCAGAATACATACCTAACTTCTGAGGGCTGAACTGAGTTGAATTCAGCAGGGACATCTAAACCACAGTACTAATTTGAGCGCCATTTAATTACTCCCAGGCATGACTTGGTTTCTGCCCCAGGGACTTGGCTTTTGACTAAGGAAGCAACAAGCCATTGGGCAGTGCACTTGCAGCCCCCAGGAATGGATGATGTCATTTATCCCCAGCCCAATTCAGCCACACCATAACTGTGTAAGCACTGCAAGCCTCTGGGTGCTTCGTTCTACTGTGGCCCTGTGCAGTGTTGCCTCCCAACTGGAGGCAGCTGGTCACTGTAAATGTCATTTGCCTTACTGGATATTATTGTATGTGCATTCACAGATGTTCATGCAGAGTTAAGAAAACAGTTCCCAACATAAGAGTGTCAGTTACAACTGCAACTGTGAATGTGAGCATGCAAACATGGCCAGGGCCCCAGGAGCTGTAACACAAATAGAAAAGTACAAGACTTGTAGGGTGAAGTCTGTGTCATGGTCAACCACATCAAAAACACGAGAATATTTTTTCTTTCTTTTTTTCCCCCCCAAGGAAGTGTAGATCCTGATATATAAATTAGTGTCCTGTGTTTCTCATTTATCTTTCCACCCAAGAGATGGGTTGGGTTGTGCTGCTTGGAGCCTGGGAGTGCTGATCAGACTTTGAAAATTGTCTCATTTTACTCACTGCTTTAAACCCCCCCCCCCAAAAAAAAAAAAAAAAATATATATATATATGTATATATATCCAAGTAGGTGTTATTTCCAATGTCAGTGTACAGGGCTTTTAGAAAGTCCACACTTTATTACTTCATGAGAGATGCCACATAGAGAGTCCATAGGAACCACAAGGCTTAATTTTGCTATTTCATGTAAAGGCTGAGCGAGAAGGACTGAAGCACTGATGCAGTGGTGATGTAAGATGAAATGGCAGGTCAATGTGAACTAGAGCATATTCCCCAATGTGGTAAACCTTCATTACCTTTAGGTAGCTAATCTGGAGATGAACCTGCCATTGCTTGGCTCCCTGGAGGCCCAGTTCTACCTAAGGCCATCTATACTCGTTCTAGGATGAGCCTGGGGCCACAAGAAAAAAAGTGCTTTTGGTGGAGGCATCAATCTGCCCAGAATTGGTTCAGTCCACAGCTTGATCAGTCCCTGATGGAGGCAGGCTGTGTCCTGCAGCACTGCTTTGTCCATGTACATTCCAATGGTCCAAGGGGATGCATTTGCAGAGGTGCAGCATTAGAACAGAGTCACAGGGGTAATTTGGGATGGAAGGGATGTTTTGAGTTCATCTCATCCAACAGCTGCTAAAAGCAGGTCCAATCAGCTGGCAGCTATCTCTTCAGTGATCACTCAATTATGCAGAGGTTTCCATTCCATACTGCACACCTGACCCCCATTACCTCCAAGAGCAAGATGTGATTATGATCCAGAGGGATTTTGCATCTTTTATCCCAGGTAATTACAAACTTGTGGTTATTGCCATAGCTGATAACCCAGTTATTTGATTCTACTTATTTGTCATGGAAGCCAAAACCTTGTACCTCATTTTACAGATGTGGACCTAGGGCACAAGGATGGTATTTGCCAGAGATTACAATCTGTGCAGAGTAAGAAGCTGACTGGTCATCTCTCAGGGCTGCCATCCTATTTGCTGTCAGCTCTCTGTGCATTCCTGCTATTAGTTATTAATAGCCACCTTGCTATTACAGATCATTTTTTGAAGCAAGGGTCAAAGTAACACGGCCCTTCTGAGATGCCAGCTGTGTAATGGGTTCCAGTGCTGAGGCTGAAAGGGGGGAAAATGAAAAATGCTAACACTGCTGCTGTACATGTGGTAGGCAGCTGTACTAGGGATCATCAAATGAAAGATTCTCCTCAGAAATCAGCCCTTCTGACAGTCTAAAATAGGATCCAAATTAAAAAAATCTGGTTCTGGAAATGAGGAAAGGTCCCCATGGTCTTTATTGCTGTCAGTGAGAATTCATATCATAATGATCAAAAACTGTACGAAGGTGAGTATTGCTGTAACTTGTTTAAATTGAAGGCCTAGAAAAATATACTTAAGACACCTGCAATCAATTTCAATTTTGAAATTCAGTTTGTACATAAGGAGGGCTTGGGAAGAATTGAAAGGCAAGGTAGTATTTTCTTGAAAGACAAGAATGTTTATATTTAAATGAGTGGCTCATAAGCATGGCCCTCACATTTTGATCTCACATCTAGATTTTGGTGTGTAATGCTATTTTATACTTGGTGCCACTATGGCTATATATATATATATCTGGCATGTAGCTGGGAAATGGCTCTTCTGTGAAAAAAAAATATAGTATGGGCCACAGATGTATGCTAGACTAGTTCTGCTTCCTGGAGGGAGCCAGTTAAGCTCCTTTGCAACCCTTATGTGGATGTTCCATATTGCCAGCCCCCTTTCTAGACACTGCTGCATTCCTGCTCAGGCCTGCCAGGCCAGCCAAATTAGCATTGGGATTGTAGCAATTCCTCACTTGAGGCAAGATGCTATAATGTGGTCTCAGCCAGTGTGGGGACCAGGGAAAAATGGGCAAGGCCTCAAGATCTGCAAATTCCTGTTGATGCTTCAAACTTCGCATTAAAAAAGGGAAGAATTCTGACTTTTTAGTTTTTAATTTTATTTAATATGCCATTAAAATGTAAAAGGCGAATCTCCTGTGTGTAATACCTTGCCCATATAAGTTCTGTATTGAAATCTGAACAGCCAGTCCTTGAGCTGACATGCACCCATACTGCTGCACTGATTGCAAAGGCAGCATGTTCAGTTTGCAGCAGCAGAAGTTGAAGTTCTGACTCAAAACTGTGTGAAAACAAATGTATTCCCTTTCTGGTCACATTGGTGCCACTGGAAAATGACTGAGGAGCTGACAGCCATCATGGCTTTGTATCCACATCAAAGCTTATCCTTAGGCCTTGAACATACCCCAGGGGGGCTGAACATTTGTTTTTGAATGCTTCACTGAGCTGTATAATTCAAGAACATCAACAACATATAACTTTAAAACCCATCAAAAGAAACTCTCACGCTCAGATATAAATGTCCTGAGCCTGCATTCATGTGATCTTCCATCTGAGGGTCAGAAAGGACTTCTTATTAAATTTCCTTTCCTCTCAGAGGTCAGAAAACATGGATGAATCCTGGAGATGTTTTAAGTCAAGGACATTCTTCCATTGTGGAGTGTATCTTCAGCCAAAAGCAAAACCTATTTCAAGTACTGCTACTTCATCAGAGGTAGGAAAGCAAAATAAACTCCCCAGGAATTAGAGAGAAGGCTTTCTATCAGTAGCTTGTGTCACTTTCCCATCAAAAATCTGCTGCTCATGTACCTTGAACATGATTGCAAAACATTATGTTTGATCTTCTGACAGTTTAAGAAAATGGTCCTTTATGCACACATCAAGTCTCCCATAAGTTAAATCTATATCCCTTTCTTCTCTATAACCTTGGAAAAAAACAAGCAGAAATAAAAATTAGGGCCCCAGAATATCATGTACAAGATATATCTGGAAATTTGAAACAACTTTGCTCATTCAAATTCATCACTTTTCATCAGGTCTGGAGTGAGGCTGAGGCTATTTCAGACCAAGCTATCGAAAACATCAAAGTAAAATGTTCTTTTCTTGCAATGAGCTGCAATTAATTTCCTTCCTGCAAGCACAAAGCTTTCAGACATGAGGATATCTCTGACCATCCCTTATGGGTACAGAATGAGGGAAGGGAGAGGAGAAGCCACTTACAGTGTATATCACCATTTGAAGCACAGCCCAGCTCTCAAGTAAAGAGCTGGTAAAAGTGAATTGAATGCCATCTCTTCATTTGGGAAAAGGCTTCATGAGTGAAAAGCAGACTGCACCATTGCAGAATAAATTGTTTATGGTGCTCCCATTGCATGTAGCTTAAAACTCCTAAAGTGCTAAAGGCTTGTCTGGATTGAATTACAAAAAAGATTGATTTCTTTTTTTAGACAAAAACTAGAATTGCTTCAGCTCTTCTCAAGATCAGTGTTGTTCCAGGTGTCTTCAGTTTTCTTCTCAAAGCCATTATTTTCCAGCTTGCTTTACACATTTTGTGTATAGGAGGGATGGGAATGCAGGAGCTGTAGCAGAGCACTAAGGGCTCTGACTCCTGCTCCCACTGCTGCTGCTGCTGCTTGCATCCTGCTTTTCTGTTCTCCTTTTCACTCTTCCCTTTAGCCTACCTGATATTTGCACTTGAAGAGAAGTTCAGTGACATCCTGGTATGTTGTCTAATGCTGCCACTTAATAGAAATAATGGAGGAGAAGGATTTCCTGACTGCTCCAACCCCAGGAGATCCTGCTTACAGAAGAGACTGCTGAGGAGGGGGGCACTGGTCATTGCAACAGCATCCCACAGCCTTATCACCATTGCAGTGACCCCATGTGAGGCTATTTTGTATTTCCTTACAACCCACTCAGCTCCTGCAATCCAGCCTGAAAGTCCAAATGTCCAAAAGCAGTGTGCTCTGCCATGGCTGCACTAGAGGTGCCCACACCCCTGGGTTGAAGGGACTCATTCTTGTGGGACACCCAGGGGTCAGCCTGTGCCACTGGCTCCCTCTCTGCAGCAGGGGCACTGGCTTGTGAGGAGTGAGGAGCACTGCAGTGTCTACCAGGCAAGGACACCTAATGAAATGCTTATTTTTAGAGGTGTAGCTGAACAAATCAATGCAGCTGTTCCTTTCCCATGCAACCAATTTGTGCTCCTGGTGTTCCCAGCCTGGCCACCACAGGGTGGGGGTCTGTGGGCTGCCAAGGCCCTCCACAAAGACCCTCTCTCATTCCTACACCAGGTATTTTCTGGTTTGTGGATGCCCAGCTGCTTTGACAATCCTGCTGCTGGCTGGGGCTGCCTTTCCCCCTCACCTTTCACAGGCACACAAGGCTGATGCTGTTAAGAGCTTTTTAAGGCTGCTGCATTGCTCTAACTTCAGTGCTGCTGTGCATGGCAGCTGAGTGCCAGCTGCTTGGAGAAGAGCCCTTTTCCATGAACAGCAGCACAAGCTACGAGCAGTAGGAGCTGGTGGTCTGGAATGGGTGTCAGCAGAAGCAGGACATGTGCATTGCTTGTAGGAGCAGGGTGTGTGTCTTGTTTGTAGCTGGATGGATCAATAGCTGTGCATGTGCTGAAACACATGATCTGAGGCTGGCCATAACCTCCAGGATCAATAAATGTAGGGAAACCCAATCATTATCTCAGCCTAATCCAAAATGGGTTTGGACTAAGGAGCCTTCCCATCAGGGCCCTCAGCCATGTTGTGAAGATGCAGTTTTTGTCAAGCCCTGAGCTCAGTCCCCACTGCCAGGGGCTCTCAGCACAGGATCTCTGGTGCCAGGCTGCCTTCCAGCCATCACTGCCAGGCAGCCAAGGGGAAGTAACTCCCCAAAACCAAGAAGGTGTATGCCAGAGCTGCTGCTGAGGCCTGTCTCTGGCACCCATACCACAGAGGGCTGCAGCATCTGTTACACCCAAATAATGTTCTGAAGGGCTAAATAGATAAATATTGGAGTTGTTGATGAAAGGAAAGAGTGCCAGATGCTTTTGGCCAGCAGAACAGCAATGTGTCCCATTGCCTCAGGTTGAAAAGGCCTTGGATGTTTAGGACTTGCAAAAATTAGAGGGAGGAAGCATTAGTAACAATATCTGACACAGATTTGCCTCATTCATAGACAAATTAACCTTAATCATCCAATTTATAAATCAGCTTTAAGTGAAAGGCCCCCCCTCACCCCCCAACTGCTGCATATTTGGTGGATTAAGTTGTTTGGTTTCAGTGATAAATTAGAACCAGCTGCTTCAGCTGACAGCCTGGAATGGAGGCGTGCACAGAACATGGCTGGGCTGCTCTCTCTGGTGGGGGATTCTGTGCCAGGCCATGTCCTGCCCACCTCTGGCCATGGGGCTGAAAGGATCAGGGTGTCCCCTCTGCCCTGGGGCTCACAGCCTGACCCCTGGGCTGGCTCAGGATGGTCCTGGGGAGGTGGGAGCAGTGCTGAGCACCTCCAGCAGTGTGATCTTGGCAGAGCCTTCCTTTTAAGGGTGTCTTGGCCGTTCTTCCATGCAAACAAAATTGTTTCTGCTATGGGATCATCAGGTCCTAATGACAAGGAATCCAAAGCTCATGCCAGAGTCAATGCAGAGGCTGCTCAAGCATTAGCACTGATGGCACTGAGTGTCCCAGCCATCCCTTCTGATGAAGAAAATGGACCTAAGGGAACAGAGAGGTTTTACAACCCTGGCCTATCCTTGCAGAGGTGATACAACTTCCTGATTGCTGAGTCAGGTTGGACATGGCCAAGAGACACATCTCATCAAAGTACTTCACATGGGTGTTTGGGAGGTATGAAAACAATCCTCCTGGCTACAAGTCCTTATCTGCAGGAGGGGAAATCTAGGGCTAAATCCTGCCAGATACAGCAATCCAAATATGCCCTGGAGCTGCACCCACAGTAGACCCAGTCTGTGCATGTCCTTATGTAACACACACGAAAGGAGCTGTGAGCACTGATTTGACCTGAATTGTGACCTGACTCTCACTACAGGGATTTAATACATGCCCTGTTGGGCTGCAGAAACAGATGTTTTACACACACCATTCAGACTTTTTTTCCCAGACATTGGCAATCAAAGTCTCAGACAGAAGCCCTGACTCTCAAGGACAGAGCACGTCTGCAGAAAGGGAGAATACAAGATAAGCAGTAGGTTCTAACAGCTCCTGTTCCCAAGGTGCCCTTTTATTTTTTCCTGGATATTTTCTCCTGGTGAGTTTAAGGATTATCTGCATTTGATAACAAATTGTGCATATCTGTCAGAGGCAGGCACTCCAGGCAGGTTCAGAGCAGACTCTCACTGTACAGAACAGGTCCTGCAATTTCAGCACCTCCTGGTAGTGCAGGAGGCACTGTTCAGGTGTGACACAGTGCAAAGGGATGTGTTTCTGTCTGGGAAATTCCATGAACAGGAATTTTGAATCAGGACTGAGGTGTGTAGCCTGTCAGCATGGAGACAGCCATCCTAGGCAGTTCTGCAGAGGAAATTCTCAATTCTCCTTAAAAAGCTGAAGGCAGTCTCCAATGCAGCCTCCAAAACCCTGGAAATACAGAGAAATACAGCCCCTTCTCTAGAGAATCAAATCATATTCACTGCACAGCCATGGAGGTCCATGGGGGCTATGCAGCACAGCCAGACCACTCTGAGACCCCAGGGGCCAAGCCAGGACAGTGAGTACCCACTCCCTGTGGGGGTTGCAGGAAGGAGGGGAGAGGGCATGGGATTACCTGGTTCACAGTTAGCCAGGACTACTGGTCCTGCTCATCCTGCCTAAACTGTTCCCATCTGTCTGACTATTGATGTTACTTGATCTTTGCATTCCCATTTTGGACTTTCAGTCACATGGAGAAGTTAATGATGATGAAGTTGAGTCAGTAAGGGGAACATTTTTTCTTTATTTTCCTTTCCCTTTATCCAAGATAGGGAAAGAAATGAAAATTCCCTTCTTCAAGGAGAGGAGCAGGAGCTGTGATCCAGACAGGACACACAGCTTTATGCAAGCTGTTTTGCTGGAGTGCAGGCTATCCTATTCCCACTCCCAAAATTGCTGCCTCTCCCTGGAATAGTTTCTTGCTGCCCCACATCAAAGCTGGTGCTCAGAGTTCATCTGCAGATACCTATTACCACTTTCTAGCAGGAATATGAATGGCACAAGCAATAACTCAGGAAAGGACAAAGCAGCCTTGGTCTCTCCACTGAGAAATGAGCTGTCCAGAAGCTGGAGAGTGCCTGCCCTGGTCATTTGAGCAGGCTACAGGATGGCCCATCATCCACTGTAGTTTTGGGAGGAAGGGCTGCCCCCCTCAGGAACCTCCTGTGAGGAAGCAGTAAAGTGGTTTACCCTGGGGAAACACACAGACAGGAAAATGGAAGGTCTGTGAAAAGGAGGATGCCAGGCTGGTTGTTCACAGGAGAAGACAAGCAAAGATGTGTGGGACTGTGTGGGTTGCTAATGCAGGGCTATGATCTCAGGTTTAGGGGTCAAAACAGGACAGTCTCTGGGAGGTAACTTTCAGAGCACGTCTGTGGAGAGCTGGAAATTACAGAGACTCAAAGGAGCCAATTGCTCTGCAAAACAAAGACCAGCATGGTGTCTAGAATGGGGAATGGATGCAAAGAGTAATCTACATGCTTCTCTGCACTTCCACTACTGCTGAGTGATAGTGATTAAGGGTTGGAGTAGCAGACTGGGCTGTGCTGGGGAAGGAGGTTGAATCCCCAGGTGCATTGAGAGGCAGCAGACTGGCGCTGTGCAGGAACATCAGTGCAGGCCTAGCAAGGCTGGCATAACATCAAGTTTTTATAGACTCCTGTAAAGGAAAAGGACTTTTGGTCTTGAGTAGTAACTGCTAGTGAGAATAGCAGATGTATGTTCCAGCACCAAGAGAGTCCCCCTCCAAGAAAAGGGAGAGTTTTCCTGGACAAATCCAGAAGAAAACCAAGTTTCTCTGTTTTTTTCCAAGGGGTAAAAAACCCAGGGGAGGTCTGTCTCTCAGCAGCTCACAAATCACTTTTCCCTGTGCTGCAGTGATGGGGCTCCTACGCTGGCCTGGATCCAGTCACGAGGCCATCACAGCAATGGGAAGAGGTGGGGTGAGCAGGCTGGACACTCATCTCTTCAGCTCTGCCTGTCCAGCTCTCCTTGGGTTTATAGCAAGACACTCCCTGTTTTTATTGCACATTTTTTAAACTACATTTCAGGTCCCACCTCAGCTATTAATGCTCTCCCCACTCTCATTTTTTCCTGAAAGAAAAATATCTTTATTGAAGAATGTAGGGAAAAAAAAAAAATAAGAGAGAGAGAAATAAAACAAAGTGCATGAATTACAATGCATCCAAACCCCCCATTCCCTAAACCAAACAGTTCCTTTCCTTAAACCTTCCTTATCCCTTCCCTTAACTTCAACCTTGGACTCCTGGCAAGGAGATGTTCCTGTTTCTTGCAGGATGTCTGATTTTGGGTTTGGGGTCTCTCCAAAAGAGAAGGGGAGAATGTGAGTTGAAAATAGGATGGGTGGCCTGATGGTGTCCAAACATAATCAACTATCTCCATTAAATTTTTGAGATCTGGCCCCATTTGGGTCTGAGAGACGTGATACTCACATGGATGAGGAAGACAAATACAGTGGATAGACTGAAGATGAGCCAATGCATTTAAGCCAGCACAACATATGGACTATCACATCTCTCAGCCTAGGAATGATTGCTCCCCACAGATTTCTACTAAGTTTGCCCAGAGTAAGTGAAACATCCCAGCCAGTGAGACTTTTCCCTTTTTTCCCTCTGGATTATTTTATAACTGTATATCTCTCACTGCCAGGATGTGTTTTCCCATTATTCATACCCTATTCTTCCCCTTTAAAGGAGGTTGCCATTATCCTTTGTGATAAGAATTAATTTTATACTAAACAGTTCTGTTCTTCCCAACACCTAAACCTCACAGAAATGTGTAAACTCCTTGGTCATGTGGCCCTATCCCAGCTTGAAGGAGTAATGAAACTGTAAAGTATCTTTAAAGGCTTGAATCAGGTGCTTTGCTGTTCTGCTTTCATCACTTTGGGCTTTCCCATCTGCATCCAACATCAGGTGAGTCTCAGACAACCAAGACAGTTTCACACTGCTTTTCAAAAAATGAAAGCTGAATCCTAATTTATGAAGAACACAAACTGTTTATTTCAGCTTTGGGAAATCAGAGTAATCTAGATTCCTTCTTCAGCCCAACAGAGAAATGCAGAGAGGTGATTTGCACCTTTTACTTTAGAGAGACTGGGAGCAGAAATAAATACCCTTTGCTGACAGTTGCAGCCCGATATCTGTAACTAAAATACAAATCTGCCCAGTGGTTATTTCATTTGCAGCCTTTGTTTTCCAGGTAGCACCATGAAGATGAGCCTGAAAAGACTCTAGAATTCTCTGCCAAGGCAATCACATAATCACTTTGCTGTCCTTTTTGCTAACAGAGAATCCACTTCAGCAGTGAAAATGGAGTTTAACTGTCTTGTATATGTGACAAGCAAGGTCTCTGAATCAGAAACACTTTTTAAATGACCATTACTTGTGTAAAAGGTTGAAACCTTAGGATTTTTGCTTCCCTGCGAGGTTACATTTTTCTGGTAAATCTAAATTTTAATTTCATCATTTCAAGGTGATCCTTTGGTAACAGAGATGTTATTTGATCATGCAATGACAGTATATATAATGTTCATACAGCATCTGTTTAAGGACTCTGAAATCAGGCTTACCAGTGCATGGGATGGACCTGTGAATGGGCATGTCACAGAGAATTAAGGATATAAGTTTGCTATGTGAATGGGACAGAACTTCTCCTGCAGGCACTCAAACCTAGCCCTCAGAAATGTGGATTTCCATCTACCTCCTCACCTTGCCACTGTGACTGAACCATGGATAAGTGCAACAGTGGAGATGATGAAGGGGATGAAATAACAAAATATTGCCTTCTTTGTTTGCATCCTTCCCTGCCACTGCTGCTGAGCCAGAAGCAGTCCCTTTGGCTGAGATATTCAGCTTCAGAAACTCTCCTGTCTCCAGTATCAATAAGCAACACAGAGCAGTTTTTACCACCTTTACTCCCACCTACTCATCAGATTGGTGGGGTATGGTGGAGGAAAGACAAGGAATAGGCAAGCACTGAGAGAGTCAATGCACTTCCCAATCCCTACACTGTGTAGTTCTCTCCCAGGAGACACCTGATGGAGGTGTTCCTAGCTCCACCCTTCCAGAGTTCAGCAAAGATGGAAGCCCCAAGAATGGGCTTCCCATTTGGCACAAACTTAACACAGTGGCTCCAAAGTCAACAGGCTTTTAGCATTTCTTCCATGACAGTGGGCAGGCATATCAGCTCCTTCACTTCCAGTTTTGATTTTCTGCACTCTTCTCCCTGCCCTCCCTGCTCTGTGTTTCTCTGCTCTTAAATACAGTGTGATCCATGGGAACACAGCATTAGGGGCATTGACAGCCCTCCATTCTCACCAGGGTAAATCTGCTCCAGAAGCACAGCTGAAGTTGTCCCAAGTCAAGGCAAAACAGGGGACAGGCAGTACAGGAAGGCATTTTCTGCTTCTTAAACACAGCATGCTATAGAACACAACAGTTGTGTGGTTTCTGAAGCAGGTTCCTGTTATTAAATTTCCATAGCTTGTACAGCTCCAAGGGCTGTGGGTAATGCTGTGCTCATACCCATATTTTCCTAAAACTTCAGCCTGAAAAGCTTCATCATTTCCTTGCAAATGAGTGGGATGGAGGAATTAGCCCCCACTGTGACTATCAGGTTTTGGGCAGCAGGCAATGTTTGCCTCAGCCTTGCCTGGCTAATGGTAACCAGAGACCCAGCAGAAAAAAGGGAGCTTGAAACTGCTAATCCACTTATACTCTCACCTACCCAGCCCAAGGTTGTGATTAATCACTTACACTCAGCATTTCATCTGTATTTAGCAGCACACAGTCTCTCACCAGCCTACTCTTAGGCACAAAGCACACTGCTGGTAGCAGGGGAAACACAAAAAGTAAAATGATCTGGAAAAAAACTCAACCAAGAAGAAGAAACACAGCAGCAAAATAACAAATGGATATATTTTCAAGAGTTTAATAAGGTAAATGCAGGAGCTTAACTTTGTAATAGTGCAAGTCTGAAGCAAAACTGTTTATTTGGTATTTATAGATTTTTTTTTTTTTTGCAAAATGAGTTTCTATGAAACCATAGCAACTGCAGTTAAAGTGAAGATTTGGAATGATGATGGAATCATTCATGA
The DNA here is from genome assembly GCF_051311805.1 of Agelaius phoeniceus. Classification (NCBI taxonomy): domain Eukaryota; kingdom Metazoa; phylum Chordata; class Aves; order Passeriformes; family Icteridae; genus Agelaius; species Agelaius phoeniceus. The sequence continues at coordinate 59,598,666 of NC_135268.1, forward strand.
GCAAAAAAACCCAAATAATCTCTGGTCTGGGTTGGTGGAATGTAAGATTAACGCTAGATAGAGAGGAATAATTTAAAAATGTTTTAGGTAATTTAATCGCCCTAAACCCTGTGAAAGGTAGACATTTTAAACAATTTTTTTGTCAGAATATTACATCTTTGATTTTTTAAACAATCTGTCTGCTAACTTTCTGATATGCAATAAATGTCCAAGTTTATTACTCATCTCTTACAAGAGAAGATACATAAGCAGATTTCACCGAGACACCACAACAGTCTATTTCTAACAGAATTAATGTACCTCAGAAAAAATATGCATTTTTCTGAAAGATCTTTCTATTGCATTCCTTTCTCCAAATGCATTTCAGAGAAGTCAGTTCAGGAAAGTAGAATCAGTTACAACTTACCTTCACAGTTGAGTAGATGACATCTGATTTTTCAGGGAAAGCAACGTACTCTGTTTGGGTAGTGTAAGAGTTGTAGATTCAAGCCAGCAGGTAATTTTTGGTGATTCAAAATCCTTGAAAAGAAATTTAAATGCTGGGATGACAAAAAAAGGTACTTTGTGAAAACCTGTCTGAGGCTTGATGCTCTTACAGAGTTTTCTAACTGTCTGTCTCAGCTGAACAAGCTCCTGCTCCTTTCCTTGGCCACCTGCCAACTTTTCTAATTTAAAGCAACTGTGAGCTTGCTGTAAAACTCTTGCTGGAAGGAGCTTGTTTTATACCGTGGAGCAAGGAGCAAGCCTGTGCTCCAGACTGATGTGGTGTGACAGAGCCCTAACAGGACTGGGGGCACAGCCTCCCTGAGGTAATGTTATATCATCTTTGGACAGCATCACAGGCTAAGCTGTCTCCTTCTTGGTAAAAGCACAGGAAAGAGGAAAAAACCAAGCTGCTTTTGGCATATAGTCCCCTCAGCATGGGATTTGGGAGGAGCAGCATCTGCTTCAAAATGCAGGAAGTGACGGCCTCAAATGCATGAAGTACTCAGAGCTCCCAAAGGAACCTGGTCCTCACAGTGCCCACAAGTCACCAGTCCTTGGTTTTGAGGCTTTGGGCAGAGGTCCAGGGGCTTCCTCCAGGGCTTTCTCTACAGTGCAATGTAGGGTGCCCCCAGCACAGGGTGGCTGGGACACCAAGCTGAGGGTCATGGCCAAGCAAAATAACAAAGGTCTTGATTTTGAAGAGTTTCAAACTTAGTGCTTTGGAAACTTTCAAAATACACTCCTGGAAATGATCCTTCCTTCTGAGACAGCGTCAATAACAGAGGCAGACACTTGAGTAATAGAGACTTGAAAGATAGAGGCATGGTTTTCAAAGGCATCCACTGACTGGGCATGGCTCTGTCCTGCTTTGCTCAAATTAAGACAGTGAAGCATGTAAAGTGTTCATAGAAGAGAGTTGCCTATGCTCATTTTGACTTTCCTTCTCTTTGCAAGGAATTTATTTCAACCAGTTATGGTTGACACACATGGTGTGCATTTATGAACTTAGGGAAAGGTCCCCTTTTGCAAATGTGACTTTTCTCTGCAGAGAAGCTAAAAGCAAGCAAACTAATAAACAAATGATAAAATATTGCGATTTGGAGAATTTCAGACCGAGTTTCTCCCTGGGTACCATGACAAACATTTGTTTAAGCAATGAGGGTCCTGAAAAGCCCACTTTAGGCTGTGCTCCAAATCTTCCAGCACCATTGGAAACACATCCCACTGACCTGCTGATGCTGAGGTGGTCTGAGGCTGATGTGGTTGTTAGTAAGTGCTTCAGTTTTGTTGGCCATATTTTCTTGTGAAACTAATGAATGTGAAGATGGAAACATTAGACTGAAATTTTCAAAGGTGTTTTATGCCCCTAAAAGAGGAAATTAATCTTCTGTGAAAAATCAAGTCAACATTGGAATGCCACATGTGACATAGCTAAGAAAGATCTTGTTTGTTTGAATGTTCTAATTTCCATGGCACTGAAATATTAAGTATTTTATATTTTGAATAGGCAATTTAAAAAATAGTCCTGTGCATTCAAAAATGTAGATAAAATACTACCCAGTTTTGGGATAAAGGGTTTAAGGAAAACCAAACAAATTTTTTCCTTTCTTCTAATGGATTTTCATTCCAGTGCTAGATGGTAATAACCAGGATATAGAAAACTCTGTTACATAATGATATGGTGCTGTGAAAACTTCAATATATGATTTTACAAGTCTCAATATCTCCCCACAGTATTTCTATCAGATTATTTTTATTTTGCTTTATGGGTCTGCTGGTGAACTTAGTTACCAGTGAGCAATAGTGAAAATAGAAATAACATCCTATCATGTCACTTCAATATTCCTGGTTTGTATCTCAATTTTCACTTAGTGATCCTGCATTAAGCATGTTGTTTTAGGTACTGGCACCTCTGGAAACTTGGCCCTGCATCCTTGTGGGAATCAAACATAAGTTTTAAAGATTACCTGAAGTTTTAAAGATTACCCAAAGATTATTGTCCTCATTCCCTCAGTTGATCTCTTTCTGATTCTGTTGAGGGAAGCATGAGATGGTGCTTCCTCTTCCTGATGAGTCTTTCTGGGGAAGCAAGGGATGTTGCCCATCAGATTGGAAAAAAACAAAAACCATGTTTTCTAATGGTCTGTGGAGAATTCTGGTGGGAATTATGAACTTAGGCTTTGCCACTGATTCATACCTAGATCTGGCCTGGGAATCTTCCTCAATGCCACTTCTTTACTTGCCTCATATGAATGTGACTAAGGCTAAGTAGCAATTGGTGAAGTAGTACATAAGATTATTCACACTAATTTTATAGCAGCAATAATTAGAATCAAATATTTATTTTAATATGGTAACATTTTATCCCCAATAAGTCTACCTGAATAGTTTTCTGTGGTGCACAATGCCAAGTTAAAGAACCAGCTGGAAGTTCCACTCTTAGGTTACATCTTCCCTCTTCTTAAGGGAGAAGATGCAGTTAAAGCTTTGTCAGAGGGAGAGGGACATGAGCTCCAACATAGAAAAAGTCTGAAAAGGGAGAAGTTAAATCCATTTCATTTGCTTACCAGACTTTCCAGACCAGAGGAAGGAGGCAAGGGTAAGAATGAAGGAGAAATTGCAAAGACCTCTGCAGGCCCTGGAGGATTAAATGTTCAACAGAAAACACAAGTTCAATTTTTTTTTGGAAGAAAGATTTTATTTTTATAGGGTTGTTCACTGGTGGTTGTGATAGGCTCATTTTTAATCCCTCTAAAGTTACAATTCTCGGCAACTATTTCACATTTTAGCACTTCTCCAGATCAGTGATTTTCTGGCTTTTGGCTTTGTTTAGACACAGCTGAGGTAGGATTGAGCTTCCTGCTGCAGCAGCTGAACCAGGAAGGTAACTTGGCATTCATGTCCTCACAGGGACAATGGAACAGCCAACAAAGGGGTTAGGAAAAAAGAAATCAGTCATCTTGGGGAAATTTCAATGGCAAAGCAAATGCCCCTTGGTTCACCTGTGGGTGCAAGTCTTCATATGGCCCTGTATGTGTGGACATTTGTTGCATAACAGATTGTTGCATCTTGAAGACAAAACACATGATTGTTTATAAGAGTTGCATGAGATTACATGTGCTCTAAGGAATAGAGTTGTTACACCCTTGACAAATTGTGGTCCTTAATCCTCTCATGTGGCAAGCAGCTGATAATTTTTCCTGGTTACATCTTTAAGTCCCTTCTCTGAACAAAATGTTTTAAGATGCAGCAGGCTTTAATAAATATAAAGGATGTTTCCAACACAAGTATCTGAACCAACAATCAAACAAAATCCTTCATCTGTGAACCCCTAAGAAGTTGTTTTGTTGGCAGGAAGGAATTATGATGTTGTGGCATTAAAAAGAGAAGTATCCTTTGATGCTGGGATTTGGGATTTTCCTGTGCTATGGCTGAATGCATTCACATCCACTTAGTGCTCAGTTCAGCTGCCAAGATGTGGGTGTAAGGGCTCAGGATTCATCTTGCCCAGTGCTGAGACAGTGGGCAGGTATAAATGGCACAGTGCACTCCAGGAGGTCACAGAGCTGCTAAAACCCAGAAGCCTAATTGTCCCCCCATACAGAAGATGGGCTTCATCCAGGTAAACAAAAACATGTCATTGTCCAGTGGCCCCAAATGAGAAGAATTGGTTGTTACATAGAAATAAGATGTCAAAGAACATGGAAGTTTTTGTTTAGTTTGATGGGTGAGCATTGGGGGATTTTTCATTGTTGTTTCTTTCAATTTGGTTTGAGTTTCCTGGCCCTCGCAGCTCCATGGAAGAGGAAGGGATGGGAGCACTGCTTTTAAGGGGTTCTCCTTTTGTGATGAGTCCTGGCACATTTTAAAGGGTGCTGCTTTTGAATTGATGAGAAGCTCAGTATGATCTGGCAATGTGCCTTTGCAGCCCAGAAATCAGCATGCCCAGCAGGTCAAGGGAGCTGATTCTGACCCTCTCTCTCTGCTCTCGTGGAACCCCACCTGGGACTCTGCATCCACCTCCAGGGCCCACAACATACAAAGGAGATGGACCTGCTGGAGTGAGTCCAGAGGAGGCTACAAAGCCGATCAGAGGGATGGAGCATCTCTGCTATGAAGGCAGGCTGAGAGAGCTGAGGTTGTTCAACCTGTAGAAGAGTCCAGGGAAACCATATAGCACCTTCCAGTACCTAAAGAGGCCTACAAGAGAGCTGGGGAGGGACTTTCTACAAGAAATATCATGATAAGACAAGAGAGAATGGCTTTAAACTGACAGAGAGGAGGTTTAGATATGATATTAAGGAGAAATCCTTTACTGGAAGGGTGTTGAGGCACTGGCACAGTTCTCCAAGAGAAACTGTGGATGCCCCATCCCTGGAGGAGTTCAAAACCAGCTGGATGTGGTCTGAGCAATCCTGTCCAGTGGGTGGCATCCCTGCCCATGGCAGGGAATTTGAATTAGTTGACCTTTAAAGTCCCTTACAAGCCAGACCATTCTATGATTTCCAGTTGGTGCATCCATCTGGAGATCCAGTGAATGGTTGAAGGATGGGGACAGATCCATGGGAACAGCTCATGTCCAGATGGCTGCAGGTGCTGGGGCTGTGTACCTCAGGGAGGCAGCTAGGTACTAATGGGTTAACTACACATGCATTTTTTACCTCTGTGAGATGCAAAGTGCAATTCCAACAGGGCCTGTAATTTTTCAAAACAGAATAATTTATTCTAAGACTAAATTTGCTAGAAAACACAGTCCAAATCTCATTTACCCAGTGAGATTGCCTACCTAAAGATACCTCTGTTCTGCACCTCCATTCAATCATTAGTCACCAACGTAAAGCTAGCATGCTGGGTTTAAATCTTATCTGCTTGGAACAGCTTGGAACAACTCTGGTAGACTTACTGTTTTGAAATCAAATGTTGTTTGTGGCAAGCAGTACAGCACATTAAATTTCTCACCCTCCAGTGAGTCAGATCACCCCAGTGTTAGGGCTTGGAGTCTTAATAGAGCAGAGCATTACAGCTCCATTTCCTCCACTACACATTTGCAATTAAAATTGTAGCTGGAGTTTCACTTGACATACCTACACCTCCACATGATGAGGGTTTTTCCACCCCACCTCCCCTCCCTTGTGCCTTCAACCACACTTTTCCAGCAGGAGTCTTAAACACCAGAGCCCAGACTTGCAAAGGTGTTTCGACATCTCAGTCCATCACTGAAAGCCAGTGACATTTAAAAGGCTCCTGAAATGAGTGGGGGCTACTGTAAGCTGACAATATCTGCAAAAAGCAATGCTTTGTATAGAACTTCTAATTAATTTTCTGTTCATTAGTCTGTTTTCCCAAAGCAGAGAGAGTGGCTTTTGTATCAAATGCAGATCCAAGTATTTCTTCTCCCAAAGCTGGGCATCTGTTTTTCTCAGAAAGTGCCAGGGTAATATCACTGGGCACAGGTTCCTCCTCAAAGTTACAAGGTCTATCTCCACATTACTTGAGTGGGACATGGGCTGAGGTGAAGCTCCTTCACAAGGTTAGAGATGTTTCATTAAATACCCAGGCTTTTATTTCTCCTGAATCCCCACAAACTGTTCATGATGAAAATAAAAATAAAATACACATCTGTCACTCATGTCCCTTTCAGAGCAGTATTATTGTCTTTATCTCATATGTGATTGTACAGATGTACCCTCCAGAGCCGCAGCTTCCTCTGCACGAGGTCTCCACTTATCACTCTATTTTGGTACATAAAGTGGGAATAAGCTGCCAGTTTATCTTCTGCTCATGTTAGCTAGATGGAATGAAAACATGCTTGGTATTCAATATAGTGCAGCAGTAATGGCTCATATTTATTTCTCTCCTGCCAAGTGCAGTAGAGCAGCAGCTAAAGATAAGCCTGAAAGTAACAGAAACCCATTAAAAATTAGTGCACACACACTGATTTAGGAGGATTTGGCAACCAAATACTTCCTCAGATCATTCTGACCAGTTTTCCTTTCCCAGGGGCACTGGGTTTGTCCAGGTGAGAAGGCAGGTTCTGCTGGCCCAGGGTTGCCAGCAGCCAGGCACCTCTGCCATAATGGGGGTTCTCTCTGCTGGCACCAGTGGAGTTCCCACAGCCCTGCTGAACCCCCAGCACTACCCACCAAAACATTAAATCTTGGGCTTCAATTCAGTTATTGCAGTGTAGAGCTGTTGGCATTGGAGACCACAAAGAGAGCCCATGGCAGCCCTCCTGTGCTCCTTTCGCTCAGCTGTGTCCATTGCCCAGGAGCTAAGGACACACAGAGGTTGTGTTTCTAAAAGCCTCCCATTTGAAACCCTTACAAAGAAGGAAGCTGTAACCATACACAAAAAAAGTTAGCAAGATCTCTCTGCTTGCACACATCAGTCTTAATTTACTTTAAATGTTGACACAAATCTATTCATCATTGCAAATACAAACTACTTAGTTTTTTTCTCTTCTATTTCAACAAGATAGATCAGGAAAGGAGTTTTATCCTGTTTTGTACTCCACAGTGCTATGCATAGTGGTCATAAAGAAAACATTACTGCCTTGAACTACTTCTAGTTTCCTTATTTTGTTTGTTCTAAGAGAAACTTATCTGACTCATTATGCTTGGTCTATCTGGAAGCAGTCCACAGTGTGCTTGCTGAGTGCTTTGACCTTTTCATATTCTGGAGTTGATTGGTTTGGCCATCCATCTTCTTCACTTGTTGAAACCCTCACTTAGCAAAGAAAGGCCAACAGCCAAGTCTGTGTGAAAAATGTGGTGCAAAAGGAATCAATTAAGAACAGGACATATTTCATTGTATTTCCCATAGATATTGATGATTATGTGAGATTTGAAAAGTTGGCTGAGGTGTCCAGGCTTCACAATTGCTGACAAATTATGAGGATATTACAATACTTTGATAAATCTTTTTGGGGAAAATAATAATCTCATGTGATCCCATCACCCCTGTACAAAGCAGTTAATATTCCTGTTTTGCACAATGATCTAACTTCTACTGTTGGTCTCTACACTTTTAAACTATCTTACCAATTCCTCTAATTTAACATGGCTAAAACCAAACTCCATATTTTCTTTGTCTCTAACCTATCATTTTTACTCCTCTAACCCATTTTTTTTTCCCAAGGAACATGAATAGGGGAAAAAAGGTAGAGATAAACTGTTGTCATTATAGTGCAAGGGTTCCATATCGCTAGAGTTTCATACCTCCTTGATGTTTCTTGCAGGCAGCTCCTCTAAGCACTAACTCTTCCTTCTCACAGCAGCCAGCTGATTCCAGGTCTCCTAAACCAACCAACCCACCCTTTTATAACACTCTTCTTATTGGCTACAGCTGCAGCCTGTTGAAGTCAGGCCTGCTCCTAATCCTTAATAATTGGCTCAGCTGCAATTCTTTAGGGGGTAAGATTACATTCTATAACACCTTCATTTATCCATACTGTATCCCCCTACAATAAACAAGCTGATCCAGAGTTAGGAATTTAATCACAGCTGTCAGGCAAGGTTCTCCAGAGTATGCCCACTCTGTTGTGCCATGTACCTGTTCAGATCTCCCACATTTTCGACTCCAAACTCCTCAACAAATGCAGGGGTCGGTGCTATGTTTATTTTGACGCTAACATTGCTAGTGCTAGGAATGGGTACCAAAGCACATGTTGGAATGAAGATATGCCTTTTCCAAACAAGGACACTGAACACAGGGCTACAGAGAAAATAAAGCTTCCATTCACTCAGTGATCCTTGGATCCACAGCTTCTCCACTGCACTGGGTAGAGAATGTCCTTTGGGCATAGCCTGATGGTCAGGCACCCTCCTGAGCAGTAAGAGGTGTAGACTTGAACTCTCTCATGCTCACCTGCATATAAAACTCCCCTGGACAAATGCTATTTAAAAAAAAGAACTAAGTCCATGGATGTGAAGGGATGCATCTATTCTACTAACATTTTACAAGGAGAGAATCCTTCAAAAGTAAAGGAAGTGCAAAGAACACCAACCTCTCAAAAATGGTGTTTATGAAAGGCCAAACTCTGTTGGCCTCAAGCATATGTGAAAGAACTCACTGCAAAAGCAATTCAAACAACAAAAAAGTGAATTTTTAAGTGTACATGCAAAACAATTTATACCGAAATGTTGGCAGACCTGTCCAGACAGAAATGCAGCATTTAGATGAGTCTCAGCACAGTTACCCAGTCTCAAAACTCATGATTAAATTCTAACTCTTAGTCACTACAAAAAAAAATTGGATAAGAAAAGGGTGCATACCTCCAAGAAGGACAGGAATTGTACTGAATTAATGAACTGTGTAACCAGAAAGACAAAAGCATTAAAAAATTGCACATTTACTTTATCTGTTGAGAGTGGTTTGTATGAATGGCAAAACTGAAAAAATCTCCTCCTTGAAGAGGGACAGCTTTTCTACATAATTCAGAAAATGTCCTGCCTTCCAACCCCTCCAATGTGTCTCTGGATCCATGAGTCTCCCTGGCAGAAAGGGAGCTGCCAAGTGCAGCTCAGGGCTCATGCCATGAGACAGACTTTAGAACTATCTTCAGAACCCAGCAAATATCAGCCTTGCACACGAGGCACCATATGGCTCTCCCTGACTGCACATACAGCTGGCTTGGGTTTGAAGAAAGCATTATCTGACACCCTCCTGCAAATGATTCAAGGGTTACTCCAGGATAAAATGGCAATTGCTCAAGAAAACCGAGCACTACATATGGATGTGCATGTATATTCATTTCTGCTGTTCCTCCTCTGGCTGCCTGATAGACGATCCTCCTGGCTGCTAAACTGCTATCAGAGGGTGGCATTTCTTTTTTTAAATGCTCTTTAATTTAATGGAAAGAGGGTTCTTTTAATTTTTAATTGACACCTTCCTCCAAAGCTTAGACAAAACTAATGCAGGAAGGTTGAGGGTTCATTAATTACAGATGGCCCCATTGTACAGAATGGCCTCATTGTACAGCAGTGGAGAAGGATGCAGACTGTGCTACCAGCAGATACTTAACTAAAAGGATTCAGCATTAAAAATCATTTATGTTTAGCCTCTTTGGAAAGTCTGGAGAGATCCATGCCATTAAACTTCTGTTCATAAAACTTTATTGTCTGCAGATACCTTTCCAAGTGAGTAGACTGCTGGCTCTTTGCATTTCCTGACTTATACAAGTTCTCTGACACTAATGGTAACAAAATATAGCCAGTAACTTTCTGTAATGAAACTTCTGATTCAGAACAAACAAATCACTGCTGTCACAATTAGCTTGACTACTTAAAGCTGTTGAGGTAGCATAGCAGCAGTGACCAGAATGAGCAATTTATCTTAAAAAGCTGGAACATTTATTTTTGGTTAGCAGAAAAATCTGCCTATCATGCATTCAGAGATGTACCAGAAAGACCAGAAGTCTAAGTTAGCAGCTTCAACAGGCACAGCTGAAGGGTTTAATGCCTATCTTGAATCCTCAGGGTGTTCTGCCATGGTGGAGATTTGCTGCTACCTCTGTGCAACTGAGTGTTGTTACTAACAGGAGATTGGGGATCAGCTCATGGTGGGCCATGCACTTATGGTTTCAAACACACAGATATTGGGGAACCAGCTATCACTGGGTACAATCCAAAAGACAGACTGACCTTATCTGGCAGATCCCTGCTGCCAAGAACAGGGTGTCTGCCCCTCAGCACCCTGTCCTGCTCAGCTGTGTGCTCCTGCTGCTGGTCTCCCACTTGCTGGACACCTCGCTGGTGGAGCCCATTAACCTGGGACTCCCAGCACGAAGTTAGATCTTTCACCTGCCTAATTAACAAGCTGAAAGAGTCACTGGAGGGCTCAAGAGTGCATCAGAGGTGGTGAATGGGCTGTGACAGAGCAGGGATGGAGTGATGGAGTGACTCCCTGCAGCAGGATGCTGTAGGGATGTGCCCACCCATATCAGGCAGCAGGTTAGACTTGGGTGGCTGAATATGTTGCCATACCCTGGCATCATCACCCTCTTCTCTGCAGGCTGCCTAGCCCAGAGCAAATGATAGTGGCCTGTCTATGCTGGGTTGTACAAGATACTGCAGTTCATGTTTCAGTCCAGTTCAGGTCCAGTTTCAGGAATGTGGCTGGAGGCAGTGATACTGCAACCACTTGCTGAGACAGGGAGAGCACAAACTTACCTGGGTAACGGGGTTTGATTTAGGTTTGAAGGATTTATTTCATTGAAGTAAAGAAACAGAGACTAGAATCTACCAGGCTCCATTCTAGGTTTTTATTGGAGTGCCTCAAGCAGAAGATACATCAATCTTACAGCCACCTCCCATGGTTCTGTGGCTCAGCATCCCTCTCTGTGGGAGAGATGGAGGCTGCCCAGCCTGGCTGGTGGAGCACTGAACTGGGAGAAAATTCTTGGAAACTCTGCTCCTTCCTACCCCACTGCTCTCACAGCAAAGCTTGGTGCTTGGGTAAAGCAAAGCATGGTGCAGATGGAGGGAAGGTGCTGAAGCAGCAGTGAGGGGCAGCCCAAAACTGGCTGGTGGAGTGATGTGGTTTCAGCCAGGCCAAGGGTCCAACAGTCCATAGGTGTGGTCAAGTGGTGTTCATGGAAAAAGGAGCACAGGGGGAGCAGAGGAGTGCTAACGCTTTCCTTGCTGCTGCCAGGAACAAGGGCTTCTGCAGCTTTACTGCCCAGGAAGGGACACTGCCAGAGGCTGGGACCTCCCCCCTCTGTCCTCACCCAGCCCCCAGCTCAGCCTTCACCACTTGGAAATGAAGGTACAAATGTAATATGAAGAGCAGAAAGGAATTTGGAAAACCATGGAACGCAGCAGAAGTTGGAGTGGTAACAAGGCCAGAAAGCTGCAAAGGCCATCACAGTCATGCCCTGTTCCCATCTAAGGCTGGGAGCTGTAAACTACCTCACTCCAGCAAAGAGAAGAACATGCATCATTAGATTAAAAACTTGTCTGCGCTTGGATATGGAAGTCAAAAAGGAAAAACCCAGTCTTATGTACCCTTATTTTTTTATCCTTGTGCGTCTGTGTTTCCTAACCCATTGCTAATTCAGACCATCTATAGTGAATAAGCAGATCAGTATTCTGGAATGTGTTTTTAATTACAGTCTTGTTTCTTTCAAATGATGAAAAATGAGGATATCATTTCTGTGTCCCAGGTGACCTGTTTTCTAAAGGATTTCTATTTTAAATGTTTCCAAATATCTTTTTTCTCTTGCTCCAGAATGTCCCCATTCTCCACCCCTTATATTTTCTGGACATGATTTTAACTCCAGAGCAATTTATTCTGCTGTGAATATATTATCCCCACAGATATGAGAGAAACCTCCAATTTCCGCAGTGCTGTTTTCCAAAATTTCTTGAAGTTTCCTAAGTGACTCCAGCCAAACAACCCAGGAGTATTAGTGCTGCAAAGCAAAAGAATTACATCATTAGGAATTGCTAAGAAGTCATGGACTTGATCTCTTTTTGCACTAATGTGTTTTTGTGCCTCTTTGTGGCATTTAAAAGGGCTCATTAAGGGTTGCTCTGCTAGCACAGAAGGACCTGAGTGGAATCCCATGTCATCTTTGAGACACAATTGCTTTGGCTCCCAAATGGCCCCAATGCAGAGAGAGCAACCGTGGCTTTAATGATCATTCTTTGGTGCCCTCTCTGCCACTAAAATCCTGTCCTTCCAGTGAGAATGGAACACCTGAAAACTGGAACCACTTCTATAGGGCATTTTTGCTATTTTTAGCAGATCTTATAAACAGCAGCTTCCACCTGGACGGGATGTTACCCTGTCCATGTCAAGCTGCTGCTGGAGCCAGCAGGGAGAATCCCAGCGGCATCAGCGACAGTGAGCTGGGAGGGAGCAGGGCACCCCACTGTGCCCAGGTGGGCACTTCCCTGGACTTGCTCAGCCATCCACACTTGGCACCACAGCAAGTGGCACCAGGGCCAGAGGCCATCACACTGAGGGACAGGCTGCTCCCATCCCCAGGTCCCCTCCTGATGCCAGTTCAGTGCAAGGAGAAGCAGTAACTTTAGGATGGGTTGAGACATCAAATGGGTTAGAACAGCACTTGAAATAAAAGAGGTAATTTTTTCCCGTAAGTTCTTGGTTTAAATTACTATTTTTTCCCCCTCCAACATAGCACAAGGAACTCATCATACTCCATAGAATGAATGGAATTCCAAATTCCATCAGTGCACCAAGGAACTCTATGCATATTCCATAGAAAGGGAGCAGGGCTTGACTTTCCACTTGTATGCCACCACATACACAAAGAGCTAATTCTCTTTCTGACCACTTCCCTCTATTTTCTACACAAGCTAAACTACTCTTTCCACCTCTATGCTAGAATTTGTGTGTGCATGGTTTTTTACCCACAAACAAGGAATCTTCTATTTTCAAACATCCTTGTTTGACACCTTTCAGTATGGGGTTAAAAAGTCTAGATAATGGTTTTTCAGGTCATGGGTTGTTTTGAGAGAAAAATTTGGCTAAGCTGCTTCCAAATACTTCGTTTGCTTTTCTCTCTCTCTCATTTTTTTTTTTTTTTTAAAGCAAAAGCAAAATTAAAAATGGAGGGGAATGGAAGAGCTGCTTTGGGTTGGAGAGAAATATTAATTTTTTGAATACTGATATGAAAAGCAATGAAACAAAAGTGACTGTCATGAAGCGTGGGAGACAACTCGTTCCTCTGCTTCAGAGTATCTGAATCTGTCCCTCCCTCCAGGAAAATATCCTGATGTTCAGCTGTGATAATATTCTTGGGTGGATCCTCTGAGTCTTGCTGACATAAGCTCAGCTTTACAGACTAGGTAACAAGATCATTTTATCATTGAGAGGGTGAGGACACCCCAGTGAGGGGGGAGGCTCCAGATCCCAGTCTCCCCATGATTCAAAAAAAATCTCTGTATGAGTTCACAAATTTGCATCTGCTGCTTCTAAATTATTTTATTTAAAGGATAAGTTATTTGTTTTCCTCCCTCCTCCTCAAAGAAAAGGCATAGGAAATAGAATAGTCCTCTTAGCTGTACTCCAGAAAATCCATCTCTTGGTTTATTTACTACTTTTAAACTTTTAGGAACAGAGAAAAAAAGGGTGATGTAAAAGCAACATTTGCTATGGTCACAGTTGGATTCCATGGTGAGAAATGATCGAATCGCTGCTCCCAAGTCACTCATTGAGGGCAGTGTCCAAAGGGGAAAGCCCCTCTGGAGCAGATGTGCTGCATCGGGGAAGGGAAGGGAAGGGGAGGGAAGGGAAGGGGAGGGAAGGGAAGGGAAGGGAAGGGAAGGGAAGGGAAGGGAAGGGAAGGGAAGGGAAGGGAAGGGAAGGGAAGGGAAGGGAAGGGAAGGGAAGGGAAGGGAAGGGAAGGGAAGGGAAGGGAAGGGAAGGGAAGGGAAGGGAAGGGAAGGGAAGGGAAGGGAAGGTCTGGGCTGCTGCGCTCAGGCAGGGCAGTGCAGGGATGTGAAGATGAGGAGGATGCAGGGATGTGAGCAGGTGATGGCCTCCTTCCTGACGTGGAAAATCCTCACAGCTCCACAGCTCCACAGACACATCAGCCCTGTGTGCCTGAGGTTGAGTCTGGTTCCCTCTGCAGCCTCACTCCCCACATCAGCCATCCAACCAACTTTTCCTGGGAATGAATGAAACCCAACCTCATTAGAAAACAAAACAAATAAAGAAAGAAACGAAACCAGCAGAACACTGGTTGTGCCCGTTGCAGCCCGTGTGTTGCTGCCCCAGACGAGGCGGGTTTAGGGACGCGCTCCGTCCTCAGGCACAGCGCGGGGCCGGGGGGCTCTGCGGTACCTGCGCCCCGCTCACTGCCCGGACACACAGAAACCTTTACCGAGGGTTGGGGTGTAAAGCCCTCCCGCATTCCCATGCAGGGAAATCACACGGAACATTTTTTCTCTAGGACAAGTCAAAGAACCTTCCATGGCCGGAGGCGGGAGTTGCCCAGCCCCAGAGAGCCCGAGGTTCTCTCGTTTTCTGCCTCTTATTGCCCTCTGGTGGCACTTGTGAAAATGCCATCGTGGTTGTCTGTCCCTGGGACCGCCGTCCAGCCCCCATTGCCTCAGTTCTTGGTGTTCTTCTTTCACAGTCTGCCTCCAACGTGTTTCACTGCCAGCTTGAGCAGCCTCAGGCTGGTGATGCTAAAACATAATTGCTTGGTTGCCAAGCTCTGCTAAAAGCTCCTCCTTCATCAGTAGGGATTTTGGTACTGATGTTTCAGCCACCTAACCTGCTCAGGGTGACCCTCCTGCAAAGGCACTGAATTGGGTCAGGTCAGAATGTGCCCTTCTTGGTTTAACACACCCCTTAGGGCAGTCTTTGAGCAGCATGTCCCAGTGGGCTGCCTTCAATGTTCACCCCAATATTCAAATCATTTGTTTCTGTCTAAGAAAGGTTTGGAGTTTTTTTTCTGAAGCCAGGACAATAGTGAATTGTTTTCTCTAGGACATCAGTGAAAATGGATGGAGCTGGTCTGCCCTAAAACAAGCGTAGCATTACAGTTTCTCAGAATAACTTCTGTGCATTTGGAAGGACCAAGACCCAGAGTCAACTCCACCAATAAAAGAGGCAAGCATCTTTTATTAGGGGTACAACTTAAAGCTTAGAGATCTTTCATATAAAATAAAAGAATGAACCCTCCTCACCTACAATTCATCAAATTTTGGAAAACACCTACTTTCTTAGTAAACTTGAGTGAATATGGGAAATATCCCTCCAAAAGCAGACTGTCCATACAGGTAGTAGGAGGGTTTGCTGTGGAAGGATGCAGAGTGTCAGGGTGAGGCTGCAGACCCACCGTGTGGGACAGCAATGGCTGGCTGTGAAAGAGGAGACCCAGATCCTCCCCTCCATGGCAAAAGGAGTCTGAGCTCTTTGGTCTCCTGTTCCAAAAAGTATCTTGGCTTTCAAATATTTCTCTCACCAGTTGTGCCCCTTAGGCCATGTCTTGGCCAGCTTCACTCTGAGTGCAGTGCTGCCTTCACTCCCTCTGTGCATGTCTTGCCCCAGCTGGAGAGGCTGCAGAGCCCCCAGCAAGTGATTTTGGTGAGACTTTGATTCTAGAGGAAACTTCAGTGTTAACTGCACTAAAAATCATGAAAAGCAGTGACCCCAGTAAACCAGCTGGGATGGGGTCTTTTCTGCAGCTGGCAGCTGAACCACCTTGATGCACCAACACTATCTTCCACTTTCATGGCTGAGTAGCAGACCTGGTCTGTAAATAACATAAGATAACATAAAAATGATGATTTATGTCTGGATTTCTACGCTGAACCATTGAACCCAGCTGTTCCCAAAATCAGAGAAGCTCTTTCACAGAGGTTTAAAAAGAATTGTTGCAGCCTCTGAATGAGAATCCAGACCTAACAACAAACTGAGAAAGAAACCAACAAACCCAAAAGAAACACAGAGCTCTGATCTGAACCCTGCTTTATGCCAGGACAGAAGTGAGACGAGCAAAGCCAAACTGGCATTTCAGAGTCTGCTGCTGTTGGCAATATCCTCTACACTTACAGGCCTTGGGGAGTGCCTCAGGTCAGAGTGAGGAAAGAACATTAATGTGCCCTTCTGGTGAAAAGCCTGCAGCCCCTGGGGCTGTGCAAAGGAGAAGGAAAGGACCAGGGAGCTCACAAATGCTTGCAAGGATCAAGAGGCATCTGCTGGGCTGGGAGAAGGAAGCAAGTCAAAATTGCAGAGGAAGGAAAAGAGACATCTTAAAAAGGATTTAATGTGCAGAGAAGGCAGCAGAGCTAAACCCAGGCACTAAATCTTCTAATGCAGTAAGAAACAGGAAAGTACATCCATCCACAGTCCTTAACATTGCAAACTAGTCTGGTAAAGTAATTCCTCATTATGGAAATGGATATGACAACAGAATGAGCTTTGGCTAAGAAAAAAAGACAAAGAACTGGTCTTAGCAACACTGCTGAAGTGGCTGAAGGATGGTTCTGAGCATGCCCTTGGATGCTCAGGCACTGGCCTTGGATGCTGGCTGTATCATGGTGCCTTGAATATGGGTAAAAGGACAAGATCTTTATCTTTTGGGCATCTGCTTGGGAATATGATTTGGTTTTCTCTGGTGATCCACAGGGCCAGATTTGAAGTGTGGAACTGGGAAATTTCATACAGCATCATCTAGAAGATGCTTTTTTTACAAAATAAGGTAAGAAGAAAGCCAGGGTCATTGGTATGTGCTTTTTGTTTTGCTTTGTTGTTTGTTTTGTTTGCTTTGTTTATTTTGTGTTTGGAGGGGTTGTTTGTTTGTTTGTTTGTTTGTTTGTTTGTTTTTCAAAGCCCTTGAATTCAAAGGAATACATTCCTCTCTCATTTTGTTAAAATATCCTCTTCTTTTTTTTCAGAGATCTGAGATGCTTATCTCCTGTGATATTTCCAATAGCAGTGGCATGACACACCTCTGTCCTGCTGCTGAAGGCAACAACCATAATTTGGCTTGTTGTTTCACTCCAAAAATGGTCTTAACGTTTCACATTTATTTTTGAATGTTTCACTTTGAGATTTTTGAATGTTTCACTATTTCTTTTTGGGTCTACAATTATCCAGTACCTGTTCAACCACCTTCCAGCACTTGAAAAATCTCCTGAGCAGGATCAAATATACATTTTACTTCAGCAATATCAAGCTCCCAGAACTCTATTACAGTTTCTTCTTACAAAAATTTGAATTATTAACATAATATAGAAAATTCAATAATTAACTTATTTTTGGAAGTGGAATTTCAGGTTGCTATTATAGCTAATTACTGGAAAAAAGCCCAACAATTTGACCTCAGGACACATAATTTAAAAATCTCTAAATGCAGAACAAGAATGTTATCTGCCTTTTGGGGTGAAAGTAGTAAGACAGAAAAAACAACGTGGCTGTCAATTTACTGACCATTTGCAATAACTGAAATGCCATTTTTAAACTAAAAAATGCTAGTGTTGTAAAGCAGCACTTTCTTCACACTATAAATGGAGTGAATTAGGTGCTGCTGAGGTTATTTCCATACAGACCTAGCTCATGGGCAGGACAAGGAGTGGGGACACAAAGGCTTGTGGAGGGAAGCTGGGATTGGGCTGCAGAGGAAGGAGACAGGAAACAGATGCAGAAGAGACTTGTTTCCACTGGTGTGCAGGATTAAAGCAGCCTTAGGCAGGCTGGGGAGTTGGGTGCTGATGTGCCCATGACAGTACCCAAACACTTCATGGCCATTAATCTATTTTTCCTCAGCACTTCTCCTGTAGGAGGACAGTGCTGCTATCCTCTACTCCATTATTTTACAAATGAGCAACAGAGGGAAGAAGTTCCACCTGCAGGGTCAGTCTGCTCCCCATCACTCCCCCCATGGCCCCTCCACTGCTGGGCTGCTGGGGAAGGGCTGGTGTGATGTCCTACCACCCCTGGGAAGAGAACAGGGAAGTGAGGGGACTGAGCACAAGACCTGATGGGCATAGCAGTCATCTAACAGCCTGGAGCATCCAGAAAACAATTTGGGATAGCAGGACAACAATTCTCCTTGGGTGAGCCACCCTGCACTGCTGGGAGATCTGTAGGATCACCAAGTGGGTGACACAATTCTCACAGCTCTCAGCCTGCACTGTGATTATGTTCAGATCTATACCAGTTTCTTTCTTTCTGTGTTTTGGTCTGTTGATGGGGTTTTCTGAAGCTCCACAATTTGTCTGAGACAATGATGAAAAATGTAGCATTTGTGAGCATGCAACTATTTTAGCATTTAGCTTAAAATAGTGATGGAATTAATTAGCACATAAAAGCTATTCAGTTAAAACCTATAAAGAAGTACACTCCAAACACATCCTCTATAGATCCTTGAAGGGTTTTTTATTAATGTTGTGAAAGCAGTGTTCCAATACCCTTAATTTTTGCAACTGACAGGCTATTTTATGTTCAAAATAAATAAATCAAAACTAGAGAAGTGTTGTGTGGAGGTGAAAGCTCAGGTTTTACAGCAACAGCCTGAGGTGTGTGGCATGATTGCAGACACCCTGCATCTGCAGAGCTAAACACAGCTCAGAGCTGCTGTTTAGCTCTGCAGATACAGAAAATTTAGGGATGTTGTTTTTATTTTGAATAATTCTTTTATTTAGCCTTTGAAGTGAATGTTACTCCAGAAAAAGGCAGGCATTTATCAAAGGAGGTGTCTGATTTTCAGCAGGAGATGTGCAGACCTGTGCTGTACATTTCATTTCTGTATTGAGGGTTTATAGTAGCTGCTTTGGTAGGACATGCCTGAAATATATGATCAAACCACTGGCAGATCCAATTTAAAAGTGTTTTGCAGCATTCTTTTGTCTCTCTCACTCATCTGGTCATTTGGAAAGCTTTCATTTGCACATTTACAAGTAGTATAAATTTTTTTTTCATTTTATGTGATCTCCCCAAACTAGATTTGATTATTGTTACTTACATTTGATTTAAGCTATGATTATAACAAGAGCTCTTCCAAACATGCAAAATTCATGAATTCAGCTATTCCCAACTCCAAATGATAAAATGTTAAATACAATATATGTGAGTCTTCATTTCCTTCTAGCTTTTGAATATTTCAGATGAAATCAGCCCATATTTTCAAGCTTTTCTGTATAGCCAAGAGTGCTAAAGGCTTTCTATCCTCCAGGCTGATTTGTTCTTGGTTTTTCAAGCACAAATGCACACAGTAAAGAATAGGCCACTCAAAAAGTTGCCAAAAATCTTTGTGA
Source organism: Agelaius phoeniceus (assembly GCF_051311805.1). Classification (NCBI taxonomy): domain Eukaryota; kingdom Metazoa; phylum Chordata; class Aves; order Passeriformes; family Icteridae; genus Agelaius; species Agelaius phoeniceus. The sequence goes on from NC_135268.1 coordinate 59,617,886, forward strand.
ACTGTCTGCAGTCTCCAAGTAGTGCAGGAAAATAACACTATAAAAACTGTTACTAAATAACAGCAGATTAGAAGCTGTGTAAAAATATTCACATCCCAAAGCCAAACACACTAAACTCACTGTTTGGGCAGAGAAAATTTTGGCATCATTACCGAAAAGCACCAAAAAAAGAAAGAGAGAAAAAGGAAACTAATTTCCCTATTGGATTCTTTCCTGCTTGTTGGAAAATCATACGAGGATGTGCTTTGCAGGTGTAGCAGCTAAAGCTTTGGTAAATTAAACAAACTGTTGGCTTGAAGGAAATTCATTCTGCAAAAACAGGAACTGCAGTGGTTTCTGTTTCTGTCTCACAAACCCAAAATGGGAGCACAAAAAATATTGTCTCAGAAACCCAAAATGGGAGTACAATGTGTTCTCACATGAAAGCCTGGAAATGCTGCATCCCTCTGAAAGATGTGAGTGCAGTGTAAGGCTGGGGTACGGAACAAGGACAGGGACACACACACACATGAAATACCCCAATTTATTTTTTGCTGCCCCAAGCTGGCTTTTAATCCAAACATAATTTATGGGGAGTGAGGATAAGGTTTAAAACTGACAGGCTGTTGAATCCTGAGACATTTCCACCCACTCTGTTTCCACTGCATAAATCAAAGCCTGCCTTTGTTCAGCAGCAGTATTGTAGCAATGTCTATGAGTTCAGGGCAGTGATTGAGTTATCTTTGAGGTATCTGCCCTGAAAAAAAAAAAAAGAGTAAAATCCTCTGGAGTGGAAAGTTCATATGCCATGTGCCTGGTTCAACAGGCACCATGCAGAGCTGCAGGCATGGCTGAAGTCTCTGTTACACCAAAACTGGTCCATCTGAAGCTCGAGCTAGGGAAGGATCAGGCAACAAACAGCACACTCATCAGCCTGCTATACATAATCTGTAGATAAAAAAGTCTATGGTAAAAAAGTGGGAATCTATGCACAGCACAGAATAGCACTAAAGTGAGGTCTCTGCAAAATATGAAGCAAGATTCTTGGCATGCAACTGGCTGATTGGACACCTGGCACATCTCAGGGACCAGTGCAGCAGCATCAAGGTTTTGTGGGGCAGGGAAAGGATCAGCCATGTGGCAATGATGGAGGGGCCCTTTCTCCTTCTTCCTGAACAGGATAGGCTGCCTGGGGAAGATATGAGCATGTTTGAGAGAGAGAAGGGGACAGCAAGTGATAAGGAAGGTCAACATTGCTGGAGGGCCAAGGGTTGGGCTTGGTGCTGCAAGGGGGTCACTGCAGGGAGAGTGACTGAGCCTGTCTGCACTGAGAGGGACACAGTGGCTCTGCAGGGCCCTCCTGCCACTCTGGAGATGCAGGTTTATCTGGGGATAAACCAGATCTCTGAGGGAGGGCAAGTAATCCAATAACTGTAAGATGAATTACATGATGAACTGCGACAGTTATTATGTTTGTAGTATATGTACTTCCATTATAGCTAAATTAATTGAGGTAGCTGTATGATATGAGCAGGGGTCTCAGGAATTAACCTAATCATTCAGATGTGACCTCTCTCTCTCTAATGTTCAGAAATTAGCAATACATCATTTGTTCTTCTAAGATCTGTGGTATCTTAATCTCTGTCAGTGCTTACAAAAGCAATTGTAATTGTGCAAAATAAGCAAAAGGAATGGATTACACTATTCAGACCAGAACTGTGGTGGAATCATTTGACTCTCAACAGATTTTGGTTTAAAGAGCTGAAAGGTTCTTCTCTTTTTCTCCTTCCTCCTTTCTATAACTGCCCAGCTTCTCAGACCTGTCAGCACAACTGCATGTGTGAGCTTGTTTTCAAAATGACATGCATTAGAAAAGCTCTTGGTGTGATTCTTGTGGTGTCCTGCACAGGGCCAGGAGTTGGACCCAAGCCTGATGGGTCCCTTCCTACTCAGCATGTTCTGTGATCCTGTGATTCTAGTGCTGAAAGCCACCCAGTCACATCCTCTTGTTGGGAGGTTTGAGGATGATGAGTCGCCCTGCACTGGCCTTGGCTCAGCCTTGGCACCATCCCTCGTTTTTGGGTGCCCCAGGCACAGCCCAGCTGCTCTGCATGGTGCAGGGCCTGGCACAGGTCCCTCAGCAGCAGTGGAGCTGGGACCAAGCCTTGTCTCTGGGAGTGCATGTGCCTCCTGCAGGCACAGCCGTGTGCCTGGAAGGTGCCTGGGGATCAAATCCATGTTGGCCTGGGCTGGGGACATCATCTGGTGATAGCCAGCAGGGTGGACACAGAAGATCAGGAGGTCTAGGATCAAAACAACACACCACATTGCATTTGCTCTCCAGGAAAACCAGCACAGTCAAAAGCAGAGATTTCCCAAGTAGCCTGCTCACTAGCAGGGCTCCAGGAGCAGCTCTCTGGGGAAGCCAGGCTGGTGCATGAGTGGTGTTCAGCTCTCCCCAGAGAATGTGTGGAGGGAAGAGTCATTGCAGGATGAGCATCAGGTGTCAGGTTATGTGTGTGTGCACAGCTGGAGGTGGGCATCCCCCATTCTCCAGCACAGCTCAGTGCGAGACACTTGTCTGTACAAACCTCTCATGGTGGTGTTGGTCTGACACGGTGCCAGTGCTGATGCAAAAAGGAGAGGCTGAAATATTGAGGATCCTGAGGAATGCTCCTGTCCTGTCTAGGAATGGAGATGCACCCCACCTATGTCAGCAAGCCAAGAGAAATCTGCTTTTCTATGCACTGGAATTTTCCTGAGCTAGATATCTCAGTTTGGTTTTATAACCAAGCAGATATCAGTAACCTACATCTCACTAAAGAAAGGATTTATCTTCTCTTTTAAAAGGTTCTCTATATTTTTATCCCAGGGCTGAAGTAGGCAGAATGAAAACACTGAAAACAGCAAGAGAGAGAAAAGGCAATTCTGGAAAAGTGCTACAAGAGCTTTTCCTCAGTGCAAGCCTGCTTTTTTCCCCCACCCTTTTGCTTCTGCACCCGGTTGCCTGTCTCTGCCTCTCTTCAGTGTATTTCAGAAATAAAATCTGTCACAATATTTCCTCTCCAAGTGCCACTGTGTGTTAGGTTTCAGCTCCTGACAGGTGTATGAAATACCAGCTCCACCAGATGCATGCAAACATGGAAGCTTTAAAATGGCTCCACAGGCCACAGGCCCACTTCACCAGGCTGTGTCACTGGGGACAGGTGTCCTGTCAAAGGTTTACTTTTAAAAACAGAGACTGATCCTGGTGGTGACATACTTAAAACTGCTGAGCGATTTTTTTTAGGAGCCAGGCAAGGAATGCTGCTTGAAACCTGCATCAACAGGGCAGGGAAAGGGGCTGAAGCTCCTCCTGCAAAAAACTGTGTCAAATTACAGGTATCTTAGCTGAACTTCATTTTCAAATACTTTAATCCCTTTCTTGGAGGCAAAGTCAAATCCTCCCTCCATGGCTTTGATCTCAGCTGCTTTTCTGGAGTGTTGGCTGGGAAAAATAAGCAAAGATGGGGGGAGATGCTGTCCCTGCAGTGGAGCAATCTGGATTTTCTCCCAGTCATATGTCCTGCAGCCCTGTAATGCATTTCCTGCTTTCCATGTATCCATAAAATCTTTTTGCTCTTGCATGAAAAGTAATGTTAAAAAGGATGGCTCCTTTTTGTTTAGCATGAACCCACAGAATTTTGGCTGTTTTGCTGGCAGTGGTAGTATGTCGATCTGCTCATAACACAATTTACCCATCTTGGTCCATTTAATTTTCTGATTTAAGATTTTCTGTGGCTTTGATTGCACCTGAGGATTTTTCTAAGTAAAAAATTATATTTAAAGGCTGAAATGCTCACTGAAAGGTCTATAATTCTACCTAACACATCATTCCTGCCACAGAGGAGCTGTGAGAGACATATCATAAATGTTGATGGCCAACATTGGGATGGACCCAGCTCCATCACAGGTTGGGGGACTTTGTCCTTGGTTTCAGCAAACCACATTTATCTGGATGCTCTTCTGCTTTTAGCATGCAGCACATTAGCAAAATACGTCTTTTTGGGGCCTTTTGTCAGGGCCTTTTCCTGACGCTGCCATTGTCCTTCAGTGAGGGAGGACGCTGTAACACAAGGGCAGCCGGAAGGGCAGGGCAGGACGGGGCTCTCTGTCCACCAGGAGATGGCAGTGCATATACTGAGTTAGGGGCTTTTCCCCTTTATCTCTCTTTTACAGTCTCCCTGAAAGAAAATGGGTCTTTTGAGGACAACAGACCTGTAACACTTTCATTTCTGTTTGTTTTTTCTTTTTTTCTTTTTTTTTATTGCTTGCATTTGCACCCTTCCCACATCTCCCTCTGCAGCCCAATGCCCCCACCCACCACACCTACTGGTCACCTTCCCAGTCTCAGTGGCTCAGCCCCACAGACAGGCACAAAGCTGTGTCACAGACACTGAACACCAGCACTGGAGGAAGAAAAAGAAGAGAGGGTGACCCATTTCGAAGTTAGCAAGCAGTGTGTGCACAGGCTGCTGTGCACCCAGTGCACAGCCTTGATCTCAGTGGTTTCTGCCCATGCTTTTCTTCAAGAAAAATATGCCCTTGTAGGAAAATTGAATTGACATTTAGCTTCTAGACTTCATCCTTGACATTCTCAGCTGGCCAGAGGATGGCAGGAGACACAGCTCCTTGCCTGTGTCAAGCCTGTGTGCCTTTGGGCCATATAACTCACAGCACTCGAGTCTCCTGCTAAGGACTCTGACATTTTCTGCTGCAATGTCTTCCATCAGAGAGCTTCCAAAAAGGGTACATTAACATATGAAGTCCCATAGATTTTGGGAGGACAGAATGAGACAATAGCTCAGAAAGGGACAGTTTTCTGCACCTGCCCTGCCAGCAATGCTCATGGAGCAAAGTCCTTGTGTTGTCCCTTCCCTCACCATTTTGGAGCAGACCCTCAGGAGTTTTGTGCTTTCTGCACTTAGTGATGAGAGGCTGTTCAATGAATTGCAAATAGATTCAAATGCCACAGCTGAAAAGGTGGACTTTTTTTGGAGGTAGTGCCATAAATAAAGAGACTCCAAGTCCCTGTTTCACATAATGCTCCAAGAACTTTCTCCTGAACCTGAAATGCCCCAGTTTTCCACTTCTCCTATCAAAATATTTTTTCTAAATAATTACAGAGTGTTAAAAATGGATTGCTGTACCCAGGAGAATTTGCTCTTTGTTTGCCAGGAACAAATAGGCCAAGAGGATGTGCACTCAGCATCACGAGTGGTGTTTGAAGGAAAGAGCAAAGTCAAAAGCCTGTAGACATCACCAGAGATGCTCTTTTTTCAAAGTGAATTTTTATTGCACATTGTCAGGGTTTCAGGAGACACACCTGCACACTGTGCTCCTAGGGGCTGGGGGAAAAGGAGGAATCTCCTCATCCCAGAGCAGTGCACATGCTGCTGTTGACACAAAGGAATTTCTATTAATCTTTCTGGAAGTGACCTCTTCAAAAATATTTTTTTGATTCTTAGGATGCCACTTCCAAACAGGTACTGGGTTTTGATTACAACAGTCATGTTCACAACTGTTTGCACTTCAATGGCATTACTGTGCCTCCTCTGATAATCCCTGAGCCCTGAGCAAGCACAAACCTTGAAATGTTCAAAGAATCCTGCTGTCATCAGTATCTCTGCAAATTATTTTTTCACTTTTAGAGGATCGTTTTTGCATTTGGTGTGCCTGAACAATCTGTTTCCTACTGTAATGTGATGCCAGGTGGTAGGAAGATGAAAGATGGACTAAGCACACCTAGTTTCCCCTAGGAAAAAGGAAAAACTGTCCTAAGCCTGCAGCCCCCAGGAGAAGTTCAAGACATGCTGATTTCCCTGTGGGTTTGCCAGGTTGAACCTCCTCACCCACACACATGATAAGGGCTTGCCAGGAAGTGGTTGGGGGCTCTACAAGAAGTAAGGCCATGCAGTAGTTGTTCAGCAAGACTTAAAAGAAATGTGAAATATTTAAACAATACACAAACAAACAGATCCCTTTGATGTGAATTTTGCTGAATTTATTTGTTTCCCAGCTCAATCACAGTCAAATCCCAGGCAGCAAAGAGCACATGCCTGCAAGACAGCCCCCCTAGACTTTACATCAAGGCCACTTTGCACAAACCTCATTTCCCCTGCTTCCCAGGCCAAGGCTGTAAGGTCAAATGTATGTACTATTTACACTGAGAAACAAGAGATATTTCAATCATACAATTATAGAATTGTCTAGGTTGGACAAGACCTTTAAGATCACTGAGTCCAGTCAGGTACATGACTGCTGCCTATGGACTCCAAAGTTGCTCATGGTATGAAAAAAGCCAAGTCAAACCCACCTGTGTACATTGCATCCTCAGCAAAAAGCAAGGCCGGTCTCTCCTATCCTCCAGCACTTCACCTTATGTGTGGATTTCTTTTATAAATTATTTCTGGATGCCTTATATTCAGGTTAAGTGGCTTCTGAAATATCTGTGCACACATTAATCTGTATCTAGTATGTGTGTGTACACATACAGGGACTCCAGGGACAAGTGCTTTCCACCATTTCCATCAAGCCTCTCCCTTCTAGTCTCTCTAGTTGTCTGTTACTTTCACTTGCTATTCCTTGTCTTAAATTAAACTTCAAGCCTGTCCTCACAGGGATGTCTTTTATTGTGGGTTGTTGGAAGGGGTTTTGCAGAGAAACTGGAGCAGCAGATAGAGCTCTCCAGGCACTACTGAAATAATAATGAAGTAGTTTCACCAAGGTTGGACGAGAGAGCGTTTTTGGCTGCGTCTGAATTCTGCTTGTCCCTGAAAATTGCTTAGGTAATAAGATAGCTGCTTTAAAATTGCTGGGGGTATCCCACAGGATTCTGCTTTGACTCTGATTTCCATTTGCAGCACATGTTCTGCCATTTGGCCAGCACCATCCACCCGTGTGAGCTAATTTAAGGTTGCTAAACAGATGACACAGAACATACATCTTTTATATTTGATCTCTGCACTGGTGAGTTATCTGACTGACGGTTAATCTCAACTTGTAATAGGATTTGCCTACACTTCTTGAGAGTGAGATATTGGTCTTCTTTGAACAGCATCTTGGGGGAAGCTTGCCTGGGAGAAAGGTGGGACTGTTAATTTGTGCTTCTTTGGCTCCTTGTTTTTGTAGGTTGGATCCAGTGCTGTGTGCCTCAGAGAGGAACAACAGGGTCATCAACCCAAGGAGCTCACCTATCAGAGGGGACAGCATCTTCCAGCTCTAGGGTCATCCCTGCCCACCAGTAGAGTCAGGAGCTGGCTGCCTGCAGCTGGTGCAGGGTTGGTTGGGCTCAGCTCCTGTTCAGTTGGTGAGCACAGTGCTGAGCTCAGTGTCTGGCATGCCCTGTGCTTCACTTTCTGCCTTCCTTTGTACACATCAGAGTGTTGACTTGGTGACTGTCTTCATGTTGGGGGGCTTTTCTGTGCCTCTATCCACTTCATCAGTACTCAAACTTTGGCTATTGGTATGTTCTGCTCTCAGGGCAAGTCCCCATTCCCAACACTATGTATCCTCTCTGTGCCCTAGTCTGCCAGCTATGCTGCTGCATTTTCTCCCCTTAGTCCCTTCATGTCTGCCTAGCCTCTCCCAGAGGTACAGCAGAAACACCCTGGGGACCACACTCTGCAAGGAGCACACTCAGAGCATCCCAGCTTTACCTGTTGTAAGGTGGGAAAAGGTGTCTGCCAGCCCCCAGAAGAAGAAAGGCTTCTGGCACTGGTTGGCAGCACAGCTTAATCCTGGCAGAGTGAGCAGAAGAGGGAGCTGGCAAGAACTGGCTGCACCCCCTGAGCTCCTCCTAGCATACCCAGGGGGAGAGAAAATTGTACTACAAGACCATGGAGACCATGAAAACTCAATGCTTCTGATTGTGTGACAACTTGCATTGACACTTCAGTTTCTACAGTCACATCATCCTCAACTGACATCTGCAAGTGAAAGAAAACAAAAAGAAGCCTGAACATGGATGTCCACAATGAAAAATCTTGCTCACACAGACAAAACCTTCTACACATCCTGCAGCAGCAGCAAATCTCACAGATTGCACTGGATGTTGCCCTGGAATGATGCTGTGTATTCTAGGTGAGGTGGGTTTGAGGTAGGTGCTAATTGCAAGTTTAGAAGGTTTGTCCAAATTTTCAACAGTGTAATACCATGCCAGCGTGAAAATCTGTTATTTCTGGTGCAGGTCAGCAAGTAACTTCTGATGTGTTGGGTAAGAGCAAGACAGTGCCAGTAAGAGGCACAGTGAGGTCTGTGTCCCTCCCACCTCTCCTGAAGTGCTCCCCAACTTGGTGAAAAGCCAAGGTGCCAGGAATGGTGGGGTTCTTGTTCTGACTCCTTGTCATGGCACCTGCCAGGGGCTGGATGCCTGTTGTACATTAACTAACCTGTACTATGGAAGAAAGGTCATGTGTGCAACCTGGAGAAAAAACAGAACACAAAAAAAAAAACCCCAAAAAAACCACTGAGTCATCTGTGCTAAGTGTTTCAGACCTGAGCTGACCCAGTTTTCTGTGGAATTATGTTCCTACACAGGGCAGGGTCACCCCATGGGGTGAAATGCTGGTTCAAACAATGCCGTTGTGCTACACACAAGAGATTTATCAGCAAGATCCGTGTTACAAGGCCTTGATTTGTCTGTCATCCGATCCTTTTTGAATGTGCTTTTAAGGCAGTTGATTTCAAAATGATCTCTGTATTGTTTGGGTCTGCTTTGGTGTAACATGACATTCAGGATTCCTTTACAGGCAACTGTGCAGAGCAGGAAAATCTATGTGAAATGCTTCCTACTGGAGTCACCATCTGGCCAATATTCATCTTGTTTAGTGAAATACCAAGATATCCATAGAACGCAGGTGTTAATGCAGATCATAAGGCACAAGTGACCGCAGTAATAAACCAACATGCAATGAAATGTAATTAATGCACCTGGTGCTTGGGTTTGAAAAGAATTTCAGTGCCTTTTTATTTTCCCTGCACACTGAGTGCATTTTAATAGTTGGAACTTCAATCATCACTTCTCAACCTACCCTTTAATCATATTAATTCTCTTAAAAAGTGAACTATAATGTTTTTTAGTAAATAATATTTCCTAATTCAGTGAGGAGGGGCAAAGTGCAAACACACATGAAACTATATGCTGCTTAGTAACATTTTTGTGGCATAAGAAAACTCCTGTCCTGTTTCTGTCAGTCTGGTTCTGCTGCTGGCAAAGGTTTGTTTTCAGTCATGTAAGCCTTGTTGATCCGTTCCAAGTGCTTTTGAACCAGCTGGAACGAGTGAAAAGATCCCAGGCGAAAAAATAAATTATTAAAATTTCTATCACTGGATTTCACAGTATGTTTTTTATCTCACCTTTGTCCTGCATTAGTAACGAATGCATTTTTTTAAGGTTAAAAACCCCCAGGATGACATTTGTTCCAAGCAGACCAAAAAACTCAACTCCACACTGGAAATGTAGATTATATGTCTGTGCTTCTGAGTTCCAGAAAATCACATTATTTTCAAATGTCCTCTCAGAGCAGAGATCAGACCCAACCTCATCAGTCAGCTGGCAAATCCCAAGCAGACAGGGTATTTGTGGAGAAAGGGAGAGGTCAAAAAGTCAAAGAGAGGGGTCATGGGCAATTTTTATTTTTGCATGGATATTTCTCAAGGGTGGTCTGAGGGTTGTGAGGGACATAAATCTGTGGGTATACTTGTACACTGACAGAGAGGGATGGTCACACCAAGTGACTTCCCAATCCAGTGCTGTTTAGTAGGGACTCAGAGTGTGCTGCCTCCTCAGAGAGATGTCTGCTGCTGACACTGGCACTGCTCAATCCCTCTCCCCAGACTTGACACAGGTGCAGATCTCACTGTGTTCTGCTGCCAATGGTCACTGCTAAACCACAGGGAATGAACTGCTGGCAAGCCAGGATCATGGGCAAGAGTCAGCCACCACTGGCCACTCATGGATGGGTTACTCCACCCATGTTTTTTATGGGTGTTGGGTACACTTTCACCTTCATCATTGGACCATCCTTGTAAAGCAGACTTTGGTTCCCAGTCAGCAAGGACAGGCTGCTGAGGGTCACTGCCAAGTGACAGAACACCCTGTTGTCACATAGCTGAGGGTACAACCAGGACCTTTGCAGTGCCCCCATCTTCCACAGGACAAAGGAAACTGGGAGCAGGATGGTCCATGTTGCTGCATGCTGCTGAATTTTCTTGTGAGAGAGACAAAGAAATTAAGGAAGGCCTGCTGACCCCATCTTCTCTTGCTGCCTCCCTGTAAAGTTGCTTTCTTGGCAAGCCCTGTGAGAAGGGCACAGGCAGCACTGGGCTGGGAGCATGGTGAGTGACAATGAGTGTGAATGGTCACCTGGTGGGGCAGGGCTGCAGAAGGGCTGGTGGGGATGTTCCCTCCTGTCCCCGCCTGTTGCAGCGTCCCTGCAATCCCTTCAATAACCTGGGTCAGTTTTAGGAAACAAACTACTTAGGGCTGTCCTTGACACTTCCTGACCTTTTTTTACAGCCATCAAAGCTTACTAACTGTTCTCCTCGGGCACCTGACTTTACACTTGGGTTAATAACCTCATAATGGAGTGCCAGCAGCAGACAAGACACGTGCAATGCCCAAAGCAAACCCTTGCTGACAGAATGGGGCACTGCAGGCAGTGCCAACCAGGCTTTCCTGAACCCCAGCATTCATAAGGACTAGGACAAAATCACCAATCTGTTTTTTTGCTTCTTGACCTAAGTCAGCTTTTGAGCCCAGGACTGCAGAGGTGAAAGGTTAATGTATTAAACTGTCTGCTCTTCAATTAATCCCTAAATCCTGGGCAGATTTACAAACTCTTGGAAGATTTTAAATCTCACCTGATTTATGAGATGCCTTTTTTAAGTTCAGATTGCCTTTACAGACGGTCACCATACAGGGCAATAAGGATAATTGCTATACAGATTTATTATCAGGATGGAAATTTTAATTTCCAAAATAATGTACACCTGTCTATCCTGACACTGTGGCAAAGCTGAGCAGCTGAAATGTTAAACCCTGATGTCCTTTTTATTTTCTTCATGCCTCGTTGAAGAAACCAGTTGTGCTGAGGACAGGCTATGAGCCTGACAGAGGAACTGAAATCCTTCTGCCATTACAGCAATGCAAATAACTTGTTGGAAATAAAGCTATACGCTGTTGCAGCATCAAGAATTTCTCTCTGATAATACTGTAAAAATATACCTTTTGGAGGAAACTTATTGTCTTTTAAGGAAGACCTTGACATTGGAGAGTTATGAGAACGTGTGCCAGAAGCTAAGGGAGTTGGCAGGTTAGTATATTTGCATACGGACTTTCTGCATCAATTAAAAACCTGGAGCCTTGAATACACAGATGTTTTAAAATTCTAGTGCATTCTCTGGTGCCCTGAGAATCTCCCTGAAGCCAGGGAGAGCATAACGTCCAGGCCCAGTAGTCCAAGAAAGACCTCAGTGCCATCACCACAAACACTGAAGAAAAGGCCAGGGAAGCTCTTTTGTTCCAAGGTAAGTAATCACAGAATCATAGAATTGTTTAGGTTGGAAAAGATCTTTGACATCAAGTCCAACCCTTATCCCAGCACAGACAAGTCCACCACTAAACCCTGTGTGCCACATTTACAGGTCTTTTAAATACTTCCAGGGATGGTGACTCTATCCTTGGGCAGGCTATTCCAGTGTTTGACAACCATTCTGGTGTAGAAAATTTTCCTAATGACCAATTTAAACTCTCCCTGGCACAACTGGACTTGGCTACTGATCAATCTGCTCAGCTAAAAGAAAGGACTGGATTGTGGGCTAAAGGCTGACACCCCAGTCAGTAAATGGAATCCAAACACTCCATGTTATCCTGTGACTAAGAGTGCCACTTGCCAATAAAGGACTTAGTCTCCAAGAGGGTTTACTGGTACAAAGCCAGTTAGCTGGCTGTCAGACAATGGGCATGAATCACACCCAGTGCTCGTGATTCATGGCTGCTCACTAGGCTGAGCCTCCTCAGGTATTTCCATATCAAACAGAGGTAGGAATTTTCAATGGCTTCCCACTCAGGTGGGATTGAACCAGTTGTGCAGAAGAAAAGAGCCTGTGTGCAGCCCTGGCCCCTGGCTCCTCAGAGCAGCTGCACACTGTTGCAGAGGAGACCTGTTCCAAAAGATGTAGACAAACTTTGCTCATGAAGCCTTTGCAGACATCTATGGGCTCAGTTGTTATTGTTGAATATGCTCTTTGTTTAAAAAGTGTAATGTCTGGGGAGGACTTTCATCCACAATAGTTTGAAGAACAAGGAATAGCTCATTCCTTTCTCTTCTGAGCAGACACAGTCCTCTATGCAGAAATATTGTATTATAGGTATTTGGAAGAGAGAGGGTGAGGAGCGGGAAGGAGAAATTGCCAGGATCCCAGCCCCATCAATTGTTGTCAACTCTGCTCTGGGAATAGAGTGTAGCTGTTAATTGCTGCTGCAGATCCAGCAGATGGTGGGTAAGACATTGTATTTAATGGAGCCCCTCAAAAAAGAGTGGCATCTGTTTGTTTAATTTCTTGGCAACTGAACGGCAGATTTAAAAAACAAACAAACCAAATTGGACATTTAGCTATGAACAGCCCCCTAACAGATTATAAATGTTTTAAGATAAATAGGTCAAATTAAGCAAAATATCAATTGACACATTTGAGAAGTAAGCCAAACTTTTAGATATTTTCTCTTTTAAATATTAGATTTTCAACATATGGCAATGAAACTCCTTAAAGAGGCTTTTGAATTAAATGTTGATACTATCCTTTTGACTATGAATTTGTCTAAGTGTTCATAGAACTTATACAAGCATTAATTTAGAAACTAATCTATTCTGCCTCTCTCTGACACACATGCTGGGATTAAAATATGATTTCCAGATCTAGACACTTTAATCATATGCATCTCCTACATTTATAAACAGCAGCAGAAAAACAAGGCAAAAAGAATTCCTCTCTAACAGTTGGGACAAGCAGCTCTGAGGAGCTATTGCCATGGCTATTGCTGCCACAGCTGCTATATTAATGCAACCCCTGTATTTCTGGAAATTCACTGCAACAGAAGTTGCCATAGTGGAGTTTGTAATGGATCCATCTGTAGTAGGGAGTATGAAATTGTCTCTAACAATGGTTAAATCTGGATGCTTTGCACAAGAATGAAAATTACCTTGATCTTTACTGTCTGTGCAGGGCTGCACCATGTGAAATCCACCATAGCCCCACTCATTGAGCACACAGCCTTCCAAAAGTGTAAGAGTGGATGACTCTCCAAAGATGTCCTCCAGGTACTTTTTCTGGGAAGCTTTCTGCACCATTTGTCAGATTTTAGGCATGTTTTGTATTTCCTCTTTTAGAGCAGAGTTCAGCTAGGATGCTTAAGCTGAGAAACAGCCCACATGGCCTCTCTGTTTCCAGCTGCTGATCCAAAAAATGCTGCTGCTCACTTTTTCCTACCAGCTAACTCCCATCCATGTTCATTGCTGCAGGCTGGGCAGAGGCTTCCATCCGTGCAGAAAGCCATTCCCTGGGACGTTTTTGTGGCTGGCAGCTGCGGCAGGGCCGTGCCACCCGGGCCGTGTGTGCTGGGCCGCGCCAGGCCTGGCGCTGGCAGGGCCGGCAGCAGGAGCCCCAGCCATGGCTGCCAGCACTGCTGTGCTGCTCAAATGTGTCCTCTCTGGCACATTGTGCTGATGGCTGCACGCTGGCTGAAGCTGTGCTGTGTTTTATTCCAGGGGCTGATGTCCTGTCAGGCCCTGGATGTGCACGTGCTGTCCCCTGACAGCAGGCCTGGGCATGGGGCAGGATCTGGGCGTCCCTCAGAGGCGCTTTCTCAGGCAAGTGCCAGATGAGTGCTGCTGGAATTCTTCCAGGTGAAAAATTCAGTTTAATCTCTGTGTGTCTGTACTGCCCAAGCAGGACAACCTTGGGCCAGAGGGGGTAACTCACTTCTCACAAAATTTCCCTGGGTGGGGGAGTATCTCACACCCTCTTGCTGACACAAGCTCCCTCCTCAGCCTATCCCCAGCTCTCTTCTCCCAGGTGCTTCTTTGCCCTATTCCACATGGACATGAATGAGAAAATAAAAGGGAAATATCAACACCATAAACCAACTGTCAGTATTTTACCCTGGTGATTGAATTCTTCAGGGAAATATATATCTAAATATAGTCATAGGCTCTAGTCAGCCAATATTTTTACAGCTCTTTGTTAAGGACACTTCAGATATATATCTTTCTCTTTTGTTTTTATTTTTATCATTCAGGTCATAGCTTTGTGAATATTCCAGCTTTTAAATTAAAGCTGGAAGATAGGTATACATCATGTATACACCTTGCTAATGTCTGGTCAGTTGTGATGAAGCAAAGCTTCTACCTCAGCTCCCCAGTCTGTGAATAGGGCATAAAAACATGCAGATGATAATAACAGACATTTTTTCTCACTCCCAGAAATAAAAACAGGAGCTATCCAATCTTACAATTATGATTTCAGCATCAGCAATTTCTGTTGATTTCACATCAACAGAAGCCTAAGACTGTTAACAATACGACAGTGCTCTTATTTCAGATAAGACCTTTTTCTGATTAAAATTTTTATCAGGTGAATGGAAAATTAAATGTCTGTGTGATATGAGAGTCCATAAGGTTTGTTCTTTTTTCACCCTTGGCTTACTCTTAATAGAACTTGTGTTAAGCCACTCTTTAAAAAAAATGTGTTAGAAGCTGCACTAGGAAGACACTTCCCCATACACTGAGTTGATACTTGATTTCACAAATGAGGTCAGTACCATCTTGATCAAACAGAGCCACTCCTCCGACAAGAAAAGCATCCTGTAGTGAATCAGGACATATGGAGCAGACCCAATTCTATTGGAACTAAAATAAGCATGAAAAGGTCTCAAAAGAGATAATTTAAATGCCTCTCATGGCACTTACCAGATATCGCATGCCTTGCCTCTAAAAGGTTAGACTGGAAAAATCTACTACAATACCTGTCTTGCAAAAAGGAAAAGAAAAAAACAAACAACTCACTTCTGTAACATTCTTAATTAAAAGATAAGGAAATATTCCTCCTAAATACTCACACCTTGCACTTATCTATGACATTTCTGCTAAGGAGCTGAAAAGAGCAGATGAGCACTGTTATCTCCAGCAGCTCAGCCTGTGCCAGGATGAGGAACTAACCCAGCTGTCTGTGCACAGCTCCTCTCAGCACCCGAGGCACCCAGCGGGGCGTGCCGGGGCTGCTCCTGCACACCCAGCTCCTGCAGCAGCATCGCCCCTGCCTGCCAGGGCTGCTTGTCCTCCTGGCTGTTCTCATCATTGCAGGGAAATGCTGAATGCTGCCAGTCCTCCCATCACCCTTTGTTTTCCATAGCTCTTCCTCATAAGGAATACAGCCATTGGGAGCCAAATTGTAGAGTTAGCTTAGAAAATAGTGGCAGTGAATATGTAAAGAAAGACTTGGGCATGTCTGTCCCTTTCTGTCCATTCTGCAGCACTGCTTTCCAGCATGACTACTTAACCCTGTGATATAAATATAAGTTCTTGCAGGCAAACACTCATTGGAGTGAGAATGACAAAATCTTCAGTACCAAATATAACCTGTGCATTTCCACAGAGATGGGAACAGGTAGGCAATTTTGCCTGACAAGCTGTCTAAGATCTGCATTTTCCTAGTCAGCCTCCCTTCTATTTTCTACCTCAACTTCAGTAGACTCATCTGCTAATTTTTCCCTGATGATGCCCTCCACATCATTTGCCTTCCTCATGCTGGCAGCCATCCCTTTATAGAGCTCTCTGCACTCATTCACAAAAGTCAACTGGGTAAAGAGGCCTCATTTCCTATTTTAGGGCACATTCCTTGTTTTAATGCTTTTGGTGAGGCTTGTGCTTTTATCCAGAATGAGAAACCATTGCTTTCTGCTTTTTTAAAATTTTAGTTATTCTTTATTGTCCTATTGTAAGGGAAAACCAGGCCCCAAGACTTTCTATTGTTCTTGATGATGTTTCTAATATGTGGTCATTTATTGCTTTCTGTCAGGTAATTATTTCCTTTTATAGACAAGGTATTTTGATATTTCATTCTTCTCAAGGGAAGAAGACTAAACAAATATTACTATGTTTGCTATAAAAGACAGTTGATTTTCTCCAAACTGACTTGAATTACTTTCAGTGCAGGTTAAAATTAATGGTGAATGCTCACTTCTTTTTGTTTTTGTATCACTCTGGGATTATTTTCTCCCATGACTTCTCACTTACTTACTTTTCTGCTTTTGAAGTGCTCCATACAGGAGAATCATGACATGGTGCAGTGCGGGAGCAAAGAACAGCATTATGTTTTTCCCCAAGGCTGGCAAGGCCATGACATGGTGGAGCAGCCTACTGGGCTCCAGGGCTGACCTGGCTGCAGCATCATTTGGAGATGTTTCCAGGCAAAAGGGATCTGTTTCCGAAAACATCCAGCCTGACCTGCACCTTGGCAGCTACAACTTTGGGGCCTGTGGCTGCAGTGGGAAGGATGTAGCCGAGAAATTGCAGCCAGAGGAAAGCCTGTGAGTGTCACACATGGTGCTAGAGACTGGCATGTGATTATCAACCAGGGCTGATTTAAAACCTACTAAAATGTTTTATAAATGTGTCTGTGTTATGAGGAAGAACAGAAGAAACTTAAATAGGGGATCAAAGCATGTGTTTGGTCATATGCAGGAAAATAAAGTAACTTCCAAGGGGAGTAGTGTTTCTGTACACACAAAGTTTTGGACTCATTGAAATCAATATCCTCTAAGCTCTTTGCCATCTCTGAAGTGCAAGTCTTCAAATTAGTTTGACACACCTTGTCAGAGAGCAAAAAGCCCAGTCAGCCAAAGAAACCGCAACCACCTGAGCCCTGTTCAGAGTAGTTTGTCAGCACTTCACACAAGCACTACTGAAATAGGGTTCAGGAGTCTTGAGCTTTGCAATCTTTTCAAAAAACCATTTTTTATTGCACTTGAAATAAAAAGGAGTTGGTTTATGAAAATCAAAGTACTGCACGCCTCAAAAGATAACAGAAGTTTATTACACTATAAAGGCTTTCAACATATGTGAATGCTTATTTTATCTGAACACATTAGCATAGTTATTTGTCATTCTAAATGATTAAATTTTTCTCTCATCCACCTAATCTGCATTATAAATGAATATACTAAAGAGCAATGTACTTTGTTGATAAAGCACTGACTTGGCAGTCAGCAGACAGGGTTTGTTTCTGGGCCTGATTTTGACCTCTTGAGTTGGCCAAGGCTGGTTGTTTTGCCTTGAAATGCTTCAGCATCTCAGACTGACTTGTAATATTGACCTATCTGAAGAAAGGAATCACTACCCAATCAATACCAATATCAAATCAATATCCATCAATGTCCAATCAATATTTTAAACTATTTTATATTGTTTCATTATTTATTGTCATAGGAAACTGTGTTAATAATGCATAATGAAAGGGGGAGAAGCTGTTAGGCTATGGATTTTGATGTACTTTAGTATTCATGGAGTGATTTTTTTTTTGGAGTGAATAAGGGCAGAGAATCCCTTTGCAGCAGTGGCAGCTCCTGTGACTTAGGGCACTGTCTCCTCCACCTGGCTATCTCTCCATTTCTCTTCAGCAGCAATTGCTAGAAAGGAATGAACTCATAGTATGTTTGAATAAAAACCAAATAAAATTTAGTTTTGAACTGTCCAAAGTTGATTTCATTGTGGTCTTGAACAAAGACCATGTTCTGCTCCTCAGTCCTCTCCTTCCCACCTTTTAAGCATTGTGTCTCATTGCTGTGGCAATCTGTGGCAGCCTGGAGGTGAGTGTGATGACCAAAGATAATGTGATTTTCCTTCTCCCAGAAGGGGTGGGATGGTCTCTAGATCTGCCTGTCTCCTCAAGAAGTCCAGAAGCCTTGGTCACAAACCACATGTGAAAGAATAAAGAGTTGTCAAGAGCCCCATACCTCCTCGTGCAGAGGAGCCGGCGCTGGGAGCCCCGCATGCCCTTCCCAAGAGGACAGGTAACATTGCCTGACAATCACATGTGCCCACCAGGGAAAGCCTTAACTTTTCTTATGTTTTACTGTGCCTCAGAAAGTTTACTTTTGGTCTCTTTTGTGTGTTACTTTCACTTGGTAACCATGTGTAACTGGTTTTTGCTACAGCCAAGCCAAACCTGTGCCAGTACATTCAATAGCAGATGAAATCCTTCCTTCCTGATAGGATGGGCTGAAAAAGGACTGTGGCAGTTTGCTTAAGTAGGGTGGGGTTGCTACCAATAAATAGTTGAATTCCCTGGAGGCCAATAATATAGAAAATGAAAAAAAATCTACCTAGATGATTGTGTAAGGATCACCTCTGGTTTAGTCATATTTCCATGAAGCATTGCTCCAGTGGAGTAATGCTCCAGGACTTCTTCAGGCATTGAACATAGATTTGTGTTTTACTGAGATAAAGCGGGATGTCATCTGTGAAAAGAGCAATTTATGTCCTTTGTCATGGATTGTGATGCCTCCAATCTCTGGAGACTTTCTGATAGCTATTGCTAGCGGTTCAGTGGACAGAGCAATCAGAGGAGGTGACAAAGGACACACTTGCCTTCTGCCTCTCTAAGGAAAAAGTCATTCAAATAAAGGAGTCTCCAAGAGTCATTCAAACAAATGAGTGCACACCCTCTGGCTTTCTGTGGGCTTAATGAACCCTATTCACCAGAAGCACAGCCTTGTTGACAAGCCCCTGTCTTTGGAGGCAGAAGGAGAATGCTGAAGGAAAGTCAGTCAGATTTGTTTTCTCTGAAGGAGTGCAAAGACAATTTTCTGCCCTTGCCTAGGACTGTGGGAGCTGCACAATCCTGGGAATGCAGCGACCTACTTGCTCTGCTGGCTCAGGCTTTGCTTTTTTTCCTGGGATTTTGCTCTGATTTCAAACAAACATTTGCTTCTCTGCTAAGAAATGGGTTTCACACAGTCCTGAGGCAATCATGATTTTAGGAGAGCCTATTTGCTTCTTCCTCTGCCTTATATTTTATATGAGGACAGCAATTTTGTGCATGAAATAACTTCAAGAGCTGGCAAGTTCCAAAAATGTTTAAATTGTTGTGTGCATATGAAACCATATCACACAACTGTGCTTTGTTTTGCTTGTTTGTTTGGTTGGGTTTTTTAAGTTTATGTTCCCCTCCCTAGGATAAAAGACAGGCAAGCAAAGTGGCTACTCAGCTTCAGGCACCAAGCTGCCCACTGTGCCTTTGATATACAGCCCCCTTGCCCATATGTACAGTCATGTGCTCACATAACTCTTCCTAACTGTGGGAAATGAAAAGGAAAATGTTAAATTTGGTAATATTTATCACAATCATTTTTCAAGAGCAAGAGTGAGACTACCGGTCTGTTGAGAAATGTGGCCTTTTAATAGTCATCTAGGATTACCCATTTATGTGAATAATAAAAATCTCTTATGCAGATAGAGAAAGTAGGGTAAAACTTTATAATGGAGTATATATCCTCTAGCACAGATAATGACTGAAGGCCTTGGAGTTTGAAGAAATGTCAATTCATCAAGGTTTTGTCTTTTTTTTTTTTTTTAAGCTCTCCATTTTGGAGATTTCATGGAAATAATTGAGTTTTCTACTATTGGACCAAGAGTCTCATATATGCATGAGTTTAAAGAAAGAGATTATTAAATATCTCACCATTTAATATCTAGATAATTTCATCCAATAAAATCCTGTGCAGCAAGTAATTTAAATTGGTACCCTATTTATGGCAGACAAAACTGCTCACTACCATCTGCTTCGTGGTTTTAATAGATGAAGTGTTAACTGCATGTTGCATAAAATTCATTGCGACTAGGTTAATTAAATGGCTGTGCTTCACTTCCTGCACTCTGGTAATAAGATGACAACCTCATCTGAATTTATTAACCCTTGCCACTTTCAGTACTGTTATCACCCATTCAACCACCTTTGGTCAACAAAAACGAAATAAATCACAATAACAGGAGACATAACCATATTGGCTAACAAAATAGATATTGATTAGCATCTTCTAAAGCAAATATGTCAATCTAGTCTGATTTTATTTTTGAGAAGGTCATTGAAATCTGCTGGAGTATCAGTAGAGTGAGTAAATGATGATGCAGTAGGTTATTGGAAAACAGTGCAAATCTAATCTTTGGTGCTAAACAGTCTAAATGACAGCTTCACTATGGGAAGCTGGAGAGGCCTTTAGAGTCTTCAGCTTTCTATTTGAGCAAGCAGACCTTAAATAGGCTGCTGCAGCAGGCCCTTAGAGAGGGCTCAAAGCCAGACCTCTGAGTGTCACTCCAGTCACAGCCATTTCTGTCCCTTCCAAAGAGGGAGCATGAGGTGAAGCTGCTTCGTCTACATCCATGCCCTGGCCACCCCAGCACTGGCTCAAGCCTTCGTGACTGCAGATGCAAAGATTCTTCTTAGCTGTGGCCAATAGAATCTGTCTGCAGGTGGGACTGGGCTGGTGCATGGTGAGGAAGGACCTGGCAGAGGCATCTCCAGGTACCAGTTCCTGGAGCCAGCCTCTTCTCCACCACTTACACTCTTCAGATATTTAAAAAAGTTAATTTCAGGCAAGTACACAAAAAGCAGTCTTGTTTGCTCTACTGAAATTTACCAGCAGAGATCAAGACCATGCATCAAAGTTGTAGTCATTTTTGCCCTTCAGATCCAGGCACTGAAGGGTTTTTGGAGGACTTCCAGTCATTCCCACTGTAGGTTTCCCTCTCTGCCTCGCTCTCACCTGGCTATCTCTTCTGGAAACAGCTCCTGTGTCATGTCCAGCCCCCTGGTCTAAGCAGGCTCCAGACACTGCCTTTGAGGGTGTTTTTATGTGGCCTAGTGAGGACAGTCATGTGGCTCCCTCCTTCTGTGCACCAAAGTGGTGGAATGAATTCCAGCTCTGGTTCACAAGTTCAGCTGCACCAAACCGGTTCAACCTGTCTTGGGTATTATTGTGCCAGCACTGGGCTTTGCCTTCCAGGGACGTAGATAAGATTTGTTTTTTAAACACAACAGGGAAGTTTTCATTTATGCTGAGGGTTGTAGTTAGAAATAAGTTCATAAGATGAATCATAACTGTTTAGACACCAGAATAAAATATCTTACTCCACCTGTACTCAAGAGGCTGACAAACCTCCCCCATTCTGCCCCCATACCTAGATCCCAAAACTCGTCCCTGTCCCAGCCACGAAGAAAAATAGCAGAATCAAAGCAACTTGCTCCATACAGTCTCACCTGTGCTGGGGATGAGGAGACCATCAGATGAACTGATTTATTTCTCAGATGCTGGAAGTCTCAGCCTGATGTCAGCCGGCAGTGAAACCAGATTTACCAAAAAGTCCCTGTCCCTGCCCAGACTAGGGTGCATTCAGTTCCCAGAACAGACTGGAAGTGGAGCTGTGGCAAAGTTCTGGTAGGCAGAGAGCAGGATGGACAGCATACCTGGAATTTAATGAAACTGTTACTGCAGCTATGAGCTACCTGTGACTAGGAATGGCAATGACATTGGTAACCATTGGATGCTATCTCTGAATATTCAGTCTTCCAAACACTTCCTTTGCCTGATTATTGTAATCAATAAATAAGTTATTAAAAAATAGGGAAGGACAGCCTGTTTTTCAATCTTTTCCTTTAAATATTAATTTAGACCACCATTTTTTACCTTTAGAGACCTGAAGTTCCCTTACAGTATTTATTGTGATAAATGTTGTTTGATTTTGAATTCTGCTTACTCTTAACTTGTACAAGGAGGTAACATTTCAGGCAACTACTATTCATGTGCTTTAAAGAACTCAGTATTAAATTGCTGTAGTTCCCAGAAGCACTTTTCTCTCCCTGCAGAGCCACTGTACACAGCATTTGAAATGTTGGCCAAATGCAATATGTTCTCAAGCAAAGTGGGTAATTTAGATGGCGTCATGCTAACCCAAATTTAACCTTAAATGATGAAGTTCAGTTCTTGGGGAAGGTCCACACAGAAGCTGAAGTTGCTGCAAATCCTATTCCAAAAGCATATGTAGGAAATGTTCTCTGTAGGGTTTGTGGGATTCTCCTGTATGAGAGGTGGATGGTGTTCACTGTGGTTGTTTCCCCACGCAATTGCAAGGCACAGACAAAAATATCATGTTTGGCTCATCTATGGGTGCACTTTCTGAGTATGGCAGATTTTGTGCACCTTACCCAGTAAAATGTTAAATTCTCTTTACATTTCCAAAGTATTGAAATATCTTCCATCCCAGAGGCAACCAGTTCAGTGGGGAACAGCTCACATCTTCATTGGGGTGTGGACAAAGGGCTTCTTTTGACAGTTTTGCACATCACAACAGTTAAATTATAATACCTCCTTATGTTGTTTTTTTCCTCCTCACACAAGACACAATATTCTAGATGGTCTGTGTTTTTCATCTCCCAACACTGCTGGCAACTTTCAATAGAGCAGGATGAAAGTTTTTAGTGGAAAGAAAGCAGGAAACAAGATGCTCTATCTGAAGCCAGGAGCTAGACTTTGAGTGTTCCTGCTCTAGAAACTACAGTTATGGGATTTGAACAAATCTGGAAGCACATGTGTACTCTAGAAAAGTCTTTAATGTATCCATCATGTCCTGGAGATAACAGGGCCTTTACTAAACTTTCCCCTTTGTAGCTTCATGTCCACAGGAGGGCACCCAGGACAGGAAGATGAGATCATAGCCAGGCCCTCTGTTTGGATAAGTGGAGAGCACCTTCTCCCTTTGCTGTGCTGTATGTTTGCCACAGAATCAACAAATTTAGTGAACCAAGCTGTCTTAATTCTGATAGAAAGGAGTAAACAAAGGATCTTCTATTTCTGGAGCACAAGCAGTGGGTGATCAGTGCATCCATCAAAACATCAGTACACTGGTTCAAGTCCCTGATCTGCACCAGGCATGCAGAAGATATACTTAGATAAAATTCCCATTAAGTGTTCATCTGTCCACAAGCTCTGGGTAAATTGCAACACCAGGGTGTCATGAACCTGAGGGTAAA